>NC_057347.1:24692083-27152917 GCF_016509475.1 Prionailurus bengalensis
ATGCTTCACATAAATAAGGTGAGATCAGCATATCAAAGGATTTCCAAGTTAAATGATATCACAGATTCTTGTTCTTGGTATCTCTGTAAATAATTTAACTTTATGCCATTTCAATTAGGAAAAAATATTTTACCAGGACAAATACAAAAAATAATAGCACTAAGCTGTTGGCATGTTTTTGTTCTTCATAGGCCTGAAGGTTCTCACTGGGTGAGGACAGTTACACTACATACTCTGAATGCTGTTTAAGCAAACACTTGATCCTTGCAAAGCAGGATCTGTAGCAATGAACGGACACACACATCTGCATGGTACTTTGCAGTTTAAAAAACTTTTCACACCTACCCTCATATCTCAGCTTCACCCTCAGTGTAACTAATCACTACCATGGGAATGGGTACCAAGCAGTCAGCCTACATGAGATGGAAACAATGAAAATTTCCATCTTTAGAAACTACACTGGCCTACTAATCACATACAGAACAGAACTGCTATAAGGACTGACTGCACAGTCCTACACAAATGCTGGGCATTGTTAACACCTGCATCCCTCTGAAAAATCAGATCCTGGGATTGCCCAGTCGGCATTAATGGCTAGACCATACACTGTGCCCTGGGTACATGGGAATAAATGTAGGCCCTTGCCCTACAAATTGGTGTGGGAGAGAGAAATTACTATAAAATATGAGTGGTGTATTACAAGGCCTGATGGGAAGGCAAAAAAGGGCTTACTTCTGAGAACAACAAAAAGTCAAGAGAAGTTTAGCTGAGGAAAGGTAACCTGAACCAAGCCTTGAGGGAGAATTTTGTCAACCCACAAAAACAGTAGGATTCCAGGGCAAGAGAGTTGTAGGCAGGTTGGGAGGTGTTGAATGAAGCCCTGAGTGTTCACAGAATCATGCAACATAAGGGCTCTGCACGCCATACTCAAGTGCAGCTGACCCTGAACAACAGGCTTGAACTGCACAGGCCCACATATACAAGGATTTTTTCCCCCATAAATACAGTGCTGTGTTTCTCTTCCTTATGATTTTCTTAACATTTCCTTTTCTCTCATTTATTGTAAGAAGACAGCATATAATACATATAACATACAAAATATGTTAATCGACTATGTTATATTGGTAAGGCTTCTGGTCAACACTAGAATATTAGTTAAGTTCTGGGGGAGTCAAAAGTTATACACAAATTTTCATTGCATGGTAGTTGGGGAGTGAAGCCGAACCCAGCACAGTTCAAGGGTCAACTGTATTTATTAATAACCAAAAAATCACGTTATTCTTTGGATTAAATGTTATCAGTAATTGACAAAGAAGTAAACACAGCAAAGACTTACCTAAATTCTTTAAATTCTGCAAAGAAACTCTGTCCTCTTCTTCATCACTATTGAGAAAATCAGCTATAGAGTCATCATCATCTGAGGAATACAGAACACAATCAACTAATTAGGACTAGAAACAAAACCTAGATGCCAGATTTTAACAACTACTGCAATAGATTAAAAATGTGCACACAAGTGACAATAGCAGGACAAAGCAGGTATAGACAAAACAAAAATGACTTTTCTGGAACTTATAACTGTACCAACATTCCTCTTTTTGGAAAGGGAATGAAAGCAAAAGCAAAGAATTGGTGACTTTAACAAGCACACCCTAGTATTCACATACTTGTTTATTTTATGTGTCTCTGTGGTCTTCTGGACAGGAGCCTGATTTTCCAATTCCTATCACCCCAGCTCCCCTCACTATGGCTCCAGCCCTGTCAGGACCCAAAAAACTAGGTGTTCTATTAAAACCTGCTAACACAGGGGCGCCTGGGTGGCTCAGTCGGTTAAGTGGCCGACTTCAGCTCAGGTCATGATCTCTCAGTCTGTGAGTTTGAGCCCTCTGTGCTGACAGCTCAGAGCCTGGAGCCTGTTTCAGATTCTGTGTCTCCCTCTCTCTGCCCCTCCCCTGTTCATGCTCTGTCTCTCCCTGTCTCAAAAATAAATAAAAAACATTAAAAAAATTTTTTTAAAAACCTGCTAACATGAATGCCCTGTGCTTTTAGCATGGCCAGAAATTTCTGGCACTGCCTGAACCCAACAAGGAAGTTTCTCAAAAGGCAGAAATAGGCTATCCCCATGCTGTGAATGTTCAGGCAGCAGGAGGGGCTGCTTTCAGAGACTGGCATGGTACATGAAACCCAGGAGATACTGAAGTGTGGATAAATGGATGAGACAGCCCACTCCCACAATAAATCCATAGAGCCCCAGCAGTAGGAAGGTGACCTAGGCCAAAGGCAGTCGCCCACCCAAGCCTAGCTCAGGTGAACTGACAGCTCCAGCCAGGCCCATGGAGGGAAACCTGAAGCCATGACTGGAAAAGGATCCTACCAGCACGGTCCCCCCCCCTCATCCCCAAACCACAGCTACAGGCTTTTTCCCCTCTGCCTCTGTCCTCCTTGTTTCTTGCCCTTAACAATACCTTCAGGCTGCTCTATAATACATAACAGGTGCCCCACTCCTGGTGCTCCAGGCTAAGGAAGGTGCTGCTCCTTAATGAAGCCATCGTTCCTGACTCCCTGCCCCAACCCACATTTCTTTCCTTTCAGCTTCTTTTATTTGAAACCTTTTCCTAGGTTGGCTGGTTTGAAATCAACCAATCCACCTTTGTCTTCTGCAGGCTTTATAGTTTTTGCAGTAACAACTGATCTTTTTCTCTCAATAGGACGAGTTTCAGGGTTGCACTCCTCTGAAAGAGACACAAATCAGGCACACATCGCTTCTACTTTAGCAACAAGGCTGCACCTCTCCACCAAGCCAGCATCTAGGTGGGAAACTATGTTCAGGGTAAGGGATGTGGGTAGGGATGATGGATGCAAAGGAAATGAGAGATCAAATCACAGGGCAGTATCCAGAAAACAAGCAACCCTGAGCGTGGCAGAGGGTGGAGGAAACAGGCCTTGTGTATCCTGAGGGTCTGTCCCCATCCAACTTACTCTGCAGAACCTCACAGGGCTTTCACCAAGATCAAGTAGCACACTGACTTCAATTACCAAACTATTTTCTCAGCAGTTTCAGACACTAAATTTGCATGTGCCACGTGCCAATTACACCGATAAAGTCATCAGGCCCCCATCAAGGGGCTGAGTCTTAGAAATGGCAGTTGGAGAGATGGAGAAAAGTCTGATTTACATCACCTGAGAGGGCGACAGGAGACAAAGAGGAGGCACTTTCAGGTGGAAAGAGCATTCCTGGCAGAGGGAAAGGTCTATGGTTGGACCAGACCCCTGAAAGAACAGGGTCAGGAGCAACCACATGGTTGGTGATGAGCAACTACCAGTTGATTGACAGGGCAGGCCTGGCAGGAGGCTGGGGCCCACACAAGTGGAGGAAGAGCAAAAGAATACCACAAAGGGAGGTTGGCCTTTCTTCCCAAGACCAGTGTCTCTCATCAAGGGCACTGTGGTGTTCAAGACCGAAAGGTCTTTAATGGTGTGAGTCTCACACACCACAGGCTGTTTATCTGAGTCAATACCAATTGCCAGAATTGCCCCCCAACCCTCCTCAGCTACTGTAAAACAGAAAGTGTAACAGTGCATCTCCCTAGGGAGAGCAATACCCAAGTTAAGAATCACTGGCTTCCTTTCCTAGAGAGGCTGGAGTGTTCAACAAGGGAGTTAATTACTCAAATGTGCATTTCAGGAAAGACCTTGGCGGCAGCCCGGCCACACAGTTGAGAGCTCCAGATTGCTCCAGATTGCCACAGATTGCCTTAGGGATTCTTGGGCCACCCAGGGCTGCACAGCCAGAGCAAAGCCTACCCAACCCGGCTCCGCAACCCTATTTCCAGCAAAGCCGTTCTTCTTTCCTATCTTGAACCAAAAAGTTTCCTTTGAAAATGCTCCACGGTCATTAGGGTAAAAAAAAAAAAAACAGCAGGGGGAGGGAAGCAGCTTGAAATGGACCTCTGAATCAGAGTCTGGAAGTGGGGGGGCACGAGAGGCAAAAAACCAATGAGGAACTTTAACAAAAGAGTCAACCCAGCATGCGGTCGCGGCAAAGGGTCCCTGAGGACTGAGAAGAGACCCCGAATTGGAGTTAAAATGTAGACTAATCGCTCCTTATTGTAAACAGCTCTACCTCGTTGTTTCTAACAAAACATTTTTGAAGGAAAGAAAACGTTCTCGTTAACCTCAGCAAGAGCAGCTTCTGCGTCAGAATTCTAAGATGAAGAAACTACTAGGGTCGACTCTGTCAGACCAAAGTAGCCCATTATTTAAAATAATAGGAAGGAAGGAAAGAAAGAAAGAAAAAGAAAAGAGGAAAGTCTATAAAAGAAAAGGCAGGGCAGAAGTTTTCACTGTTCGAAACCCGAGGAAGAAAGAAAGAAAGAAAGAAAGAAAGAAAGAAAGAAAGAAAGAAAGAAAGAAAGAAAGAAAAGAGGAAAGTCTATAAAAGAAAAGGCAGGGCAGAAGTTTTCACTGTTCGAAACCCGAGGAAGCATTCACAGGTAGAGGTTCCCCGTGGGACGAGGCAGGGACTGACGCGGGTAGCCCGCACTAGGGGAGTGCCGGGGGGTCAGGCGGGGCGCCGGGGTCTTACCTTTGTGCTTCCGGAAACATCCCAGGGAGCAGCTGCAACAACAGAGACCACCACCGCGTCAGCCCGGAAAGCCGCGCGGACCCTCCCGCAGCCCCCGCCGGGTCCCCGAGCCGCCCCGCAGGCCCCACCCGGCCTCCTCCCCCACGACCCCCACCCTCACTAGGGCACGCGGCAGGCGGGGCAGCGGTATTTGGGTTTCTCCAAGCAAATCACGCAGACGACAGCGCTACTATTCAGCGACGCCATGGCCGCTCCCCGGCCTCACTCTCACCCGAAAGCGCCAGTCTCTGACGGAGGGTACCACGTGCACGCCCTTTTTTTTTTTTCTGTTTCCTTAACCCGGACCAATCGGCGAGCAGCACTTACTGGCAGTCAAAAGCAATGGATCGATCCTGCTCATTGCTCCAGTCCTGATAAGTAGACAGTCGATATACTCGATGCGCATCCAGTAGCAGCTTTGGCTTCCAGGATTAAGTCACAGTTGTCGTTGGAGAACTTGTTATGTATCCCTGTCCTGTCCCTAAGGGCAAGTCACTGTTACCCTCCAATTCTGTTGCCCCACATGTAAAAAGAATACGTGGGACTAAATGTCCTTTACCTTCTGGCTTGGACTTTCTGAATCTTGCAAGGGCACTGGGTTCTCACCCCCACCCCGGCCCCCCACATCTTATTTGCTTATGTCTAGCAAATGAGAAGTCCAGACCCTGGCCAATTAGATCCATCGGTTAGATCGAGTGACGTACATGTGCTTTTCCCAGCATAGGCCCTTTTTCTCTCAGGGAAGAAAGATGAGACTTGACAACTGCCAAATGTTTATTGAGCTCCAAGTGACAGCACTGCACTGCCCAGAGGCTGGGTTGGGGACACCCAGGCAGTAGCAGCCACAGCCTCTTCCCTCTGGGAGTTCAAAGCTTAGACCTAAGGCAGGAGAGAGAGGTGAAAGAGAAGAGACTCTGTCTTAGGGTCCTGCCGGTGCTAGCCTGCACTTGCACAGCCCTGAGAGAGTGCCTCTTCAAATTTCACAACATACACTCTTCACTTGACTCACCCAAGTCACAGCCCTGCGTGGGATATCTTGGTCAGGGAACAGATGAGTAAGGTCTGGCCCAAAGATGGGGACCTGGCCTAATAAGTCTGGATAGGTAAACTGTGATGGGCCTTGAGTGGCACCTCAGGCTTTGGGAATAGACGATTGTGTTTTATTGACAGCCTATGTCTCCTTGAAGCCCTCAGTACTGCCCAGCCTAACCAGGGCTCCCACCCCACATTGTGCAGTGCCCACCTAGGGCCATAAGTCATTCTCACTCCTAAGTGCCTCCTCCCTGTGTTGGCCCATAAGTCCACAGAATCCCACTACTATAGGGCCCCACATGACTGTCATTGTCTTTGTGGATAAATCTGTTATGACCAAAGCAGCTGTTTGAGTCTTGGTTCAAACCCCTCCCTGGATATGTGACTTTTACCCTCTCTGAGGATTCTCACCTATTAGTGTGGATTTTCAGGCCTACTTTCCTGAGCTGTTGAGAAGCAGAGAGAAGACCATGTATAAAAATGTTTGTAATTTGAAGCACTACAAAGGGCTATTTATGTGATACCCGAGTCTGTAATTTCTGGATCTTGGGTCTGAACCCTATAAATGCAGGTGTCAGGCCCCAAGTCCCTCAAGGTTAGGGTCCTGAACAAAGCTCAGGCCCCTCCAAAAGGGTTCTGCCATCAGCCTCAAAGGGCCACACTTGGGTGGGCAGAACAACTATCCATCCCTCTCTTGGCTTTGCTAAACTGTCCCTGGGACGCTGTCCAGTCCACAGTGCTGAAGTGACATGGCTCTCTACCTGCCTTGGTATGCAGCTGCCCCTGTGTAGACCAGGACCAGCCTGAAATCCAAGACATGTCTACACTGACCCAATAATCAGAAGCATTCCCTGTATTCTTCCACAGTTGTGACCATCCCAGAACCATTCCAGAAGGTCCACAAGTACCTGAGAAGGCCAGAGATTAGTGATTTGTCCCGGTCACACTTGGATCCTGTGCCCTGTCTGGCACCCGGTAGGAACTTGCTGTGTGTGGACATCACCACTGCCCACTCCATATTTTTCCTGTGAGTTGTGTTTGGATGCTGAGGCCATAAAGAGTCTCCACAATTTTCAGCACTCAACCCCTCCTCACCCATATCCAAGCCACGCTGATTCCTCTACCTTCGGGTCCAAAGGTGATGACATCAGCAAAAAGAGAGTTTCTGGAATTCCTCCCATGCACATTCTGCCCAGTAAAGACAGTCTTCTACTCTGGGGGATCCCCAGCTCTCCCAGACAGCTGCACCCCTCCTGCTCCAATGTCCAGGAAAGGAAGTGACTCAGGTGATGAGGTTGGGGAACACCAAGAGGTCAAGCAAACCCAGTATGCAAGCCTCTTGGCAATGGCTAGTTCAGAGAAAAACGACACGTATGACTCCAAGCCCAGCAACTACATGTCCACACTGATAAAGCTAAGCTTAGCAGCACCCTGGTTTTCCCTGGACCCCCACCACGCCCATCCTAGCAGCTGTCTAAGGCTGTGTCGCGCCTCCCCGTGCCCGACCTGGAGAGAGGTGAGGTAATAATCAAGGCAGAATGGTTTTCAGAGCTCCACCGCCTGGCAGGCTCTGTCCAGCGCATTCCGGGAACCAAACCCAAAGTCTGGCGCTGTGCGTGGGGGTCCAGGCCTGGCACCCAGCACCGCCAGAGGGCGCTCCAGGCCCACACTAGCCCTGGAGTAGCGGCGCTCCAGCGGAATTGGAGTAAACTCCACCCCATTCCTGGCTGGAGACTAGGCTGTCTCGCAGCACCGGGAAGGGTAAACTCAGGCACTGGCGCGCACCTGGAACACCGCCAAGTGGCAGGAAAGAGGGTGGAGAGCCAGATGCTGAAGCCGGCGACCGGATGGGCAGGAGTGTCTCCTCCACAAAAACAAGGTGCATATCAGCAGAGGTCCCCAAAGGCAACTAGCCTTTGTCCAGGGACAACTTTCAGATGCCTATTGCCCCATGCTTCCTGGCATTCCTGTTGGGTGGAGCTGCAAACTGGCCACGCACGTTAGCTGATGAAAGTTTAACCGTACTTCGGGAGCATGGGGTTACTCACTAGGGCCTGAGCAACTGCCCTGCACCTTCCCCAGTGCCATGATGGGGCAGGCAGAGAGATCTAATCGCCCAACATGATCTACGTGTTGCAGTTGTCAGAGGCGGAGGATCCATAAAGTTGGGCTCCCTGATGCCTTGCCAGATCTTGGTTCTTGCTGCAACTCTAACACCTCTTTCCCTCCCAGGGCATGGGGATCCCAGGGCCAGCACCAGAAGAAGTGTCTGAGATTGGCATCTTTAGGGGACCTACTGCCTTATTCTCATCTGCTCACCTCTGTTTCTCCTCTGGTATTGAAGTAGTTCAGATGTTAAAGTGAGTAGGGTTGTTGGTGGGAGTCAAATAAAGGAGGCCTGAGGTTCAGGTGGAGTGGAGTAATCAGTTTCCAGCTCTCTGCATGTTATTTTATAGCAGTGAAATGCTATTCATCCCCCAATTCTAGACAGTAACAGTCTGACCTATAATTAGACTTCAAGGAAAACTTCAAAAGAACAAAAGGGATAAAGAATAATTGCATTATTCCCAGTCCCAGAACCATTGGGAGAGCACAGACAAAAGAAGTTACCATTGTTTTATGAACACACTCATCCTACCACCCAAACCCCACACTTTTCTATTTTTCACACCCTCTCCCACTTGCAGACCCACAAAGATCCCACCTTGAATTCCCTAACACAAACAGAGATCAAAGGAATCAGGACTTCCCAGCCAGATTCTCCAAGAAGCCTCTCAGGACAGGGAATGGATCTGGGGCTTTGCACAAACTTCTTAACCATGTGGCAGAGATGCTTAGGAGCTCTCCTCAGTGAGAAGTAGGTAAGAGGAAGTGAGGCCCAAATTTCCCTTCCCCTCTCTTAAAACTAAAGACAAAATAAAGACAAAAGACAAAAAAAAAGACAAAAACCATGAGAAATTTTCATTAGCAGATCTGCACAAGAAAGGTATTCGGGCCAAAGGAAAATAATGTAAATAGAAATTAAAATCATAATATGATACCACCATACTCTGTACAGAATGACTAAAATTTAAAAGACTGGCAATACCAAGTGCTGGCAAGGAGGGTGCTATGGTCTGAATTTGCATTCCCCCAAATTCATATGTTGAAATCCCAACCCCCAATGTGATGGTATTGGGTGGTAGAGCTTTGGGAGGTGATAAGGTCATAGGATGCTGTGCTCATGAACAAGAGTGTGCCTTTGTATAAGGGACCCCAGAGAGCTCTCTTGCCCTCCTTCCACCTTGTGAGAAGATGGTGGTCTGTGAAACAGGAAGCAAATCTGCTTGTGCCTTGCTCTTGAACTTCCCATTCTCCAGAACTGTGAGAAATAAATGTTTGTTGTTTAAGCCACCCAGTCTATGGTATTTTTGTTATAGCAGCCCAAATGTACTAAGTTGGAATCGGTACCAAGAAATGGGGCGCTGCTGTAACAAATACCTAAAAATGTGCAAGCGGCTTTGGAAGTGGGCAATGGGTTGAGGCCAGAAGAGTTTTGAAATTTATGCTAGAAAATGAGATGCCTACATTGCCATGAATGAACCTTTAAAAGGTAATTCTGGTGAGGGCTCAGAAAGAAAACAGGAGAGCTATGGGAGAAAGCCTCCATTTCCTTAGAGAACCCCTAAGAGGCCATGAACGGAACATTGGTAGATATGTGGACAGTGAAGGCCATTCTGGTGATGGCACACAGAAATGAGGAGCATGTTATTGGGCACTGAAAGAAAGGTGATCCCTGCTGTAAAGTGACAAAGAACTTGGCTGATTTGTGTTTGTGTGCTGATATTTCATGAAAGGTGTCCACCTTGCAGGTGATGGAACTGGATGTTTAGCTGAAGAGATTTCTTTTTTATTTTTATTTTTTAAATGTTTATTCATTGTTTGAAAGAGAGAGAGAGCATGAGCAGGGGAGGGGCAGAAAGAGAGGGAGACACAGAATCAGAAGCAGGCTCCAGGCTCTGAGCTGTCAGCACAACTTGAACCCACAAACTGTATTATTGTGACTTGAGCCAAAGTCAGAGGCTCAACTGACTGAGCCACCCAGGAGTCCTTAGCTGAAGAGATTTCTAAGCAATGTGTGGAAGGTGTGACCCAGCTCCACCTAACAGTTTATGGTGAAATGTGAAAAGAAATGACTTAAAGGTATAATTGTTGAGCAGACAAGAGCAGAACTTAAAGATTCTCAGCCTACACATATTGCAAAAAATGAGACACTAATGATGAGACTAAGTCACCATTTGACCAGGAGGTTAGTGTGGATCAGTCATCTCAATAGAAGCCAGGCGCTATTCTTGAAAAAAACGCTGGGATGATGGAAGAATGTCCCTGAACACTATTCAGAAATCAGCAGGCTGCTGTGCCCACGACAGGCCCAGAGTACTCAGCCCCTAGACAGAAGAGTTTTCAAAGGGTGGGACTGTCTCACTGGTTCAGAGTGGCCAGGATGCTCCCAATCTCCTCAGAGAAACCCCTAACCCCCTCAGAGAGTTTCAGGCAGAGCATCAGCCAAAAGGGATTATTCTCAGTCTTTATAGTTTAATGTTGTTTACCCTATTTGATTTTGGACTTCCTTAGGACCTGTTACTCCTTCTTTCCTATTTCTCCCTTTTGGAAGTACATTACTCTGCCTTCTTTGGTCTCTGCCAGTCTGTTTGATCTTATGGTTTCCCTTATAGTGGCCCTGATTTTAATATTTGATATTCTTCCACATCCATCTCCCTGCTACATATATCCATTACCTATACATGTGCTTCTCACTCAGATGCTGGCTTGGTAGAGAAGTGCAACCCTGTCACTAAAATGGAGAGGACATGTCGCCTGAGATCTGTGTCTCTTTCAGTGCAGTGCAACCCTTACACTCCTTCTCCTGTTGAGAAATAAAATTCAGCTGTTACTGCAAAAACTAAGCTAAAGTAGCATCCATATAAAAGGTCCCTTTCTTCCTGTTGGGTCTGCAATTGACAGCAAGTGATAGGGTCTGAGAGCTCTTCCTGCTAGCCTCCCCACTCGATTATAAACAAGGTTTTCTTTTATTAATTCCCACATTTCCCCCTTTCGATCAAGATATTTCTTTGAAAGCATCACTGATCAAGAGTTAAGTTTCTCAGGGCACCTGGCTGGCTCATTTGGTGGAGCATGTGACTCTTGATCTTGGGGATGTGGGTTCAAGCCCCACGCTGGGGCTTAAGTAGAGATTAACTTAAGTAGATATCACTTAAAAATAAAATATTTAGGTCGTATCAAAATAACACCAGCATTCTTCACAGAGCTATTACAAACAATCCTAAAATTTGTATGAAACCAGAAAAGACCCCAAATAACCAATGCAATCATAAAAAAGAAAACAAAAGCTGGAGGCATTAAAATTCCAGACTTTAAGATATATTACAAAGCTTTAAACATCAAGACAGTATGGTGCTGGCACAAAAACAGACATTTAGATCAATAGAACAGAATAGAGAACCCAGAAAGTTATGGCCAACTAATCTTTGACAAAGCAGGGAAGAATATCCAATGGAATAGACAGCCTCTTCAACAAATGGTGTTGAGAAAACTGGATAGCTTCATGCAGAAGAACAAATCTGGACCACTTTCTTACACCATACATAAAAATAGACTCAGAATGGATGAAAGACCTAAACATAAGACAGGGGCCATCAAAATCCTAGAGGAGAAAAGCAGGCAAAAGTCTATTTGACCTCAGCCATAGCAACTTCTTACTCAGCATGTCTCTGGAGGCAAGGGAAACAAAAGCAAAAATGAACTATTGGGAACTCATCAAGATAAAAAGCTTTTGAGGGTGCCTGAGTGGCTCAGTCGGTTAGGCATCCAACTTTGGCTCAGGTCATGATCTCTCAGTCCATGAGTTCAAGGCCTGTGTTGGGCTCTGTGCTGTCATGACAGCTCAGAGCCTGAAGTCTGCTTCAGATTACGTGTCTACCTCTCTCCCTGCCGCTCCTCTCTCTCTCTCTCTCTCTCAAAATAAATAAACATTTAAAAAATTAAAATGAAATAAAACAAAATAAAATAAAATAAAATAAAAAGATAAAAAGCCTTTGCACAGTGAAGGAAACAATCAGCAAAACTAAAAGGCAACTAACAGAATGGGAAAAGATATTTGCAAATGATATATCAGATAAAGGGTTAGTATCCAAAATTTGTAAAGAACTTATCAAACTCAACACCCAAAAAACAAATAATCCAGTGAAGAAATGGGCAAAACACATGAATAGACCTTCTTCCAAAGAAGACATCCACATTGCTCACCGACATGTGAAAAAATGCTCACCATCACTCATTAGCAGGGAAATACAAATCAAAACCACAATGAGATACCACCTCACACCCATCAGAATGGCTAAAATGAACAACTCAGGCAACAACAGATGTTGGCAATGATGCAGAGAAAGAGGAACACTTTGGCATTCCTGGCGGGAATGCAAACTGGTATAGCCACTCAGGAAAACAGTATGGAGGTTCCTCAAAAAATTAAAAATAGAACTATTCTATGACCCAGCAATTTCACTACTAGGTATTTATCCAAAGGATACAGGTGTACTGATTTGAAGGGGCACCTGCACCCCAATGTTTATGGCAGTGTTGTAGACAATAGCCAAAGTATGGAAAGAGCCCAAATGTCCATTGACAGATGAATGAATAAAGAAGATGTGGTATATATATACAATGGAGTATTACTAGGCAATCAAAAAGAATGAAATCTTGCCATTTGCAACAACATGGATGGAACTAGAGTGTATTATGCTAAGCAAAATTAGTCAGAGAAAGACAAATATCATATGACTTCACTCATTTTTGTAATTTAAGATACAAAACAGATGAGCATAAGGAAGGGAAGCAAAACTAATATAAAAATGGATGGGGACAAATACAGAAAACAAACTGAGGGTTTCTAGAGGTGTTTTGGGTGGGGGGATGGGCTAAATGGACAAGGGACATTAAGAGGACCCTGTTGGTATGAGCACTGGGTATTATATGTAGGGGATGAATCACTGGATTCTACTTCTGAAATCATTATTGCACCATATGCTAACTAACTTAGATGTAAATGTAAAACAATAAAAAATGTCAAGAAAAAAATAAAAAGAAAATAAAATATTTAGGGGTGCCTGGGTGGCTCAGTCAGTTGAGTGTCCAACTGTTGATTCTGGCTCAAATCATGATCCCAGGGTCATGAGATTGAGTCCTGAGTTGGGCTCTGTGCTGAGGATGGAGCTTGCTTGGGATTCTCAATCTCTCCCTCTGTGCTCCTCCCCCACTTGCACATTCTCTCTCTCTCTCTCTCTCTCTCTCCCTGTCTAAAATAAAAATTAAAAAATAAAATACAAGAAAATTGAAACAAACAAACAAAAAAAGATTAAGTTTCTCCATACTTAGTGGTTTGTCCCTCAGGACCAGGAAGAATCTTTCCTGGTTGTCATGTCCTACATCAGAGGCAAAATGCATAGCAATTGGAAACTACTTAAGGCCACATTTGAGTAACAAGGTTAGAAAGAACAACTCTCAGGTCCTTCCCATTAAACTCCATATCTTTCCTGGGGCGCCTGGGTGGCGCAGTCGGTTAAGCGTCCGACATCAGCTGGGTCACGATCTCGCGGTCCGTGAGTGCGAGCCCCGCATCAGGCTCTGGGCTGATGGCTCGGAGCCTGGAGCCTGTTTCTGATTCTGTGTCTCCCTCTCTCTCTGCCCCTCCCCCGTTCATGCTCTGTCTCTCTCTGTCCCAAAAATAAATAAAAAACGTTGAAAAAAATTAAAAAAAAAAAACTCCATATCTTCCCAAGGTTGTCAGAAATTATCTTTTTTTTTCTCAATGTTTATTTATTTTTGGGACAGAGAGAGAGACAGAGCATGAACGGGGGAGGGGCAGAGAGAGAGGGGGACACAGAATCGGAAACAGGCTCCAGGCTCTGAGCCATCAGGCCAGAGCCCGATGCAGGGCTCGAACTCACGGACAGTGAGATCGTGACCTGGCTGAAGTCGGACGCTTAACCGACTGCGCCACCCAGGCGCCCCGATTGTCAGAAATTATCTTGAAGCATTGAGCCAGCATCACCTTATTGGGTATATTATTGGTTTTTTTTTTTTTTAAGTTCTGTAGGCAACAAAATATAAAATTTAAAACAATTATACAAAACAGAAAGAGTAACTTAATTCCAAATTGTATCATGGTTCTAAATCAGGGCTCTAGGTCTCAAAGGAGCCAACTGAAATATTTATTGGCACTTATTCAGACTTAGGAAGGAAGGTTCATCCCATGAAAGCAAAGCTGGAGTCGTGTATACTTCCTAAAGTCTCTGCTTAAATCAGCCACAAAAGGTGAATAGTGAATAGTGCAGGAGCACACTGAAAGAACTAACCAAGTGCATTTGGGAAGATACAGGGCAGGTATAAACATGGAACAGTAGCTAATGAACTTTTTGCAAAACAGCAAAACTTCAAAGATGTTTTATTTATTATTTATTTTATTTTATTTTATTTTTAATATATTGTCATATTGGCTTACATACAACACCCAGTGCTCATCCTAACAAGTGCCCTCCTCAGAGCCCATCGCCCACTTTCCCCTCTCCCTAACCCCCTTCAACCCTCAATTTGTTCTCTGTATTTAAGAGTCTCTTATGGTTTGCCTCCCTCCCTCTCTGTAACTTCTGTTAAGTTTCTCAAAATTTACATATAAGTGAAAACATGATATCTGTCTTTCTCTGACTGACTTATTTCACTTAGCATAATACCCTCAGTTCTATCCACGATGCTGCAGATGGCAAGATTTCATTCTTTCTCATTGCCAAGTAGTACTCCATTGTGTATATAAACCACATCTTTATCCATTTATCAGTTGATGGACATTTAGGCTCTTTCCATGATTTGGCTATTGTTGAAAGTGCTGCTATAAACATAGGGGTACATGTGCCCCTATGCATCAGCACTCTGTATTCCTTGGGTAAATTCCTAGCAGTACTATTTCTGGGTCATACGGTAGTTCTATTTTTAATTTTTTGAGAACCGCCACGCTATTTCCCAGAGTGGCTGCACCACTTTCTATTCCCCCCAACAGTGTAAGAGGGTTCCCATTTCTCCACATCCTCGCCAGCATCTATAGTTTCCTGATTCGTTCCTTTTAGCCACTCTGACCGGTGTAAGGTAGTATCTCACTGTGGCTTTGATTTGTATTTCCCTGATGATGCGTGATGTTGAGCATCATTTCATGTGTCTGTTGGCCATCTGGATGTCTTCTTTAGAGAAGTGTCTACTCATGTCTTCTGCCCATTTCTTCACTGGATTATCTGATTTTCAGGTGTGGAGTTTAGTGAGTTTTTTCTAGATTTTGGATACTAACCCTTTGCCCGATATGTCATTTGCAAATATCTTTTCCCATTCTATCAGTTGCCTTTTAGTTTTGTTGATTGTTTCCTTTGCTGTGCAGAATCTTTTTATCCTCATGAGGTTCCAATAGTTCATTTTTGCTTTTAATTCCCTTGCCTTTGGAGATGTGTCAAGTAAGAAGTTGCTGCAGCTGAGGTCAAAGAGGTTGTTGCCTGCTTTCTCCTTTAGGGTTTTGATGGTTTCCTGTCTCACATTCAGGTCCTTTATCCATTTTGAGTTTATGTTTGTGAATGGTATAAGAAAGTGGTCTAGTTTCATTCTTCTACATGATGCTGTCCAGTTCTCCCAACACCATTTTCTAAAGAGACTGTCTTTTTCCATTGGATACTCTTTCCTGCTTTGTCAAACATCAGCTGGCCATATATTCGGGGGTCCAATTCTGGGTTATATATTCTATTCCATTGGTCTATGTGTCTTCTTTTGTGCCAGTACCATACTGCCTTGATGATTACAACTTTATAGTAGAGGCTGAAGTCCGGGATTGTGATGCCTCCTGCTTTGGTTTTCTTCTTCAGTATTACTTTGGCTATTCGGGGTCTTTTGTGGTTTCATACAAATTTTGGGATTGTTTGTTCTAGCTTTGAGAAGAATACCAGTGCAATTTTGATTGGGATTGCATTGAATGTGTATATTGTTTTGGGTTGTATTGACATTTTAACAATATCTATTCTTCCAATCCATGAGCGTGGAATGCTTTTCCATTTCTTTGTATCTTCTTCAGTTTCCTTCACAAGCTTTCTACAGTTTCCAGCATACAGATATTTTACATCTTTGGTTAGGTTTATTCCTAGGTATTTTATGGTTCTAGGTGCAATTGTAAGTGGGATTAGTTTCTTTATTTCTCTTTCTGTTGCTTCATTGTTAGTGTATAAAAATGCAACTGCTTTCTGTACATTGATTTTGTACCCTGCTACTTTGCTGAATTCATGTATCAATTCTAGGAGTCTTTTGGTGGAGTCTTTTGTAGAGTATCATGTAGTCTGCAAAAAGTGAAAGTTTGACTTCTTCTTTGCCAATTTTGATGCCTTTTATTTCATTTTGTTGTCTGATTGCTGATGCTAACACTTCCAACACTATGTTAAACAACAGTGCTGAGAGTGGACATCCCTGTCAAATTTCTGATCTCAGGGGGAAAACTCTCAGTTTTTCCCCATTGAGGATGATATTAGCTGTGGGCTTTTCATATATGGCTTCTGTAATGTTTAAGTATGTTCCTTCTTCCTGACTTTCTTGAGGGTTTTTATTAAGAAAGGATGCTGAATTTTGTCAAATGCTTTTTCTGCATCTATTGACAGGATCATATAGTTCTTTTCTTTTATTAATGTGATGTATCACATTGATTGATTTGTTAATATTGAGCTGGCCCTGCAGCCCAGGAATGAATCCCACTTGATCATGGTGAATATTCTTTTCATATGCTGCTGAATTCAATTTGCTAGTATCTTGTTGAGAATTTTTGCATCCATGTTCATCAGGGATATTGACCTGTAGTTCTCCTTTTTTGTGGGGTTTCTGTCTGGTTTGGGAAACAAAGTAATGCTGGCTTCATAGAATGAGTCTGGAAGTTTTCCTTCCCTTTCTATTTTTTGGAACAGCTTGAGAAGGATAGCTTTAAAAGTTGGTAGAATTCCACAGGAAAGCAATCTGGTCCTGGACTCTTATTTGTTGGGAGATTTTTTTTTTAATATATGAAATTTATTGTCAAATTGGTTTCCATACAGCACCCAGTGCTCATCCCAAAAGGTGCCCTCTTCAATACCCATCACCCACCCTCCCCTCCCTCCCACCCCCCATCAGCCCTCAGTTTGTTCTCATTTTTTAAGAGTCTCTTATGCTTTGGCTCTCTCCCACTCTAACCTCTCTCTTTTTTTTTTTTCCCTTCCCCTCCTCCATGGTTTACTGTTAAGTTTCTCAGGGTCCATATAAGAGTGAAAACATCTGGTATCTGTCTTTCTCTGTATGGCTTATTTCACTTAGCATAACACTCTCCAGTTCCATCCACATTGCTACAAAGGGCCATATTTCATTCTTTCTCATTGCCACATAGTACTCCATTGTGTATATAAACCACAATTTCTTTATCCATTCATCAGTTGATGGACATTTAGGCTTTTTCCACAATTTGGCTATTGTTGAGAATGCTGCTATAAACACTGGGGTACAAGTGCCCCTATGCATCAGTACTCCTGTATCCCTTGGGTAAATTCCTAGCAGTGCTATTGCTGGGTCATAGGGTAGGTCTATTTTTAATTTTTTGAGGAACCTCCACACTGTTTTCTAGAGTGGCTGCACCAATTTGCATTCCCACCAACAGTGCAAGAGGGTTCCTGTTTCTCCACATCCTCTCCAGCATCTATAGTCTCCTGATTTGTTCCTTTTGGCCACTCTGGTGTGAGGTGGTATGTGAGTGTGGTTTTGATTTGTATTTCCCTGATGAGGAGCGACGTTGAGCATCTTTTCATGTGCCTGTTGGCCATCCGGATGTCTTCTTTAGAGAAGTGTCTATTCATGTCTTCTGCCCATTTCTTCACTGGATTATTTGTTTTTCAGGTGTGGAGTTTGGTGAGCTCTTTATAGATTTTGGATACTAGCCCTTTGTCCAATATGTCATTTGCAAATATCTTTTCCCATTCCTTTTAGTTGGTTGCCTTTTAGTTTTGTTGATTGTTTCCTTTGCCGTGCAGAAGCTTTTTATCTTCATGAGGTCCCAATAGTTCATTTTTGCTTTTAATTCCCTTGCCTTTGGGGATATGTCAAGTAAGAAATTGCTACGGCTGAGGTCAGAGAGGTTTTCCTGTCTCACATTCAGGTCCTTTATCCATTTTGAGTTTATTTTTGTGAATGGTGTGAGAAAGTGGTCTAGTTTCATCCTTCTGCATGTTGCTGTCCAGTTCTCCCCGCACCATTTGTTAAAGAGACTGGGGACATTTTTGATAACTGATTAAATTTCTTTACTAGTTATGGGTCTGTTAAAATTTTCTATTTCTTCCCATTTGAGTTTTGGTAGTGTGTGGGCGTTTAGGAATTTGTCCATTTCTTCCAGGTTGCCCAGTTTGTTGGCATACAATTTTTCATAGTATTCTCTGATAATTTCTTGTATTTTTGAGGGATTTTTGTAATAAATCCATTGTCATTCATGATTTTATCAACTTGGGTACTCTCTCTTTTCCTTTTGGCTAGAGGCTTATCAATTTTGTTTATTTTTTCAAAAAAACAACTCTTAGTTTCATTGATCTGTTCTACTGTTTTTTTTATTCTATGCTGTTTATTTCTGCTCTGACCTTTATTGTTTCTCTTCTTCTGCTGGGTTTGTGGGTTCTTTATTGTTCTGCTTCTAGTTCCTTTACATGTGCTGTTAGATTGGGATTTTTCTTGTTTCTTGATATAGGCCTGGACTGCAATGTATTTTCCTCTTAGGACTGCCTTTGCTGCATCCCAAAGGGTTTGGACTGTTGTGTTTTCATTTTCATTTGTTTCCATATATTTTTTAATTTCTTTAATTTCTTCTTTAATTGCCTGGCTGACCTATTTGTTCTTTAGCAGGATGTTCTTTAACCTCCATGAATTTGGAGGTTTTCCAAACTTTTTCTTGTGGTTGATTTCAAGTTTCATAGCATTGTGATCTGAAAGTGTGCATGGTATGATAAAAAAATTCTTTTATATTTATTAAGGGCTATTTTGTGACCCACTATGTAATCTATCTTGGAGAATGTTCCATGTGTACTTGAGAAGAATGTATATTTTGCTGCTTTAGAATGGAAAGTTCTAAATATATCTGTCAAGTGCATCTGGTCCAGTGTATCATTCAGGGCCATTGTTTTTTTCTTGATTTTCAGTCTAGATGATCTATCCATTGCTGTAAGTGTCTATTTCAGCAATTACCACATTGTTACCAATAACATTGCTTATGTTTGTGATTAATTGTTTTATATATTTGGGTGCTTAGAATTCGGTGCATAAACATTTATAATTGTTAGCTCTTCCTGATGGATAGACCCTGTAATTATTATATAATGCCATTCTTCATCTTTTGTTACAGCCTTCAGTTTAAAATCTAGTTTCTCTGATATAAGTATGGCTACTCCAGCTTTCTTTTGACTTCCAGTATCATGGTAGATGGTTCTCCATCCCATCACTTTCAATCAGAAGGTGTCCTCAGGTCTAAAATGGGTCTCTTGTAGACAGCAAATAGATGAGTCTTGTTTTTTATCCACATGATACCCTATATGTTTTTATTGGAGCATTTATTCCATTTATATTCAGTGTTATTACTGTAAGATATGAGTTTAGAGTTATTGTGTTATATGTAGGTTTCATGCTTGTAGATATCAGTCTCTTGTCCTTTGTGGTCCTTGCAACATTTCACTCAGAATCCCCCTTAGGATCTTTTATAGGGCTGGTTTATTGATGAATTCCTTCAGTTTTTGTTTGTATGGGAAAACCTTTATCTCTCCTTCTATTCTGAATGACAGGCTTGCTGGATAAAGCATTCTTGGCTGCATGTTTTTCCTATTCAGCTCATTGAAACTTTCCTGCCACTCCTTTCTGGCCCCTCAAGAGTCAGTAGATAGGTCTGCTACTACCCTTATGTGTCTACCCTTGTAGGTTAAGGCCTGTTTGTCCCTAGCTGCTTTCAGAATTCTCTCTTTATCTTTGCATTTTGCCAGTTTCACTATGATATGTCATGCAGAAGATGGATTCAAATTATGTCTGAAGGGAGCTCTCTGTGCCTCCTGATTTCAGTGTTTGTTGCTTTCCCCAGATAGGGGAAGTTCTCATCTATGATTTGTTCAAGTACACCTTCAGCCCCTTTCTCTCTCTTCTTCCTCTGGAACTCCTATGATACAGATATTGTTCCGTTTCATTGAATCACTTAGTTCTCTAATTCTCCCCTCGTGATCCAGAATTTTTTATCTCTTTTTCTCAGCTTCCTCTTTTTCCATTTTATCTTCTAATTCACCTATTCTCCTTTCTGCCTCTTCAGTCCTTGCTGCGACTGCTTCTATTTTATTTTGCACCTCATTTATAGCATTGTTAAATTCATCATGACTATTTTTTAGTTCCTTGATCTCTGTAGCAATAGATTCTCTGCCGTCTTCTATGCTTTTTTCAAACCCAAAAATTAATCTTATGACTATTATTCTAAATTCTTGTTCAGTTATATTGTTTATATCTGTTTTGAGCAATTCTTTAGCTGTAATTTCTTCCTGGAAATTTTTTGAGGAGAATTTTTCAGTTTTATCATTTTGGCTAGTTTTCTGTCCCTTCTGTGTTTTAAAAGCTTTTTATGTGCCCTGCACCTGCAAGCACTACTATATTAAAGAGGGGTCATACACTGTCCAGGTCCTGGCCCTTCAGGAGATGTTTTTTGGGGAGTGTTATTTGCTCTCTATTTGTTGTGGCTTTGGTTACTTTATCTCCCTACTCGTAGTGATGTTTTGGACCCTCCACAAACCAGTGTGCTTTGATTTTTTTGTTGAAGTAGCCCTGGAAAGGAAAACAAACAGACAAACAAAAAATAAACCGAAAACAAAAACACACAAACAGTAACCAAAAACACCAACTACAACAGGGTGGAGGCGGTGCTGATGGAAGAGGTCTTATCCAATACAAAGAGAGAAATGACAGGGGTGGGGGGAAAGAAAGAATAAAAATTGGCCAGAGAAACTATACTGCTTAATCCAGAGAGAGAGAAAGGAAAATAAAGGAGGAGGAGAAAGAGAAAAAGAAAATAAAGTTATTCAGAGAAACTATACAGCTTACAGAGAGAGAAAGGAAAATTAAGAAGGAGGCAGGAAAAAAGAAAAGATGATAAAGTCCAGACAGAGAAACTATACAGCTTAATCCAGAAAGAGAATGGAGAATAAAGAAGGGGGTGTGGAACATGTATCAAGAGAATGGACTAAATACGTCTGCTTAAACAAACAACCAGAGTAACCAGACTGGAGGAGGGAAGAAATAAGAAGGAGAAAAGGAAGGAGTAATGTATCTATATAATAAGAATTGTCCTAGTGTTAAACCAGGCAATGCAACAGCACTTCTCTGGAGGAGGGGCCATTTGGTTCCTCAGTGTCTATCCCATTCCAGTAGATACACAGTTCCCCGTCATGGAGGTGCAAGGTTTGGTGCAGGTGAGTCCAGCCTCTGCTATGGGTCCCACTGTCCAATCCCTGAGGCCCCACCTTGGTGGTTGTGGGGAGAAAAATGGCAATCCTCCAGTCTCTCCTCCAGAGACCCGGTGTCCCAAACCACTCTGTTCAAGCTGTCCTGACTGTGCTGTGGGCGTAAATTAGGCAGTTTGTCTCGCTCCCCTGATTTCCATGCCTGGCACTTGGTTGGGATTCAAACTCTCACTCTGCACATCCCAGCAATTGGGAAGTGTCTCTCTGTGCCACCCGATATGTAGTCCCTGGCTGGTGGGTGCAGGCAGGCTTTGTCCTATCCCACAGCACTCCAGGGAGGGGATCATTTGCTCCTACTGTGGACTGCACCCCTGATCTAGCCATCAAGCCCTGGGATGCCTCCCCTCCTCCCTGGTGCACCATCTGGGCAGCAGGCCTCAATCCAGAGCAAGCCCCATAGTTAGAGATTGGATCTTTCTCCATCCCCGTCCAAGGTTTTTCTCTTGTCCAGATACAGACCTATGCTTCTCCAGCCACTCTTTCTCTTCCCTTTGTCTCTCCAGAGAAGCAGATCCCTTCCTTCCATTCATCTTATCTCTCCCAGTTCGCAATCATGAATCTATGACCCATCAGGTTGTCCCAGTGGATCCCTGGAAGTCCAACTGTCTCTTTTCCTCCCATACTCTTGAGATTCAAAGTCCTTTGGCTTCAACACTTCTTTTTGAGAGAAGAGAGAAGTTTGGATCCCCCTACTTCTCTGCCATGTTGGCCCCTCCCCCTCCAAAGATTTTTTTTTAATTTTTTAACATTTATTTATTTTTGAGAGACAGAGTATGAGCAGGGGAGGGGCAGAGAGAGAGGGAGACACAGAATTCGAAGCAGGCTACAGGCTCGGAGCTGTCAGCACAGAGCCTGACACAGGGCCAAAATTTACAAACCACGAGATTATGACCATAGCCGAAGTTGGACACCTGACTGACTGAGCCACCCAGGTGCCCCCAAAGACGTTTTAAAGTACTATTGTTGTCTCAAAAAAAACTGTTTAGAACCAAATGTGTTATCAATAATACAGTCCCTAAAGATGTAAATTCAGAAACCATGAATTTCAATAAGAATCCAGAGTCAGATAATAGTTCCCATGAAAGAAGACTTTTGTGAATTCAGAACCTTGTAACCCTTCAGAAAAGGCAAGTAAAAAATAATTTGTCACAGGATCATGAGACTGTTTCAAAAAGGCCATAATCATAGAAGAGGTTTGTCTCTTTGGTAAGAGTTTTGGGAAACTTGGACAAGGACATTTTTTTGCCACAAAAGAGATAGAAGAAGCAACAGTGAAAAAAGGGTATACAGGCCAAGTCTGGACATGTTGGCAAAACTGTATCTGCTTCAATTCCTGGAAATATTTACTCTCATTGTCACCAGATGGCAGGTCCAGTCAAGGTTTTGTGTTTTCTTTACATGTGTCATATGCATCCATGAGTCTATTCCCTGGAGTTTGGTGGCACAAGGGATGGCAAGCAGTTCCAAAAAAGAGTCTTTCCAGTGAAGTTGAAGAGTCTTTCTGGAAGTGTCTTTCTTTCCTTCCTTCCTTTCTTCCTTCCTTCCTTCTTCCTTCCTTCCTTCTTTCCTATTTTTTTAAAAATGTTTTTAACAGAAACTCTTTATTTTATTTTTTAAGTAAATTCTACACCCAATGTGGGGCTCAAACTCACAACCCCAAGATCAAGAGTTGCATGCTCTACCAACTGAACCAGCCAGGTACCCTGGAGGTATCTTTTCTAGTAGACTAAATCCCCAGGTTGCAAGGTGTGATACTTTAGGTCATCTTCTCCAGGGAGTGCATGGTGAAAAGACTGTTCTATCAAAACACAGTTGTTTTTTTTTAAGTAGCCTTTAACAACACAGGGCTTGAACTTACAACCCTAACACCAAGAGTTGCATGCTTTACCAACTGAGTCAGTCAAGTGCCCCAAAGAATGGTTATTTTTAATATGAGCAATTAGGTCTTTACAATATTGAAGTATATCTCCTTTATCAACAGTGGATCAAAGGAGGCAAGGGCCAAGTGTATTGGACATCTTGCTCCAAGGGGTAGATCTGAGATATATAAGAACCAATGGCAATGCTTTCAGCCAAAGTGTTTGGAGGGGCTTTAACAAGTTTTGCCAATTGAGTCCTAATAGTGTCTTTAGTGTGTTCAACTAACCCTAAGGATGGAGGATGGTATACACAATGAAAACACAATGAAAAAGTTGTAAAACTGACTAAATAGCACAGAATTGTCAAAGCACCTGACTGGTAAAATAGGTTCCCTAATCACTACACAGTTTGAGAGGGGTTCCCCAGGAAGGGATAATCTTTTCCAACAGAAAAAGCACTGGCCTGTCTACAAGAGAAATCTTTTGTACAGTGAGAACACATACAAACCATGACTAAAACATACTTATTCAACATATTATGAAATATTGAGAGAAGAAGTTGTATGAAATCCATTTGTGTGAAAAGATTTCCCTGGACTGTACTTTGGAAAGGTGGAGAAAGTGAGGTAGCCACTTTTTCAGCCTTATTAACTTTCCCCCACAAATACTAGTTTATGAATGCTATCAGTTTGTCAGGTGATCAATGGGTCAGTGCATGTACAATGGTAAGTACTGGGGATTTTAGAATTTCTGGTAGGGCCAGATTGTTATTTGGTTGAAATCAGAGTGCTCTTTTATTAAGGCAACAATTATTAAATTTCTAATTAAATTTTTCCCTTTCTGGGACAATTCTGGGGTGTCTCTTGTCAACTTTTTCAAATTATCATTTGGGATAACATGCCCTTGAACCATGACAGAGGTTTGGCTGTTGGCTTCCTTGAAAGCAGCATTTTTGATGGAAATATCAGCAAGGTAGGTTACTTTGGGCTCCAAGGAGTTGAGTCTGGAATGCCCAGGAATCCTAATAATCACCAGAGCAACTGGAAAAAGTACAGCATCTAAGGGGCAACTGGGTGGTTCAGTTGATTAAGTGTCCAACTCTTGATTTAAGCTCAGGTCATGATCTCACAGTTCATGGGTTAGAGCCCCCTGTCAGCCTCTGTGCTGACAGCATGGAGCCTGTTTCAAATTCCCTGTCTCCCTCTCTCACTGCCTTTCCCCCCACTCTCTCTCTCTCTCTCTCTTTAAAAAATAAATAAGCATTTAAAAATATATGGCATCCAATAAATTTTTGGACATAGGAGCCACTTTAAAATTCTCTTCCCTGGGTTCCTTGGTGGCTAAGCTGTTTAAGCATCCAACTCTTGATTTTGGCTCAGGTCCTAATCTCATGGTTTCTTGAGTTTGAGTTCAGTGTTGGGCTCAGAGCCTGCTTAGGATTCTTTCTCTCTCTCTCTGCCCCTCCCTCGCACGCTCTCTGTCTCTCTCAAAAATAAATAAACTTTAAATTTAATGTTTATTTATTTTTGAGAGAGAGAGCTAGACAGAGTGTGAGCAGGGGAGGGGCAGAGAGAGAGGGAGACACAGAATCCAAAGCAGGCTCCACACTCTGCACTGTCAGCACAGAGACTGACATGGGGCTTGAATTCATGAACCATGAGATCATGACCTGAGCCAAAGTCAGACCCAACCAACTGAGTCATCCAGGCACCCCTAAATAAACTTTAAAAAATAAAAATAAAAAATAAAATTCTATTCCTATTGGAAGTAAGGATATCTTATTGTTTCCATAATGTTCCAAAGCCATGAGCTACCCCAAAGGCATACCAACAATCAGTATAAATATTTGTAATTTTACCCTTGGCTACAGTCCAAGCTTGAGTAAGGACATTTAATTCAGCCTGTTAAAGGGTGCCTGGGTGGCTCAGTCAGGTAAGCAACTGAATTTAGCTCAGGTCATAATCTCACAGTTTGTGAGTTCAAGCCCTGCATCAGGATCTATGCTGCCAGTTCAGAGGCTAGAGTCTGCTTCAGATTCTGTGTGTGTCTCTCTCCCCCTCCCCTGCTCGTGCTCTGTCTCTCTGTCTTTCTCAAAAGTAAATAAACCTTTAAAAATTTTTTAATTCAGCCTGTTGGGCTAAAGTACCAAAAGGTAAAGATATTGTCTCAATTACTTCCAAAGGAGTTACAATAGTATACTCAGCACAACATTCATCCTTTAAATAAGAACCATCAGGAAACTATGAATAATCTGCATTTGTTAGAGTTTTCTGTAAATCTCCAAGGGGAATCAAAAAGTAGTCGGTCAGTATTAAGAAGTTGTGAGGGGTTTCATCTGGGTCCAAATGTAGTTCTCGTTCCCAGATCAAGTATTCCCTAAGTATTGAACCTGAATTTGAGCAAACTACATATTTTTCTTTGGAGACTTTATGTCCCTTTAAGGCCAAGAGTTTTAACAGGTGGATGCTGTCTTCCTGTGAAGAGGATTGAGAAGGGGAACAGAGAAGCAAATCATCTACTCTCTGCAACCAAGTGGAGCTTGCAGAAATCTATCATCCAAATCAGCTTTTAAGATTTGTGAAAAGTAAGGACTCTGTGAAACCCTGGGGCATGCTGTCCATATATATATATATATATATATATATCTTTCCAAGTGTAAGCAGAAAGATATTGGCTATCCTTATCAACTGGAATACTAAAAATTCACTGCATACATCAATCACAGTGAAACATTTGCTTTCAGTGGGAACAGATGTCAGTAGCATGTGGGATTTCGGAACAACAGTGTGCCCAGAGATAGCAATGTTATTTATTACTCAAAGGTCCTCCATCCTCAGCCACTGGGTTTTCTCAGTAAGGGTATCAGAGGGACTACCGTAGGCCTTAAGTCTAAGGCCTTAAGACTTGTAATCTTCTATTATGAGCTTGATGCCTTAAAAGGCTTCATTATTTTTAGGGTATTGATTAATGCTGGAGAAAGTCTTTGAGGAATACATTTGAATCTTTTCATTTGCAAGTTTATTTACTTTAAGAAAGAGAAAGAGAGAAAGAGAGGCAGAGAGAGGGAGAGAGAGAATCCCAAGCAGGCTCCATGCTCAGCACAGAGCCAGATGCAGGGCTCAATACCATGACAGTAAGATCATAACCTGAGCCAAAATCAAGAGTCGGACACTTAACTGACTGAGCCACCCAGGTTCCCCTGGGTGAATCTATTTGAATCTTGATTGGAGGCGCATTGTGGATTCTGCCAAAATCTGGGTTTTTGCCCATAAAGAGGATGGTAGCTGATACAATAGGAATAAATGATCAGTGTCCCCAGACTCAGCTACAATGCTATCAGATATGGAGCAAATAAAAGACGTTGAAAAGCCATTTAATTCCTCTGGTTGGGGGGTGCTTGGGTGGCCCAGTCAGTTAAGTGTCCTACTTCAGCTGAGGTCATGATCTCACAGTTCATGAGTTGTTCAAGCCCTGCATCTGACTCTCTGCTGTCAGCAGGGAGCCCACTTCATATCCTCTGTTTTCTTTTCTCTCTGCCTCTCCCCTGCTCATGTTCTATCTTTCTCTCAAAAATAAATAAAGATTTAAAAATAATTTAACTACTACCATCAAATTCTAAAATTAACTCCCCCTTCAGGGAGAAATTCTGGCATGATACTTTTCTAAGAAATATCAGCCCAATAAATGAATAGGGGCAGAGTAAGGAGAAAAGGATGTGTATCTCTCAAAGGATCTAGAAAAAAGGAAATAGGTTCAGTGACAAGAACCTGTTGAAGTTTATTAGAGACCCCCACCCCTTGAAATGTTTTAGTAATCCAAGCCTTCACCTTTATCTCCACAGATGTTTCAGACACACACAATGTGGCAAATTCTTGTGGAAAGACAGATTGACATTAGCTTACTGCCAAATGGTTGTTTGCAAACATTTTGAGATTTTGGTATAATGAAGGTAGAGCACATAAAAGAGTATATCACTTGGTAAAGTTTCTTTATTAAAAACTAAGGTTTGGTCCCCTTTCAAAAGTAACTATGTGCCAAATCCCTACTTCGTCCCCAGTCAGAATTTCAAATCACATTTCATTCTGGTTTTGCTTAGGTGATCACACCGTTCTCTTCCTAAGTGCTCATGGGGAGTCTGTAAAAGAGGTATCATAAAATGTCATGGGGGGTAAATTACACAACAATTAGAAAAACTTTAAAAAGTACCTAAATTAAAAAAAATTGAGTATCTAAATAATGGAATGTTAATCCTGTGTACTAAAAATACCAATTATCCCCTAATTTATCTAAACATTCAAAGAAATTCTTTTTTTAAAAAATGTCTATTTATTTTGAAAGAGCAAGCAGGAGTGGGGCCAAGAGAGGGGAGAGAGAGTCATAAGCAGGCCCTGCATCACCAGCACAGAGCTCGATGCCAGTCTCGATCCCATGAACCATGAGATCATGACCTGAGTCAAGATCAAGAGTCAGATGCTTAACAGACTGAGCCACCCAGGCACCTTAATATTCAAAAAAATTTTATTTAAAATGACCCCCATCAAAAGTTTCTGGCTAAATAGGTCTTCATTGAATGGATCTGTGTTTTCTAAGCAGGATTTGACTTGATAAATCCAGTCACACTTTAGGCTTTGAGTTCAGGGATGGTGTGGGTGAAGCTCCATAATCACAGCCTTTAATGGAAGTGGACAGAGGCCAGGAAGAGATGCAGCCTTAGTATAGGTCCTGGGAGTAGTGGGGCCCTAAGACAACTCCCAGAGGACAGGCTGTGGTGTGGATGGAATCCCATATACATGAGGAATGTGAAGCCCAGAGAAGTTCAGTGACTTGCCTGAAGTCCCCAGCTTCCAGTGGCAGAACCAGCCTTCTGACTCAGGTCTGTCTGGTGCTGAGTCTCCCCCATCACCTCCTTGAGCCAAACAGTTGGATACTCACTCTGCTATGCATAGTTTGGGAAAGCAGCAGCCATGTGCAGCCTCCAGCTGTGTTTCTGAATTAACCAAGAAGTAGCTGCTAACAGAAAAAGGAGAAAAATAAAAATGTCATGAGAGGTGTTTTGTATCTGTCCCTAAACTGACACCAGTATTACTGTAAAGGTTTGAATATATTATCCTTCTTCATAAAGGTTAAATTTTAAAGTCAGCACAAAAAAAGTCAGAAATTACCTTGAAAACCAACCCTCAACCCATAGCTTGGAGAAATGCCTGCATGAGTAAGAGGCTGGGGGGTTGAGAATGTCTAAGTGCCCAGCAGAGTCTCATCTTCATCCCAGGCTCGGCCCAGGACACTCACTCAGGCAACAGAAGGGAACTGGATTGGCCTGAGCTTGTTGTAATTCTTTCTCTGTCTCTCCTTCCCTCACTGCCATTTCTTCTGTATTTTACTTTGGTTCCAGGGCCCTCAGCTGAATCTGTCTGTAACTTCTCAAAGCTCCAGTTGTAAGCAGTGGGACACCACTGAGGGTCGAGGCCCCACATTTCCCTGAGCCCTGAGACCCCTGCCCTGGGAGTGCTACATCCCCCACCCTGATTCTTCAGGTGACATTCAGACATTTCCCAAATGCTTGTGAACTGGGTCATGTCACATGGCACTGGAGCAGGAGTGGTTTCATTTGGTCAACAAATGTGGCTGCTCCTCTAGTTAGGAGAAGAGAGGTTGTAGTATGGCCTCCTTGGGATTTGGGGGCCATCCAGGGGCAAGAGATGAGAGCCCCTCAGTGCACAGCTGCCTGCATTTGCCTCCTTCATCCCCTTGCCCAGCCTCAAGGAACTGGCTCTGGCCCCCTCAACACTCCAAAGGCCTCTCCCACTATTCCTGCCTCTACCCATTTCCATTCTTCCCTTTGGACATATTCTTTCTTTTTATTAATGTCCTAATTACAATAGTTTTATTCCTTGTATTTATTTTCTTCTGTCTTTAGTTTTTATTTCTTTTTTTACATTTTATTTTATATTTTTACTTTCATTTAATTTATTTTTTAAATTTACATCCAAGTTAGTTAGCATATAGTGCAACAATGATTTCAGGAGTAGATTCCTTAATGCCCCTTACCCATTGAGCCATCCCCCCCCACAACCCCTTCAGTAACCCTCTGTTTGTTCTCCATATTTAAGAGTCTCTTATGTTTTGTCTCCCTCCTTGTTTTTATATTATTTTTGCTTCCCTCCCCTTATGTTCATCTGTTTTGTCTCTTAAAGTCCTCATATGAGTGAAGTCATATGATACTTGTCTTTCTCTAATTCAGCTTAGCATAATACCCTCTAGTTCCATCCATGCAGTTGCAAATGACAAAATTTCATTCTTTTTGATCGCCGAGTAATACTCCATTGTATATGTATACCACATCTCCTTTACCCATTCATCCATCGATGGACATTTGGGCTCTTTCCATACTTTGGCCATTGTCAATAGTGCTGCTGTAAACATTGGGATGCATGTGTCCCTTCAAAACAGCATACCTATATTTCTTGGATAAATACTTAGTAGTGCAATTGCTGGGTCATAGGGTAGTTCTATTTTTAGTTTTTTGAGGCACCATCATACTGTTTTCCAGAGTGGCTGCACCAGTTTGCATTCCTACCCTTTGGTCATTTTCTAAGGAGCTCAGGATCTGGCCATTCTGAGGAGTCTTGTAATCCCACTTGTGACTGTGCCCTGGACTTGCCTGTAACCTCCATTGCTGTGGGTCCCCCTGAGCAGGGTGGCAAAGGCTGCTTGGTGGCCAGCAGGATGATTCCTTTTAACCTGGGGTCCTAAGCTTTCTAGTGAATGCTTATGAGGGCTGGTGGGCCCACCACTCACTGTCCCTATGTAGAAGTAAAAGGATGATGAGAACTGCCAGCTCTGTGAAGGCACAGTGGACCCCACTGCCTGCCCTCCTATATTCATGGGGCCCACTCCCTTGGACTTGGAATTTACCTGAGCACTCTGGCCGTATTTAGCTTCCCAGTGCCTGTGGGCAGACAGAGGTTGCAAAAGGGGAGACTGCAGATGATAAAAGCAACAAAATCCATTACAAGAACTGAGGTTCTGGGCTCTTAGGCAAGAGACACAGAAGGGCTCTTAGGCAACAGACACAGAACAGGAAAGCAAACCATGAAGAGCACAGAAGAAAAGAGAGGTGGGGGGTGGGCGGGAAGAGAGAGTAAAAGTGATAAAACTGTGCCCAAGGTAGGAGAAAAGCAAAGCACAATTGTCTCCACAGGGCCTTAGGGGTAAGGCTGTGTGGGTGTCTCACTATGTGTAGAAAGGACCCACTTCCTCTTTCCAAGCCCCCTGCCAAGAATCTGGTCCCCCTGAAGGGAGACCACATGGCTGAAAATGGTCAGTGGTGGTCAGGAAGTGGTAGGGGGATAATTCAGCTCCCTCCCTAACTCTAGTCCCTGAATTAGAGCTATATACTGATTTAGGGGCTAGAGTTGTCTTCCTCCCCTGGTTGGGCACCTCCTCTGACAGAGTTGTGGGGTGGGTTACCTGCCTTCTGATGGATGCAAACAACCTGTCCCACAGGCTCATTGAGGAGATGAAAATCATGATATCCAGGCTCCCTCAGTGTCCCCACTAAACATCACTCCTGTTAAATCCCCACCTACCCCATCTTGCACAGGCTGATTAGTCACTGGGCTATGGCTCCCAACAATGCCCTTTGACCTGACTTTTTCACAGACTACTTGTGTGTAAGATGTGTACAACTTATTTGCAAATAGTTCAAAACAAGAGTGATAATAACAATTGTGTGTGTGTGTTTACTCAAGAGACTGAGAAACAGAGAAGGAGGGAGAGAATGAAAGCAGAGTATAATAGAATGTTGGCAAAATACTACCAATAGCTGAATATGAGCGATGGGTTTACTGAAGTTCTTTGCTCCACCTTCTCCAGTGAATTTCAAAGTATTTCAAAATAATAAGTTTAAAAATTAGCATAGCTTTTAAAAAGTGCCCTTTCCTGTGGAGCCTGGCTGGCTCAGTTGGTTAAGCACCAGACTCTTGATTTCGGCTCAGGTCATGATCTAATGTTTCATGGGATGGAGCCCTGTGCTCAGGCTCTGCCCTGACAGTGCGGAGCTTACTTGGGATTCTTTGTCTCCCTCTCTCTTTGCCCCTCCCCACTGCTCTCTCTCTCTCTCCATCTCAGAATAAATATTTACCAAAAAAATATTTTTAAGTGCCCTCTCCTGCACCAAGCCCTCCTCTGGATCTTTACTATCATACAAACATGCTAGAGCCCCATTGCCCATAGGCCTTTTCTGATAGCACAGTACTATCCACTTCTACCTGATATTCCTGCTCCTATTTAAGGGAACACTTGCAGACAGCATTTTTTCCTCCCAATCAGTTCCAAACAACTCTGTTTCTCCTGGTAGTTGACAAGTGATCACTCTTTCAGTCACATTCTCAATTTTGGGGGACTGGAAGAGACAGCTGTGGCCTGAGAACCAGTCTTACTGCCTCAGCCAGCATGGCTGGCTTCACAGCAACAGCAAACCCCAAAACCGTGTCCAAAAATGTATACAAAACTGTGTCCAAAAACTTGAGAGCATGTTGGGAGGTTCTAGTGCAGCTGCATGATGCAGGTTCAGTTCGTGGAGTGACTATGTAGACTGAGGGTCCACATGCCTATAACAGGAAGCTAAATTCAGGGCTGCTGTTTGGTGGTTTCTCACAGGTTTAAGTTGGAATGAGGTTTTCCAGATATTTCAGGTCTGACCTAGCACTGGCTTTCTCCTGCCTCGTTAATTGACTTGGGGTGATTCCCAGGCCTTCTCTGGGTCAGTTGGTGGTGGTAGAGTTTGCTAGAAAGGGTGAATCCCGAGGCAGGATTCCAGCATCCCTGTGGAGCCTTTCTCCACATCTGCATAATCCCATAAGTCCTGACACTGGCTAATGTGGATTGGTGGCGCTGGCTGGGTCATGTGACACCTACCTCGCTGCGCTGGGACAAAGACAACCAGCCTCTCACCTCACTACCCCCATCCCTTTACCCCCTCTCCCCCGCTCCCGCTAAGGGCCCACCCCAGCAACTCTCCTGAGAAGGTCTAGTTAAGAGCTGAGGAGTCAACCCAGCCAGGCGCCAAGCACTTGCTCCAAAGGCGCTGTCCAGCCCGTGGTGCTGGAGCATCCTGGGCCTTACCGCCAGAGAACAGAGAATAGTCCCTGCCTGCAGTCACCATCCCCAACCCAATAGACTCCACGCCTTGTTCACACTGACCTTTTAATCGGCAGGGATGCTTGTCTGCCTCATAAGGTTTAAAATGGAATTGCCTTGGAGGTCTGAGTTTCCCAGAGGGATCCAAGGGAGGGTCAATGTTTTCCAGGGGCCTCTCAGCATGGGAAAATGGACAGTACTCAATTCCTGTGCTCCATTCTAGAATGAGTAGGCATTCACACACTGTGGGCATCTCCACTGCCCTCTTGTAACTTGTTCTATAAGTTGTGTGGGGAGATTGGGCCCAGGGGAGGGTCCACTCACTTTCCAGGAACTCAGTTCTTCCCAACTTGCATCCAAACCCAGTAGGCCTGACACCTGAAGAAGATGAGGTGAGAAAATCCCTGGAATTCCTCCTATACACACTCCCTGCAGTGAAGATGTTTCTCTTTCCACTCTGGATGACCCCAAACTTTTGTGGATGCCAACAGCCCCTCCCACCCCACCCAATGTCCATGCAGACAGGGGACATCGGGTGTCCCCAGTGAAGGGCTGTGCAACTTAAAGTCTAGACTCTTGTCCTCAGAAAAGTAAATGACACAGTTGCCCAGCATAATCATGATGGCAGTAATATTGGGAAGCATGAAGAATCAGGGTACACTCCTTAGGGAAAAACTAGTCCAGAAAAGAAGACTGGTAGGACACCAAGAGAAGCAGACATATGGCTGCACTGGTGCCCACGACCAACCCCACATATGCCCTGACTTGTCCTGAATCCCATTGGCAACCATCATGGCAGTCCAGGGCCCAGTCATACCTCCTTAACATCAGCTGAACTTCAGTTCAGGCTGGAAGAGAGAAGTGGTACTGGCTGAGGCAAATGGGTTTTGAGAGAGCACTCAAGAGGAGCTGAGCATAAGGTCATTTAACAGAAGCAAATGTCATGTCCTGTTCTCCAGAAATGTGTGAAAGGATGTAGGTCCAGTGTCTATGACCACCAGCAGCCCCAGTTTGAAATTCTCCAAGCTGTAGAGAGCATTCTGGCTGAACATAGCTTGCTGGGCCCCAGAGGACCATGTACCCATGCAGAGATTAATTCGCATCATGAGGAAGGGCAGAGAGTGGCCTCAGGATTGTTAAACCATCCAAGAATGAGGTTTCATAAAATCAATTATTGTCCTGCATAGTGAATCATGTTGCTTGACTCTTGAAACCTGCCCCTCTCCTTATCCAGGGTGCCTGCTGGTATACCCTGGATGAGTGTCTAAAGATGGGCAGGGCCACTCAGTCCACTGAAGGCACACACCTCTGTGGTATAGAGTGGACAGTCTACCAGAACATGAGAAGGTCTAATCCCCAACACATGGGCTCCATACTGTGGTCCCCATGGCAATAGATAATACTTAATGTCATCCTGGGCATCATAAATACCCAAATCGGCAGACAAAAAGGATATTAGCAAACCCGTTAGGCAAATGGGATGACAAAGGAGCAAGAGAAGGCATGGGACAGTCACCAAAGGCTCCAGAAAAAGCCTAAAGGTCAACTTCTGGTGGTCATCTCACCACACCATCCTTCCTATCATCTGCTCTCCACTTCATCCATCAAGGAGCTGATGCTTATGGAGGTCCCTCTCAGAAGCTAACAGCTTTGGCTACCATGGTAAATTTACAAACAGTGACTCTAGGCTCTCAACAACATAATCCTAGGGGGACAGGAGGAGGGCCCTTGTGCCTGAGGACCAATGTGCCACCCTTGGCTGGCCCCACAGCCAAGATAAGGACCCAAACAGTGTCCAAAGAAGAAACGATGCTTCTGGGATGACCCTGGGGAAGGGCCTGGAGGAAGTGCATATGTCTTCAGGATTTGATTGCCTCCCACACATGCTGGGCCCTTAGGCAGTGAACCAGAAGTGCTGCCTCATCTTCTCATTTCAGTGGTTAAACCACAGCTGTGCCATTCTGTTGTTGGGAAAGAATGTGAATCCACACATGTCCAGCAGGCCTGGCAGAATGAAGGAAACTGAAGGGCCACTGCAAGAGATTACCAGGAGAAGGTTCCTGCCAAATTGAATGGGCATCCACATGAACTAGAAGAATTTCACAACCTGGATGACCTGGGGTGAAGCAGCATGCAGAGCAATAACACCCCCACTCACACTTGCCCAGGGTAGTTCCTATCCCCTCTTCTTCCCTCTCTACGAGCTCAGAACATGCAAAATTGGAGGCTAAGGTTGAGGAAAATCTCCCGAATGTTAAAGAAAGGAGAGTTATAGAATAGCCTTTTTTTTTTTTAAAGATAAGACACTTAGATGATTAACTTCATATTTGTAGAAGTTCTGGAAAGAGAAAATGGTGGAGAGGAAATTATTAGAATTGTTTTAATCTCCATAATGGAAAAGCATGAGTTGAGAGGCTGAAGGGACTCATACTACATAGCCACACAAATGGATGAAAAGTACCACACAAGGCACTGCACTGGCAATTTTAATAATGCCTCTGGATAAAGAGAAGATCCTAAAACTTTCTGCAAAAAAAAAAAGTTATTACACACTAGGGACTAGAAATTGCCACAGCATACTGAAATAATACAGAAGAAAACTTCAAACTTTGGAGAGAAATTTATCTCCAACATAGAATCATATATCCATTCAAAACATCCATCAAATGTGAGGTTATGTAGGAGAAATCATTAAATGCTCAAGGTCTTGGGATTGCCTGTCTGGCACCAGGTTCATGGGTTCAAGCCCACATTGGGTATGAAGACTTCTTTAAAAAAATTCAAACAAAAAAAATGTTTAAAGTCTCAAGAATTTACCTTCCATGTTCCTCTACCAGAAAACTGCTAGAGAATGTACTCCACAACAAACACAAGGAAATGAACTAAGAATGAAGAAGCTGTAGAATCCAGTAAAAGGGGATCTAGTACATATGGGGGTACCCTCAGGATCCTCAGATGGAGAGGCAGAGATGCTCTTGGGTGGCAGTTATATGGTAGCAGCACTAGGCAGCTGCCAGTACAAATAGGAGCAGGAGGTCTGAGAGCTCCAGGAAGTCCATAGAGAAAAGGGGCTGAAAGGACATGATGGGATTCAGCATGATCAAGTGGGTGTTTTCCAGCTCTGATGGTCAGGTTGTGAAAGAATTAGTAATAGGTAGCAGAAACAGAATAGAGTCCAGAAATAGATCTACCTTATATGGTCAACTGATTTTCAACAAATGTGCCAAGGCAATGCAACAGGAAAAGAACAATCTTTTCAACAAATTGCCATATGCAAAAACTAAAATAAAGCAGACAAACAACAAACAGAAACAAAAAGGGCTTCCACCATATCCTTACAACTGTATAGAAAAATTAACTCAAAATGAATCATGGACTTACTGTGATGAGGTAAAACTATAAAATTCTAGAATAAAGCATAGCAGTGACCAAGGGTTTGGAAAAGATTTCTTAGGACATAAAATGTATGAACTACTACCAAAAACAAAAACAAAAGACAAGCAAGTGAAAAATAAGTTAACTATTAACTACAGAAAAACAAAACATTCTTAAAATAGGAAATTCAATCTGATTGCATTATATGGCTCTCAATATTTACATGATAATAAAAATGGAGACATTGCATATTGACTTAATTACAAAATGTAAAAAATGATATTGGAGTGCAGAAAGAAGTACAGGCTAAATCCACATCAGAACAGGAAGTTTGAACAGATGTCTAAAATTAAAAACCCTATAAGTAACAATAGAAGCATGTGATTTTAAAGATACAGACATAAATACTTCCAAAACTGCAGAACAATTTGAAAGCAGCTGCCTCTGAAGAAGGGAACTTGTGTAGGACATGTGGGACACCATGCTATTTTTGCCATAAGCCTTACAGTACTCTTTCTTTCCAACCACCCCCCCCCCGCATTACTTAGAAATAATTTAAAATGACACCAGAGGGCCACTGGGATCTAGGTGTGTGGGCCTCAGCCAAGTCCAGTCTGGTGAGCAAACCTGAGAGATGCCAGCAATGGGCACTGCCCTATTCTGCATTCTGGAAGTCAAGCTTTGTCCAGAAGCGAAGGCATGGCCTACTTCATTGTCTAGTTCAAGTAGGCCTCAGAGAACCCTCTCCTCTTACTCATGCTTGGCACACCACCTCACTCTGTTCCCACTACCTCCTAGTCATAGCCCTCGTCACAGCACTTCTCACCTCCTGTCCTCACCTGTTTCCTTGAGTGTCTCTTGAAGGAAACTGAGAGCCCCCAGAAAGCCTGGAAGATTCACTATTCATCGTCTTCCCCCACCCCACCCCAACTCCAGTGCCTGGCCCAGGGCTGGCACACTATGGGACTCAACCTTCTCCTGCATGGATGTTGGCAGCCTGTGTTCATGGACAAAGAAGGTATTATGAAAGTAAAAGTGCTAGGTCATGAACAAGACCCTGGCAGGTGGTTCCCTCTGCCCAGTTTGCCACTTCCCACCCACCTTGTACAAGATGTTCTTGTACCAGCTGTGGCACTGCCATCCAGAGGACTTGTGACTGTCCCAGGAGCCTCTGTCCTCTCCCTGCCAGTCGTCAGCACTGCACCTGCCCCTGTGGGAACAGACACAAGTGGGAGGCAAATGAAGGGTAAGAGGGCTATGCAATAAATCATTTCCAACAAGTAACCCAGTAAATTTCTGGGGTTTCATGAGCACATGCTAGGCATGGCACCAAGTGCTTTATGTGCACTGGCTTTTTAACCAGCTCAGAGTCCATTTTACAGACAGGGCACCAAAGGCTTGGAGCTTGGGGTGGGCATACCAGGCTCTCTCTCCTGAATTATGCTTTGGTCCAAATCCAGATAGTAACTCACAACTTCAAGTCAGAAACCTGTCCCTCACAGACAAGTGACCCGGCATTTCCAAAAAGGATCCCTGGCCTGACCCAGAAGTGGATGATCAGGTCTTTGTGGTCCCCAGTACATGAGCTCTCCCTGTTATACCCAAGGCCCTAGGTACATGGTAGGGTATTCTGGGACCCCCCAAGGCCCAAGAGTGGGAGTGGAGAGCAATGAGAGGAAGGTTACCAGGGGAGAATATAAATAAACCAGATAATATGAGATTTGGATTCTGTTCTGCCTAGACCCATACGAGATGTGGGAGAGTGAGCGCCCACACTCCTGGTTCTGATGGGTCAGGAAAAGGCCCAGTACACACCCTGGAACAGAATCTTCAGGTCAGGGTTATTGGGCAGAAGAATATCAGGCATCTAACCCAGTCATCAGGCAGGAGATTGGGGAGTGCTTCCTGGAGGGGGTGAGGAGTGACCAAGTCTTACAAGATGAGTAAACTTTAACCAAAAAAGGGGGGAAAGGAAATCCAAGCTTAAGGAACAGAATGAGAGAGGGCACAGAGCTGGTGTGTACAAGAGCATCTGGTGAGAGGCAGGAGTACTGAGGTAAGACTAGAGAAGAGGTACATGAGGCCAGAAAAGTGAACTTGTTTGTTGGAATTACTGATTTTATAGGGGAAGAAACAGGGTGGGAGCCACTTGACACTGGATGATGGAGCTCAATTATATTTGAATTATAGGAGAGAAAGCTGAGGTCCAGACAGGACAGTGGCAGAGCTGAAATTTGAAGTCCCTCCCAGGACTCCTTCTATGCCCCCCATCCTGCCTTTGCCTCACTGGGATCTCCAACCTCTCCCAGACCCTGTCATCTGCATCCTCTGAAAGGCAGTGATACCAGGAAGAGTCTACAGGGACTCTGGTGTCCCTAGGTGTCTGTTGAGATCAAACCCAAAACAAAATAAGGCTTAATCAACAGCCTGGACTCCCAATCCAGCTCTCTGCAATGGAGAGCAAAGACAAGAAAATCTCCCTTCTTGCCAGGCCTGGACAAGCTGTTGCTCCCCTCCTTTCCCCTTCACCCCAAACCTATGTGTCCTCCCTGGGCTACTGAGGTAATCCTGGGGGAGTGAACAAAGCAGGGGGAGGGCTGAAGGTGGTCACTGGAGTATGATGGGGCCTCCTTGGCAGAGAAAGTGAAGGAACATCTTGCCTTTAAATACTTTGAAATAGCAACAGACATAAGAAATAAAAAAATAGTCCCTACAACACAGATAGCACATGTTCTCTTGCAGCCTGGGGGTCCCACCTTGCAAGATCGCACACATAGAAGCCCAAGCTCACTCCAGCAAGAGACTGGGACCAGAGCTTTTGTGGACTTTCCAAGTGTATTTATTGATATTCTTGTGGGCCCCTGAGGGCCCTAAGGTTCCTAGTGTCTGCTGAGGAAGAAAAATCATGGCTCCTGACATTCAGAACTGATCTGACATTCATAATTAGACCTCAGTGTTGCTACAAACTGTTCTAACACTCACAGCCAAGTCATTTTCTTCTCCTGTTGGACATAAGCAATCAACAAAACCAATCTCAGACACGGTTACTCTGAGACCATGATAAAGTGAGACAAAATAAGGCCACTTCAAACTTTCTAAGCACAAAAACAAGGTCACTGTACCGACACCCATAAAATACCAAACTTACCGCTCTTTTGGCTACAATAAGTGACTGACATATTTTTAGCAGCTTTATTGAGATATAATTCATATATCGTATAATTCAGCCATTTAAAGTGTACAGAGGCCCCCTGGGTGGCTCAGTCGGTTGAACGTCCAACTTCAGCCAGGTCATGATCTTGCAGTTCATGAGTTCAAGCCCCGCATCAGGCTCACTTCTGTCAGCAGAGAGCCCACTTCAGGCTTCAGATCCTCTGTCTCCCTCTCTCTTGCCCTCCCCCAGCTCGCACTCTTTCTTTCAAAAATAAATAAACTTATAAATAAATAAATAAATAAGTGTACAATTCAGGGCATCTGACTGGCCCATTCAGTAGACCATGCAACTCTCAAACTTGTGGTCGTGAGTTCAAGCCCCACATTTGGCATAGAATTTATATTACAAAAAAAATTTTTTTGATAAAGTGTACACTTTAGTGGCCTTAATTATATTCACAGGATTGTGCAACAACCACTGTGGCAAATTTAGAACGTTTCCATTACCCCAAAAAGAAACACTGCACCCCGTAGTCATCACCTCCAAATTCTCTCATTTCCTAGGCAACCACTAATCTGTCTATTGATTTGCCTATTCTGGACATTTTATATAAATGGAATCATACAATATGTAGTCCTTTGTGACTTCTTTCACTTAACATCATGTTTTCAAGTTTTATGTATGCTGTAGCAATACATCAGTAATTAACTCCAGTGATGGATAATTTCATATGTCAACTTGTCTGGGATACACACACACACACACACACACATATGTTTATGTATGTGTACAGATATACGCTACTGGTTCTGCAGCAGTGTGCACCAAGAAGCTTAACCTTCATGCATTTGACCCCAGTAATTCTACTTCTAAGAATGAACTAATGCTACTACTAATGAAATAACCAAATTGAAATAATTTATTTAGCATCATGCTCATAGCAGCATTATTTTTAAAACTAAAAAACTTAGAGGGGCGCCTGGGTGGCTCAGTCAATTAAGCATCTGACTGCAGCTCAGGTCATGATCTCGGCAGTTCACAAGTTCAAGCCCCACATCGGGCTCTGTGCTGACAGTCTCCCTCTCTCTGCCCCTCCCCTGTTCATTCTCTCTCTCTCAAAAATAAATAAGCATTAAAAAATCTAGAAACAATCCAAATATCTAATAGCAGAAGAATGGCTCAATCATGGTCCACTCTTCATTAGATGTGGGGGTGTTCAGAAAAAATTCTGCAGGAAAATACAGATGCATCAAGGGGGGTGAGGTTACAGGTAGTTTTTAATTTCATCTACAAATGCCAACATCCTGAGTTTTATGTAATACCTCATTTTGACTGAAAAACAAAATGCAGGAAATATAAAAGTACAAGTTATAAATCCTCACACAAGGAACTGGAACCCTCATACACCGTTGGTGGGAATGTAAAATAGTACAACCACGCTGGAAAGAGTTTGAATTTCTTAAAATGTTAAACGTACACCTACCAGATGAACCAGCCATTGAAGTAATATAATATTCTTTTCTAGGAAGGCTGTATTATGCTTCCTCATAAAGGTTTCAGCACAAATAGCAAAAAGTATTTAAAAAAAAAAAGACCTCCAACTACCCTTAAGCCTGGAGAAATACCTGCATGCTTAAGAGAAAACAGGAGCTGAGCCTGGCTGGGGGCAGAGGTGCCTCTCCTAGGGCCTCAGGCTCACTTCTGGAATGGAAGAGGATGAAATGCCTGCACCTTTAAAATTATTTCTTTTTCTCTTTTCTTTTTTGTTTGCCAATCCCCCATCAACTTTATCCATGATACGACTCTACCACATGAGAAAATACCCCATCAGCCCGCCTACTTCCCAGGGGTAGAAGTCAGGTAGCCTAAAAGCAGTTACATTATCAGCAGACGTGTCTCTCAGGCTGATGTCAGTGGTTTTACCTTAGCCATGGCCTTCTGAATGAAGCTTTTAGAGCAGTAACACATGCAGCCAGTCTTTCCCCAGTTCAGGACACCATCTCTGGGGAAACAGAGGCATGGGGAGAGGAGGGGGTTGCTTGCCAGCAAATACTGTGCTCCAGTTTCATGTCTGGACCTGGCATGGTGCTGGAGGCCCAGGAAGACACTGGCTTTGCACTAACAAGAGCCATGCCTCCCCCAATCAGACTGTGAGTTCCCCAGGGTGGGAGTTGTGCTCTTAATCCAAGCTACTCTCATCAGGAAGGAGGCTGGAGACCCCAAAGCTCTATATGCTTCTTTCTCTGCAGTGTCCACCTTCATTGCTCTACAGACAGTTCCAGGCCTCTCCTCATACATTATCTATCCAATTTTAGACCTTCCTGGGCCTGGGATCCCCTTGGACTGCCACTGACCCTCTCCCATCCACAGATCTACAAAGGAACCAGTGAGACCAGAGGCTCCAGTAGCACCTCCCCACAGGAACTACCTTCTCCTGGCTTTCCGACGCTGAGAGGGTAGTTTAGGGGGAGCCCTACTCAGCAGTCTGAGTCATCCAGAATGCACCTGACCACCTTCGCTACCTGACCTGCCTCCCCAGGCTTGCCAGCCTATTGGGATTCTTTTGCAGAAGTTTGTCTTTAGGTGACCAGGCGGGCCATACTTTACTGAGAATCAAAGCCTCATCAAGAAGAATGCCTGTAAGGCCAGGAGAGCATCTGAGAGGCAACTAAAGTCAGACTGCCCTAGATTCAAACCCTAGACTTTCTTTCTGCAACTGTGTGATCTGCACTAATTTAATTTCTACCGGCCCCACCTGTGTGGTGGGCATTGTCACAGTACACACCTCACAGATTGTGAAAGGAGTCTATTAAATGATGCATACAAGTTGCTTGCATTATGGTGGGCAGAGTCATGTAGTGAATGTGCATCAATTGGGAACTTCTATTATTATTCTGTTATCATGATTATATTCATCAAGAGAGCCCCCACCCCCAATGCAGGCTAGGATCCAGCTCTTGAGAAGGTGCTCATACATGTCATGTCCTCTCCTGCCCATTCAGCTCCTGACTGGACTGCTGCACCTTGGAAACATCTGGTTTGCTGACTCTGAGGATGAAGCCCAGCCCTGCCAGCTGATGGATGATGCCAAGTGTGGGGATAGGGTGAGGGCCTGGGTCACACACCCAGGCAGGCCCTGCCTGGAAAAGGGCCAACATTGGTGAGACTGGGTGGGAGTCCAGAGGGAGAAATCTGGAATGTGATACCCTTGATGAAACCATTAGCTATAGGTCCCTGCCCTGTATGCTTCTCCTCACCCCATCTCTGATAAACCAGGCAGCAGCATGTCCACTATAGGTGAGAAACAAGAGTTTGAGGGTTTATAAAGTGGTAGTGTAGACTGGGGCATAAAAATCTTGGGTTCAAGTCCTGCCTCTGACATTTATGGGGGCCTTTGGTGAGTCTCCTCACACACCAGAACCTAAGTTTCCTCTGTCTATTTGTCACAGAACAAGGTGACAAGTGTCACATTGGGCACCATAGGGACTCCAAGAGGCAAAGTGGGTATTAGCAAACCCATTAGACAGATGAGAAGACAGAGGGGCAAGAGACGGCCTATGACCGTCACCAAAGGCCCAGAGAAACCTAGACCAACTTATGGTGTTCAGCTCACTGAAACACTCTCCTCTATGTAACTCACTGTCCATCTCATTTATCAAGGAGCAGATTCTGTCCCCTCTGTCAGATCCAAACAGCTCTGGTTATCATGGTAAACAACAACTTACTCCAGGTTCTCAACAACATAATCCTCCTTGGGGGACAGGAGAAGGGTTTTTGTGCCCTGAGAACAAACATGCCACCCTGTGGCTGGTCTGACAGCCATTGCAAGCCCATATACAATACCCAATGAGGAAAGGAGACTGCCAGTCAGACCCCGGGAGAAGTGTGGGGGTCATGAAGGAAGTACAGGTGCCTCCCACACCTGCTGGGCCCTCAGGAGATGAGCCTACAGTGTTATTCAGCTTCTCATTGCAGTAGTTGAGCCACAGCTGTACCAAGCCATCATTGGGATGAAGGTGAATCCAAACACATCCAGCATGTTTGGCAGAATGAAGTAAATTCAGGGGTCACCAGGATAGGTTTTCCTGAAAGCCATGGAAGAGCTCTTCCACCAAATTGAATGATTGACAGCCTAAGCATCTACATATGACCATCATGAACCAGAAGAATCCCACTACTGGGGTGCCTGAGGACAAGGCTGGGGAACACGATGCCGGGAGGTATACAGAGCAATAACCTCATCTCTGTACACACATCCAAGGTGGTCTGCCCAATCTGTGAGTCCAAAACAGGCAGAAAGGCTCAATGAGGGATGGGGCAGCCCAGGCACCAAGCCACCAAGGCCCATCCAAAGACAGACACATGAAATATGTGTCTCTTGGGTATAACTGATCTCATGGGGCTGTGGATTACACACAGTGAGGGCCCCTCACCCACTGCTGATGAAGTCACTGGGAGGTACTAATTACAAGAACCTCTGTAATCTAACTGGTTCCTACCTCCCAGGTACCTCCCCAAGACTCCACCTTGAGCCAGAATTGGCTTGTGGCTTCCTCCAATTACCCACACTCTCCTTTTCCCTAAGACTTTCTAGGCACATGCTATGCTTTTCACCTTCTGGAATGCATTTCTTTTTTTCTTTTTTTTTTTCTTTTGGAACACTTTTCAACCACTGCCCCCTCAATTCTATCCTCAGCCCCATCTTCCACATCACTTCATAGTTTATTCATTCTCCTTATTATAACCTCAGCTTTAACATCAGCTGCCACTGAAGGACCTTTCAGGACACGTAGGTTTGGTTAGCACCCTGTGTATGCTCTGGCATCAGTCCCAGGTACCCCCACTGTGGCCCATTAGACTCTGAGCATTGAGAGGGCAGAGGTGGCTCATGTTGTAGCCCTGATACAGCTGCTGGCACACAGGAAGGATTTAATAATAATAGCTGGTACTTGAAGGAATGAAAAGGGCATCTTAACACTGTTCTCTCCTGGAAAGATTGTTCTGTTATGGAGGGGGGATGGGGAAGAACACAAATCAGAGACAGAAGGCTGAGTCAAATGGAAGTCATAGGTCAAGAAGACCATGTGAAGGAGAAGCTGGGGAGTGTTGGGAGGTTGAGAGAGGAGTGTGCCTAGGGCTTCTCAGTGAAACCCCCTGTAGTCATCAAATGGGGAATCCCCAGATACACGAGGATCCTAGTCTGGGGACCCCAATCTCAGGGCTCAGAGGGTCCCTGTAGGTGTCTGATTTAGTCAACAGCCCCTTGTTTGTCCTCATCCTCTCCTCAGCTGCTTTCTCTCCCTTCTGAAGGATTCCTTAGACCATCTCTTGCAGGTCCTGCACAGCACCACACTCCCTTACATTCTCTGCATCAAATTCAACAGCCAGGACAAACACAGACCATACACCAGGAAGAGGGCATTAACGTAGGGCCTGGCCTCTCTGCACAAAGACTAGCCTGGCCATGACCTGGGCTGATAAGGAGTAGGACCATCAGCTCTGAATGAGGTGAGCAGACGAGGTCTCTCAAGCTAGGTCTGACACAGTGAAGGGCTGTTCTCACCTGTTCTGGAAGGGGTACCAGGTATGTGGTACAGTCTCTGCACTAGACAAGGGCTTAGCCAATAAAATACTGTGGGCTTCAACCCAGCCTCCCCCAGGATGAGACACCTCTTCCAAGTAACAGAAAGGCCTTCTCTCTTAAACCATTCACAGGCTCTGTGTCTGACTGGGGTGGGTGAGCCCTCCTACACAGACCATGCCCCCAAAAAAACCCATACCCCTTAACAGTCACTCACATTCCCCCCTGATACTGCCAGCCACAGGCAGTCACTAATATTTCTGTCTCTATGGATTTGCAATTTTGGACATTTCCTCTAAGTTGAATTACGTAATACGTGGTCTTTCATGAACTCTCTTTAGCTAAACATTTTCAAGTTTTATGTTGTAGCATATATTAGAATTTTCTTTTTATGACTAAATAATATTCTATTGAATGAATAGAATACCACATTTTATTTATCCACTCATCAGTTGATGGACACTGGATTATTTCCACCTTGTGGCTATTATGAATAATTCTGTTATGTACAGCCATGTGCAAGTTTTCACCTGAATATGTTTTTACTTCTCTTGGGTAAATACTTAAGAGTGGAATTTCTGGGTCATGTGGTAACTCCATGATTAACCTTTTGAGGAGCTGCCAGCAGCATTCGTGCTTCCCCACAGATCATGCTGATGGTCTCTACCCATGCCTGGTACTCTCCAGGGCCCTTTCATGCATTGTAGGGAGAGCAGAACCAGTCTAGCTCAGCCCCTCCTATCCCCTGGCCAGCATAACCAATAGCGTGACCCTGTTATTCCTCAAGTCCTTGGAAGTAAAGCATAACCATAAGAGACTAGGGCTAAATTTGGGAACTGTGTTTTCTGGCTGTCTCCTGGTCATTAAAGGATCAGATTTTCTGGGGATATAAAGTGATTTCCTGAATCCATTGATGTCTTAGAAAAACTCTGACATTGTTCATTTGAAATTTCAGGAGTTTCCCAGGTGTAATCTGAAATCAGTCCCCATATCCAGGGTCGGGGGGAGGAAGCAAGGGACCTTACATATGAGGCTTATTTTGGCCAGCTGCAAGATGAGTATATCTCTGCACCCACCTGACAAAATCTTAAGAGTTTATATAAAGGCCTTAACTGGGTTCAGTTACATATACAACCAAGATGGTCTCAGCAACACACTCTCTCAAGGTTCTGTCCTTGGGTAGCTTCTAGTGTGAGGAAGGCAAGCAGCTGAATGCACATTCCAAGGACAGGGGAGGAGTGAAGAGCCTCCCTCTGATTGTGTCTAGCGTGATGGTTAACCAACGGTCTTCTCAACAGACATTGCCCTGCTCTACCTCACTATGTAACTTGGGACAATCTATAGCCCCATCTACAGACCTATCTGTAAAATAAATTCAGACTGCCCCTCAATCCTGAGGTTCTCCCCATCACATTATTTTCATAACAATGTCAATACATCTTGCAACTGGATAAACCTGGATTGGCACCAGCAGCTGGGTCCTGAGACAGTTATTTCACAGAGATGCTCTCAGGGCAGTTCTGAGCCACTGGCATACAGGAACCCACCTTTCTTCAGTCAGACCACCCACGCTGACCACGCTGAGTAAAGCAAGACAAGGATCATTCACTGACAAATATTTGTGTAGCTCCTAGAGTAGCACTGCTCTGGGAGAAGCCAACCTCATTCCTGACCTGACTGAGCTCAGGCCCTCAGGGTTGGGAGAGATTGATGAGGGAAGAGACAAGAGGACCACACCCAGTGACATCTGCTGTCGGAGTAGGGAGCCTGGGCCAAAAGGCCCCAGGCTAGGGAGACATCACCCAATTGGTGGTGTTGGGACATTTCAGACCTGAAAGGATGTACAAGCTTGATCAGGAAAGGTGTTCTGGGTAGATGGAATCAGAAATACCAGGAGACTGAAACAGCTAGGAGCCAGACTGGTGCTGGGGGACTGCCAGTGGAGTGGCCATGGGCAGAGATGAGCAGGACAGTTTGGGTTAATATGAGCTCAGGAGATGAGGCTTTATGTATAGATGGAGTTTTGGAGGGGGGGGGTAATTTATTTTTATTTAGTTTTTTGAGAGAGAGAGAGTGCACACAAGCTGGGGAGGGGCAGAAAGAGAGAGAAATCCCAAGCCAAGTCCACATTGTCAGCATGGAGCCCAACATGGGGCTCGAACTCATAAACTGAACTCGGACATTTAACCAACTGAGCCACCCAGGAGCCCTGATGGAGTTGTGTTTAACAGAAGCACTGGGCCTCATCCTGTTCCCAGGGAAAGGATGGGGGTCCTGTCCAGGTCACACCACCTGTGTTTGCCCTCCCACAACCATAAATTGCTTTCCTAAAGTGTCTCCCCTCTGCCTTTGTCCACTCATTTCCCACCTACCATTGCATTCTGACAGAGGGGCCCCATGACCAACCTGGAGGCTCTGGGGACATTGTGGCTGCTAGAAGGCCCTGGCTGGGATGCCACCTTGCTCAGAGATGTGTAATCTGAACCACACAAAGGGTTATTTTCATGTTTCCTAGAAACACTCCATAACTTCCCTCACTGTCACCAAGTCAGTGTAGTTGGATTGCTCTACCTCCCTCCCCTGAAACAGCCCTCCCATACCTCCATTTATGCTCAGAGGTGCCCTTATCTTTTCTTTTAACATGGGGCAGGAGGTAGAGGCTGCATACTTGGGCCTGCAGGTGCAGGAAGGAGGGTTTGTCACAACAAGCACTGGTGCTAGAGTCTATACTGGAATTCCAAGTGAACAGGAAAGAGGCTCCAGGGCCATAACCAGGTCTCTGTCTTCAGCTCCTGGCTCCATGGTCCTGGAACACCAGCCTCTCCCTGTTAGATCATTTCAAGCTCCCTCCTTTCCTTCTTCCCCCTTACCTCTGACCTCTAACTGTGGCCAAATCCCCTGAGCACAGGCTCCAAGCCCCATCCAGCCCTGGGGCTTGTGGCCTGGCCCAGGAGCTTGGCCCCACTGGCCCACCCTTTCGCCTTGCTTCCCAAATAGAATTCACAGTGGGGGAGTAGGGCTGTCATTGACCTTATAGAGCTCCAGCCAGCACCTCAAGGGTGCTGTCCATCTCGTGGTACTGAACTTCACGACTACTTCAGCGCCTATCAGGAGCTGCATCCCCCACTGTAACCTCCACTCAAAATCCAACCCAAACTCTAGGACATGTTCACACTGGTCCAATAACCCGCATGGATCATCCTCTGCTTCAACAGTTCAAACCATCCCTAATTTGAACTGGAAGCACGCAGGAGATCCAAGCTTCAAGAAAGCAGAACGTGACCCAGCTGAGGGCTCCACAAGGAGCTGCTGGTCCATGGTTTCTCAGAGTTACCATTTTCTGCCTCCTGGCCAGCCCTAGGAGGGTGGAGATCCAACCAAAAGACTGCACCTCACTCCTCACCCCACCCTCATCTCCATATCTGCTACAAAATGAAAATGCAGAGCACCCCATTCAAAAATTGTCAAGAATGTCAAGAGGGTGACAGCAGAAGTCCAGCCACTCTGTGACTATACAAGTCCCACACTCAGGAAGCCAGCCCTGTCCTTTTCCACCCCACATAGGTCTCATTAAACTTTAACTACATTTCAGAGTTAGCTAGGGGTTACCTACTATGGCAGCCACTTGCTTCCCACCTTCCTTGGCTGCCAGAAAAGGGAGGCAGGAAAGATTAATCTAACCATCCCATATGTACCCACACATAGCTCTTACCAGAGGCAGGAGGTCAGCTATCTATGCAGCCTTGCTAAATCTCAGCTTCTATCTGCCGTTCTGACACCTCCATCCCACCCCAGGGTATGCAGAGCCAGGGCTACACCTGAATGAAATGTCTAAGGTGGGGTACTTGCTGACACATTCTCAATTATTTTTCTCAGTTTCACTTCTGATATCTGAGAGTAGTTCAGATGATAAATGAGGTTGCACAAAGTAGTAGCATTCATGAAGTCTCTTGGGAGGTAAAGTTCTGGTAATCAGGGGTGGACCTAAAGAGTTGTTTTCCAACTCTCTGAATCTATTTTAGTGTCATTAAATGATGCCCTTCCCACAACTGAAAAAGAAGCACCAGGGCAGGACAGACTGATACAGTTAGCGTCAAGAACTTCCAAACTGTAAAAGGTCCTGATAGGCTGGAAGCGCAGGGACAGCAGAGGGCGCCATCTCTGTGCAAACCACAGCGGGGAGGAGGCACCCACAAGCACGCACTTTTTCCTCACAGCCTCTCTACCCTGCAGATCTATAAAAGAACACCCCCACCATCACCTCACAACCCGACACACATGTTCCCTATCTTACAGGCACACCAGAGGTCAGAAAGTTAGAACTCCAGACTCAGATCCTCCAATTGGCCTCTGAGGGTCCCTTGGGGGCGGGGGCGGGGGGGGACCTCACAAATCTTTCGCCTTGTCCTTTACCGCACCTCCAAACTATTCTCTTGAACTGATGGTAGTTCTGCTCAATGAGGAGCTGGGGGAAGGAACTGGGATGCCTGGTTTCCCTCCCAAGCCTAAGGCTCTGCTTCTCCAGTGAGATGTTCCCTGCGGTGTTATTTACAATGGGAAGTCAGCTGAGGACACAGGCTATTGTGGAACTACAAAATGACAATTGCAAAGGCTGTGAGGTAATAAGACTCATGTTTACACTGAAATGTGAAGTTTAAAAAGTAGGACACAAAGCTGTTCATTATGTCAATAGTGTTTTGCATAATGATCAAGACTGAAAGAAGATGGAAAAATTCAACATAGATTAAGGTGGCGGTGATTATTCTGTTTAAAGCTTTCTTTCTTAAAAATATGTCAAATTGTAAAATAGCTGCCTCTGGGAGATGAGGTTATTGGTGATTTTTTCCCCATGCATCTTTCCAAATATTCTACAATGAGTAAGTATTATCTGGATAATCAGAGAAAAAGAAGTACACACACACAGAGTCTGTTCTCTTCATGTTGCCTCAGCATGAATTGAGGAGCGAGCATTCCCCTTTTCTCCAAGGTTGCCTTTTTCCCCCTACCTGGTTCAACCTTCATCACCCTCTTTAGATTTTTTTCTGCTCCAAAACCAGAATGTAAATGAATACACTTGGAAAATCCAAAGCAGCTCTGATCTCAGCTTCCTGCTTGTGTGAACCTGGACTCTTGTAGCTGAGACAGTGATAGGAGAGGGGACAGCCATGGGGAGTTTTCCTGACCTCTCTGCAGGGCAGGAACAGAACATATGTCATTTCCATTGCTGGATCATTCCATGCTTTGTACTGCTATTATTATTCCAAAATGTCCAGGGCAGAAATTTCCACCAGCCCCTCTACTAAGGAGGTCCCTATCCTGCTCCATGAGACCCTCCAACTCTTTCCCCTTCTTCCTGCTTCCCCAGGATTCTCCCTACAGACCAGAGAAACATGCCTGTCTACAGGCATGAAGACAAAGGAAGAGTAACTACAGGTTTCACAGGTGCTAGCAGGAAAGGAGATTTCTTGTCTCTGCTAGAATATGGCAGAGATCCCTGTTGGGGAGTGCTGGAGAGCAGGATATTGATTAAACCTTGTCCTGCATGTGGGTTTCATCTCAACATCCAGGGACACAAACCTGGAGTCTCTGCAAACATTTCTTTGAACCATCTGCTAATCATAGAGCCCCTGAGGGTGCAGAAAGCAAGAGGAGATGGAGGCTAGGGGTCTCAATGGGAGGGAGGTGTGTATGTTGTGGGGGAAGGGATGAAATGGCATGGAAAGAGTATGGGGAGGGGAACAGGAGACCAGGGTTCAGACCTCAGCTCTGTTTTCTCTTTGCTGGGCAACTTGGGTGAGTCACTACCCTCTCTGAGTCTCAGCTTCCTCTTTTGTAACTCAAAGAAGTTATTAAAGGTCCCTGTCCCTTTCTAGGGCCAAGCAACCCTCTCTGAAGAGGTTTCCTGACCCAGAAAATCAGGGTCTTGATATATACCCCTCATCAAAGGAAGTATCAGTACAACCTTCTAACTCCAACGTCTGATGCCAAATGCCCCTCCAATCCCATCTCTTGGCACCCTCACCTCTCACTTGGTGATTATCCATCCCACTCTATGCCTCTTCTCATCCTGTTCTCTCCGACTGGATTTCCCTTCTCATTTTGGGTTAACACCTACTTGCCTTCTAAAACTCAGCTTGGGTCTCATCTCCTCCAGGAGGCCTTCTCCAATTCCCCACTTACTGGCTGGGTTAAGTACCACTCCCCTGGGCTCCTATAATATCAAAGGCATATTCTATTTTTGCCCCTAATGGTTAGTAATTACAGCTGAGGCTTATTGAACTTTACTACGCACCTAGACCTCTACCAGGCTATCTACCCAGCATCACATACTTGGATCCTAACCATACCAGGTGAGGGAGTGCTGTCTTCATCTCCATTTTCCTTAACCTACTGAGCCACCCAGGTCTCCTTTCCCCATTTTCCTGATTAGGACATTGAGCCTGAGGGCTGGGGTTGGGATGTGAACCCAGAGCAATATTACCTAAAGCCTGTTCTAAGCTTCTGCCTTATACTCTGTCTGCCCACCTTACCGCCTGAACATAGATGTGGTAGTTTTCTCTTTAGGGGTATATATTAAGCCTTCCTCTAACCTATTAACACCAGGAATGCAGTATTCTTGTTCCCTGTGCTTCCACCCCATGCCAATCAGAGTCCCAGCAAGGGCTGAATCTGAATCTCACATTCTTGAGTCCATGCAGTTGGGGCTGCAGGCTCCTTGCTCCTCAGCCTCCCTCACCCCTCCCTAGGTCCTGGGAGTCCAGGAAGAACCTTTCCTGGGCCTAGCCCAATGTCCCACCTGATGCCACATCCACACCTGCCTAGGGTCATGTTTAATTCAGGTAAAGGGACCTTCATTTAGAGGTCATGGAGACATGTGTTAATGTGCTAGCCTGGGCCAGCCTATCTCAGACTTAGGTCACAGAATTCTCACAACAACATATGAAGAAGATAGGATATGATTTTCATTTTACAAATGAGGGAAACTGAGACTCAGATGACCTCACAGAGCAAGTGTGTCGAGCCAGAAGTGATCCCAGGGTTGTCTGCCCTCAAAGCCCTTTAGTTTTCCCACTGCCTCTGTCCTGCTCCAGGGCCATGTGAGTGAACATCCCCAGAAGATGACAACCGTGATTCATGTCTGCACCTGCCACAGGTCAATGGCTACACCCAGGAACCATGAGGCAGCTTGTGAAAGTCTGGGCTGGGCAGGTGCTGGCTCACAACTGGTTCCCAATAACTATTTATTGGCAGAGGTCAGCAGGGTAGAGATTATCATCCCCACTTTATAGATGAGGAAGTTGCAATCACAGAGGAGTAGGAAAGTTGCCCAAGGCCATCCCTCAGTTAGAGGAAGAACAGAGACCTGAATGCAGGACACTTGGGGACCCTGGGCGGAATAAGAGGAAAGAGTCTGTGCCAGGGCTGGGGCTGGTGGGCCTGGGCTGGCAGCTTTATGGGTCCTGTAAGTCACTGAGATGCGTCAGGGCCCATCCCAGCTCTAATGATCCCTGCTTGAATGAGGGCTTTGTCCTCTCCAGGGGAACAGGGCCCTGGGCCTAGACAGTGACAGGTGACTAGTTTATAGCAGGCCAGGACAGGGGTCTAGGCTGGGAGATAAGGCTGGGAATGTTAAGACTAAAAGTGGGGGGCCTCCTGACCTGTGTAACCTTGGAGAGATGACATATAGAGAAGGAGCCACCCTCTGACCTCCCACATTGCAACTGTACAGCCTTTGTGGTGTCCGTGATTAAGGAACATTCGTGAGGATGTGCCCAGACTTAACCTCCCCCCATTCATGCCCCATGCTTCAAACGCTACACCATACCAGGGCCTGGTTCTCCCCCCTATCTTGTTAGCCCCAGCATCCTAGGGGGCGCACTCAAAAGTGTGGAGTAGGATTACCTGGGTGTAGCTCTCCCACCCACATTCTTCTCCCCTGGGAGGGGATCAGTAGCCCCTTAACCCCACCAAAGGTTTCCAAAGTCTCTCCTCCAGTCAAGGGGCTGGCCTGGGGTCACAGGGAATCCCTGAAGTAGACTTCATTCCCAGAAATAAGGTTCCTTCTCACTCCATTCCTCAGTCCTGAAAGATGTATTTTTATAGCCTCGTGGACGTAAATCCACTCCACAGAAAAGGCCCTAAGGTGTGGAATCCCTCCCCTGACTCCCATGGTCCTGGTTGCTGATTAAATTCTAAAGCAGTGTGGACAATAGAGCCCTAAGCCTGGTGTGGACGCCCCCTGTCCTCTCTGTAGGATCAAAGTTGCTCCTTGAGGCTGTGTGATCCTGGGCCAGGACGGGGGAGTGCTGATTAGAGACAGGACTCTAAGGAGGAAGCCCCTTTGCCTGGATAATTCTAGGGGAGACAATCCCTCTTCAGAGGTCCCTAGCTTAGGTTCAAAGGCTGGTGGGGGCTGAGACGTTGGCAGCGGATGGGGAAGCGACTAGACCAGAAAACAGGGGCTTCCTGTTGATGAAGGGGGCCCAGGCCCACTGCTTGATTCCCTGTCCCTCTTCCTTACCCAAGTCTGAGCCTTTCAAACTCCCACGGAAGCCTTCACCAGATGTGGGACTCACAGTATCTAGAGCCATGAAGGAATCCAGAGGCATTGCAGCAGGGGGGCCAAAGCCAGGAGAGGGAGTACCCCTCCTGAGACAAGAGGCAGCTTCCTCTCTATGGCGGCCCTCAGCCCAGTTCCTTCAAGAAAACTTTCCTTTCCCTGGCCCCCTCTGAAGATCCTGACAGACTAGTGAACTAAGGGTCCATTCAGACCCCTGTCTTTTCTCTTCCCATCTCATCTTAGGGGTTGGGGGGGCCTCAAGAGGAACCAGCCCCGTCCCTCTGACCCCATAAGTTTCTCTCTCACTGAGCCCTTGGACTCTACTTCTTAGTTCTGCCGCCTCACCGCACCCCTGCTCTGGCCATCACAAAAACACACAGCAATTTAGGGGCGTCTTCTCTGTTGGAAGAAGGGTCCTTGGTCTGCTTAGAAAATAAGTTTGGAGCAGCCTAGGAGGAAACAGAAAAGAGATGATACCCAGAGTATCAGCGACCACTGAGTGAGAAAAGCAAGCCTTCTTTCTGAGGACATCTGTTTCAACGAACACCTGTACACATTCCTCAACTCCAGCATCCTTCGGAGGCTATGTACACCCGCCCACCCCCAACTCAAGCCCATTCCAAGGCCCCGGCGGACTGCTTCCGAGGCGAGAGGGCTGCGCAGGGGTCCAGGCCAAAACGATCAAAGGCAAGAATATGGGCACCCACCGTTGTGTCGAGCAAGTACCTCGCGAAGTCGCCACCCTGTTCCCAAACCGGAGACCCCGTGTGAGATGGGGGCAAGGGGCTATGGCGGGGAGGGCACGACCTCTGGGCAGAGAGGAGAGGAGCTGGCGGAGGAAGGGAAGAGGATTGTTCCCGGCACAAGGCACAAGGTGGCTCGGCAGGGGGTGGGAAGGCCAGGAGGGGAGCGGAGGATTTCAGCGCTGGGACAGGACGCGGGGAGGAGAGGCTCCGCCAGGGGGAGGAGCTACTCTCCGCGTCCCGCTGTCGGGGCTCCCTCCCGTAGCGGCTCCGCTATAAAACCCGGTCCCGCATGATCGCGGCACCCCCGGAGGCCTCCTCGGCGCGCGCCCACCGGCTCTGCGGCGTGTTTGCTCCTGTGAGGGATGCGGCTGCTGCCTGCGCTCCTGGCCCTCGCTGCTGCCCGGCCCTTGGCCTGCGCAGGTGAACGCGTGGGCTCCCGCCCGGCCCCTCTGCGCCCCCAGCCGTAGTGCGCGCGAGACACCGGGCGCGCGTCGGGCACGGGCTGCTTGGGCACCGCCGCGGCGACGGGGGCGAGCGGATGGGACGGGCGCGAGCCAGTGGGCGCACACGAACGGCCACGTGCGGCTGTGGAGCTGGTGTGTGCACGAGTGTGGAGGGCTGCGGGGGGCTCGCGGGGCCCTGCGGGACCTCGGCCCCGCGAGCGTGACAGTCAGTGATGAGGATGCTTCTCCCACCCGCCTCGACGCACGCAGCGGTTCTTTCCCTTTCTGGAGTTGCGTGCGCCTTTGCTCCTCAGACGGTCGCAGTCCGTCCCGCCGGGGCTCGGTGCTGAGTGGCTGTCCCCCTCCCAGAGCACGGGTGCAGATTGTGTGCGGTGGGTCCCTGGTATCCCCCCTTCCCCCCCCCCCCCCCCGCCCCGATTCCTTGTCGCCTGAGGCTGCCTGTCCCCTTCACTTCCCCAGCCCCCAGCACTGTACTGGGAGCCTGCAGGCCAGGGACACTAGGAGACCCGAGGCCCTGGCCGAGCCGGTCTTTCCGGCCAGGGTGATTTTCATGTAAAGATTAATGTGTGTCCGAGCTCTTAATTATTCGTCTAGGTGGGAGGTGGCGGGAGTGGTGTGTTAATATTTGATAAAGAGCCGAAAGCACCTCCAGCCGCACAGGGCGCAGAGATCCGGAAGGCATCTTTTCTGCGACCCCACGGGGACGGTCTCCTTTTCAGGAAGCCCCCATCTGCCAGTCTCCAGCTTAGCTACCCCTCCGATGGTCCCCCTAGGGGTTCACCCGGCTAGACTTACTCTCCAAAGCTAGATGCTCCTCTCTTTGGAGTGCTGGAATTGAGTAGTGAGGGTGTCCTCAGGAGCAGAGGAGAGTGTGTGCCCTTTGCAAGAAAGATTTAGCTGGCCGGTTGTGTGTGTGTGTGTGGTGTTCCGGGGGGAGGGGGGAATGAGGGGAATCTTGCAGAAACTGTTGGCTTCTTTCTAGGAGAGGAGAAAAGAGAAAAGACAGGGTGTGAAAAAATTTCTAGGTAAAGTTGAGAGTTTGAAACCCGCTTCAGTGGGCTTAGTAGAAAAAGAAAAAAGAAACACTTTGCAATTAATTCGGTTGTTTTGTAACTGTGTGGTGGTGGGTAAATCAATTAATCTCAAATTTCTCGTTTACAATATAGGGATAGTCATTCTGACCTTAGGTGTTTTAAGGATTCAAATAAGATAATGGGTATAAGTACTTAGTGCAGTGCCTGCGTGGCGCGTGGCAGACTCCCCCAGATGTGATGACGGTGATGGCTCTACCACTGCCTGGGACCAGCCAGCCAGGAATCTTTCTCAGCTGCCCCTTCATGCAAGCTGTGCTCTCCTTAAGTGCTGAGGCTTTTTCACTGGGAACTATCTTGGGACCTGTCTTCCTCCACCCATTTCATCCCCTTGGACATTTGAGGCTGAAGAGTGATGAGGCTGCACATCACACTCCCGACTATCTGCTGCTGTGGAAGGTGAAGGAGGGGAGAGGAGCATAGACTTCTTCTGAGCCCCAGAACCCTGCCAGGAGTTGCTGAGACTTTGCCAGGACATACTTGGGTTTTTTGCTGAGCTGGTTTCCAGGATTCCTCCTTCCCCACAGAGTGGGAGGGTAGCTTGAGCAAGGTCCATCAGAGAACTTCGGTCACCTCTAAAGAACAGAAGGGTGGTGGGCAAGTGATTGGTGATGTGGTTATGTCTATTACTGCATCCCTGGTCAGAGCAGGTCACCTAGGTAGAACTTGGAGCTTGGAGCCAAGATCTGTCTGTGGGGAGCCTCTCTTGCCCTATGGAGATGGACTGAGGCAGCAGGCTCATAATTATTGGCAAGGGCAGCCCTCTCATGAATGAATATAGGAACCTGAGCTGGTTTGCGACCCTGCCGCCTCTTGCTTGAAAGTCCCTCCCCTCAGTCCACGGACGTAGACCTGACCCCTGGCCTCATCAACATTATGTTTTCCTGGTTCTTGACTCCAGAAGAGAGCAGTTACAAGAGCATTCAGCCAAGCAGGGCAAAAGTCTCCATGATTAAGACAGTGGATCAGAGGTCACCATTCCAAAACCAGGAGCTGTAGCCAGAGTCAGGGGAAGAGCAAATTCCTAAGAAAGGCTCAGTGTGAATCAGATGGGCCCTGGGGAGGCTGAGAGGGGTTTCTGCCCTTCAGGACTCTGACGTAAGCAAGGCTTCCCCTGGAATGGCTTCTCCTTGGGCCTCCCAGTCAACCTTGGAAGCCCCTTCTGCCTTCAGGACCTTTGAGAGGGGAAGACATAGGAGAATTTTTTTTTTAATTTTTTACTGTTTATTTATTTTTGAGAGAGAGAGAGAGAAAGAGAGAGTGCAAGTGGGGGAAGGGTAGAAAGAGAGGGAGACACAGAATCCTATACAGGCTCCAGCCTCTGAGCTGTCAGCACAGATCCTGAGGCAGGGCTCAAACTCATGAGCAAAGAAATCATGACCTGAGCCGAAGTTGGATGCTTAAGCAACTGAGCCACCCAGGTGCCCCAATACATAGGATAATTATAACAAGGAGCCTTCCATGGGTGTGAATGACCTTCCATGTCATTCAGTGTCTGCTCGGACACTGACCAAAGTCCTGGGTGTTTGGTAGCAGTTCGTTCTGAGGGAGAATGGAGGGCTCAGAAAAGTTCACGTAATTCTGCAGAGATTGAGCAAGAGGCAGAGCGAGGACTGAGGCCAGGTGAACAGGCTCCAACTTCAGAGCTCTATCCACCTGCAGAGATTGGCCGGGGTGGGAAGTGGCCACAGCCCCTTGCAGAGTTGACCTGCATGGGGGTTCCTCAGATGCAGCAATTTCTGGGAACAGCAGAGCCCAGTCCAGGGCAGGGGACAGATTGTTGTGGGGAAGACACTGCAGGGACTGTCAGACTCTGAGGCTGAGCCAGCTTTGACCCGGAGTTAGGAAACTCAAAAACCCTAGGTGACTCTGAAGGGCCTGGAGTGAGAAAGTGCCCTGTTTTCTGTGGATGCTCACTCTCCTGGCCTGGAGCCCCTCCTTCCTTCCCTACCAAGAACTTGACCTCCTACTGGCTCCCTCCTCACCACATCCCCATTCCAGGGACTCCAGAGGAGGTGGGGTGGAGGGAGGCAGCCTGGCAGGAAGGGGGAGATGTGCTCAGAGACCTTAGCTCAGCTGAGTGGGAAGCTGTGCTTTTCTTAGGAATTTTCTCATCCCTGAGTTCTTTCCAGCTCACTTCATTTGTCTCCTCTCTGCCCAGCCTTTGGCCATCTGTGCACTGATCTGAGGCCAGAGGGAGGGAGGCCAGGGAAGGGAAGGATCCATTAGGGAGTTTACTATGTTCTAGGTTGCCTGGAATACTCTACTATCTCTCATTTAATCCTCCCACAGCCCAGTGAGGTGGATGGTATTAGCTCCACTTGACAGATGATAAAACTGAGGCTCAGAGAGAGATTAGGTGACTTGCCGCTAAACCTGCAGTGCCCATGTGGCCCAGCCAGGATTCCAGCTCTGGATCAAATGTTTTGTCCATCCTGCTGCTTCAGCCTTTTTTTTTTTTTTTTTTTTTTTTTTTTTGGTAATCAATAGACTATACTTATAGAGCAGTTTTAGGTTTACAGAAAAACTGAGCAGAAAGCACAAAGGGTGTCCCCTCTGCCCTTGCAGTTTCCCCTGATGGTAACATCTTGCATTTAGTGTAGTAGGTTTGTAGCGCTGCCTCTTTTCAGAGATGCTGGTTCTACTGCCCTGAACCAGAGCTGGGATTAGAACCTGAATCTGGCCCCATGAACCAGGATTGTGAGGTAATGGGACAGGGGAAAAAGCCTGACTGCCTTTCCCGATGGGTTGTGAGAGTTTAGCCCAGAATGGGTCTTAATAACACAAGAGGGTGTGTGTTCCAGGGAGGGGCTAGTCTAATCTCCTCCATCATCCGGATCAACTCTGGGAAGGCGGCCAGGCTGAACCTGGCTCTATTGTCCCAGGAAGGGAGACTGGGCTAATTCTTCTCTTGTGCTCTTGCCAGAACCACCCTTCCAGGTTTAGGGTGGGAGATGCAAGGGAGGAGGGGGCTGAAAGCAATTGGAAGAGAGTGTGGAGACCAAGCCCGGGGTAGAGCTGGTAGCCTCAGAAGGCCCCCCTAAGGTCCCTCAAGGGTGACTTTTTTGCCTGAGGAGTAGTGCCCTGGGCATGATGTGCTGTGGGTCAGGACACCTGGGGCCTGGCTGATTCTACTGCCTCCACCCCATCCCTATATTTTCTTTAGCCTCCTTCCTTTGGGCCCTCTGAGACTCCAGGAATGCTCCATCCCAACCCAAGGGGGTCTCTGACTCCATGGATATTCCTAGCCTCTGACCCACCATGTATGTGCACATGTGCGTGCGCACACACACACACAGAGACAGTGTTGCTTGTGCATACACAGCTCAAGTGCATTCCTAGAGACATATGTGTGCACAAATACATTGACACAGACTTCATATCCTTCCTCTGCCTATTCCAGATTCACACTGGTGCTACGACATTCAAGCCAAGGCCTCCAACTATGCTTGCTTGGGTAAGTATAGCACGTCTTACTGACAGGCCTTTCTGTGTGGTGGGGACTGCCCAAGTCAAAATGAAGACCCGGGGAGGGTGGGAAGGATAAGGGTAATGATGGCTCCTTAGTCAGATATCAGTTCTTCACACACACACACACACACACATACACACACAGTCCTGGTCCTGAGGAGACAGAGAATGTAGAGTGACCTGAATCATCCCTGGCATCTCTTGTCACTATCACCAAGAGGATGTCTTCTATCAAATAAATCAGCAGTAGCATCAGATGTAGAGATACATTTTGCTCTTTTTTTTTTTAAGTAGGCTCCATGTCCAGTGTAGGGCTTGAACACGTAACCCTGAGATCTAGAGTCACATGTTCCACCGACTAAGCCAGCCAGGTGCCCCACATTTTGCTCATATAACAAAAGGAAGAGTTCGGTCTGTTTCAGTGACACCTCTTTGGGTGGACCTGGGAAGTTGTCCTTTGCATTTTTTCCCCCAAATTTGATCCATGTCCCCACAGTCTGCTTTCCTCTGGTCTGTACTGTGTTTCAGTGACTGGTGCTGCCCCATTCCCAAGCCTCTATCAACTGGCTACAGGGAATCAGCCTTCTCCAGGTCTGCTTCCCTGCCTCTTAGTCCTCAGATAATGCTTAACATTAGGCTTTCCTAAGCCCCCTTCCAGGGCACTCCTCTCCACAGCTTCCAAGCACCTTCCCATTCCCCTCCTTGAACTTGAGGAGGTGCTATGCGCCCCTGACTCTCAGCCCACCCTCCCTCCCTGCTCAGGGCCTAGCCAATGGGGTGGAGACTGCAAGAAGAACCGCCAGTCCCCCATCAACATTGTCACTACCGAGGCACAGGTAGACCCAAACCTGGGACTCTTCTCCTTCTCTGGCTATGACAAGAAGCAAAAGTGGAAAGTCCAAAACAATGGGCATTCAGGTGGGTCTCAGGCAGATGGGATAGGGGACCTGGGCAGGCATGGGCACCTGGTCCGGGGACCCTTGAGTTCCAGAAGACTTGGATGGGTGGGCTCCTCCAGGGATGACTAGGTGCAGGTCCACCTTTGCTGAGGAAGGACTGCAAAGCCTAACAGTGGGAGGGTAGGGGGAAACAGGAAGGGCCTTAGAAAGGAGGGAACACTTCATAGTATTTTCAGTACTTTAATCAGACCAGTCTGCTATGGGAGAAGGGCAGCATTCCAGGAAGAAGGAACAACATGTGCAGAGGCACAGAGGTATGGAGCAGCTTGGGGTGCTCAGGGAACTATGTGTGGCTCAGTGTGCCTGGTGGACAGAGAGCAAAGGTAGGAGGGATCAAAGTCCATCCAGGGTTGGCCAAACTGAGCCCAGGGGCAGGTGACCCAGGGCTGAGGACTGTAGACATTGTCTTGAGGACACCAGGGCACCAGGGAGAGGGCTGAATTGCATGTTTGGGATGTGCAGAGGGAGAGGCAGGCAAAGAGGCTAATAAGAGGCCAGAAAAAAATCTGGGCCGTGTCACCTGTCCCATTCCATCCTATTTCCACAGGCCCAGGCATGTAGCCTATGAAGGGTCGGAGGTAGGAGAGAAGGTTCTGCCTAGGTGGAATTGGGACGGGCTAGAGGAGGTGGGTGCAAGGACTCTGTCCCCTCTTGTGCCCTCCAGTGATGGTATTGCTGGAGGATGAGGCCTCGGTCACTGGAGGAGGATTGGCTGCCCGCTACCGGGCCAAGCAGATGCATCTGCACTGGTCAGAGGAGTTGGATAAGGGCTCAGAACACACCCTCAATGGGGTTCGCTATGCCATGGAGGTGAGTGCCCTTTCCTGGGTTGACACTTTTGTTGGGCTCTGGGTGGACCTGCCTGTGGCAAAAAAGGTGTTCCAGCCGCCTCACAGGCCCTCTCCCCATTCCTCTCACTCCCCACCAGATGCACATAGTACATGAGAAAGAGAAGGGGACATCGAGGAGCGAGAAAGAGGCCCAGGATCCCAAAGATGAGATTGCAGTGCTGGCCTTCTTGGTGGAGGTGGGGCCCTCATCTGCCAGGGTCTGAGAGGCTCCTTCTTGGATCCAGAGATCTGCAAGGCAGGAGGGGACTGGGGGGATCCAGACTTCCCCTCTGTTTCTCAGTGACTTCTCTGCCCCCAGGTGGGGAGCCCAGAGCCTCTCAGGGCCTCAGTCCCAGAAGCTTCCTGCCCTCCCCCCCACAGTCCAGAAGAATGGGATGGTGGTCACCCCTGGCTCTCCACATGTCCCTGTCAAGCCCCCTTCTGTTCTGTTCCAGGCTGGATCTGAGAAAAATGATGGCTTCCAGCCTTTGGTGGAGGCGCTGTCTTATGTCCCCAGACCCAGTGAGTGGCTGGGGGTGAAGGGAAGAGAGGAGACTTCTTCCTACAAAGGAAGAGCTAGGGTGATGCAGTGGCCTGGGCTCTCAGGGATCCCTGCTTCTCCCACCAACTGACAGTATCCTCTGTTTCTGCCTCTGCCCCAGAGATGAACACCACAATGAATGACAGCATCAGCCTGTTAGACCTGCTCCCCAAGAAGGAGACACTGAGGCACTACTTCCGCTACCTGGGCTCACTTACCACTCCAGGCTGCGAGGAGAAGGTTGTCTGGACTGTGTTCCAGGAGCGCATTCAGCTTCACAAGGACCAGGTACCTAGGACCCAGCCAAGGGTGTGGCCCCCCCACTGCCCAGTTCCCCACACCATTCCTCTGGATCCCCACAGAGGCACCCTGGACTGGGGTGGGGATGGGTCACCAGGGAATCCATAGACATTCCTTGGGGCAGACAAGACAGGTCTGGCCTATCCCATCCCTAGTTTGAGGGCTGGAGGGGAGGCTATGGCAGAGGAGGTCAGAAAAGGCTCCCATGCTGCCCTCTGTAAGTAGGTGGGAGTTGTCCAGCTGAGGGCAGGGAACCAATGTCCTGAGGAGAGGGGTCAACATGGGAGAGGGTCCAAGGCTGGCCAGGAGCAGCTGAGAGAAGGTCAGGATAGCCACAGTAGGAACAAGTCCATTCATTCAACAAATGGTGCTCGAATCCTTATAACACACTAGGCTCTAGGGATAGAGCAGTGAATCAAAGGGCCCAAATCCCTGCTCTAGTGATACTTGCATTACAGAACAGTGGTTCTCAAAGAGTGGTCCCTGGACCAGTGGCATCAACATCATCTGGGAACTTGCTTGACATTCGAATTCTTGGGCCTCACCCCAGTCCTACCAAATCAGAAACTGTGTGGGCGGGGCCTGGCAAAGTGGGGCCAGCAAGCATCCCCCCTTCCTCGCCCCCAGCTGTGATACTACTGCACACTGAAATCTGAGAACCACTGTTCTATAGTAGCAGTGATAATACAGTAGTGATCAGTGACTGTGGGGCTGCAAAACTGTGAGCTGTATGTCCTTAGCTTCCCAGCTAAGTGAAGCTAATAGGAACTAAGCCCCCACCAGTGCCAGGTAGTCTATATCCCCTTTTTCTTTTCATCTGCACAAAACCCTGAGAGTTAGAGATTCTGAGCCTCCTTATTAGTGAGGGCTCAGAGAAGCAAGGTTACTGGCCTGGGGTCACACAGCAGGAAATGTAGCTATGCTTGCTCCCTGCTTGCTGCTGAGCCCTGCCCCTTCCACAGATCGCTGCGTTCTCCACGAAGCTCTACTACGACTCGGAGCAGAAACTGAAAATGACAGATAATGTCAGGCCACTGCAGCGCCAGGGACAGCGCCTGGTGTTCAAGTCTCAGGCCCCAGGACAGCTGCTGCCCTTACCCTTGCCAACCCTGCTGGTCCCCATGCTCACCTGTCTGTTGGCTGGCTTCCTCGCATGATAGCTCACTTCTGGACACTTGACCTCTGCTCTCATCCCATAGAGGCCTGGGGCCTCCATTCCTCAGGCTTCCTAGCTTGGATTTTGATGATGATTAAACAGATATATTTTTGGAGAAGCCTTTCTCAGGTCTATTTTTAGTTTCCATGACTGTCTCTGTTCTGTTCCCTTCAACCCACCGCCATTCCAGGGTAGGAGCCTTAAGGCCTGGATATTTCTTCTACGCAAGGACCATGGGGCATCTCCTCCTACCTTTTGCCCCCCTCCCACCTTTTTTGAACTCTCTGCATCCCATTTGGAGAGATGCAAAGATAGCTCTGAGTTCCAACACAGCGAAAGCCAGAAAAGTTCTGGAACCTGGGTGGCTCAGTTAGTTACACTTTTGACTCTTGATTTCAGCTCAGGTCATGATCTCACAGTTTGTGAGATCAAGCCCTGTGTCAGGCTCTACGCTGACAGTGTGGAGGCTGCTTGGGATTCTCTCTGTCCCTCTTTCTGCCTCTCCCCCTCCTCCATCTCCTGCTCTCTCTTAAAATAAATAAATAAACTTTTAAAAAGAAAAGAAAAGAAAGAAAAGAAAACCAGAGAAGTTCCAATCCAGCCTCTTCATTGTATAATGGGGGAAGCTGAGGCTCAGAAAGGAGAGGATAATACGTGGAGGCCACAGAGGGGGCTCTGGCAGAAGTGGCTCAGGATCCAGCCTAGCACTTTCTTCTCTGTACTAGGGGTGGAAAGTGCAGGTTGTGTGTGGTACAGCCTAGGCAAGGTAGGTGAGAGGAGGTTCATTTATTTGTCCAAATATTTCTTGAGCATCTATGTTTTAGGCACTGGGGATGTGGCAGGGAAGACAGACAATAAATGCCTGCCTGCCCTCCTGGAGTCCACAGTCTAGTTAGAGTCACTATAAATAAAATATACACACTGTACATGTATCAGAAAGCAGCAAGAGCTATGGAGAAAGATACACCAGGAAGGGAAGGTCGTTAGGGAAGGTCTCCGCAGACAGGGGCAGACTTTCCATCAGGAAGCCAGCAGGTGTTCATGTGTGGAGGGGAGGGTGCCTGTCAGAGGAACAGGATGGAGACCAGCCAGCAGGAGTGGAGTGAGGGAGGGAGAAATTGTGTTAGAGCTGGAGGGAGAGGGGGGAGGGGGAGGAACGGGGGAGGAGGAAGGGGGAAAAGGGAGAGGTCAGTTGTGTGGGGGGCAGGAGGGGCTTGCACTAAGACATTATAAGGATGTTGGTTTTGAATGTGAAAGAGCTGGGAGCCCCTAGAGATAGCTAGCTAGAGCCTGATGTGCTTCATTGGGAAACAGCTAAGGGGTGATGAGTGAGGGGAGGCTGCTGCAGGGATCCAGGAGCTGATGGATCACAGGTCTTTGAACACTTTGCAAGTGAGACCAGGAAGAGGCAGGTATGGGCGGAAGGGCCCAGAAAACTGGAGAAGGAAATAAGGGCCCCATGGACAGGTCCCAAGTCGGCAACCCAGAGTTAAGGGGCCCCAGGTTCTGGGATCTCATCATCTAGGGCAGGGCTGGATTTTGGAGGAGCATGAGGGTGGGGGAAGGGGAGGAGAAGGGGCCTTGCTAGGTAAAGAGGAGGCCAGGGCCATGTCTGTGGGGACAACCTCTCTAACAGGCTCTACCATCTGTACATGGTGAACTTCCCCGCAGGAAGACATGCGAGCTAGTCAGGCACTCAAGGGATTCCATTATGTGATGCTAGAAGCCCTGGCAGGCATACTGTCGCTCTCTGAAGGGGAGCTGGTTGGCAGAGGTGACCTCTAAGCCCTCTGCCGCCCTGACACCCTCAGAGCCCCTGACTGACCACTCCCAGCAGAGCCTGTGGAGAGGGAGAAGCCTCCCCTCCCCTTTCCTTTCGTGACCAAGAATAAGCACCCCTCTCCCTTCACCAGTGACCACACAGCAGTGGGGGTGGTGTTATGGTCACCATGGCAACAGCAGGTGGCGTGTGTCAGCATGGGGTGTGTGGGCACCAAACCTGTTCTTTTTGGTTCCTGGTGCAGCCTGTGGGGGATCTGAGACTTTTTGTACCCGCCCCCTCCCACCCAAGGCTCAGGGCTCTCAGAAATCCAAACTCCCCCCCCCCCCCATAAAGCCCCACCCCTGTCCCTGCCCTCAAGGCAGCATTCAGTAAAAAACAGGGCAGCAGAACCCGGAAGTCCCAACTCTCTCCAAGGGACTTAAAGGAACCCCTGCGGAAGGCATGTGACCCTCTCCTGTCCCCCTGACCCCACAATAATAAACCTGGCCAGTGGAGGACAGAATCGGCACAGCTTGTTCAGGTCCTAGGGCTCAAGCCTCTCCCCTGACTTCCCCTACGTGCTTAAAGCTGAGTAGGTGCCGTCAGCACATGATTCATAGCAAGGTCATTCCCAGACAGTTACTGCAGGAGCCATTCCTGGAATTAGCCCCCATATCCTGGAGGTTGAGATTGACAGGCAATCCCTCTTGTGGGGTGTGTGTTCTTGAGAGCCTCCTCTTCTGAGTAAATTCAATCCCTCCATGCTGCCCCACCACCACCCTGGGCAGATCCCTTTCTAGAGAGGACATTCTAAGTTCCTTGTGCCCAACCCAGACTGGCTTCTGACACAACGTGGCCAGAGATGATAGGGGTCACCAGGGGCAACCTTATTCAGAAAGAGTCCTGCCTGCCTTCCCCACAGCCCTGCTTTCATTTACTTCTGATGCTCCTCGGTCATTGCATCGGGCATACAGTGTGTACACACACACACACACACACTCTTCACTGCAGCTGGCCAGGCCTGAGGAAGGCTCAGTGCCTGACAGTTTTGGTCGGCACCTGACTTCTTTGAGGTTACTGGCTCCGAGCACAGACCATGATTCACATTCATCCAATGCCTGCTGAGGGCCAGACATGGACCTCTCTATAATCCTCGTAAAGGGTGGCGTTATTTCTTTGTTGCACAGATAAGGATGCTGAGGCACAGAGAGGGGTTAGGAGACCTGTCAGAACTTGGGGTCGCTACTCTGCACCTCCTTGGCTCCCACTGCTACTTTTGGCCTGTGGCAGTTCCCAGAGAGACAGATCTTTGGATCCGGGGTAGGGTGGGGTCTGTAGCACCCTGTCCCACCCTGTCTCCCCTGGCTGCTCTGTATCCCTGATGGCTCTTCTCTCTGGCCTCCGTCTCTGGCCCCATTTAGGTTTGGCATCTGGGTGGGAGCCAGGGGCTAAAAATACTCCCCGTGTGTTTAGATGATTCTTGGAAAATAAACTTCCCCATCTTGGCTCTCAGTTTGCACACTTGCTGGTCCTGCTTCCTGTGCTCTGATCTGACAGTGCCTGGAGTATATGGGGGGGGGGGGGCAGTGGGAGGGTGGGGAAAGTAGAAGGGTCTATAGGGGCCCAGCATCATGGGTGGTGGTGAAGTGAGCATGCACATACATACCTGTATGCAAAAAGGCCACCATGTCACAAAACTCTAGGGGTGCCTATATGGAGACCACATTGTGAATAGTATCCCCATGTGGTGGGACCACCCTGAGGCTCTGTGCTTATGTGTGGGAAGAGGCAGGGAAGCTGGTGGCCTTGCAGGCCTGGGAACATGGCTCCCATGTTTCTGGGCCTGTTTATCCATCTACAAAATGGGCTAAGCTTGACCCTTCCATCTAACTGGGCCTAGCTATCTTCAGGCTCCTGCTGGTGACCTTGGGAGGAAAGCCAGGCCCATCTCTGTGGGTGGGGCGCTGCTCCTGCACCTCGAATTACACATCTAGTGGACTCTGTTTGTTTATCTGAGTAGGGACAAAGGCATTATCTCCTCTAGGGACTAAGGACATGCCCCTGGGCCCAGGCAGCCCTGGGGAGGGGCTTCCTTTGGAGGACAGCTACAGGACAGACAAGTCACAAGCCAGTTCCTTCCTCTGAGCCTTAGCACTAGCTGAGAATGGACACGTGGAAGGCTCTTCACATTCCAAGTGTTGGCTGCTGCAAGGCCTGGGAGGAGAGGGAGAGGGCCAGGGGACAGGGAAGGGACAAAGGTACATTTTGATCTTTCAACAAACACTATTATTTCCTCTGTGCCAGGGACTGAGGATTCAGGTAAAAAAAAAACAAACCAGTCTGTGCTCTTTCCCCAGGACTTCTGACCCAAGGGCAGACACATAGGGCACAGCAGTACCAGGTCTACAAAATACAGGCATAGACACATGGGAGCATGGGCCCCAGAGCCACACAGACTTAGATTGTAGTCTTCTTCCACAGCTGTGAAAGGCAAGTGAGAAGCCTTTGGTAACTTCATTCACCTACCTTTCTTTCTTTCTTTCTTTCTTTCTTCTTTCTTTCTTTCTTCTTTCTTCTTTCTTTCTTTCTTCTTTCTTTCTTTCTTCTTTCTTCTCTTTTAGGTTTATTTATTTTGAGAGGGAGTGAGAGAAGGTGAGTGGGGCAGGGGCAAAGAGAGAGGGAGAGAGAGAGAATTCCAAGCAGGCTCCTCACTGCCAGCGCAGAGCTTGATACAGGGCTCAAACTCATGAACAGCGAGATCACGAACTGAGTTGAAATCAAGAGTCAGATGCTTAACCAACTGAGCCACCCAGGCGACCCATTAATTCATCTTTCTGAGCCTCCATTTCCTCATCTGTAAAATGGGCATGATGATGATTTACTTCATAAGGTCAGTGTAAAGATGAAACAAGATGCCTGGCCAAGAGTTTGTATTCAATAATTTGTAGTTATCATTATGATTGTTTTTATTAGAGCACTGAAGGATGGGTAGGACCTACAGACAGAGAGAAACTGACCACTTCCAGAGATGGGGGTAGGGAAGAATATGTGGAGGTCAGGATTCTGAGGAGTGATGCATAGATTTGCCCCTGTGGTAAGGAGTAGGTGTGAGATGGGCTGGCAGTCCTACTCCTATGGAAGGGAGAAACTGTAAGACCCCTCCAGGGGTCCACTTCTCCACTCAGACACTCCGATGTCCCCCCCTAGCACTCCACCTCACCCATACACAGAGCAGTCCACTGATGCAGGCCCCCCAGCCTGACCTTTGCCCAGAGTTCACCAAGGTCACTCAGAACAACAGAGAGAGACAAGAGGGGGAGGCCAACTGAGGCCCAGCCTGCTCTGCAGCTCTCATGTTCCTGCCTTATTGGGTGGCGGTCCAGGTTAGAGTTCGGCTGAGACTATCCAGGGCCCCTGCTGCTTTCCTGCTGTGGGATCCATTTCATTTTCCTCTGGTCCTTCCTCAGGAGCAGCAGGATTACCACATTTGCCCTCTGATGGGTCCTTTTCTCCACTGCTGGTTCTGTCCCTGGCCATCTGCCAGTACACCTATTATACTGTCTGGATTTGCTGCAGGCTTCCCCCAGCTTATGGTCTGTACCCACCCAGTATCGCCTGATAAATTTGAATTTCAGATAAACACTTTTTTTTTTTAGTGTATCTCCAAAATTGCATGGGGCATACTTATACTAAAACATTATGTTGTTTAGCTGCATAAGCATCTTGATTTTGTATTTACCAGATGTAGTGACCCTACCCTCATTCCATCTATGTCAGGGAAACTGAGGCCAAGAGGAAGGGCAGACAAAAGGAGGGGTCAGAGACCAAGGCAGCTACCACTTCCTCCTTGGCCATCTCCTCTCCCTCCCACTGGCCACACCCTCCAGGAACTGATAGCACACTGGTTGAGGGGTTTTCCCCTTCCCTGACTGGTATTGGGCTCCCTGTTGGAAGGGCAGCTGGGTACACTTTGCAGCAATGGACTTCCTCCCCACAGCTTTCCAAAGTCTTGGGAGAGGCCAGTGCCAAAGCCTCATTCCTTCTCCTTTGGCCTCTGCTTGACTCCCGCCTCCCTGAGCTGGAGGGCCAGGGTCCCTTCCTGCAGCCCCGCCACCATCACACCAGCCACCTCTTGAGGAAGGGAGCCCTCAGGCAGCGTCTGGCCTCCGTGTCCAGGTGGGGTCAGAAGGGGCTGGGTGCCAGGGTTTTATTTACAAACTGAGGAGAGACTCAAGAGGTGCAGAACACTGGGCGTCGGAGTGCTTATTGGCGTCACAGCCTGGAGTACAGGAAGAGGACCCAGACACCAGTCAGCAGCTGAGTTCCCTCTGTCCATCAGACACCCTTCCTCCCATTCCTTTCGCCTTGTAATCACCCTGATCTGTTTTCCTACCTTCAGCTATCATTATCTGCATGCCAGGCCCTTTGTAAGGTACTTTACATTCACTATCCCATTGAATCCTGACAGTAATCTTTAGAGCAAGAGCTCCCACTGGCACAGCCTCTTCAGGACAGCAGGCATTTCCATCTGTTTGTGGTGGATGATGTGCTGCCCAGCTCAGAGCCTTAGGCAGCCCTAGGCTTGTCCCAGCAGTGAGCACTGTCAGAGTGTGGATGCCTTCAGTTGTCGGCCTCTCTAGGGAAAGGAAGCCCCTTCACTCCAGGTCACACTCCTTTCTGCAGCAGCCTCCAGCCAAAAACTGATCAGCATGGGGGGATAAAGAGCCCAATTCGAGGTGACTCCAAGGGACCATTCCAGCTCCAGAGCTCTTGGTGGGGTCAGCCAAGGTTACCACCGGGCCTGTGTGGCAGCTCCATACCTCCCTTATCCTACCCTGCTTCCTTTGCTCTCTTCCACAGGTGTTGGAAGGTCCTAGAGGCACTGCTTAATAAACATCTTGTACACTGAACTCAGCTTCCTGGGGAGGCCAACCTGTGGGGCAGTTTGGGCTCATCAGTGGCCCAATGGCATAGAGCACATAGTAGACTTTCAATCAATACTGGATTGGAAGAACCCAGGCACAGGCATTGCTATTCCTGACTCTATGCAAATAACAGTATACTAATAGCAGCTAATATTTATTCAGGTAAAATTATTTGACATGCTTTATGTCTCAATCCTTAAAACAAGCTTCTGAGATGTGCATTTCTATTTTCTCCATTTTCAGAGGAGGGAACGAAATGCAAGGGACCCATGAGTGGCAAGTTGTACAGTGGTGCTGGGACTTGGACCCATACAATTTGGTACTCATGCCCACCCTTGGGTCATCACCATGCTCTGCCATTTTTCTGAAGGAAACTGAGGTTTAGAGAGGTAAAGGTACTTGCCCCTGCCAACCAATGGGTGGCTGCCAGAGCTACAAACTCTACGGTCTGCGCTGCTTCCCTTGAACTGAGAGCTGCTGGCCTGGAAGTGCTTCCAGGGAAGCTTGCATTTAGAAGTCACTAGCCAGACAGAGACATGTTGTTCCCTAGATCTGAACGCTATCCCCTGCCCCTCCCTACCTGTGTTTTTCTCGTAAGGTTAACACGCCAACCAAAACCCAGCTCAAAAGGGACTCCTTTGTGAAGTCCTCCTCAATGTCTGCTCTCCACCTTCTTCCCCACCAAGATCCCCTGAAGGAAGAAGATTTGAAGGGTCGAAGCCTCTTAGCCATCAGAGTATGGAAGTGCCACGCCTTGGCTGGCCACACAAAGCGGGGCAAGCAGCAGATGTTTGCAGGATGAATGAATTTAAAAAAATGATAGCAAAACACAGAATTAGCAGGCACCATTCCAGGGCTGGAACTAAATATTTACCTTGCCCACGGGGCAATCCTGAGAGATAAGCCAGGTTTTCCAAGCTCTATTTATGCTGACTTTCCTTCTGTGACTGACACAATCAACCTGGTTTTGTTACAGTTTGAACAGCTGTTTCCACATGTAGGGCCTGGGCGTAGGAGATACTTGATCCTGGGCTTTCACTGTTCCCCAACATCGTGTGTCCTCCTCATGGTATTTGCTTCCCAATCCTTGGCCCGAGGTGACACTGCCCCTCTAATCTGTGAGCCTGGACTGGCCACAGTCTCCATAAGTGAGTGAATTGGGCCTTTAAGTTGTGGGTTCATGCACAGCCACAGGGTTAACAGCTTTATCAGGAGCCGCTTGGAGTATGTAGGACAGATTTGCCTGGGTCTACTGCCTGAGTGGGTCACCTGGGAGATACCTCTTAAGGGAAAGGGGTTGGCTGTGATATGATGGGTCCAAGTAAAGGGTCATAGGGGAGGAAGACTTGGAGTTCAGTGTGGCATTTATGAGTCAACCTCTGGGATTCACACTGGAGTCTGTTAGAAAGAAAACCTCAGACCCAAAATGGAGTCACTTATGTTAAGAGCCCAATGTCAGCAAACCAAGACTTAATATCTAACCTAACTGCAGTTTCAGGTCCCCCTAGGAATGTAACCTTTAGCCAGTCAACCTGAAATTTCCTGGTCAGCACTAGGAAATTTACTGATAGACCCCTTCCATTGCCCTTAGGAGGGTGACCTCGCCTAAAACAATGCTTTTTTTTTTTTTTTTTTTTTTTGCTAATAATTTCCTTTTTTTCTGTGCCTTGTCTGCCTTTAAAACCCTTTTCTTTCCTGAAGCTCCACGGAGCTCCCTTCTACTTGCTAGATGAGATGTTGCCTGATTCATGAATCAATTAATAAAGCTAGTTAGATCTTTAAATCTTACTTGGTTGAATTCTTGTTATTCAACAGGTCATAAAAGTTATGGACGTGGCATATGAAAATGGAAAGAGCAATCTCATGTAAACAAAATGGAAAGAGCAATCTCATCTAAACACTAACACTGCTTGTGGGGGCCAGGCAGCTCTGATTTGGGATCAGGCAGCTGATTTGGCAGCTCTGATTAAGGGCCTAGTGAGCAACTCTGCCCCTGGTGTTCACTCTGTGAGGGGACATTTGGGGGAGGAAGTGGTAGTTTTGCATGAGGGGACCAGAGATTGGATGTTCCTGCTCAAGGGACACCACATGACAAGCTGAAAGGATTAGTTTAAGACATACTTGAGGGGCACCTGGGAGGCTCAGTTAGGCGTCTGACGTCGGCTCAGGTCATGATCTCACGGTTCTTAGGTTCGAGCCCCACGCCAGGCTCTGTGCTGACAGCTCAGAGCTTGGAGCCTGCTTCAGATTCTGTGTCTCCTTCTCTTTGCCCCTCCCCTGCTCATACTCTTTCTCTCTCTCTTCCTGTCTCAAAAATAAATACTAACAAATTTGTGTGTGTATACCTATATAGATATAGATGATATAGATAGATGATATAGATATATAGATAAGATATAGATATAGATGATATACTTGAGATACCCTCTAGAGGCTGCCTTCAACATGTACATGGGGAGTAGGACTTTATGGGGATAAGAGTAAGGTCCAGGGAAACCCGTGTAATCACAGGGAGTAACCATTAACTGAGCCTGAGGCTGCTGTGGCCAGGCCAGCACAGCCGGCATATAAGCGGATTCATGAGGCGCTGCAGTGTGGAATCTGGTGATAGTTCCAGTTCAGGGAGGGGGCCTGTGCTCTAGATGAGGAAAAGGTTTTCCACAACGGACTATCAATGCAAACAGGGTAACAGATGCAATGTTTCATCCAAGCCTTTGCCAGGCACAGTGCCCAAGCTGCTACCTCCAGAAAGGTATTACCTAGGCAGTGTAGCGGTTCCCTGACCTCAAATTTCTTCTTCTTTCTTTAAAAAATTTTTTTTAAGTTAATTTATTTTTGAAAGAGACAGAGACAGTGTGAGCAAGGGAAGGGAGAGAATCCCAAGCAGGCTCCACACAGTCAGCACAGAGCCTGATGCAAGGGCTCAAACCCACAAAACTGTGTGATCATGACCTGAACTAAAATGCTTAACTGACTGGGCCACCCAGGTGCCCCTCAATGTTCTTTCCAAGTAAGTAATAGAGTTTAGCCTTTACTCCAAATTTATAGTGATTATTTCCTTAGAGTCCACACTAGGCATGCTTCTCTCTCTCTCCCTTCCTTCTTTGCTTTCTCTTCCTTCCTGTTCTCTCTCTCTCCACTTCTCTTTTCCTTGCTCTTTCTTTTTTGACATAGGTTTCCCTCACTATCCAAAAGTAGAGCATTTCTATGAAACCTCCCATAAACTGAAGTGTTGTAAAGTGAAGAGTATCCCCCACTTTCTGAAAGTTCATGTTGTGCCACTTAGCTTTCATGAAAGATCTATATTAGTATGGTAGTGGCTTTTTTCATAAAAGTGAAAATCCTCTTTGGATTTCTTTCAGTTAGTGAAAACAGGTACTAATGTAGGTTGTCTGTAAAAGTGAAGTGCGATAACGTGAGCTTTCAGAAAGTGGGGGGATACCTGTATCCATTTTGGATTGGGGTCTAGCATTTCCATCATCATGGAAGAGGATAGAAAATTAAAGTTGGGCTCATAAACCCTGGGGGAAAAGACAATGGGCTGCCTCTTTGGGGCTCAGCATAGCCCCAGTCGAATGGAAGGCAGCTGAGGAGTTGGCCTGCTGTGTGATGAGCCTGCCATGGTGGTTGGATAGACATGTGGTATTTGGTTTAGGCCCAGGCTTACAGGGACAAACACCTGGGTAGAATGGTTAGGCTCAATTGTTCTCCCTCCCTTCCCGGGAAAGGCCAGGAAGGAAAAGGCCCCAGTTTAAGGGAGGAGGCATTGTCCTCAGTGGCTAAGCATCATCAGGTAGCCCGGTTTGGCAGGGGGCCAGTAGGGAGCGTAGGAATCTCATGGCTGCTATAGCTGGTGGCTGGCTTCCCAAGAATAGCTCATTCAATTCTCATCTTCCCTATCCTGCTTCTGGTACCATCACATCCCTGTTAAATGCCTGATAAGATATTTTCAGACAGTTCAAAGTTCAGTTTGGAGCTACAGGCCTTGAGTTGACCCAGAGTCCTTTCTTTCTCCCTCCCCAGTCCCACCTCCCCTTCTACGCCCTCCTTCCTCCTTCTGTCCAGCTCCCAAGGCCCCTGGGCCACCAGATGTGGAGATAACAAACCTAGGATGTTAAGAGTCAGTTAAGAGTCACTTCATGGCTGTTTGCTCCCAAGAGTTTTTATCTTCCAGGAACAGGAGGAGGAGGCTGTTCTCAGGACATCCACTTCCTCTCCTTATGTAACAATAATACTTCATATTTGCATAAGTGTTATCTGTTGTAAAATGGTTTCACATTACCTTTTTTTTTTTTTAAAGTTTATTCACTTATTTAAGTAATCTCTACACCTAACATGGGGCTCGAACCCACGACCCTGAGATTGAGTCATGTGCTCTTCTTTCTGATTGAGCCAGCCAGGCACCCCATTACATTCTCTTTTTCATTCAGTGCTTACCACAACACTATAGAGTAGTCAGGGTCATGGCAACCCTAATCCTTCATCAAAGAAGCCCACTGGCGGAGTTTGGAGAACTGGGTTGGTGAGCCTCGGAGATGTGAGGGGAGTGGGGTGTCTGGAGAGGGCATGGAAGCACCACACCTTTTCCCACATACCTTGTCCTATGTATCTAAACTGTTCCTGAGCTGTATATTTTTGTAATAAGTAAGTAATCCAGTTGGAGAGAAAAAAAGGCAGCCACGCGGGTTCAGAGTGCTTGACCATCTTGCCAGAGCTTAAGTGGTGGATGACAGACTCCAGCCTAAGCACAAGTGAGGTATGGAATAGAAGCAGCCAGAGTAACCTGAGTTTGAAAGCAGCTCGGAAATGTTCCATGTGTGGGACACTTTGGACAAGAGACTTAATTTATTGAGTCTCGGTTTCCTCATCCATAGAAAGGGTTGATAAAGCATCCCTCACAGAGCTGTGGTGAGCATTTAATAATGAATGAGGCATGCATAGCATGGGATTTGGTAAGTAGGAGATGTCCACTCAATGTCTAAGCACCCCTTCCAACTGTTCTGGTTCCAAGTGCCAGACTATCCTTTATGCCATGTAGTACTCAATAAACATTTGATGTATGAATGATAAACTCTCCCTTACCCAACTCTCTGAAGTGAGAGGATGTTTATTTACAGCTGCAAGCAACAAGGAGTGGCAACAGTGTTTCTTCAGCTGACACAATGGAAAGTCACAGGCCCTGGGGCTGGCTCCTTGTGGATACCCAGCCACGGGCACCAGGTGCTACCTGTGGTTTCTGCAGGGAGGGAGGCAAGCCTTCACTCTAATTCCTGTCTTTTCCTGCCCAGATGTCCTGAGAGTAACAAAATGGCTTTGGAGAGATCCACCCTGAGGTCACAGTGATTTCCAGACCAAATGGAACTCTTGTTGCTTGGGACAATTCTCTGGGAGCTCCTCCAGCACTGCATGACAATTTTCTGTATGTTGAGAGGCCAAAGGTGCTTTAATGGGCATCTGACCCCACACATTAGAGCCCTCACAAGTTGCTCAAACAGCACCCTACCTCCCCCTCACTTTAACCTGAGCAACTCCAACCTCAGCTGCTCTAGCCACTAGTCCTTCAGATAAAATGCAGTTGTAAGGGTCCAGTCCCAATGTTCCAAATTAAAAGTTGAAGACCACTGACTTAACACAACCCTTTCATTATTCACAAAGGTGAATAGGAACTGAGGTGCAAAGGAACAGGTGACCTGTTCAAGGGCATACAATTCTTTTTTTTTTTTTTAAGCAGGCTTTATGCCCAGTGTGGAGCCCAATGCCAGGCTTAAACTCACATCCTGGGATTATAACCTGAGCTGAAATCAAGAGTCGGATGCTTAACTAAGCCACCCAGGCACCCCCATACAATCCTTCAAGGAGCAAACACTCAGACTAGATTTCTAGTTCATTGCTTTCTGTGGTGGCAGCTAAGATGACTGCCCTGAACTTGAGGCTATAGCAGGGTTTGGTCACCATAGGTATCTCCTGATGCATTCTGGGAGGCTCTCTGCTGATCACCAACCTGAAGTCCCCTTCCTTCTACTTGACCTATAAACCCACTGAGCACTGGGGTTTAGCCATCAGTAGCAGAGGATCCTGCTGAAGAGAATTAAAGAAGCCTGCTTCTGTGGCCCCCAAAAGCCTTAGATGCCCTCACCAGCTCACTCTCCTTTTTTGGGCCTCCTCTCCTCCGATTCTCGAGGCCACACACAGCTCCTCTCTCAGCTTGCCTTCTTCCTTTCCAAAGCTCTTCTAGTTTTTCTCCCACCTCTTGACTGATTCCATTTTTTCTTCCACTTAACTGGTTGGAGTACCATAAGCCCAGCACCCTTCTGTGTTCCTCTTGGGCTTGCGGTAAGGTTCAAAGTTCATTATGAACAGAAATGTCAGCAAAAGGGGATTGTGTGTGTGAAAAAGAGAGTTAAATTATGGCAAACAAAAACTGTTTGCCATAAAATGGTCTAGGGGGGCCTGGGTGGCTCAGCCAGTTAAGCGTTGGACTCTTGATATTGGCTCAGATCGTGATCTCTTGGATGGGAGATAGAGCCCTGTGCTGGCACAGAGCCCGCTTTGGATTCTCTTTCTCCTCTCTCCCCCCACCACCCCCCACTGCCCCTCCCTTCTCTCAAAATAAACATTAAAAAAAATCAATAAAATGGTCTAAATGTAGTGTGTACTTATGTAAACCATATGAAAATGTTTTGCAACCATACCAAAAACGTGGCATCATGAAACTTTTATTATAACTGGTCTGATCTTCAAAGGCTTTCACAACATGGTTCCTGTTATCTTCTACCATGCTCCCCAAGCACTTTTAGCTCAGCCTACAGGTCTACATATCTCTGCTTGTCTGTCTAGACTGCCAGAGTGTTTTGCACACTTCTGATAAAATCTTGCTCTTGCTTCATGGCACAGCTCACTTCCCTTTCCCATTTGGTTTTTCCAAAGTACTTTGCCAATAGCCTACTGTCTAGTGTCCTCAAGTCAGCACTTCATCAAAGACAATTATATCCAGGGAGCTTTGGTTAATTACTATTACTCCTCCTTGCATGTGTGCATGTGCACATGTACAGATCATCATTCCCTAATTAGACTGAATACTGATTCATTCCCTGGAACAGTGGTTTCCATAAATGACCAATCTGAAGACCAGTGCAAACTGGCTGGTTGTAAAACATTCTCTCTTGAGGAACTTCTTAAAATGCAGATTCTTGGACTGCATGGGAGAAGATCTCATAAATCTTACTGTAGAGTGATATGGAACACAGGTTTAATAAGACAATGATGGGATCATCACTTTAAACAAGCTTCTAGTTGATTTTGATGATACTGATGAATTGCCAGATTGGGAACTGCTGCCCTAGAAAACTTAGCACAGAGCTCTGTACCTAGAACGTGCTTACATGTTGTTAGCTTTATGCCCCTGGACTGCTAATGAACTTGATCATAACATTACTTTTACAGTATTTACCTGTGTTCTGTTTCCCTAAGTGAGGAAAGAATATTGAGTACCTAATATGTGTCAGATTCTGTGCTTATTAACATAGATTATCTACTCCTTATAATAACCTTTTGAAGTGAAGTGGTGTTCTCATCGGGCATGAAAAATTTGAGCACCTAAGGAACTTTTTAGTGCACAGCTGTTATAATAGCAGAGCTACAATCTGACTTCTAATTTTTTTGTTTATTTCTTTTGAGAGAGAGAGAGCACACATGGGGGAGGGGCAGAGAAAGAGGAAGAGAGAGAATCCCAAGCAGGCTTCTTGCTGATAATGTGGAGCCTGATGTGGGATTTGATCCCACAAGCCATGAGATCATGACCTGCACCAAAATCAAGAGTGGGACTTTCATCTGGGTTACCCAGGCACCCCTACAATCTGACTTCTGATTTAAATCCATAACCGTCTGACTTACAGAGGGCATGTACCTATGGCTTGTATCTGGCTTGCAGATAGGCTTTATTTGAACAGTACAATGTCTAAAATTTTTTAAAAATTGCCAACATTTCTAAATTGGGTATTTTGCATTAATATCTGGATTTCTGGTTTCTCTTTGGGGGAAAAAAAGATATGGCAACATTGGAGCCCACATTCCTGCATGGCAACAATCAAAGGGAGCCTTTAGATGGATGTGCATCCTAGAACCCACCTTAGTCCCTACCAGTCCCCATTCTCATCCATGGCTGAACCCGCTTCTCTCACACTCTGTTCCCAAACCTGGTCCCTACAGGCCTCTGAGTTTGCAATTCTTGGATTCTTATTTACTATCTTGCTTCCCCATTGTTCAGGAAGTTTGGCAAACCTAAAGACATCCTATTTTTATTTGCTCTGTCTTGTATGAGTCTCTGATCATAGGGGTGTATTCTGGATTTTGTGATGTCAATACTAAGGAACCTGCAGATACATCATCAAGGGAACTGGAATCTCTTTTCCCTAAGCTAATATTCTGGCTCTGGCCTAGTAAAATCTTATATACAACCTTTAAAATAGTTGGGGAAATGTGGCAATTCATCAGTTCGCTTCAATTCAGTATTGTCTACATTTGAGAAAGGAGCCCACAGCGAGCAATGCCACCATGTGGTGGATTTTTATGTAGAAATGCTACCTTCAGTCAGAGAGACTGGAAGGCTGAAGACCTCTCTCAATTTATTTATTTATTTATTTATTTATTTATTTATTTATTTATTTATTTTATTTTAATGTTTTATTTATTTTTGAGACATAGAGAGACAGAGCATGAACAGGGGAGGGGCAGAGAGAGAGGGAGACACAGAATCTGAAGCAAGCAGGCTCCAGGTTCTGAGCTGTCAGCACAGAGCCCGACGCGGGGCTCGAACTCACGAACCATGAGATCATGACCTGAGCTGAAGTTGGACGCTTAACCGACTGAGCCACCCAGGCGCCCCAAAGACCTCTCTCAATTTAAAGGGCCACTCAGACACTAGAAACAGAGACACAGACTGGCGCTTTAGGAACTGTGTTTTGGTGTTGATGACTTTCTGGATCCTTTTTCTGTTTGTCTCCTTAAGCTACCACTGCTGCTGATTCAACATGTTTCATCTATACATTTTTAATGTGTATTCCTGTTATTGAGAATGTGAGCAAAGAGCTATTAAATTCTTTTAGCATTAGTATAGCAAGAGTAAAAACAAAACAAATCTTTTTACAAAACATGATTGAATCTCATGGGGGTAGGATTTCACATTCAATGAGCACTTACCAAGAAAGTGCCAGGCTTTTATATACTTCATTTACTTAAGATAAGGCTGAGAGGTAGGCAGTCTATTTTTAAAGATAAACAAACAGGGACTGAGGGTGAAGAACCCACAGCTCTAAATCTTCAACTCTTCTCAATACTGCCAATTGCTTCCTTGGAGGGCTCCCAGAGAGACAACCAGGGACATCCTTGGTTTCTCAGCATCCCCTAGAAACCCAGGATCATTTCAAGGAATTATTCAATGAGAAGTCTTCCTCTTCACCTCATCTCCTAATCTGCAAGAAAACTATCATTAAGGCCTCCTACATCAATTCTCCATTCACCACCAACTCTGCAGCCCCCGCCTGTCCACACTGCCCAATGCCTTCCAAACAGTTTCCTAACAGGGATGTGAGCAAAGTTTAAATCAATTCAGCTGGCCACTGCAGGTATCTTGTTCTACCTTCAATAGTTTCCATTCTCTCAGAGATGGAGCATCCACTCTATAAGTCAGGTACGTATTATTCGAGTAGGAGAATTAAATAGGGTCACAGAGAGAAAAGGCTGAAGAATTTGACTTTTTTCTTTACTTGTATAGAGGAAAACCAGCACATAGATGCATCCACAGTATTTAATTTGTTTGGATAATAGTTACAGATAAACAGGTACACTCCATATACAATTACCAATACTTTTTTATACAGTTCATATTTCAGTACATCAACACTATTTTATTTACACTCTATTTATGTACATTAACATCTTTCTAAAGTCAGTGCATTGTCAACAAGTTTTATACAGTAATTTACAAGGTGAATGTAGTTAATAGTTAATTTAATAAATTTTCTGCTAGTCATGAATTAAAAAATTAATTACAACCAATATAACAAACACAGATCAAACAACATTAGTAGATTGTGCTACCTGCTTAAATAAAACATCTGTAAGTAAATTATTTAAAATCTTCCACTTTTTCATGGGACTTGTCCAGGTAGAAATGGACAGATTTTTATATAACTGAAATCATGAAACTTACAAAGCCTGCATTTTGTCTGACTTTATAATATTTTATCATTTAGGCCACTCCTTCCTACTTGTAATTACAGTCTTTTTCTGAATAGCGTTTAAACTTACGTAGCCATTTAAGGCAACCTTTCCAAATGCTCTGAGAAGAACTGAATAATAACCGGCCTCAGATATCAGAACACAAATGCTTAATTACATTGGTACCTACTATCTATGAGGAGGGAAGGTTAATGAAATCTGACAATTAATGAGAATCACTTCCAGGTTCCAGATTAATAAAAAAAGACTGAAATAAAAGTGAAATGTTCACCTCACATATATTTAAAAACAACACAGGGGGAAAAAATGCTGCCTGAAATAAATAACATTTATACTTTTGTTCCAGTTTTGAATTATCAGAGGAAAAAATGAAGCAAGAAACGTAACTTTTGATGACCATTACTGTGAAATTATTAAAAAAAGAAAGAAAAAAAAGACAAACTCCAGAATTAAAAAAAAACAGACATGCAAAAAACCCAAAAGTTTACTTCCTAAACCCACCAATTAAATTAAAAATACACACTATCAGTGTTTGGGATGTGTTTTGTTTTTAAATTTAATATGGGGGCAAAATACCCCATATTCAAGTTAATTTATAGCCCTTACAGCCATCAAATATGAACAAGTTTTAAAAAATTCATTTGCATGTATTCTCTCTTTTTCTAAAGTGCAAAACAAAGAAACAAAGAACAAACAACCACTAGTTGTAAAACACCATCCAGCTTAGATGCCGCTTTCCCTCTGAGAAGCTCTTTGTGCAACATGGGCATGTGACGATGGTGCAAATGTTGGCAACTATCCTACTGCACTCAGCAGTGGTGGGGGATACATTTTTGAGGACACTTGAAGCAACCTCAAGGTAAGATGCCTCTATCTGGAGGGCTCTTTTAGCTGGATTTCCCAGGATACATTTTTTTTTCCCTACAGGGTCTCCAACCAAGGCCCTGGGTAGAAGGCACACAGCTCTTAAGAGATTCTCCCTTTCAGACTGACCACTTATATACATGCCTCTGCCATGAATGGCTGGTTGTGTCTCAAACACAAACACGACAACAGAAACAAAAAGCAAGAAAGGCATAGAAATAGTGGGAAAATGGTTTAAAAAATAAATAGAAAAATGTGTGTCCATGCCGTAAGAATCCTTTGCACGCCTTCTGAACTTGCTTTCTCACATCTTGTCAATAAAATGGAATAAAACTTTAGGAAAAAGGAGGTAGCATATCATGTCGTCCCCAGACAACACTACAATTTTTTGTTTTACTTTGACTCCAAGGAAATTCTTAGCATTTTGTTATGATTATTGGTAAACTCTACACTCACTACATTTGTTTATATCTGGACAAGCACAATTTAGTTCTTATTTGGTCCCAGGTGGCTGGTGCCAAACCCTTTTGTTTACAGGCTAATGGTGGGCTCCGCCTGAAAGTTCTCTACCAGAGAGCTTGTGTGAGACACTTCCAAACCAAAGTATTACTACTGTTATGCTAACTGCTATTTTAATTAGGATTTTTATTTTGTGCTTCAGGGTCACAGGATAAAATAACTACATTTAGCTTGCCTTTCACAGAGAAACTTCTGCCAAATGTCAGCTACAGGGAGTCATCTCCCTCACCACCAGCCTGTCTAGCAGCCAGAGTGGTAGCTTTACTGTAACACACAATACTTTTTGTAATCGGACTCAAAGTCTTCATCCATGCTGCTTGTGTCTGCCATCTTTTTGCCATCGATTTTTGGCAGAAATTGTGCATAGTCTATCCCCTGCTGCTCATAGAAAAGAATGTAGGCAGAGTCGGTGTCAATTTCATCAGGGTGAAGTTCCTGAAGAGGCAAGAAAAGCCTTTAATAAAAAAGTCATTACTATGCTGGCCCTAAATCCTTGCTAGGGAAGGGAGGACCAACCCTCTTTAATTACTAAACCAGACTGATTCCAATCAGCTTAACATTTTGGCTGTCTGATACCTGTCCTAAACTAAGCCCCATTATTTTCCATGTTTGTTTTGGGGAAAATATTCTGACCACAGACAGTCAAAAGAATGACTAAAAGCAAAGAAAAAACCATCAAATTCTAACAGCTCAAAAGATAAGAACTTTTTCTCATTAACAAATACCTTCTTTTTCTTCACCATTCATGTTTTCATTCTGTGCTCTGTACATCATTTAAAAAAATACTTTTCAATGTTTATTTTTGCGAGAGAGAGGGGGACAGAGGATCCAAAGCAGGCTCCACACTGATAGCAGAGAGCCCGATGTAGGGCTTGAACTCACAAACAATGAGATCATGACCTGAGCTACAGTTGGATGCTTAACTCACTGAGCCACCCAGGTGCCCCTGCACATCGTTTTTGTTCCTTTAATACTGAAGACACCTATATACTAACAGAAATATTTCCTATTGAGTACAAAGTCTATTATTTCAGCAAATGTCCCTCAGATCTGTTGACATTTGTTTCTTTTATTCAAAGACGGGGGATATTTACCTTACAGCTGCTGTCATTATAACAGTACCACTTGCTGTTTGGGTTTTTGGCATAAGTGACGTAATGGCCCCCACCCAGAATTCCTGAATGGCACTGTAAGAGAGAAGAAAGTAGAGGTATGTTAGTAGTTAACAGTAGTCTGGTCAGGGCACAGTCCTAGGACACAATGGGGAAAATACCAATCACTTAGGTGATTAAGAAAGATGTTTTGGAACCATTTACCTTTTTCTAAGAACAAAACAAAAAGAAAAATCAAAATTTAAAAGCTCCAAATCTTACCATTTTACACTTGTAATTATATTTTAGAAAGAAAAAGTTCTTAGGAGTACATAATTTTTCATGACTTGAACCCATGACTCCAATTATAATGATTACATTACTATGCCCTGCATACACTGGGAGCATCTTGAATTCTATCCAAAAGGCCAAGATATCTACTGCTAACTTCGTCTATCACCAAGCTCAATGCCCAGCAAATAAGCAGGTCCTGAAAAAAATGACTGATGAATGAATGAATTAATGAATGAATGAGATGAGTGAACAAATCATTGAAAAGTGCAGATCATTCTGAAAACCACTTACAACAAACCACTTACCGAAATTGCATATAGATTATAAATAGGCTTAACACGAACATCTTCTCTTTGGTCATCAGTGCTATCTTCTTCACTGTGGTTTTCAAGCTGACCATTGCTGTAGCCATTGCCACATGCCTCATGCTCATAAAGAAATCCATTGGCCAGAGCTACTTCGTGGTCCTGGGGGGTGACCAGTTCAGTTTGGCTACCCCCCATCATGTGCCCCCGGCTCAAGGAATCAGCCAGCTCACAAACTTGCCCACCTCCATTCTCTTTGCTGGCATCCAAGTTCTCCTTACTACTTGACAGTTTATTTTTGCTGCCAATCTGGGGTAGCCGGAGCCTCCCTTTGCTCCTCCCTAAAGTCCTAGGGCTACTGTTAGGGCTGCTATTTTTGCTGGAGGGACAGCTAGTTCCACTCTTTCTTGACGAAGACGGAGAACCTATGAAAGGGAGAAAAGGAAAAGATTCTTAAATCCAAATGCCACAAGTTTAACCAGCCACCAAATGCTAACTTTGAAGTAAACTTCACAAGTGTACACATAAAGGTAAATACAGGGGTGTTCTGACCAGCTACTTTTTATTCCTATCATGCAGTGACAAGTTATATTCTTGTCTTCCTCAGGCCAAGCTCCTACAGGCAGCAATGTCCTAAAAACGTGAAGTACCATGTAGGGACTTAAAAACAGCAGAAAGATGAGGGGCACCTGGGTGGCTCAAGCAACTGGTTGAGCATCCAACTTTGGCTCAGATCATGATCTCACTGTTCGTGGGTTCAAACCCTGCACTGAGCTCTCTGTTGTCAGCACAGAGCCTACTTCAAATCCTCTGTACCCCCCCTCTCTTCCCCTCCCTCATTCTCTCTCTTACTCTCAAAAATAAACGAAAACATTAAAAACAAACAAACAAACAAACACAACGGGGTGCCTGGGTGGCTCAGCTGGTTAAGCGTCTGACTTCGGCTCAGGTCATGATCTCATAGTTTGTGAGTTTGAGTCTTGCGTCAGGGTCTGTGCTGACTGCTCAGAGTCTAGAACCTGCTTTGGATTCTGTGTCTCCCTCTCTCTCTGCCCTTCCCCTTTCTCTCTGTCTCTCAAAATAAACGTTGACAAAAAATTTTGTTTAATAAATTTAAAAAAACAACAGAAAGATGAAAAATAAAAAAAATAAAATAAAAACAACAGAAAGTTGTACACCTGAGACAAATATAACACTGTAATAATTATACTGGATTTAAAATAAATAGAATAAAATAAAATAATAAAATAAAATGAAATAAAAAATAAAATAGCAGAAAGATAATTTAGGTCAGATTCAGTTCAAAACAAACAACTGGACTAAGGCATAATACAAATACATACTCTCCTTTGTTAAATTGGATTACAGAATATGATTAAGTACTTACTATTGGTAGGCACAGTATTGGGAACTCTCTACTATTTCTACCTCTGTAGATCCTGTAAGGTAGTGGGTCTCAAAGTTTTTGGTCACAGCCTCACTCACTTCCATATATACTCTATATACTCAAAAATTGCTGAAGACCTTAGAACTTTTGTTTATATAAGTTATATATCAATATTAATCATATTAGAAATTAAAACTGAGGAATTTAAAAAATACAATACATAAGCACATATTTCACTGACAGTATCATCACATATCATGTTGGCTCTGACTCCACTACATATCTGTTAGAGAATGAAAGTGAAAGGTGAATACTGTGTCTTAGTATTTTTATGAAAGAACTTCTAATCCTTCAGGTCCCCTGAAAGCGTCTCTCAGAGACCCTCTAGAGGTTCCCAGACTATACTTTGAGAACCTCTGCCGTAAGGGAACAAGGATGAGAACTATTATTCATGATCACCATATATGTCAGGCATTACATAAAGTGCTTCACTCTTGATGCAGCAAATCCTCAGACACTATGAACTTTTACAAATGAGAGGCTGTATCTCTTGCTAAAAGTCACACAGGTGACTCAAATCTAGACAGGTCTGATTCAAGATAGGTTCCTTCTACCTCACACCAAACTGGTGCTCCAGAGTGGAAGACAGGGAAACATGCAACCTACAGGGGTCCCAGGAAAGCCCCTCTCAGGGTGACATCTGGGCTCCATGAGGCCCTTCAGGCTTCCCCACCTTTAGGGCTACTGATGATGTTTGCACTGAGTGAAGACGGGCTCTTGCTCAGGAACACATCCTCTTCCCCAGTTGAATTCTGAGCATCCACTTTCTTCACCTCTCCTGGCAGAACCCTGGGCTCAGAGAGGTCATCCCCCTGGGGTGTGAGTGGCTTACACTGACAAAGAGCCGGGTCTCTTGGTACCAAAAAAGCACTAGGGTCAAAACTTTCACGAGGAAATTTAACAATTTTCTGTGATTTTATCCATCGACCATTTACAAATTGAAATCGTTTAAGGTGAATAATCTGGAGAAGGAAAGGTAGAAAACAATTACTTTAAAGGGCTCTGAAGATACAAAATTACATTTAAAAAACCTCAAGTCTAATACATGTTCAAGAATATATACATTTTTTTCAAAAAGAATGCATCTTATTATTTAATGGAGTTATCAGTGGGGCCACTGGCCTTTAGATATATAGCTAACATGATAATCTCCCTAATTTCATAGTCTATGCATATCCAAAATTCTCTCCCAAATTTCTGCAACATCCTGGGTGTCTGTATTTTGCATGTTTTCCTCTGTTTCCTGGGCCTATCACCCAGACTGACCTTTACCTTTCTCTAACATCACAGAATATCCATCCACAAATATACTCATGAGGACAGAAGACTATACTGAATATTTTGAAGCAAAATGGAGGAATTTTCACAGATGAAACTTACCCAATCTCCAATAGGAGGCTTCTCATTTCTTACCATATCCTTTGGTTCCTACCAGGGAGTTTCAATGTCCTAAAGAGCATAATAAGAATCTCCCTTCTCCTTTTTGCCTTCTTTTTTCTTTTCCAAGAGCAACAAATTCCTCTAATCTTTATACAGTGTTATAATACAGTCTAGTGTGGGCACAGATCTTTGGGTGGCTATCTCTATCCTAAATACTAACAATTTACTATTTATATAAAGAGAAACTCTTCCTAAGGGACATACTGGTATATGGATCTACAGCAGTCCACCAAGCTCTCAACATAATATTTATTTTTCATTATTCTTTAAAGATATCAAAAACATAGTTTCTATATAAATGCCTTTACTGCTTATGTTCTATGTGACTATTATGCAAGTATATATAATTATCAAAACTCACCAAACTGACATTTAAAATCTATGCATTTAATTTCATGCTAATTATACCTCAATTAAAAATAAACTTGCCCCCTTCCCACCTACCTATGCCAAGCCTGCCCTGACCTTTTCGTCTCTTCCCAGAGTTCTCATCCCTGGAGCTAGCTAATCAATGTTATTAATTTCCTAGGCATCCATTCCTGGGAAGTCTTTCTGGTCTAAGTAAAGAAAAACCTACATTTACAGTCTCACATAGTAATAAAAAAAAAAACATGAATAAAAAAGTACACACAAGGTCTAGTTAAAATATATCAATGCCTGAGGCACCTGAGTGGCTCAGTCAGTTAAGCGACTGACTTCGGCTCAGGTCATGATCTTGTAGTCCATGAGTTCGACCCCCACATCAGGCTCTGTGCTGACAGCTCAGAACCTGGAGCCTGCTTCGGATGCTGTGTCTCCCTCTCTCTCTGCCCTCCCCACTTGCACTCGCTCGCGCGCTCTCAAAACTAAACATTAAAAAATATTCTTTTAAACATATCAATGCCTTACAGTTACGTTTGCTATGATACTTCTACCTGTACAGAAAAAATTTTCTTAAATGAACAGGAAGATCTGTCACTTCAAACTCTCCTGATGAGCAACAGAAGCATCTTCTATTCCATGAAGGAAAAAGGCAGAAGTAGTAAATCACGTGTAAAAGAACACATAAGCCCAAGTGCACCTGTGTGCTTGTGCTGTGGCCATGTGACCAAGCACAGTGGGACTGGAGACTGAGGCTCAGCTGTACTTCTACATAAGAGCCTAAAGGGAGAGCATAAAGATTCTCTCTCTAGAGCCACAAATGCTTTCACCTTCTCCTGAAGTTCAAATTCACCAAGATGCAGAACTTGTGGCACTTCTCACATACTGCACTGAACTACAATTAATGGTCTCTCTCTCCAATTAATGACGTCTCTCTCTCCAATTAATGACTTCTCTCTCCTTCTCGCCTGTATGCTCCTTCAGAGCAGAACTGGTAATAACACGTGTAGAACAATTAATCCCTGTGTGCAACACAAAATCCTTGCACAGCACAAGTGTTTTAAGCACTGCCACAGGGAAGGTTTTATTCTCAAAAGTAACAAAATTCCTATTAGTTCATGGCTTCTTTCTTTTATGCTAGGCTCCTGCTCTCTCAGAGGCAGGGCTGAAACATACCAGGATAGGGGGAAGCCTCCAGAGATCCAGCTTCTTGGTTGCCAAGCAGTGGGTCTTACACTTGGAACAATAGTACATCTCATTTTCCCCTAGTTCCTCCTCACTGGTGAAAGCACGGAGGCAGCTGTCCAGGTTGATGGGCTCAGCTTGTGCTCGCCGACTCTGTTCTACACTCTCATGCTCATCTACAACCTGGAAGTGGAAGGAATAAGAGGAACTGGAAAAGGGGTGTAAGGGAGGAAAGGAGTTTAAAATGATCCCATGGCTATGTATCATGTTAGGTGACTCACTCTCGTTTTACTCTATATGAGGAAAAAGAAAACATAACCCAAACTAGAGTCTTTGAGCAAATACCATACTTCCACATTTACTTCCAGAATTACATCAGTAACATCCTGGATCAAATTTCTATTTATATGACCATAATAGCTTTTCTTGAAAATTTTCTGAATTCTTCAAAATGACAAAAACAAGGAACTGCCTATTTTACAACTTTTTAATTATAATGGTATGTTTTATTTATATATATAAAAATATATATTTGTATTTGACATATATACATATATATATACACACATATATATGTATATTTATATAAATCCAAAACAGTATCATTTCAACATGTGATCAATAAAAGAATTATTGATGACATATTTTAGATTCCTTTTTACTAAGTCTTTGGAACTATAATACTTCTTAATTTGAATTAGGCACATGTAAGTGTTCAATAGCCACATGTGACTAGTGGCTATCGCACCTCTTTTTTACAATTCTGACATCCTAAAACAGCTTATATGTGAGCTCACCCTCAAGTCAGGGGTGATGAGATTAGGCCATTTATTTTCAACCACAAAGACAGAACATTATCAATACGCTGCAGGCTTTGTAGAGGCTAGGAGAAATAATATCATCACTGGAACACAGATGCCAGTTATAGATTAAATAAGAAAGGGTATCAGAAAAGCTCACCAGGAGAAGGCAACATACCAGAGCATGAAACCTCATGGGATAAAACTCATTTGCATAGTAAAGTCATGTAACAGAGTTACCAGAATACCATGTGTATCATCTGTTTCGTGCCTCATGGGGCCTTTTCATCTGAGGTGGCAACAAAGAGATGGCAATAAAAGCAAGAGCAGGCTCAAAAAAAGCCTATTTTGAGAAGGCCCCTAATACCTGCCCAAATCTCTCTAGTTCTATTGACCAGTACGCTAGACTTTGGAGTAAAAAGGACATAAGTCTAATAAAGGAGAGAGAGCAGAGGAGGTAGTGTGCATGTGTGTTGGAAGTAGTGTGGGGTCAGGAAGGAGAGGAGGATGTACCTAGAATGCAACAGAAAAGGAAAAATTCTCCCTCTCCTGTTCTTGGTTGCCACTTAACAGCAATGGAGAACCATAGTGGGTGAGGCCTAGCACCAGGACTTTGAATGCTACCATAAGACTTCACACACAGATCTTTTCACCCCAGCACGGGGCCTCAACACTCACTAAGTCCAACAATAAGTGCCTCTCTTTCTGGGCAAAGGGCACACACAGGTCCATCACCAAACTTCTTACTCTGTTCCCTTTTTGAACTCATGATAGAACATTGAGCTGCCTGGCTGACAAACTGGCATGGCTCAGCACATTCAGTTTTACAACAGGTTTTCATGTGTGGCTTTTTCCTGACATGAGAGGATAGCTAAGTCACAGGCTGTCAAATGCTAGGGCTGATCATGCAATTAACAGTTTTAGCATTGCATTACTGTCCACTTCTAAAGACCTCATATAAAAAGAGGAACTTAGAGGAAAGTCCTCCATTTCAGAATGATAAATGTACCTTGACTTTAGGTCACTGCCTTCTTTCCTGATACTAACTTTCATCATCCTTAGAGCTGGTCATCTGAGGGAAAAACTGACATGCTTCAATGTCAGTGGAAATATGTTGCATCATGGTTGCTGGAATCAGAGTAGAAAAAGAGTAATATTCTTTTCTCATAGCCAGTTAAACATTATCCCTATTATTTCCATCAGGGATGCTTTATGGCCTACCACAAATTACAGTAAGCTGGTAAAGATACTGTTGATCTTTATTGACTATATTTCTTATGGAACACACAGGCTAGATGGAGAAAGGGAGGAAGGTTGACCAAAAAAAAATGCATCTGACAATAATTTTTATTTACCAATAAAATTTCCCTAAATGACAAAGATTCCCTTTTTACCTCTTGGGATCCATTCCCAGACCCTCTACCACTATTCAAATAGTTTAAATCACTCATTGGCACCCTCCTCCTTCTTCTGCTTGAAAGCTTCTCCTTAACACAAAACATAAGGAACTGGGGTGCCTGGGTGGCTCAGTTGGTTGACTGTCTGACTTCGGCTCACGTCATGATCTCACAGCTCGTGAGTTCGAGCCCTGTGTCAGGCTCTGTGCCGACAGCTCAGAGCCTGGAGCCTGCTTCGGATTCTGGGTCTCCCTCTCTCTCTCTACCCTTCCTCTGCTCATGCTCTGTGTCTGTCTCAAAAATAAATAAAAACATTAAAAAATTAAAAAAAAATTAAAAATTAAAAAAACAAAACATAAGGAATAAAGTCATAGCTTTCTCACATGATAAAGAATATTAGAAAAAGAGGGAGGTATAAGAAGCTATCTAGTTCAATTATCTATTGAGGAATGTGAAGTCTAAACAGGTGAAAAATAAAAAGACTAAGAGCAATGGTCTTTTTTTCTGTTTACCAAATAAAGCATTTACATAGAAATTTTGGAAAGCATGGAAAAATATAAAAAGGCAGGGAAACTTTTATTCTTAATACAAAGACAAATATTGTCAAAATATTGGCAGCTTTTCTTCTGTCCTTTTCCTAAATAGTATATATTTTTTAATATTGAAAAGATTTTTTAGTATATGCAGTTTTATACTTTGCTTAAAAAAACAAAAAACAAAAAACCATGAGGGGTGCCTGGGTGGCTCAGTCAGTTAAGCATCTGACTTCAGCTCAGGTCATGATCTCGCGGTTTGTGGGTTCGAGACCCGCATTGGGTTCTGTGCCGACAGCTTGGAGCCTGCAGCCTGCTTCTGATTCTGTGTCTCCCTCTCTCTCTGCCCCTCCCCTGCTCACGCTCTGTCTCTGTCTCTCAAAAATAAATAAATGTAAAAAAAAAACCCCAAAAAACAAAAAACCATGATACCTCTTTGGCTAGGTTTATTCCTAGGTATTTTATGGGTTTTGGTGCAATTGTAAATGGGATCAATTCCTTGATTTCTCTTTCTGTTGCTTCATTATTGGTGTACAGGAACATAGGAATGCAACCGATTTCTGTGCATTGATTTTACATCCTGAGACTTTGCTGAATTCATGGATCAGTTCTGGCTGTTTTTGGTGGAATCTTTGGGGTTTTCCAAATAGAGTATCATGTCATCTGCAAAGAGTGAAAGTTTGACTTTCTCATGGCCGATCTGGATGTCTTTTATTCCTTTGTGTTGTCTGATTGCTGAGGCTAAGACTTCCAGTACTATGTTGAATAACAGTGGCAAGAGTGGACATCCCTGTCGTGTTCCTGACCTTTGGGGGAAAGCTCTCAGTCTTTCCCCATTGAGGATGATATTAGCAGTGAATCTTTCATATATGGCTTTTATGATCTTGAGGTATGATACTTCTATCCCTACTTTCTTGTGGGTTTTTATCAAGAATGAATGCTATATTTTGTCAAAAATCGATACACTGAAAACTACAGAAAGCTTATGAAAGAAATTAAAGAAGACACACACACAAAAAAAGGAAAAATAATCCATGCTCCTGGATTAGAAAAACAATTATTATTAAAATGTCCATACTACCCAAAGCAACCTACATATTTAATGCAATCCCTATCAAAAAAGCACCAGCATTCTTCACAGAGCTAGAACAAACAATCCTAAAATTTTTATGGAGCCAGAAAAGATCAAAAATAGAGCAATCTTGAAAAAGAAAACCAGTGCTCGCTTCGGCAGCACATATACTAAAATTGGAACGATACAGAGAAGATTAGCATGGCCCCTGCGCAAGGATGACATGCAAATTCGCGAAGCGTTCCATATTTTTAAGACATCCAGATGGCCAACAGGCACATGAAAAGATGCTCAACATCTCTCCTCATCAGGGAAATACAAATCAAAACCACACTCAGATATCACCTCACGCCAGTCAGAGTGGCCAAAATGAACAAATCAGGAGACTATAGATGCTGGCGAGGATGTGGAGAAATAGGAACCCTCTTGCACTATAGGCGGGAATGCAAATTGGTGCAGCCACTCTGGAAAACTGTGGAGGTTCCTCAAAAAATTAAAAATAGACTTACCCTATGACCCAGCAGTAGCACTGCTAGGAATTTACCCAAGGGATACAGGAGTACTGATGCATAGGGGCACTTGTACCCCAGTGTTTATAGCAGCACTCTCAACAATAGCCAAATTGTGGAAAAAGCCTAAATGTCCATCAACTGATGAATGGATAAAGAAAGTGTGGTTTATATACACAATGGAGTACTACGTGGCAATGAGAAAGAATGAAATATGGCCCTTTGTAGCAACATGGATGGAACTGGAGAGTGTTATGCTAAGTGAAATAAGCCATACATAGAAAGACAGATACCATATGTGTTCACTCTTATGTGGATCCTGAGAAACAACAGAAACCCATGGGGGAGGGGAAGGAAAAAAAAAGAAAAAAAAAAGAGGTTAGAGTGGGAGAGAGAGCTAAAGCATAAGAGACTCTTAAAAACTGAGAGCAAACTGAGGGTTGATGGGGGGTGGGAGGGAGGGGAGGGTAGGTGATGGGTACTGAAGAGGGCATCTTTTGAGATGAGCACTGGGTGTTGTATGGAAACCAATTTGACAATAAATTTCATATAATAAAAAAAATAAGAAAATAAAAAAAATAAAAAAATAAAAAATTTGAGATAATCAGGAAAAAAAGAAAAAGAAAAAGAAAAAGAAAAAGAAAAAGAAAAAGAAAAAGAAAAAGAAAAACCAAAGCTGGAGGCATCACAATACCAGACTTCCAAGTTGTATTACAAAGCTGTAATCATCTAGACAGTATAGTACTGGCACAAAAACAGACACTCAGATCAATGGAACAGAATAGAGAACCCAGAAATAGACCCACAAACGTATGGGCAACTAATCTTTGACAAAGCAGGAAAGAATATCCAATGGAATAAAGACAGTCTCTTCAGTAAGTGGTGCTGGAAAACTGCACAGCGACATACAGAAAAATGAACCTGGACCACTTTCTTACACCATACAAAAAAATAAACTCAAAATGGATGAAAGACATAAACATAAGACAGGAAGCCATCAAAATCCTCGAGGAGAAAGCAGGCAAAAACCTCGTAGACCTCAGCCGCAGCAACTTCTTACTCACCAGGTCTCCAGAGGCAAGGGAAACAAAAGCAAAAATGAACTATTGGGACTCGTCAAAACAAAAAACAAAAAACAAAAAACTTCTGCACGGCGAAGGAAACATTCAGCAAAACTAAAAGGCAACTGACAGAATGGGAGAGGATATTTGCAAATGACATATCAGATAAAGGATTAGTATCCAAAGCCTATAAAGAACTTATCAAACTCAACACCCAAAAAACAAATAATCCAGTGAAGAAATGGGCAAAAGACATGAATAGACCAGACCCTTTTCCAAAGAAGACATCCACATGGCTCACAGACACATGCAAAAATGCTCAACATCAAAAAACAAAAAAACAAAAAAAACCCAACCCCCCCCCCAAAAAAAACCCACAAAAAATTTTTAAAAAATATTAAAAAACAAGAAGGGGCACCTGGGTGGCTTAGTCGGTTGAGCGTCCGACTTCAGCTCAGGCCATGATCTCACAGTCTGTGAGTTCGAGCCCCATGTCAGGCTCTGTGCTCACGGCTCAGAGCCTGAAGTCTGCTTCGGATTCTGTGTCTCCCTCTCTCTCTGCTCCCCCCCCCCCCCCCCCCCCGCCCTGCTCTGTCTCTCTCTCTCTGTCAAAAATAAATAAACATTAAAAAAAATAAATAAAAAATGCTCAACATCACTCATCATCAGGGAAATACAAGTCAAAATCACAATGAGATATCACCTCACACTTGTCACAGTGGCTAACATTAACAACTCAGGCAACAACAGATGTTGGAGAGGATGCGGAGAAAGAGGATCTCTTTTGCACTGCTGGTGGGAATGCAACGTGGTGCAGCCATTCTGGAAAACAGTTTGTGGAGGTTCCTCAAAAAATTAAAAATAGAACTACCTACGACCCAGCAACTGCAATAGTAGGTATTTATCCAAGGGATACAGGTATGCTGTTTCAAAGGGGCATATGCACCCCAATGTTTATAACAAACAGCACTACTGACCATAGCCAAAGTATGGAAAGAGACCAAATGTCCATTGATGGATGAATGGTATATATTCTTCCATCTTCAGATGGAAGATGTGGTATATATTTATACACATTTGCAACTATGTGGATGGAACTAGAGGGTATTATGCCAAGCGAAATTAGAGAAAGACAAATATCATGACTTCACTCATAAGGAATTTAAGATGCAAAACAGATGAAGATAAGGGAAGGGAAGCAAAAATAATATAAGAACAGGGAGGGGGACAAAACAGAAGAGACTCATAAATCCAGAGAACAAACAGAGGGTTACTGGCAGGGTTGTGTGTGTGTGGGGGGATGGGCTAAATGGGTAAGGGGCATTAAGGAGTCTACTCCTGAAATCATTGTTGTGCTATATATGCTAACTAACTTGGATGTAAATTAAAAAATAAATAAAAAACCAAACAAAGCCATCACATCATTAAGTATCATGGTAATCATGGTAAAAACTCCTGGTAATCATCATTTTCAATGACTGCATAATATTTTATCAAATTTATATACTATGCTTTATTTAACCAATCTTCTAATGTGGGACAAATACAAGTTGTGTCTAATTTTTTTAGTGTTCTAAAAAATGCTATGATGATTATTTGTCAGCATTAAAGTATTTCCCTAGAATAAATTCCTGGAAGGGAAATTACTGCAATAAACAACATAAAATATATGGGTAATAATGTCAATTTTGAACCAAGGTAATCACTTTGTCTACGTGACTCTCTAAGCACATACAGAAACCACAGGTAGGAAGAGAAATTTAGTAGGAAGAAATTAGTCATGTGGCCGCAGTCCCCACCAAAGCAGGATATCTCAATAGCAAGTTGGTTTCCATGGTATCCTAAGAGCATCACTGAAAGTGGAAATGGGGTGAGATTTAACAGGTCACGTAGGCCCTTTTTTCTATAAGCAGGATGTCCTCCAGAGCTTTTCAGATCATACACTGGAAATTTCCATCAAGAGCCACATAAATGCAAAAGCAACTACAATTCTTCATGTAACTAAAAAAAAAAAAAAATCCGTTGATGCTGTTGCTTTTATTTCTCCATCAGATTCATCATATCTCTATCCACCAACTATCTAGCCAATCTATCCTTCAACAATTATAAAAATTTAATATTTTTATATTAATATATTTATATTATATATAACATATATTTATTTATATATTTATATATATTTATAAATATATATTTATATATAGTATTATATATAAATATATATTATATATAATATAAATATAATATATATTTATATATATTTATATATATTTGTATTATATATAATATATAATTAATATAAACTATAAATAAAAAAATTTAATATTTTTATAATATTAATATAAATATAAGTATTTAATATTTATAAAAATATAAATATTTTTATAGTTAGTATGGAGTTATTAGTCTTTTTGAAGTAACATTTTCAAAATGTAAAAACTGTTTTCCCAGTAGAGGAATGCTAAGTGTGAAGGAATAGCCATTGAGATACATTCTTAGGTGCCCAGTCTTGAAATATTCAATCTTTCCTTTAATTTTTCTGATCACTATGCCCAGTAAGCAGCTGTAGCCCTGGGATGCCTTCGAGCTAAGTTACAGTGTTACTAAATGCTGCAGCTGTAATAATAATTAATAAATAGGCAAAGAGGTATTTATTGCTTGGAGGCCAAACAATATAATGTCTTAGTCATACCCAGAATTTCAAGATTTACTTATTAGTGGTGTTTTTTGAAATGTAATGTCCCAATACAAGTAACTCTGTAAGTGGGAAAACTGAAACATCCATGTAATCATGTCAATATATTAAGTGGCTTAGAGAATACCAATGAATGTTTTTCTGATTGTATTTAGATCACCTAAAACAGAAATGTCACAATACAGTTAAACTGGGAAAATTTTTACTTATGAAAACTACCATCTTATGGTGGCCTTGAGTACTTACCCTTTCCTGTGATGTTTGATAGCGGAGGTGAAGAGCTGTGGGGTCCCAATCTACAGCAATATAGGCATTTCCAATGAAAGCTCTGTCTTCTCCACAATCAATTTTACAGCCTCTGCAAAATCTAAAGGGACGAAAATGATCTACTAAGGAATGAATAATTATGAAAGAATCAACATTTTCAGAAATATTTTCTCTTTCTACTTCTCCACTTTCTTGGGTTCAGAATCTGTCATGGGCCTCTAACTTAAGATTGATAAATGTATGAATATGTATTAGTAATTATTTTTATTTCAGGGAAGCATGCTCATTACTTCTCAAGTCTTCGGTTTTTCAAAGCACTTGATAACCATTTGTTAATCCACATGAATGTGTGGACTTTATGGAAGATAAATGACGCGGGGATTGGATATTTGAGATAATATACCTCTAAGAAAATTCTAAATTTAGTCATTTAATACTCTGAGGAAGGACAATTCATCTGATGTAACAATGCCTATTTCCTTGTTTGTAAAGTGGCACACTAAATAAATGTTTGTAAAAATTTATGGGAAGGGAAGGACCATGACAAAGCCATGATTTCAATGCCTATTTAGATTCCATTTGCTAAGTCTATTATAGTTCTCTGAAGGTTGTTGACTTTAGCACTCAGATATTTCGCAAGCTGCAACAATACTGACCAACCAGTCTCCATGATTCTTCTAAAAGTCAAAAACAGACTTCCACGAAGTCTAGTAAGTAGACTATGTTCTACTGGGCTCAGAATGCTAAACTGATTTATATATAAGGAGCAGAAGGTATAAAATAATAAATGTTAATCATAAACTATGAATTTAATGAGGATCACAAAGTTTACAAAACCAGCTAAGGCTCAAGAGCAAAACTTAGCTACAGACCACATAAGAAAAAGATGAATCAACAATTGCGATGTTTATTTCAAGCTTCTTATTATTTAGTATTACTTCTAAAAACTGGAAACCTTATGCAAAAGGTATAATATCTGAAGCTGCAATGCTACTAAAATTTTTCTTTTGCATAAGATTACTTTACCTATACCATGGGCACCAAGCACAGGAGTTCCCATCTTTCTGCACAACTCGTAGAGTGAAGGGATACTGATAGCCCATACTGTCATCACTGAAACAGAACATAAACCAAAGAGTATAAAAAACATTTTTAAAAAATTTGTTTTTTTATTTTTTTAAATTTACATCCAAATTAGTTAGCATATAGTGCAACAATTTCAGAAGTAGATTCTTTAGTGCCCCTTTACCCATTTAGCACATCCCCCCCCCCCCCACAATCCTTAGTTTGTTCTCCATATTTATGAGTCTCTTCTGTTTTGTCCCCCTCCCTGTTTTTATATTATTTTTGTTTCCCTTCCTTTATGTTCATCTGTTTTGTCTCTTAAAGTCCTCATATGAGTGAAGTCATATGATTTTTGTCTTTCTCTGATTGACCAGTTCCATTCATGTAGTTGCAAATGGCAAGATTTCATTCTTTTTGATTGCCGAGTAATACTCAGTTGTGTATACATATAAACCACATCTTCTTTATCCATTCATCCATCAATAGACATTTGGGTTCTTTCCATACTTTGGCTATTATTGATAGTGCTGCTATAAACATGGTGGGGGGCATGTGTCCCTTCGAAACAGCACGCCTGTATCCCTTGGATAAATGCCTAGCAGCGCAATTGCTGGGTTGTAGGGTAGTTCTATTTTTAGTTTTTTGAGGAACCTCCATACTGTTTTCCAGAGTGGCTGCACCAACTTACATTCCCATAAAAAACATTTCTATTTGAGGTCTCAACTCCTTTTCATTTTTTCTTGAAGTAACCCTAGGAAGGGGCATCTGTCAGAGCAGTATGCTCATGGTTGACAGTTCAATGCTAGTTATTTTAACCCATTAGCAGCAGCCCTGTACCAACCCCACTCAGGGCTCCCATGTTGTATCCCTGTTACAGAAGGTAGACAGACTAGACTGCCAGATGTCTCTGAGAGAGGCCATGTGGTCCACACAAAATTTTAAGATAAGCTAATAACCTTATAAGCTAATAAGCTAATCATGAAATCAACTACCAATTATCCTTCAGCCCTAATTCTATCACAAGATTTAATTCACATTAAACTAAAATAATTAGACCTTTCCATGACAAGAACATTGCCACAGCACAGAAAGCCGAAAGATCATAATGGTTTTTAGAAGAGCGGACTATATAATATATATATATATATATATATATATATATATATATATATATATATATATATATAAATATAAAATAAAATATATATTTATATTGACATATTTCCTTTTTTTTTTTGTTTTGTTTAAGTAATCTCTACACCCAATGTGGGGCTCAAACTCACCACCCTGAGATCAAGAGTCACATGTTTTTCCAACCGAGCCAGTCAGGCACCCCAGAAGCGTTCTTGAATCAGAATCCTGATGTGGTACACTGTGAGGCACCCTTTTCCCTGCCTTAACTACTCAAAGCTATAAGCTACCTAACATTTTTAGAGTAATGTCTTTTAACTGCAAGACAGCCTTGATTATCCCACTTAAACAAGTATTTTTCTTCATCCTTGCCCCAATAAGAAGCAATGCAAGACACCACATTTGGCAACTGGTAGTACCTGTTACATGGTTGCTAAAGGTAATGAAACCATGATAAGGACTTTGCCACCTCCAAAACGTTCAGTTCCAAATATCCTACCTTGCAATAGCTACCTCCTAACTTTTTAAATCGCTTATTCAAGTATCACTACTCTAACAATTCTTTGACCAAAGAGAAATTTCTAATTACTGCTCTCAAATCCTCACTTTCCTCCTTATCCACTGTCGCTCAAAATAATCATCTTTTATATAGATCCTCGATTCCAGGAATTTGTCCATCTAATCTAAACATTCAAATTTATTGACATTAACACTCACAAAAATAGAGAACTGTACAATGAACCCCCATGTATTGGTCACCCAACTATAATCATCATCAACCCTCAGCCACTTTTAATTCACCCTTAACCTAGCTCTATAGATTCTTCCATTCCATTAAAAAAAAAAATGGGAAAATATACATAAAATTTACCATTCAACTTTTTTTTAAAAGTAGGCTTCAAGAACAGTGTGGAGCCAAACATGGGGATTGAACTCACAACCATGAGATCAAGACCTGAGCTGAGATCAAGAGTCAGACGCTTAAGCAAATGAGCCACCCAGGCACCTGTACCATTTAACCATTTTTAAGTATACAATTCAGTGGCATTAAAGGCATTCACAATGCTGTCTGTGCAACCATCACCACCATCCATCTCCAGAATTTTTTCATCTTCCCAAACAGAAACTCTGTACCATTAAGCAATAATAATACTCCTTTCCTCCCAAACCCTAGTAACCTCTAATCTAATTTCTGTCTATGAATTTGCCTACTCAAAATGTCTCATAAAAGTGAAATCATACAGTATTTATCCTTTTGTATCTGGCTTATTTCACTTAGTATAATGTTTTCAAGGTTCAACCATGTTGTAGTGTGTATCAGAACTTCATTCCTTTTTATGGCTGACAAATACTCCACTGTATGTACATACCACAGTTTATCCATTTGTCTGCTGATGGACATTTGGGTTGTTTCCACCTCTTGGCTATTGTGACCCACTAGATTATTTTGAAGGAAATCAGAGGCATTTTATCATTTTCATTCATAAATATTTCATTGTGTTATCTGTAAAAGACTAACTCTTATTATCTTTTTTATTGCCTATAGGACTATTTTCTCTTTATTCTAACCTCCATGCCTTCATCTACCATTCCATCTATACTAAAATAGCTTTTGCAAAGGTCACCAAAGACTGCCATTTTATCAAGTCCAGTGGTCAGTTCCCAGGCCTCTTCTTACTAAATCTCTCTGTAGCATTTGAAACTGATCATTCTTCCTTTAAACACTTCTTCACTTCTGGGACACCACTCACTCCTAATTTTCTTCTTTCGTCACTGGCTGCTTCTTCTCAATCTCCTTTTTTGTCATTTTTCAACCTCTAAATGTTGGAATGCATCAGGAATTACATTGTGGGGGGGGGGGGTGTCTTCTCTATCTCTTACTCCCTAAACGTTATCATCTGGTCTCAGGGATTTAAATACCAACTATTTGTGATGACACCTATATTTTTATATCTCCAACAAAGGACACTGAAGTCTATATCCCACTTAAAAATATAACATACATATTGAATTTAACTTGATTCCTGTCATCTCTTGCTCAAACCTACTCCTTCCTCAGTTTTCCTCACATTAAATGTTACCACCATTCACAAACAATTGCTCAGGCTGATAACCAAACTTGGGTTCCTCTTTCCCTCATACTCCATATCCAATTCATTAGCAAGCCCAGGGAAAAGTCCTCATCTGGAAGTTCTTCAATTTAATCACACTTTCACTTCAAATTTAATCTTGCCCTATTGTCATTTTTACTTAACATGACATTCCTCAACTAAATTGCTTATTATTTGCAGTTTTCCTTTAAGATTTATTCTTTTTTCTTAAATTACTTTTTTTTTTTAATTTGAGGGAGAGAGAGAGAGAGATAGAGAGCGCACAGGGGAGAGGGGCAGAAGGAGAGAGAGAGAACCTTAAGCAAGCTCCACACTCAGCAAAGAGCCTGACGTGGGGCTTGATCCACAATCCTGGGATTATGACTTGAGCCAAAATCAAGAGTCAGACACTTAACAGACTGAGCCATGCAGGTGGCCCTCCATGTTAAACTAACAAGGCATGGAAACAATCCAACTGAATCATTTGTTATGGTATGGGGATTTTTCAGAGTTCATGTATAGCAATGTACGTGACTGTTTCCATTCTGCATTCCAGCAAGTTGAGAGGATACAAACTCCCTGGTGAATTTATACTCCCTAGTTTTGCAATAACAGAAGTCAAGGATAATACTGAAGCATTTAAAGCATTAGCAGGAGGGACTTCAGGTAAGAGAGTACAGAATGAAAGGATTATTAGACACTAGAATGTCTAGGTCATGAAAGGAAGTTGTACAGTCTCTCCTACTCAATAGATCAAACCACATGGTTGAATTATATGCTTTCTGGATGGCTCTTCAAAGAGTGATTAACTTAACATGGAATGTGTCCTATATATTACATAGAATTCATGTAAATTCTTCTTCCTGAGTTTGGAAACCACCTGTCCAGGCTTATCCCCCTCTCAACTCACCAATCCTGAGCATGGTTACTGGCTTCCTGAGGTGGGAGTGGGCTGGCTAATCGAGACACCTGAATCCAGACCGCATCATACAGGTCCTTCTTCCGGGTATGCACAGTACATGGAACAATCAGTGGCATTCCAAAGAGGCTGGGGCGATTCTTCTGAGATGAAAGGAAATACAGTTCTGTCCTCATCTGTATGTACAAACAAGAGAAGAAAGGGCTGAGAAGACAGGCCTTTGATTCCTCCCTTTCATTCTAAGACAGCCAATAACAGGCAACAGTATCATTTTCAAAGTAGTCCCTACCACACTTCTCTTTATAAAACCACGTTTAATTAATATAGAGAATATGGTTATTTAGAGTGGAAGGTTGAAGATTGAAGTATTGCCAATTTTAGAACTGCTATCAAACTTTTCAGCATTTAGTATTTTCAAACTAGTTTTCTCTGATAAATATTTCTCACACACACAGAACTACATGTAAAAACTAGTAATAGTTTCCTAACTCAAGGTTTTTAAAAGCACTTAAAATCCTTTCTCTAGAAAGGATGCCAGTAAACCAAACTGCCTCAAAACACAATTTTCTAAAAAGGTGTTGACAGCTGTTGTTAGAGCAGCAATTCCTAAACTGTTGGGAAGATATGAAACCCAGCCATTTAATGTTATAACAACTTATGCACCTTCCTAAAAGTAGCTGAGCTGACTTTAGTCTTTTTTGTTTTTTAATTACGTGATAGAATAAAAGTAAAGTAAACTTCAAAAATATTTGCTTTTAGTAAGTTAAGGAGATTCCTTAATATAGAGATACTGCACAGAAGTAGCTTGGAAATGGCTGCTTAATAAAACAAAAGTTTAGTATAATAAAAGGTTGACTGCAATTCAGGATTACTCAAAAAACTGCTGAGCACTTGGACATTTAATTCTTTAAGTGTGGTCTTTGTGTAGTAGTTAGAGAAGCTAAATCAACAACTTACAAACTCACCAACGGTTAGCTAGTTTCTTAAAGACTTCTATTTCAGATTCTCAAGCATTTTATCTTGCCATTATTCATTTTTTAAATTAAACCCTTTTTTTTTTAAGATCTTATTTTTAAGTAATCTCTACACCCAACATGGGGCTCAAACTTACAACCATGAGATCAAGAGTTGCATGCTCTACCAACTGAGCTAGCCAGGCACCCCTTGCATTATTCATTTAAGCTTAGCTAAAAACATGATTCTAAGACTGTATTTCATGTGCTGATGTTCTTATAAGACTCACAGTTGATACGTGGACAGAATTCAGAATAACTATTTTTCAAAAACCTAAAAACAGGGGCACATGGGTAGCTCAATCAGTTGAGCATCTTACTCTTGATTTCAGCTCAGGTCGTGATCTTGTGGTCATGAGATCAAGCCCTGCATCAGGCTCTGTGCTGGATGTGGAGCCTGTTTAAGATTCTCTCTCTCCCTCTCCTTCTGCCCCCCACCCCTGTGTGCACACTCTCTCTCTAAAAAAAACAAACAACCAATAAAACAAAAAATCTAAAAATATAGGTTAATTCTTCTCTCCTTAAACTTCTACTGTTCTTCCACTCTCTCAGCAGATGACTTATTTTACCAAATAAATGAGATCATCTAAGCAATGACCTCTTCATTCCTCAGTGTAGCTCTTTTCTAAACCCACAAAAAATTTTCATCCTCTTGAAGGTAACTTCTCCCAGTACCACTGGGAGATACTACTCAGTTCCTCATGGGAATAACACTCCCAGCTTTCCTACACCAGGAATCCTCCTTTTGCTCTCTCCTAACAACTTTTCCTCCCAGCTGGAAAAACTCATTTGGCCCAACTGTTCAAAGTAGTTTTGCTCCATTTCTTTACTCAGTTATACTGCGAAACTTCAATTTTCACTCTTTTGATTTCTCTGGTCCATGTAAACCACTTCTTTCTTTCTTTTTTCCTTTAAATTGACTTTTCCTTTATTTGTCGCATCAATACCGTTTTCCCATTTCTCTATTTTCTGAATATTCTTGCCTAGGTTGCCTTGTCTCATTCTTATTCATCTTTTACCTTGTAGAAAGGAGGAGACAAAAAAAAACTACTTTCAAAGTAATTCAATCATGAGATCAGAAAGGTCTGAAAGAAGGTGGCAATAAAAATGAAGAAATGGTAAATTCAAGTAGTATTTTAAAATAAGATATTAAGGGGATGGGGCCCCTGGGTGGCTCAGTTGGTTAAGCATCCGATTTCGGCTCAGGTCATGATCTCACAGTTCGTTGAGTTCAAGCCCCGCTTTGGGCTCTGTACTGACAGCTCAGAGCCTGGAGCCTGCTTCGGATTCTGTGTCTCCCTTCCACTCTGCCCCTCCCCAACTTGTGCTCTTTCTCTCAAAAATGAAAGAATAAATAAACTTAAAAAAAAAAAAGAAAAGAAATTAAGGGTTGCCTGGATGGCTCAGCTTGTTGACTGTATGACTTCAGCTCAGGTCATGATCTCATGGTTTGTGAGTTCAAGCCCCCACATCAGGCTCTGCTGTCAGCACAGAGCCCACTTAGGATCCTCTCTTCTCCTCTCTCTCTGCCACTCCACCACTCGTGGTCTCTCTTTCTCTCAAAAAATACATTGTTTAAAAAAAAAAGAAGAAGAAATTAAAGGGCATAGTGATATGCTGAATATAGGGTTTTAGAAGAAAAGGGGAGAAAAAAATCTAAGGATACTCTCAGCCTTTAGCTTTTAGCATGGAAGAATGGTGTTGCCTTTCACAGAAATAATAGGAAAAGGGACTTGACTTGAGACAGACAGATGGTAAAATCAATTTTAGGTATTCCTAAAGCACCTGTCCAGATCATGAAAGAAACTGGAAATCGATAACTGGTTAAAAGGTGAAAATTAAGAGTTGACAATGTGGCTTTATGGTCTAATAATTACAAAAAACTGTATATAATGCTTTAGTACCTACCAAGTGCTCTATAAAACATATTCATGAAAATTCAAGAGAGTGGTTTTCCAAGACTTTTTAAAAAGTACATGAGAATTCTTAATTTATAATCTGATAATACTTGGTTAAAAAAAAGAGAGAGAGAGACATAGGGAAATGCTGATGGGAGTAGTTGGAGCTGTACTTAAAGCCAATACCAAGTACAAATGGATGCCTTAATTCTCTATCCACTCATATAATCCCATACAATCCTGTCTAGAACGTGGCCCATAGAATGTCATCTACGTTGTCAGGTGCTCACTTTAAGTCATGAGTTATTAATTCAAAAGGGTAGACAAGTACATTTTAAAGGATTATCACAAAGCAAATAGCTGTATAATCACTAGTCAAAGACAGAATACAGCTAGCACTCCAAAAGCCTCCCTCTGCTTCCTCCCAATCACAATTTCTTCCTTCCTTCAAAAGTTCAGTTTTTCTAATTTTATGGTAATCACTTCCTTGCTTTTTCTTTATAGTTTCATAGGCTATGCATAAAAACAGTAAATTTCATTTTCCCTGTTTTTAAAGTTTTTATTTATAAAAAGAATCATATATTTTATATTTCTTTTGTGTCTGGCTTCTTTTCCACATTAGATTTATGAAATTCATTTATTTTGGGGACAACTCTAAATTCATTCATTTTCATTGCTGTAGAATATTCTATCATATGAATGTCTCAACTTCCTTATCCTTTTTCTACTACTAATGGACATTTAATGTTTTTATTTTTTGTTTTCAGCTTTGGGCGATTACAGATAATGCTGCTAATGCTAATGCTGCTGAATGAATATTCTTGTACATATCTCCTGATACACACGTCTGTTTGGTAGATGCTTAAAAAGGAGAATTGCTTACCTTTAACTAGAAAACTACTTTCCAAAAGAGCTGTATTTACTTATACTCTTATTAGCAGTGTATGAGAGTTCCTGTTGCTCAAATATCCTCATCATCACTGTTAATCAGTTTAAGCTGCTCTGGTGGGTGTGCGGGTCATATGCTAATGGAGCTTTAATTTGTATTTCCCTGGTTAGTAGTCTGGCTGATCACTTTTTCATATGGTTACTGGCTATTTGTATATCCTTTCTGTGAAGTGCTTATTTAAAATTAACCATTTTTTATTCAAAAACATTTTTTATTTGAGAAAGGGAGACACAGAATAAGCAGGGAAGAGGGGCAGAAGGAGAGAGAATCTTTAGCAGGCTCACACTCAGCACAGAGCTGAGGCTCAACTGTGGGGCTCAATCCCACAACCCTGGGATCATGACCTGAGCCAAAATCAAGATTCAGATACCCAACTGAGTTCTTTATATTTTCTAGATTGAGTCTTTTTGTGGTTATAAGAGTGGCAGACATCTTTGACTCCAAGGCTTGCCTTTCTATGCAATGGCATCTTTTGATGGAACTAAAGTTCTTAATTTTAATGATGTCCAATTTATTAATCTTTTCCTTTATGGTTAGTGCTTTTTGTGTCCTATTTAAGTAGTCTTTTCCTACATCAAGGTCATGAATGTATTCACCTATTATCTTCTAGGAGCTGTTTTATTGTTTTGCTTTCATATTTAGTTCTGTAGTCCACCTGGAATTGAACATTATGTGGTAAGAGGTAGGTGTCAAGTTTCATATGGCTATTCAATTATCTCAGCACCATTTACCAAGAAAATTGCCTTTCTCTCACTGCTCTGCAATGCTATCTTTGTTATAATTCAAATGTTCATACATTTGTGAATCTGTCTCTGGGTTCTCTATTCTAAACCACTGTTAACTACTTGTCTTTTCTCATACCAATATCACAATGTCTTAAGTACTTAAGTGTTATAAAATAATTGTAATATCTTGTAGCTCAATTCATCATGCTTTACTCTTCTTCAAGAGTGTCTTGGTTACTCCAGTGCTTTGTATTTCCACATTTTTTTTTAATTTTAATTTTTTTTTTACTTTTTTTTATTAAAAAAAATTTTTTTTAATTTAGTTTGAGAGACAGAGAGAGCAGAGGAGGAGAGAATCCCAGGCAGGCTCCGTGCTGTCAGCACAGAGCCCGATGCAGGGCTCGAACTCACGAACCATGAGATCATGACCTGAGCCGAAACCAAGAGTCAGACACTTAACCAACTAAGCCCCCCAGGGCCCCCGTCCCCCGTTTGTTTAAGTTTCTTTATTTTGATAGAGCACAGGAGGGGCAGAGAGAGAGAATAATTTTTTTACTTTTTAAGTAAGCTCTGTGCCCAACATAGGGCTTGAACTTATGACCTCAAGATCAAGAGTCCCATACTCTACTGAATGAGCTAGCCAGGTGCCCCTCTGCTTCCACATTTTAGCATCAGCTTATCAAGTTTACATACACGAGCATACATACACATAGTAAGCATTTATATTGGGATTGTGCACTGAATCTGTAGATGAGTTTGTGAAGAACTCAGATCTTTGAAATATCTGGTCTTCTAATCCATGAACATGGTCTATTTCCCTCAAATATTTGAGTCTTCTTTAATTTTTATCAATATTTTTATTGCTTTCCATATAGATACCTTGTGTATCTGTTGGAGTTTATTTCTAGGTACTTAAATCTAATGACAAGTGCTATCAGTAAATCTCACTAGTGAACAGCAGAGGGAGAAGCAGAAGATCATGTAAAGATGGAGGCAGAGATTGGAGTTATGAGATAAGAAATGCCTATGGAAGTTGGAAGAGGCAAGGAAGGATTCTCCCCTAAAGCCTTTGGAGGGAGCACAGCCCTGGTGATTTCAGATGTCTTGAGATACCTATAGAACTATGAAAGAATAAATTTCTGTTGTTTTAAGCCATGAAATTTGTGCTAATTTGTTACAGCAGTCCTAGGAAACAACTTGTTTTTACCCAAGTACGTTCCTGTTTCTCTCCAAAAAAACCAACCAACCAACCAACCTCCAAATACATCCATGCTTACATGGCAGAGAAAATGTACATGCCTACATGAAAATATGGGAGACACAAACTTTTAAAAAGGGAGTAGTATTTGGATGTAGCAGCCATTCTGTTGCTGCTTAATATGAGTGAGGAATGACATTTCAAATTTTTAAAAAATGTTTATTCATTTTGTGTGTGTGTGTGCGTGTGTGTGCGTGAGAGAGAGAGAGAGAGAGAGAGAGAGAGAGAGAGAGAGAACAAGTGGGGGAGGAGCAGACAGAGAGGGAGACACAGAATCTAAAGCAGGCTCCAGGCTCTGAGCCATCAGCACAGAGCTGACACAGGCTTGAACCCACAAATTGTGAGATCATGACCTGAGCTGAGTCGGACACTTAAATGACTGAGCCACCCAGGCGCCACTGAGGAATGGTATTTCATATAATGGCCAGCATGTGTGTTACTAAATCCTGGCTCTGATCACTTACAATAACACCCTGAAAATGAACACAATGAAGAGGCTTCAAAGACAGAAAGTGGCTATGTTTCACAAATGACATTGGTTAAGATGAGCAGTAAGTTGCCTAATTTAAACTAACCATTTTTCGGTGGACTGCAATGATGTAGCCTGTAAAGGAATTGTCAGGAAGAGATGGCATATGACCATTCACCATTCCATTTGTGAAGTTCTTCTCAGTTCCACATGGCACAACAGTGTTTGGCATTCCATTGGGTATAAACATTGGTCGGGGCAAGTCTCCATTGGTTGTTAGGGTCAACATTCCATTTGTAGATGGGGAAGAGGAGAAATCTACAAATTCATAGATAAGTACAGCATCATAAGCTTGTGGTGTTTTCATCTTTGCTCTTTTCTCAAATAATGTGGGGACCAAGACCACTGTAGTAGAGTGTCTTTTAGCAAAGGACAGGGAGAAATAATAGTTCAAATAATAATTCTGGACTGACTGGAAGATTTTAATTTCAGATTTTACTTCTATAACTCACACTTAAGATGAAATGACAAAGCAAGAATAACTGCTGGAAGTAACTGCTTGGAAGTATAAGTAAAAAAAAAAAAAGTTGGTTTTCTTTTAGTTTTCTGAAAAGTAGAAGTAAAATTTTTGTAAGAATCTTTATCAGCATCATACCTGTTCAACCTAAATGATATTAAATTCAGATGGAAAATCCCATTTTTTTGTTCTTACAAATAGTTTGGACATACAAATAGTTCTGCCACTTGTTTTCTTTTCCCTCTCTACGAATTCATTTCTCTATTCCCCTAAAAACGTTCAGTTGAAAACAACAGTCTCTAGCTAGATGTTCCTTTTTTTTTCATTTTAGTTTTTAAAAAATATTTTTTAGATTAGTTTTAGATAAAGAGGAAAGTACAGATTTCGCATTTGTCCCCAAAAATGCAAAGCCTTCCCCATTAGCAACATCCCCCCAACCAAAGTGATATATTTGTTACAAATGATGAAAGCTGTCTTTTAAATTTAAATTATATTAAAAATGTATTTCTCTTAGTCTCAACAGTGCTCAACAGTCCATATGACTTGTGAATATTCTATTGGATGGAAAAGATTACAGAAAATTTCCATCATTGCAGACAGTTCTATTGAACAGTGATTATCTAAACAAAAAAGCAGTATTAAATCATCCATCAACCCACTATCAATACTCTACTAAGTGCCAACAAGAGGAGCCTCATTCTCTATGAGGCCCTTTATAGTCAGGAAATAAACCTAATTATAAGCAGTATGAGGAACAGACCAACAATGTTAATGGTCAAAAAGATTTAAGTGATAACCATATCAAACCACATGCATATTAAACAGATTCTTTTTTTGTTATTTCCTACCCCCACTTAAATAGATTCTTTTTGTCATGTTTATTGTTTTATTCTCTGATAGTATATTATATATCTCTCACACCATTTGTTGCCATGTTAGTATCAGATAAAAGAATTAAGAGATCTGAATTCCAGTGGTAGACTTAGTTAAATAAGCATCTGCTTGTCACTTACATTGCCTGAATTTTAGGTTCCTCATCTAAAAAATGAGGAATCTGAGCCAAATGATCACCAAGGTTTCCATCAGTCTCCAAAATTCTTTTGCCTGAATATCCTTAGCCCAAATAAATATAAACCCTTAGGCCAATATTTAAAGCTGAAATAACGAGAAGGAGCTCTAGTTCTATCTTACCTGTCTGTGTTGGACTAGAAGCTGAAATTGGAGATCCAGGAATGGGAATTTCAAATGCACACAAAAATCCACTCACTGAGAGTCTTACTTTTTGGTTGTCTTGAGGGAAATTCTACAGAAAAAGAGGATGAGAAGGAGGAAATGTTTCATATAAAATGGAAAATCATTTGAAACAAACGTCTTAGATGGTTTCACGAATAAAACAAACAAAATGACTGAATAACTTTTCTCAAACAGCTAAAAGATGAAAGCTTGATAAACTGACAGAAAACTAACCTCACCGACAAAACATGTTATCCCATTCCATAGGAAAGAAGTTGTTCTGAATAACTGATGGCTTAAGTTTTGTCCTTCATTTCAAGCATCTAAATCCCAAACCTCAGAGAGATCTTACCTTTGCATTACACATGAGAAAACATCAGTTGGGAGTTTGTTCAGAAAGCCCAAAGATGAATATGAATAATATCAATGGTAGGAGTTCAATTGAGGGTAGGCAATATATTATTATTTTATTAATTTTAATTTTTATTTATTTTTGTTTCAAGCTTTTACTTAAATCCTAACTAGTTAATACATATATAGCGTAATATTAGTTCCAGGCAATGTATTTATTAAATTGCTTGCTTCTCCAGCTGGTATGCACGAAGAAGTGATTTATGTCAATTTGTCTTTGCTCTCTAACATCTTAGTGTGTTGAAAGGCCAGGTATATATATTCATAAATAAATAGTAAAAGCATACATTTATAAATATGTAAAATACTTTAACCAAGGAAGAATTCTAGTAAGAGTGGTAATACAAAAACCTGTAAAGTGTAGCAGCAGTAGTCACTGGGGGAAATCAATACTGTAGTGATGTAGCTAGATTACTCCATACAGATAGCGCTAGGCTTATATTTCCTTTCTTTTAAAATGCCACTATCAGGGTACCTGGGTGGCTCAGTTGGTAAGTTAAGTGTCCATCTTCAGCTCAGGTCATGATTTCATGGTCATGGGTTTGAGCCCCGCATCAGGCTCTGTGCTGACAGCTCCCTGGAGCCTGCTTTGGATTCTGTGTCTACCTCTCTTTCTGCCCCTTCCCTGCTTACTCTCTTGTCTCTGTCTCTCAAAAATGAATAAAATTGTTAAAAAAAAATTTTTTTTTAATGCAACTATCATTATTACTTCTTTATGCTGGTAGATACCCTTTTTAAAGTTTCAGGGATGGGAAACTGTTAAATTTTGTTCATTCTTTGTCGTGTTTTGATATCCCCTTCAGTCATTTAATAATTAATTGAGAAAACTGTGATCTTTAAAGGATGGAATCAAGGGTATCCTAGAAAGAATAATCAATATTACCTTTATGTTGGACCCATGTACTTCTGCAAGAAGGATCTGTTCTGATTTAAGTCCACAGAGATCACTCAGCTGTTTTTTTAAACCTGTGTACTTTTCATCCATATTCAGTCGTAGTCCATATCGTACAGGGGTAGTACCATCCAGCTTAATAACTAGTAAAGAGAAAACATCTTTTAGGTATAATGCACATTTCACTGAAAGCTCTACTGTGTGTGTGTGTGTGTGTCTGTGTGTGTGTGTGTGTGTCTGTGTGTGTGTGTGTGTCTTGGAAACAGCAAACGTTTCAGTCTAGAATTTTTATTTTACATGTAAACTACAAGAGATGGTTGTATCATCAGGGATGATACTGAGTGAAATCATTATTTTTTGATGTTCATCTGATATAGAAGTGTGAGTGGTTTTGTAAGATTTTAAAGAGTTTCTGGCATGTTTGAAACTAACAGAGGTATCAATGGGCACAAGGCGTGGTCCCATGTTCCAGGGTCTGGAGTTCCTGCCTGAAATTACACTGTTGGATTATAACATGCTGACCAATTTTTATGATAATACATTATAATGTTTGTTTATTTGGGGGGGGGGGCAGAGAGAGGGAGATACAGAATCCAAAGCAGGCTCCAGGCTCTGAGATGTCAGTACAGACCTTGACATGGGGCTTGAACCTATGAGCCATGAGATCACCCTGAGCCAAAGTCAGACACTTAACTGACTAAGCCACCTAGGTGCCCCTATGAGAATGCATTATAAAGAAATGACTATACTTAGAAATTCAAATTCAGGCTACCTGATCAATGTAGAAGACATTGAAGTTAAGTAGATTTTCAGAACTTTGTGACCTACCTGTTATTTCTAAGTGCATATAACTGTCCATTGGTAGTGGCAAAGACAAAAAATTGAAAGGGTCAAATCGGACACTTATATGCCCACACGTTTTGCATCTGACTTGGGACCTTAGCTGCCCATGGAACAAATCCACAACAATCGATCTATTCCTTCTGAGATGGTTGTCCCATGCCTAGTAAGGAAAAAGATCAGAGAGCTTTCTTTTTTCAAAATTCAAAAAATAATTATTTCTACATAAATTCAAATAAATTGGTTAAATATTTTAGGTTTAAATGCCAAGAATATAACCCTCTGAAACTAATGTAACATTATGTCAACTATACTCCAATAAAAAAAAAAGAACATAATCCTTAATCTTCATTTAAGATATAGACACTTTCTGCCTGCAAATTTACAATTCAGATATGTAATTTAAAATGTACTGGCCTACTGAGATAGGAGAGAAAACCAGTTCTTGATTAGAATGTGATTCTTTCTGTTCAACCTAAATGATATTAAATTCAGATGGAAAATCCCATTTTTTTGTTCTTACCATGGTAACAATGATGAGAATTAAAGTTCTTTGTCCATTAAAGAGCAGATAAAACATACATATTCATCACTGTACACATCATTTTAGCAATTATGGGGACTCCTGAAGTTCTACTGAATAAGTCCTGCATCCTTTCCCATAAGTTTACAACGTAAAAAGGCAACATTTAAAATTTTTCATTAAAGATGCCTTGTTTTGGCATTACTAAACAAGAATCAAGCAGAGAAATATAAATTCTTTTACTTCCATAGTAAAATTTTGATCACAGAATAGTTTAGTTAGCATTCAACTTGTACAACACACATCTGTGGCCAGAACATTTTATCTATTGCTTACATTAGAAACTCAAAACCGACAAACCTCTGCAGCTACTTCCCAGTCTGGTCGGCCATCACTGTCCTTCAGTTCCACATAGGGCTTCTCATGGACTCGGTTAAGATCTTCATGGAGACCATCCAAGAGAAAAGCCAGAAGTTCTTGGGAGTCTTGTTGCTGGAATCCATTAAACCTGGGAGCATATTTTGCTATGGTCCACTATAAATATAACAGAATCAAACTCATTATTTGCTACCCCATAAAATTTGGAATGAACATGCCCCATAATTCAATCAGAGGCATTATAAGAAGATAAAGTATTTAGTCTGCCTCCATTTCAGCAAATATATTTGGAATAATCATGAAATCTCTCGTGTCTTAATTTCAAATGACAAAAAAAAAAAAAAAAAGGGAAGAAAAACAAAAAAGTATTTTGGCTAATTCTGTGTCCCAGTTCAGTATCATATAAGCAAAAAGTTCTTTAGGTACACAGACATTATTTAAGACAGGTAAAGACAGAAATATATATGTATGTATATATATATATATATATATATATATATATATATATATATACACATATGTATATATATATATTTTTAAGGTTTTTATTTTGAGAAAGACAGTGTGAGCAGGAGAGGGGGAGAGAGAGAAAGGGAGAGAGAGAAATAATCCCTAATAGGCTCCACACTGTCAGCACAGAACCCGATAAGGGGCTTGAACTCCCGAAACTGTGAGATCATGACCTGAGCCGAAATCAAGAGTTTGACACTTAACTGACTGAGCCACCCTGACACCCCAAGACAGAAATATTAAAATAGCATTTGCTTTCATTGAAAAATTCCTGTTACAGTTTTCTTTTACAGTTAACCTATCTAGTCTTATAACCTTTTATTACTAGAGGCAGAATAGCCTCATGTTTAACTCTGAGGACTTACTATCTTGTAATCTTGGGCAAACTATTTAACTGCTCTGAGCCTTAGTTTCCTGAAGCCATAAAATGAAGATAATAATATTGCTTTATATTACAGGACTATTTAGAAGATTAAAGGAGTTAATACACACAAAATATCATTAGAATAGTGCCTAGAACATGAAAAGATGCTCAACATCGCTCCTGATCAGGGAAATACAAATCAAAACCACACTCAGATATCACCTCACGCCAGTCAGAGTGGCTAAAATGAACAAATCAGGAGACTACAGATGCTGGTGAGGATGTGGAGAAATAGGAACCCTCTTGCACTGTTGGTGGGAATGCAAATTGGTGCAGCCACTCTGGAAAACAGTGTGGAGGTTCCTCAAAAAATTAAAAATAGACCTACCCTATGACCCAGCAATAGCACTGCTAGGAATTTACCCAAGGGACACAGGGGTACTGATGCATAGGGGCACTTGTACCCCAATGTTTATAGCAGCACTCTCAACAACAGCCAAATTATGGAAAGAGCCTAAATGTCCATCAACTGATGAATGCATAAAGAAATTGTGGTTTATATACACAATGGAGTACTATGTGGCAATGAGAAAGAATGAAATATGGCCCTTTGTAGCAACGTGGATAGAACTGGAGAGTGTGATGCTAAGTGAAATAAGCCATACAGAGAAAGACAGATACCATATGGTTTTACTCTTATGTGGATCCTGAGAAACAACAGAAACCCATGGGAGAGGGGAAGGGAAAAAAAAAAAAAAAGAGAGTGGTTAGAGTAGAAGAGAGCCAAAGCATAAGAGACTCTTAAAAACTGAGAACAAACGGAGGGCTGATGGGGGGTGGGAGGGAGGGGAGGGTGGGTGATGGGTATTGAGGAGGGCACCTTTTGGGATGAGCACTGGGTGTTGTATGGAAACCAATTTGACAATAAACTTCATATATGGAAAAAAAAAAAAAAAAGAATAGTGCCTGGAAGTGGTTAAGTAGTCAAATTTTTAGCTATTATGATTATTAATTTTAAACTAAAGTTTTTGTATTGTTTTTAAATAAAGATAAAAAATAACCCTAACTTTACTACATATGATATTAATGCAAAATTTGTATCCATGAATTTCAGTAATTACATTCTTTCAGTTTTTTTAAATTCTACAGATAGAATTAATTACTTTAGTAATGTCAAAAATATATGGAGTATCATTAACTAGACTCAGAGGTATATCTTGCAGTTAGAATACTGTTAATAGCAAAGGACTAACAATGGAAGATTTACTATATATACAAGTAAGATACCTGATAAATTAGTAAACTGAATGACATTCCAAATTTAGACTGTGACTTTGTTTCCCAGTATTTTGCATACATCTGAACAAGTAAAAGTATTTGACATCTATGTCTAGTGAAGGATCTAAAAAACATTAGTTAAACTAAAACTAAAAAAAGCTAAACATAAAAAGCATGTGGAGAAAAAGAATTACTTAAACAACTGCTTAGGACTTAAATACTTTCATATTATTTTAATCTGCTTACCCGAAGCTTTAATGGGGCGACATTCTTCTGAGTTCCACTCCAAAGTTCCTGTACTAAATCCCCATAGCACTTAGCCATATGCCCCTTCATACCAATGGGATTTGTCCTAGAAGTTTAAAGAGGAGAATTTTTGCCAAAGATTCTCATAAATCACAATCACAGAAATGCCTAGCATCTATTTTCTCACACCAAAATATCTTTTTTAAACAAGTATGTCTTTCCCCTCATTTCATACTAAATAGGGCAAATAAGACTTTTGGGTTCGTATCAAAATTATAAAGAGAGAGCAATGAATCAGGAAATATTATTACCTGTTGAGTTCATAAAGATGTCTCCCTGAGATAAAATACTGTGTCAGTGGCTGTGTGTTACTAACACACTGGATGCTTGAGTTCATGAAGCATGTGTTTCCCAGGTTACTCAGACCTGTGGCTCCTTTTTCTGTGGGAACTGGAACAAACAATATGAGAAAGAAACTTAATGTCACAGACAAAACAGTTACTTGTATTTGATGCAAAGATTTTTAAAATTCTTTCAGTTGGCTAAATGGAGCTAATACTTCTTTATCCAGTCTTGGAATGCTAAAAGTAGAGAAGGTTTTTCATGGGATGTCCCTGGCAATCATGATAATCCAAGTTCATTTGTGATCTAAAAGTAGCAATGATTCTCTTTAACTGCTATGATAGTTTTTTTTTTTTTTTAATTTTTTTAAATGTTTTTATTTATTTTTGAGACAGAGAGAGACAGAACATGAGCAGGGCAGGGGCAGAGAGAGAGGGAGACACAGAATCTGAAGCAGGCTCCAGGCTCTGAGCTGTCAGCACAGAGCCTGACACGGGGCTCAAACTCACGGACTGTGAGATCGTGATCTGAGCGGAAGTCGGATGCTTAACTGACTAAGCCACCCAGGCACCCCTGCTATGATAGTTTTTTAGAATTCAAACAATTCTCTCCTAGTATCAGGTCTTTAAAAAGATATAAATTATTTAATTGTGAGGTTAGAAAAAATGTGATGCTTCAGGAAAAAGTAAAGTAAAAGGGGAACTAGTTCACTTTTGAACTAGAGGGCCAAAAGTTGTTAACACTTCAATAGATAAGAAAATTTAAAAAAAAAAAGGAGGAGGAGGAGGAGGAGGAGCATAAGCAGAGGAAGAAGAAGAGGAAGAAGAAGAAGAAGACGACTTTTAAGATCATCTCTTTAAAAATAATACATCAGAGACTTACCCTTGTGTCTATCTATTTTACTACTGTTTGCTATAAAGGACATTTCCTCAGGCCAACTCATATCTTTGTTGCGAACTGGAAAGACAGAAAATGTGTTAATTTCTTATCTATATCCATTTAATTGCTTCTGTTTTTTTTTTTTTTTGAAAAGAGTTTATTTCTAAATAAACCAGAAACTGAAAAAAAAGGGGTTAATTTTGTAATTGATTCTAAAACTATTCCAACTCTATATTGGGGACTTTACAGTCACTTAATTAGAATTCATTAGTAAGCTATTCCCTCAATTACCTGCCTGAATTAAAATTATACTCAAGTATCGATAAATGTAATTAAAGCTCTTAAACTCAATGCATTAGAATTATCACAATTCCTTCTTAAATTGTGACAACTGTTAGAGTAAAACTCTATTTTAATACAAAGGCAGCTAGCAACGTTTCCAAAAATCTTGATGGGAAAAGATACATTTTAAATTTTCAATGACACATGCATGCCACTATGTAAATGTATATGTGAATATACAAGTAAGCTCTGTTGGTGAGTGACCAGTGTTGATGACTAATGAAAGCCTGTGCCACTAACTGTGCCAGAAAGTTAGTTTTCTTACTCAAACTCAAAAAAGGCAGCTTGAAATTTCTAAGAAATTTTGTAAATTTATAACCGAATTCACTTGTTTCTACCCACCATTTCCATCCATTGCCAGCCAATGAATGTAGACATATTTTTCTTTTAAAGCAATCTTGATAGTATGTAGGATTACATAAGACCTTAATAGTTTTTCTTTACTATAATAGTTAGAAAAATTATAAAATGAATTATTGAGTAACTAAACCTTAAATTCTTTCCCTAAAATCTAATATAGATGCATGCTTCCATCTTGTACCTTCAATTACCAGATGCTGCTCATCCTGGATTTTCAAATATTCCAATCTATGATCCTCATCATCCAGAAGAGTAAGGTAATTCTGGTAAGGAGGAGGAAATGTTTTTGTTAAATTGATTACTAAATTTAAAACAAAATGGAAATAAAATAAAAATGAATGACAAACACATCCTTGAAGTTCTATAACTTATGTGACAGATATGTGGATATTATAGTTGTTCAGAAATATTAATAATTTAGTTGGCAACATGAGAGAAAAACAATGTCAACTCCATAAACAAATACTTTATGTCTCTAAAAAAAAGTTATAACAGAATTTTGGGAGATCAGAAGACTCACTATACATCAAACCAAAATTCACTGAGATTTAGATTTTCTGAAGCACTTACAGAACTTTTCTCTAGTACCTGGTATGAAATTCAGTAAACGTGTTTGTGAACCAAAACTAGGGGTGTCTGGGTGGCTCAGTTGGTTAAGCATCTGATTTTGGCTCAGGTCATGATCTCATGGCTTATGAGCTCGAGGCTGTGTTGGGCTCTGTGCTGACAGCTCAGAGTCTGGAGCCTGCTTTGGATTCTGTGTCTCCCTCTCTCTCTCTCTCTGCCCCTCCCCTCTCATGTCCTCTCTGTCTCTGTCTCTCTGGCTCAGGTCATGATCTTACAGCTTGTGAGTTCGAGCCTGTGTTGGGCTCTGTGCTGACAGCTCAGAGCCTGAAGCTTGCTTTGGATTCTGTGTCTCCCTCTCTCTCTCTGCCCCTCCCCGCTCGTGTCTTCTTTGTCTCTCTCAAAAATAAATATTTAAAAAAAAGAACCAAAATATAAAATCATACAGGACAATTACACGTTTTTGTTTGTGCTCGCCCTATTTAAAGTGCTCACAAAGTTAAGTCATTTAATTCTAAGCGAGATCTATTATTTTGCCTGTTTACTCATGAGAAAATTGAGACAGTTAAGTAACTTGCTCTGGGTTATACAGCTAAAGTGGCAGAGACAAGATTAACCCCTGGCAGTGTGGTTCCAGGAATCGTGCTATTCACTATTATACCATACTGTCTCTCAATGGTGATCATAGGAGGATGTTACAAAGAGGGAACAATGGAATACAGAACTGGTTAAAACTATTTATGATCCAATTTCAAAGTATAATCTGCAAACACACTGCATATATTAAGAAGAACATATAACCATTTAATAGCACTGCCTCTGAGGAAAGTGGGAGATAGAGGTCAGAGGTTGGGAACAAAGAATTTTCACTATATACTTTTGTACCATTTGATTCTTTTCAACATGTGTATATAAATTACCTTACAACAGGAGATGACTTACCTCACTGTTGTACAGCCACAGACGCATATCTTCCTCTTTGATGCGTAGCCTCTGAGATAGATATTCATGAATTTCCTTGATGGTCTGCATTCGACTAAAACAGCCTGTATAGGCTAAGACCCGCTTTAAGGGCGCATTCGGAGAAGGTACATTTCCTATGGTCATAGTAATCATGATAAGGAAAATGGCAGATATAAAAAAGAGCTCCCTGATCAGCAATGACTATTTCAGAAAATAATGATGAGAAATGAGAATTACAGCTTTAATAATTTTAAAAATTAAGAAGCTTTAGGGGTGCCTGGGTGTCTTAGTTAAGCATCCGACTTCGGCTCAGGTCATGATCTCGTAGTTTGTGGGTTCGAGCCCCACGTCAGCCTCTGTGCTGACAGCTCGGAGTCTGGAGCCTGCTTCAGATTCTGTGGCTCCCTCTGTCTGCCCCTCCCCCATTCACACTGTCTCTGTCAAAAATAAATTAACATTAAAAAAAAAAAGAAGAAGCTTTAAAATAAAGCTGTAAAATGAAGACAGGGGACCAACTGTGTTAAAGTATGTTTAAATTCAGTCTTGGGGCGCCTGGGTGGTGCAGTCGGTTAAGCGTCCGACTTCAGCCAGGTCACGATCTCGCGGTCCGTGAGTTCGAGGCCCGCGTCGGGCTCTGGGCTGATGGCTCAGAGCCTGGAGCCTGTTTCCGATTCTGTGTCTCCCTCTCTCTCTGCCCCTCACCCGTTCATGCTCTGTCTCTCTCTGTCCCAAAAATAAATAAACGTTGAAAAAATAAATAAAATAAAGTCAGTCTTAACTTTGAAAGGAAGAGCAACAAAATCAGAGGCCCAAATTAACAGGCAGTATTTGGATCCCAAGAAAGGTGGCATGTATCAACAATTGACCCTGGTATCTTGGCTGTCCTCGGCAGGGTTACATGATGCAATAGCAAAACCAAAATTCAGTGTAAGAATGGGGAAGATAATATGGGACTGGATTTGAATTCCACAGTTAACTGGATTCATTGAAAAGAAAACCACTGGCCCAAAATGGCATCACTTAGGTTAAAGCGTTAAGTCCATAAACCAGGACTTAAAACCTAACCTAACTGCAGTTTCAAACCCCCAGAAATGTAACCTTTAACCAGTCAACATAGGAATTTGTCAGTACTAGGAAATTACTGATAGACTCCTACCATTCCCCTTAAGAGGGAGACCTTGCCTAAAACAGTGGAATCTTTGCTAATAGTTTCCCTTTTTCCACTCCCTCTCTACCTTTAAAAACCTTTCCTTTTCTGTAAGCCCTTGGGAGCTCCCTACTACTTGCTAGACGGGATGCTGCCAAATTCATATAAATTGATTAATAAAGCCAATTAGATCTTTAAAATTTCCTTCATTGAATTTTTGTTATTTAGCAACCTGACCCACTTTCTCCCTTTTTTTTAGGTTTATTTATTTTGAGAAGGAGAGCAAGAGAGCGTGACTGAGGGAAGGACAGAGGGAGAGAGAGAATCCCAAGCAGGCTCCACATTGTCAGGGCGGACAGAGCCTGACGTGGGGCTCAATCCCACAAACTGTGAGATCATGACCTGAGTCAAGATTAAGAGTTAAATGCTTAACTGACTGAGCCACCCAGGCACCCCCTGACCCACTTTCTTAAAATAAACTATCTGTGAATTACTAACCCTATCATTCTCAGTCATTAAGTGCCCTGATAACCTGGCACATTAGTACAATTACATAAGAAACTTTTGTTTAGAATTCTAAGTAGGCATACACTCTACCAAGTGGAGTTAAAAGTGAAATTAAGAACCTTCCTGTAAATAAAAAAAAAAAAAAAAAAAAATCACCCTGCTGAAAAGGTAGGAGGAAAACCATATGGCCTGCCTGCCCAGTAAGAAGATAGCAGACATGATCTTTAATTCCTAGAGGGCTCAAGAAACAAAAACAATGGCAGCAAGGGAAAAGAGTGAAAAGTAAAGAAAGAATATATCAAGTTTAACCACATACTTCAAAAGAGAAGGTGGATGAAATGACAAGGGATTATGGAAGTCAAAAATCGTTTGCTAAAACAATCTACTAAACCCTGGTTAATTTTTCAGCCAAAAACCCAGGCAAGAGTTGTAGCTTAAAATGGTCCTCTCTAGCTATATAGCATGTTATAGTTTACTGAACAACCCAAAACAAAACAAAAAAACCCTTAGCATATCAATATAATCCACCTAGGGTACAAGTATACATGCCAGGCAATTTTCTACCCATTCAATGGAGACTTAGCTTTTTTCCCCTTATTAAATGCATGTAAGTCTTCATCTACTAAACAAAGCAGAGAAAAGTATTGGTATCATCCACTTTTTAAAGAACTTCCAAAAAGAATTCACTCACCTACAATAGGTTGAAAAATCATATAAGAAACAAAGGCCTCTGTAGCTTTCTCTGTCAAAAAGGCTACATTGAAGGCTTTAAACATGGTTTGTACATCTGTCACTTCAAAAGGAGTAAAGAGCCTAGTAAATAACCCTTAATACATTGAGTAAGAAGAAAGATGAAAACTATGTTACAGCAGAACAAAACCCAACCATGATCAATTTTAAACACACAGCATAGCAAATCTTTTAAAGTCATCAGTGAGCAAAGAATAATTCCTAACAGAAAGTAATAGAGCAAATTTCTCCAATTATACATCAGAGGATTAGTTACAAGATTACAGCAAGAAAGCATCTTTTTTACAAACTTCAAAATGATTAATGATTGATTTCAGAACTAATTAGTAAGGAATAAAAATTTCAAATTAAGAATAAATTTAGAGCAATAACTACCCAGTTCTAGGATTCAAAAGCATTTGCAAGTGTAGTGTCCAAGTCAATTTCTATGGTCTTAAGCCACATAAGAAATTTATTTGAATTCTAGACAGTTTTTATAGCATAGCTCATTAAGCAGGCAGCCACTTATTACACATACTTTTGTGTTTTTGAATAGCACCAACAAATCTAGTGGAATTTACAGAAGCAGCAAAAATCTAGGATCAGCACAAGAGTTACAAAGAATACTTACTAAAACACAACAACACATTTTTCCTCTCATGTTATCTTTCAAAGAGAATTGAAAAAAATATATGCTAGGGTGCCATGGAAGCAAGGCAAATACTTTTATTCAATGGAAAATTAAATCAAGAATGTTTCACAGTGATTCTATTTCACTGTTCCTTGATTTTGACATTTTCCCCAAAGACAAAATTTGGTTAGGTAGAAGCCAATGCTTTGCTATAATTCTTACCAAACAATATGTGTAAGAATCTCCATATATAATTTGAATATAACCTTTAAGAAAGGGGTAAAACTAATTCTATTTAATTTCAAGGGAGGGATGATAGTGATTATAGAGTTGGTTTGGGTTCTTACATACTAAGTTATATTAATTATAATAACATTGTGGCATTATTAACACAAAGTCTGAGATTTTGTGTAAATGGATGAACTCATTACTTCTGCTGAAGAACAATGTCAAATATTTGCAAAGTAAAAGCACAAGGCAAGTCCTGCCTGTCAATAAAATTTAACATAACAGAGAAATCAAGGGGGAACTTTTTGTATGTAATACATCAAAATGGGAACTTTTATGTCATTTTGATAGGCTTGATGTTTTTCAAAGCCAATGTATCATTTTAGTTTTCAAAAATATATCCTTCATTTTATATATATTATCTGTCTTCTTATAAAGGCTCTGTGGGCCAAGCATGAGAAATGTATCATGTTTTCTCAAAAAAAGTCCCCCAAAACACCAACCAACAAACAAAAATATGATATTGCAAAAGAAATTACTTTCAGATATTTGAGTGGAGGTGAAAAGATTAGTCAGTCACAGACTGACAGATTTTACCTTAGGTCAAGGAAATAATTTACAATGGATGGTTTTCAAAGAAAAAAAGTATATGAAATATATTTCTATTTATTTTCTTTGTATGTTGACTAGCCAGAAAAAGAAACAACTCTTCTCAGTTTGCTGCTGAGATTTTGCCACTACCCCATCTAGTCTTGCGCATGACCATAGATCTAAGCCCCATTGATGATTTACTGATTCTGAATGAAAGCAGATGGGAATGTGTATTAGTACAGTGGCACCAGACTTCGAGCAACTTGGGTTTTGTTTGTTTGTTTGTTTCAACAAATGCATGGTATTCTTGCTGCATTCTTAAGTTACCTCTTGGTAAATGCTGAGGAAACATTCTCAGGCTCATCATACCCATATTCACCCAGATGTTAGACTGCTGTGTCCGAGTGGCAGGCTGCTGTCTTAGGAAGAGAAGATATCGAGGAAATAACTCTAGCTCTGGGATTTCTGTCTTGCTATTCTTGATTACCTGTTGTCATAAAAGATATAATGTGATCACTATAAAAGAAGAAACAAAATTTGTCATTTTTATCTAATTTCTGAGATGTATGTATGTATGTATTTAGAGCGAACAAGGGAAGGGCAGAGAGAGTGTGGGAAAGAGAGAATCCCAAGTAGGCTCCCTAGTGTCAGTGCAGAGCTTGGTGTGGGGCTCAAACCCACAAACCGCAAGATCATTACCTGAGCTGAAATCAAGAATTGGACGCTTAACCGACAGAGCCACCCAGGAGCTCCACGGACAAATTCCTAGGACTAGAGGTATAAGTCAAAAAATATGGAAGGTCGTATCATTAACTACAAGTCCTTTTGCCAAAGCGTACCAATTTTCTTAGAAGTGTATGAACGTACTTCTCTCATAAGATATTCTCCGAAATGTATGAACATTTATTTTACAATATTCTCAGAAACCTATGAATGTGCTTCTCTCATAAAACCTTATCACTGGACATCATTTGAAAACACCTTATTTCTTCAATAAAGAATATAATACATTTGCTTCAATTTTTATTTATTATATTACTTAGGATAAAAATGTTTTCATATAAAAATTTGCTATCTAGGGGCACCTGGGTGGCCCAGTTGGTTGGGCGACTGGCTTGATTTTGGCTCAAGTCATGATCTCACCATTTATGAGAATAGGCCCCACCCATATCAGGCTCTGTGCCTGCTTGGGATTCTCTCCCTCCTCTGTCCCTTCCCTGCTCTCTCAAAAAAAAAAAAAGAAGAGGGGCGCCTGGGTGGCGCAGTCGGTTAAGCGACCGACTTCAGCCAGGTCACGATCTCGCGGTCCGGGAGTTCGAGCCCCGCGTCGGGCTCTGAGCTGATGGCTCAGAGCCTGGAGCCTGTTTCCGATTCTGTGTCTCCCTCTCTCTCTGCCCCTCCCCTGTTCATGCTCTGTCTCTCTCTGTCCCAAAAATAAATAAACGTTGAAAAAAAAAATTTTAAAAATAAAAAAAAAATAAAAAAAAAAAAAAAAAAAAAGAAGAAAAAAAAAACCTTTAAAAAATTTGCTATCTATGTTCTACTGTGTAACTGGTTTGTTCAGTGTATTTTTGTCTATGATTAAAACAACTACATTGGATGTACAAAACTAAGACTTATGTTGTTGAAACAGGATTTTTCTGGGGCACCTGGGTGGCTCAGTCGGTTAAACATCTGACTCCTGATTTTGGCTCAGGTCAGGATCTTATGGTTTGTGGGATCAAGCCCAGTATCAGGCTCCGTGCTGACAGCACGAAACCTGCTTGGGATTCTCTCTCTCTCTTGTTCTTTCTGCCCTTCCCTCGCTTGTACTCTCTCTCTCAAAATAAATAAACCTTAAAAAAAAAAAAAAAGAAACAGAAATTTGCAGTAATCCCCTGCAATAATATGTTTGCCAGCCCAAAGATACAGGAAAACATTTCATTATAAAAATATTGCTCTATGAATTTTAAGAGTTGAACATTATCAAATTAGTATTCCAAAAGGATAGCAGAATTAGCACTCTTTAAACATAAAATCCTACATAATGTTTAACAGTCTCCAGTGATCAGGCTTTATTTTATTTCCCTCTGCCCTAGTAACCAGTGTTTTCTGCAATAGAGCATTTTTCAACACCAAGAGGGGGCAGTAAAGAACCAGATAAAAACAATGATACAAACCACACTTTTAGTACTTTTTCTTAAAATTCTGATAGGCTATAGTATGGCACTCGAAAAGCTCCACTTGGGAGATTTTTCAAATCCTACTTAAATGATAAGCAGTAACTCTCTCCCCGGTATTCTCCTCTAAGACTGCTAGAAGAAGTCTCTCCACTTCTAAACAGGCACTGACAGCTACAAAACCAACCATCATTCTTATGGTTTCAGTTTTACATGATTTGAGGAAAAATTAATAATTCAGTATCTGGGGCACCTGCCTGGCTCAGAGGAACATGTTACCCCTTGGTCTCGGGGTAGGGAGAGATTACTTAAATAAAAAAAATAATAACAGTATCTGTAGTTGTAAAGCTATATAAAAACATACCTTTGGCAGAATCTGAACTGATAATGAAGTAGTTTTTATAATGCCCATCTTGCTTGCCAAGATAAAAGTGCTTTCGTGAGCAAGTTACAAATTAACAAATTCTTATGTACAAACATACAAAACACATTTACATTTTAATTATTCTTGTCTTTGAACTTCTTAACCTCAGTGACAACTGCAAACAACAGATGCAATTCCATTTGCAGGAATTTACCATAAAGAGATCACCACACCATGTTGGGAAAGAAAACGCTCGCCAGAAATTTTTTTTCCAGAAATTTTTTTTAACAATTAGGTGCTAGAGGCAAACTAAATGCCTATCAGTAGGTGATTGGTTAATAAATTATGATTTATGTACATATGCAAGTGTATATGTATGCAAAGTATATAAAGGAACACTATGCAATTACTGAAAATAATGGTACAGATCTAGATTTACTGACCTAGAATGATATCCACAGCATCTATGTTAGATTGAAAATAGCAGGTCACAAAACATCAGGTATAAGATGATTCAATTTCATAAAATTACCCACACATATCTACTTACATATGTATATGTATGAGTAGGCACAGAGGAATGCACACTGCTTAGAAAGATACACACCAAAATGTTAATAGTGGTTATCTTTTAAGAAGTAGGATTTGGCATTATTTTTATTTCTTTGTTTTTTTTGTGTGTCACTTATCACTGAGCATGTACAACATGTACAAATTAAGTATTTTTTAAAAATATTTTTATTTATTTTTGAGAGAGTGTGAGCACGAACAGAGAAGGTGCAGAGAGAGGGGGAGAGAGAGGATCTGAAGCGGGGTACACACTGTCAACAGAGAGTCAACGTGAGGCTGGAACTCCCAAACCATGAGATCATGATCTGAGCTGAAGTCGGACGTTCAACTGACTGAGCCACCCAGGTGCCCCCTTGGTGTGTATATGTATCTATATACTTTAATAATTTGTATTTTATTTAGAGAGAGAAAGAGTGAGCACAGCAGGGGAGAAGGGCAGAGTGGGTGGTGGGGGGGGAGGAGAGAGAGAGACAGAGAAAGAGAGACAGAGAATCTTAAGCAGGCTCCACACTCAGTGCAGAGCCCAATGTCGGGCTCGATCTCACAACTGTGAAATCATGACCTGAGCTGAAATCAAGAGTCGGACGCTCAACTGACTGAGTCACCCAGGTGCCCCAAAGATATTATTTAAATAAATAGTATGACTTATATAAGTATGAAGGTGAAAAACATTAATTTTTAACCTTGCCATGGCAATACATTTAGTATTCTCTACGTGTAAACACCGTATTTAAATTTTTTTACAGCACTTTTTCCTGTAAGCAGGCAAATTTAGAGATTAAAAAAATACTATTAAACCAGTAAATGCAGCTTTGATCTAGTAAAATTACTTTAATATTTGTCTGACCTCAATGTAAAAACATGACCTTGCATGGGGCTCTGAAAAACTCATTTAATAATTATAATGATGATGATGATAATATTAGCAATAGTCAATATTTACTGACCACTTACTATAAATCAGATGCTGTCCTAATCACACATATTATTTAATTATCAAAACTCTAATGAAGTAGATATTGTTATCTTCATTTTACAGAGGAGGACACTGGGATTTAGAGATTGGAACGCTGGTAATCCAAATCTAGGCAGCCTCTAAAACATCAAAGTATGTATGTGTCAAACATAATTATCAACAATGTTTTCCCTGTAGATATAGAATATTAAGATACAGCAGGAAAGTCCCAGAAATTAAGGGGTGCCTGGGTGGCTCAGTCAGTTAAGTGTCCAACTTTGGCTCAGGTCATGATCTCAAGGTTCATGCGTTCAACTGTGTTGGGCTTTGTGCTGATAGCTCAGAGCCTGGAGCCTGCTTCAGATTCTGTCTCCCTCTCTCTGTGCCTCCCCTGTTAGTGCTCTGTATCTGTCTCTCAAAAATGAATAAAAACATTAAAAAAAATTTTTTTAAGATATAGCAGGAAAGTCCCAGAAATTAAGTGACTAACTGAAGGACTACCCCACCTCCCAATAAATAAAGTATATATAAAGAATATAGATAAAGAATAAAGTACATATAGTAGATATATCTATGTATATTCATATTTATATGTATCTGTCTAGGGGTCCTGATGACAAATACAGTAGGAAACTTTTGGAGCCAAGAAACACAATACTAAATTCCTGATTCCAACTTAAACACAATTTTTAATAAACATAATTATTAATAACTCAAAATCAACATCAAAATTATACACTAGAGCTTTATAGCAGATTTTACTCTTTTTAGAAGTGATCTAAGTAACTGTATCTCATCCATGCAAACTTTCCTAGTGTAAGAAAGTTCTATCTTGGGGCAAGTTCTATCTTGGGGCTGCCTTGGTGGCTCAGTCAGTTAAGTGTCCAACTGCTGATTTCGGCTCAGGTCATGACCACATGGTTTGTGGTATTGAGCCCCGCACTGGACTCCATGCTGTCAGCTTGGGACTCTCTCTCTCTTCCTGTCTTTCTGCCCGCCCCCTGCTCACACACGCTCTCTCTCAAAATAAATAAATAAACGCTTAAAAAAAGAAAGTTCTATCTCAGACATTGTATGAAGGAGAGTGTTTCTTGATCTACAAAAAGAACCTTTTTACAAAGTATTTTACTGCATTGACAATGCAAAGTATTCAGGGTAATGAGTCCTGTTGTTTACTGTATAAGCACAACAGATGTTGTATAGTAAACTCATTAATATTTTGATATTATATACTTCAAGTCTTTTAAATTATTTTAGAACATTTTATTTATGCTCTGAATGACTCATCCTAGTAATGGCAACAATCAGCATTCACAAGCCTTGAATTCCTGTTATCATTTGTTGTGATCATTTTTGTGTCCTTCCTTCAAAAAGACAAAACACAAAAATCCACCAACAGCTATGGGAAGAATCAATCCCTAACTGGATGCCTGTGTGGTTAATGCAAATTACAGTTTCAGAAGTAACTACTACACCACTTCCTCTATATTCACTGAACTTTTTGGCACCGGCTTTCAGACTTCTGCTCAGCCTAAGTCCTGCATTATCCTAAAGTCTGTGTTTATGTGGATGACTTATTTAATAGCCTAGCCTCATAATATCCTTGACTTTACTTAATTCAGTGACTATTCTCTCCACTCCATGTAGCCACACACTCCCATAAACACATCACTGAAGAGTTGGTACCTAATACAGTGCTCAGTAAATGTCTGAACAAATGAATGAATACATGTAAAAGGAACATAAATTTTGTTCAACTAATTTACATGTACTGAGTATTCTGCTGTCACAGGTAAGAACTAATTTGTGGATAGTGAAATTCATATAGAAAAGTAACAGAAGACCCAAACTAGGACTGTTCCTTAGATAAAGCACTACTAGTTATACTTACAGGTCTAGGAAGGGCCAGGTTTGCTCCATACCAGTGATAAAGTGCTCTCCACACAGGTTCTGGAACCATTTCATAATCTCTTCCGTGGATCAGCTGTGGGGTTCGTTTTAATCGTCCTCCTTCTAGTGTTAACGATGTAGCCTTAGAAAGAATGGAACACAAATGTTGATTTTTAGTATTTTTAGTATTTACAGAGTCTTGTGTTTTAACATAACCTAGACACAGGAGAACAAACACATATGTCACGACTCAGTTTTATGTTACTGGAAAAAAAAATGAATTTTCTATAAGAGATTTTTATTTTTAACTTTCAAAATAAATTATTTAAGGAAGATAACTCAAGGCAAATTATTTGAAAAATCATTAGAGCATCTGGAAATAAGACTGGTTTTCACAGATTTCTTTCAAACACAGTATAAAATATTATTTTAGGAAAAAAAAATTCCACATACACATAAAACTACATTTTCACAGTAGCTGTCCTAAGAATTTTTTTTTTTTACGTTTATTTATTTTTGAGAGACAGAGAGACAGAGCACAAGTGGGGAGGGGCAGAGAGAGAAGGAGACAGAATCCAAAGCAGGCTCTAGGCTCTGAGCTGTCAGCACAGAGCCTGATGCAGGGCTCAAACTCACAAACTGCAAGATCATGACCTGAGCCGAAGTCAGACTCTTAACCGACTGAGCCACCCAGGCACCCCAAGAATACTTTTAAAGATTACTACTGCTTCTATATCATAAAATATTCTCTAAATCATAAAATATTCTCACAGATGTGTACTATGCAGAGATATCCATCTACACCAGGTTAATTAAGTGAATCATGAATGTATGAATGTTGTGCTATGTGTTAAAACCTCTAGAAAGGAATTTATTTGCCACTTGAAAGAGAATTATTTTAAGTAGATGTCAAATCACTTACCTTTACTGGTTCTTGAGTTACTAATGGCTGGTTATCAATAGCCCCTGGTTTCTGAGGACTGAGATGCAACAAAATGTTCCCATTGGCTCCTAGCAAACATTGGTTGTTGTTGTCAGAAGTGTTATGCTGTCGAGCAAAGCACATATCTGCCCCTGGTGTGGCAGAATACAGAAAGCCTGTAAGGGAAAAGAGGATGGAATCTCTTTATTTTTAGTTATTATACATAGGCTTGAAGATATGAACTCAGTGTCCATGTATTATGCTATTTTTGTGTTGGCATGTCAGTCAGTACAGTATAATATTCTGATAACTCTGTAGAAGACAGGAAATATACATGTATTCTTTCTGGAAAACACCTAGCATAACACTAGGTAGAAGAAAAGCTTTAAAAACTGTTACCAAATGGACATTTGGCCAACCTCCTAAAATATCTAGTAAGTCACAAGAATTACACATCCTTTGACAGGAAAAGAAGTATGGCCAAATAGCTGGGCTCTCACACAGTCACCTTTAATTCTTCTATTCCACCTATAAACACATTCCAAATGTTCTTAGTAGATAATGGTGATAAGAAGAAGTATTAAAAAAAAAGGGGGGGGGGAGGAAAAGAGGGGAAGAAGAAGGGGTAAGGGGTAGGGATGGGGGTAGGGGGAGGAGGAGGAGAAGTCTCTAAACCAAAGGGAAGGAGCTAAAACAAGAATAGAAGAGTACCAGAGGGGAAGGAATGGTTTCCTAATAAACTTACTTCAAAGGAAGACATACAGGTTACAAAAGAAAGATGCACACAGAAAAATGATTAATGATGACCTAGAGTTGTGAACCTCAATGGTATTTTAAGGTATTTCAACTCTAAACTATAGGCTAATCTAGGGTAAACATTCTAGCCATCAATCACTTTAAATCTCTTATCTGTGGCACTGTTTAGCCTGTGGATAGCACAGGTCAGAGTGAGCACATATCAAAAAGGACCTTAAGAGGGTTAAGAAATAATCTTGGTGTTAAGGCTCATGAGAGAGAGCACTTCTAGGACTGCTAAGTGATCACTATAATGTCAGATGGGGAACAAGGGGTAGATTCTACAAAGAACTTTGTAGAGAAGATGCTAGCTCTGTCCAATTTGAATGCTCCCTCCATGGAAAGGAAAAAAGATCTCAAAGATGAAATAACAAGAAAGTAAGTCTAAGAGTCCTGCTACTGTTATCAGCAGAGTAACAGGGATCAACTCAATTCAGTTGGGCCACAAAAACATCAAGCCATTTCCTCCAAATGTATAGAAACACTGAATTTTAGATAGGTACCAAGGAGTGAGGGGGATTATGGGAAGCATTATGACTTTTGCCAATAGTTTTACAAAATAATCCCCCAGTTCTGGCCTGAAATGTCTGTAGAATCTGGTATGAGGATGCATTAAATCCAATGAAAGCAGAGAGAGTCTTGGAGATGGAAATTTAGACTTTTCTCAAAAATGGTCTTCTTAAATCTAAACTTATTAACAAAATATTTTTTAAGTTATTTTGAGAGAGAGAGAGACAGAGAGAGAAAGAAAGAGTGAGAGAAAGAGTGAGAGAGACAAAGAAAGAATGAGCGGGGACAGGGCAGAGAGAGGGGGCAGAGTATCTGAAGAGTATCACAATGTGGGGCTTGACCTCACAAACTGTGAGATCGTGACCTGAGTGGAAGTCCTACGTTTTATCAACTGAGTCACCCAGGCACCTGACAAAATAATTTAATATGGAGAGAAGTGGCTTAATCAGTGAATATATTTTCAAATTGAGAGATTAATGAAGTAGAATATAGAAGAGCTTCTCTTTGTAAAGCTACTAATGAATTCAAGAAACATAATTGACCATTTCATTCAAAACTTATTTCTGTGAATGGGCCAGCATTACCTTGATTCCAAAACCAGACAAAGATCCCACAAAAGGTGATTTCCCCATGGATACAAAAATTCTCAACAAGATACTAGCAAACCAAATCCAACAATACATTAAAAGAATTATTCACCCCGATCAAGTGGGATTTATTCCTGGGCTGCAGGGCTGGTTCAATATTCACAAGTAATACAAAAAAGATAAGAACCACACAATCCTCTCAATAGATGCAAGAAAATTGTTTGACAAAATATGGCATCTTTTCTTGATAAAAAAAACTCTCAAGAAAATAGGGATAAAAGGAACATACCTCAAGATCATAAAAGCCATATATGAAAGACCCACTGCTAATATCTTCCTCAGTGGGGAAAAACTGAGACCTTTCCTCCTAAGGTCAGGAACATGACAGGGACATCCACTCTCACCACAATTGTTTAACATAGTGTTGGAAGTCCTAGCCTCAGCAATCAGACATCAAAAAGAATTGGCAAGGAAGAAGTCAAACTTTTACTCTTCGCAGACAACATGATACTCTATGTGGAAAACCCAGAAGACTCCACCAAAGAACTTCCAGAACTGATACATGTATTCAGCAAAGTCACAGAATATAAAATCAACATACAGAAATATGTGGCATTTTTTTTTAACTTTATTCATTTTTGAGAGACAGAGAGAGACAGAGCATGAGCGGGGAAGGGGCAGAGAGAGAGGGAGACACAGAATTGGAAGCAGGCTCCAGGCTCCAAGCTGTCAGCACAGAGCCCAACGCGGTGCTCGAACTCACGAACTGTGAGATCATGACCTGAGCCAAAGTCGGATGCTCAACCGACTGAGCCACCCAGGTGCCCCCCGCCAGAAATGTGGCATTTCTATGCACCAATAATGAAACGGCAGAAGGAGAAATCAAGGAATCAATCCCATTTACAATTGCACCGAAAACCATAAAACACCTAGGAATAAACCTAACCAAAGAGGTAAAAAAGATCTATATGCTGAAAACTATAGAAAGCTTATGAAAAACTGAAGACACAAAAAAAATGGGAAAACATTCCATGCTCCTGGATTGGAAGAACAAATATTGTTAAAATTGTTACTATCCAAAGCAACCTAAATATTAAATGAATTCCCTATCAAAATAACACAGAATTCTTCACACAGCTAGAACAAACAATTCTAAAATTTGTACAGAACCAGAAAAGACCTCAAATAGCCAAAACAATCCTGGAAAAGGAAAAACAATCACAATTCTGAACTTTAAGATGTATTACAAAGCTGTAATCATCAAGACAGTATGATACTGGCACAAAAACAGACACATAGATCAATGGAACAGAATAGAGAACCCAGAAATGGACCTACAAATATATGGTCAACTAATCTTTGACAAAGCAGGAAAGAATATCCAATGGGAAAAAGACAGTCTCTTTAGCAAATGGTGCTGGGAAAACTGGACAGCGACATGATGAAGAATGAATGTGGATCACTTTCTTACACCATACACAAAAATAGACCCAAAATTGATGAAAAACCTATACGTTAAGACAGGAGACCATCAAAATTCCAGGGGAGAAAACAGGCAACAACCTCTTTGACATCAGCTTGCAACAACTTCTTAATAGGTATGTTTCTGGAGGCAAAGGAAACAAAAGCAAAAACAAACTATTGGGACCTCATCAAGATAAAAAACTTCTGCACAGCAAAGGAAACAATTAGCAAAACTAAAAGGCAACCTTTGTAATGGGAGAAGATATTTGCAAATGACATATTGGATAAAGGGTTAGTATCCAAAATCTATAAAGAATTTATAAAACTCAACACCCAAAAAACAAATCCAGTGAAGAAATGAGCAAAAGACATGAACAGACACTTTTCCAAAGAAGACATCTACATGGCTAACAGGTACATGAAAAGATGCTCAACATCATTCATCATCAGGGAGATACAAATTAAAACACAGTGAGATACCTCACACCACCTCACACCTATCATATTGGCTAAAATTAAGAAATCAGGAAACAATGGATGTTGGTCAGAATGCAGAGGAAAGGGAACACTTTTGTACTGGTGGTGGGAATGCAAACTGGTGCAGCCACTCTGGAAAGCAGTATGGAGGCTCTTCAAAAAATTAAAATAGAACTACCCTACAACCTAGCAATTGCACTACTAGGGATATATCCAAAGGATACAAAAATGCTAATTCAAAGGGGCACATGTACCCCAATGTTTATAGCAACACTATCAACAATAGCCAAATTGTGGAAAGAGCCCAAATGTCCTTTGAATGACAAATGGATAAAGAAGATGTGTATATATACACAATGGAATATTGGCAATCAAAAAGAATGAAATCTTGCCATTTGTAAAAATTGCAACAACGGGGATGGAACTAGAGTATAGTATGCTAAGTGAAATAAGTCAGTCAGAGAAAGATAAATATCACGATTTCACTCATATGTGGAATTTAAGAAACAAAACAGATGAACATAAAGAAAGGGAAGAAAAAATAAGATAAAAAGAGAGGCAAACCGTAAGAGACCCTTAAATACAGAGAGCAAACTTATTGGATGGGTTGCTGGATGGGTGTTGGGTGGGGGGAATGGGCTTACTGGGTGATGCACATTAAGCGGGGCACTAGTTAGGGGTGCATGGGTGGCTCAGTTGGTTGAGTGTCCGACTCATGGTTTCGGCTCAGGTCATAATCTTATGGTTTTGTGAGTTCGAGCCCCACATAGGGCTCTGTGCTGACAGAACAGAGCTTGCTTGGGATTTTCTCTCTCCCTCTTTCTCTGCCCTCGCCCCATTCACACTGTCTCTGTCTTTCTCAAAAATAAATAAACTTTAACAACAGCAACAAAAAGGAAGCACTTGTTGGGATGAACACTGGGTGTTATATGTAAGTGATGAATCATTAAATTATACTTCTGAAATCATTATTACATTATATGTTAACTAATGTGGATTTAAATGAAATTTAAAAATTAAAAAATAAAACACCCCCTCCACCTCAAAACTTATTTCTGTGAATGGAAGCCTGATTATATCCTACCAAGCACACTCTCTGACAAAGTATACTTCTTTAAGAAGTAACCCTGAATAAACTTTATGGGAAACAAGTCATACTTACCATTGCCAGCAGTTTCTGAGGCTTCAGATGCAGTAGAAATGTTGTCTGAAAATCTCTCCTCTGTGGTGTTCATATTACTGAGGCTGCCACCTCCAATTCTATCTTCACTTTGCTCTATAGAGTGTACTGCTGTTCCAAATGAGTGTTTTCCTCCATTCAGAATAGATGATGGCTCAATTACAACAGGGCTGGCATCCTAAAAATCATGAAGTCAGAGATTAAGGCATAAGATGAATCCCCAAATTATCTATTGCTTCTAATTCTCCTATAGTTAGCTACCACCAATTAAAAACATTTTTTTAATAGAGAAGATACAATTTTTAAAAATATTTTTTAGGGGCGCCTGGGTGGCGCAGTCGGTTAAGCGTCCGACTTCAGCCAGGTCACGATCTCACAGTCCGTGAGTTCGAGCCCCGCGTCAGGCTCTGGGCTGATGGCTCAGAGCCTGGAGCCTGTTTCCGATTCTGTGTCTCCCTCTCTCTCTGCCCCTCCCCGTTCATGCTCTGTCTCTCTCTGTCCCAAAAATAAATAAACGTTGAAAAAAAAAAATTTAAAAAAAAAATATTTTTTAATGTTTTACTTTATTTTTGGGAGAGAGAGCATGAGCAGGAGAGGGGCAGAGAGAGAGGGAGACACAGAATCCGAGGCAGGCTCCAGGCTCTGAGCTGTCAGCACAGAGCCCAACGCAAGGCTGGAACTCACAAGCAGCGAGATCATGACCTGAGCCATAGCAGGACACTCAACCGACTGAGCCACCCAGGCCCCCCCAAGAACATTTTACCATATAACTAAATTTTAATTTCTTCAAAGGGGAAGAGGTGTGTACAAATAGTATTGGTAAGGTGGACTGGGAGCGTATTGCAAAGCACTCTGTAACACAAAGTGAGTGAATGAATGAGTGAGTGAGTGATGTATTTGTACATGTATTTTTAAAAAATTTTTTTTTTAATGTTTATTTATTTTTGAGACAGAGAGAGACACAGCATGAGGAGGGAAGGGGCAGAGAGAGAGGGAGACACAGAATGTGAAGCAGGCTCCAGGCTCTGAGGTCTCAGCACAGAGCCCGACGCGGGGCTCGAACTCACGAACTGTGAGATCGTGACCTGAGCTGAAGTCGGACGCCCAACCGACTGAGCCACCCAGGCACCCCTGTATACATGTATTTTTAAAGTAATCTTATGCCCAATGTGGGGCTTAAACGCATAACCCTGAGATCAAGAGTCACATGCTCTACCAACTGAGCCAGCCAGTCAGGTGCCCCTGACATAAAATTATTTAGAGTTTATTCTGTTGAAAATTGAAAACCATGGAAGATTTTTTTTGACATTAAAAAATTAAATATTTGCTCTTTTTATTATTACAGATTATAGTGTTATTGTAGAAATCTAGAAAAATATGAACAAAAATATTACAAGTATTCAGATTCCAGCATTTAGCATTAGTTGACACTTTGATGTGTTTCCTTTATTTTTTTGTGACTGAAAACGTATGTATATGTAAAAAATAAATAGCATGGAGTACATAGTTAGAATTAAGGGGAGTGCTCTGACATACCAGCTATTCGGCCTTTCACAGTAAGTAAATTTCTAAGCTCCAGTTTCTTCAGGAGTAAAAATCAGGATAATATTCGTATTTATCTTAGAGTTATTGCAAAGATTACATGAGCAACACATGTAAAGTGCCTGGCATTTAGTAAATGTGAACTATCATTCTGGTTGTTATTAAATTTTATTTATTTTTATTTTTATTATTAAAATGTTTTTTATTTTATTTATTTTTGAGAGAGAGAGAGAGAGAGAGAAAGTGAGAGTGCAAGCAGGGGAAGGGCAGAGACAGAGGGGAACAAAGGATCTGAAGCAAGTTCCATGCTGACAGCAGAGAGCCCAAGGCAGGGCTGGAACTCATGAACTGCGAGATCATGACCTGATGACCTGAGCCAAAGTCAGAAGCTTAACTGACTGAGTCACCCAGGCACCCCAATATGTATTACATTTAAAAAACAGCATATGGTTTCTTTTTCTTTCACTTAACATTATATTCACAGGATTTTCCTGTGAGAGGGTTTCAAACAGGGAAACACTATCATCCATTTTTTGCTTTAAAACTACAGAAAGGACTTGGGGCGCCTGGGTGGCTCAGTCGGTTAAGCGTCCGACTTCAACTCAGGTCACAATCTCGCGGTCCATGAGTTCGAGCCCCGCATCGGGCTCTGGGCTGATGGCTCAGAGCCTGGAGCCTGCTTCTGATTCTGTGTCTCCCTCTCTCTCTGCCCCTCCCCCATTCATGCTCTGTCTCTGTCTCAAAAATAAATAAACGTTTAAAAAAAAAAAAAACTACAGAAAGGACTAGAGACAGAAACTGAAAATTGAGACACAAGTTAGAAGACTCCTACAATAATTCAAGGCAAGAGATGATAAGCTACTATACCATAAAGCTAGATTCAGAAATAAGGAGATGGAGAGAACATGGACTTAGGACATGTAGGAGGTGAAAAAAATTGACAACTACATGAAAAAGAGGCAAAGATAATTCCAAAGTAGAACATGAGGTGCTGGTGAAGACAACTAGATGGGAGTTGACACTTTCATAAGGTAAAGTATGTGAGTTAATGGGATCATTTGGGGAAAGAGCTTATTTGGGGATATTCTTGTTTGAGTTACCTAGACACTTGAGTCTTGTGTTCAGGACAGAAAAAGAGGCTAAATATAAAATTCTGGAGCTCAAGAGACTTCCTAAAGCATAAGAAAATGTTGTATGTATAACAATGAGAGAACAATATTTACAGAATAGGCAATGGAAGAATCTGGGAAGGACACTGAATCTGAATGATAAGAGAGAAATCAAGAGATTTTGCAGTACCAGAAGCAGAGACTGCTTGCATAGAATTATTTTCTACTAAGTTTAGTAATGGAAAAACAGAAACATAAGACTTGCAGAGAAGCAGGAGGAAAGGTGCTATGAGAATGTGCATTGTGAATGTTTTTAGAAGATTAGGATAGGGGCGCCTGGGTGGCGCAGTCGGTTAAGCGTCCGACTTCAGCCAGGTCACAATCTCGCGGCCCGCGAGTTCGAGCCCCGCGTCGGGCTCTGGGCTGATGGCTCGGAGCCTGGAGCCTGTTTCCGATTCTGTGTCTCCCTCTCTCTCTGCCCCTCCCCGGTTCATGCTCTGTCTCTCTCTGTCCCAAAAATAAATAAACGGTGAAAAAAAAAATTAAAAAAAAAAAAAAAAGAAGATTAGGATATTTGTTACTGAGAGGGGAAAGAGAAAGACTGAAGGAATTAACCAGTAAAACAAGATCCCGTAGGCATCTGAGGAGATACACAAGAGGATGGGTAGAAGAACTCAAGTGGCATTCAGTAAACATTGACATGCATTTTAGTAGATAAAATTGATCACTGAAGGCACTGCTTATAAAGTAAATAATTGCAACCCAAGAAAAAAAACACATCAAATTTAAAAGACAAACTCCACAGCATAGCAATAGCACAGTGGATGCTTTAGTTTCTTTTAATGCAATTATAGCATCTCTAATTTTAGCCCAAACAGGGAGACACTGTATCAACATTTTATTATATGCTTTCTCCTCTTTGATCTATAAACCAGGTGAATACCATCAATTTGTAGATCCTTCAGAAGTCAGTTCTGAAGAAATTTCAGTGCCTTTAACAGAGTGGCAAGAAGAATGAGAATAAAACCCAGGTTTCTACAGCCCAATTCACTTTATGGATTAAATTTTTAAAAACAGCAATTGTTTAAAACTTCAAACAATTCAGAAGTATACAAATTCAGATTTTAAGTTTTATTTATTTTGAGAGAGAGAGTGAGACTGAGAGAGAGAGAGAGAGAGAGAGAGAGAGAGAGAGAAAGAGAGAGAGCAAGCAGGGGAGGGGCAGAAAGGGAGAGAGGGAGGGAGGGAGGAAGAGAGAATCCCAAGCAGGCTCTTCACTGTGTGTGGAGCCCAATGCAGGGCTCAAACCCACGAACTATGAGATCATGATCTGAGCCAAAACAAAGAGTTGGAAGCTTAATCAACTGAACCACCCAGGTGCCCCAGAGATTCACATTCTTTACTACAGATCCTAATGTTAGCATCTTCTGTCAATTATTAACGTTCCTAAAGTATGGGAAAAATACCAGATTAATTTGGGTATTAAAATAACCCTAGCTCACCGTGAAAATTTTATTCCCTCTTCAATTCTCTCTCACTTCCTCTGATTACTTCAAGGAAAGGGTCCCAGTTTAAGTGTGCCTTGGCGGCTCAGTCGGTTAAGCGTCCACCTCTTGATTTTGTCTCAGGTCATGATCTCAGTTTGTGATATTGAGCCTGGTGTCAGGCTCTGCACTGTCAGTGGGATTCTCGGTCTCCCCGCCCTGCTTGTGCTCTCTCTTTTAAAATAAATAAACATCTAAAAAAAAAAACAGATTAATGTGCTAATCTAATACTTGATCTGCTGATATAACATTTAATAACTTCTCTTTTTAACAGAGAAAAGGCTTTAACACTAGTCTTTAAAGGGCAACACTATTTAGCTAGAATTTGATATTATATCTTATTTTCACTGAATTTATTTTTATTTTACCTATTTCTGGAGTGTGACACTGATTTTCTATTTAAGATAGTGATATAGGGGTGCCTGGGTGGCTCAGTCGGTTAAGCGTCCGACTTCAGCTTAGGTCATGATCTCGCGGTCTGTGAGTTTGAGCCCTGCATCAGGCCCTGTGCTGACAGCTCAGAGCCTGGAGCCTGCTTCAGATTCTGTGTCTCCCTCTCTCCCTCTGTCCCTACCCTGCTCGTGCTCTGTCTCTCTCTGTCTCAAAGATAAACATTAAAAAAAAAAAAAAAAAAAAAAAAAGATAGTGATATAAAGTTTACTTTTAAAATATTTACATAAAAATGATAAAATATAATTAAAATGATAAAGTTACTTACATAAACGTATTAAGCAAATAATAGCATGGGCATTATATGGCAAAATATGATGACCACAGTACAGAAATGACTAGAAATTGGGAATCTACATTAAATAGGATTTTGGGTTATTGGCATATATATATATACATACATACATATATATATATATACACACACATACATATATATACACACACATACACACACACACACACACACACACATATATATATATATATACACCCATATATATATATATTTTTTTAAGTAAGTTCTATGCCCAACGTGGGGCTTGAACTCATAACCCAGAGACTGAAGAATTGCATGCTCTATCGACTGAGCCAGTCAGGCACCCCATAGTATTTTAAATTACACTATCCATCAAAGTCAAAATTGTATGGACAACAGAACAAAAGAACCAAAATGACTCATGGCCAAAGAAGTAGACATGTAAATTAGGTTTGAGTAGTTTACATCATTTATCATATGTTTGGCTTTCAGTGTGTGGATTTCACAGCAATTTCTTAGAGATAACTTATTTTCTCAAAGTTTTTCTGATATTGAGTTCATATCAGCAAAAATGCATTAAATTTAGATTTCAAAAGAAATTTTCAGTGAACAAAAATGACTTATATTACTCCAATGGTTTCTGATTTATTAGGTTTGGAGCAGAACAGAGGCATTTCTTTTCTTTTTTTTAAAAGGTCTTTATGTGATCCTATTATGCAGTCAAAATTGATAGCCATTGTCCTAGTGAGGATTATTGTCTAAAACTTCTGTTTTCATAATGTGCTGCAAATACTGAGAGTATAGTAGTAACTGATTTCTTATTGAATGTATTACTTGCTCTGGAACTTGCTTTTCACTTCCAATAGTTGATTTTTTTTTTTTTTTTTTCTTATCTGCCAATACAGTCTTCTTCCTTCGGGGAGAGATATTCTGGAATTTCTCTCTTAGCGGTTCTCCAACTTAGTGGCACATTAGCATCACTTGGGAAGCTTTTAAAATCCCAAGGCCAAGGTGGCACCCAAATCAATTAAATCAGAATTTCTGAGGGTGAGGATCAGGGCACCAGGTGTTTTTCTTTTAACCCAGGTGATTCCAATGCACAGTCAAGTCAGAGAACCACTTTTCTGGAACAATGTGCACACCCCTGAAAAAGTGGCAAATTACATATAGGCTATTTGCTTTGTATTCAATGTCTTCCACATAAAAATAAATAAAATCTGAGAAGGAATAGAGGTCATGGGGGAAGGATGCTCTCAGGATAAGGCAATATGCCTACCACATGGCCTACTGTCAGTCCCACCCACCAGGTCTGAACACAGGTTCTCTTCTTGGCAGTCAATTTAGGTTCTGATTCCTTATTAACTAGACAATCCCATTTCTACAGGGTTTATACTTGTGATTCCCACAGTCTTCTACCAATTCTCTGATCTCAGGAACAAGATTACATGGAATGGGGTAGAGAGGAAGATAAAGAATCCTAAAACTTAACAACCCACAGAGGTCAGTCTCCCTTGTTTAAAGATCAAGGGCCCAAAGCCAAACTCAATCTGGGGTATGGGTGTAAGGAGTGAGTTGCTAACCAAGATACAAACTGCCTCTAAAAACAGCTGGGAAGGGGGCCTGGATGGCTCGGTCACTTAAGCATCTGACTTCAGCTCAGGTCATGATCTCATGGTTCGTGAGTTCGAGCCCCACACTGGGCTCTCTGCTCTTAGTGTAGAGCTCGCTTTGGATCTTCTGTCTCCCTCTCTCTCTCTGTCCTTACCTCACTCATGCTCGCTCACTCTCTGTCAAAAGTAAACATTAAAAAAATAATAAAGTTAAGCTCTTCTTAAAAAAATAAGTAAAATTAAAACTCTAAACAGATTCAGATTTTAGTGAGCTTTTGGGTCATTTACTTCTTTCCTATACAGAAGGAGTAAGACTGATAGCATAGCCATTTTGAAAGAATAACTTTTGAAAAATTAAAGTCTTCTCCTAGATCACTCCGTTATCGTCCAGAAAAACCACTTTATTTTTGCTGTAATTGTTCTTGACCTTAAATGGTGGGTGCATAACTATCACATGGTTGACAGGAAGCTCTTTTTAAAATTTATATTTCAGGGGCGCCTGGGTGGCGCAGTCGGTTAAGCGTCCGACTTCAGCCAGGTCACGATCTCGCGGTCCGTGAGTTCGAGCCCTGCGTCAGGCTCTGGGCTGATGGCTCGGAGCCTGGAGCCTGTTTCCGATTCTGTGTCTCCCTCTCTCTCTGCCCCTCCCCCGTTCATGCTCTGTCTCTCTCTGTCCCAAAAATAAATAAACGTTGAAAAAAAAATTAAAAAAATAAAAATAAATAAAATTTATATTTCATTTCTCTATTCCATTTATTTTAAGTTTGTTTATGCACTATAATTACTTTAAGTTTTACAATAATTTAGCAATAGAATGATTTTAATAGCTTATCAGAGACTGAAATCTTTGCTGCCAGTGACTGCACACTGTACCATATGCTTTTAACATGGTGCAGTGAATGATAACCTTTTTAGACTTAGAGAGTAAGAGCTTTTCTTCACTTATTTCCCACTGTTCCAACTAGAGTGGTCTGTCTTCTCACTGTCTGACTTTCTTTGCTATTCTAGGAATCTACTGCTTTCGGTGTCCGGCACTGCCTGAAACTGTCACCATTACTCAGGTTCTTTCTTCTTTCCCCTTCCTCCTCTATTTTTCAGGTCATTGCTTCCACTCTTGCTTTCGGTGAAATTATCAACATTTTCAGTCAACTAATCTTTCCTTCTGCATGTTAAGCAAACCAATAATGGTCATATACTGTAGTCACTGGCTCTTTCTGAGAGTGTTATTTCCAGTTGCTCTGGAAATTTTTTTCCCCTAAATATCAAAGGATCTTTTGTTTTGTTTTTAGTGACTTCTGGCTCTGGAACTATTAGCAACTGTCCTGTGTTTTTAAGAAGATAGGTCTCTCAGTAGATAAGGTTTCACCCAGGGTGAAAATTTTCCTCATTCTCTTGAGTCGATGATTCCTGAAAGGGCTATGTGGCACTTTAACATACGATAATTCTATTTTGAGCATTTCATGATTCCTTCTGAGTTGTATCAAATGATTAATGATGTTCCAAAATAAGGGTCAGGATTCATTTTCTTCTCTATCAGTGATGATGCTACTTCTTTTTATACATATGTATATTCCAAGTATTAATTAACTTAACTACTAGTTATGCCAATTTTATATTTCATCAGTCTGCAATGCTGGTTTTCAAAAAATGGAAGGCAGTATAGGGTAACGGAAAAAGCACTAAGGTAGGAATCAAGAGACCCAAGCTCTAGAAATCTAGATCGAGTAATAAAGTAATTGCCTAATACAACTCTGTGCAATTATAAAACCTAAAGAGACCTCAGAGGCTTTGTCTATAAATTCAAAAAAGAGAAGTGCTTCGAATGTTTCTTAGATTAGAAGCATTATGTAATAATAATAAATCATAATAAACAATAAGACTAATACATGAGCACTAGTACTCACGAGTACTAGTACATGAGTAGTAATACTGCTCCCTCAGTTCTCAAACAGGAGGAAAGACAAACATATATACTACAATGATGACAAACAGAAAAGATCTCACCATTTCTCCTCATTTACATTTTTACAAAGGGAGATTTCACATGGTAGAAATACCTTTGGCTCATTAATGAACAGATTGCATGAGCAGATCAAATATTCAACCTCAAGTCAATCATAGCAAATTTGAGGTAAACCACTACAGAGTATGCCATTTTATGGAGACATTAACTAAAGCTAATTGATGGTCTTATTAGGTGGGCAGATTAAGCCCACAGTAAGATCAAATTATCCAAAACAATAAAAACACCAATTAATTTTTCTTAAACAAAGTATTTGCCAAAATTGCTATATGCTGCAAAGGTAAATAGAAATCATTAATTACTATTGCTACTGCTGCTAAAACCACTGTTAATATTACTACCATTACTTCACTAACTTTACATAGGGTTTCTACTTGCCAGGCATGGGGCCAAGTGCTTCACAAATGTTAATTTATTTAATTCTTTATAACAACCCTATTGAGATAATCTTGTTGTTCATATGAAGAAACTGAGGTAGGGAAAGGATAAGTAACTTGTTTAAAGTCATACAGCAAGTAGCAGGCCCAGGACTCTACCACAAGGAGTACAAGCTCACTGCTATCATCCTATACTGTTTTCTCAGACTATTAGGTAATACTTCAGTACTTACTATGTACCAGACACTGTCCTAAAATGCTTCATAGGGGCATCTGGGTGGCTCAGTCAGTTGAGCGTCCGACTTCCGCTCAGGTCATGATCTCACAGTTTGTGGGTTTGATCCCCATATCAGGCTCTGTGCTGACTGCTCAGAGACTGGAGCCTGCTTCGGATTCTGTGTCTCTATCTGTCCCTCCCTGCTCACACTCTCTCTCTCAAAAATAAACAAACATTAAGAAAAAATTTTTGTTTTAAATGCTTCACATGTATCAGCTCCTTTAATCTTCTTAACATGCTATGATGCAGGTTACTGTTCTTAATCTCATTTTACAGATGAGGCCCAGAATGCCATTTTTTAAAATAGTTATTTGCATATAAAACAAAGTTACCTTTTATTTACTAAAGATCACTTTTCTAATACATATCTTCAGAAAAGACTGCTCTTACTCAATTTACATTTTTCCCCCTTATTAAGTAAGTTGCCTTAAGTCTCTGCTACTTTTCCCTACACATAAATTGATACCTTTCTCACAACAGTTAACCAGTTTCATTTTAAAGTAAACTTTAAGTCTGCATTTGACAGACATACTAGACAACAATACAGAATGCCACAGTAGAGAGAATTTGATACTTAAGTGTAGATTTCCACCTCTATATCTCTCCCTTACTACCCTCCACTAATTCTTTTCAAGCACAGAAGGGTTATGGGAAGCAAGAGCAAATCAGGTTTGTGTTCTCAACACTGCACTTCTGTCTACTTATGAGAGATGTGCTGCTAAGAACAAGACCTCTACCATGTTCCTACAGGAAATAAAAATAACACTTCAAAACACAAAATGAGGATTTTCTTTGAGTCTGTAGCCAGTAAGACTTTAATAACCATTAATTCTAAGGCCGATTTAAGAATATAAAGAACAAAAAGCATTTCAAAAAAGACTTGATGCTTTACCTCAATGTTTTCATTTTCTACCTACAATCACCATCATTATCTACCTACAAAGTTTGAAGTCATTTGCCTACTTCTCCTTCAACAACATCAGTCTATTTTTTCCAATTAACATATTTTATATGTGAAAACACAATATTAAACTCTGCAAAACAGAAAAAGAACCAGTTAGAATAATGAAGTAAATAATGTGAACATCTACTAATATTCTGATAAATAAGCAATGACACAAAAGGACATACAGGAAAAAATATGAATCAAACTATCAGGTTAGTGATCATTTGGTTGGTGACCATTTGGTAACTAACGATGAATCTATATATCAACTGGCTCTCCAAAAATGGGAGAAATATGATTCCTAGCATTACTCTGAGTCTTTTCATACTGAAGAAAAATCCATTCTTTGTTTTACATAAGACTCTAGGGGTGCCTGGGTGGCTCTGTCAGTTAAGCATCTAACTCTTGACTTTGGCTCAGGTCATGATCTCATAGTTCATGAGATTGAGTCCACTGACAGTATGGAGCCTGCTTGGGATTCTCTCTCCCTCTCTCTCTGCCTCTCCCTCACTCGCGTGTGATCTCTCTCAAAATAAACAATCAAGATACACACACACATACATAAAGACTCTAGAATTTTCACTGAGAATTCCTCTTTTAACTCTTTATTTGGAACAATGGCAGATTATCATTTAGAAACTGAATCTAATGTTAGTCCTGAAATTAACTTTCTTGAACAGAAAAATCAACACTTCTTACCCAAGGGTCTTCAACATTTTGATGAAAAAGGTGAACAAATGAAGGATAAGGTAAGTGATGTGGTTGAGATACCACTGGCTTAAAAGTCAGACCTTAGGTTTGATCCCAGTAAGCAAGATATTTAGGTCACCTTTAATTTCAGCCTTAGGTACATCACAGGTAAAATGAATATAATACCACTTTTCTCCCAGGGATATTGTGAGCATTAAATGAGATATGTAAAATGCATATACATGCACCCACGCGTCCATTATCACCTTCCTCAGAGATTTGTTTCAAGGCAGGAAATTTATGTGGCAGTATAAGCACAGAGCTTGGTCTATAGCAAATATATCACACAGGTACTCATTTCTTTCCCCATCAAATCCTCATCTATGTAGAAGGATTTTATTACTGGCCAGGAGCCACCAAAGTCTGATAGAGTTGAAAATCCTATGAAATATTACATAGGGGGGTCATACTCACATATTTGACATATTCTTTCCACTGCTGCCACCACTGCATGGAGATGATAAACCAATTGTGTCCTGGTTGCAGACCATACCTGCTCTCTCGTTCTAACCATCCTCTGTACATACAAAAGACATTCAGTATATCAAATAGTATGAAACAGATGACCACACATCCACAAATTATCATTAGAAATTTTTACAAGGGAAAAACATGACACATATACTTGGGGGACTGCCATAGTTTAAATTAGTGAAACACTGGTAAGCCAAATTTAGGAGTCCTAAATACCACTATCAGGCTTCACACTGATGTTTTAAAAACAGCTTTACTGAGGACTAACTTACATAACACAAAATTTACCTGAATTCAGCGTACAGCTCAATGATTTTGGTAAATTTATAAACATGTGCAACCATCACCAGAATCCAATTCTAGAATATTTCAATTACCCCCAAAAGCTATCCTGTACCCACATTTAGTCAAGTTACATCACCACCCTCAGTTCAGGAAACTACCAGTCTATTTTCTATCTCTTACAATTTGCCCTTTTCTGAACATTTCATATACATAGAATAATACAACACATGGTCTTTTATACCTGGCCTCTTTTCCTTACCATAATGTTTTTGAGGTTCATCTATGTTGCAGCAGATATCATTAGTTTGTGCCTTTTAATTCCATTCCAAATATTACTTAAAATCATTCCAAAGGTCTGTATACACATTTTGTTTATCTACCTAACATCTGATAATCTGAAACTGGCAATCTATTTTCCAAAGTGGCTGCACCATTTAACATTCCCATCAGTAAGGTACAATGGTTCTAGTTTTTCCACATTCTTGGTAACACTTGTTATTGCCTGTCTTTTCTATCAAACGTTCAAGTGGGTATGAAGTGGTAACACATGGTGATTTAAAAAAAACTTTTACAGAGGAGAAATTCATAACATAAGGTGTTGGTTGCCTATTTTGAATGTACTAATGCCAGTGGACTGTTATGCTTTAAATGGTCACTTTTATGTTATGTGTATTTCTCCAAAACATTTTCTATACATTCCAACTGAGTAGTGATACATTAGGCAGTTATTTCCTATTATTCCCTTCCCCCAGCCCTTGACAATCACCATTCTGTTCTCTTTATCTATTCATTTACCTATTCTGGATATTTCATATAAATAGAATCATACAATATGTGACCTCTTATATCTGGCTTTTTTCATTTGTGAGGTTCATCCATGTTGCTGCACGTAGGAATACATCGTTCCTTTTTATGGCTGAATAATATTCCACAGTATGCATATACCACATTGTGTTTACCTATTCATCCACTGATGGCTACTTGGGCTGTTTCCACTTACTACTTATTGTATATAGTGTTGCTATGAACATTTGTTTACAAGTATTTGAGTCCCTGTTTTCAACTGTTGGGGGTATATACCTAGAAGTGGAATTGCCAGGTTACATGGGATTCCATGTTGAGGAACTACCAACTTTTCCACACAGCAGCTATACCATTTTATATTTCCACCAGTGATATATCAGTGTCCCAATTTCTCCACATCCTTACAAAATTATTTTCCATTTTTTTAATTATAAACATCCTAGTAAGTGCAAAGCAGAATCATTGTGGTTTTTGAGTTGCATTTCCTTAATGACTAATGATTTTGAGTATCTTTTTATGTGCTCGATGACCATTTGTAGGTCATCTCTGGAGAAATGTGTATTCAAGTCCTTTACCCAGTTTTTAATTGAGTTTTCTTTTTGTTAGTGAGCTGTAGGAGTTAGTTGACCCCTGGTTAGTTGACCCCTGACAGATCTGTGATTTACAAATATTATCTCCATTTTGTTGGTTAGTTGACCCCTGGCAGATCTGTGATTTACAAATATTATCTCCATTTTGTAGGTTGTTTTGTCACTTTCTTGACAATGTCCTTTGATAAACGTAAGTTAAAAAAAATTTTTTTAATACTTATTTATTTTTGAGAGAGAGAGAGAAAGCAGGGGAGGGAGGGAGGGAGGGAGGGAGGGAGAGAGAGAGAGAGAGAGAGAGAAAGGGAGATACAGAATCTGAAGCAGTCTCCAGGCTCTGAGCTGTCAGCACAGAGCCTGACATGGGTCATGAACTCACGAACCATGAGATCATGACCTGAGTTGAAGTCAGATGCTTAACTGACTGAGACACCCAGATGCCCCGATAAACAGTTTAAAATTTTGATGGTCAGGGGCACTTGAGTGGCTCAGTTGGTTAAGCGTCCCACTCTTGATTTCAGCTCAGGTCATGATCCTACAGTTCCTGAGTTTGAGCCCCTCAGTGGGCTCTGCACTGACAGTGTAGAGCCTGTTTGGGATTCTCTCTCTGTCCTCTCTCTCTGCCCCTCCCCCCTACTCACGTGTGCACAATCCTTCTCTCTCAAAATAAACTTAAATTAAAAAAATAAAAATAAATAAATTTTGATGGTCAAATTTATCTATTTTTTCTTTGGTTGCTCATGGTTTTTATTGTCACACGTAAGAATTCAACTTAAAATCCAAATCACTTTTGAAAAAAATATTTTTCCTAGATACAGAATAAAAGTACCATTCTGCTCACTCCTGGATTCCAAGATTTCTGATGAGAAACCTGCTGTTAATCTTATTGAAGATCTACTGCATGTGGTGGATAGCTTTTCTCTTGCTACTTTAAAATTTTTCTCTGTCTCTGGCTTCTGATCATCTGATTAAAATGAGTCTTGGTGTAAATCACTTACAGTGTTATCCTTCTTGGAGCTCGATGAGCTTTTCTAATGTTTAGGTTCATATCATTTATCAAGTGTGGGGAGTTTGGACCCATTATTTCTTCAAGTATTCTGCCACTTTTTCTCTTCTCCTTCTGGGATTCCTATGTGTATGATGGTACGGTTGCTGCTATTTCAACAGGTCCACTAAACTCTGTTCATTTCCCTTAGTTCTTTTGTCTTTCTACTACTCAGTCTCAATAGCTTCAATTGACCTATCTTTAGATTTTAACTTCTCTCAAACCAGGCTTTATGGTTCTTGATATATAAAAAGAGTGTAAAAAAACATTTCTAGCTTGTAGGCTGTATAAAATCAGGTAGTGGACCAAAGTCAGCCAATGGGCCACAGTGTAATAATCCATGGTTTAACATATAGTCTGTCCTAGACAATATCACATGTACTTGAATATGTACCCTGCTGTTGTTGGGTGGAGTGTTCTGCTGCTGGGTGCATATACATTTACAACTTTTATATTTTCCTGAAGAACTGCAACTTACCATTATAAAATGTCTGTGTAGTAACAATCCTTTGTCTAAAAGCCATTTTTTCCTAAATATGCATGGTTATATTTATTTCAGCATTTTACTTTGAATCTATTTGTGTCTTTGAATCTCAAGTGTTTGGATTAAAAAAAATCAGTCTAGCTTTTGATAATTGTTTAATCCATTTATACTTAAAGTAATTATTGATATGGATTTGTGCCTACCATTTTGTTACTTGTTTTCTATTTATCTCAAGTATTTTTGATTTTCTATTCCTCCTTTACTTCCTTCTTTTGTATTAGATTGTTCTGTATTAGATAGCATATCATTTTAATTATCTTTTTAAAGAAACTATATTTGGGATTATATTCTTATGGCTGCTTTAGAGTTACAAAATAAAGCTTAACACATGCTACTTCAGATTAATACTAATTTATTTCAGTAAAATATAGATGCTGTTCAAATATAGCTCTAGTTCCCATTCTCTTGGTTGTATTGTCATGCATATGACGTCTTTTTATCATGTAAGAACAACATAGCTTTCAAATTATTGTCTTATGATTTTGTATTTTAAGTCAGTAAAAAGGTGAAACAGAAATGTACTGGGATATCATTATGTTTACTGGTGCTCTATATTTCTTTATGTAATTCAAATTATTGTCTGGGGTCACTTTGTTTTAGCATGAAGAAGTTCCTTCAATATTTTAAGTATTTTATTCCTTCAGTATTTAAGACATGTTAACTAGCAATAGTGTTTGTATGGACTGTTTTCAAATTACCTTAATTTCTGAAGGATAATTCTGCTGGATAAAGAATTCTGGGTTAACAGTTTTCCCCCTTCAACACTCTGAATGTCATCACACTGCCTACTGACCCCTATCATTTCTAAAAGAAAAAAAAAAGGTCAGCCATTAATCTTATTGCCTTCTACAGAAGGAGTCATTTTTCTCTTCCTGCTTTTAAGATCTTCTCATTGTAACTTTGAACAGTTTGACTGTGATATGTTTAGATGTGGATCTGTTTTTAACCTGCTTGCAGTTTGTTGGGCTTCTTGGATTAGTGACTTTCAATACTTTTAGAAGATCCAGCCATTATTTTGTCAAATATTTTTTTCTGCTCCTTTCCTCCTTTTGGGACTTCCATTATGTGTGTATTGGTATACCTGTCTCTGGTGTTTCACACACTTCAGGTTCTGTTCATTTTTATTTATTCTCTCTGCTCTTCATACTGGAAAATCTCTATTGATCTATATTCTATTTTGCTGATTATTTCTCTGCAACTCTAATCAGTTGCTGAGTCCCTGTAGCGAATTTTCATTTCATTTATTGTAATTTTCAACTCCAGGATTTCCATTGAGTTCACTTTTAAAATTTTTATCTCCTTATTGATATTTTATATTTGACTAGTTATTGTCATTATATTTTCCTTTAAATCTTTAAACAAAGCTTCCTTTAGCACTGAAAACATTTATAACAACTGTGAAATCTTTGTGTCCTAAGTCAAACATCTGAGGCTACTTCAGTGACAGTTTCTATTATCTAGTGTTGTCACCACCACCACCACCACGGTATATGGGTCACGTTTTCTATTTTTTGTATGTTTCATGATCTTCTGTTATTGAGAACTGGACATATTTGATAATATGTTTCACCAACTCTGGATTCTGATACCACCTGTGTGTTTTGCCTTGTGACTTCCTGGACTAATTCTAGAGTCTGTTTCCCCTGCAGTGTGAGGCAGCTCAGTTTTATTATTTTTTACATTTAAGTTTGGCTTCCTTGGGAACAGCATAATTTACTGATCAGACAATAACTGGTGAGGGGCTATGCTGAAACATCTTGAGCCAGTAATACTTACACTTTTCTTGATGGAAGAGTTTGCAGTTTGAAAAATGATGCAAAGTTCAGGCAGATAACGAACTTCCTTGGTTTTTACTTTTTGCATGTGCAAGGTCTCACATTCAATCAGGAATGAATAGATAGCTACGGTCCTCCTTGGTTTCTGCTGAGCTTGGGCCTAGCCTTGTGTATGAGCAGGCTTCCAGATCATTTGTGATATGGTGAAATATATCAATACTCATTACGGTCATCTTGTTCCCTGGATCTCTTGGTTAAAATTTTGACTGGCCTGTCAGTCTGGTGTTTTCCTTAATCAGTATCTCAATCCCAAGCTAATGATGTTCCCTGATTGTTTGCCAACATGATTGTCATATAAATATATATGACTATATATATATAAATATATATATACATATAAATTACTTATTTATATATATACACACACACAAATATAAATATTGTGTATATGCACAATTTTCTTGGGCAGGCATTCATGCCTGTCCTATTCCAAATTAAGTCAGCCTTGTCATCTCTGCCTTGGTAAAACTATCATGTTGGGTAGGAAGGAATGGGAACAGCCCCAAGTAAAATTACCACAGATTCCCATTATCCTTACCAAGGTTTAGTGGTTTTTCTTGAATAAATGCTTCCCAATTGTCGAATAGCTTTGGTCCATTTCCAAAGTCCTAAAATAGCTGGCTGACAATTTTGTACAATGTTCTATTTTGTCCAGTTGCTTTTCAGGGAGGATTTGCTGACATCTTCACTCAGCCTTGCAGAAATACTAATTTTGATATAAATTACTGATTCTTTAAGTTAGAGAGAAATATTTCTTTCATCTCATTGCATATATACCAACCCGATTCATACTTTAAAAATCATCCGACAAATTCAAATGAATTTCTAGGAGTAAAAACGCAGGCAAAATAACACAAAACTCAAAAGTCAAAAATGAAATGAACCACTTTGGAATCTAGAATTTAAAATTCAGATTTAGTAAAAATAAGGAATACAGAGGCAGATTATTTGTGTTTTCTTTTTTTTTTTTTAATTTTTTTTTTCAACGTTTATTTATTTTTGGGACAGAGAGAGACAGAGCATGAACGGGGGAGGGGCAGAGAGAGAGGGAGACACAGAATCAGAAACAGGCTCCAGGCTCTGAGCCATCAGCCCAGAGCCCGACGCAGGGCTCGAACTCGCGGACCGCGAGATCGTGACCTGGCTGAAGTCGGACGCTTAACCGACTGCGCCACCCAGGCGCCCCTATTTGTGTTTTCAATGAAAAAAGTCATTGACTTGATCCTGCCACTTCCATGCAATTTTTGGTAATAAGTTCCTCAACTTTTGTGTTCTCAGTTTCCTCTTCTATAAAATGGGATGGTGATACTAATTTAAAGCAGTTATTCTTTTTTTTAATATAATTTATTGTCAAAATGGTTTCTGTACAACACCCAGTGCTCATCCCAACAAGTTAAAGCAGTTATTCTAAGGAATAGGTGAAATAATGCAAATGGAACTACTGTGTAAAGAACAAAGTTCTATAAAAACATGAGATTTTACCAGCATTATATTTTAAAATAGGGATGCTATAAGCATTTGCAAAATAATTAAGCCAAGAAATGCATATACAGGTTATACAGCATTTTTTTAAGTTTTTATTTTAATTCCAGTTAGCTAACATACAATGTTATTTTAGTTTCAGGTGTACAATATACTGATTCAACAATTCCATACATCACCTGGTGCTTATCTAGACAGCATTCTTAATATGTATACTAAGTCATACTGACTTCAGAAGATATTAGCATGTGATGAAATTAGATTACAATACTGTAAGAAAAAGCTACTGCAGCTACATAAAAGCCTTTCAGTATTTCTTTACCATATCTCATTTGTACACTTAAATGTACTTTAAAATTTTATTTTATGACAGTTAAAAATCAGAAAAAATCAAGACAACACTGTCAACATCTGAATACAAGATGAGTAAATAAGAATGAGTTTTCTGAGCATGAAAATTAAAATGACTACATGAGACTAGAGTTTTTATGAAAACATTTTCAAAATGGATACAGCTAAAAATTCTTTAAAAAAATAACCATTTTTGGGGGCGCCTGGGTGGCTCAGTCGGTTAAGCGTCCGACTTCAGCTCAGGTCACGATCTCGCAGTCCGTGAGTTCAAGCCCCGCATCGGGCTCTGGGCTGATGGCTCAGAGCCTGGAGCCTGTTTCAGATTCTGTGTCTCCCTCTCTCTGCCCCTCCCCCGTTCATGCTCTGTCTCTCTCTGTCTCAAAAATAAATAAATGTTAAAAAAAATTAAAAAAAAAAATCACCATTTTTTAAAAGAATCCAGTTTTTGTTAAGTTCATTTATTTTAAGAGAGCGAGCAGGGGATGGGCAGAGAGAGGTGGGGAGAGAGAAAATCTGAAGCAGGCTCCATGCTCTCAGCACAGAGCCCGATGCAGGACTCAAACCCATGAACTCTGAGGTCATCACCTGAGCTGAAATCAAGAGTCAGACACTTAAGTGACTGAGCCACCCAAGTGCCCCTAAAAGAATCTATTTTACAAAGATGGAAAATATATTTGCTACTTAAATTAATCTGAATCTCAATTGGCATTTCTCTTTAAATGTTAACTACATAATCCTTCCGGTCCTCAGGTATTCCAAACAACTCTATTCAGTATACTCTCTTATCAAGCAGTCATACACCAGAAGAAACTACTGAAAAATTTGCATACACACTAGTTTCAAGAGTAAGTGACAAACTATATATTGAATTTATTCTAAAAGCCAAGTTTAATAGTGATTCAGTCTTGTTTCTGAAACTTCCTACACAAAAGTAGTAACACTAAAGCAATGAAAGATACTTGATATATTAAAAATTGAATTATAGCCATAAAAATGTGCAGGCCTATTAACCTAGATATTTCCCCTCAAGTAATATTGCCTAAATAAATACCTAACCAAAGGCATACAGAATTTATTACTAAATTACTAAATTATATTAAAGAAAAATAGAGATTAAAAAATAGGGGATGAATGGGGCCTACTAGCCAGTCATTTAAATTATAAAAGGCTTTTATTGATATGTAAAAGTGTCATTTGATGTAATCTGCAGTGAAAATGGAGGCCAAAAATAAAAGAGTGTTTTGAAATATCCTTCCTTCTTTCCTTTTAAAAAAATTTTTTTTAATGTTTATTTTTGAAGAAGAGAGAGAGTGTGAGCAGAGAGAAAGGGAGACACAGAATCCAAAGCAGGCTCCAGGCTCTGAGCCATCAGCACAGAGCCCAATGCAGGGCTCGAACCCACAAACTGAGAGATCATGACCTGGGCCAAAGTTGGACGCTTAACCGACTGAGCCACCCAGGTGTCCCCCTTTCTTTCTTTTAAATGTTTATTTACTTTTGAGAGACAGAGAGACAGAGTGTGAGTGGGCTAGAGGCAAAGAGAGGAAGACACAGAATCCAAAGGAGGCTCCAGGCTCTGAGCTATCAGCACAGAGCCTGACATGGGGCTTGAACTCACAAATGACCTGAGATCATGACCTGAACTGAAGTCAGACACTTAACTGACCGAGCCACGCAGGCATCATGAAATATTCTCATTTTTAAAAAAACATTTACAAATCCCATCAGAGGCATACATATGTGGGTATATGAACATAAAAGTGTCAATAGTGCAACCATTAACAAAATGAAAAGGCAATCTATGCAGTGGAAGGAAATATTTGCAAACCACAGATCCAATATCCAAAAAAAAAAAAAAAATATATATATATATATATATATATATATACACACACACATATATATATGAAATTCATTACAACTTAATAGTAAAAAGATAATAATAATCCAATTTAAAATGGGAAAGAACCTGAATAGATGTTTTTCTAAAAAAGACATACAAATGGCCAAAAGCTACATGAAAAGGTACTCAACACCACTAATTATCAGGGAAATACAACTCAAAACCACAATGAGGTACTACTGCATGCCTGTTAGGATGGCTATTATCAAAAAGACCAGAGAGAATATCCATTCACAGATGTGGAGAAAAAAAGAATCCTTATACACTGTTGATGGGAATATAAACTGGAATAGTCACTATAAAAACTAGGTTTCACATGAAATCAAAAAAAGAACTACCATATGATCCAGCAATCCTACTTCTGGGTATAAAACCAAAGGAAACAAAATCATGATCTTGAAGATGATAGCTTTACTTCCATATTCATTGCAGCATTATTCACAAAAGCCAAGGTGTGCTAACAACCTATGTGTACAATAATGAATGAATGGATAAACAAAATGTGGTATGTGTGTGTGTGTGTGTGTATATATGTATATGTATGATAGAAAAAAAATGTGGTGTATATATATACACATACATATATATATGTGTATGATGGAATATTATCCAGTCTTAAGAGGAAATCCTGTCATTTACAACAAAATGCATGAGTCTGGAAGGCATTACACTAAGTGAAATAAGGCAGGCAAAGACAGACAAATATTGCATGGTATATCACTTATATGCAGAATCTTAAAAAAAAAGAGTTGAATTCAGAAACAGAGAGTAGAAGAGCAGTTGCTGGAGGTTGGGAGAATACAGACAGGCTGATAAAAGGGTACAAACTTTTATAAGATAAATAAAGTTTGAAGATGTGATGTATAATATGGTGACTACAGTTGATAACACTGTAGTGTATAACTGAAATCTGCTAAGAGAGTAGACCTTAAATATTCTTACAATTTAAAAAAAAAAAAAAGGATCCAAAATCTATAAAGAACTTATCAAACTCAACACCCAAAAAACAAATAATCCAGTGAAGAAATGGGCAAAAGACATACATAGGCACTTCTCTAAAGAAGACATCCACATGGCATACCAACAAATGAAAAAATGCTCAATATCACTCATCATCAGGGAAATACAAATCAAAACCACAATGAGATACCACCTGACACCTGTCAGAATGGCTAACATTAACAACTCAGGCAACAACAGATGTTAGCAAGGATGTGGAGAAAGAGGATCTCTTTTGCACTGCTAGTGGGAATGCAAACTGGTGTAGCCACTCTGGAAAACAGTATGGAGATCCCTCCAAAAATTAAAAATAGCACTACCCTACGACCCAGAAATTGCACTACTAGGTATTTATCCAAGGGATACAGATATGCTGTTTCGAAGGGGCACATACACCCCAATGTTTATAGCAGCACTATCAACAATAGCCAAAGTATGGAAAGAGCCCAAATGTCCATCGATGGATGAATGGATAAAGGTGTGGTATATATATACAATGGGGTATTACTTGGTAATCAAAAAGAATGAAATCTTGCCATTTGCAATTATGTGGATGGAATTGGCAAAATTAGAGAAAGGCAAAGATCATATGACTTCACTCATATGAGGACTTTAAGATACAAAACAGGTGAACATAAGGGAAGGGAAGTAAAAATAATATAAAAACAGGGAGGGGGACAAACATAAGAGACTCTTAAAAATGGAGAACAAACAGAAGGTTACTGGAGGGATTGTGGGGGGGGGGGTTAAATGGTTAAGGGGCATAAGGAATCTACTCCTGAAATAACTGTTGTACTATATGCTAACTTGGATGTAAATTAAAACAATAAATTTAAAAAAAGGAAATATGTGAGGGAATAGTGATGGATATGTTAACTTGATGGTTGGAATCCTTTCACAATCTGTACCCATATCAAATCAAATTGTACACTTTAAATATTTTACAATTTTAGATATTACACCTCAATACAATTGAAAAAATGTCAACAGCAATTACCTATAAATACAGAGATGATGTGCTTTTTTTTGCTTCTTTTTATTCAGCTTTACTTTATAAAAACCTTTTTACAATAAACATGAACTATTTTGTAGTAAGGAAAAATTGCAACCTTTCATCTTATAAAATATCTTTTTTTTTAAAGTTTTTTTTTATTTTGGGAGAGACAGCATGCACATGTGAGCAGAGGAGGGGCAGAGAAAGAGAGAGGGAGAGAATCCCAGGCAGGCTCAGGACTATCAGCACAGAGCCCGACATGGGGCTCAATCTCATGAACCGTGAGATCATGACCTGAGCTGAAACCAAAAGGACGCTTAACGTCTGAGCCACCCAGGTGTCCCTAAGATGTCTTTCTTATTTCAAAAAATTAAATTCAGTACTTGGTGCAATTTTAAAGCTAAAGAGAATATGATTTCTAAATTAATCCAATCCTTTGGTTAGGAAATTATTTTAACAAAAATATTTCAATATGAAACTAATTTGGAGAAACAAGGTGTCACTATAATGATTATATTAAAATGGGACATGTTACTTAATAACAATATATTTCAAGTGTCGGAAATTTCAACTATATAATAAAAAGTACACTGATTGAAACTATAAACTTACCTAATAATTTGTCCTTCTTCTTCAGGAGTAGCTGGTCTTAACCCCAGAACTATGTGACATACCTAGAGAAAAAAGTGGTAAATCAAACTTCACTGGTGCCAATGACTGGACTGTATAAAATTTCACATGCTCTGCATGAGTTCCATTTTGTGGATGGGAATCTGAATTAGCAATAGCTTTCAAAAGATGAATTATCAATGTTTGAACTTTAAACTTGAGCTGTTTGTTCGTTTTCTAAACAAACTATTTCAATAGAGGCCAACTTCTAAATCTCTGTGTGAGACAGGAAAGAAAGGAAGGGAGGGAGGAAAACGGAGATAGAGACAGAGACAGAAGAAAAGAACTATTTACCAGAACATTTCATTAATACTATGTATTTTAAGATATTTCACACAGGGAATATTATTTTCTTTCCTGAAATCTGAAGAGCAAATCATGGCACTCAAGGAGAAAGGCGAGGGGAGATGCAGAGGATATAGGAGACAAAAAATATGGGTAGCATTTCAGTTTAATCAGTTCAAAGAGAAAAATTACTGCCACTAATGCTAAATAAGCTTTTTAAAAATATGCTTTTTAGGGCTCATTTCCTCTATGTGCCTTCTCTAAATATCATCAACAGATGTAATTTTTCAATATTTTCTCATGAAATATTTCAAAAACACAGAAAAGTTTAAAGAATTTAACACTGAACATGTCATACCCATTATCTAGATTCTAACATTAACGTTTTATTATACTTGCATCTATCCATTAATTCATCCATCCTTAATTTTTGGATGCATTTCAAAGTAAATTACAGACAGTAGTACAGCTCTTTATAAATACATCAGCATGGCTAACATTAACCAGAGAGTTCGAGATCTGTTTACAGTTTTACCTTTTGAGATGACATTTACGTAACAACAAAATCCACAAATTGGGTTTTTGAGATTTATCTATTTAGGAGTAAGTAGTTCATTGTCATTACTAAGTAGTATTCCATTGTTTGAACACACCACTATTTTATCCATTCTCATATTGACAGATATTTGAGCTTTTGAAACCTATTTTTCTAAGCAAACTTATAGAAAATGGAAATACACATGCTTACAAGTGAACAAATCTTAAGTGTACAGTTCAACGACTTTTCACAAAGTAGTATCTATGAAACCCAGTAAAAAAACAACTGCTATCTCACCCAAAGTCCACTTTGGGTTCCTTCCCAGACACCACTGCACTTCTCTGATGTATCCACTATCCTGAATACTATCACCATAGAATAGGTTTTGCATGCTTTTGAACTTTTTGGTTTAGTGTTTTCAGCTCAAGTTTATGTAAGATGCATCCATGTTGTTGGGTGTAGCAATATTAGACTTATTTTCCAGTGCTTTAAAGTATACCACTGTATGCACATGCCACAATTTACTTCCTATGTATTTATTTATTAATAAGTATTTGGGTCATTTTCTGGGGTTTTTTGGGCTACAACAAATAGTGATTTTAAGAACTTACTTGTAGGTCTTTTGGTGCCCAGATAACACCAGTTTCTGTAGGTTTTACATATGAGTAGACTTTACGGGTCACCAGGTAAATATATGTTCAACTTTTATAAATACTGCCAAACAATTTCCAATGTGTTTGTAATAATTTACAATTATTACAAATTGTACAAATTACATCCTATTGGCAATATATGAGAGCTCCAGGTGCTTGTTATCCTCACCAATACTTTATATCACTTAAAAACTAACCATTCTGGGGTATGTCTACTGAATTTCACATGTGGTTTTAATATGTATGTCCATGATGACTAAGGAGCTCCTTTTCATTTATTAACTACTGGGACATTCTGTTTTGTGAAGCATCTCTTCAGGATTTTTTTTTTCACATTTTTATATTGAAGTTTTGCCTTTTTCTCATTGATTTTTATTCTTTGTATGCCCTAGATACAAGTCTTGTCAGATGCAGGTTTCACAAACATCTTCTCCCACTGCATAACTTATCTTTTCACTTTTTAAATGGTAGCTCCTCACTTAAAAAAAAAATGACTTGTTGTTTATTTAGTTTTTTGTTTTGTTTTGGGTTTTTTTTGTAGATATTTTATTTTTATTTTTTTAATATATGAAATTTATTGTCAAATTGGTTTTCCATGCAATACCCAGTGCTCATCCCAACAGGTGCCCTCCTCAATACCCATCACCCACCCTCCCCTCCCTCCCACCCCCCATCAGTCCTCAGTTTGTTCTCAGTTTTTAAGAGTCTCTTATGCTTTGGCTTTCTCCCACTCTAACCTCTTTTTTTTTTTTTTCCTTCCCCTCCCCCATGGGTTCCTGTTAAATTTCTCAGGATCCACATAAGAGTGAACACATATGGTATCTGTCTTTCTCTGTATGGCTTATTTCACTTAGCATAACACTCTCCAGTTCCATCCACATTGCTACAAAGGGCCATATTTCATTCTTTCTCATTGCCACATAGTACTCCATTGTGTATATAAACCACAATTTCTTTATCCATTCATCAGTTGATGGACATTTAGGCTCTTTACATAATTTGTTTATTTAGTTTTGAGAGACAGAGACAGAGTGAGCATGAGTGGGGTAGGTGCAGCGCAGGGGGTGGCATTGGGGGGGGGGGAACAACAACACGCGATCCGAAGGAGGCTCTGTGCGGACAGCAGAGAGCCCAATGCGGGCTCAAACTGACTGTGAGTTCATGACCTGAGCCAAATGGAGACACTTAATCGACTTAGCCACCCAGGTGCCCCTAAAAAAATTCTTAATTTTACTGAAGTCCAACTTAGAAACTTTTGCTTTGTGGTTAATGCTTTCTGTGTCCTAAGAAGTCTTTGCCACCTAAAAGGCATTAAAATATTCTTGCAAATTATTTTCTAAATGCTTTATCTTTACTTTTCAAACTTATTAGATTTATAATCCCACTTGGATTAATCTTGATATATGGGTAAGAAGGAAGAATAATAATGCATTTTTCCCCACAGAGATGCCAATTGACCCAGTACACCATTTATTGAAAAGATAACCCCTTCCCATATGCAATGCAAAGTCTTCTTTGTTATAAGTCAGGTGATCACATACATGTAGGTCTGTTTAAAAACTCTCAATAGTGTTCTACCGGTCTATTTGTCTACCTTCACGCAGGTATCACATCGTCTTAATACTACTGTTTTATACTAAGTCCTAATATCCGGTAATGTAAGTCCTCTAACATCGTTCTTTACATTATCTTGGTTACATTTGGCCTTTTCCACTTCTGTATGTACTTAGAATCAGCTTGTCCAGTTCCACAAAAACAATGACAACAATAAGCTTTTTGGCATTTTGATTGTGAATGCGCCACATCTACAAACCAATTTATTTATTTATTTATTTATTTATTTATTTATTTAATTTATGTATTTTTAAATATAATTTATTGTCAAATGGCTAACATACAGTGTGTAAAAGTGTGCTCTTGGTTTTGGGGATAGATTCCTGTGGTTCATCGCTTACATAGAACAACCAGTGCTCATCCCAACAAGTGCCCTTCTTAATGACCATCACCCATTTTCCCCTCTCCCCCAAGCCCATCAATCCTCAGTTTGTTCTCTGTATTTAAGAGTCTCTTATGATTTGCCTCCCTCCCTCTCTGTTTATAACTAATTTTTTCCCTTTCCCTTCCCCCATAATCTTCTGTTAAGTTTCTCAAGATCCACATATGAGTCAAAACATATGGTATCTGTCTTTCTCTGACTTATTTCACTTAGCATAATACCTTCCAGTTCCATCCATGTTGCTACAAATGGCATGATTTCATTCTTTCTCAATGCCAAGTAGTATTCCATTGTAAATATAAACCACATCTTCTTTATCCATTCATCAGTTGATGGACATTTAGGGTCTTTCCATAATTTGGCTATTGTTGAGAGTGCTGCTATAAACATCGGGGTATATGTACCCCTGTGAATCAGCACTCCTGTATCCTTTGGATAAATTCCTAGTAGTGCTATTGCTGGGTCATGGGGTAGTTCTATTTTTAATTTTTTGAGGACCCTCCACACTGTTTTCCAGATGGCTGCACCAGTCTGCATTCCCACCAACAGTGTAAGATGGTTCCCATTTCTCCACATCCTTGCCAGCATCTGTTGTTTCCTGCGTTGTTAATTTTAGCCACTCTGACTGGTGTAAAGTGGTATCTTATTGTGGTTTTGATTTGTATTTCCCTGATGATTAAGTGACATTGAGCATCTTTTCATATGTGTCTGTTGGCCATCTGGATGTCTTCTTTGGAAAAGTGTCTATTCATGTCTTCTGCCCATTTCTTCACCGGATTATTTGTTTCTCAGGTGTGGAGTTTGATGAGTTCTTCATAGATTTTGGATACTAACCCTTTATCTGATAAGTCATTTGCATATATCTTTTTCCATTCCATCGGTTGCCTTTTAGTTTTGTTGATTGTTTACTTTGCAGTGCAGAAGCTTTTTATCTTCATGAGGTCCCAATAGCTCATTTTTGCTTTTAATTCCCTTGCCTTTGGAGATGTGTCGAGCAAGAAACTGCTGCAGCTGAGGTCAAAGAGGTTGTTGCCTGCTTTCTCCTCGAAGATTTTGATGGTTTCCTGTCTCACATTTAGGTCTTTCATCCATTTTGGGTTTATTTTTGTGTATGGCGTAAAAAAGTGGTCTAGTTTCATTCTTCTGCACGTTGCTGTCCAGTTCTCCCAGCACCATTTGCTAAAGAGACTATCTTTTTTCCATTGGATGTTCTTTCTTGCTATGTCAAAGATTAGTTGGCCATAAATTTGTGGGTCCAATTCTGGGGTCTCTATTCTATTCCATTGGTCTATGTATCTATTTTTGTGCCATACCATACTGTCTTGATTATAGCTTTGCAGTAGAGGCTAAAGTCTGGGACTGTGATCCCTTCTGCCCCTTTGGTTTTCTTTTTCAATATTACTTTGGCTATTTGGGGTCTTCTGTGGTTCCATACAAATTTTAGGATTGTTTGTTCTAGCTCTGAGAAGAATGGCAGTGCTTTTAATTGGGATTGCACTGAATGTCTACAAACCAGTTTAAAGGGAACTGACACTGACATCTTCAAGATGCTGAGCCTTCCAATCCATAAATATGGATTATCTCCCTTTGCATTGTTTTTTTTTATTGCTTCTATAACAAATTATCACAAATTCAGCATCTTAACACAAAGTAACTTTATTATCTTATGGTTCTGTAGGTCAAAAGCTAGACACGGGTCTCACTAATTCAAAAATCAAGGTGTCAGCAGAGCTGCATTCCTTTCTGGAGATGAAAAGAACACACTTCTTTGCCTTTTCCAGTTCTAGAGTTCACCCACATTACTTTGTTCATGGCCCCTTCCTCTATCTCAAAGCCAACAAGTTTGCATCTCTAACTTTTCCTCCAACGTCATCTCTCTCTCTCTCTTTCTCTTTCTTCCTTTCCCTCCTTCCCTCCCTCTGACCACAGCTGGAAAAGGTCCTCTACTTTTAAGGACTCATTTGAATTAGACCCATCTGCTAGGCTAATCTCCCTATCTCAGAGTCCTTAGTCCAATACATCTACAAAGTCCCTTTTACCATGTAAGATAACATATGCACAGGTTCTAGGGATTAGGGCATGGATAACGTGGTGGTTGTGGTGGGCATTATTCTGCCTACCACACTCTTTAAAATTTGATACTTTTTGATAATACACAAGACAGAACACCCCGATTATGTTTAGAATACTTCAAAATATTGGCCACTGAGTTTATGAAGAAGGACTGAAAATAAAGATATTACCACAGGGATGGTTTTCCAATTTTGTTAACACTTATATATGTTACACTTAAATACCTAAAACACTCAGCCAAGAGGGATCTTGGCAAATAAAGTAAGAGTATAATTCAAGCTTTTATCACTAGACTTACCAACTAACTCTACCAATTTTAAGACACAGATAACAATTAAAGCTTAGCATAGCATAATATAACTTAGCATAACTTAGCATAACAGTCTTCTTACTCATATACTAAGTGAACATATAGTTTTAAAAGCATATTGAATATGAAATAAATACAGTAAAATATAATGTTAAAATGTAGGTGATAAGTATTCATGTGAAAAACCTTTTAGCTCTTCATAATATAATGTTAGAAACACACATACACAAAGGCAAATCTCAAGCATTTGGTTATTTATAAATTAGAGTCAGAAAAATAGTGCCACTGCAAGTTCTTGATAAGAATGAGAAAAAAAAAAGAATGAGGAAATAGGAAAGACAATACAAAAGAATCAAAACGTTATGCTATGCAATAGCTACAAGATGATATAGGCATAAGCCTAAGTGATCTAAAAGTTATGAGATAAAGTAATAAGGATATTATTTTAAATGAGATAAAAATAGTTGATCAATTTTCATATTACCAATTTTCATATTACCAAGTCATTTCTGTTTGGAGTAGTGACTAATATTATTTTTGTATGTTTATATTTTATAAAGCCATCAAGTTAAAATCCCTGCTGAAAATTGTAACTGATGTGTAACAACTGATTGATATAAATGGATATTATAGGCTTATCAGATTGTGTGTGTGTGTATACACACACGCGCGCGCGTGTGTGTATATATACACACGTATGTATATATACACACGTGTGTGTGTATGTGTATATATACGTATATGTATGTGTATGTATATGCACGTGTGTGTGTGTGTGTGTGTGTGTGTGTGTGTGTGTGTAATTAGTCATTAGCTATCAGGAAGAGACCAGTTTCCATTTATTCTAGCATAGCCATGTTTATTCTTTACATAAAACAGAAGAACATGATAGATATAAACATAACAAACTTCTGACCTTCACAGGGGTATAAGGAAAGAAAAATAAAATGAGGAATCTAAAATAGGGGCACCTGGGTGGCTCAGTTGGTTAAGCATCTGTCTCAATTTTGGCTGGTCATGATCTTGCAGTTCATGAAATCGAGCCCTGTATCAGGCTCTATACTGACAGTGTCAAGCCTGCCTGGGATTCTCTCCCTCTCTCTCTGCCCCTCCCCTGCTCGCTCACATCCTCTCTCAAAATAAACTTAAAAAAAAAAAGAGGAATCTAAAATATCACTATTAAGTCAACGTAAATATTTGTGAAAAATTATAAAAAATGGAAACCATATTATTGTTTTTAATTGGAGCAAGAGAAGAACTACAACTAGGAAAATAGTTGAAATCTGGCAAGCCTTATGACTTAATGTTCATTCCTGGCACCTTTTCTCTCCTCCTTCTTCAATCTTTCTTGTTTCTTCTAAAGAATTTTTTAAAAAATTTAGAAACAGCCTTGCAGCCAAGATAATCTCCTAACTGGAGAGACTGTGTACATTGAAAATTCTACAGCTGCCTACTTATGATTCATCTTTCTGTTCACACTGCCTCACTTATTAGGAAGGACCTTTAAAAAAGACAACAGTGAAGAAAAATAAGAAATTATGATGGCTTTTGCAATCTAAATTATTATCTATGCATCTAACATGCTGATCTATCATGAGTTATAAGATAAATATACATAATCAGCTATATTCTACTTTCCTATCTCCCATGATTTTGAGATGCTTCGGTGGGCTCTCACCCTCTGTCTTAGCATCTTTCAGGTGTATACAGGATAATGTAGTTTTTTTTTTTAATAATTAAAAAAAAAATTTTTTTTTTTAATGTTTATTTATTTTTGAGACAGAGAGAGACAGAGCATGAACAGGGGAGGGGCAGAGAGAGAGGGAGACACAGAATCTGAAATGGGCTCCAGGCTCTGAGCTGTCAGCACAGAGCCCGACGCAGGGCTCGAACTCATGGACCATGAGATCGTGACCTGAGCCGAAGTCGGACGCTAACCCACTGAGCCACCCAGGTGCCCCTAAATAATTTTTTAAAAATGTTTATTTATTTATTTTCAGAGAGAGAGAGCACGCGTGTGAGAGTGCACAAGTAGGGGAGGAGCAGAGAGAAAGGGAGAGATAGGGAGAATACCAAGCAGGCTCTGTACTAACAGTGCAGCCTCAGGGCTCAAACTCACGAACCATGGGATCAGGACCTGAGCAGATATCAAGAGTCGGATGCTTCACCAAGTGAGACCTCTAGGCACCCCTACAGTTCTTTTTATAATATGCGGTTTTGTAGCTGAGTTGCAGTTATTACTACACAATGAAACAGATGTAGAACTACTGGTACTATTAGTCTCTGTACCTGTCATTTACTTCAAACCTACCTGGAAAAGGAGATTCAAAAACTCATTGGCAAGAACATTTTTCACGCTCCAAATCTGGTAGTCTTCTAGAGTAAGATGACCCATCTGAAAGAGAAACAATGTTTAAAAAGATCTCATGTAAAGAATGTCCTCATTTTTACTGAATTTGAGTAAAATCTGATTTATTAAATGTATATTGGTCATTTTTATTTTAAAGCAAACAAATAACTTAAAGTAGATGCTGCATGTTCATCTGAAAACTAGACCAGCTAGGATAAGTTTAAAAGCAACAAAACTCTCTCAAAGCAGTCAATGGTAATGAGGATAATTTATCATCAACAAGCTTTATCCTCCAATAACCTGGGAAATAATTCACATTATCTTCTGCTTCAAGGGTTATCTAGGGAAAACCACAAAAGGTTCTGAATAAAGTGGAGTATTTACTAATTAAAAAAAAATTTTTTTAATATCTATTTCTGAGAGACAGAGCATGAGCAGGGGACAGGCAGAGAGAGAGGGAGATACAGAATCCGAAGCAGGCTCCAGGCTCTGAAGCAGGGCTTGAACTCACAAACTATGAGATCATGACGTGAGCTGAAGTTGCCACCTATTTACTAATTTTTGAAAGCAAAAAAGCAGACTCTGGATTATGTCCTTTCATTCTAACAATTTTCTAAAACCTTCTTAGAAATATCTACCAATATTATCAGACTTCTTAGACATTTAAAGGAATTTGATAATAAATTTCTGATATATCAAAAATGAGTATCTATATAAGATTTTCCCAAAACTAATTTAACAATTTATAAGTTGAGTAATGGCAGCATTTTTGTAGTGTCAATGTGTACAAAAAATTCCATATACATACAAAGGCAATATAACCAAATGTTTCTTACTGCTTGTGTTCACACAATTACTTATCAATCTTAGATGAATAATGTTTTTTGCTTTTATTATTTAATGATATTGATATGTTCTCTTTTCATTATATGCTAGCCACATGTAAGAAAAGATTTTCAATTACTACAGTTATGATTATTAGCTTTCACAATACAACTTCTTCTTAGTATGTTAATATTAAATCCAAATTTAGTATGTTAATACTAAATCCAAATCCAGTATTACGCTTTTTTTTTAATAAAAAAAAAAAAAGCATAATATTGACATAATCTGTCTCCAGCGAATAGGTTTGGCTGAAAGGTCCAAGTTTTATTCTGAACTGTTACTATTTCATTATTGTTGCTACATGGAGATGGAACAGCTAAATTAAATTATCTTCTTGTTAAAGTTTACAATAGAGCCAGAAGTAGAAACTCCATCTTACATAAACAGACAGCAATAATTCCTACTATTTATTATTCAGAAAAAAAAGTATTAAAAATTGTACCTCTACATGAGGCATTTTCTAACAGAAATTGTTGCAGGTTTCTACGCATATCAAATAGAAGTGGATACCTTAGTTTTTGGTAGAGAGAGGTAAACAAGGGAGACTATCTGTACTGCCAAAGCTCAAGCCCTATAAAACTCACCTCTGTTACTGAGCATTAGTTAATAAGCCTATGATGATTCCCTCTAGAATCATGATTGAAGAAAGAAAAAAAAAAACTAATGTCACTTATTTTATCTAAACCTCTGTAATACTACTGTAGTCTACATCCTACCAATCTGGTACTTGGTACATGTCAAAATTTGAAGGGAAAGGCTCAAAATAACTCAAATATGCCTCACATATGTGCATTATTTTCAATTTCACACGGTGACACAAAGACATTACAGTAACATAAGCTATAGGAATAAACCTATTATAATATCCTTACTAATAAATGTTGTCAAACTAAAAAAAAATAAATAAATAAGAAGAATTTATTCTTTGTTAAGTATATGCTTACTCTTGGTATTACGTGATTATCCTGGCTGCTATTAAATAATTCAGGAGACATCATTATTAATACTATTAGAAAAAAATAATTTAGGAATATATGTATCACCCAAATTGAGATAAAAAATCATTTCTATCATCCCAGCTATCCTATGGTCCTTCCCAATTAATCCATGCATTCCCCAAATCACTATTCTAATACCTATCACCATTTATCAGTTTTGCCTCTGTTTTTGAGCTTCACATAAATGGAATCACACAGTAAGTATTCTTTTTTGTGTGACTTTTTTTGCTCAATATAAGGTTAGCCCTACTATAACTTATTAAAATGGAAGAAATAAATATTATAAACCATAGATGTCAAGGGCTATGTCTATTTAATTTTTATAAAACATCTAGTTGTAAAATATAAGTTTATATATATAAACACTTAACGGAGCTGTTTAAAGACGGAATGCACTATCTTTAGAGACAACTTCGTGGTACTATAACTGTAGGTCCAAATAAACCCTTGGTGGAAGTGATGCAGAAGGGATTCAAATATGTATATAAGCTATATATCCTAATTCATTGTACATGGTATTTTCAGAAAAGAATATAATTTATCCTAGCCCTAGCTAGACTCACCTTTGTGGTGTCATGTGCATTCAATATGCCTTCTACAATGTCAGATAGATCCGTATGTAATTCCTTAAAAAAAAAAATCCAAAGGAGTAATTAGAAAAGGGTAGTTACATTTTATTATTTAATGGCTACAGAATACTGTATTTTAGTCAAGTATTGTTAATTTTTTTATTTAAAAATTTTTTTAATTTTTTTTTAACGTTTATTAATTTTTGATACAGAGAGAGAGCATGAACGGGGGAGGGTCAGAGAGAGAGGGAGACACAGAATCTGAAACAGGCTCCAGGCTCTGAGCGGTCAGCACAGAGCCCGACGCAGGGCTCAAACCCACGGACCGCGAGATCATGACCTGAGCGGAAGTCGGACGCCTAACTGACCGAGCCACCCAGGCGCTCCTATTTAAAAATTTTTTAATATTATTATTATTTTACAGTGTTATATTCATTTCAGGTATACAATACAGTGATTCAACATTTCCATACAACACCCAGGGCTCATGACCACAAGTGCCCTCCTTAATCCCCATCATCTATTTAACCCATTCCCCCACACTCCTCCCCTCTAGTAACCATCAGTCAAATATACATTTTTTTTTTTTTTATTTGAGAGAGTGTGTGCATGTGGGGGGGGTGGGGAGGGAGAGGGAGAGAGAATGTGAAGCAGGCTCCATGCTCAGTTGGATCCCATGAACCTGGGATCATGACCTGAACAGAAATCAAGAGTCAGACGCTCAACCAACTAAGCCACCTAGGTGCCCCAAGTATTTTTTTAAATTACCTTAATAAGTTCTTAGGTTTCCTTTAAAAAAAATTAAGAGGGGCGCCTGGGTGGCGCAGTCGGTTAAGCGTCCGACTTCAGCCAGGTCACGATCTCGCGGTCCGTGAGTTCGAGCCCCACGTCAGGCTCTGGGCTGACGGCTCAGAGCCTGGAGCCTGTTTCCGATTCTGTGTCTCCCTCTCTCTCTGCCCCTCCCCCGTTCATGCTCTATCTCTCTCTGTCCCAAAAATAAATAAACGTTGAAAAAAAAAATTTAAAAAAAATTTAAGACAATTTTCCTGTAGTTTCATTCTTTACACAATAAGTTCAGTTTATTAAATTTTCTAAGACACATTCTCTTTCCTATTTTGTACCTTCAGCTATGAATATTTTGAGTATGTAGCATTAATATAGCAACTCAAAATAATAACAAATCCTTTTCTCTCTCTTTTTAAATTCTCCACTCCACTTTCCTATTGGAAGTTTACATACAACAATATGTATACAATCAGAACTTACTGGTATATCATCAGTGCGGTTGTCCTTCCACACCTCTAAAAGTGCAACCACCATGTCTCTCAGTTCAACCCTGGAGAGAACTCCATCACGGTCAACATCAAATACCTTGAAGCAAACTAAAGAAAAGAAACTCTTATGGAGGAAAATTACTTTTCTATTCTGAAGTGCAATGCCTTTTACTAGACGCTGACCTAGCAAAATTAGTTTCTCAAGCAAGTATATTTGGATTAAGTTCTCATCTGGAGCAGACTATAATATGTTATTAAAGTCCTCTAAACTTGTAGGGCTTCCTGCATTCTTCGTAAATCTCTCTCTGAATCAGTACCTGGGTTACAGTCCTATGCTTTACCCAAATTTAGAGTTAAATTCCTTGCAAACTGATTAAAAAAAGGGGGGGGGGGAGTTACTATACAATAAATATTACAATATCTCACAGGTTTTGAGGAGGCAATTCAAGCCTTTATATTACTTTGTAATATTTAAAACTGATAAGTTGATTTTTATAGTGCTGAAAGTATTCCATTTACATGGAATATCAAACAAATCACTATAGTTACCTTGTTAGCCCATCAGCAAAAAAAAAAAAAAAAAAAAAAAAGTTAAAAACAAATTTAAGGTGATAATTCACCTCATTTGAGATGCAAAATTTCGGCCTCCTTATTTAACATTAGAACTTTAATGGGAACAAATGATCTACCATAAAGTCAGACTGTAGTAACGGCATATCATCAGGGAAGAATTCTGAATTTTTAAAATTAAGTATCTATTTCATGTTTGTGAAGCTGTATTTTAGAAAGACAGTGATGATGACCCTAGTAAATACATTACAATTAGGTTCCAATTAAATGTAAACTGCTCCATTTTGTCATATCTGGTTAAGATTTAACAATGTAATATACTTATGCTTGTAAATTATGCTACAATAACATTTTAGCTAGGTTAAAGAGACCATTTTAGTATTTAATAAAATTATGTTTTGATCATAAATTTCATCTTGCTAATAAAATATTAATGTATACAAGTGACAGAAAATGAGTTATACTTTAAATTATGCAAGACACAAAATTCTCTATAGACTACCAGAATATATTTTCCAAATGCTTAATACTGTCAAATATATTGTAAGTGATATAGTTCATTGGTCATGAACTGCAAATTCATCAGGAATCAATCCCATTATTAATCAAAAAGATCCCAAACTACTCCACAGTAAAAAAGAAGAGATGAGTGAATCCTTAAACTGACCTCAGGAAAACCTCAACATGAGACTAATATTTACCCACCTGACAATGTGATAAAAATTCAAGCCTTAATACACAGATGATTTTATATAGATGAATGCTAATTCTTTCTGTGTAGTTTGCAAATTTTGGGACAAAGTTTAACACACTTACATTTTTGTCTTTCAGCCAGGGGTCCCCTACAACAGGCTGATAACCCACAAGATATCTCCTTAAAATCTATGTGATTGTCACGATTTTCATCAAAAGCATTAAACAAACCTGTAAAATAGGAAAAGATACCATAAATCACAGCCAACAAGTCTCCTAATATTAATAATATCATGTTAATGAAAAGAGGCATGACTCCCACAAACTGGTCAAATTAAAAAAAAAATTGAGGGGCGCCTGGGTGGCGCCGTCGGTTAAGCGTCCGACTTCAGCCAGGTCACGATCTCGCGGTCCGTGAGTTCGAGTCCCACGTCGGGCTCTGTGCTGACAGCTCAGAGCCTGGAGCCTGTTTCGGATTCTGTGTCTCCCTCTCTCTGACCCTCCCCCGTTCATCTCTGTCTCTCTCTGTCTCAAAAATAAATAAACGTTAAAAAAAAAATTAAAAAAAAAATTGTTTATCAGGAGCTCCTACTGCCTCAGGAAGTATTTTTCTCCTGGCATAATTAAAATTAAAACTACAGACCATAGCAGAAAACACATTCCTATCATCCTGTGTTTGGTTATATTTGCCTGTTTGTCTCTATCTTCTATCACTTTTAACAGCTAAAAATGATGATGGCATGTAAAAAATTAAAATAAATTGAAAAAAATTAAGAACTGAAAAAATAATCAGAAATTACTATTATCCTTACTTAGACTGAGAAGAAAAAGGAAAAAAGGAGAAAAGCTGAACTATATACTTAAAGATAATATATGAGCTCCCAAAACCTCTTTCATTAAGCAAAGAAAAACATGTTACAAACAAAAGAAATTCTGTACTGCAGTCTTCTTTGTAGTTTATGTTTCATAAATAAATACTTAAAATCAAAAACAAAAGAAAATTTGTAATCTTGTGGTTTTCAAACTTTTTAACTCAGGACTCTGAGATCAAGACCTGAGCTGAGAATAAGTCGATGCTTAACTCACTGAGCAACCAGGCAACTCTGGTTTTCAAACTTTGTGTAAAACATAGAAATGGAATAATTTTGTTTTCAAATAAAATGATTTCTCAACCTGCAATTCTAAAAAGGTGAAAACACAATTGTACTGTTGAAGTAAGGTGGAAAAGCCCAGATCCCCATCTGTCCTGGCTCCCCCAATAAGTACTTCTAAAGTACCCCAGGAATCTGAAGAATACAGACTATATTTCAAGAATTCTGTGCCCTTAGTTTAAAGAGTAGAAAACTAAAGCTCAGATGGGGTTAAGTGATTTGCCAAAAGTAAGAAAAATTAAGAAGAACACAACCCAGGGGCGCCTGGGTGGCGCAGTCGGTTAAGCGTCCGACTTCAGCCAGGTCACGATCTCGCGGTCCGTGAGTTCGAGCCCCGCGTCAGGCTCTGGGCTGATGGCTCAGAGCCTGGAGCCTGTTTCCGATTCTGTGTCTCCCTCTCTCTCTGACCCTCCCCCGTTCATGCTCTGTCTCTCTGTCCCCAAAATAAATAAACATTGAAAAAAAAAATTAAAAAAAAAAAAGAACACAACCCAAATATTCAGATCCCAAATATGATTTTTATGATATTATCCACAATTATTCTTTGTATTCCTAATTAAAAAAAAAAGTTATAGCAATGAAAAGTTTAGAGCAGCAAGAACCTCAGAGATATTCCAGGCTAGTAATTTTTAAATCTTTTTTGGTAGGGGGAAGGATATAGCAGTGGAACCTTCTTATGCAGAAGAAAAATAGTAGAGGCACTTGAGGTGAGAAAGAGGTAGACTTATGGGTGGAAACCTGGAGCTTTACCCACACAGTGGCCACCACCCTATTCTATGCACCATAGGCTAAGACACTTCATTGGAATACAGTGACTAACTTAGTCAAACCCATTTTATATTTGAGGATATTCATGTGCAGAGAGAGCTAACCTGATTTATGAAAGGTTACACAGGTAGAATAGGAAGCTCAAGACTACCATCTTCATTCCCCTTTTTGTTTTGTTTTTTTTTCCATTAAACAATGCTATTTGCAAGAAATTTGCAAACTTACAACATTATGGCATTTTAGAGTTAAGATGGATGTAATGGTTAGAAATAAGAGATGGACTCAGGTGTGTTTGCCATTTGTAGAAAACAGACCTACCTTCACTTAGAGATGGACGAATGGGTGGTGAAACCAATGGGCCAAATGTCTCTAAATCAAATCGTCCAGTCCGGGATTGAGCCTTTAGCAACCAATAGCGTTTCTCCAGATCAATGATGTCTGATTCTTCCACTGAGAGTCAAATCAAATAACATTATAAAACCTCAGACTTCTCTTCTGGGCAGTTAGTTCATCCTGATCACATAACTTCCAAGGATATATTTTACTAATTTTCTGATTCAATTGTTAAAAATAATAATTACCTAAAACAAAACTCTGGAAGACAAATACGTTATATCTAAAATGGCATGAGAATTAAATCTGAATTAATATAAAAGTGGCTTTAAAAATCAGGAAAAAATGTTCACAATTTCCGTTAAGTAGGCTGCTTAAACCCAACATGTAAAATAATAAACAACTGAGACATTTCTTTTTGGCTTCCTATACCACTTTTATCTATATTCCCTTTTCATAATTTTCAACTTCTATCTTGGATAAAGATTTTATATACATATTCGCTCCTGGTTACACTGTAAACATCCTAACAGCAGGATCCATGTCTGATTCATCCTGTCGATATGGTAACTACTTACACATTCAATACTTATTAAATAAATAAAAAAGAATATGAAAAAGATGCTATAAATGACAAAAGTCAATAAATGACAGATGAGGTAGGATAGGATTTACAATGTGATAAATAATAGGTGCATCATGAAAACATGAATGTCTTTCACCCCTCATACATCAGAAAGTAGACTAAAAAATTACAGATATGCTCCAACCACAGTTACATTTTCCATGTGCTGTTCCCCGCCCCCCCCGCCCCCCCCCCCCCCCCCCCCCATGCAAAGAAGTAAGATTTAGAAAGCAAACAAAGTGAGTCCTTCCAGTGCCCTGGCTTTTTGCCTGCAATCACCTTCCAGACCTTGGCAAGATTGGAGGAACCTAAGCAGTGAGAGATTTCGCTGAGTTAAACAGAGAAGTTGTAGTTCTGGGAGGTTAAGATAGCCGAAATTTGCAAAGCAGAATACTGGAGAGGAAAGAGTTATACAAAGAAAGAACTCCAGAAATCTGCATAGGACTCTTGTTGAGTTTTGGCAGAATAGTAAGCTATGTATGTATATAGTGAAATTCATTCGAGGCTGGGCTAGGAGATACCTAAGTTTTGGCTAGCCAGAGTAGAGACACTTTCTTGAACACAGGGAGTAGATTAAGAAGGTCACACTTAATTAGAAGGGAAAAAACTCTAGAGTAAATGCTACTTCAGACTTAATAAAGCTTTAAAAAAAATATTTTTTATGTTTATTTATTTTTGAGAGACAGAGAGACAAAGCACAAGCAGGGGAGGGGCAGAGGGAGGAGAGACACACAATCTGAAGCAGGCTCCAGGCTCTGAGCTATCAGCACAGAGCCCAACACTGGGCTTGAACCCGAGAACCATGAAATCGTGACCTGAGCCAAAGTCAAATGCTTAATGGACTGAGTCACCCAGGCACGCCACCCTAATAAAGCTTTTAAAAAAATCCTTGAAAATGCCAAGCTGATCCACAAGTAATTTACCGGCCTATCAAAAGAAAACAAATTCCTTTTAAAGGAAGAATCCACTTAGCCATAACATTCATAATGTCTAGCATCCAAAAAAATATGACACAAGCAGGAAAAAGTGATCCAAAATCAGGAAAAAATTAGTCAATACAAAAACCTATAGAAATAACAGAGAATTTGGAATTAGCAGACAAGGCTTTAAAATATCTATTGGAAACAGCTCAAGAATTTAAGGAAAACCATGACTACGTTGAGGGGAAAAGGGGGGGAACTAAAAAAGCACCAACTGATACTTTCTACTTATTTTTTACAATTTTTTAAATGTTTTTTTAAATTTAGTTTTGAGAGAGAGACAGAGCGCGAGCAGGGGAGGGGCAGAGATAGGAAGACACAGAATCTGAAGCAGGCTCTAGGCTCTGAGCTGTCAGCACAGAGCCCGAGGCAGGGCTTGAACCCACGTACCGAGAGATCATGACAGAGCTGAAGTCAGATGTCCAACCAGGCTACCCAGGCATCCCCCAACTGATAGTTTTTTAAAAATATGTTTATTTATTTTGAGAGAGAGCACAGGAGTCTGCATGTGTGTGCATGTGCACAAGTGAGGTGGGGGCAAAGAGGGAGAGAGAATCACAAGCAGGCTCCGTGCTGACAGCACAGAGCCCGATGTGGGGCTTGATCTCTTGAAACTGTGAGATCATGATCTGAGGTGAAACCAAGAGTCCAAAGTTCAATTGACTGAGTCACCCAGGTGCCCACCAACTGTTATTTTGATGAATACAAATATTTGAAATAAAAAAATTCACTAGAGAATTTCACAGCAATTTAAAAACTACAAAGGAAAGATCAGTGAATTTGAAGACCAAGCAACAAAAACTATCCAAATGGAAGCATAAGGAGAGAAAAAAAGTGAAATATTAGAACCTTACTGTAGTATCAAACAGCATAACATGCATGGGGTCCCAGAAAGGGAAGGCAGAAAATATCTGAACTAATAACAGTTGAAAATTCCCCCAAATTTGATGAAACCTATAATTCCACAGATACCAAAGTTCAATAAATTCTGTGCAAGAAAAATTCAAAGAAAACCAAACCAAGGCAAGTCACAATCAAATTGCTAATAGAAAAAATTTAAAGCAGCAAAAAACAGAAGCAAAACCTACTACAAACAAGGGAACTATGATAAGCAATGATTTCCCTTCAGAAACAAGGGAGCCAGGGGTGCTTGCATGGCTCAGTCAGTTAAGTGTCTGACTCTTAGTTTCAGCTCAAGTCATAATCTCAACAGTTCAAGGGGTTGAGCCCCATGTCAAGCTCTGTGCTGACAGCACCTGCTTGGGATTTTCTCTCCTTTTCTTTCTGACTCTCCCCCACTCAAAATAAATAAAAAGTTGAAAGAAAAGAAAAGAAAAGAAAAGAAAAGAAAAGAAAAGAAAAGAAAGAAAAGAAAAGAAAAGAAAAGAAAAGAGAAAAGAGAAAAGAAAGCCAGAAAACAAAACAATGGGGGGGAAATGTTGAAAGAAAAAAAAACCCTGTTATTTTCATATTCTATATCCTATGCAAATATCCTTCAAAAAAGGGGAGGGGGGATGAAGAACTTTTTGGACAGACCAAAGCTCGAAGAATTCATCAACAGCAGAACTGCATCAAAAGGAATATTAAAGGATGTTCTTCAGACTGAATACCAGATAGCAATCAGTTATCTATCTATCTATCTATCTATCTATCTATCTATCTATCTATCTGTACAAAGGAATGTTGAAAACAGGAAATGCCCAGTCTTTAAACTTCCATGGGGCGGATATCACTGACCATACCAGATTTTGGATAGGAGCTTGATGGCAGCTTTGGTTAGACTAAGTTTTTCTTCAGTTCAAATGCTTTGAAAACTGAGTTCAGATTTCTATTCAAGAGAACCCAGAAACTGCTGGCTTTTGAAACTAGGGGTCCATAAACTCCAGCCTGGAGGCTGCATGCATGTTCACATAAATAGTGTTTTATTAAAGCACAGCCACACCATTTACTAACATATATAATTTATGGCTGCTAACGTATTACAATGGCAAAGTTGAGTAATTGTGATAAACAGACATATGGCCCACAAGTCTGAAATATTTACTATCTGCCTTTTTTAAGAAAAGGTTTTGCCAATCTCTGTGTTAGACCTTGAAAGTGCATGACTGCAAGACTTCAAAACTGAGACTACACAAAATGACAGCACCTAGGGACCAAAGAGCCTTGAGACTGTGACCCTTCAAGAGTCTGAGATTTTAAAATTGTTAGGCCATAAAACTGTAAAATCAAGAGATCTCTTTTGACTTCTCAGCCTGCCCCCAATCAGCAAGATTTCCACCTGAGAGAACTGGGTGGCAAAAATTATCTTTGTACGTAGGGTTCCTTCAGATTCAAATCTGAAACAGGTTTCTCAAAAGTTTGGCTACTTTTTCTTCATTCCAGCACAACCTGTCCTCAGGCAGGCTCACTCCCCTGCCAGCCTTACTCCCAACCTCAGCATCTGGCCTGAGATTTGAAAACACCCTATATACCCTTGATCACCTAGGAAGGGCTTTGTCTCTCTGGAGTTTCACTTTCTTTTCTTTTCTTTTTTTTTTTAAAGTTTATTTTCATTTATTTATTAATATTGATTTTATTTACTTATAGAGAGCAAGCAGGTGAGGGGTAGAGAGGGGACAGAATCCTAAGCAGGCTCTGTGCCACCAGCACAGAGCCCGATGTGGGGCTCAAACTCACATACCTTGAGATTGTGACCTGAGGTAAAATCAAGAGTCAGATGTTTAATCGACTGAGCCAACTGGGCACCCTCTTTTTTTTTTTTTTCCTAAGATTTCTTTGAATGCAATGGCTTTATTATTATTTTTTTTTTTTTTTTTTTAGTTTATTTTTGAAAGAGAGAGAGAGAGAGAGAGAGAGAGAGAGAGAGAGAGACAAGTATGCACACAGCAGGGGAAGGCATGAGAGGGAGACACAGAAGCAGGCTCCAAGCTCCAAGCTGTCAGCACAGAGCCTGATGTAGGGCCCCAACCTATGAATGGTAACCTGAGTCAAAGTTGGACATTTAACTGACTGAACCACTCAGGTGCCCCTGCATGCAATGGCTTTAAAGAAGAGTATGATTGTTTCGTCTATGTAGTGATTTCATGTTATTACAGTGGAAGTAAAAGCCTTTTATACCCTTCTATACTTCCCAACCTAAAGCAGAACCCTTCAATTAGCATTTAACATGAATCTGAAAATTCTCACCAGTACAATAAGATATAAATATGAAAGTACAATATTAGAAAAGAAGAAGCAAGGTTATTCTTTGTGTAAAGCAGAATGCATATCAAAAATCTCAGTTTTTTACAAATTATAATTGGGTTTAAAAATCTATAAGGATACAAAATACATATACAAATATCCATGCTTTTCTTATATAACATTAATAGCATGTAAGAAAATATAAAAGACAAAAAACACAAAAATAGCAATTCCCCACAAGAAACAAATATCTAGGGGCGCCTGGGTGGCGCAGTCGGTTAAGCGTCCGACTTCAGCCAGGTCACGATCTCGCGGTCCGTGAGTTCGAGCCCCACGTCAGGCTCTGGGCTGATGGCTCGGAGCCTGGAGCCTGTTTCCGATTCTGTGTCTCCCTCTCTCTCTGCCCCTCCCCCGTTCATGCTCTGTCTCTCTCTGTCCCCCGCCAAAAAAAAAAAAAAATCTAAAAGTAAACTTTAAGATATAAACGAAACTTTTATGAAGAACACTTTGTAACTAATATTACAGATCTGAATAAATGAAGAAGCATACCATGGCCCAACAGGGCCTTGATAGAGGCACACCATGGAGTTAAACAGGGTGTAAGATCACACTGTGAGGGTGGTGTAAGAGTAGAGATCTGAAGGAGGCAAGGGGACAAATCACAGAGAAAAAACTTTCTAGAGAACAAGGCCTCAAGATGAAAGCTTGCTTAGCAAGCTCAAGGAAAACAAAGAAGATCAGAGTGGCTGAAATGAAGTTAATGAAGGGGAGAATAATAAGAGAGTAGTAGGAGATAAAATCAAAGAAAAAATGGTCAGATTATGTCATTGTGAGAACTATGGTTTTTTTTTTTTAATGTTTATTTAATTTTAAGAGAGAGCAAGAGACAGCAAGTACAAGCAGGGGAGGGGCAGAGAGAAAGGGAAGAGAGAAAAGGAAGACACAGAATCCAAAGCAGGCTCCAGGCTCTGAGCTGTCAGCACCGAGCCTGAAAGTGGGGCTTGAATTCATGAGTTATTAGTTTATGACCTGAGCCGAAGTAGGATACTCAACCTACTGAGCCACCCAGGTGTCCCCTTATAAAACTTTTTTTTTAACATTTATTTTTAGAGAGAGGGAAAGAGACACAGAGCATGAGTGTGGAAGGGGGAAAAAGAGAGAGAGGGAGACACAGAATCCAAAGGAGGCTCCAGGCCCTGAGCTTCAGCACAGAGCTAGATGCGGGGCTCAAACCTACCAACTGCAAGATTTTGACCTGAGCTGAAGTCGGACGCTTAACCAACTGAGCCACCCAGGCGCCCCACTTCAAGAAATTTTATTTTACTTATTTTTTAATGTTTGTTTGTTTCTTTATTTTGAGAGAGAGAGACAGAGTGTGAGTAGGGGAGGGGCAGAGAGAGAGGGAGACACAGAATCCGAAGCAGGCTCCAGGCTCTGAGCTGTCAGCACAGAGCCCGACGCGGGGCTCTAACTCACAAACTGTGAGATCATGACCTGAGCCAAAGTCGGACGCTCAGCCGACTGAGCCACCCAGGCACCCCTAAAAGAAATTATATTCCTTTTGCTTGACTTCCAAGGGGTTCCCTGGACTTAAAGCTAATATCTATTTTCCTTTCCTACCTCCATTCTTCTTTTTTTTTTTTTTGAAGTTTGTTTATCCATTTTGATACAGAGAGAGGGAGCAAAGCCAAGTGGGGAAGGGGAAGAAAAGGAGAGAGGGAATCCCAAGTAGAATCCACACTGAAAATGTGGAGCCCAATGTGGGGCTCAAACTCACGAACCTTGAGATCATGGCCTGAGCCAAAGGCGAACACATAAATGACTGAGTCAACCAGGAGCACCCCCTACTCATTATACTGCCCTGATGCTCTCTATGCCTAAAACCTAAAAAAAAAAAGAGGTTGTTACTTAAAAAATCTAAGAGTAAAATTCTTTTGAAAGTAAAATATAAAAATAACACTGCACTAGGAACATAGAATTTTGTGTAATTATACATCAACAGATGGAAGAAATGAGATATTCAGAAAGCCAGTATTGTAATTTACTCTGAAGCAGAAGAAAACTCATGGAAATGACCACACCTGCCATAGGCAAAAACAAAAAAGGCCTTGACAATATGTACCTGGGGTCAAGTACACTGGTTCTAACTTGTCCCCATTTTACAAAGAAGAATACTCTCTTGGGAAGTTCTTAACTTTGCTATCTCCAGAATAGTCCTCTTAATGATCCATAAAATCTATGAACAGGAATTCTAAGAATGACAATGAAGTTACCCTACACTTTGGCATTTAAAAAGACCTAATTACTTATTAATTATTAAAAGTAACTATACACTGAGGGACAAGATTATTTGTTTTTGTCAAATTACACAAAATCATTGTTCATAGTTTTAAATAATGGGCTAAGTTCATTTTTAAAATTTTACAGAAAAATCATCAAGGAAGATTATGATACAAAAAAGATAAAATTTTCATACAAGAGTACATGCTGTCATAGATTTTCTTTTTTAACCAAATATCAAATATACTACATTCATTGACACTGTAACCTCCTGATGAATCCACCTTTGCAAAGGTCCAATAATTTTGAAACTAAAACTAAATTTTAAAAATATGCAAAACTTCTACATAAGTACATAGTTTTCATTTTTTTTAAAACAGAGGTATCTATCAAATACCTATATAACTGAATTTACTAAAAAGGAATATTTAGGGGTTCCCAAGTGGCTCAGTCAGTTGAGCGTTCGACTTTGGCTCAGGTCATGATCTCATGGTTCATAGTTTCGAGTCCAGAGTTGGGCTCTGTGCTGACAGCTCAGGGCCTGAAGCCTGCTTCAGATTCTGTGTCTCCTTCTCTCTCTGTCCCCCCCCACCCCCGCTTGTACTCTCTCTCTCAAAAATAAATAAACATTAAAAAAAGTTAGTAAGGAGAGTAATCACAGGAGCCTGATATATAAACTGAGATAGCACTACTGTTTCCTTTTCCAAAATAAGATACCTGGTCACTTCATTTACAACGTATGAAAGAAAAAGAAACCTTTTAGTTCCTGCAGAGAAACTGCTTTCTCAAATTCTAAACTTTCTTCTAAGTAGTATATATACATATAAAAAATCTGACCCTGAAACAAAACAAGGAAGACAGTAGCCTTGACAGAAACTATGTTCTCATTTGAATACTTCTAGGTACTGAGCATATGCTCAACAAGTACTTCTGATTAATTAGTGTTTATACAATACACTAAATTAGAAACACACACAAATCACACTGACTTGACTCTCAAAATTTTTTACCTTTGATAACTGTTTATAAATCTCCTTAAAAAGCACAATTTCTTTGCTAAAGGAGAAATGCGGAGGGGCGCCTGGGTGGCTCAGTTAAGCATCAGACTTCAGCTCAGGTTATGATCTCATGGTTCATGGGTTGGAGCCCCGCATCAGGCTCTGTGCTGACAGCTCAGAGCCTGGAGCCTGCTTTGGATCCTGTGTCTCCCTCTGTGTCTGCCCCACTCCTGCTCACTCTATGTCTCTCAAAAATGAATAAAGGCTTAAAAAAAAAAAAAAAAAAAAAAAAAAAAAAAAAAAAAACCTTAGAAAAAAAAATGTGGAAAGATGTGTTGAAGATATTTAAAAGAAAAAAAAAGATCAGATTGTCATGGTCACCAATTAAAACCATGCTTTACAGTTCCCTCTTATGCTTATGTGATCTGTTCATATTTTGGTTATAGACTGCATGCAATTCATCATCAAATATTTGCCAAAAGCAGGCTAAAATAAATTATATATATTATTACATGAACTGGCAACTGAAGTGCTGGGAAGAGGGAAGGCAACTAACTTTATTTTCACTTAAAGAAGTTAGAGGTAATGACTGCAATAATAATTACTCTACTTGCAACTCATAGATCAATATCAGAACTTATACTTTACAAGCTAAATATGAATGAATCTATCAGCCATCTAAAAGTATAATTTTTTTCTGGTTCACAACAGCAGCACACCATACTCCCAACATTCTAAATAATTCCTGGCCTACACTTGGGCCATCCTAATCAAGTCCCATCTTACCAGAGGTTCCAGCTGCAGAAATAGCTCTTTAATGCCAGAAATGGGTTCTCATTAAAAACAAACAAACAAAAAACTGGCAAAACATCCAAGCGTTTTCAAACAGTAACACATTTCTTGAACACTGTTGAGGAAGCAACCTGTTCACAAATGCAACGACCTTCTGAGATCTACTTAAAATGGCTGTAATCCTTACATCTTGTACAACCGATAAGAGGATAATGAAAAAGGGACATGGAGATTTACTAGGGGTTTATGGTCAAAGAATCATTGACATACTTTTTCTCTTATTGAAAGAAGGTGCCAGCAATGCCAGCTAAAATGTTGCAAGGGAATATAATAACACACATATTTTTAATTGAGATAATAAATGCTAAAATAGAAACAATATAAATTTAAATTAGACATCAAAAGAATAATCAAAATGCATTCAAAATTAGCCCAAAATACTACATTAATTACCTCAAAATCCACTACTAAAAAATCTGAGTTATTCATCAGGCTTATTCATTCTTATGATACATTTTAAGGAAAATTCCAAAAGTTCTTTCTTAGTTTATTTAGGGACACATTTACACGAAAGAATAGGCACAAATATTTTCTTCCAAAAATATGGCTAAATTATATGAAAATATCAATATTAAAGAAAATAACTCTCAATTCATTTTTATCTTATTTGTTAATTTTTGAGAGAGAGAGAGAGTGTGTGCACACACAAGCAGGGGAGGGGCAGAAGGACAGAGATAGAGAGAGAATCCCAAGAAGTCTTCACATCCAGCTTGGAGCTCAATCCTACCACCAGCTATGAGATCACCTGCGCTGAAATCATTGAGTCAGATGCTCAACCGACTGAGACACCCAGGCACCCCTCAATTCATTTTTAAAACATAGTTCTTAAAATCATAGTTCTTCTACTCCCCATTTCATTTCTAAGTATCCCAAGGGGGGAAAAAAAGGAAATTGGAAAAGTGAATCTGCAAGATTGTCTGAAGTGAGTCTGAAGAAAATGGTGCACCACAACCACAACTCCTTCTATCTCAATTAACAAGTTACTCATAAAAGATTCAAGAATAAAATGACTGTGTGTCCATAAACTGCCTTCATCTCAATTTTGGCACCTAGTAGCCATCTGATCTTGAGAAAGTTTCTTTAACTTCCCATACTCTTAGTTTCCTTAGTTTTAGAATATGAATAAAATGAACCTCAGAGAGGGCACAAGGATTAAATGAGAGGATATACAGAGTGCACATAGTGCCTGCTTTAGTAAGTGCTCAATCTACACTAATTAGAACTCTCATAAAGAGAAATTAAGAAAACAGTCCTGTTTACAATTGCATCAAAAAGAATGAAATACCTAGGAATAAATTTAGTCAAGTAGATAGAAGATCCGTACTCTAAAAACTGTTAAGACCTTCTTTAGTATTATGTTTAGATTCCTTTCTCTTTATTTTTTGTGGGTATCTATTAGTTTTTGGTTTGTGGTTACCGTGAGGTTCATATATAATACCCTATATATACAGCAGTCTATTTTAAGTCTGTGGTCACTTAAGCTCAAACACATTGTAAAAACACTACATTTTTACCATCTACTTCATATGTTTTTAACACTATATTTTACTTTTTATTCTGTGTATCCCTTAATTATTACAGAAATAGTAGACTTTACTACTTTGTCTTTTAACCTTCATACTAGCATTACAAGTGGTTGATCCCCTACCTTTACTGTATGTTTGCTTTTACAAACAGATTTTTCTCTTTCATAATTTTCTTACTTCTAGCCATGGCCTTTTCTTTTTCACTGAGAGAAGTCCCTTTACTATTTCTTACAAGGCCAGTTTAATGGTGCTAAACTCCTTTAACTTTTGTTTGTCTGGGAAACTCTTTATCTCTCCTTCAATTCTGAGCGATAACCTTGCAGGTAGAGTATTCTTAGTTGTAGGGTTTTTTCCTTACAGCACTTTGAATATAACATGCCACTCCCTTTTGGCCTGCAAAGTTTCTGCTGAAAGATCAGCTCATGGTCTGATGGGGGGTTCTCTTGTATTTGCTCTTCCCCCTTTGAAGTTTCTCTTTTATCTTTAATTTCTAACATTTTAATTACTATGTTTCTTCATGTGGATCTCTTTGGGTTCATCTTGTTTGGAAAACTCTGTGATCCCTGAACCTGGGTGTCTGCTTCCTTCCCCAGATTAGGGAAATTTTCAGCTATTATTTCTTCACATATGTTATCTACCCCACTTTCTCCGTATTCTTCTTTAGAGACCCCCATAATGCACATGTTAATATGCCTGACATTCCAGAGGTCCCTTAAACTATCCTCATTTTTAATAATTCTTTTTTCTTTTTGCTGTTCAGCTTGAGTGCTTTCTACCACTCTGTCTTCTGGATTGCTGATCCATTCTTCTGCATCATTAATCTGTTGATTCCCTCTAGTCTATTTTTCATTTCAGTTACTGTATTCTTTACTTCTGATTGGTTCTTTTTTAAAATATTTTCTATCTCTGTTGATGTTTTCACTGTTTATTCATTCTTCTCCTGAGCATCTTTCGATGAGCATCTTTAGTTTTTTTGTGTGTTTATTTATTTTTGAGAGAGAGAGAGAGAGAGAGAGAGCAAGGAAGGGGCAGAGAGAGAGGAAAACACAGAATCTGAAGCAGGGTCCAGGCTCTGAGTTGTCAACACAGAGCCCGACACAGGGCTTCAACTCACGATCCTTGAGATCATGACCTGAGCCAAAGTCAGACAACTGAGCCACCCAGGTGCCCCTAGGTGAGCATCTTGAGGACCATAACCTCCAAGTTTTTTATCAGGTAGATTGCCAGCTTATCTCTGTTTCATTTAGTTCTTTTTCTGAGGTTTTACTCTGCCTGTTTGTTTCCATGTATTAGGTAGATCAACCACATCTCCCAGTCTTCTTTTTTTTTTTTTTTTAGTTTATTTATTTATTTTGAGAAAGAGAGAGAAAGAATGCGAGTGGGGGAGGGTCAGAGAGAGAATCCCAAGCAGGCTCCACACTGTCAACGAGAAGCCCAACGTGGGGCTCAAACTCATAAACTGTGAAATCAGGACCTGAGCCGAAATTGAGTCAGATGCTTAACCGACTGAACCACCCAGGTGCCCCACACATCTCCCAGTCTTGAAGGAGTGGCTTTATGTAGAACATGTCCTGTGGGGCCCAGAAGCACAGTCCCCCTAGCCACCAAAACCAGGAGCTCCAAGGGTATCCCCTGGGTGGGCTGTGTGTGCATTTCTATTACGCGGGGCTGTGACTGCTGGAAGTACATTGATAAGTGCAGCTATCCCTAGCATGACCGGCTTAGATGCCCCGATGCAGTTACTACAGGCACATTGGTAAGGTTTGGCTGCCCTGATGAGGCTGGAGCCAGTTTGGGAGGCTGCTGGTCCAGGCCAAAGCCACCCACTGGATGCAGCATGGTGGGAGCTGCTTTGGGGTCCCTGGTCCTGGTGGAGGCCACCCAATGGGTGCTGTGGAGTGGAAGCCATTTGGAGGAGTACTAGACCCAGCTGAGGTCACCTACCAGACAGATATGGTGGAGCAGAAGCCACTTTGAAGAGTCACCTGTTTGGGAGAGGAGAGTTAGGCATGGAAGGATATTGAGGCAGGGTGAGTGGTGCTAGCAAGGCAGATGTAAAGTATCAGAAATGGCACCTACCAGCACTAGGCCAGCTAAGTAAGAGTAAGAAAAATGGCAACCGCCTGTGTTTCTGTTCCAGGAGAAAGTTCCTTCAAATCCCTGCCCCTTCAGCACATGCACTAAAACTAATGAATAAATCTCCTTTACATATGACCCTGGGGACTTCAAACCCCTGCCTCTGTGCTCTTGGAGTGGATGGATTTGTGCACAGTCTACTTTTAAGAGCAGAGTCTCAGGTTTCCTAGAGCTCAATGGGTTTCCTATAGCTCAAGAGCTTTCCTGGAGTTAGGCTCTGCTGTTTCAAATCCAGGCTTTGTGGGAGCTCATCTTCCCAGTGCAGGTCCCCAGGCTGGGAATGTCCAATGTTATGCTTGAAACCCCTTGCTCTTCAGGGAGGACTTCTGTGTTTGTGACATCCCTTCTGTTTAAGGGTCACCACACTGGGGGTATTAGTCCTAACTACACATCCTTCTCCCCTCCTACCTATCTCCATGTGGCTTTTTCTTTATACCTTTAGTTGTGGAATAGCTGTTCTGCTAGTCTTCAGGTTGTTCTGAGAAAGAGTAGTTCTATATGTAGTTGTAGTTTTAATGTATCTATGAGAGGAGGTAAGCTCAGAATCTTTCTACTCCACTCTCTTGATCCTCTTCAGGTCTAATCTTAGGTATTTAAATAGCAAATTATGAGAGAAAAACACAACAGCTCTGACAAAAATTTGATTAAGATCTACTCAAATATTAAAAACTTGAACTCTGGGCTAATGTTCTAATTCAATTTCTTTTTTTCTTTAAAAAAATTTTTTTTAATGTTTATTTATTTGAGAGAGAGAGAGAGAGAGAGAGAGAGAGAGACAGAGCATAAGCAGGGGAGGGGCAGAGAGAAAGAGGGAGACACAGAATCCGAAGCAGGTTCCAGGCTCTGAGCTGTCAGCCCAGAAACCGATGCAGAGCTTGAACCCACAAAATGCGAGATCATGACCTGAGCTAGTCAGACACTTAACCCACTGAGCCAACCAGGTGCCCCATAATTCAATTTCCTAAGCTTAAAAAAGAAACGGAGGCACCTGGGTGTCTCAGTGGGTTAAGTGTCCAACTCTTAATTTCAACTCAGGTCATGGATCTCTTGGTTCTTGGGATGAACCCTGTGTTAGGCTCTGTGCCGTGAGCAGCTTTCCTGGAGTTAATCTCCAGCTTGGGATTCTCTCTCTCCATCTCTCTCTGCCCCTCCCTATTCACACATGCACACACACTCACTCTAAAATAAATAAAATTAAAAAAAATAATAATAAGGTAACAATAATCTGGAATTTGCAGTTCTGAAAACTGTACCTGCCATGACAAAATCTAAAATCTTACTCTAATTCTGTATTGAATACAAATAGATTCCCCAGTTTCACTTGTGATTTAAATAAAAGAGAACATCTGATTAAATATGGCAGTGTGTTCAACTTACTGTGACTTTAAATTTTACTTTATAATTGTATGTGAAAAATAAAAGGCATCTGCATTCTAATATAAATGTTACTTACAAGTGAAAAATTGTAATTCCTTTTTGTTTCCTAGATATCTTGGCTCATTACACAAATTTAAATGTAGTCACTGATGCTTTAAAATAAATATTTTCTGTCTACTTATAAATCAGTTAATAACACTATTTTTTTATCCTAAGTTTCCACATTCAGGACACATTATTTGAAAAGTTTAATGTACCAAATATCCTTTGAATGGAAGAGCCTGCAAAGAATTTAGTGGTGAATTGCTTAGCCAGAAACTGAGAATGTATAGGTAATATGATAAATCATAGCCATCAGAATGCAAACCTACCATGTCAGAATTTCTAAGTGAAATTTAGCAGTAATTCTGACTTTATGATAATGCTTTCATATAAGCCCCATGAAGAAAGTAGCTATTTGCTGAAGCCCATTGCAACTGAGTTGTCTCTTTCACTGGTTTATGCTGATTCTTTATTTCTATAAACTGTAAAATAAAACAGAACTAGAAAGAAAAAGACTTTCCTCCCACAGACGTGGACAAGTTGATTTGTGTACAGATCTACAACCCTCTGTTATGAAACTGCTTGCTTCCAAAACAATAAGTCTCTAGAGATAATGGGGTAAAGCTCACTGATATTTGCAAGCCAAGTGTCCAATGATAAAAGAGGTTACATATTCATTGTAAAGCACCCATTCTACAACAGGCACCAAGCTGAGTCCTTTAAAAACAGTATTATCTCATGTAATCCTAAAGGGTAGACCAATATGCCACCCCAAATATCCTACTTGGCATAAAAATTATATTGAGTTGAAGGCAATTGAGAAGAAGCAGATAAAAGAAAAGCTCTCTGCAAACTCCCCCTACCTTTTGCCTAATTTGTAAAGGTGTCTTCCCTGCTCCTCTACCAGAAAGACAGAAGTAATCACCAGAGACTACTCTAGACCCTTATCAACCTGGAGATTGTACCTGATAAATGAATCTATATAACAAACCTTACTAGCCAGCCCTACCATTAGTTTCTCCACACATTTGCCTTCCCATAATTTGCCACCTCTAGAAACTCAGTCCTTTTGTCTTGTCCCCTCTCTACAAAACTATTGTTCTTTATTAAGATGCTATATAAACTCTAGGTCTAACCACCATGCATAAGCAATGTTAATAAACTTGTTTCTCGCTTGGTATCTGCCTCCTGTGAGTCTAATTTTTTTTTTTTTTTTTTAATTTTTTTTTTCAACGTTTATTTATTTTTGGGACAGAGAGAGACAGAGCATGAACGGGGGAGGGGCAGAGAGAGGGAGACACAGAATTGGAAACAGGCTCCAGGCTCCGAGCCATCAGCCCAGAGCCTGACGCGGGGCTCGAACTCACGGAGCGCGAGATCGTGACCTGGCTGAAGTCGGATGCTTAACCGACTGCGCCACCCAGGCGCCCCCTGTGAGTCTAATTTAAAGGGCTCTATCGGGGCACCTGAGCGACCGACTTGGGCTCAGGTCATGATCTCACGGTTTGTAGTTCAAGCCCCGCTTGACAGCTCAGCCCTGCTGACAGCTCAGAGCCTGGAGTCTGCTTCGGATTCTGTCTCCCTCGCTCTCTGCCCCTCCCCCACTCATGCTCTGTCTCTCTCTGTCTCGGAAATAAATAAACATTAAAATAAACAAACAAACAAACAAACAAATAAATAAAGAGCTCTATCAATGAACTCAAGATGGGTAGAGGAAGAAAGACTTCCTCCCTACATATCTTACAACACTCCTGTGAGGTAAACTGTATCATTACCTCTGTTTTCCAGAGGAGGAAAAAAAAGTTGAGAGATTAAACAAATTTCCCACTGTTACATGAGTAATAAGCAGCAGGCCCAGTGTCTGACTCAAGTCTGAAGAACTCCGAAACATCCTATCTGTATTCCTCAAAATATAGTTCAGAATTACCTTAGATGTCTATTGCCCACTGAATGAAATCATTATAGAACCAATAACCAACATGTTTAACACCCTCTCCAAATAATTCTAATGCTCAATGAAGGCTGGTAACTACCAATATACCATGGTAGCTTTATATGTTTTTATTAATATTTATTTATTTTGAAAGAGAGAGAGAGAAAGAGAGAGCACAAGCAGGGGAGCAGCAGAGAGGCAGAGAGAGAGAATCTAAAGCAGTTTCTACGCTGTGAGCACAGAGCCCAATGTGGGGTTTATTCCCATGAACCTCAAGATCATGACCTGAGCCAAAATCAAGAGTTGGACACCCAACTGACTGAGCCACCCAGGCGCCCCCATAGTAGGCTTATATTTTATTAATTTTTTATTTTGGGATATTACTCTTACAAGAAACAAGGATACAACAAAATTCAACTAAGGTGCTAGCAATTTAAAATGTTATAAATAACTGAGAAAATTTAAAGCATAGCATTTCTTCAGACTTTTACCATACACTACTGACTTATTTCCATGGCCACCAGGGAAATCCATGGGTGTACTATAGGAGTAGATAAAATAATTAGTTTAGTGCTCTATACTCCTAAAACAACATATAACTCCTGCTCACTCCTGGGGAAATCAAACGTTTAAACGAGTACTTAGAATGTAGACTTTTAGTAGCTAAAAATTTTTCAATACTTTACAGTCCAAAAACTTGCGTTTAGACCACTGTACTAAGAAGAACTCAAATATGAACTGGATAAGAGCCTTGTCCCTATGGGACTTGTAACTTCTGAGGGGAATCAAAGCCACTTCCAAATGACCCTAAGAGAAGGTAAAAAGCATCTTAATTGCTTTAATAGAAATGTAAGATGTGCAGGAATGCAAACAGTAAACTTAATTCAAACTGAAGAAAAATGGAGAAGGCATGACAAAAGAGCATATGGATTTGGCTTTGAGGATGAAGAAGTATTTCAATTCTTAAGAGCTGAAAGATGAAATGCAATCTAAATAAAGGAATATTAGAAGTGATATACAGAGTAACTATAAAAGCCCATGGGGTATAGTCATGGAATATTGACCAGTGCTCTGTAGTTGAAGCAGAGAACACATACAAAGAGAAATGAATATGGAAAATTAAGAACAGGAAAGCAAGCGATGTTAGAGCCATGCTAAGGAGTTTAAACTTTGTTCTATAGAAAATGAAGATTCCTTAAAGGTTTCTGAAAAGAAAAAGTATTTTTTTAATGTAAACTAAGCAACAACAACAACAAATTTGCCCTTCATTCTCTCCTATCATTAACATATACTCAGATAAATAAGGACAAACATTGCAGTGATGGCAGCAAAAAAGAAACTCTTAAGAAATAAGGCTGAATTAAGATTGATGGGGTCTAATGTGAAGTTTGACAAGGAAAAGTCAAAGTTAATCTCAAACTGGATGACTGGAATTACAAATACTATTAACCATGATAGAAAAGACAGGAGGAAGAACATGTTTGCTTTTTGAACCTTTAAGATGGGTTGAAAACAAGGAAACATGCATTTGATTTTACACATGAGATTAAGATGTTAGAATATATATAGTGAATACTCGACAGTCAAAAAGAATGAAATCTTGCCATTTGCAACTACGTGGATAGAACTAGAGGGTATTACGCTAAGCGAAATTGTCAGAGAAAGGCAAGTATCATATGACTTCACTCATATGAGGACTTTAAGATATAAAATAGATGAACATAAGGGAAGGGAAGCAAAAATAATATAAAAACAGGAGGGGGACAAAAACATTAGAGACAAATATGGAGAACAAACAGAGGGTTAACTGGAGGGTTTGTGGGAGGGAGGATGGGCTAAATGCGTAAGGGGCATTAAGGAATCTACTCCTGAAATCATTGTTGCATAGATGCTAACTTGGATGTAAATTTTTTAAAAATTTTAAATTAAAAAAAAATAATAAATATAGAAAAAAGAAAAAAAGAATATATATAGATATATAGATATAGATATAGATATAGATGATATAGATATATAGTGGAAAAAAGGAACAATAGGCCCCAAATGGAGTCACTTGTGTGGAGTCCCATGTCAACATACCAAGACTTAATATCTCATCTAACTGTAGTTTCAGCCTTTCCCAGAAATGTGACCTTTAACCTCTCAATCTGGAATTCCTGATAAGCACCAGAAAAAGGTAATCTGCCTGAAAGACCCCAGGCATTCCCCCAAAGGAAGATGACCTTACCTGAAAACAATCTACTGTTTGTTAGAAACTCCTCCCCACCCCCCACTTCACTCTCACTCCTGCTCCCTCCTATCTATAAATCTTCCATTTTGTGGAGCTCCTCAGACCTCCTTTCTATTTACTAGATGGGATACTGCTCAGTTCATGATTTGAATAAAGCCAATTTGATCTTGAAATTTATTCAGCGGAATTTTGTTTTTCAGTAATACCCAGGAGGTATTTATTAAAATGAATATACAGTTTGGGGTGCCTAGGTGGCTCAGTAGGTTTAAATGGCTGGCTCTTGGCTTCAGCTCAGGTCATGATCTCACAGTTCACTGGTTCGAGCACTGCATCAGGCTCCACAGTGACAGTGCGAAGCCTGCCTGGGATTCTTTCTCTCTCTCCTCTCTACCTCTTCCCCAGTTGTATGCACAGCCATGTTCATACAGGTGCACATGCTCTCTCTCTCAATATAAATAAATAAACTTAAAAAAAAATGACTATACAGTTTGAGATACCTCAAAACCAGAAAACTCCATCAAGGTATCACCCACAAAGATATGAAGTATAGGTGAAGCAATGGAAATGGCTGTAATGCAACAAAGCACACACATCATTTAAGAATAAAACAGCTAAAGTCCAACGCATGAGAAACCCTTTCTACATTTAAAAGGTAGAGAAAAAAAAGGAGAACAGTAAAGAAAACTCAAATAATTAAAAACTAGGAAACTACAATGGTTCCAAAGCCAAAGAACAGAATTTCATGAAAACTGAATGGTCAATAGTGCTAACAATGCTGCAGAGAGACAGGGGTAGATAGAATGACCCTAAGAAGAAACCATTTGGTTTAGAAATTAGAAGTCATTATTACAGGTGAAACAACACATCTACATTAATATTTGCTGTAAATTCAAGGTAAAATGTTTTTAATAAGGCAAAGGCACTGTAACTTTCAAATACTATTAAAACTTCAAAAATCTTCCCAAGTGATAAAAAGCTAAAAATAGAGAAGATCATCTTTAAATAAAAATGGAACCATATAATGGGATAACATTTTTAACATTTTGATAATTATTTTTACTGATTGAATTTAAGTAAGTCAGTCTGTAATCTTTAATAATACAGTGCTTTCTGGGAGTGCAAGCTGGTATAGCCACTCTGGAAAACAGTATGGAGGTTCCTCAAAAAACTAAAAATAGAACTACCCTATGATCCAACAATTGCACTACTGTTTCAAAGGGACACATGCACCCCCATGTTTATAGCAGCACTATCAACAATAGCCAAAGTATGGAAAGAGCCCAAATGTCCATCGATGGATGAATGGATAAAGAGGATGTGGTATATATATATACAATGGAGTATTACTCAGCAATCAAAAAGAATGAAATCTTGCCATTTGCAACTACGTGGATGGAACTGGAGGGTATTATGCTAAGTGAAATTAGTCAGCCAGAGAAAGACAAATATATGATTTCACTCATATGAGGACTTTAAGAGACAAAACAGATGAACACAGGGAAGGGAAACAAAAATAATGTAAAAACAGGGAGGGGGACAAATCATAAGAGATTCATAAATATGGAGAATAAACTGAGCGTTACTAGAGGGATTGTGGGAGGGGGGATGGGCTAAATGGTTAGTAAGGAGTGCTAAGGAATCTACTCCTGAAATCATTGTTGCACTATATGCTAACTAATTTGGATGTAAATTTAAAAAATAATAATAATAATTTTAAAAAATAATACAGTGCTTTCCAAAATAAGCCATAAGCAGTATCTGCATTTGCAAAGTATGTCAGACTTAATTTCACTTTAGGCAACTGACAAAGACTTTCTCCTTGACCATACTTAAGTCTCTTTGAGCCCTCTTTTTGACTAGGCCTCCAACTAAGCCCCCATCCAATCTCTGGCTTGCTCAAATCCAGTCTTGGCTAAGAATGCTGCTAAGTCGTCCCCCTACCCTTGATATCTGATCAAGTTCCTCATACCCCATCTCTGATGAATAAGTCCTTGGCCTTATCCCCCTACCTTTGATGCCTCCTCTTAGTAACTTTCCCTCCAGTGACCACCTCATCCTGCTCCTTGGCCAGAACTCCCTACTTGTCCTTGTTATATTTAGAATTAAGACCAATCTTTGTCTCCTACTGCAATACACCACTACAGAAGTCTTGGGTTGTCTTTCTTACCATTTTAACAAGCATCAGAGTAATTTTTTCTATAACATAAGTCATTAGGGGCCCCAGGGTGGCTCAGTCAGTTAAATGTCTGACTTCAGCCCAGGTCATGATCTCATGGTTTGTGGGTTCAAGCCCTGCATCGGGCTCTGTGCTGACAGCTCAGAGCCTGTAGCCTTCTTCAGATTCTGTGTCTCCCTCTCTCTCTGCCTTCCCCTGCTCATGCTCTGTCTCCCTCTGTCTCTCAAAAATAAATAAACGTTGAAAAAAAATTAAAAACAAAAAAACAAAAACAAAACCATGAGTCATTAAAAGAAAGCAGTCACACTCTTAGCATATATTAGCAGGAAAATAATTCACCACATAATCACAAATGAAAGTACGAGTTCAGCAAAATATCCGTAAGACTGACAATTTAAATATAAATCTAAGTTAAAATTTACAATGAGTATAAAAAGATTCCCTAATTTTTTATGCAAAATAATTTTTTTAAAGGCTTTCCTATCAAAAATAAAAACAAGAGCACTGAAAAGTAGTAGAATCAAGTCCATTGCCTATTCATGCCAGAATTTATCAGAACTTCTGGTAATAATGGAATGAAAATGGGCAGAAAAATAGCTGCTGTGTAATTAGTAGCCAGTCATAAGTTATACAAAGCAACAGATACAAGTAGCACTTAACATCCAGGCCCTCTATTCAGTTAATAAATACTTATTTTTTAAGGGCTTGGCACAGAAGGAGAAAAAGCAAAGAATAATATAGATTCTATGATTTAAGAGAGATGACATGTACAAATAAATGGAATGCTATAAATAATTTCAGTAAGAGGTGGAAGTGATAAGTTCATCCAAGAAGGGTACAAAAAGGTGTTAAGAAAGTTGAGAGGAATGAGAGATGATTTCTCACAGAAAGGCAAGAAAAAGTTTCCTGGAAACAAAGGGGCATGTGATTTAAGTCTTCAAAGATGACTAGGATTTATAGGGAGAAGTAAAGGGAAATGCACTCCAGTGTTAAGAAGTAGCATAAGCAAAAGCCCAGTGTAGGTACTTTTCTGTACCCACAGAAAAGAATAAAGGTTAACATTTAAGGTCTATGCAGTGGTAACTTCAATGATGTCGCTCAAAAATCCATGGTCACCTGGAACCTCAGGATGTGACCTTATTTAGCAATAGTGTCTGTAGATATAATGAATTCAGCATCCTGAATTTAGTCTGGGCCATAAGTCCAATAACTGGTGTCCTCATAAGAAAAGGAAAGGACACAGAGAGATACAGAGAAGGCCACAGGAAGATGGAGGCAGACACCAAAGTTATGCTGCCATAAGCAAATCCTGGGGTCACCAGAAGCTGGGTGAGGCAAGGGAGGATTTTTCCCCAGGGCCTTTAGAAGGAATATGAACTTGATTTCAGCTTCCAGAACTGTGAGAAAATAAATTTCTGTTATTTCAGTTTACAAATTGTGCTAATTTGTTACAGGAACTTTAGGAAACTAATATCACTAGGTTAAGGGCAATTAGTAGAGGGCTATTGTAAAATAGTATGTAATTGGTCTCTGCCTCTGGTTCCTCCTAATATTTAGTTGTGACCAAACTCTTGTTAACTTCCCGAGTGATAAGGGTTTCTGACACAGTGGCCCTAAATCCCTTGTAATTTCCTGGGTGATACCAGTACTTTGTTCTAATGCCTGAGGTGACTCTTAGTGGGCTTCTGGATAGAGGCTGGTCACCAGGAAGACCAAGCCATAATCAGAAACTTGGAACTTTCAGCCCTACTCCCCATTTGCTGGAGACAGGAAAAGAGCTAGAAACTGAGTAACTGATTATGCCTACATGACGAGGCCTCTATAAAAATCCCAAAGTATGGGCTTTAGCGAGCTTCTGGATTGATGAACATATCCATGTGCCAGAAGGACTGACACATCCCAGCTCCTGGGCTGGGGACCCTTCCAGACCTTGTCTCTGGTTGCTCATCTGTATGTTGTTTTTTTCTTTTTTACACAACCTTTATTATATATTAAGTCAATAAATATAAAATGTTTCCCTGAGGGGCGCCTGGGTGGCTCAGTCAGTTAAGTGTCCGACTTTAGTTCAGGTCATGATCTCACGGTTGGTGGGTTTGAGCCCTTCTTTGGACTTTGTGCTGATAGCTCAGAGCCTGGAGCCTGCTTCTGATTCTGTGTCTCCCTCTGTCTCTGTCCCTCCCCCACTCTCACTCCGTCTCTGTCTCTTGAAAATAAATAAGTGTTAAAAAAAAATTTTTTTTAATGTTTCCCTGAGTTTTTATAAGCTCTTTTACCAAATTATCAAACCCCAAGCATAGGTAACATCTAATTTAGAGCTGTTTGATCAGAAGCACTGGCAACAACCAGGATTTATGATTGGCCTCTTCTGTGGGTAGCAAAAAAATGGTCTTGTGAGACTGAGTCCTAAACCTGTGGGGTCTGTGCTAAACCCCCCGGGGGAGATAGCGTGTCAAAAGTGAACCAAATTGCAGAACACGCAATTGGTATCTACAGAGCATTGAGGAATAACTTTGTGTGGGGAAAAAAACCTACGTATTTGAAGTATAAAAGCATTCAGTGAGTACAGAAAAAAAAGTTTTCTTTTTCAGCTATGTACTCAATGCTCCAGCATTTTTAAAAAATGTTTATTTTGTGCACGCGTGCAAGAGAGAGAAAGAGGGAGAGAGAGAGAGAATCCCAAGCAGGCTCTGCACTGTCAGCGCAGAGCCTGATGTGGGGCTCAATCCCACAAACCAAGAGATCATGACCCAAGCTGAAATCAAGAGTCCATTGCTTAACCGACTGAGCCATGAAGGTGCCCCATAAAGCTCTAGCATTTCATTTTATTACACTCTGGAAGAAAAAAAACACTGACCAGTAAATTTCTCCTTAATAGGCATATTCTCATATTGCTAGGCAACTGTATTAAAAGTGGACAGAAAACAATGAAATGCCGTTACTTACAATGTGTGACTCCAGCTAGAGTTTGGTAGAAAGTGGGAGTATCACTATCATCAGTGAGGGTCACATAAACACCTCCAGATAGTAGCCAACGAGAGAAGGTAAAAGCATCTTTGTTTAGAAGAAGCCAATTTCTAAATTTTTCATAGTTTACTTTTTCACCCTAAAATTAAAAGGAAAAAAAAAAAAACACATAGGCTTAGTCAAATTTTAAGGTATCTTACTTAAAACTGTACAATTTGAAATTTGAAATTTGTTAACATTTATCTTGCTAATATCTACAAAGAAAGGATTATCTAACACTACAGGGTGTATATTTGGAAATCAAACTGTTTTAAAAAATAATTGTATTTTCAGAACTTCCACTTGCATAAAATCTATGCAATTTAGTTGTAAATTACTTCATCAATTCATTAAAGCAGTGCATTGTTACTAATAACTCACATATTATTTTCTAAGGTATATCCTGAAATCAGTAAAGTGTATTTTTTCCTCTTTGTAAAAAAAGTTTTATTGAGGTATTACTGGTATACAAAGATACTTAATATGTACAATTTGATGAGACTGGACATATGCAAAACCTATGATACTATCACCACATCAAGATAGTAAACATAGCCATCATTTCCCAAAGTTTCCTTGCATCTTTGTTTTTACTTGTTTGTTTGTTTGGTTGGCTGGTTTGTGGTAAGAACATTTAACATGAACTCTACCCTCTAAACAAATTTTAAGGTGTACAATAATGCATTATTAACTATGGGCATTATGTTATACAACAGATCTCTGTAATTCATTTAGCATGACAGAAACTTTATACCCATTGAACCGCCCCATTTTCCCCACCCTCTAAAAGTGTATTTTTTTTCTATATTTAATAAGGCCAATTTTTTACTTGCCTTATCCCTCTTCTTCAGCACCTTAAACTTTAAGAATGAGCATATTTTAATTAAATATGTATGGTATTAAAATACTCTTTTAAATTTCATTGGCAAATTAAAAACAACTATCCAGGAGACCTCTTCTAGAAGGCATCACTGAAAACATGTATTCACAAGTCAATTAAAATACAAAAAAAAAAAACCAAGTAGATTGCTATTTCTTTGCTTTTTTTGTCAAGTATTTTGTCTTCTACATCTCTGGATTTAAAAAAAAAAAAAAAAAAAAAGTATCCCGGATGAGAAAGAACATGACATAGCTGTGCAAGTCAATTTCTTAATCTGGAAGACAGGAGGACCGAGGGTGAATGAGGGCCGGATGTTTCTGAGAAAAAGACAGAAGCAACCCACATGGAAATACAATGAAGAATGACATTTAGGAGCCTATCAGGTCTATTCCTGATAGAAATATTAAGGGATACAAATAATTCCTAACCTAAAAGAGATATGATAGAAATCATTTATACACCGTTTGGCAGCATCCTATTAAAATACAGCAATATGCTTAGCTTACTAGTTTCAGAACATTTAACAGTGCAATCAAAACATCTAGACAACATTGACAGTCTTGTTTTTCTGAATGGAAGAAGATGGCATTCAGACTTGCTGCAGGGGTATGGGAGGACATTGCCAACATGTTGAGAGATTAGGGATCATATCCTTATTCTCTCTGTTCCCCATGTTTAGTTTAGAAAGAGGATTAGTAGTATAAATCCCATAAGCTCATGTACATTTTTACATATTAACATCTCTGACACTGGGATGAATTTTCAAACCAAGAGTATCCTTCAACTAAAACTGGCAGGTCTTTTCTCTCTTTATAATACATAAAGGTACATCTTATAATCAATGGGATTGTAGATGAAGCAAAACATGTAGCATCAATGGTTTCAGTGACACTAAGATGTTATAAAATGTACCCTCATGTACAAGAAAGCAAAAAGTTGCTAATTATAATAGGCACTTCTACCACCTTCACATATCATTAATATTGAGTATTTACAATTCCCTAAGCACTGTTCTGAACATTCTTTTTTAAGATTTTGTTTTCAAGTAATCTCTCTACCCAACGTGGGGCTCAAACTCACAATCTCAAGATCAGGAGTTATAAGCTCCAATGACTGAGTCAGCCAAGCACCCCTAAACATTTCACATTAATTTAATCTTCAAAGCAACACTCTACCATCCCCATTTTACACATGGGAAAACTGAGGTTTCAAAAAGTTAAATAATCTAAGATCTAAGATAGAGTGGCAAAAATATGACTAAACCCAGGTAGTCCAAAGTTTCTGAGCCTCAGCTATGCACCACACTTCCTGGCTGACTTAGTGAAATATAAAGTAACCACTGAAATCCACCTGTCCATTCGGATCACTGCATAACTGGTAGCACCAAAATGCCATCTGTTAAACCTGACTTTTTATGTTTTCGAGTCATGGGTGTCTTCTAAAACAGAAAGCAAAGGCAAAGTTTCCTTTTATAAATTGTCACAATAGCAGTTTAGAAAAAAAAAAATCCAGTAACATAAAAGGCAAATAAAAATAAACAGACTCCTAAAATTGACACATCTTTTAAGAACAATATGAATTTCCATCTTAAAAACTGACAACCAAAGAAAATATAAGAAAAGAACAATACAATTCCTATGTGGATTCCTTTATAACTTCATCTTTTAAGGCTAAAAAAAGCATAAGATAGAAAAAGTTGAGGGGCGCCTGGGTGGCTCAGTCAGTTAAACTTCCGACTTTGGTTCAGGTCACAATTTCACAGTTCGTGAGTTCAAGGCCCATGTCAGGCTCTGTGCTGACAGCTCAGAGCTTGGAGCCTGCTTCGGATTCTATGTCTCCTTCTCTCTCTGCCCCTCCTCTGCTCACAATCTTTTTCTCTCTTTCTCTCAAAAATAAACGTTAAAAAAAATTAAAAAGGAAAAAAAAAGAAAAGGCTGAAACCTATTCCATGTCACTTAAATCTAGGTGCTAGGTCCACATCATTTAGCTAAAGTGCTTCTCTTTATAATTTTGGTGGCTTTTTAGGATTGCAAAAAACAACACAAAACATTGTTATGGGAGGTCCAAATAAGTCTTTTCTAATATAAGTAGACTCATACTGAAACATGGTAACTTGAAAAGCAAGGGTTTGGATACAATCAGACACATTACTCAGAAATTACAGCACGTAATATATTAGATAGTTGAATCAGATAAAAATTAGCCCATTTACTGTGATTTTTTTGTTTGTTTTGTTTTGTTTTTAACCAACTGTAAGTATCTAGTGGTTTAAATAGCCATCTACATGAGGGGCGCCTGGGTGGTGCAGTCGGTTAAGTGTCCGACTTCAGCCAGGTCACGATCTCGCGGTCCGGGAGTTCGAGCCCCGCGTCAGGCTCTGGGCTGATGGCTCAGAGCCTGGAGCCTGTTTCCGATTCTGTGTCTCCCTCTCTCTCTGCCCCTCCCCCGTTCGTGCTCTGTCTCTCTCTGTCCCAAAAATAAATAAACGTTGAAAAAAAAAATTTAAATAGCCATCTACATGAGTATTCCAAAACCAGGGCCTCTCATTTCTTTGATCTTTCCTTTTCCAAAGATCTTGTCCTTCATACAACACTTAACTGCAGACTTAACTAACAAGTCTTATGATCTTATTATAATAACTGTTCCCTTTCCATTAAGTGCTATTTTAAGCATTCCACTTTCCCCCTTCACTACTTTCTCTTATGAGCAAACTTCTTTTGGTATCCTAACTCCAGTGAATTTTTTAACTCCACAGGACCTCCACCAAGGACCTTCCTCTACATTGCCAATTCTAATGATCACTTCTCAGTGATCAAAAATCAACTCATTTGACCTTTCAGTTTATTTGATATAAACACTCTTTTCTATTAAAATATTTTCATCACTTGGCTTCCAGGACACCATTCTCTTTTGGTTCTCCTCACAGGCTATTCCTTAGGCTCCTGTTTTGAATCTTCTTCATTTCATTAACCTTTCAACCCTGGAGTAAAGGACTCAGTCTTCCAATCTGTTTTCTATCTAAATTTACTCTAAGATGATCTCATCCTCAACTTTAAGCCAACAAATCCTATCCTCTGAATGCTAATTTATACATCAAAAAGCATAGTTGGCATCAGTTTAATGTCTAAAATGATTCTCAAATTTAATTATGTCCTAAATCTCTCTTGATATCAAAACCCCAAACCTCCCCCAAGTAGTTTTAGCCATCTCAATTAATGGAAACTCCATTCACTTACTAAATCAAGTCAAACACTTTAGTCATCCTCTTCTCTGCCACAGCCCATAATCCATATAAGATCCTGTCAACTCTCCCTTCAAAATAAATGCAGAATCTGAAAACTTCTCACCACCTCACTGCTATATTATGATCTACATAATCATCACCTCTTACCTAGATTAGTCACATATATCTTGTATGGACTCTGTTTAGCCTACCCTGTACGTAAGAGCCAAAATGATCATGTTTAAAAAAAGAAAAAAAAAAAATCATGTATTTCTCTGCCCCAAACCCTCTAATTGGTTCCACCTCACTCAGGGTGAAAATCAAAGAACTCATACTGTCCTAGAGCCATATATAATCTCCCCACTTCATCTCACACCCTTCCCCAACCTCTGTAACTTCTACGAGTCTCTTAATCTAATCCAGCTCATTTGGCTCCTCTGTTGTTCCTTGGACATATCAAGCACACTCCAACTCCAGGCCTTTGCTGTATTCTCTTCTTAAAAAATGTTTTCCTCCAGATTTCTGCATAGTTTGATCTTTCTTCCTTTAAATTCTTGGTTCAAATGTCACTTTATGTGACAAGCCTTTCCCAACTACCCTATACAACATACCAACACTCTGCCACCTCCTCCCCATCACCACCTATCCCCCTTATTCTACTTAATCTTTCCCTATAGCACTAATTATCATCTCATATATGTACCTGCTATTGTGCCTAAATTTTGGAGAACTGGGTAGCTAGCCACATTGAACTCCCATCAAAATGGGAATATATACATAAAACTTAATAAGAAAAATATACATTCTCCAAGATGTACAGAGTATTAATGCATTTTACATCTGTGTGAAAAATTCAATTAATCAGGCCTGCAAAGATTAGGTTACCTTTTTTGGACAGGAAATGTTTGTTATTGGAGAGAAAAACCATAGCCTAACTTGTCTTGAAGTACTGAAATACTATCACAGCAACTTGCAGTGCAGGAAGCCAATCCTTTTGCACCAAACACACAGAAATATGGAGTAAAATAGAATACCATAACCACTACTAAAAACTGTACAGCCAAGTTGAAGGCAAGATACAGAAATCTCCAGGTGCTATCAACACAGAAGAAACTCAAAGCCAGAGTAGTGAAAAACTAAAGCTACAGAGTCCAAAGAGCTATGAAAACCAGATACATGCATATAGCTGGAGTACTGACAATCAAGGCCTTTACAGTTAGGAAGGCGACTAAACTAAAATGAATAAAACCCACAGCAGTGAGGGACTGTCATATCTGTAAAACGCAAGTGGCTCAAACAGCCACCCATGAGGAATCATGCAGCATTGAGTGTGCTGTAGGAAAACATCAGAAAATTCTAAAAGGGTTTTTTTATTCTACCACCTTTAGGGCATTTCCAATATTAGCAGACCTGTGAAAAGGAAGAAAAAAAAAAAGAATTTTCTCTGTTAAAGATAGACATTTTCTACTGTTTTTCTATAATGAAAATATATTATTTATGAAAATAGAAGAAAACGACAGGTTTTTCACACCCAAATATTTCACTATGCAAATCAGCTAAGTCAAGTAAGTGATAAAATAGACCTTGATGGGTGAGAGTCACAGAATGACTTAAGGCCAATGATACACTATAAGATGAAAAGCAGTGGCATGTATGATCACCAGTGAGTGTGTATGTATTGGTGTAAGAATGTGAGTGTGTTTTATTATCCCTTAAGTATAGACAGTTGTCTTTAAAGTAGAACTGGAAATTTTAAGATTCACAAATATAACAGTATTAAGTGTCATGGACCTTTGAGAATAGCACACAAATAATTGAAACATCAACCATTAAAAACAAAAATGTCAAGAATATGCTGCACATAAACATCTATTCATCATAGCTAAGCTCATTATATAACTAAGGGTTAATACTTTGTAACAGGTAGGGATGAAATGTACATCTTTAAATATACCTCTGAGAAACACTTCCTGAGTGTATCTGGGACTTTACCATCCACCACATGGAGCATTCTTTCCATTTCTTCCCGTACAACATAGCTCCCAGATTCACTTGCAAAAAGACTAAAAATGTCTAGAAGAAAGAAAGAATAAATTAAACTTACCATAGATTAAATATACCCTGGCAGAAGTAGAGAGGGAAGAGAGAGGTAAATATTACTAAGTGATTACTAGTGCCAAGCACTTTATCAATATATCATTTAATTTATTCCTAAAAATAAAAAAAAAAAGAAAACCAACAACGCAAATTAAAACAGCAATATGATATCTTTTCAAACACATCAAATTTGCAAAAATGTTTAGGTGTGACAATACAAAGTGATAGCAATAAATTGGGAGAAACAGGAACTACTGTACACTGTTAATGAGAGTATGAATTACTGCAACCACTTTAAAGAGTAACTTGCCAAAATCTGGCAAAAGTGATGTATGCTAGAAATTCAACTTCTTTTTTTTAATTTAAAATTTTTCTTAATTTGAAAAGAGGGTGTGTGCGAGTGGGGGAGAGGGACAGAAGGAGCAAGAGAGAGAATCCCAAGCAGGCTCCACACTCAGCAAGGAGCCTCGATCCAATGACCCTGGAATCATGACGTGAGCCGAAATCAAGAGTCATTCAATCAACTGAGCCACCCAAGCATCCCTAGAAATTCAACTTCTAAGCAGCTCGACTTCCACCCTCAAGAAACTTTCATACGTGTGCACAAGAACAACAATGTTCACTGGAATATTATGTGTAATAGCAAAACTCAGAGGAAAAAAGATAAATATCTATCAATAAGAAAATAGGTAAACTGACATACACACACACAATGGAATACTACATAGCAGTTAGAATATAGGAACTAAGTGCTTCAAGATGGATAAATATCAAAAACATTCAGGGAAGGGATACCTGGGTAGCTCAGTGAGTTAAGCATCTGACTCTTGATTTCAGCTCAGGTCATATCTCATGGTTCCTAAAATTAAACTCCATGTCGGTGCTCAATCCCTGCCTGGGATTCTCTCTCTCTCCCTCTCTCTCTGACGCTCACACACTCTCTCTCAAAATAAATAAACTTAAAAAAATATTCAGGGAAATATTTTTGGGATTGTAAAGCAAATTATAAAATAATCTGTATCATATACCATTTACTTAAAAAGTTTAGGGGGACCTGGGTGGGTCAGTTGGTTAAGCATCTGACTTGTGCTCAGGTCATGATCTCACGGTTTGTGAGCCTGCTTGAGATTCTCTCTCTCTGCCCCTTCCCCACTTGTGTTCTCTCTCCCTCTCTCAGAAGAAATAAATAAACTTTAAAAAAAAGTTTAAGAAGTTTAAAATCTGCAAAACAACTGAAGATACGTTTAAAGGTATATAAAATATCATAAAGGTAGAAACACCTGCATGAGGAACAAAAGATCACTATATTCATGAAAGTGGTTACAGTTGTAAAGGGAAGAGTGGGAATGAGACCATGGAGAGATACAGAGAGACAGCCTCACTTTGGATGTAATACTTTACTTCCTAAAAAATAAGATCCAGCACAAATATGACACAATGTTAAGAAATAATAAAGCAGGTGGATGTACATATTGTATGTATGTTTGAAATACTGTTGTTATGGATTGAACTGCATCTCCCAAAAAGATATGTTGAAACGCTAACCTCCAGGAACTCATGAATGGGACCTTATTTGGAAAGATAGAAGATAGAAAGATAGAGGAGACATTCCATCCCTTTGAAGGCCCAGGGGGTTTCATTGCTTGCATTCCCACATCCCATGGAGGATTTCTTCAGGGGGAGTATTTGCTGGAGTGCTCTGACTACCTGTTACGGGTTGAACTGTGTCTCACCAAAAGATGGTAAAGTCCTAACCCCGGCATCCACAAATGTGACCTTATTTGGAACAGGGTCTTTGCAGATATAATCAAGTTAAAGTAAGGTCATTAGGGTGAGTCCTAATCCAATATGACTGATTATAAGAAGAGAAGACAAAACACAGAAGAAAACCATGCGAGGAGATAGGCAGAAATTAAGAGTGATGCACACACAAGCCAAGGACAGCAAGGACTACCAGCACCAGAAGTTAGAAAAAAGGAAGGATTCTTCCATATAGGTTTCAGAGGGAGCAGGGCCCTGCTAACATCTTCAATTTGGACTTCTAGCTTCCACAACTACGAAATACGTTTTTGTTGTTTTAAAAGCCACTTAACAAAAGTTTGCAGTACTTTGTTATGGTAGCCCTAGGAACCTAATACAATTGTATAATAAAAATAAAAAAAAACTTAGGGGTGCCTAGGTGGCTCAGTCAGTTGAACGGCCGACTCTTGATTTTGGCTCAGGTCATGATCCCAGGGTTGTGGGGTTAAAGCCTAGTGTAAGGCTCTGCGCTGAGCCAGCTTAAGATATTCTCTCTCCTTTTCTCCCTGCTCCCCGCCCACCCCTCTTCCCCACTAGCACTCTCTCTCTAAAATAAAAAAAAGGAAGGAAGGGAGGGAGGGAGGGAGGGAGGGAGGGAGGAAGGAAGAAAGGAAGGAAGGAAGGAAGGAAGGAAGGAAGGAAGGAAGGAAGGAAGGACTTTATATGTTTGTGTTTATGATGCCCCCAAATGTTATTTTTAATTACTGGCTGCGTGGAGCCACAGTATCTGTTTGTTGGCAGAGGAATGCTAATTTGAAAAACCAGGATCACAGTTAAATTCCAAGTTGGTTCATGGATACGTTCAATATCTTAACTGTGATAATGTGGGTATATGTACGACCCCAAACCTATCAAAGTCCACACTTTATATGTGTGCATTTTATTGCAAGTTAATTACACTTCAATAAAACTATAAAAAAAGAAATAGATTAAAAAGAACAGCCTAAATTTAGGATTAAGAAAGAAGATTCTGAGGGATTTAGGAGAAGCAGTCAGAAGGCAGGTTAGAAAAGGAAGAAGGTTGGGGCGCCTGGGTGGCTCAATCTGCTGGGCATCCGACTTCGGCCTAGGTCAGGATCTTGCAATTTGTGGGTTCGAGCCCTGCACTGGGCTCTGTGCTGACATCGCGGAGCCTGGAGCCTGCTTCGGATTCTGTGTCTCCCTCTCTCTCTCTCTGCTCCTCCCCCGCTCATGCTCTGTCCTTGTCTCTCAAAAATAAATAAATGTTAAAAAAAAGAAAAAAAGAAGAAGAAAAAAGAAAAGGAAGAAGGTAAATCTGGAGAACAAACAGAGGGTTACTGGAGGGATGTGGGAGGAGAATGGGCTAAATGGGTAAGGGGCATTAAGGAATCTACTCCTGAAATCATTGTTGCACTATATGCTAACTAACATGGATGTAAATTTAAACAATAAAAATAAATTAAAAAATAAAGAAAAGGAAGAAGGAAGAGAGAAAACCCAGCATCTGGTGGCCAAGGGTTAAAACCTAGGAATTTTCAAAGTAAATGTTTTCTTTACTTCTCCTGGGAAATTTTCAATAAAACTTTCACCCCAAAAAGAAACCCTACATTCATTAGTAGCTGCTCTCCATTTTCCTATTCCCTGCCAGCCTCTGGAAGTCACCAATCTACTGTGTCTATGCATCTGCCTAATCTGGACAATTCATATAAATGGAATTGCATACCATGTGGCCTACACTTTGACTGGCATTTATCACTTTAACATAATATTTTCAGGTTCATCCATGTTGCAGCATTAGTACTTTATTCTTTTACTGTTGAGAAGTATTTTACCATATGGAGGTATCACATTTTGTTTATGTTGAATGCAACAGTTGATGGATAATAGGGTTGTATCCATCTTGCAACTACTGTGCACAGTGCTGCCATGAATACTCTTGTACATTTTTTTTTTTTTAATGAATACATGCTTTCAATTTTGGGGTGAACATACTGGAGTGGAATTGCTGGGTCATATGATAACTCCATGTTTAGCAGTTTGAGGAACTACCTAACAATCTTCCAAAGTGATGGTACCATTTTACACTCCCAGCAGCAATATTGCTGGGTTTCAACTTTTCCACTCTTCACCAACTCTAATTATTACCTATCTTTCTTATTTTAGTCATCCTGGTAGGTATGAAGAAGTATCTCACTGTAACTTTAATATATATTTCCCTAATAAGTTTACATTGACCATTTTTTCAAGTGCTTATTAGCTACTTGTGTATCTTCTTTGGAGAAATATCAACTCATATGCTTTCACTGTCATCAGAATTTTCAGGTAAATTATTCCGCACACAAATGTAGTATTATCATTTTGAGATATTAAAGTACGTACATTTTGCCTTCTCTTCATCTCTGCCTCTTGTAAGAAGGACAAGTCCAACTATTAAGTTATTGAAGTGCAGTCCTTTGGATGTTCCACCAAAAGAACAGTATATCACCTAGGAGAAAATGATAAAGCCAACATTAGAGGTTTCAGTTGTTGAGGAATTTGAGGCTCATACCACTTTTACCAAATCTTGTCTCTATCTCCAAACAAGACTCTGGTAAACTTTAGTAAAATGATGTTATACATCTTGTTAGTGCACTCAGCCAAAAATACACTTTATCTATTCTACTATATATATATATCACTGGCTCACACACTATTCTTTTTCTTTGGAATCCTTATCAAGGTCAAAGAAGATAAAGGTTCAATAGCCCCAATAATGTGGTAAGAATTTTGTGTAATTACAGAATTTCCTTCAACCTCTGTAAAACTTACATACATTTTGATTTGAAAGATCGACATCTGGGGCCTCTGAGTGGTTCAGTTGGTTAAGCGTCCGACTTCGGCTCAGGTCATGATCTCAAGATTTCTAGGTTCGTGGGTTCAAGCCCTGTGTCGGGCTTTGTGCTGACAGCTGAGAGTCTGGAGTCTGCTTCAGATTCTGTGTCTCCCTCTATCTCTGTCCCTCCCCCACTCATGCTCTGTCTCTGTCTCTCAAAAATGAATAAACATTAAAAAAAATTGAAAGACTGACACCCTCTGAATGTTTAAAAATGGAATGACAATCACATTACAATATATAAATACACCAAATTAACACCTTGTATACTTTAAATGTACACAATGTTATATGCCAAATATATTCAATTTTATAAAAGTAAAAAATACAGAAACCCCTCAAGATGTTTTATACACTCTTAGAAAGGAGTATCCTAGTAATCAAAACTAAAGAAGAAAAGCGATGCATAAGAAAGGGACAGCAAAAACAATGACATAAATTCATTCAGTTAGTAATTCTTTATTGAGCGCCTAAGGTGATATTGTGATATAATAAGAAATAAATATTTGGTCTTCCTCCAAGTTTCTGACACAAGAGCTTCTAAAACTCTTTGCTGAATGATATAGGTAAAAGAAGCATCTTTGGTTATTTACCCAATAAGTCCCTTTCATTCATATCTGAGTTTATGCTAATGAAATGACTCTTGGTAGGCCTTTACAAAGCTTCAGAATGTGAGCTGGTAGTCAGAGGAAAAGATGTGATTAGAGGGTTAGAATATTCAGCAGCACTTCCCAATCTCCAGGAAGGGAAGGGTGTGCTGGAAATTTATTTAATCACCAATAGCCAATAAATGGCCAGTGATTTAATCAGCCATGCCTGCATAATGGAACTTCCATTAAAAACCCCTAAACCAAGGGTTGGTGAAGACATCAAGGTGCTAGCAGAGGGGAACACCCAGAGATGGCATGGAAGTTCTGCATACCATCCCCCTCCCTGCCCACCTTCACCCCTTGCCCTTTGTGTCTCTTTCCATTTGGCTGTTACTAAGTTGCAGCCTTTAAAAAAATAAACTGGTAGGGGTGCCTGGGTGGCTCAGTTGGTTAAGCGTCCAACTTCAGCTCAGGTCATGATCTTGCAGTCTGTGAGTTCAAGCCCTGCATCAGGCTCTGTGCTGACGGCGCAGAGCCTGGAGCCTGCTTCAGATTCTGTCTCCATCTCTCTCTGCCCCTCCCCTGCTCACACTCTGTCTCTCTCTCTCTCAAAAAATAAATAAACATTAAAAAAATTTTTTTAAATAAATAGGTAATAATAAGAGGAGGGGCCAAGATGGCAGAACAGCATGGAAGGTTTTTTTTTGTCTCTAGGACCTGAAATGCAGCCAGATCATCACTAAACCACCTTGCACACCTAGAAAACTGATTTGAGGACTAATACAACAATCTGCACGACCTGAACCACACAACTGGGCAGGTATCCAGAGTGGAGAGGCGAACTGGGAGAGAAAGAAGCCGCTGAGGACAGGGAGCTGTTTTTGCCTGGGGAGAAGAGGCATGTGAGGCGGGGGGTGGGGGAATACAGGAAAAGCACCCACCCCTGAAAGCAGCTGGAGAGAAAAAGGAACAGTGGAAACAGCCACAGGGACTAAACAAAAAAGGGAGAAAGGAGAGGGTTTAAATTCCATTAAGACTCTATAAACAGGTGGAGCACAGAGTCTGAAACTCCACAGCTCAATACCTGGCGGAGCTCTGGTAGGAAGGGGAAATCCCTGGAGGCAGAGTGTGAGGTCTGAGGGGTCTGAGGGCCACACAGGGAGAGGTGGTTCCCCTACCGGGAGGACATTTGGTAGAGGCAGTGTGGCCTCCCCACAGGCAAAGGTCCCAGCAGATCCCTGAGAATGGCCACATTCACTGGTGTCAGAGCCAGGATGTTGAGGGTGAAGCCTGGTGCCAGATGTGTGCTGTGATTTGCCGTAATCCCTGAAATGCTGCTGCTACATGACTGCACAAACTTTTTTCTGGGAAGGGCTGGTGGCTGGCTGCAGTCTCTGGGCATCAGCAGTGGCACGGTCTCCTGAACATTCCTGGGGGTGGCCAGCACCCAGCCATTGCTGAGAGAGACCCTCCCCCAGAGAATAAGTACAGAAATGAGGGGTTGGGAAACACGGCCCCATCTGAGATAAAACTCAGGAGGGAGGTGCCGCCGGGCAGCCAGATGCCTTGGTCACACACAGTGTAGAAACGGAGAATGGACAGAAGCCAGAGACAAAGAAGGGGTGCTTGACTGCTAGTAGGGAAGAGCACAGAGTTCTGATACTAGAGACTGGGTAGCTGGGTGACTCCATTTTCACCCCTCCCATGCATGCCCCTACATGCCTACACCCACAACAATCTACCCCACTAAGCTAAGCAGCACCATCTAGTGGAGAATGTAGCCATTACACTAAGCCCTGCCCAAATGGGCCAACCGCACTCTTGAAGAACACAAGTCTCTCTGCCTGCTTAGTTTGCAGACTATAAAGTGCTTCATAGTTTGACTTCTAGGGGAAACCAGATGTAATTTCAATCATATTTGACTCTGTTTGTTAGTCCAACTATTTAATTTTTTTTCTTTTCTTATTCTTGAATACAGAAAGAGAAAAAATTTATTTTTATTTTCCATTTTTATTAAAAAGATTTTTAATTTTTTTCTACTATCTTACTTTTTTGTAAATTTTTTATATTCTATCTTACTTCCATTTCATTTTATTCTATTTTATTGCATTCATTTTCTCAAATGTTTTCCTTTTTCTTTTCTTTCTTTCCTTTTCTTCTCTTTCTCCCTTTTCTCTAATCTATCAAGTTTCTTTCAATAATGAGACCAAAACACACCTACTACCCAGCATTCTTCATTTGATTTTGTTGTTCTTAATTGTTTAATTTTTTTTGTACTTTATTAATTCCTTTTCTTTCTTCAAAATGACAAAACGAAGAAATTCATCCCAAAAGAAAGAACAGGAAGAAATGACAGCCAGGGACTTAATCAACACAGATACAAGCAAGATGTCTGAACCAGAATTGAAAATCACAATAATAAGAAAACAGGCTGGGGTTAAAAACAGACTAGAAACCCTTATTGCAGAGATAAAAGAAGTAAAAGCTAGTCAAAATGAAATAAAAAATGCTACTACTGAGCTGCAATCTCCAATGGGTGCCACAGCAGCAAAGATGGAAGAAACAGAGCAACGTATCCACGATAGAGAGGACAAACTTATGGAGAATAATGAAGCAGAAAAAAAGAGGCACACTAAGGCAAAAGAGCATGATATAAGAAATAGAGAACTCGGTGACTCATTAAAAAGGAATAACATCAGAATCACAGGGGTCCTAGAAGATGAGGAGGGAGAAAAAGGGGTAGAAGGTTTATGTGAGCAAATCATACTGGAAAACTTTCCTAACCTGGGAAACACAGACATCAAAATCCAGAAAGCAGAGAATGCCCATTAGATTCAACAAAACCAGCCATCAACAAAGCATATTATAGTCAAATTCACAAAATACTCAGGCAAGGAAAGAATCCTGAAAGCAGCAAGGGAAAGAAGTCCTTAACCTATAAGGGAAGATAGATCAGGTCTGCAGCAGACCTATCCACAGAAACTTGGCAGGCTAGAAAGGAGTGGCAGGATATATTCAATGTGCTGAATCGGAAAAACATGCAGCCAAGAATTCTTTATACAGCAAGGCTGTCATACAAAATAGAAGGAGACTTAAAGAGTTTCCCAAACAAAAATTAAAGGAGTTCATGACCACTCAACCAGCCCTGCAAGAAACTTTAAGGGGGACTCTCTGAGGGAAGAAAAGACAAAAAAAAAAAAAAAAAAGACCAAAAGCAACAAAGACCAGAAAGGACCAGAGAAGAACACCAGAAACTCCAACTCTACAGGTGACATAACAGCAATAAATTTGTATCTTTCAGTACTCACTCTAAACCTCAATGGACTAAACGCTCTAATCAAAAGACACAGGGTAACAATGGATAAGAAACCAAGATCCATCTATATGCTGTTTACAAGAGACCCATTTTAGACCTAAAGACACCTTCAGATTGAAAATAAGGGAATGGAAAACCATCTATCATGCTAATGGCCGCCAAAAGAAAGCCAGAGAAGCCATACTTATATCAGAAAATCTAGATTTTAAAATGAAAACTGTAACAAGGGATGAAGGGCATTATATCATGATTAAGGGGTCTATCCACCAAGATCTAATAATTGTAAACATTTATGCTCCAAATGTGGATGCATCCAAATATATAAATCAACTAATCACCAACATAAAGAAACTCATTGATAAGAGTAGGGGACTTCAACACTCCACTTCCAACAATGGACAGATCATCTAATCAGAAACTCAACAAGGAAACAATGGCTTTGAATGACACACTGGACCAGATGGACTTAACAGATATATTCAGAACACTTCATCCTAAAGCAGCAGAATATACATTCTCCACTGCACGTGGAATACTCTCCAGAACAGATTACATACTGGGACACAATTCAGCCCTCAACACGTACAAAAAGATGCAGATCACATCATGCATATTTTCAAACCATAACACTACAAAACTCAAAATCAACTACAAGAAAAAAATTTGGAAACATAACAAATACTTGGAGATTAAAGAACATCCTACTAAGGAATGAATGGGCTAACCAAGAAGTTAAAGAGGGAATTAAAAAGTACATGGAAGCCAAGGAAAAAGATAACACCACAGCCCAAAACCTCTGGGACACAGCAAAGGCGGTCATAAGAGGAAAGCATATAGCAATCCAGGACTTCCTAAAGAAGGAAGAAAGGTCTCAGATACACAACCTAACCTCATACCTTAAAGAGCTGGAAAAAGAACAGCAAATAAAACCTAAAACCAGCAGAAGGCAGGAAATAATAAAGATTAGGGCAGAAATCAATGCTATTGAAACAAAAAAAAAACAAAAAACAAAAAACAAAAACAAAAACAAACCAGTAGAATAGATCAATGAAACCAGAAGCTGGTTCTTTGGAAGAATTAACAAAATTGATAACCCTCAAGTGAGTCTGATCAAAAAGAAAAAGGAAAGGACCCAAATAAATAAAATCAAGAATGAAAGAGGAAAGATCGCAACCAACACAGCAGAAATACAAACAATAATAGGAGAATATGAGCAATTATATGCCAATAAAATGGGTAATCTGGAAGAAATAGACAAATTCTTACAAACATATGAACTACCAAAACTGAAACAGGAAGAAATAAAAAATTTGAACAGACCCACCCATAGCCAGTAAAGAAACTGAATTAGTAATAAAAATCTCCTGGGCGCCTGGGTGGCTCAGTCTGTTGGGTGTCCAACTTCGGCTCAGGTCATGATCTCACAGTATGTGAGTTCAAGCCTCACATCAGGCTCTGTGCTGACAGCTCAGAGCCTGGAGCCTGCTTCAAATTCTGTGTCTCCTCTGCCACTCTCTCACTCATGCTCTCTCTCTCCCTCTCTCTCTCAAAACTAAATAAACATTAACAAAAAAAGTCTTAAAAAAATTAAATTTAATTTAAAAATCCCCCCCCCCCAAAAAAAAAGTCCAGGGCTAGATGGCTTTCCAGGGGAATTCTACCAAACATTTAAGGAAGACTTAACACCTATTCTGTTGAAGCTGTTCCAAAAAATAGAAATGGAAGGAAAACTTCCAAACTCATTCTATGAAGCCAGGATTACCTTGATTCCAAAACCAGATAAAGACCCCACTAAAAAGGAGAACTACAGACCAATTTCCCTGATGAACATGGATGCAAAAATTCTCAACAAGATACTAGCCAACCGGACCCAACAGTACATTAAAAATATTATTCACCATAACAAGTGAGATTTATACATGGGATGCAGGGCTGGTTCAATATCCGCAAAAGAATCAATGTGATATATCACATCAATAAAAGAAAGAACAAGAACCACATGATCCTCTCAAAAGATGCAGAGAAAGCATAAGACAAAATACAGCATCCTTTCTTGATAAAAACCCTGAAGAAAACAGGAGTAGAAGGATCATACCTCAAGATCATAAAAGCCATATATGAAAGACACACTATTAATCTCATCTTCAATGGGGAAAAACTGAGAGCTTCCCCCTGACATCAGGAACACAGCAGGGATGCCCACTCTCACCACTGTTATTCAACACAGTGTTGGAAGTCTTAGCCTCAGCAATCAGACAACACAAAGGAATAAAAAGCATCCAAATAGGCAAGGAGGAAGTCAAACTTTCACTCTTTGCAGACAACATGATACTTTATACGGAAAACCCAAAAGATTACACCAAAAACAGCCAGAACTGATCCATGAATTCAGCAAAGTCGCAGGATATAAAATCAATACACAGAAATCAGTTGCATTCCTATACACCAATAATGAAGCAACAGAAAGAGAAATCAAGGAATCGGTCCCATTTATAATTGCACCAAAAACTATAAACTACCTAGGAATAAATCTAATCAAAGAGGTGAAAAATCTATACACTGAAAACTACAGAAAGCTTATGAAAGAAATTGAAGATGACACAAAAAATGGAAAAACATTCCATGCTCCTGGATGGGAAGAACAAATATTGGTAAAGTCAATACTACCCAAAGCAATCTGCATATTCAAAGCAAATCCTATCAACATAACACCAGCATTCTTCCCAGAGCTAGAACAAATAATCCTAAAATTTGTATGGAACCAGAAAAGACCCCGAATCAAGCAATCTTGAAAAAGAAAACCAAAGCTGGAGACAATCACACTCCTGGACTTCAAGACGTATTACAAAGGTGTAATCAACAAGACAGCATGGTACTGGCACAAAAACAGACACTCATATCAATGGAACAGAATAGAGAACCCAAAAATGGACCCACAAACATATGGACAGCCAATCTTTGACAAAGCAGGAAAGAATATCCAATGGATATTCTTCAGCAAGTGGTGCTGGGAAAACTGGACAGCGACATGCAGAAGAATGAACCTGGACCACTTTCTTACACCATACACAAAAAGAAACTCAAAATGGATGAAAGTCCTAAATGTAAGACAGGAAGCCATCAAAATCCTCGAGGTGAAAGCAGGCAAAAACCTCTCTGATCTTGGCCACAGCAACTTCTTACTCAACATGTCTCCAGAGGCAAGGGAAACAAAAGCAAAAATGCACTATTGAGACCTCATCAAAATAAAAAGGTTCTGCACAGGGAAGGAAACAATCAGCAAACTAAAAGACAATTGACAGAAAGGGAGAAGATATTTGCAACGACATATCAGATAAAGGGTTAGTATCCAAAATCTATAAAGAACTTATCAAACTCAACACCCAAAAAACAAATAATCCAGTGAAGAAATGGGCAAAAGACAGGAATAGACCCTTTTCCAAAGAAGACCTCCACATGGTTCACAGACACATGCAAAAACGCTCAACATCACTCATCATCAGGGAAATACAAATCAAAATCACAATGAGATACCACCTCACACCTGCTACAATGGCTACCATTAACAACTCCGGCAACACCAGACATTGTTAGAGGATACAGAGAAAGAGGATCTCTTTGCACTGCTGGTGGGAATGCAAACTGGTATAGCCACTCTGGAAAACAGTATGGAGGTTCCTCAAAAAATTAAAAATCGAACTACCCTACGACCCAACAATTGCACTAGGTATTTATCCAAGGGATACAGGTGTGCGGTTTCAAAGGAGAACATGCACCCCAATGTTTATGGCAACACTATCAACGATAGCCAAAGTATGAAAAGAACCCAAATGTCCATCAATGGAGGAATGGATAAAGAAGATGTGGGGGGTGTGTGTGTGTGTGTGTGTGTGTGTGTGTGTGTGTGTAAAGGAATATTACTCGGCAATCAAAAAGAATGAAATTTTACCAGTTGCAAATACGCGGATGGAACTAGAGGGTATTACGCTAAGCGAAATTAATCAGTCAGAGAAACACAAATATATGACTTCACGCATATGAGGAATTAAGATACAAAACAGATGAAGATAGGGAAGGGAAGCAAAAATAATATAAAAACAGGGAGGGGGACAAAACATAAATTCTTGAACAAACAGGATTGCTGGAGGGGTTGTGGAAGGGGGGATGGGCTAAATAGGTAAGGGGCATTAAGGAATCTATTCCTGAAATCATGGCTGCACTATATGCTAACCTGGATATAAATTAAAAAGTTAATTAATTAATTTTTTTAAAAAGATGTGGTACATATACACGATGGAGTATTACTCACCAACCAAAAGAATGAAATCTTGCCATTTGCAATTACGTGGATGGAACTAGAGGGTATTATGTTAAGTAAAATTAGAGAAAGACAAATATCATGACTTCACTCATGAGGAATTTAAGATGCAAAACAGATGAACAGAAAGGAAGGGAAGCAAAAATAATATAAAAACAGGGAGGGGGACAAAAACATAAGAGACTCTTAAATGTAGAGAAGAAACAGGTTGCTGGTGGGGTTTTGGGAGAGGGAATGGGCTAAATGGGTAAGGGGCATTAAGGAATTTACTCATGAAATCATGGCTGCACTATATGCTAACTAACTAGGATTGTAAATTAAAAAATAAATTTATTTAAATAAATAAAATAAAATAAACTGGTAATAGTAAATAGAGTGCCTTCCGGAATTCTGTGAGCCATCTAGCAAATTGTCAAACCCAAAGAGGAGGTCATGGGAACCCTAGATTTATAGCCAACTGGTCAGAAATACAGGACTTGAGACTGGCATATGAAGGAGGGGGCAGAATTGGAGGTCTGCACTAATTCCAGGTACTTATCACAGAATTGAATCGAAATTATAGGACATCCAGTTGGTGTCCAGAGAGTTGAAAAATTGACTGATATAGGGAAAAACCCCATACATTTGGTGTCAAAAGTGCTGTTGTTTAAAACAAAGTGACCCAGTTTTTACCATGCAGAATTTTTGTCGAAAAATGTATGATTACGAATAGTTCAAACCCAAAGCAATCTGTAGATTCAATGCAATCCCTATTAAAATACCAAGTATTTATGGGGCGCCTGCACGGCTCAGTCGTTTAAGCGTCCAACTTTGGCTCAGGTCATGATCTCGTGGTTTGTGGGTTTGAGTCCCGTGTCTGGCTCTGCCTGCTTCAGATTCTGTCTCTCCCTCTCTCTCTCTGCCACTCCACTTGCGCACGCACGCTCTTTCTCTCTCAAAATAAACATTAAGAAATTTAAAAAAAGAAAGTATTTTTCACTGAACTAGAACAAACAATATTAAATTTGTCTGGAACCAAAAAAGACCCCCAAATAGCCAAAGCGACCTTGTGAAAGAAGAACAAAGCTGATAGTCCCAGATTTCAAGATATACTACAAAACTGTAATAATCAAAACAGTATGGTATTGGCATAAAAATAGGCATATGGATCAATGGAACAGGACAGCCCCAAAATAATAATTGACATTTATGTGGTCAATTAATTTATGACAAAAGAGGCAAGAATGCACAATGAGAAAATGTCAGCCTCTTCAATAAATGGTGCTGGGAAAACTGGACAGCTACAGCTTTTGGCTATTTACCCAAAGAAAATGAAAGCATTAATTTGAAAAAATACATGCTCCCTTATGCTTACTGCAGCATTATTTATAATGGCCAAGATATGGAAGTAACCCAAATGTCCACTGATGGATGCATGGATAAAGATGTGGTTTGTGTACACACACACACACACACACACACACAGGACTTTTACTCAGCCATAAAAAAGGTATGAGATCTTGCCATTTGTGACAACATGGATAGACCTGGAAGGTATTATGCTAAGTGAAATAAATCAGACAGAGAAAGACAAATCTTGTATGATTTCACTTATATGTGGAATCTAAACAAACAAAAAGCAAAAAACAGACCCACAGATATAAAGAAATGAAGGCTTCCAGAGGGGAGAGGGTGTGAGGATCAGCAAAATGGGTGAAGGGGAGTGGGAGATACAGGCTTCTAGTTATAGAATGAATAAGTCGCAGAGATAAAAGATGCAGTATATGGAATATACTGGTCATTGGTATTGTATAATGACTGACGGTAGTTACACTTGTATAGAGCATAGCATAATGTATAGAGAAGTTGAATCACTATGTTGTACACCTAAAACTAATGTAACACAGTATATCAACTATACTTCAATAAAAAAGAATTCAAGAAATAAAACTTACATAGTAATATGAAAAATGAAAATATATATTTATTAAGTGATATTTAAAAATACATTCAATAACACTCTTGACAACTGATGCCAAAAATTATGTATCTCTGGTGCCACTAACAGAAAAGCCTAGCAAAAACTAGTCTAGGGAAATGGTTCCAGATCAGAACATAAAAAAAACCTTAACAGGGGCACCTGGGTGGCTCAGTTGGTTACACGTCTGACTTCAGCTCAGGTCATGATCTCACCACTCATGAGTTCGAGCCTTGCATCTGGCTTTGTGCTGACAGCTCAGGGCCTGGAGCCTGCTTCCGATTCTGCGTTTCCCGCTCTTCGTGTCCCTCTCCTACTTACCTTCTGTCTCTTTTTTAAAAAACCTTAACAAATATACTTTGTGAAATAACTATTTTCACTTGGTATAACTAAAAATAAACTGCATAAACTGGAGGAAGGTAACAGAAAAAACCTCTATCCCTGAGACAGGGGTAGAAAACATCATAGACCTTTAGATATCCCCTACCATTGGGGAGAGGCAGAATCACTAAGAAGTGGGGATACACTGTTACAGCTTTAAACTGAAACAAAAACATAAAACAACTCCCCCCCAACTAGCACCCTTACCCACTTCCACCACTGTGTTAGCAAACACTGAAGAATAAATAATATCAGTCTACTGCTGGGGAGGGAAGAGCATACAAAGAGACCCTTTCTGAAATATCATAACAACAAGAAAATAAGATAAAAAGTTGAAGGTAGAGCAAACATTTGAAGAATCCTCTGGCAAATGAGACTCCACCCTAAAAAAGGTAACCCTAGACTTGAATTTGAAGCCTATAGTGCTCTATGGCTAAGTATAGCAATACAAAATACAGCTCAACCACAGATGAGACTGACTCAACTACTCATGCTAAAGGCCTAGCCAGGCATAAATACTATCTTCCTCAGTCTCTACTGTGCAACATAAAACATCCACCTTTCAACCACAAATTATAAGTTACACGAGGAAGCAAGGAAAAACATGAATAGTGAGTTCAATAAAGCTTTGGAATGGTTCAATAGTAAACTCAACAGAATCAAGTAATAGATTGTACAAAATGAAACAGAAGGGGAAAAAAATGTGTGGGTAGAAAAGAACAAAAAATTTAAGAGCTGTAGGATAATCAAATGATTTAACACACATGCAGGTGTAATCCTAGAAGTAAAAGAGAATGGAGCAGAAGAAACATCTGAACACATAAATGCTGAGAATTTCCCAAAACAAAGACACAGAAGTTGTTCGGACAATAGGTAGGATAAATTATACCTCTAACCCCACCCCCAAACCATATTAAAATAGACAAATCATATTCAAATCATATTCAAACTACTCAGAACCAAAGATAAAAAGAAAATGTTTAAGGCACCCAGAGGAAAAAAGACATACTGTATTGAAACATTTCTCACTGAAAACTAAGTAAGCCAGAAGACAGTCAAGTGACAAGTTTACAACACCAAGAAGAAAAACCGGAATCCTATACCCAGAGAAAATATCTTTCAAAAAGAAAGGTCAAATAGACTTTTCCAAGAAATGAAAACAAGTAAGTCATTACCAGCAAACCTGCACCACATAAAAGGGGGAAAGAGTACTTTAGGTGGAAGGAAATCGAATACCAAACCAGACACATGTATGTACACAAAGGAAAAAGAATAAGGAACAGCATAAATGAAGGTACACAGAAAATATAGTTGTTCTCTTATTTTTAACTTCTCGAAAAGATAATTGGCTGCCTAAAAGCATAAGAGTAAAAATTTAATGTGTTTATAGCGTATGTTAAATTAATACACATGACAGTAGCAAAGATGGGAGAAAGGAACTTAATACACACTGTTGTATACTACAGGTAAAATGCTATATCACGTATCTCAATCTTTATATTGCTAGTCAGTAAGAAGCTACTTAATCATAGCACTACAGTGTTTAACCCAACACTAACTCCATTAATAAATTATTTTTATAATAATAAAAACAATGGCCAACATTTAAGTGCTGGAAAATACTGGTACCTCACTCCCAAAATATAAGAACAGTAATAACTTTCCCAAACCACCAAGTTCAAAAGTTCATCTGACAGATGAGGAAAAGAGGCCCAGGAAAATCACCATATTTTCTGAATTCTAAGACATATATGTATTTTCCAGCATTTTTAATGTTCCAGAAATCATGACGCATCCAACACATCTAATGTGTAATATCTTTCTTCATCCCCAAAAAATTATTTCTAAAGCAATAGTTACATTACAACTGACAATGCTTTAACATTTATGAAATACTAAGTGCCATGGTCATTACCTCAGCTTTGTTTTTAGGATTGGTGAGAGGGGGTGTGCAAAGGATAGCAAGGATATTTTGATGCTACGTTTAAAAAAAATCACGTGCTTGTTATTATTGTAACTGGTTACAAGATCTTTATTTAAAAATCTCTTTGGCGATTTTCGGTAGCTATTAAAAAATAAAGAAGAATAAAAAACATTTCTTAAATATTTGGTAGCCATGAATATCCAGACTGAGACCTGTCATACTGTTATACTAATGTGGCATAAAAGTGGTATAAAATTGATGGTTGTGGTAATGATCTCACTAACCCCCTTTCAGATAATGATATCATCCCAGTAAATAATATGATGAGTTCAGAAGAGAGGGAAATTAATCTGCATTTTAAAAGAGAAAGACTTACTCTATAATATATCAAGAGCTCTTAGCATGTAGTTAAAAGATTTTTTTAAAAAGGCAGAGGTACATAGGTCTCCACAGTTAAAGAAAGGTTGTGCTGTGTTTCAACCACTAGTATATGCCCTGATCCTTCTCTTCCACTGTATTTTGGCTACAAGTTACAAAGGTATTCCACTATTCCTTGGGAAAGTAGTAAGGGAAAGCAGTAAGTGATGCAAACTGTTTCATATCACGGCATTTCAAGTGACAGAGACTTGGGTTTGAAGCCAGGCTTTATTAATTTATTGGCTCTATGATCTTAGGCAAATCACTTAACTTCCTGAGCCTTAGTTCCATCCTACTGCATATAGGTGAAGGAAATATGTCACATGTCTTCTCATTCCAGGACGCAGGCTGAAAAGCTGCTCCTGTGTGTAAATGCTATTCTCAGGGCAGAAGACAGAAAGCAGAGCTTGACTCCACTTTGTTAATAAGTAAGAATTAATTCATGATCAATGACCTCATGACTTTTTTCTGAGTAAATTCTACTACAGCTTTTAAACTGTGTGATTAATAGTCAATAGAACCAAATAAATATTTTTAATTTTTGCTTCATTTTACATAATTTTCATTGAAGATCAATATTTTTCTATTTAAACTTTTAATGAAGATTTGATTCATCAATTAGTTTTACTCCCTTATCAAAATTTTTCTATGTGATCTTTTGAAGATGTTATTTCTTTCAAAACTAATTTTCTCACAACACAGCAGACCTAAATTTGTTAGTGAAGAATTGATTTTTCTGGAAATTCCCAGACAACAACAAACTTATTCTGTGCATTAAAAAAAAAAGCTGCTATACAGTTTATTCTTAATTTGATATGTAAATATTTTATTATGTATCTCTACAAGATACTTTAAAAATACAACCATACTAGCATTACCACACTGAAAACAAAACAAAACAAAAAACAAAACAACACAAAACACGGTTTCCCCCAAATTCTTATGTTGAAACCCAATGTGAGGTGGGATGCTTTGGGGGGGAGTGATTAGGTTGTGAGGGTAGAGTCCTCATGAATGAAATTAGTTGCCCTTACAAAAGAGGCCTGGGAGAGCTCCCTGAAGACATAGCAAAGACGGTTATCTAACGAAGCAGGAAGCAAGCCCTCACCAGACATTATAGGTGTGGGCACCTTAATCTTAAACTTCCCAGACTCTAGAACTGTAAGAAACCAATTTCTGTTGTTTATAAGCCATTCAGAATATGGCACTGTATTACATCCCAAACAGACGGAGACAAAAACTAACAAAAATTCCTTAGTATCACCAAATATTTAGTCAGTATTCAAGTTTCCCCAATTGTCTCACAATTTTTTTTGCAACTTGTTTGTTCAAATCAGGATCTAAAACATATTATAATTGGTTGCTAGATTCTTAAGTGTCTTAATATGTACATTTTCTTTCTCTCTCTCTCCTTCCTCACAATTTATTTGCTGAAGAAACCAAGACATTGGTCTTGAGTAGTTTCCCAAAGTCTGCATTTTGATGATTCTGTCCTCTGTATTTCCAAGGGCAATGGTAGTCAGTTCCAGAGAACTGATCAAATTTAAACGATATTTTTTGGCAAAAACCATCTCCCAGTTGGTGCACTGTATCTCCATCAGGAGGCACATAATGACTGCTTATCTTAGTATATCTTTATGATATTAGTAGCCATTGATGGTCACTGCCTACATTCACAAATTGATTAAAGGTTAAAAAATGCTGGTAAATATAATTCTACCATTTTTTATTAATTGGCTAGAATACTTTATTTTATTTTATTTTTTATTTTTGTGTTTTGAGAGTGAGAGAGACAGAGCATGAGTGGGGAAGAGGCAGAGAGAGGGGGGGAGGCAGAATCCAGAGCAGGCTCCAGACTCTGAGCTGTCAGCACAGAGCCTGAGGCAGGGCTTGAATGCATGAGGGATCATGCAAGAACCCTCATGACCTGAGCCGAAGTCAGACACAAATGACTGAGTCACCAAGGTGCCCCTAGAATACTTTTATAGTGAGAAAACTCCCCTAATCTACTATTTGGCCTTCCTGATACACACACACACACACACACACACACACACACACACACACACACACACACTTTTTTATTTTGAGAGAGAGCATAAGCAGGGGAGGGGCAGAGAGTGAGGGAGTGAGGGGATCCAGGGCAACCTCTACGCTGTCAGAGCCCGATGCAGGGCTCAAAACCCACAAACTATGAGATCATGACCTGAGTTGGAATAAGAGTCAGATGCTTAGCCACCCTGGCACTCCACTGAGATATATTTTGTATACAAGAGCCGGGGGGGGGGGGGTGCAACTAGTTGATTAGAGGTGCTAGGGGTGCTTATTGCTTGGATATTAGTGATTGTTTCTCAGACTTTTCAGTGGACAGTGCTGGAAAACACATCATGAATTTATACTTATATTCCCATATACATATACTCTTTTCCTTCTCTTCTCAACTAAATTAATGACTACATTTTTATATAGATTAAATGTTTCAATATGAACAATGTTTCAGTGTTCCTTCCTAGAGGGCATTCTGAAATAAGGTAACAGGGAGGTAGGATAATGAGAAAAAGAAAGTAATTCCAAGGATATCTTCAAAAAGGGTATATTTAAGCATAAAGCATGAAAATACTAAGCCTAGATAGATATTTGTGGAAGAGACTTCTGATGCTCTCATAAATCTACTTCTCCTCTCTTTTGGGGCAAAAGACAAGGAGACATTTCCTCATGCTCCTTCCAATTGAAAAGAGCTATATGACTATTTGTGGCCAAAGGGTTAATGACACAATGACATACACCACTTCTGGGCTAAGTACCTAATAGCAGGGAAGAGACCCCTCCCTAGCATGACCACCTCTACCTTGGTGATTTATAGCTCTTTCTGACAAAGGAGTTGTCATGGAGAATCACTAACTCCATCAACAGAATTTTTCTGAGTGAAAAATAACCTTGTGTTATCTCAAGCTACTACTGTAGGGGAAACATCTGTTACAAAAGCATAACCTCATCTCTATTGACTCACAGAATTAAAAAAGAAAAGGGTACAAATGCTAAAAGTTAAAAAATATATATTTTCCCAAAGACCATAATTCCACCAACCTATATGCCTAAGATTTATCTTTAGGTAATTTAATGACAAATACATACTAACATGAATACACAAAATGAGTCACACTGTATGTTGCTGAAGTTCAATGAATAATTCAAGTACACAATAAGACCCACAGTACATAATCTACAAAACATGACGCGCTCATTTGCATAAAATATACTTAACACCCATAAAATTTCAAATATTGTTATTCAAATGCAAAGTCTGATTCTCTATATATATGTACTGAAAAAATGTTTCCTCTTACAGATATAAAAAGTATTTCTGTCTACACTACTGTCTTTGCGGAGAGTCTATTACAACAAAATGTGTTTTTTTCAAATGCATTTCATTATACTAATCAAATTTTCCTTTTCTGTAATTTCTATACCAAAATATCATTAAGAGAGAGTCAGACTTAGCTCCAAAAAATAATAAAGGGCCCTTGAAGTTCTGAATAAGATACAAGAGCATAATGTAAATTCCATAAAAAAAGAATAAATACTAAGAAAATGACTATCAGGGATTGGGAGGCCAAAGCTCATATAGAGTTGACCAGTCAGAAGACAAACCTCAATTAATATCCAGTGCTTTTAGAAGGGACCCCAGAAGGGGCGCCTGGGTGGCTCAGTTGGTTAAGCGTCCGACTTCAGCTCAGGTCACGATCTCACAGTCCGTGAGTTCAAGCCCCGTGTCGGGCTCTGGGCTGATGGCTCGGAGCCTGGAGCCTGCTTCCAATTCTGTGTCTCCCTCTCTCTCTCTGCCCCTCCCCCGTTCATGCTCTGTCTCTCTCTCTCTCAAAAATAAATAAACGTTAAAAAAAAAAAAAAAAAAAAAAAAAAAAAAAGAGACCCCAGAAGAATCAATCCTTACTATTAGAGCTGTTAAACAAGACTTAGAGCAAAGACTACTTTAAAATAAGCCCCAGAACGATTAGACTAATCTGCAATTAATTTCACCATATGCTAGAATAAAAGACTGGCAGCATTCTTTAACTGAACACAACAAAATTCAAGTACTCAAGACAGAAAGTTTATAATATCCAGCAGATGTAAGCAATTACTAGACATAAGAAGAAAAGGAAAATGTAACCAATCACCAGAAAAAAAATCAGGCAAAAGAGAGAGAATAAAAACTGGCATAAAAGAAGCTGAAAATAATTATTAAACAAGCTTAAAGATTTAAATGAAGACATGAATATGAAAACTGAAATTATATTTTAAAAGAAAAATGTAGGGGCGCCTGGGTGGCTCGGTCGGTTGAGCCTCCAACTTCGGCTCAGGTCATGATCTCACGGTTCATGGGTTCCAGCCCCACATCGGGCTCTGTGCTGACAGCTCAGAGCCTGGAGCCTGCTTCAGATTCTGTGTCTCCCCCTCTCTCTGTCCCTCCCCCACTCACACTCTGTATCTCTCTCTCTCTGTCTCAAAAACAAAGAGTAAAAAAAAAAAAAAAATTTTTTTTAAAAAGAAAAAAGAAAAATGTAATTGTTAGAGTGAAAAAAATAACAATACCTGAAAAAGTTTACTATAGAGCTTTAACAGCATATTTAACCTTGGCAAATAAAAAAATCAGTGAACTTGAAGACAGGACAACAGTAACTATCCCAACTGAAGTACAGTGAGAAAAAAAGGTTACAAATGGGGGGTAAGGAGGAGATGGAAAGTAAATAAAAGAAGATCAGAGTCCCAATAATATGAAAAATCACTATTTTGTATACATGTAATTGGAGGCCAAGAAAAGGGAAGACATATTTCAAAGATAGTGGCAGAATATCTCAAGCTGGATTACAGATCCAAGATGCTCAAAGAACCTCATACAAGATAAACATAGAAAACCAAGGGTGCCTGGGTGGCTCAGTCGGTGGAGCATCTGACTTCAGCTCAGGTCATGATCTAGTGGTTTATGAGTTCAAGCCCCGTATGGGGCTCTGTGCTGACAGCTCAGAGCCTGGAGCTCTGATACTGTAGCTTTGGATACTGTAGCTTTGGATACTGTGTCTTCCTCTGTTGCTGCCCCTCCCCCACTCACAAGTCTGTCTGTCATCTCTCTCTCAAAAATAAATTAACATTAAAAAAAGAAAACCAAACTATATCATAAATTTTTGAAAAAACAATGAAAATCTTGAAAGCACTGAGGGGAAAAAGGACACATTACATAGCAAAACAAAAATAAAAATGATCACTGACTTCTAATCAGAAACAATGCAAGCCAGAAGACAATAAAAGGAATCCATCTGAAGTGCTGAAAAGAAGAATAAAAACTTCCGCACACTGCCTAGGATTCTATATTCAACAACAAAAGGCCAAACAACCCAGTTAACAATAAGCAAATGAAAAACAAAAACCAAAAAAGGAGACTTTATAACAAAATGGGCAATGACTTAAACAGACACTTATTTCTCCAATTAAGATATACAAATGACCAATAAGCACATGAAAAGATCCTCAGCGGGGCACCTGGGTGGTTCAGTCGGTTAATCGTCAGATTTCGGCCCAGGTCATGAGTTCGAGCCCCACATGGGGCTCTGTGCTGACAGCTCAGAGCCTGGAGCCTGCTTCGGATTCTGTGTCTCCTTCTATCTCTGTCCCTCCCCCACTTGTGCTCTGTCTCTCTCGGTCTCTCAAAAATAATAAATGCAAAAAAAAAAATTTTTTTTTTAAATTCTCAACATCTTAGTCATTAGGGAAATGAAAATCAAATGAACAAAACTATCTTTTAATCACTAAAAATATCAATTCTTACATTTTTCTATTACTTTGAAAAAGGGCTCAATTAAAATCTTTATAAAACTGAATTTAAAAATGCACCTTTCTAAGAGGTCATATATGAGAAATAGACCAACTCCCTCATATTCCTAACCCAGTTAACTTAGAAGTTACAAAAAAAAAAAAAAAATTAGAGTCCATATTATGACAAAGATCATGTTCTAGAAATTTTAAATGGTAATCAAATTAACCAATAAGAATTAAAGTAAATGTATGCTTACTTTATTTAGACAAGTATTTGACAAGATCTCATAATATTATATTTTAGATATTTCGGTAGACTGTGGGCTGAATATTATAGTTAGGGCCATGCAAATATGGCTGAGTGATTATAAACACAAAGAGTACTGATTAAACAATTCTATATTTTCCTTGGGAAAAGGCTCTAAAGAAGTTCTAACTGGACTCTATTTTGATCATAACTATTAAACATCTTTTTATCAGTGATTTGGATTTGACATAGAAGGCATGTGTATTAGTTCTGTAAATGAAAAAGTGGGAGGAATGGCTAATAAAATAGGTAACATATAGTATCAAATTCATCTTAGGCTAGGGCACTAGGCTAAAGGCAACAAGATTAAATGTATTTAAATTAGTTTCTTAAAAACTCAGAACATATAAGGATAGAAAAACAAGATTAAGCTTGAAAATTTTAGCTAATAAAGCTATGACCTTTTTGCTTAAGTTAACACAATTTTATGCTGCATGGTGGTGATTAAAGAATTAAATATTCTCCTACTGTTCATTAATCTAATTCCATCGAAATAGAGAACAGCATGGGATTAACCAGTATGCATATTAACTACGGTTAAGAAGCAGCAGGGGAAAAGGACACGTTCACATGCCTAGAAAGGAAGGTTCCAGTTTCCCAATTCAAACAGCTGAATTCCATCCCTATGACATAGCAGATTTCCAATGAGTGGTTCTAGTAGTACAAACTTCGGCATCATGATACTGTACCAAAATCCCCCGGTGGCTTCTAGTTCCACCCCCATCTCTAAAGCCAGAAAATGAGGCTGGGACTAGGTCAGGGGAATATACCTAACTGTTTCAATGCTTCCAAATTTAAATGGGGTGAAACCAAAAAAAATTTTTTTCATTGAATTTATGACATCCTACATCTTCAAGTTGAGTTGTCACATCAGTTTACAACATTAAACAATTAGCAAGATTTTAAAAAAACTTGAATACTGTAAGAGAAATGCTAAACAGAAGGATGTTGTGAATGAAAAACCTACTACTTTTTTTTTCTTTTAAGTTTTTTACTTTGGGAGACAGAGACAGCACAAGTGGGCAGAGAGGGGCAGAGAGAGGGAGAGAGAGAATCCTAAGCAGCCTCTGCACTGACAGCGCAGAGCCTGATGTGGGGCTCAAACTCACCAAACCGTAAGATCATGATCTGAGCTGAAACCAAAAGTCAGACACTTAACTGACTGAGCCACTCACCTCTTGACAAACCTACCACTTTTAAAAGTCATTACTGGGGCGCCTGGGTGGCGCAGTCGGTTAAGCGTCCGACTTCAGCCAGGTCACGATCTCGTGGTCCGTGAGTTTGAGCCCCACGTCAGGCTCTGGGCTGATGGCTCGGAGCCTGGAGCCTGTTTCCGATTCTGTGTCTCCCTCTCTCTCTGCCCCTCCCCCGTTCATGCTCTGTCTCTCTCTGTCCCAAAAAATAAAATAAACGTTGAAAAAAAAAAAATTTAAAAGTCATTACTTACAATGAGATATTATTGAGCCATAAAAAGAAATGAAGTTCTAAAACATGCTACAATATAGATGAATTTTGAAAACATTATGTAAAAAGTGATACAAGCCACACACACAAAAAAACAAGTATCATATGCTTCCACTTACATGAAATATTTAGAATAAGCAAATTCAATACAGGTAGAAAGTGGACTGTGGTGGGGGAGAGGGGTGCATTATTGCTTAATGGGTACAGAATTTCTGTTTGGGGTGATGATAAAAACATTTTAGACAAAGATAGTGATGTGTCCCTAATACTGTGAATGCAATTAATGCCACTAAAATGCAGTTAAAATGGTTAAAATGGCAAAATTTGTTCTATATATTTTACCACAAATGCATCTCTGCCCTCTCTAGCTTAGTAAGATCTAGCAAAGAAAGTGACTTACTTCAGTCCTGACCACTGCAAGTCTGTAGTGTCATGGAATTACTCACAATATTTAAAGACTGACTAGCAAAATCAAACAAAACCTAACCCAAAGGTAGCCCTTAAATAACTCACAAGTAGTTCTAGTTATTAAGAAACAAGGAAATCATTCCCAACTTACAAATGCACTATACACCTACAGTTTGTAAAAATGACTATTTAGAATACAGAACGCATTTTCCCTTAGTAATTAATGATCAGATTTCCCTAGGTAACCCCCAGAATTCTACCTAAATTACAATGTGGCTATAATACTGAGTAATTCACAACAACCATGATAAGGACTTTAAAGGCATATTACTGTGAATGTATGTATTTCATCTGTATTATCATTAACTAAATAAGCTTGGGAGCTAGTATAGGAATGCAGTCATCATTTACAAATATTGTTTCCAGAGAGAAATGCTTCCACTCTGTGATAAGAAAGGTGAATAAAAAGACAACATGAATATGTCCCCGCCCATCTCTCCTTCCTTTCCTGGTCCTTCCTGCTGGGATTATTAGACGGACAAAAATAAGCTAAAAAACAGAGTGAGCAGCTGGAGGAGGGGCAGGAGATATTATCAGGTCCCTACATCCCAGAAATGGTACATCTAGCCAAAATCACATTCACAGAACCTGGACTACCATTCCCCTAAGGATGGATAATCAAGACAGTAACATGTTTGTGACTGCCTTTTGCCCATTCCTTCCTATTATTTTAGGACTCTAGGTCAAGTCAAGAAATAATGAGGCAACTGATCACAGAGCATTCTTTCTGCACTATATTCACTGACTACTGGCAATAATCAACCTGCAGGGAAGTTAACAGTACCAGGGAATGCTAGTGAGGTGCTGTCACATGCCAATGCTGCCCTGGGACTTTAAAAAGATAGGGACTCTAAATACTATTTTGAAGAATGATGATAGTAACTTTGTGCTAAGACATTGTTTTCTTACTTGTTCCCCCAGTAACTACAGATACACATTTAACAAATAAATAGCCTTTGGGATATCTTATTATCAACCAAATTTGAGAAACACCCCACTAACCCAAACACATATTCATTCTAGGCAACAACAACAAAAATAAATAAGTGGGACTATATCAAACCAAAAATGCCTGCACAGCAAAAGAAACCAACAACAGAATGAAGAGGCAACATATGGAATGGGAGAAGATATTTGCAAATATTTGCAAAATATGATAACATATATATGTTGTATGATACCATACAATGCAATAGTGCGTGCACACACACACACATACACAAACCTGATTTTTCAAATGGCACAGGAACCAAATAGACATTTTTCCAAAGACATACAAATGATCAATAGGTATATGAAAAGGTGCTCAACATCACTAATCATCAGAAAATGAAAATCAAAACCACAATGAGACAGTATCTCACATCTGTTAGAACAACTATCACCTATAGACAAACACATCAAAAAGTATAAAATATCAGGAATTGAATTAACCAAGAAGGTGGAAACTTATACTCTGAAACCATAAGACAATGATGAAAGAAACTGAAGACCCAAAGAAATGGAAAGATATATTGCACCCATGAATTGGGAAAATTAATATCGCTAAAATATTCATACTACCCAAAACAACCTACAGAGACAATGTAATCCCTATCAAAATTCCAATGGCATTGTTCACAAAACTGGAACAAATAATCCCAAAATTTGTATGAAACCATAAAAGATCCCCAAAAACCAAAGCAATCTAGAGAAAGAAGAACAAAGCTGGAGGTATCACAAATCCCAGATTTCAAACTATACTACAAAGCTATAATAAAGTCAAAACAGTATGGTACGGGCACAAAAACAGACACACAGATCAATGAATAGAATAGTGAGCCCAGAAATAAACCCATGTTTAGAAGGTCAATTAATCTTCAACAAAGGAGATAAAAGGAACAGTCTCTTCAGTAAATGGCTGTTAGAAAAACTGGACAACTACATGAAAAAGAATAAAACCAGGACCACTTTCATTATAGCATATACAAAAGCAAACTCCAAATGGATAGAAACCTTAATGTAAGACCAGAAACCATAGAGCTCCTAGAAGAAAACACAGGCAATAAGCTCTCTGACATCAGTCGTAGCAATATTTTCTTTTGGATCTGTTTCCTCAGGCAAGGGGATCAAAAGCAAAAATAAACAAATAGGGCATCAAACTAAACAAAACTCTTGCACAGCAAAGGAAACCATGAGCAAAATGAAAAGGCAACCTACTGAATGGGAGAGGATATTTGAAAATGATATAACCACAAGAAGTTAATACCCAAAATATGGAAAGAATTCACACAGGACACCTAGGTGGGTCAGGCGGTTAAGAGTCTGACTTTGGCTCAGGTCATGATCTTGCAGTTCCTGAGTTTAAGCCCCACATCAGGCTTGTGCTGACAGCTTAGAGTCTGGAAACCACTTCAGATTCTGTGCCTCCCTCTCTCTCGCTGCCCCTCCCCCACCCATGCTCTGTGTCTCTCCCTCTCAAAAATAAACATTAAAAAAAATGTAAAAAAACCAAAACCTCACATAACTCAATATCAAAAGAACAAACAATCCACTTAAAAAATGGGAAGAGGACCTACATGCACATTATATAATAGAGAACACATACAAATGGCCAATAGGCACGTGAAAAGATGTTCAACATCACTAATCATCAGGGAAAGACAAATCAAAACCACAATGAGAAATAAGCCAGACAAAGACAAAAACTTCATGGTATCACTTACATGTGGAATATATATTTTTAACAAATTTTTAAAATTTATATCCAAGTTAGTTAACATATATTGTAATAATGATCTCAGGAATAGAATTTAGTGCTTCATCACTTACATATAACACCCAGTGCTCATCCCAACAAGTGCCCTCCTTAATGTCCATCACCCATTTAGCCCATCCCCCCATCCAATACCCCACCAGCAAATCACAGTTTGTTCTCTGCATTTAAGAGTCTCCTATGGTTTGTCTCCCTCTCTGTTTTTATCTTATTTCTTCCCTTCCCCTATGTTCATCTGTTACATGTGGAATATTTAAATAAAAAAAAGAAAAGAAAAGGGATTCACACTCTTAGAAACAGAGTAGGAAAGTGGTTGTCAGGGGCTGGCGAGTGGGAGACAGGTTGGTAAAAGTGTACAAACGTTCAGCAGTAAGATGAATAAAGTTTCAGGTTCTACTGTAAAACATGGTGACTATACTTAACATTGTATTATATAATTCAAACTTGTTAAGAGATTAGAACCTAAATGTTCTCATCAAAAAAAAAAAAAAAAAAGGAAAGAAAGAAAAGAAAAGAAAAAAAGGAACCCCCAAGAATTAGATACTACCAAAGGAAACTGTCACATTGTCAATTAAAAACAAAAAAGTAAATATCTCAATTCACTTGTAATATAAGACATCTTAACTCTGATAGAATACATAAAAAAAAAATGGTAAGATCCTTCTCTCTAGGAAGGCAAAGTAGGTGGCCAGGGGACTGGGTGAAAAGGAGATTTTTCACTGTTCGTTCTTTCCTTTTTTTTTTTTTGTAATTTTGAACCATGAGGATATATCATTTGTTTAAAAATACAGAAAGAGGGGGAAAAAAAAGCATTTCCTACTTTCCCTCACAAATTATAGAGTACCATCAGAGACATACATAACTCGGGCAAAAAATGAAGTCATTGTCACTAGGCAAGATACTTTTCCAAGTAAGACAGTGCTACACATTTTATATAAAAGTAAGAGTCAACATGACAAATCAATGTAAAAGTCTGCAATTCTCAGTGGAACACAGTTGTTAACTCAGGAACCAAACAGAAATGAGTTCAAATCCTAGCTCTTCTACTCAGGGATTGTGTGGTCTTGGATAAGTTATATAATTTCAACTTAAGTTTAGAAAACAAGATTAATAATAATAGCACCTATGCCCCACATGGTATATAGAATGTGGTGTAAGAATTAAATATGATTTACATGTTTAGCATAGTGCCAAGTACATGGTAAATAAGTCCATAAATGTTATTTATTTTCATCATCAGTTGGAGGCAACATAGAAAAGTAGTTAATATGGATTTGGATACTTGGACTTGAATCTTGGATCTATGCATTAGCTTTTAATATTTAGATAGTAAACTAACCTCCTTAAGCCTCAGTATTTTTTCCTCATTCATAAAATGGTAATAATATCATTACTTGCATCATGAGAAAAGTCATATAACTTAAACAAGATGTCAAATAAAACTTTGGAAATTCACTAGGCAAACACAATCTTAACCAAGTGTTCAAAGTTAACATCCCCAATAACAGGATAAACCAGCTACATGTAGTTGTTCAAAGCACTGAATGACATGTTCACAAAGTCGCTAATAAAGTAACAAGCATATAGTATTAATAAAGAACAACCAAAGTTCTTCACAGTTACATAGTTTCTCTGAGGGAAAGGTTTGGTTTCAAATAAACAAGTTGCTTTTACTTGTACCTTGTATAATATTTGCAAACTGTTATTATATATAACTATGTCATGCCAGTTTTGAGTTCTCAGGCTGAAATTATCCATGAGGATAAAACAAACAACTTTGCCATTACAGCATGATGCTCTCAAATGACCTAATAAGTAGACTAATGACAATTAAACAGTTCAGGTAGTATCTCTTTGGAGTTTAAGTGTAGTAAATATCCTATTATCTTTCAAAATAAATACACTGGTGAGGGCTTAATGTGGCTCCCAAGGATTACTGAAAAAAATAATCCTAACCCTATGAGGAAAAAAAACAGACAATAAAAAATAAATAGGGGCTATTTTTCAGTCCAAAAACTTTTCGATACAAAGCTTTGAAAAAAACAACAAACTCACGCCAATTCATGTCCTTACCTACACCCTTTGGTAGCTTATACTGACCTAAACTCTGTACCACTCAACCATTACATAAATACTATAGAACTCTATGAGAAATGGGAAAAACAAAACCTAACTCAATAACTTGTGTAAGAATGTGCCAAATACTGTATCAACAGCTGGATTTTATTTTATTAACAAGAGCAACTGGAATACTCATTCTAAAACAAGGGAGGACAGGTTATAAATATTTTAAATATCATCATCAGAACAATGTCACCCATACAATAAATTTTCAGTCATCTGTTGAAAATCTCAAACTGAGACATAAACAACCAAGAATACATAAGTATATAAACCTATTTCCAGTAGTCAAGGAAGATGCTCCTAATTAAATAAAAATATTTTCAGAAAGTAGTAAGTAACTAACCTGGCATTTTAGAACATGGGCATTTATTACCACAATTCCACAGACACATGGCCACATGCAGGTTCTAAGGATTAGGACCTGGAGAGTCTGGGGGGCCATTATTCAGCCTAACACACTGTCCAATCAGAACACCTATAGTCCCAAGAGGGATGGATAAACTCCCATTTTTTTCCCTCTCTGTTGTCCTACAGATTGGCTCTGGACACAATCACAGTAGTGGAAAGTGTGGCACCAGCCTTCCGATAGGTAAACTCAAAACGGCAGCACCAGGGAAAGAGAAAGCAGTATGGATACTGAAAGGAGGAAGGAGCTCAGGAGAGTTGGTTTTGAACTCCTTGGTTCATCTCCTAACTGCACATGCATGGATCAGAATCTAAACATCACCACAAAGTCTGAGAACTAAAATTTAGGACAGATCACTGTCTAGGTTCCAGACTGGCCACTGGGTGGTGCACACATGAAACATATCCAAATAACACTGCATGGCCTTTGATAACTCAACATTGAACCATCAACCAAAATGGAAAAAAAAGATACATTGGAACCTGCAGCCTAAATGATCAACATCAATGATCAACAACCTAAGACAACAAATATATCAACCTCTCCATAGATTTTTAAGAGAATCAGGGGCACCTGGTGGCTCAGTTGGTTAAGCAGCCAACTTCGGCTCAGGTAATATCTTGCAGTTCGTGAGTTTGAGTCCCACATCAGGCCCCGTGCTGACAGCTCAGAGCATGGAGCCTGCTTTGGATTCTGTGTTTCCCTCTCTTTCTCTGCCACCGCCCCTCTGTCCCCCACCCACCCCAGCTTGCACTCTGTCTCCGTCTCTCTCAAAAAGAATAAATGTTACAAAAAAATTTTTTTTAAATAAAGAGGATCAGAATCTCATAGCATTGTATTAAAAATGTCTGGAATAAAACCCAGAATTACATAGCATGTAAAGACCAGGAAAGTCTCAATTCAATTAGGAAAAGACAATCAACAATTACATGAGACAGATACTAGATTTATCAAAGACGCTGGGGGAGCCATTATTAAAATGACCAAAGAAATGAGGGTAAACTCACTGTTGAACAGAAAGACAGAAAGTCTTAGTACAGAAACAGAAGATATAAAGAAAAACCAAATGGAAATTTAAGAACTGAAAAATACAGTAACAACAACAAAAAATACCACCTCGCTAAATCTACTAATTGGAAATTTGGGAAAACAAGCTCCTCTTTTAAGAATGACAACTCTGGGGCGCCTGAGTGGCTCAGTTGGTTGAGCATCCAACGTCAGCTCAGGTCATGATCTCAGTTTGTGAGTTCAAGCCCTGCGTCAGTCTCTGTGCTGACAGCTCAGAGCCTGGAGCCTGCTTCAGATTCTGTCTCCCTCTCTCTCTCTGCCCCTCCCCTGCTCACACTCTGTCTCACTCTCTCTCAAAAATAAACATTAAAAAAAATTTTTTTTTTTAATTTAAGAATGACAACTCTTTGGGGCGCCTGGATGGCTCAGTCAGTTAAGCATTGGACTTCAGCTCAGGTCATGACCTCACGGTTCGTGAGTTCAAGCCCCACGTCGGTCTCTGTGCTGACAGCTCAGAGCCTGGAGCCGGCTTCGGATTCTGTGCGTATCTCTGTCTCTGTCTCTCCTCCGCCTGCACTCTGTCTCTCAAAAATAAAATAAAAACATCAAAAAAAAAAAAAAAAAAGACAACTTGTGAAAGCCAATTCTATTACTCACTAACACCTCAGTATTATTTTAATCAGATGGCTTCCTTCATAACCCAGTGGTTCTAAATGAGAAAGATATATTTCAACTTTGTCACAACTTTAACCATCCCTTTTTGATAAAGTGCCCACCGAGTTTCCACTCAGTAACTACTGAAAAAAGTTAATGAACAGAAATAAATAGTATCAAATCATAACTACTTATTAGATGGAGAAAACAAATTAAAATTGACTACCAGTTACAAAACAGGTCTACTGCTTCACAAGATGTATTTAATATATCTTGACACTCAAGATGCTGTTTCTTTCATGTGAGAAGGGTAGGTCCCTCTGCAGATCTAAATCATATTTATGTGTTAAAACAATGTTCTTAGAAAGATGAATTTAATAAGTATTACAATATACAAACCAAGAAAATGTATGCTGTGACTTAAATCCAGTGGCATTTCATCTCTACATTAGTGAATCTTCACAAAAACTTATTAATACAAAATTAATAACAGAATACTGTAGATACCACTTCACACCCACTAGGATGTCTATAACCAAAACACAGATACTAACAAGGTTGGCTAGGATGTAGAGAAGTTGCGACCCTCACACACCATTGGCGATAATGTAAAATAGTACAGCCACTTTGGAAAATATTCTGGCAGTTCCTCAAAAGGTCAAACACAAAGTTACCATATGATCCAGAAATTCCATCCAAGGTATATACCCAAGAGAAATGAAAACATACATCCACACAAATGCACATGAATGTTCACTGCATCACAATTTATAATAGCAAAAATTATAAATAATGCCAATATCCATCATTAGATGAATAAAGAAACAAAATGTGATATATCCATACAAGGGAATGTTATTCGTCAATAAGAAGGAATGAAGGACTGACACACACTGCAACAGAACATAATGTTTTTAAGATCTAAGTCAAACAAGCCATCTAAGCCACAAAAGACCATATATTATTCCATTTTTTTAAAGGTTTATTAATTTTGAGAAAGACAGCATGTGAGCAGGGGAGAAGGGGAGGTAGAGAGAAGGAGAGGGAGGGCAGGTAGGTCAGAGAGAGAGAGAGAGAGAGAGAGAGAATTCCCAAGCAGGCCCAAGCCCAGCGTGGAGCCTGACGCACGTCTCAATCTCATGAACCATGAGATCATAACCTGTGCCGAAATCAAGAGTCAGACGCTTAACTGACTAAGCCACTCTGGAGCCCCTATATGATTCCATTTTTATGAAATGCCCTGAAAGATAAATCTATAAAGATGGAAGTACATTAATTACTATATTAGCCTAGGGCTGGTAGAGGAGGGTATGGAGAAAATAGGGATGACAAAGGTATAGGGTTTCTTTTGAGGGAGAGGAAATTGGTTGTGGAGTGATGGTTGTACAACTCTGTGAACAAACTAAAAAGCCATTAATTGTATCCTTTCAATGGGTGAATCGAATAACATATATTATATCTCAATAATTAGGAAACTGTTAGAGAAAAAGCTATTAGGAAATAATACTCATGTTTCATTTAAAGCAAAGATCTGTTATACATAGCAAAGTTGGTTTAACACATTTTTCTGAAGACTGCTCCCCTAAGCCTTTTTACTCCTCATCTAAAATTTTTGAAAGTCAAATGTAAAAATAAGAAAGAATGAAGATAGGAAAAACAGTTCAGAATAAATCTTATGTATGTACTGTATGCCAATATGGTTTTCTATATAAATTTCAAAACACCACTGGAAATTTGGAAATTAATGAGAAAATTTGTCATTTGGAAATTAAGGAGAAAATTATTCTTCAGAGAATACTATTAAAGTTGCCACCAATATATAAAATAACTTAAGCAAACTATTTTGTCTACTACTAATTTCTATGAGTAATGTCAGCTATAAACTGGTTTTAAAAAGTATACACTAGGGGCACCTGGGTGGCTCCGTCGGTTAAGTGTCTGACTTTGGCTCAGGTCATGATCTCGTGGTCCGTGAGTTTGAGCCCTGCATTGGGCTCTGTGCTGACAACTCAGAGCCTGGAGCCTGCTTCAGATTCTGTGTCTCCCTCTCTCTCTGCCCCTCCCCCGTTCATGCTCTGTCTCACTCTGCCTCAAAAATAAATAAACATTAAAAAAAAAAAAAAGTATACACTATTTAAGGGGCACCTGGGTGGCTTGGTCAGTTAAGCATCTGACTCTTGATTTCAGCTCAGGTTATGATCTCATGGCTCGTGAGATGGAGCCCCACATCAGGCTCTGTGCTGACAGTGTAGAGCCTGCTTGGGATTCTCTTTCTCTCTCTCTCTGCCCTTCCTCCACTCATGCACACACTCTCTCTTTCAAAATAAATAAACATGAATTTAAAAAATGATAAACTACTTAAAAAAGCTAAACTCTACCCAGAATCCGTCAAAAATGAAAACACATTTTTAGAGATGCTACTAACTTGATTTTGAAGAGTATCTCAGCTTCTTTCACATTAGACAAGAAAAAAACCTAATTCTTTTTTTTTTTTTTTTTAACGTTTATTTAGTTTTGAGACAGAGAGACACAGAGCATGAACGGGGGAGGGTCAGAGAGAGGGAGACACAGAATCTGAAACAGGCTCCAGGCTCTGAGCTGTCAGCACAGAGCCCGGCGCGGGGCTCGAACTCACGGACGAGATCATGACCTGAGTCGAAGTCGGCCGCTTAACCGACTGAGCCACCCAGGCGCCCCAAAAAAATACCTAATTCTTAAGCCTGATTTTTCCTTTCCTCTGAGGTCAAGTGCTTCATACAGGTGGAATTTTAAATTTATTTTTTAATTTTATTTATTTTGAGAAAGCACTGTACAAGAGCAGGGGAAGAGGAGAGAGGGAGAGAAAGAATCCCAAGCAGGCTCCATGCTGACAGTGCAGAGCTGGATCCCACAACTGTGAGATGATGGCCTGAGCCGAAATCAACAGTCAGATGCTTAACCGAATGAGCCACCCAGGTGCCCTACAGATGGGATTTTATATCTAGTATTTTCCCACTGTTATTATTAATGGTAATTTAACAACATGCAAATGATGTGATTAAAATTCATCTTCAATTCACCACCTATATTTTATCTTGATGTCCCACATTACTTCAATGGCAAATAAAACTCACTAATTAAATTTTGCATCAGTTATTTTATGCACAGTTGGGACACAGAAGGCCAAAAAGCATAAAAGTCCATGGAATATTAGAGGATAGAAAGACAGCCTGATATAGATAGATAAATAGAAAGATAAATATATACAAAGTATATATGTATGTATCACAACTAAAATACTTAAGCTAAAGTACATTTGGAAGACCAGTATAAAAAATTAACATTTGTCTCACAAAAAATTATACTAAAAAACTGGTGGAATGTTATGGGATGATTTAGCCACAGATATGAAACTAAGCAAATGAAAAAATAAGCTTAATTGTTAACTACAGGAAAATAAAAAATAAAAAAATAAAGAAAACTAAATCATAACATACCATGTTGCAAAAAATATTTATATATCATAATACTGTAGGGGCGCCTGGGTGGCTCAGTTGGTTAAGCGTCGAACTTCAGCTCATGTCATGATCTCATGGTTCATGAGTTCAAGCCCCCTCTGTGCTGACAGCTCAGAGCCTGGATCCTGCTTCAGATTCTGTGTCTCCCTCTCTCTCTGCCCCTCCCCCACTCATGCTCTGCCTCTGTCTCTCAAAAATGAATAAACGTTCAAAAAAATTTTAAATATATATATATATAATCATAATACTGTAAAAAACAAATACTGATTTATCCAAAAACTGTGATATACTGCACTGAGAAGATGTGGAGGGGAGTGTATAAGAAAGCTAAATATTTCCTGCAATTGGAAAGCAAAGAGTAAAAATCTAAAATCAACTAAGAAACAGCAGTAAAGACTACTAGTTAGGAGACAGGTATATAAACCAGAAGCTATTTCTAGAAAATGGTTGCCTCAAGATTGAGGTAGGTGGGGGGACTCTTGGTTTTTAACTAGCTCTTTCTGATTCTGCTTTGACCATGTGCATATATCACTATGATAAAAAAAATAATTGAAAAACTTGATTTGCAAAGCAGGTTAACTGGCTGCTACTGGAGATGACTCTAGGTAATGGGAATAAAATGGAGGTTTACTTTTCACTAATACTTCTGTAAGTTTTAAATAGTGACGGGGCGCCTGGGTGGCTCAGTCGGTTAAGCTGCCGACTTCAGCTCAGGTCATGATCTCGCGGTTTGTGAGTTCGAGCCCCGAGTCGGGCTCGGTGCTGACAGCTCGGAGCCTGGAGCCTGTTTCAGAATCTGTGTCTCCCTCTCTCTGACCCTCCCCCGTTCATGCTCTGTCTCTCTCTGTCTCAAAAATAAATAAACGTTAAAAAAAAAAAAAGTTAAAAAATAAATAAATAAAAAATAAAAAAATAAAAATAGTGAGCCACAAGCATACATTACCTATTTCTTTGAAATCAATTCATAAATAATAGGTCACAGGATTATAAAACATGAAATACAGAGCAACTGAAAATAAGAGCACTATAATTCAATTTAAATAATATAACTAAAACATTCATTGCATATATTTTTCAAAAGGCAATTTTATTAAATAAAATTTTCATCTATATAGGAATGACTAGCCTCCACAGGACTGTCCAATCTATTTAAATAAATTCCTGTTTCTACTCACCCTGGATGATAATACAGCTTATATGATATAGCTTGTGGCAGAAACTGTTAGCTGTCTACACAATATCCGTTTTTTCTTTCCTCCTCAGTAATAGAACCTCAATTTTTTCCATGATATTAGTGATCAATCATAAATCAAAACTTGCATTTCAGATCATCTGCTCTTATAATTTGATTTGGGGGCCCTTATTGGAAACAAGGTTTATTTTCTCATTCTACTGAGACTTAATGTTTTTGGTCACATGGAATTCTTCGACCTCAGTATGAGAAATGCTGTAAAATGCCTTTTCTTTTTAAGGTTTTATTTTTGTTTGTTTTTGTTTTTATCAGTTGGTTGTTTTTGCACATTAATTTTTTTTAATCTTTTAAAAAATATTTATTTATTTTTTTTTTAACTTAATTTTTTATTTTTTTAGATTTACATCCAAATTAGCTAGCATTTAGTGCAACAATGATTTCAGGAGTAGATTCCTTAATGCCCCTTACCCATTTAGCCCACCTCCCCCCCCCCCCAACAACCCCTCCAGTAATCCTCAGTTTGTTCTCCATATTTATGAGTGTCTTCTGTTTTGTCCCCCTCCCTGTTTTTATATTATTTTTGTTTCCCTTCCCTTACGTTCATCTGTTTTGTCTCTTAAAGTCCTCATATGAGTGAAGTCATATGATTTTTGTCTTTCTCTGACTAATTTCACTTAGCATAATACCCTCCAGGTCCATCCACATAGTTGCAAAAGGCAAGATTTCATTCTTTTTGATTGCTGAGTAATACTCCATTGTATGTATGTGTATATATACATGTATGTATACACATACATACATATATATGTATGTATGTATATATATATATATATATATACACTACATTTTCTTTATCCATTCATCCATCAATGGACATTTGGGCTCTTCCATACTTTGGCTATTGTTGATAGTGCTGCTATAAACATGGGGGTGCATGTGTCCCTTCGAAACAGCACATCTGTATCCCGTGGATAAATGCCTAGTAGTGCAATTGTTGGATCATAGGGTAGTTCTATTTTTAGTTTTTTGAGGAACCTCCATACTGTTTTTCAGAGTGGCTGCACCAGCTTGCATTCCCAAGGTTTTATTTATTTTTAAGTGAGAGAGAGAGAGACAGAGTACTAGCAGGGGAGAGACAGAGAGAGAGGGAGACAACAGAATCTGAAAAAGGCTCCAGGCTATATCTAAACTGTCAGCACAGAGCCCAATGCGGGGCAGGAACTCATGAACCGTGAAATCATGACCTGAGCTAAGTCAGATGTTAAACCAGCTGAGCCACCCTGATGCCTATCCCTTTGAGGTTCCACCACAGGATCACTGAAGGAAAATTCATGCGCATAGGACATAATAATCTATAATTTAAGTCCCATTTCCCCAAAAAGACTTACCAAATTTTATTTATATAGATTATTACCCTCTCAAATTACTTTATTGTTAAAGAACAAATTGTTAAATTTGTTAAAGGGAAAATGTTAAATACTATTTTTAGAAAAAATGAAATAATGCTATTTGCTCCATATTCTTAAATATTGTTTTATTATATCTGCCCTACAATCCATATTTTTTTTTCACATAAGAATTATCGTAGAGCTTCATAGGCCTGTGTCAGGTATCTATCCTGCAGAACCATTGACTATTAGATGTTAAGCATGAGTCCATATCATAAAATGTTTGTGTAACACAAGAGTCCAAAAATAAGTTCCAATACTCTTCTTAAATTCAGAGAATAGAGTACTCCATATTACTTCCCTCCCTTCCTCAAGCCAAAAGAAAAGGAGCCTTGCCTAAACAAAGTATCCAGGATACCTCTGTATATTACCTGTTTTTAAAAATTTTTTTAATGTTTTATTATTTATTTTTGAGATAAGAGTGCAAATGGGGGAGGGGCAGGGAGCAGGGACGACAGAATCCAAAGCAGCTCCAGGCTCTGAGCTGTCAGCACACAGCCCAACATGAGGCTCGAACCCAAGAGCTGTGAGATCATGACCTGAGCCAAAGCTGGACACTCAACCGACTGAGCCACCCAGGCGGCCTGTACATTACCTATTTATATCTGACAGACTGCCTGTCTGACCAATAAACTAATCCTAGAATTAACTGGACAAACCAGATTACCAGCTCTGTTTGTCTTAGGTAACTTCCTGTTGCCACCACACCCAATAGCAAGTCCTGAGATTTGGTCTCTACCTCTTTTCTCGTCTCTAAAGATACCTTGTCTTAAGTCTTCTTAATTGTCTAATTAAGTCTTAAGACTTAATTGTGTGTGACTTGACACAATTACAAGTCATACAGCATAAAACCACAGTGTCACCAGACATCAGTGAAGTAAATTATTGGTATACCTTCTCAATTAGCTTGGCAGTGGTTTAAAATAATTAAAGAATTTCTTTGAAGTTCTGGGTTGTAACTCCCCTTCCATTCACTAACATCCTTAAAGCAAATATTTGTCTCTTTTCATAGTTGATCTATTCCCACCTCAATGAAAAAGCTGAAGTCTCCTTATACCCACAGGTGCTTTGAAGAAGCCTATTACAGGTTCAGGTTCAACCACTAGGTTTCAAATCAAAACTGTTCTCCTTGGAATCAGTCAGTGTTCTGAATTCTGCCGGTGGAGAATCCCTAGCTAGCTTTTTTCTTTGCTGTTTTCACACCTTAATCCATATTCCTAAAACTGGATCCTTGCCCTCACAACTGGCTCCTTGTCCTACTTTATTATGCATACTTTTCTTGGAAACTGATTATCCTGGATCTTCTATTTTTAATGATCTCATTCTGGAATTTCCTTGCTTTAACTTCAAGTTTCTCAAAGTGCAATTTAATCCATACCTTCAGATCAGGAGAGAAAAGGCAGAATCCCAAATTTATCATTGAGAATTCCTTTCTTTTCACTGCCCCAACTTTCCCAGCCTAACCTAGCCTACATCCTTTCCCCTCCATTCCAGGCTGATTTCAAAGGCCACTAAAACATCATAAATTTAATGGTACTTCTAACTTCTCTAATTACAATCAAGCTGGTCATATTCCTAATTCTGACAACAATTCTGATCAAAAGTTTGGAGGTTCTTTTGCCTCAGAACTTAAATGACTAGGAAAAGACCCTGAAGTAAATTAATAAAGTTAGAACTAAAGCCCAAATATTTAACAAAGACTGAAAAGGAAATGATACATTTTATCAATAGTCAATTTTTATATTTCAGGCTCACTTTTCCAAGTAGTATAAGTGTTCTTCCTGAAAAACACAAAATGTACATCCAATTAAATATTTTACAAAGTTTTTGAGGGATAACTGAAGTATAATAAACTGCATATATTTTTTATTAGTTCCATTTTATTTTTTTATTTTTTTTTAATGTTTATTTATTTGTGAGAGAGCTAGAGCATGAGCAGGGGAGGGGCAGAGAGAGAGGGAGACACAGAATCCAAAGCAAGCTCCAGGCTCTGAGCTGTCAACACCGAAGGGCTCGAACTCACGGACCGCAAGATCATGACCTGAGCCAAAGTCGGACACTTAACTGACTGAGCCACCAAGGCAGCCCTAGTCCCAGTTTTCAAACTGCACATATTTAAAGTATACAAACTAACCAGTTTTGTGATGCCATGTCATACCACTGAAATCATCACCACACTGAGAACATAACATTTTTATCACTTCAAAAGTGTCCTAATGTCTGCATATAATCTATCTCTCCCTCTTCTTCCCCCTGTACCAACAACACCCAGTAAGCTTCCTTTCAGGATAACTTTGCAATTTCTAGAATTTTATATGAATGAAATAATAAGCACATGTTCTATTTTTATTTGGGTTCTTTCACTTAACACAATGATTTTGAGATTCATTCATGTTTTTGCACGTATCAATAGATCTTCCATTTTATTGCCGAGTCATCAAATATAATTTTACAAAGTAGTAAAAAGAAAATCCTCATTGTGAAAACATCTTACTATATTTATGATGTCTAGAACAGATATTTTTAATATGCTTCTGTGTTTTTTTAAGTCTACTTATTTATTTGGGGTGAGGGGAGGAAAGGAGGGGCAGAGAGAGAGGAAGAGAAAGAATCCCAAGCAGGCTCCATGCTGTCACAGCAGAACCCAACAAGGGGCTCAATCTCAGGAACTGTGAGCTCATGACCTGAGCCGAGATCAAGAGTCAGATGCTTAACTGACAAAACCACCCAGGCACCCCCGCTTATTTTAAAAGGAAGAATGTCACAGAAAAACTGCACAATGAAGAAATATATTTTATTAATCACCTCTGGAAAAAAAAATAAGAATTAAAAACTTCAATGATCTAACTTTAGCAGCTAAAAATACAGGACTACGTTTCTTTAAAACTTACTCCCACGGAAATGAAAAAAATGTAAAACAAACAAAAAAACAGGCACCTGTCTGGCTCAGTTGGGAGTATGAGACTCTTGATCTCAGCGTTGATAAATTCAAGCCACACACTGGGTATAGAGATTACTAAATAAATAACTTAATCCCGTGGATTAATTTTTTTTTAATTTTTTAATGTTTATTTTTTGAGAGAGAGACAAAGTGCGAGTAGGAGAGGAACAAAGAGAGTGAGAGATGAGAGAATCTGAAGCAGGCTCCAGGCTCTGAGCTGTCAGCACAGAGCTTGACACGAACCATGAAATCATGACCTGAGCCAAAGCCGAATGTTCCAAGCACACCCCCCCTCTTTTTTAAGAGAGAGATCACACACAACCCAGGGATGGGGGAGTAGCGGGGGAGAGACAGAGACAGAGAGACAGAGAGAGTGAGAGGGAGAATCCACAGCAGGCTCCATGCTCAGCTTGGAGCCCAACATGGGGGCTTAATCCCATGAGCTTGGGATCATGACCTGAGCCGAAATCAAGAGTCAGATGCTCAACTGACTGAGCCACCCAGGTGCCCCTCCCATAGAATAATTTTTAAATGTGTATTATTGAGAAAAGTTAATATGGGAAGAAAATAAAGCAATACTTTTTACTGTATGTACTGTAACCCATTTATTATTACATGCTGTCCAAAGTTCAAAGAACTTTTATGTTTTCACAAAAAATCACAGGCATTTTACAATAAATATCTAGTTTAGATAATGTGTATAAATGAAAGATTCCTACTAAAGAAAAATGCTATAAAAAAAAGGATGGATTGTAGTAAAGACTTCCTTTCTAGCTAAATATAAAAACATTTTTCAATAATTTGCCCTCCTATACTAGTTTGCATACACATAGGAGGATACACTGTTTCTTATACCATTTATTTCTGAGAATATATCCTTGAAAATCCTAAAATTGGCTGAAATGTCCCTTAACTACAAAATTAATCCAAAAATCCTAACTTTTATTATATTTTACATAATATTTGAAGCTACAATATATGTAGTTATATTGCTTATACATGTGCATTGCTTATAAATTTTTATTTTAAATTATAATGTATATAATCTGCAATGTTAACCATTACAAAGCTAACAATTTTTTAAAGTCTGTAATTTTTCATAATAGCATATTATTTGGGTAATATCTCAGATTCTTAGAAAGGTGCTGCAGGATATTCTTATAACTTTAAGAAGAGGATAGGAAAACATGCATCCTAAAGCTCTAAGTATAAATGACTCAAAACACAAATTTTTTCCTCTTCATATTCTCAAGCAGCTACTCAGAAAAAGTATCAAGGTATTACATTTAAAAGCACATTAAGAAAGGATTCTCACATTTATCACTTAATGACAAAAATAAATATAAAAGTCCAACTGTATTTGTAACTCTTTTCCCTACATTTTAATCTAAATACTGAATGTAATAACTCGCACTAGTCAAAGATGACAGACTCAAAAGATAGTAACTACCATATGCAAGGCAAACAAAATAGTTCCATTTCTGCGACAAACAGAAATTTATTAGGTAGGTACTCAATAAAAGAAAGTTATGTTTATTCCACCTATGGGCATGGGGAGAAAGGGGAAAAGGTAAGAATTCAGATGTCTGCCCTCTACATTCACCCAAGTTTAGCAATATTAGTTGCTTTCCCTATCATTTAGAATTTTTATATGAATTTTATGTTTCTATAGTCAAACTTAGCTAAATCTCACCAGCTAAACTGTAGCAGTTTTGAACATGGTTATAAATTAAATCTACCTTACTTTACCCTATAATGCCAATTAAGGAACATGCTATTGGAGAGATGTGTTGATCAAGACCGACTTAAACAGGATATTAATTATTTTTGTCATCTCCTACACCAGTCATGTCAGTAGCTCAGTTAATAAACCAATTCAAGTAAATGATTATGTATAAGTTAATGTCTCTAAGAGTATTTTTCAGTATCAGTATAAATAATTTCAATGACAGATGTAATACCACTTAGAAATTCATAATTTGTGTAATGTACTTGATGTAATATTTTAGATAAGAAGTTCACTAGTTCCATTATGCTCAATGACATATCAGCTTCTCTACTTTAACCTCTGTTTTTCAAAAGTTTATGAAGCTGTTTAAAAATCACTCTAGGATAGGGGTGTCTGGGTGGTTCAGTAGGTTAAGCGTCTGACTCTTGATTTTGGCTCAGGTCATGACCTCGTGGTTGATGAGTTCGAGCCCCATGCTGACAACAAGAAGCCTGCTTGGGATTCTGTCTCCCTCTCTCTCTGCCCCTCCCCAGCTGTCTGCCTATCTGTCTCTGTCTCTCTGTCTCTCTGTCTCTCTCAAAAATAAATAAACATTTTTAAAAAAATCACTCTAGATAAAATTTGGCAGTTAAGAACCAAAAAGACAATAATGCACATTTTTTAAAGTCCATATGTATGTTTACAAGAGAGTGAAATATTCTGTCAATATTTTCATCTAACAGAATCCTTGGAATCTTTTCTGTCCAGAAATATCGAAATCTTGAAAAACAATGAAATTTAAGAACCAGCATAATTACACTGTGAACAAAAAGTGATGCAGTTAAACTCTAGTAAACGTTTTACAGATTCTAGCTACAGAGAAAGATTTTAAAACCAGAATCCTGCTTAGTGTTCTCCTGTCAGCTATAATGTCAAGATCAGAATTTACCATAACAAATGAAAACATTAGCTATTCTTCTCTGGTGGATATAAATACATTAGTTATGTCAGTATATTACAACAGTCAATGATGAATAGCATCAAATGCTGACAATAACTTTGAGTTGTCAAGGAAGTTGTTTTCATCATTTAAGAAAATCCAACATAAAGGGATATAATAAAAATACAGATCAACTAATATCAAAACAAGAAAACACTAATCATAATTCTGTGGTCAGTCCCCCTAAACCTAGACTATCTAGTAAATACATGTCCCTAGTCCCAATATGAATACTTCAGTATAAACTTACCACCTCTAATGGAAAAATATCCTACTGATCAACTGTTTTCACATGTTGACCACTGTGTCTGAAAATACACCAGGCTCTAAGATTGCTTTCACTTAAAATGTGTATTTTCCTCTAATCTGGAAAAAGTTAAATGTTCAAAGACTGGAAAAGTTAGCAAAGCTGACTTCACAAATATTGGTTTCCTAGTCATTGTTGTAATAAGATTTTGCAGAATAACATAAATATTTTTTTAAAATCATTAACAAATCAAATACTCATTAAGTTTACACTATGCACAGCACTCTGGGACATATTTTTTAAAAGCCATAAAGTCTGCCCATCAAGAATCATAACTTAGTTGAGAGACAAGATTTAAGTGAATAATTAGCAAACAAGCCATTATTTCATAAAATGTTGTGCTACATAGTAGATAGAGGCAGGCTTTAATACCTACAAGGAATCAGAGTAAAACAATGTAGGCTAAAACTGTCGAAGGGAGCTATAAGGAGAAAGGTGGAATGGTATTACTATACTATCCAGTCATCCAGAGTTGAAATCAATCCTAAAATAGAAATTTAAGAGTTTCCAGTTAAAAGAAATCATTAAGGAGTAGGTACTCATTAACGAGCTACTCATTAATGATTTCTTTTAACTGGAAACACTTTAAATTCATTAAAATGGTGAGAACTACTTTTAAGTGAATGTGAAAACAATAGGAAATGATTACAAATTAATACTACATGGAAATATTTTGTTATTAGAATTTCTTTGGGAGAATAGGAGTTGGGGGATGGGTGATTCCCTAAAGAAAATATAAGCACTGGTTTATTAAGAACTAGTGACTTTGCTTCCAAAAAGGCCAAATTCAAGTATTATACATCTTTCATTTACTTACCATGTACTTCATTTTTACTTTGTTTTCTCAATCCCCTCAAATTTTATTCATTTAATATTCTATTCAAATAATATGTGGTTACTACTATTAGCAAGGTCAGAATTGCATCAAAATATTTAATTACACTAATCTATCCTAGAAACAAGAGACTAATGAAATCAAAGCTTAAATTCTAAAAACTGTAAACTGTCATGAGTTTTACTCTTAATCCAAAATGTCTTGAAATTTATCATAGCAAGTCTTCAGAGAAGGTAAAAAAATGGGAATTCAGTTCTAAATAAATCTCTTTTGCTCTAAAAATATACAGCTTCTCTCTTCTAGAAAATAATTTAGAAACTTACCTTGGCTCCTTAATTAACATATTAAGGACTAAAGTTATTGTCTTTTTAAGTTTAACGTCCTTTTGCACTAAGATTCTAAAAATATCTCCCCTTGGGGTGCCTAGGTGGCTTAATCAGTTAAGCTTTGACTCTTGATTGACTCTTGATTTCAGCTTAGGTCATGATCTCAGGGTCATGAGATCAAGCTGTATTGCACGCCCCCAACTCTACCATAGGTGTGGAGCCTGCCTAACAGTCTCTCCCTCTCTCTCTGCCTCTCCCTTGTCGCACACACAAGCTCACTCTCTCTCAAAAAAAAATTAAAAAGAAAGAGAAAAAAAAACCAAAACCTCCCCTTGCTCTTAAAAAATATATTACATTTCCTTTAAAGAAAAACACTGATTAACTAGGAAATGAACTTCTCTCCCCACCCACAATTAGCAGCTTAAATGGTTCCTGGGGCTTTTCTTATAGAGATACTGACATTAAAATAATGCTTGTTGTGCCTCAAAACATTAACTTCAGAATCTCACCAAGAGTACCCTCTTCACCCAAATTTAAGGCCAAACTTCTCCATAGGATTGTAAGAAAGATCTCACAAAGGACATCACTTCATTTATAAATCCTATCATTTAACTTATTTCTCTGCAGCTGTAGAATACAGATCCTCCACTCTGAGTCTACCTACTAAGACTAAACCCAAGCTTCAAAACTTGAATTTTGAATGGGAAATTCACATCCATTTTATTTAAAATGTGCCATTTCTCCTTCAATAAATTACTCTGCAAATATGAATTATACTAATAAAATTCTCTCCCTTTCCCAAACACACAAAAGCTGATGAAATCTATCTACTAACACACCTATCTCAGAGAGATGGCTAAAATAAAACATAAGCTCATTTTATATAAATGTTAAAACTATTCCAGAACTCAGCTTTTTTAAGTTCTTTCTGAGCTTTTTGGGGTTCACTCATCCTTTTGAGATTACAATGTGAGAAACTATTATAAAGACTTCATTTTCTGAGAAAATACCAGGGACTAATTAAAGTACTTAGTTCCTTATCATACTTTACAACATACACAATATACTATAATACTAATCAATATACACATGCTAATAGTACCTGTCCTCACTTAAAATAAGCCTATGTCAGTAAATTAGGGCAAAAAAAGCTAACATCATCACTAAAAGCATTTATAGAATTTATATGTGTTTAATACAGTGCTAGAGTTTACACCAAAAGGCATTAACTACAATGAAACTGAAACCTGACACTATCATTGTTTACAAATTGTTTACAATTTAAAATTAAGATCATTCTTGTAAAATAACTACCTTAATTATTCTAGCCAGTGATGACTCTCAACAGAGTCCAAAGGACAGAGGCAAGATCCCTGAAATAGTTTTGGGTGGAATGAAATTTATGGAATATTTACATAAAAATGATGTTGCAAGGAGTTCCACTTCCACCTTATATGTACAAAGTCTGAAAGAGAGTTACTCCTAACTTAAAAAACAGAAAAAGCCAGATAAACTATCATACAACATTTCTTGAGCCTGTCAGAGGCAACCAAGTAGCCTGACATCCCAGGAAGGACAGATTCCTCCAAAACATAGGATGCATGAATTGCCTGTCCAATAGCAGAACATGGGAGGAAGATGCAGGTGCTATTAAAAGAGAGTAAGAAAAAAAATCAGCTAAAATTTTAAATGATCTGTTTTCTGTTTCCATAGAGTTGGCTATTCCCACCATTTCATACAAATGGAATTTAAAAAATTGTGTCTTTGTGTTTGGCTTCCCTGACTTAGCATGTTTTACGTGTTCATCCATGCACATATCAGAAAACTTCATTCCTTTTTATTAACAAATAATATTTCACTGTATGGATTTACAACATTTTGTTCAGTTGACAGACATCTGATTTCTGCAATGAAAACTACAAAACATGAAAAAAATTAAAAACCAAATGTAAAAACTTCCTAATTTCATAAGTCAAAAGATTTAAATATTGTTAAAATGGTTAATACTCATGCTGAAACAGAAAGCTCAATAAGTAGTATTAAGAAAAAACTTAACTCTATCATAATTCTGAAACAATGGCAGAATACATAATTTTACACAAGAATACATTTAAGAGAATTAATGCAACATATATCCTGATCCAAAAAAAGATAAAAATTAAAAATGCAAACCCTATATTATGTAAACCTCAGGTTCAAAAGCACACAACACAGGTTAGAAACAGAAACTGTCATTAATTAAGAATGGTGAATTATGGTTCTTTATAATATACCAAGCCTAAAATAACTATAATTTTCAGTGTTTTATTAACAGTTTCAGTGTTTTATTGTCATTTCATATTCAGAATAACATAGTGCATATCTGTGTCTATAGCTATAAAATAATTAACTATTTTTAGAAAGAGTATATTTATATCAACTTAGCACATTTTACCTCTACGTAAAATTTTTGGTAGAAATTAAATAAGCCTTTACAGGTTCCAGTGACCTAGCATTTCATTTATAACACTTAATTTTAATTTTTTTTTTTTCCTAATGTTTACTTACTTTTGAGAGAGAGAGACAAAGCACAAGTGGGAGAGGGGCAGGAGAGAGAGACACAGAATCTGAAGCAGGCTCCAGGCTCTGAGCACAGAGCCCAACGCGGGGCTCGAACCCACAGACTGCGAGATAATGACCTGAGCCGAATTTGGACGCTCAACCAACTGAGCCACCCAGGTGCCCCAACACTTAATTTTATACAATTAATTTAATTAGGTTTTACTAAAATGGAAAGGTTTTCTTTAACACAAAATTTATAAAACATATTCCCAACATAAAATTTATGTCAGAGTAACAAAGTTTATAAGAATAAGAAGCCAGTCATACAAATGGTCCCATGATTATAATCAGTGGCTATTAAAACTCAAAAATATAAAAGTACAACTGCAGATCTGTGTTACGCCCCTATGGCCTCTAAAAACACAATTATACTGACATCTAAAATAAGACTTGCTTTAAGATAAAGGGAGGTAAACCTTTGAGAGACTCTTAAATACAGAGAACTGAGTGTTGCTGGAGGGGAGGTGTGTGGGGGGATGGGTTAAAGGAGTGATGGTCATTAAGGATGGGACTTTTAGGAATGAGTACTGGGCGTCATATGTAAGAGATGAATCATTGGGTCCCACTCCCAAAACCAAGACTACACTATATGTTAACTAACTTGAATTTAAATAATAAAAAATGAAATAATGAAATGAAATATAAAAAAAATAAAATAAAATAAAATAAAATAAAATAAAATAAAATAAAATAAAATAGGGGCGCCTGGGTGGCGCAGTCGGTTAAGCGTCCGACTTCAGCCAGGTCACGATCTCGCGGTCCGTGAGTTCGAGCCCCGCGTCGGGCTCTGGGCTGATGGCTCAGGGCCTGGGGCCTGTTTCCGATTCTGTCTCCCTCTCTCTCTGCCCCTCCCCTGTTCATGCTTTGTCTCTCTCTGTCCCAAAAATAAATAAACGTTGAAAAAAAAATAATAAAATAAAATAAAATAAAATAAAATAAAATAAAATAAAATAAAATAAAAATAAAATAAAAATACCTGTTTACCTACTTGGCAAGAAAAATAACTGTGAGGAAGATTATACATGTTAAGGCCAGAAGGCTCCTCAGGAACTCAGGCTGGTGGGTAACTATCTCAAAGGAAAATCTAGAATATAAAGATTACCTCAGCAACTTTTGGAGGCACTCCATCCCCAAGCACCTCCCTGATGAAGCAGTGTTGGCCCATATAGTATGAGAGTCCACAGGTCCTCTTGAAGGCATCTTTCAGTCGTTTCAGCTCTACGTCGGTAACTGTAATCCAGAAATTGAAGAGGGTAAGAAACCAGAAGAAAAAAGAAGTCTTTCAAAATCTTCATTTTTTCAAAATAAGTGTTGGCAAGGATGTGGAAAAAAGGGAATCCTTGTGCATTGTTGGTGGGAAGGTAAACTGATGCAGCCACAATGGAAAACAGTATAGAGGTTCCTCAAAAAATTAAAAATAGAAATAACATACAATTCAGCAGTCCGCTTCTGAGTATTTGCCCCCACCCCCCCTTCTGAGCATTTATCCAAAGAAAACAAAAACACTAATTTGAAAAGACAGATGTGCCCCTATGTTCGCTGCAGCATTATTTACAATAGCCAAATTATGGAAGCAACCCTAAGTGTCCACGAACTGATAAATGGATAAAGAAGATACGGTATAGATATATCTAGATATATAATGTGGAATATTACTCATCCATAAAAAAAATGAAATCCTGCCACTGGCAACAACATGAATGGCCTCAGACAGTATTATCCTAAGTGAAATAAGTCTGACAGGGAAAGACAAATCCTGTATGATTTCACTTATATGTGGAATCTAAAAAAAACAGAAACAGACTCATAAATACAGAGAAAAAACTGGTGATAGCCTGAGAAGAAAGAAGGGATGAGGTGATGGACAACATAGGTGAAGGAGATAAAGAGGTACAAACTCCCAGTTATAAAATAAATAAATTACAGGGATGTAAAGTACAGCATTGGGAATATAGTCAATAATAGTGTATTAACTTAGTATGGTGACAGGTGACAACCATTTCATTATGTATATATATATAGTTTTTTCAATTTTTTTAATGTTTATTTATTTTTGAGAGAGACAGAGCACAAGTAGAGTAGGGGCAGTGAGGGAGATACGGAATGCGAAGCAGGCTCCAGGCTCTGAGCTGTCAGCATAGGGCCCGACACGGGCTGGAACCCACAAACCGTGAGATCATGATCTGAGCTGAAGTTGGACACTTAACCAACTGAGCCACCCAGGCACCCTTCATTATGTATATAAACATTGAATCACTATGTTATATACCTGAAACTAATATAATATTATATGTCAACTATACAATTTTTTTTAAATCAAATTAAAGAAATCTTTACATTTTTCCAACCAAATTCCAAATAAAAACTGGCCCTAAAAAATATAAATATTACTCCTAATAAAATATTATTCCTAATAAAATATTACAAAATATTATTCCTAATAAAAATATCATTTCTCTTTCCAGATAAGTATGACAAAGCCAAAGATATTTTGTCATAATTCCAATATTTTCCAATCTAACGAAGAAAATAAATGGGAAAATTGTTGACCTACTACTTTCCAACAACAGAATAGTAAACATACAAATTTTAGGCAGGGGCAAGGAAGAGGTAACAAGTATTTCAAATTAGCTGATAATCTAAATGGCATTAGATTCTGCAAATAATATGTTTTCAGCAACAATGCATTCATTTCCTTTGGGATAAAAATTATATTATCTGTACTTCTTCAGCACTTATCTATCCATGTGAAGGACAGATCCCAAATTTAGCTTAAATTTTGTCATCATTTATGAAGAAAGTAATCTTCTATAAATAATTATTTTAACAAACTAACATTTTATTTTCTTTCCTTTTTTTAAAAAAATGTTTATTTTTCAGAGAGAGAGAGAGCAAGGGAGGGACAGAGAGAGACAGAGAGACAGAATCCCAAGCAGGCTCCACCCTGTCGGCACAGAGCTCGATGTGGGGCTAAATCTCATTAACTGTGAGATTATGACCTGGGCTGAAATCAAGATTTGGATGCTTAACCAACTGAGCCACCCAAGCACCCTAACAACCTAACATTTTTAGGCCCCCACTATCAAAAAAATTAGAGTCATTACTTTATTTTAGGCATTGCAGACTTTTTTCACTGAATAGAACAATATCTGTCTACAAGGACAAGAAAAATACCCTTTAATATTACACAGTCAGTTCAAGGATCATAATGGAGGCAGAGAAATGGTAGATTTAGCCCAAGCTGGAGGAAAAGAAGACTGGACAGAGAGAATGATTACATAAAAATTTAAAGGCTAACCAAAGCCAAAGGAACAAAGGCATGTCAGGCAGAGATAATAGTTTGTTTCAAAGTACAATGATATATGGAATGTATGGAGAATTCTATGTTACTAGAACAAAATAAACAAGGCAGGGGCAGTAAATGATAGACCTACATAGGCGGTCATTTGACCAAGGCATAAAAATTTTGCTCTGTCATAATAAGGAAGGGATATGGTCACATTCAATTCAGATACAAACTCCTGGCAGATAAGAAACAGGACATAGATACAATTCAGACAGTTTATTCTGCTAGTAGTGTAAAGAAGCAAAAAGTAGACTGCTAATACAAGAAAAGGAGAAGCTAAATCTGGGAAATGTGTACAAGGAAGTCAGTAGAACTTGAAGCCTGAGTGAGAAGCTATCTAGAATACTACTCACTATTCTAGTCAGGGAAACTTGTAAGATGGCATTTCCATGCAGAAAGGGAATGTAAGAAAAAAAGTAAGTGAGGAAGAAAACATGATAAATTCTGGTAAGGATATACAGCATGTGAAGAACCTTGGGGAAATTCATTGAGTTTTTACGATTATGAGTGTAAAACTCAGGAGGTTTGAGGAGAGTCATCAGCATATAGGTAGCAATTAAAATCATAAAGAAAATTAAAGAAATTAATTAAAGAAAATTAAAGAAAAAAATTAAAATTGAAGAAAAAATTTAAAGAAAAATACTAAAAATATTGTTCTTTAATTTTTTTCTACTATATTCTTTACTTTTGTGTATATTTTTTCAAATTCTATTTTAGCATCATCATCTCATTTTAGTCTACTTCAGTGTATTCATTTTTTCAAATTCTCAAACGATTTCTTTTTTTTCTCCCCCCACCCCCACCTTTTTTTCTCTAATCTGTCAAACCACTTTCAACACCCAGACCAAAACACACCTAAGATCTAGCATCATCTATTTGATTTTTGTGTCTGTGTGTATTTTTAATTTTTAATTTTAATTTCCTTTATTTCAATTTTTCTACCTCATTAATTCCTTTTCTCCCTTCAAAATGACAAAACGAAGGAATTCACCCCAAAAGAAAGAGCACAAAGAAACGACAGCCAGGCATTTAACCAACACAAATAAAAGCAAGATGTCTGAACCAGAATTTAGAATCACAATAATAAGAATACTAGCTGGAGTCAAAAATAGATTAGAATCCCTTTCTGCAGGAAAAAGAAGTAAAACATAACCAGAATGAAATTAAAAATGCTATAACTGAGCTGCAATCATGGATGGATGCAGCAGCGGCAAGGATGGATGAGGCAGAACAGAGAATCAGTGATATAGAGGACAAAATTATAGAGAATAATGAAACAGAAAAAAAGAGGGCGATTAAGGCAAAAGAGCACAATTTAAGAATTAGAGAAATCAGTGACTCACTAAAAAGGAACAACATCAGAATCATAGGGGTCCCAGAAGAGGAAGAGAGACAAATAGGAGTAGAAGGTTTATGTGAGCAAATCATAGCAGAAAACTTTCCTAGCCTGGGGAAAGACACAGATATCAAAATCAAGGAAGCACAGAGGACCCCCATTCGATTCAACAAAAACTGAAAATCAAGGCATATCATAGTCAAATTCACAAAATACTCAGGCAAGGAGAGAATCATGAAAGCAGCAAGGGAAAAAAAGTCCCTAACATACAAGGGAAGACAGATCAGGTTTGCAGCAGACCTATCCCCAGAAACTTGGCAGGCCAGAAAGGAGTGGCAGGATATATTCAGTGTGCTAAATCAGAAAAATATGCGGCCAAGAATTCTTTATCTAGCAAGCCTGTCATTCAAAATAGAAGGAGAAATAAAGTTTCCCAGGGGCGCCTGGGTGGCGCAGTCGGTTAAGTGTCCGACTTCAGCCAGGTCACGATCTCGCGGTCCGTGAGTTCGAGCCCCGCGTCGGGCTCTGGGCTGATGGCTCAGAGCCTGGAGCCTGTTTCCGATTCTGCGTCTCCCTCTCTCTCTGCCCCTCCCCCGTTCATGCTCTGTCTCTCTCTGTCCCAAAAATAAATAAACGTTGAAAAAAAAAAAATTAAAAGAAAAAAGTTTCCCAGACACACAAAAATTAAAGGAGTCTGTGACCACTAAATCAGCCCTGCAAGAAATTTTAAGGGGGACTCTCTGAGGGTAGAGAAGATATATAGATAGATAGACAGACAGACAGACAGATAGATAGATAGATAGATAGATAGATAAATACCAAAAGCAACAAAGATTAGAAAGGACCAGAGAACATCACCAGAAACTCCAACTCTACAAGCATCATAATGGCAATAAATTCGTATCTTTCAGTACTCACTCTAAACATCAATGGACTCAATGCTCTAATCAAAAGACATAGGGTAACAGAATGGATAAGAAAACAAGATCCATTTATATGCTGTTTACAAGAGACCCACTTTAGACCTAAAGACACCTTCAGATTGAAAATAAGGGGATGGAAAACCATCTATCATGCTAATGGTCAACAAGAGAAAGCCAGAGTAGCCATACTTATATCAGACAATCTAGACTTTAAAATAAAGACTGTATCAAGATGCAGAAGGACATTATACCATAATCAAGGGATCTGTCCAACAAGAAGACCTAAAAATTGTAAAAATTTATGTGCCAAAGGTGAAAGCACCCAAATATATAAATCAATTAATCACAAACATAAAGAAACTCATTGATAGTAACACCATAATAGTAGACTTCAACACCCCATTTCCAGCAATGGACAGATCATCTAATCAAAAAATCAATAAGGAAACAATGGCTTTGAATGACATACTGGACCAGATGGACTTAACAGATATATTCAGAACATTTCATCCTAAAGCAGCAGAATATACATTCTTCTCCAGTCCACATGGAACGTTCTCCAGAATAGACCATATACTGGGACACAAATCAGCCCTAAGTAAGTACAAAAAGATCGAGATCATACCGTGCATATTTTCAGACCACAATGCTATGAAACTCGAAATTAACCACAAGAAAAATTTGGAAATGTAACAAATACTTGGAGACTAAAGAACATCCTACTAAAGAATGAATGGGCTAACCAAGCAGTTAAAGAGGAAATTCGAAAGTATATGGAAGTCAGTGAAAATGATAACACCACAACCCAAAACCTCTGGGACGCAGCAAAGGCGGTCATAAGAGGAAAGCATATAGCAATCCAGGCCTTCCTAAAGAAGGAAGAAAGATCTCAGATACACAACCTAACCTTACGCCTTAAGGAGCTGGAAAAAGAACAGCAAATAAAACCCAAAACCAGCAGAAATAATAAAGCTGGAAATAATAAAGATCAGAGCAGAAATTAATGCTATTGAAACCAAAAAAACAGTAGAACAGATCAAAGAAACCAAAAGCTCGTTCTTTGAAAGAATTAACAAAATTGATAAACTACTAGGCAGTTTGATCAAAAAGAGAAAGGACCCAAATAAATAAAATCAAGAATGAAAGAGGAGAGATCACAACCAACACAACAGAAATAAAAACAATAATAAGAGAATATTTTGAGCAATTATATGCCAATAAAATGGGTAATCTGGAAGAAATGGACAAATTTCTAGAAACATATACACTACCAAAACTGAAACAGGAAGAAATACAAAATTTGAACAGATCCATAACTGGTAAGGAAATCAAATTAGTAATCAAAAATCTGCAAAAAAAACCAAGAGTCCAGGGCCAGATGGCTTTACAGAGGAATTCTACCAAACATTTAAGGAAGAGTTAACACCTAATCTCTTGAAACTTTTCCAAAAAATAGAAATGGAAGGAAAACTTCCAAAGTCTATGAAGCCAGCATTACCTTGATTCAAAAACCAGACAGAGACCACACTAAAAAGGAGAACTATACACCACTTTCCCTGATGAACATGGATGCAAAAATCCTCAACAAGATATTAGCCAACCAGATCCAACAATACATTACAAAAAGTATTCACCACGATCAAGTGGGATTTATACCTGGGATGCAGGGTTGGTTCAATATCTGCAAAACAATTAACATGGTTCATCACATCAATAAAAGAAAGGACAAGAACCATATGATCCTCCCAATAGATACAGAGAAAGCATTAGGCAAAATACAGCATCCTTTCTTGATAAAAACCCTCAAGAAAGTAGGGATAGAAGGAGCATACCTCGAGATCATAAAAGCCATATACAAGTGACCCAACACTAGTATCATCCTCAATGGGGCAAAACTGAGAGCTTTTCCCTTAGGTCAGGAACAAGACAGGGATGTCCACTCTCGCCACTGTTATTCAACACAGTATTGGAAGGCTTAGCCTCTGCAATCAGACAACACAAAGAAATAAAAGGCATCCAAATCGGCCAGGAGGAGGTCAAACTTTAACTCTTCTCAGATGACATGATACTCTATATGGAAAACCCAAAAGATTCCACCAAAAAGCTGCTAAAATTGATTCATGAATTCAGCAAAGTTGCAGGATACAAAATCAATGCACAGAAATCGGTTGCATTCCTATACACCAACAATGAAGCGACAGAAAGAGAAATCAAGGAATCGATCCCACTTACAGTTGCACAAAAAAACCCATAAAATACCTAGGAATAAATCTAACCAAAGAGGTGAAAAATATACACTGAAAACTATAGAAAGCTTATGAAAGAAACTGAAGAAGACACAAAACAATGGAAAAATATTTCATGCTCACAGATTGGAAGAATATTGTTAAAATGTCGATACTACCCAAAGCAATCTACATATTCAATGTGATCCCTATCAAAGTAACACCAGCATTCTTCACAGAGCTAGAACAAATAATCCTAAAATTTGTATGGAACCAGAAAAGACCCCAAATAGCCAAAGCAATCTTGAAAAAGAAAACCAAAGCAGGAGGCATCACAATCCCAGACTTCAAGCTATACTACAAAGCTGTAACCATCAAGACAGTATGGTACTGGCACAAGAACAGGCACTCAGATCAATGGAACAGAATAGAGAACCCAGAAATGGACCCACAAACATATGGCCAACTAATCTTTGACAAAGCAGGAAAGAATATCCAATGGAATAAGGACAGTCTCTTCAGCAAGTGGTGCTGGGAAAACTGGACAGCAACATGCAGAAGAATGAACCTGGACCACTTTATTACACCATACACAAAAAGAAACTGAAAATGGATGAAAGTCCTAAATGTAAGACAGGAAGCCATCAAAATCCTCGAGGAGAAAGCAGGCAAAAACCTCCTTGATCTTGGCCACAGCAACTTCTTACTCAACACGTCTCCAGAGGCAAGGGAAACAAAAGCAAAAATGAACTACTGGGACCTCATCAAAATAAAAAGCTTCTGCACAGCAAAGGAAACAATCAGCAAAACTAAAAGGCAACCGATGGAATGGGAGACGATATTTGCAAATGACATAACAGATAAAGGGTTAGTATCCAAAATCTATAAAGAACTTATCAAACTTGACACCCAAAACACAAATAATCCAGTGAAGAAATGGGCAAAAGACATGAATGGACAATTCTCCAAGGAAGACATCCAGATGGCCAACCGACACATGAAAAACTGCTCCACATCACTCATCATCAGGGAAATGCAAATGAAAACCACAGTGAGATACCACCTCACACCTGTCAGAATGGCTAACAGTAACAACTCAGGCAACAACAGATGTTGGTGAGGATGCAGAGAAAGAGGATCTCTTTTGCATTGTTGGTGGGAATACAAGCTGGTGCAGCCACTCTAGAAAACAGTATGGAGGTTCCTCAAAAGGCTAAAAATAGAACTACCCTACGACCCAGCAATTGCACTACTAGGCATTGATCCACAGGATACAGGTGTGCTGTTTCAAAGGGACACATGCACCCCCATGTTTATAGCAGCACTATCAACAATAGCCAAAGCATGGAAAGAGCCCAAATGTCCATTGATGGATGAATGAATAAAGAGGATGTGGTATATATATACAATGGAGTATTACTCGGCAATCAAAATGAATGAAATTTTGCCATTTGCAACTACGTGGATGGAACTGGAGGGTATTATGCTAAGTGAAATTAGTCAGTCAGAGAAAGACAAAAATCCTATGACTTTACTCATATGAGGACTTTAAGAGACAAAACAGATGAACATAAGGGAAGGGAAACAAAAATAATATAAAAACAGGAAGGGGGACAAAACAGAAGAGACTCATAAATATGGAGAACAAACTGAGGGTTACTGGAGGGTTTGTGGGAGGGAAGATGGGCTAAATGGGTAAGGGGCATTAAGGAATCTACTCATGAAATCATTGTTTCACTATGTGCTAACTAATTTGGATGTAAATTTTAAAAAATAAAAAATAAAAAAAAATTTTTAAAACCACAAATAAGCAGCACAATAAGTCAGAGACAAAACCACATAAATCAATGCTTACAGTATCTGCAGACAAAGAGAAAATACTCTAAGAATACTGAATAGGAATAGTTAAAACAAGGACAACAAGAAAGTATAGTCTCCAAAGGACAAGAGAAAGGGACTGGTCTACAGTCTTGTGTAAGACAGAAAGGACCCAAAAAATAAAGACTGAAGAGTCCCTGGCACATAGATTAACATTCAATAAACGTTCATAGTAGCGAGAGAAACCTCATGGGTTTGACAACTTGGGATTCTCTCTTCCTCTCTTTGCCCCTCCTCAACCCATTCTCATTCTCTCTCTCTCTCTCTCTCTCTCTGTCTCTCTCTCTGTCTCTCTCAAAAATAAAGAAATAGTGTGCCTGGGTGGCTCAGTAGGTTAAGCGTCTGACACTTGTTTTCTGACTCAGGTTTTCGGCTCACAGTTTGTGAGACTGAGCCTCTCATTGGGCTCTGTGCTGACAGCATGGAGCCTACTTGGGATTCTCTCTCTCTCCATGCCTGTCCCGCTTGTGCTTGCTCTCTCTCCTCTCTCTCTCAAAATAAACATTCAAAAAAATGAAAAAGTTAAACAAAAATAAATAAACTTGCCAAAATACTAGAAACAACTCCTTTGTCCATAAACTGGTGAAAAAATAAATGTGGTATATCCATACAAGGAATGGTAATCTGCAATAAACATAAAGAAACTACTGATTAATGCAACAACATAAATGAATCTCAAAAATGATACTGAGCAAAAGAAATCAGACACAAAAGAACATACACTGTATGACTACATTATATCAATATCTTACAGAGGCAAAACTAGCTATGATGACAAAGACAACTAGTAGCTGACCAATGATGAAGTAAAGGGTGTGTGGGTGGGACTGTAGGGAACAGACTGCAAAGAGGTAGGAGGCAACTCTTCTGAGGTGATGGAAATGTTTTATATATTTGACTGGGGTGGCAATTACACAAGAGAAACATTTGTCAAAACTTATTAAGCTGAATACTTAAAATTTGTGCATTTTATTATATCTAGATTATATTTCAATAGAATAGACCTTTAAAAAATGAACAGCCAAAAAGCACCAAATATTGAGGAAGATTCCAACAAGGGAAGGTACCAAAACAAACAGAGGTGAGAGGAATGAATAGAAATAATGGAGAAAGAAGAAAACAATTACTAAAAATCTCCAAATAATCTTAGAGAAGGATAAAAAGAAAATTATATCCAAATAAGTACCAAAAGTCTATGGCCATACCACCCTGAACACACCTGATCTTGTCTGATCTCAGAAGCTAAACAGGGTCGGGCCTGGTTAGTAGTTGGATGGGTACCAAAAAATGTAACAATGAGAAAGTAACAATAATCTCTTGAGCCTTTTCCCAGCCAACTATAAGAGAATGTTCTACATCAAAACGAGAGGATAAACAAAAGAAAGAAAAGGGACCTAGGAAACACGGACTCCAGCATGACAGAAGTAAAGGGAATCCCTGGGCTGATTATGATATGACACCCCAGGATGACAGCTATACAGGAGGCCTAGAGGATAAGACCAGATCAAAAATGAAGAAGAAGGGCTCAAGAAAAAAAAAAGAAAAACAAGGAGGACAGGACAGTAAACCAAAGACTCTAACCACAGTGGGAATAGCTTTAAGAAGCATTTCACCTTCAAAAAATAAATCTCAAGGACTAATTTTACTTTAGGTTTTTCTTAACAACCTAGAAAAAAAGAGGAGAAGCATTTCAAAGTACAGTTGAACCTTGAACAATACAGGTTTGAACTGCATGGGTCCACTTACACATGGACTTTTTTCAATAAATATATTGAAAAATTTTTTAGAGGTTTGTAATTTGAAAAAACTCACAGATGAGCTGAAGAGCCCAGAGATATTGAAAAAATTGAAAAGGTATGTCATGAATGCATGAAACATATGTAGATACTAGTCTATTTTATCATTTACTATCATAAAATATACAAAATCTATTTAAAAAAGTTAAAATTTATCAAAACTTACACACACAGTCTGTACATGGTGCCATTCCAACTGACAAATGTAAACAAATGTAAAGATGCAGCATTAAATCATAACTGCATAAAACTAACTGTAGTAATACTATACTACTGTAATAATTTAGTAACCACCTCCTGTTGCTATTGCAGTGAGCTCAAGTGTTAAGACTGTCTGCTTCAAACTCTATGTGATGCTAATCATTTCCACACGAACAGTTCATCTCTCCAGTAAACTGTGTATCACAGTAAAAAGTGATCTCTCATGGTTCTCATGTATTTTTTATCACATTTAGTGCAAAACCATAAGCCTTGAATGACACCAAGACCCACACAAAGTGCCACTAGTGATGCTGTAAGTGCACCCAGACTTTTCAGAGAAAAGTCTGAAAAAGCTGAATTGCTTGATATGTACCACAGATTGAGGTCTGTAGCTGCGGTTGCCCATGATTTCAAGATAAATGAATCCAGTGTAAGGACTGTTGTAAAAAAATAAAAGGAAAATTCATGAAGCCATCACCACATCTGTGCCAGCAGGAGTGAAAACCTTGAACTTTTTGTGAAATACTTTTTGATCTTGTATTGAAAATGCAGCTTTTATGTGGGTGCAGGTTGCTAACAAGAAAGGCATACCTGTAGACTCAAGATTCTTCAATTCAAGAAAAACTGAAGTCCTTATATGACAACTTACAGCAAAAGGAAGGTGAAGGTTCTAAAGCAAGCTGAAGAATTTAATGCCGGCAAAGGACGGTTTGAGAATTTTAGAAAGACGTTTGGCTTAAAAAATGTAAAGATAACAGGAGAAGCAGCTTCTGCCGAGCAAGAGGCAGCAGATGAATTCTCAAATGCTGTTTAGAAAATCACTGAGAAGGATATCTGCCTGAACAAGTTTTTAATGCAGACAAAAGTGCCCTATCCTGTGAAGAAAATGTCACAAAGAACATTTATTAGTAAGGAAGAGAAACAAGCACTAGGATTTAAGGTGGGAAGAGATAGGCTAATTGTACTGTTTTGTGCAAATGTGGTAAGGTTCATGATCAGCAACTATAAAGTTGCTAACACCTGAGCCTTGAAAGGAAAAAGATAAACATCAGCTGCCATCATTCGGTTGTAGAGCAAGAAGTCTCTGGACAACAAGAATCCTTTCTCTAAACTGGTTCTACCATTGCTTTGTCCCTGAAGTCAGGAAGTACCTTGCCAGTAAAATCTACTTTTTAAAATTCTTGGGGACACCTGGGTGGCTCAACCAGTTAAGCGTTCAACTTCAGCTCAGGTCACGATCTTATGGTTCGTGAATTCGAGCCCCACATCTGGCTCCACGATGACAGCTTAGAGCCTGGAGCCTGTTTCGGATTCTGTGTCCCGCCCCCGACCTCAAAATTAAACATTAAAAACAATTTTTAATAAAATAAAATTCTTTTGATTCTCATCTTTATTAAACTTTGGACAATGGACCCTGTGGTCAGGGCTGCTATTGCTGCTGCTCCTGGCAACAGGACAATACTAGTGCCACTCATACCAAATGCATTCTGCACAGTTTTTCAGCCTCTGTGTCAGCATGCCTTGAGTCAGAATCTGGCATGTGGTCACCAGAGTGGTGGAGCCTCACCCCATGTCCAACTTCAAAAATGTCTGGAAAACTGGGGTTTCCCCTCTTATGGACGAAGGTGGTCTCTACCCCTATTAAGAGTCTTTAAAAAAAAAAAAGAAAAAGAAAAGACTCTTCAAGTGTGGAATCCCTTACACAGGAAAAGGGGTACAAATTCTGGGGGTGGACACTGGAACTGAGGAATGGAAAAACAATGACAAATTTCAATTTTTGAAGCAGTGATCTGAGACTAGAACTTGGTAGTCTCAGGTTTGCTTAGAGGAATGAGTGACTAATCACATTTTTCAAATAAAAAAAATTCTTCTGATATTGAACCCCATAACTTTACCATCAAAGGCGTCAAACAGTCTACTTGCCCCCAAACACAGTATCTCTAATTCAGCCTCTAGATCCAAGGGGTCAGGTCATGAAGACCTTTAAGGCTCATTACACACAGTACTCTGTGAAAAGGACTGTCAATGCTATGGAAGAGATCCCCGATAAGAGAGGACATCATGAGGGTCTGGAAAGATTACACCACTGAAGACGTCATCATTGTTACACAAAAAGTAGTGAAAGCTATCAAAGCCTGAAACAATAAATTCCTGCTGGAGAAAACTGTGTCTAAATGTTATGCATGACTTCACAAGATTTACAACAGAGCCAATCAAGGAAAACATGAAAGAGTCTGTACATATGGCAAAAAAGGTGGGAGATAAAGAGTTTCAAGATAGGGATCTTAAAGAATTTCAAGAGCTAAGAGACATCACACCACAAGGCAGAATTTGATGGAGACACATTGATGGAGGTAAGTGTTTCCAAACCAATGCCAGATGATGAGAAAGAAGAGGTAAAAGAAGCAGTGCCAGAAAACAAATTGACATTAGACAATTCAGCAGAAGGATTTCAATTAGTCAAGACTGCTTTGACTTCTTTTTTGACCAGGACCCTTCTATGATACCATACCATGCTGACATCTCCTGTATGACATTTTTAGAAAAATGAAAAGGCAAAAAAGTCAGATGGAAATTATAATGTATTTCCATAAAGTTACATTGAGTGTGCCTGCCTCTCCTGCCTCTTTCACTTCTTTCACCTCTTCTGCCTCTGCCACCCAAGACAGCAAGACAAGCCCTCCTCTTCCTCCTCCTCAGCCTATTCAACATGAAGAAAATGAGGATGAAGATCTTTATGACGATCCACTTCCACTTAATGAACACTAAACAATTATATGTCATAGTTAATAAACTTATCTTGGGGCACCCGGGTGGCTCTGTCAGTTAAGTGTGTTTGTGAGTTCAAGCCCTGTGTCAGGCTCTGCATTGACAGTGCAGAGCCTGCTTGGAATTCTCTCTCTCTCCCTCTCTCGCTCTCTGCCCCTCCCTGCTCGTGCTCGCTCTCTCTCTCTCTCTCAAAATAAACAAACTTAAAAAAAATTAAACTTATCTCTTGTATATGTGTCTTCATGTGAAAATCAGTAACTGTACAGCAAGAACTGTAGATGTTTCTGTGTCATCATAATCACCGAACTATTCACCATGTAGAACATCGTGTGCAAAAAACTCATGTGGAAGTGGATAGCCTATCTTTATGATGACATTTAATATAAAATCAATAATGTATTAATAAAGTTTTCTTACTGTTTTATAAATTTGCTTTCAAAAAACTATATTACATACAGTATGTCTCTCTCATAATTGGAGAAACTTCATTATCAGACTATCACAGGGTTGTTTTTTTTTTAATATGACAATGCTTCCAATACTGTATTATGAATAGGACTACAATATTGTATGCCACAAAAATTTCATAATGATTCATTCATTAGAATGAATTCTTTAGGAGTACCTGAGTGGCTCAGTCAGTTAAGCATCTGACTTCAGCTCAGGTCATGATCTCACAGTTTGCGAGTTCAAATCCACATCACAGAGCCTATTTTGGATCCTCTGTCTCCCTCTCTCTCTGCTCCTCTCCTGCTCATGGCTCTCTCTCTCAAAAATAAATAAATATTTTTTTAAAAACTGAAGAGAAAAAAAAAAAGGAATTCATTAGGGTAGGCTACTGTGAAGCAATCATACCAGTAACACCAGGCTACCACAAAGCAATCATACTTGATGCTTCTTCACTATAAATGAATGAATCATTAAACCTGTAAATATGAATGTCTTTTTCATATTATCATTTTTGATGCCTAAATGTTAGGAATACATATAACATCTACAATGTTTTATATCAAAAAAGAGAACATTGTTGTAGATACAGACAATTCATCTTGTAAACATATGACACAAACTTAATACCAATAAATACAATATAGTGCTATAAATGTACTTCCTCTTCCTTGTGATTTTCTTCTTTTTTTTTTAATGGTTAAGGCCTTTTTTTTTTTTTCATCTTTATTTTTGAGACAGAGAGAGAGAGCAGGGAAGGGGCAGAGAAAGAGAGGGAGATACAGAATCTGAAGCAGGCTCCAGGCTGTCAGCACAGAGCCCAACATGGGGCCCCAACTCATAAGCAGTGAGATCCTGACCCGAGCCAAAGTGCTTAACCGACTGAACCACCCAGGTGCCCCTCCCTGTGATTTTCTTAATAATATTTCATTTTTGCCAGCTTACTTTATTATAAGAATTCAGTACATTATATATACAACATACAAAATACGTGTTCACTGTTTGTGTAATCAGTAAAGCTTCCAGTCAACAGTAGTTAAGATTTGGGGAATCAGGGACACCTGGCTGGCTCAGTCAGTGGAGCATGCAACGCCTCATCGCAGGGTCACGAGCTCAAGCCTCACACTGGCTAAAGATACCACTTTAAAAAAAATTTGGGGGTGGGGAGTAGGGATCAAAGTTATATGTGAATTTTCGACTGCACACGGGGTCCGTGCCCCTAACCACCAAGCTGGTCAAGGGTCAAATGTGTATCTGTAACATTCGGCATTAAAGTTAAGAAACCAACCAAAATCTTTTTGAAAGCTATAGGGACAGAACTGTAATCCCTCCTCAAACAGGAAGTGTAAGAGAAGACAAGAGAACACCAAAGGCAAAGAATAAGGGAGAAATTTTCTCATATCAAAACAGATTTTCAAGGAAATTTAACACAAATCTCATCTAACAAAAAGCCTTGGTGATTTCAAGACATCTCAGTTTTTAAAATACTCAATTGGTAAGAATTAGCAACTCACAATCAAATATCAAGATCTGGTAATAAAAAGAAAGTACTGGATAATCACTTTCTGATTGTAGCACAAAAGAAGTAAAAGCAATTACACAGAAAGGGCAGATACTGGAACAGAGATAAAACAAAGATTATGGTATTAACCACTGAAACAATCCTTCCAGTAAAAGCATTCTGAAATGCAAATCATAAAAATTATAATATTAAAAGCTACTGGGGGCGCCTGGGTGGCTTAGTCGGTTAAGGGTCCGACTTTGGCTCAGGTCATGATCTCACAGTTCGTGAGTTCGAGCCCCGCATTAGGTTCTGTGCTGACAGCTCAGGGCTTGCTTCGGATTCTTTGTCTCCCTTGTTCTCTGCCTGTCCCCCACTCACACTCTCTCTCTCAAAAATAAATAAACATTAAAAAAAAAATTTTTTTTAAAGCTACTGAACTCTTATCATATGCCCAAACACTGTGCTATGCAATGCGGAACACAAACCTTCAAGGAATCCATGGCTAAGAGACAGACTCATGAATAAATAATGACAATATAGTAAATATAAAAGACATAGCTGGGCACATAGGAAGAACACCTAAAAAGAGAGAACAAGTGCTCTAAAACTACACTAGTACACACAACTTACAGCAAAACAGCAGTATCTAGTGATTACTTCCATATACACTTTCTATAAAGGTCTCTATTGTGAATTCTTCCTACATTTCATCACATATAGCATGACATTCTAAAAACCTATCCGACCTGTAATAAACCTAATATAGCAACTTATCAACATAAACAGCCTAACCACCACTTACAATGTTTTTAAGAGAAAACTGCAGTACTCTGTGATAAGATTTACAGGTTTTATCAATTGACTGGGACTAATGTAACTGGACTTGAGTTAACTATGATGAGAAGGACAATAGATAAGTAACTTCTGGAATTCCCCTTGTGCTTTAAGGCCATCAACCTCCCCATCTGGATGGGAAAATGAAAAGTCCTCAGATGTAGACAATGGTGCTAGTCGCCAATCTGGGCTTCCTGGACACTCTCCCATCCCAGATTTTCCCATCCTCTCCCATCATTTGGTTTTCTGAGCAGGGCAAAGGCAACAAAGTACTCTGGTGAGCTAAGGGGTGAACACTTAATTCACTCCAAGCAGTCTGTGTCCTGCTGAAGAAATACATCTTCAGGGTAATGGGTGCTAACAAGAAACCCATGTTTCTTCGGTACTCTCCACTATTTCTAAACCACATTCCCTCTGATCCTTTACCAACACTATTAATAGATATTATCTAAATAAATGAAAATACATGCATAATTCCAAATGAAAAGGCCAGAAACATCAGCTATCTCCCCTACACCTGACTATTCTCAGATCTGACACTGACACTGGAAAGAAAAGTTGTATTAATAAAAATATTCAGTGGCTCCTTTGTTCTTGAATAAAAGTTCAAGCATTAGTAAAGAGTGATGATGCAAAGATCAAAAACTGAAATACCTACAGGGATGAATGAGGAGGGCAATACAAATGATGAAGTGGGCCAGGTGGGGTATGTGGAACCCTAGAGAACACATACCTACAGGGTGCAGCTGCTTCTAAGTTCCAGGCATTTGCTGCAACGTAGCAATGAGGAAACCAAGAATATGATATGTGTGTGTGTGTGTGTGTTGTTTGTGTGAAAGCTCTCTCCTTTAAAAGCGTTGGCAACTAACTTTTTTTTTTAATTTTTTTTTTTCAACGTTTATTTATTTTTGGGACAGAGAGAGACAGAGCATGAACGGGGGAGGGGCAGAGAGAGAGGAAGACACAGAATCAGAAACAGGCTCCAGGCTCTGAGCCATCAGCCCAGAGCCCGACGAGGGGCTCAAACTCACGGACCGTGACATCGTGACCTGGCTGAAGTCGGACGCTTTAACCGACTGCGCCACCCAGGCACCCCTAACTTTTTAAAAATTTTAAACAAGATGCAGTTTCGATATGTCTAGCCCACTGCCACATTTGATAACCTCTGGCCAAATGGTTAAGGGCAGAAAGAAAACATATGTGTGTTTAAATTGAACAAGGTCACTTACTAGCTATGAGAACATGGGTAAGTTCCTTAATATCTGTACCTACTCTTCTGTAAAATGGATATAGACATATGGAGTTGACAAAGACAAGAAAGTAACGGATACTCAACAAATTACAGTCTGGGAGGAAGGGATTTCTAGCAGTAATGAGGATGTACCTTGTTCATTTTCTATTCCTAACTCTGGAAAAGGTATGAAAATGAAGACTGGAAAAAGAAGGTACAAAGCCAAACAACAATAAATTTTTCTGCCCTTATCCTCTTTCCTCCTTACCATAGACCAATATTACCATCCCAGCTGACCCAGCTACCGTCTAACACTGGAACAAAGGGGAAGAAGAAAGAGCGCAGAAGAGGAAGAAGGGAAATATCAAGAAGGCGACAACTTCTTCAGCTCTTGACAGACAAGCATAAGGGAAGGGCTATTGTCATTCATTGTAATGAATGTATCAAAACCACTGTGTTAGATTAAAGCATGAGTGCTGTCTTACTCAAAGCCAAGTAAGTCATATTACTAGGAGTATTCATCAACGCCCTAAAATATAAAAGGTCATTAACATTCCATAAAAGTATAAACAAAATCATCCTTTGTAAAAAAAATTTTGCTACCAACATTACATAAAAGAAGCAAGTCAGGAGTCAGTTCATATTAATAGATGAAAGGTTCAATCTGGTAAGTCAATCTGTATTCACTGGCTACAGGCTGGGCTAAATATGATATTTACTCAAAGCATGCATACATTCTCTTGCTCTATTTTATTTATCTACCAAAGCTCCTAATCAATCATACAAAAGCTGCTTGAACTAAAGTCACCAAGAATTCAATATGTATTCATTTTAAAAATATGACTACTTTGCAACAGATTACAGAATGGGGCTTATTATATCTAACCCATAGATAAAACACAAGAACTACTTCAGAGTTCACGAAATCCAAGACATCTCTAGAGGGTATTTTTAAATTTGTTTTTAAAATACAAACAAGGGGCGCCTGGGTGGCGCAGTCGGTTAAGCGTCCGACTTCAGCCAGGTCACGATCTCGCGGTCCGTGAGTTCGAGCCCCGCGTCGGGCTCTGGGCTGATGGCTCAGAGCCTGGAGCCTGTTTCTGATTCTGTGTCTCCCTCTCTCTCTGCCCCTCCCCCGTTCATGCTCTGTCTCTCTCTGTCCCAAAAATAAACGTTGAAAAAAAAAATTAAAAAAAAAAATACAAACAAGCAGAAAAAGCATTTCATTGTCTAGCAGTTTTTAGTTACATAGTAATCCAAGTATATTCTGGGTGGCCCATAACACATGAAATATAAAAAGTAAACAGATCTGTGTATTTCACCTAATTTATATATAATTGGCAACAGTGTGCTGGGTTCTATGGGGGATACAAAGACAAGGTATTGTCCTCGGTGTTTTGTTTTGTTTTGTTTTGTTTTTTGTCTTTGTACTTGGTTTTAAAAGCTTAAAATCTGCCAACAAATACTTGAGTTTTATTCTGGTGAGAGTGTGAAAGAAGTATAACAAGATGTAAACTTTGTTAAATGGGAATTCAAATCTGAAAGCTATTTAAAGAGTAAATTTAAGAGTTCTATTAAGTGTTCAGTGCTCATATAGACACAACTTTTTCCACACTGAAAAAAGTTTACATTTTGAAAAAGAAAGCCTAGAGAGCCATATATCATCAACCCTCATACAAACCCACCCCGTCTCATTTTATTTCATTTTCTGATAACAGAGGAGAAGGAAGAAGGGTCACTGGACCTCAATTTGAGATTTCCAGGATTATGGAAAAATATTTACCAAAATGCCTACCATCTATCTGCTCCCTGGACAAAGAAACAATGCAAGAGAGGGAAAGAAGACAAGATTGAGAAAGGGAAGAAAAACATTAAGAAAGTTAACAAAGCTGAAGAGAAAGATTAGGTAGAAAATATTAGACAGGGGTGCCTGGGTGGCTCAGTCAGTTAAGTGTCTGACTCTAGATTTTGGATCAGGTCATGATCTCACAGTTTGTGATATCAAGTCCCACACTGGGCTCTGCGCTGGCAGTATGGAGCCTGTTTGGGATTCTCTCCCTCCCTCTCCCCCCAAAAAATAAATAAATTTTAAAAAATATATAAGAAAAACATGCAAAGGAAATCAAATACATTTCACTGGTATATGTAATAAAAAGTTGAAATGACAAGACTGTCACTTCTGCTATAGTCACAACCCTATCCAGATCTAAGAGGAGCAACCAGAGATTCCGGTTTTCATGGGGAAAGTGTCAAAGTCCTACTGTAAGCAGCAAGTGGGATGGGAGATACTGTCATAGTCATTTTTTAAAAATATAATCTGGGGGCACGTGGGTGGCTCAGCTGGTTAAGCGTTCGACTTCACCTCAGGCCATGATCTCATGGCTAAGGGGTTCGAGCCCTACACCAGGCAGTCTGCTGTCAGCACAGAGCACGCTTTGGATCCTCTGTCTCTCTCTCTCTCTCTCTCTGCCCCTCCCCCACCTCTCTCTCAAAAATAAATAAACATTAAAAAAAATTTTTTTAAACAGGGGCTCTTGAGTGGCTTAGTCAGTTAAGCGTCCAATTTCAGCTTAGGTCATGATCTCATGGTCCATAAGTTTGAGCCCCACATTGGGTTCGGTGCTGACAGCTCAGAGCCTGGAGCCTGCTTTGGATTCTGTCTCCCTCTCTCTCTGCCCCTCCCCTGCTCATGTTCTGTCTCTCTCACTCTCAAAAATAAACATAAAAATTGTTTAAATGAACAAAAAATTTAAAAATATATGTATATAATCTGCCATATAATGAACACTGAATATTTGTATTAAGTTTTCTTTTTTCCATAGGCACTTGAAGAATTCACTCCCCTTTTAAACATTTACAAATCTTTGCAAGACAAGTTACATACATAGGTACTAAAGAAAATAGTACTTAACAAAAAAGAAGTGCTACTAAAGAAGCCAAACATACCATTCTCCTTCAGAAATACTCAACCATTATAGTAGATTACATCTAGCCAAAAACAGAGCGAAAGGCTTAAACTTCCAAGCTAACATCTTAGAAAAGGTACAAAATCAAAAGGGAGGAGAAGACAGAAGAAAAACATGTGATATGCTACCCAACTGGGAGAGATCAAAATCCCATCTGTACTACACCTAAAGGTACCATTTCAGAAATCAGAAGTAACCTAGTCTTAAAGAAAAAAAGGAAGGAAAAGGGACTGCAATTTATTTCTTCACAAAGAACTTCAGTATCCAAGATCTATTAAAAGACTAAGGAGGATGGGAATGCAAGCTGGTGCAGCCACTCTGGGAAACAGTATGGAGGTTCCTCAAAAAGCTAAAAATAGAACTACCCTACAACCCAGCAATTGCACTACTAGGCATTGATCCACAGGATACAGGTGTGCTGTTTCAAAGGGACACATGCACCCCCGTGTTTATAGCAGCACTATCAACAACAGCCAAAGTATGGAAAGAGCCCAAATGTCCATCAATGGATTAATGGATAAAAAAAATGTGTGTGTATATATGTGTATACACACACACACACACACACACACACACACACACACACACACACACGATGGAGTATTACTCAGCAATCAAAAAGAATGAAATCTTGCCATTTGCAACTACGTGGATGGAACTGGAGGGTATTATGCTAAGTGAAATTAGAGAAAGACAAAAATCATATGACTTTACTCATATGAGGACTTTAAGAGATAAAACAGATGAACATAAGGGAAGGGAAATAAAAATAATATAAAAACAGGGAGGAGGACAAAACAGAAGAGACTCATAAATATGGAGAACTGAGGGTTACTGAAGGGGTTGTAGGGGCGGGGAATGGGCTAAATGGGTAAGGGGCACTAAGGAATCTACTGAAATCATGGTTGCTCTATATCCTAATTTGGATGTAAATTTTTAAAAATAAAAAATAAAATTAAAAAAAAACTTTTTAGTGTTAAAAATTACAAAATACTGACAGAAATTAAAGAAAATCTAAATAAATGGAAGTAATCAACCATAAAAAAAAAAGACTAAGGAGTAAAGAGGCGGGGGAGGGAGGAGGGGGGAGGGAAGAGGGAAAGGGAAGAGGGGAGAGGGAGGCAGAAGAAAAGACATGTAGTCCAAGGCAAAAGGATGAGAAAAAGTAGTCTAGTTTCAAGCGACTCCCATATCTAGATAGATTCTAGAGGCTTTTTCCCTCAGAGTTTAAGTGAAACTTTTCTCTTTTCCCTTAGTCAACTTCACTTCTATAATGAGTTATGACTTAGCAAGGCAATGGAGACACTGTTCCTGGGAAAGAAAACCAAAGATGAAACAGAGCTAGTGAAAGTTGTAGCTAAGGATAGATTTTTTAAAAAGGTAGGGGTAAGCATAACCTGAAAATAATCCATTTATAAAAATTCATTTACAAAGCAGAGCTATCGAGACTAATTCTGTTTAACTTTGTTTTAAGCAATAAGTACCTTCAAATCAATCAACTAGGAATTTCAGAAATTTCTCTAATTTTATCATTTTAATGTAGGGATGCCTGGGTGGCTCAGTCAATTGGGCTCTTGATTTCAGCTCAGGTCATGATCTCACGGTTCAAGCACTGCATTGGGCTCTGCATTGACAGTGCAGAGCTTGCTTGGGATTCTCTCTCTCTTTTTCTCTCTGCCCCTCCCCTCCGTGCTCTCGCTCGCTCTCTCTCTCTCTCTCTCAAATAAACTAAAATTTAAAAAAATTAATGTTGTAGTCTGTATATCCTATATATTCATTATCTGTAGTTCCTAGAGGCAATTCTGAACTGCATGTGGCCTAAAAGCATAACAACATTCCTCCTTTTTTAAAATTGTACTTTTAGGGGCGCCTGGGTGGCTCAGTTGGTTGAGCGGCCGACTTCGGCTCAGGTCATGATCTCATGGTCCGTGAGTTCGGGCCCCACGTCGGGCTCTGTGCTGACCACTCAGAGCCTGGAGCCTGTTTCGGATTCTGTGTCTCCCTCTCTCTCTGCCCCTCCCGTGTTCATGCTCTGTCTCTCTCTGTCTCAAAAATAAATGTTAAAAAAAAAAAAAAAGTAAAAAAAAAAATTGTACTTTTACCTGATTTTTCTCAACAGTCATTTATTAAATGCTACTATGTGTCAGGTACTATCAAGATGAATAAGACCCAGTTCACACATTCTAATACTTCAAATTTTAGTAGGGAAGATTGGCACACTCCAAATAACTGCAATACTAGATAGGACATGTTAAAGCAGAGATATTAAAATGGAGTCCCAAAATAGGGAGTGATTAATTCTGAGTTGGTGACTAAGAAAGGGTTCCAAGAGGTATTGATTCTTGGGGTGCCTCAGTCAGTTGAGCATCTGACTCTTGATTTCAGCCCGAGTCATGACCTCAAGGGTCGTGGGTTCCAGCCCCGCATCAGGTTCTGTGCTGACAGTGCAGAGCCTGCTTAGGATTCTCTCTCTCCCCCTCTCTCTCTGCCCCTTCTCTGCTCTCGCTCACTCTTTCTCTCAAAATAAATAAATAAACTTAAAAAAAAAAAGAGGTGTTGATTCTTTAAGTGAAGGGGATCACCTGACCAAAACAAAACAAAAAAAGGCTAAAAGGTATTCCATGCAAGAAAAACACATATAACAGAATGAAGCAGCACAGATAATCAGGGAACTGCAAATAGTTTGACATAAATGGAGTATACGGTGCAAGAAGCAGAGCTATAGGGATTGAGATTGGAAGGACAACTGGCAAAAAACAGAATCCTACTTTATTGAAGGTGATAATGTTCCCAACTAAAAACTATTATACTTTCCAGCTTCCCTCGCAACTAGAAATGGCCAATGAAATGTAGACAAAATTGCTAAGCATCTGACTTCAGTTCAGGTCATGATCTCATGATTCTCGGGGTCAAGCCCTGAAGGGTTGTGAGTTTGGGCTACACACACACACACACTCACATATACATATACTCAAAGGCAATCCTGGTGAGGTTCAGAAAGAAAGCTACACATAAAGTCCTTACCATCTTAAAGAATATATCATGAACAGGGGTGCCTGAGCCTCGGTGGCTCAGTCAGTTAAGCTTCTGACTCTTGATTCCAGCCTGGGTTACAATCCCAGATCCCCCAGTTGAGGGATCCAGCTCCATGCTGAGCATGGAGCCTGCTTGGGATTCTCTCTCTCCCTCTGTCTCGGCCCCTCCCCTGCTTGAGATCTCTCTCTCTCTCTCAAAATAAACATTTAAAAAAGAATATATCATGAATAGAATATAGGTTAGGAATATGAACATTAAAGGTCATTCTGGTGAGATACCAGACAGAAATGAGGAACATGTTACTGGAAACTGGAGGGGAGATTATCCTCGTTAAAAAATGGCAAAGAATTTGGCTAAACTGTGTTCATGTTCTAGTGTTTTCATAGAACACAAAACTTTTGAGTGACAAAATTGGATATTTAGCATAGAATATTTCTAAGCAAACTGCTGAAGACTTGTTTTCTCCTTACAGCTTTTAGTAAAATGTGAGAGGAAAGAGATTAAGGAACTGGTAAGCAAAAAAAGACTTGAAGATTTGGAAAATGCTCAGCCTCTCCATACTACAAAAAATGATAAAGCTTATTATTCTGAAGAGAACACTAAGGGTGTGGCTGAACAACTATTTGATAAGAATAGTGTGGATGTGAGCCACAGATTTAATCAACCACCTCAGCAGTAGCCAGGAATAAAGATGGGATCATAGAAGCAGAAATCCTGCCAGTTGGGACTAAAGGGAACAGAAAAAAAAATGGGATAGAATGAAAGACAGCTGTAAGGCTTCTGGGATTCTACAGGATGAGACAATAGAGTTATCCAGCTTTGAATATGAATTATCCTTCAAGAAAAGAGAAGACTGACCCCAAAGGTGATACAGAGCTACTAGGGCTACCACCCCCACCACAGGTCCAGAGGGCAGGTCTGGTTCCTCCTCATTTCAAAAGGTGAAGCCTCCTAGGTTTGGGAGTGGGGAACCAAGAAGCCACCACCCAGTGCCTCAAGAGCAAGGCCATGGCCCAGTACCCAGGAGCAGAGCTGTTCCACAGAACCATGAGAGAGGCACTGACTTCCCAATGGACCTGGAGACCAATGCTCTAAACCAAAGAGGATTGTTCCCAAAAAATAACAACTGATGGAATTTGCCTTGCTAAGTTTTGAACTTGGAAAGTTTGCCTCTTTCTTTCCAATTTCTTCCTTTTGGAACGAGAATGTGTACCTTGTTCTGTCCCACTACTATATTTTGGAAGCATCTAACTTTGTCTAGATTTATAGGTTCAACAGCTGGAGAAATTTTCCCTCAGGATGAGTCCTATCTCCAGTTTCAACCATGTCTGGATTTAGAGAATATTTAGATGTGACTCTAGGCTTCAGACTTTAGAAATGATGCTGGAATGAGCTAAGATTATGGGGGCTATCAGAATAGAATGAATGGATTTTAGATGCAAGGAGAATATTAATTTGGAGGACCAGGGTAGAATGTTATTGACTGAATTTATATGTCCCCCAAAATTCATGTTGAAGCCCTATACCCTATCTAGCCTGTATTCAGAGCTAGAAAGTAAGGTTAAATGAGGCCATAAAGGTGGGGTCCTGATCAGATAAGGTAAGATTAGCATCCTTATAACAAGAAACACCAGACAGCTTGAGAGTTCAGGCACAGGGAGGAAAGGCCACATGGAAACTCACATAAGGAAGCCATATGCAAGCCAGAAACAAAGCCTTCCTTCACCAGAGCCCAAACCCTGCCAGAACCTTGATCTTGGACCTTTCAGCTTCCAGAACTGTAAGATAATTAATTTTTTTTAATAGTTAATTTTTAAAGTTTATATATTTACTTTGAGAAAGAGAGAGAACATGAGGAGGGGAAGGGCAGAGAGAGGGAATCCCAAGCAGGTTCTGCACTATCAGCGCGAAGCCCAATGCAGGGCTCAAACTCACAAACCATGAGATCATGACCTGAGCCAAAATCAAGAGTAGGACTGAGCTACCCAGGTGCCCCTAATTTCTGTTTTTTAAGCCTTCTCGTCTATGGGATGGCAGCCCAAGCAGACTAACACAATTTCTATAGTGCCAGTAATAAATAGGTCAATTCCACCATTCTGATTTAGATGGAGACGCTTTTAAATGGCTTTTGCAGGGTCATAAGAAGAAATTAAAGCTCACTGTCCTTGAACAGAAAATAAAATATGTACTTTAATGATGGCACCAAAAAAACCCAGTATAAAAGAAAGAACAGTAGAATGTTCATCTCTCTTACAATTTTTTTTTTGTCTATAACAGTAGTTATCAACCTTTTTCTGTGGTGCCAGGATGGATGTTTTCATTTTATGGGCAATCCCTGAACCTTACCTGTAACTACACTCTTTTCACTTCCGGTCAAGAAATCATATGTATATGTGAAATACAGGAACGGTAATCCACACTTGGTATGCTTTTTCCCCTCAAAGTTCAGTACTTCGTATTACTCATTATATGGCTATAAAATATTCCACAACAAGCCTCTATACTCCTATTATGTACTGCCTTATTAACCTTTTTTCCAAAGGTAAAGTCTTATCTCTCCAAGTAGATTTTAAGTCTCTCAAAAGCAGACACTAGGTAAAATCTACTGTTTCTCTCTCACAGAGACAAAGTAGTGTCTTGCATTCAGATTTACGCTAAAATATAGGAGTTGCTGTTTTGCCAGTTTGGTTCCAAAGGAATGGATAAAAATTTAACAACTTCTGAATCAGAGGATAACCACAGAGGTAAACAAACACCGGGAAATATGCTTTTCACTGCCAAAGCTGAATAAGAATTTCCAAACACAGATGAGACAAAAAGCAGAAAGTAGCAAAGAAATCACAACCAACATTAATTTATAAATATGCCTGGTGAATTTACCTACCAAAAGACCCTCTGGCAGGCTACCTACAGCAAAAGTTACTGCAAAGCCACTTCAGGTAAATAAATAAAGTGTATCCCAGATGGAATATCTCAGACAAGAGGCAGCCTACTAACATTAAGTTTTTTGCCACTAGTGACTTTGTCGAGGACACAACTTCACCAGAATTTGAGAATGTATCTCAGGCTAACTGGTATTGTAAGTTTTTTCTTATGAAAAAGGGTAAAGCAAAGTTAAAGGGTTAAACTCTCGCACATATTCATAACCTTTAGTCAAATGGCAAAAAATTGAAAATTCTGAAACTTGCCTATTATTTGTTCTATAAACTAAAATCTCTAACAACATATATTGATCACTTCCTTCAAAGTAGACCTTCATTTTTCTTTTTTTTTTTTTTTCCCAATGTTTATTTATTTTTGAGAGAGAGAGAGACAGAGCGTGAGCAGGGGAAGGACAGAGAGAGAGGAAGACACAGAATCTGAAGCAGGCTCCAGGCTCCGAGCTGTCGGCATAAAGCCCACCAAGGGGCTCAAAGTCACAAACGTGAGATCATGACCTGAGATGCTTAACTGTGACTGAGCCACCTAGGTGTCCCAAAGCAGACCTTCATTTTAATTCTAAATTGGTTAGTATGAATTTTAAGGGTTAACAAAAAGTGTACAAGGAAATTGCCTCTAAATAAGACAATGTAAAGAAATAATTTTAGTAATTATATATTTATTCTTCTAAAAAGATTAAAGGACTTCTGAGAGCCACCATTTTCCACAATACCTCCATAATGCAGGGAAGAAGTTTCCAATTTTTATACGTGAGACCAAAGGACTAATTTCACAAATAAAAGACAATGCTAACACTATAACTACTGATTTTGATCCCTAAGCAATATTACCCTCAAAAAAAGTAATGGCTCATAGGATTTATTACAATGTTTATACAAATTGTTTCTGTGGTCAATAATGGTAGATTTGGTTATGGTCGTACCTACAGGCCCAAAATATAAACTCTTACTATAGTTTAAATTCAATGAACTTTATACCTATTCTGAATTCTGTCCATCAAAATACACAAAATTGAGATCATTAAAATTCCACTGCTAAGGGACGCCTAGATGGCTCAGTTGGTAAAGCGTCCAACTCTTGATTTCAGCTCAGGTCATGATCTCATGGTTTGTGGGATTGAGCCCCACATGGGGCTCTGCACTGGCAGCGCAGAGCCTCTTTGGGATTATCTCTCTGTTCATCCCCTGCTCACACTCAAAAATAAATAAATAAGCTTTAAAAAAAAAATTATGCTGCTAAGACCCCTGACCAATCCAAGAAACAATCATACCAGATTCAAGAGTATTAACTACATTGCTTCTGAATATCTATACCTCCATGTCTCACAGGAACATCTCTAAGTATCCGGCTCTTAATCTTCTTTGAAAGCATGTATTAGAAAGGCAGAGAGGGCTGCCTGGGTGGTTCAGCTGGTTAACTCACGGTTCATGAGATCAAGCCCCGTGGCAGAATCTGCACTGTCAGCTCTAGGGATTCTTGGGATTCTTTCTCTTCCATTGTCTCTGTCCCTCCCCAACTTGCACACACGTGCTCTCTTTCTCTCTCTCAAAATAAATAAACATAAAACAAAAAAGAGAGCCCAACTGAGAGACAGAAAAAAAAAAAAAAGACTTAAAAGAGCACTTCATAAAAGAGGACACCCAAATCAATAAACATTAAAAGAACATCAAATGTTGGCAAGGATATAGACAACTGGAATTCTTATTCATTGCTAGTGGCAATATAAAATGGTATATCTGCTCTGGAAAAAGGTTTACCAATTTTTTATTAAGTTAAATATATACCTGTCCTATGAACTAGTAATTTTACACTATTTACTTAAGAGTAATGATAACATATGATCCCAAAAGATTTATACAAAATGTTCAAAAGATTTATACAAAGTGTTCACAGTAACTTCATTAATGCAAGTCAAAACCTGGAAATGACCCAAATATTCATGAATAAAAGAAACAAAAAAAATGATACATTAATATTATAGTATACTATTCTGCAATAAAAAAAGAAAAACCTGATACATTTAAACAACGTGGATTAAGCTCACCGGGCAAAACAAGGCTGGTTTTGAAAAGTACAAAATCTGCCTTATATGAAAAACCAATAAACCTATCCCAGATACATAAGAACAGTCCTACAGATACAAATATCACCAGCTCAGGGTACCTGGGTGGCTCAGTCAGTTAAGCGTCCAACTCAGGTCATGATCTCATGGTTTATGAGTTTGAACCCTGCCTCGGACTCAAAGTTGACAGCATGGAGCCTGCTTGGGATTCTCACTCTCCCTCTCTCTTTGGCCCTCCCTCTCTCTCTCAAAAATAAATAAGCTTAGGGGTGCCAGGTGGCTCAGTCGGTTTCAGTGTTTGACTTCAGCTCAAAGTCATGATCTCACGGCTTGTGAGTTCGAGCCCTGCGTTGGGCTCTGTGCTGACAGCTCAGAGCCTGGAGCCTGCTTCTGATTCTATCTCCCTCTCTCTCTGCTCCTCCCCTGTTCACTCTCTCTCTCTCAAAAATGAATAAACATTAAAAAAAATTTTTTTAAGAAATAAGCTTAAAATATATATATATCCCCAGCTTTTCACAAATCAACAAAAATTCCCTAAAAATAACTCATCCCTCTATATGACTAATGTCATTGTTATTGTGCTTCATCTAGTATTCCACAGTATTGTTTTACTGCAAACGTACAGTATTTCAGCTAAAACAATGACTTAAAATTTCTGAAAGCTACAACCCTAGAAACCTAATCAGCGTTCATAACACTGTTTCTATGGAGAAATAAATGTAAAATTCTGTGAAAATTAGTAAAAGGAAACATCATTTATAATGGAGTCTAGAGGCCAGCAGGGGGAGCTCTCATGCCCAGTACTCTTGTCCATTGCAGACCCAACAGGAAGAGAGGAACTTTACAGGTGGATACTACTCTACTATCCTGGCAGAAAGAAGGAAGTTTTTTTCCTGCCCAACAACAGCCCAGCCAATGAGACACAACTCAGCCAATGAAAAGCCACTAAGAACGCCCAGTTTCCACTAATGGACTTATTTATAACAGCCCTCCCAACATTCCTCCTTTCCTCTATAGAAAAGGGTATAACCTATCCTTTGTTCTGCAGACAAGCCATAGCTTGTTTGTCCTGGATTGCAATTTTCTGCTATTCCTGAATAAAGCTATCTTTTGCTGGTAAAATAACTGGCAGTTTTATCTTTAAGGTTAACAATTCTGAATAAACTTTTAGAACTTAATCTATAGAGTACTTAAACTAGGCTCACTCTTAGAGTTAAAAAAATAAGAACAAAAAACACATGTTCTAATAGTTTAATCCAATATATTTCTCTAACCTCATTAAATCAATAGTACAAATCTAATCTTCGATAGTGAACAAGTCTACCAAAATTACATTTTCACAAATCCCTTTAAGCATTCACAATATTTTGTTTTGACTCTAAACTCAAACAAAGCCAAAAATAACCATCTCTCCAAAGTTTCCAAAATATCTATTAGAAAAAGAATGGTAAAATATAAACAACTGAACACAAAAGGAGAAATAATACACAAGAAATCCCACAATATAAAGAGAAATTTCTATAAATATGACCCAGGAAAAGCACAAAAAGCAAACTAGTGATTAAATTATGGCTAGCATGATGGGGCGCCTGGAGCCTGCTTCAGATTCTGTGTCTCCCTCTCTCTCTGCCCCTCCCCTGTTCACACTCTCTTTCTCTTAAAAATAAAATAAACATTAAAAAAAAATTTTAAATTGTGGCTACCATGAGTAGATTGCAAAGCTAAGTATAGATACATTAATTTAGTAGAAAAGAACAAGTTCTGGACTAGATCTGTATATCTAATATAACAAGGAAAGTATATAAAAGACAATGGCTACTTGAAATATGTAAAAATGTATAGGAAGCAATCAGAAAAAAATCAGTTTCAGGTCAAAACCTCACAACTGAAAAATGGTACTAGAAAAATGTAGATAATGCAAAATTCAAAGGAGAACATCAGTAAAGTAAGGCAAGGTTTAATAAAGGCAATGTTACTCTGTACATCACAAATATCAAAGGCCACTGAAAGTAGATGAGAACAGGATATTGATGAGGAGAATACTTCCTAAGGCTTTGATTCTACCTTCTGGGGCATCTCAGAAACTGACAAAATATAGCTTATACCATGGTTATAAGACCAGGAAGAATGTCACTTAACAAAAGAATCTAAAATGTTCAGACAACTCTGGTTTCTCTTCAGACTGAATAAATCTTTCACCTTTTACTAAAAAAAAAAAAAATAAATAATAAAAGGTTCTGACAGCAATAAGCTGATGAAAATTATAAATATAAACCTTAGAACCAGAAGCAGAGATATATACAAAGGCTCCAGCTAAACCAAACTACTTAGCATTTCCTAACCATATTATGCTCACTTGCCATCATCCTTACAATGTCCTCTGACTATCCCGATTAATCTAACTGGGCCAACATCCTTCAAGACTTGGTTTAATGTGTCTTCCTTATTTTTCAGAAGTCTTTTCTAAATGCTTCTGTGCCCTGCTACCTACAGTTAGAGGTGTCTCTTCTACAGAATGACCTTGCTTATAATCACTTACTCAGTATCAAACTTTCTGTTTTAACACAATACTATATTTTCTAATTTGTGTATCTCCCCTCTGCTCTTTGAGAACAAAGAAATGGTCTTATTTATCTTATCAAAGAACCTTAAATATTATTGATGTATAATAAATTTTTGGATAAAGTTTAGATTTTTTTAAATGATTAAACAAATGTTCTATCTAGTCTCTCATTCACAGACTCCCACTTCTAGAACAATACTAACTCACAGTAAGGGCTCAATAAAATGTTTTTTCATTAACCTAACCTACATCTGATGTTTGCTATCACTAAATGTGACCATAATGCAAATGTAAGCACAGTACAAGTATTATCTCTTCACAGCCTTCCTCAGCTTAAAATCCAATTTGGAATCACATTCATTTAGTAACCTACTAAATGAAACCCAGATGAGAAACACAGAATTTATAATGTTAATTCTAAAAGTGCTGGAACAGGTGTAATTTAAACATTTACCTGCCCAAAGGCAGGAAATCAAACAATGGCTTTCTTAAAATCTCTTACACGTGATAAATGCATCTTTTTTATCATTAAAAACATATACCCCAGGTTAAGCGTCAGACTACAGTTCAGGTCATGATCTCGCAGTCCGTGAGTTCGAGCCCCGCGTAGGGCTCTGTGCTGACAACTCAGAGCCTGGAGCCTGTTTCAGATTCTGTGTCTCCCTCTCTCTGACCCCCCCCCCCCCCATTCATGCTCTGTCTCTCTCTGTCTCAAAAATAAATAAACATTAAAAAAGAATTTTAAAAACATATACCCCATACTCAAAAATTACATATTTATATAATTATGTAGTATGTTTTAGCTTCAAATGACAAAAAGTGACAAATTTTAGAAAAATAATCACACAGTATCAAACAAGGCAGATAAGATACAACCTGTACACAACACAGTCTTGTTCCAAAGATCCTCCAAATTATCTTTTTTTTTTTAATTTTATCAAACACTTCCTCTTTGCCAAACAGTATTCTAGTTGTTTTACAAATATTATTTCACTTAATCCTTGTAAAAATCCTATGGAGTAGATATTGTTACTATTCCCATTTTACAGATGAGGAAGTTGAAGCACCAAAGTCACTTTTCTGAGTTCACATAGTTAATGAGTGGCAGGGGCATGATTTGCATGCACAAAGTCAGGCTCCAGGGTCCATACTCTTAATCTCTATGTTGGGTTTTTTTGGGGTTTTTTTTAACGTTTATTTTTGAGACAGAGAGAGACAGAACGCGAGTGGGGGAGGAGCAGAGATAGAGGGGACACAGAATCCGAAGCAGGCTCCAGGCTCTGAGCTGTTGCCCAGAGCCTGACGTGGGGCTGGAACCCACAAAACATAAGATCATGACCCAAGCCGAAGTCAGATGCTTAACCAACTGAGCCACCCAGGCACCCCATCTCTGTTATGCTTTTAAAAAGAAATTTGAATGGTAAGGTATGGTGAAGTTAGTGTACTTCACCAAGGCTGGTAGCATTATACACTGGTAAAATCCTTTTGTAAAATAATATGGCAATACTTAAGAAGAGCCAGAAATGTTCATGTGGTTAATTCTTGGGAATTTCATTTAAAGAAATATTTAAGGGGCGCCTGGGTGGCTCAGTCGGTTAAGCGTCCGACTTCAGCTCAGGTCACGATCTCGCGGTCTGTGAGTTCGAGCCCCGCGTCGGGCTCTGGGCTGATGATGGCCCAGAGCCTGGAGCCTGCTTCCAATTCTGTGTCTCCCTCTCTCTCTGACCCTCCCCCGTTCATGCTGTCTCTGTCTCAAAAATAAACGTAAAAAAAAATTTTTTTTTAAATAAAGAAATATTTAAGAGTATTGTTACAGATGGTTTAAAAGACTTCACAGAAATATGAAAACGTGTTTGTAATATAATATATTAACAGCCAAAGATTATGAAAAGTTTACAAATATATACACAAATGAATGACAATGTGCAAATAATAAAGTGGTTGCTGTATTGGGTAGTACTGGGGGATAATTTTTTAAATTAGTTTTTTATTACACAAGCAGTAAGTAAATAAATTCTTCTTTTAAATTCAAACAGTACATATAGATAAGGCTAAAGACATCGCCAAATCCGAGTCACTTCTTCCCTCTAGTCCTGATCCCTATCTGTCCCTCACACTTTCCCAAGAGATAATCAATGTTTGGTCTGTCTCCTTTTAGATCTTTTTCAATGCTTTTATAAGTACCCATAGAAACTTACAGTGGTATCATATTATACATACCACAATGCAACTTACTCTGTTATAAATGTAGCTCATTCCTTTGTGTACTAAATAGCATTCCATTACATAATACTAGACTATCTAGCTATTCACTTATTTTTTTTTTTTTAGTGTTTATTTTTGAGAGAGAGAGAGAGAGAGAGAGCACACGAGCGAGAGAGGGTCAGAGAGAGAAGGGGACACAGAATCCGAAGCAGGCTCCAGGCTCTGAGCTGTCAACACAAAGCCTGACATGGGGCTCTAACTCACAAACCATGAGATCATGACCTGAGCCGTCAGATGCTTAACCGACTGAGCCACCTAGGTGCCCCTACTAGCTACTCACTTATTATTGCACAGTTAGGATGTGTCTCATTTTTTCCTTCATACAACACTTGCTATGAAAAATCATGGGCATGCCTCCTTGGAGAAATATATACACATATCCATATGCTTCTCTAGTAAGCAGTAGGTCATTCACATTTTTTGGTTTAATAAATATTGCCAAATTTCCTTCCAAGTGACTCTACCAATTTACATTCCCATAATTATCCTTCTTTTATCCGCTATTGTTTATACAGTCTCCAAATTCAAACAAACAAAAATTCCTAAAAGAATCCCATATAGCCCATCTTAGGGTAGCTCTTTAAAATAGAGAGGGGTGCCTGGCTGGCTCAGTCAGAGGAGCATGTAACTCTTGATCTCGGGGTCATGAGCTCAAGCCCCATGCTGGTTGTAGACATTACTTAAAGAAATAAAATATATAGAGGCGCCTGGGTGGCTCAGTCGGTTGAGCTTCCAACTTCGGCTCAGGTCATGATCTCACAGTCAGTGAGTTCGAGCCCCGCATCGGGCTCTGTGCTGACAGCACAGCCTGCTTCAGATTCTGTGTCTCCCTTTCTCTCTGACCCTCCCCCGTTCATGCTCTGTCTCTCTGTCTCAAAAATAAATAAACATTAAAAAACATTTTTTAAATAAAAAAATTAAACATAAACATATATATAAAGGAGAAAATGAATCCCTATTTCTCTTGTTACTGAGAAGATATAAATCTAGCTGTCTATATTATATTCTAGTTTATATCCCTGAGCATAACATCTATAATTCAAAGCAGAAAACAGTGTGGCAATTCATATACTGCTTGGCCTTAGTGCTCAAAGATAAAATGTTGATAGTACTGCTCTGTGTGGGTTTGTAGAAACTAAAAGTGGATCCAGTCATTTCTTCTACATCCATACAAAGTTGTTCTTGGCTTTACCACAACACACATGGTTAGTACAGGTTGTAGAATATATTGTGGCTCCATATCTTCACTTCACAGACTGCCAAGGCCTGTAATCAAAATGAACCACCCTATCTTTGCAGAGTGTCGGTTTGGACCATCTGCCACTACTTCTGTTCCCCAGTATCCCTAAGCTTTGCTGCACTGCATAAAACAATTGAAGTAGTCTAAGAGAAAATTGTGCTTCCACCATCCTATTGGTTTTTATTAACAAGCATATGTGAAGAAAAAAATAATACAGAATGGAGTCTGTGCTACACAGTAAAGCTACTTTGTCAATGAATGAACCAGTAGTAACTTATAAACAGAGTATAAATGAAGAAACATGCAAGTTGTACAACTTTTCTTCTACTAAGAATGACAGTTCATATTATGAAGCATACCAAACATGCCACTTTAGAGTTAACAACTTCAAATAATTCAAGAATGTGTCTTTGAAAACTGCCCATAAGAGAAGAACATAAATCAAAAAAGACACCACTTAGTTTATGGTCACAGAAATCTATTGTACACTTAAATGCTGCAGGACAGTCTTAAAAATGTCATGAAAAAAATGCCTTTAAGTATTGATTACCTTCTTTTATTTTCCATAACATAACAAAATGACTTTTTAACATATGCTGATGACAAGTTTTCTAGTTCATTCACTTGCTTCCAGCAGTTTCTCAAATCAAATACACAATTTATCATTCTTCTGGTTCATAAGCTTCTGACTACCAGCAACATGGCACTCATCAGTTCAACTATATTAAAATATAAGTTTACAAGTACCCTCTTTTCTGCCAGAGGGGAAAAAAAAGCTTAGTCAAAACATCTAGTAGCCCAAATCCCTTTGGAAATTTAACCAAAATGTAATGACAGGTTGTCATCAGTGCTTTAACCTTAAACATATTAAGATTAATAACAGCTGTTGCATCTAACCTAGCATTTTACTACTTTTTAAAATTTTAATTCTAGTATAGTTAACATATAGTGCTATATTAGTTCCAAGTATACAACATAGTGATTCAACAATTTTATACATTACTCAGTGCTCATTGTGATAAGTGCACTTTAATCCCCCTCACCTATTTCACCCATCCATAGCATTTTACTCTTTAAAAAGCACTTTCACAGAGACTATCTCATAAGATTTTTAAAATAGTTTTATGAGATAAGGATAACATATATATCTGTGTTGATGCTTTTGTTCTAGGGAGAGGAGGGAGAAAGGAAGGGATAAAAGGCAAGGAGGGAAAGGAGGCAGGGAGGCAAAAAATGTAGGAAGACAGGAAGGAAGGAGGGAAGGCCATCGCCCACATAAACGTAGGCCCACACATAAGTACGTATGTTTTCAGGTTCCCTAAAGGAACCAGTGATGTTTTCCTTTCACCAGCATCCCCCCAAACCTGCTAAGCCAATCACTTTAAATATCCATGAATTTAAAATCATTTATAACCTCCTCCCCTTTGCAGAAACTTTATTATTCACTAATATGTTCACAGGGTATGTCCAATCCTCCTATTAGTTTTCACAAATGAGAAAGCCACAAATAGTAACACACATTTACATCACCAACAAATGACTACAGAATTAAAAGTCAGACCTTTTATAATCTACCATCAGTACTAGCCGAACACATAATATTCAAGTTGGAAGCTGTTTCCTTTTGCCTTTTAATTAAGAAATCATGAAATTTTTCTTACAGTTCTATGAGAATTCACCCATCCTTATGTATCACTAAGATCCTTGCTGAAAGGCATTACAAAAAAACTACCTTAGAAGAGTAATTAATGTAATTTGTAACAAAAAAAAATTGGTCAAAAGAAAACATACTAATGAAATTTGGAATTATTCTTGTCCTCTTCCATACAGTTTTTAACATTCTTCTTGGCAAACTGGGGAATAAGAAAACATAGAGTATTCTATTCTCAATGCTGCTGTCACTTGGGAAGAATTACTGTTGAAAACAAACTGATATCTTGGCAGCCATACGTTACAAATGACAAAAATGTCATTTTCAGTACTATTAATGGTAACAACATATACGATCTTTCAGAACTTCATATGCTATTCTTTCTCATATCAAAAGAAAAAAATCACATAAATGGGTAAGAGTCAGGTGTGGACAATACTGAATTCTTTAAAGAAATTTACATATTGGGGCACCTGAGTGGCTTAGTCTGTTAAGCGTCTGACCTCAGCTCAGGTCATGATCTCGTGGTTCACAATTTCGAGCCCCGTGTCAGGCTCTGTGCTGACAGCTCAGAACTTGGAGCCTGCTTTGGATTCTGTGCCTCCCTCTCTCTCTGCCCCTCCACACCCCTCGTGCTCTGCCTCTCTCACTCTCACTCTCTCTCAAAAATAAATAAAAAACGTTAAAAAAAAAAAAAAAAGAAATTCACATATTTACAACTGTCAAAATGAGTTCTCAAGAGTGTTTACCAATACTTCACAACTAGAAAATGCATACCAATCTGGTAATGACAATGTTTTAATCTGAAAATTTTAAATTAAAATGATAATAGGGGTGCCTGGGTGGCTTAGTCAGTTAAGCGTCTGACTTCAGCTCAGGTCATGATCTCGCAGTTCATGGGTTCGACCCCTGCATTGGGTTCTGTGCTGACAGCTCAGAGCCTGGAGCCTGCTTCAGATTCTGTGTCTCCCTCTCTCTCTCTACCCCTCCCTTGCTTGTGCTGTCTCTCTCACTCTCTTAAAAATAAATAAACATTAAAAACATTTTTAATAATAATAAAATCTAACAGCTTCAAATTTTTGTAGAAAGGCCTCATGTACCATAGATACTTAATTTTCATGAATATTTTAGATATTCTTCCTGATCTTAGATTTTCAAATAGCAATAATACATATTCTTTCTATCCTAAACTCTCATTCACAAATTTTAGACAGGTACCTAACTATAAAATTATTAGCAAATGGCAAAACACTAACACTAACACTAACCCATAAGCATGGAGGAAAAAGTCATTACTATTCCACTAAACACTCAGGTAGAAGAACAGACAACAGCATTACCAGTTTATGGTTTGAAGAAAAAATGAAAAGAAAGTTATTTCAACAAATGAAAGTTAATTTGTTTAAATGATGAAAATGTTCATTGTTTTCCAATTTTCCTTATCAACCAAACTCTAATTATTCAGTTAATCTAGTTTCATAAATGAGTTTTCTTCTTTAGAAGAGATTGCATTTTAAAGTTGAATTTAACTTTTAAGTCAATTAATCTGTAACTAAAGAATGACCTTCCCTGTTTTCATTCACTAAATATTTCCCAAGGAATTTTTGTCCTAGTTATGTACAAAAATTTTATTACTTTTTTCATTACTCTACATACACCATGACTTCATGGTAGTGGTTATTGAGTCATCAGGAAATAAAGTAATTTACTAAAAGAATCCATTTAGAAAAGGCATTTTTTACAAATAAAAATTTTTATGTAATTTTATTAAAATACCAAAAATAATGTCACAGAATAAACATGTATAAGAAAAACTAGAATGAAGCTATCAAAGAGAGTTTGGCCTTGAACCCAAACTCCTGCAAAGGGTAGGTTTCAAAATGACGTAAGAAATTAATTCATACTGGGAATGCAAGCTGGTGCAGCCACTCTGGAAAACAGTATGGAGGTTCGTCAAAAAACTAAAAATAGAACTACCCTACAACCCAGCAATTGCACTACTAGGCATTGATCCACGGGATACAGGTGTGCTGTTTCAAAGGGACACATGCACCCCCATGTTTATAGCAGCACTATCAACAATAGCCAAAGTATGGAAAGAGCCCAAATGTCCAACGATGGATGAATGGATAAAGAAGATGTGGTATATATATATACAATGGAGTATTACTCGGCAATCAAAAAGAATGAAATCTTGCCATTTGCAACTACATGGATGGAACTGGAGGGTATTATGCTAAGCGAAATTAGAGAAAGACAAAAATCCTATGACTTCACTCATATGAGTACTTTAAGAGACAAAACAGATGAACGTAAGGGAAGGGAAACAAAAATAATATAAAAACGGTGAGGGGGACAAAACAGAAGAGACTCATAAATATGGAGAACAAACTGAGGGTTACTGGAGGGGTTGTGGGAGGGAGGATGGGCTTAATGGGTAAGGGGCACTAAGGCATCTACTCCTGAAATCATTGTTTCACTATATGCTAACTGATTTGGATGTAAATTTTCAAAAATAAAAAATTTTTAAAAATTTTGTTTTAAAAAAATAAAAATTTAAAAATTAAAAAAAATTAATTCATTTGTTTAATAGTAATAGTTCTAGTATCCTGACACTTAAAACTAAAATGAATATTTTATTAAACTTTTAGAAACAATAAATATAAATTAGATTTGGTAAGAGTTTGCTATTGATTCTTGATTTCTATAATTCTGAAAATATTCTAATTTAAGTCTATTGTTGAAAGCTGGGTACTGCTTGTCTCCCAGAGCTAGAAACACATTGCTATTATGAAAGTGGATAAGAATCTTAAGCCCACTTTTTAAAAGAAACCATATACTTACCTCAAAGAACCACATAAGCCAACAGGCAATAAACAAATTTTAAAAAGAAAATGCAAGGGTTGACAGTAAATAAAAATTCCACCTAACCAAATATACTGTTTCATAAAACACAGTTCCTCCTTACTGCAAGAGAAATACAGTACAGTTTGATCCTTGAACTACATATGTTAGAAGCACCAATCCCCCATTCCTCTTTGCCTGCACAATCGAAAATCTGCATCTCGAGAGGGAGAGAGAGAGATAGGAGACGGAGAGGGAGAGAAACTTGACTCCCCCAAAACTTAACTACCAATAGCCTAAGCTTTAACAATAACATAAACAGTCGACTAACACTTATTTTGTATATTGTATGTATTATACATTGTATTCTTATAATAAAGTAAGTTAGAGAACATTAAGAAAATCATTAGGAAGAGAAAATATATCTTCAGTATTATATTATGTATTGAAAACATCGTATATAAGTGGACTCATGCAGTTCAAACTCATATTGTTCAAGAGCAAACTGTATTTAGAAATAGTAAGTACTTCATGCTATATTGCAATAGTGGATAGTGTACCACTTGCTTACTTATTTTAATGTAAATTTAAGCTTGACAGAGTTATATAAACATTAAATTGCTTCCATTCCAATATGTAATTTTTTGGTGTTTGGTTGGTTTGTTGTTTTTTATTTATAGAAATCAAGGGGAAGGGAAGTTCTATTGCTGATAGTTAATAAGAAATCCTGATATAAAAATCTAAAGAACTATCTCAACTTCAGGAAAATCTTCTCACCTGAAGGCCTTGATTCAAAAACAAGGTTACTAGTTGTGGGGTCATTATAAAAATAACAAACACTGAAGAGAAAATATATTTTAAACTGAGATCATAGTTAAAAAAAACACAATAAACTGTTAAAACTAAGAATTGAATCTGGCCACAAAAAATAAGCACAAAATAAACATAAAATAAACCTAGGAGTTTATTTTCGTTATTCTGCAGAGTAAGCACTTCATAGTTGTCAGCAATTTCCTGATAACCATACATGGTTTTATAAGCAATCTCAAGATGGCAACATTCTGAAGTTGTATTACATAAAAGCAAAGGTGTACCAACACTTCCCAAACAACTAAACAAAATAATTCAAAATAAGGAAGTCTAGACTTCATATGATGCAATGAAAGTTTCTCTGAGAAAATACACAAGTTTCTGATACGAGAATGAAGGAATAATTGCAACAGAATTTAAGAGACAAAAATAGAAATTACTATACATATTCAAATTATTTTTAAAGGATTTTTTTAATGAAAATGATTCCCTGACTGATACTTGATTAGCTACTTAGCAACTAAACAAAAAACAAAAAAACCCTCAAATTTAGATCCTTTTAATACACTCCAAAATAAATTTCAGATGAATGAAACTAAGCTGAATACTAAAAATATGAAGTCATACATTAGAATCAATTATTTTTCAAGCATATTTTTTTTAATTTTTTTCAACGTTTTTTATTTATTTTTGGGACAGAGAGAGACAGAGCATGAACGGGGGAGGGGCAGAGAGAGAGGGAGACACAGAATTGGAAACAGGCTCCAGGCTCCAAGCCATCAGCCCAGAGCTCGACGCGGGGCTCGAACTCACGGACGCGAGATCGTGACCTGGCTGAAGTCGGACGCTTAACCGACTGCGCCACCCAGGCGCCCCTCAAGCATATGTTAAGGTAAAAATGTGAAACCAGAATGATACAAAATATATAGTTGGCAGATCTAACTACATACAAATTTTGAGCTCATGAATATTACTAAGCCGTAAAAAAGAATGTTGCAACAACATGGATGAACCTATATGGTATCATGCTAAGTGAAATAAGTCAAAGGAAGACAAATACTTATATGTGGAATTTAAAAAACAAAACAAATAAGCAAAACAAAACAGAAACAGACTTATAAATACAGAAAACAAACTGGTGGCTGCCAGAGGAAAGATGGGCAAGGAAAGAAACTAAATAGGTAAAGGGAATTAAAAGGTACAAACTTCCAGTTATAAAGTAAGTCACAGGGATGTAAAGTACAGCATTGGGAATATAGTCAATAATATTGTAGTAATTTTGTATGGTGACAAATGTTAACTACACTTACAGTGGTGAGCATTTCATAAAGTATATAAATGCTGAATCACTACGTTGTACACCTGAAACTAATACAATGTTGTATGTCAACTATACTTCACTTTAAAACAAAAATACATAAATAAAAAAGAAAATAGCAAAAAAAGGCAAACACACTGAGAAAATATCTGCAGCAAATCTGTCCAATGGTTAACACTCAAGACATTTATTAGAAAGAGTTCTACAAATTGATTTAAAAAAACAATTTTAGGAACTAGAAATGTTAATAAGAACAAAGGACAAAAAGATAAATGATGAGGACATGCACCTACCAACAATGTGGAGAAAGGTTCTACCTTGACAACTAATCCAGAAAATAAAAATTAAAGCAAGGTGCCATTTTAGACTATTAGCAAATAAGAGGGTTTTTTGCAAATTATAATACCAAATTCTGATAAATGTTTAGTAAAATCAACACTCAGAAAATAATCTGAGTCAAAAGATGATTATTTCTGGAAATATAAGGAAATAATCCTAAAAATGGGGAAACTTAAATGATGTTCATTTCAGTATAATGTAATAAGTGAAAAATTGGAAGAAATTTAAATATAAAGTAATAAGGCAACAGTATATTATGGGCAATCTAAGCAATGGAATATCATGCAACCAAGAAAAAATATAATTATGAAAATATTTTGAAAAAAGATGTGCTATGTAACAAAAAAATATACAAAGTTCTGATAAAAGAACATTGGATTGAAACACATTTAATTTCACTCCCTTTTTAAAGCCAATAAAGGAGTTCTTTTAGACATTTTTTTTTTTAATAGTCTTCACACCCAGTATAGAGCCCAATGTGGAGCTTGAACTCACAACCTTGAGATCAAGAGCTGAGGTGCTTAACCGAGTGAGCCACCCACATGTCCCAAAGGAGTTTTTTTCTTTTTTAAAGGCATAAACCCAAAGACAAAACAGTCATAAACTAAGAAAATTATGGAAGTTGAAATGAAGACAGTCACATATTAAAGTACTTAGCAGATGTAAGAAAGCTGAATCCTAAGCTGCCAATAGGAAAAGATGGGCTTTTTATACAGAGGAATCCCATAAAGATTCAGAATTAGTGGGATCAGGGTACTTCCAAAAGATGTAAGAGGGTAGGGGTAAAGAGGGAAGTTGTGCTATTGGCTCAAATCTATTTAAGTAGTGACATTCCAAAGATCCCCAAACCCATTCCAGACAGCCTGGCTGCCAAGTCTCCCCACCCATGACAATATACTAGAAGTGTATTGTCTGGAAGATGTGAAACACCAGAAAATCTCTGGACATCAGACATAAAATGAGGTTAACTAAACTACTCTAAGAACAGAAGTACTGGGGCACCTGGGTGGCTCAGTCAGTTAAGAGTCTGACTTCATTTTGGCTCGGGTCACGATGTTACGGTTTGCAAGATTGAGCCCAGTGCAGAGCCTGCTTGGGATTCTCTCTCTCACTCTCTCTCTCTGCCCCTCGTGCATGCACACACACACACACACACACACACACACACACGTGCACACTCTCTCAAAATAAATATTTTAAAAAGATAAAATAAAAATAAAATAAAAACAGAGGTATTAATGGCTATTAATTCCCATGGATGGGAATGGAAAGACATCTCCTCTCTTCCTCTGAGCTTCCAAAATCTGGCATCCAGAACTTTACCTGCCAGACAGAAGAGCTGAGGAGAATTTTCTGAGAAAAGACCTAAAGATACTAACTTGGAAGTTGGGAGGAGGTTCCACATTGAAAATGCTCAGCAACAAGTCCCACTAACACAGAACTTATAATCAGCTTTATGAGCAGATAAACAAGATTATTAGGCATCTGTATAAAGCCTGTAATAATAAAGAAGCAAAAAACAGGAAAAAAATTTTTGAAGAAACAGTCTATAGAAGGAGGAACAGAAACTTTTTGAAAATCTATCAATATCCTCAAAGAGATAAGATTACAACAAAAGTGAAAAAAGACAACATACTATTAAACAAACAAAAAAGGGCTCTTAAAGGATCTACACATGGTCAACGTGCACAAGTAAAGGTGTTCAACATCAACAGTCATCAAGGAAATATAAATTAAAAACCACACTGAGATACTACTTCCCACCAATCTGAATATCTAGAATTAAAAGAACTCACAATACCAAGCACTGGTAAGGAGGCAGAGCAACTGAACTAGCACAAGTGAAAAAAATTATTATACAACCACGTTGAAAAACTATTTGGTGGTTTCTAAGAAAGCTAAACATATACTACTCTATGACCAACCATTCCACTCCACTCCTAGGTATATCAAAAATATACGTCCAGAAAGACTTATACAAAAATGTTTAAGCGATTTTATTCATAATAGCCAAAATGAGGAGACATCCAACTGAAGAATAATCATGTTATATTCATATAGAATACTACTCAGCAACATGGATGAATATCACATCTTTTAGATACTATGTTGAGCAAAAAACGGCAAACACAAAAAGATATATATGATTCCATTTGTACTAAGTACAAAAACAAAGGAAACTAATATATGGTGATAAAAATCAGATAGGTAGTTGCCTCTGGTGGGTGGGGATGACTGACTGGCATGAAGGATTTTTCTAGAGTGATGGAAACATTCTATATCTTGAATTTGGTGATAAGTACAAAGCATTTGTCAAAATTGAACTGAATACTTAAGATCTGTATCTTTTTTTGTTGTTGTTTAATCCTTACTTTTGAGAGGGAGAGAGCATAAGTGTGGGAGGAGCAGAGAGAGGGGGAGACACAGAGTCTGAGCTGTCAGCACAGAGCCTAATGCCAGGCTTCAACTCACCAACCGTGAGATCATGACCTGAGCCAAAGTCGGACGCTTAACCACTGAACCACCCAGGCACCCCACTTTAGATCTGTATCTTGATAGGAGTATAGGTTACCATGGGTGGAATTTTTTCATTTTGGGGTTTTTGTGCATAGCCATGGGCTTTATTAGCACATTTCCTCATGAGCATCAGCCTACAGCCTTACTCCAGAGGTAACAGTTTTGGTAAAGTTGGGTGTACGTATTTTTAAATTCATTGAAGTATACACTTGAGATTTAAGCACTGTATATGTAAAATTTTATTACATGTAAATTTATCTCATGAAAATTTTCAATAAGGAAAAAAATTAACAGCTCTTAAAAATGAGAGCAAAAAGACAAAGATCAATTAAAAGATTAGAAGGTAAGGTTAAAGAAATCTCCCAAAAAATAGTAAAAAGACAAAGAGAAAAAGGTAAGCTAATCAGAGGATCAGTCTAGGAGCTCCAACATCCAAACACAAGAATTTCAGAAGGAAGAAATTCTAAGAGAAGAAATCATCTATAAGATAATCAAATTTCTCAGAACTGAATTCAGTACATCAGCCTTCAGGTTAAAGCCCATCTTTACTAGCAAATAGGTGAAAACAGTCATACTAAATGACATCACTGTGAAATTTCAGAACACTACAGATAAGTATCCTATAAGCTTCCAGAAACAGAAACAAATACAATGGCCCAAGAATTAGAAAGGCACTGGATAGCTCAAATCAACATGGAAAGCCAGTCTAAAAACGAAGCATTACTTTTTCAAAATTCTTAAAAAAATGATTTCTAACTTAGAATTCTAACTCAAACTTCCAGTCAAATGCGAGGACAGATACAAGGTTTTTTTTTTTTTTAATTTACCTTTTTAGTAATCTCTACACCCAACATGGGGCTCAAACTCACAACCCCGAGATCAAGAGTCACTATGGACCAGGTTCAAGAGTCACTATGGACCAGGTTCAAAGAGTAACCAATCCAGTTTGAAACCAGTTCACAGTCCACATGAAAACATCAGAAGAAACTCACAATATGTGATAATCTTGAGAAGAGACTTGGGCAAGTGACAAGAGTGTATTTATGGTTAAATTAGTCATAAATACTAAACAAACACAAATAAATACTACAATTATTAGCTCTAGGGAAAACAAAATTGTACTAGAAAAAGAACCATAGCTTACTACATAACTTGAGCTGTGTATCATATGTCTACGTGGTCATAAGGTAAACATTAAAATATTTATCTAACCAAAACTACCATACAACTATAGTGGCAGGATGAAGTAACAGGGAGAGGGGAAGAGGAAGTGGCTAAGGGAGAAGGAAGGGGAAGAAAGCTAAATTCTCATGCTCTGAAGTGGGAAGTCAACAGAAAATGCCTCAAACTGAAAAATCAGTAGCAAACACCAAAAAACAACTAAGAGAATATAAAATGGTACCTTCTCGGAAAGAGAAAATACCAAGATTAGGCAACTGCTTCTTATTCAACAAATTTTTTATTCAACAAATCTTATACAAACTATTTAACACTTTAAACTATGTGAATGTATAACATTGATAAAAATAGACATCTCAGAAAAAACAAGATATAAAATTGCATGTATGTTATGATTAAAATAACATAAAAAATATAAAACATTTATGAGAAAAAAGAATAAAAGCAAATAATTAGCAGTGTTAGGTGACAGGATTATTAATGGAATTTTCCTCCTTTCCCAATTTCTCAATAATGTTATAATGTATTATAATTTTTAAACAAAGTTTACAAAGGCACTGTTTGTTGTCAACTGACAACCTGTTTGCTTACAATACTATCTTCTCTACATATACCACCCTACTTGCAATGCCACCTGAACTGATCGTCTTTTATGACCTGAGTTAAAACATCACTTCTTTCATTTCCAGACTTCTCTCTCCCTTCCTCTCTCTCTCTCTCTCTCTCTCTCTCTCTCCAATAAGCTCCTTGAGGCTAGTATCACTTCTTACTTGTCTTGGTAGCCCTAGCACTCAGCACAAAGCCTAGAACATTATGTAGGCATTTAATAAATAACCAATCAATCATTCAATTATGTATTTACTCCAATAACCATAAGAAATCTAAGTGCTTTTGTCATATCAAAGCACAGACCATAATTTTTTAAATATTTATTTATTTTTGAGAGAGCAGGGGAGGGGCAGAGACAGGGAGACACAGAATCCAAAGCAGGCTCCAGGCTCTGAACTGTCAGCACTGAACCTGATGCAGGGCTCGAACTCATGAACCACAAGATCGTGACTTGAGCCGAAGTCAGACGCTTAATCAACTGAGCACCCCAGGTGCCCCAACACAAATACTTTTAATGGTGATGCCAACAAATAGCCTCAATTTTTCTGCTGCCCAAAAGATTTTTTTTAAAGCTGTTATAAAATGAAGTGAATAAATTAAAAGAGCTATTAAAGGACATCTGGCTGGCTCAGTGGGTGGAGCATGGGACTTTTGTAAGTTCGAGCCCCATGTTGGGTAGAGAAATTACCTAAAAAACAAAATCTTAAAAAAAAAAAGAAAGAGCTATTAAAAGCTTCACAAAACACAAATCTATTTTCATGAAACTGATTATACAATACACAAAAACCATTTACATATTAACTTGAAAAAATTAACTTTAAAAAAAGTCACAAAAATTTTACAGTAAGACTTTCATCCCGTTGGAATACCAAAAGAAATGGAACTTGTTATTACATCTAAATGGGAAAGAAACACAGTCTTTGATGAACAGGACTAAAAAGTGATGCTTTTGGGGGGGGGGGGTGATAAGAAAAATAGTTTTAAAAATACCAATTAAAAATTTTTTTAGATAACAAAGATACACAAAGAGACAATAAAAATCACCTTCAACTTCACAACACAGACATAATCTATTAATGTTTTGCAATATAGTTGACCCTTAAACAACTTGGGTGGTGGGGTACTAACCGCACCTCCAGTGGAAAATCCATGGATAATTTTTTGACTCTCCAAAAACTTAACTACTAATAGCCTACTGTTGACTGGTAGCCTTACCAATAACATAAAGTCAATTAACACATATCTTGCATATGTATTATATACTGTATTCTTACAATAAAGTAAACTAGAGAAGAAAATGTCATTAAGAAAATCATAGGGAGGTCACCTGGGTGGCTCAGTAGGTTGAACATCTGACTCTTAATTTAGGCTCAGGTCATGACCCCAGAGTCTTGGGATCAAGCCCCACATAGGACTTTGTACTGAGCACGGAGCCTGCTTAAGATTCTCTCTCTCTCCCTCAACCCCTTTCCCTGGCTTGTGCTCTCACACACACTCTCTCTCTAAACCAAAAAATAAAAAATAAAATAAAATAGTCTTATCACTAAATCTTGTCAGTGAAAAGAGAGTATCTTTGTTAAGGTAAGTAACAAATAAAACCTCTAATCCTACAAATCTCCCTACAGAAACAAGTACATCACACACTGTCTATATTAAAAGCAATAAGCTCACACAATTTTATAAGTGTAATAAAAAAAGCTGAGGTTATTATATAGGTCAGCTTGAGCTTCACATCCTTTTCTCTATAAACCACAAACACATTCCTACTTTCTTGAAATCAAATCCTCACCAAAACAAGTATTTTATGAATAATTAGAGACAGTAAGATTAATTCTTCTTAACATGAAGGCAGTCCTTGCTTTGCATGGTTACCATATTCATGAATTTCAGTTTCTACAGGTTTGGTTAAATAACACAAGCCCTTCAAAAACACAGTTCAAATTTCAGTCACCACATCATATTAACTGTAAATAATTTCAAAAAATACAAACTTCACGGCTGGTTCTTCAGTCCATGAATCCCGATGTAAATAAAAGATGCACATCATAATCAGTGACCAATCATGTCACTTCTTTCAAAGCCTGTCTATAATTGGTCCCTATGTAGCTGTTAGAGAGAAGGTGTAATTGTTGTGTGATAAATCCAAGTGATATTTTATGAAAATGGATAATCAAAAGAGGGAACTGGCCAACAAAGATAAAAATGTAGCAAGGAAATGAAGTGATAATGATAAATTCCAATTAAACACAAATGGACATTTAGAAGAAATAGCTGACCATGGAAATGTTGACATTGCTACCTTTCAAGGGACACTAGATATGCATTCAGAGGAACTTAGTGAAAGGTAAATGGGAAAAATAGCCATGACAAAACACTGAGATGTTCCAGAAGAAGCAACACTGGTCAAAAAAAAAAAAACAAAAAAAAAACAAAAAACTTTTAGAGAGCTCACACATACTTTCACAACATTGAAAACACAAAAGAGAAAATGTTGGAAGCTAACCCAAACTTAGAAAGGAATGACAATGCACCAAAGCATAGAAAAGATGCCCATTCCACATTTTAAGTTATGCAACAAGGCAAGCGTGAAACTACTCTTGACAGGTTTTTCCACAAGGAAATAAAACACTAATTCTGATATTTTATGTTTTATTTATTTTATTTTTTTAAGCTTATATATTTATTTTGAGAGAGAAAGAGAGGAAAAGCACGTGTGTGTGAGCAGGCGAGGGGCAGAGAGGGAGAGAGAGAGTATCAGCACAGAGCTCAACACAGGATTCTATCTCACGAACTGTGAGATCTTGACCTGAGCTGAAATCAAGAATCAGACACTTAACCAAATGAGCCACCCAGGTGCCCCCATTTATTATTTTTTTAAAGTAAGCTCTACACCCAACATGGGGCTTGAACTCACGACCCCAAGATCAAGAGTCCCTACTTCTAACATTTTAAATTACACTGGAGTACATAAATATTATCATTGGGCATTTAAAGGGATATCTATAATGCACTGTAAATTACATAAGATGAAAGAATTTGCATTCTAGGACCATAAACATATATACAAACTCATGAAGTATACAAACAACACAAACACTAAATTACCTCTTCTGTTAACACTGTTTCTCCTTTTCCTATTTTAAATATAGTAGAAATAAATAAATAAATAAATGTATGTATATATGTATGCATGAATCCAAGTAGTAGAGCTGAGTACATCTCATGGATAAAGCCAGAGTTATGATTACCTTTATGCCATCAACTTTGGTAGAGGCAATGTGACAAAACAATGCAGAAGTAAGCTGAAAATGACAATCAGAGCTGAAATGTAAATTCTAAGCATAAAATGACAGCAGGACAAAAATATCAATAGCAAGTAAAAAAAGTAAACATGAATTTGATGTGCCATTTTTTTTCTGACAATCTTTAATCTCTAAAATAATATAGTAAGACAATAATTCATATCTTCCAACATATGTGAACAGAAAACAATAAATCAGAATATGCACTGCACTTTCACTATCAATTAATTTTTTGCCAATTATTCTGATTTTTTTATTTTGTGAAAAGTAACAACTTCTAAAAGATGAAGAAAATTTAATTTCTTCCCTGGAATAGTCTAACTGCACTAAGTTACAATATGTCAATAATGGCATTAATGTTTAACACAACATTTAAGTATTAATAATCAATTAAAGTCAGTTATCCAATATTCAAATTTGGAAAAAAAATTTCAGACTGACACAGCATATCAGATTCCAGTCCAAAATAAAAGTTTCTGCTAATATATGAAGCTACAAAATGCCACTACCAAAAGATAAGAACTTCTGGAAGAATTATTAGATGAATGGCTAACAATCTCTATTAAAAATGCACAGAGAACGGGGCGCCTGGGTGGCGCAGTCGGTTAAGCGTCCGACTTCAGCCAGGTCACGATCTCGCGGTCCGTGAGTTCGAGCCCGCGTCGGGCTCTGGGCTGATGGCTCAGAGCCTGGAGCCTGTTTCCGATTCTGTGTCTCCCTCTCTCTCTGCCCCTCCCCCGTTCATGCTCTGTCTCTCTCTGTCCCAAAAATAAAATAAAACGTTAAAAATGCACAGAGAACAATGCTATAATAAAATTTTGATATGCAAAGGACTACATCTAAGGGATTACATAGTTAAAAAGAAACCTCTTACAGCCAATATTTATCACCCTCTTGAACTCACCTATTAATCTATATATGCCCATTAAGATATAATAACTTTTTTTTTAAATTTTTTTAATGTTTATTTATTTTTGAGACAGAGAGAGACAGAGCATGAGTAGGGAAGGGGCAGACAGAGAGGGAGACACAGAATGTGAAGCAGGCTCCAGGCTCTGAGCTGTCAGCACAGAGCCCGACGCAGGGCTCGAACTCAGGAACCATGAGATCGTGACCTGAGCCGAAGTCGGACACTTAACCGACTCAGCCACCCAGGTGCCCCAGATATAATAACTTTTAAGAACCTATTCCCAGACATTAAGTTAAAAATACACAGGCAGAGCTCTCTTTTAAAAAGTGCCTCTTGTACCCTCTTGCACTTTCAACAATAGCTAAATTATGGAAAGAGCCTAAATGTCCATCAACTGATGAATGGATAAATAAGTTGTGGTTTATATATACAATGGAATACTACTTGGCAATGAGAAAGAATGAAATATGGCCTTTTGTAGCAACGTGGATGGAACTGGAGAGTGTTATGCTAAGTGAAATAAGTCATACAGAGAAAGACAGATACCATATGTTTTCACTCTTATGTGGATCCTGAGAAACTTAACAGAAACCCATGGGGGAGGGGAAGGGGAAAAAAAAGTTAGGGAGGGAGGCAAACCATAAGAGATTCTTAAAAACTGAGAATAAACTGAGGGTTGGGGGCACCTGGGTGGCTCAGTCGGTTAAGCGTCCGACTTCGGCTCAGGTCATGATCTCACAGTCTGTGGGTTCAAGCCCTACATCGGGCTCTGTGCTGACAGCTCAGAGCCTGGAGCCTGCTTCCGATTCTGTGTCTCCCTCTCTCTCCGCCCCTCCCCTGCTCATGCTCTGTCTCTCTCTGTCACAAAAATAAATAAAAACATTAAAAAAATAAATAAATAAACTGAAAGTTGGTGGGGGGCGGGGGGGAGGGAAAGTGGGTGATGGGCATTGAGGAGGGCACCTGTTGGGATGAGCATTGGGTGTTGTATGGAAACCAATTTGACAATAAATTTCATATTTAAAAAATTAAAAAACTAGGGGCGCCTGGGTGGCGCAGTCGGTTAAGCGTCCGACTTCAGCCAGGTCAGGATCTCGCGGTCCGTGAGTTTGAGCCCCGTGTCAGGCTCTGAGCTGATGGCTCAGAGCCTGGAGCCTGTTTCCGATTCTGTGTCTCCCTCTCTCTCTACCCCTCCCCCATTCATGCTCTGTCTCTCTCTGTCCCAAAAATAAATAAACATTGAAAAAAAAAATTAAAAAAATTAAAAAATTAAAAGTGCCTACCTAAAATAAAAGATCTTAAAATATATAAATGTCATCTGCATCACTAAGTAGCAATCATATAGTCTCTACTCCAGCAGCATATAAAACATATAAGCCTCAGGCAACCACAGCACTTCGGTTAACAAAGATTAAATTTTAGAATTCATGAAGACACAAGGCACTTCTCATCCTTCGGGAAGAGACTGCCTGCTACCATTTGTGTATGTGTTTGCAGAATAGAGGCTGACTTTTTTCATGTTCCTCAAAGAATAGCCTGACTTTCCACCCTGGCTAAGAGTCGATAATAAAGTGGGCTTGATGACAGCACTGCTTTTACGAGTATTGTTCATTTTTAATTTATCCATGAAATGTGTGGATTATTTGGAAAATTATTTTTAAAGGATTCTCTTTATGGAGGGGCAGAGTCTTTGCGTTATAGGAAGTAGGGTTCTCTCTACCCTGGTTTTCTGCAACTATGAGGTCAATCTTTCAGGGTTTTGTGGCTTTATCTCTGCACAATCTAAAAGTTTAAATTCCAAACTGCCTGACATCATCAAAATTAAAAACTTCTGAGTAACAAAAGATACTATCAAGAGCATGAAAAACATCCCACAGAAAGGGAGAAAGTATTTGCAAATCACATACAAGCATACCTCATTTTACAGTACCTCACTTTTCTGCACTTTGCAGATATTGTTTTTTACAAATTGAAGGTTTGTGGCAACTCTAACAGCATCATTTTTTTCAATAGCATTTGCTTATTTCGTGTCTCTATGTCACATTTGGTAATTCTCTCATTATTTCAACTCTTTCATTATTACTACATTTGTTATGGTGCTCAATGATCAGTGATCTTTGATGTTACTATTGTAATTGTTTTGGGGCATCACGAACCATGCCCTTATAAGACAGAAAACTTAACTGATAAATGCTGTGTATGTTCTGACTGCTCCACCAACTGGGCATCCCTCCCTGGTCACTCTTCCTCTCCTCAGGCCTCCCTACTTACTGAGACTCAAAACTGAAATTAGATCAATTAATAATCCTACAATGGTCTCAAGTGTTCAGGTGAAAGGAAGAGCCCCACATCTCTCATTTTAAATCAAAAGCTAAAAATGGGGGCGCCTGGGTAGCTCAGTTGGTTAAGCGTCTTAATTTGGCCTAGGTCATGATCTGGCACTCCATGAGTTCAAGCCCCACATCAGTCTCTGTGCTGACAGCTCAGAGCCTGGGGCCTGCTTCCAATTCGGTGTCTCCCTCTCTCTGCCCCTCTCCCATTTACACTCTGTGTGTGTGTCTCTCTCAAAAATAAATAATAAACATTAAAAAAAAATTTTAAATAAAAGCTAAAAATAACTAAGCTCAGTGATTAAGCTTCAAAAGCATGCTGAAACCTAAGACAGGCCAAAGCCAAAAGCCAGGCCTCTTGCACCAGTTAGCTAAATTGTGAATGCAAAAGAAAAGGATTTTTTCTTTAATATTTATTTATTTTTGAGATAGCGCACACAAGTAGGGGAAGGGCGGAGGGTGGGGGGTGGGGGAAACAGAGGATCCGAAGTGGGTTCTGTGCTATTGCCAACGCACAGAACCCAATGCAGGGCTTGAACTCACAAACAGTGAGATCATGAACTGAGCCAAATTCAGACGCTTAATCTACTGAGCCACCCAGGCACCCAAGAAAAATTCTTGAAGAAAATTAAAGCACTATTCCAGTGAACACACAAATGACAAGAAAGCGAAAGTCTTGCCGCTGATAAAAAGTTTTAGTGGTCTAGATTGATCAAACCAGCCACAACATTCCCTGAAACCAAACTCTAGTCCAGCATAAGGCTCTAACTCTCTTTAATTCTATGAAGGCTGAGAGAGGTAAGAAAGCTGAAAAAGACCGAAGCTAGCAGAAGTTGGTTCGTGAGGTTTAAGGAAAGAAGCCATCTCTACAACATAAAAGTGCAAGATGAAGCAGCAAATGCTGATGTAGAAACTGAAGCAAGTTATCCAGAAGATATTGGCCGAGATAATTAATGAAGGTGGCTACATTAAGACTTTCACCGTAAATGAAACATTACACTGGAAAAAGAGGTCATCTAGGACTTTCCTAGCTAAAGAGAAATCAATGCCTGGCTTCAAAGCTTCATAAGACAGCTGCCTCTCTTGCTAGAGGCTAATGCAGGTGGGGACTTTAAGTTGAAGACAATGCTCACTTACCATTCTGCAAGTCCCAGGGTCCTTAAGAATCCACACTAAGTCTACTGCCTGTGGTCTACAAATGGAACAAAGCCTGGATGACAGCACATCCGTTTATATGATTTACTGAATATTTTAAGGCCACTGTTGAGACCTATTGCTCAGAAAAAAAAAAAAAAAAATCCTTTCAAAATACAACTGCTCATTGATAATGAACCTGGTGGTTACCTAAGAAAGCTGAAGGAGATGGACGAACTTAATGTTGTTTTCATGCCTGCTAATACAACATCTATTCTGCAGCCCACAGACCAAGAAGTAATTTCAACTTTCAAATCTTTTTCTTTAAGAAATACATTTCAGGGACACCTGACTCTTGATGTCCTCTCAGGTCAGGTCATGAGATCTAGCCCTGCATTGGACTCCCACTAAGCATGGAGCCTACTTGGGATTCTCTCTCTCCCTCTCTCTGCCACGCCCCTACTCACACACGCACACGCACACGTTCTCTCAAAATAAATAAACTTTTAAAAAATAAATTAAAAAGAAAATAAAAAGGAAAAAAAAATACATTTCCTAAGACTACAGCTGCCATAGACAGTGACTCCTCTGATGGATCTGGGCAAAATAAATTAAAAACCTTCTGGAATGATTCATCATTCTAGATGCCATTAAGTACATTTCAAGGGAAGGGGTCAAAATATGAACATTAACAGGAGTTTGGAAAAAGTTGATTCCAACCCTCATGGATGACTTTGGGGTTTCAAGACTTCAGTGGAGAACCTGCAGATGTGGTGCCTATACCAAGAGAACTAGAAGTGGCGCCTAAAGATATGACTGAATTGCTGCAATCTCATGATAAAAGTTTAACGGGTGAGGAATTAATTTTCATTTATTTTTTTTAAGTTTATTTATTTTTGAGAAAGAGAGAGCAAACACAAGCAGGGGAGGGGCAGAGAAAGAGAGGAAGACATAGAATCTGAAGCAGGCTCTAGGCTCTGAGCCATCATGACCTGAGCCAAAGTCGGACACTTAACCAACTGAGCCAAACAGGAGCCCCTAATTTTAATGAATGAGTAAAGAAAGTGGTTTCTTGAGATAGAATCTACTCCTGGTACAGATGCTGTAAAGATGGTTGAGGGATGCCTGGCTGGCTCAGTCAAAAGAGCATGTAACTTTTGATTTCAGGGTCATGAGTTCGAGCCCCACATTGGGTGTAGAGATTACTAAAAAAAAAAAAAAAAAAAAAAAAAAACCTATAAACTATAAAAAAAAAGATGTTGAAATTACAACGAAGGATACAGAATATAAACTAAGTTGACAAAGCAACAGTGGGGTTTGAGAACACTGACTTTCACTTTTGAAATAAGTTCTACTGCAAGCAAAATGCTATCAAATAGAATCTCATGCTACAGAAAAACTGTTTACGAAAGGAAGAATCAATCAATACAGCAGACTTCACTGTAGTCTTATTTTAAGAAATTGCCACAGCTACCCCAACCTTTAGCAACCACCACCCTGAGCAGTCAGCAATCAACACCAAGGCAAGACCTTCTACCAGCAAAAAGATTATGACTCGCTGAAAGTTCGAATGACGGTTAGCATTTTTTTTTTAAGTTTATTTTTTTATTTTTGAGAGAGGCAGAAACAGCATGAGCAGGGGAGGGGGAGAGAGAGAGAGAGGGAGAGAGAGAATCCCAAGCAGGCTCTGCACTGTCAGCACAGAGCCTGATGCAGGGCTCAAACTCACAAAACCGTGAGACCATGACCTGAGCCTAAACCAAGAGTTGGACACTTCACCGACTAAGCCACCCAGGTGCCCCTAAATAGTTTTTCATTGTGGTACGTAAATTGCTTTTTTAGACATAATGCTAATTCACACTTAACAGACCATAGTATAGTGTAAACATAACTTTTATATAACCAAGCACAGGAAGACATGCTCAACATCACTAGCCATTAAGGAAACACAAAACTACAATGAGGGGCCCCTGGCTGGCTCAGTCAGAAGAGCATCTAACTCATAATCTCAGGGTCAGGAGTTCAAGCCCCATATTAGGTGTGGAGCCTACTTAAAAAAAAAAAAAAAAAAAAAAACAACTACATGCGACACTATTTCACAACCAATAGGATGGGTAAAATAAGAAAGATAACAACAAGTACAGGCAAGGATGTGGAAAAATCATAACTCTCATACATAACAGGAGTGTAAAATAGCACAGCCACTCTGGACAATAGTTTGGTAGTTCCTCAAACTTAAACATCAAGTTACCATATGACCCAGCAATTTTACTCCTAGGTAGACATTCAAAAGAAATGAAAGCAAGGCGCCTGGGTGGCTCAGTCAGTTAAGTGTCCGACTTCACGTCAGGTCATGATCTCACAGTTCGTGAGTTCAAGCCCCACATCGGGCTCTGTGCTGACAGCTCAGAGCCTGGAACCAGCTTTGGATCCTGGGTCTCCCTCTCTCTCTGCCTCTCCCCAGCTTGCCCTCTGTCTAGTGCTTTCTCTGTCTCTAAAATAATGAATACACATTAAAAAAAAATTTTTTTTAATAAAAAGAACTGAAAGCAGGAACTCAGATCTTTGTCCACCAATGTCCACATGTCTATTAATAGGTGAATGGATAAACAAAATGGAGTACACACATTATTCAGCCATAAGAAGGAATGAAATTCTGCTACATGCTACAACACGGATGAATCTTAAAAACGTTACGCTAAGTGAAAAATGACACAAAAGGGTAAATATTGCATGATTCCACTCATATGAGGAACCTAAAATGGGCAAATTCAGAGACAAAAAGTAGAAGAGAGGTTACCAGGGTAGGGGGTGGGGGAAGAAAATGGGGAGTTATTTAGGCATTATAAAGTTTCTGTTTGGGGTGATGAACAAATTCTAGAAACAAATATTGGTGACGATTATACTGTATTGTGAATGTACTTAATGCCACTGAATTATACAATTTTAAATGGTTCAGAGGATGGGGTTCACAGGTTTGAGCCCCACATCAGGCTCTGCACTGATAGTACGGAGTCTGCTCGGGATTCTCTCTCCCTCTCTCTCTATTCCTCTCCCACTTGTGCTCTCTCAAAATAAATAAATAAACTTTAAAAATAATAAAATAAAATAATAAAGTTGTCCAAGCAGTAAATTTCATCTTATGTATAATTTACCACAGTAATAAATTGCTAAAGCCAGAAAATCAAAACTATGTACATAACTGAACTTGTCTTCACAATTTTTGTCAGACAAAAATTCATATGAAATATCTCATAATTCCCTTGCAACAATCCTAAAACATATGGTTGAAAATACAATACTGATCATAAGGCTATATTCCTATTACAATCAGAAATCGTGGGGCGCCTGGGTGCCTCAGTCAGTTGAGTGTCTGATCTTGATTTCAGCTCAGGTCATGATCTAATGGTTTGTGGAATCAAGCCCTGCATCAGGCTGTGCACTAACAGTGCAGAGCCTACTTTCTGCCCCATTCCCACTTGCACTGTCTCAAAACAAATCAATAAACATGTTTTAAAAATTGTAATTTAGTGCAATTTTTGCTTTCTCTCTCATATATATGAAAAAAAGCATATTTATGTTATTTGTTAATATCAGAATCACAAGAGACACCGATAAGAAGTAAACACCTTGGGAGCATTCTCAAATCTTCAAACTGAGGCAAACACATAAGATGAACAAAAGTCTTCTAAATTCCATTGCAACCTACAATTGTCTACCTTCTACTAACTTCTTCTAACATATATAAAACGGCCTGCCATGCACTGTAGTTCTCTTGAACCTATAATTTTAACTTTCAGTCACATTCCTATAAACTGCAAATTGGGAGTTTGAGATAAGAGCCACATGTTATTTAAACATTCAGAAGAAAACATGAAAATGAAAGTTAAAAGATCTTAAAAAAAAAACTAAGTAAGATAACTTCATTTTAAGAAGCAACACATCACAATCATATAAAGACACCAAGTAACCATCTGGTTCTCTCCCTCATCAAGCATATGCTGAACAGCTATTTGTGCTGAAAACAATGCAAAGTGGTTTTTAAAACAAACAAAATTCCTCCTCAAGAAACTTAAAGTGGGGAGATTAAGTTAATACATATAACACAATGCTATAGGTATGTAAAAATATTCAAATACCAAGGACACAAATTAAGAGTCATAGGACTTCAAAGGAGATAAGTGCTGGATAGTCCAGGAATATTCCAGAGAAAGGTTAAGATCTAGGCAAAGTCCAGAAGTCCAGAAAGATGAGGAGAATCAAATGAAAATGAACCCTTCATAATGTGGCCTCATCTTGCCTGTCCAACACTGTGTACAATATAAAATTATTAGAATAGATGAAGGTAGAGAAAAACTCAGTCCACATAAGAGAAATCACAGAAATACAAAATGGAGAGCAAATCAATTGGCCCACATAATGCTGATTGTGGAGAAAAAATTAAAAATTTTAAGTAGAAGTACATATTAAGTTATATAAATTATATTTAAAAAGTTCCAGGGGCGCTTGGGTGGCTTAGTTGGTTGAGCATCCGACTTCGGCTCAGGTCACGGTATCACGGTTCGTGGGCTCAAGCCTCGCGTCGGGCTCTGTGCTGACAGCTCAGAGCCTGGAGCCTACTTCAGATTCCATGTCTCCTCTCTCTCTGCCTCTCCCCCGTTCACACTTTGTCTCTCTCTCAAAAATAAATAAACATTAAAAAAAATTTTTTTTTAAGTTCCAAAAATTGCATGGAATTTTGACCTAACTTTAGCATATTTTTCTATTCACACCAATAAGTATTTTCTATTTATGAAAAATTTGAGTGTCTCAGAACCAATCAAATCAAGGTTCACCTGCAAAATGTGAGCATTAATTTTAATGCTGTTTTTAGCTGCTAATTATAACACAACTTACAAATCTACAAGTCTTTTCATATAAGATTATGTTTCCCTTTCCTTCATATTTTCTACTGAGTGCTTCATAAATTCAGGTAATTTTAGTTTAGGGCAAGCAGATATTCCTTTTAACCCAAATTTTAAATGTTTATTTTTCTGGAATATTTGAATATTTGTATGTCATGAAACTATAATTTATCTCATAAAAATACAATTTACCAAATTTTGACTATTAGTTTTATTCTGTCAGCTTTCTCCTTTATTCAGAGGGCACCCATTCATTCAATCAACATTTTAATAAGCCCTGCCTTATTACCTTCTAAGCTCTAGAGTTATTCTCAAGGATTTCAGAACTCAAAGTAGACAGCCAATTAAACTAGCAGCTGTAATGAAGAGGGATAACCACTACAATAAAAGTGTGTTACAGCAGAGAGGAGGAGGAAAAGTAGGAGCAATATGAGGGAAGACTACTGAGAGGACTTGATGCCTGGGCTTAGTTTTAATGGATAAGGATCTGGTAAAGCTGACAGTTCAGGGAGAAAGATGTGTGTCAATTCATCAATAAGCATGTACTTCACGTCAGACACTATGCCAGCTTCTGAAAATAAAAAAAATATACACTAGCCCTAATTTCAAGATACTGGTAATCTTTTCAGAAATGTACCTCATAAAGAAAAGGTTTAAAATTTGGTGGTTTAATTTTTATTTTTTTTTTATTTATATCCAAATCAGTTAGCACACAGTGCAACGATGATTTCAGGAGTAGATTCCTTAGTGCCCCTTACCCATTTAGTCCATCCCCCCCCACAATCCCTCCAGTAATCCTCAGTCTGTTCTCCGTATTTATGAGTCTCTGCTGTTTTGTCCCCTTCCCTGTTTTTATATTATTTTTGTTTCCCTTCCCTTAGGTTCATCTGTTTTGTCTCTTGAAGTCATATGATTTTTGTCTTTCTCTGACTGATTTCACTTAGCATAATACCCTCCAGTTCCATCCATGTAGTTGCAAATGGTAAAATTTGGTCTCAAAAATGAGTTCATGGGGCACCTAGGTGATTCAACTGGTTACACATCAGACTTGATTTTGGCTGAGGTCATGCTCCCAGGGTCATGGGAGCAAGCCCCACGTTTGGCTCTGCGCTGAGCATGGAGCCTGCTTAAAATTCCCCACCTCTCTCTCTGTCCCCCTGCCCCTCACCCCTGCTCATGTGCTCTCTAAAGTAAAAATTAATTAATTATGGGCACCTGGGTGGCTCAGTAAGTTAAGCATCCATGACTCAGGTCATGATCTCTTGGTTTGTGGGTTTGAGCCCCACATCGGTGCTGACAGCTCAGAGCCTGGAGCCTGCTTTGAGTTCTCTCTCTCTCTCTACCCCTCCCCTGCCACACACTCTCTCTCAAAACTAAAAAAATTTTTTTAAATTTTTAATTAATTAAAAAAATAGGGCACCTGGGTGGCTCAGCTGATTGGGTGTCCAACTTCTGCTTGGGTCACGAGCTTGTGGTTTGTGGGTTTGAGCCCTGCGTCAGGCTCTGTGCTGATGGTGCAGAGCCTGCTAGGGATTCTCTCTCTCCCCCTCTCTCTGCCTCTTTCATGCACTCTCTCTCTCAAAAAAAAATAAACCTAAAAAGAACACAGTGCTCTGGGTGTATTAATATATACATGAAAATTAAAAAATGAGTTTGCATCTCATTTAAAAAATTTAGTTCACCATGCACAGACACACAAAGTGAATACTGTATGATTTATTTATCCAAGACTCAAATATAGGTAAAGCTAATGTATAGGGATAGAAATTAGAATAGTGGTTACCTCTGCGGGGCAGTATCAACTGGGAGAGGGCAAGAGAGAGCCTACTGCAATGTTAGAAATGTTGCTCTCTATCCTGGTTTTGCATGGTAGTTGCTTAGGTACATAGCTAGAATTTCACTAAGCTATATAGTAAAATTTGTGCACTTTAGTGTAAGTAATAAAGGAAGGCATTCCAAGATCTAGGAAGCAGCATTTCAAAGGCAGAGAGTGTTCACACAGAAGCCAAATCACAGAAACTACAAGGGCTTGCCACACTAAAGACTGTCTTCAAACCATAGGTGTTGGGCACTTCCCACTGATGAGCATCTGAGTAAAATGACCAGTTGTGTATTTCAGAAAGATTATTCTGGTGGAAATATAAAGAATGGATTGAGGAGATAGGAGACTAATAATAGTCCAGAGGACAGAAGGCCTTTTCTAAGGCAGTAACTTTAAAGATGCAGAAGTAAGGGGGCACCTGGGTGGCTCAGTCAGTTAAGCATCCGACTTTGGCTCAGGTCATGATCTCGTGGTTTGTGAGTTCCAGCCCTGCGTTGGGCTCTGTGCTGACAGCTCAGAGCCTGGAACCTGCTTCAGATTTTGTGTCTCCCCCTCTCTATGCCCCTCCCATGCTCATGCTCTGCCTCCCTCTCTCAATAATAAATAAACATTAAAAAGTTTTTTAAAAAAAAGATGCAGATGAAACATAAGATAGTAAGAAGATATCATCAAAGGGACACTGTGATAGATTAAATTTGAACAGAGAAAATTAAAAAAAAAGTCTCAACTGATAAACAGGTTTCTGGCTTGGGATCATAGGTAGTAAACCACATACATGCAATATATAAGCCGATCTGTGGAAAAATAAGTTGCATTTAGTTTGGGACTCTACTGAAATAATATTAAAAAACACGCTCCAAAAAAAAAAAAACTCCACTCAAACAGAACATTTTTCTATGACGTTATTTACTGCCAAGTGCTCATTCAGTTGATACCCTATTTCTTTCATTATTTAAATATAATTTGTTTGGCAATCTTCTGTCAACTTCAATTTATATCTATATGTACCAGTAATGTGACAATATAAAATGCTTCCACCATTAGATAATTACTCCTGGGCGCCTGGGTGGCGCAGTCGGTTAAGCGTCCGACTTCAGCCAGGTCACGATCTCGTGGTCCGTGAGTTCGAGCCCCGCATCGGGCTCTGGGCTGATGGCTCAGAGCCTGGAGCCTGTTTCCGATTCTGTGTCTCCCTCTCTCTCTGCCCCTCCCCCGTTCATGCTCTGTCTCTCTCTGTCCCAAAAATAAAAAATAAAAAACGTTGAAAAAAAATATAAAAAAAACAAAAAAACAAAAAAAAAGATAATTACTCCTTACTATGCCTCTAAGCCTATAAAGAATAAGTAATTTCTTGTCCTTCCATAATTAGCTGTAAAGAAGTATTCTTACCTCAGCATCTCTGACAAAGAATTAACTTCTGATCTATAAAACTCCACACAGTGAAATATTTCACTTATGGATGCTTGCATAAACTAAAGAATCTCTAAACCAAATTTATTAATCAAACAACTGCTCTACACCCACCACAGCTTCCTACCACAGCTGCTCATCAATAGATTCCAAAACCAACTTTAAAGCAGAGCCAAAAATGACATAATAAAACATTAATACAAGTAACATTTTTTAAAGGCAAAAGATGCATTTAAATATATGTACACAGATATAAAAATACAAGTTTTAAACCTCAGGGCATACACCCATGAGCACACACACATTTATCCTGAACAAAGTTTTCTCTAAAAGTTTAATCTGGTTTTTAGAAAAGATTGCTTTGATATACAATTCAGTCATTCAACAAACACTTACTGAGTAGCTAACACAGGACAAATAACATGCAATTGCTAGAAATAGCAGTGAACAAAACAGACATGTCCCCACCCTCATGGAGGTTTACAATCTAGTGGTATGTGATCATGAAAACTGCAATCTAGGGCAATGTCTTCCTCTTACCCCAGTTTCTAACTGACCATGCAATGAATCTGCCCTAAGGCTTAAATTAAGACCCACATGACCAGAGATTAAGGATTACTAAAAAGGAACTTCAGTATCAGTATAATTACTTGGTTAAAACAGAGACAGCCTCTTAGAAACTGAAGAGTGGAAAAAAAAGAATAGAGACATAAGAATTATTTTAAAGCAAGAAAGCACCAGGTCAAGAATGAAGGTCTTAAAGCTTCACTACCCATTGCACCCTTCTTCAGGAAGCTACCAGAGAACAAGCTCCATCAAAATAACGAGTAAGTCAAGAAAGAAGAAACAAGGCATACAACAGGAGATCCAACACAGAACACTGAAGGAAATTTCAGGATAAATGATAAAGAAGATCCCAGCATGGCAGCTATGCTTCAAGCACAAAGGCAATAGGTACAGACCTGAACAGGCCAAAAAGCTCCAAGAAAATTTTCCAATATAATGAGCCGAGTGAACATTAATATATGGATTAGATTTAACTATTGGTGGGATTTTGGGGGTTGAATTATAGTGAATAGAATCCCAAGCAAATAAAAGAGAAGGTAATTATTAAAGGAAATATTTACAAGAAAAGTAATCCTACTATATTAAATGGCTTAGCTGTGAAAAGCATTTATAAAAACCTAATCATGTAAATACTGAACAATGATCTAACCATAATTAAAATATACATATACCAAGATGAGGAAATGGGACTACAGGGGGCGTACATGTGTGTATCTGGAGGGCAGGTAGCAGTGAAATAAAGAGCTAAATCCTAATCTTTAATACTGGGATGCCAAATAAACATTCTTTAAATGAAAAAAAAAGTATCAATATAAATATATTACTTAGAGATAAAAAGTAAAGACCAATTAATAGATTTAAAACATTAAAAGTACTGGATAATAAGCAGAGGAAAACTGCCAAGGGAGACAGGGTAACAGTACTACTGCCTTCATAAGTAACCCTGTAGAACCATTTGATTCTAAATTCTGTACATATATCACTGTGATAAAAATTAAAACTAAAAGACTAGAAAAGAAGGAGGGAGGAGGAGCATTAGTTATGGAACTTAAGAGAAAAAGAAACTTGGAGCCAAAAAAAGGGGGGGAGGGGGCGCCTGGGTGACTCAGACGGTTAAGCATCCGACTTCTGCTCAGGTCATGATCTCACGGTTTATGGGTTCGAGCCCCGCATCAGGCTCTGTGCTGACAGCTCGGAGCCTGGAGCCTCCTTTGGATTCTGTGTCTCTCCTTCTCTCTGCCCCTCCCCCTGCTCATACTGTGTGTCTCTCTCTCATAAATAAATAAACATATATTTTAAAAAGCTATACATAAATTTTATTTATTTATTTATTTATTTATTTATTTATTTTGTTTTTAGTGAATTCTATGCCCAATGTGGGGCTCAAACTCATAAGCCTGAGATCAAGAGTTGCATGCTCTACCAACTGAGCCAGCCAGGCGCCCCTAAAATTTACTTTTAAATCACCTGGACTATTTCAAACCAATGAGAACACTCCGTATATTGATGTAAATCTTATTCTCAGCTTCCAAATTAACACTGTACATTTTAAACAAGTAAGTTTCCGACTCTTAGATTTGGCAGTAGGATGATGCTTGTCATCATGGATGAAAAGTACATGAAGATCACTGTCTAAAAATAAATCATTTCATGAGCAAAATTATTAAATATTACATTTTTACAAAAAGACATTCTCCAGTGTTCATAAACATAATACTTAATGACATACTAGTCTCTTAATATCCACTTAGTAATTTACATTATGACGTATCAACTTAAATATCTGAACTAAACAGATAAAATTATATATTATATTTAAGGCTGTTACATTTTTATCTATCATTCAAAATCTTTAGCACATTTTTCAAAGCTGATTTAAGGAAATCTTGAAATGAATACATTGTTTGGTATACTGAGTCCTTGTCAGTACCTGATCATTTACCCTCCAACCTTACAAACATTATTCAAGTTCTCCAAATCTTCTACCCATCATTTATACATTCACCGCCATCCAATATTTACTGAACACTTAAAATACACCTGGCACTGCACCTATCCTGGTACCAGAGATTCATCATCATGTCTGACAATAAACATGTTAATTATATATTATGATAAAGGCTACAAATTATATATTATGATAAACGTTACAGAATAGTACAACACTGATGGAAAACCACTTCATATAAGATAAGAGAAGGCCATCAGAGCTTGGACTTCAGGTATGAAGAATGAGCCAGACCTGTGAAAATTTGTAAGCAGCCTTTCCAGCCTGAGAGGAAAGGAATCAACAGAATCTCATTTGAATTGTAGGATTACACTGGCTGCTGCCGTGAAACTACAAACCACTGCATGGTATCTTAGAAAGAGATGATGGCAGCTAGGACTAGAGTAGCAGCAGTGAAGATGAATAGAAGTTAACAGACTAGACTGGATACCAAACTAAATGAAGTAGATGGCCAACTCAAACAGGGGATAAGAAGATAGGCCAGATGGTGAAAGAAAGGAAAAACTGAGGAAGTCTGCAAGATTCTTCACTTTACCAACTATCTTGCAATAGCGGTACTAATTATTATCCTGGAAGAAAGACTAGGGGAGGACTACTTTGATAGAAAGGTCCTTTTCATAATGCAATCTCTTTAGAGTCTTTCACAAGTCATTAAAAAAGGCAAGAATCACAGCAAACCTTAAAAGCCTTTTCCTCTGAGGGCTACAATGCTGAGACAACCTAACTTCTTTATGGAAATGAAAGAGGAGCTGGAGAATTTCTTTGCGAAACTTCATTTTAGCATAGTTTCCTTTAATGCTGTGCAACATCAAGGATTCCAAGAACCATATTACAGCGAGGTCTTGATATATCAATTTTTCTGAACCTTGTCTACAAAATAGTTATTAACTTGAGATTTCCCTGAACTAAAAAGAGACTTATGTCAATGAACATTAAATCCCTAATAAGGAAGGGTGTTAAAGAAGGCCTTCATCTTTGAATAGATAGGTCTTCTAATAGATAGGTCTCTGACTTTAACGTAAATACTAAAATACTAGTTTCATCAGGCTTTTGTGTCAGTTAGTAATTAATGATCCACCTTTTATTTTCAAAAGATCCTTATTACTAGATAAGGAACAAGAAAATTTATTAGCATAAAGAGGTGGAGTGGCTCAATTTAAATATTCATTTTTTTAAAAAGCAGATTTTTTGTTTAAAGTTATTTATTTAAGTAATCTAAACCTAATGTGGGACTCAAACTCACAATCCGGAGATCAAGAGTCCCATGCTCCTTAGACTAAACCAGCCAGGTGCCCCTGCAGTGGCTCAATTTAAATACATACACCAAGAAGCCTAAAAGGTAAAAGCAGAAGCATAAACAAGTCCTGAGCAGAGAAGCCATACTTTCTGGATACAGTATGAAAAGAACTCTCAATCCCATCTTAGTCTTCTGAGTACCATTATCAAACCATCGCCCATTTTTTCTAATTGGAGTATAATTGACATACAACATTATATCAGTTTTAGGTGATCTGACAATTATATACATTACAAAATGCTCACCATGATTAGTATAGTTAGCATCTGTCGCCAAAGTTATTACAATATTATTGACTATATTCTCTCTGCTGAACTTTCCATCCCTGTGACTTAATTATAACTGGAGTTTGTATCTCTTAATCTCCTTCACCTAGTTTACCCATTCCCTCACCCACCTCCCCTCTGGCAACCACTAACTTGTTTCTCTATATTTATGAGTCTGTTTCTCTTTGTTGCTGTTGGTTTGTTCATTTGTTTTTTAGATTCCACATATAAGTGAAACCATATGGTATTTGCTTTTCTCTGTCTGACTTGTTTCATTTAGCATAATACCCTCTAGGTCTATCCATGTTGTCCAGATTCAAATCACCAACATTTTTTTTTTTTTAAAGTAGGATTCACACCCAGTATGGAGCCCAATGCAGGACTTGAACTTACAACCCTCAGATCAAGACCTAGGCTGAGATCAAGAGTCAGATGCTTAACCAACTGAGCCACCCAGGCACCTCAAAACCACCAACTTTTAATTCATAAATAAAATACCTTCACCTCTGCAGCTATTTAACATCAAACCTTCTAATCCAGCTCTCAGACTTAATCTTTAGTACTCCAAATCCAAAGATGGATTTCCTATAGTCCTAGCAAGAATAACAATCATTTCTCAAACTTTTCCTGTGACCTACATATTATCAAGTACCAAAAATCTTCCCTTTCTCCTGAAAAAACAACTCATGATTGGTTGGTCACCACATTACTAACTCTAGGTTACTTACACATCTTTCTGGAAGGCAACCCTGAATGCTGTCACTGTGAAGTCTCACTAACCAGGCACAAGACAAACAATTAACAAAAAAAAAAAAACAAAAAAAAGAAAAAAAAAAAAGAAAAGAAAAGAAAAAAAAACAACAACAGCTGTTCAGTTTGGTAAATGGAAGGCCATTATCCATCAAGTGATGTCACCTCATTCTGCTCATCCTCCCCAAATCCAGGGTTCATTAGTGTATTTATCTCCTCTTTGTCATGGACACTCCATACGGAGTGTCAAACTGGAGACTGAAGAACAGCACCTATGTAATTATTTAGGTGACTACATATAAAGAGACTAACTTAAAACTGCCCCATTTTTCTCCTTTATGTATAATAACAGCTGGTTAGGTATACTTGCAAATGGCTTAACCAAAACTTGCAATTCCACTGTAATGCAAGAGTTCACTGATAGATTTAATAAATTCAGATGAAGGCAAATTAAGTGCCTTAATAAGAGAAAACAGTGCATCCTAGAAGATGCCAACTGTGAAATTAAATTTTCACTTATACAATGATATATTATGCTAAACCACCTAACATCACATCATAGGCAGTATAATATCAACGAAATTTTAGTATTAACACTACGAAACTTAATGAATAAAATCTTGATTGGTGAGTCAATGTTTTACAGCATATTAGGGCTGGTAGATAATAAGCAAAATGAAAAGTACTGGAATATTCAACTAGTACATGCTTAATTATTTCACTAGCAAAGACAATAACCTTTAAGTGACGAGGAAATAAAACTCTTTAATACACAATTATTGAGCACATACAATGAAATGAATAGTGTTAGGGCACTTTCAGGCCAATACACCAACACACACTCTACATTCCTATAGCACTTCGTTCTATAGCACTGTAGAATTTAACATACTATATGTTAGTTATTTACAAATGATAATACATATATACTACTTTTTGCAAATATTGTCCATTATCAAATATACACAAAATAAGGGCACCTGGGTGGCTCAATTAAGTGTCCAAGTTCAGCTCCGGTCATGATCTCACGGTTCGTGACTTCCAGCCCCGCATCGGGCTCTGTGCTGACAGCTCAGAGCCTGGAACCTGCTTCAGATTCTGTGTCTCCCTCTCTCTCTGCCCCTGCCCTGCTCATGCTCTGTCTCTCTCTCTCAAAAATAAATAAAAATTAAAAAAAAAAATTCACAAAATACAACTTTAAAAAGATGTTTCAATATTTTATCCCTACCTCATATGGATAGTCCTGCATACACCTTGAGTTACATACACTTCAGTGGACTGACCAGGCTATATGCTCCTAGAGAGAGGGTTTTAGTCATCTTTGCTTCTTTGGTGCCTAAGTCACAGGTAGCACTCAGTAAAAATTGCTGTATTTCATCACCCAACTATTTACTCCAATGTAAAGTGCCAAAATTCTTTTTAAAAAAATTTTTTAATGTTTATTTATTTTTGAGAGAGACAGAGAGCAAGCAGGGGAGGGCAGAGAGAGAGAGAGAGAGAGAGAGAGAGAGAGAGAGACAGAATCAGAAGTAGGCTCCAGGCTCTGAGCTGTCCGCACAGAGACGAACGCAGGGATTGAACTCACGAACCATGAGATCATGACCTGAGCCAAAGTCGGACACTCAACTGACTGAGCCACCCACCCCAGTTCTTCTTAAGGAAAGGGATTAGAAGAAATTCACCCACTATATTTTATTAACATCATTTAAAAGTTAAGGACAATTTTAATTCAGCCAATTCTAGGGGGGAAAAAAAAGCCTTATTATTCTCAGTTTCCAGAATGATGAAAAGGAGAGAGGAGCAGGAAGAAAGAATTAAAGAACTGGAGATTTTTAAGTTTCTCGGAGTTCTGAAATACTCTAAACTTCAACTCCTCTTTCATTCAATATTTTTTAATACTATGCTCCAAGCATTTAGAATATATTTTCAGGAATACACAAGCCACAAATTTAGATGCAATAGGAAGTGAAATAAAGAGATGAACATAGCTACTAAAATTCTCAGTACTCGTGAAGTACAGTAGATGTACTTCAGAAAATACCAGCAATCTAAACCAGGGTCAAGCCTTTCAAGGAAAAGCCTATTTGCATTCTATTCAAGATATTCAAGACAGATAACAAAAATAAAAGCTACCACAAATCTCCCTTAAAAACTTTAAAGGTATGCTTTCAGAAAACTATTAATGTTTATATAACTGGCACACAGTCTAGCTAAAATAGCATGCAAAATCAATCTTCCTAATTTCTAGAGCTTCTGAAATGTAAATGAGAAGTCACTAAACTGCCCTTCGCTTAGGTAGTGTTACCTGTCATTAACATAACACTCCATTTCCAAGGCTCTGTTTTACAAGATAAATTGCCTGCAATTCCATGTTTGCTTCCAGCAATATACAGTTGACTATTTTTTTTAATACTACCTAAATATGGTTAGGCATTATTTACTGGTCAGTAATTTTAAGAAAGCCAAGAGGGGTAGGCATTTCAGTAGTTTATCAAACTTGCTTTTTTACTTGTACAGTGATTCATATAACCTACATTGTGTTTGTCCAATCCTCTCCCTAACACCCACCCCTATTCACCCTAAAAAGTAAATAAGACCAACAGATAGAGGTTTTGGTACCTATTTAGTTCATGTGCCCCCCCAAAAGTTCCCAAACCATTTTTTAGCTCTAGCAAAAGTTTTATAAATTCTTTCTATATAACCTCAGTAAATGAACTTCTATATTAAAGTCTAACATTTACTACGGTAAATAGTATATTCAAAAGAATTGCCCACTTTAAAAAAAAAAAAAAAGCTCCTGGTTTACATTTAGAGATACTACTTATCAGTTTGGTTCTCTCTTTTGCTTTAATTTTCTTCTGGAGCAAAACTGATAAAACAAATTTATTCAAAGAAGAGTTAAAGGTCTTAACAAATATTTTGCTACCTCTTCAAATATACATTTTAAATTCAACAGCAAACACTTCATAATAAATTGAACAAAGACCTTCAATCAAATCAGTTTAAAACACACCAACTATTAATTTCCTTTATATTTACAAAAGTACTAAAATCTTAGTTTGATATGAGAGTAAGTGGGGTACAGTTGAATAAAAGTTAAATTTTAGAATTCCTTTAATGCCAGCTACATCACCCTCAAACTTAAGAAACGAAATACTTCTAAACCATGAAGCTGTGAATCAATTTGATTGATGTCCTCTTTCATGCCATGTAAAACCATTGCCTAATTGAGGCCAGACCTGTCAGGCTCAACAGCATCCCGGAAATGACCAGCCTACTAGGGCTGGAAACACATCAAGAATTTGGAATATTTCTCATATTGAGAAAAAAGTTCAAGTAAAATTGTCCATAAGAACAATCATTCATTGTTCTGTAGAAAAAAAAGATATAAAAAGCATATTTTCGTTATTCTGGTCAGTCCACAATGAACACATACACCTAAATTCTTTATTTGCAGGTGATATCCCACTGAATTTACCTTTGTTTCTTACATACAAACAAGAGTTTACTACTAAATCCTCATTTTGAATGTCTGTCTTTTAAGCCAATTTTTATTTTATAGCCTTAGCTACTGAAACCATCACCTGGAGCATGGCTGGTTTCTTGACTTAGAAACCTGTTAACAATAATGCCAAGCATCCAACCTGCTTAATGTTTCACTTCTTATCAAAAAAAAAAAAAAAACCATTAAATGTCGAAAAGAAATACACGCATACATACATACACACACACACTCAAATCCCACTCATGAAAAATTAAGTCACATTCCGGCCATAAACTGCAACAGACACTTCCAGTTAGCGTGTGCTTTAGTAATCACCGACAGCGGTATCAGAGAAAGTGGTAGGGGGTTGGGGCTATTAGCAACACACTGTGCATCTGAGCCAATAAGCAGCAGGCTAGGACTGGCAGCAAGGCCGGTCTCTAAAGGGAGCTATAACACAATATCAGAATGCTGAATTTCCGAATGCCATTTTATAGGAAGGGAGGGGGTGAGAACTGAGGATCAAGTGCAATAAAAGGCTCTGGCCAACGTCTAAGGAGATGTAACCTAAGACAAGGTCTTGTGCAAAACCAGCTGTCCAGTCTCATCTCACCTCAAATACAACTTAATTTCAGGTCGTTCTTATCAAAGTCAGCCGCTCAAAAGGTGAGGGGGTGGCAGGAGTGGATGACGATAGCCCCCTAGAGACTAGCAAAGGCCCTCGGAAAAGGCGGAGACTCCACAACTGGAAGGGGCTTCCAACAGCAAAAAGAGAAGAGGGCTTTGCAGCCGCCTCCCTTCTCCCTTCCAACCAAGGTTGTTGGGTATGAGCTTAGGATGTTGTCGGGTTTTATGAAGGAGTGATATGAGAAAATGGCAGTAAAGGATGAGGGGGGCTGGAATGGCTGATGCCACCCAAGAAAGGAGGGAGAGAAGACTTCCCTGGACACATCCAAGATAACAACGCCACCAAAGAGCACGGGCATTTCCGTGCCAGAGCCAGATAGCCCTCTCTCTAGGAAAGCTTCTCCCCCTTTCCATACGGTCCCAATTCCCAAACACTGCTCCCACCCGACCCTTCTCCCTCCTAATATTCCCCGTCGCTCCCCCAAAGAGGGCCTCCTTTCCCATCCTCCTCAGGCACCCTCAAGCGCTCAACCTCCCCTCCCCTTCCCCGGTCACCCACCCTCGGGGCAGCCTGTCGCTGGCCTCCCCCGCACCTCGTCCAGACCCCTCCCCCCCTCACCTCTCCTCAGAGCCTCCTCGTAGCTGAGGAATCCGATCCGTGACTCCTTGGCGCCCATGCTCCCCTCATCCCCTCGGCCGGGGGTCGGAGCCTAATCTCGCCCCCACCCCCCCTCCCGCCTGCGACTAGGCGTCCCTGGGTGACGGTGTCGGCGTCCCCCAGCCCCCTCCTCTCCCCACACTAACAAGTGCGGCTTCTGCCCCGGCAGCTCCTCCCGGCCGCCGCCACCGCCTCCATGCCTAATCACGTGACCCGCTCCCACCCCGCCCCCTTCCCCTCCCTCCTACTCCGCCCTTTTCTCTCCTCCCTTCCCTTTCCTCCTCACGCCCTTTTCCCTCCCCCCACCCCCTCCCGCCGGCCCCGCCGAGGGTCACCTGACCCGAGGCCGGGGATTGTTCCGGGTAATGGCCGCCAGGGGCCACACACTTCGCCCCGCCCCAAGCGCTCCGCGCGCAGGAGCGCAGAGGAGGGGCCGGATCCCGCGCGTAACGCATCATCTCCCAGTTTCCCTCCAATCCGAAGCCGCAGTGCCGGGGAGCCTCCGCCCGTCTGCGGGGGTGGGGGGAGGTGACTTCCGGGGCGCTCGGGGCCGCGTCTCCCGCCCACGGGTTCTGGCGCCTGACGGGCGGGGCTGGAGCAACTGGCGGTTTGTCTGGCCCTGGCCAGGCCCTGTCTTGGGTGGAATCTTAGGGAATCGGGGTCTCAGGGGTGCAGTGAGAGAAAGAGGCAGGCAGGGGAGAAACTCCTAACGTTACGGAACGTAACGTTTTGGCTGGGAGGGAGTTGTGAGAAGAAAAGAGACTCTCAAGGATTTCCTGTGATGAAAGCATTCTTAATCCTGGTGGGGAGATCCCTGAGGAAAATGAACCTTGTGACAACGTTTAGAATATGTTTCTTTTCACGTTACCTGTACCTCCCCACCCCTGTTGACTTTAGATATCCTTTCACATTCGCACGCCCACCTCTGAGCCTGCCTCTACTGGAAACTGCTGTGCAAAAGGCTTCGGCTTACTTATGTCCAAGCATTGCCCACGCCGCCCGCCCAGGGGAGATGTGAGGTTTACGAGATTTACAACGGAGTTTCTTGCTTTTCAAAAAAAATTTTAATTGTGGTAAAATACAACTATTTTTAAGTACCTCATGAGTGGAATCATATGGTATTTCTCCCTTTTGTGCCTGGCTTATTTAACTTAGCATAATGTCCTCAAGGTTGGTCGCTGTTGTAACATGTCAGAATTTCTCAGATTTACAGAGTTCCCAGAATTCCACTTTTTAAGTATATACCCAAAGAGTTGAACTCAGGGACACATATTTATACACCCATATTTATAGAACATTATTGACAATAACCAAAATGTAGAAACAACCGAAGTGTCCAACAATGGACAGGTGAATAGATGTGGTATAGTTGGCCCTTGACCAACACAGATTTGAACTGCATGGATCCTCTTGTATGTAGATTTCTTTTTCTACAAATACAGTACAGTACTGTGAATGTATGTTCCTTAGTTCTTAGCATTTTCTTTCGTCTATTTTATTGTAAGTTATATATAGCATGCAATATATGTGTTAATGAACTTTTTACGTTATTGGCAAGTATTGGCAAGGCTTCTGGTTAGTCAACAGTAGGCTATTAGTAAAGTTTTGGAGGAGTTACATAAGGGTTTTTGACTGCAGGAGGATTTGTGCCCCTGACCCTTTCACTGTTCAAGAGTTAACTGTATAGGGGCACTTGGGTGGCTCAGTTAAGAGCCCGACTTCAGTTCAGCTCATGATCTTACAGTTAGAACCCAGCATTGGGCTCTCTGCTGTCAGCAAGCAGTCTGCCTTGGATCTTCTGTCTCCCTCCCTCTCTGCTGCTCCCTAGCTTGCTCTCTCTCTCAAAAATAAATAAACATTTAAAAAAAAAAAAAAGAGTTAACTGTATGTACAGTGGAATGCACTTTTTTAAGTCTGTTCAATTTGTCTTTGTTAGTCTTCACCCTCAAAGTCACAGTATAAAGCTTTTGGATAAGGAAAGAACTTTTAAAAAATAACCATTTGGATTAGATTACACAGGAGGTGCCAGTTAGGTAATTCAGACCCAGCGAAAGGATTTTAATTCCTTAACCCAACAGATTATAATATGCCCGGCTAAAGAAAGAAGGTAATACTCTTGTTTCTGTACTCACCTTTCCTGGCAGACCAGATGAGCAGCGTGGCTTTATTAGTCACTGTGTTGCCCTTTCCAGTTCACTGTGAGGCAGTTAATTTTAAGACCTCAGATTAGTTAAAGGCCATGAATAAAGGGGTTGGGAATGTATTTCAAAGCCTTTAATTTCCATATCATTAATTTGGTGTAGACAGAAGTATCCAGACAAAACAACTCTGTCATCTTCAGCCTATACTTAGATTATCGTAATTAATGGGAAGTGAATCTTAAGGGCTCAGCTGTATACAGGGGAAAAGACCCTCAAGAATTCAACTGCAACATACCTAAGTATTATTACTGTCCCAAATAATCACTACCTAAAGCCAACCTTGGTGCACAAAAGACAGATCTGGGTGATTGTCTACCCATTTGATTTACAGTGGAATTGGAAGCAAATTGTTTTAGGTCCTTGTAGTACTTGCCACACTTGAAAGGTGAGACTAGAGTTGGACTTAATCTATCACATTAAATAGTAAATTATTATACTCAGCAAAGAATAGAATATGAACTTTATAATGAAAGATTTAGAGCAGTACTAACACACAAGAACTTTAAAATTCTCCTGCTTGGTTTCAGGCCTGGCTTCCTATAGGGCCATAAAAATTTTCACCCCGTCACAGAATTTACCATGGATTACACACTTCTCAAAATTTTGGGTTTAGATAGCAAACTAAGAAATAGTATTTCTCCTTTGTGTGAGTTAAATTAAGCATATATTGAAAGCAGTGAAGCAGGCAGTTATGTCTGATGGGAATTTTAAATGTTAAGCTGGGATTAAAACTTGCCTTTTGGTTTGCATTACACAGTATCAGGCAGTCAAATGTTAAACACCCTTCTCTAAGTTAAAACTGACACAGTACTTAAGTTTGATTATGAGAAAATCTAAAGTCTACTTGTCATGCTGAAAAGAATTCTATTAATCATTTAGTTTCTTCACTTTCATTATATTTCACTTTAATCCACTGAAGAGTTGGCCAGAGACCTGACTCTAAGCATTAGGTTGCACTTGGGGAACCATTGTTTTCACTATAATTACATACCTGTGAAAGAGCTGTCCATATGAAGGTTTAAAGCATGGGAGATTGGCATGTAATTTCTGCTTCCAGTTGAGCAACCCAAATGACAGAGCTCCTCAGTTTATACTCTCAGAGAAATCACACAGGAATAGGACCGAGTCATTTTAGTACTTGCCAAAGAAGCTTAGGTCATAGACAGGGAGGTCAATACAATAAAGAAGGGTGCAACAGCACCCAATTCATGTATAACTTTATTTTCACCAAGTGAGGCCAACAATGTATGAAGCATGACTATACAATAAGAGAATTGATTTTTTTTGGGAATGCAAGCTGGTCCAGCCACTCTGGAAAACAGTATGGAGGTTCCTCAAAAAACCAAAAATAGAACTACCCTACAACCCAGCAATTGCACTACTAGACATTGATTCAAGGGATACAGGTGTGCTGTTTCGAAGGGACACATGCACCCCCATGTTTATAGCAGCACTATCGACAATAGCCAAAGTATGGAAAGAGCCCAAATGTCCATCGATGGATGAATGGAAAAGAAGAAGCAATCAAAAAGAATGAAATCTTGCCATTTACAACTACGTGGATGGAACTGGAGGGTATTATGCTAAGTGAATTAGAGAAAGACAAAAATCATATGACTTCACTCATATGAGGACTTTAAGAGACAAAACAGATGAACATAAGGGAAGGGAAAAATAATATAAAAACAGGGGGGCGGGACAAAACAGAAGAGACTCATAAATATGGAGAACAAACTGAGGGTTACTGGAGGGATTGTGGGAGGGGGATGGGCTAAATGGATAAGGGGCACTAAGGAATCTACTCCTGAAATCATTGTTGCACCATATGCTAACTAATTTGGATGTAAGGTTTAAAAAATAAAAAATTAAATAAAAAAAAGAGAATTGATTTTTTCCCCCAGTATTATATACTTGTCACCTTATAATGACACAATATAAGGATGTGGTCACTTGTGTTGTATTTTTAAAATATTGTGTTTTAGAATAAATAAAAATATAACTTAAAAAATTTTTTTTTAGACAGAGAGAGTGTGAGCCAGGGAGGGGCAGAGAGGGAGATGCAGAATCCAAAGCAGGCTCCAGGCTCTGAGCTGTCAGCACAGAGCCCGATGCGGGGCTCCAGTGCATGAGCCATAAGATCATGACCTGAGCTGAAGTCGGACACCCAACTGACTGAGACACCTGGGTGCCCCTAAAAATACAACTTTAGGGGTGCCTGAATGGTTCAGTCATTAAGCATCTGACTCTTGATATCGGCTCAGGTCACTATCTCGCATGAGATCACACCCTGCATGGCTCTGCACTGATGCACAGAGCCTGCTTGGGTACTTGGGAGTCTCTCCCTCCCTCTCTCTCTGCTTCTCCCCACTCAGGCTCCCCCTTCTCAAAATAAGTATGTAAACATTTAAATATATATATAACTTTAAGCACTTTAAGCTATTTTTAATGAAAATAATATATATTCTATGTTAAAAAATGTTTTTCCACCACTAAAAAAAGTGTATGTGAAGTAAAAGATCACACTTTTTAAAAAAATTTTTTTTAACATTTATTTATTTTTGAGACAGAGAGAGACAGAGCATGAACGCAGGAGGATCAGAGAGAGAGGGAGACACAGAATTCGAAACAGGCTCCAGGCTCTGAACTGTCAGCACAGAGCCCGACACAGGGCTCGAACTCACAAGCAGTGAGAACATGACCTGAGTTGAAGTCAGATGCTTAACCGACCGAGCCACCCAGGCACCCCAAAGATCACACTTTCTAATTCACCCAGTCTCATTCCCTCATTCCAATTTTCTGTAACTACACCCACTGCACACCTTCTTCATAGTCCACATACTGATCTGCAATTTGTTTTTCACTCAATAGTATAGCTCAAATTGGTTTTCATATCACCTTATAGAACTACCTTATTATTTTTAACATATATAGTATGCCAATTTTGTGTATTTAATGTATAATTAACCAATTACCTGTTGACAAACATTAGATTGTTTCGTTTCAATATTACAAACACTATTGCAATAAACATCCTAATACAAATATCATCTTAACATATATGACTGCATCTGTAGATGGGATTTCCAGAAATTGAACTTCAGAGTCTAAGAGTATGTTAGATATTGCTGAATTGCCAGCCTAAAGATTTGGATCAATTTACATTCTAATCAAGAGTATCAGAGAAAGCCAATTTCCTTTCACCTTGCTAACATTCATATCAATTTAAGTTGATTTTTGTCATTACCCTCTACCTATCACAAATCCTACCAGCACAGAACTGAATCCCTGCTTTTTTTTTTTTAAGTTTGTTTATTTATTTTTGAGAGAGGGAGAGAGAGCACAAGCAGAGGAGGGACAGAGAGAGAGAAGGAGACACAAATTCTGAAACAAGCTCCAGGCTCTGAACTCTCAGTACAGAGCCTGACACAGGGCTTGAACCCATGAACCAGGAGATCATGACCAGAGCCAAAGTTGGATGCTGAGCCCCAGACACCCCTGAATCCCTGTTTTTCTAAACATGAAATTCATTTTCATTTTAAACCTGAACAAAATATTTTAGGAATGACTAAAAAAATGTCATTCTCTAGTCTGCATTTAAAGATGTTTCTCCTTTCTATTTATCATTCTTTAGAAGACACCTAAAATTGGCAAAATTTCAACAGGGCACATTCCCTAAGAGCTTCTGCTTCACAAGACACATAAGCTAAAACTAAGAATGGCAAAGAAGTAAAACATTCAAAGTGAAGGCCTTTAACTTAGACCTAGTTTAGAAGGTCTCTTTTTCTGTCTTACCACAATTCATGCTTGGCAAACAATTTGCACTACCCACTGAACCTGTGAGTAAATGTTTACTCTTTATAATATTGCAAATTGCCCTCCTCCACCCCAACTGCAATGAAGGTGTATTTACATCTCTTTCAACAGTTTACAAAGGTTGGGGAGTGGGTATTGCGTACAGTTCCTGAAAATTTAAGCAGTTTCTTTTTAGTCTTCCTCTGATCTTATTCCTTCTAATGTGGCAACTGCATTTTACTCTTAGGCCAGTTTTTTCCAGCAAAATACAAACTACAAGTTTAAGAATAAGTACATTAATTGAATTCTAATCAGCAGTTAAAACATAGAATAATACGGACTCCAGCTGTAAACAGATAAGATATACCTTACCTCACTTTCCAGGTTCTAAATAGACTTTGTCTAGTCATCTAAAGTCCAGCTTATCATACTAATATGCTTTGTTAGATATTTGAGAAAAATCAACTCCAGCTGTATACCTTAGACTTTGATTTCTTTGTCTAGTAGATGAAAGATTTAAACTCAATCAGGCTTTTTCCAGTTCTTAAATTCTTTATCTTTATCTCTTGAAATGTACATTCTTTTGCCAGCTCAAATCTTTTTATTTTTAGTTCAGCCTGAGTTTTCTTCTCACCTGGTTATTAACACAATACTTCTATTCTCTTTTCCACCTTTTGCTGAACTACCAATTTGCTGTTTGTCTAATTGTCCTCCCTTTCTCGACTCCAGGCTTACTTTTGATCAATAACTATTATTTTGATGGGGGAGGCCATGTATGTGTGGGGACAGAGGCTATATGGAAAATTTCTGTACTTAATGCTCAATTTTGCCTCAAACCTAAAACTCTCCTAAAAAAATCTGATAACCAAAAATTCTGATACAGAGATGCACCTGCCTACATGTAAGTATTTAATAGCTAGTAATTGTGGTATAATTAAAAAACCCTTGAGAGGGGCGCCTGGGTGGCGCAGTCGGTTAAGCGTCCGACTTCAGCCAGGTCACGATCTCGCGGTCCGTGAGTTCGAGCCCCGCGTCGGGCTCTGGGCTGATGATGGCTCAGAGCCTGGAGCCTGTTTCCGATTCTGTGTCTCCCTCTCTCTCTGCCCCTCCCCCGTTCATGCTCTGTCTCTCTCTGTCCCAAAAATAAATAAACGTTAAAAAAAAAAAAAATTTAAAAAAAAAAAAAAAAACCCTTGAGAGAGATTCACTATAGGAATGGGGATGGGGTAAATCATTATTAGTGTTCAAAGGTTTTAGTACATGAAGCTAAATATGCAGTATGTGAGTTGTGATTTTAGGTTTAGGTAAAATTCTTTGTTTGGTGGTCCTGATCCAACAATTCGCATTTTTAAAAATCCCAACAGTTTCTTCCAAAAAAGATTTGAAAGCTATAAAATACCATTTGGCTGAATGGTTTTTGGCAATTATATTCACTTACTGGCATTCTGGGGGTAAGAGTGGAATCAAATCTGGATTTCTTTGAAAAAGGAAGGAAATTTATATAAAAACAGAGGAAGTTAAGTTTCTCACTCATGCATATCTAACATCTCACTGCCCCAACATTTGGTATGGATGTTGCAAATAGTTGATTTTAACATTTATTAAACATTTTCTGTGTACAAGGGACTGTGCTAAACCTTAGGGAATACCAAGACGATTTTTTTTTAAAGCCTCTAAGAAGTACTATGATCAAGATAAATATAGTGTGTTATGGGAACTGAGAAGAGAAAGAGTCCAAAATAAAGGAGTGGCAGAGGGAGGAAAGCCTTGGGGGATGGGAGTCTTAAAAAACCAAGTAAGAAATCAGCCGTTCATTTACTCCTTCAACAAGCTTAAAGTGCCTTACTAGACAAGCATCGTCCTAGGTACTGAATATACAGATTTGAACAAAGAAAGATTCCTGGTCTTATGAAATGTACATTTTAGTGGAAAAGAATAGACAATAAACAAAGTAAGTAAAATAATGGTAAGTTAGTTGGTAACAAGTTCTGTGGAGAAAAATTGCAGAGAAAGGAGACAGGAAGTGCTGAGATGAGGGTTGCAATTTAAAATAGAATAGTCAGGAGACTCCTGGGTGGCTCAGTGGGTTTTCAGCCCAGGTCATATCTCACCATCAAGCCCCACATCAAGCCCACCTTGAGCCCTGCATCCAGTCCTGTCGGGCTCCTTGCTGAGTGTCAAGCCTGCTTAAGACTCTCTCTCTCTTCCTCTGCCCCTCTTCCCTGCTTGCACGCTCTCTCTCTAAAATGAAAATAAAATAAAAAGAATGGTCAGGGGTGCTTGGGTATCTCATTCAGCTGAGCCTTTTGGCTTAGGTCATGATCCCAAGGTCATGGGATCAAGCCCCTCGTAGGCACCACACTGAGAGTGGAACCTGCTTAAGATTTTCTCTCTCTCTCTCTCTCTCCCCCCACCCCACCCCTTTCCCCAGCTCACAAGCTCTGTCTCTAAAATAAAAATAAATAAAAATTTTTTTTCAAAGAAAACAAGGTGATTTAAAAAAATAAAATGGTCAGAGACGAGCAAAAAGATGACATTTAAGCCCAAATCTGAAGGAGATGGTGGAGTAAAACTTGTGGATATCCTAGGCACCTTATTCCTGGCAGGTATAAGGATCAGCAACTGGGGCTGCAACAGTAAGGGAAGTGGAGGGAGGCATATCCTCCCTGAAGAGGTTGGCTCTTACCACATAGAAAATGGGATGCCACTGCAGAATTTTGCATAAAGAGATCTGTCAAACACTTTAAAAGGATCTCTTTGATGTGTTGAAAATGAACCAGAATGAGAGAAAAGACGAAAGGGTAAAGATGAGGGCTCCTGGCTGGCTCAGTTGGCAGAGCATGTGACTCTTCATTTCCAGGTTGTGAGTTTGAGCCCCATGTTAGGCATTGGGCGCACAGTTTACTAAGGAAGGGAGAGAGAGAGAGAAAAAGAAAGAGAGAAAGGAAGGTAGGGCAAAGACAGGGAGAACAGTTGGAAGGCTAATGCAGTTATCCAAGCAGGAAGGGTTAAGGGAGGTTGGGTCCAAGATAATATTTGAAGGAAGAGCCAACAGGATTTATTGGTAGACTGAATTGGGATATGTCAGAAAATAACCACTTTAAAGTTGGCGGTCTAAGTAACTAGGAGGCTAGAATTGCTATTCATTGAGATGTGGAAGACAATAGGAGGAGCAGGTTTGTGGGGCAAGCTCAGGAGCTCAGCTTTAGATCTGTTACATTTGAAATGCCTGTTAGACATCCAAGCAGAGATGTTGAATATGAAGTTAAATGAAGTGAGAAAAAGTTCAGGCTGGAGATACAAATTGAGAAGTCATTAGAGATTCATGGTACTTAGAGACATGAGACTGGATGAGATTGCCAAGGACACGATCTACTCCCAAAGTAACTGGGACTTCCAACATTAAAAGTTCAGAGATGTGGAGGGGCACCTAAGTGGCTCAGTCGGTTGAGTGTCCGACTTCAGCTCAGCTCATGATCTCACAGGTCGTGAGTTTGAGCCTCATGTCAGGCTCTGTGCTGACAGCTCAGAGCCTGGAGCCTGCTTCGGATTCTGTGCCTCCCTCTCTCTCTGCCCCAACCCACTCTCATTCTGTCTCTGCTCTCTCAAAAATAAATAAACATTAAAAAAAATTTTTTTTTAAGAGTTCAGAGATGGGGAACTAGCAAGAAGACTGAGAAGGTAACACCAGTGAGGTAGGAAAGCAAAGAAGGGGAGAAAGTGTGCCAGGAAAGAAGAAAAGTGTGAATAAAGGCACAGAGGTATAAGGTGGAACTCAAAATATAAGAAGGTCTGCCTCATCAGAAATGCCCTTTATATGAACAAAACAGCTAGCTATTAACATAAATGAAAATTCAAAACACGTTATTAACTAGCAAGGTAGTTACTCTCACTTCTAATACTTAGTAAGAATTATAAACATTTGAAGAATGCTTTCAGGTAGATTTTAAGAACTTAGTTGTGTTTTTTTGTTTGTTTTTGTTTTTTAATGTTTATTTTTGAGAGAGAGACAGAGTGTGAGTGAGGGAGGGGGGGGAGAGAGAGAGAGAGAGAGAGAGAGAGAGAGAAACACAGAATCTGAAGCAGATCCCAGGCTCTGAGCTGTCAGCACAGAGCCCGACACGGGACTTGAACTCATGAACAGTGAGATCATGACCTGAGCCAAAGTCAGACACTTAACCAACTGAGCCACCCAGGCACACAGAAGCTTAGTTGTTCTTTGTCAGATTTTTGTTTTGCTATGATTTCTTTGACCTGTCAATAGGTCAATACTTGAAAGGAGGTTCTGGGGACAATAGGCACCCTTAAAATTTGTTCTAAAAGAATGAATGGAATTAGGCTAAAGTATGATAATTAATGGTTGAAGGTAGATTTCTATCCATGAATGAACTTCAGCCTGGATATCACTCAAGAAAGTTCTTTACGCCCATATATTTTTTTGCATGCATTAGTAAATAATACTGACATCCTAATTAACTCATGCAAACCTCTGAGGAAGTAGCCAATATATACAAAGATAGTCCCCAGAAAATTCATAGGAAAAGGGTTCAAATTTCCCCCCTTCAGACAAACTCTCTTCATTAGTAGCTCAGATCATGTACTAGATTCATGGACAACCGTTCAAAAAAATAGTGCTAATTTAACCAAAGTCGTCTAGTTTCTGTGGAATTGGAACAAAAACAAAGGTGGACAGACTTAAATTCTAGTTTATAGGTCACTGTGTGCATTTATTAACCGCACCCAATCTTGCATTATGCAAACACTAACATAAGGATTTTCTCCATCCTCAATATTCCATCCCTCATTGATCTCAATTTTTTTCATTCTTCTGAAGTACTAGAGCACTAAGTGGAATTACATTGCAGTGCATGGTAATTTGTACATGTCAATGTACCTGTGCTGTTGCACGTGATTCTGATTATTATTGCTGCACAAGAAATTACCCCCAAAACTTAGTGGCATAGAACAATGACAATATTTATTTTGCTTATGAATCCTCAAATTGGGCAAGGTTCAGCAGAGATAGCTAAACTCTGGTCCATTTAGCCAGCGGCAACAGCTTGAAAGCTAAGGAGTAGAATCCTCTGAAGGCCTGCTCGCTCACATGTCTGACAGTTGATGCCTGTTGTTGGCCGAGACCTTAGCTGGAGCTGTAGGCTGGAACAACTACACGTGTAATATGCTTCCTCTTTCCTCACAACACTGTGGCTAGCTTCCAAAGGTGAGCAGTGTGTGTGTATCTGTGTGGAGTCAGGGGAGGGAGTAATCAGCATAAGCTGTATCACCTTTTATGACCTAGCCTTGGAAGTAACACAGTGTCACTTTTGCTGCATTCTAGTCATTGAAGTGGTCACAAAGTTCTGCCAAGGTTCAAGGGGGACGGGAAATAGTCTCCAGCAATATTGCTGCATCACAGCCTGCCGTCTGCTCACAACAACTTGCATTTCTCCTGTATGTAATATACATTCACCCCTTTTTCCAAAATCCCCATTATGATATCAGGTTCAAGCCTGGAGTGTAGGATCTCCTGATCTAAATCAGGTACAGGTGCAAATGAGGCTCCTCAGGTGTGTTTCCTCAAATACAGTATCTGTCTTTTCTTTTTTTTTAAGGTTTTATTTTTAAGTAATCTCTATACCCAACACAGGGCTCAAACACAGCCCTGAGATCAGGAGTCTCATGCTCTACTGACTGAGCCAGCCAGGCACTCTCAAATATAGTATCGCTTGACTTGAATACCTGTTCTTAGTAAATGTACACTGGGGTTATTTAGGCGAAAGGGACCGTGATGTGTGAAACTTACTTTTAAGGAAAAAAAACACAGTTTTTTATGCACACAATACAAGCATTTCTGGAATATATATATTGTATATACATATATGCATAGTGTGTGTATACATATATACATAGAGACAGAAACAGAATGGGAAAGAAGGATGCTAATAATAAAGCAAATTGATTAAAATGTTAACAAATGACTGAGTGAAGGCTATATGAGTATTCTTCATTGTTCTTTTTTTTTTTTTTTTACAACTTTTCTTGTAGCTTGAAATTATTTCCAAATAGAAAAAAAAATTGTTGAGTTTACTTATTTTGAGAGAGAGAAACACAGCATGAGTGGGGGAGGGGCAGAGAGCAAGGGAGGGAGAGAATCCCAAGCACAGAGCCTGACATGGGGCTCAAACTCATGAAACTGTGAGATCATGACCTGAGCTGAAACCAAGAGTCGGACACTTAACCGACTGAGTCACCTAGGTGGCCCCCCAAATTTTTTTTATGTGATGCACATGGCATAGCTCCTGAGCATTAATCTTTTGATATTTTTTATTCCAGGGGTGAGTCCTAACTTGATCTTGGTATTAACTTTTGGAGATTGAGAGAAGACCCTTTAGTTCTCCCTTTGCCCAGGTGTCTGTGAGAAGGCACTATCACTTCCCACTTGAGCCTATGTTCCTCCACATCTCATTTCCTTAAAGAGCTAGTCTGGGAAAGATCCCTTTTTGAGAGGGTTTTTGGCTATGCTGAAACACAGCTTTTCAATGGTCTTTGTGTTACCTACTACACAAAAGGCATCTTTAAGTGTGGCTTGGTTTATCTGGAGAAACTGTAGAAGGATGTGTATCAGCCCCCTTGTCACAAAAGAGAGTGGGAGGGGTGCCTGGGTGGTTCAGTTGTATGAGCAACTGACTTTGGCTTAGGTCATGATCTCACAGCTCGTGGGTTTGAGCCCCGCATTGGGCTCTGTGCTGGCAGCTCAGAGCCTGAAGCCTTCTTCTGATTCTGTGTCTCCCTCTCACTCTGTCCCTTCCTGCTTGCATTCTGTCTCTTTGTCTCTCTCTCTCAAAAATAAATAAACATTTAAAAAAATTTTTTTAAAAGAGAGAGAGACTGGGATTAGCTCCCCTGAAGCACCATCATTGTGCTCCCAGAGCACATACTCTAAAAATAGTGGCTGTGAGAAACAATCTTCTCATGTTTCCAGTTTGAAAAGGACACTTAAATAGAAAGCTGGTCTTTTTAGCCAGTGTAACTATCCCCAAACAAACAGAATAATCACTGGTAGAAGTCCCAGTTTAGAAGGCACAAGCTGGTCATTGAACAAATTTATTCATGGCCATCATAGGCTTGTTGGCTGCCCAGAAAAAGCTTCCCAGGTTGACAATAAGTGCAGTCACCACTGTTCTGTTTTCCTTTCTTATGCAAGTACTCAGGACAGAGTTTTGCACAGAGTTGCACTCGAACTCAATATATTACTGTTGCACAAATGAAGCATCCATGGATAATTATCCCAGAGTGCAGGCCTGGAAAGGAAGCCAGGTTTGATCCTACCGAAACAGCTTAACGTTTTTCCTGGAACCAGGTTCCTGGAATGTAAATATATCTTTTTTGTGTGTGGGCCAGCAGAACCTAGAAAAAAGGTGTTTTTTTTTCTCTGCCAATGGGAATAAATGAAGGTTCCTTGAAATGTACTCTGTCACGTGGCACAAATAAACCATATAATTTTATTCCCTTAAACAGAAAATCTCAAAATGTAAGGATACTTGGGTTCCCTGGGTCAGACCAAAGGCCATGTAATTCAGATTTTTTTAAAAAGTTTTTTATTTGGAAACACAGATTTACAGAAGAGTTGCAAAGATTGTATCGAGAATTCCTGTATACCGCTTAATCAACTTCCACCATTGTTAACATATTACCATGCTACATTTGTGAAAGCTAAGAAATTGACATTGGGGCAGGGGTGGGGGGGGCACCTTGGTGGCTCAGTCAGTTAAGCATCTGACTTTGGGTGCGGTCATGATCTCACTGTTTGTGGGTTTGAGACCTGCATCGGGCTGTCTGCTGTCATCATAGAGCTCACTTCAGATCCTCTGTCTCCCTCTGTCTCTCAAAAATAATAAACATTAAAAAAAATTGACATGGTATATTATTATCTAAATTCCAGGCTTGCTTTGGATTTCACCAGTTTTTCCATTAAAGTTCACTTTTTGTTCCAGGATCCAACTCAGAATACCACATTACATTTCGCTGTCATGTCTCCCCAGTCTTCTCTAGTCTGTGACAGTTTCTTAGTGTCTCATTTTTCATGACCTTGTCAAACTTGAGTTCTGGCCAGATATCCTGTATAATGTCTCCCAATCTGGGTTTGTCTGATTTTTTTCTCATTATTAGATTGGGGTTATGTTTTTGTTTGTTTTTGTTTTGTTTTGTTTTTGAAAGAATACTGCAGAAATAAAGTCCTCTTCTCATCATACATCACATCTAGTAGTACATGAAATCCACATGACACCACTGATAATGTTAACCTTCTTCACTAGGTTAATTTAGTGTCTACCAGGCTTCTTCACTGTAAAGTTACTACCATTCTATTTTCCTACTCTGTTCTTCAGATAGCTCAGATTTTGCTGGACATCAAAAAATATTTTGTAAGGGAGTAGGGTAGTTTGACATTATAATGGCTTTACGTTTTATGGATTTACCCAGAACATTCCTAATTCCAACAGGAGTCCAAAAAGACAAAGAATCCTCTCAAAGTCTATAGGAATTATAGGAATATAGTCTCTGAGCAATAGGAATAAGCCAAAGTGTATTAATGCCCACTGGTGAAGCAATGGAACATTACATAGCTATAAAAATGTCAACATTAATTGAATATAATCCATTGGCAACTAAGATCTCACAGCTCTTTAAAATCTAGAGAGAGTTGATTCAGCTCTCCAATCTATAAACCATGAAAGAGTGTTTCTCAAGTTTTCTCCAAACTCCCAGGATTTATGTCATCATGGTGGTCCCTTCTGATCACATTTCTTGCCTCTGCCACATTTTTTCCTCTGTACCATATCTTGTTGCTGCCCCTTATCTCTCACTGGCAGCCTGGGCCCAAAATAGGATAGCCCAGTTTCTTTTTGTTGCATCTCATTCTAAAATAAACACAACTCCAAAGCTGTCAAGTAGAGTAGACAGAGGTTCTAATGATATGTTGCATCCCATGCCTTACAGCAAACGAATACAACCCATATTCATCCTTTGGGTCATCCTTCCCCAGGCATGCCTTATTGGAAGTGTAGGGCCCATCCTACCCAGCCTTCACCTTGTCCCATGGTGACCCAGCCTCTCATCATCTATTTTGGTAGTTTCTATCTCTGTAGTGTCCCTTCTCTCCTCCTCTCCCTTCTGACACCCTTTTCTAGATCAAAAACAAAACCAAAGGCCAAATACTTCTCATTTTCTCTTTCAAAGCAGCTTGGCTATCTCTTTTTGCCTTACCCTCAGATCTCACCTTCTGCCCCCAGCTAGTGAAGTTACTTCCTCTCCTAAAAGTAATTCTGGTGCTCGCTGATAAGATAATAACATTTTCTCCATTTGTAATGGGAACAGCCATCCATTCATTCATTTATTCAACTCAACAAACATTTATTGAGCTCCTGTAATAGAGATCTGGAGGATAGAAAGCTAATTTGAGCAGGATTTTGTTCTTGAGGAGCTCATGGTCTCCAGTGAAAGGGAATGCTAAACAAACACTTCCTATGTGGCAGTCACATGGATGGGCACTTTCACCTGAAAAATCTTAAAACAATTTTTAATTCTTAATCGACATATAACATTGTATTAGCTTAAGGTGTGCAACATAATGATTTGATATATGTATATACTGTGAAATGATCCTCACAATAAGTTTAGTTAGCCTCCATCAATTCCCACATTGAAGTATCTTTAATCCTCAGAGAAACTCTATGTGATAAGTTTTGTTATTTCCTCTTTGCCATTGAGGAAGTTACGGTTTGGAAAGAGTGGTGTGCGGGCAAATGCTTAACAGTTTGGTGGGGAGGAGAGGACCCTGATTTGCAGTGGTTTTAATTTCTCTTGTGTAAATATTTCCACTATGGCCAACATCCAGTAACCAATGTAACGTCACTGGATGTGTTGTTGGGAAGGAATGCTCCTCAGCATACGATTATATAGTATTTCTACTACACAGATACAACAGACACAAATAACCTCAAGGGCAAAGATAACTATTAAATGTTGAAAAATAAATAGGAAGGGTGTTAAGTATTTTGTTTTCCATGTCATTTCTTTCATTTTAAGTTGATATTTAATTTTATTTTTACAGAAGTAACTTTTTTATTGTCTTATACATAGCATAAAATTTACCACTTTAACCTTCATTAAGTGTACAATTTAGTGGCATTAAGTATACTCACAGTGTTGTATAACTGCCACCACTATTTCCAGAACTTTTTTTATCATCCCAAACAGAAACTCTGTAATTATTCTTCCTTCCTCCCATGCTGGTAACTTCTGTTCTACTTCTGTCTCTATGAATTTTCCTGTGCTAGATATTTACTCATACAATCTTTGTTCTTTTGTATCTGGCTTATTTCATTTAGCATAATGCTTGCTAGAGTCATCCATCCAGCAGCACAGATAAAAATCTCATTCCTTTTTTTGGCTGAATAAAATTCTATTGTATGTATATACCACGTTTTGTTTATCCATTCATGTGTTGATGAACATTTGGGTTGTACCCACCTTTTGGCTGTTGTGAATAATGGTGCTATGAACACTGGTGTACAAGTATGTATTCGAGTCCCTGCTTTCAATATTACTTAATAATGTCTGTTCAACAAACAGCTGGCAAAATTCCTGAAAATTTAGTAATCTGCTCTCATAAGCCTGTTAGAGCCAGCTCTGGCACAACACTGAAAACATGATTTATCCAATTGCATCTAAACAAGGGCCAATTTGGGATTCACCTCACCACATAGCCTCTTCCAAATTTGCCTGATGATAAGAATTCCCCGGGACCTATTAAAATATTGGTTCCTAGGCCTTCCTGGGAGATTCTGAAAGTCTGAGGTGACTTTTCTCATTGGAATTTTTCTCAGTCTGGAAAACCTGATATTAACCCCCAGTACCACCAGATCTAGACTGAGGGCAGGGGGTAAAACTGTGGTGTCCTAAAGGAGAGGAGGTGAGAGTAAGTCCTACAGGGAGAACTTGCATGACTTGTAGCAAATTTGGGGGTGGCATTTTTTCTCTCCAAAATCCTTCCCAACCCCAATATTTGTTGACTATACAGTTCTCTCCAGCCTGTCTCCCTGCTTCCCATCTTAGGAAAGAACACCTTCCAGAGAGAGGCAAGTGGAAATCATTAGGCTCAGCAATTTAACACCATCTCAGAAAGCTTGCATATCATTAAATTGTTTAGAAACATGCTTTGAAGTTATGAGTTTGCCATTCTGTGGTGTTATTTTGATATCCTGACAAGATATTTTTAGAGCACATAAAGCCCAAATTAAAACATTGCTACCAAAAAAAAAAAAAAAAAAAGTGAAATTAAACCAGGGCTCCATAAATGGAAAACTACAGTAAACATCAGATAGGAGTGAAGGAAAAAGTACCAAATATTTTTGAGAACTATTTTGAGCAGAGAAGAGATGAAGAGATGCTTCTGACCAGCATGCAGAGATGTGCCTATGTCCTGCCAGGGTGAGAGGGAAAGGTGTCATGCCTATAGGCCCTATCGTGACAGGCTCTCACCCTGGGATTGGTGCAGGAGGAGCTTCATTCCCATTGGTGAGGGACGGGCATAGGCTGTTGGTAGGGGATGCAGTACTTCAGCTTTACTGGACACAGTCAAGGATTTTACTGGCTTTCTCGTTTGTCACTGGTTTCTTGGTTTAGGTCTGGAATATGGTTATAGTTAGGCCTACAACCCCCTTGCCTTCTTCCTTTATCCTGTTTCTTTCCAGATTAGCTGTGTTCTGGCATTTCTCACAATTGAGGGCTTCCAAGAGCTCAGATTTAAAGACCCATCTGAAAAACCACTGCTGAGAAGGTCTGCATCCTTACGTTAGACCTCTTAGATCATTGGTTCTTAACTTCTTTAGGGCTACAGACCTCTCTGATTACCTGATGAAAGCTACAGGTCCTCACATATAACTCGCTAGTTAGAATTTCAAAGGGTTTGTTGACTCCCTCAAGTCTATCAGTGAACCCCATGTTAAGAGACTCTGCCTCAGGTAGTGATAAGAGTCCTTCATGGCCTTGGATTAGGGACGCCTTGGCCCTCAGCTGGGAACTGTCCCATTTCCTCCAGACCCAGCACTTCAGCTATGATGGGAGTTTGAGTGGTCTTCTTTTTTTTGGAGACTTGATACAATTCTAATTGGATAACTGGACAATTCAGAACAAGATCAAGAGGCTTCTTTTGAAGAAAGATCTTCAAGTCTATGAGAGGATGCATAGACAGTGGATGCCAAGAGTCGTTTTCCCTGTTCACTGAGTTCAGGGTATACAACAAAAATTTCATGAGCTCTATCTGGTCACTAGAGGGTATGAGTGAGACATGATGTTTATGCAACTGGCCCATACCATTAAGAAACATGCCAGCCTGCATGGAGTAGAGGCTGAACAAATTAACATCCTCACCCCCACCTTCTCCACTCCAGACCCACCTGCCTGAAGTATATGGCACATAGAGTTTTCAAAATTAACTATTGGAGGAATAACTCAGGTCAATGAGTTGATTTGCTAACCGGCCATTTTAGAGTCATTTTCAGCTAACTGGGTGGATTTTGAAGACTGTCTCCCAAAGGCAATGGATTTTTATTTTGTTTTAGTTAATGTTGAGTGTTGAGCCATTATTCCTGGCTGCTGTCAGACTCAATGGTCTCTTCAGGCTACTCCCTAAGGTTGATAATAAAATGCTTATGGGACTAGGGCAGGCATCCAGAGTCTAGGACTTGTTGGAGGCTCTGGAGGGAAGAGAAGTGGAGTGGGTTGAGGGAGCAGGCAGGGACAGATAAGCTTTGAGATTTTGACTTACTTCCCCCTTCTCGATTGTAAATATTATTTGGGGCAGGGGGAAGGATAGATATATAACAGCTATATCTATATTCAATTCCTTGTTTCTTTTTACGGTTTTCTTCCAGTGTCGGTCCATATTCATGTCAACTTATCTAAGTAGGAGTTATAATGTAATACTCTTTTGTGTTCTGTGTTTAAACTTAGTATTATATCACATTGTTAATGATGTTATTTATTCCTTTTAAAAACAGATTCAGCTCTCTCTCTTTTTTTTTACTGTAAATGTAAAGCATATTCATTATTGCTTAAATGCAGACAATATGCCCAAAAAATGAAAAATCATTTTGAAGTGTATCCTTCAGGATACATCTTCTATGCATGTATAATTACATACTTTCAAAAATGGAATCATACCAGACATGCTGCTTTAGGTCTTGTTTCCCATTTGTTAAATATAGATGTAAAGTTGAAATTAAAACATTTTTAATTTTAATTATTACTATATAAATATAAAATAATGTTTTAATAATTAGTAGTATTTTGGTAGTAAGGCATTTTTAAAATTAATTTTGTTTACTATTTAATAGAGTAGTATTTTTAAGTATTGGTGTCCCATAATTTATTTACCCTTTCCTACTGATGATACTTCAGTTGTTTCCAAATTGTCACCACTGCAACCGTCCTCATACATATTCTCTCGGGACCAATTCCTGGAAGTAGAATTTGTGGGCCGAAGGGAATGTACATTTAACATTTTGCATTATTCCCAGAAGTAAGAGAGCCCCTTTCCCCGTACTCTTGCAAATATAATTTTCCTTCTTTTTTTAAAGTCCATTTTCATGTTTTATATTTGAGAGAGAGAGAGAGAGCGCGCGCGCAGCGGAGGGGCAGAGAGACAGGGAGCCATAGAATCCGAAGCAGGCTCCAGACTCTGAGCTGCCAGCACAGAGACCGGCGGGGGGCTCCAACTCAGGACCTGTGAGATCATGACCTGAGCCGAAGTCCGAAGCTTAACCTGAGCCACTCAGGCGCCCCTAATTTTCCTTAATAGCCACAAAATAGTCCTGGATTAGTGCTTAGAGACCACACCTTCCAGTTTGGAGGAGAGCCACATTCCCCTAGGACTATCAGGAGCCACATTGTCCCTATCAGGTGCAGGTACCGCCGCCAGATGGCGAGAGGGAGGCCTGGGACGACCCTTGCGGGGTCTGGAGGGTGGGGAATACTAGCCCGGCTCGTTTGGCCACGGCGATCCGACCCGACCCCGCGCGGCCGAAGGCAGGAGAGGAAGTGGAAAGTATGGACTTGGAGGAGACGGGCCCCGGGCGCAGAGGACATGAGGGCAACGGCCTGGAGACGGACTTCAGCGTCGCAGGGAAGAAGATGCGGGTTGTGTAAACGGAGGCTGCAACGGTCCCATCAGCGCCGTACCCCGCGGTGCGCGTCGGTGGAGGTCGCGAGCGGGCTCTGGGGCCGCGTGAGCGGAGAGGTCGGATTTCGCGCCTCCGAGAACTCACTGGCTGAACGCGCCCGGGAGACGCAGGGACCCCGCCGGCAGCGCTTACTCTCCTTGGAGGGCGGTGTCGGTGGGAAAGGCTAGAGCGGTTGGGATCCAACAGAAAGCCCCTCGCCCCACTTAGTGGCCGCCGACCTGTGCAAGTCACGGGACCTCTATTCGTCTGGGCTCCTCTTCTATGAAATGGGATCACTGATGGTACCACCTCAGAGAAGACTGTTGTGAGGATTAATTGAGATAATACCCGGTGGCTTGTATTTTTTGCACACTCCCTCAAAACACCACCACTCTTCAACCAACACCCAACACAACTGACTTATTAACTTCCTGGAGGCTACAGAGGAGTAGAAGAGAAGATCTCAGTAGAGATTTACTGTATTCAATTCTCTTGGTGTACCCTCTAGTCCTTTGCCCCAAATCCAGAAAGAAATGTTATAAACCATGGTCTTCATCTCAGGAAGCCCACGGTGTGACTGAGGAGTCGTGAATGGTACACATGCAAGAAAATTACTTCACAAGTCTTACCAGTGTTCACAAACACTAGCATCTGACAGTTCTCCTGGGAGAAGAGGTGCCAGCCCCTCCTGGCCAGCTGTGAGCTCTAAGAAAGTCCTGGGTCTACCCGGCACATCTTGCTCACTTCCCTGTTCCAGTTCCCAGTTGAACAAGATGGATGGGCCACCCCTAAGAATGAGGGCCTGGCAGGGGGAGGGGAGCCAGGCTCTGTGTTGGCAGTTGCCATGGTTTCACTCTGAGTTCTGGAGCCAACCTGCCCACCCGCTGAGACACTCAGGTCACAGAAGCAGTAGGTCAGAAGCCTGAGGGGATATAAGGAGTGCCACTCTGGAGCCCCCCAGTGCACCTGTTGAGATGGAGGCCTCAAATGGGCAAGGGGGTGAAGGAGACAAGCCCCTAAAGAAGGTGAAGTGGGGTGAGGGATGTGAGGGAAGGAAGAAAGAAGGTCCTTGAGAGGCTAGTCTTGGAAAGCAGAGAACATGAAATTAAGGGAAGGAAAGAAGAAGGAAAAATGTTGATGTACACGAGTTAGCAAGAGACCAAAAGAACAAAAGGATAATTCATTCAAACACAAGTTTATCAAAGACGTGTATTCCTGGCAAGATGATTGTTGGTTATGGAGACACAAGGGCGTGTGTGTGTGTGTGTGTACGTGTGTGTGTACACTTGTGTCATGGTCTGTGTGTGTGGTTGTGTGGTGTGAGGGGTGTGTTTATAGAGTTGATTGGCCAGAGTCCCCTCTCTCTGGGGCCTGGAGGAGCCTAAGATACATACTCTCTCCATCTACTTTCCTCCGTTTCCCTGGTCTCTCCCTTCAGAGTGGTCTGGGCCAGGATCTTCCTTGTTCCCCCTGAGCACAAGCAAGAATTAATGCTCCCTTTTCTGAGAGGCTTTTGAAAGGTCAGGTGCAAATCCCACCATGTCAGTTTAATCCTGTGCTTTGACTTTAAGTATTATTTCGTAGTCACTTTGTCTTCATTAATTTTCAGCTTTTGGGGGGCCCACTTTTGCTGTCAGAAATCTCCTCCTCATCACCATCACTGTCACATGGTTTTCTGAATGCCTGTTATCATGGCATGATGCTAAAGGTTAGAGGTGGTCCTGGGGCTTAGGCACTCAGTAAATGTTTGTTTGAATGAATGAATAAATGACTCCTTGCTCATTCCCCCAAGGAGTTTCTTACATCTCTTGGCGCCTCAAAGTGTTCTTATCTGTAACCAGGGATAATGATATCTAACCTCACAGAATTTGTGGGAGAATAAAATGAGTTCATGTTTATCAAGTGATTTGTACAATTAACTACTATTCTGTGCTATAATTATTATAAAAGAAATGGGTAGGGCATTCTAGGTTTCCTAAGCAGGGATGTTCAGGGATGGGTTTCTTTCCTAGGGCTTACTGCTTCAGGACTGGGCCAAGAAAGGGTCCTCAGGGAAAATGGAGAAGGGCTTTGACTGGAATTTGGACCACTGGTTGCCTAGCACTGCCCCTCAAGAGCACCTGCCTAAGCCCCCCAGCTGACCATTGCCTCCTGCCTCTTCCCAGGTGACAGATGCACCCTCCTTAGAGAAGAGCTCCCGCACCACCCATTCTGGAGACTCACTTGTACGCCATGCCAAGGGTCTGGACCAGGACACCTTCAAAATTGTAAGGGGCCAGCCCAGGACCTTGTCTCTTGTTCCCTACAGGTCAGGAGACCTGGATCAGAATTGGCAGGCCTCAGAACCATAGCTTATTGTCCCACTTGTCATGCTCTTGGGAAGGAAGTGGGGCAGGAGCTTGACTGGAGCCTCCTTACTTAACCCGCTTAACACTTCCTGGCTCATAAAGGCTTCTGGTTACTTGGGGCTGCCCATCTGCCTCTTTTCTCCTATGACCCCTCACTTGACCTGTTGCCTCCTCAGTGTAAAGAATATCTAAGACCACTGAAGAAGTTCCTGCGAAAGTTGCACCTGCCCAGGGACCTTCCCCAGAAGAAGAAGCTAAAGTACATGAAGCAGAGCCTGGTGGCCCTAGGGGACCACATCAACACCTTTCTGCAACACTACTGCCGAACCTGGGAAATCAAGCACTGGAGGAAGTAGGGCAGCCTCCTTGCCCTTCCCACTATTCCCACTCCTGGGCCACATACCTTTCCCACCCCCGATTCAAGGTCCCACCTCAGTCAAGATCCCTGAGTCCTTCATTCCTTCATCTTTATGTGAAAAAGTCAGGATCCTAGAGTGAGCATGGTGAAGAGGGGGTGGAGAGAATGGGATCTCTAGTTACTCAGGGCAGCATTGATTCATGGCAGCTACGTACACAGTGGACAAAGGACTCTCCTGACTCTGGAGAATGACCTCTGATTGAACAACTGCTGTGTGGTGTGGGTGCCCATCACCAGGTTGGGGTATTCAAGGTCTAGCAAATTTCCACCTCTCCACGTCCCCAGCGAAATCCAAGGAGGCAGCATGTGGTCCATTTCTCCCTGGGTGCCTCCTGGACACAAGACAAATGCTGAAGGGAGAGGGGCTGTGCTCTGCCTCCCTCAGCCTTGGTTTCTCCCCTGCAGGATGCTCTGGCGATTTGTGTCTCTCTTCTCAGAACTGGAGGCAAAACAGCTTCGCAGGCTCTACAAGTACACCAAGAGCAACCAGACAGCCAAGTTCCTGGTGAGGCGCTCAGGAAAGCTCCTCCCCAGGCCTGGCTGAGGGTTGGCTGGTATATTCTTGGATTGTGGGGGGAGGCCTGGGGCTGAGGGTCCCTCTGATACCACCAGCATCCTTCCAGTCATTTCCACACTCACTGGCTGGGGAAGACCCCACTGCCCCTACCTTTATCCCTATAGGGGGCGAAGTGGGGCTAAAGAGGGCAGAGGCTCAACTTCAACTTCTTGATACTCTCCACACCAACACCCTGATGTTAACAAGGGCAGGGACCTTCCTGAGGAGCTATAGGTGGGGACGGTTGAGGCCAGGCAGAAAGGCACAGCCAGCTTGGGGAAGGCTCCAAGGACTAGCAACAGCCTGGCCTGGCTTTGGTCAAAAACAGTGACTCTCAAACATTTTGGTTTCAGGTCATGTTCACTCTCTTAAAAAACCATTGCGAAGCCCCAAAAGCATTTATGTAGGTTATATCAATCGATATTTGCCTCATCCAAAATTAAAACTAAAGAAAAAATTCAAAATAAGTACTTACTAATCCAATTAAAAATAAAAGCAAGGAGCCCACTACATTTTAACATAAATAATTTTTACAAGAAATATCTGTATTTTCCAAAACCAAAAAAATTAGTGAGAAGAATAGCATTGTTTTACATTTTTGCAAATCTCTTTAGTGTCTGGCTTAATAGAAGACAGCTCAGCTGTGTTCTCATATCTGCTTCTACAATCTCTTATGATATGTGATTTGGCTTAAGTACATGATGAAAACCCAGACTTGCACAACTGTATAGTTAGAGAAGAGAGGAATATTTTATTAGCATTTTCGGATAGTTATGGATATTTTTTTTAATTTATTTACTTTGAGAGAGAGAGCAAGGGAGAGGGGCAGAGAGAGAGAGAGAGAGAGCAGACTCCATGTTCGGTGAATAGCCCAATGCGGGGCTCGACTCTCATGATAGTGAGATTGCCATCTGAGCTGATAGCAAGAGTTGGACGCTTAACCTGCTGAGCCATCCAGATGCCCCTGTATATTTTTCTTTGCTACCACACCAAAACTCAACAAGTGGCAGCTACTTAGTAGCAATGTGGAATCTGAAACCATATGAATGAACGTTATAAAATACTTCTTTTTCTTTTTTTAGCACTTTTAGGTTTACAAAAAAATTGGGTAGAAAGTTCAGATGTTTCCCATATACTACCCCCTCTTGTTTTCCTTATTATTAGCATCTTGCATTAGAGAGGTACATTTGTTACCATTGGTGATCCAGTATTGACACATTATTAACTACATAATGTCTGTAGCTTACATTAGGGCCCACTCTTTGTGTTGTACATTCAATAGGTTTTGACAACTGCATAATGACATGTATCCACCATTACAAAGCATACAGAATAGTTTTGCTGCCTTAAAATGCCCTGTCCTCCACGTTTTCATCCTTTCATTCTTTCCCTCCAAACTCCTGGCAATCATTGATCTTTTTACTGTCTCAATGTTTTTACTTTTTCCAGAATGTCATATAGTTGGAATCACACAGTATGTAGCCTTTTCAGATTTGTATCAATGACTTTTTCACACTGGCTTACATTAGACTCCATTGGTTTCTCTCTTGCACTTTGGGTAGACCCCACTTTTCAGGGGGTCAGTGAGGTCAAAATATTTCAGGGGCCCCCAGGGGCTCACAGAGCACACTTTGAGAATCACTAATTCAAAATAATAATCATGGGTAACAGTTTCTATGTTCCAGCACTTTATGTTCCCTCCCGTGATCTTCAAAAGTAACCCTGGGGCACCTGGGTGGCTCAGTCAGTTAAGCATCCGACCTCGGCTCAGGTCATTATCTCATGTCTCATGGGTTTGAGCCCTGAATCTCGCTCTGTGCTGACAGCTCAGAGCCTGGAGCCTGCTTCCAGATTCTGTGTCTCCTACTCTCTCTGCCCCTCCCCTGCTCACACTCTGTTTCTCTCTCTCAAAAGTAAACAATTTAGGAAAAAAAAAAGTAACCCTACATGGTAACTAGAAATAGTGTTCACAGTGTGTAAATGAAGATACCAAATGCAGAGAGCTTGACCCAGACCACATAGCAAGTAGAGGGAAGAGCCAGGTTCAAACATCTGGTTCAGAGGAAAGCCCTCCTCTAACTGTGGCACCTCACTCTTGCTGGGCAGCTTTCACGAAATCCTTTCCCCCCTTGGGTCTCTATTTCTTCCTCTGAACATGAATGGGTGAGTCGTTTCAGTGATTCCTCCTCTGAATACAAGGAGTTGCCATTTTAGTGATACCTGGATTTCCCTGGCCAGGAAAATCTCAAAAGATATTTTCAGGTTCTCAAGGACTTTAATTTTGTCAAGGACTTTAAAATAAGTACCATTGTTTCATTACAAAGAAATGCGTAAGATGCTATAATTCTAGACTAATACACACATGAAAAAATGCTCAACATCACTCATCATCAGGGAAATACAAATCAAAACTACAATGAGGTTATCAGCTCACACCTGTCAGAATGGCTAAAATTAACAACACAGGAAACAACAGGTGTTGGCGAGGATGCGGAGAAAGGGGATCTCTTACATTGTTGGTGGGAATGCAAATTGGTGCAGCCACTCTGGAAAACAGTATGGAGGTTCCTCAAAAAGTTAAAAATAGAACTGCCATACGTTCCAGCAATTACACTACTAGGTGTTTTACCAAAGAATACAAAAATACAGATTCGAAGGGGGCATGCACCCCGAAGTTTATAGCAGCATTATCAACAATAGCCAAACTGTGGAAAGAGCCCAAATGTCCAGTGACTAATAAAGGAGATGTGGTACATATACACAATGGAATATTAGTCATAGAAAAGAACGAAATCTTACATTTGTGATGATATGGATGGAGATAGAGTGTATTATGCTAAGTGGAATAAGTCAGTCTGAGAAAGATTACCATATAATTTCACTCGTAGAATTTTTTTTAATGTTTGTTTATTTTGGGGGGCATCTGGGTGGCTCAGTTGGTTAAGTATCTGACTCTTCATTTTGGCTCTGGTCATGATCTCATGGTTTGTTAGACCAAGCCCTGCATTGGGCTCTATGCTGACAGTGCAAGGCCTGCTTGGGATTCTTTCTCCCCCTCTCCCTCCCTCTCTGTCCCTCCCCTGCTCATGCTCCCTCTCTCATTCTCTCTCAAAATAAATAAATAACTTAAAAAATAATAATGTTTATTTTTGAAGGGAAGAGAGACAGAACATAGTGGGGGAGGAGCAGAGAGAAAGGGAGACACGGAATATGAAGCAGACTCCAGACCCTGAGTGGTCAGCACAGAGCCCGACTAGGGGCTCGAACTCAGGAACTGGGAGATCATGACCTGAGCAGAAGTTGGACGCCCAACTGACTGAGCCACCCAGGTGCCCCTCACTCATGGAATTTAAGAAACAAAACAGATGAGGGAAGACTGGGTGGCTCAGTTGGTTAAATGTCTGGCTTCGGCTCAGGTAATGATCTCCCTATTCGTGAATTCAAAGCCCGGTGTCGGGCTCTGTGCTGACAGCTCAGAGCCTGGAGCCTGCTTCGGATTCTGTGTCTCCCTCTCTCTGCCCCTTCACCCACTCAAGCTCTGTCTCTTAATCTCTCAAAAATAAACAAAAAAATAAATAAATAAAAACAGATGAACATGTGGGAAAGGAAAAAAAAAAGAGAGGCAAACCTAAGACTCTTAACTATAGAGAACAAACTGAGGGTTGTTTGTTGGAGGGGAGGTGGGTGGGGGACAGGCTAGATGGGTGATGGGTATTAAGGAGGGTATTTATTGTGATGGGCACTGGGTCTTATATGTAAGTGACAAATCACTAAATTATACTCCTGAAACTAATACTACACTATATGTTAACTAAACAGAATTTATTTGTTTATTAATTTTTTTTTAATGTTTATTTATTTTGGGGGAGAGGAGCAGAGAGAGAGTGGGAGAGAGGATATGAAGCGGGCTCTGTGCTGACAGCAGAGAGCCCAATGCAGGGCTCAAACTCACAAACCGTGAGATCATGACCTGAGCCGAAGTCGGATGCTTAAACTGACCCACCCAGGAGCCCCAGCTATTTGAATACAAACTTGAACAGAAAAAGATACTATAACACTAAGAGTTGGAGGACGTATATCAAAGTAAAGAACCACCCAATAAAAGACAGTTGGCAGCCTGGCCTCAGTGTCTCTGTTTCTCTCCCACATCTGTGACCCTTTGTTCCTGCTGACTAGGCACGTGTGAGGTGCAGCCAGACCACAGTAATTTCCTAACAAGGGCAGGGCTGGGGCTCTGGAGTGTGGGGCCTGTCTTCTCCATACTCTCTAAACATTATGGGCCCATTGCAGGTGGCGTTCTGTCCCCTGGACACCCTGGAGAGCTCCTTGCTGGCCAACCAGGAAGACAGTCTGCCCAAGCTCTGCAGTGCCTGGGGGCTGCACGGCAACATCAGCGGCATGAAGGAGAGGCTGTCCAAGATGCAGGCCCCTGGCCGAGAGGCCTCCCTGCTGGGGGAGCCAAGATCCCAGATCCAGGTCATGAAAGGTAATGCCCCTTCCATGTGGGAACCATGTCTGGAGGAGGGGTCTTGCACGCGGTGCCACATGCCCCCTACCCCCCTCCCCACCCGCTCCCAGCAGCCTGACACGTTTCCCTTCCCATCTTCTTTTTAGCCCTCCATTTCTCTCTCTGTCCATTCTCCTTCCTCTTCTGCACTTTTTTCTTTTCTCTGTTTTGTCCCCCTCCCTGCAGGCATGTTTATCATAGAAAGTTTGAAATGTACAGATAAGTATAAAACCCAAGAGGGGAAAATCACCCATTACCCAGAGACCATGACAGGTAACATTTGGGTGTGTTGCCTTCAGTGTTCTGTATGATTTCCCTCTGGAGGTCTTGTGATATATAGTTTTGGTTCCTGCATTTTTCAGTTAACAGTTTAAATGAAGGCGCTTTCCCACAAGACTAGAAGCAGAGACAGTTTCTAGCAGCCAAGAGTGGGGGCTTCAAACAGGGGCAGGGTGCCTACTCCCTGTTTCAGGTGGCTACGGGCTAAGGGAGTGGTTCATTCCCAAGGCGGGGAGAAAGTCGAGTCAGATGGACTGGGGATGGCCTTCCCAGCAGCTTTGGTCTCTGCAGTGATTGCACCGCTTGGCACACTGGACGGAGGCTGTGGGGTTAGGGACAGACTTTCCAGCGAGGGGTCCCAGCCAAGGTTGGAACCTAGAAGGCCCTCTCCTGTGCACTGAGGTGCAAAGAGATGTGGGAGCCACTTACCCCTCCCTCTTCCGGATCTGGCTCCGGGGACCCCAGTTAGCTGCTCTTGCTTAGCTATTGGGGGAGAAAGTAAAGGCAAACAGGGTGGCCTAGGACCTCAAAGTGTGGTCCTAAATTGGAACCAGGTGCTCCTCTGAGGGTCAGGCTGCCTGGGGCTGATGCAGGCCAGCAGCTCTCGGGGCCTCTTCCACCAGTCATAGCTGCACCGAGTGGGAGAGCGGGGGTGAGAATAGGGAGGGGGCGGTGGTCACGAGTTAGGCAATTCCAGAGACCCAGAGCCCTGTCTGGGCTCTGTGAGGGTCCTTGGCCCTGGTGCCTGCAGTTTAAATTGAGAAAGCAAAACATACAATGGGATGAAGGCCAAGACGTCATTAAGATGATGTAGGCCAAGCAGCTCACGAATCAGATCAGGAAAGTGAGGTCTGGGCTTTTGGGTCAGCCTTTCCCTGTACCAGGTGCTCTGTATCTCTTTATTTCACTTAACGCCTGCAACATCCTCATGAGGAGGGTATGTATTATTGTCCCTCTTGCACAAATGAGCAATCTGAAGCCATAGGGCAAAGGGTGGGACAGGCTGACTGGAGGAAGTAACTCTGGGACAGGCTTTAAAGAAAGGGAAAAAGAGGGGCGCCTGGGTGGCTCAGTCGGTTAAGCGTCCGACTTGGGCTCAGGTCACGATCTCACGGGTCCTTGAGTTCGAGCCCCGCGTCGGGCTCTGGCCTGATGGCTCAGAGCCTGGAGCCTGCTTCCAATTCTGTGTCTCCCTCTCTCTCTGCCCCTCCCCCGTTCATGCTCTGTCTCTGTCTCAAAAATAAATAAAAACGTTAAAAAAAATTTTTTTAAAAAAAAAAAGAAAGGGAAAAGGAGAGGAGGGGGGAAGGAAGAGTAGGAGGAGAGAGGAAAGGTGTGTGCAGAGGTGAGGGGCAATGAGTGGACAGTCCGGAGCCTGGAGGTGAATGGAAGAGCAGGTTGGAGAAGTGCAGGATGGGGAGGAGGGGAGGATGGAAGGGTCTGGGGGTGTGTGTGGGGGGAGGTAATAGGAAAAAGCCTTGCATGGTAGGTTAAGAACTTTGGCTTTCATGTAATTCTTTTTTTTTTTATATGTAATTCTTAAAATAACATTTTATTCCTACCTATAAACATAAGCATAGCATAGAAAATTGGGTAATACCGATAAACAAAAATAAGCAAATATAAACACCACATTGTTATCACTACTGCTAGCACTTTCCAGATGTTTTTTACGCATATAAATACCTGTATTTTAGCCAAATGAGACCTTGCTGTGTATAGGATTTTGCTTGGAACTTGCTTTTTTCAGTTAATTAGATCAACCTTCCATGTCAACGTTTTCATTTCATCTCATTGTTGGATTAAATACTTCATATTCAAATTTTCCAAGTAGTCAAAGATATTTTTTGCGCTGGTTTCTCAAGCATGCATTGCCCTGGTTATGCCCCTTCCATCTCTTTTAACCTAACAATGTCCTCTTTTCTACACCCTGACTTGTTGAGGAGATCAGGCCACTGATCTGCCGAATGTTCCACTTTTGATTCTTGTTGCTTCCTTTTGGCATTTTTAAAGCTTGTTCCTCTTTAGATAAAAAGTCTTGGTGAATTCACATTAAACATTTGTTTGGGATTCATTAGAGCTGAGGTTGTGTTCTTCACATTGTGGTGATATGACAAAACACACACTATTTGGCGGGCCCACCAGGAATGGGCTAAGTAAGGTCAATCACTGAGTCTATTCGTGATATTAAATGTATCCCATGTGGTGTTTCTTTGACTCTATGTTCATAAGTCCGTTTTTACGAAAAAAGATGGCGGTGGTGTTTGCAAACAGTCTAGCAGCAAAGTCCTGGGACCTGGGGCATGAAACCTGAGAGGGGTGCGGGGAAGAATCAGAGTCAAGACACATGGTATAGTCCTGACTGTGCCCCTAACTTGCCTTGGGCTTTGGGTGGGCTATTTCCTTACTCTGTGCTTGGGTGAGATCCTTCATCTGTAAATTAGGGTGATACCATCTTCCTCTGCCACAGGGTTCTTTGAGAAAAGAGGGACATAGGTTGCAAGTTAAGATAAGATTGTGTTGTTCTTCCTTTCTGTCCTTACCATATCCCCCGAATGTTACAGCCTGAGATTCTCTTACTCTTTGTGATGTTATCAGGACTGTGTTTGACCTTCCCTTTTCAGATTCTCTAAGGAAACTTCCTCACAAAACAAAACTCAAGAATAAGAGAATTAAGGAAGCCCCAGAGACTCCAGAGACCTGCCCATAAGAACATCAGGCTAGAACAGAGGGCCAGCTTGCCCTGGGTTCCAGAGCACTTGTCTTCAACACCTCTGCGCCTTGGGGGCTGGGACCAATGAAGGGAAAGAAGAAAACTGTCTTTATCAGAAGGATGCTCAGGTCTTAGTTACGTATAAATGGGGCGGGAAATAAACAACCTTAAGACAGTTCTACCTTACTTGGCTAACAATCATCATTCATTCGTCTTTTTATTTTTTTTTTTAATTTTTTTTCAACGTTTATTTATTTTTGGGACAGAGAGAGACAGAGCATGAACGGGGGAGGGGCAGAGAGAGAGGGAGACACAGAATCAGAAACAGGCTCCAGGCTCTGAGCCATCAGCCCAGAGCCTGACGCGGGGCTCGAACTCACAGACCGCGAGATCGTGACCTGGCTAAGTCGGACGCTTAACCGACTGCGCCACCCAGGCGCCCCTCATTCGTCTTTTTAATTTATTTAAAAAATTTTTGCCAGCTACCTTCTGATTGGCAGGTATGAATAACACAGATGAATAACACAGATGAATAAGAAGTGATCACCATCATACTTTAGCGCAGGAGACACACATGAATAGACATCACAACAGGCTGAATAGAGGTGCACAGGGAAACCTCGGCAGGTGACAAAGGAGTGGTGTGTGCCAGGGGAGAGCACAGTGGAGAGTGGAGGGGGCCTTGCAGCAGAAAGGGAGAAGTCTGGCAGTCTGTCTCAGTTGTCTGGACTTGGTCTCCTGGATAACCTGGGGGGAGAGAGGTAAGGGAGGTGTCAAGCAGTGGAATGAGCTGATGTGACCTGGCGATTGGGGAGATGCTCCGGAGGCAGTGAGCACAGTGCATGGAAGTGAGAGAAGGTGAAGGCCAGAGACCAAAGAAGAAATCATATCAGTAGCCTTAGCTGGGATGATGGTTCAAACTGGTGGTCAAAAGTCAGCAGCTGCATGCTGAATTCAGACCACTGATGTGTTAGTTGTTTGCCCGTTGTGGTGGTCTACTTACTGTTTAAAATTAAAAAAAAAAAAATTAGTTGCCAATATTAACTTGGTACATTTCACCTTAAAAACAACAAACAGGGGCACCTTGGTGGCTCAGTCGGTTAAGCATCCGACTTCAGTTCAGGTCATGATTTCACAGTTCATGAGTTCGAGCCCTGCATCAGGCTCTGTGCTGATGGCTCAGCCTGTAGCCTACTTTGGATACTGTGTGTGTCTCTCTCTCTCTCTGCCTGCTCCCTGCTCATGCTCTCTCTTATTCTCTCTCAAAAATAAACAAAAACATTAAAAAATTAAAAAACAAACAAACAACAAACAGCAACAGGGTCGCCTGGGTGGCTCAGTCAGTTGAATGTCCGACTTTGGCTCAGATTATGATCTCACGGTTCATGGGTTCGAGCCCCACGTCAGGCTCTGGGCAGACAGCTCACATCCGGGAGCCTGCTTCAGATTCTGTATCTCCCTCTCTCTCTGCCCCTCCCACATTTGTGCTCTTTCCCTCTCTCTCAAAACAACAACAACAACAACAACAACAACAGATTTCTGGTTTTTAAAAACTTGCCCCACTTGGATGTGCCTTCCCACATGACCGCGCGAGGCTGGAGCTCAGAAACAATTGCTCAGGTTTCACTGATATTCTTTCTAGTTCACCACAGCCTCCACCCCCTCTCTCTTGCGTCACACACTGACCTTCTTCACCCAGTTGTATCACCCATTTGACTCTTCTGGCTTTTCATATTTGCTACCTTGGGGATATACAAAGTTAATGAAGGTGTGCATAAAAGGGGGATGAGTACATTTGTAACATTAGATAGAATAAAATTGACAATTTTAGGTGACAGATGTGAGAGATAGGGAGGGAGGAGGAGGAAGTGAAGATGGTAGATTTTTTGTAGATGGTGTTCAACTCCAGGAAGAGAAGCAGGTGCAATCGTTTTCTGAAAACGCGGCAGAGTCGGAACTCTGCCTGAGGCAGCAGCAGACAATGCCCAGTGCTGCCTTGGAGGGGGTAGGACCAGAACATATGTGTGTGACCCTTTCTTCTCCCTTCCCTCGATTTGTCTTCATGAGTGAATATCATCAGAATGTTTAAATGATAAAATGATAAATGATAAACATTTAAAAAGCTTAAATGACAGGGAAGCATAATGCATGAAAGAAGGCCCCAGCTCTCTCTTTGTTCTTCACACTCATCGCCTCCCCGAAATGGCAGGATGAAGAGTACTGAGGCACAGGTCTGCAGGCCAGCCTCACTCCATTGGTCCCTGACAGTCCTAACAAAGCAGGGAGGATTTGCCAGAGAAGGCGAGCAAGCTGGAGGGTGTCCCTGATGATGGGGGGGGGGGTGCTCCAGTTTTCTCTACTCCTGAGTGATTTCACTGACAAGGTCCCAGGAAAAGGGCCAGTGGTTCTGGGAACGGATGAAAACAGGGAGGTGTCCTGTGTGTGAGGCAGCACCACCCCCTAGAGGAATAATGGGATTCTATAGCAAGGTATGTGCAGAGGCAGACACCAGGAGGAAGTGGGGGGAACTTTATATCAGCCTGGGGACCAGCAGGATCCCTGAAGGCAAAATAGGCAACAGTCTTGGTTTTTGAGCCCTCTTAACTCTTTCCTCAAATTTAGTGAGATCTCATAATTCCAAAAACGAACATCACATAACATTGCTTCACTCCAAACCCTCCAAACAGCGCAGAGGATTTTTAGGCCAGTGAAAATACTGAGTGTGATACTAGAATGGTGGATACATGTCATTATACATGTGCCCAAACCCATAAAACGGGCAATATCAAGAGTGAACCCTAGTGTAAACTAGGCACTCTGGGTGAGGATGTGTCACTATAACAGATGTATCACTCTGGTGGGGGTGTGGATAATGGGGGAGACGATGCGTGTGTGGGAACAGTGGTATATGAGAAATCTCTGAATCTTCTGCTCAGATATGCTGTGGACTTACAACTGCTCTACAAAAATATGAAAACAAAGGAATAAAACCCTCCAACAGCTCTTCATCTCATGCAGATTAAAATCCAAAGATTTTGCAAGGGCCTATAAGGCCTACTATGATATATTCCCACTGTCCATTATGTTACCTCTCTGAACTCATTCTTTTCTCATACTTGTCAAGATACTCCTGCCTCAGGGCCTTTTCACTGGCCATTTCCTCCATCTGGAATGTTCTTTCCTAAGATACCCAGTTGGCTAACTCCTTCATTGCCTTCAAATCTCTGTTCAAATGTTACCTTCTCAGTGGAGCCTTTTAAATTCCAACAACTACACACATTCTGAATATCTCTTAGTCTATTTTTATTTTCCTAAGACACGTATACCTCTCAAATATTATATAATTTAATGATTATATTTCTTATTTATTGATGGTATCCTCCCACTAACATGTAAGTTCCACAAGGGCAGAGTTTTTTGTCTGTTTTGTTCATTGCTATATCCCAAGCAATTACAACAGGACCCAGCACAGAGTACGTACTTAATAAACATTTGTAGAATGAATTAATGAATGAACTAACAAATCAAACTAGAGCATTTAGTCCAAACACTTCCTGGTTCAGAGGGGGTAAAAAGAGGCCCAAGAAGAAAGGTTGACTTCTCCAAGTTTGGACAGTAAGTCAAACACCAGGGACTAGAATTCAGACTTGATGCCTACTGGCCATACATACATGTGTCATGCCGGCCACCTCCCATACACCAATGACACGTGCTCTCCTTGCTCTTGGCCAAAATGCTTGTTATCACTCAAATAACTCAAAATGCTTACGTATTGCTTCTGGGATAATTTGTATTTTCTTAGTTAACATATCTCTGCATAAAGTATGACTCTCTAAGCTGGACTTGGAGACAGCAGAAGCAGGTGGTTGGGGAAGGTTATTTGGAGGTGCAGGGGCCTATAGTGCCGTAGGGGTAGTCTACTGTGGGGAAACTGCCTCGCTGATAGCCAGACCAGGCAGCCTTCAAGGAAAGTCCCTTCCCTAGAGAATAGTGGATACTTTCCCTAAAGTCTTAAATGGAAGAGGCTCCCGACCACAGATATACTGATTGATCACTGCCTGACCCACTCCTATTCCAGGCTACAGGAGTTAGCTGGCAGCCTCCTCTTCCTATAACACTACCACAAATGCATGTAACTCAGCACAGATGGCAAAAGGCTTTGTATGCATTCGCATTGGATCTTCATGACAAGCTTGTGGGAGAGACTCTGCCCCATTATAGAGAAGAAAACAGCTAAGCACAGCTTAGAGGCTGGCACAGCTGAACTGAAATACTGACTTTCTGTGTCTTCTGACTGCACACCCAGTGCTCCTGTGTTTTACGATTTTTCTTTTGCGCATGTTTTCTTTTTTTAAAGCATTTTTTAAAGTTTATTTATTTATTTTGAAAGAGAGAGAAGGAGAGAGCTGTGAGTGGGGGAGGGGAAGAGAGAGGGAGAGACAGAATCCCAAGCAAGCTGTCAGCATAGAGCCTAATCAATGCAGGGCTCCATGTCACATCTCCATCTCATGAATCGTGAGATCTTGACCTGTGCCAAGATCAAAAGTTGGATGCTTCACTGAGTGAGCCACCCAGGCACCCTGTACAGACATTTTTTATTTTTATGTAGTTAAATTCACAGTCCTTCCTTTAATGGCTTCTTTAGGACTTTGAAAGATTTTCCCCACTCAGAGAATATTTAAAATTGTATCTTTCCTTCTAGCACTAGTGTTTCAATTTTTACATTTAAATCTTTAGTCTATCTGAAATTTATTTTGGTATAAGTTGTATAATAGGAATCCAACTTTTTTTTTTCCAGATGGCTAAAAGTGTCCTTGCACACGTGGGAGTGTATTTATAGGATATACCATATAGGGGAAAAAATCCATCTTTCCTGAATTGTTTGAAATGTCACTCTTATGATACTTTAAATTCCTGATTTATTTGTGTCTATTTCTGAACCTTCTGTTCTGGCCCATTGATCTGTGTGTCCATGTAGGGTTTTAATGAAAAAGGAGAAAAATATACTACAATAACAAAACAGTGTATGATAAGGGGTACTTGACTGGCTCAGTTGGTAGAGCGTGACTCTTGATCTTGGGGGTTGTGAGTTCAAGCCCCACATTGGGTGTAGAGATTATTTTTAAAAAATTAAGCAAAACATCATATGATAGGAAAAGAGTATAGACAGATTCTAAAAAGAACCAAATACAACTTTTAGAAATGAAAAATCATCATTGATATTAAAAACCTACTGGTCAAGTTAAACAGTAAAGAATATCTGAATTCATGGATCAATCTGAATATCATAAAGAAAAATAACCAGACATTATGGAACTCCAGTTAAGCAGTATTTTTGCAAAAAGAAAAATGTAACCTGAATTTGATCAAATTTCCAGTTCATGGGAAATACAAGGGACTGAGGAACATATTAAATGACACTATGAGTGGGGACAGAATCCACATTTCTAGACTATGGGGAAAATCTACTGAATGGATGAACCATTTACTTTAATAAATAAAAGTTGCGGGGTGGGGGGAGAGGGAATCTAAAGATTAGGAGAGACTGAAAAGATATGGCCAATGAGGACCATGTTTACATACTGATTAGAACAAACATAAACATGACACAGAAACATCTATAAAACAGGGAAATCAAACATGAACTGACTACTTGAAGACGTAAAGGTATAACTAAATATTTTTTTTAACGTTTATTTTTGAGACAGAGAGACACAAAGCATGAACGGGGGAGGGTCAGAGAGAGAGGGAGACACAGAATCTGAAACAGGTTCCAGGCTCTGAGCTGTCAGCACAGAGCCCGACGCGGGGCTCGAACTCATGGACCACGAGATCATGACCTGAGCTGAAGTCGGACGCTTAACTGACTGAGCCACCCAGGCGCCCCCATAACTAAATATTTTTGAGTATGGTAATAACTTTTTGGAGTTATGTACTTTTTAAAAAGGAGATAGAAGTTTATTGAATAAAACAAGGGAGCAGTGGGCAGAACCGTAGAGGAGAAGCTCTCTGCTGGAGTTATGTATTTAAAAAAAAATTTTTTTTTAGTGTTTATTTTTGAGAAAGAGAAAGCAAGCAGAGGAGAAAGAGAGGGAGGTGGGGGAGGGGCAGAGAGGGACAGGGACAGAGGATCTGAAGCAGGCTTTGTGATGACAGCAGAGAGCCCAATGCAGGGCTTGAACTCAAGAACCCCGAGATCATGACCTGATGAGCCAAAGTCAGATGTTTAATGGACTCAGCTACCCAGGCGACCCTGGAGTTATGTATTTTTAAAGTACTTATGTTTTAGAGATAAACAATGTATTATTTGTAGACGTCTGGGATTTGGTTTAAAATAATCCAGTGGTAGGGGAACCTGGGTGGCTCAGTCTGTTAAGCATCTGACTCTTGATTTCGGCTCACATCATGATCTCATGGTTCATGAGTTCAAGTCCTGCATTGGGCTCTGTGCTGATGGTGTAGGGACTGCTTGGGACTCTCTCTCTCTCTCTCTCCCTCTGTCTCTGCCCCTCTCTCTCTTTCTCTCAAAATAAGTAGGTAAACTTAAATAGATAAACAAATAAATAAATAAATCCATCCAGCAGCAAAGGCAGGGTCCATAGCAGATGAAGGAATAGTTGTAACAAGATTGGCCATGGATTTATAAATTGGATGAGAGGTACAAGGCAATTCCTTATCCCAGGTTCTCTACTTTTGCATATATTTGAAATTTTTTTTTAATAAAAAGTTTCAAAAGATTAGCTAATCCATTGCCTCTCTCCTATTTCTAAAAGAGCTATAATCCTCCTGATTTAAAACAGAGGATAGTCTTCAGCCTTGATGTAAGCCTAGAAACTTGCCCCAAAACAGATCCTTCCCTTAGGATTGTTTTTCTATAAGGAGCTGGGATGAAGGGGCAGACTAGAATCCAATTCAAGTCTTGAACTCCAGATAGCTGACAAGTTTCCAGAGAACTGGAACAGGAGTATCAGAGTCATGGAAAATGTTCTGGAATAAGGAAATGCTCTTGATGCACATAAGACTGATACGGGGGGATGGGGTGCCTGGGTGGCTCAGTTGGTTAAGCGTCCGACTTCAGCTCAGGTCATGATCTCGTGGTTCGTGAGTTCAAGCCCCACGTTAGGCTCTGTGCTGACAGCTCAGAGCCTGGAGCCTGCTTTGACTTCTGTGTCTCCCTCTCTCTCTCTCTACCCCTCCTCAATTCGTGCTCTGTCTCTCTCTCTCTCAAAAAGTAAATAAACATTAAAAAAACATTAAAAAAAAAAAAAAGACTGATACAGGGGCATTGTTTGCCAGCAGGAGACTTCTGAGTTAAGTCTCTGAAAAGTCAGTGGTTCACAAACCTAAAACACATCATCTTATTGCACTAATCCAAGAAATGCAAATGAAAAGAATGAGATTCTTTGTATCACACTGGCAATGAAAAAAATTATAAATCCCAGAGTTGCTGTGGGTGTGGAAAAATAAGAATTCTGATATATTACAACCTGAATGGAAATTAATACAACCTGGCACTGTGTGTCAAAATTGGACTCAGCAACTCCATTATGAGGAATTTATAAGACATGAATCTGAGATGTGCACAAAGCTTTAGTGTCAAGCATAATCATTAAGAGAGGTAATTACAATAGGGAAAAACTCTAGTACGGTGGTTTTAAAGTATATCCCCAAATTCTGATACTGCTACTTCCAAGGCATGGGAATAATTCCCCTTCCCTGTGTGTGAGCTGTCATTAGTGACCAACTTCTAATGAACAGAATATGGTGAAAATGGTGTGACTTCCAGGTAGATCATGAAAGATATTGTGGCTTTTGTCTTGCTCTCTCTGTTGGAATCACTTGTCCTGGGGGATGTCAGTTGCCATGTCATGAAGACACTCAAACAGCCCTATGGAGAGCTCATGTGACAATGAACTAAGACATGCCAATAGCCATGAGAGGGAGAGATCTTGGAAATAGATCCTTCAGTTGTAGACCAGTCTTAGGATGACTGCAACCCTCATACCATCTTTTTTTGAAAACCTTTTTATTTTTGAGAGAGACAGCGTGAACGAGGGAGGGACAGAGAGAGAGGGAGACAGAATCCAAAGCAGGCTCCAAGCTCTGAGCTGTCAGCACAGAGCCCAACATGGGGCTCGAACTCATGAACTGTGAGATCATGACCTGAGGCAAAGTCGGATGCTTAACCAACTGAGCCACCCAGATGCCCCGGTGCCATCTTGATGCAATCTCATGAGACACCCTAAGTCAGAACCACCCAGCTAAGCCATTCCTGAATTCCAGTTCCATAGGAATTGTTAATTCATAAATATTTTTTGTTTAAGCCATTAAATTGGGGGTAATTTGCTGTAAAGCAATAGATAACACTTCCAATAATAGAAGATGTATTAAATAGATTATGGTCCATCCACATGGTGGTATACTATGTTGTCATTAAAAATAACATTTTCCGGGGCGCCTGGGTGGCGCAGTCGGTTAAGCGTCCGACTTCAGCCAGGTCACGATCTCGCGGTCCGTGAGTTCAAGCCCCGCGTCAGGCTCTGGGCTGATGGCTCAGAGCCTGGAGCCTGTTTCCGATTCTGTGTCTCCCTCTCTCTCTGCCCCTCCCCCGTTCATGCTCTGTCTCTCTCTGTCCCAAAAATAAATAAAAACATTGAAAAAAAAAATTTAAAAAAAAAAATAACATTTTCCATATATAATAGTGTAGGGAAACAGTTTGATAGAAATAAAGCTGGATACCAAAATGCATATGAAACATGAATGAAATGTGAAATACACATATACAGGAAAAAAAAAGAGAGAAATGTGCCAATATTTTAAATGTACTTATCTCTTGGTTATAGTTACAAGAATTTTTCTTAGTAAAAATATTTAAAATGTAAAGATAGTTACAAAATGAAAAGTTTTTCCTCCCTTTATTAGAATTCTACCCCTACTCCTTCTTTCCAAAGGTGATCATTGTCAATATATTTTTATAATGAATATACTTTGAGAAAAATGGTTTCACATATATTTTTACATAAATATGTATGGGTTTTTTTGTTTACATAAAGTAATCACTAGTTATTCACCATGGGCTTTTCCTATATTCATGTTTCTTGGTTATTTCTACATAAACATACAGTTTGGTATTTTAATCATTTCAATCGTTTGATCTTCTGCATATTGTTCATTAACTGAATCTATGATTATCTAACCACATTCCTATTAATGTTTAACTGGCATGTTATTTGGTTTGTTTTTATCATAAGTGTACTCTAATTCTGATCTGCTGTTTCCCCCAGTCCCCCACCTGCCTCCCCTCTGGTAACCACCAGTTTGTTCTCTATAGTAAGAGACTGTGTTGTTGTTTTTTTTTTTTCCCTTTGCTCGTTTGTCTTAAATTCCACATGAGTGAAATCCTAGGATGTCATTCTCTGACTTATTTTGCTTAGCATTATCCTCTCCAGCTCCATGCATGTTGTTGCAAACAGCAAGATTTAATTCCTTTTTATGGCAAAATAATATTCATATATATATATGTATGTGTATATATATATATATATGATGCAATCTCATGATATCTATATATCACATCTTCTTTATCCATTCATCTACTGATGAACACTTGGGCTGCTCCAATAGTTTGGCTATTATAAATAATGCTGCAATAAATATCAGGGAGCATATATCCCTTTGATTGTTTTTGTATTCTTTGGGTAAATACCCAGTAGTACAATTCCTGGATTAAAGGGTAGTTCTATTTTTAATTTTTTGAGGAACCTCCATACTGTTTTCCACAATAGTTGCACCAATTTGTGTTTCCATGGACAATGTTAAGAGGGTTCCTTTTTTAAAGTTTATTCATCTATTTTTGAGAGACAATGCATGTGTGGGTGGGTGAGGCAGAAAGAGAGGGAGCAAGAGAATCTCCACGTTGTAAGGCTCTCCAGAGAGCCTGATGCTGGGCTTGAACTTGAATGGTGAGATCATGACCTGAGCCGAAACCAAGAGTTGGATTCCTAACCAAGACAGCCACCCAGGTGCCCCAAGAGGGTTCCTTTTACTCTGTATCCTTGTCAATGCTTGTTTCTGGGTTTTGTTTTGTTATAGAGAGCGTGAGCAGGGGAAAGGGGCAGAGGGAGAGAGAATCTTACGCAGCTCCATGCTCAGCACAGAGCCCCATGCAGAACTCAATCCCACAACCCCAGGATCATGACCTGAGCTGAAATCGAGTCAGTTGCTCAACTGACTGAGCCACCCAGGCACACATTGACAGGTGTGATGTGATAGCTCATTGTAGTTTTGATTTGCATTTCTCTGATGATAATGTTGAGCATCTTTTCACGTGTCTATTGGCCATCTGTATGTCTTTTTTGAAGAAATATCCGTTCATGTCTTCTGTCCATTTTTCAATTGGATTGTTTTTTGGTACTGAATTGTAGAAGTTCTTTATATATTTTGGATATATATACTGATGAGTTTGCCTTGAATTTTCAAACTACAAAAATAAATGTCTATAAAGTAAGTGAGTGTGGTTTGCTAACACACTTAGAATAATATGTCAGGGGCACCTGGGTGGCTCAGTCAGTTGAGTGTCCGACCCTTGATTTCAGCTCAGGTCATGATCCCAGTGTTGTGGGACTGAGCTCCATGTCGAGCTTAAACTCCTGCTTACGATATTCTCTCTCTCTCTCTCTCTGCCCCTTGCTCACTTGAGCCCTCTCTCTCCAAAAAACAACACACACACACACACAAAAATCTCTCTCTCTAAAAAAAGAAGAGTATCTGTCAAGGAGTAAACTCTATGTTAAATTTGTTAAACACACAAATCAGCAATGTTTATAAGCTGGGAAGTTTTAATTCTTGAGTTACACGATCATATGGTAATGGCTTTAGCAAAGCTTTAAATAAAATGCTGCTTAAGTATCAAGAAGAGGCAACTCAGGGAAGTTTCAGGGAAGGCTTCCTTGTCCTTTGAGGTTGACAGATGAATTAAAGTTTAGGCAGAAAATGAGATTCCATACAAAAGAGAGAACAGCATGTTCAAAGTCATGGAACGTAAAAGGAAAAATTTTACAAGTATCACTGAAGGTGGCAGTTGAGATAAAACCAGTGCTATTGCAAGTGAAGGTGGAATTTTTTAAATGTTAATTTTCTTAATAGTAATTTAAAATTTGGTGTCATTTCCTGTACTTGCTGTTCTGAGTGCTTAAGATTCATGTTGTTTCATGGCAGATGTTTTAAAAGACCTATTTTGACACACACCCGCCCCCCATTCATATGAAGAAATGAAACACAAAGAGGCTCATAATGACGTATCTCAGATTCTTACTGCTCAGAGGCAGAGCTGGAACTGAAACCCAAATCCAGGGTTCTCTCCACTATTGCCAGCAGAGTTTCACCAGGTCTCCTCACCCGCCTTCAGCTTCAGAGATAGAAGACTAGGGAAAATGGTGTAGTTACTTTTGTAAAGACTAAACACCTCCTGCATTAAGTACTACCTTGTCTTTTCCAAGTACCTTCGTGAGCACCATCTCCAGATGCGGTTACCACGTGTCTCCTCTGCCACACATCTTATTTTTCTTGAACAAGAGCACTTTTGTTCTGGTTCCAACAGCTTCTCTCACACTGTTCTCTAATAAAGACAGGCTGCAATAATAATCCCAAGTCCTGACCAAAAGCGATCACAACTACATTGGAAACAGATACACTATGAATGCAGGAACACTATATTTATTAGGTCAATAATTCATTTTTAGCAATACAAGTACAGAATATATCACAATGCTGGTTACAAACATACTTAGTATGGTTCAATGGTTACACATAATGGTGGGCACTACAAGTTTGTGTTAAGGATGATATGAAAGGTCATTCTGACACAATGAAGAATCGTCTTAAAAAAATCTATCAATGACCCTAGATATTTCTATAGAAATTACTGTGGCACTATTCGTGGGGATTTTCATGTAAAGAATTGTTAGTAATTTGTTTCATTAAGAGCTTTTGAGTCTACTAACCTAAAATCCCCTGTTGCTTAATAAAGTATAAAAATAGTACTGACTTGGTAATATTTAATAAAATGTAGCATTCATTCACATCATAAAAGTAGAACTAAATTGAAAAGTTTTAGTTACCATGGCAACATATCTTTCCATAAAAGGAATATACAGAAATGAGTAATGTTACACAAATGGTACCTGCAACAGTTATTTAGTGATCCAACACTTAATTTGTGCACCACAAACCAGGTTTTCTAGATATCTATATATAGCATATATTTTTAATCTTAAATTTTACTTTTGAAAAAAATGTGCACTTCAACAAACTCACTAAGGCCACTCATGCTATAGATACCTAGGATTGCAATTAAAGAATAGTGTTATTTAATAAATCCTAAAGCACATTCCTTCAGATCACCAACAGGGTAAAACCAGTTTTCTGCCTAACACATTCCTGAGATTTGTGGACAATACAACTACTAGTGTTCAAGCTGGATAGTAATCCAAGTGTCAGATTAAAAAATTTTCTTTTTCCTAGCAAGAACTGAGGTCCTCCAAAGCCAAGAGGTGAAATATATACATTAATTTTTAAAGCAAAAATAAAACTCTTAAAAAAGTCTATACTTATATAAATAAGTATTTTTCCAGTAGTAACTTTGCCATCCAGGAAAGGAAGAGTTTGCAAGCAGCAAGGCTACAAATTCTGGGGAGAAAAATAAAGACCAAGTGGCAGTTAAGAATACCTGCTACTAAGCAAACCGTTGTTTCAATTCATAAAGTACGGCCACAAGCTTCAATTGTGTTTCAGGTGTGTTTACTGTTCAGCATTCTGTTTGCACGTAAGGAGCTACCAAATGGCACTCCCATTTATGTATAAGATTGCAGCCTATGTACTTAATTTTCACAACATTATGAATTCTTCCCAAACAGGCTGGGAACAAAGGCCTTTGTCAAATCCTTTATTTTCACTAATGAGCGCATACTGCACAAGGGTTACTACAGAGCAATGGTGAGTTTGTTTTTAACCAAGCAGAGACAGAGCTTTGATGACAATAGAGGTCCTACAGCTTTGGGCAAAGTCAGCTTTGGGAACCCTTAAATATGGTGTTCTAAAAAACCCAATCAGTTCTATTACACTGGATGCTGGAGTGACTGACAATCTGTAGCACATGAGTATTTGTAGAGCCCCCTGATGCACCCAACTTGAATAGCACCAAACTTTAGGAAAAAGACTGGGTAAGAGGAAAGAAATGAAAGTCAGGAAGAATGAGACCAAAGGCCCTTTATTATTTTGCTGAACTTTCAGAAATATCTTTAGGTTGGTTTAGGCTTCCTTACACCTAACCCCACCCTATGTGAAAAGCTTGTGCAAGCTATTGGTTATTGTGAGGTAAATTTTATTCTTTTCTTTCTTTGAGATTCTTTTTAACCCCATAAATCATGGTGACATTCACCTCTCTAATTTACCCTAAACATCCCTAGGAAAAGGATAAATCCCACACTTAAAATCATAAGGGTATTATTCATTAGAACCAGAATTAATAACATATTGTTAGATCATTAACAGAAACTGGCAATCTCTTTTCTCAACCTACAGTGTTTGCATTAAATCAAAGAGATTTACAGAACACTACATTAAAGCAGTGGTAATAAAGGGAAACTACCAATGGTTTTTAGAAAAACTGGCTGCCACTTAACATTATCACCCTGTGATCTTAGGCTTCTAAATATCATGTTGCTTTATAGCTCAAACTGAATTAAGAGAGGATGAGGCCTTAAGTCATTTGCTTGATTTTATCATAGGAAATGTTGTATGTGCACAAAACCAAAAAATACAGATTACAAAAAAAAAAAAAAAAAAAAAAAAAACTTCGTATGGAAACGTGAGTTTCAAAATATTTATTGAAAAACAATTTACCATGACATTCCTATACCACAAACATACCACAGGACTCTAAATAACCAACAAAAGTATACAAAGCCTATCCTGAAAATATCTTTGGAGGTATTAAATATATAGGCCCATGAGGATAGAGCTGAGTAACTTAAAAAATGTTAGTCCTTGGTCACAGACTATTTGGTAATTAACAAAGAGGTGCCTCTTGGCATTAGACTGCAATGAGCTGGGAGGGGAGATGCAGGTGTGCCAATGTACTCCTTTTAAAATTAAAAAGAAACTAATTCAATTTGAGGAATAAACTCAGGTTTTGAAATCATAGTTATAATCCCAGGGTCCAGGCTTGTTTCATCTCTTTACGTACCTCCCCCAGTCAATTCCCTCCTGGGGTGTTAAAAACACTGGCTCATAACTAACAAGACTGCAAATAATAGTTTTAAACAAGATTAGATTTGCGAAGTTCAAAAGTGTTTAAAATCAAATTGATCTGAAATCTCTAATTAATTTTTCTGTACTCAATGTGGCAGACAGTTTAGATTTCTTCCTCCCTCCAACCCCAACGTGCATGTTAAAAGAAAACCAAAATTCAACACACATTCACTCACCCACAGACTACTCCAAGCATTAGCCAAGAGCAACATCTCTAACAGCCAAGTCATGAACCCCTGAAAATAGGGGGGAAAACCCTGATTCTTAACTATAGAGGCACCCAATAGGCCACTATAATAAGAACTGAGGTAACAGCAAAAGACCTTTTGTTTCTTGAATTGCTACATGTTACAACTTCCCAAATTTGAATATTAATTACCTCAACATTAAATAACCCGACTGGGTTAAAATTTAAAAAATCAAAACCCAGTAAAAGGAAGACAAGTTAGTGAAATAGATATATAATTAGGGGATCTTTGTATTTGACTCTTGAAGTTCAAATAAAACGACCCAGTTGTACTATTATTACCATAAAAACAAAGGATCTCAGAAGAATTGCTTCTTTTGGGCATTCATTTTTCCATGAATCCCCACAAACCACATAGTAACCTAAAAGTCCCTCCCAAACATGAGCTATTATTTCATGACTCTTAGCCAATATACTTGTTAATTGCACTGATTATTAGGGTAACATTTAAAATGAGGGGGTTGGTTGCGGCAGATATTTATAGACTTGCTTATGGCACTGCCATCTGTGCACACTGACTAAAGATATGCCACTGAAATTGCCAAATTTCTCAAGTTTGGTGTCTAATTACATGAATATAAGTTTTGCATTATTACTTTTCATCATATATCTAAATGAAACATTCTACTGATAAAAGTATATGCAGGGGCTAAAATAATAACCTAAAGCCTCTGGTCCAAATAACCCCTTTCTAGATTAGGCTGGTCCATTTTAGGTCCTCCTGGTCCTGTCAGCAAATGCTATCAGAGCATCTTGCATTGTTGTACCAAAAAACCCCAACACAACCAAAGGGTTAGTAAAAGTGCTGGTCTGTCAGCTTTTCTATGATTTACAGATCAACACTGGTCCAGTTCAGATGAATCTGACAGTCCTTCCCGTAAGAGAGCTCTGGAGTGGTTGTATCCACTTCCGTGGGTAAGGTGGCCAAACCTAAGTCAGGATGTCCCTCTTCTATCAGCACTGTGTTAACTTTTCCATACTGCATATAAAGATTTTCCCCATAAAATTTCTTTACAATACAGTATTGAATACCTCCACAAGGAAGAATTATATGTTAAAAAGTTGTTAAAATCATCCTTACGTAATAAGAATGCAACTCTTTTAAACTCTTAAATAGTTTTATTTAGGGGTTCTTTTCAGGCTTTCTGCAAAATGAATTATTTTTTTAAATGAAAAAAAAAAAAAAACAACAAAAAGATTTCCTGTTGTTTGTTCTACTAGGTTGAAAATATGGGCCAGACTACTTATACATGCGGTACATGCTGAATATAACTGAATATATGCTTATTCCTACGGACACTCTGCAAGATAGGGATCACCCAAATAGGGTCAATGGACTGGACCAGTGTTTCAATGCAAATTCCAGCCCCAAAAAACAACATGGTTTTGATTTCACAGTATGAATTCCCTGGAATCTGGGAAAAGGTAAATTAGTTAACTGAGGTACTCCCTCAGCAGCTCGGTCCCTCCACATTCTGAGAAATCAAGAAGGACTGTACCACTTCTTCAGTGGACTGGGGGCTGGTGTTGACGTCTTCAAGAGCATCGGTCACCGAATACTGACGATCTCGCAACCGGTTCCAGTTAGACAGAACGTTGTGATATTCAAACACTTTCTCATAATTCCCAATGGAGTTGTAAAGTTTAATGAGACCTCGGTAGTCATATTCTAGTCCACTGTAGCCTTCACCAAACAGTTTCTTCCCTGAAAGTAACACACACACACACACACACACACACAAAGAAAGAAAGAAAGAAAGCTCAAATAATGAAGCAACAAGAGGTTCTTAAAGACAACACAAGTTCAATTCTTTAAATAGGATGGCTTGGTTTTATTTCCTAGGATAAATGAGAAACTAATGAGATTGCGTACCCACAGACAAGATAAATATATTCAATTACATTAGAATTAAGAACTTCTGTTCTTTGAAAGGCACCATTTAGAAACAAGCAACAGAGTGAAAGTATCTACCTGCAACACATATAACCAACAAAGGGCTTGCTGCATCCATAGTATATAAAGATCTTCTATAAACCAATAAGGAATGATAGGCAATTCAATATAAAAATAGGGAAGAATTTTTTTTAAGTAATCACTACCCCCAGTATGGGGCTCAAACTCATGCTCTACTGACTGAACCAGCCAAGTGCCCCAAAACAGGGAAGAATTTTAACAGGCACCTTAGATGATGGCCACAGTATCTTATTTTGTAAAAGGCCTGAAAATGGAAACCAAATGTTCTGAATATCCATTAACAGCAGAATGGATAAATAATGATATACTAATCCAATAAAATATAGTGCTAGAAATTAATAAACAACAGTGATATGGAACAACACAGATGTATTTCACAATTCACGTTCACCAAAAGAAACCAGACATATAAAAATATACATTGTATGATTCTATTTTATCAAAAACAGGTAAACCTGATCTATGATGTTAAAAGTCAGGAAAAGGGAGGCGGAGGGAGCAGTAACTACACAAATAGTTTAGAATTACTGCTTTTGCCTATCCTTGATACTCTGCCTAAACTGTCATACTTCTTGCTACTGGCTTCAACGTCAATAAATCATCTTTAGCAAATGTTTCAGATGAGTTTTGAGTGGTTTCTGGATATCCTTAGCAGCTCTAAACTCATTGAAGTCTTAGTAATTACACTTCCCTACACAACATATGGGACATGTTGATATGTTGATTTCTAATCAGTTGACTAACAAAATTTTAAAATAACATACCAATCGCTATAGAGCGCAAATAAAGTTTCTCAGCATTTTCATACTGATTCATGTCATAATTGTATAAAGAAGCCAGATGTCCCACGGAAAGGGCTACTTCATAATCTTCTTGACCAAGAAGTTGCTCTTTAATCTGAATTGCTTTGATGTGCATTTCTTCAGCTTCCTGAAAAAAAATGAAGCTGTATTAGCATTAGATTATATTCTTTCTTATGTTAACAATTCTTACCCAACAAGCAAGATTCTTCTAAATGCCAAAAACATGGATGGCATAACATAATCAGATCAGAAACCATACTATGTTAATCCAAAAGTCGCCTATGCGCAGCATTACTACTTTGGGAAGTTACACACTTAGTTGATGACAGTAATAGTGTCCTATGCCAAAAATGATGAGAAAACTTGTCCTGGTAATAAAAAATTATTAGAAGAAATTAACATTAAAACCTTTTAAAATGAAAATTATTTGTTAACATGATCCCAAATTTAATTGAACCTTGTTAAGAAACCCCATACTATAGTACGTTCATTCACATAGGCATACACTTGATTAAGAATTTATACCCCAAAATTCTAAAAGAGAATTCAGTAAATTTTTATCATTACAATTAATAACACCTTAGTATCTGACATTCCCTGTATACCAGCCTGATGCCCCGCTGTTAGCTATATAGTCTATAGTTATATAGTCTATATAGTTAGCTATATACTCTATAACTATGGACTATATAATTATAGTCTAACTATAATAACCATAATAGCCTTTATGGTTTTTGATGTATTCTTATTTTTCCAGGGTCTGGATTTTGAATTTTGTTTATATTTGGACTCTGTTGTTTTACACTAGCTATCTTCTCAATTTTTTCATGGAATAAGGTAGGAGTAAAATAAATGTACACTCTGTTATTTTTAAAAATTGTTTAAAGTTTATTCATTTTTGACAGAGACAGAGGGTGAGTGAGGGAGGGGCAGAGAGAGAGGGACACACCCTGAAGCAGGCTCCAGGCTCCAAGCTGTCAGCACAGAGCCTGACACAGGACTCGAACTCACGAGCCATGAGATCATGACCTGAGCCGAAGTAGGATGCTTAATTGACTGAGCCACCCAGGCACCCCAATAAATGTACACTTAAATAGTTAAGATTACTGATGATGTATTATTTAAGACTTGTTATTTAAGACTGGACTTTATTACCTAAAATTATTTAGTAAGAGAAAAATGTAGTAAAACAGGCTTTTACCTTAAATTTTCTCATTGACTGGTAAAGTCTTCCAAGGTTTCCATAGTGTTTTGCAGTCTGTACATTAAATTCCCCAAAAGCTTTTTTAGCTAGTTGGAGTGAAGACAGGTGCAAATCATGAGCTTCTTGAAGCAGCCTCTGTTCAGTTTCTTTATTATGACAGTCAATTGCAATCTCCTCTAAAATAAGAGCTGATTAAGAAAGCAATAAAATTAGCATAAATAAAACCATCAAAGCTAATCAGAGCATATAATTTAAAATTAAATTCAACAAATGTTTGTGGTTATGGTTTAGAACTGGTAAAGATGAAAATATTCCACTTTAATGAAAAAATATACTTTGGGGAGAGTCATTCTACTTCGGATAGTATAATGAACTTCGAATTTAAAAACAATGGTACACATCAAATATTTTGCAGAATTAATTTCTGCTTTACTAGAGTGTTATATTTTGCCAATGTGAATTTCTTATGTAAAGCAATCCAAGACAAGGAGGAAAAGGCAAAATTTTTAAAGTTATGAAACTGTGTCAAGGAGTACCTAAGTACCATTGAACATTTTGAAGCCAAACTTTATAAAATATAACCTTTAACCAAATACAACAGAAAGAACTGGTTTCCTCCTACTCATTTGACCAACTAAATCAGGCAAGAAGACAGTGCAATTTCAAAGTCACATACAAGACTTTCAAATTCCACTTAAAGTCTTAAAAATACATATTCTTTTACGAGGTGATTTTATTTCTAGGAAAATTGTCCATATGCACAAAAGTAAAAGAAGTTTAGTTCATTATAGCATTAAAAAAATTTTTTTAATGTTTATTTTTGAAAGAGAGAGAGAGAGAGAAACAGTGTATGAGCAGGGAAGGGGCAAAGAGAGAGGGAGACACAGAATCTGAAGCAGGCTCCAGGCTCTGAGTTGTCAGCACAGAGCCCAAAGTGGGGCTCGAACTCATGAGCCGTGAGATTATGACCAAGCCAAAGTCAGATGCTTAATTGACTGAGCCACCCGGGCACCCCCATTATAGCACTTTTAAAGAACAAAAGGTTAAAAACAATATAAAGGACAAATAATAGAGGTGAGGTTAAAAACATTAGAAAAGGATATATATCCGCATGTACTGCAATGAAAACATGTTCACAATGTATAAAGTGAAAAAAGCAAAATACAACTAAAAAAGTTCATTCATTTCATAATTTGGGGAAAAACAGTATAAAAAATATTCACCAAAATGCTGAATCTGGAAAGATTCAGAAGATTCAGAAATTTAACCTTAACCAAATATAACCTTTAACTTAATTTATTATTTTTATTTTTTCTCTAACTTTTAATTTTTACGTTAAATATGTATTACTTGTGCTTCTTAAAAATGCAAACCTAGAGAGAAAAAAGAACCAGTTCCAGAATTAAGGTAAAAACTTCTCCAATATGCATGGCATTACACTAGTGGCCCAATCATGCTGGCAAAATAAATGCTTTCAATGAAAGGGCTTTGGTGGTGATTAGAAGAAAAGTGAAAATAAGAAGAGAAGAAAGTCAGGGCACCTGGGGGGACTCAGTCGGTTAAGCACCCAACTTATGCTCAGGTCATGATCTCATGGCTTGTGAGTTCAAGCCCTCATCAGGCTCTGTGCTGACAGCTCAGAGCCTGGCGCCTGCTTTGGATTCTGTCTCCCTCTCTCTCTATGCCCCTTCCCCGCTCACACTGTGTCTCTCTCTCTAAAATAAATCAACATTAAAACAAATTTTTAAAAAAAGAAGAGAAGAAAGTGGTATTTAGTAACAGTCCTGCAACATTAAGGGTAACCTGATATAAAGCTGCGTTTCAAAATCCTGCACTATAAAGTTGAAGGTATGTAAAAACTCATCTATAGTCTGCTATCCATGTTACTGTGCAATAATAATGTGCTATTCTTTCATCCTCCTCTCAAAAGAAATGAATGAATGAAGGCATGACAGAGAGGAAAAGGAGGAAGGGAGGGAGGAAGAAAGAAAAAAGAGACAAAAGATATTCTGGCTTATTAAAAATACTATATGACAGAAGTTAACCTTTTTACTATGAACTACTGGAGATTCTTAAGTAGAGCTGCAGGCAGATACATTAAATCAGTGAGTGACCTGGCTATCTTAGTAATATGTAGATATAGTCTAATCCTATGCTACTACCCAAGGAAACAAATAGTCTTAACATATACCATATATCATTAAAAAATTATGAGACTAGACATATATTACAACTGACAGCAAAACAAATCTAGAAATATATATATATATACACACACATATATTGGAGACTAATTGTAAAGGGTACCTTTCACCCTCTTTGAAGAAGCCAAAAGAAGATGATCTTCAGGTAGAATGTGGGTAATGATACCAATAGCTCTTTCTGCATGAAATCTGCAATACAGACAGATATATTCTGGCATTTTTTAGTTACAAATAATTAAAGCATTTTTTAAAAAATCACAATTTATAATGTAATACCGATGAAATTTCTAAAACTATCTGTGGTAAAGGGTGCTGGTTTTTGTTTTTTAAATTTCCAATCTGTTGTGGACTGAACTTTTGGCATCCAACAGATTTCCATCTCCCACAGAATAAACTGTGAAACTGTTATTGCAGCCTACAAGTCTCAACATGATCTTTCACTGGGGCTGCTTCTCCAACCTCATCTACATTCTCAGAAACAGCCCTCTCCTTGCCCTCCAAACACAAAGGCATCGCAGTTTTCTGAACATGCAAAAGCATACTCTCACCTAAGATTCTTGCACTTGCTTTACCGTCTCTACAGAATACTCTGCCCCTGAATATCCATCCATGGCTTACACTTCAATGAAAAGCCTTTCCAGACAAGCCTATACAAAAGTCCCTAAAAAATGTACTATAGTTCTTTACTCTTAGTTTATTTTATTCTTCTTCACATAGCAAGCATTCTCATCTGATGTGTTTGGTTGTTTGTTTATGGCCCCTCTCACCAAACAGAAGGTAAGCTATCTGCCTATTTTATCTACCAGTTCCTCTCAAATAACTCCAAGTCTTCTATCCCCATCTGCCAGGTAATTATTAATTTTCTCATATCTGTCTTCCAATTCACTAATGGTCACTTTTGTTGTGTCCAATGTGCTGTTTAACTTGTCTACTGAGGTCACTTTTGTTGTGTCCAATGTGCTGTTTAACTTGTCTACTGAGTTTTAATGTCAATGACTATGTTCTAATACTAGCTATTACATTTTATTTTTTCAAATAGCTCTTACTGAAATATGATTCATACCACACAATTCACCCATTAAAATGTACAAATTCAGTGGTTTTTAGTATATTCAGAGTTGTGCATCCATCACCACAAGCAACTTCAGAATATTTTCATGACTCTAATAAGAAACTCTGGCATGGGATGCTTGGCGGGGGGTGGGTGGGTGGGGCAGGGGGCGCCTGGGTGGTTCAGTTGGTCAAGCATCTGACTCCTGATTTCAGCTCAGGTCATATCTAATGGTTTGTGAGATCGAGCCCTGCATAGGACTGTGCACTGATAGTGTGGAGGCTACTTGGGATTCTCTCCCTCCCTCTCTCTCTCTCTCTCTCTCTCTCCCTCTCTCTGCCCCTCCCCCACTCATGTGTGGCACATGTGCATTCTCTCTCAAAATAAACATTACAAAAACAAAAACAAAAAAAGTCTCTCTTGACTTTCTTCCAACTCTATCAGCACTAGGCAACCACCAATTTACTTTCTGTCTCTTACAGATTTGCCTATTCTGGACATCTCATACAAATGGAATCATACAATATGTGGTCCTTTGTGACTGGTTTTTCAATTAGAAGAATGTTTTCAAGGTTCATCCAGGTTGTAGCATCTATCAGTTGTTTTATTTTAAAATTTGCCCTTTTTTTCACCTTTATCTACCCTCCAAAATATTACTGATTCCTTCTTTTACATCAAGGTCAGCAAATTTATTCTGTAAAGAAACAGATAATAAATATTTTATGTTGTGTGGGGCCATATACTCTGTCCCAACTTCCCAAACTCTCCTGATGTAACATGAAAGCCACAGACAATACATAAGTGAATGAGTATTGCTATATTCCAATAAAACTATTTTCCCCATAGGCCATAGTTTGCTAACCCATTTTATATATTTAATCATTTAAGAATACTTACTTTATAGTATCAACCAAAAAGTTTTATTAGCTGATACTGTTTGGGTTCTAATCCTGTTCATTATATCTGCTGGTTCCCACTAATAGAAGAAATGCTTCCCTAGTGGATTTTGAAATACATATTTTTAAAGTCTATTTATTTTGAGAGAGAGTGACAGACAGAGAATCCCAAGCAGGCTCCATGCTGTCAGCACGAAGCCTGATGCAGAGCTCAAACTCACAAACTGTGAGATCATGACCTGAGCCAAAATCAAGAGTCAGATGCTTAACTGACTGAGCCACCCAGGTGCCCCTATTTTGAAATATTTTTATGGTGAGTTCATCTTAGGTAGAGCTAGATCTATGGAAAATCTGTATGGTTTCAGTTGAGAATTAATCATTTTCGAGAGTTTTGCATTTTCTTCCAAAAGGCATCTCAGGAGAACTAGCAGTCCTAAAGTACTTTTTAAATGTTTTCCTCAGTTTGGGGGTTCCTGAATGTATGACAGTTATAAATTCTGCTATGAGGTTCCTTTTTTGTTCAACTGAGAGCCCAACCTGAGATGAACAAGTTTCCTTGCCCCCTTTCTTGTCAATGGGAATTTTTTTTTTCCCTCCCAGTCTGCCCTTTCTTTCCCTGAGGGTGCAACCTTGATCTTGGCTTCATCTGAGTGTTTCACTTCTAACTCACACCTTCATGTGGGCTAAACGCCTCTTGAATCCAGGATTGCTGTCAAACCAAGGGTACAGAAACTTCTAAGCTTTCTCATCATCCCAGGGCAGTTATGCCATAGTTCATGTCTACCCTATTGGATTTTAGTCCATGACTGGCCCTTGGGGATTTCCTCTCTCTCCTTGAAGCTCAGTTACACATTTAAAAAGATGATTGTTATATTTTATTCAGTATTTCTGCATGTTTTGAGCAAAATGTTTCTAAGTCTATCATTTAGACAGAGGCTATTGTATTATACCCAAAGAAAAATTATTAAAGCATTCAAAAGATAAGCCATATTCTGCATGAAGATATACAAGTCCCAACATTAAACCACATAAAATCTAAATGAATGGCTTATAAATTGGTACTATTTTGGATGACTTCAAAAACATTTTAGGCATCTTGTTAAGACTCCAGGAAGACAAATTTAATCCATAAAGGATTAAGAAAAACAAAATAACAGCAACAACATTTAATCTCTCACTGAAAAGGAACATGGAACTTACAGTGCATTGTCAAATTTCCCAGAGCTATACTGGTGAACATAAGAAGAATAAGCCAAGTCTTCATGAGCTGTTGCTACATGGATATTTTTGCCACCAAACACGGACTGCCGAATGTCAAGGGCTGCCTGAAAGGGTAATGAAAACACTACTATAAATCCTTAGAAAATGCTACCCAGTAATATTAAGCACCCTAGTAATTTAAATATATATTCTATGTACAATCTCATCAGTTTTGAGGCAAAAGTCCTGCTGTATTTAAATCACAAGAGAACATAAAAATCACTTATAAGGCCTGATTTTCTGAAGACTGAATCGAACTTAAAAGGCAATGGTTTCATACTAAAAATCATTCATATATCTAGGAATCATATCAGTATTTTTGTCTATGTCCTTCTTCAAAAGTGAACTATAAAATCAAGAATGCCTTGTCCAGAGTGATGGCATAACACATTTACCTGAGAATGACTAATATAAGACCTAAAAGAATTGTTATCAACTCTCGTTGCTATTACAAAGACAGGTCTAATGACTCATACCAAATCAACAATGAAGACAAGTCATTACGGGGGCAAAATGATAAATGGAAAAGTACTCTTAAATATGAGCCCACAAACTAAAAATTCTTTTCCTGGATAGTTCTCTTTAACTCTTAAAACATTTACTTTTAATCCTTCTAGATATTATTTAGTAAAATAATGTGCCATATTTGAGGAGGGGCTCAGAAAGAGTTGTTCTTAGAAAGCGGGTTATACACCACAAACAAATACAGGTCAGCAAGGCAATTCCAGTTTAAAGAAAAAAGTGCAACCATTAACATACCTGATAAATTGCAACAGACTGACAGATATTATCTACATTGAGTAAGTAGAACCCATAATCTAGCAGTGTATCAGAGTATTTTGGGTGTTTGGATCCAAAATGATCCCTATAAAAAGATATAAAACTATTAGGATATAAAGCAGGGAGAGACAATTTGAAATGGTATTTTTATTAATAATCACCTACCGTGCCAAATACACTGCATGTTTAATTAGCTGTTCTGCCTTCTTAAATTCACGTTTTACAACACAAGCCTAAGGATAAAGCAAAAGATTATTAAATAACTCTCAGTTAATTGGTGTGCTAAAATAAGTACATATTATATATTCAGACTATAAAGGTCAAAAGAAAAAAAGCATCTTCAAACATAAATAAAAGGGTTCTATTTATTAATTTCTTCCCTTCCAAGCACTTGAAAATTCTATTATAAGCAGATCTGTACATATTCTGGGAAATTACAAAATTAAAAATTTTGACAGTCATGCCCAATATAAACCTGTTATAACAAAGTTATCTTACAAAGCTGGTATACTCCCATCCTTCCAGATTACATAATAAGTAAGTGGGGGGGAGGGTTCAATATAGTATTTTCTAAGCTGCTTATTTATATCTCAGTTCTAGAGTGGCTTAAGTATCTTGTAGTTTTCCTCTGTTAATTTTAAAATGCATAGAATTTCAAGTTTTCTTATTCTTAAAATATTCTGATTCATGAAAATAGCCAATAGTTTTCAAACTCTAAATATTATCTGCATATAGAAATACAAATCTTGGGGGTGCCTGGGTGGCACAGTCGGTTAAGCGTCCGACTTCAGCCAGGTCACGATCTCGCGATCCGTGAGTTCGAGCCCCTCGTCGGGCTCTGGGCTGATGGCTCAGAGCCTGGAGCCTGTTTCGGATTCTGTGTCTCCCTCTCTCTCTGCCCCTCCCCCGTTCATGCTCTGTCTCTCTCTGTCCCAAAAATAAATAAAACGTTGAAAAAAAATTTTTTTTTAAAAAAAATAAAAAAAAAAGAAATACAAATCTTGGAATCTTGCACCTATATATATTAAGTTTATTTTGAGAGAGAGAGAGAGAGAGAGAGAGAGAGAGAGAGAGAGAAAGGATGAGCAGGGGAGGAGCAGAGAGAGAATCCCAAGTAGGTTCCGTGATGCCAGTGCAAAGCCCAGTGCGGGCTCAAACTCATGAGCCATGAGATCATGACCTAAGCCGAAACTAAGAGTTGGATACTTAACCAAATGAGCCACCTAGGCACTCCTAAATCTTGCATATATATTAAACTGTCTTAACATTAAGTGTATATTCAATGTTTTAAATTAATTAAAAATATAGTAATATCCCTCTTCTAGCTCTGATAATCTGAATAAAGTTATGCTACTTGTCTAAAATGACTTATTTAAGAAGTTTCGTAGAATCTTAGACCCTTTTAAATTACAAATTTAGGATCTTTATTCTAACTGAAATTTCCATAATTAAAATCAACCAAAATGGAATACTCAAAACTGAAAAACCTCTGGGTAGAAAGAAAATACTTGAAAAGTATGACACTGTGAGGCTGTAATACTACCACTCTAAGATTTAATACTAGGTTAGCCTTGAGGAGAAAAATGACCAAAGTCCCTACAATTGTGGCATAAGGAATTGAGGCTGCTGGAAAGGCTAAGAAAAACAAAAGCAAACTTGGGGCGCCTAGGTGGCTCAGTTAAGCATCTGACTTCAGCTTAGGTCACATCTCATGGTTTCTGAGTTCTAGCCCCATGTCCGGCTCAGTACTGACAGCGCAGAGCCAGTTTCAGATTCTTTCCACACACACACCCCACCCCTCCCCCTCTCATGCACACGCACGCAAGCGCACGTTCTCTCTCTCTCAAATAAATAAACATAAAAGAAAAAGAAAAGCAAACTCAAGTTAGGATAGCACCAAAATAATGTTTCAATCTGTATTTCAGTGAGTTGTATTATCAAAATGAATTTTTTCATGGGTTTTCTGGATATAGGTAAATTAGCTCAATTCTATACATAGGATAGTTTTAGAAACCAGTTTTCTGAAAGTGAGCATAGAAACTTAGAAAATAGACCTTGTTGGTCCATGAAGTACATAATACCTAACTTGTTAAATAACAAGTTAACTAAAACAGATTTAAAGCTTGCTAAATCTTGTAATTCATTAATAATTTTAACATTATACTCACCTTAGAAGCTTGTCTTAAAACATCCACCACAACTTTGACTGGTAAGCCCACTGTGATTTCTTTCATTGCCTCAATGCACCATTTGTAAGCCTAAAAAATATTTACAAAGAGTAAAAACTGATTAATCAAACTGACAGTATGTAATGAAATGATTGTGTATCTCTCTCCTAAGCTTTCAAGTACCTGAATAAGAACACACACAAAGTATTTACACTTAAAATTTTCTGAGACTAAGTTTTCTTGAAAGTGTAAGTTTGTTACATTTTTCTTTGAAAAACTGACAATGAAGAAATCAAGAGCATGTTCTCTCTTGCCCACAAGCCTTTGCAGATACTGCTCCCTCTGCCTTGTATACATTCTTCTCTCCTGAACTCTTAAACCCAAGTTAAGTTAACCAAGTTAGTTAAGTTAAACCCACCTAACTTGTCTTTCAAGCCCTAGATTAGGCTTCCTATACTTTCTTCTCCTAAGGCAATGCTTATTATTTTGTATCTTAACTACCTGTTTAGTTGAGTGCTTACTTTGTGAGAACTACTATTCTAAGCACTTTATGTGTATTAACACATTTAACTGACACAACAGCCCTATGAGATGCAAACTACTATGGGAAAATGAGGTGCAGAGAGGTTTAGTGCCAGGCAATGTGTTAACACCTAGGTATCTATTGGGAAATAAAACAATATGTCCTTCCTCTCCCAGTGCTTAGTGGAAGAAAATACTTCCTTTGCAAGCTTCCTTCTCCATTCCACCTAAAAGATTCAGAAGCAATTTTTATATAAAAATGAAATGTATGTGATTTAGGCCAAGAAAACCTGGTTTATAATAACCAGATGTTTTTTCAGAGTAGTAAGTTAAAATCCTTCAAACTGTAGTGGACTGTAATACTGCTTTAAAATATCTACTGCTCCTGGGGTGCCTGGGTGGCTCAGTCAGTTAAGTGTCTGACTCTTGGTTTTGACTCAGGTCATCATCTCATGGTTCATGAGTTCGAGCACTGCATCAGGCTCCGCGCTGACAGCACAGAGTCCGCCTGGGATTCTCTCTCTCCCTCTCTCTCTGTCCCTTGTCCGCTCTGTCTCTTAAAGTAAATTAAAAAAAAAAAAAAAATTAAAATATTTACAGCTCTTTGGGGAAGGATATACTTCCCTTCCACATTAAAGATGACATGGTCACGTGATTTCCTTTGGCCAATTTAAAAACTAATTAAAATATGAGAAGTGAAATGTGTGATTTCTGGGAAAAAGCTCTAGAGCAAGTAATACTTCCTCATGATGTTTTTGCCTCTGCTCTAAGGCTGGTAATGTTCTAAATAGAGGATGCTTACCACATGGTTTTGATCAAAGTGTAAACAATGTTAAGCAGAGCCACAGGCATCCCAAGACAGAATGTAGCATGAGCAAGAAAACCTTATTTTTCCATGTCATTGCTATTTTGGGGCTTATATTACCTCGGCATAGCTGAGGCCATGCTAATATCAAAATATGATGATAATTCATTAAGCTATATCCTCGATATTTGCATACTTTTCTGTAGCTATCAATGACAAACTTATCTATTTTTAAAAGAATAAGCTATCTAGGGTGCCTAGCTGGCTCAGTTGTTAGAGCATGTGACTCTTGATTTTGGGGTGGTGAGTTCAAGCCCCACACTGGGCATAGAGTTTACTTAAAAAAAAAAAACTATCAAAATCCTTCAAGATACATTTACGGCCTTAAACATTCCTCATGAATGTGCTGAGTGTTGCAAAGACCACGAATAAAAAACAGTATAAACTCTTAATCTAAATGTAGACACAAAATAACTGTCAATTAAACAGTAACTGCCTAGTAAAGAAAGTGGGAACTGATAAATAAAAGGCATTTTTGTTCCACTGAATACACTGGTGAGTCTGGACCACCAATACATTGGTAGAACTGGGTATGAAGCAAAGAATGGCAAGATATGAATCAATCTACATGACAGAAAGAAGAGTGCAGAGTTCCAGAGGACAGTATGAACAACAGGAATGAAAAGAGGAATTAGAAGTGCCTAAGATGAGTTCCTATGCAGAGATATAAAAAGATGGGGGGGGGGGGAACGCACCTGAAGAACTTTAGAAGTAGGCATTTCTTTCTCTCTTTTTTAATTTAATTTTTTAAAAACGCTTATTCATTTTTGGAGGAAGCGAGAAAGAGAGGCAGAGGGAGAGAGGCAGAGAGAGAAGGAATCACAGAATCTGAAGCAAGCCCCAGGCTCTGAGCTATCAGCACAGAGCCCGACATGGGGCTTGAACTACTCATGAACCGTGAAATCATGACCTGAGACAATGTTGGACGCTAAACCAATTGAGCCACCCAGGCGCCCCTCTTCTTTTTAAGTAAGCTTCATGCCCAGCACGCAACCCAATCAATGCCAGGCTTGCATTCATGACCCTGATATCAAGACCTGAGCTGAGGGGTGCCTGGGTGGCTCAGTTGGTTAAGCACCAGACTCCAGATTTTGGCTGAGGTCATGATCTCAGGGTTGGTGAGATGGAGCCCTCCCTGTGCATTGGGCTCTGTGCTAGGCCTGGACATGCTTGGGAGTCTCTCTCTCTGTCTCTCTGTCTCTCTCTCTCTCTCTCTGCCCCTCCCCAACTTGTGGGAGCATGCGTGCACATCACTCTCTCAAAATAAATAAACTTAAAAAAAAAAAAAAAAAAAAAAAGACCTGAGCCAAGATCATGAGTTGGATGATTAACCAAATGAGCCACCCAGGTGCTCCTTAAGGTAAGCATCTCTACTACTCAAACTGTTGTTGGAGATCTCTCTCTCACTTCCTCCTTTACTGTCATTGGAGATCTCATAAAGTCAGCTATCCACACAAAGGCCTTCTGTGAATGGGTTCTTTGTTCTTGGTGTGTGAAAATAAAAGAAAGAGGCTAAGTTCTATATTTGGGTTGAGAAGCTATGGAACAATCATTGCACACAAGGGGCAGCAAAACAATCCATCAACAGAACTAATTCAGCAGATACAGGATTCATCATCAAACGTAACCAGAAAAACATACATAACACCCCTAAGAAATTGAAGGCATGTTGGTAAAGGTTTTAGATTTTTACAGGTGGGTTTGATGTCTTCTTACATGGATATGAATAGCAGGATGATCCTAGCAGCAGGGTTGCACGTCATTGTATAATCATTCTAGAATTTTCTAGCTTTACCTCTAATTGTAATTTTCCTTTATGGAGAATATGGAATATATTAATGGGGCAAAAATCAAGATAGGAATAATTACAAAATATGAAAGTTAAATGACAGTTATGTGGCAGCATAAAATAATTATGATATCCTTCCCATAAGTAAAGCAACCAAGTAAAGGAGTTAAAAAGACATAAATCACTTCTCAACTACATATTCATTAGCACTAAAGCATTAATTTAAGAGTATAAAGACAGGAGCAAAGTTATCTTTCTCATAAGGCAGAGGAAGGAGAAAAACAATGCAATAAAGTATAATAAAACCCAGCTTCCCATTAAAATGAATGCCTTCAAGTTATGATATTTTACCCAGAGCTGCACATCCAATAAGAAACCATCTACTAAAGGTTCATTTGACAGAGCATGCCCATCAAAATAATTTAGATAGCAATATATTTGGTCAAATTAAAAACAAAAATAGGCCATAAATCATATATGTGTATGTTTAAAATACATCTCACAGAATGTTTTTTTGTCTCATTTTAAATATTCCATTACAAAAAATAAAATCAAAACAAATAATAAACATTCCATTACAAATGTGTATTGCTTTAAGTAAATCCAGTATGTAAAAATATGATTAAGACAAATATAAGATTGTATGATTTATCCTTTCAAATTTTCATTTTATTATTTATTTTCATTTTTTAAACAAACTTCATTATTTTTTTTTAAGTAATCTCTATACCCAGTATGGGGCTCAAACTTACAAACTTGAGATCAAGAGTCACATGCTTTACTGACTGAGCCAGCCAGGCACCCCCGTCCTTTTTTTTAAATCGAAGTACAGTTGGGGCGCCTGGGTGGCGCAGTCGGTTAAGTGTCCGACTTCAGCCAGGTCACGACCTCGCGGTCCGTGAGTTCAAGCCCGCGTCGGGCTCTGGGCTGATGGCTCAGAGCCTGGAGCCTGTTTCAGATTCTGTGTCTCCCTCTCTCTCTGCCCCTCCCCCGTTCATGCTCTGTCTCTCTCTGTCCCAAAAATAAATAAATGTAGAAAAAAAAAAAATTTAAAATAAATAAATAAATAAATAAATCGAAGTACAGTTGACATGCAATGTTAGAGTGGCTTCAGGATACAACACAGTGATCTGACAATTTTATACAATATGCTATGTTCACCACAATAAGTGTAGTTCCATCTGTCACCATACATTATTACAATATTACTGACTACAGTCCCTATGCTGTACTTTTCAAGCCCATGACTTATTTTGTAACTGGATATTTTGTACCTCTTAATATCCTTCACCTATTTCTCCCATCCCCTCAGCCTGTAACTATTAGTTTCTCTTTGTTTATCTGTTTGTTTTGATTTTATCCTGTTTATAGCTACCTGCTGAGCACAATGAAATGCACTTCAAAACACTCACCTCATCATAGTGACTTTTTGCAAATAGTAGTGCACACAGTTCTCCATACAGTGCAGCTTTGTTTGCTTGCTGGCCATGTTTTGAGAGTTTATCCATATATGTCTGAGCTAACTTAAACGTCTCTTCACCCAAGTGATATTTGCAGTTTCCATTTCGCACATGAAGCAACCTGCAAAACCAGAAATAACATTCCTCTATTTTTGACATTTCTAGCATGGTCCTCTCACAGATCGCTACTTAGTACCACCCAAATGAGTTAAGGAAACTAGATGTAAGAAGTACGGGGCAGCACTGGAAAATAACTATCTGGCCCAAACCATGACTGACTAAAGCACACAGAGTTGTCTCTTCCCAGAAAACTACCCATGATTAATCTCATCCAACTCTGATTCTTTTTGTTCTTTAAATATTTTGCATACTTTGTGCACTCAGAATGTGCTACATCTAACCCTTAACTCTTTTTGTTTCAAATCCAAAAGTAATGCAGTCTCATTATAAAAAAAATTGGAAAACAATGAAAAAACAAGATCAACATGAAATACTATTACCTACCATTACTTTCCATTTTGTTCTAGTTTATTTGTGCAATACTTGATTACTAACTTTATCTCATGTTGCTTCATAAATGCTCATTTTTTGGTTATCTTTCCAGTAAGGTAGGTTGACTGAAAATAGTGGTATTGTCACCTATTTCTTTTATAACCTTTATCTTCTATGGTGGAAAAACACAGTTCTTTACACAAAGTAACTGTAAAACCATGTACACTATCTAATGATATGTAAGAGTAGCAAAATGCATTAGGTCAGATTGTGGTACCAACAGACTACATACATCTGTATAGACTATGCAAGACAGAACAGTGAGGACCTGACATATATTTATGTATCTATTGTAATGCTGGCTAGAACTTTATGTGCATGTATTATGCCAATACAATCTTCTGAAAATGCTCAGCCCTGAGAGGGAACAGGGTATAAAAATCATTTGAAAGAAACCAGATATGGAGAATCTGGGAAGGATTCTTCAAGAATATAAAAAACAGATATTTAAAATTTATTTTTTCTAACTATACCAAAAATATTAACAGATCAATGACTCAGAATGAGAAACATGTAACAGTCTTCTAATCGCTATCATTTCTTTGTACAGTCAGGGAAAACAGATGGAATAACTTCAAATGAACCAAGACAACTCAGAAAGGTGGCAAACAGTATACAATGCCAGTGTGTATCCTTCCAACATTCTCCATACAGTTATCTGCTTTTAGAAAAGACTAAAACCCTCCAGCAAAATAATATACTAAGGTTAACCAAAGATTCTGAATTTTTTATAACATCAAATTCAAACTTAAAGCAGAAATAAGCAGTCATTTTCAGGCTTTCCTAGAATGGAGAATTGAATGGATTTATATTTTTAAGCAGAAATATAAAAGAAAAAAACGTATGTTTTGGTATACATTTCAAGTAAAAAAATGTTTTCAATGTTTTATTTTTGAGAGAGAGAGCATGAGTGGGGGAGAGACAAGGAGGGGAAACAGAGGATCTGAAGCAGGCTCCAGGCTCTGTGCTGACAGCAGAGAGCCCAACGCAGGGTTCAAACCCACGAACCATGAGATCATGACCCAAGTTGACGTCAGACGGTTAACTGACCAAGCCACCCAGCATCCTGGTATATAGAAAATTTTTAATGCTAAAGTAAGTGTACTGATACAGAAAAAAGAGAAAATGTCATGTGACTGCCAAATTGCTATTCTAAAGGTCAAGTAGTTAGCAATGATCCCTGTCACAATGGAAACTACGCACAGGAAAATAGAACTGAAAACTAGTAAAAGATTACTGGAAAAAGAAATATGCTGGTTGATATGATAAAGTTTTGAGAGACTCTTACAGTCCATTATTGACTGAACACCTATTATGTGCCAGTCATTTTTCTAAGTGAAAGGGATGCAGTGGTAAATAAGACCCTAAGGAGATTCACTCTAGGGGGAAGGAGTACAGGATAGGCAGACAAACACACCAAAAAGTAAGACATTCATTTAAAAATAAATGCGGGGTGCCTGGGTGGCTCAGTCAGTTAAGCATCCAATTCTTGATTTCAGCTCAGGTCATGATCTCATGGTTCTGTGAGTTCGAGCCCCGCATAAGGCTATCTGCTTGGGATTCTTTCTCTCCCTCTCTCTGCCTGTCTCAAAAATAACAAATACACTTAAAAAAATATAAATGCTACGAATCTTATAAAAATAGGGTAACATTATCAGGAACTTCCTTTTTTTTTTAAAGATTTTATTTTTGGGGCACCTGGGTGGCTCAGTCAGTTACGTATCCAACTCTTGATTTCATCTCAGATCGTGATTCCAGGGTCATGGGATTGAGCCTACACTCAGCGTGGAGCCTGCTTGAGATTCTCTTTCAATCTTTCTCCACCCCACCACCTCTCTCCCCCACTCACTCTTGCTCTCTCTCAAATTAAATTTTTTTTTTTTTTTTTTTTTAAGAAATCTCTACATCTGGGTGCCTGGGTGGCTCAGTTGGTTGGGCATCTGATTTCAGCTCAGGTCATGATCTCGCAGTTCGTGAGTTCAAGCCCTGTATTGGGCTCTGAACTGACAGCAAGGAGCCTGCTTGGAATTCTCTCTCCTTTCATCTCTGCCCTTCCCCTGCTCACTCACTCACTCTCTCTCTCTCAAAATAAATAAAATAAACATTAAAAACAAAATAAGAAATCTCTACATCCAATGTGGGGCTCCAACTCACAACCCCAAGATCAAGAGTCATGCTCTACCGACTAAGCCAGCCAGGTGCCCCATGATCAGGAACTTCCTAAAGAAGGTTCTCAGGGTAGATATGGAAGAATTCTCTTGAGAAGCTAACATCTGAGTTGATACCTAAATGATGAAGAAGCAATCATGTGAAGGTCTGTGAGGAAGCATGTTTCAAACAGAAGGAATAACAACTTGCAAAAGCCCTAAGGGAAAAAAATGTGGCGTAATCAAAGAACAGACAGAAGACCAACATGTCTGAAGTATTATGAATAAAGGATTATGTAAAAAGAGACGAGAAACCAGGGGTGTCTGGATGGCTCAGTTGGTTAATTATCCAACTCTTGATCTCAGCTCAGGTCATGATCTTAGTTTGGAAGATCAAGCCCTTAGCTGGACTCTGTGCTGACAGCATGGAGGTTGCTTGGGATTCTCCCTTTCCCCTTCTCTTTGCCCTTCCCTCCCTCTCTCTCTCTCAAAATAAACAAACTTAAAAAAAGAGAGAGGGGGCACTTGAGTGGCTCAGTCAGTTGAGCGTCCAACTTCAGCTCAGGTCATGATCTCACATTCTATGGGTTTGAACCCCACATCGGGCTCTGGGCTGACAGACAGCTCAGAGCCTGGAGCCTGCTTCAGATTCTATATCTCCATCTTTCTCTGCCCCTTCCCTGCTCATGCTCTCTCTCTCGCACATTCTCTCTCAAAAATAAATAAAACATTAAAAAAAAATTTTTTTAAGAAGAGAGAGACATGAGAAAGCAGAGATAACAAAGATTTAATAGGGCCTTGCCAGGTCAGGGTAAGGAGTTTTGGCTTTAACAGTGAGATCTGGTTTATGCTCTAGAACAACGCTAATAGAATTTCCTGAAATATTCTATATCTGCTCTGCTCAATCTGGTAGCCACCAGCCACAAGTGTCTACTGAGTATCTGAAATGTGCCTAATGTGACTGAGGACCCAGTTTTTAACTTTAATTAATTTTATAAAGTTGTACATGGTTAATGACTATATACTGGACAGTGCAACTCTAGAAAGACTCCTCTGGCTACAGTGTGGAAGATGGATTATAATAAAGCCAAGAGTGAAAGGAAGACAACCAGGACAGAAGGTATTACAACAGTCCAAAAAAAACCCAAAAATGACCTTGAGAAAAAAGGATGCGTATTAGAGATACAGAGTTGGTAGTGATCCAAAGGGTTCAATGAGGAAAAGGTTAAACTCAAGCACAGGCTGTAAACTTACAGAAGGAAAAGAACAGTATTCACCTTTCATTTATACAATACTAGAAATTGCATTTCCAACAATATTCACTATATTCTCACTAAAAATAAATTTCTAGAAATTATTTAATAATTGGCATATGATGGGGTATCAAACTAAATATTTTAAGCCAGAAATGCACAGCTTGATATTTTCTCCACTTCCTGCTGGTTGTCTACTGAAACAAAAGGGCAAATTAAACATATGGAGACTCTTCAGGGTCTGTATGTCCATCTGGGCTGACACAGAACAGGATGAAGGATCCAAGAAACTTTTAGATCCAACTGAGGATCCAATTTTGCCTTAATATACTCAGTCTAATGAAAAGGCAGGTTCTCAAGGTTCTCCAAATGTGGTTCTACAATGTAAGTATAGTATTTTATTATCTTTTAAAAATATTTTATTTTTAAGAGCAGTTTTAGGTTCACAATAAAACTGAGAAGGTACAGATTTCTCATATACCTTCTTTCTCATAGCATGTTATTCTTTTTTAATGTTTTGTTTTTGAAAGAGGGCGCGCAAGCAGGGGAGGGGCAGAGAGAGAGGGACAGAAGATCCAAAGCGGGCTCTGCACTTGACAGTTGCAAGCCTGATGCAGGGCTCAAATTCATGAACTGTGAGATCACGACTTGAGCTGAAATCAGACACAACTGACTGAGCCACCTAGACGCCCCTCCCATAGTATGTTATTTTTATGAGAAAATACATTTGTATCTACCTGATCAACAGCTATTGTCAAAAGCAATTACTATTTAACTGGTTAAACTATTCACTGTTTGGAAGGAAAATATACAAGTTTAGAAGTCATTAGCTTATGAATATATTCATGTTAAGACTGAGCAAGATGGGGTGCCTAGGTGGTTCAGTTGAGTTCCAACTCTGGATTCTGGGTCACATGATCTCGTGGTTCATGAGTTTGAGCCCCATATGGGGTTCTCTGCATCAGCACAGCCCACTTCAGATCCTGTCTCCCTCTCTCTGTGCTCCTCCCCTGCTCGCACATGCACAGGCTCTCTCTCATTCTCTCTCTCAGAAATAAATAAACATTAAAAAAAATGTCAAATCAAATTTTGGGACAGAGAGAAAACTTACATAAAAAAACCCATAACTAAATGTTACATAGAAAAAACGAAAACAGTAAAAAAGAAGAGTTATTTCTAGCCTTGCCTGCCTTTCCTTTAAGTACATGTTAAAAAATGTATTTTTAAAGAAAATAGTTATTTATAAATAAAATACTAATCTTATTACACAATTCTAGAAATGTAAACGGGGTAAAAAAAAATAAACACCCAAGAAAAACATGTTTTTATTTTCCCAGCATCCAGTGCCTGGCACAGTTTTGGGTACACTGAGGCATTCAATAAATAATTGTTGAGTGAATGAACACACAAGCTCTACGACATAGCAAAAATATATATATATATAAAATAGGGACACCTAGGTGGCTCAGCTGGTTAAGCATTCAACTTCAGTTCAGCTCATGATCTCAGGGTTCATGAGTTTGAGCCCCACATTGAGCTCTCTGCTGTCAGCACAGAGCCTGCTTCAGATCCTTTGTCTCCCTCTCTCTCTGCCTCTCCCCACTCTCATGCTCTCTCTCTCCCAAAAATACATACATACATACATATATACATACATACATACATACATAAAATATACAGTCTGGTTCATAATATTCAAATCTAAACTAAGATGCCCATAGCAAGTTAACTATATTTTGGTGATCAGAGATAGGAGGCCAGACTAATGAAACTATGACAAACAAATATAACCTCTGAGGTTTGTCCAATTGTTAGGAGTATACTTATACAAGCTAAAACTATAAAAGCCACTAAGGACCATTACAGTAGGATTTGTTCCAACTTACCTCACACAACATTCTACTGCACGAAACCAATGAAGCATCTCATCATGTAGAGTACACAACTGAAGGCAGGACAGAAAAACTTTCTCAGCATCACTGTACCATCCTGCATCTGAAAGAAAGCCACCTAAAGGGCAAGAAAACCAGTAACTTTAAATAATTAAAAAAAAATTTTTTTTTTCAACGTTTTTTATTTATTTTTGGGACAGAGAGAGACAGAGCATGAACGGGGGAGGGGCAGAGAGAGAGGGAGACACAGAATCAGAAACAGGCTCCAGGCTCTGAGCCATCAGCCCAGAGCCCGACGCGGGGCTCGAACTCACGGACCGCGAGATCATGACCTGGCTGAAGTCGGACGCTTAACCGACTGCGCCACCCAGGCGCCCCTTAAATAATTTTAAATAATTTAATAAGTAATTTTTAAAATAATTTAATAAATCACTTGAAAGCTAAAATGACACGCTTAAAATTAGTATTATCTAAAATGAAAACACCCGTAATATTAAAGTCCTGTGTTTAGCCCAAAACAAAGCTACTGTGAAACAAAAAACAAAACAAAAACTTTCAAACTAGGGGGATTAGATCAAAGTTGAGACCTTGAATAAGGAGTCAAGAGTTTTAACCCTCTAAAAATACTCTATACTCTAAGAATTGACATTTTCCAGTTAATTAGCCATATATTTCAATAATCCTAACATTTTCAGTCTCTCTATACCCAATCTCAAAGAACATCTCAATAAAGCTATTATTAAGAAAATTGTCTCCATTGTCTCCAAATTGCGGTAATTTTAGGATCAAGACCAATAACTTAACTATGAGTGTGTTAGAACTTGATTCTACCTGCAAGATATTTCTTCAGTCTGGCTCATTATAACAACCAGACATTGGTATAAATGTTTGTGGAGCTGACAGAGGACGTCAATGAACACTAAAAACTTTCTGCCTTTCACTTTGGTTGATACTGAAGTTGTTCTACAGATTTTTACATAATCATCTAGGACCAAAGGATGTCAACCTTAACATTCATCAAGATCACAGATACTCTTTTGCTAGAGACATTTTTGGGGGACAATTCTTGGTTGCAGTTTTATTCCATGGGACTATCAGAGGATAAATTTCTTTTCAGGAAAAATGTTCTGAAGTTCTTCCAGCAAACTCTCTATGACCACTACAAAGAATTATTCTAAGATTGAAGGAAATGATCATGAAAATTTGTTAGCAAAGAAAGTGTATGTGCATGTGTAAGAGAGCTAAAACAGGCATGTGCACACATTAATGTAAGGAGTTAAAAATGAAAGGTAGTCTGTGTTGATGGAACAGTCCTGTATCTTGATGGTAATGACAGTTATATGAATCTTTACATAGAATCAACTGCATAGAAACATACACACACGTGAGGACATGTAAAAATTGTTGAAAATGCAATAAGGTCTGTAGTCTACTTAACAGTACTGAACTTGGGGGCACCTGGGTGGTTCAGTTGGTTAAGTGTCCGTCTTTGGCTCAGGTCATGATCTTACGGTTCATGAGTCCGAGCCCATCAAGCTCTGTGCTCACAGCTCAGAGCCTGGAGCTTGCTTCAGATTCTGTGTCTCCCTCTCTCTGCCCCCCTGCCCCCCACATATCTCTCTCTCTTTCTCTCTCTCTCTCTCAAAAATAGACATTAAAAAAATTTTTTTTAAATAGTGTTAAAGTCATGTCAATTCTTGGTTTTGATATTGTCTGTGAATCTATAATTATTTCAAAAAAAATTTTTTAAAGAAAGTAAAAAGAAGGGTAAGTAACAACTTTAATAAGTAGTTGCCTGAAACATACTTATCTATGTAGATTTGTAAAAAATATATAAAATGTTATGCAGGGGTGCTTGGGTGGCTCAGTCGTTTAACCGTCTGACTCTTGATTTCAGCTCAGGTTATGATCTCATGGTTCATGGGTTCGAGCCTCATGTCAGGCTCAGTGCAGACAGAACAGAGCCTGCTTGGGATTCTCGATCTCCATCTCTTTCTGTCCCTCCCCCATTCACGCTCTCTGTGTCTTTAAAACAAACATTTAAAAAAATTTCTTTTTAATGTTTATTGCTTATTATTTATTTCTGAGAGAGAGAAACAGAGCACGAGTGGGGGACAGACAGAGAAGGAGACACAGAATCCAAAGCAGGCTCCAGGCTCCAAATTGCCAGAACCAATGCAGGGCTCCAACTCATGAACGCAAGATCATGACTTAAGCCAAAGTTGGCTGCTTAACTGACTGAGCCACCAGGCACCCCCAAATAAACATTTTTTTTAATGTTACACAAAATTTAAACAGTATTTTTCTCTGTATATAACAAACAAAACCTTCTCAGACTCCTTCCCCATATGTTTTCAGTATTCTTGTAACATCCCATCAGGAAATACAGGATTACCCTCATTTTAGAGACTGAAAAACTGAGGCCTTAAAAGGATTAAGTCTCATGCCACAGCATATGGTAAGCTGGTGAAAGAGGCTGGAGGCAGCAGGACATGTTAGCAAAACATGTGATAAGGAATTTATAGATGCAGGATTCTAAACTTTTAGTACACTACCAGCTATGTGACTTGAGCAAGTTCTTAACTTTTCTGAATCTTTCATTTGTAAAGTGCCATTAATACCATCACACCACTGGAATGTTATGAGGATTTGGAAAATATAACATTTAAATGCCTACTTTAGTGTTTGGCACAAAGTTAATATTCAATAAATCACACCTAATTTTTCTGATGTTTTTCTCAACTTCCTTATGTAGACTTTGGGAATGTTCTGGTGTAATCCTTTATCATTAGGTTTAATGAGTCATGTCCTACAATAAAACACTCCTCTATTTTACTATTACTTACCTAAAACAAAGCCAACCTGAATGGCTTTTTCTTTTACTGCAGCATCAGATTCTGCTATGTAAGAGCACCGCCTACTGAATGAGTAGGCCAAGACTGAAGCAACTTTCACACCATGATCCATCAAAGCCTGGAAACAATGATGAAGCAAATGTCTGAAAGAGAAGAAAAGATTATTTTATAAAGATAACATATTTTACAGTTTTAGAAAGTGCTAGCTTGATTTTTATTTTTTTTTTAAGTTTATTTATTTATTTTGAGGGAGAAAGAAAGAGAACACATGTGCATGGGTGTGCACAGGTGTGTGCAAGCAAGCAGGCAAGGGGCAGAGAAAGAGGGAGAGAGAGAATCCCAAGCAGGATCCACGCTGGAAATGAAGGGCTTGAACTCGCGAACTGTGTGATCATGACCTAAGCCCAAATCAAGAGTTGGACACTTAACTGACTGAGCACCCTGGCGTCCACTAGCTTTCTTTTTAAAAAATAACACTACCATTATTTTCCAACATGGAATAAGATACAAAAAACTTTCTGCCTTATGAATTATGAGGCCATAATAATCCATAATTTAGCCTAATATTTTTATTCAGTAGATCACTGTGTGTTCCTGTATGTGTAAACAAATGTCAATAAAAAAGAATAAAACTAATTTTTCTTTTTTAAAAATTATTTGAGAAAGAGAGAGAGAGAGAGAGAGAGAGAGAACACGAGCAGGGGAGAGGGGCAGAGGGAGAGAGACAGAATCCTAAGTAGGCTCCACACAGTGTGGAGCCTGACGTGGAGCTCAATCCCACAACCCTGGGATCCTGACCTGTGCCAAAATCAAGAGTCCCTGAGCCGAAATCAAGAGTCAGATGATCAACCAACTGAGCCACCCAGGCGCCCCTAAAACTAACTTTTAAAAACCAAATGATCTTATAATTCAATAATAACCCAATTTAAAAATGGGAAATGGATTTGAATAGAGATTTCTCCAAAGAAAGTATACAAATGACCAATAAGTACAAGAAAAGATGCTCAACATCATTAGTCATTAGGGACATGCAAACCCAAATCACAATGAGATACCACTTCACACCTGCTAGGATGTAATCATTATTCTAAAAAAGTGATGACAAAAATATGTAAAAATTGGAACTCTCATACATTGATGGTAGGAACATAAAATGATACAGCCACTATGGAAAACAGTTTAGAGTTTACTAAAAAAATTAAACTGAGTTATCATATGTATACACCCTTAGTTATATACACAATTGAAAACATATGCCTACACAAAATCTTGTCCATAAACGTTCACAGCAGTATTATCATAATAGCCAAACAGCCAAAATGTTCACCAACAGATGACTAGATAAATAAAACACAGTATATTCATACAATGGAAAATTACTCAGCCACAAAAGGAAAGAAGTACTAATACAAGCAACACCATGAATAAACCTTCCAAACATTGTAAGTAAAAGAAGCCAGTCACAAAAGACCATATGATTCTCTTTTCTAGAACAGGTAAATCTAGAGACAGAAAATTGATTAATGGTAGGCTGGGGGTAAGAGGAAATAGGAAGTGATTGTTAATGGGTACAGGGTTTCTTTATGGGGTGATGAAAATGTTCTAGAATTAGATGGTGGTGATGGTTGCAAAACCTTGTGAATATACTAAAGACACTGAATTAATTATATAATTTAAAATGGTGAATGTGGTGGTATGTGAATTATATCTTAATAAAAAATTTTTAAATGACAAAATTGTAAATACCAGAATCACTGCTTTGGATAAAGGGGAAAAAAGTCAAACTACATGCTTTTAGTTTCACAAATACATTAAACACTTACCAAGGGATTTTGACTTGGTGAAAGATAACCTGAGAGATGAAAGAGAGGTATTCCACTAAATCTTTACAATGGCTATGTTTAGAATTGTATAGAGAAATTTAAATTCCAGAAAGGTAACCTTTTCTTAAAGAATGCTTTTTTAAAAGTTTTGCTATAGACTTCTTTCACCAAAATGAAGTTCTCATTTATTTATTTTACAGATTAATTTTAATTATTCAACTAACCAAAGAGTTTCTCTACAGTACACAGGCCACATTTCAAAGTTACCTCTAACAGCGAAATTATATTATTTACCTATTATTTTCCTCTCTCAAATACAAAATCCATGAGGAAGAGATGTTGTAGAACTTATTCACAGCATCTTGAACAGTACCTGATTCATACTAGGCATTGAACAAGTATATACTTAGTTAATTTGTTGAACAAATAAAACAACTTGGCAATATTCATATTAGAAATTAGCAGTATTTTGTAAAACTATATTCCTATTTTCCTAGAAGTGTGGGTTAGGAAAAAGAAATAGCATTTAAAGCAAATTTCAGGAAGAATGCTAAAGAGAACAGCAAGTATATAATCAAAGGCTGTGTCGTCTATACTTGTATGTGGCTCCACCACATGTAACAGTCAAAATGGGGAAGATGAATTCAGTCTCCTTTTCTTGAACACAAAAGCAAGGTGGTAATGATGGTTTCATAACAATGGGTAGGTAGGTACTTAATGTCACTGAATTGTACACTTAAAAAGTTACAATGATAAAATTTAGGTTATGTATAGTTCACTACAATTTTTAAAAAGTGTATTTACCTTTTATCCAAAGCTCTCAATACTTTAGCAAAAACTTCCAATTCACAAAATTCACTGCCCAGTTGACATAAGCGTCCCTGTTGGTAAAGCTGAAATGAAAAATAAAAAAGGTAATTAAAAATTTTTAATTTAATTTTTATTTTACTTTAATTATACTTCTAGATATAATTTGATGGACTTAATATTTAATGAATTTAATGGGTACTACCCAAAGTCAGTATGATTACACAGCAATAGTAAATTAACAAATTTTTATAATTCATACAAGACATTTTAATAGTTGTATATAAAGTTAAAAATTAACATTTAAAATTAATTTAATTTAAAAATTAGTATCTGGTACATGTTGAATTCTACAAAGTGCTATACACTTATTAAATAAACATAAAAAGTTATGTTCAAGAAACTTTTAAAATTAACAGATCATGTCTAAAGTAATCCAGGATGGGGGGGGGGGCGGGCGGTGCCTGGCTGGCTCAGTCAGGAGAGTGTGCAACTTTTGATCTCAGGGTTGTGAGTTCAGGCCCCACATTGGGTAAAGAGACTGCTTAAAAATAAAATCTTAAATAAATAAAGTAATCCAGGATGAAAAATAAATAAATTAAAATAATCCAAGATGGCAGGATTTCTAATCATGTCACAATCCCTTACTCATTTTGCCTGACTTTTTAGAACTTCTTTTAAAAGTAACATTTTGGGGCGCCTGGGTGGCGCAGTCGGTTGAGCGTCCAACTTCAGCCAGGTCACGATCCCACAGTCCAAGAGTTCGAGCCCCGCGTCGGGCTCTGGGCTGATGGCTCAGAGCCTGGAGCCTGTTTCCGATTCTGTGTCTCCCTCTCTCTCTGCCCCTCCCCCGTTCATGCTCTGTCTCTCTCTGTCCCAAAAATAAATAAACGTTGAAAAAAAAATTAAAAAAAAAAGTAACATTTTAACAAATGTGTTCACTGTTTATCACAAATAATATATGCACATGGTTAAAAAGAGACAAATAATACTGTCCCTCCTTCTCCCACTCCAGCTTCACCAAATGCTTTGAATTTTTATATGCTATATAAATATAGTGCCTTAGAAGGCTGGAATTTTATCTTATTCACTTTATATTACACTTAACTCTTAGCTCAGTTTACAGAAGAGGGGTTTCAAAAAGACAAGATCTAGAGTTCATGTGCCAAAATGGGCCAGTTAACTTTGTGCTGGGAAAATATACTACAAACTCAATCAACTAGTTCTTGGGCATAAATCACTAGTCACAATGGAAGCCAGGTCAAATTACATAAGTATATTAATGCAAATCAATAAGGACTGCTGTGAAAAATCCGTAACAATTACCGAAGAGAAGAGATAAGGGGCTACCACATGCCCAGGAAGGGGAAGCAAAATGTTATCTTCACATAAAATGGCTGGATACTCATTAACAGTAAACTTTCGTAAGGAAAGATTTGCTAATTTTAGAGATGATTATGTTTTCTGCTATAGTAAGAGCTTCTGGGAATGTAAACAGTAAAATTCACTATTATTAATCACTGTCATATTTACTTTGACTATTAACCAACAGAGAATAACTCAGAAAATAAAGTTGAGAATGTATGACCTAATCTGTATTTGGAAGCTTAACAATGTGATAAGTTTTTATCTAGGGCAGAAAAGTAAATCTACTTATCAAAATAAATATATACACACACTCCCAAAATGGTATAATACAAAAAAACCTCACTTCTTACCAAAATAACTTATCATTAGCAAACTTAAGGCTTAGAATTTCTTTAAGATAGGAGAAATGAAAACAAGTTATACAACCTTTTTGCCTGTACTCACCAAAGACAATTAAGTTTTGTATACATTACAACTCATCGTATGCCTTTAATGACTGAAAACTGGTACATCTTACTAAATGGGATTTGAAATTAAAATTCTGAAAAGTTGCTTCCTTAGTTACAATGTAAACATGCCCTTATTAACACAAGCCCCTCCCCCTTTTACTCTGTTCAATTTTTCTAGCTAAAAATGGGTTCACATTTAAATTCTGGGAAGAGGGTAATGACTTAATTGTTTCCAATTATCCTTACCAGGTTTATCCAAAAATGCAAACTTAGACATTCTGTGAATGGGATTTATGGATACTGATCCAGAATAAAAATAGCATTTAATTCTTAAAAAGATCTAATATGTGCCAGGCATTGTTCTAAGTGCTTTACATAAGTTACTCACTCTATACTTTCACAGATAAGGAAATTGAGGCATATAAAATTAAATAACCTGCTCAAAATCATACAACTAAAAAGGGGTAAAGCACAAATCCGGCCCCTGGCAGTCTGTCTTTACATCCATGTTCTTAATAATGTACACTACACTGCCTCTTAAAGATAATCTATCAGGAAGGAAGAGTATATATAAAAAGAGTAATTTTTAGCTTGGTTGGGGGGAGTCGGATGGGCTAAATGGGTAAAGGGCATTAAGGAATCTACTACTGAAATCATTGTTGCACTGTATGCTAACTTGGATGTAAATTAAAAATAAATAAATAAATAAAAAGGGTAATTTTTAACCTTTTTATAGAAGACTTAAAGATTTATTCTTTCATAGATTCATACAGCTTATAGAGTAGAGCTTGGAGGAAACTGAGGCTCCAGATTCCTTGGTAAGAACTCTGATTAGATTTTTAAAAATCTGACTTATTTAGGGGGTGCCTGGGGGCTCAGTTGGTTAAGGTAAAGATTTTACAGTTCGTGAGTTCGAGCCCCACAATGGGCTCTGTGCTGACAGCTCAGAGTCTGGAGCCTGCTTCAGATTCTGTGTCTCCCTCTCTCTCTGCCCCTCCCCCATTCATGCTCTGTCTCTGTCTCAAAAATAAAAAAAAAAAATTAAAAAATGTTTAAAAAAATTATTTATTTATTTATTTATCTTACTTACTTCAGTTCATTGTTAAGTGTTTCATATTATATTCTGTACCCAATGAATAACAAGGCTATTAAAAGACTCTATCAACTTTTGGTTCTTTAAGGGAAAATAGTTTATTTTTAGAAGTAGGTAAATTACCTCCCAAGAGATATAAAACCAGACAATACAACTAAAACAATACTGGAAAGGTATGAAGACAAACCAATCAATGGAACAAAATGCAAACTTCAAAAGTAGACCACAGTATGTGTAAAAAATCAACATGATGAAGAAAAAAATTTTTGATCACTGAAGAAGGAGCTAACAAAGAGTGCACAAAAATGGGGAAAGGAGGAGCGCCTGGATGGCTCAGTGGGTTGGGCATCTGACTCTAGATCAGGTCATGATCTCAAGTTCCAGGTATAGGCCCCATGTGGAGCCTGCTCAAGATTCTCTCTCTCCACCCTTCCTGTGGGTGCATGCATGTACTCTCTTTCTCTTTCTCAAAACTTAAAAAAAAAGGGGGGGGGCACCTGGGTGACTCAGTAGGTTAAGCATCAATCAGACTTTGACTCAGGTCATGATCTCACGATTAGTGAGATCCCTTTGTCCCCCGTCTGCCCCTCCCCTGGCTCGTGTGCATGCTGTCACTCAAAAATAAATAAACATTTAAAAAAAGAAAAAAATGGGAAAGCAAAGTTAGATGTCTCCTAATAAAATATAGTAAAAATAAATTCCAGACTTAAATGACAGCAATACTAAAAGCTACTTGGTAAACACTGCCTTTTGAAACATATCACAGGCAAAAATCATAGAGATAAGTGATTACATAAAACCCTAAAATGCCCAAGAATATAAAATATTATAAATAAAAAATGTAAATACAATGAAACCGAGTAAAATATTAGTAACACACATATATAAGAATTAACACCTTGAAGATACAAAGGGATGGAATTCCTGGTGATGTTTTAGAACAGACTAAAGTAAAAATCTTATAACATACTGAAGGAAAAACTACTGCAAGGGCAATGCAAGCCATCCCCAAACCCAGAAAACTCTTTGGGAGATAAAGATGGGGATGAAAGTCTTCCTTAACCAGAGGATTTTTAATTGGTTGCTTTCCCAGCCAACTCAAAATCACCACAGGCTAAGACTGAACAGCTTAGTTTTGACATCAGATTAGCATACAAAATAATCTTGGCTAATTCCCAACAACAGAAACTTGGAAAGGTTTAGAAAAAAATGTAAAAGAAAGTGAATTCAAACTATGGTCTAAGAACATACAGACACAATCTATGAAACTCATGTAACTCATGTTTGAAACTGTTATCCCCTCTTGAAGAGTCAGTAAAGAGCAAAAATCTTCAGAAATGAAAAGCAGTTGTTATCAAAGAAAAATTACCATGACACGTAAAAATGAACAAATTTTAGAAAAGTTTGAGCAATATAAGCCCTCTTTTGTTTTTAAATTGTTTATCTACCATTACATATGTGTATGTTTTTTCAAAAGCTGGACAATATTCAATAAACTGCACACCTGTGAGACAGGATTTATATTTCAAATCGTTCACTTGGATTACTGAAAAGGTTAGGGAGAACTGGCTTCTCCATTACCACTCTTGTCCTCTTCTAATCAATCCCACACAGCAGCCAGAATGATCTTTTAAAAATGTAAATTATTTCATGGCATTCCTTGTTTAAAACTTTTCAATGGCAGCCTCAGTGTGAACATAATTCAAAATTTTTAATATGGGCTACAAGTCTCTAAAAGTTATCTGACTCCTGCCTATTTTTCAAACCTCATTTTTTACCATTCTTTCTCCCTGTCTCCTATATTCCTGCCACATTAGCTTTCTTTTAGCTCTCTCTCACCTCGTGAGTTTTGCACACATATGCTACTGCCTCCACATGAAGCACTAGTACCGTGATTCTTTGCCGCGTTAATCTATAACTCTTCCTAATGGTCTCCACTAATTTGTCACCTTCTCATAGAGACCTGCCCTTTACTCCCCAATCTAAATTCTGTTCCCTGTTATACTTTCTCATGACACACTGTATTTTCCTCCATATCAGCATCAAGACATACATGCACACATTCACTAAACTTGTTCAACATGTCACTCCATTACACTCTACACTCTGTGAGGTAACCACTGTTATCACTATACCCCCAATACCTAGCACATTGCATAGCATTAGCTAGATATACATTCAATGCTTTCTGAATCCATAATCCAAATTGGTAACGATCTACTTTGGATGGAACTCAACCTCAGAAGAAACAAACAAAAAAAATCAAGACACAGTCTCTATTCTGAAGTTTACAGTTAGAGAATCAAATATTTAGTATTGTTATTCTATCATTATTTATTGAAACTGCCCAAATTTCGCTAAAGAATTCAACACTTAGGGAAAAACCCCAGCTTCATACATAGTTACTTATTGTCTCCCAACCACACTGTGAGCACCTTAAAGAGAAACACTGATTAGGCATAATCTTATGTCCTTTCTTCATATTCTATTATTCTATATTCTATACAATAGTGCTCATACAATAAACTCTGAGAACAAATTTCAATGCAAACTTCATACACTAGTGTACCCTAGCGATGAAGAACATAAACTGCCAGTACCTAAATGCGAAAGTCAAGAACAAATTCTAAATAATAGATGCTTAAGTTGATAGACAAAAATAGATGTTTCCTATTAACATCTGATCTTTTACCAAGTACCCTGGCATATTCAGTACATGAAACTCATGGCTTACTGAACCTGTTTTATCTTTGTCATTTTTCACATCAAAGGCAAGAAAACTATAGCTAGAAATATTCTACTTATTTTCTCATTAATAAATATCAGGAACATTTGTGTAAGACACTGTGCTAGGTATCAGGGATATATTAGTGACTATGATCATCACAGGAATACAAAGTAAGAGTTGTTCTCTGACCTCAAAAAATGTAGAATCTGTCAGAGCAGAAAGATAATGCTCATAGATTATACAATGGAGGTAAACAGAGTGTTTTAGTATCACAAATGAAGTAACTACTCTAAGAAGAATTTCAGCTGAGTTTTGAAGACAAACCGGAGTAAAGCTTCTGGCAATAGGCAGATGACAGCGACACATATGAAAACCTTCCAGCTCTTTTCCAAACAAAAGGAACTGCTGAATAAAGTTATCAGAAAAGAACTTTTGGATAAATAGCTGAGTTTGAAACCAAGAGCAAAAACTTCACAGCTGTCAAAACTCAAAAACAGCTGGGAAGGAAGAAAAACAGAATAGTTTATACCTCTGAGTGGTTGTGGGTAGAGTACAAAACACCAGATAGGAAGGAGTCCAGACAGCAGATCCTTGTAAGCAAAGGGACTTGGAGCTGAACTACCTGCCTAAACCAGGAATGAAAAAGTCAAGAATATCCACAGCCTTCAAAGTCTGCAGTGAAAAACTGAAACTTCAAACCTAAGACACATAGGACTATGCAGTCCCAATTCATACTACCTAAATGATTTACAGACCCCAAACCCAAAACTTGGTATTAAAAGCTGAAAGCTGAAATCAGTGAAACCCATGAAGCCCCCACAGAGACAAAGACTAAAACATCTAGAAGGGATGATGAAAATGTTTTATATCATGATCACTGAAATCCAGGCTACAGGAAAACTATGTACTGTCTGTAAGACAAAGGATTCTCTTTCTTCAACAAATAAACTGCAAAGATAAGAAAACAGATGGAAAGGCCACCTATAGATCAAAAAAGACTTAAGAGAGAGATCAACCAACAGCCAACCTGTAGAACTTATCTAGATCCTGACCCAAATAAGCAAACTGTAAAATTACATACAAATTTCACATTTAAAACTGAAAATTGAATAACTGTATATTCAGTAACAGTAAGAAACTATTAAATTTTTTAGGGGTTGTAAGAGTAAGGTGGCTACTAAAACATTAGCAGACGAAATTATATGATGCCTAGATTTGCTTCCAAATACTATAGGAAAGGGGGATGTGGTAGAACAGATTTACCAAGACTGGCCAAAAACTGGTAACTGTTAAAGCTGGACAACAGACACACAGAGGTCTTCTATCTACTTTTGTGTTTAAATTTTTTAATAAAAGGTTTTTAAAAAATGTCTCCTTTATCTCTAAACAAATGTATCCTTCACCTCTAAAATAAATGAAAGTAACAAATTGTTCTATTTAATACACACGTACTATCTTCACTCATGAGATATATTTACCCGAAAAATTCTCTAATCTCAAAATTCATCTGAAATGTAGCTCTGAAAAAATTCACATTGTAATATAATATTTCCTTTGCTCTTATATTGTATATGATATGTAAATCCTGTAACTGATTACATTGGGGTTCAGATTATAAATTCTTGGATTAAAGTGTCACAGAAGTATTTTAACATAATACACACATAATTAAAAGGTAAATGCTTTCTTTTGAAGACAACACTTAAATGTCTTGCTTCTTATTAACATTTTAATTTCTTAGCTGCTCTACCCTCATTGGTTCCATGTCATACTTTTTTAAATTTAATTCAACTGACCAACATGATTATTCTTATCTTGCAGGGCAAATGCTTTGCTTATTGGCAAGTAAGTCCAAGAGGTTAATACACTCATATTATTAAAAAGCACAAGAAACAGTTAACACTCAAATAAGAGGGCAACCCTTTACTAAAGTTTAAATATGCTGTCCACATATGAAGATGCTATTACATCCACATCCATTTAACAAGAAACTAAGAGTTTTTTCCCCAATCATTATGAGGATGAAATCAGGTCTAGTATACAGATTCTCTAACTCTATCCCTCACTTGAGGGGGTCACTTGTGTAATTTACATGAGTATGTTAATGGTGGAAGAGGCTACCATGATATAAATGATCAAAAAATCTGGGTTAGTAGTAATACCTAACAACGATAACCAGCCATATGTAAGTCAATATGTGTCTGTGATCTCTATTATTTGGTAAGAAGTTTCTCAGCTTCTCAAAGCTTCATTACCAATCTGCGGTGAAAATTAGGTCTATCCAGGAGGCAGTAGAAAGACAGCAGTATAGTTCTAAGAAATACATTCTGTCTCTATATGGAAACTCATTCTGTATTGTAGGTAACCAACTTTAAACAATTTGCTTCCTCTGACTTAGAAGAATTACATGTTTTTAGAAAAATTAGAGAATATGGAAAATAATGTATAAAAAGGAAAAACATTCACTCAATTTTACCATCTAGTGAAAATCACTATCAACATAATAGCACATTTCTTTTCAGTCCTTTTTCTTACTGATTTGCAAGAGCCTTGAGTATGTTTCATAAACTTTAATACTCCATTATGTAAATTAAAACCTTTTTCCATTTCACATTTTTTAAAATTTGTATTTAAGAGAGACACAGAGAGCATGCAGGAGAGGGGCAGAGAGAGGGAGAGAGAGAATCCCAAGCAGGTTCCATGCTGTCAGCAGGGAGCCAAATGTGGGGCTCAATCCCACCACCACGGGATCATGACCTGAGCTGAAATCAAGAGTCAGACGCTCAACTGAGCTACTAGGCACCCCTTAAATTTCTTTATTCTAATTGCACTAATCAACACCTCAGAAATCCTGAATATGCAGTATACAGTTCCAGAAAGAAGTATGAAGTCTAAACACTTAAAAAAATAAAAATAAAAATAAAAAAATCTAGGGGTGCCTGGGTGTCTCAGTTGGTTAAGCATCCAACTCTTGCTTTTGGCTCAGGTCATGATCTCACAGTCAGTGGGTCCAAGCCCCACATCAGGCTCTGTACTGACAGTGTGGAGCCTGCCTGGGATTCTCTCTCTCTCCCTCCATCCTGCCCCTCTCCTGTTCGAGTGCACACTCTCTCAAAATAAACAAAAATAAACTTAAAAAAATAAAAACAAAAAAACTGAATGATACTCAACTATATTTCACTTAAGAAAAAAATCAGTCCAGGGCACTTGGGTGGCTCAGTTGGTAAAGTGGCCAACTTTGGCTCAGGTCATGATCTCATAGTTCAAAGGCTGTTTGAGCCCCGTGTCGGGCTATGTACTGACAGCTCAGAGCCTAGAGCCTAGAGCCTGGAGCCTGGAGCCTGGAGCCTGCTTTTGATTCTGTGTCTCCCTCTCTCTCTCTCTCTGCCCCTCCCCTGGTCACCCTCTGTCTCTCTCTCTCAAAAATAAACAAACATTAAAAAAAAAAAAAGAAAGAAAGAAAAAAGAAAAAAATCAGTCTGGAGTGCCTGGATGGCTCAGTTGGTAGAGCATGCAACTCTTGATCTTGGGGTTGTAAATTTGAGCCCCATATTGGGTATAGAGATTACTTAAAATCTTAAAAAAAAAAACAAAAACAAAAAACAAAAAAAGGAAGAAGAAGAAGAAGAAGAAGAAGAAGAAGAAGAAGAAGAAGAAGAAAAAGAAAAAAATCAGTGGCCAAAAGAAACAACAATGGCAACGATACGGATAATAGAAGGTATCTTATTATAGTCCTGATTTTAATCGGAATGCTTTAAGTGTTTCACCACTAAGTATTCCTGTTTATATATATATATATATTATCTTTTAAGTATGTTTATAATGTCAATCTATTTCCTATTAAAAGTTTAAAGGGAGAGATGTTTAGGTTTTTATATTATGATGATAGTTCCCTGTCTTATTAATATGATGAATTATATTAATAGACACACTGATTTGTATTTGTTATTATTTAGAAATTCTGCCTCATGAATCACAAGTGAGGTTCTCAAGAGATCTTCTTTTTGTTGCTACTTTAGGTTTAGGTATCAGTGTTACGTTGACCTGTTTTGTTTTGTTTTTGAGGGAGGGAAGAGGCAGAGGAAGAGAGAGAATCTCAAGCAGGCTCCAGGTCCAGCACAGGGCCCAACTCGGGCTGGATCCCATGATTGTGAGATCATGACCTGAGCTGAAATCAAGACTTGGACGCTCACTGACTCAGCCACCCAGGCACCCTATGTTGACCTCTTTTCCTTTTTTTTTTAATTGGAAAGAATTAGGTCGGTCTGAAACAGGTTAAGTTCCAGTAGCATCAATTCTTCTCTGAATACACTCAAGAAAGTTCCTGAAGTCAGTGGTAGTTGTTTGCTTGCTGAGGGAGAAGATGTACAAAGGGAGAAATATAATTGTTCAACTTTTTTAAATGGTTTTTAGTCTATTAACTTCTTTGGTCATTTATATTTTCCTAGAAACATAATTTCAGTAAAGTTTTCAGGCAGATTAGCATAGAATTATACACACTCTCCTACAACTAAAGAAGCCATTCTACAATTTAAAAAGCTACTTTCCTCTTTCCAGTGTATCTGTGTGGTTTTATTATTTTCTTTCTTATTCTTAATTTTGAAAATGAGAGCTTTCACTCATGTTTCTTGATTTGGCTAGCTACTGAATCAACTATGTAATTAATTAGTTGAATTATTTTTTTGTATTAAACTACACGGACTTAGTTCTCATTCACACTGACAAATATTTGAGTTTTTAGTTTATTAGGACGATTTCACATTCAGATATCCTATCTTAAAAATTCAATTTTTAACTCAACTGAGACTGGGTGGCTCAGCTGGTTAAGCATCCAACTCTTCATTTAGGCTCAGGTCATGACCTCACAGTTTGTGAGTTCGAGCCTCATGTCAGCCTCCACAATGACAGTGTGAAGGCTGCTTGGGATTCTCTGTTTCTCCTTCTCTCTCTGCCCCTCTCCTGCTCGTGCACATACACACACTCTCTCCCTCTCAAAATAAATAAAACTTAAAAAAATTCAATTTTACTTATTTTATGTATCAAAATAATACATGGTCATAAAAATCCAAGTATTAAAATAAAACAGAAAGGATGTGCAAAGTAAAAAGCAACTGCAATCCTATCCCTTGAATAAATACCATTAAAACTTTGTGTTTCTCTAGATTCTTTATTTCAACACACATAGAAACATACACATATATTCTTCTACTTTAAAACGCACGCAAGTGTGCACGCACACACCCCTGGGTGGCTCAGTTAGTTAAGTGTCTTGACTCTTGGTTTCAGCTCAGGTCATGAGCTCATGGTTGGTGGGATCGAGTCCCATGTCAGGTTCTTCGCTGACAGTGCACAGTCTGCTTGGGATTCTCTCTCCCTCTCTCTCTGCCCCTCCCCCACACTTGCTCGCTCTCTCAAAATAAATAAATAAGCATTTTTTAAAAAAAAAACACACAAACAGGATTATGTTATTCATACTACTTTATAAATAGCTTCTTATTCTCCCCACTTGATGTGCTCTGGCATCTCTACCTCAGTATATACAGCCTCCTCATTCTTTATAACTGCAGTATTATATTCTGTTCCTGTTTGATTAGCATTTAGTTTGTTTCCAATTTTTGCCATCATAAACAACATTGTAGTGAACATCCCTAAATGGAACTTTCCCACATTCACAAGCAGTCCTGTAGGATTAAAATCTGTAAATGGTATTGCGGTTAAAGGATATGAATGATTTCAATCTTTAAGTTTGACAATCTGATAAAGACGGATGTTATTCTTTAAAAACCTTTTTACTGAAGCATAACATAGAGTGTACAACTCATATTTAAATGTAACAATAAATTTTCACAAAGTGAACACACATGTAAACCAACATCTAGATCACAGAGTATTATCAGAATTCCAGGCACCTCCCTTTGTGACCCTGTGTAATCAATACCCTCCAAAGACTAAAAAAGAAAAAAAAAAAAGATCCTCTCCTGACTTCCAACACTTTTGATTAATTTTGATCGTTTCTGAACATTAAATAAATGGAAAAATACACAATATACCCACAGTTTCCAAACTGCACCAAGGGTGCCTGGGGACTGCAAGTTATTTTAAATTTGAGAGAAACGATATTCAACATCTGTATTACACCATGCCAACTACTAGATTGCTATATTCTTTTCAGTGATGTCTAATCTTTGTTAATAAGCTGCCATTTTCAGTGGTTGCTATAATAATAAGTAATGTGTAAAAATCAACATGGAACAGAAAATGAGGGTGGTGGGTGTCCAATCTGATTCCAAGATTTGAGAAGTTGTACAGTGCTGAAAGTATAGATCCCATTACTAACTAATTGTGGTTATTTAAAAATGAAATAAAAGTACTAATTTTTTTTCAATTTTTGTGCATTATTTTAATGGCTCTTAACTTGTTGGGACATAAGTATTACTAAGTTGTTCATATCTACTACTTAATAAACAGAACAGTTTAGGTATTTCTTTTGGCCCACAAGTGCCATGAACCAAGTACCATGAAGGGAGAAAGTCTGGGAGCCTCTGGTGTATATTCCTGTCACTGGTTTCTTTTTTTTTTTCAACGTTTTTATTTATTTTTGGGACAGAGAGAGACAGAGCATGAACGGGGGAGGGGCAGAGAGAGAGGGAGACACAGAATCTGAAACAGGCTCCAGGCTCTGAGCCATCAGCCCAGAGCCTGACGTGGGGCTCGAACTCACGGACCGCAGATCGTGACCTGGCTGAAGTCGGACGCTTAACCGACTGTGCCACCCAGGCGCCCCGTCACTGGTTTCTTACAGTATCACTTGTAAGATTCATTCATATTGTGTCAAACAGCTGCAATTCGTTCATTTTCATAGCATAATATTCCACTACATGACTATTCCACTACTTACTAATTCTACTGATGGTGTGTGTGAATTTTAAAAATTTAAATTCCAGTTTAGTTAACATACAGTGTTATATTAGTTTCAATGTACAATATGGTGATTCAACAATTCTATATGTTACTTAGTGCTCATCACAATGAATGTACTCTTGATTCCCTTCACCTATTTTAACTACCCCCCCACACACCCATCTCCCCTCTGGTAACCATCAGTTTGTTTTCTTTTTTTTTTTTTTTTTAATTTTTTTTTCAACGTTTATTTTTTTGGGACAGAGAGAGACAGAGCGTGAACGGGGGAGGGGCAGAGAGAGAGGGAGACACAGAATCGGAAACGGGCTCCAGGCTCTGAGCCATCAGCCCAGAGCCTGACGCGGGGCTCGAACTCACGGACCGCGAGATCGTGACCTGGCTGAAGTCGGACGCTTAACCGACTGCGCCACCCAGGCGCCCCCATCAGTTTGTTTTCTATATTTAAGACTCTCTTTTTTCTTTGTTCACTGTGAATGTTCTTAAGTGTACATTTCTTGAAGTGGAATTGCTGTGTTCCAGAGTATGTACATGCTCAGTTTTAGCAGACAGGCTAGTTTTCCAAGATAGTTCATCAATTTACACTCCCAGTAACAATGTTTGAGAGTTCTGATTGCTCCATGTCCTAACATTGTTTTGTTTTGCTTCATTTAGTCATTCTGAAGAATGTACACTACCACAGCAATTTCCCAAAATGAGGCTGAGCCCCTTTCATGCAATCATGATTGCTTTCCAAACACTTGCTTGGTCCTTTGAATATTGGTCTTTTTAGGTGCCTATTCAAGTTCTTTTCCCATTAAAAAAAAGGGGGGTATATTAATATTAGATGCAGGATATTTGTCTTTTTAGGTGCCTATTCAAGTTCTAATTCTAATATTAAAATATAGCATTGAATATTGGTCTTTTTAGGTGCCTATTCAAGTTCTTTTCCCATTAAAAAAAAGGGGGTGTATTAATATTAGATGCAGGATGAGTCTTTGATCAGGCATATGTCCTTCAAGCATCTTCTCCCACTTCTCCCACTCTGTGCTTGGTTCTTCATGATCTTAATGTTATCTTTTAATGAATACATGGTCTTAATCTTAACATAATCCAATTTATGAAATTATCCTGATGTTTGGGCCATTTTGTAAATATATCTTTGTTGACATAGTGAGAATTGTTTTCCAAATTTAGGTCAGCAAACCATCCAAAAATGATCACTGCATATGGTGGTAAGGTAAAATCATGATACTTTTCCTCCTATATGGATATCTAATTGACCAGCCTATTTATTTGACTTTCCTTTCCCCACTGTACCACTGTGTTACTTTTATCATAAATCATGCGACAGTATACATATCAGTCTGTTTCTGGACTGTTTTATTCCATCAATCTATTTGTCTATCCATGTGCCAATGCCACATTAATCTTAATTGCTACAGCTTGATACTTGGGTGTGAGTCCTCCAGATTTTTTTTCTTGTTCCTCGTGATTGCTTTGGCTTGATTCTGCATTTCAGTTGAGCATCTTTTGATGTTTACTGGCCATTCATATCTTCCTCTTGTATGAGCTGGCTGTTCAGGTGTTCTGGAAATGAGTTGGTTATTCTTCACATACTGATTAGTATTACATCTTTCTCAATTAGACAATACACCCCTTATAAACATTAAAAAGAAAAAACAGGAGGGGGCACGGCACCTACGTGGCTCAGTCAGTTAAGCATCCAAACTCTTGATTTCGGCTCAGGTCATGATCTCACAGTTTGTGGGTTTGAGCCCTGCATCAGGCTCTGTTATGACAGTGCTTGGGATTCCCTGTCTCCCTCTCTCTCTCTGCCCCTACCATACTGCTTAAGCTATCTCTTGCTCTCTCAAAAATAAATAAATAAATATTAAAAAAAAAAGAAGAAATATAACCCATGTGTCAAATGCTGTCATTTCCATAGTCTTTAAAAAAATGCTTACATTTTTTCCCCTACTTTTTTAATGTACTTAGAAGTATTGATTTTTTTCCTTCTAGGTTCTGGTTTCACGCTTAGAAAAGCCTTCTCCATGCCAAGATGGCATCACAGTGTTGGCAAAATGAGTAACGTAGGACTTCATCTTTTACGTTACGTATTTTTATAATGTTTGACTTTTTAAATTTATTTTTTTTCTTATGTTTATTTTCAGAGAGAGAGAGAGAGACAGCGCACATGCGAGTGAGGTGAGGGGCAGAAAGAGAGGGAGAGAATCACTTGGGGCTCAATCCCACAAACCTTGAGATCATGACCTGAGCTGAAATCAAGAATCGAATGTTTAACTGACTGAGCCAGCCAGTGCCCCTATAATGTTTGACATTCTTTACATTTGTAAAGCACCTTAATAATTTCTTCAAAGACGAAATTTCAGTCATTTCCCACAACAGAATAATGACCCAATAATTTATTCTGATACTTATATGATTTCATTTGCCATACTTAAATCTTTAATACACCTGGAAGTCATTTTAATATATAGTGCGAATATATTCCCCCAAACAGCCAGCTGCCCAAGGTATTTTATTTTCCCCAATTAAGGCATCTGGGTGGCTCAGTCGGTTGAGCATCCGACTTTGGCTCAGGTCATGATCTCACGATCTGTGAGTTCGAGCCCCGCGCTGGGCTCTGTGCTGACAGCTCAGAGCCTGGAGCCTGCTTCCGATTCTGTGTCTCCCTCTCTTTCTGACCCTCCCCCGTTCACACCCTGTCTCTCTCTGTCTCAAAAATATTTTCCCCAATTAAAATACAGCACTGTTAGGGCACCTGGGTGTTTCAGTTAGTTAAGTGCAGCTCAGAGCCTGGAGTCTGCTCCAGATTCTGTGTCTCCCTCTCTCTCTGCCCCTTCCTTGCTCGCTCGCAGGCATGCTCTCTCTCTCAAAAGTAAATAAAGCATTAAAATATAGCATTATCTCTGGGGTGCCTGCCTGGGTGGTTCAATCAGTTAAATGTCCAACTCTTGACTTCGGCTCAGGTCATGATCTCATGGTTTGTGAGTTCAAGCTCTGAGTCAGGTTCTGTTTTGACAGTATGTAGCCTGCTTGGGATTCTCTCTCTTCTTCTCTCTCTGTCCCTCTCTGCTCGCTCTCTCTCTCCCAAAATAAACTTTAAAAAATTAAAATATAGCATTGTCTCTTTACTTAATCATTTAACAAATTCTTTTTAAAATTTTGTTTTAATGTTTATTTTAATTTTGAGAGAGTGTGTGTGTGTGTGCACACGTGTGCAAGCAGGAGGTGGGAAGGGGCAGAGAGAGAGGGACATACAGCATCTGAAGTAGGCTCCAGGCTCTGAGCTGTCAGCACAGAGCCCGACGCAGGGCTTGAACCCACAAACTATGAGATCATGACCTGAGCTGAAGTCGGCCACTTAATCAACTGAGCCACCCAGGCGCCCCGTATCATTTAACAAATTCTTAAATGTGCTTTCACTTCTATTTAGACTGCCTACTATGTTCTATGAATCAATTTATCTCTCTGCTGTTCTTGTGCCAATGCTACACAATTTTAAAATATGTAGCTTTCTAAGGTGCCTGAGTGATTCAGTTGGTTAAGCATCTGACTCTTGATTTCGGCTCAGGTCATGATCTCAGGATCAAGAGATGGAGCCCCACGTCAGGCTCTGTGCTCTCCCTCTCCCTTCCCCTGCTTTTGTGTGCACACGCACGCGCGCGCACACACACACACTCTCTCTCTCAAATACATAAAATATGTAGCTTTCTAATGCACTGGACTACATTATAATGCATATGTCTCCTAAATATTGTGCATCTTGGAAATTTCTTTGACTCCTTTATTCCAATTTCTCCAGATGAACTTCATATTTAGTCACTTTCCTGCACTGGTAAAGTTTTGAGCATCTGATTCATATATCAGATGAATTCACAGCTTAAATTGAGATGAGCTGACATTATAACATATTACCTTACCATCCAGAGATACATGGTATGTTGGGCTATTTATGTTCTTTATGCCCTTCCCCCATAAAGTTTTTAGCTCTCAATTTATTAATCTGAAGAGCTCATTATATGAAAAGATTATTAATTCTTTGGCTGTCAAATATGTTGCAAGATTTTTTTTTCAATTTGTTACCAGCCAATTTTAAAAGAGTACCAAGGATATTAGTTGAGGCTTTATATAGCTATACAACACAAATATACATAGAAAAAGAAAACATTGACTCTAATACCAAGTAAAGGCATTAATTTGTATGGTTTTCTGCATGAGACAAAGCCAAAATCATTGAAGTTAAGACTAAAAATAATAAATTGGGCCACCTGGGTGGCTCAGTTATGAATCTGACTTTGGCTCAGGTTGTGATCTTGCCATTGGTGAGTTCAAGCCTTCCGTCAGGCTCTCTGCCGTCAGCCCAGCCTTCTTCGGATCCTCTGTCCCCACCTCCTCAGCCTCTCCCCTGCTTATACGCTCTCTTTCTCTCTCTCAAAAATAAACAAACTTAAAAAAAAACCTAAAAATAATAAATAGAACACACTGGGGCGTCTGGGTGTCTCAACCAGTTGAGCATCAGACTCTTAATTTCAGCTCAGGTCATGATCCCAGGGTCATGGGATTGAACCCTGTGTCAGGACTTCATGCTCTGTGGAGTCTGCTTAAGATTCTCTCTCTGTCTCTCCCCCTCCCCCTTCAGCCCCACTTGCATGCTGTCTCTCAAATTAAAAAACAACAAAAAAAATTATGGGCACCTGGGTGGCTCAGGTCATGATCTCACAGTTTGTGAGTTCGAGCCCCCGCATTGGGCTCTGTGCTGACAGCTCGGAGCCTGGAGCCTGCTTCGGATTCTGTGTCTCCCTCTCTCTCTGCTCCTCCCCCACTCATGCTGTCTCTCTCTGTCTCTCAAAAATAAAATAAAATAAACCTTTTTTTAAATTAAAAAAAATTAAAAATAAATAAACAGAACACATTACTGAAACACCTCACCTAGCCAAAACTTAACTCTATGGCCAATTTTGTAATTGGAATAGGACACAAAACAGACCAGTCAGCAGTTAAAAAGATCCTAAACTTCATTCTTTAAAAACCCAGCCCTTCACTCTATATTTGCTTTCACTTGGTACACAGCTTTACAATTCCTTCTATTTATCTTTCCATTTCTATACCTAAATGGTTGAGCACTCCTGGTTAAAAGCTATACAGATTCAAAGACATTATTTTACAACATATGGATTTTTATTGAACCATCTATACCACCTGTGACTTTTTAAAATTTTTATTTTTTTTCCACCTGTCACTTTAAAAAAATATATTTTCTAATGTTTATTTATTTTTGAGACAGAGGGAGACAGGGCATGAGCAGGGGGAGGGGCAGAGAGAGAGGGAGATACAGAATCTGAAGCGGCTTCAGGCTCAGAGCTGTCAGCACAGAGCCCGATGTGGGGCTCAAACTCACCAACTACAAGATCATGACCTGAGATGAAATCAGAAGCTTAACTGACTGAGCCACCCAGGCGCTCCTCCACCTGTCACTTTTTAAAACAAATTGTTAATAAACTTCCCTTCCCATATACATCAACAGCCACTTCCAACTTCGGTTTAGCTTCCCTACATAGAAACCACACCACTCCTATCCCTTACTCTCAGCAGATGGTCTTACCTCCTTATTCAGGATAACCATTCTTTGCAAACTTAGCTATGCTGACACCTGAAGTCCCTAACTTGTTCCATTTGATCTTAGAGAAAAAAGTACTCTTTCTCCAACTACAATTTAAGACCCATACCTTAATTTACACATGGTGAAGGAAGAGGCAAGACTCATTAATTAATTCTCTTGTTCCAGGTCTCCACTCCATAATCCATTTCCCACCTAACTTATACAATTAAACTCTCATTCCATTTTCAGCCAATAAATTCAACCAATATATTCTAATGTCGTCCATGCTTTAAAAAAAATCCTGGGGTGCTTGGGTGGCTCAGTCGGTTGGGCTTCCAACTTTGGCTCAGGTCATGATCTCGCGGTCCATGAGTTTGAGCCTTGCATCGGGCTCTGTGCTGAGAGCCCAGAGCCTGGAGCCTGCTTCAGGGTCTGTGTCTCCCTCTCTCTCTGCCCCTCCCCTGCTCATACTGTGTCTCTCTCTCTCAAAAGTAAGTAAACATTAAAAAAAAAAAAATCCCTTCACACTTTACCCTTTCTACATATTTCTCCCTTCCTTTCCTTAGGGAAAAGTCAGCATGCCTACTTCACCTTCCATTCATTCCATTACCCCATCTCCTAAAGCTTTATGACTGTGCCTTTGCCTGAAGCTACTCACAAAAATTAACAGTGACACTGGACTACAACAATCAAGAGGAACTGGGTATTTTTTTGGTTCCACAAATACTATGATTTTGTCTATAACTATGCCTATTGATGGAAGTTGGGACTGCTGAAGGAATCTGATTATGAATTTCTCCTTGGCTCTAAATTGGATAAAATTGGAAACTATAAGCAATCTCTTAAAATGCTCAAAAACTGGGCAAGGGGTATCTTATATTTATATGCATTAAAATGTTTAAAAAGCATTTTATATTTATGTACCAAAACGGTGTTTTAAAGCAAGAAAAGTTCCTTATATTTCTATCAAAGATTCAAGTCCAGGGAATTAGTTCTATAAACGTCTTTCATGAAATAATCGATTACCTCAAAATGCAAAATCTTCTCAAGCAAGAAGGCAGGATAGGTAGGAACTAAATACTAAATATTAGACCTTGATTAAATTACTTAACTTTCTCACCCTTAATACAGGGTTATACCTTACTCTACAGTTTAACTGTGAGGATTAAACAAGACGTGTAAAAGCACTTAGCACAGTTCCAGGAACACATTAAATACCTTCCTTCACTTTAGCGCAATGCCATACTCCAAGATACATACAACTATTTAGAAGTAAAAGTGTACCAAAAAGAAACAATATTAAAACTTTGTGAACTATTTGAAACAGAAAATGTGGCAAAAGCACCATCTGTTTATACTAATAATAATCTTCAAATGAAAGGCTTCAAGTAGAAGCACAAGTTACTAAAAGATGTTCAAGTATTTTGAGGGAATTCAACTACTAAACGTACTTAGCTTGAATTTCCAATGTTCTCCTCTACGGAGTGTAAAAGATTACATAAAATTTAATAAAATGGACAGAGTAAGCATACACACAAAGCTGTAGTTTACCAGGTTGAGAAAGACAAATCTAAACTCACCCTTCCTTGGGAGGAATGGATCTCAAATATACGAAGTTTCCTTAGATATACACAAAAGCAAATCAATGTATCAAAGGGATTTGAATGAATGGAGGCTTTCTTTACTTTAGGGACCCAAATAATAAAATGAATAACCAAAACAAATCCTCTCCAAATATTTATGGGGGGAAAAACATTTTAATTATTAGAATTGGTGTAAAGCAGCTGGCTTGAGTAGAATGTAGCAAGTCGGTTGCTTTCTGAAAAAATATTGTGGGGTGGAGAAGGTGGGCAATCTTCCCAATAAAACAACTGCCATAAAACCCCATACATACATAAGAATATACACATCTGTTAAGTATCAATTTACACTGTTCTGCCAACTTAGTAATCAAGAGGAAGTATTTAAGATCTAAAAAATAAGTCATATTCCACTTCTGGTCACATTTTGCACGGGTGGCTACTGGCAAGTAGGGGTTATCTACGCAGATTCAAGGCAGTGAGGACTGAATAATAAATCCACTGTTCACTTTCAAATGTAGAGGGAGAGGAAAAGGGAGGCTCCGAGTCCGTAAAGTATCTCCTCCCTCTCTAAACACTGCAAAAACTGTCCAAGGCTAAGACATTTACCCCTGGAACTCCTTGGAGAGTGACTTGGGAGACTTTTTGTTCAGATTTCTGAGGGGGAGCTATTTAGGAATGCGGCAAGATTGCAACTTTCAAATACATGAACGTAACTTTAGAATTTAAGTATTTTTTCTTTCAGGAAAGATTTCCCCCCTTTCCTTTCAAATAGTTTACCACCACTCACATATTAACAAAATCTCCAATTCAACCCCAAGTATAAACAAAAACCAATGTTTAAAAAAAATGCCAATAAAGCAGACAACTACTTCTACTAATTCCTCATCTCCCTCTCAATTAGGAACGAAGAACACGAAAGGCGAAACGAACACGAAGCAGAAAAAAAAATGCTTGGCAAGAGAAGAAAGTAAGTAGGAAGGAGGGATAAGAGCAGAGCAAAAAGTTCAGCTGATGGTGACACTTAATATGGCTAAAAAGGGAGAAAATATTCTGAAGACACAGGTGAGAAGTAAAGAACTGAGTGGGACAGGGGAGCAACAGAGGAAGTCCAAGCAAAAGGCCTATGGGGGTGGGGGGCACAGTGTTGGAGGGAACACCAAAATACGCGGAAAGATTCATTAGGAAGAGATACCAATCAAGGCCCAAGAACTTGAGAGACAGAGGATATGGAGACTGAGTATTCCTATCCTGGCAACCACGAGACCGCGCCAGATGTCTGGGGAGGCGATCCTGCTACGAGGGGTGAGGGGTTAACTGCGGGGGCTCGCAGACGTGGAAGGGGGTGCGGCCCTAGGGGTTGCAGCAGGGGAGCGGAGAGCAGGCCTACGGTGCGTACCTTGTAGTAAACATCGAATTGGATGTTCTCGGGCAAGGAGCGGATGTCTCGGCGGGAACGGATGTAGTTGTCCACGACAGCGGAGATGGCGGTGTTATACAGAGTCTCTGGGATCCACTCTAGTTCCACGGCCGCCATCTTCCTTCCCTCCTCCTCCGCCTCCTCCGCCTCCTCCTCCCGAAGGCCCCCGCCTCCCTCCGTAGCGAACTCCTCTGCGGCCCCGGAGGATTCGGACGGGCGGCGGCAGCCACGCGGGCACACGGCAGAAGCGCACGGCCACCCTGGCTCCTTCGGGGCGAGCTGTAGGGCAGCAGCGGCGCACCCAGGCCCGGGAAAACAGCGGCGCACGGGTAGAGAGAGAGCCAAGCCCAGGCCTCACATTCCGGGTTTGAGAGAAACCCGGGTTCCGTCCCAGCACCGAGCTCTGCAGGGGCGGGGCTGCGTGTGCGGCGTCATGACGTCAGCGCACGCTGACGCGCCGGAGGGAAGGAATGCGGCAGGCGGAAAACTTGGGAAGAAAAGAGTGGTGGTTCTTTTCGCAGAGAACGTACTTTCCGAAGGGGCCGCAATTGGGTGGGTGGGGGTGGACTTTTCACACTAAGACGAGTAACGCTCTAGCGTTCCCGATTACACGGGCGCGTCAGTCGTGCCACGGGAGTTCCTAGGCATGGACTGTATCGCGGCTCAGGTAAAAGTTTGGATCCTTCACAAAAGTGCACAGTATCTGCACACTGAAAATTAGGCATTCAGGGAATTCATATGGGTCTCAACACCCTTCTTTAGATTCGTAAGCCAACTTACGAACCTTCGGTCCAGGAACTAAGAGTCGGCATAGGTCATTGTATAACTAACCACTTGCATTTTTGAACTTTTTACAATATTTTCTTTTTCCAAAGAAAACTTACAAACAAAAAATAAGAAGAAAACTCCTGCTGTAGAAGAATTTGGTAGGAAGTTTAGCCTGATTATGGAATTACAAATAGTGGTGAGAGAAAAAGGGCTAATTGCTGGCTGTGTCAGGGGTCAATGGTGAGATAGAAATCAAGATTTCAATTTTCTCCCATAATTCTAGTCCCAGCCTCAGGGGATTGTTGAATAATTGAGAAAACTTGTTTCAGCTCCCTTCCTTACTCAGCCTGAACATCTGCTATTTATGTAACTTAATTTTCCAAGTCGGCCATCTCAACAACTTTATGCAATATCTTTCTGCTCTAGGAATTTAACAAGGAAGTTACTGGCCGTAATTGATGACACTGTTTCATAGTCACTTTATAACAATGCAAAACTTGGAGACAATAATGATAATATGTCCTGACATTTAGAGCTAAAGGAATTGGAAGTGGTTCTTGGAGTTCACCTTGGTATTTTTATGTTAAATGTCTAAATAATTTGGCAAAAAAGAAACACAGTTCTTTTCTCAGTCTATACCAGTTCTATAATCCATGAATCTAGGAAATCTCTGGTTGGCCTTAAGGTAGGGTTGCAAACTGAGCAAGTAGAAAAAATATATAAATGCCCAGTTACATTTTAATTTCAGATAAACAATGAATGGCTTTTAATATAAGTATGTTGTGTACAGCAGTTTTACGCACCCATTTCAAGTCACTGTAGCACATAAGTTTCTTCCAACAAATTCTGCATCAGGAGTTCTTAGATCTTTTGAGGCTGTTTGGACCTTTTTCCACAAAAATGTATAATTATCCGTATATTATCCATGCAAATGTTGCATGGGACATACTTATACTAAAAAATTATTCATTGTTCACCTGAAATTCACATTCGAATAGGCATCTGTATTTTATCCAGCAATCTTACCTCAAGAGATCCATGAATGCCCTGAAATTGAACGCAGATGTTCTAGGAAATTTTGACTGAATCAAGACCTGGGCTCAAGTCCTATAAAAAGATTGAGCTGTGTCAGACACATTTATTGATTGCTATATGGACCTTAGATGCTGCTGGGCAGAGTTAGACATCAAAAATGTATATAGACAGAGGGGTCTCAATGGACAAACAGGCCTCTTGATCCCTTCTTCATTGTTTTAAGATTGAAAGTTATTAAAATGTGTTTGATGGACTGGGAAGCCCTGACCAAGGGTGACAGATTGCCTGAAAGGACAGGACCTCCAAGAAACAATTCAACATGAGGGTTGGAAGAATCGGGACCAAAGTCCTGTACAAAGGACTAAGTATCAAAGGGGAGCGTTGACTCCAGAACTAGACCCATCTGCAGGTTTGGGCCCTCAAGAACTGGCTTAACAAAAAAACCAGTGGAAACTAGGCTATTTTTCTTGTACACTACCATCAACTGAGGGAAGAACGGTTCTCCCTTGTGCCTAGGAAATTAATGAGTCCCAGCAGAACTTGGATTTGAACTCAATAATTATATAAATAATGTCTTGCCATATATTGTACAATAGCATAGCATCTGAGTTTTCAGTGGTCAGGGCCAGGTCATAAACGGGTTTATATGTAATGCTAATGGACTGGGACTTTATCTTAGAGATAATAGGAAATCCTTAAAGGATTGTAAACAGGGAAGTAAAAGGATCAGATTTATGTGTCAGAAAGAAGACAGAAATTATCTATGATGGAAGAGCCAGAAGGTCCAGAAGCATGCACTCTTAGCTATAGGAGGGTAGAATACAGAAGAGGCCTACTAAATTGTCATGACCACCTATACATTTGATGGACAGATGTCCCTTTTATCACGAAGTTACCTCTACAGTGCACCAAATCCTCTTTAAGCCTTGGTAGCCTCAAATTTGGCAGAAGTCTTTCTAGCATACAAAGCTATATGAGGCATGAACCTGGTCCAAAAAGAATCCTAAGAGGCAATCTACATCGTGACCATTTTTAAATTGCAATTACTCCCTTAATCGAGTTGTGGGGTCTAAGTACCTTTCTTTTGAATGTGGTTAGATTGTGTCTGCTTCAACAAGGAAAGTTCAGCAGAAGTGATGCTAGGTCAGAAAAAGCCATACAGAGTCCACTTTGTTCTCTGGAATACTAATTTTTGGATTCCTGAGCCACCATATTAAAAAGAGGAACTACCATGAGGCAACCATGCTCTCAAAAAACCCAAGCCACATGGAGATGCTATGCCTAAGTGCTCCAGTCAACAATTCCAGGTGAGTACAACTTTTGAGTCATCCCAGCTCAGATGCCAGTTATTTCAGTGAAGAAGCTTCCAGATGATTCCAACTCCCAAGACATTTGAGTCACCCTAAGCCAGTGTTCCCAGATGAGGGCTTAAGCACCATGGAGCTGAGACAAGCATCCCTGTTCTGCTCTGAGTTCCTCACCCACAGGAGCATAATAAAGTGATTGTTAATATACCACTAAGGTTGGGTGGTTTATTATGTTATAGTAGATCATTGGAACACCCCATTCCAGTCCCCTAAAGTTCAGGAACGCATCACCTTAGACTGCATATTGAACCTATTCCCTTGCAGGGCTACATATTACTAAGGATATAAATGCATTCATGAAATGATACAATTCACAACCCATGCTAGACAATCTTAACTTTCTGATGAATTGTCCAACCATAGAGTATCAGCATAGAGACAATTTTTGTCCTAAATTTGAAGAATCTTTTTCAGAACCCTCCAAGTCTAAATCCACATATTCAACACCCATTAGCCACAGACCAAAAATCACATGGACCTCAGAAATAAGACTGTCAAGGCACACCTATGACATCACACATCATAGAGGCAAAATGACTAGGTCATGTAACTTGCAGCCACCGAAGAACAGAGCAAGGGTTTGTCAACAAGTTCTTGTCATTTGGGAAAATAATGCAGATAGGAGATTCGGCCCAATTCTCATTCCTCTGTACTATTACCCATATCCCTAGAAAACTTATGCTGCTGATGCTGGTCCATCGTATGGAATAAAGGCTTACAGATCATTCTTGGAAAGACAGACACATAATAATAATAATACAGTGTGAGAAATACTGTGATAGTTTGCACAGGACATTGTGGGAGTACTAAAGAGATACTGAGTTGGTTTGGGATATAGTAATGCTATAACGGTTCCAATGTAGGTTAGTTCTCAAAGTATTCTTAGTTGCAATGAAATTCATAAGAAAAGAACATTTGAATAGATTCATTTGAACAATTATAAGTAAGTTCATTTTGCCATGACACTACACCACGAATTTTGGGGAAATTTCCTAATTATCAGAATGTAAAAAACACATGGAAAAGAGTGAAAATTGTAGTTCTTCAATAGTGACAGTGAAAAGTTTTAGCTTTTTCAATGAGGTAGAAATAGGAACGAGGTAAGTGATATAGTAATAACTCTTGAGCCATCCTAGAGAAATGCCATTATCCTACCTGAGTGATCCCATTCACCTCTAATGCCCCACTGAACATTTTAGTTAAAATATACAAATGATACAGATTTTTAACTTAGATGACAAAATGTACGGTGAACACATTTACTGAGCTTAACAACATACTGAAGAGCTTAGGTCCAGTTTTGGATTTTTAAAGTATGATATATGTATAAGATACAAAGGCAGACTTGGGAAAGGTTTCAAGTGTGGGAAAAAAAAATCTTGATGATTGTTTATGATAGTTGAAGACAAGAGAGTATATAAAAAGAAAGGAAGACTGTGTATTCCAGAGAAGAGAAAAAACTAAGAGATCACATTATAATCTACCCTGTAACATCTCTTATAATGATGTCTTACGTCAATTATATCATGCATGGATGCCTTATCTCCCCAAAGCGCTCATTAACATCTTGAGGACTGGACCATAAATAGTGTGTGTTTCAGATACAAAGCCTTATGTCTTGGTGCACTAGCAGACATAAAGTGAACATTTGGTAATTAGATTGATAAATGGCCTTCCTACCTCTCTTTGCGGGGGGGGGGGGGGGGCGAACCACACAATTTGCTGTTTTGTAAAATATTTATTTTACACTCAAATTTTCAAAAACATACTCTTTAAAGTGTTTTGTTCCTTTTTTAAAAATTGTGGCAAAATATACATAACATTAAATTTACTATTTTAGCTGTTTTTAAATGTACAATGCATTAAGTACATTCACAGTGTTGTGCAGTCATCACCACTATCCGTTTCCATAACTTTTTCATCATCTCCAACAAAAACTCTGTATCCATGAAACAACAATTCCCCATTTACCCCCTCTTCCTGTCCCCGGTAACCTCTAATCTGCTTTCTGTCTCTATGAGTTTGCCTATTCTAAGTACCTCATATAAGTGGAATCATGCATTTGTCCTTTTGTGCCTGGTTTATTTCATTTAGCGTGTTTTCAAGGTTCATCCATGTTGTAACATGTATCAGAATTTCATTCATTTTTTTTTTAAACATTAATTTTTTAAATTTTTTTTTCAACGTTTATTTATTTTTGGGACAGAGAGAGACAGAGCATGAACGGGGAAGGGGCAGAGAGAGAGGGAGACACAGAATCGGAAACAGGCTCCAGGCTCTGAGCCATCAGCCCAGAGCCCGACGCGGGGCTCGAACTCACGGACCGCGAGATCGTGACCTGGCTGAAGTCGGACGCTTAACCGACTGCGCCACCCAGGCGCCCCTCATTCATTTTTTTTTTTAAGGATTTTGTTTTTAAGTAATCTCATCCAGCCTGGGGTTCAAACTCACAATCCCAGGATCAAGAGTCACATGTTCAACCAACTGAGACAGCTAGGCACCCCTATTATTTGTTTTCTGTTTTTGTTTTTGTTTTTTCTACTTTCATTCTTTTTTAAGGCTGAATAATATTTCAATGTATGTATATAATACATTTGTTTATCCAGTCATTTGTTCATGGCCACTTTTTCCAACTTTTGGCAATTGTGAATGACACTGCTATGAACAGAAGCATACAAACATCTGTTTGAGTCCCTGTTTTCAATATTTTTAGACATATACCTAGGAGTATAATTGCTGGACATTTTGGTCATTTTACCTTTAGCTTTTTGAGGAACTGCCAAACTGTTTTCCACCCCCATTTTATATTCCCACCAGCGATTCACAGGGGTTTCCATTTCTGCACATACTCACTAACACTAAAAAAAAAAATTCCATTTTTTCATTTTTTGGATAGTAGCCATCCTAATGACTGTGAAATGTATTAGAATATTTTTGTGTTCCACCAAAATTCATGTTAAAAATATTCAAATTCCAACTTAATTTATAGATGTTTCCTCATGTGTTCAAATAGACGTATATATAAGGATGTTCACACAGCTTATGTGGTTATCAGTTTTAAAATATGTACAGCAACAGTCCTCCCCCTCCCTCCACATTGAGACAGCAGACAGAATGGTTCTATGCCATTTGTTTTTAGTGAGAGGACATGGAAGAGGGAAAACAAGGAACCTTTTATTTGCCTTTGCATTTTAAAAGTCTAGGCCCTGCAGGGAAACAGAAAGAACTTACATGCATGGACAACTCGGTAGATTTGATCAGTAGAGCTTCCCCCTCCCTTACACCAGCCAGTGTCCCAGGAAAAGAGAAAGAATGAAGAGGGAAAACCCAAAGTAAAATGATTATTGTTTATGATAGTTGAAGACAAGGGAGTATATAAAAAGAAAGGAAGACTGTGTATTCCAGAGATTCCAGAGAAAAAGAATAGGAACCTGATAATGGAGGAAGTGCCCTACATGCCGTACCCTGACCACAATTACCCTTCACTTCCACATCTCTGTATGGATCCTAGAGTAGCTATGAAAAGAAGATTTAGGGTGGTCTGAGTGCAGAAGGTTTACTTTCATAAGCAGAATCCAGAAAGGCAGTAAGAATGTACAGTGAGAAGGGCTGCCTGATGACAGGCCCAGGCAGATGAGCCTAAGAACATCACAGGGCTCTCCAGCATGATAGGAGAGTAGTAGAATGACTTTCTTTAATTATTTGGGGGTAACCAGCATTTATGAAGGGCTTTCAGCATCCCAAGAGTTGCTCAGAACAATTTCTGTGCCCAAGAGCCTTACACAGCCTCCCAGAGCTGGTCACTGGCTGCCTGTCACAGGGGCAGAAAATCCAACATACAGAAAGTGCCCATGAGGGAGGAGAAAGAATTTGTCTCTTAAGAACCTCTGAGATCCAGAAGGAGAAAAGTACAGCAGTGATGGGCATGGATTATGGCAAAGATCTAAATAGGACATTGACATCTTGAAGATGCTGATCATTAGCCAGATAAAACAGCTTCAACCCTTTTTGGTTCTCAGATCACATGACTCAAGATTCAAATTCCAGGAATAGAGAGTTTGATTGGTTAGCTTGGGTTACATGTCCACCTTTGGCCAGGGGAGTACAAGGCAATATAATTGACTATTCACCAAGACTATATCAAGTAGAAAAGATTATTTTTACATTTATTTATTTATTTATTTATTTATTTATTTATTTATTTATTTATAAATATAATTTATTGTCAGATTGGCTAACATGCAGTGTGTACAGTGTGCTCTTGGTTTTGGGGGTAATTCCCATGATGCATTTGCATTTTAGGGGCACCTGGTGGCTCAGTCGGTTAAGTGTCTGACTTTGGCTCAGGTCATGATTTTGTGGTTTGTCGGTTCGAGCCCCATGAGACTCTGTGCAAGACAGCTTGGAGCCTGGAAACTACTTTGCATTCTGTGTCTCCCTCTCTCTCTGCCCTCCCCATCTTGTGCTCTGTCTCTCTTTCCCTCTCTCAAAAATAAACAAAACAAACAAAAAACATTAACATTTTTTTAAACATTAAAAAATTTTTAAGTAAAGATTTAATATTTTAGTTTATTTATTTATTTTAATGTTTTTTTTTTTTTTATTTTTGAGAGGGAGAGCAGGGGAGAAGCAGAGAGAGAGGGAGACACAGAATCTGAAGCAGGCTCCAGGCTCTGAGCTGTCAGCATAAAGCCAGATGCGGGGCTCGAACTCACAAACTGAAAGATCATGATCCTGAGCCAAAGTTGGATGCTTAACCAACTGAGCCACCCAGGCATCCCAAAATATTTTCCATTTTAAAGATTCTTTTAATAAAGGGAGGACGTGCTTTGTTTCCAGAGAGAAAGACAATAATGTAAAGATGTGATTTTTACTTTATTCTCAACAATTTCATGTCATTTTTATGGTCAATATAGCATATAGTTGGACTTTATCTTTTAAAAAGATATATAGATTCATGTTAATAAGTGGTATATATAATTTTGCTCTAGTGATCATGGTTTACATTTTCTATCATTGTATATTCTTGTTTCCTTTCTTTTTCCTGTCCCTTTGGCTAAATCGATTTTTTAAAAATCTGTGTTGTTTAAGTACTGTACCCTATTTCCATTTTTAGACCGGTGATTTTTACCTTTTATAAAATAATAGTTATTGTTATTTTCTAATTATAAAAGTTATACATACCCATGAAAAGAAATTTGGAATAAATAGAAAAGTAGGAGAAATTTTGCTGTAATCCCACCATGTAGATGTTAATCACTGTTAATATCTTTAAACTTTTTATGTCTTTAAATTTTTTTCAAAGAAGTAATGCACACTTCCTGTAACAATTTCAATTAATACATGGACACCATAGTGGACATATTTTATTTTTGCTTGTCCTGTATCTATTTCTTCCTTTTCTGGTAACAATATCCTGATTTCCCTTTGAGGAACTCTCTCTTTTCCTCATTTTCAGTCCATATGTTTCAGATGGGACTGATCCCACCCCTCAGCTCCAAGCACAAGACTCAGGTTTGGTCAGTGATAAGAACCCAGGCTAGACTAATGAGAAACAATTCTAGAATATTGATTGAAACTGTTGGGAAAAAGAAATTCTCTTTCTCTGCTGTGACAAATAGAATATGGTGGAAAGCATACTATGACTTCCAAGGACATAGCTTCCACTCAGTGTTCCCCTTGAATTATTCATTCTGGGGTAAGCCAGTCACCATGTTATGACCCCTATAGCCTTGTGAAATGGACCTGAAAAGAGGAGCTGAGGCATCAGTAATGTGAGTGAACCATCTTGAAAGGGGGCCCCTCCACACTCAGCTGCGATTTCAGAAGACTGCAACTCCACCTGACATCTTGACTGAATCTTCATGAGAAATCCCAAGCCAATGCTGTTCAGCTAAGCTCCTCCTGACCCAAAGAAACCTTGAGAGGCAATAAATGTTTGTTGTGGCTTTAAGTGATGAAGTTTTAGGGTAATTTGTTATGTGGCAATAGATAACTAATAGAAGACTTAAGCCAATGAGAACATGGCATTCCCAGGTAAACTCTATTAGTTTAGGAACAGCCATATTACTAAACTGTCCCAAATCTACCAAAGGGACAGGCTTCCTTTTTTTTTTTTTTCAAATAGTTAAGTGAGCAACTCTCTTCCACTTATCCATAAACATTAAAACCTATATTCAGATTGTAACTGGCAAACATTCTATTATCATAAAGGAAGCCTAGTTTAGGATGAATATAATATTGCAGGGTACAAATCACACAGATCAAATAAAGTGGGTCCTTGGTGAAATCATTGAGCTATAGAAATAACCATAAACCCCTCCTTAACTTTACCCTTCCAGTTATATGAGCCAATACATTTCCTTATCATTTTACCCACAAAAACCTTCTTTTGTTGGCACGTGTTTTAATATAAAACATCTCCCTTTATTTTCAAACTGTTTTAGTCATATTATTTCAGGTGTGTCTTTGGGGATTTTTCTTTTCTCAACACAAGTGCCTACAAATGGGAGAATTTACTGCATTTACTTTTTTGTACTTAAATCATATCTATTCTTATTATTGCTATTTTGGCTCATGCATTCTATGTATTTTACTTTCCTGATCTTTAGTAATTTTGAAGTCCTATATCAGTGGTTGCAAATTGATAGTTTATATTCAGCCCACAGATATGGTTGGGTTTTCTTTTTGTTTTTGTCTTGGCCTCATAGAGTATTTAAATTTTTTTGATCTAATATTTAAAATTCTGGATATTTCACATAGAAATTCAGGTATCTGTCTAGCCACACTTGAAAAACCAGAAGATCTATAATAAGGTGCTCCTAGCATGGCAACAATCATCTGGAACTAAATGGTGGCTGGTCCCCTATAGGAGGTATGTGCCCTCTGGTCTACCATATTTTTCACCATTTTGTGTTCTTCTTTTCAAGGTGGAAAGTAAATCTCACTTTGTATTTATAATCTTTGTTTGCACTTTTGTTTTCTTATGGTAGAACATGCCTCTGTTCTCATGGTATGATCATTTTTATTAAAGACTGAAGAGGGCCATTGCCATGGACTGAATTGTGTCCCCTGCCCCCCATATATATGTTGAAGTCCTAACCCTCAAGTGATAGTATTTGGAGATGGGGCCTTTGGGCAATAATTAGGTTCAGAGGCAGTCATGAGAGTGGGACTCTCATGACGGGATTAGTTCTTTTATAAGAAAAGATACCAGAGGGCTTGTTCTCTCTCTGTTCTATGTGAGGACACAACAAGAAGGCAGCCATCTGTAAGCCAGGAAGAGAGCTCTCACCGGAACTAGATTATACTAGCACCTTGTTTTCAGACTTCTAGCCTCTGGAACTGTGGGAAAATAAATTTCTGTTGTTTAAGCCAACCAGTCTATGGTATTTATTATGGTGGCCTGAGCTGAACAATACAGCTATGTTTCAAGGGAAAAAAAAAGGTAAGACTGCTTACTTCTATGTTACCTCTCTGACCCCTGTGGACATTTGAGTTTGCAATTTTTGTTTCCGTCCTTTTTCTCTTTTACATGTGGTTACCCATAAATTGTTAAGAATTATGATGGGAAACAACATTTTTTATAACCATCAGGATACATTATCTAATTTTTGCTCCCCTATAAACAATTATTTTATTTTATTTTATTTTATTTTATTTTATTTTATGTATTGGTTTAACAACAGAAACTTATTTTTCTCACAATTTTGGAGGCTAGAAGTCTGAGATGAGGATGTTGACAGAGTTTCTCATGTAAAGCTTATATCACTTTTACCTAAATTTATTACTAAGTACTTTCAGGGTATTTTTGCTATAACTAATAATTTCCACTACAGATTGACCTATATTTTTCTAAGTATTGCTGCAGTAGAAAAAAATGGGTTGATTTATGTTTATGTTTATTCCTTCCATTCACATTACCCAATTTTTTTAACATTTTATTTTTTTTTAATTTTTTAATGTTTACTTTTGAGAGAGAGAGAAACAGAGTACAAGCAGAGGAGGGGCAGAAAGAGATGGGGACACAGAATCCGAAGCAGACTCTAGGCTCCAAGCTATCAGCACAGAACCTGACGCGGGACTTGAACCCACAAACCATGATATCATGACCTGAGCTGAAGTCGGATGCTTAACTGACTGAGCTACCCAGGTGCCCCCACATTACCCAATTTTTTGATGGATTCTAAACGTCTTTAATTTTTTCTTGGTTGCTTGCATTTTATGGAAATATAATCCATCAGCAAAAATAGAGCATTTTATTCTTGTTTTTCTAGTGTTTATGCAAGACATTGGATGCTCAAAAACTTCTAAGGCAATGAATAATAATGTTGACAATAGACATACCTGTCTAGTTCCTAATTAAATTCAAATCTTTTTTTAACTATTGATTTAATTTTATAACTCTACAAATTTTACCTTTTCAGAATTTCAAAAAACTTGAGAAACATAAAATTTTTTTCATTTCACTAAAACACCTCAAGTCCAATATAAAATGTGCTCTATATGGGGCGCCTGGGTGGCGCAGTCGGTTAAGCGTCCGACTTCAGCCAGGTCACGATCTCGTGGTCCGTGAGTTCGAGCCCCGCATCGGGCTCTGGGCTGATGGCTCAGAGCCTGGAGCCTGTTTCCGTTTCTGTGTCTCCCTCTCTCTCTGCCCCTCCCTGTTCATGCTCTGTCTCTCTCTGTCCCAAAAATAAAAAAATAAACGTTGAAAAAAAAATTTTAAATGTGCTCTATGACTATCATAATTTAATTTCAAAGGCCTATATTTTTATGGGGTTAGTTTTTTGGAGAAAAAAGTCTGTATCATATTTTATTAGTACCTATTTTTAATATCTTACTTATATAGAGAAGTTGTATGGCAAAAAAAACCCCAGAGCTATTGAATTTAGTCAAATACATTTTCACTATCTACTGATCTACCAACATGAATTGTTTATTTTAGTGTGTTTTAATAATTATTATTTATTTATGGATATTAAAATAAACTTGCATTCCTTAAACTCTAAAAAACAAAAAAAGATGTTGACAGAGTTGATTTTTTCCGAGGCTTTGCATCTTGGCTTGCAGATAGCTACCTTCTTCCTGTGTCTTCACCTGGCATTCCCTCTGTGCATTCTATGTCCTAATCTCATCTCTTTAAAAAAAATATTTGTTTATTTGTAATTTTTAAATTTTTAAAAAATTCCAGTATAATTTACATACAGTGTTATATTAGTTTCAGGTGTATAATGTAGTGATTCAACAATTCTATACATTATTCAGGGCTCATCATAAGTGTGCTTTTAATCTCCTTCACCTATTTCCCCCATTCCCCCTTTCACCTGCCCTCTAGTAACCACCAGTTTGTTCTCTATATTTAAGATGCTGGGTTTGTTGTTTGTCTCTTTTTTGTTTTGTTCCTTTTTTTTTTTAATTAAAAAATGTTTATTTATTTTGAGAGAGAGAGAGAGAGAGCATGTGTGCATGCATGAGTGGGTGAGGGCTAGAGAGAGAGGGAAAGAGAGAATTCTAAGCAGGGATCTGTGCTGCACTGTCAGCACAGGCCCAAGGCATGGCCTGATCCCACAAACCGTGAGATCATGACCTGAACCAAAATCAAGAGTCGGACACTCAACTAACTGAGCCACCCAGGTGCCCCCTTTGTTTGTTTTGTTTCTTAAATTTCACACATGAATAAAATCATATGGTATTTGTCTTTCTCTGACTCGCTTATTTCACTTAGCATTATACCCTCTAGATCCATCCATGTTGTTGCAAATGGCAATATATATGTATATAATATGTATATATGTGTATATACACATATATTATGTATATATATAATGTAAATAATGCTACGATAAACATAGGAATGCACATATCTTTTCATATTGGTGTTTTCATATTCTTTGGGTAAATACCCACTAGAAGAATATTGGATCATACAGCAATTCTATTTTTAATTTTTTGAGGATCCACTATATTGTTTTCCACAGTGACTGCACCATTTTACATTCCCGCCAACTGTGCACGAGTTTTCCTTTTTCTCCACATCCTCACCAACACTTGCTGTTTCTAACATGTGTTTTTGATTTTAGCAATTCCAACAGGTGTGAGATGATATCTCATTGTGGTCTTGATTTGCATTTCCCCATTGATCAGTGATGTTGAACATCTTTTCATGTGTCTGTTGGCTTCTTTGGATGAAAATGAGTTAAAAAAAATGCTCATCACAACAGTCAAATGACATCAAGGTGTCTTCTTTGGAGAAATGTCTTTTCGTGTCTTCTGCCCATTTGGATTATTTGGGGTTTTTTGAGTTGTAGAAATTCCTTACATATTTGGATATTAACCCTTTAGCAGATATGTCATTTGCAAATATCTTCTCCCATTCAGTAGGTTGTCTTTTAGCACTGTTCATTGTTTCTTTTGCTTTGCAGAAGCATTTATTTTGATTAAGTCCCAATAGTTTATTTTTGCTTTTGTTTCCCTTGCCTCAGGAGACATATCTAGAAAAATGTTGCTATGGCAAATATCAGAGTCATTTCTGCCTATGTCCTCTTCTAGGGTTTTTATGGTTTCATGTCTCACATTTAGGTCTTTCACCCATTTTGAGTTCATTTTTGTGTATGGTGTAAGAAAGTGGTCCAGTTTAATTCTTTTGCATGTAGCTGTCCAGTTTTCCCAACACCATTGGTTGAAGAGACTTTTTCCTATTGCATATGTTAGAGGATACTTTTACCAAGACTTTATTCTCCCCTTCCTTTTACCCTACTTTCACTTTTATTGTGAGTCAGTTCAAGATTGCTATTAATTTTTCTTATTTTGTCTCTCCTATTTTAAGAATTTCTTCTAGGAATCACCTTAAACTTCAAAATCACTTTACCAACAACTATTTATACTTAACTCTAAGCTTTCCAGTTTCTTTGCTTATCACTATTTCTTATATATCATGCTTTTTTTGAGCTTTTTATTGTGATTAATTTTTTTATTAAGGACAAAAAACTGTTGATAGATGGTTTGCACTCCCTCAGAACTTGTGTCAGTCACTGAGCTGTTCAATTTCCCCTGAGCTAGGCCTCCCACACCAAGGCTGCAGCATTCTGCTGGCAGGCTTTATCCTAGGGGTGATACATGGGCACAGAACAGATCTGCAAAAGAAGGCCCTCCCAGGCAAGAAAGCAAAGGAGGTGGTGGTCTTAAGGTGTTTCATTGATGTCATTTGACTGTTGTGATGAACATTTTTTTTTAATTTTCTCTTTTTCCATTTTGGTTGCCTAAAATTAGTTTGATCTCAGCCAGCTGATCTCTCTGACTGCCACAGTAATTTGCCACTTCAGACACAGCTAGGTATAACAGCCTAGGATCATGATCTTTTCCCCTTAAAACAGTTAGCAGAATTTCATTGTTATTTTTCATCTACATATGAGAATGCATGGAATCTTATGAGTTTCTACTTATCTTTGGAATAAGAAAGTCCTCAGGATTCATTTGGAATCACCTTTGATTCCCTTCTTTCTCACAGTGCATATCCTACCCACCAGGAAATCTGGTTAGTTCCTCCTTCAAATTGCATGTAGAATCTGATTACTTCACACCGTATCTATTGCCACCAGCCTGGTCTAAGCCATCATCATCTCTCCCCTGGATGCTGAGATAGTTCCTAAAATGATCTCACTGTATTCGCTCTTGTTATTCCTCTACTCAAAACCCTGCAATGGTTCCCCTTTCACTCAAAGTAAAAACAAAACCTTTGTAATAGCCAACAAGACTCCACAAAACTTGAAGTTCCTCCCACCCTACTTCACCTCCCTGATCTGATCTCCTAATGCTTTCTTCTTCATTCTATTCCAACCACAGTTGTCATCTTGCCCCTCTGTTTTCTCTGCCTGGAACACTCTTCCCACAAATAACTTCACTATTGATTTGCTTGCCTTCTTTAAGTCTTTACTCAAATGATACCTTTCAAATGAGACCTTCATTGGTCACCCTAAATAATGTTGTAACTAGCCCTCCAACCCATCTACTCCAGATCCTCTCCTTTCTCTGCTTTATTTTTCCCATAACACTTACAGTCTTCTCACATACTACATATTCTCATAATTATTATGTGTATTGTTTATTGCATCTTCTCCTGCTGGAATGAAGTTCCACAAGGGCAGGGATTTTTGTCTGTTTTGTTCATTGTTATATTTCCAGTGGCTAGGGCAGTACCCAGCACATAGCAGGTACTCAATAAATATTTGTTGAATTGAATGTATGCAATATATCTAAATGTGGCTTACCTTTTAGGAACCTAAAATAAAGACAATACCAGCTTATATTTTTTTCCCAAAAAGAGGTAATCTTTGGGGAATTCTCAATGCACAAGGTTGTTTGTTTGTTTGTTTGTTTGTTTGTTGTTTGTTTTCTTTTGTTTTATCTCCAAATGAGATAGTCCCAAACTTTAGAAAATTGTCTATATAGTTGCTTCTCTGCTCCAAACCTTTCAATAGACTTAGATCCATAGAAATTACATCAAGATTAAAGTGGGAAATGGGTTCCTCTTTAGTTTCCAGAAAAAAAATTTTTTTTACAATTCTTGAATCATTTCATCAGGAAGTTGGAAAGATAGGAAGTAGAAGTGTGTGATTTGTTCACTACCTTGGCCAATTCAACATCTGTTTTTTTTTTTTAATTAATTTTTTTACTAAACAATATTTAACACATTTCTGACTTCTACTTAAAATGGTACTTTGTTGTTTTTTTTTTTTAATTTTTTTTAACGTTTATTTATTTTTGAGACAGAGAGAGACAGAGCATGAACAGGGGAGGGTCAGAGAGAGGGAGACACAGAATCCAACACAGGCTCCAGGCTCTGAGCTGTCAGCACAGAGCCCGACGTGGGGCTCGAACTCACGGACCGTGAGATCATGACCTGAGCCGAAGTCGGCCGCTTAACCCACTGAGCCACCCAGGAGCCCCTAAAATGGTACTTTGAACAACCGTAGGTTTTTTTGTTTCTTTTTTGTTTTGTTTTGTTTTGTTTTTTTGCCAAAGATCCCTCTTGCAAAACTCCATTATAGAAACAATGAAGGTATTTAAAAAATAAACAAGTAAGGATAAAGAAAACAAAAATGATAATAGCAATCATATTTTGGCAACTGGAATGGAGATGGATGGGTATTAACTGACTTAGCAGATCTTAAGGCAACAATGGAGAAAACAGGGAATCAATCTGATTTGTATCAGAGAAACTCATAAAAGACTCATAAGTTGGTGGCACCAGACACTTCTGAATTGGGGGAAAATGAGAGGCTAAAGACAGAAAGATTGAAAATCTGATTAGGAAATGTTAGGCTCCCGGGTGCCCACCCACACATCTGCTGACAAAACAACTTTTGCTTCTTCCATCCTGGCAGAAGAATGGAAGCTTGTTCTTTAGAAAGGGTAAAATACAGGGTCACTGGACTAGGTGATACCAGGTTCATTTGAAGGTAAGGGTTTCACACTAGAAACAAGTATACTAAATAAAAATTCTTATAACAAATCTTGAGGTGCCTGGATAGCCCAATCAGTTAAGTGTCCCACTCTTGATTTCAGTTCAGGTCATGATTTCACGGTTCATGAGTTCAAGCCCCGCATCAGGCTCACTGCTCTCAGTGCAGAGCCCACTTTGGATCCTCTGTCCTTCTCTCTCTCTTCCCTTCCTACACTCATACTCTTTCACTCTCAAAAATAAACTAAAAGCATATATATATATGTATATATATACATATATATATATATAGTTGTTGAGATACTTCCCTACCCCTGTCCTTCCTGACTCAGCTCCCAGAATGCTAACATCCAGGTCCACATCTGTCATTCAAGAGAAGAGGCTTCTCTAGAGAGTCTGATCAGCCCAAAACAGCTAAAGAAAGTGACATCAATGGTTCCTTGATAAAACAGCTAAGTCAGGTTGCCATATAGTAAAGGCCACAGTGAACAATTCCTACCCACATAAAGAGGCTAGAAGTGCAATATTAAATATGAGCACTTAGCCACACATCATCAGACATTAAATGAAAAATCTAACATGAAACACAATAACTAGGGAAAAAAAACAGAAAAAGCAACTTGGAGGAAATCTATATCATACGAAAGAAGAAAACAAATAAAAAAACTATTTCTCATAGCTTCAGAGATATTTCATCTATAAAACAAGAATAAGTTGCAATTAAAATGGACTTTAAATTTTTTTAAAGAGACCTTATTTTTTTAATGTTTATTTATTTTGAGAGAGAGAGAGTGAGTTGGGGAGGGGCAGAGAGAGAGGGAGAAAGAGAGAGAATCTCAAGCAGGTTCCACACTCAGCACAGAGCCTGAGGCAGGGCTTGATCTCACAAATCCTGAGATCATGACCTGTGCCAAAATCAAGAGTCGAGACACAACTGACTGAGTCACCTGGGCGCCCCTAAATTCTAAATTTTAAAGAGCAATACAAAGTCTTGGAAATTGAAAATATGATCACAGAAATTAAAATCTTGGCTGTAGTTTGGGATTCTGACTTGAAGAGATCTCCCTGAAAATTGAGAAAAAACTAAAAACTAAAAAAAAAAAATTATAGAAGAGAAAACAATGTAGGATCAGACTGAGAGGAGTAACATTTTCAAAGAGTAGGAGTTTTGTTTGTTTTTTGCTTTTAAAAGGGAGAAGAGAGAAAAATAGAGGGGAGAAAAATAATCCAGAAATAATTTAGGATTTTATTTTATTTTATTTTATTTTTTTTTTACTGAACCACAGGACATGAGTTTCTAGACAGAAAAGGTCTACCAAGTGTCTAGTAAACATGGATGAACACAGGCTTCCACCAAGGCTTATCACTGTGAAATTTCAAAGCACCAAGGATAAAGAATAAATCCTTCCAGCAGGATTTTAAAACACAGTAAAAATGACAGTAAACCTATCAGCAGGAACATTACTATGAAAATATTTAGGTTGCGGCAAGATGGCGGCTTAGGAGGACGCTGGGCTCACCGCACGTCCTACTGATCACTTAGATTCCATCTACACCTGCCTAAAAAACCCAGAAAACTGCCAGAGGATTAGCAGAACGGAGTCGCCGGAGCCAAGCGCAGACGAGAGGCCCACGGAAGAGGGTAGGAAGGGCGGCGAGGCGGTGCGCGCTCCACGGACTGGCGGGAGGGAGCAGGGGCGGAGGGGCAGCTCGCCGGCCAAGCAGAGCCCCCGAGTCTGGCTTGCAAAAGCGGAGGGGCCTGACGGACTGTGTTCCCACAACAAGCGCGACTTAGCGTCTGGGAGGTCATAAGTTAACAGCTCTGCTCGGAAAGCGGGAAGGCTGGAGGACAAAGGGAGGGAGAGCTGCTGAGCCCCCTGACAACAGAGCTCAGTTTGGTGGGGAACAAAGGCGCTCGCCAGCGCCATCTCCCCCGCCCATCCCCCAGCCGAAATCCCAAAGGGAACCGGTTCCTGCCAGGGAACTTGCTTGCTCCGAGCAAACACCCAACTCTGCGCTTCTGCGGAGCCAAACCTCCGGCAGCGGATCTGACTCCCTCCCGCTGCCACAGGGCCCCTCCTGAAGTGGATCACCTAAGGAGAAGCGATCTAAGCCTGCCCCTCCTGCCCCCGAGCACCTTGCCTACCCACCCCAGCTAATACGCCAGATCCCCAGCATCACGAGCCTGGCAGGGTGCAAGTAGCCCAGACGAGCCACACCACCCCACAGTGAATCCCACCCCTAGGAGAGGGGAAGAGAAGGCACACACCAGTCTGACTGTGGCCCCAGTGGTGGGCTGGGGCAGACATCAGGTCCGATTGCGGCCCCGCCCACCAACTCCAGTTATACACCACAGCACAGGGGAAGTGCCCTGCAGGTCCTCACCACGCCAGGGACTATCCAAAATGACAAAGCGGAAGAATTCCCCTCAGAAGAATCTCCAGGAAATAACAACAGCTAATGAGCTGATCAAAAAGGACTTAAATAACATAACAGAAAGTGAATTTAGAATAATAGTCATAAAATTAATCGCTGGGCTTGAAAACAGTATACAGGACAGCAGAGAATCTCTTGCTACAGAGATCAAGGGACTAAGGAACAGTCACGAGGAGCTGAAAAACGCTTTAAACGAAATGCATAATAAAATGGAAACCACCACAGCTCGGCTTGAAGAGGCAGAGGAGAGAATAGGTGAACTAGAAGATAAAGTTATGGAAAAAGAGGAAGCTGAGAAAAAGAGAGATAAAAAAATCCAGGAGTATGAGGGGAAAATTAGAGAACTAAGTGATACACTAAAAAGAAATAATATACGCATAATTGGTATCCCAGAGGAGGAAGAGAGAGGGAAAGGGGCTGAAGGGGTACTTGAAGAAATAATAGCTGAGAACTTCCCTGAACTGGGGAAGGAAAAAGGCATTGAAATCCAAGAGGCACAGAGAACTCCCTTCAGACGTAACTTGAATCGATCTTCTGCACGACATATCATAGTGAAACTGGCAAAATACAAGGATAAAGAGAAAATTCTGAAAGCAGCAAGGGATAAACGTGCCCTCACATATAAAGGGAGACCTATAAGACTCGTGACTGATCTCTCTTTTGAAACTTGGCAGGCCAGAAAGAATTGGCACGAGATTTTCAGGATGCTGGACAGAAAAAATATGCAGCCGAGAATCCTTTATCCAGCAAGTCTGTCATTTAGAATAGAAGGAGAGATAAAGGTCTTCCCAAACAAACAAAAACTGAAGGAATTTGTCACCACTAAACCAGCCCTACAAGAGATCCTAAGGGGGACCCTGTGAGACAAAGTCCCAGAGACATCACTACAAGCATAAAACATACAGACATCACAATGACTCTAAACCCTTATCTTTCTATAATAACACTGAATGTAAATGGATTAAATGCGCCAACCAAAAGACATAGGGTATCAGAATGGATAAAAAAACAAGACCCATCTATTTGCTGTCTACAAGAGACTCATTTTAGACCTGAGGACACCTTTAGATTGAGAGTGAGGGGATGGAAAACTATTTATCATGCGACTGGAAGCCAAAAGAAAGCTGGAGTAGCCATACTTATATCAGACAAACTAGACTTTAAATTAAAGGCTGTAACAAGAGATGAAGAAGGACATTATATAATAGTTACAGGGTCTATCCATCAGGAAGAGCTAACAATTATAAATGTCTATGCGCCGAATACCGGAGCCCCCAAATATATAAAACAATTACTCATAAACACAAGCAACCTTATTGATAAGAATGTGGTAATTGCAGGGGACTTTAATACACCACTTACAGAAATGGATAGATCATCTAGACACACGGTCAATAAAGAAACAAGGGCCCTGAATGAGACATTGGATCAGATGGACTTGACAGATATATTTAGAACTCTGCATCCCAAAGCAACAGAATATACTTTCTTCTCGAGTGCACATGGAACATTCTCCAAGATAGATCATATACTGGGTCACAAAACAGCCCTTCATAAGTTTACAAGAATTGAAATTATACCATGCTTACTTTCAGACCACAATGCTATGAAGCTTGAAATCAACCACAGGAAAAAGTCTGGAAAACCTCCAAAAGCATGGAGGTTAAAGAACACCCTACTAACGAATGAGTGGGTCAACCAGGCAATTAGAGAAGAAATTAAAAAATATATGGAAACAAACGAAAATGAAAATACAACAATCCAAACGCTTTGGGACGCAGCAAAGGCAGTCCTGAGAGGAAAATACATTGCAATCCAGGCCTATCTCAAGAAACAAGAAAAATCCCAAATACAAAATCTAACAGCACACCTAAAGGAACTAGAAGCAGAACAGCAAAGGCAGCCTAAGCCCAGCAGAAGAAGAGAAATAATAAAGATCAGAGCAGAAATAAACAATATAGAAACTAAAAAAACTGTAGAGCAGATCAACGAAACCAAAAGTTGGTTTTTTGAAAAAATAAACAAAATTGACAAACCTCTAGCCAGGCTTCTCAAAAAGAAAAGGGAGATGACCCAAATAGATAAAATCATGAATGAAAATGGAATTATTACAACCAATCCCTCAGAGATACAAACAATTATCAGGGAATACTATGAAAAATTATATGCCAACAAATTGGACAACCTGGAAGAAATGGACAAATTCCTGAACACCCACACTCTTCCAAAACTCAATCAGGAGGAAATAGAAAGCTTGAACAGACCCATAACCAGCGAAGAAATTGAATCGGTTATCAAAAATGTCCCAACAAATAAGAGTCCAGGACCAGATGGCTTCCCAGGGGAGTTCTACCAGACGTTTAAAGCAGAGATAATACCTATCCTTCTCAAGCTATTCCAAGAAATAGAAAGGGAAGGAAAACTTCCAGACTCATTCTATGAAGCCAGTATTACTTTGATTCCTAAACCAGACAGAGACCCAGTAAAAAAAGAGAACTACAGGCCAATATCCCTGATGAATATGGATGCAAAAATTCTCAATAAGATACTAGCAAATCGAATTCAACAGCATATAAAAAGAATTATTCACCATGATCAAGTGGGATTCATTCCTGGGATGCAGGGCTGGTTCAACATTCGCAAATCAATCAACGTGATACATCACATTAACAAAAAACAAGAGAAGAACCATATGATCCTGTCAATCGATGCAGAAAAGGCCTTCGACAAAATCCAGCACCCTTTCTTAATAAAAACCCTTGAGAAAGTTGGGATAGAAGGAACATACTTAAAGATCATAAAAGCCATTTATGAAAAGCCCACAGCTAACATCATCCTCAACGGGGAAAAACTGAGAGCATTTTTCCCTGAGATCAGGAACACGACAAGGATGCCCACTCTCACCGCTGCTGTTTAACATAGTGCTGGAAGTTCTAGCATCAGCAATCAGACAACAAAAGGAAATCAAAGGCATCCAAATTGGCAAAGATGAAGTCAAGCTTTCGCTTTTTGCAGATGACATGATATTATACATGGAAAATCCGATAGACTCCACCAAAAGTCTGCTAGAACTGATACAGGAATTCAGCAAAGTTGCAGGATACAAAATCAATGTACAGAAATCAGTTGCATTCTTATACACTAACAATGAAGCAACAGAAAGACAAATAAAGAAACTGATCCCATTCACAATTGCACCAAGAAGCATAAAATACCTAGGAATAAATCTAACCAAAGATGTAAAGGATCTGTATGCTGAAAACTATAGAAAGCTTACGAAGGAAATTGAAGAAGATTTAAAGAAATGGAAAGACATTCCCTGCTCATGGATTGGAAAAATAAATATTGTCAAAATGTCAATACTACCCAAAGCTATCTACACATTCAATGCAATCCCAATCAAAATTGCACCAGCATTCTTCTCGAAACTAGAACAAGCAATCCTAAAATTCATATGGAACCACAAAAGGCCCCGAATAGCCAAAGGAATTTTGAAGAAGAAGACCAAAGCAGGAGGCATCACAATCCCAGACTTCAGCCTCTACTACAAAGCTGTCATCATCAAGACAGCATGGTATTGGCACAAAAATAGACACATAGACCAATGGAATAGAATAGAAACCCCAGAACTAGACCCACAAACGTATGGCCAACTCATCTTTGACAAAGCAGGAAAGAACATCCAATGGAAAAAAGACAGCCTCTTTAACAAATGGTGCTGGGAGAACTGGACAGCAACATGCAGAAGGTTGAAACTAGACCACTTTCTCACACCATTCACAAAAATAAACTCAAAATGGATAAAGGATCTAAATGTGAGACAGGAAACCATCAAAACCTTAGAGGAGAAAGCAGGAAAAGACCTCTCTGACCTCAGCCGTAGCAATCTCTTACTCGACACATCCCCAAAGGCAAGGGAATTAAAAGCAAAAGTGAATTACTGGGACCTTATGAAGATAAAAAGCTTCTGCACAGCAAAGGAAACAACCAACAAAACTAAAAGGCAACCAACGGAATGGGAAAAGATATTCGCAAATGACATATCGGACAAAGGGCTAGTATCCAAAATCTATAAAGAGCTCACCAAACTCCACACCCGAAAAACAAATAACCCAGTGAAGAAATGGGCAGAAAACATGAATAGACACTTCTCTAAAGAAGACATCCGGATGGCCAACAGGCACATGAAAAGATGTTCAGCGTCGCTCCTTATCAGGGAAATACAAATCAAAACCACACTCAGGTATCACCTCACGCCAGTCAGAGTGGCCAAAATGAACAAATCAGGAGACTATAGATGCTGGAGAGGATGTGGAGAAACGGGAACCCTCTTGCACTGTTGGTGGGAATACAAATTGGTGCAGCCGCTCTGGAAAGCAGTGTGGAGGTTCCTCAAAAAATTAAAAATAGACCTACCCTATGACCCAGCAATAGCACTGCTAGGAATTTATCCAAGGGATACAGGAGCACTGATGCATAGGGCCACTTGTACCCCAATGTTCATAGCAGCACTCTCAACAATAGCCAAATTATGGAAAGAGCCTAAATGTCCATCAACTGATGAATGGATAAAGAAATTGTGGTTTATATACACAATGGAATATTACGTGGCAATGAGAAAAAATGAAATATGACCTTTTGTAGCAACGTGGATGGAACTGGAGAGTGTGATGCTAAGTGAAATAAGCCATACAGAGAAAGACAGATACCATAAGTTTTCACTCTTATGTGGATCCTGAGAAACTGAACAGGAACCCATGGGGGAGGGGAAGGAAAAAAAAAAAAAGAGGTTAGAATGGGAGAGAGCCAAAGCATAAGAGACTGTTAAAAACTGAGAACAAACTGAGGGTTGATGGGGGGTGGGAGGGAGGAGAGGGTGGGTGATGGGTATTGAGGAGGGCACCTTTTGGGATGAGCACTGGGTGTTGTATGGAAACCAATTTGTCAATAAATTTCATAAAAAAAAAAAAGAAAAAAAAAAGAAAATATTTATTAGTGTACACTCTCAGGAAACCTCTTTGAGAGAAAATTATTTCTAACCTAAAATTCCCTACTCAGACAAATTATCAGTTGTGGAAGTAAAGTAAAAATATTTTCAGGAATAGAACATCTCAAAAAAAAAAATGTATTCACCATTTACCCTTTCTCAAAAACAACTAGGAAATGGACTCCACCAAAGTCAAGGAGTAAGCCAGGAAGGGGGGAAAATATGACACAAAATCGAAGGTCCAATCAAACAGAACTAAAGTAGTAAAACCCTTAGGAAGATGGTAAAGGCAGTGACCAGCAAAATAGTGGTACAGGTCTACAGAGAAACCAATATAGACTGGAAAGCTCTGGAAGAGATGTCTAAAAGTAGATTAAATTGATAAAATATTATTGCTAGAATACCAATGTTTTTGCATGTATCAAAAGCAGATTTCTATAACTAGAGGAAGTTTGAGGTTACATTAATAAATGAAAAACCAAGGGGCGCCTGGGTGGCTCAGTCAGTTGAGCGTCCGACTTCGGCTCAGGTCATGATCTCGTGGTTCATGAGTTTGAGCCCCACATCGGGCTCTGTGCTGACAGCTCAGAGCCTGGAGCCTGCTTCTGATTCTGTCTCCCTCTCTCTCTGCCCCTCCCCTCCTCACGCTGTCTCTCTCTCCTTCAAAAATAAATAAACATTAAAAAAATAAATAAATGAAAAACCAAGATAATCACAATAGATAAAATGTGAAAGAAAGGAGAAGTGCTCATAGTATAATACTAACTTCAATAAGAATAGCATTTATTTAGTTTTATTTTTTTATTTATTAAGTTTTAAATTTTAATTCCAGTGTACTTACCATACAGTGTTCTATTAGTTTCAGGAGTACAATATAGTGACTCAACAATTCTACACATTACTCAGTGCTCATCATGATGAGTGCGTGAAAACATCATTTACATAATTATAATAAAGCAAATGCTGTATGTTGCTCTTTTGAAATTCTATTTCAATATATGAGAAGCATAAGGAAATGGGAAGAATACATGTGACATGGTACAGAACAGCAAAAGAGTTAAATCCTCATCTTCCGTGAAAGGAAGACAATAAATAATGCCTGAATTTGAAAAATAAGAAGCAGCAATGCAGGGGCACCTAGGTGTCTCAGTCGGTTAAGTGTCTGACTCTTGGTTTCAGCTCAGGTGGTAATCTCATTGGTTCCCCACATCAGGATCTGTGCTGACAGCGTGGAGGCTACTTGGGATTCTCTCGCTCCCTCTCTCTCTCTCCCCCTACCCCCCCCCCCCCCACACTGTCTCTTTCTCTCTTGAAAATAAATAAATAAGCTTAAAAAAAAAAAAGAAGAAGTAGCAATGCATGTTATTTTAGAGACCCGGAGGTAAATTCCAAAAGAATTACCTAAGAAGGTGAAAATTGGTTGCCTCTTGGGAACATATTTCATAAAAAGGGTAAATAAGTAACAAACATATTAAGCTTTTCAATGGAAACATCGTTATTGAGAAACTGTTACTTAGTGTATACACTCTGTAAATAACCTTGAAGGAAAAACTGTTTCCAATCTAAAACAATCTGAGAACAGAAAATGGAAAGAACCGCTATTTTATATATTAGAACTTGTAGAATTATTTGACTCTTGAAATTACATGAATGTGTAGCTTTGAAAAAACTAATTATAAAATATTTTATGTAATTCTGTTTGGAGAACCATATAAAAAAAAAATGACTCATGGGGCACCTGGGTGGCTCAGTCAGTTGAATGTCTGACTCTAGATATCGGCTCAGGTCATGATCCCAGGATAGTAGAATCGAGCCCTGTGTTGGGCTCCACACTGAGTGTGGAGCCCTCTTGGGATTATCTCTCCCTCTGCCCCTCTCTCCTGCTCACATGCTCTCTCTCTTTCTCTAAAATAAAAAAAAAGGAAAGACTCATGATGATTGAATTAGCTGGTTAATTATTATTCATATATGGAAATAAAAAGCTAATTTTTCTACTTGATAAAGTAACTAGCAAGTGATTAAGTTTAATGTTTTGAAAATGTTTACTTGTGGGGCGCCTGGGTGGCTTGGTCGGTTATGCGTCCGACTTCAGCCCAGGTCATGATCTCACGGTCCGTGAGTTCAAGCCCCGCGTCCGGCTCTGTGCTGACAGCTCAGAACCTGGAGCCTGTTTCAGATTCTGTGTCTCCCTCTCTCTCTGCCCCTCCCCTGTCTCTCTCTGTCTCAAAAATAAATAAACGTTAAAAAAAAATTAAAAAAAAAAGAAAATGTTTATTTGTGTATGGATTCAATAAAGTCCTTTGAGGGGCCCCTGGCTCACTCAGTCAGAAGACACAATACTTGACCTTGGGGTTTTGAGTTTGAGCCCTACCTAGGGTGTAGAGGTTACTATAAATAAATAAATAAATAAATAAATAAATAAATAAATAAATAAAGTTAAACTTTAAGTTTTATAAATTTAAGTTTTTTGTGTTTATTTTTGAGAGTGAGAGAGAGAGAGAAGATGTTTTTTAAAATGTTTTTAATGTTTATTTATTATTCAGAGACAGAGACAAACTGTGAGCAGGAGAGGGGCAGAGAGAGCGGGAGACACAGAATCTGAAGCAGGCTGCAGTCTCTGAACTGTCAGCACAGAGCCCAACGTGGGGCTCAAACTCACAAACTGTAAGATCATGACCTGAGCCGAAGTCAGTCGCTCAACCAACTGAGCCACCCAGGCGCCCCAAGAGAGAGAGAAAATGAATGTGAGTGGGAAGTGGCGGGGGGGGGGAGGGTAACAGAGGATCCAAAGCAGGCTCTTTGCTAATAGCAGAGAGCCTGATGTGGGGCTCGAACTCAAGAACTGTGAGATCATGACCTAAGCCAAAGTAGGTCACTTAACTGACTGAGCCATCCAGGCGCCCCTAAAATAAAAAATAGTTTTAAAAATTCCTTTGACCCACATAAAGAAAGAATGTGACATTCACAAAAATAATGTGACATTCATGTAGTGGTAACTTGAAATCCTTTAAAATAGTTGTTCTGTAGTTTAACATTAATTTGGTTTTTCTTTTTTAACATGCTTATGTTATGAGAAAAAACTTCTGTCAAGCCTGAAAAAAGGGAATGAATTCTTCTTTTGCCTGAGGGTCCTGTCCTTCCCTGTGCTGAAACCACATAAGTGGCTGGACTTCAGTGGGAGCCAAGAAGAGTTGAGAAGGTCTGACTAACCAAAGGTATCTTCTCCACCTGGCTGTTAAGATGTCAAAAAATTTCCTCCTATCAGTTACTCTTTTACATGTGGACAACAGGTTGAAACAGGCTTTAACTGAGCAAATTTACTAAGTCATCATTTATTAAAAATTTAGACAATAAGTTTACCAGACTTAATCTCTTAGCAAAATCTTGGTGTTACAGGACCAGAAATGGTGAGCATTGAGGAGGAGAGAACAAAGAATTGTCTGAATCAGCACTGTCCAACAGAAATGTAACATGAGCCACATATGTTAATTGAAAATTTCTGGTAACCAACATGTAAAAAGAAACGTGGAATTTTTAATATATTTTCTTTAAACCAATATATCTTAAATATTAAAATTTCAACATAGAATCAATGAAGAAAATTACTAAGGAGATATTTTACATTCTTTTGTACTAAGTCTTTCAAATCCAGCGTGTACTTACAGCACACCTCGATTTGGACTAGACTCATTTGAAGTGCTTAGTAGTCACATGTGGCTAGTGGCTATTGTATTGGACAGAGTGGGTTTAAATCAGAGCTTCTCAAAATGTGCTCCCTGGACCAGTAGTATTGATAAGGACTAGAAGCAGAAAAACGTTCACCTTCAGCCCAGGAGGCTGACCTATAGCCTGCATAGTTTCGATAAGGATCAAATACATGCTGATTGCTACATTCTTAAAGGGTCTCATGACTGCCTATATATCTCACCAATAGCTAATATCGAACTGAATAAGCACCAGAGAAATCTTGTGAAAGTAGTTTTATGAATAGAAATTCAAAGAAACATATATGATGTAATACTCCCTGCTCAAATCCCTCCCCCTTGAGCACAAAGCATATAACCACCAGCTTCATAGAGCAAAAGTGTAGCTCTTTCTGCCCACTAGTCCTGCCCTCCTGATATTTAAATAAACTTACTAAGTTGCACCATAAAACATCTCAAGAATTCTTTCTTGACCATCCTGCAACAGTATCAGCATCCCTCTAAAAGTTGTTAGAAATACAAATTTTCAATCCCTACCCTTGACCTATTGAATCAGAAATTCTGACATTGGAACCCAGCAATCTGTGTTTTAATAAGTCTTTTGGTGGGATGCCTGGGTGGTTCAGTCCATTAAACATCTGACTCTTGATTTCAGCTCAGGTCATGATCTCATGGTTCTTGGTTTCAAGCCCCATATTGGGCTCTGCACTGATACTGTGGAGGCTGCTTGGGATTTTCTCTCCCTCTCTCTCTGTCCCTCCCTTGCTTGCATGCGCACATGCACACACTCACTCTCTCACTCTCTCTCTCAAAAATAAATAAATAAACTTAAAACAAAAAACAAAAAAACAAAAACAAGTCTTTTGCTGATTCTATCACATGTTAAATTTGAGAACACCAGTCTAAATCATGGAGGCTCTTTGGTCTCAGCTGTAGAAACAAGGTGACGAAGGGGGCGTCATCATTTGGAAAACATCACAGTAAGACCCACTTATGGGTCACGTACATCATGTTGTGCCACTGCTGGGCTTCAAGGCCTACCACCTTCAGAAGTTGACCTGTGGTGGGCGTCTAGGTGACTCACTTGGTTAAGTGTCTGACTTCAGCTCAGAACATGATCTTGTTCAAGCCCCACATTGAGCTCTCAGCTGTCAGCACAGAGCTGGCTTCAGATTTTTTGTCCCCCTCTCTCTGCCCCTCCCCTACTCACACTCTCTCTCAAAAATAAATAAATGTTAAAAAAAAAAAAAAAGCTGACCTGTGGTAAATGTGGCTATCCTGCCAAGCAGAAGAGAAAGTATAACTGGAGTGCCAAAGCTGAAAGACCAAATACCACTGGGACTGGTCGAATGAGGCACCTAAAAATTGTATACTGCAGATTCAGGCATGGATTCCTGAACCCATGAACAACACCTAAACCCAAGGGGGCAGCTGTTGCAGCATCCAGTTCATCTTAAGGATTTCAGCATTTAGTCACACAATATATGTTCTGATTTAAATAAACAAACACATAAATAAATCATGGGGAACTGGTAGGAGAATCTTTTTTACTTTACTTTTAAATCATAGGGAACTGGTAGGAGAAATGTTGTTCTTGATATATTCCACATGGTGGGGGGTGCCTGGATGGCTCAATTAGTTAAGTGTCTGACTTCAGCTCAGGTCACAATCTCACAGTTCAGCCTACGTTGGGCTCTATGCTGACAGCTCAAAGCCTAGAGCCTACTTTGAATTCTATGTCTCCCTCTCTCTCTCTGCCTCTCTCCCACTCATGCTCTGTCTCTCTCTCAAAAATAAATAAACAGGGGCACCTGGGTGGCTCAGTCGGTTGGGCAGCTGACTTCGGCTCAGGTCATGATCTCACGGTCCGTGAGTTCGAGCCCCGCGTCGGGCTCTGTGCTGACAGCTCAGAGCCTGGAGCCTGTTTCGGATTCTGTGTCTCCCTCTCTCTGACCCTCCCCCATTCATGCTCTGTCTCTCTCTGTCTCAAAAATAAATAAACGTTAAAAAATTTAAAAAAATAAATAAATAAATAAACATTAACAAATTTTAATATATTTAACATGGTTCAAAATATTTTTAAGTACAAAAGCATATACAGTGAAAAGCTTCCTTTCTTGCCCTGGCCCAAACCATCAGTTTCCCCTCCCCAGAAGCAATCAGAATGGTATATTGGTAGGCAGCCTCCAAGATGGCTTCCACTGATCCCTGCTTCCTGGTATTTACTCCTCTGATATTGTGATGTAATAAGAAGCATATGTTTTGGTCTTTATCCCCAACCCCTGGCCAGAGCTCTTAAAACCTTTGTAATTTTCTAAATGATAAGGGTGCTAGAAGAATCTTTTGTTTGAATATTTGGTCTTTGACACTGATTCTTGACAGAGCTCCTAAATCTCTTGGAATTTCCTGGGTGGTAGAAGCATTTTTTGTTCTAATGAGTTGATTTAGTCTGCTCCTGGATGGTTTCAGGACAGGGGCTGGTCACCATAAAGACGAGTCATGATTAGAAGGTTTTCAGCCCCACACCCTACCCAAGAAGAGGAGTTAATAATCAATCATAGCTACATTATGAAGCTTTCATTAAAATTCCTGAACTATAGGGTTCAGGGAGCTTCCAAGTTGGTGAACACATCCACATACTGGGAGCATGGCACACCCAAACTCCAGAGGGACAGAAGTTCCTGCATGGGGATCCTTTCAAACTTCTTTCTATGTTTGAATGACTGTCATCTGTATCCTTTATTACATAGTAAAATGGTAAGCATAGGTATTTCCCTGTTCTGTGACCTATTCTAGCAAATTATCAAACCTGAGGATGGGGTCATGAGAACTCCAATTTATAGTTTCAGTCATCAGAAGTATGAGTGACAACTTGGGACTTGTGATTGACATCTGAAGTCTTGAAGATGGTCTTGTAGGACTGAGCCCCTAACTTATGGGATCTGTTGCTAACTCCAGAGAGATGGTGTCAGAACTGAATTGAATTGTAGGACACCCAATGGATTTGTTGGAGTATTGGTCAGTATGTGGGGGAAAAAACACAACAAAACACATAATTCATGACCAGAAGTAGAGTAGGAAAACAAGGTATTTTCCATAAACAACTTCCTTGTAGAGTCTCCTCTCACAGTGTACAGGGATGGTCTGTGTGACCAGTAGTATACTGCAGGGGTGATAGTATGTCCATTCTGAGTATAGGGTATAATAAGATATTATGGCTTTTGCCTAGCACTCTTTGGGCCACTTACTGGGAGTGGGGTGAGGAACAGTTGCTATGCTGTGAAGATACTCAAGCAGCCCTATACAGGGTCCATGTAGTAAGGATCTGAGGCCCCCAGCCAACAGAAAGAAGGAAACTGAGGCTTCCTGTTAACAGCCATGTGAGTGAACCATCTTGGGAGCCCAATAAGTCTGCAATGACTGCAGCCCCAAATGATACTTGAATTGCACTCTGATGACACACCCTAGGTCAAAAACACCCAACTAAGCCCCTTCTGTGATTCTTTTTTTTTTTTTTTTAACGTTTATTTATTTTTGAGACAGAGAGAGACAGAGCATGAACGGGGGAGGGTCAGAGAGAGAGGGAGACACAGAATCTGAAACAGGCTCCAGGCTCTGAGCAGTCAGCACAGAGCCTGACGCGGGGCTCGAACTCACGGACCGTGAGATCTTGACCTGAGCCAAAGTCGGCCGCCCAACCGACTGAGCCACCCAGGTGCCCCGACCCTTCTGTGATTCTTGAACCACAGAAACTGTAAATAAGAAATGTTTGTTATTTTAAGCCACCAAATTTTGTGGTAATATCCTATACAGTAATAGATAATAGATAATAGTAATAGTAATAGTAATAGATAATAGTAATAGTAAAAGATACTATGTCCAGGATAAATTTCAAAAAGTTAACTCAAGGTTTATACATATAGGAAAAACTGGGCCAAACGAATCTGAACTGCTGCCCTAAAAATATGTCACTCATACTAGCTTTTGGAAAACAAAACAAAATAAAACAAAACAAAACATGACAATTCTTTCCTAAAGTTTAAAAATTATAAACATAATGTGTCTTTGTTTCATACACACACACACACACACACACACACACACACACACGCAGTACAGAATTATATGAAGTGAATAGGATACCTCATTCTCTGAAACTGCCCTGATTCCAGCAACTCCTGAGTATTAATTTTTAAACTTTTCCTTCCTTTTCATGAAATACAAAATATTTTTAGTATATTCTAATTTCCCCCCCAAAACCACCCTGAGTCTGTTTCTTTTTCCTTTTTTTCTTAAACTTATTTATTTATCTTATTTTTTGAGAGAGGGGGAAAGGGGCAGAGAGAGGGAGAAACGGAGAGAGAGAGAGAGAGAGAGAGAGAATCCCAAGGAGGCTCTGCGCTGTCAGCTTGGAGCCCGATGTGGGGTTCAAACCCACAAACTGTTGAGATCATGACCTGAGCTGAAACCAAGAGTCGGACACTTAACCAGTTGATGCTATCAGAAGAATATTGATTGTATAAGATGGAGGAACCATATTTAACCTGTCTTGTCCCTGGACATTTAAATTATTTTAAGGCTTATTTTTATTTTGTTGTTGTTTAATTTGAGAGCGAGAGACCGCTCAAGGAGGTAGAGTGGCAGAGGGAAAGAAAGAGAGAATCTAAAGCAGGTTCCATGCTCAACACAGAGCCAGACTTTGGGCTTGATCCCATGACACTGGAATGACTTGAGCCGATATATCGAGTCAGACGCTCAACTGACTGAGCCACCTATGTCCCCCTCATGTTTTTAATATTATTAAAAAAATTTTTTTACACTTATTTTTGAGAGACAGAGAAAGACAGAGCACAAGTGGGGGAGGGACAGAGAGAGAATGAGACGTAGAATCTGAAGCTCTAGGCTCTAGGCTCTGAACTGTCAGCACAGAGCCCGATGCAGGGCTCGAACTCACAAACCGTGAGATCATGACCTGAGTCCAAGTCAGACGCCTGACTGACTGAGCCATCCAGGTGCCCCAAGTTTTTAATATTACTAATAAACATCCCTTATATCTTTACATACCTATACACTATCTTTAAAATAATTCCTAGAAATGAAATTGCTAAGTGAAAGAGTATATACATTTAAGCATTTGATAAATATTGCCAGATTTTTTTCAAAAAATGTCATACCACTATATAGCTTCATGAACTGTATTATTGGAGATTTTAGATGCTCCTTTCCCCATATCTACCCCAATTCTGATTAATGAAGAATATCACCCCCCAAAAATTGGTCAAATGGTAATTGAAGTGCAATTCCATTAATATGGACAAGATCATACTACTTCAATGCTAAGCTGTAATTTAGCTTAGGTCTGAGGCCAAAATACAGACTCCAATTGCTGGCCTGAATTCAGATCTTGTGACCCACACACTCAGCCAGTCTTGCAGAGAAATCAAAGTCAAAAAATGAAATTCCCTTAGTCTTATAAATTAAAGCCCCAACTTTTATCCTCCCCACTTTCTATTGGGCCTGATGAATCTGGTTTCCAATAGCAGTATCTAAATCTCAAATCTTGCCTCTCTCCAAAAGTGAAGCCCTTTTGAAATACCTCCGAAGTGGAATTAATCTTCCCTGTTGAATAGTTCCCAGATGAAGGAGTATTCTCTTGCTTCAGAATGAAAAAGCACATGTGGAGAGGTAGTCCCAAAGGATTCTTTTTGTTGAGGAAGAGAACTAGGGTCTGTTTCTCAGACTTGTTTTTTTTTCTTTGTAATGTTTTATTTATTTTTGAAAGAGAGAGAGAGGCAGAGTATGAGTGGGGGAGAGGCAGAGAGAGAGGAAGACACAGAATCCAAAGAAGGCTCCAGGCTCTGAGCTGTCAGCACAGAGCCGATGTGGGGCTCTAACTCAAGAACAGTGAGATCCTGACCTGATCTAAAGTTGGATACTTAACCGACTGAGCCAAAGGTGCCCCCCCTTTTTTAATATGAAATTTATTGTCAAATTGGTTTCCATACAACACCCAGTGCTCATCCCAACAGGTGCCCTCCTCAATACCCATCACCCACCCTCACCTCCCTCCCACCCCCATCAACCCTCAGTTTGTTCTCAGTTTGTTTGTTTGTTTGCTTATTTTCCTTCCCCTCCCCCATGGTCTTCTGTTAAGTTTCTCAGGATCCACATAAGAGTGAAAACTTATGGTATCTGTCTTTCTCTGTATGACTTATTTCACTTAGCATACCACTTGCCAGTTCCATCCACGTTGCTACAAAAGGCCATATTTCATTCTTTCTCATTGCCATGTAGTATTCCATTGTGTATATAAACCACAATTTCTTTATCCATTCATCAGTTGATGGACATTTAGGCTCTTTCCATAATTTGGCTATTGTTGAGAGTGCTGCTATAAACATTGGGGTACAAGTGCCCCTATACATCAGCACTCCTGTATCCCTTGGGTAAATTCCTAGCAGTGCTATTGCTGGGTCATAGGGTAGGTCTATTTTTAATTTTCTGAGGAACCTCCACACTGTTTTCCAGAGTGGCTGCATCAATTTGTATTCCCACCAACAGTGCAAGAGGGTTCCCATTTCTCCACATCCTCGCCAGCATCTATAGTCTCCTGATTTGTTCATTTTAGCCACTCTGACTGGCATGAGGTGGTATCTGAGTGTGGTTTTGGTTTGTATTTCCCTGGTGAGGAGCGACGTTGAGCATCTTTTCATGTGCCTGTTGGCCATCTGGATGTCTTCTTTAGAGAAGTGTCTATTCATGTTTTCTGCCCATTTCTTCACTGGGTTATTTGTTTTTCAGGTGTGGAGTTTGGTGAGCTTTTTATAGATTTTGGATAGTGGCCCTTTGCCTGATATGTCATTTGCAAATATCTTTTCCCATTCTGTTGGTTGCCTTTTAGTTTTGTTGATTGTTTCCTTTGCAGTGCAGAAGCTTTTTATCTGCATGAGGTCTTAATAGTTCATTTTTGCTTTTAATTCCCTTGCCTTTGGAGATGTGTCAACTAAGAAATTGCTGTGGCTGAGGTCAGAGAGGTCTTTTCCTGCTTTCTCCTCTAGGGTTTTGATGATTTCCTGTCTCACATTCAGGTCCTTTATCCATTTTGAGTTTATTTTTGTGAATGGTGTGAGAAAGTGGTCTAGTTTCACCCTTCTGCATGTTGCTGTCCAGTTCTCCCAGCACCATTTGTTAAAGAGACTGTCTTTTTTCCATTGGATGTTCTTTCCTGCTTTGTCAAAGATTAGTTGGCCATACTTTGGTGGGTCTAATTCTGGGGTTTCTATTCTATTCCATTGGTCTATGTGTCTGTTTTTGTGCCAATACCATGCTGTCTTGATGATGACAGCTTTGTAGTAGAGGCTAAAGTCTGGGATTGTGATGCCTCCCACTTTGGTCTTCTTCTTCAAAATTACTTTGGCTATTTGGGGTCTTTTGTGGTTCCATACAAATTTTAGGATTGCTTGTTCTAGCTTCAAGAAGAATGCTGGTGCAATTTTGACTGGGATTGCATTGAATGTGTAGATAGCTTTGGGTAGTATTGACATTTTAACAATATTTATTTTTCCAATCCATGAGCACAGCATGTTTTGCCATTTCTTTATATCTTCTTCAATTTCCTTCATAAGCTTTCTATAGTTTTCAGCATACAGATCCTTTACATCTTTGGTTAGGTTTATTCCTAGGTATTTTATGCTTCTCGGTGCAATTGTGAATGGGATCAGTTTCTTTATTTGTCTTTCTGTTGCTTCATTGTTAGTGTATAAGAATGCAACTGATTTCTGTACATTGATTTTGTATCCTGCGACTTTGCTGAATTCATGTATCAGTTCTAGCAGACTTTTGGTGGGGTCTATCGGGTTTTTCATGCATAATATCATGTTCTCTGCAAAAAAGTGAAAGCTTGACTTCATCTTTGCCAATTTGGATGCCTTTGATTTCCTTTTGTTTTCTGATTGCTGATGCTAGCACTTCCAACACTATGTTAAACAACAGCGGTGAGGGTGGGCATCCCTGTCGTTTTCCTGATCTCAGGGGAAAGCTCTCAGTTTTTCCCCATTGAGGATGATATTAGCTGTGGGCTTTTCATAAATGGCTTTTATGATGTTTAAGTATGTTCCTTCTATCCCGACTTTCTCGAGGGTTTTTATTAAGAAAGGATGCTGAATTTTGTCAAATGCTTTTTCTGCATCAATTGACAGGATCATATGGTTCTTATCTTTTCTTTATTAATGTGATGCATCACATTAATTGATTTGCGAATGTTGACCCAGCCCTGCAGCCCAGGAACAAATCCCACTTGATCATGGTGTAGAATTCTTTTTATATGCTGTTGAATTCGATTTGCTAGTATCTTATTGAGAATTTTTACATCCATATTCATCAGGGATATTGGCCTGTAGTTCTCTTTTTTTGCTGGGTCTCTGTCTGGTTTAGGAATCAAAGTAATGTGGCTTCATAGAATGAGTCTGGAAGTTTTCCTTCCCTTTCTATTTTTTGGAACAGTTTGAGAAGGATAGGTATTATCTCTGCTTTAAATGGCTGGTAGAACTCCCCTGGGAAGCCATCTGGTCCTGGACTCTTATTTCTTGGGAGATTTTTGATAACTGATTCAATTTCTTTGCTGGTTATGGGTCTGTTCAAATTTTCTATTTCTTCCTGTTTGAGTTTTGGAAGTGTGTGGGTACTTAGGAATTTGTCTATTTCTTCCAGGTTGTCCAGTTTGGGACATATAGTTTTTCATAGTATTCCCTGATAATTGCTTGTATTTCTGAGGGATTGGTTGTAATAATTCCATTTTCATTCATGATTTTATCTGTTTGGGTCATCTCCCTTTTCTTTTTGAGAAGCCTGGCTCGAGGTTTATTAATTGTGTTTATTTTTTCAAAAAACCAACTCTTGGTTTCATTGATCTGCTCTACAGTTTTTTTAGATTCTATATTGTTTATTTCTGCTCTGATCTTTATTATTTCTCTTCTTCTGCTGGGTTTTGGGTGTCTTTGCTGTTCTGCTTCTGTTTTCTTTAGGTGTGCTGTTAGATTTTGTATTTGGGATTTTTCTTATTTCTTGAGATAGGCCTGGATTGCAATGTATTTTCCTCTCAGGACTGCCTTCGCTGCATCCCAAAGTGTTTGGATTGTTGTATTTTCATCTTCATTTGTTTCCATATATTTTGAAATTTCTTCTCTAATTGTCTGGTTGACCCATTCATTCTTTAGTAGGGTGTTCTTTAACCGCCATGCTTTTGGAGGTTTTCCAGACTTTTTCCTGTGGTTGATTTCAAGTTTCATAGCATTGTGGTCTGAAAGTGTGCATGGTATGATCTCAATTCTTTTATACTTATGAAGGGCTATTTTGTGACCCAGTATGTGATCTATCTTGGAGAATGTTCCATGTGCACTCAAGAAGAAAGTATATTCTGTTGCTTTGAGATGCAGAGTTCTAAATATATCTGTGAAGTCCATCTGATCCAATGTATCATTCAGGGCCCTTGTTTCTTTATTGATCCTGTGTCTAGATGATCTATCTATTGTTGTAAGTGGAGTATTAAAGTCCCCCGCAATTACCACATTCTCATCAATGAGGGTGCTTATGTTTGTGATTAATTGTTTTATATATTTGGGGGCTCCCATATTCAGTGCATAGACATTTATAATTGTTAGCTCTTCCTGATGGATAGTCCCTGTAATTATTATATAATGTCCTTCTTCATCTCTTGTTACAACCTTTAATTTAAAGTCTAGTTTGTCTGATATAAGTATGGCTACTCCAGCTTTCTTTTGACTTCAGTAGCATGATAGATAGTTCTCCATCCCCTCACTTTCAATCTGAAGGTGTCCTCAGGTCTAAAATGAATCTCTTGTAGACAGAAAATTATGGGTCTTATTGTTTTATCCATTCTGATACCCTGTGTCTTTTGGTTGGAGCATTTAGTCCATTTACATTCAGTGTTATTATGGAAGGATATGTGTTTAGAGTCATTGTGATGTCTGTAGATTCCATGCTTGTAGTCATGTCTCTGGTACTTTGTGGTCCTTGCAACATTTCACTCACAGAATCCCACTTAGGATCTCTTGTAGGGCTGGTTTAGTGGTGATGAATTCCTTCAGTTTTTATTTGTTTGGGAAGACCTTTATCTCTCCTTCTATTCTGAATGACAGACTTGCTGGATACAGGATTCTTGGCTGCATATTTTTTCTGTTCATCACATTGAAGATTTCCTGCCATTCCTTTCTGGCCTGCCAAGTTTCAGTAGATAGGTCTGCCACTAGTCTTAGGGGTCTCGCTTTATATGTTAGAGCGTGTTTATCCCTAGCTGCTTTCCGAATTTTCTCTTTATCCTTGTATTTTGCCAGTTTCACTATGATATGTCATGCAGACGATCGATTCAAGTTACACCTGAAGGGAGTTCTCTGTGCCTCTTGGATTTCAATGCCTTTTTCCTTCCCCAGATCAGGGAAGTTCTCAGCTATGATTTGTTCAAGTATGCCTTCAGCCCCTTTCTCTCTCTCTTCCTCTTCTGGAATTCCTATTATACGAATATTGTTCCATTTCATTGCATCACTTAGTTCTCTAATTCTTCCCTTATACTCCTGGATTTTTTAATCTCTCTTTTTCTCAGCTTCTTTTTCCATAATTTTATCTTCTAATTCACCTGTTCTCTCCTCTGCCTCTTCAATCCTAACTGTGGTCACCTCCATTTTATTTTGCACCTCATTTATAGCATTTTTTAGCTCCTCATGACTATTTCTTAGTCCCTTGATCTCTGTAGCAATAGATTCTCTGCTGTCCTCTATACTTTTTTCAAGCCCAGTGATTAATTTTATGACTACTATTCTAAATTCTTGTTCCATTATATTGCTTAAATCGTTCTTGATCAATTCATTAGCTGCCACTACTTCCTGGAGTTTCTTTTGAGAAGAATTCTTCCGTTTCATCATTTTGGATAGTCCCTAAGGTGGTGTGGAACTGCAGGACACTTCCCCTGTGTTGTTTGGATAACTTGTGTTGGTGGGCTGGGCTGCAGTCAGACCTGATGTTTGTTCCCAGCCCACAGCTGGGGCCGCAGTCAGACTGGTGTGTACCTTATCTTCCCCTCTCCCAGGGGCAGGACTCACTGTGGAGTGGTGTGGCCCTTGTCTGGGCTACTTGCACACTGCCAGGCTTGTGGTGCTGCTGTGATGGGATCTGGTATATTAGCGGTGGGGCGGGGGGGGGGGGTCTACAAGGTGCACAGGGGCGGGAGGAGTAGGCTTAGCTCAGTTTGCCATTGGTGGCAAGGGAGGGGCCCTGCAGCACCGGGAGGGAGGCAGACCCGTCAGAGGGATGGATCCACAGAAGCACAGCATTGTGTGTTTGCCCGGTGCAAGCAAGTTCAGTGAGGAGAACTGGTTCCCTTTAGGATTTTGGATGGGGGATGGGAGAGGGAGATGGCTCTGGCCTTTGTTCCCCACTGAGCTGAGCTCTGTCTTCCAGGGCTCAACACCTCTCCCTCCTGGTGTCAGACTTAGTTTGAAAAATAATTGACTAGAGACTGGAAAGGCTCATTTCTGCTTCACTGTTGTTCTGTTGTTCCATTGGTTGGATGGAGTAGACACTTGATTTTTGGTGCCAGTGGTTATATTAAGCTATATTTCTTGGGGCAAGTAGTTATAAAGGTGGGGTGTTGGCTTACTGTTACATAGTTACTGATAGCAGGGTACATTTCTAAAGTATAAATATATTGTTTTACTTCCCTGATTAAAGACCTCTCGTGATTCATCATTGTCCAAATCATAAAGTCTACATTCTCCTAATTTGGCTTTTAAAGCCTTCACAATGGAATCCAAACCTACATTTCTTACCTCTTTCATTATTCTTACCCTGCCTTCTACCCCACTCCCCTATTTTTTGAAATCCAGTTTTCAATTATGCTAAAAAAATGGCCATTGCCTCATTAGGCAACACATGATGAATCGTGTTCTTGACATTCTTATCAATATTGAGAACACCTATTTACCCTGAATTACTCAGAGTATATCCTGTCTGGGCTGTCAGGCAGCTCAAAGTTAACTTTGATGTCTATGCACTGAACTGCTATTACTCTTATTAATTACCCTGATTATCTTTTCCATTTCTTTGGACAAGATCTCTGTCCTTATATTTGAGATCATGCTTTTTTTTAAATTATAAAATGTACAGAGTATAGAAAAGGTAAAGAAGAAAAATATTATATATTAGTTTTTTAAAAAAATAAATAATGCTGTCATTTTTTTAAAGGACTTAAATGTATACAGCTTTACTCCTAGGTATATATCTAACAGAAATGTAGATATATATAAACTAAAGAAAAAAATGTGAAAGAAACAATAAAAAATATTCATAATAAATCAAAACTAGAGACAACCAGTTACAGACTGCACAAATAAATTTTAGTGTATTCAATAAAAATACCATGTAAAAACAGAAATTAACAAATTATAGCAAGATTCAATGTGACTATATCTTACAAATAACGATGCCCAAAGAAGCCACATGAAAGAAAATATTCTGTATGGTTACACTTATATAAAGTTCAAACCAGGCAAAACTAATCTGTAGTGATAGAATGAAAGAAATGGTTATCTCTGGAGAAGATGCTTGTGTCTAGGAAAGTGCATGAAGGGGCACCTGGACTGTTAGTGGGTGTAATTGCTTTGTAATAATTTATTGAGCTGAACATTGATGTGGTAAAAAGATATTGATCTCATTATTTTTAATGGCTCCAGAGTCTTCCATTAGATGGATGTTTACTAATTTATTTAACAATTTCCTTTTTATTTGATATTTACATTGAACTTGGGTGGGTTTTTTTTTTTAAGTTTTTTTAAAGTTCCTATTGTAATACTGCAGTGGACAACCTTCTACATGTATCTTTTTCCATGTATATGAATATGCCTGTAAGATACATTCCTAGTAAAGGAATTGATACTTTAAAAGAAGTACATGTTGTAAAGGTTGACAAGCATTGCCATATAACCCTGCAAAAAAAGCTGTACCAATTTGCATTTTCACTCACAGGACATGATTGCTCATTTCCATAACTTGAAAATTCACTTGGTAGTATTGGTCTTTTACACTGCTGCCTCTCTGGTAGGTGAAATGAAAACATTTTCTTACTGCTGTATTCATTTGTATTTTTAAATTTTTGGCGATATTGAAAACCTTTTCATATTATTAGCCATTTGATTATTATTTTTCATGAGATGTCTATTTTTTTCTCCTTTTTTCTCCCTCTAGGGAATGATTTACTTCTAATAATATATATTAAGAATATATATATATTCTAATATATATAATTCTATATATACTTCTATATATACTATAATATAATAATACATATATATAATAATTCTTTATATACTTCTAATAATATGTATTAAGAATAGGAACCCCGTATCAAGTGGTGCAAAATATTTCTCCTGGTTTGTCCTTTGTAGTTTGTCTTTGTTTATGGTTATTTTTGGCTTTGGAGGAATTTATATTTCTGTGTGTTCTGTTTTGTATTTTTAATGTTTTCTAGTGTCTTGTCAGACTTGAAGTCCACTAGGCAAGTTTTTCAGAATTTGTCATGTGCTGACCATTTTGTATCAGTTTTTCCTGGAACAGTGTAAACTTTGCATGTTCTAGGGAAGGAGATCAAGTAATATCAGACAAGTCCTACCCACACATCCTGGACTGGGCTCCCAGACACTGGTCTGGAGCAAGTAGGACAAGCAGTCTAGTTAGTTTAGCTCCTCAAAGCCTTTATGAATGCCTCTTTGATACTGGCCTCTGAAGCCTTTGAAATGGGTCAAGGCAGAACATTCACTTTTTATCCAACAGCTACATTATATACTACCTGAGAAGTCATGTTATTTTCTGCTCAGTTATATTTTCTATTTTTTTTTAATTTATTTGAAGGAGAGAGAGGGAGAGAGAGAGAGAGAGAGAGAGAGAGGGAGAGGGAAAGAGAGAGAGGAGAGACAGAGAGAGAGGGAGATACAAAATCTGAAGCAGGCTCCAGGCTCTGAGCTGTCAGCACAGAGCCCAATGTAGGACTTGAACCCATGAACCTTGAGATCATGACCGGAGCCAAAGTCGGGGCTCAACCAACTGAGCCACCCAGGTGCCCCTTTTCTCACGTCTAGTTTATTAGATGACACCACCCAAATGATACTATGCTAGCTCTTTTTAAAATCATAACATTTGGATTTTAACAGAATGATCCCTTTTCCTTATGTTTTAAGAGAAATTGATGTTCCCCAAAATGAATCTGTTTCTTACTGCCAGAGAAAAATTAAAATCCCCCAATTTTCCCTTTCCCAATTCTGGATTTTAGCTGGAAAGGTCTCATTCAGGTACCTGCTTATCATCAGGGTTCTTTCTTTGACTACTACAGCTCTATCCATCTTTCACTAGACCCACTGTGGTTCTTCTCTTTCCAGAATGTGGCAATCCAATTCTATACTTTTTCTGAGTTTTAGAAGGACACATGAAAATGTTTCAGCATAATCCTCTAGTCCACAAAACTTCACTTCCTAAGCAACAGTGTTTTCCATAATCTAATAGCAGTCTAAATCCACAGACTAGGTGTCAATCTAGGAGAGTTTGCATTGCTGGGGCTAGAAAGTAGAGAAAATAAGAAAGGGCTTCCTTGTTTCAGATTTGCCGTGAGTCTTATCAGTTCCTTCCAGATATTCAGAACATACCATCTATGTAATGGAACTTCAAGTGGGAGGAGGTCCACAGTAAGAAGTTGTGACGCTAAGCTTCCCACGACCTGAGAAGAAAAATTTACCTCACATAGAAACTTCCCCTTCTCAAACAATAGCATCTGAATTACCTCTTTCTCTTTAAAAGAAAAAGAGAAAGGAAACTTGTAATAGTTATTCCTAAGACCCAGATTAATGGGCTTTGTTTTTTCCTGTCCACCATCCAACTATTTCCTGGTAAGAAGTAGCAGTTCTCTTCCCACTACATAAACCAGAGAGGCAAATCCTCCCTCCATCTTTCTCCTTCTTAGCAGCCAGAACACAAAATCAAACAAATGCTCCCATCCAGGGATTTGAGCCTTGATCCAGTGATGAAAAGATGAAGTGATGGTCAATTTCTTCACAAAAGGGGCTGTTGTTTAAAGACACCTAGGGGGCATCTGGGTGGTTCAGTTGGTTAAGCGTCATTGACTCTTGATTTTGACTCAGGTCATGATCTCAGTGTTCATGGGTTCAGGCTTCTGTGCTTACAGCATAGTCTGCTTGGCATTCTCTGCTCCTCCCCCACTCTCACGTGCTTGCTCTCTTTCTCTTTCAAAAATAAATAGATAAATATTTGGGGTGACTGGGTGGCTAAGTTGGTTGAGCGTTCAGCTAAGTTCGTTTTGGCTCAGGTCATGATCTCACAGTTTGTGAGTTCGAGCCCCACACGGGGCTTTGTTCTGGCAGTGCGGAGCCTGCTTGGAATTCTCTCTTTCTCCCACTCTCTCTGCCCCATCCCCTGCTCTCTTGCTCACTCTTTCTCAAAGGAAATAAACTTTAAATAAACAAATAAACATTTAAAGATACCTAATTTGTGGTAATTTGCTATGGTAGCCCTAGGAAACAAATACGGGCACTTACAATTATTTTCATAATACTATACCCTTCTAACTCCTGTCTTGTGGTGAGCTTCTAGAGTGAGATATGAAGTCAATGAGCCTAAGGTCTGAAAACTTCCTCTTAACCCAGCATGTCCTTGGTGGGGCTCTTAGGGAATGAGCTTTCCATTGTCAGCTGGGGATTCAACCCAGTCTGATGTATGACCTTTTGTGGTGTTGTCATTTGTGGAGCTTTCTGGCTCCCATTTCATGTGTCTCAGTGTCTGTGGGTTCCCTTGGCTTCATATACATTCTAAGCCCAGCTTCATATACATCCTAAGCATGCTCCTTTATCATATGTCTTTATGTGTAAGATGGGCTTACACACACACACACACACACACACACACATGCACACACATGCACACACACAATTTCTTTTTTTTTTTGCTTCTTCCAGAAGAGATTTTTCCACAACATAGAATTAGCTCTGAATCCCCCATTGTTTTGGAAAACAGGGGTAAAAGGGTGGGGACATCACTGTGTAATATCTGAAACAAAAGTCAGTAAGTTCTGATTGTAAGTTCAAAAGCCATTTCTGTATTGTAAAGCAAAAAATACTAAGAAAGTAAATAAAAACAGCCAGCAGAGAAGATACTGAGAAAGTGACTTCTTACTTCCATGACCACCCTCCCATCCCCACTCAGGGAGGTTAAAGTCCAAAGGGAAGAAGGACCAAGTAGAAACAAAACTAAACACACTGTATTTTATTTAAAAAAATTTTTTAAGTTTATGTACTTACTTTGAGAGAAAAAGAAAGTGTGAGTGGGCAAGAGGCAGAGAGGAGAGAAAGAAAATCTCAAGCAGGCTCTGCACTGCCAGCTTGGAGTCCAACATGGGTTTTGAACCCACAAATTGTGAGATCATGACCTGAGCCAAAGTTGGATGCTTAACTGACTGAGCCACCCAGGTGCCCCTCAACACACTACAAGAATTAAGGCATAACTGAATTTGATTGTTTGCCTTAAATTGGCAAGATTGTTTTCTGCCTCAGGCAGGATGGAGACTCAAGGTCAGAAAATACACTTGAATTGTAGAGAATAGGTCTGCTTTATACACAGCCTGCACTTCTGGGAGCCTGAGAGGGAACACCTCCTTCATTGTACACTCTAGTGCCTCACTTACCAGCCCTGCTCTTTATTTACTGCTTTCAGAGGGTAGCTTTCTTTCTTCCTTTTTTTAATTTTTAAAGATTTTATTTTTAAAATCTCTATACCCAGCATGGGGCTAAACTTTACAACCCTGAGATCAAGAGTCACTTGCTCTACCAACTGAGCCAGCCAGGAGCCCCTCAGAGGGTAACTTTCCACAATTTCCTAAACTTTTTTCCAGGAAGAGATTCAGCTACTTCTGAGGGTACTGCTTGATTCTTCGTTATATCTTTTGGGGTCCCCAATCCTCCCTGAAATAGTAACAATTGATGGACTGCCTGTTTTCCAAGACCATTATATCTGAGTAAAGATTTTTCATGTGTCCCTTCACTTGTAAGAGCACAGTCTTTTTTTCTGATAGGGCTTTCTCCTCCCTCATGTCCTAATAACCCCTAGTCTATCCTCTGCCAATTCTGTATACAAACTGCTGTTTGCTTCTTTGTTTAAAATTTCCTATAGTCACAGGGACACCTGGGTGGCTTAGTCGGTTAAATGACTGATTCTTGATCTTGGCTCAGGTCATGATCTCACTGTTTATGACTCCGAGCCCCAAATCCGGCTCTGCATTGATGGTGTGGAGCCTGCTTAGGATTCTCCACCCCGTCCCACCCCTCTCCCACTTGCACTCTCTCTCTCACTCTTTCTCTCTCTCTCTCTCTCTCGAAATAAATAAATAAACTTACTAAAAGTTTTTTCCGGTAGTCATTCTTCTTTCTGCCCGAGGCCCTTCCTCCATCTCTCTCAGCCTAACTCTTAAGCTGAGGATTCCAAATGCAGATTCTCTTTAACTGAAATTTCATAAACCTAAAGGTCAAAAATGTCACTCATTTTTCTCCCACTTTTTTTCAAGAAGCCACACATGGTTCACATGGATTTTTCCGTTCACTGTTGTTGCATGGGCATCATGGATGTCTGAAACGCAGAAGTATAAAGGCTTATCTAACAACTACTCAGAATTCCTAATCAGCAAAGAATGGGAAAGTGGTAGTGGTGGATAAGTTAAATTCCTTTGGATTTAAACAGAAAGTGACTGCTACATGCTAAGGGAAAGAGAAGAAATTCGATGTTGAAGCAGCTCATGGGCCTTGAAAAAAATAGTCTTGTTTTGTTTTGTTTTGTTTTGTTTCTGTGTGTGTTGCTGTTTTGACCATTTCAAAGTGTACAATTCAGTGGCACTAATTCTAATCACAGTGTTGTGCAATGTCACTACTATTTCTTTCCAAAACTTTTTTCATCACCCCAAACAGAAACTCTGTACTCATTAAGCAATAGCTTCCCCATCTCCCAACCTCCCAGACCCTGGTAACCTCTATTCTATTTTCTGTTTCTATGAACTTGACTATGCTAGGTACCTCACATAAGTGGACTCATACAATATTTTTCCTTTTGTGTTTGGCCTATTTCACTTAGCGTAATGTTTTCAAGTTTCATCCATGTTGTAGCATGTATCAGAATTTCATCCCTTTTTATACTTGTTTTTCTGTCTATCTGTGAGTGGACACTTGGGTTGCTTTTGGCACTTGTGAATAATGCTGCTGTGAACATGGGTGTACAAATATCTAGTTGAATCCCTGTGTTCATTTCTTGTGGTCATATACCCCAAATTGGGCTGGCTGGATAATAGGGTAATTCTGTATTTAATTTTTTGAGAAATCACCATACTATTTTCCATAAATTAATCTTCTAGTAACATTTATTTTTTACTGATTCCTTATGGGATTTAGAAAGTATTTCTTGGGGTGCCTGGGTGGCTCAGTCAGTTAAGCATCCGACTCTTGGTTTCGCTCAGGTCATGATCTCTTGATTCGTAATGGTTTGTAAGTTCAAATCCCGCAATTGGCTCTGTGCTGACAGTGCAGAGCCTGCTTGGGATTCTCTCTCTCTCCCTCTCTCTCTCTGTCCTTCCCCTGCTCTCCCTCTCTCTCAAAATAAATGAATAAATAAATAAACTTAATTTTTTAATGAAGTATTTCTTAAATGTGATCATATCATAAATCTTGGAATAAATAAAAGAATCTTGTCATTTTCCATCTGCAAAAGAATATGGGATTTTGCTAGGGATTACATCGAATCTGTAGATCACTTCAAGTAGTATTGACATCTTATCAGTATTAAGTCTTCTGATCCATTACATGAAATGTCTTTCTATTTGTTTAGGTCTCTAATTTTATCCAGCAATATTTGATAGTTTTTTTTTTGTTTTTTTTTTATTTTTTTATTTTTTTATGAAATTTATTGACAAATTGGTTTCCATACAACACCCAGTGCTCATCCCAAAAGGTGCCCTCCTCAATACCCATCACCCACCCTCTCCTCCCTCCCACCCCCCATCAACCCTCAGTTTGTTCTCAGTTTTTAACAGTCTCTTATGCTTTGGCTCTCTCCCATTCTAACCTCTTTTTTTTTTTTTCCTTCCCCTCCCCCATGGGTTCCCGTTAAGTTTCTCAGGATCCACATAAGAGTGAAACCATATGGTATCTGTCTTTCTCTGTATGGCTTATTTCACTTAGCATCACACTCTCCAGTTCCATCCACGTTGCTACAAAAGGCCATATTTCATTTTTTCTCATTGCCACGTAATATTCCATTGTGTATATAAACCACAATTTCTTTATCCATTCATCAGTTGATGGACATATTTGATAGTTTTAAGTATACAAGTCTTACACTTTCCTAGTTGAATTTATTCCCAAGTATTTTATTCTTTTTGATCCTATTACAAATAGAATTTTTTTTTTGCCTGTTTGTTTTCAAGGAGCTTACTCTTTATTAGGAGTGTATATATACAAGCAACCTTTTTACATTAGTTTTTAATGTTCATTTATTTATTTTGAAGGAGAGAGAGAGAGAGAGAGAGAGAATGGAGGAGGGGCAGAAAGAGAGAAGGGAGAATCTCAAGCAGGCTCCACGCTGTCAACGTAGAGCCTGATGCCAGGCTCCATCTCATGAACCATGAGATCATGACCTGATCTGAAATCGAGTTGGACACTTAACCTACTGAGCCACCCAGGTGCCCCAGAAATCTTTTTTTAAAGTGAGGCATAATTGACCTATAACATTGTATTGGTTTCAGGTGTACAAGATAACATTTTGATAATTGTATACATTGTGAAATGATCCCCACAGTAAGTCTAATATACCATCTGTCATCATACACACTTAAAAAATTTTTTTTTCTTGTGACAGGACTTCTATAATCTACTCTCTTAGCAACTTGTAAATACCAGTATTATTAATTATAGTCGCTATGCTGCACATAACATTCCTATGATTTGGAATTGTTTTCTTAATTTCCTTTTTATATTGTTTGTAGCTAATGTATAGATACAGAAGTGATTTTTGTGTGTTTATTTTGTATCTTGTAATATTACTAATGTCATGCATTAGCTCTAACAGGTTTTTTTGGCAGATGGACTCTTTAGGGTGTTCTACATATAAGATCATACCATCTGCAAGTAGAGACAGTTCTACCTCTTCCTTATAAAGGAATACCTTTGGATATATTTGGATACCTTTTCTTTCTTTCTTTCTTTCTTTCTTTCTTTCTTTCTTTCTTAATCACTCTGCCTAGACTGGAAAGAATAGACCCTAGAGCAGTCCAGGTACCTCAGAGAACTTCTTGTTATGCTGACATAGGGCATCTCCATTCTAGACTGTTTCTATGTGTCTCCATTCAAAATTGCAATTCCTGGGAGATAGAATCTGCACATGTTCATGACTGCTGGTGCCCTAATCCCTGCAGGTGAGGTGTTATGATTAACCTAGTTTGGTCATATGCCTTCTCTCTGCCTAGAACGTGAGTCTGCTAGCAGAAGAAAGTGATGGCAGAGATGCCAAGCAGATAAAAGCAGTAAGTACTTCAGTAATTGAGGATCCCACAAAGAAACCACCCATCAGGTCTGTATAAATTTGATTGAGGTTGTCTGTTTTCTTGTTGATTTTCTAGAGATAAGTAAAAAGTTCAATCTTAGTACTTTGCTGTCAACTGGATGGATTAGGATTTTGGTGAGGCAATAAGAAAATTCTTTGTTTGGGATCAAAGCATTATACCTAATATCCAAGAGAAGATGGGAGAGTTCAGGTACTCCTAACTAAACAGAACCTGCCCGTGATCCTATGAACAATCAGGATCATTAAGTCCATCATGTACTAAGATCTAGAACCCAGATGATACCTTAGTATCACTCACTGTGGACTAGCAACAGAAATCTCTCTTACATCCTGATGATATGTAGTATCTTTCTTTTCTGCTAACAAGTGTCCTCAGGGACCTGGTTTCTTCAGAAGAGACACACCCTCTCTGAAACTGGATGTCAATTTTAGAACTTTGGATCATTCCCCAATTAGGCAAGAGCAAATTTTGTAACATAATGTTATCCATTCTATTTTGAAAATGCCCTCTGGTGGACAGAACTAGTATCGTTTTCCTTTGTAACAGTTAACAACAGTCATTGAAGATAATAGAATAGGCATAGGGAGTGAACAAACCCCTCTACTTGGGTTCACTCTCCGTGTAATCCAGCCAATATGGCCTTTGATGACCACCACCATTTTGCTTGTCTTTTCTGCTTCCCTCTAAATTAATCATAATACAATTATTAAGAGGAAAATATTTGTTTTTACAATTTATGTTATCATGCTGTCCAAGTTTTTAGGTATTGTGGTAGCAAGATATTTTAGGAAGGTATATGCAGTAAAGGTCAAGTGCTATGCAATTATGGGAAGTTAGTCATTAAAAAAATTTTTTAATGTTTATTTTTGAGAGAGAGAGAGAGAGAGAGAGCAGGGGAGGGGAAGAGACAGAGGGAAACACGGAATTTGAAGCAGGCTTCAGACTCTGAGCTGTCAGTACAGAGCCCAACATGGGGCTCAAACCCACGAACTGTGCAAGATCATGACCTGAGCATGTGCAAGATCAGACTCTAAACTGACTGATTCACCCAGGCACCCCAGGAAGTTAGTTACTAGTATATCCACTCTCCAACAGCATAGAATGCCTGTGCTCACCAGGAAAACCACTAACCCAAAAATCCTATATATCATCTAAGAATTCAATAGATGCCTTATTACTTGCAAAAAGTATAAATCATGACTGTTTCCACGCATAAGAGTAGCAACCAAAAGCTCTGGAAGTTTTTTTAAACAAAGGTAAGAAGCATTCCTTGACCTCAGACATTGAACCATTTTAGACAAGATCCTTGAAATCTTATCTTGAGAAATGTCAGAGAAAAACTGAAATCCAATCTGGGTTTAAACAGAAAAACTATCTGAAACTTATAGAAGCACTTGAAACATCAAATTATCAGTGACTACACTTTTCTTGAGTCATGTAGAAGCCCTTTTGTGTTTCTTCCCTCCTGTTGATCTGTCTCCTAGGGTTAGTGGAATAGTACATTTCTCCCTCTCTCCCAGCCAGGAATTTCGTATTTGAATGTTGTCAGTTAGAGGAAGTGGCAGAAATAAACACCTATTATAAGTTGTCATCAATAATAGTTTCTGATGAGAAAGTTTTAGAAATAAGGGGAGGGGTCTATGGCAGACCCTCTGGGCTTCCTCCTTATATCCCCTCAACTCATCTCTGCTTTCAGTCACAGCTGTGGTGGATAGTTCTGTGTGAGTCAGGTGTGTTTAGCACTGACAATGCCCATGGCCATATACTGTGCATCTTCCATATTCTGCCCTAGGACAGTCCCCAGTGCCACAGGAGTCTGCTAGACCCATAGACAAGTGCAGTCCAGGGCAAACTCATCTGAAGGGGAATGAGAGGGGATGATGATCCAGGCTCCCGTCCTTCAGATGGACCATTCTGAGAGGCATCCTGTAGTTTCTCAGGAGGTCCTGGCTAACTGGAGCCCCTGTTGCCCACAAAAACAATCTAGTTAATGACCCTTATGTGATCTTTTCCTTCTCTATTTCATTCTCCTCAGTCCCTCCTGTGATTATCTTCCAAACAAACTACCTTTACCCAATTCCTTCTCGCAGGTTCTGCTTTCAGATGAACTGAATAGTCATCATTGGTATTTGAGTTCTCTGTACAGGAACCCAGATATCTTGGCACTTGGTCCCTCCAGGGAACCATGTGGCTGGGGATATGTGGGAACAAACTGATGGCTTTGAGTATAGGATAATACTGCAGTGAACAGAGACAGATAAGGGAGGAGAGAAAAGAATTCAGACCTGGACAAGGCAGAAGAGGAAGGGTTTTCATGGAATGGAGAAGAGGATCAGTGGGGGTCCTGGACAATCCAAAAGGAGCATACACCTTCACTCTAGAAAGGAGACTAGCTCAAGACTGTACTGAGGCTACATTGACATATTACTCCCCCTTCCTATTCTTCCCTAATTCTTATTCTGATATGATCTGTGAGCCCCAGACACGTGCAGGAACATACAATAATGGCTATTACCTCCATTCCAGGGATGATATATGACAAATATGAAACTTCTAAGGAGAGAAGGGAGTGCATGGGTCAGGCCCTATAGCCAAGAATCCCTAGTTCATTCCTACCCTTCCTTAGCCCCTTATCTCCCTGCTTTTTTTGATATTCCCAGCTGGTCATCAGGTAGACATTCATGATAGGTTATAGGAAGGCAAAGGGCATTGAGCTCTTCACTTTTACCCTGTATATGTGATTCTCGGGTTCAGGAGTTGTGGTGCAGCCTCAGTGCTAGGTCACTTTTGTACCCTTATATGATCGCACTGTTATTTTGCTTTCTCCATTTCTCCCTCTAATTTGTCCAGAGGAGTAATTCTCTTCTTCTTGTACTCTTTGGGAATGGGTTTCTAGATACTGTTACTCATTCCCTAAACATATGAAGAAAAATTAAAATCCATTAGGAACAGACTTCAAACCTCAAGCAGTCTCTAAGACAGACTCAGCTTTCACTTTTGCTTGCAAAGAGCCTTAAAGTCAGCCTGAAATTAGTAACTAGAATCTTCTCCATTCCCATGTGTCTCCTGGGCATGTGCACAGCCTTGTGCATTTGCACAGTCTTATTTATTTATTTAATTTATTCATTCATTCATTATTTATTTATTTCATTTATTTTTAAAGATTTTATTTATTTATTTATTTTTTGATTGGTCTCTCTCTTTTTGTTCTTTGTTCATTTCTTTCTCTTTTTTTTGTAATTTAACTTTATTTTTATTTTTTAAAATTTACATCCAAATTAGTTAGTGTATAGTGAAGCAATGATTTCAGTAGATTCCTTAATGCCCCTTACCCATTTAGCCCATCCCCCCTCCCACAACCCCTCCAGCAACCCTCAGTTTGTTCTCCATATTTATGAGTCTCTTTTGTTTTGTCCCCCTCCCTGTTTTTATATTATTTTTGTTTCCCTTCCCTTATGTTCATCTGTCTTGTCTCTTAAAGTCCTCATATGAGTGAAAGCATAGGATTTTTGTCTTTCTCTGACTAATTTAACTTAGCATAATACCCTCCAGTTCCATCCACGTAGTTGCAAATGGCAAGATTTCATTCTTTTTGATTGCCAAGTAATACTGCATTGTGTGTGTGTGTGTATACACCACATTTTCTTTATCCCTTCATCCATCAATGGACATTTGGGCTCTTTCCATACTTTGGCTATGTTGATAGTGCTACTATAAACATGGGGGTGCATGTGTCCCTTCGAAACAGCACACCTGTATCCCGTGGATAAATGCCTAGTAGTGCAATGGCTAGGTTGCAGGGTAGTTCTATTTTTAGTTTTTTGAGGAACCTTCAGACCGTTTTCCAGAGTGGCAGAGTACCAGCTTGCATTCCCACCAACAATGCAAAAGAGATCCTCTTTCTCCGCATCCTCGCCAACATCTGTCGTTGCCTGAGTTGTTAATGTTAGCCATTCTGACAGGTGTGAGGTGGTATCTCATTGTGGTTTTGATTTATATTTCCCTGATGATGAGTGATGTGGAGCAGTTTTTCATGTGTTGGTTGGCCATCTGGATGTCTTCTTCGGAGAAGTGTCTATTCATGTCTTTTGCCCATTTCTTCACTGGATTATTTGTTTTTTGGGTGTTGAGTTTGATAAGTTCTTTATAGATTTTGGATACTAACCCTTTATCTGATATGTCATTTGCAAATATCTTCTCCCATTCCGTCAGTTGCCTTTTAGCTTTGCTGATTGTTTGCTTTGCTGTGCAGAAGCTTTTTATTTTGATGAGGTCCCAATAGTTCATTTTTGCTTTTGTTTCCCTTGCCTCTGGAGATGTGTTGAGTAAGAAGTTGCTGCGGCCAAGATCAAGGAGGTTTTTGCCTGCTTTCTCCTCGAGGATTTTGATGGCTTCCTGTCTTACATTGAGGTCTTTCATCCATTTTCAGTTTCTTTTTGTGTATGGTATAAGAAAGTGGTCCAGGTTCATTCTTCTGCATGTTGCTGTCCAGTTTTCCCAGCACCACTTGCTGAAGAGACTGTCTTTATTCCATTGGATATTCTTTCCTGCTTTGTCAAAGATTAGTTGGCCATATGTTTGTGGGTCCATTTCTGGGTTCTCTATTTTGTTCCATTGATCTGAGTGTCTCCTCTTGTGCCAGTACCATACTGTCTTGATGGTTACAGCTTTGTAGTATAGCTTGAAGTCTGGGATTGTGATGCCTCCTGCTTTGGTTTTCTTTTTCAAGATCACTTTGGCTATTCGGGGTCTTTCCCGGTTCCATACAAATTTTAGGATTATTTGTTCTAGCTCTGTGAAGAATGCTGGTGTTACTTTGATAGGGATTGCATTGAATATGTATATTGCTTTGGGTAGTATTGACATTTTAACAATATTTGTTCTTCCTATTGAGGAGCATGAAATCTTTTTCCATTTCCTTGTGTCTTCTCCAATTTCTTTCATAAGCTTTCTATAGTTTTCAGTGTATAGATTTTCACCTCTTTGGTTAGATTTATTCCTAGGTATTTTATGGTTTTTGATGCAACTGGAAATGGGATCGATTCCTTGATTTCTCTTTCTGTTGCTTCATTGTTGGTGTATAGGAATGCAACCGATTTCTGTGCATTGATTTTGTATCCTGCAACTTTGCTGAATTCATGAATCAGTTCTAGCAGTTTTTTGGTGGAATCTTTTGGGTTTTCCATATAGAGTATCCTGTCACCTATGATGAGTGAAAGTTTGACCTCCTCCTGGCCGATTTGGATGCCTTTTATTTCTTTGTGTTGTCTGATTGCAGAGGCTAAGACTTCCAATACTATGTTGAGTAACGGTGGCAAGAGTGGACATCCCTGTCTCATTCCTGACCTTAGGGGGAAAGCTCTCAGTTTTTCCCCATTGAGGATGATATTAGCATTGGGTTGCTTGTATATGGCTTTTATGATCTCAAGGTATGCTCCTTCTATCCCTAATTTCTTGAGTATTTTTATCAAGAAAGGATGCTGTATTTTGTCAAATGCTTTCTTTGCATCTATTGAGAGGATCATATGGTTCTTGTCCTTTCTTTTATTGATGTGATGAATCACGTTAATTGTTTTGCGGATACTGAACCAGCCCTGCATCCCAGATATAAATCCCACTTGGTCGTGGTGAACAATTTTTTTAATGTATTGTTGGATCCGGTTGGCTAATATCTTGTTGAGGATTTTTGCATCCATGTTCATCAGGGAAATTGGTCTATAATTCTCCTTTTTAGTGGGGGTCTCTGTCTGGTTTTGGAATCAGGGTAATGCTGGCTTCATAGAAAGAGTTTGGAAGTATTCCTTCCATTTCTATTTTTTGGAACAGTTTCAAGAGAATAGGTGTTAACTCTTCCTTAAATGTTTGGTAGGATTCCCCTGTAAAGCCATCTGGCCCTGGACTCCTGTTTTTTGGCAGATTTTTTATTACTAACTCGATTTCCTTACTGGTTATGGGTCTCTTCTAATTTTCTATTTCTTCCTGTTTCAGATTTATTTATTCTTTCTTTCTTTCTTTCTTTTCTTTCTTTCTTTCTTTCTTTCTTTCTTTCTTTCTTTCTTTCTTTTGTTTTTAAAGATTTTATTTTTAAGTAATCTCTACACCCAATGTGGGGCTCAAACTCACAACGCTGAGATTAAGAGTTGCACGTTGTACTGACCGAGCCAGCCAGGTGCCCCTACACAGTCTTTCAGATCTCCTGGAATATGATACAGCTTTTCAGAGTTCCCTATGGTTATCCAGTTCTGCAGGATGTACTCTAAAATTCCTATCCTGTCTCTTGCTAACTGCAACCAAAAAAGCAAAGACTTAACGCAGCAGCAATGTTGCCAGTAGATGGCTATTATTTTTGAAGATGCCCTGGGAGTAGGGCTTTTCTTTTTTTTTCTTTCTACTGAGCTGAAAGAATTCCGAGTTAAATCAAACAGCCAGAACAACCTAAAGAAAGATTTTCCAGGGAGCTGCAAAGTTTGGACAAAGACACTGTCTGTGCTCTGAGGATGTTGCTTTTAACTGAGCTCCACAAGAGGTCAGTCCTCTCCATTGGCCATGAGACTGCTGACTTTTTTTTACCACAAAGTGAGCTGGGAATGGAGGGTGGATGGAAATAGCATCCCATCCATAAGTTAAAATACCCCAGATCCCACTTTCTAACCGAAGTTCAGTAGTTTCTCTTCAATAGATGACTTCCAGTTTGTTCTGTGGTTCTGGTTAATTTCCAAAATTCTAAAATGGTTCACTTTAGTTGTTTTGCCAGTATCTTCATTGTTTTTGTGGAAAAGCAAGTTTCACTGAGGTCCTCATTCTGCTATTCTGGAAGTTGATTTCCCGGCAAGCTCATTCCTAAACATGGTTCTTCTCACATATCCTACATCTCTGCAACAGAGCTTTTATTTAAAGTTTGTGCTGCTTCCATCAGACTCAAGGTCAGAATGTGAGTCTTTGTCACAGCATGATTTAAAATTATTTTGATGTGAAATATCCCAGTTATCTTTAAGGTGTATGGTTCTCTTAAATGGAACTTCCAGAGATCACTGGAACATATTTCATCAAGAGCATCCCACTAGCCAGCTGTGCAACAGAAGATTGCTTACTGACAGCAGACCCTGACAGAAGGTGATCACTTGAGTGCTGTCAAGTTCTCTGTACAACTGCCGTAGCTGAAAAAAATCCCAGTAGATTCTTCTCGTTCTGTTTTCATCCTATCGCCCAGGATGTGTTCTTGACCCATCATTGCTACCTTTGGGGAAGGGAAAAGCATCATGGGCTATTTGGAATGAAGTGCTAATCTTTCCTCCTTAGCTCTGGACCTTTCACTTGGCATTAGTGGAGCCAATCAATAATGCCTTTTTTTCAGACTTCTCAGTCCCTCCCCTAAGAATCAGTTCATATCATTTCCATGTCATTCATGACTTTACTGCTAGGACATGAACTATGCCTTTTTCAGGTCCTAGGTGCTAGTCTGACAGAAGTTTTCTGTCTTTAATGAGCTTGTTGTTACCCTCCAACAATTGAGAGTGGGTGAAAGACATATACACCTACTCCCCTATCTCTATGGAGCTGATTGAAATAATCAAAGAAAATAACACCAATGATGAAATGATGGAAGGGAGATGTGGATATATTCCACAATCATAGAAGAATTTTTGGTAGATAATGGCCACCTAGGACTCAATGTAAGGCAAAAACCCATACATATCATTCTCAAGAAAGTAGTGTAGTATCATGAAAACTAAGCAGAGGAAATCCTGGCAGAGCCACACTAGTACTTACTAATCTAAAAAATAAAATCTCCTAGAAAAAACTGTTTTTTGGAGGGATTGAGGCCATTATTACTTGGAAACTCTTTTGATGCTGCAGATAAATAGTACCTGAAGGCCGTTGCAGAATTTAGAAAAGGAGGCCATGAAAACAAAACAAAACAAAAAACTATGGAGACATCTTTCCCTGACTGTACCTCTCATTAGAGCAGGTAGTTCATCTCAACGCTAGAAGAAGTTTCTTTATTTTCAGGGACAACTGACCCTGTGAGGCAGCTACCCTCAGCGCAACTTACAAAACAGCCAGGAAGGAAGTCATACACCTGTCCCAAAAACAGAAACCAGGCCAAACAGAAAATTGATACCAAAAACTGTTACCTACGGCAGCAATTTGAACAAACAATGGGAAAAGTTCTACCAAGACAAAGTTCTGAATAAGAAGACCCATGACTCTGACTTCCTCTCAACCCTGTGCAGGATGCTGAAACACTGAACTGGTGATTTAAACCCACATAATGAAGGACTCCCACAGCAGCCAGGTAAATAGTGAGGGACCCAAGAAAAATAAAGACAAGATATTTTTAGTCAATTATCATGTCTATCTAAATCAGGGGTTGGCAAGGTTTTTCTTAAAGGGCCAGAGAGGTAAATATTTTAGGCTTTGTGGGCCAAAAGACACAATCAAGACTATTATACAGATACTTATATAACCATCTAAAATGTAATCATTTAAAAATATAAAAACATTTCTCGGGTTGTGGGCTGTAAAAACAAAACAGGTGGCTGGCCAGTTATGGCCCATGGGCTCTAGCTTGCTGATCTAGACTTATCCTCACTCAAATATGAATAATGAGGGAAGACACTGAGTCTGTGATTCTTATGAAACATAGAAGAAAAAGATAAACAGAGCATACACAAGATATATAAACATTAGTTAAGATACTTCTTGTCGTGACAGAAATCCAATTCATACTAGCTTAAGTAGAAAAAGACTATCAATTCAGATAACTGAGGATGGGTGCTTCAAAAGGAGGGGCAATATCATACTTTTTATCCCTTCTCTTATCTCATCTGCTTCTCTATGATTTTGTCACTTTCCTTCTGCATATGTAAATTAAAATAAATATGTGTTATGTCAGAAATTTAGATTAAGTGAAAGATTTGGGGAAAATAAAAATGACTAAAATTGACCAAAAGAAGATCTGAACAAAGGTATAACATGAAAGTGATTTCAAAACTAGTCAAGAGTGAGCTGCAGAGTGGGTAGCTCTGGACTTCAGGGGGCTGGAGGTGAGTGGGGGAAGCTTGGGATGGTGGGAGAGAAGAATAGGAGGGGCCTGACCAAGGACAAAGTATAAGATTCTTGAGCATTACTCTGCGCCTGCAGATCCAGAAATTTGTTAGCAGCATCTATCTTCATGGCATTTCTCATCATTCTCGGTATGGGGCAGAGAAAAGGGCACAGAATTTATTTTAGAGATGGTGTTTTAATGTGTAGGTTGATTGAAGAAGGAAGGGATGTGAGGGAGGTGACAGTTCTGAAAGAATAGCTGAGGTGACAAGCCATGGAGGTTAGACTAAAGAGTGAAAGAAGTGAGGCAACAATGGGGCTGGTGGGTGGGGAAAAGAAGAAAGATCAAGAAGCTATAAGTATTTAACAGTTAAACCTCAATAAATATGGAAAATGAAAATAAACTATAGGTCTCTCTGTATGACCTAAGAACAATAGTAATGAAAGTTAGAGCAGGTAAAAGGTGGAAGACAGAGAATGGTAGGTACATTAGAGTCAAAGATTTCTAATGTGGAGCAGTTTCTAGCATGGTCATGTGTGAGTCTGGTTGACCTGGAGTGAAGGATGTATGTCACTTGAGTTGAGAAAGTCATGGAAGTGTGAGGTTTAGGGGTTTAATGGTTCTTCCAAAAGAAAGTTATCAGAGTGCTGGCACAATATGGGATTTAGAGGCAGATAGGAGCCTAGTGCTACATGCTATTATTATAAATGTAGAACAGTAACCATAAACTGGAAGATAAGAGAGAAAGTGGTAGAGGGATTTTTACCCATCTGAGAGGAATACTGGTTTGGCAATAATGGAAATGAGAAAAATTCAAAATTCCCTCAGCCCCTATACTGTGTGGATTATGGGAGACCACAAGCCCCCTAACTTCAACAGGATAGCAACCGGAATAGGATTTTCAGGATAAGACAAGAAGGAAAGGAGGAAGGGAAGAATATAGGAGAGAAGAGTGTGGGAAAGTTTGTTTATAATGGAAATAAATACCCAGAAGGCACAGTGGAAAAGTAATTTAGGCAAGGGAGCAGTGGGATGATGAGTCAGGAAAGAGAGAATAAAGTGGTTTTGGTTTGGAAGTATGGAAAAGAAAAGAAAAAAAGAATGGGAGATATAGAGGTTAAATGATGGGTTGCCTATATTTTGGGCAAAATCCGAGAACGATAGGTGAGTTCAACTGGCCTTTAGATGAAATCCTGGTGTCTGGCTTCAGGAGATCTCCTAAGATGGCTATATCTAGATAAGGTCTCAGTGGATTTGTATCATGATATCCAAGTTGGGGAGCTGAGGCAATCATATTGGAGCCAGTCTAGTTTGGCTCTATCATTGAATAACTTCCAAGCTATTGTATATAGTGAGTGTTCAATGTGTATTAGTTATTTGTCCCATTTCAACAGTCCTAGGACTGGGGTGGGAGTTGCCTATCCCATAGTGTGATGGGAATGGCCTCTCCTAGGGAACTGGAATAGCAGAGACCATCCTGCCCAAAGGCAAGGGTATTGACCAGATGAACTTAATTTTGGGTAGGAAAGTGTGTTTATTGAAGAGGAGGTAGAGGGAAGAATTCATTGTACTCTATCCCATGAAACATGTCCAAAAGAGTCACTCACTGAAAAGTCTATGAGACTCAAGCTTCTGAAAAGAACATAGGGAAATCATTTCATTATCAGATGAGGTGGAAGAAATGTCTTTTAAACAGAATTTCCCTGCCCCTCTCACTCCCTACCATCACCTTCATCTAATCAATCTACAATTGTGACATTTCCTTACCTCACTTAATCTTCTGAATCTTTTCCCACAGATCTAATCTCAATGATGTTGTCACTTCTTCTGCGATTTTATTGTGTTGTAGTGTATGTTTGTTTATTGATTTGTTTCCTCCTCTCTTTACTATGCTGTAGTAGAGGGTGCTGAGCGGGAGGGGGCAGAGAGAGAGGGAGAGAGAGAATCCCAAGCAGGTTCTGTGCTGCCAGCACAGGGCCTGATGTGGGGCTCAAACTCAAAACTGTGAGATCATGAACTGAGCTGAAATCAAGAGTCATAGGCTTAACCGACTGAGCCACCCAGACAACCCTACACCATGTTTCTGGAAGTAATTAATTTCGTTCTAAAATGTAGGAAATAGGAAAACTTCCTTGACTCCCAGCAAATTTTTAACTTCTATTCTTATCTATTAGGGGCACCTGGGTGGCTCAGTCGGTTAGGCATCCGACTTTGGCGTGGGTCATAATCTCAAGGTTCATGAGTTTGAACCCAATGTCAGGCTCTGTGCTGACAGCTCAGAGCCTGGAGCCTGCTTCAGATTCTGTGTCTCCCTCTCTCTCTGTCCCTCCCCTGCTCATACTCTGTCTCTCTCTCTCTCTCTCTCTTAAAAGTAAATAAATATTAAAAAAATAGTATTAGTATTTACCTTTGCAGAGCTATTGTATTAAGCATACAAGGAACCCAGCATGAAATAGACAAATAGTGACCAGTATTATAATTTTAATTCCCCATAAACTATACTTTTTTAAGTATAATAGTCCAGTTGAATAAGTAGTTGGCAACCTAAATAGGAGACTATTGAGAGTTTGTGTGAAGTAATATGCTTAAAGCTAATCTCTGTTTAATTGGTACTACACCCTAGGGATCACCACTTGGGATCTGAACAAAACTGAAAGAGGTTGTTCCTGAAACCATATCCTAGATTCTGGAATCCCAAAATTCATTAATACCAAATGGAAGTTAGCCATTTCAGTGTTGCCTGGGTGGCTTAGTCAGTTGGGTGTCAGATTTCAGCCCAGATTATGATCTTGCACAGATTGTGGGTCTGAGCCCTGCGTCAGGCTCTGTGCTAAAGTTCAGAGCCTGGAGCCTGCTTCAGATTCTGTGTCTCCCTCTCTCTCTCTGCCCCTCCCCTACTCATGCTCTGTCTCTCTGTCTCCCAAGAATAAATTAACATTAAAACAAAAAATTTTTAAGCTCTATAGTATTAAAAAAGAAAAAAGCTACCGCACTTGACCCACTTATTTGACACTTAATCTGAACTGAATTCACATTACAGAGCCCTCAAAAGACTATATTATGACATGGTTGAGAACATAGCCCTGGATTTAGACTGTTTGGGATCAAACCCCACCACTTATTTTCTGTGTGATTTTGAGCAACTTATTTTCTTCAAGTGTCACCTACAAAATAGGGATAATAATAGAACCCATCTCATGGAGCTATTGTGAGGATCACCTGAATTCATATGTGTAAAGGGCTTAAAACAATACTTAGCACACACAAAAAATGGCTCAATAAATGTTAGCTATTACAGTAACAACAATATATATTTTTTCTACAACTTCTCCTGAATGGTCACCTAGAGTTGTAGATGAAGTTGGGTGTAGCTCTAGATTTGATTTAATTCGATCCTCCCACAAGATCTTCATGAAACAGATTCAAAGAGAGAAACTGACTTGAAGCATTTCCTATGACACACACTGGGCAGAAGTACTTACTGCATAATCTTATTTAATTCTCCCCAAACTCTGTGAGATAGGTACCATTCCCATTCATGTCCCCGTTTTACAGGTGAGACACTGAAGCCAAGAGAAGTTAACACACTTGCCCAACACCGCTAATATGTGGTGAGGCAGGATTAGAAATCAGAGCCTCTCATTCTAGAGTCTATCCCTTAGTAAATTCTATGTCACTCTGCCTTTTGAAACCAATTGAATTCCTAAATTTCTACATCAAAGCACATGGTCAACAATATTCAAGCATGGAAATTTCCGAAGCAGGAGTTTCCAGTTAACCAGCTAAAGGAAAATCTTGCTAATTCTTCCACTGCCCCACATAACTTCCTGGTCAACTTGTCTGGATGAATTAATTGCAAACATTCCTTTAATAAGTAACAAAATAAATAGACTTTTTGTATGGTGTTATGAGGAGAGTTAATTGGAGGGCATTAAGCTTCACCTAATACTTATGTTCCTTATTCCATCCTCCTCTCTCTCTTGCTTTCAGCTGATGATTTCACTCCTACTTCACAGAGAAGATACAGGCCAATAGGCAGGAAATTCTTTAGCATCCTACCTCCCCCCAAAATCTACAAAATTATCTGCAGCCCTGTCAGTGTTTGCCTTTTCCTTATTTTCTCAGTGGTGAAGTGATCTCTCTTTGAAGGTGATTTTCTCTACACATACAGTAAATCAGTGATTCTCAGAGTATGATCCCTGGGCAAGCAGCATCAGCAGCACCTTGGAGCTTGTTAGAAATGTAAATTCTCGTGCCCAATCCCAGATGTACTGAATCAGAAACTCTGGGAGTGAGGCCCAACAACCTGTTTTAACAAGCACTCAAGGTGATTCTGGTGCATACTTAAGGCTGAGAACTGCTGGTCTAAATTCTTACTATTCAAAGTCGGGTCCATGGACCAGCAGCACTGATAATATCACCTGGGAGCTGGTTGGACATGTAAACTCAAGGAGTGTCTGGGTGGCTCAGCTGGTTAAGCGTCCAACTCTTGATTTTGGTTCAGGTCATGATCTCACAGTCCCTCTCTGTCCCTAGCTTGCTCACACATTCTCTCTCTCTCAAATATAAGTAAAATAAACTTAGAAAAAAAAAGAGATGTGGAATTGTAAGCCCCAATCCAGATTCACTGAATCAGAATATGCATTCAATAGAATCCCAGGGATGATTACAAGATCTCCAGGTGACTCACATGCATATATAAAGTTTGAGAAGCACTGCTGTAGATGACATTCTCAGAGACCAGGCTCATTTTTATTGATCTATTACATTCACTCCTTTGGATCTTTCTGATCAGCATTTTACTTTATTATTTTTTTAATTAGTTTTACTTTTATTTTTTTAAAGTTTATTTATTTTTGAGAGAGAGAGGGGGAGAGAGATAGCGCACGAGGGGCAGAGAGAGAATACAGAGAATCCTAAGCAGGCTGTATGCCATCAGTGTTCTCTCTCTCTCTCTCCCCCAAAATAAATAAATAACAACTTTTTTTTGCTCATTTATTTTGGGAGAGGGAGAGAGTGAGCGGGAGAAGGGCAGAGAGAGAGGGGACAGAGGGTCTGAAGTGGGCTCTGTGCTGACAGCAGAGAGCCTGATGTGGGGCTTGAACTCATGAACCATGAGATCATGATCTGAGCCAAAGTTAGACACTTAACCAGCTGAGCCACCCAAGTGCCCCAATAAATAAAAACTTTTAAAAAATGATCCTGTCTCTTCATAATTTAAAAACAAATTATTTCCTGACCCCTTCATCTACTTCTCTCTTTCCTTTCATTCACACGCAAGCTTTTTGAATGATTTGCCTATACCATAATTAAAGTCTCTTGATTACCATCTCTCACTCATTCCATATCAGCCTAACTTTGGCTCCTACCACCCTCCTGGAACTTCTTGGGCAAAGGTAACAAGTAACACCTTTATGGATGAATCCAATGGATGATTTTTAGTCATAAACATACTTGACCTCTCTACAGTCTTTGATAATACTGGCCATATCTTCCTTAAAATTTTCCTTTGGCTTTTGAACAAGCCATTTTTTCCATCTTCTACCTCTCTGACCACTCGTTATCAGACTTTCTCTGGTATGTACCCCTCCCTCACCTAGTCTTGGTGCTTCAGAGGAGTGGGTCTACTTGGTCTAAAACAGGATTTCCCAGTCTCAATATTCTTTTTTTTTAATGTTTATTTTTTTATTTTTGAGAGAGAGAGAGCAGGGGAGGGGCAGAGAGAGAGAGGAGAGAAAGAGAGAATCCCAAGCAGGCTCCAAGCTGTCAGTGTAGAGTCTGAAATGGGGCTCAAACTAACGAACTGTGAGATCATGGTCTGAGCTGAAATCAAGAGTCAGACACTTGTGGGAGCTGTCCTGTGCATTGGAGAATGTTTAGTTGTATCCCTGACACTAGATGCCAGTAGTGGCCCCTTCTTCCAGTTGTGACAATCAAAAATGTCTCCAGATATTGCTAAATGTCTTCTCAGGAGAAAAAGTGCCTATGGTAAAAGTGCCTACGGTGAAAGTGGCTAAAAGCAATCTAATGTGACCTAGTTCTAATAAGCACTAAGAGAGGTTTCCTGAAGATTTCTAGGAAAGTTCTGTACTTGAGAAAGAGCTATGGAAAGCCATTCTTTTTCTCCCACTACATGTGGGAAGCATGTAATGTTGATTGCTACAGGCAGCCATCCTATAACTCTGAGTGAAGAATGAGATGCATCTCATGACATCACTGGATCACTGGATCAACCAGTTCTAATGTCTGTTCTTCCTCTGGATTTAATCTTGAATAATATACCTTCCAAACTTACTCATCTTGTTGCTTCCTGTTGTCTCATTTCCTTATACTTGTTTTTTGTCTCAGCTTGTTCCCTTTAGACTGACGTTTTATTTGCACTTTATGTTTGGTTTTCTACTTTAGTTTCCCAGTGGAGACTAATTTTTCTTTCTTTCTCCATGTTTTGCATGGAGGCCAGCCATCTCACCACTGGCCTGATGACTCCCAGCTCCCAGGGCTCAACTGAAACCTCAGAAATAACTCTCTCTGCGCAGCTGAAGGGACACCTGGAACACGTAAGTCAGAAAAGAGGTCTGGCTGGGCTCCAGAACCCTCTTTCGATATACTTAAGGCTCAGTGGTTCCCTCTGCTGATATTATTTCAGGAGACTGAACTATTCTAACTTGAAACCAATTTTCTTTGGAGTTTTAAGAACTCCACTTAATCCTACAGAAGAATTGGAATTGAGAAATAGAAACAGGAAGTCCAAAAATTAGATTCTTGCAGTTACAAGGACACATAGACTGGAGGGGCATGGATGACATTTTGGGAATACATATTTCTGTCTGTTTTATTTCTTTCTCTGTCCCCAGTGCATGGAACAGTCCTGGTCCATGGTAAGTGCTCAGTCAATATTTGATGAGTGAAAGTGTGCTGATGAGCAATTAAAGGGCTGGTCTGCTGAGAAAGGCATAGTTGAGGCCCTTTATGCCCCTAGAAAGATAAAGAGAACAATTGCCTTGGTTTGGTTTCTGACAAGTCCCTATTCAAGGTCCTAATTCGTCCTGGTAGGCTTCCTGAATTTTGGTTCCATGAGAGACCCCTATATTTGTATAACAAATTCTTTTTTTTTTAAACAAAAAAAAATTTTTGAGAGAGAGAGAGAATCTTAAGTGAGCTCCACACTCAGCACATTTTATTTATATTAGAGAGAGAGAGAATGCATGTGCGAGCTGGAGAGGGGCAGAGAGAGAGGGAGAGAGAGAGGGACAGAAAGAATGCTAAACAGGCTCCTCAATGTCAACACAGAGCCCAGTGTGGGGCTGGAGCCTGATGTGGGGCTGGAGGCCAACATGGGGCTCAATCTTATGACCAGGAGATCATGATGTGAGCCGAAATCAAGAATCGACACTTAACCAACTGAGCCACTCACAACAAATTCTTTTTTAAGAAGAAGAATTGGGGTTTGGCCTAGACTGCCATAGAATTTTTAATCTGGGCACACGGTCCATTTAGAAAGAGGAATTCATTTCCCAGCCTTCTATAAGTTAGTGTGGTCAGGTGAGTAAAATCTGGCCAATAGGATATAAGTAGAAGTGTTCTGGGCCAGTTCCACATGACACACATGCCTCGGACCATACTTAGAATATCTGTGCTTAGCTCAAGGACTGACCTGGGAAACCCTACTTCCCAAAGAATGAAGATAATGGCAACCAAAAATTTCTAGAATACTCTGGATTTTATCTCAGAGATTATACTTTTTATAGATCTGATATCATTCTCATAATGGCACATTTTATTTCCTGACCCAGTCCCCACTATACTATTCATTCAATTTTCAGTGGTATCTGCCTGCATGAATGGCTCATTCCCTTCTAAGCATTGCCTTTACTTTAAATCCCAGATTTTGAAGTGAGGGGAGACAAATCCTTTACGTGCTGGATTGCAAAGGCAATCGCCTCTACCCTTGAGTAGACTGACAAAGAGCTGGGTCAGCTGAAATGATCTGGCTCAGCACAAAGGGCTATAATACTACTAGTAGATACCAGCACTAGTGTTTGAACTCCTTTAGACAATTGTCCCACAGAATATCCCTTTTGTATTCATGGCCATTCCTCCAAATAAAAAACTCTGGTTGATTAGTGTTCTCTACTCCCTCCCATTTCCCTGTAAATACAAAGAGCAGATGGGGCGCCTGGGTGGCGCAGTCGGTTAAGCGTCCGACTTCAGCCAGGTCACGATCTTGTGGTCCGTGAGTTCGAGCCCTGCATCGGGCTCTGGGCTGATGGCTCAGAGCCTGGAGCCTGTTTCTGATTCTGTGTCTCCCTCTCTCTCTGCCCCTCCCCCGTTCATGCTCTGTCTCTCTCTCTCCCAAAAATAAATAAACGTTGAAAAAAAAAAATTAAAAAAAAAAAAAGAGCAGCTTGGGGCAGGGTGTGTGTGTGTGTGTGTGTGTGTGTGTGTGTGTGTGTGTGTTTTCCTGGAGCACTATTTGTAGAATGTCCTACCAAGCTTGACCCAAGCTTACCTCTCTATGGGATAATGAGACCCTAGGGGACTGTGTGCACTCTGCTGACTCTGCTATAAACTTCTTCCACAATAGGCTTTGTGTTGTATCTGTATCATGTATCTCTAGTATGTTTCTCACAATCCTATGCTTGACAGAATCTTAGAGATTCTTAAAGAATCTCTAAGTTCACTGCTTACCAGTCACACAGATGGATGACTGTGTCTATAATTTCAAATGGATTCTTAGGGAATGCCCGTGTCTCTATATATCTTACTGATAGTATGACAGATCCACCAGTATTCCCACTACAGAATTTATGTCTAGTAAATCACTACAGTCCTCTAGGCAGAACACCTTGTTTCATCGTAATTATGGTTTTCGGTCATGTTACTTCTCTATACCCTCAGGATCACTTAAATCTTTAGAATCCCTACTTAGAACCTGGGCAAAGTATAGACCACCCAGGACAACTACCTTCAAGACTCCCCAGCAAGACAAGGTACAAGGAAAGGATATCTGAGTAAGAGATGGTGCCTAACTGGTGCCTCTCTCCCTCTCCCTTTCTCTCTGTATGAGTGTACTATCCCCTCAAAGCAAAGCCACTATAATGAGTTTATGAAAGTGTTAGACAGTTTGCTGGCTTTCTGTTTTCAGGTGGTGATTCCCAAAAAGTGTTTTAAAAATTCCTCTCCAATTGCATCAGAAGATACTTATCTATTAAAGGAAATGCAAAAATCAAGCAGAGGATGCTTAAGATGGCAAAAAAAAAAAAAAGGAAAGAAAGAAAGAAAGAAAAGGAAACAAGAATCTATAGAGTACCATCACACAACCTTACCTAATATTTTGCAAAACGTCTTGGAGAAAATCAGAGACATCCAGATGTAGTGAGTACACAAACTCAGGTCTGGGAGGAATGTAAACTTATTTTCTATAATTATGTTCATATTTAATATCCCTACTTTCCCAAGTTAATGAAAAATTAATCTTTTAAAAATGTTTATTTATTTATTTTGAGAGAGAGAGAGAGCATGTGCAAGTTGGGGAGGGGTAGAGAGAGAGGGAGAGAGAGAATCCCATGAAGGCTCCATGCTGTCAGCACAGTCTAATGTGGGGCTTGATCTAATGAACCATAAGATCATGATGTGAGCTGAAACTGAATCATACACTCAATCGACAGAGCTAGCCAGGCACCCTGAAAAATTAATCTTAATTATTTGAATGTTCTTTTTTAAGTTTTAATTTAAATTCTAGTTAGTAAACATACAGTGTAATATTAGTTTCAGGTGTACAATATAGTGATTCAACACTTCTACAACACCCAGTGGTCATCACAACAAGTGCACCCCTTCATCCCAATCACCTATTTAACTCATCCTTCCACCCACCCCCCTCTGGTAAGCACCAGTTTGTTTTCTATAGTTAAGAGTCTGTTTCTTGGTTTGCCTCTCTCTCTCTTTTTCCCCTTTGCTCGTTTGTTTTGTTTCTTATATTCCACATATGAGCGAAGTCATATAGTATCTGTCTTTCTCTGATTTCATTTAGCATAATACTCTCTAGCTCCATCCGTGTGGTTGCAAATGGCAAGATTTCATTCTTTTTATGGCTGAGTAATATTCCATTGTATATATACGTACCACATCTTCCTTATCCATTCATCAGCTGATGGACACTTGGGCTGTTTTCATAATTTGGTTGTTGTAGATAATGCTGTAAACATCAGGTTGCATGTATCACTTTGAATTAGTATTTTTGTATTTTTGGGTAAATACCTAGTAGTGCAACTGCTAGATTGTAGGGTAGTTCTGTTTGTAACTTTTTGAAGAACCTCCATACTGTTGGCTATACCAGTTTGCGTTTCTAACAAGAGTGCAAGAGGGTTCTCCTTTCTCCATATCCTTGCCAACATTTGTTGTTTCCTGTGTTTTTTATGCAAATTGAATATTATTTTAAATATATCAGATGAGCTGATTCCATTCAGGGTCTCACATATGTGAGGGTTTACTTAACTTGAGTGGTGAAAGGGACCTTGGATACATCTTCCCAAATCCTAAAGGTAGTCATTTCTACTTTCCTGATGCCTTACCATGGTGGACAGAGCAGAGAGGTAAGGCTTAGAGGTTGCTGCCTTCCCAAGAAAATGAGGCAAAACACTGGAGGATCAAACCATGTGGAAGACTTTGATGGACTTCCCCCAAGCTTAGCTCGCAGAGAAGACTAGGCACAGGATAACATTCTCTTGAACACACCAGTATCTAAGATCTTTAGTTTCTCCTTTAGTTCTCTTCTTCATACAGGCTATGGAATCATTTGCTTTTTCTCTTTGAGAACTTTTTTTTTTTTTTTGCAGAAAATGTAGAGAACACTAAAATGAACACCTGTGTCCTCACTACCAAGGAGTGAAGATTGTTAATATTTTCATAACATCTTTTTTACCTATTTAAGTAAAATAAACGAAATATCACAGATACTTTGATGTTTCTTTGGGGCTAGATTTCAATTCCCTATTACATCCAAGTGTGGGGAGATGTGTTCAAGAATTCCTTATAGTTACATAAATGGGTTAAAAAAACTTAGGGCAGGGGCGCCTGGGTGGCTCAGTCGGTTGAGTGTCCAACTTCAGCTCAGGTCATGATCTCACACTCTGTGAGTTCGAGCCCCGCGTCAGGCTCTGTGCTGACAGCTCAGAGCCTGGAGCCTGCTTCAGATTCTGTGTCTCCCCTCTCTCTGCCCCTCACCTGCTCATGCTCCGTCTCTCTCTGTCTCAAAAATAAATAAAAACATTAAAAAAAATTTTTTTTAAAGCTTAGGGCAGAAAGCCACCACCATAGGGCGAAAGCACCCAAGGTTAGTTAGCAAGATATTATAATGGGATAATGAGTAACTTGTTATATTACCTGCAGGAAACTACTTTCTGTCTGGCACCAATATACTTTGATCACAACTTCAAACTCCACTTGCCCCCCTCCACCCCAGACCCTTTGCTTCTTACACACACAAGTTAATGATACTATCTGATTGTTTTCTTCATGTTCACTATGTGTGTAAGATCTTGAGAGCTCAATAAATTCGGACACAAGGGGCACCTGGGTGGTTCAGTCGGTTGAGTGTCTGACTTTGGCTCAGGTCATGATCTCACGGTTCGTGGGTTCAAGCCCCGCATCAGGCTCTGTGCTGACAGCTCAGAGCCTGGAGCCTGCTTTGTATTCTGTGTCTCCCCTCTCTCTGCCTCTCCCCCACTCACGCTCGGACTCTCAAAAATAAATAAATGTTAAAAAAATTAAAATAAATAAATACAGAGATGAAATCCCTGTTCAGGGCTCTTGTCTTCTCCCAGACATCAGCCTCTCTCATATGCAATTCTGCGTCCACTCTCTTGCTGGACAAGAGAGAACTCCAGACTCATAGTCTGCAACATCCATGCACTACTGCTCCCACATGGTGAGCCAATGCTGGTTCGCAAACTTGTTTATTCCAGTTGTTCTTGTTTAATTATATATTTAATTAAATGTTGTGCAACATGATGAAATATGAATGTAGGAAAAACAATTTCTCTCCGTGAAAATTAAATTCAATGCTTTAAGAAGATTTAATAAAGGCAAATCAATAACAACAACAACAACAACAACGAAACCCTGCTGTGAATTAGGTATACATGTGACAACTATAAAAGATTGATGGTGTTTTGGGTAAATTATAAAACCCAGAAGGATTCTGCATTGAGAGCACTTTGCATATGTTTTTAAGGTCTTGTTCCACTTTATAGTAAGTAGGAAAACTGAAAGACTTAGGTGATACACTATTGATGTGGTTTATGAAAAAAAAAAAGGATGCTGAACTCCAAACAGTGGACTCATATACAAAGTAAAGGTCTTGGCTGTACATCTAAAGATTGGCAAATTAATATATGTTCATGCAAATGAAAATAAATGTGTAAGATATGCTTGTATATGTGTGTTGAAAGCTATAAATTAAGCAGAGAGGTCTGTAAACAAGAGAACTGGAATTGAAGTTGGTAATTAGGAGGTAAGAAGTGGTTCAGGAAGGTAAAGAAGATGGAGGCCAGATTACAGGAGAGTAAGGTGAAAAATAAAACCACTGTACTGAGAAAAATTAATCAAGATGCTTAATAACAATAAATCATTAATAACAAATGACAAGAGATAACATTTACTGAGTGCTTATTGTATGCAGGCACCATCCTAGACCTTTTCCATGCCCTATCTTCCTACAAACAACTAAGGAGGTAGATACAATGTAACTCGTGCCAAGTTAAATAGCAAGAAAGTGAAATGGATTTTTCTGTTAAAGCACATGCTTGGGGGTGGGGGAAGGATGGGGAATCTGGATTTTTCTGATGTGAGAATATCCTAGGGAAAAAAATAATAAAAAGTTTAAATCAAAAGCCAACTGTAAGTTATTAAGTGTTCTTGCTACTTGGCCAATATTCACTTAAATGTACAAACTTCCTCTCTTTAAATAGGTGATCTAAAAGTTCACCTTTAACAGTTACTTCTGACATCCCTACTAAGTTCACTCAAGTCCCACAGACTGGATGGAGGAAGAAAATGGGGTGGGGGAGTAATATTATGCCTTACAGCTCAGCACAGGGTATGCAGTGAGTATTCTAAGTAATCTGTTCCTACCCTACCTCAGAAACCAAATGTAATGTTTGAATTTTATTGGTTTCTCTCTTAAAGGTGGTCTCTGATTTTGTCTCTAATTCTGGAGGACACATTCTTTGGGGCTTAAAATTTTCTCCAACATAAATATAGTAAATAGTACTACTGAGTAAAAATAAAGCACACAGTAGTTACTTCAAGGAAAAAAAAAGATTTTTCTAAATTATTTAAATAACTTTTGTGTAACTTATCAGAAAATGAAAAGAATGGAACTTACATCAAGGAGAAGCAATAAATTCAAGAGTAGGTCTCTTTAGAAGAAAAGGCTAAGTGTATAAGTAGAGGTATCTAAAAAGAAATAGTATGAGCATTCTTTCCACATTAATGACTCTGAAAATAGTTATCTGCAGAAAACATGACAGATTGAATTTCCATGGCTAATTAAGAACAGATACAGGTTTGACACCTTTGGGACTCTGGCAGCAGTGATTCTAATTTTGTGTCTCCTACCAGTTTACATTTGCACACAACGAGTGTGACAGCAGTAGCCAGATTAGACTGATTATTTTGTCAAATATTGAGTTACAAAAACAACAGGGGCAGAGTAAAGGTAGAGTCATAGAATTTAACCTCTTGAGGCACATTACCTCACAGTTCTAAACACACAAGGTGGCTCTGATAGATGAACAATAGACTAATACTTAGGAGTAGATATTACTGATTTTTTTCTAGCTATGAGAAGAAACAATAGGAAATTAATTAGGTTCTTATTTTGGCTCTAAGATTAATTCTTATAGTCTACATTTGAAGACTTTGAACTCAATACAAGCAAGACAGGACTCCCAAATCAATAAATCAGTGTATAGGAATAGTTAACCCTGAAATAGATCCCAGGGTGTGTAAAAACCTACTATCTAATAATGGGAGTATCACTAACCAATAGGTAAAAAAAAAATGGATCATTTCACAAAAAGCACTGGGGAACAGTTATTTGAAAGAAGTTCAAACTCACTTCACGCCAAAATAATTCCAGAGAAATTTTAATGTCAAGACCCATTTTAACCATTAAATATTCTAGAAGAAAAAAAATGCTAGAAGAAAATATGAAACTTTAGGGGCACCTGGCTGTCTCAGTCTGTTGAGCGCATGACTCTTGATCTTGGGGTTGTGAATTTGAGCCCTGCGTTGAGTGTAGAGATTACTTAAAAATAACAAACCTTTTTTTAAAAAAAGTTCTATAAGTTCTATTGAACTGATCTCAAAAGATAAAAGGACATTTTAAGCATAACATCACTGGAAATATAAGAAAGGAAATATCAAGAGTTTTTTTAGTGTATTCTATCCCATATTTTCTTCTAGTACTTAAAAAAAAATTCCCTTACTATTATAAGCAATGCTGTGAAAGTCCTTACATATGTACCTTTTGCAAAGATGCCCGTATGGTAAATTCCTAGCAATGGAACTTCCAGGCCAAAAGATACGTGTAGTTTAAATTTTGTTTGATATGAACTGATATTAAATTACATTCCCACTAATAGTTAATGAGAGTGCTTGTCTCCACACCTTTCCCAGACTTACATATTACTAAATTTAAAAGGTTTTTGCCAATCCAATAGGTAAAAAAATATCTCATTGTTACTTCTTGCACTCTTACACTTTTTTCTTAATGTAGTTCTTTAATCCACTTGCCATTTCACTTTCAGGGTGGTCCAAGTTGAGGACTTCATCATTTTCACCCCTCAAGAGAGTGAGTTATCCTACCAAAGGGATAGCCAGATGTCCTCACATCAGTGAATAATCAGTCTTTCCCTCAATTGTTTGAAATGTCACATCCATCATATACTCCTTTGCATTGTATATTGATTCCTTTCTGGACTCCTGGTTCCAAATGACCAAATGGACATTTATCTGCCACTGTTGATTTTATAAAATATTTGATATTTGCAGGGCACCTAATTGTCTTAATATTCTTCTTTTTCAATAACATCCCTTTTCTCTTCTGGATAAATTTGAGAATCAACTTGTCAAATTAAAGAAAAAAAACCCAGTTGGGCCAGTTGATAGAGCACGTGTGACTCTTGACCCCAGGGTCCTGAGTTCCAAGCCCCACATTGAGTGTAGAGCTTACTTAAAAAAAAAAAATCCAGTTGGGATTTTGATTAAAATGATGATAAATTTATAGATTCATTTGGAATAAACAAGTTTCTCATCCAGGAATGTGATTTATTTTCCCATTTATTCAGAGATTTATTTTTTCCTTTATAACAAAAAAATTTCATGGTTTTCTTCATAACAATTTTACACATTTCCTCCAGAATGAATGAACGCATTCACAGAACAACTTTTTGTGTTAGGTTCAGGGAATATAGAGATGAACAAGGCAAGTTCCCTGTTTCCATGGAGCCTATATTCTAATTGAATAAGATAGCCAATAAACAAATAACTAAAAAAGATCAGAGGGGTGCCTGACTGGCTCAGTCAGTAGAGCATCCAGCTCTTGATTTCAGCTCAGGTCATGAGCCCAAGATCATTGGATCGAGTCCCGCCTTGGGCTTTGTACTGACCTTGGAGCCTGCTTAAGCTTCTCTCTCTCTCTCTCTCTCTCTCTCTCTCTCTCTCTCTCTCTCAGATAAAACAAATATAGGAGCACCTGGGTGGCTCAGTCAGTTAAGCATCTGACTTTGGCTCAGGTCATGAACTCTCTATTTGTGAGTTTGAGCCCCACGTGGGGCTCTATGCTGAAAGCTCCAAGAGCCTGCTTCAGATTCTGTGTCTCCCTCTCTCTCCGTTCCTCCCCTGCTTGCACTCTGCTCACAATCTGTCTCTCTCTCTCTCTCTCTCAAAAATTAAATAAATAAATAGTTAAAAATTAAATAAATAAAAAATAAAAAGAATACAGGGGTGCTTGTTGACTCTGATGGTTAAGCGACTGACTTTGGCTCAAGTCATGATCTCGTGGTTTGTGAGTTCAAGCCCCGATTAGGTCTCTGTGCTGACAGCTCAGAGTCTGGAGCCTGCTTCAGATTCTATGTCTCCCTCACTCTCTGCCCTTCCCTCCCCCCTCTCTCTCCCTCTCTCGAAAATGAATAAACATAAAATAAAATAAAATAAAATAAAATAAAATAAATATATTTATTGATTTAATTTTTTAAAAGTTTGCTTTTGACAGAGAGAGAGAGAGAGAGAGACAGAGCATGAGTGGGGGAGGGGCAGAGAGCAAGGAAGACACAGAATCTGAAACAGGCTCCAGGCTCTGAGCTGTCAGCACAGAGCCCGATGAGGGGCTCAAACTCACAGACCGCGAGATCATGACCTGAGCTGAAGTCAGAAGCTCAACTGACTGAGCCACCCAGGCGCCCCAAAATAGATATATTTTAAAAAGATCAGATAGTAAGAAGTCCTCTGCAGAGAATTTAAGTAGGGTTATCATAGAAGTCGCTTTTTCTTTAAATATGGAATGCTTCACGAATTTGTGTGTTATCCTTGCGCAGGGACCATGCTAATCTTCTCTGTATTGTTCCAATTTTAGTATATGTGCTGCCCAAGCAAGTGCTAGGGGCCGCTTTTAAAAAACAGGCCTGACTGCTTTCAACAAGAGCAAAACTATGGAAAGAGCCCAAATGTCCATCAACTGATGAATGGATAAAGAAGATGTGGTTTATATACACAATGGAATACTACTTGGCAATGAAAAAGAATTAAATCCTGCCATTTGCAGCAATGTGGATGGAACAGGAGGGTATTATGCTTAGTGAAATAAGTCAGTCAGAGAAAGACAGATATCCTATGTTTTCACTCATATATAGAACTTGAGAAACTTAACAGAAGACTATGGCGGGTGGGAAGGGGAAAAAAATAGTTACAAACAGAGAGGGAAGGAGGCAAACTGTAAGAGACTCTTAAATACAGAGAACAAACTGAGGGTTGGTGGAGGGGGTGGGGGAAAGGGGAAAATGGGTGATGGGCGTTGAGGAGGGCACTTGTTGGGATAAGTGCTGGGTGTTGTATGTAAGCAATGAATCACGGAAATCTAACCCCAAAACCAAGAGCACATGGTATACACTGTATGTTAGCTTGACAATAAATTACGTTAAGGAAAAAAAAAAGAGAAAAGAAAACAGGCTTGAGCAATGGCAACTTGATCAAGGCAAAAGGGCCCCCAGCAACCACTTGGCTGAATACACAGGCCCATCAGGCGGCCCACATCAAAATATCTATAAGCCCTAGCTCACCAATGGGCTATTTATATCCAGGCAGTTACCAAAAAGTGGAAAATTTCATATGGCCCCATGTCTCCTCACCTTCTTGCTTTAAATACAACCTCCACCCACTGCCTCCTTGCGGACAGTCTCTCCTTTGCAGTCCTGCCTACCCATCCCTTGCAGTGTATTCAACAAACTTCTTTTTTGTTGTGCTTTGGGTGAGCCCTTTCACCGTCCATGCCACCATCTTCCACCCAATCATCGCCTCACATTTGGGGGCCGCCATCCGACTGGGCAGAGAGACACCGTACGTTATGTGGTAGAAATACTGGGTGGCTACTTTAGACTGGATAGCCAGGAAAGTCCCTTAATATTTAGACTGAGGTCTGAATAGCATGAAGAATCCAGCCTTGTTAAGCTACTAGAGGTGAGGCAAACATTCTTTATTTATAATTCTTTATTTACAAGTTTATTTATTTATTTTGAGAGAGACAGAGACAGCGTGAGTGGGGGTAGGGGCAGAGAGAGGGGGAGAATCCCAAGCAGACTCTGCACTGTCTTCCTGATGTGGTGCTAGAACACATGAAACAGATCATGACCTGAGCCGAAATCAAGAGTTAGTTGCTGGACTGACTGAGCGACCTAGGCTCCCCCGCAGGCATTCTATGGGGAGGGAACAGCTAAATGCAGAAAGTCCTAGGACTGTTAAATAGATTGGCTGGTTCAAGGAACAGAAAGAAGGCCAGTGAGGCTGGAGTGTAGTGGGGAAGGGGAAAACTATTATGAAATAATGTTATTTTGCTTTATTATTTTTTATTAAAGAATAATTGACATACAATATTGTATTAGTTTCAGGTGTACAACATAGTTGGTTAGAAATTTATATGCGTTATGAAATGGTCACCACAAAATCTAGCTACCATCTGTCACCATACAAAGTTGTTACAATATTATTGATATTTCCTATGCTGTACGTTACCTCCCCCTGTCTTATTCATTTTACAACTGGAATATTGTACCTCTTAATCCTTCACTTATTTTGTCTATCTTCCCACCCCCATACATATTATTTTAAATGTGAGGGGAAGTCATGGAGCATAGTGAGTCGCAGAATGACTTGACCTGATTTACGGTTTTGAAAGATCACGATAGTAGCCAGTGGAAAAAGGAATGCCAGGGTCAAGAGTGAAAGAAATGAGATTTTGCGAGGAGACTGATGTAGTGACCCAGGTGAAAGGTAATAGTGACTTAAACTGGGATGGCAGTGGTGGAGGGAGTGAGAAGTGGTGGATTCAGTATTGATCTTGGAGATTTAGTCAAAAGGATTTGCTGATGAATTAGAAGGATTGGAAATTGGTAGGGAGATGGAGTGGGGGGAAGAGAATGAAAGAAAGAATAAAAAACCTCCTAGGTTTGGTTTTTTTGTTTTGTTTTTGTTTTTGTTTTTTTGGCTTGAATAGCATGGTGGATGGTGATGCTTACTGATGTGGATAAGACTGAGCGAGGAGAGCTATGGTCCTGGATGCTGTTACCTAGGGGGAGTGTATAGGAAGAGAAAAGAGCCCAGGACCAAGCCCTGGACTCTCCCCAGCAACTTAAGGTCTGGCTGGGGAGCAATCAGCAAATGAAAATGAGAAAGGGTGGTTTGTCAATCAGGTAGGAAGAAAACCAGCATAGTGTGGTTTCTTTTCAACCAAGAGAAGTTTTAAGAAAGAAGCATTGGTTTGACTTGCTACTAAGTTTCAAGAAGGAAACAGTGGTTTCATTTGCTTCTTCATTTGGAGCAGAGTCAGTAACAGAAAAATCATTCTTAGCTTTGGAAATAAAGAGGTCTGGTTATGTCACAAAAAGTCTAAGAACAATGGGTATTGTTGCTTGTTTGGAATAGGTTAAGGAGAAATTATGAAGTAGGAATTAAATGTAGAATATTAGAGACAAATCTTTCAAAGAATCTTCCTGTGAGGGGAGCAGAGACATGGGGTAGTGTAAGGGGTCAAGGTAGGTAGTTTTTTGTTGTTGCTTTTTTAAGTGTTTATTTTTGGGAGAGAGAGCAGGTGAAAGCAGGGGAGGGGCAGAGAGAGAGGCAGAGGACCTGAAGTGGGGTCCAAGCCGACAGTAGAGAGCTGGATGCAGGGCTTAAACTCATGAACCATGAGATCATGACCTGAGCCAAAGCCAGAGGCTTAACCAACTAAGCCACCCAGGTGCCCCTGTTGTTTTTTTTAGTTAAAATAGAAACCAGAACATGTCTGTGCACAGATGGAAATGACCCAGTAGAAGAGGAAAAACTTATGAGGTAGGAGCAAGAAAAGATAATTGGTGGAGCAAAGCTCTGGGGAAGGAGAGAGACGAAAGGATCTGGAACACAAATGGAGGGTTTGCTTTTAACAGTATCAAGACCACTTCATGAAGAGGAGAATTTGGAACCGAGAAGACAGGGTGTTGGATGGAAAATGTGGATTACATTTTGAAAAAGTGGCTGAGAAGTGACAAAAATAGCGGAAGAAAGGAAGACAATGAGCCATGAACAAATGAAGAGGGAGTTACTAGGGTGATGACATCTTGGTGTAGTAGCAGTTGGCAGTACTTTAAAAAAGCTTGGGTTTTTGAAGGAAAAAGAGAAATGATTTGGAGGAACATGAAGAGCAGGTTTGAAGATAAAAAAAAACTGTGAGAAGTAAAACAATCTCCTCCACTTGGAAAGTTGCAAGAGAGGTAATTTTGCCAGGTGATAAACCAGTTTTCAGTTGGAACAGGAAGTTGATGGGAACATTTAGAGAAGAGGTGAAGAATAAAGGGGAAATGACTGTTAGCAGATGTTGAAATCTAAAGTGTGGAGTGAAATGGTTAGAATGGTTGGTGAAAAGTGGACGCTGAATCAGATTAATGGAAGTAGTGGGTAGCATGGAGATGCTAATCAGTGTAATGGTGTATGACCTGGAGGCTACCGGTTGTGAATGAGTGAAAAGGATTATAAAGCTCAAGGGAATTATCTTTTTTGTAATCTCTAGGGAGGGAGGGAAGGTGGGTAAACTGTTTAAGATGAATAATATAAAGCTACACAAACTGTTTTCTCTTGCAGGTCTCAAGGTATGCAGGCTACTGGGTTAGAACTGCTAATTTTTCATTTAGGATTTTTGCATTTACAGTTATAAAATACTCTATAGATTTTCTTCTGGTGTTATGATTATTAGGTTTCTTGTTTGTTTTTATTTTTAGAGAGAGAGCTAGAGTGGGGGAAAGGGGCAGAGGGAGGGAAAGGAGGGCAAGAGAGAGGGGGGAGAGAGAGAGAGAGAGAGAGAGAGAGAGAGATTGATTCATAAGCAGGCTCCATGCTCAGGAAGGAGCCCCACAAGGGGCTTGATCCCATGATCCTAGGATCATGACCTGAGTGGAAATCAAAAGTGAACACTCAACCACTGAGCTACCCAGTCCTCCTGATTGATTTGGTTACAGGATTTGATTATCTTTCAAAACAAGCTGGTATTTTTTCCAAGTATTTTCACACTCTGAAACTATCTGGTCTAGTGTATTTTGGTGTATAGGGTCATCTCTGATTACACTTTTAATTGTAATTTTATGTAATTCAGATTTTCTACATTTTGAGCTTGTTTGTTTGTTTTTAAGTTTACTTATTTTGAGACAGTACGCAAGGGGGGTTGCAGAGGATCCAAAGCAGGCTCTGTGATGCAGTTAGCCCCATGCAGGGCTGGAACTTATAAACCAAGATATCATGACCTGAGCTGAAGTCAGACACAACCAACTGAGCCACCCAGGCGCCCCCTGATTTGGTTATTATTATTAGTAGTAGTACAAGGAGGTTTTTTTTCTCCTATTTGTACTTCTTGAGCCAACTTTTTTTTTTTTTTTTTGGTGCCAATTGTTTGAATGAACATTTTCCCTACTCCTATTTCTGTACTAGTAGAATTCCATTTGAGACTCTGGAAAGCCCTACAGCAAAAGGCACACGGGAGAATTGATGAAGTGGCTAAAACTGGAAAAAGGGAGCTTTAAACTGATTCACTTCAAGAAAGTGGGCAGCTAAGAACATATAACCTGCCTACTCTGAGGTTTCATTTGTGGAAATCCGTGCAAAGGTTTCAGTGCTTCGAATACAACCTATTGGGCAAAGGGGGTGGAAAGCTAACCCAATTGTTAGAGCACTGAGTGCTTGGCAATTTCCGTAAGCTATTTCCAAGTGATAACTTGAAGTGGTACCACCAAAGGAGTACAATACTGTACCCAGGGCTCGTTGGGAAAAGTACTAGGTTTAACAAAAGCTGAAAAGATGTTTAAAATTAGTTAAAATATAACCCTTTTAAGTCTCCGACATACTAGTTATGTGAAACAAAACTGCAGCGGATGGTGGAAATTTCCCGTTTCCTTAACAACACAAACTGGATTCCCTGCCAGTCGGATACATCCCACCCAAATCCAGTTCAAGAGTGCCCCACTTTTTCCAGCCTTTTCACAACTACCTTCCTAAGTGGGGTTTCCCGCCATTTCACTTCAAGGAATGAAAAGTTTCCCCTCCCCAGATTGTCCACTCGTGGGAGGCCCGAGCCTACGCGGCTTCCCACTCAGGCGAGCGGCGGAACGCCAAGCGCAGTAGGCTGCATTACGATCCCGGCGACTGAGCAATAAAGGTGACAGCCCAAGCTGTACAAGTGCTCAGCATCCGACGAAAACCCGGAGGCGACAACACCCACGGCAAAGCGGAAAGCCCGGCAGGGCAGCGCGCGGGCCCAGTGCCCGCGCACGGAGGATGAAGCTCGGCCGTTGCGGGTAGGAGCGAGGGGTGGGGGCGGGTTTGCCCCAACCCGACTCCGGATTGGTCAGGCCCAGAGAGCCGAATGACGACAGCCAAGGAGAACGTCTGATTTGTGTGGTGGGCGCGGGCAGGCGGGGAAGCGCATTGCGCAGGCGCAGCTGCTCGGCTCCTCTCGCCCTAGAGCCCCGGCCCAGCTCTCGCGGACAAGTCCCGACATCGCGTGCCCCCCCCTCCGGGACCGCCCCCTCCCCCCTCTCGGCGTCGTCGAAGGTAAACAATAGTTGGCCGGCGGGCGCGGAGTGTGTCTCCCGCCGCCAGATTCGGCGGGCTGCGTGGGACCGGCGGGATCCCGGCCAGCCGGCCATGGCGGGGCTGTACTCGCTAGGAGTGAGCGTCTTCTCCGACCAGGGCGGGAGGAAGTACATGGAGGACGTTACTCAAATCGTGGTGGAGCCCGAGCCGACGGCTGAAGAAAAGCCCTCGACGCGGCGGTCGCTCTCTCAGCCGTCGCCTCCGCAGCGGTCACCGTCGACTCTTGCTGGCAGCGAAGTCTCGGGGAGAGGCCCGGCGGCGGCAGCCCGAGAAGCTCGCGACCCTCCCCCGGACTCCGCGGCCTCACCAACTCCCGGTCGCTGCTGCCGCCGCCGTTCCTCAGTGGCATTTTTCGCCGTGTGCGACGGGCACGGCGGGCGGGAGGCGGCACAGTTTGCCCGGGAGCATTTGTGGGGTTTCATCAAGAAGCAGAAGGGATTCACCTCGTCCGAGCCGGCGAAGGTTTGCGCTGCCATCCGCAAAGGCTTCCTAGCTTGTCACCTCGCCATGTGGAAGAAACTGGGTAAGTTCGCTGGCTTGTTTCTCTTCTTCGTGCAGTTGAGGGCTCTTATAAGAGCGCCAGCCCCGAGTGGGCCCCCGGCAGCCAGATCGCTACAAAGTGCACCTTGGTTGTAAGTGAAGTCTCTCCTAGGTTCAGTAGCGCTTTCGAGGGTGGCGGGTCGGGCGAAGTGGCTTTGGGAAAGATCGGATCGCCGTCTCCCCGCAGTCGGCCCGCGCTTAATTTCCACCTTCCAAGGACCCAGGGAAGCGGTCCTCTCCCAGCGTCACTTTGGTGGCAGCCTGCGGAAATGTATTTGAAACCTGGCGCCAGATTTTGGCCAAAAGATGAACTGAAGATACGTTGTTACCTGGGCCACGCGCAAAGGAAGCGGGAGACGGCAAAAATGAGAGTGCTTCCCTAGAATCTGTCATAATTTTGCTCTGGAAGGACTTGTCCCTGTCGGTTGCCTCCTACCGGTGGTGTCAGTTCACCAAATTGACCCCGGGTGGTTGGTAGTTGAAGTATACTGCAGACTAATTTAATAAGGTTAAATGTAATTATCCAACGAGTTAAGTCTTGGGAGGAATTCGGTTGCTTATCATAAAATGTATTAAAGATCTTTATGCTTATACTGCTTATGGGAAAAAAAAAAAGGCGGGGAATGCATTGCTATGTCTCAAACTGGCCCCGCCTTAGGCGTGTGTGTTAAATTCGACTAGGGCTTTTTAAAAGTATACTTTTTTTTTTTTTTAATAGTTGCCTTAGCTAAGCCATCAGATAATTCTCACCATTTCTCACTTTTACTACTTAAAAGTTGTAACTGCCGGTCAAAGTAACAGGAGAAATTACTGATATGCTAAAAGGAAATAGCTTTATTTTTAAAAATTCAGCAGAGTTGTAGTTTCCTCTAAGCTTTAAATGTTTTCTAAAGCAGCCATTGTTTCTGTACCCAACATGTGTTATACAGAGTTATAGGTGCTTATCCATTACTCCGAATGAATGGCATGAGCCTTTTTTTAGAGAGAGGATAATAACCTCTGTCATTTAAAAAGTTCTGGTTTGTGGTAGCATAATATTGCTTTATTTTCGGCAGCGGGACAGGGGGATAGAAGAGTGTAAAAATTGGTCAAATAGAGAACAGTTTTTATAAGGTATTGTCAGAGTTGTAGACTAGCTTCTTTCAAAGTCTGTTTTCTGTTTGCCTGGCTTTCTGCCAAAAATTGTTTGATTGACTCATAGAACAGCCAGTCCTCCTGTCAGAGGCGTTTCCCATCCAATCCCAGAGGCCCCTATTATTTGTTTTGTTTTCGTGGAGGCAGAGCAGAGCTGGAAAGCGCTGCAGTATATTCCAGAAATATGTCATTTCATTGCCTACAGGGCAACTAGGAGTGGACATCAAGATAGAGGAAGATTAGACACAAAGAAGTATTTAGAGGCCTATTTATTTTGCAGTACACTTGGAGCAGCAGGAGTGTGCCATATATTTGAACTAAAAGTATAAAGTATAAACCTTGTTACTTGAGCATTTTTTTAATAAGGCAGGGACCATGCTGTCAAATGTGAATGTGTATGTTTTTTGACATACCATACTTTTTAAATCAGACTTTCACTCTTATGAGGCATAGTTTAGAGCCTTATACACCAAACGGATGTTAAAGTTTGCTTTGTTCCACAGCTAAGCCTTGTACTCAAAACTTGAAAAAAAAAATATTGGGTGCCTGGGTTGCTCAGTAGGTTAAGTTGCCTGGGTTGCTCAGTAGGTTAAGTGTCCAACTTCGGCTCAGGTCATGATCTTGCTGTTTTTGAGTTCCAGACCCTGCATCCAGCTCTCTGCTGTCAACACAGAGCTTGCTTTGGATCCTAGGTTCCTGTCTCTTTCTGCCCCTCCCCCACTAATTCCCTCTCTGTCTCTCAAAATAAATAAACCTAAAAAAAAAGGAATATGCTGAGTATATGAAAGTCTTGACACAGGAGTTGCAGATTTTTTTTTAAGTTTATTTATTTTGAGAGAGAGAGAGAAACAAGCAGAGGAGGGACAGAGAGAGGGAGAGAATCTCAAACAGGCTATGCGCTATTAGCTCAAACTCATGAACTGTGAGATCATGAACTGAGTGGAAATCAAAAGTCAGATGCTTAACCGACTGAGCCACCCAGGCACACCCAGGAGATAAAGGTTGTTAGAAAAAAATTGTTCTTCAGTCCCAAATTCATGGATAGCCCCTCATTTTCTATATAAATGAACTGCGTTTATAATTTATAGGGTAAGCCCTTCCCAGTCCAACTTTAGACTCTTTATTCAATTTTGTTACCCACATTTCTATTACATTAGTCTTTTCACAGTCCCAGAGCACATTGAAATACTCCATTTTCTTGAATTCTCCCCCAAAAAAGAAAACTGAAAAATAAACTCCTGTAAGTTTCTAAGTCAATATGTTTTCTTCTGTGAAGGTTTCTGTTTCTTTTGGAATTAAGCATCCTTTGTTTCTACTTTTGTAGTGCTCCTTAGGTTATAGTAGTGGTTCTCAAACTTTCTGCTCTCAGAACCCTTTTTACTCTTAAATGATTGAGGACCCTGAAGAGCTTTTGTTTATGTGGACTACATCCATTATATTTGCACTGTGAGAAATTAAAACTGAGAACATTTAAAAATACTTATTAACCTATTAAAAGTAAATCAAATGAGGGGAGGGAGGTAGGGAGGGAGGGAGGCAGGCAAAAAAAAAAAAAAGTAAATCAAATGTATGTTAATACATTTAAATGAACATATTCATAATTCATCATATTCATTATTCAATAAATATTATTAATATATAATTAAAATTTTTTTTAACGTTTATTCATTTTTGAGAGAGTGTGAGCGGGGGAGGGACAAAGAGAGAAGGAGGGACAGAATCTGAAGCAGGCTGGAGGCTCTGAGCTGTCAGCACAGAGCCCGATGTGGGGCTTGAACTCATGAGCCATGAGATCATGACCTGGGAGGCTTAACTGACTGAGCCATCCAGGCACTCCAATATATAATTTAAGTGAAAATGCTTTTTTCTGAAATAAGAAATACTGAAATAAATATTCTCATATCTGTTTCTGCATTCAGTCTATTGTGTTGGGTTTTCTGGTTGAAGTATGTAAGGAAAAGGCAACCTCACATATATAATAGGAAAAGGGAAGAATAGTTAAATGGTGTTTTCAGATAATTGTGGGTATCCTACACCAAAGTGATAGTTTCTTAAGGTTGGTAAAAATGGAATCTGAAACCTGATTGATTGGTCTGCCTTGCACTTTGAATGAATCATTACCCATGTGTAATTTATGACATGGTACATTAGTCATTTGGGAAATAATCACTGAATTATGCCTATTTTTGAAATATTGACATTTTATTATGCAATATGAAAATGTCACATTGGGGCGCCTGGGTGGCGTAGTCGGTTAAGCGTCCGACTTCAGCCAGGTCACGATCTCGCGGTCCGTGAGTTCGAGCCCCCCGTCAGGCTCTGGGCTGATGGCTCAGAGCCTGGAGCCTGCTTCGGATTCTGTGTCTCCCTCTCTCTGCCCCTCCCCCGTTCATGCTCTGTCTCTCTCTGTCCCAAAAATAAATAAACGTTGAAAAAAAAATTAAAAAAAAAAGAAAATGTCACATTTGTTAATATTCCTGATCTCATCAGAAAAGTCTTAAGATTGGGAAGCTATCAAGTTCACTGTAGTGAATACACATTTTCCAAAATGTGAGTTTTTAAGTAGCAATTAGAAATTCATCACTGGCAGGGCACCTGGGTGGCTCAGTTAGTTAAGCGTCCAACTCTTGATTTTGGCTCAGATCATGATCTCACGGTTCATGAGTTTGAGCCCCAAATTGGGCTCTGCGCTGACAGAGCAGAGCCTGCTTGGAATTCTCTCTTTCTCTCTCTCTCTCCCCCTCCCCCACTTGTGCTCTCTTGCTTTCTCAAAAAAAAAAAAGTTGATCACTGGCAACAAATACTGCCAGTTGTTTTTCTTGAAGTCAAGAGCTCACTTTGTACATATTGTTTACTTTTTCTTTATTTTTTAATGTTTTAAAATTTATTTTTAAGTGAGACAGCACAAGCGGGGAAGGGCAGAGAGAAAGAGGGAGATGCAGAATCTGAAGAAGGCTCTAGGCTCTGAGCTATCAACACAGAGCCCAATGCAGGGCTCCAACTCACCAGCTGTGAGATCATGACCTGAGCTGAAGTTGGATGCTCAACCGACTGAGCCACCCAGGTGCCCCTTGTTTATTTTTTTTTAAAGTTTATTTTATTTGAGAAAGAGTGTGCTTGGGCACATGCATGGGGAAGGGGCAGAGAGAGAATCCCAAGCAGGCTCCATGCTGTCAGTGCAGAGCCTGATATGGGGCTTGAACTCACGAACCGTGAGATTGTGACCTGAGCAGAAATCAGTAGTCCGACGTTTAACCAACTGGGTCACCCAGGCGCCCTTCACTTTGTTCATTTTGAAGAAAATGTATGTCAAATGCCCAAGTGTTGTTAATATAGTTTATCAGTCTTGCAAGTAAAAATGATGGTCCGTGAAAAATGGGCTAGATCATTTCATAACTCACAGAGTCAAAGGTACTTTTCCTCTAGACAGGCATAATATGCAACAGAAGCCTGTTGTATGTACTTCTCTTTCTCTACAGAATATAAAAAGACACGTGTTCATGGGTGGAGGCTTAATAAAATTAATTTTTTATTGCGACATCAAGGACATTAAGTAAAACTGGTTTGGTTCCCTCCCCCCACCCTCACCCCCCCCACTTGGTTTTTGTTTTTTAACTGTAAGTGGGTGGCTGTGGAGAATACAGAGACTACTAATTCAGTTTGGTGTCACTGCCTTGATTCCTGCTAAGGCACCAGCAGTTTTACAAACCACTGCTTTTGAACCATCAGTTCAAATGTCAACACAGTGAAAAGGGGCAAATAAGCTCTTAGAATTATTATGAAAAGAGTTTGGCTTTGTGAAATCCCGGTAAAGATCACACAGACAATTGTGAGATGACCATTACGTTTTTATCTGTCTTTCAGGTAAATTTTGAGGTCTTTTGGTTGGGGATGCCTTACATACTTCATAATTAATCTCTTAGAGCTGATTTCTTGCTTAAAGTAGCTGCTAGTTTAGTTGAATTTCTGTGGGTGAAATGATTAAATTGGATTTTTTACTTCTATTTTTTAATTACAAAAATTTTTCCCATTTAAAAAATTGTGGTAAAATACATACAAGATTTACCATTTTAGCCAATTTTATGTATACAGTTCAGTATACTCACAGTATTGTGTAACTATCACTATTGTCCGTTTTCAGAATTTGTTCATCCTCCCATACAGAAACTGTAATCATTAAACAGTAATTCCCTATTATCCTCATCCCTAGCCCCTGGTAACGTCTGTTTTACTTAGTGTCACTATGAATTTACCTATTCTAGGTACCCTGTATAAGTGGAATCATGTAATATTTGTCTTTTTGTGTCTTATCTCACTTAGCATAATGTCTTTAAGGTTCATCCAGATTATAGCCATGTATCAGGATTTTTTCCTTTTTAATGGTGAATAATATTCTATCCTATGTATATATGACATTTTGTCTATCCATTCATCTGTTGATAGACATTTGGGTTGTATCCACCTTTTGGCTAGCATGGATAATGCTGCTGTGAACATAGGTTGTTTGATTCTGTTTTCATTTCTTTTGGGTAGAAACCCTAGAAATGGAATTAAAGTCATTTTTTTTCATATTATTTTCTTATTTTCTTTACTCTTTGTTCCCAAGTTATAATACGTACCTGATTTATGTGTATTCACATGTATGCATTATTCTTGTGTTATGCTCGCCTTCTAAGAAATAATGTTTTAAAGTTTGTGCTTTAAAAAAATTTTTTTAATGTTTATTTTTAAGGGGGGGGGGGACATTTTTGAGGGAGAGAGAGAGACAGAGGCACAGAATCCAAAGCAGTCTCCAGATCTGAGCTGTCAGAACAGAGCCTGAGGCCGGGCTTGAACTCATAAACTGTGAGATCATGACCTGAGCCTAAATCAAGAATCTGATGCACAACTGACTGAGCCACCCAGGTGCTGCTGAAGAATAGGTTTGGCAGATAGTTTTCATTTACCTTAAATTTAGAAATGAGACCAACACTGAAAGAGAATGGGAGGGATAGAAGGAAAGATAAGGGAAAGTGTGATAGAATTAAATTTGAAGAAGAGTTCTCTTAAATCAGAGAATTTTAAACCTGTATCTTTATTTTGGTTTGGTATTTCTGTTTTTACTTTCAAGGACCTTCACCTTCTCACACATCACATGTTCGAAAGAGTTTGCCATGTTTATCCAGTACTAGATTTTTTCTATTTTTGTCAATCATTTCTTTCGATCAGTATTAGATAATTTCTGTTACCACATGTTTTGGCATATATCAGTAGTTCATTCCTTCCTTTTTACTGAGTAGCATTCCATTGTGTAGATACACCACAATTTGTTTATCCATTCACTTACTGATGGACATTTGGGTTGTCTTCAGTTTTGGCTATTACAAATGTGTAAGGCTTTACAGTAGAAAGGCCACTAATAAATGTAGCAGGAATGATAGAGAATCATGTTTAGTAACCATCATAATAATGATTCAATCAGGAGACATAAGTGAATGCTAAAACTAGTGGGTGAAAATTTGAGGAACAGAATTATATTAGTTTCTTAAAGGTGTTATAATAAATTAGCATGAATTGAGTAGCTTAACATAACAGAAATTTATTCTTTTATGGTTCTGGAGGTCTGACATCTGAAATCAAGGTGTTAGCCTCTGTTTTGGAAGCTCTGAGGGAGAATCTGTTCCATGCTCTCTCCTAGCTTCTGGTGGCTTCCAGCAATCCTTGGCATTTCTTGGCTTGTAGATTTATCACCTAGTTGCCACCGTCTTTTTTTTTTTTTAAGATTTTATTTTTAAGCATCCTTTTTTTTTTTTTTTTTTAAAAGGTTTATTTATTTGAGAGAGAGAAAGAGAGGGGAGAGGGAGAGAGGGCGGACACACAGTGGGGAGGGGCAGGTTGAGGGAGAGAGAACATCCGAAGCAGAGTCCACGCTGTCAGTGTAAGACTGATGTGGGGCCGTGAGATCATGACCTGAGCTGAAACCAGAAATCCATTCGGATGCTTAACTGAGCCATCCAGGCACCCCTGTTTTAAAGCACTGTATACACACAAAGTGGGGCTGGAACAGCCCTGAGATCAAGAGTTGTGTGTTCCACTGACTGAGCCAGCCAGGAGCCCCATCCACCATCTTTATATCCCTTTGTGTCTTCTCCCCTTCTCTTTTAAGGGCACTTGTTCCCTTTAAGGGCACTAAATCCAAAATTTAGGGCCCAGTCTAATCCAGGATGATCTCTTAAGATCTTTAACCTAATTACACCTGTAAAGATCTTTTTCCCAAATAAGGTCACATTCACAGGTTCAGGGTGGACCTACATTTCATTCAACCCACTACAAGGATTTTTTACATGGTCTCAGATTATCTTCCCACAAAATACTTATTAATTACAAGAGGAAAAAGATTAGAGTGGAGAAACCTGGTAGACACGAACTTAAGTGACCAAAGGTAGTGTTATTTTAATGCATAAATTGAGATTGCATACTGCCAGCAATGAGAAGATGATATTTAACACTTCTGTGTTATTCCTGCCAAAAATGCATAATCTGAATACAAACATGAGGAAACATGAAACAAACCCAAATGGAGAGACATTCTTGAAATGATTGATCTAGTAGTCTTAAAAAGCATCAAGGAAACAGAAGAATTTTTCCAGATTGAAAGGCTAAAGAGATAGGATGAGTAAATATAATAAAGAGGTCCTGAATTTTATCCTTTTATTATAAAGCATATTGTTAGGATAATTGATGAAAATTTGAATGAGATCTGTAGATTAGTTGGTAGTACGGTATCAGTGTTAATTTCCTGATTTTGATGGTTGATTGTGGGCCTGTAGGAGAATGCCTTTGTTTATAGGAATTAGATACTGTGATAGTACTTGGGAGTGATGGGATATACTCTTGGCTATTTAGTCTCTATCCGTTCAAGAACAAGAAATTCTCTGAATTATTCATGCATAATTACTTCATTTTATGCAAAAAAGAAAAAAAGTAAATCCAAAGAAACAGGTCTCAGAAAGATCGGAAGCCTGGGTATCTCCAGGAATTTAAGTAGCAGTTTCATCAGGGCCTTGCTGCTGAATGCATACCAGATAGCCAAGGCTGTATTTACTTGTTTTACTAAAGAGGATAAATCAGAAACAGCAGTTGCATTTAGGATCACCACTGAATGTAATCCACTCTCGTTTTCCAAGAACTGTCAGAACTTTTGCAGTGGTCAAACTATAGAATTAAATATGTTGGATCCCTACCCCTGCTTTCATGTTTTAATGGTGCCAACCAATCTTTGTGATTCTTTGAGAGATGAGATAATGCTTTTCATTTACTATTTTGGAGGAGAGTATCATTGTTAGGGTGCTCTAAAATCTCAACACTTGGCCTCTTCAAGTATAATAGGCTTCCTGACTCGTCAATTAAGAGCTATGAGGAGAAGCTATTAGTTGCTGCAATTATTTGGGGACTAAACTAGCTGTGGCATAGGTTTGGGGTTCCACTGAGCCTGAGGTGGACTGGATTCAAAGTGCTATTTAGTACTTGCTCTCCATGAGCCTTAGCCCATGACCAGTGGACTGTGGTTGTGTTCTGTAGCTCCAGAATTATTATCTTAGAGCCGTCATTCATTAGTTACTCAATAATGTGGGTATTTCTCTTTCCTTGGTGTACAAGTACATGTAAATGGCCATATACCATTTTGAAGAAGGTTAATGATTTCTTTAATTAAACTAGGAAAAGTTTTTGGTTTTTGTTTTGTTTCTTGTTTTGTTTTTGATTCTTTGAATCAAGGCCTTGTGAGTGACCATTCTGGAAATGCATTTTTTCCCTCTGCCCTGTTGTCAGTTAAGTAAGGTAACCCTACCAACTTTGCTTTGCGTTAACTACTCCTATCTAACTACTCCTATCTGATCTCTGTAACCTCATGGTTCTCTAATCCCTACACAGATCAAGGAACCCATTTTAGTTGCGGCTTCTTTGACTGATATTCTTGCCTCAAGAGAAGGGTCAATAAAATGTGTTTAAAAGATTTTAGTGTTGGAACGCCTGAGTGGCTCAGTTGGTTGAGTGTCCAACTTCAGCTCAGGTTGTGATCTCGCAGTTCGTGAGTTTGAGCCCCACGTTTGAGCCCCCTGCTTTAGATTCTGTCTCTGTGCCGCTCCCATGCTCATGCTCTGTCTCTCTCTCTCAATAAATAAGCATTAAAAAAATATTAAAAAATAGATTTTAGTGTTTACCTAATTGCTTCCTTTTTTTTCTTGGATTTTTAAAAATGTTTATTTATTTTTGAGAGAGAGAGAGACAGACAGCGTGGATGGGGGAGGAGCAGAGAGACAGGGAGACACAGAATCGCAGGCTCCAGGCTCTGAGCTGTTAGCATAGAACCCGACACAGGGCTCCAACTCACAGGCTGTGAGATGACAACCTGAGCCAAAGTTGGATGCTTAACTGACTGAGCCACCCAGGCACCCTATGATACTGTCTTTTTAATATGCTCCTAGTTTTAAGTCATTTGTTTTTAAATCATTTTTTGAATACATTTTTTAAAAATTTATTTAGAGAGAGAGAAGAGAAAGGATCCCAAGCAGGCTCTGTACTTCTAGTGCAGGGCCTGTTGTGGGGCTCAAACTCATGAACCATGAGATCATGACCAGAGCCAAAACCAAGAATCAGACGCTTAATCGACTGAGCCACCCAGGCGCCCCTTTTTTAAGTCATTGAAAAAAAATTCTTTTTAATGTTTATTTTTGACAGAGAGAGAGAGAGAGAGAGAGAGACAGACAGAGACAGAGACAGAGTGTGAGCCGGGGGAGGGGCAGAGAGAGAGGGAGACACAGAATCCCAAGCAGGCTCCAGGCTCTGAGCTGTCAGCACAGAGCCCAACACAGGGCTTGAACTCACAAACTGTGAGATTGTGACCTGAGCTGAAGTCGGACGCTTAACCGACTGAGCCACCCAGGTGCCCTGTTAAGTCATTTTTTAAAAACTAAAAGATTAAAATAAAATGTAAAGTAGAAAACAAGGAACACTAATTATAAAGATGTTGATTCCTTAGTATATAAATTTATTGCAGTTTTAATCAGACCTCAACAGGGTTTGTTATTTTAAATTTCCAACTTATAAAGTTTTTTGGAATTCTTTTTTTTTAATGTTTTTATTTATTTTTGAGACAGAGAGAGACAGAGCATGAGCAGGGTAGGGACAGAGGGAGAGAGGGAGACACAGAATCCGAAGCAGGCTCCAGGCCCTGAGCTGTCAGCGCAGAGCCCGACGCAGGGCTCGAATTCATGGACTGTGGGATTATGACCTGAGCCGAAGTCAGACACTCAACCAACTGAGCCACCCAGGCGCCCCATGGAAATCTTAAGATTGTTAAAAATAGAAGAAGAATTGGGGAATACTTAAATTCCTAATTATTGAAAAGAACCATAAATAGATTAGTAGGATGAGTCTAGAAATAGGTCTGAGGCAAAATGTAGCATATGATAAAAGGTGACTTTCAAATGATGAGAGCATGTTCAGTATTTTTAGATCATTGCAGAATATCACTATTAGTGTTATTTGTACATATTAGTGTTTTTGACCAAAAAATGTGATTTAAATAATGTTAATATTATAATTTTGAATATTCTTTTTCTTTAAAGTTCTTTTTCTTCTTTTCTTTTGCAAACAGCTGGTAAATTTTAGGTAAATTTTGCTTTCTGAATGTGCTTAAGAACCTTTCTGGGAGTTCTCTCATTCATACTTACTGTGATAATTGTTTTTTACAGCTAAGAACTTAAAAAAAAATCTATTTTAGCTTATTTGAAAAGAAAAGGTTTTATGGGGGCGACTGGGTGGATCAGTTGGTTGAGTGTCCGACTTTGGCTCAGGTCATGATCTCACAGTTCTTGAGTTCCAGACCTGTATTGGGCTCTGTGCTGACAGCTCAGAGCCTGGAGCCTGCTTTGGATTCTGTCTTCCTCTCTCTCTGCCTCTCCCTCACTTGTTCTCTCTCTCTCTCTCTCTTTCATCTCTCTCCATCTCTCTCAAAAATAAATAAACGAAAGTTAAAGAAAAAGAAAATTTTAAGCGGGAGCTGTAGTTAACCCACAAAATAATTGAAAGAAACATTCAACATACTGTAGGTTGAGCTTCTAGGAGTAATACCTGTGACCAAACTGGGAAAGTAGATGGGCTAGGGAGCTGTCTGCTGTGATCTATGCATGCAAAATTGATGCTTCCTTCCTGCTTTTTTGTTTTTGTTTTTGTTTTTTAACTTTAAACAAAATGTGAAATATAGCATACGTATAAAAATGTCACGAAACGTAAATGTACACTTCAATGAGTAGTTACAAAATGAACTTTAAAAGTTAAGTAAGAGAACATTGCCTGTACAACAGAAGCCACATATGTCTTTTCCGATCTCATAGTCTTATCTTCTCAAGGGGTAACCACTGTCCTGACTTTTGTGGTGATAGTTCTATAGCAATTTACTTATTTTTCTTTCTTTTTTCCTTTTTAAAAGAAAGTTTTTTTGAGAGAGCAAGCACGAGTGGAGAAAGAACAGAGAGGGAGGGAGGGAGGGAGGGAGAGAGAGAGAGAGAGAGAGAGAGAGAGAGAGAGAATCCCAAGCAGGCTCTGTGCCCTACACTGAGTCTGACGTGGGGCCTGATTCCATGACCACAAAATCATGACTTGAGCCGAAATCAAGAGTTAGATGCTTAACCGACTGAGCCACCCAGATACTCCTTAAAGATTTTATTTTTAAGTAATCTCTTCACCCATCGTTGGGCTCAGACCCACAACCCCAAGATCAAGAGTCGAATGCTCCATTGACTGAGCCAGCTGCCCTGATTTACTTATTTTTCTCAATAGTTTTACTACTTATTTTAAAACATGATAGTTTTCTTTTGAAGAAAATCATGCGGTTTGCTTTTTATCTCATGCTTCTTGTGAGATTCTTACATGTTACATGTAGTGTAGTCTATTGTAGTCTTTTGTCACATTGAAGGACATTTGGGTTGTTCCTCCTTTTCAGCCCATATGAATGATGCATCTCTGAACATTCATATGTATTGTGTGTATGTATATGTGTGTGTGTGCGTATATATATATACGCACACACACACATTGATTTATGGTATATGTCTAGGGATAGTGAGTAGTCAAAGTGTATACGTATATTTATTTTTGATAATGCCTAGATGTTTTCCCAAGTGGTTATATCAGTTTATACTCCCACCAGTAGTTGATAGAACATGTTGCTCCATATTCCTAATCACAGTTACTATTGTCAGACTTTAATTTATGTGATCTGATAATTGTGTAGTGGAATCTCATTGTGATTTTTATTTTATATTTCCCTGTTGATTAAAGAAGCTGAATACCTTTGCATGGTTTTTGTCTGTTTGGATTTCCTTTTATGCAAAAGGCCTGTTCAAGCCTTTTGTCCATTTTTTATTGCATAATCTGTCTTATTGATTTGTTTTGTAGGAGCATTTTATATATTCTGGATACTATTCCTGTGGAATGTATATATATTACAAACTCCATTTTTTGAGATATCTTTTCGCTCTACTCATGGGATCTCCTGACAAGAATTCTTAATTTTGATGGTAGTACAATTTCGCATTTTCTTTATATGGCTAGCCCATCTTTTGTCTTTAGGAAATCCTTCCCTATCTTGAGGTCATGAATGTACCTTCCTAAGTATTTTCTAAGCAGCTTAAGCTTTACTTTCATATTAAGTCATTTGATGTACCTGGAATTGACTTTTTGTGCTTGGCATCAGGGACCCAAAATGTTTGGTAGTTTTGGGGTTATTTAAAGAGAGAGAGAGCAGGGGAGGGGCAGAGAGAGAAGGAGAGAGAGAATCTCAAGCAAGCTCTGCGTGGTCGGCCACCCAGACACCTGTTTTTTGCTTTTTGTTTTGTTTTAAATCTTGTTGCAATTTCATGTACTGGATGCTATCTTTACTGTTCGTGTATCAAGTGTTTAAATATGCATGGGTCCGTTTCTGTGCTTACCATTCTCTTGTAAACCATACTCTGGTTTACAACTTTTCCATAAAAGTCTTGTTAGAGATTTGTTAGCCATGTTCCCAGATACATACCTTTTGCTGTTAATTGTGAGTGGTATTTTAAAAGTTACATTTTGTAATTTTTTTTAAAAGACAGTAAGAGAGAGAGAGAGAAAACGTGTGCCCCTGAGCAGCGGAAACGAGCAGATGGAGAGACAGAATCCTAAGCAGTCTCCATGTTTGGCACAGAGCTGGATATAGGGCTCAATCCCACAACCCTGGGATAATGACCTGAGCCCAAATCAAGAGTCAGATAGATGCTCAACCAGCTGAGCCATCGGGCACCCCAACATTTGTAACACTGTAATTTTTTGTTGCTGGTTTACAGAAATAGCATTGATATTTTATATAACAATATATAACCGTACCGAACCTTGTCAGTGCCAATAATCTATAGATTCTTAGGATTTTTCCACAGATTTTTTTTTGGCGGGGGGGCTTTTTTGTTTGTATACTCCTCTTGATGCCTCTCAGGCTCTTTGCTTTTCTTAAATAATGGTCATAACAAAAACTAACATTTATTGAGCATTTACTGTGTGTCTAGTACTGTTGCAGTGGTTTTACATTGTGTGAATTTCTAGCTTCATCAGTATTGGTAGCTGTTCTGGTTTCCCTCAGCAGTTGTGAGGGCCATTATTTCATATGTTGCAAGCAGCCCTCTGCTGTGAATGACAGGACATTCTGTGGGGTGGATTCCATCTGCTGGATGAGATGAGGAGATGCACTGTAGGATTCAAGAAATATCTTTTTAGCGTATGTAATATTGTAAAGAAAAGAACTCTAGGTAGGGGCGCCTGAGTGGCTCAGTGGGTAAGCATCCGACTTGATTTCAGCTCAGGTCATGATCTCACCGTCCATGAGTTCAAGCCCCGCATCGGGCTCTGTGCTGACAGCTCAGAGCCTGGAGCCTGGATTCGGTGTCTCCCTCTCTCTCCATTCCTCCCCTGCTCATGCTCTGTCTCTGTCTCTCAAAAGTAAATAAATGTTTAAAAAAAAAAAAAAGAAAAGAACTCTAGTTAACCTGAATACACTAGAGAAACCTTGTGGCTATGAAAGGTGTGTAGCACCCCATCCAGTTTTTTAGGCCCTATTTCTTATCCCTCATCCCCTTTGAGCCCCTGTTGTCTCTATCAACAGATGCATCACTTCCCTTAAAAGAAAGGTATTATAATTACTGGCAGCTTAAGAACTAAAATGTTTCACCTTTTACTGTGCAGAAGTTTAGGCACTGACCTAGCTCCTGAAGTTTTAACTATATCTGCCAAACTTCTGCTATCTATTCCTGACACAGCTGCTGTCACTGTCTGTGAGTTTGAGCTTTTCTGGGACTCTTTTAACAGGGAAAACTGATGTATTGCTTTTTTTACTGACTGTGGTTTTTGCTTATATTGGATTACAAGTTTTGCATTCTGATTTTTCCTTTAATGTAATTCCATTTCTTTAAAATTCTGGGGATTCTTCAGATTTGCTTATGCCCCTTCTCTGTGTTCATGACTGCTATGGACTTTTTCTAATACTTATGTTCTGTCCTTTCAATGGGATTTTGGTGAGGAGAATGTGTCAGTGTTTGGATTCAGTTGGCTATCTTGAACCATAAATTGTAGTTTATTTAATATTACAGAATACTTCAAGTTTTTTAAAAGTTTATTTTAGAGAGCGAGAGCGCGCTCACAAGTGGGGGAGGGGCAGAGAGCGAATCCCAGGCAGGCTTTGAGCCTCAAGCTCACGAACCCTGAGATCATGCATGACCTGAGCTGAAATCAAGAGTCGGACCCTTAATTGACTGAGCCACCCAGGTGCCCCCAGAATATTTAGAGTTTTTCAATAACAATGAACTAGACATTTAAGATTTTGGAGTTAAATATATTGGGTCTCTGCCACTTGATATTTGAGTTGTCTTGAGCAACTTTCTGAACTATTTCAAACTATTGATTTCCCTATTTGCAAAATAAAAATAATGGGAATAATTTTACCTGTCTTGGAGGTTTGCTGCAAGTATTATTTTAATTAAAAAAATTTTTTTAATGTTTATTTTTGAGAGAGGCAGAGTGTGAGCGGGGGAGGGGTAGAGAGAAGGAGACACAGAATCTGAGGCAGGCTCCAGGCTCTGAGCTGTCAGCATGGGGCTCGAACCCACAAACCATGAGATCATGACCTGAGCCAAAGTTGGATGCTTAGCATACTGAGCCACCCAGGCGCCCCATGCAAGTGTTATTTTGTTGTTTTTTTTGTTTTGGTTTTTGCAAGTGGTTATTTTAGATTATTCATGTAAAGCTCTTAGCACAGAACCTGGTATACAATAAGTGCTCAATAAAAATGTTATTTGTTAGATTATGAATATTCAAAACAGCTACTTCAAAAACAACTCAAGTAGCTTTTTTATAGAAATCTTTTCAAAGAGAAATTAATAAATAGATGCTAAGCTACTGGCTATAGAGGTATCAAAACTCTGAGGACATCCTTGCTGCTAAATGTAGTTAGGACTAAGACATTTGGAACTAGTTACTTTATCCTATAATATATTTTTAAAAAAATATTTATTTATTTTTGAGAGAGTGCAAACGGGGTGGGGTTGGGAGAGGGGAGACAGAGGATCCAAAGTGGGCCCTGTGTTGACAGGCTGACAGCAGCAAGCCCAATATGGTGCTTGAACTCACGACTAGGGAGATCATGATGAGCCAGAGTCAGACACTCAATCAACTGAGCCATCCAGCTGCCCCTATCCTGTAATATTTTTTTCCTAATGTTTGTTTGATGGTTGTAATATAATTATATTATTTATAAAATTCATTAATATATTGATGAAGGAATTAACACAAGTTCTTTTTGAATAGCTTTAAAAATATTCTTAAATTTTATTCTATGCTAATTCAAGTCTTTTTTTTTTTTTCTAAATCAAGTCTGATTCAGCACATGTTGCCATTTTTATTCTGATACAATACTAATGTTTATATCTGGAAGAGTAAAATATTTTATTTCTTATTACAGCAGAATGGCCAAAGACTATGACAGGTCTTCCCAGCACATCAGGGACAACTGCCAGTGTGGTCATCATACGGGGCATGAAGATGTATGTAGCTCACGTGGGTGACTCAGGGGTGGTTCTTGGAATTCAGGATGACCCGAAGGATGATTTTGTCAGAGCTGTGGAGGTGACACAGGACCATAAGCCAGAACTTCCCAAGGAAAGAGAACGAATCGAAGGACTTGGTGGGAGGTAATCCTTGTGCTGTTTTGTCTTTCCTCTCTTGGTTCTGTTTAGTCCTTTTCTGCTTTACTAACCAGATTGACCTTTACTCACTTTTGAAGTTATTTTCTCAGTATTACATGTTTTTAGTTTGCCTAATAAAGTACCCATCTGTGTTCATACTTACCTCATTGTTTTGAATTGACTTTTTTTTTTTTCTAATAATGGCTCCAGAGGGAAATACTATTTTAATGGGAGTCAAGTAACACATACAAGGATTTACTGATCACCTTTTACATAAATACTGATCAGCATGACTTTCAGAACAGAACAGCCCTTAGGATTCTGGAGTAGAACAGTTTGAATCTGGCTTTGAGAATAGAATTTTGTTACAGTTAACCTTCAGCTCTTTGTTTTATTTTTTTATTAAAAAAATTTTTTTTTAATGTTTTTATTTATTTTTGAGACAGGGAGAGGCAGAGCATGAGCAGGGGAGGGGCAGAGAGAGAGAGGGAGACACAGAATCTGAAGCAGGCTCCAGGCTCTGCGCTGTCAGCACAGAGCCTGACACGGGGCTCGAACTCACAGACTGTGAGATCATGACCTGAGCCGAAGCCGGACGCTTAACCAACTGAGCCACCCAGGCGCCCCTAGCTCTTTGATTTTTAAGTCAGATGTGCTGCTGCAAACCTTTCTTCTGATTATTTTATTTTGCCTGTTTCAAGTTATTGTTTCAATGTGTAGTTTGTAAACTATGAACTGAAAGTGGCTTTAGCATATTTTATGATGCACACTAAAATGCAAGATTATTCTAAAAACCAGAGGAATGAATAACATGAGAACATTTAAAAATTATTCCAATACTAATTTTTAAAAATTCAGGGTATGAGGCAAGTTAAATAGAATCCAGTATTTTCTAAATAATTGTTCTAACTAAAGTCTTACCATGATATTATTTCTTGCCTCCTTTTTCTTCCTTCTATTAGATCAAAATAGTTTTTTTCCAGAGTATTAATAAACTGGGAAAAGAATTAATATCCTTAAACTATAAGGGGTTCAAAAATCAGTAAGAAAAACACTAAAACACTGCCACACCCAGATGGGTGAATGAAGGAGAGGACTTTTGAACAACAGCAACGAAAATGCAAAAGCGAGTAAATAATTTGAAAAAATTGCTGAAGTGAAACTATTTCTTGCTATTGGGTTACCAAAGTTAAAAAAAAAACAAACAAACCAGATACTTCTCAATATTTTATAGTGTGAAATGGGAATCCTGTTGGTAGGATTATAAATTGGTATGACCTGTATAGAATATAATACACATCACTAACTTAAAAATGTTTATAGATTCTGTAATTTTGGGAATGTATTCTAAAGAAATCTGAAATGTGGACCAGAATATCTAAAGAGAGTTATTGATTGCAGTGATGTTTAATGGCTGTTGAAGCCTGGAAATAACTTGAAGGCCCAACAATTGAAGAATTGTTAAGTAAATTATCAAACATATTTATAACATTGAATATGATATAGCTATTAAAAATAATGTTTATAGTAAGTTTTTAAAAATCATGGTGTTAAGAAAATTTTCAAACATAGGTAAAGGTAGAGAGAGCAGTATAATGAACTCTCATGTATGAAGAATTTTTAGTAATATAGGATAATGCTTGCTAGTCACAAAATAAGCAGGATGTAAGTTATATTTGTAGTGTGATCTCAACTATGCAGAGAAATAGGAGTAGTATAGGAATACACCAAATGTTAATAATTTTCTGTATGATGATTTACATATATCTAAATATGTATAATTTTTAATGGGAGCATTCATTTGGTTAAAATTTAGGTAGCATAAAATGATGTACTTTAGAAGGTCTCTCAACTACTACTGTCCCACAGGCCACCCAGTTCCTCTCCCTCTCAAGAAACCAGTATTACTGTGTATTCTTTGATGGCTATTCATGCACAATCCAATATGAAGCTGTACCATGTATGGATGTACCATCATTTATTTAACTAGTCTCCTGTTAAAGAGTATTTGTTTCTATTTTTTGTTGTTGTTGATATTACAAACACTACTGTAAAATGAAAAATCTTGTGCACGCATCTTTTTGTGCATACAAATATATTTGTAGGATTATTTCCTAGATGGAATTGCTGGGCCAAAGAGGAGTATTTTTAAATTTTTAAATCATTAATTAATTAATTTAAAATGGTTACTTATTTATTTTGAGAGGGATCGAGAGAGAGCGCATGTGATTGGAAGAGGGGCAGAGAGAGAGAATCCCAAACAGGCTCTGCACTGTCAGCACAGAGCACAACATGCTTCCCAGAAACCATGAGATCATTACCTGAGCCAAAATCAAGAGTTGACATTTAACTTACTGAGCCACCCAGGCGCCCCAGGAACCCTTTATACTCTTAAAAATTGTGGACCTCAAAGAGCTTTTTGTTTATATGGATTATATATAATGATTTTACCGTATTAGAAACTAAAAATGGAGACATTTTCAAATATTTCTTAATTCATTAAAAAATAATACTAAACCCATTGTGTTAATATAAAGAACATTTTTATGAAAAATAGCTATTTCTCAACACGTGTATTTAGTGAGAGGATTGGCATTGTTTTACACTTTTGGAAGTCTCTTTAATGTCTGGCTTAATAGTGATAGCTAGATTCTCATATCTGCTTCTGCCTTCAATCTGTTGTAAGATGTTTTAGTTGCAGTATCAGAAGTAAAATGTGGTCTTTCATAGATACATAATTGGAAAAAGGAGGAGTATTTTGTTTCATTCATTCATTTATGTATTTATTTTTTTAATGTTTATTTTTGAGAGAGAGCAGCATGTGAGCGGGGGAGGGGCAGAGAGAGAGAGAGGGTGAAATGGAAGCAGGCTCCAGGCTCTGAGCTGTCAGTACAGAGCCCAATGTGAGGCTCAAACCCACAGACTGCAAGATTGTGACTATAATTGACTGAGCCCACCCAGGTGCCCCAAGGAGGAATATTTTAAAAACTTTTCCATGTATTGGAGATATTCATCTTTGATGTTATTCCAGAACTCAAAAAGAGGTAGTTTCTTAAGGGTTAATAATAGTATATGTTAATGACCTTTTTATACACGCACATTAAGATCCATAGGTATATCAATTGAGAGCTATTGCTTAAATGGCTTTTTTTTTAAATCCACATAGGATTTTTTTTTTTATTAATAGACTTTATGTTTTAGAACAGTTTTAGGTTCATGGCAAAATGGAGTGGAAGGTACTGAGAATGCCTGTATACTCCCTGCCTCCTCCTATACACACAAACTTCACTCCTACACCAGAGTGGTGTATTTGTTACAATTGATAACCCTACATTGACATATCATTATTACCCCAAGTCCGTAGTTTACCTTAGGGATGTTCTAGAGTTTTGACAGACATACAGTAACATGTATCTACCATTACAGTATCATAAGAATAGTTTCACTGTCTAAAGATTCTGTGTGCTTTGCCAATTTATCCTCCCTACCTCCTTTGTTACTGGCAACCACTGGTTTCTTTGTTGTCTCCATGGTTTTGCTTTTTCTAGAAGATCATATAGTTGGAATGGTATAGTATTTAGTGCCCATGTGTGATTTTGTAACATAGGCATTGGTCATTTGTAAAATACTGGTTTATTGAGTTACACATATCCAAATATTGACACGTTTTATCATATATCATATCAAGACATGTAGCCTTTCAAAAATTCCACTGTATACACATGGTCTTACGAAAATAATTTTGACCTGGCAGACCCCCTGAAAAGATCTGGGAATCACTTTTCTAGTACTTGTATGGAGAGACCTTCAGTCTCCCTGGAATTTTAAAATCTGAGATGTGTAGTAGGGTACAAGTAATTTTTTTTCTTTATGGCCATTAGTAGCTACTGGAACAATTATATATCTTTTTCTTACTGATTAGAAGTCTTTACCAGGCATAAAATTCCTCTTTAATGGGAAGATGACCTTGAGTTTACTCTCTTCTAGCACTGTTTCTCTAGTTAAGATAAATAACAGAGTGTTAGCTCTGTTATAAGGTAACATTGCTTATGGTATACTGATCCTTGAATTGGAACTGTATCTGTTTAGAGAAGATTTTGAGTGTACTATAAATTTCTGTTGGAAAGCACAGACCTTATTAGCAGCCCTATATCATGCAGTTTGACTTGTGCAGGGATGGGCTATTAAAAGACACTGATTTCCTGTGGCATATGAAGCTCATTTATGGGGGCTAGAAAATGGCTCTTGGATTTCTGTTAAGGATCATTTCTGGAGACAACATGACTGAAGCTGCCATGCTGGCATACTGTGCTTCCTGTTCTGTATCCTACAAAGTTAAATGAGCCTGGTTTCATGCTGTCATTTATGTGATCCTATGAGTTTGAAAGTCAGTCTGTATCTGAGACCACTACTGGTAGTCATGCAACGTGGGCTTTGCAATTATAAACTGAATTCCTCTATATCCTTGGGTCTTTTTCTGAGCTTTTTTAATATTATATGTGTACCAATAGCATGCTTTTTTTTAATTGAGGCTTTGTTGCAATTTTTAATATTGGTAGGCCTGATCCCTTTTCATTAATCTTTTAAAAATATTTTCTTGATGATTCTTTATTTTTTATATGAATTGTTAAATTAGATTTTCTTTGATTTTTTTTTTAATAACTTTTTTTAGAGTTTGTTTTTTGTCTTATCACTTAAAATACCATCTGGATAGTTGGACAGATGCTCTTTGCCATTTGGGAGCAGGTGTCTTTTTGCACAAATTGAGCTGTTTTATTAGAAGTTATTTCCTCCTTTCCCTCTGTCTCACCCTAGGCAACTGGCCAGTGCTATGTTTTTCCAGCCTTCTGTTGCTGCTCAGTCAGCTCTCTGCATATCAGGCTGTTCCTTTTGTGTATGCCTTTTAATCATACAGGACAACAGCAGGGAGTACAATAAAAGCAGTCTGCTTTTGTTTTTTGTTTTGTTTTTTGTTCCTCAGAAACACAGAGACCATAATATCTTTGACTATTAAGTGTCAAGAGAGCTCCTACTTAGATTTATAATGGAAACAATTTGGGTAGCTACTGTAATTACCTAAGTATGTATTAAAACTTACATTTTAGGGAGCAGGTTTAGGAAAGAATAGGACTTAGGTGGTATGAAGACAGAATGATGGTGTTTCTTCTTGTGAATGGTAGATTTAATCTTTACTCTCCTGTTTGTTTTTTGAGGATCAGCATTGAAGAAAGCATAGAATAACAAAATGGCCACCTTTGATAGTCTCACTCTTGAGACTATGACCTAGAATAATGTTGCTTTGAGAACTGTGAATTAAACTAAATGGGTTCTCAAAGGGATAGTAAATAAACAACTCTCTTAATTTTCTCTTCTGTGTTATCATTGACAACATTTTGTGACCATTCTGTACTTGCTTCATTCCTCCTTTGTGCTATCCAATATAGTTTCCACTAGCCACATATAGCTGTTTAAATTTAAATAGAATTAAAATCAAATAAAATTAAAAATTCAGTTCCTCATTTAGCACTAGCCACAGTTACAGTGCTCAGTAGCCATGGAGAGCAGCAGAGTGAACATTTCCATCGTTACAGAAAGTTTTGTGAGACAGCTGCTCAAGTCCCCTGGCATGCCCTTATCAGATAAGTTTGTTTTCTACTTCAGAAAGGTTGAGGCTGTTCTGCCATATTCATGTTTTTCTTGGCTCAGAGGAAGAGTGGCCTTTTCTCATTTATATGGCTTATGCCTTTATTTTTCTTCTCTTAGGACTTTTATTCCATTTGTTATCTCTTTTTTCTCTAGTATCTTCATTCTTTTGAAGTTAGAGTAGAGATAGAAAAGCCATAGTTGGGGCTTAACTAGCTGGCAGCTGCTGAGGTATATGGCATTTTATAGTGACATTCCTTTGAGGGTGGTTGCCATTAGTTGTCCTGTCTTCAGCTTTCTAAATCTTTTTTTTTTTTTTTTTTTTTTTTTGAGAGACAGAGACAGAACATGAGCAGGGGAGGGGCAGAGAGAGAGGGAGACACAGAATCAGAAGCAGGCTCCAGGCTCTGAGCTGTTAGCACAGAGCCCGATGCAGGGCTCGAACCCACAAACCGTGAGGTCAAGACCTGAGCCGAAGCTGGATGCTTAACCGACTGAGCCACCCAGGCACCCCACAGCTTTCTAAATCTTAAAGCCAGTTTTATTTTGGTGTTCATCAAGTTTAGGAGGATAGAGTCATGCTACCCAAGGTCAACATAATCAACTGATAAGGGACTCATGTATTCATCAAGATGTCTTAGTACTCATTAATCATGAGTAAAATAACTGACAAGAAAACCTCATGTTATTGTCAGTTGGCCTGCTGTTGATGAAATGAAATTTCAGATTATAATCAAAGGGTTTCTGGATACATGGGAGTTCTAAGTGAGAAGACTTAATTATATTATCTTAGTGTCATCTGTCTCAGAGTCTTGGGAATTACCCTCTGTCTTCTGCATGTATCTGTCAGGTAGACTTAATATCAATTAGGCTAATATAGTTTCTTGAAAATTCTCTTTGTGTTTTTCTCCCCAACTTTTTTAGCCTTCCAGAGGAACATTTTTCTTGTGTAGATTTTTTTTTAATCCAGGCAGGTTATTTTTTATTTATTTTTTTTTATTAAAAAAAAATTTTTTTTTTCAACGTTTATTTATTTTTGGGACAGAGAGAGACAGAGCATGAACGGGGGAGGGGCAGAGAGAGAGGGAGACACAGAATCGGAAACAGGCTCCAGGCTCTGAGCCATCAGCCCAGAGCCCGACGCGGGGCTCGAACTCACGGACCGCGAGATCGTGACCTGGCTGAAGTCGGACGCTTAACCGACTGCGCCACCCAGGCGCCCCCCAGGCAGGTTATTAAATTAAGAGTCAGTTTACCATTTCAGTCATGCCAGGTAACTGCAGAGAGACCATCTCTATTGTGTTATTACTTTTTTTGTTCAAAGATTGACTATATTTTCATGTTTTAGGTACCCTAATATGTACTAACTTCTCCATATACTAATTACAGATTTCTGTTGCTCCTATGCCACATTCCTTTTTAAGAGTTTCCTTGTTCTGTAACTCCCACATCTATAGCTCTACAGCTGATCTGCTTGCAAAGTCTACTCTCATACTTCTAATTACAGAAATATTTCTGTAATACATAGTTGTTTCTATTTAGGTATATCCTATGCCTCAAATTAAGAATATTAAAACTGAATTTGTACCGTTTTCAGTACAAGTCTCAAAAACTACATAACCTTCCCCTTTTAATTTTTTTATCATTATTTATAGCCTCTTCCTCTCCTCAGTTTTGTTAGTTATCACATTGCCTTGCTTTTTTCTCTGACAAGTTATCTACTCATTTTTCTTCTCATTACTGCCACTCTGTTCTGTCTAACCTACCTTAGTAATCTCCAAATTCCCCCTGTTAATCTACCCTATTTTGTCTTTGCTCTTTAAACAGGAATCTTGGCTTATGCATCTTTGTGTCTGAAATAGATAAGTCATTATTTCGTGATAATTGATTGTATTAGTTATTTGACACATTGACCTACTTTGTTATATTTTATTCATTTAGAGTATTTTTATGAACTCTTTTTTCAGTGTGATGAACAAGTCTGGGGTGAATCGTGTAGTTTGGAAACGACCTCGGCTCACTCACAATGGACCTGTTAGAAGGAGTACAGTTATTGACCAGATTCCTTTTCTGGCAGTAGCAAGAGCGCTTGGTAAGTAGGACTTACTTAGTGAAATCCTATTACATTTTCTACAGTGTACGGTGGTAACATAAAAGAGGAAACTAAGAACTAAACCTTCATTTAACAGCTAATGGGGGTAGAAATATGCTGTTTTAATAGTAAATGCTTTAACACTCAATCCAGGGGAAGGTTAAAATACGGATTTCAGTGCCAATTGCTTCTTAATTAGGAGTCACGTTTAATGTTTTGCTGATTCCTACCTATACTTAGGGAAGTATATGTATGTCTGGGCTTGGTGTTACCCTTAAAACTGTTTTTAAATGTGCTTCCTTCAGCCTTTCATATTTCTCTTAAGAGCCTTTAAGGTTCTTTTTCTTTTTAGCTAGCAAAATAATTGTTCATTACAAAATAAAAATACTTCTTTTCTAGTCTACCTGGTTTTGGAAGAAAGGCTAGAGGATTATAGCTACAGAAATATCTTACCTGGGATGTGCCAGTTAAATTTTCTTGTACAGCAAATTTCTTTTAGGAAACACTGATTTTTTCCTTCTTTCCTCTAACAGAAACTTGAGTACTGACTTAGTGCCAGGCACTGAATTAGGCTTTGGAGAGATTTTACTGGTAGATATATTCTGTTTGTTTTCGCGGAACAAGAAAGACTATGTAGTTGAGGAGATAGGCAATAAAGAAATAAGCTTGTAAATGAAATAAGTATGGATTAGGAAATACTGTGAGGAAAAGAAATGGGGTTCTGTAATAAAAAATAATTTAGAATGGAAAAACTTTTATATAGTGTAATAGAAATGCTCCTTTTAGGAGGTGTTATTTTAGCTGAGATTTGATGGCTGAGAAGGAGCTATTCTTGTGAAGAGTCTGTTAAAGAATATTTCAGGCCTGGATCCTGAATTGGGAAAGAACTTGACATGTTCTAGGAATTATCAAGAGACTGGAGTTAATGAGGCAGACATGGGCCATATCATGGCAGATATTTGCGTTCTAGTCTGAGTGTACTGGGAAACATTGATACTAAGGTAAAGAGTAACACCATCTGATTTGCATTTTCAAAAGATCATTCTACCTTTCATATTACTATCTCTTAATTCATCTTTGGTGATCAAATGCAGATAGGCTTAGCATTCATGGAACCTATAATCTAGTGGAGGAAATAGACAATAAATGAACAAATGGGAAAATTGTTCTAAAAAGTGTCATAAAGGAATTAAACAAGGTGATATACCTGTAATTGGTAGGAGGATTAGTGGGTAACAGTGGAAGGCTACATTAAAGAGGATGATCAAGGAACATTCTTTAAAAAAGTATTTATTACTTGAGTTAAGACCTGAAGGAGGAGAAGGGGGCGAGGAAAATAATAGTCAAAACATTCCCACAAAGCCATTAGGCAGTAGGTATTTGATTTGGGGCAGTGGATGGGTGAGTTGTCCAGCATGTATTCTCTTTTCCTACTAAATAACATACTGAAATTTTGGGAATTATGTCTCCCCTAATACGTGCAGTCTTAATTTAGACGTTCCTATTCAGGGTCCTTTTGTAAAACATAGGTCAGCTCAGTTAAATCAGTCAGATTCTCTATTCTAGGATTTTGAATTGTGACTCTAGTAAGGACAAAAATTAAAAACAAAGAAACTGGTTGGAATGAATTCATCTTAGGAATATTGACTTCTTTCGGCAGTGCCCATTGATATGGTAGGGTTTTCCTGCCTAAGGCTTGAAACTGACCTGTATCCATGCTTCGTTCTCCAGCTTCTTGTCTGTTGTGTGAACTACTTGGGTTTTCTTCTGAGTTGCCTTTTGGGCCTAACTTAACCTGAGTTGGAAATTGTCATTTGCAAGCACAGAATCCTAATGCAGGAAAGAAAGGGCTTGATGTCTTTAAGGAACATGAATGAAACCAGTGTGAGAGAGAGGAGATAGAGATGTAAAATGAAAGTGGAGATGAGGATACTTACCCAATTAAGAAGGGCTGTGCAGGCTAAGTAAGGTAAGTTTGGTGAAGACATTATGGGTGGTAGGCAGGAACTAAACCCCACAAGGCTTTATGGCTAGACTATGATAAGGAACTTCATTTTAAATACTTTTGAGAAAAGGGTACCTGGGTGGCTCAGTTGGTTAAGCATCTGACTGACTCTTGGTTTCAGCTCAAGTCATGATCTTGTGGTTCATGGGATTGAGCCCTGAGGCATTGGGCGCTGCACCGACAGCGTGGAGTCTGCCTGGAATTCTTTCTCTTTGCTCCTGTCTCACTCATGCTGTCTCTCAAAATAAATAAATAAACTTTTGGGGCAACTGAGTGGCTCAGTTGGTTGAGCATCTCACTTCAGCCCAGGTCATGATCTAAGCAGTTTGTAAGTTCGAGCCCCACATTGGGCTCTGTGCTGACAGCTCAGAGCCTGGAGCCTGCTTTGGATTCTGTGTCTGCATCTCTCTCTGCCCCTCCCCAGCTCGCACTCTCTCTTGCTCAAAAATAAATAAACATAAAAATAAATAAACAAATAAATAAATACTTTTGGGAAGGAATTGAGGAGTAGAAGTATACCACAGTAGTTAAGAGAGAAACTTTGGAGCCAAGATTCCAAGGCTCCAATCCAATGCTGTTTACTTACTATACAAACTTGGGCAAATCACTTATTATATGTAAATTACTTAATGGGGTATAGTTTTTTCAGCTGTAAATGGGGTTAATGATGGTACCTGCCTCATTCTTTTGTGAGGATTGGATGACAATATATTTAAAGTGCTTAAAATAGTGTCTGGCACATCACAAGCACTCTATAAATGTTAGCTGTTGTTATCGCTTATCGAAGTAGGACAGGGACTGATTCAGTTTTTTATTTTATTTTTTTATTATTTTATTCATTTAATTTTATTTAAATCCAAGTAGTTAACGTATAGTGTAATAGTGGTTTCAGGAGTACAGTTTAGTGATTCATCACTTAAAATAACATGCAGTGCTCATCCCAACAAGTGTCCTCCTTAATGCCCATCATCCATTTAGTTCATCCCCTCACCAGATACCCCCTCCAGCAGTCCTCAGTTTGTGTATATTTAAGAGTCTCTTATGGTTTGCCTCCCTCTCTGTTTTTATCTTATTTTTCCTTCTCTTCCCATATGTTCATCTGTTTTATTTCTTAAATTCCACATATATGAGTGAAATCTTAGGATATTTATCTCTCTGACTGACGTATTTTGCTTAGGATAATACATTCTAGTTCCATCCACGTTGTTGCAAATGGCAAGATTTCATTTGGTCACTGAGTAATATTCCATTATATTTTTATATATATATATATATATATATATATTCCATTATATATATATATATTCCATTATATATATATATATATTCCATTTTATATATATATATATTCCATTATATATATATATATATACACACACACACACACACCACATCTTCTTAACCCATTCATCAGCTGATGGACGTTTGGGCTCTTTCCATAATTTGGCTATTGTTGATGGTACTATTGAGTTTGTTTTTAAAGGGTCGTTTTGGCTGCTATAATGGCTAAAATTATAGGGTAATAAAATTAGAGACAAGGGTACTATTTAGGGGCTTGTAGCAGTATATAGGCACTTTACATATTTTGTAGATTTTTGCAGAACTAGAATGCTATCTTAGTTACCCAGGTTATTCATGTCATAGTATAAGCATGTGATGTAAGAGATCCTTCAATTCTTAGCAAGGAAAAAGAGGGAGGAAGGTGATAATTGGTAGAGAATTAATACTACTAAAGGATAGAGGGTTTTTTATGGGGCAATTCACTGGACTGAGGGCAGGGTCTCACTTCAGGTTCAAAAAGTAAAGTGAACCTTCAGTTTAGATTCTGGGGTGCCTGGGTGGTTCAGTTGGTTGAGTGTCAACTCTTTATTTCAGGTCAGGTCGTGATTTCACAGTCATGAGATCAAGCCCTGCATCTGGCTTTGGGCTGGCAGCTCGGAGCCTGCTTGGGATTCTCTCCCTCCCTCTCTGCCCCTCCCCTGCTCACATTCTCTTCACAAAAATAAATAAACATTTTTTAAAGAGTAGATGCCAAGTTATTATGTATATATGAAGTATATGTGCCAAGCATTTTAAGCCTTGAAACCCATTAGTGATTGTGTAGTGGAAAAGAAGGAGCAGAAAGACCAAGAAAACTAACTGGTTTTTCTGTTTCACATATTCTTCTGTTCAGAGATATCTCTAGAGCAATTCAGACAAGAAATAATTCAGCCCATGCTTGAATATCTTCAGTAAATCCTAATATTTCATAGTATAAACACTTGCATAATTGTCAGTTAAAATCTGCCTCCATGAATCTTTCAGATGTTGGCTCTAGTTATGTGTACTGAAACAAAAACAAAGCAGTATATTTATTTTGCCTTTTGCCTAATGACCATCATTTTACCTATTCAAAATTGCCTAGCGTGTTTCTCTAGTCTTTCCTCTAGGCTAATTTCAGTCTCTTCATTATTCTTATCATATTCCTCTAGATGTTTCCTTCAGTAAATGTTCCAGAATTGAAGACACTCTACAAGATGTGGTGTGACCAATTTGAAGTATAATGGAAATATTTAGTTCCTGCTACCTGAGTGTTGTACTTCTACTAATAAGAGTCCTGGAATCCTGTCATTAGCTTTTAGTAATCACATCACATTTGTTTTATTCAAATAGCTCCAGTCTTTAGATGTTTTTTTAAATTTTAAATTTTTTTTTTTTTTTAAATTTATTTTTGGGACAGAGAGAGACAGAGCATGAACGGGGGAGGGGCAGAGAAAGAGGGAGACACAGAATCGGAAACAGGCTCCAGGCTCTGAGCCATCAGCCCAGAGCCTGACGCGGGGCTCGAACTCACGGACCGCGAGATCGTGACCTGGCTGAAGTCGGACGCTTAACCGACTGCGCCACCCAGGCGCCCCTAGATGTTTTTCTTATTAACTGCTACCAGGTCAAATTTCTATATTGCATCTTTGTTCTTTATTGGGATAGTGAGGGTGGGGAGATGGAGACTGAATAATAGCATTCAATGAGCTTCTTACAGAATGTATAGTCAATACAAAAAGTATTGATTGGTGTATTTGGAGAGATTTTTTTTTTTTTTTTTAAAGAGAGAGCACAAGCAAAGGAGGGGCAGATAGAGGGGAACAGAGAATCCAAAGCAGGCTCTGTGCTGACAGTAGAGAGCCCAATGTGGGGCTCAAACCCACGAACCATGAAGTGTTCCATGAAGTGTTCACATGGCTAAATGGCTACCCATTGTGGTTAGCATAGATTTCTACAGTGGATAGGAAGTTAGAGAATATAAGACTTTGAGGATCTCTTATAGTTTTGAGAGTCCATGGTAATATTTTTCAAATTGTTGATCTTTGGGATGTGAGGGCGATCTGGCTGTGACATCTGTCAACCCATTGATTGCCAGGGTTGATTTGACTGATCTGGCTGGCTAGGTGGGTGTCCCCTTCCTCCCTCACTGCTCCATGTGCATCCCTCCTGAAGCTGCATACTTGGTTGATGAGGATGACCTTCCCTGATAGAGGAGGACCCTTCTTCGGTTAAGGGTATATTAGTAGCTGTGCTCCCCAGCTAGAGTCTCCAAACAAGCTCTCAAGGTCCACTGATAGGAGAACGTAGGGTAGTGTCAAGCTTCCAAGACTCCAGACACATCCAAATAAGGTCTGCATGTGGCAGTCTGCCTTTTTTTAAAATAAATAAGTTAAACAAACAAATAAATAATTAAATGTTGATCTTTGGATTAGCTTTCTATCATAGTCAAAACACCTTTTTTTAACTTGCTCTTTTCACTGTGTGTTGTTTTTGAGATTTATTCATCTTTATAAATGTAGTTTTAATTTAATTGTTGACTATTAGACGTTCAGTCTCACTATGAAACTGTATTTTCTTCTTCCACACCCTGATTGGACAGTTAGGTTATATCTATGCATTTGCTACTATGAAAAATGCTGCTATGAATATATACACCTATGAGATTTCTTTAAGGCATATAAATTGGAAGTGGAATTGCTGGGTCATAGTACATTACTTACCAACTTTTAATCTGTATTTATTTTTGAGACAGAGAGAGAGAGAGAGAGAGAGAGTGCGAATGGGGGAACAACAGAGAGAGAGGGAGACACAGAATCTAAAACAGGGTTCAGGCTCTGAGCTGTCAGCACAGAGCCTGATGCAGGGCTCAAACTCATGAAACTGTGAGTTCATGACCTGAGCCAAAGTCAGACACTTAACTGACTCACTCAGGCGCCCCCTACTTTTAAAACACCACATCAGGGGCATCTGAGTGACTCAGTCAGTTAAGCGTTCGACTTCAGCTCAGGTCATAATCTCCCAGTTTGTGAGTTTGAGCCCCATGCTGCTTTGGATTCTGTGCCTCCCTCTCTCTTCCTCCCCTGCTCATGCTCTGTCTCTCTCAATATCTGTCTCTCTCAATAAGTAAACATTCAAAAAAATTTTTTAAATACTATGACATACACATACAGTATGATAATATTTCTTCAGTAAGTGAAGGAGGCTACTTCAGGCTGGAGGTAACTGGCCTAAAGGCTTTAGCCACTCAGGTCCCATCCTGCTAACACATGGTCATACTCAATCCATTCAAGGCATACCAGTTGGAAAACTCAGTTCATAGATAACATTTTTAATGTTGTTAGATCTTACTCAATATCTCCCCAGAGTGAGTAACTGAATTAGTTATCTCTTGCTATCTGACAGAATATTCTCAAACTTAGTTTAAAACATTTATTATTTCATATGGTTCCTGTGGCTCAGAACCTGGGAGTGATTCTGGCTCAGGGTCTCGCATGTAGTTGTAATCAAGATATCACCTATGGGTATCATCTGAAAGCCAGAATGGGGTTGGGGTATTCACTTCTAGGATGCCTTACATACTTGGCTGTTGGAAGTAGGCCTCAGTTCCTTGTCCTGTGCGCTTCTCTGTAGGGCTCTTTGATGCAGCTGGCTTCCCCTGATCAAGTGATGCAAGAGAGCAAGGTGCAACAACCATAATGTGTTTTTATGGTCTAGTGTCAAAAGCGACACATCACCACTTCCTCTTAGACTAGACTAGAAAATCTAGTCAATTTTTCTTCTGAGCAGAATTAAGCTGTGCTTCTTACGAAGTATAATGAATTTGTGCACATATTTTAAAACCACACAGAGTTCCCACTTCTTCATGACTCATAAATGAATCTTTGTTGATTTATTTACCAAATATCTATTAAATGTCTATTATGTGCCAGGTACTCTTCTAGGTTCTAGGGATTCCACAATGAACAAAACAATAAAAAAATTCCTGGACTCATGGAACTTACCTTCTAGTAGGAGAAAACAGACAATAAAGAAATAATAAGTAGACTATGTATTGTGTTATGTAGTGAAAGGTGCTATCATGAAAAATAAAGCAGGGAATGTTGTGGGAAGTAGGGGTGTAATTTTAAATGGAATACTCAGGAGATCTGAAAAAAATGACATTTGAATCAAGAGATGAGGCATTGAGACCTATGGGTGTCTTTTGGGGCAAGAGAATTTATTAGGCAGAAGGAACAATGAATGCAGATATCCTTATTAATGATTTTTTTTAACTGAACAGCTATTAATCACATAGCAAATACTGAAACATCAGTTGTAAAAGGAGGTCAGGAGTTCTGTTTTTAACAAGTTAGTTTGAGGTGCTTATCAGACATAAAACCACTGATGTCCAGTTGACTTCTGGTTATGAAAATTGGCAGTAGGTGAGGTCCAGGCTGGAGATAGCAATTTGGGAGTCAGTGGCATAGATAGGAGTATTTTAAATACTGTTGATGGGGTACACCTGAGTGGCTCAGTTGGCTAAGTGTCCCACTGTTAGTTTCAGCTCAGATCATGATCTAATGGTTATGAGATTGAGTCCTGTGTCTTGTTCCGAGCTGAGCGTGGACCCTGCTTAAGATTCTCTCTCTCCCTCCGTCCCTCCCCTGCACATCTGTGCATGCGTGTACTCTTTCCGTCTCTCCCCACTCCTGCTAAAATTTTTTTAATTAAAAAAATTAATAGTTTAACGTGTTGCATGATAATACTTATTGGCTCATAGTAAATTAAATTATCGTATTTAGCACCATTCTTATGGTATGTGGCCATTTTTCTTCTAGCGTTTTGGGAAAGAGGGAAGTTTGCTTAGCAGAAATTGGTATCGTTTTTAGGCACTCATTAGGATTATAGTTACTTGAGTACAGATGTGACAAAGGTGCCTTCTTGTGGCTGCCTCATGGAATTGCATGTGAATCTTGCAAATCATTTATTCATTGAACAGATACTGATTACAGTATGTGTCAAGCATGTGGTTGGCCTTTGTCCTCATGGAATCTTACAGTTTAGAGAAGGGGAGAGGCATTCATCAGATCACAAAAAGGACTGAAAAATTACATCTCTAAATATTTGTATGCATGTTAATAAGAACTTAAAATAAGAGTATTTTAGGGGCACCTAGGTGGCTCAGTTGGTTGAGCATCTGACTTTGGCTCAGGTTGTGATCTCACGGTTCATCATGAGGCTCACTGCTGTCAGCGCAGAGCCCACTTGAGGTCCTCTGTCCCCTCCCCCCCTTCACTCTCTCCTCCGCTTGCACACGTGCACTCTCTCTCAAAAATAAATAAAACATTTAAATAAAATAAAATGGTATTTTACTAGCTGCAGAAGCAAGAGATATTTAAGTCTGAACAATTACTTGATGTTAAAAGTGGAAGAATGTGTGTTCTAGGCATAGGAACTGCATTTACCAACAACTCTGTGATGGGAGGAAGGCTGGTGAATATAAGGAGCTCTGACAAAGGACAGTGTAGCTAGAACAGAGATTGATACAGGAATAAGAGGCACAGATAAAGTGAGAAAATATTTCATGTTTTTAGACTGTGGTTAAGAGTTGTGTCTTAAGAATAGGAATAAACTGTTGCAGAGTAGAAGTGGGAAACAACTTGATTTGTGTGTGTGTTTTCAATTATGGCAAATACATATATAGTTTTGCCATCTTAACCATTTTATTTTATCATTATTGTTTTTAATATATGTTTATTTATCTTGAGGAAGAGAATCCCAAGCAGACTCTGCGCTGTCAGTGCAGAGCCCAATGGGGGGCTTGATCCTATGAACCTGTGAGATCATGACCTGAGACCAAATCAAGAGTCAACCACTTAACTGACTGAGCCACCCAGGTGCCCCCCATCTTAACCATTTTAAGTGTGCCATTCAATGGTAGTGTTAAGTACATTTACAATGTTGTGCAACCATCACCACCATCCATCTTTTTCTTTTTTAACTTTTTCTTTTAACATTTATTTATTTTTGAAAGAGAGAGAGCACTAGTGGAGGAGGGGCAGAGAGAGAGAGACGGAGGGAGACATAGAATCTGAAGCAGGCTCCAGGGTCTGAGTTGTCAGCACAGAGCCTGATGCGGGGTTTGAACCCATGAACTGTGAGATCATAACCTAAGCCAAAGTAGAACACTTAACTGACTGAGCCACCCAGGCGCCCCATACCACCATGTTAAATTTGAGTTTTAAAAGGATGATTTGGGTTGCAGTTTTAAGAATGGATTAAGTGAGGCAAAAGTTGTTTGGGAGCTCTCCATGGGAAGCCACCCAAAGAGGGTAGGGAGAGGAATGTTGAAATTCACTAGGGGTGAGGACCACTGTGTCCTGTGCACTGGGCTGCCATGTGCCACAGAAGAAAGCAGAAAACATACTGAAACCAGAAGGAAGACCTCTTTCTCCTCTGGGGTCCCTCCAGTGCCTCTACTGAAGACAAAAAGGAAACAGCCAACAAGCAGGCAACCAACTACATCTGCCCCAGTGCCCAAGGTCCCTCCCTTTAGAATGTACAGGAATGATACTCTGTGATCCTATTTTGGTGTACAAACTGTAGGTCAGTGATAGAAACAATTAGTTCAAGGGCCAATTCTAATCCTCATTCATTTGATCTCAGGTAAAGCCATGTAAATTCTCTGAATTGGTAACATAAGGGAACTGTGGCTATATCATATATTCTTAAATCTGGCTATGAATACAACTCACGTAATGAGTTTGTTAAAAATTAACACTCCAAGGACTTTTACTGGCAAATTTAAAGCAACTTGAGCATCAAAGCAAATAACGACAGGAGTAATTTATAGCATATTGAAGGAAAAAGAATCCATAAGTTTATAAAGATACTAAAAAGATTATAAACAAGTAGAGGAGAATGGGAAACTCTTCTTCAGAAAACACAACAAAAAGTGTAATTTAGAATGTTCTTATTCTGTCACCAGTTTACAACCATCATAGTAACAGTTAATTATAGAGAGTTAAAGTTAAACATACAGTTAAACATAGGGGGCTAAGAATCATTAATGAATGCTAAAACATGGCATATTTTGGTGGACAAGAGGATATTTCACACAGACTCAAAGCTATCACCCTTTGGATTACATATCAATTACAAAATGAAAAGGGCACCTGTACAGTGGTGGTTGATAGCATTTGAACCAAAAGGTTCAGGTTGGCATTGCCAATGATGGGAGAAACTGACACACTGTGCCTCTTAAGTGAAAAAAATTACTTATTTAAAAATATTTTTAAATTTATAAAGGTATTAATACTAGTTTATACATGAGAAATTGTGGCCCTTTTTAAAGGTCATGTAATCTGCATTGTATTGAAAATTGGAATTTCTTTTTTTACATAGATTTTAAATTTAGAAATATGTTCTTACTTGGAATGGCAATAGTAATTCCAAATAATGAGGAAAAACTGCTTTTGAAAGCTTTTAGCATCACTTATGAATTCTGTACTTGCTATATTAATATTTATCTGAACTGTTTCCATGCTCATTTTAAAAGTTTCATCAGCCAAAGAACTTTGTTTTGCTAACATAAAGAACTAAATGTGTCTTTGTGAGTCGACCTGGATTATAATTAGCTTTTAGTGGTCCCATGTGTTCTTTTTTGTTTGTTTGTTTTTAAAGATTTTATTTTTAGGTAATCTCTAAACCCAGCATGGGGCTTAAACCCACAACCCCAAGCTCAGGAGTTGCATGCTCTACCAACTGAGCCAGTGAGGTGCCCGTATGTGCACTCTGTTGCTACTCTGAAGACTGAATTGCCCCTTTCTCTTTCAAGGGGCTGGTTTAGCAATGAATTTTGCTCTTTTAGAGTGGAGTAATTGATATGAATTATTTTTTCCTTAGACTCTGAGCATGTTTGAATTGGCCGATACTTCTGCTGGGTGGTAATAGGGAAGCTTAAGTAAGGAAGAGAAAGGACCAGGAGCTTCCTCTTTTTTAAAAAGAAGTCAGACATGGTGAAAGTGCAAAAACCACCTTCTTGTCTGAAAACCTTTTGCTTTTAATTTAGGTCTTTACTCAGAGTACATTTCACTATAAACAAAAGAGTCAGAGATTAATGTTTTCTCCTTTCTTTCTACTCTTCCCCCAGTTTTGGGGAGCAAAAGAAAAGTTACATTGTTCCACTTATTTTGTATTATGTATCACAGAAGAATAAATGGTTTCTGTAAAATGTTTTTTCTGTCTCACTTGTAAAAATCTTTTTGATGGCCTGAGTCAACTAAAAGTTCTTAAGTTGCACATTTTGAGGTTTGTACTAATAGTCTGAAAGGTAGGAGTTTAGGTATTGTTTCACAGAGAGCTAATCGAGAAGGAGGGTAACTGAATGAGGACTTCTTTTCCTCACTCACTGAAAGGGTGAACTATTAATCTCCAAAGACTGGTCATGTGGTAGTTTAAGAACATAAAAATGCTCATTTTTATTTCTAGAATTTTCTTCCAAGTGACTGACATTTATTCTGTAAGTTTTGACTAGATCCTTTCTTGACCCTACGGGTGAGCAGGGGTTTTCAGATAGCAACTAAGACTCCTCGTTGTTGAGCAAGTTCTGTCTTTTATCTTTTCTTCACACTTGTCTTGGTTAATCTTGGCCCTTGTTCTTCCCTGTACATTTTAAAAATAAGCTTGTCATTCTACAAAAATTATTTAGGGGTTTTGCTTGGAATTACATTGACTTTAAAAGCTATTTTTGGGAGAATTAACATCTTTAAAGTATTAAGTCTTCCTTTGAAATAGTTTATTTCTCCATTTATTTAGATAGTCTTTTTAATGTTTTGTAATCTAATTGTATAATTTTGTCCATAAAAGACTTGCACAACTTTTGTTAAATTTATTTCCAGATATTTACATTTGGTTAACTATTATAAATACATTGTTTAAATTTATATTTACTATTTCTTACTATTGTCTAGAAATACAGTTCACTTTTATAAACTGGGTTTGTATTTAACAACCTTTCTAAATGTTGCTTTTCTGATAATTTATCTGATTTGGTTTTGATTTCCCATGTAGAAATAAAATTATCTGAAACAAATGGTAGTTTATTTTCTCCTTTTCAGTTTATATATCTGATTTTAATTGTTTAAACTTACTATGCAGGGAGGGACCTTCAGTATAGTGTTAGAAAAGAACTTTTATCTTGTTAAGGGAGTTGTCTTTTATTTCTAGTTTGCTTAAGAAGGTGTGTGTGTGTGTGTGTGTGTGTGTGTGTGTGTGTGTGTTTTAAATCATGTGTAGACTTTGAATGTTATCAAATACTTTTCTACATCTGTTGAGATGAATATGTAGATTTTCTCCTTTAATCTGTTGACATGATATTAGCTTGGAAATAATACTTCTTGCTTCTTACTTCTGCCCCCCACCCCCAGGTGATTTGTGGAGCTATGATTTCTTCAGTGGTGAGTTTGTGGTATCACCTGAACCAGACACAAGTGTCCACACTCTTGACCCCCAAAAGCACAAGTACATTATCTTGGGGAGTGATGGACTTTGGAATATGATCCCACCGCAGGATGCCATCTCAATGTGCCAGGACCAAGAGGAGAAAAAATACTTGATGGTGAGAAGTGACTCAATAATTTGATATTATGACCTGTACATTGTTTTAGTACGTTGGTCAGGAGTCTTGAATATGAACTAAGGATGTTCACTTTGTGTAGATTTTTGCATTTGCCTGGCTCTAGAATTAGTAAAACAGACTTTGCAACTCATCAGGAGAAGGAGACAGGATATAAATAAATGAAACTAGATAACAAAACACACAACCATAGACTTTTATGAATAGCCTTAAGACTTAAGGGCCTATGAAACCTCATTAATTTTTTATTTTATTTTTTTTTAAGTTTATTTATTTTGAGAGAGAGAAAGAGAACACGAGGGGCAGAGAGAGAGAGAGAGAGGGAGAGAGAGAATCCCAAGCAGGCTTCGTGCTGATAGCACAGAGCCTGACACAGAGCCGGAACCCACTAACCATGAGATCATGAGCTGAGCAGAAACCAAGACTTGGATGCTTAACTGACTGAGCTGCCCAGGTGCCCCTGATTTGATTTTTAGCAATGGATCTATTAGGCTTCCTTTTGGAGGCTACTGTTATATTCCAAATGAGAAATTTTGCAAGCTTGATATAGGGTAACAGTGGTAAAAAACAACAAATCCATATATACACAATAACAAAAGAAATACATGAGTGGTAGAATTGATAGAATTTGGGTTTTTAAGGAGGAAGAATGTGGTGATGCCCAAATTTTTGACTGGTGATAGCTATTATCAAGAAGAAACACATTATTCTGGGGTAGAAGGGTGATAATTAATTCAGATGTAGGCATGTTGAATTGGAGGTGCTTGTGGTTAATCTAGATAGGTATTTTCATTAGGCAGAAATATTTGAGAGAGAAGCCTCTCAAATACAAATTTGAGTATTAAGAGTTAGGTAAAGCTGTGACAACTTATGAGATCACCTAGTAAGAGTGTATGGTGGAAGAAAATCGTTTTCATTTCTGTTCTTTGAAACTTAGTAATTATTGAATACATGTATTGAATCTGTGTATGATACTAAAAGTTTTATTCCAAGCCACATTTATTTGCATAACATGAGATCATTTGGAGTTTTTTTTTTTTTATTCTTTCTGTTTGTATGTGGTGATCTCCATACCATAGCCACTTACTGTATTGTTTTTTTCCTCATATCAGTGGCATCATTTTTATGTACAGTTGACCTTTAAACAACATGAGTTTGAACTACGTGTTTTTTGTTTGTTTGTTTGTGTTTCTTTTTTTTTTAACCATGCCTGATTATCTCATTTGTGAATTGTTTATCTGTAATAATTTGATGTTTACTTCCCATTTTAGATAACTTCTATATAGCTTTTCCTAATTAAAGTTACAGTGAAGACTAAGTTTCTTGCTACCAAAAAGAAAAAAACACAGGTGAAATTTAACCACAGGATAAAGCCTTGTTTTATTACTTTAAAAAATTTAGAGCAATACTATTTTAACATAGTTATGGGGACTGTGGATAATGTTTGAAACTTTGGAGATTTAATTTAAGCCATATGAATACCCCATTTTAAATTTGATAAAACAGGGACGCCTGGGTGGCTCAGTTGGTTGAGCAGCCGACTTCAGCTCAGGTTATGATTTCACAGTTTGTGAGTTCGAGCCACGTGTCGGGCTCTGTGCTGACAGCTCAGATCCTGGAGCCTGCTTCGGATTCTGTGTCTCCCTCTCTGTCTGACCCTCCCCCACTCACACTCTGTCTCTCTCTCTCAAAAATAAATAAACATTAAAAAAAAAACCCACACACACCTTTAAATTTGATCACAGATATAGTGGCAACTAAATCTGAGTTGTGAACTTTCTTTCTTCTTGTTCTTTTAAATATAGGGTGAGCATGGACAGTCTTGTGCCAAAATGCTTGTGAATCGAGCACTAGGCCGCTGGAGGCAGCGTATGCTTCGAGCAGATAATACTAGTGCTATAGTGATCTGCATTTCTCCAGGAGTGGACAGTCAGGGAAATTTCACCAATGAAGATGAGCTCTATCTGAACCTGACAGATAGTCCTTCCTATAATAGTCAAGAAACCTGCGTCATGACTCCTTCTCCATGTTCTACACCACCAGTCAAGGTATGTAATTCTCTTAAATGGTATTTAAGTTGTTCTAATAAACAGAATTTCTTTGGTTGGTGTTGCCTGAAAAGTTTTCAGATTCTTCATAGAAAAGGATTTTGGATTTGAATGAGGTTCAAGAAAGTGATAGATCTTTGTCATGTAACTTATTGTCATTGATTCATCTTCACATCAGTGCTATTCTGAATGCTAGCTATGTGTACAGCACCTAATAGAAAGGTGATGTAGGTGTAATAATATTCTAATGATCCTCTTCTAATACTATGAACATTTGTGTAAGCATTTAAAAGTTTGTGAAGTACTTTCATGTATATTTCATTTGAACCTCATAACCCAAATAGGTAAATAGTGCAGTTGTTACTCTGTCTTACAGATAAGACTGAGAGATTAAACAGTTTGGATTAGATCGTACAGACTCAAGATTGAAGTGGACCTTAGGATATCAGACCTTAGAACTGGTTGTCTGATAACATGGATAAGAAACATTATTCCTCTTCTTACTCATGTTAATATTGAATGAGTTTAAGATAGCCTATGAAACAAATTTAAGTGGTACCATATTTCCTTTTTTTCTGATTTCATCCCAGTATTTTCCTACTAAAAATTAGTAGTATTGATAACTACTTTGTTATACTTAGGCCTTCTGATAATGTGCTTTTTAGAAGACTGACCATTAAAATAGGAAATACAGTAGAATTTTATGTTATGTATTCGACAGTTTTTTAAGGTATTCAGAGCTACACAGTACAAAAAATTTGATTGATTTTGGTATTGTGATCCTATGCTCAGTACTTGGAAATTTACTTTTAGTGCTTTCTTTTACTTCACATACAGGTGGCAACTTAGTTTTTCCTTGCATTGACTCTTCATTTAGAAACTGACAAATTAATATTTTGTACTTATATTCTTAGAAGAATTTCTTGTCAAAGCTTTATTTTGTTTGAAAACTTTTGAATAATAATGCAGATTGAAACCTTTTAAAATCTCCTTTCTCTTTTTGAGAGTTGTGAAGGAGCTTATGTTCATTTGAGTATTTGTCTATTCCTCAGTTTGAATGTATTCATTACTTTCGTGTTCCCTAATGTATTTATTTGTATTTGAATCACTGACCTTTAGGCAGAATAAAGAAGGAAGCATTCATTAGAATGGAGATAAAGGGTAAGGGGACATAGATTGTGATAGGAATAAGTATTATTACTTTTTAAGTTAATTTATTTTGAAAGAGAGAGCGCAAACAAGCACGTGACCAAGTGGGGGAGGGGCAGAGAGGGGAAGAGGGAATCCCAGGCCCTCTCTGCACTGTCAGCGCAGAGCCCGATACAGGGCTCCAAGTCACGAACCATGAGATAATGACCTGAGCCAAAGTTGGACATTTACCCAAATGAACCACCTGGGTGCCCCCAGGAATAAATAAATATTCTTAAAAAATTTTTTTTTCTTTAATGTTTATTTATTTTTGAGAGAAAGAGACAGTGTAAGCAGGGGAGGGGCAGAGAGAGAGAGGGAAACAGAGAATCTGAAGCAGGCTCCAGGTGCCGAGCTGTCAGCACAGAGCCCGACGTGGGGCTAGAACCCACAAACCATGAGATCATGACCTGAGCTGAAGTCAGATGCTCAACTGACTGAGCCACCCAGGCATCCAAAATAAATACTCTCTTTTTTAAAATTTATTAATTTATTTATTGTTTAATTTATATCCAAGTTAGCATATAGTGCAACAATGATTTCAGGAGTAGCCCATCCCACCTCCCACAACCCCTCCAACAGCCCTCTGTTCTCTATATTTAAGAGTCTCTTATGGGGTGCCTGTGTATACACCATATCTTCTTTATCCATTCATACACACACCATATCTTCTTTATCCATTCATCTGTCGATGGACATTTGGGCTCTTTCCATACTTTGGCTGTTGTCAATAGTGCTGTTGTAAACATCGGGGTGCATGTGCCCCTTCAAAACAGCATACCTGTATCCCTTGGGTAAATACGTAGTAGTGCAATTGCTGGGTTGTAGGATAGTTCTATTTTAAATTTTTTGAGGAACCTCCATACTGTTTTCCAGAGTGGCTGCATCAGTTTGCATTCCCACCAGCAGTGCAAGAGATTTCTCTGCATCCTTGCCAACATCTGTTGTTGCCTGAGTTGTTAATGTTAGCCATCCTGACAGGTGTGAGGTGGTATCTCATTGTGGTTTTGATTTATATTTCCCTGATGTTGAGTGATGTGAGCATTTTTTCATGTGTCAACCATGTGAATGTCTTCTTTGGAGAAGTGTCTATTCATGTCTTTTGCCCATCTCTTCACAAGCATTTTGTTTTTTGGGTGTTGAGTTTGATAAGTTCTTTATAGATTTTGGATACTAACCCTTTATCTGATATGTCATTTGCAAATATCTTCTCCCATTCTGTCAGTTGCCTTTTAGTTTTGATAATTGTTTCCTTTGCTGTGCAGACGCTTTTTATTTTTTTTATTTTTTTATTTAAAAAAAAATTTTTTTTTTCAACGTTTATTTATTTTTGGGACAGAGAGAGACAGAGCATGAACGGGGGAGGGGCAGAGAGAGAGGGAGACACAGAATTGGAAACAGGCTCCAGACTCCGAGCCATCAGCCCAGAGCCTGACGCGGGGCTCGAACTCCCAGACCGTGAGATCGTGACCTGGCTGAAGTCGGACGCTCAACCGACTGCGCCACCCAGGCGCCCCAAGACGCTTTTTTATTTTGATGAGGTCCCAGTAGTTCATTTTTGCTTTTAATTCCCTTGCCTTTGGAGATGTGTCAAGCAAGAAGTTGCTATGGCCAAGGTCAAAGAGGTTTTTGCCTGCTTTCTCCTCAAGGATTTTGGTGGCTTCCTGTCTTACATTTAGGTCTTTCATCCATTTTGAGTTTCTTTTTGTTGTATGGTGTAAGGAAGTGGTCCAGGTTCATTCTTCTGCATGTCACTGCTCAGTATTCCCAGCACCACTTGAAGAGACTGTCTTTATTCCATTGGATATTCTTTCCTGCTTTGTCAAAGATTAGTTGGCCATACATTTGTGGGTCCTTTTTTGGGTTTTCTATTCTGTTCCATTGATCTGAGTGTCTGTTCTTTTGCCAGTACCATACTGTCTTGATGATTATAGCTTTGTAATACATCTTGAAGTCTGGGATGGTGATGCCTCCAGCTTCGGTTTTCTTTTTCAAGATTGCCTTGGCTATTTGGGGTCTTTTCTGGTTCCATACAAATTTTAGGATTGTTTGTTCTAGCTCTGTGAAGAATGCTGGTGTTGGGATTTTGATAGGGATTGCCAGAATAAATATTCTTAATATTGATTTCACATAAAAATTATTGCAGCCTGCTGATTGGCATTAGTAAAAATTGTACATATGTTTCAAAAGTTATTTCTAGAATTTTAGAAATGATGATCTAGAGATATAAGGATCTAGGAAAATAATGATTATAGAGAAATAATGATCTAATACTAAAATAAAGATAAGGAGATTTATATATACACTAACTTATATTTAGGCATAGTTAGTTGTTAACCAATTGGCCCCACCCAAATAGAGGAAAATATTTGGAGCCATCCAGCATAATTAGTGTTGTTGGCTCTGACCTAACAAGTAAGTAAAGGCAAATTTCTTCCCAAGAAATTGTGTTTTATCTTAATTGGCAACCATAAGTACATTGTCTCTGATTTATTTCCTTGTTAAAATAATCCCATGTTTAGTAACATCTAGATAAATATAATGACATTTTGGGCAATTTGGTTTTTAAGACTTTCCCACATTTAAATTTAAGTCACAAAACATGAACATAAGGAAAGGGAAGCAAAAATAATATAAAAACAGGGAGGGGGACAAAATGTAAGAGACTCTTAAATATAGAGAACAAGCTGAGGATTGCTGGAGGGATTATGGGGGGGGTGGGGTAAATGGGCAAGGGACATTAAGGAAGACATTTGTTGGGATGAGCACTGGATTCTACTTCCGAAATCATTATTGCACCATGTGCTAACTAACTTCTATGTAAATTAAAAATAAGGAAATAAAACAGACTGTCCCACATTTGGACTAGGCATTTGAGTGTAGGTTTATCTATCTATAGACATGTGAACTTGGGTATGGATTCTAAGGTATACCACTAGTTATATCTTTGTTTTGGAATAGATATGGTAGAAATACTTTGTTTAAGTGATATATTACTCTGGCACACATTTCTTTCTCCATCCTTTTTTTAGGGCAAAACTAAATTTACCTTTTTTTTTTTTTTTTTTTTTTTTTTTTTTAATAAGCCAAGAGCTATAGGAAGGAGGAATAGGGAAGGGAGTTGTTTCAGAAAATTAACATTTGGTTTCAGTTGAGTTCTCCACACAATTTTCAATTAGTTGTTTAATATTGTTGGATTGTAAGGTAGATGGAGCGAGGAAGTTGATCTCTGAAGTAGTGAAACTTGTAAAGTATGTATTTTTAGGAGGTAATCTCAATATCACATATGTTTTATGAACAGTAAAAAGGTCTAGTAAAACAACTAATTAATTTGGGATGAGTGTGAGAACTCTAAGCAGTTGCCTGTGCTGACAGATGCAACGTATTCCCACAGAATGCCAATAAAAAGAGAATGAAAAGGAAAAGTTCAAGGAGAAAGTGGGGGAAGAAAAGCCAGCACGCCTGTAGTGTCAGAATAATAATCTGTGAATTTAAAAAGACCCAGCACACCAGAAATTACAATAAATTGTGTTAAAATGTGTAACGTTGTTTTACAAACTGGAGCAGTATATTCTATTCCTATCAATGGCTTGACTATTACCTTCTTTCTTAGGCCTGAATTAGTGTTGTGATTGTTTGGTTAGTAGGAATCCTTCTGTCTGCCTTGTCTTGTTGTAAATCCTTTTTCTGTATTAAAGCAGGACAAACTCGAGGTCAATAATTTCTTACGAGTAGATACAGTTTTCTGTGATTATCCAGAACATGCTTGTGACCACAGTAGGCATTGGAATCAACTAATGCAGAAGGATAAACTCACCTACAACTCTTGTTGATATTATTGAAAGTCATATGTAAATATCCTGGAATGAAGACTGTTCCGTTGTCCTTTCTTGACAGTGGCACTTGGAAATAAGATTGCTGCCCAACATCTAGTCAGTGTTAAAACAGATAAGAACTGGGCTTTCAATAAACTATGCAATATAAAATAAATGAACCAATGACTGCAGAAGGAAAGAGTATTTTCTTAGTTAAAACAACAACGATAAAAACAGCAGCAATCTAATTGAGGCAGTACCAAATTAGGAACTAGGGTTTCTCATCTCCAGTCTCCATTTGACCTAAAGTCATTATATTTTGATTTGGTTTGATTGAAATGCTTTCAGATGGCTTAAATTTCCCTTTTTTTTAATTCTAGAAACATAAAGCATTCTTTTTAGAAGTATACTTTTATATAGCACTTTCTGAAAGGTATTTATTTCTAAGGGATTTTATATCAGGAAAATAATATGTTTTCATTTACCCTTCTATAAAAGGGTTTACTTCAGAATATGTTAATATTTTAATAAACTTGATTTGATTTAAAAGAGGTAATGATTTGAGGGAAATGTTACATACCTGAAGGAGCCATAATATTTATGCTTAAACTCCATTTTTGAGAAACTATTAAGACAAGGATTTAAAATTTTTTTTTAATGTTTATTTTTGAGAGAGAGAGAGAGAGAGAGAGAGACAGAGCACGAGTAGAGGAGGGGCAGAGAGAGGGAGACACGGAATCTGAAGCAGGCTTCAGGCTCTGAGCTGTCAACACAGAGCCTGATGCAGAGCTTGAACCCATGAACTGTGAGATCGTGACCTGAGCTGAAGTTGGACACTCTACCGACTGAGCCACCCAGGTGCCCCAAGGATTTTATAAAATATTAGTGGTGTGGAAGATTTGGGTTTGATAGGAAAAATATCATCTACCAATGGGAAAAATATTCTGAGTGTATGTAGAGCACTATATCTGAAGGAGTAATGCATATCTGAATCACTTGTCAAACTTTTAAAAAACTATCTGAAAGTTTCCATATGATTTTCATTTGTTTCTTTGAGAGTTGCCCCATCCATGCTCTGTAGGTTCCCATATGTCCTGCTTTTCTCAAGTCACAGAACAGCCTCTAGTGTTTGGGAAATAGGTACAAAGCAACGATATGAGTTTGCATTATGACATTGTTGCTTTAATGTTACACTTTACATTATCTATACTACTAAATATTCAGAAATGAGAATATAGAAAAAAATGGGAAAGTAGGAAATAAACCAACCAAATTTGTCACTTACTCTAATGAAACTTCTTCATCTCCCCAATGATTGAGTTGAATTCTAGAATAAATTATTTATTTGGCTTACTTTCTTGTTTTTCAGTCACTGGAGGAGGACCCATGGCCACGGCTGAACTCTAAGGACCATATACCTGCCCTCGTTCGTAGTAATGCCTTCTCAGAGAATTATTTAGAAGTCCCAACTGAGATAGCTCGAGGCAGTGTCCAGGCGGCAGTCATACCCGCAAAAGATCCAGAGCCACTTGAAGAAAATTGCACTAAAGCCCTGACTTTAAGGATACATGATTCTTTGAATAATAGCCTGTCAGTTGGCCTTGCGCCTACCAATTCGACAAATACCATCATGGACCAAAAAAATTTAAAGATGTCAACTCCAGGTCAAATGAAAGCCCAAGAAGTTGAAAGAACCCCTCCAGCAAACTTTAAAAGGACATTAGAGGAATCCAACTCTGGTCCTCTTATGAAGAAGCATAGACGAAATTGTTTAAGTAGAAGTAGTGGTGCTCAGCCTGCAAGCCTCCCCACCACCTCACAGCGAAAGAACGCTGTTAAACTTACCATGCGACGCAGACTTAGGGGCCAGAAGAAAATTGGAAATCCTTTACTTCATCAGCACAGAAAAACTGTTTGTGTCTGCTGAAATGTGTCTGGAAAATGTTTTTTTCCCAAACTTAGGATATAAGAGGGCTTTTTGAAGTTGGTGCAGAACTTGAACTTTTTTTAGGGGGACAAAATAAAAATAGTATACAGTTTCACTTTTTGGAATTTGGCAGTTTTATCCTGGCCTTGTATTGTATTATAAATGTGAATTTTGTAGATGTTAGGGTATAAGTTGCTGTAAAATGTGTGTAAATTTGTATACTCCACACAAACTCAGTCTCTTATTCTGACACAGTAAATGTAACAACAGGGCTAAAATTTAAAAAAAATCAAAAGAATCTATTAGATTTTAGAAATACATTTAAACTTTTAAAAATGCTTATTAAGAAATTTGTATAAGTCACTTGTGATGAAAACTACACAACTTTTTAAAGTAAATTATTAAGCAAACTGGAAAAGTGATGTATTTTCATAGTGACCTGTGTTCCACTTAATGTTTCTTAGAGACAGCTAGTGTCTTTTAAAAATTATTTTTTATTTCTAATTTCATAATTCAGAACTAAATTTTTCATAGCAGAAGTGTTGAGCCATGCTTGAAGTAGCTCAGCATTAGTCTTCTTGTCCTAATAAAAAATACTATGCAGTATCTCTTATTTCATTAGCATTTTTGTAAAACATCAATCATCAGATATACTCCTCAAATCTTTGGAGTAGAAGGAGGTGTGTTTGCCTAAAAAGGTGCCCTTCTCAATCATCCCAGACATTCAGTGGCATTATTGGGTCTTAAAGTAGTTACCCTCTTCTCGTGTTTGCATAAAATATGTGAAGTTTTTCTTGCTATTTCAATAACGGATGGTGCTGCTAATTCCCAACATTTCTTAAATTATTTTATATATTGGACAGTTTTCATTGATTATATGGATATATGTTTGTTCATCTAATAAATCAGTGAACTGTTGTTGATGTGCTGGAATTTTGTCGTTGGTTTAATGGTAGATATTAATTTTTTGTTGTGCTCTGATCATGCTTTAGAGCAACATTTTAAAAATACATATTTATTTTTGCACTCTTGACTTTTTTTAATGTTTATTTATTTTGTGAGAGAGAGAGAGAGACCAAGCGTGAGCAGGAGAGGGCCAGGGAGAAAGGGAGACACAGAATTTGAAGCAGGCTCCAGGCTCTGAGCTGTCACACAGAGCCCGACGTGGTGCTTGAACTCATGAACCGTAGGGTCATGACCTGAGCCGAAGTCAGACGTTTATCTGACTGAACCATCCAGGTGCCCCCCCTCTTTTTTACATGTTTATTTAGCTCTTAACTTTTGGTTTTTTTAATGTTTATTTATTTTGAAGGAGAGACAGAGCATGAGCAGGGGAGAGGTAGAGAGAGGGGGAGATAGAGTGTGAAGCTGGGCTCCAGGCTCTGAGCTGTCAGCACAGAGCTGGACGCGGGGCTCTAACTCACAAGCTGTGAGATCATGACCTGAGCCCAAGTCAGATGCTTAACCAACTGAGCCACCCAGGCACCCCTTAGCTCTTGACTTTTTAATGTTATTTTAGAATACATTGAAACAGGCTAAATATCCAACAATAGACTATGGTTAAGAATATGGTTAAGTCAGTTATGGCTTGTAACCATTTGATGAAATATTATGTCCCACTTAAAAGTGAGTAGAAGTATACTATACCTAAGAGTATGTCATTTTGGTATGAATTGTTCTCCAATAAGAAAACTTTTTAATTTATTAATTTAGAACAAGATATCTCATTAAGAGATTGAAGAGCTAATTCATGCATTCAACATCCACAATATGCTAGGAACTGCACAACCGGAAGCATACCAGTTTTCAATAACAGGATTGAGAACCAGTGGTCCAGGTAAAACAGTAATTGTGGTTCTTAAAAAGGATTTTTAGTTACTGAAGAGTTTGCTTTTCCAATCTTTCCAAGACAGAGACCTAGCAACTAATAGACACTTTAGAAGTCAATTTATTGTGAAGGGTTATTCCATCTTGTATTTATTTTTTTTGGGGGGGGGGGGGTTCCATCTTTTAGACCTATGATACCATCTTAGCTGCACCAACTAGAAATTGAACCAATCTGAATGTATATTAAAGAAAATTCATTTAACTGCTTTTACTTTTTTTGCCAGTGATTGTAAATGTATCTACATGAAATTAAAATTTTCACTTGATTAGAGTAATGCATTATTGAATCTTGATTTTTCAAATCAGTTTTTTTTATGTTTATTTGTGAGAGCGAGCGTGTGAGCGGGGAAAGAGAGAGGCAGACACAGAATCTGAAGCAGACTGCAGACTCTAAGCTGTCAGCACAGAGCCCAATGTGAGGCTTGAATTCACAAAATGCAAGATCATGACCTGAGTCAAAGTCGGACTCTTAACCGACTGAGCCACCCAGGTGCCCCTCAGATAAGTTTTTTAATGTAAAAACGTTACACATTTCTTTCCTAGATCACCTTTTTAGTGCAATGGAGTCCAATTCCATATAGTAGTAGCTATTTAATACTAGAAACATTTTTGGTTTAAGACACGACTACAAATGCTAAGATTAGCCCTTTTCTGTATGCGTTTCTAGGATTGTGTTTAGTCCTGTACTTTAAGGAGTTGAAGATGTTATGCAATCACAAGCAGTGTTTTAATGTTTCTACTTTGTTTTATTTTCTAAATTTATTTGCCTGTGTGACATAGATCAGTAGTATAGTACATTATGGAAAGTATATGATGTATGAGATGGTACATAAGAACTCCCACCCTTGGTTCCCAAGGCAGCCAACATTTCCCCCTTTTTGTGTTATTTTAGTGATAATCTATGCATAGCATGCAATACACATGCAACTTTACCTCTTAATCTTGAAATTTTTCTCTATCACTATTTCACAGAGCCTCCTCAGGTTTTAGTATTCTAATCTGTGGATATAAGTTTATTTAACAGTGCATTACCTATGTCCACTGAAAGGAAAACATTTCTTCCTTTACTCACAATACTTATGACACCAGATGTGTGGGTTTTCCTTCACCAAGCAATTCTCTAATTTTCTGTAGATAACAGTTGGGTGTCCTACAATTCAGTTCAGTTCTGACACTTCCTAGGGTTATCATCAGATCCCACAAGTTAAGGGCTCAGTCTCACAAGACTGCCCCCACTCCAGAAACCAACTGCAAGTCCTCGGTTGTCACATATACTTCTAATCAACTGGCTCTAAATCCGTTTCCACAAGCCCCTCAAGATTGATAATTTGCTAGAACAGCTCACAAGAATTTAGGGAAACGTTTACTGGTTTATTCTATAATAAAGGATACAGATGACAGCTAGATAAAGAGATGTATCAGGTGAGGTCCAGAATGGTCCCAAGCAGAGGAGCTTCTGACCATTGGCTTGGGGTGAACCTCTTTCAGCATGTGAGTGTATTCACCAACCTAGAAGCTCTGAACCTCATACTTCAGGGATTTTTGTGGAGGCTTCATCATTTAGGTGATCAATTATTAATCTCGAGCCTCTTCCCTTCCAGGAAAAAAAAGGTGTGTGTGTAGTGAGCTCTCCAAGAAAGAGTTATCTCATTAGAACAAAAGCTGCTCCTACCAGGAAATTCCAAGGGATTTAGGAGCTGGTGTCAGGAATAGGAGTTAATGACCAAAGACAAAAGTTCCTAGTGACTTTATTACCTAAGAAATCACAAAGGTTTTACATACTCTAGCCAGGAGCCTGGGACAAAGGCCAAAATATGTGTTTCTTATTTTATCACAATATCACATCCACACACTGGTTCTTTTCAATATTTTGTAAAACATAATTATCCTGTTTCTCAAAGATTAAAATACGTATTATATATTGCTGCATAATAATACCTCAAAATTCAGCAGCCTAAAACAACAAAAAACATTATCTTCACAGTTTCTAAGTGTTAGGGAACTGGGAATGATGAAGCTAGGTTACAGAATCATGTGGTTGCAGTCAAGATACCAATCAGGGCGACAGTCATCCAAAGGCTTCACTAGCACTGTTGCACAGTGCTCACTTAACCTATCTGTTAGTAGGAGGCCTCAGTTACTGTCACATGTACGGCTTCTCACAACATGTTAGTTAACTCTTCCCCCGCCCCTGCCACCGCCATAGCAAATGATACCGGAAACAATGCAGAAGGCTCAATGTCTTTTGTAAACTAACCTCAAAAAAATATACCAATTCTGTGTTTAATCTTTTTCTTTTTCTTTTTTTCTATTAAAAGATTGAGATTTAATCATAATATTATAGAATGTTTTTCCTCCTCCACATCTTACCACCACACAACAGAGTATATCCAGTATAAACACAGAGCTGAAACTAAAATTTAGACTTTCTCTGAGTAGTGCAAAGCCCAAAGTCAAGAGAGGACACAAAAATTAAGTGATAGGAATTTGAATTTATTGGCACCTCTGGCTACAGCCAACATTAAATAAATCTGACTCCCAGCCAAACCAACATAACCCTTCATGCTAGACGCATATTTACTCTAGTTCCTATTACTTAATGCATGTCTGGAATTTTTACAAGTTTTTCTTTAAATTCCACACAGTAACATACAGCGTAATATTCATTTCAGGTGTACAATTTAGTGATTCATCACTTACATATAATACCCAGTCCTCATTACTACAAGTGCCCTCCTTAACCTGTCAGACATTTAACACAACCCCACCCACTTGATCTCCAGTAACTTTCAGTTTCTCCTCTATAGATAAAAGTCTGTTTCCTAGTTTGACTCTCTCTCTCTCTGTCTTTTTACCTGTATGTTTCCCTGTTTTATTTCCTAAATTCCATAAATGTGTGAAGTCACATGGTATTTGTCTTTCTCTGACTGAATTATTTTGCTTAGCATAATACTTTCTAGTTCCATCCCCACCATTGCAAATGGCAAGATTTCATTCTTTTTTATGGCAGAATAATATTCCATTGTGTATATATACCACCTCTTCCTTATCTATTCATCAGTCAATGGACATTTGGGTTCTTTCCTTAATTTGGTTATTGTTTAGAATGCTGCTATAAACAATGGGATGCATGTGCATGTGATTCCCTTTGAATTAGTGTTTTTGTATCCTTGGGGTACAAAATACAAAGTAGTGCAATTGCAATTGTAGAGGAGTTCTATTTTTTTTTTTTTATTTTTTAAATTTACATCCAAATTAGTTAGCATATAGTGCAACAATGATTTCAGGGGTAGATTCCTTAATGCCCCTTACCCATTTAACCCATCCCTCTTCCCACAGCCCCTCCAGTAACCCTCTGTTTGTTCTCCATATTGAAGAGTCTCTTCTGTTTTGTCCCCCTCCCTGTTTTTATATTATTTTTGCTTCCTTTCCCTTATGTTCATTCATCTGTACTGTGTCTTAAAGTCCTCATATGAGTGAAGTCATATGATATTTGTCTTTCTCTGACTAATTTTGCATAGCATAATACCCTCTAGTTCCATCCATGTAGTTGCAAATGACAAGATTTCATTCTTTTTGATTCCCAAGTAATACTCCATTGTACAGATGTACCACACCTTCTTTACCCATTCATCAGTTGATAGACATTTGGGCTCTTTCCATACTTTGGCTATTGTTGATAGTGCTGCTATAAATATGGGGGTGCATGTATCCCTTGGATAAATACCTAGAGGTGCAATTGCTGGCTTGTAGCATAGTTCTTTAAATTTTTGGAGGAACCTCCATACTGTTTTCCAGAGTGGCTGCACCAGTTTGCATTCCCACCAGCAATGCAAAAGAAATCCTCTTTCTCTGCATCCTCGCCAACATCTGTTGTTGCCTGAGTTGTTAATGTTAGCCATTCTGACAGGTGTGAGGTGTTATCTCATTGTGGTTTTGGTTTGGATTTCCCTGATGAGTGATGTGGAGCATTTTTTCATGTGTTGGTTGGCCATCTGGATGTCTTCCTTGGAGAAGTTTCTATTCATGCCTTTTGCCTGTTTCTTCACTGGATTATGTGTTGAGTTTGATAAGTTCTTTATAGATTTTGGATACTAACCCTTTATCTGTTATGTCATTTGCAAATATCTTCTCCCATTCTGTCAGTTGCCTTTTAGTTTTGCTGATTGTTTTCTTCGCCGTGCAGAAGCTTTTTATTTTGCTGAGGTCCCAATAGTGCATTTTTGCTTTTGTTTCCCTTGCCTCTGGAGACATGTTGAGTAAGAAGTTGCTGTGGCCAAGATCAAACAGGTTTTTGCCTGTTTTCTCCTCAAGGATTTTGATGGCTTCCTGTCTTACATTGAGGTCTTTCATCCATTTTGAATTTCTTTTGTGTATGGTGTAAGAAAGTGGTCCAGGTTCATTCTTCTGCATGTCACTGCTCAGTATTCCCAGCACCACTTGCTGAAGAGACTGTCTTTATTCCATTGGATATTCTTTACTGCTTTGTCAAAGATTAGTTGGCCATACATTTGTGGGTCCATTACTGGGTTCTCTATTCTGTTCCGTTGATCTGTCTGTTTTTGTGCCAATTTCTGTGTTTTATAAGTTGCACAGACCAAACTGGTAACAGTGTAGGAGGCAACTACACAGGGCACGAATATCAGCAGATGGGCATCATTAAAAGCCATCTTTGAGTCTAGCACAATCTAGAAGTTAAAAGCATTAATCATGTAAAATACAGGCTTTTTAGCATTGCTTTCATAAGCTGTGCACTAAGTTTGTTTTGGTCACATTAATGATGTTATTTTCATCTTCCAGATATCTGGAAGATAGTGCTTTAATGGAGGGAAGCATTTTAGTGGGCTTTTTTCTCTTGAATATACTATGTCGTAGAAAAGTTGAAAACTTAAACTTTGATCCTTGAGGCAAAATATTTTGGCTCTGTGAATGGTTGCATTAGGGATTACAATATACAAACTTTGGTAGTCTGCTTAAAGTCAGTATTTTACCACTTAAAGTACAATGTAGAAAATTTACCACTGTATTACCCTCTCCTCTATATGGTATAGTTGTCATATCTGTATATGTTGAAAACCCCATCATGTGGTATTGTAACTTTTGCTATCAAAAATCAAACATTTTAGGGGTGCCTGGGTGGCGCAGTCGGTTAAGCGTCCGACTTCAGCCAGGTCACGATCTCGCGGTTCGTGAGTTCGAGCCCCGCATCGGGCTCTGGGCTGATGGCTCAGAGCCTGGAGCCTGTTTCTGATTCTGTGTCTCCCTCTCTCTCTGCCCCTCCCCCGTTCATGCTCTGTCTCTCTCTGTCCCAAAAATAAATAAACGTTGAAAAAAAAAATTAAAAAAAAAAAATCAAACATTTTAAAGAACTCAAGAGGAGAATGCTCTGTGATATTCATCCAGATATTTACCATCGCTATTCCTCTTTTTTCATTCCTGATATTCTAGGTTTCCTTCTAGTATTGTTTTCTGGTTTCTGATGAAAAAATCTGTAGTCATTCAAATTGTTCTGTGGGTAATGCATTGTTTTTCTCTGGCTGCTTTCAACAATTTTTCCTTTGTCTTCAGTTTTTAGTAGTACGATTATGAAGTGTCTGTACATGGATTCCTTCGAGGTTTTCTGCTTGGGGTTTGCTGAGCATCTTGAATCTGTAGGTTTATATCTTTCACCAAACTTGAGGAGGTTTACAACCATTTCCCCCCTTCCCCATTTTTGTTTTCAGCATCACATTCTTTTTCTTCTTTCTTTGAAACTCTTTGTTTTTCCTTTTGTTAGAACATTTGTTGTTATATTTTTGAGTTTGAAAATTTCCATTTGGTTCTTTATTTTTATTTTATTTTTTCCATTTGGGTCTTCTTTGTATCTTTGCTGAGCTGTTCTGTTTTTTCATGCATGTCAAGGGTGTTCACAATTGCCCGTAGAAACTTTTTTTTTTTAAGTTTATGTATTTATTTAGAGAGAGGAAGAGAGCAAGCTGGGGAGAGGCAGAGAGAGAGGGGGGACAGAGGGGATCCAAAGCAGGCTCTGTGCTCCAGAGAGCTGGATACAGGTCTGGAACTCAGGAACCACGAGATCATGACCTAAGCTGAAACCAGGAGTTAGTCACTTAACTGACTGTGCCACCCAGGTGCCCCAGGAACATTTAAAAACATTTTTTTTAATCTTTATTTATTTTTGAGAGACAGAGCATGAGTGGGGAGGGGCTGAGAGGAGACACAGAATCTGAAGCAGGCTCCAGGCTCTGAGCTGTCAGCACAGAGCCCATCGTGGGGCTCAAACTCACAAAATGTGGGGTCATGACCTGCGCTGAAGTCAGAGGCTTAACCGACTGAGCCACCCAGGAGCCCCTCCAGAAACATTTTTATAGTACTGCTTTAAAGTGTTTGAAGGATAATTGTCATTTAGGTATTGGCATCTGTTGATTGTTTTTTCTCTGTGAGTTAAGATTTTCCTGGTTCTTTCAAAGTTCTCAAAGTCTTTCATATGCTAATTAGGACCAGATCCTTGCTATCTATAAGGTCCCTCTCCTGAGTTCCTCTCTTCCTACAGTCTCCATGGTACTTTCCCTACTCAGCATCTCCCCTTTTCAGTTTTTGTTTTTAAGTTTATTTTTATTTTGAGAGAGATAAGAACAAGCAGGGGAGGGGCAGAGAGAGAGGGAGACAGACAGAATTCAAAGCAGGCTCCACGCTGTCAGCACAGAGCCTAATGTGAGGCTCAAACCCACGAACTGTGAGATCATGATCTGAGCAGAGATGGAGTCCAACAGTTAACTGACTGAGGGAGCCCCTCCCACCACCTTTTTAAATATTTATTTTTGAGAGAGAGAGAGAGAGAGAGAGAGACAGAGAGACAGAGAGAGACAGAGTGCAAGAGGGGGCGTGACAGAGAGAGAAGGAGACACAGAATCGAAAGCAGACTCCAGGTTCTGAACTGACAGCACAGAGCCCAACACAAGCCTTGATTTCACCAACCATGAGATCATGACTGAGCCACCCAAGTGTCCCTCCCCTTTTCAGTTCTCTGGGCAGAAAGCTGTGACTTTAGGAACTATGCACTTCTACCACTGTGCCTACATTTGGAGCTAAATGGCTTAACACCTTTGTGTCTTGGTACTCATCTATAAAATGTAGATAATAATACCACAATGCCTGGCCTATAAAGCTAAATGTTACCTAATATTACTCTTATTCAGGGTTATGTGTATATGGGGAAGGCAAACTATGCCCTGGGCATCATTAAAACGGTTGATGAAACTAATTTTTGATCTTTGTAAATAGTTTTGGTTTTCAGTATCTTTTAATTATAAATACATGCTCCAGATTGCAGGATAAATCGTTGGGGTTCTGACATGTAATTTTTCCTGTTAGTTTTATGTTTCATAGTTTTATGGAGAATAGAAATGAAACAAATGATCCCTTCTAAAGAGTTTCCATGTTTTCTAAGTAGACAATAGAATTATACATTAATCAACTAGAAGAGTTACAAAGTAGTACTAATGTATCAGAAATAAAGGGAAGCCGTATTTAATGGTTTGCCTGAGACAGTCCTACTCTACCTTTTCTTGCAGGTGTGTGTGTGTGTAATTGTTAACAGACCCTCATTTCATGAAGGTTTTCTGGTTAGGATGATAAATGGTATAGATACTGGTTATTTTCAAGACAAAGGAAAACAATCACCATGTCTTCAGAAAGTTTGCTGGGCCTCAGAATGAGCTAAATGAATCTAAACAAAGACTTAGAATTTTGAATAGAGATCTGGGAACATGCTGTTTTAGAAGCCACAGTTATGTCCTAATATGCAGGACAGATAAATGGCAGGCACTATTGCAATCAAATAGATATGAGGTGATATGACCTTTGTTGGTTTTACTCTTCTACAAATTTTAGAATTCTACTTTTTAGGATATTACTATAAAAGGTAGTGTTCAAAAGTTTCAACCGAATAAATGCACCAAAGAAAGTCTATATAGTGAGTAATTAATGTAGTTTTACCTCACAATTGGGGGATTTTAGAGAAATGTGATTTTAAACAATAGACTTTTTTTTTTAAGAGCAGTTTTAGGTTCATGGCAAAATTAAGCAGAAAGTGCAGCTATCCCACATATGCCCTCTCCTAACTAGTTTCCTATCACTTTCTACTTATACAACACATGTATAGTATCCCTCGTTATCAAAATCCCCAGAGTGATACAATTGATGATCCTACATTTGATGATGGTTATTTTTTTTACCTGTTTGGTTTTTTTTTCCTTTCACTTGACTAAAAACTAAAATATTAGTGTTTATCATAGTTCTGTGTGAAATCAGATTATTTTGCCACTGCTTAAATCATGTGATTGTTGTCCAAGTGGTTTTGGTGGCCAAGGTAAATGAGGCATTGGCTTGCTTGAGGCTAAAAAGGACTCCTAACGCTACCAAAACAAAAACTCATGATAAAGTATAAACTGCCCTTGAAATTGGTTTTCTTCTTTTCTAATTTTTTACTGTTTTTTAATTTATTTTTGAGAGAGACAAAGACAGAGTGCAAGCAGGAGAGGGGCAGAGAGAGAGGGAGACACAGAATCCGAAGCAGGATCCAGGCTCTGAGCTGTCGGCAAAGAGCCCGATGCAGGGCTTGAACCCATGAACTGTGAGATCATGACCTGAGCCAAAGTTGGACACTTAACCAACTGAGCCACCTAGGTGCCCCAAAATTGGTTTTCATATGGATCATTCCCTGATGATTTTCTGGAGATTTTTTTGTTTTGATTTGCAGGGCCATTAGGAGAGGCAATTTTAATCATTAGTGATTTATTATACTGGATCATTTAGGAACTGGAAGAACACAGAATTCTGGCTCGAAATCACTCTTTTACACTGAAAATCAGTTTCCTAGTTAGTATTGCTCAGCTACAAGAACAGATTGTTGAAAAGTTTCCTCATATACCAATGCTTTAAAATGACTCAAAAGCTGGCAATATGTACTGAGTAGCCTTAAGTTACTTCCATTTAAAAAATTATCTCCACAAATTTGCTTTCTCTCTATTTGAAGTCTCATGAGAGAATCTTATACCATCTCTGTGGAGAAAAAAAATGGAGTAATTAGACATAGTGGTTAATTAGAAGTAGTTAATTTGGAGAAATTTCTAACTGGTTCTAAGAATCTATCTGTCTATCTATCTATCTATCTATCTATCTATCTATTTAAAGTTACTTATTCATTTTGAGAGAGAGAGAGAGCACAAGCAGGTGAGAGGCAGACAGAGGGAGAGACAGAATCCCAAGCAGAATCCCAATACCTGACTGAGCCACCCAGGTGCCCCTGGTTCTAAGAATTTAAAATTTCTTTACTATTCATAAAAATCCTATGAACCTCAGAATAGTCTTTTTACAATTTATAAAGGATGAAACCAAAACACAGAAATGCGCCCTTCCTAAAAATGTGTAACTTCACCAGTGTTCATCCTATTCATAATGTCATCACTTAGTTGTTAAAGCCCAAAACACAGGCATCATCCTTGATTCTCTTTTTCCCTTCTATCCCACAACTAACCCAATACTGCTTCACTTCTAGGCCCAGTTCTAGACTGCATCTCCCACCTGGTCTACTGAAATAGCTTCACTACTTGACCCACTGCTTCCACTCATACTTCCTCCCTGACAACAGTTTATTCTTTGTATACTAGATAGAATACTCTTTTAGAAATGTAAATATGATCATGATACTTTCTAGGTGAAAGTCCTCCAAAAGATTCCCACCTAGAATAAAATTGAAACTATTATTCTATACAAGACCATACTCCATCTGCCACTACTTACCTAGTTTGCTATCACTTTCTACTTATCTCACTTTGCTTAAGTCATACTCTTTTTCTCACTCTTCATCAAAATTCATTCCCTTCTTAGACCTTTGTACTTGTTCCTTTTGTCTGGACTGCTTTTTTCCCACAGTAGCTTTCTCACATACTTCATTAAAGTCTTTGTTAAAATACAGAGAAAGACAGATACCATATGTTTTCACTCTTATGTGGATCCTGAGAGACTTAACAGAAACCCATGGGGGAGGGGAAGAAAAAAAAAGGAGGTTAGAGTGGGAGAGAGGCAAAGCATAAGAGACTCTTAAAAACTGAGAACTAACTGAGGGTTGATGGGGGGTGGGAGGGAGGGGAGGGTGGGTGATGGGTATTGAGGAGGGCACCTTTTGGGATGAGCACTGGGTGTTGTATGGAAACCAATTTGACAATAAACTTCATATATTGAAAAAATAAAAAATAAAAAATAAAATGTTATCTCCTGAGAGGGCTTCCCTGATGACACTACGTATATCCAGCCATCTATTTATCTGGATTATTATATTTTTTTCATAGCATTTTACACTACTTGAATTTCTCTGTTTATTTCTGTATTCCCATCAGAATGTAAATTCTCTGGCTGAGGAAAGCACATTGATTGATTTGTTTATCACTGTACCTGTGGAGCTTAGAACATGCCTGACATTTTATAGGTATTAAAATATTTGTTGAATGAATGAATGAATGAATGAGTGAACTTGTGTACAACTGTATTCTTTATGTTTTTTTGTTTCTTTGTTTTTTTCCATAGCTTTGTAGAGGAATAGTCAAAGAGCTATGGAGTTTAACAATGCATATGAAACAGCTATTTTAACTGAATAACTTTATACAAATGCTGGTTGTCCCATTTGTGATTATTACCTATTGGTTTCCTCTGGATTTTCTCTTTATTCCTGCTCTGGGTCTTGACGGCATGAAAATAGTAATTATTTAATTCAAGTAAGTCTGAATTTTGAAATACCTGTTGTGTTTGGGGCTGTTAGGTGGTAAGAGGGATTGAAAAATATGAAAACTTTAGTCTTCTAATACCTAGGAAAAATTTAACATTCCAGTTGGGGAAAATGCGATATGCACAAGAGAAACTCCAAACATTTCAAATACAGCAAAGAAGTAAGCTAATGATAGCAATAAGAGCAAAAGGAATTTAGAACTGTGGAAAGATTCTTCCGTTAGTGGGCTTAATGTAGGAAGCAAATCTTAAAAGGCCATGGTGCTCAGAATTTGTGTGTGTAGTGGAAGAAGATAAATGTTCAGAATCTGTTATTAGCCAATGTTCAAACATTAGCTCGATAAATAGCACTTTGGGTGTGCTATTTATTGGCATTGATAGAGCGTCAAGAGCATATAGGTGGTTTCTTGGCTACATCTACATCTATATCTATATCGGTATATCTATCATCTATCTCTCCAGCACCTGATTAACTGCATATTTCCGTTGAGGTAGTTTCTTTACTAAACTTTTCCATCCTCCATTGTGCTTAAAACCTTTTAAAAATTTTTATTGCTGTTTCAGCCAATTTTCTACAAACCTCATGCCTATTAATAAGCTATATCCTCATGGGATTGCCGTATTACATTTGATAATACTTATGAATTACTTAAGACTGTATTGAGCGTTGTTTCAAAAAATCTATAAATGTAAATGTAAAGGAAACGTAACTGACGCAATGACACTGGCGAAATCGCGATCTCTTCCATAGGCGAAATGGAAACAGGTAAGGAAGGAGTCAGGTGAGCTCCACAAACCTTGCTCAAATTGACACGATCACCGGCCGCGCCCCTCATTTAGCTCAATACCTCCTTGGCTCTAGGTTTGCCCACCCGCGCAAGCCAGCCGAGGCTCCCGGAAGGTAAACACATCGAGAAGGGCGGGGCAGAAGGCGGGTTAGGGATGGGTGAGTGGCCAGCAGAAAGTGATTGGCAGCTGCCATGTCCACGTGCTTTGTGCTTCGAACTAGCTGTCGCGAGAATTCGATGTAAACAGACCAGTCCCGGGTCCTCCGACTCCCAGCCCGAGACGCTCAGCTGAGGTGCAGAGGAGTCTGAGACCTAATTCCTTTTGACAAAGCCACGAAGGTGTGCTGTCTGCAAAGGAAAATAGACATGTTCGTAACTCTCCCTACCTGCCTGCGTTCGCAACCGAACCTGACACCTCGGCTTCACCCAAACTTACATACTGTTTTGTTTTCCCTGGAGCCCCAGCGGATTGGATAAATTCAGGAGGCGGGTCCGCCTCTTTTCTACTTGCTGGTTGGCGAAGCTGACCTCCAAGGGCGGTGCCCGGCCGTAGCCAGTTTCCTTCTGGGATTGGCTAGAAAAGTAGTTCCGCTGAGGCGTGGTAGGAAGTGGTAGCCGTCAATCACGAGGGGAGACTCCAAACAGTGAGCCTTGAGCTGGAGAACAGCGTTTACCGGCGGGGCGGCCGGTGAGAGGGCTGGTGGGGCTGTGGCTTTGGGGAGGCTTGGCGAGAACGAGGTGCAAGCAGCGTGAGGGGAGAGGGCTTGACTGGTATGGATTCGACGAGAGAGAGCTATCGAGATTGGAGGGGGAGGGGAAGAAGGGCAAGGGGCCAGAGGGCGGCCGGGGGCAGCGGTGGCTCCGCGTTGGAGGTTAAGTGGGTATCGCTGTTCGTGTCTTTCAGGAGAGTGGGGCCTGAGGGTCGTCCTCAGGAGACAGGGCCCTTATAGGACATTTCTTGGAAGGCTCTGTTTCGGGAAATGAAGGGTGGAATGGAAATGAGAGTGCTGAGGGGTTGGTGGTGAAGATACCTACCGAGGAAGGGGTACCTGGACTAGGTGGGGCAAAGGGTGTTTTTGTTGTAGCAGGTGAGACTCCTCAGTTTGGGAATTTTCAAATACGGTGAGAGAATGCTTCTTACTTAGAAGTGATGGTTTTAAGGGCTTTCAAGATTAGTTCCAGGTTGTGGACTTTCCTGAGCCCTGTAAGAGATCATTGATATTGCTGTCAATCCTCTTTTAGCCTTAACCAAGTACACTCTATGTTCTTAACATCTACACAGTGATTCAGATGCTTAATGACCATTAAAGGATCAAGATTCAGTGATGTGACAGGAAAGGACAAGGGGCTTCTAATGTCATATAGGTTTTTATTACTTACTTATTAAGGCTCTGGTGTTTAGGTTATAATAGTAAGGGGATTGACAATCTGATTTAAAAACTCTTGTCAAATTATGATCATGCAATCCTTTTTTTATAGCTGTTACTGACATAACGTTGTATTAGTTTCAGATGCACAACATAATTTGATTTGATATTTGTGCATATCTTGAAATGATCACCACAATGTCTAGTTAACATCCATCACCAAACATAGTTACAATGTACAGTCTTGCTTATAGATTCCCAACAGTTTTAGTTGGAAGATATTACCTCACTGTTCCATTAAGTCTCCAAATAATGTGTTATGTGTATTTTCACTATCTCAATTTAAGATTTTAGTACATTTAAAAATTTTGGCACACAGAGATAGCACATTTTTAAAAAATATTAAGTGGTCTTGTGCTAGACTCTCTATGTAGCACATCTTACCTTTCTAGTTTGTGTTAACAGTGGATGAGAGGGGCCAGAAAGAGTCTTAACTAGTTTTGGGGTTCTGAGGCTTAGTCCAAAAAAAACCACAAAAACCTCTCACGATAATTAGAAAACTTCTTTATCTACTTCCTCTCCTAATCTTCCCCTTTCTGGTATAATTGGAATTTCTGGGAAGGTTTCCTATATTTTAGGCATTTTTGATAAGGGATCTCTAGTGAGCAACCATAAACCTTTCCCTCTACCGCCAACAATAATGATCAGTTTTTTTCTATCTCTTCCATTCTGCAAACAGGTTTAGTGAATGAAGCTATGGCTACAGATTCTCCCAGAAGACCCAGTCGTTGTACTGGTGGAGTTGTGGTTCGCCCCCAGGCTGTCACGTAAGCAAATTTCAGTATAAGCCTAAAAGCTAAAGAAAATTTTCTCAGAATAGTAACTAACATTCAGGTTTCCTTTCTGAACGTTGATTACTTTTTAAATTTAATTAAGGCTTTATAGGATGATAAATATCGCCAAGGCCAAATAAAAGGAATAATGGGAGGGTCAAGTCGATGTAGTCACGTTTACAGAGTATGTCAAAAGCATTGTGCTAAATTCTAAGGAATGATCATTTTTCCAACTCCAGGTTCAAAAATTGGTGGATCATTAATTCAGTGGATCAGGACCATTATTTAAAAAATGAAATAGCATATAATAGAAAATATAATTGGGAGTATTCTTTTGTGACACACACATGGATATTTTCATATGTATGTATATGTTCACCAGATCCTGATGTAAAATGTATCTCTTACTCTAAGTCTCAGTCAGAAAGTTTCAGAGTCAGTGTCATAAAGAGTACATTCTATATTTTAAGCATTCTTTGACAAAGCCTATTTATACTTTCTGGGAGCATATGATCTTTTTTTTTTAAATGTTTATTCACTTTTAGAAAGGGGCACGCATGTTTGTGCACGTGAGCAAGGGGAAAGGCAGAAAAAGAAGAGAGAGAGAATGCCAAGTGGGCTCTGTGCTTGCTTGATCTCATGATCTCTGAGATCATGACCTGAGCCAAAATCAAGAGTTGGCATTTAACTGACTGAGCCACCCAGGCGCTCCTAGGAGCATATGATCTAATGTGGTTTTAAGATATGTTACTTGAGGGGCACCTGGGCTGAGTCTGTTAAGCATCCGACTTCGGCTCAGGTCATGATCTTACGGTTCATGAGTTCAAGCCCCGCATTGGGCTCTGTGCTGACAGTTCTGAGCCTGGAGCCTGCTTCAGATTCTATGTTTATCTCTCTCTCTCTCTCTCTCTCTCTCTCTCTCTCTCTCTCTCTCTCTGCCTCTCCCCTGCTTGCACTCTGTGTTTTTCTCTTTCTCTCTCAAAAATGAATAAACATTAAAAAAAGATATGTATACTTGAAATCACTATAATTAACAAAAAAGATGCCAGCACAACAGCATGAGAATTGAAAGGAGTATTCTAGTGGGAGTATTTAATGGGAATATTTTAGTATTTTAGATCCTAAAGGGTTTTATTAAGAAGCTAACATAATGTACTTTAAAGGCTGAATGGAGTTTAGACAATTAGAATCAAAGGTACATTTTAGGCAAAGGGACTAGAGTGAACAGATATGGGTAAGGCAAGCTATTTTCGTAAATGGAATATAGGGAGGTTGACCTATATAAAGTAGGTTAGGGTGGACAATTAAGATCCTTCAGTATTTGGATGAGGTGAAACTTGTTTTCTACCTTTTAAAATGTTTATAAGGGAATGTTAATATTTTGTATTATTCCCTTGGGCAGTTTAGCATGTTACATAAAGATTGCCTTTTCAGACTAAGAAAAGTATATGTATTTTACTATAATACTTCCTTTTTTTCCTTCCTGTATTTCCTGGGGCCATATTTCTTTGCTAACTATGGGCCATGGAACAAGTTAAGCATGTTATTAGCTATGAGTTAGGTACTATTTCAGTCTTCATTTTTTCCCCCTCCCTCTCAGCCTTTGTTTTATAGGTGAGAATACCAAAGCAGGGAGAAATTAAGTAAATTGCCCTTGGGAACAGCCAAGAAGGGGAACCTGGATAAAACCCAGGCAGTTTGTCTCCAGAGCCTGTGCACTTAGGCAGTATTGTATGTTGCATTACCATATTGGTATTCAACATATATTGCTTTTTTTTTTGTTAATTAAATACGTAATTTTAGTGTTTTTTTAAAAAAAGTTTTTTATTTATTTGTATTCTTTTAACGAATAATGCTCAAACATCCACTCCATGCCTAAAGTACTGGATTGTAGATTCTGGAGGTAGAAGGGAAAATGAGAGTTGGATTCCTTTCTGTAATAGAGTTTATATTCTAGTGGGAGGAACACTAAGTTACTATAGGCTTGAACACTGCACAGTGTGCTATGATAGAGAATGATAGTAGGGAGTAGGACTTAGGCTGTCAGGAAGGGCCTCTCTGAGGAGGTGACACATAAGCTGGAGATATGAAAGGGATGGAAGAGTATGGGAAAGATTCCTGACAGGAACAAAGCTGGTGTAAAGGTTTTGATTCAAGGAGCTTGGTCTATTTTAGGAATTGAAGTTGCAGGAGACTGAAGCAGAGTAAGTTAGGAGAGTGGCAGGAAAATAAGGTTGGAGAGGTAGGCCTAATCAAATTGTTTTTCTTTTTTTTCTTTTTAGGCCTAATCAGTTTTGGTAGCTATCTAAGGCATACCGCTTTTTTATAGGATTTAGGATAACTCCTATGATTTTATTTAAATGTAATTTTTCACATGAAATGAAATGAATTGATTTGGTATTTTGAAGAATTTTTTCCCACTTGCTGATATCCATATACTTCCTATTTAAAATATCTCAGTGACCCTAACAGTATCATTTTTCTTCACTTCTATGCATTGTAATATTTTCTCATGTCTTGTCTATTGCCAAAGTTCTGTGAGGATGTCTTAGTATCTCCTAATTTTGCACCTGCAGCAAAATACAGATTCATTTTGCTGTATACAGGTAAGAGACTAGGTACGTAACCAATTTGAAGAAAAGGTCATGGAATACTGAGTCATCAGCAACAGTTTTTCTTGCTCTGGTAAATTCTTTTGCTTTGACTCAAGAGGAAGGTCCTGCCATAGCCTTGTGTCATCACTCTTTCAAATACAAGTTAGAATATCTGTGTCAAATTAAGAGAACCTGACTTTTAAGAAGAGACAATGTTTAAAAATATTAAAATTTCATTTGCATTTCACTTAATAACATATTCAAAGAAACTAGAAAGCAGGGTTGCAGAACTATCAGTTGATGAGAGTTGGTTTTTTTCTTTTTTCTTTTTTAAATATTTTAAGTGACTTTAGAAAGAACTTTTTCATGTTTTGTTTTAAGCTGTCAGGATAAATTTTATCCATTTCACCCCTTTCCAGGGAGCAGTCCTACATGGAAAGTGTTGTGACTTTTCTACAGGATGTTGTACCACAGGTAAGTGTCTGTGTAGTTTCAGAAATAGTAGGCCCCAGGAGTAGAACCATTGGCCAGGAAAGTTCTGAAATGTTGTCTTTCCTAAACTTGACACAGGTCTCATCAACTTCACAAAGACTTTTGATGTTTTAGCATCCTGAGCATTGGTAGGGTAGAACCATACTTGTTAGTATTACATGTGCCTTAGTTTTGTGCTGACAGTGGCACAATTATCATTCCTCAGGACTTGCTCTCATAAACAGAATCAAGGTGAGATATTAGTTGAGAGATGGGACTTGGGACTCTCTAGTTGGGTTCTATTTCCAGAATCTTTCTCTTGTCCTCGTTAAATGTTGCCTGTCTGAAGTGATTAATGCAAAGTATATATTTTGCATTTTATTAACTAGATATTATATTAACTAAATACTATACTGAACACAAATCTATATCTTTTTCATATTGAGCAGTATTTATATGCCAAGTAGAGTATACCTTGTTACTCTAACTTATACAGAGTTCCATCTATATAAATGTAACAATAAAGAATAAGAGCAGCCCTTCTGGGATCATATCTAGTGCAGTGTTGTCCAGACTTAACATAAATGTCACTTGGCTCATGTGTTAAAAATAATAATTTCCAGGCCCCTTTCCCAGAGAGTTTGACTCAGTGGAATTGAGGTGGCATCCAGTTTGAGCCTCTGGTGATTCTTGTGAGACAGTAGCTGTGGGAAGCACTGTTCCGTGGAACTACTGAAGGGAAAGTTATTTTCTCCTTGTGGTGATGTCAGTATTTCCTGACTGCAAGGGATCTGTAACTGCACTGTTCAGAAAAGGACATTCATAGATCCAGTGTCTCAGCTTTATGACCACATCCTAGAAAAGTCTAAAATCCAGATCTCAGTTATACTAAATAAATTGTATTTATCAAATAAATTAAAGTATCGGGGTATTGGTATTCCTTTATTATGTTCAGACAACTCTAATGGAAATAGGTCACAATGACAAGGTTCATAGGAGCATGTAAAGAATAACAAATGCTTTGCGGTGCCTGGGTGGCTCAGTCAGTTGAGTGTCTGAGCTTGGCTCAGGTCATGATCTCACAGTTTGTGAGTTCGAGCCCCACATCGGGCTGCTGCTATCAGCACAGAGCCCACTTCAGATCCTCTGTCCCTCTCTTTTGACTCTTCCCCCACTTGTGCGTGCACTCGCTCGCTCTCTCTCTCAAAAATAAATAAAACATTAAAAAAACTTTTAAAAAAGGAATAATAAATGCTTTCCTTTTTTGAGGAACTTGGTTACTAAGGGAAGTAAAATTGCTAAAACAAGCATATCAGTAAGTGTTCTACATGATAGTACAGACTGAATGTGTAATTGCTAAGAGAATGCATAGCAGAGAAAGAGTGAGAGTCAAGTTCCAAAGGATATCAAAAGTAGCATTAGTTAAAATGAATGGAATGCTTGCGTATGTGATGTTGGAGGAGGCTGGCTACCTGGGTATGGTAGGCAAAGGAATTGCTGTGGCTGTAGAGTATCTTAGACTATGTACAGAAGAATAGTTCTGGAGAGCAACCTGGGACTGAAATCCAACCTGGGCTCTACAAACTGCTCTTTCTCTGAAGCCCTGAGCCCTGGCATGAAACTAGTTCCAAGGAAGGGGCGTTTAAAATTTTTTGTAATTTGCCTGCCCCTGGAGTGCCTCTTTATCACATTTTTACAAAGGCACCTTTTGTGTTAGTGGAAACCCTGCATGGCAAGCAGTTCTTGCTGGCTGGAGGAGAAAGGCTGTGGTCAGAGGCTTTGAGGGAATAGAGAGTTTGGTAGAGAAACAAGAATACCAGATTGAGTAATAGATTGACAAAAGGGGGTTCTTAAAACTGATAGGGTAAAAGTTCTGGAAGGTATAAGATTAATATAGTGTTTATGAGCATTACTACATTAGAAAGAGGATAATCTGTGCAATTGATTGTGAAGATTTGGATCAGAGTAGCAACTGTGGAGGTAAAGCTGTAGTCATGGATCTAAGAATTAGAATGTTCATTCAAGAAATATGTAAGTCATTATTCTGTTTACTCTGGAAAGAAAGCAAAAATTCAGGCAGCAGACATTTACTTGAGCACCCACTATGGGACAGGCACTGTGTTACACTGAAGGGATATTTGGTGCTTCTCCTTAAGGCTTCATGGTCTTGTGTAGCAGTAGTTGGCAAACTTTCCCACAAAGGGCCGGGTAAGCTCTGCAGGTCATACAATATCTGTTGCATCTACTCAGTACTGCTTTTTATGTAAAGGAAAGGGCATGGCCATATTCAAATAAAATTTTATTTATGAACACAGGTGGTGGACCAGATTTGGTGTTTGGTGACCTCTGGTCTTTTTTTCCCCATATTTAATCCAGAATCCCCCAGTGGTACTGTGCAGTCAACCATTCGGAAAAATTATGTTTTTTGCTGATGTTATGTTCCAACTCCTGTTCTGGAAATCGTCAAATTCATGGAGCCTAGAAATTATTCTCTGGGTTTCCAAATAGCCACAAAAGGGGGAAAATGTGTTGTTAGACTGGTATCAGCTTCTTCAGCTGTTACAGATAGAATGAATTACCACTGTGTTCAGCAGATGTCATTGATGCCTTTTAGATGCCCTTAGCTGTGCTGTTTGATCTAGTAATTGTACTTATGAAAATTTATTAATAAATAATTCAGCAAGGAAAAAGTTAAAGCTCAGAATTTTTCATTTCAGTGTTTGTGTGTGAAAGTTCTACATTTTCAGTGTAAAAAATTGTAGCCAGCCCAGAGGTCACTGGGTGGCTCAGTCTTACTTAAGCGTCTTACTTTGGCTCAGGTCATGATCTCATGGTCTGTGAATTTGAGCCCCGCAATGGGCTCTGTGCTGACAGCTCAGAGCCTGGAGCCTGCTTTGGATTCTGTGTCTGCCTCTCTCTTTGCCTCTCCCCAACTTGTTCTCTCTCTCAAAAATAAATAAAACTTAAAAAAACTTAAAAAAAATTATAGCCAGCCCAAATGTCAATAGCAATCAAACAAATTATGGTACGTTATCCCTATAGAATAATTTGCAGTAATTAACAATTATACTTTTTGGCAAAAGGGAGGTTATTTCTGTATGGTAAAAGAAACAAAACATATACGTACAACAAAAAAATACAACATACCTACAATGGCTGTAACTATGTCTTTTAAAGTTCAACAAAAACTTTATGCTTATGAATGGGTATATGTGGTAGAAACCTGGTAAGAAATAAAAGGGAAAATAACAAAATACTGTAAATAATGGGGTGGAAGTTTTGATTGTAAATAAGAGGGCTAGAGTAATTGCATCTTGGTTGAAGAAGGATTGCTAATAATCAGTGCTCGGCAGGAGACTTTTGTGTGGTACGTTGATATTGACCTCCATTAAGGTAGCAAGTGAAAGCTGGATGGGCACTGGGTGAGTATGTGCCTCACTAAGAATAAAATACCTACACATGGGCAAGAGATATCATAAGCTAAGAGGCAAAATGACATGATGTCACATGCCTTTTTTGTGCAGACCTGCAGGAAGGCACACAGGAAACAGCACTCAGATGCCTCAGCTTCATATTTTTTTCAAGAATGCTTAGTAAAGAACACCATGTCTGCTAAGGAGAGAGGAGAACTTGAAGACATAGCAAAAGTAGACAAGGCTTGTTTTGAAAGTCTTATTTTCCCCTGAAGGGGAAAGAAAAGTTCAAGAATCCCAGTACACTGAAAGACCTCATTCAACTTTGTTTTGTTCTGCATATCACTCAGAAATCAAAGGAGAACATCTTGCAAATGTTGCAGAGGAATTGAGAGAATGTTGAATAATGCTGCAGGTGATAAATCTGCTAAACTGAAGAAAATTCTGAAAAATGTTACTGCTTTACCAGATGAAAGGAGAGCGTGATGTGGGGAGAAAAAGTTGTCTTAAGTGCACTGTGCTATTCCAGATTGGATCCTGGAACTGAGAAAGAACATTAGTGGAAAAACTGATGAAATCCAAATGAAGTGTGGGGCTTAATTAATAGTAATGCATACTGTCAGTGTCCTAGTTTTGAGAAATGTTCCATGGTAAAGTCAGATTTGATTATATAGTTAACATTAGGGGAAACTGGTTGAGGGATATATGAGAACTTTGTACTGTATTTAATAATCTAAAATTATTCAAAATAAAGTTTATTTTTACAAAAGATTTTAAGCATAAAAAGAAAGAGGAAGGAGGTGAGGATGAGGCAGTTGAAGATCAAGTTGATAAATTAGTTAGATATAGTACAGGTTTTCTCCTCTTCTTCAAAGGAATTAACTACTCTATACACATCTCACTTTTTTTTAAAGGCAATGAGATTTGTGAGGATTTGTAAGATAATTTCTTTTACGTAGTAAATTTATTAAAGTAATTTTGTCTTTTTTTTTTCAATGTTTATTTATTTTTGGGACAGAGAGAGACAGAGCATGAACGGGGGAGGGGCAGAGAGAGAGGGAGACACAGAATTGGAAACAGGCTCCAGGCTCTGAGCCATCAGCCCAGAGCCTGACGCGGGGCTCGAACTCACGGACCGTGAGATCGTGACCTGGCTGAAGTCGGACGCTTAACCGACTGCGCCACCCAGGAGCCCCAGTAATTTTGTCTTTTAGTAGTATTTTCAATGTAGATAATTCTTTTTGAGAGAGCGTGCATGTGTGTGTGTGTGTGTGTGTGTGTGTGTGTGTGTGTGTGTTTGCATGTGTGTGCACTAGCAGGGGCAGAGAGAATCTCAAGCAGCCTCCATGGCCAGTGTGAGCCCAATGCTGGGCTCTGTCTTACCACTGAGATCATGATCTGAGCCAAAATCAAGAGTCAGATGCTTAATTGACTGAGCCACCCAGGCACCCAATGTAGATACTTTTCAGTTATCATACAAGGTAAAAGGGCTGTAAACTGGCATGGAAATTTAAAGTGGGTCGAGTGTAACACAAATTATATGCAGGTTGGTAGTTTTTATATGCTTTTGGTACAGTTTATATTAAATAATTATTTTGTGAACTGGGTACCACTTTATAATTGAAAATGTTGCAGGCCTTTTGTTGACATTCTAAATTCTTATAAATATATACAATTTTTAAACATTTTAAAATGGAAACATTTGCTTTATGCAGCAATGACTCCCTTTAAATACGGATGGACACCGTTGACACTTATGATTTCATGGCAGCTAAGCTTATCTTTGTGAACTTTGCTGGCCTGCAGAAACCAGCTAATAGGTTGGGTCTAGAAGCCAGATAAGAGACTTAAAAAGTTTAATACTGTACTTTTTTATTCACCCCCAACTCTGGCTCTTGTCTTCTACCTGGAACTGGAGGCAAGCAGAAAGTAATATGTTAGAAAATTCTAGGTAGAGTGTAGTTACATGATCATAAACACCTGAGACTAAATAGATACGTGTGGTAGTTTTGTTTTTTTCTTCTTTTTTAAAAAAAAATTTTTTTTTAACATTCATTTATTTTTGAGAGACAGAGACAAAGTGCGAGTGGGGGAGGGGTAGAGAGAGAAGGTGACACAGAATCCGAAGCAGGCTCTGGGCTCTGAGCAAGCTGTCAGCACAGAGCCCAATATGGGGCTCAAACCCACGAACCGTGAGATCATGACCTGAGCTAAAGTCAGATGTTCAACTGACTGAGCCACCCAGGTGCCCCAATTTTGTTTGTTTCTTAAGCCTTCTTATTTGTTGATCAATATAGGGGGTGATGTAGGTTTTTGAGTGCCTTTCAGTTATAGTGATGTTTCCTAATAGACTATGATCATTGTATTTTAGGTTTCTGCAATTCTTTAGTAAGTTAAAACTCCTTTTCTTGGCCAAGGTTATCACAGTTCTATATAACTTTCTTTGGGAGTAAAGATATTACAAAATGTGCTAGTTCCTAAGATGTTGGAACATCTTGGTGAAGTTGGAAAGAGATAAGATTGGCTTTATTTAAGTTACTTTTTGTCTTGAACATCTATAATACTATAACTGTAAAACATTTTTATTCAAACATTTCTATTTACTATGCAGGCTTACAGTGGAACACCTCTGACAGAAGAAAAGGAGAAAATAGTCTGGGTCAGATTTGAAAATGCAGATTTAAATGGTATGGTTTTAACTTTTTTGGAACATATGAATTAAATGTTTGTTGGAGGATGACCTAATTCTAAAAAGAACTCTTACTTTAGATTACTTTCTCTACAGTAAGTTTTTAGTTTTCAAACGAAATTTATTTTTAGTTGAAAAAGTAACGTAACCACACTATGGAAACTTCATTAGAACTTGTACAAGTCTTTAAAAAAAGTTTTTTTTTTTTATGTTTGGTTATTTTTGAGAGACAGAGAGAGACAGCATGAGTGGGGGAGGAGCAGAGAGAGAGGGAGACACAGAATCCAAAGCAGGCTCCAGGCTCTGAGCTGTCAGCACAGAGCCCGATGGGCTTGGACTCACGAACAGTAAGATCATGACCTGAGCCGAAGTTGGACACTTAACCGACTGAGCCACACAGGCGCCCCTGTATTGTACAAGTCTTAAAGTAACTGTAACATATGGTGCCTAGCCTTAAGCTTTAGGACATAAAGATTTCTTAGAGAAGTTAATGTTTGATCAGTTGTATAGGATTTATAACTGCACACTTATCATTACTGTTGAACTTTTTAGACTTTTAACATTTTTTTCTGGACAGGATTTATGTCTGGGTTGGCTCTTTTGTTCTCAGATACATTCCTGCATTCCATTTCTTTGCTCCATCCTGCTCCCTTGCAAGGTGGCTGCCCATTGTCTTTTTCCCATGATACCATGTCTGTTGTCTTCTGCTGAGTTTGGGAGGCATTGGTGAGAAATTGAATGAGAGGATGGGAGAAAGGGAAGAGTATTATTCCTTCTCCTCTCTCTGTTAGTGACTGCATTTCCTCTGTCGTTCTAGCTTCTTCTAGGCAGTTCCATTGGTGTTCCAGTTTTTGCCAGATGACCCAGCATCCTATACTCTCTGTCTCCCTAGCCTAGGGGTGGTAATGGTTTCCTACTGTTGTTAATACAATAGGCAGCCTCAAAGTTCCTTTTTTGGTCTCTCAGCTATTCTGTCGTCTGTAACCAGTTGTCTTTATTAAATTCTCAGTTATGAACACACTGAATTATTTTCATTTCCTAGTGGGTCTTTGACCGATATCATACTCTTGAGTCTTCATCTCCTCTAAGACTTTGAAAATGTGATGCTGTATTTTTTTTTCTTTAAGCTACTGTCCAGGAGAGAGAGGCTAAGTAGCACTTCTGCAAATTGTTTTGTTTTGTTTTGTTTTGTTTTGTTTTTTTGCATTTTGGATTCTTTATTAGCTGATTCATTCAAATAATAGCAACTTGTTGGGCTCTCTTTGTGGGAAATAAAAATTCATTTGTATGGGTAATTATTTATGACGTATAAACTTTTCCTACTATGTTTGCCTTTGAAAGCTTCTTGTATCTTTGATTTTCTTTCTTTTTATGACTGTTAAATTGCCTTGTTTACTAGTGTATCCTTCCTTCTTTTTTCCTTTCCTCCATTAATAACTAGGTAACTATTCATCTTTTGTTTTCTATCTTTTCCTCTTGAATTCAGACTCTTCTTTTCTGGAAGTATATTTTGTTTTGTGGATGTCAGAAAGTATTAGAGAGCTCTCTCTCTCTCTCTCTTTCTTTTTTCTTTTTTTTAAAGATTTTATTCTTAAGTAATCTCTGCTTCCAGTGTGGGGGTCAAAGCCACAACCCTGAGATCAAGAGTTGTATGCTCCATTGACTGAGCCAGCCAGGCTTAGCATTAGAGCACTTTCTTTCTTTCTTTCCTTTTTTTTTTTTTTTAATGTTTATTCTTGAAGAAGAGACAGAGTTCAGGCAGGAGAGAGTCAGAGAGACACAGAATCCAAAGCAGGCTCCAGGCTCTGAATGGTCAGCATAGAACCTGATGTGGGGCTTGAACCCACAAACTGTGAGATCATGACCTGAGCCAAAGTTGGATGCTTAACTGACTGAGCCACCTAGGTGCCCCTAGAGAACTTACTTACCTTAATAACAAAGCAAATGGTTGTCATCTTGGAAATATTAGTGCCAGATAGTAGCAAAAGCTTGTTATACAACATACGTGAAATATTAAAAATAATTTTTATTTTTTTTATTTTTTAACTTTTAATTATTATTATTTTTTAAATGTTTATTTATTTTTGAGGGAGAGAGACGGAATGAGAGCAGGAGAGGCAGAGAGAGAGAGGGAGACACAGAATCCGAAGCAGGCTCCAGGCTCTGAGCTGTCAGTACAGAGCCTGACACAGGGCTTGAACTCACGAGCTGTGAGATCATGACCTGAGCCTAAGTTGGACGCTTAACTGACTGAGCCATCCAGGTGCCCCTTAGCTTTTAATTATTTTTTTAGTTTAAATCCAAGTTAGTCAACATATAGTGTAATAATAATTTCAGGAATAGAATTTAGTGATTAATCACTTACATATAACACCCAGTGCTCATTCCAACAAGTGTCCTCCTTATTGCCCCCACCCCTTTAGTCCTTCCCCCTACCCAACACCCTGCCAGCAACCCTCAGTTTATTCTCTGTATTTAAGAGTCTCTTATATTTTGTTCCCCACTCTGTTTTTGTTTTAATTTTTTAATGTTTATTTATTTTTGAGAGAGAGAGAGAGAGAGAGTGAGTATGAGAGGCAGAGGAGCAGAGAGAGGAGACACAGAATCCGAAGCATGCTCCAGGCTTTGAGCTGTCAGCACAGAGCCCGACGTGGGGCTTGAACTCATGGACTGCGAGATCATGATCTGAGCCGAGGTCGGACACTTAACTGACTGAACCACCCAGGCGCCCCTGTCCCCCACCCTGTTTTTATATTATTTTTGCTTCCCTTCCCTTATGTTCATCAGTTTTTTATCTTAAATTCTACCTGAGTGAAATTGTCTATTTGTGTTTCTCTGACTTGTTTCATTTAGCATAATATGCTCTAGTTCCATACACGTTCAGATGGCAAGATTTCATTCTTTTTGATTGTCGAGTAATATTCCATTGTATGTGTGTGTGTGTGTGTGTGTGTGTGTGTGTGTATATGTCACATCTTTTTTTTTTAATTTTTTTTTAACGTTTATTTATTTTTGAGACAGAGAGAGACAGAGCATGAACGGGGGAGGGTCAGAGAGAGAGGGAGACACAGAATCTGAAACAGGCTTCAGGCTCTGAGCGGTCAGTACAGAGCCCGACGCGGGGCTCGAACTCACAGACCGTGAGATCATGACCTGAGCCGAAGTCGGCCGCTTAACTGACTGAGCCACCCAGGCGCCCCTGTCACATCTTCTTTATTCATTCATCAGTGGATGGACATTTGGACTTTTTCCATACTTGGCTATTGTCGATAGTGCTGCTATAAACATTGGGGTGCATGTGGCCCTTTGAATCAGCACTCCTGTATCCTATGGTTAAATAACTAGTAGTGTAATTGCTGGATTGTAGGGTGGTTCTATTTTAAATTTTTTGAGGAACCTCCATACTGTCTTCCAGAGTGGCTGCACCAGTTTGCATTCCCATCAGCAGTACAAAAGGGTTTCTCTTTCTCCACATCCTTGCCACCATCTGTTGTTGCCTGAGTTGTTCATGTTAGCCATTCTCACAAGTGTGAGGTGGTGTCTCATTGTGGTTTTGATTTATATTTCCCTGATAATTAGTGATGTTGAGCATTTTTTCATGTGTCAGCCATGTGGATGCCTTCTTTGGAAAAGTGTCTATTCGTGTCTTTTGCCCATTTCTTCACTGGATTGTTTGTTTTTTGGGTGTTACACTTGATAAGTTCTTTATAGATTTTGGATACTAACCCTTTATCCTATATGTCGTTTGCAAATATCTTCTCCTATTCCATTGGTTGCCTCTTAGTTTTGTTGATTGTTAGCTTAGTTGTGCAGAAGCTTTTTATCTTGATGAAGTCCCAATAGTTGATTTTTGCTTTTGTTTCCCTTGCCTCTGGAGACATGTCAAGTAAGAAGTTGCTGTGGCTGAGGTTAAAGAGGTTGTTGCCTATTTTCTCCTCTAGGATTTTGATGGCTTCCTGTCTTACATTTATGTCTTTCATCTATTTTGAGTTTATTTTTGTGTGTGGTGTAAGAAAGTGGTCCAGGTTCATTCTTCTGCATGTTGCTGTCCAGTTTTCCCAGCACCGTTTGCTGAAGAGACTATCTTTTTTCCATTGAATATTCTTTCCTGCTTTGTCAAAGATTAGTTGGCCATTCATTTGTGGGCCCATTTCTGGGTTTTCTTTTCTGTTCCATTGATCTGTATATCTGTTCTTGTGCCAGTACCATACTGTCTTGATGATTACAGCTTTGTAATACAGCTTGACATCCAGGATTGTGATGCCTCCTGCGTTGGTTTTCTTTTTTCAGGATTGCTTTGGCTATTGGGGTCTTTTCTGGTTCCATCTAAATTTAGGATTGTTTGTTCTAGCTCTGTGAAGAATGCTGGTGTTATTTTGATAGGGATTACTGAAAATAATTTTTAAAGGCATAGGTTCATGTCCACAACAAAAACCAAAATGATTTTAATATCGCAAAATTAACATTTAGAAAATGTCAAAATAATCTTTACCTAAGCATGGTTTCTGTTGTTTTGTGTTTTTTATTGTTTTGTTTTTAAATAGTGAGTAAGAATTGCTGGCATAATATTCCATAAAGCCTTTGCTTTATTGAAGTAAAATGCACCTGGAAATGTAGATGGGTCTTGCTTGAAAATTATTTTAGTCTGTGTGTGCTATTGAACTTACAGTAGTTGTTTTATTTTTATTTATTTATTTATTTTTCAGAAGGTTATCTTTTGGTTTTATTGATTGTTTCCTCTGCTGTACAGAAGCTTTTTAAAAAATATAGTCCAAATAGTTTATTTTTGCTTTTGTTTCCCTTGCCTTAGGAAATGTATCTAGAAAAGTGTTGTTACAGCTGATATCCAAGAAATTACTACCTGTGCTCTCTTCTAGGATATTTATGGTTTCAGGTATCACGTTTAGAATACAGAGCTTTCACCTCTTTGGTTAAGTTTATTTCTAGGTATTTTGTTATTTTTGATATAATCATAAATAGGACTGCCTTCACAATTTGTCTTTATGTTCCTTTATTGTTAATGTATAGAAGTGCAACAGATTTCTATACACTGATTTTGTATCCTGTGACCTTACTAAATTCACTTATGAAGTGTGAATTCACTTACTGAATTCACAGAAACTTGTAGTTTTTTGGTGGAGTCTTTTAGGGTGTCTTTTTTTTAAATATTTCATTTCATTTCATTTCATTTCATTTCATTTCATTTCATTTCATTTCATTTCAGTCATTTACATCCAAATTAGTTAGCATATAGTACAACAATGATTTCAGGAGTAGATTCCTTAATGCTCCTTACCCATTTAGCCCATCCCTCCTCCCACAGTCCCTCCAGCAACCCTCTGTTTGTTCCCCATATTTAAGAGTCTCTTATGTTTTGTCCCCCTCCCTGTTTTTATATCATTTTTGCTTCCCTTCCCTTATGTCCATCTGTTTTGTCTCTTAAAGTCCTCATATGAGTGAAGTCATATGTTATTTGTCTTTCTCTGATTGATTTCACTTAGCATAATAACCTCTAGTTCCATCCACGTAGTTACAAATGGCAAGATTTCATTCTTTTTGATTGCCAAGTAATACTCCATTGTATGTATGTGTGTGTGTGTGTGTGTATATATATATATACATATATATATGTATATATATTTGTATATACATACATATATATATATGTGTATACACACACACACACACACACACCACATCTTATCTATCTATTCATCCATCGTTGGACATTTGGGCTCTTTCCATACTTTGGCTATTGTTGATAGTGCTGCTGTAAACATTGGGGTGTATGTGTCACTTCGAAACGGCACACCTGTATCCCTTGGAAAAATACCTGGTAGTACAATTGCTGGGTTGTAGGGTAGTTTTATTTTTAATTTTTGGAGGAAACTCCATACTGTTTTCCAGAGTGGCTGCACCAGTTTGCATCCCCACCAGCAGTATTAGAGGGTTCTCCTTTCTCCACATCCTCACCAACACCTGTTGTTTCTTGTGTTGTTAATGTTAGCCATTCTGACAGGTTTGAAGTGGTATCTCATTGTGGTTTTGATTTATATTTCCCTGATGATGAGTGATGTGGAGCATCTTTTCATGTGTCTTTTGGCCATCTGGATACCTTCTTTGGAAGAATGTCTCTTCATGTCTTCTGTCCATTTCTTCCCTGGATTATTTGTTTTTTGGCCATTGAGTTTGATAAGTTCTTTATAGATTTTGGATACTAAGCTTTTATCCAGTACATCATTTGCAAATATCTTCTCCCATTCTATAGGCTGCCTGTTAATTTTGTTGATTGTTTGCTCTGCAGAAGCTTTTTATCTTGATGAAATCCCTATAGTTCATTTTTGCTTTTGTTTCCCATGCCTCTGGAGACATGTCCATAAGAAGTTGCCACGGCCGATATCAGAGAGATTGCTTCCTGTGTTGTCCTCTAGGATTTTTCTGGTTTTCTGTCTTACATTTAGGTCTTTCATCCATTTTTTAATTTATTTTTGTGTATGGTGTAATAAAGTTGTCCAGTTTCATTCTCTTGCATGTTGCTGTCCAGTTTTTCCCACACCATTTGTTGAAGAGACTGTCTTTTTTTCCCTTGGATATTTTTTTCTGCTTTGTTGAAGATCAATTGACCATTTAGTTGTGGGTCCATTTCTGGGTTTTCTGTTGTGTCGCATTGATCTGTATATCTGTTTTTGTGCCAGTACCATACTGTCTTGATGACTGCAGCTTTGTATTATAGCTTGAGGTCTGGAATTGTGATGCCTCCAGGTTTGCTTTTCTTTTTAAAAATTGCTTTGGCTATTTGGAGCCTTTCCTGGTTCCATCCAAATTTAAGATTGTTCTAGCTCTGTGAAAAATGCTTTGATATGGATTTGCATTTGGTAATTTGATATGGATTGCATTAAATGGCTAGATTGCTTTGGGTAGTGTAGACATTTTAACAATATTTGTTCTTCCGACCTATGAGCATGGAATGTTTTTCCATTTCTTTGTGTCATCTGCGATTTCTTTCATAAGTGTTCTATAGTTTTCAGAGTACAGACCTTTTACCTTTTTGGTTAGGTTTATTCCTAGCTATCTTACGTTTTTTTGGTGCAATTTTAAATGGGATCAATTCCTTGATTTTGTTTTCTGCTCCTTCATTATTGGTGTATAGAATTGCAACAGAATGTACATTGAGTTTATATCCTATGACTTTGCTGAATTTGTGTATCAGTTCTAGCAATTTTTTGGTGGAGTCTTTTGGGTTTTCTGCATAGAGTATCATGTTGTCTGTGAATAGTGAAAGTTTGACTCCTTTCAATTCCATTTGGATGCCTTTTATTTCTTTTTGTTTTTCTGATTGTTGAGGCTAGGACTTGAAATTTTATGTTGAGCAACAGTGGTAAGAGTGAACATCCCTGTCTTGTTTCTGACCATAGAGAAAAAGCTTTCAGTTTTTCCCCATTGAGAATATTAGCTAAGGGTCTTTTGTATATGGCCTTTATGATGTTGAGGTGTTTCCTCTATCCCTACTTTGGTGAAGGTTTTTATCAAGAATTGATGCTGTATTTGGTCAAATACTTTTTCTGCATCTGTTGAGAGATCATATGGTTCTTATCCTTTCATTAATGCGGCATATCACATTGATTTATGAATATTGAAGCACTCCTGCAGTCCAAGAATTGTGGTGAATAATTCTTTTAAGGTACTGTTGGATTTGATTTACTAGTATCTTTTTGAGAATTTTTGCGTCCATGTTCATCAGGGATATTGGTGTGTAATTCTCCATTTTAGTGGGATCTTTGTCTTGTTTTGGAATCAAGGTAATGCTCGCCTCATAGAATGAGTTTGGAAGTTTTCCTCCCATTTCTATTTTATGGATCAGTTTGAGAAGAATAGGTATATTAACTCTTCTTTAAATGTTTGGTTTAAATGTCTGGTAGAATTCCCCTGGGAAGTCATCTGGCCCTGGACTTTTGTTTGTTGGGAGATTTTTTATTACTGATTCAATTTGTTTGCTGATTTTGAGTCTGTTCAAATTTTCTGTTTCTTCCTGTTTCAGTTTTGGTAGTTTGTATGTTTCTAGGAATTTATCCATTTCTTCCAGATTACCGTTTGTTGGCATATAATTTTTCATAATATGCTCTTATAATTGTTTGTTTTTCTGTGGTGTTGTGATCTCTCCTCTTTCATTTGTGATTTTATTTATTTGAGGCCCTTATCTTTTCTTTTTGATAAGTCTGGCTAGGGATATATCAGTTTTATTATTTCTTTCAGAAAACCAGCTTTTAGTTTCATTGGTCTGTTCTGTTTCTTGTTTTGTTTTGTTTGTCTGTTTCTATGTCATTTATTTCTGCTCTAATCTTTATTGTTTCCCTTCTTCTGCTGGCTTTAGGCTTTATTTGCTGTTCCTTTTCTACCTCCTTTAGGTGTTAGATTAGGTTGTGAATTTGAGACTTTTCTTGCTTCTTGAGGTAGGCCTCTATTATAATATACTTCCCTCTTATGATTACCTTTGCTTCATCCCAAAGGTTCTGGACTGTTATGTTTTTATTTTCATTTTCTTCTATGTATTTTTTTTATTTTTTCTTTAATTTCCTGGTTAACTCAATGATTCCATAGTAGGGTGTTCTTTAGCCTCCATGTATTTATCGTCTTTCCAAATTTTTCTTGTGGTTGACTTCAAGTTTCATAGTGTTGTGGTCTGAAAGTATACACGATATGATCTCAGTCTTTTTGTACTTGTTGAGGACTGATTTGTGACCAAATATGTGATCTATTCAGGAGAGTGTTCCATGTGCACTCAAAAAGAATGTGTGTTCTGCTGCTTTATGATGAAATGTTGTGAATATATCTCTTAAGTCAGTCTGGTCCAGTGTGCCATTCAAAGTCTTGCAGAATAATTTAGAAGGTTATTAGCTGTCTATAGATTTAAATTATTTTATATTATTAATGAAACTCTATTAGCTATTAATTAAATTAAAAGTTACAGTGTTCTAATTGAAAATTCTGCTCTGGTGGTTACTTTCTCCTCCTTTCATCAGGCCTGGAAGCTCTGCTTTTTAGTTTGGAATGATAAGAGTGGTACCAGTTGGCCCTTTGTCTCCAGATTGCAGCCCGTTTCATTATGACTTATCATGGTTGGGGGTTGAGTAGTTGACGACTGACAGAAGATAATTCTAAGGAACATGGCTTATTGGGACTCTCTAATCCTGGGTTTTCCTAGGTGTCTCCATTCTTAATCGTTGCATTAACTTTGACTTGGTGTTAGGTAGAGACTACTGCTTTTGGAACTCATTGGAGAGTGGGATTATGTCCCTTAGTGTCATTGTCACTATTCTCTTTCTGCTTCCAGGCAGTCTGGTTTATATCTAAGCTTGTTTTTCTTGAGGCATTGTACTGGAAAAAGCACAAGAAGTAGCCAAAGCAAGTTAATATCCTAACATTTTTCTATCAGATTCCCTAAAGGTGAGCATATAATTTGAGTCCCAAAATGCATCATGTTAACCAGCTGGTTTTCTATAGTATTACAAGAACTGCCAACCTTCTAGCCTGTGAGGGGAAATTCTTATCACTCCCTAGCCCATCTTGACTTGGTCAGTTCTAGTATAAAAGTACTAGTATACTACTATATTCCATGTGTTATATAGTGCATTATATATACTATGCTATAGTATAGTATAGTACTCACTATTATACTTAGGTATCCATTTTTATATTCAACAGGTTTGTTTTTTTCCAGGTGTGATTGGTTTAAGAGAATCAAATTTTTTTTTATTGTGGTAAAATACATATAACATAAAATTTACCATTTTAATCTTTTAAAAAGATGTTTTTTTAATTGAGAGAGAGCCTGAGTGAGTGGGGGAGGGGCAGACAGGGAAGGAGAGAGAGAATCCAAAGCAGGCCCTGTGCTATCAGCACAGAGGCTGCTGTGGGGCTCAATCCCACAAACTATGAGATCATGACCTGAGCTGAAATTAAGAGTCTCAACCAACTGAGCCGCCCAGGTGCCCCCATTTTAACCATTTTTAAGTGTACAGTTTAGTAGTGTTAAGTGCATTCACATTGTTATGCAAACAATGCCTAGACCTCTTTTCATCTTGTAAAACTGAAACTCTGTACCCAGCCCCACATTCTCACCTTCCCATTAGCTCTTGGCAACCACCATTTTACTTTCTGGCTCTATGAATTTGACTACTCAAGGTACTTTGTAAGTGGCGTTTGTCTTTCTGTGCTGGCATATTTCACTCCAGATGTCAAGGTTCATCCATGCTGTAGCATGTATTTCCTTTTAATATGATATAACGTATACTATATTATATTTAATATATATAAAAAATATATAAATAATTATTAAATATTATATACGATATGATATTTCTTTTCTTTTTAAGTCTGTATAATATTGCATTGTTTGTATATATCACATTTTGTTTATTTGTTCATCGATGGTCATTTGGGTTGCTTCCATCTTTTGGCTTTGTAAATAATTGTGCTATTAATATTTGTGTACAAATCTCTCTTTGAGTTTCTGTTTTCAATTTTTTCTGAGTATGTATCCATAAGTGGAATTGTTGGCTCATACATTAATTCTGTTTTTAATTTTTTTGAGGAGGCACCATACTAGTTTTCATAGGGGAATTATTTATTTATTTATTTATTTATTTATTTATATTTTAGAGAGCACGAGTGGGGGAGAGGGATGGAGGGAAAGAGAGAGAGAATCCCAAGCAGCCTCCACGCTCAGTGCAGATGGAGTCTGATGTGGGGCTTGATCCCATGACCCCGGAATCATCTGACCTGAGCCAAAATCAAGTTGGATGCTTAACCGATTGAGCCACCTAGGTGCCCCAGGAGAATTAGTTTCTTTATCCTACTCATATCATATAGCTGGAAAGGATAGTGGCTTGAAACTTCTAGTCATTCACTTCTTGCCACTACTTCTTTATGAATGCTTGCTTCTCTTCTTTGACTTCTCTAACGAGGATGGAGCAGTGATTACTCAGAGCTCTCTGATCATACCTTTATGATTATGCTATATGATCAAGGAGGACAAAGTATTCTTTTGGTGATCCACGAAGATTACCTTCCAGTTACTGGTATAGTTGCAATGGCCAAGGATGTAGTACTAGAATTGGCTCAACTGGCTGTGTGCCTGTTCCTATGCTTAGTGGGGAGTGAGATCAATTACCAGGTAAGGGGGGAGGTTTAGAGTAAGAAGTGTGTGAAGCATACAAAGATAATAGCTGCTGTAAGTCTCTGTTGCTCTAGTGTGCTTGGGTCCACATTTCAGCTGTCTCCTAGACCTTTCACTTAGATGTCTCACAAGTGCTTCAAACTCTTATTCCTTTTCCCATCTATGTCCCCTCAAAAGCTATATTTCAGCCCCACTTGGCTTTCAGGTCATTAATGGCACAGAACTTTTCATTCCTCAGAATCTTTGTACAGGGGGCCTTTTGGCTGAAACATTCTTTTCTGCCTTACTTCTCATTCATCTACTAGCATCTACTAAAAATGACGTCTCAGTTTTTAGACTGGGTATTGGCAGTTTATTTTATTTTATTTTTATTTTAGACAGAGTGTGAGTGGGGGAGAGGGTCAGAGGGAGAGAGAGAGAGAGAGAGAGAGAGAGAGAGAGAGAGAGAATCTTAAGCAGGCTCCATGCTGACTGTGGATCATGAGTCTGGGATCATGACCTGAGCCAAAATCGAGTTGGACACTCAACCGACTAAGCCACCCACCAGGTGTACCTAGCTGGGTATTGGCAGTGTGTTGCTGCTGTTAGTACAATGTGGAATACAGAAGAAGCTGGTTTGGGAGAAAGATCTAATTTCACTTTACACCTAGATTTTTTAGGTGAGTCGAAAACCCAGCCCCTGCCTCCTCCACCAATTGCAAACATTTTTCTAAGGAGGGAGAGTGTACAGAGTGCAGTATGAAGTTCACTTATAAGACTGGACAAGGTTTTGGAAGATGGGTGAATGAAAGGAGAACATTGTAGTTGTCTAAAACCACAAAAGAATGCTACATATCTCTAAAGGAGAGACTGTAAAACCCATATTTATGGGTGGAATAAAAAAGAAACCAGAAAAGAAGATAAAGAGCAGCTATGGGTAGAATAACCAGTGATGGTATAATAGAGGATATAAAGGAAAGTCAAAGAATAAGGATGCATACAATTTTTATAAAATTAGGAGTTTCATTCAAGAGTAATGAAGTCTTCTGTACCACCATCCAGAGAAAGAAAAGTAGTGCAAGTGACTAAGCAGAATCTAAAATAAGAGAAAGGAGATTTTGTTCATATAATGACCTCAGGGTTTTATATGTGGCATTTGAGCCCTTCTAAAAATAATAATCTGTGATCAAGATGGTAGCTGTATTAGAAAGATACCTGGATTGTGTATCAAGAATCTGGAGATTTCTTGGGGCACCTGGGTGGATAAATTGGTGAAGTGTCTGACTCTTGATTTTGGCTTAGGTCATGATCTCATGGTCATGAGATTGAGCCCCAAGTTGGGTTCTGTGCTAGGTGTGAGACTTAAGATTCTCTCAAAATCTCTCTCTATCTCTCCCCCTCCTCCTTCCCCCGCCCTCTGCCCTTCTCCTGTGCTCACATGTAATATCTCTCAAAAAAAAAAAATCCTGAGGGATTTCTTCAGTTTTGAGTAAATTATACCTAATTTGTCAAAATGAAATTGGCTCCTGCTCTTTGTATAAAACAGGATTGTTGTGTGTCAGATTAGATGATCTAGGTATCAGAGCACATCGAAAACTATGAAAGACTATTGATGTTAGATATAAAGAGAATTATGCCCTTGGAAAATAAGTTTGTAATTCTGAATTTTCCTAGACATAGAACCATGTGCTGTTAACTTTGTGCCAGGGAATTTGTGTCAAAAGAAAGTAAAAAAAATGACTGATTATAAGCTTTGTTAAACATTTTGATCTTTATAGTTGAGCAATGGGGCATAACTAATATAGTGGATGGAGGTGAAGAAGTATGTCATTATTTGTATTTTTTAAAAAAGCACTTGTTGTATGGAGTTTATGGGCAATGGTGGATGCAGGAAGCCATTTTATGCTTTTGGAGTTGATGTTGGTGTAAGAAGAGAGCTGTTTAGGAAGACACAGGTGATAGATTGGTGGTAGATTTATTGCAAGAGAGAAGGAAGAAGGTGATTCCTGACTTTGCCAACTGGCTAGATAATCATGCTATTCACCAAAATTGTGAACCTTGGAGGAAGATCAGATTTGCGACAAAATCATTATCTTTCTTTTTTTTTTTTAATGTTTATTTTTGAGAGAGAGAGAGAGAGTGTGTGTGTGTGAGAGGAGGAGAGAGAGACACAGAATCCAAAGCAGGCTCCAGGCTCTGAGTTGTCAGCCCACAGCCTGATGCAGGGCTCAAACCCATGAACCACGAGACAGTGACCTGAGCCGAAGTGAGAGTCTTAACCAACTGAGCCACCGAGGTGCCCGGGAAATCATCTTTGAGTAGAATTTGATTTTCTACTGAGACGTCCAAAAACCTATGTTGAGGAAGTCACTAGCATACACTAATGGAATTAGAGGATGGAATGAGACCACTTGAGAGGGTATATTGTGAGAAGAAAAGAGTGTTTAGGAATTAGCTTTGGACAACTTCAATATTTAAATTTTTTTTTTTCAACGTTTTTATTTATTTTTGGGACAGAGAGAGACAGAGCATGAACGGGGGAGGGGCAGAGAGAGAGGGAGACACAGAATCGGAAACAGGCTCCAGGCTCTGAGCCATCAGCCCAGAGCCTGACGCGGGGCTCGAACTCACGGACCGTGAGATCGTGACCTGGCTGAAGTCGGACGCTTAACCGACTGCGCCACCCAGGCGCCCCTGGACAACTTCAATATTTAAAGAATAGTTGGAAAGGGTTGAGCCAGTGGAGGAAATGGTGAAGGAATGATTACAGCAATAGGAGGAAAACTAGGAAAGGTTGTACATGGAAAACCAAAGGAAAATATTTTAAGGAGAAACTGATGAGCATTGATTATAGCTGCTAAATAGTCTGAAAAGATGGGCTTAAAAAACACATGTTGCATTCAACAACTTGGAGATTATTGCTGAGGTTATATTGATTATCAGTGAGAACAGAAAACGTTTTGAAATGGATTTGGGGTGAAAGAAATGCAGAATAGATGACAGTGGCAAATAATCAAGGAATTTAGCTTCTAGAAGGAGAGGAGAGTAATGAAGTCAAATAAAGGAAGAGGGATATTATTGTTTCAATTTATGATTTTTTAAAACCTTATTTATTGTGCAAATATATCATGGTAAATAATACAAAAGTATGGCTCAGTGAACAAATTTTTACAAAACCACCTGTGTAACAATCACCTAGGGTAAGAAATAGAATATTGCTACCTAATTGCCTAGTGATTTTGAATTTCACATAAATAAAATTATTCACTATATAGTTTTTTTTATATCTGGCTTCTTTTGCTTATTATGTTCGTACGTTCATCCATGTTATGATGTATGGCAGTGGTTCAGTACTATTCCATTGTTGCAATATACCCACTGTGCTTTTCCACTTTCGTTTTGATGGACATTTGGATTGATTCCAGCTGTTGGCTCTTTACAAACACTGTTGCTATGGAGGTGCCTGGCTGGCTCGGTCGGTAGAGTGTGTGACTCTTGATCTAGGGGTTGTGAGTTCAAGCCCCACGTTGGGTGTAGGGATTACTAAGAAAAAAATAAATAGGCTTGAAAAAAAATTTTTTTTAAAAAAAAAATTTTTTTTTTTCAACGTTTATTTATTTTTGGGACAGAGAGAGACAGAGCATGAACGGGGGAGGGGCAGAGAGAGAGGGAGACACAGAATCAGAAACAGGCTCCAGGCTCTGAGCCATCAGCCCAGAGCCCGACGCGGGGCTCGAACTCACGGACCGCGAGATCGTGACCTGGCTGAAGTCTGACGCTTAACCGACTGCGCCACCCAGGCGCCCCGAAAAAAATTTTTAAAGTTAATGCTGCTGTGGATATTCATGTGCTTGTCTCTTGGCTTCAAATGAGTGTATATCTGGAGTAGAACTACTTGGTCAAAGGGCATGGTATCTTCAATTTGAGAATATATTGTCAAACTGTTTTCCAAAGCGATTGTACTGCTTTACATTCACTAGCAGTAAATAAACAATTACTTTATTCCACATCCTGCCCCTTGGTTTTGTCATTGTGGTTTAAAAAAAATTTTTTTTTTAACGTTTGTTTATTTTTTTGAGAGAGAGGGCGGGGGAGGGGCAGAGAGAGAGGGAGATGCAGAATCTGAAGCAGGCTCCAGGCTCTGCGCTGTCAGGACAGAGCCCGATGTGGAGCCCGAACTCATGAACCATGAGATCTGTAAGATCATGACCTGAGCTGAAGTTTGGGTGCTTAACCGACTGAGCCACCCAGGGGCCCTTTGTCATTGTGGTTTTAATCAACACTTCCTTAATTACAAATGCGATTGAGCTACTTTTCATATTTATTGATATTGGATTTATTTGAATATCCTTTTTTTGAAGTGTTTTTTCACATCTCCAGCCTGTTTTTCTAATGACTTTTTCATATTGATTTTTAATTGTTATGTGTATGAGATATGTCCTTGTGGGGTTATATTTGTTACAAGTCTCTTTTCCCCTGCTGTGGCTTGCTTTTTCACTTTTCTGGTAAGGGTGGCTCATGATTAATTGAAATTCTTCATTTTAATGTAATAGATAATGTAGTAGGATTGTGTAATATTTCTTTTTTTTAAATATTAAAAACTTTTTTTTTTATTTTTGAGAGAGAGAGAAAGTGAGCATGTGTGGGCATGTGTGTGAGAGCAGAAGAGAAGAGAGAGAGGGGGACAGAGTATCCAAACTGGGCTTTGTGCTGACAGTAGAGAGCTTGACGTGAGGGTTGAACTCATGAACTGTGAGCTTATGACCTGAGGCAAAGTTAGATGCTTAACTGACTGAGCCACCTAGGTGCCCCTAGGTGATATTTTGTGTGATATTTCTATAGCAGTGCTGGATTGCCATAGAATGTACTAAGATAATGGATAGTTGGATTCATCTAGGATTGAGATTTTGTGAGTTGGGCACCATGCAGAGATTCCACAAAAAATGATTTGAGACTGTAGATTATTGACAGAAGTTACTGAGATAATTGATCCAAGGTGTAAGATGGAAAGAGTCAATATAAGATGATCTATAGAATAGAGAGAAGGTAGGGGTGTCAGTGGACCTGAGGGCCTAATGAAGTCAGAGAATGGATCATAATGGAAGTGGTTGAGCAAACTTGCTGGAAGATAAGGTTGTGATTTAAGAATAGAATGCTTGGGGCGCCTGGGTGGCGCAGTCGGTTAAGCATCCGACTTCAGCCAGGTCACGATCTCACGGTCCGGGAGTTCGAGCCCCGCGTCGGGCTCTGGGCTGATGGCTCAGAGCCTGGAGCCTGTTTCCGATTCTGTGTCTCCCTCTCTCTCTGCCCCTTCCCCGTTCATGCTCTGTCTCTCTCTGTCCCCAAAATAAATAAACGTTGAAAAAAAAATTAAAAAAAAAAAAAAAAAAAGAATAGAATGCTTGAATTAGTGTTTTGTGAGGTGCAATAGTTTTGTTCAGGAAGGATATCTTTTGTCATATTGATTTTATAACAGATGCTTAATATTCATTGATGTGAATTGGAAGTTGATTACACAAGTACATATAATTCTCTTGTAGTGGACTCTATGCCTGGTGTTCAGGTATATCAGGATTCACTTTCTATACATGAAGGAATATAACTTGTCTTCCACTGTTAAATTTACAAATATTAGAAATTCTAGCAGATTACACTTCATATTTATATTTAATTAATTTTAGTAAAATTTTTTATTTTCATGTATCACTTACAGATAGATGGTTTTGTTCCTGGTATTAATATTCCCAAGTTCTCTAATGAGACTTTGGTTTTTAAAACCTTACTTGTGCAGATAATTATAAGTACTGTTAAAAAAAAATACTAGTTTTCTAATTTCAGCTTCCTGATCCCTGTTCACTTTCTTTTAAATGATGTCTTCCAAATACTTTTTATTGAAAAAATGTTTGTTTATTTATTTTTCTTTTTTTAAAATTTAAACCCAAGCTAGTTAACTTGGATTATATAGTGTAATAATGTTTTCAGGAATAGAATTTAGTGATACATCATTGAAAAACAATTTAAACAACTGTTACACTAATAATATTAAAGAAGAGTAGTTGTTTACTTTTTAATTTGCTTCTTTGTGACTTAATTCTAATGCAGATACATCAAGAAATCTGGAATTTCATGAAATACACAGCACTGGGAATGAGCCGCCTCTGCTGATTATGATCGGCTATAGTGATGGAATGCAAGTCTGGAGCATCCCGGTAAGTATGAAGAAGGTTGAATCCCTAAAATATAATACTTTCCACCATGCTAGCTGATGTGAAATCTGGTGATACTTTCTGTAAGGTCTCATTAACTCTATTAAGTAGTTATTATTATTATTATTATTATTTCCCTTCTATTTTCCAGAATGGTAAAAAAGCTTGCAGAAGGCTTTTTCTTTTCTTTTTTCTTTTTAAATTAATTAATTAATTAATCAAAATTTTTTTTTGGAGAGAGTGAGAGGGTGCAGATGAGCAAGGGAGGGGATAGAGAGGGAGAGAGAATTCCACGAGGGGCAGAGAGAGAGAGAAGTGGGGCTCACCCGAAGCGGGACTCGAGCTCACCTGATGCGGGACTCGAACTCATGAACCCTGAGATCATGACCTGGGCTGAAGTCAGATGCTTAACTGACTGAGCCATCCAGGCACCCCTCTTTTCTTTTTTAAATTAGCAGTCATTAAAAATCAATGTTTTGAATCAGTTAAAACATTTATGTGGTACAAAATTCAAGTTACAAAGGGTTAAAAAACCTCCTTTCCACCCTTGTCCCCCATTTCCCCTCGAGGCAACTAGGATTTCTAGTTTCTTTTGTATCCTTATGGCTGTATTTTATGCAAATGATGACATAAATAAATCTGTTTCTGCCACCCTGCCCTCTCTAAAAGATGGTAGCATAATTTGCAACTTAGTCTATACCTTGCTGTGTTTTACTTTTTTTTTAATTAAAAAAAATTTTTTTTAATGTTTATTTATTTCTGAGAGAGAGAGAGACAGAGTGTGAGCAGGGGAGGGGCAGAGAGAAAGGGAGACACAGAAGCCAAAGCAGGCTCCAGGCTCTGAACTGTCAGCACAGAGCCGGATTTGGGGCTTGAACCCACGAACTGTGAGATCGTGACCTGAGCCAAAGTCGGACGCTTAACCGACTGAGCCACTCAGGCGCCCCTGTGTTTTACTCTTAATGTCAATATTCAGAGAGCTTCTTCTTTGAAGGTTATAGCTGTGTATAATTCCATTGTTTGGATTTTCTTTAATTTATGTCATTTATTTCCTATATTGAAAAAACTTGAATGTCTTTTTTTTTTCCCTGCTCTTAGCCATAATGATATAATATGTGAATTTGAACAAAGGTTATTTTATGTCTGTGTATCCGTATAAGATAAATCTAAATTTTGATAAATGTTTAAAATTGCCTAATATTGGTCCCAGTTTGCCTGTTAAATCTTACATGTTCCTCTTTGGGATGACGAAAAATAAAATGTCCTAAAAGAGGAAGAGGCTAGGTAGGATCATAGCTGAGTGAACTGTAGTAAAGATTGCATAATTTGGCTTGTACTTACATTCTGGTATGGCCTAAATATCGTATCTCTCCAGTAGATGATAGGGGGAAGGGGAACTTCTGTTGTGTGGTTCTTTTGCAGTTGGAGGCTCAGGGTCAATACAGAGACTTTTAATTTATACCTTTAATAAATTCATTCACCAAATTGTTGTATGTGTGTGTTTCTGCTAAAATTTTTGCCCCCTCTTTTTGGTTCCATTGGGTAATACCAATTCTTAAAAGATTTATAGGAAAACACAGTTTATTATGTCAAATTTAAAGGAATTTGAGATGTTCTTGAGTACAGAATTTGGCTTCAGTGGCATAAGGATTATTAAGTAATGATCACATTGGACTTCATAATTCTTTAACATTTTTAGTAAAAAATTATTCTTTGATAAATCACGAACTTCAGTCTTTCATCTAATCATATAATTAATTATGTATGGTATTATTATTTAGGGTTTGGGGTTTTATATTTCTTGTTTTTTTTTTTAATTTTTTTTTCAACGTTTTTTATTTATTTTGGGGCAGAGAGAGACAGAGCATGAACGGGGGAGGGGCAGAGAGAGAGGGAGACACAGAATCGGAAACAGGCTCCAGGCTCCGAGCCATCAGCCCAGAGCCTGATGCGGGGCTCGAACTCACGGACCGCGAGATCGTGACCTGGCTGAAGTCGGATGCTCAACCGACTGCACCACCCAGGCGCCCCTATATTTCTTGTTTTTAAAGATTGGCTTTTTTTTTTTTTTCAGAGGTAGAAGAATCCTGCTGATATGTCATATAATGAGTGTCCTCTTTCTTTTGCCTTTTTTGGATGTGTAGTTGATGTTTTTTCATGGGTCTACAATGTTGTTTGTGATTTAAGTATCATGCCAAAGACATGGACAAAGGACTTAAAATTAGGCAGTGTTTTTTTGTTTTTTTCCCCCCTACCAAGAGAAATATTTCTAGGTTGTGATCAGAGGAAAAGATTTTGTAAGTGTAACTTTTTCTTATTAATAGATACAACATTTTAAACCCTTATGCTGTCTGTTGACAGACTTGAAGGCAGAGGGGAAGCTAGAGCTTTAACAAGAAGGTTGAGTCTGTGTGATTAGGGGTGTTGACTGGATTGAGCACATTCCTTTGGTGGTACTCAGGCTACCCAGTTGTTTTGGTTATAATTAGAGGTATCACTTTTAATAGTTTTAAAGTTAATTTGTGTTTAGCTGTGAGTAACTTTAAAAGTTTTCTGACTAATTCGGGGCGCCTGGGTGGCGCAGTCGGTTAAGCGTCCGACTTCAGCCAGGTCACGATCTTGCGGCCCGTGAGTTCGAGCCCCGCGTCGGGCTCTGGGCTGATGGCTCAGAGCCTGGAGCCTGTTTCTGATTCTGTGTCTCCCTCTCTCTCTGCCCCTCCCCCGTTCATGCTCTGTCTCTCTGTCCCAAAAATAAATAAACGTTGGAAAAAAAAATTTAAAAAAAATAAAAGTTTTCTGACTAATTTAAATTACTTCTTTAAAATAGTTCTTATGCCCAGATTGTATTTTGAGAGACTTGAATAATCTTTTCTTCATGGAATATTCATTAGCTGGTTGTTTACTCTTGTAGTATTATAGCTCTGTGAGAACTATTTCATGAATTAGGAGGCATTTTGGGAAAATAGGCTCCTTCTGTTGCATTGATTGTGCTCTTACTATGTCCAAAGCGTTTTACATACACATGATCTCATCTGTTGTATACTGTGAGGTAGAAGTTGTCGTATTTATAGGTGTTAACATCACACTACGTGTAAGAGGCGGGATTAGAATTCAAACCCAGTTCTATCTGACTTCGTCTTCAAAGCGTATGATCTCAGAGCTGTACTTCATTACTCTCCAAATGTGATAGCAAAAGATATGCCATGCAAGTACACCAGTGTTCATTGTGAAAGGTTATGATATGGCTTCAAATATTCATCTTTTATAGAGTATCATGACTGTTACCCATTACTAACTAACCCCTTCCAAAACTTGTTTATCACTAGTCAGTTATTCAGTAATCACTTAAGTGTTACCATGTGCTAGACAGTGGGGAGCTTTATGTTGGTCAACCCAGGAATAATCCCAGCTCTTAGGGGTCTTTGCAGACCATAAATCATATTTGCTTTTGAGTAAGTGTGAGTGGGCAGAAAGTCAATCCCTGTCCAAACCATAGCTCAGTTTTTGCTTCAAGTTTGTGAACAGGGTTCCCTCGTGTTGATTTTATATAACCTGTGAGTCTCAGATGAAGAAAATAAACATATCCTGGGTAAACATTTAAAAAATTGTTTACAAATTGCACAAATTTGAACAAGGCTTAAATAGTGCCTTGACAGACAGTTAAGTGGAGTTAGCTCAGAAGCAGAACTGCCCAGAAGTAGTTTCTCGACTGCCTAGTCCCCACCACTTTGTTTACAGGGTGGCTGTAGGAAAACACTGGCTTTCCCAAGCTGTCAGGCCCTTCTTTTTTCAACACATCTGATGTAAGAAAGAGTGATTATTTGTTGATGTTTTGGATAAACAGGCCCTTTTCCCATTCATGCCTAACAATCTCTTTGCCTCTTTTTGTAATATAAATACAGGTTCTTGTGCTTAAAATTCTTAATTTAAATAAATAAATAAATAAATAAATAAATAAATAAATAAATAAAGGTTGTACATGGACTAAAAGCCAAATAGTTTTATGAGATTTGTTTTAAAAAAAGCAGCTCTATACTTTTCCTTTCATGACTCCTTTAATTCTATTAGCTCTTATCTCAGTATATATTTCAGTTATTTTAATACATCATACTTACATTCGTTATTTTTCTTTTCTCCGAGTCTTATACATAGAGTGATTTCGTGCTGTGAACTATGAGGACTTAAAAGGTGTTCATTTATTCAGCACAGGCCTGGGATAAAATAATGTATTTTGAACAAAACAGACATGGTGTTTGCTCTAATGGAGCTAGTAGGGGAGGTGAATTTAAATAAAAATCAATTAATATACAACTTAAATTGAAATTCAAGGAAAAGAATAAGAGATTATCGTAAGAAAGTGGCCTAGAAGTTAGGATTTAGCCAGGGAAAGCTTGAAACAGCAAACAGTAAAGTCTGTGGCTCTGAGGTGGAAATGTTCTTTTCTGTATGGTTGGACATTGATTTAGATTTTTTAAGTTTTTGTCTTCTTTTTTTTTTTTTTTTCTGAAATTTATTGACAAATTGGTTTCCATACAACACCCAGTGCTCATCCCAAAAGGTGCCCTCCTCAATACCCATCACCCACCCTCTCCTCCCTCCCACCCCCCATCAACCCTCAGTTTGTTCTCAGTTTTTAACAGTCTCTTATGCTTTGGCTCTCTCCCATTCTAACCTCTTTTTTTTTTTTTTCCTTCCCCTCCCCCATGGGTTCCTGTTAAGTTTCTCAGGATCCACATAAGAGTGAGACCATATGGTATCTGTCTTTCTCTGTATGGCTTATTTCACTTAGCATCACACTCTCCAGTTCCATCCACGTTGCTACAAAAGGCCATATTTCATTTTTTCTCATTGCCATGTAATATTCCATTGTGTATATAAACCACAATTTCTTTATCCATTCATCAGCTGATGGACATTTAGGCTCTTTCCATAATTTGGCTATTGTTGAGAGTGCTGCTATGAACATTGGGGTACAAGTGGCCCTATGCATCAGTGCTCCTGTATCCCTTGGATAAATTCCTAGCAGTGCTATTGCTGGGTCATAGGGTAGGTCTATTTTTAATTTTCTGAGGAACCTCCACACTGCTTTCCAGAGCGGCTGCACCAATTTGCATTCCCACCAACAGTGCAAGAGGGTTCCCGTTTCTCCACATCCTCTCCAGCATCTATAGTCTCCTGATTTGTTCATTTTGGCCACTCTGACTGGCGTGAGGTGATACCTGAGTGTGGTTTTGATTTGTATTTCCCTGATAAGGAGCGACGCTGAACATCTTTTCATGTGCCTGTTGGCCATCCGGATGTCTTCTTTAGAGAAGTGTCTATTCATGTTTTCTGCCCATTTCTTCACTGGGTTATTTGTTTTTCGGGTGTGGAGTTTGGTGAGCTCTTTATAGATTTTGGATACTAGCCCTTTGTCCGATATGTCATTTGCGAATATCTTTTCCCATTCCGTTGGTTGCCTTTTAGTTTTGTTGGTTGTTTCCTTTGCTGTGCAGAAGCTTTTTATCTTCATAAGGTCCCAGTAATTCACTTTTGCTTTTAATTCCCTTGCCTTTGGGGATGTGTCGAGTAAGAGATTGCTACGGCTGAGGTCAGAGAGGTCTTTTCCTGCTTTCTCCTCTAAGGTTTTGATGGTTTCCTGTTTCACATTTAGGTCCTTTATCCATTTTGAGTTTATTTTTGTGAATGGTGTGAGAAAGTGGTCTAGTTTCAACCTTCTGCATGTTGCTGTCCAGTTCTCCCAGCACCATTTGTTAAAGAGGCTGTCTTTTTTCCATTGGATGTTCTTTCCTGCTTTGTCAAAGATGAGTTGGCCATACGTTTGTGGGTCTAGTTCTGGGGTTTCTATTCTATTCCATTGGTCTATGTGTCTGTTTTGGTGCCAATACCATGCTGTCTTGATGATGACAGCTTTGTAGTAGAGGCTAAAGTCTGGGATTGTGATGCCTCCTGCTTTGGTCTTCTTCTTCAAAATTCCTTTGGCTATTCGGGGCCTTTTGTGGTTCCATATGAATTTTAGGATTGCTTGTTCTAGTTTCGAGAAGAATGCTGGTGCAATTTTGATTGGGATTGCATTGAATGTGTAGATAGCTTTGGGTAGTATTGACATTTTGACAATATTTATTTTTCCAATCCATGAGCAGGGAATGTCTTTCCATTTCTTTAAATCTTCTTCAATTTCCTTCAGAAGCTTTCTATAGTTTTCAGCATACAGATCCTTTACATCTTTGGTTAGATTTATTCCTAGGTATTTTATGCTTCTTGGTGCAATTGTGAATGGGATCAGTTTCTTTATTTGTCTTTCTGTTGCTTCATTGTTAGTGTATAAGAATGCAACTGATTTCTGTACATTGATTTTGTATCCTGCAACTTTGCTGAATTCCTGTATCAGTTCTAGCAGACTTTTGGTGGAGTCTATCGGATTTTCCATGTATAATATCATGTCATCTGCAAAAAGCGAAAGCTTGACTTCATCTTTGCCAATTTTGATGCCTTTGATTTCCTTTTGTTGTCTGATTGCTGATGCTAGCACTTCCAGCACTATGTTAAACAGCAGCGGTGAGAGTGGGCATCCTTGTCGTGTTCCTGATCTCAGGGAAAAAGCTTTCAGTTTTTCCCCGTTGAGGATGATGTTAGCTGTGGGCTTTTCATAAATGGCTTTTATGATCTTTAAGTATGTTCCTTCTATCCCGACTTTCTCAAGGGTTTTTATTAAGAAAGGGTGCTGGATTTTGTCGAAGGCCTTTTCTGCATCGATTGACAGGATCATATGGTTCTTCTCTCTTTTTTTGTTAATGTGATGTATCACGTTGATTGATTTGCGAATGTTGAACCAGCCCTGCATCCCAGGAATGAATCCCACTTGATCATGGTGAATAATTCTTTTTATATGCCGTTGAATTCGATTTGCTAGTATCTTATTGAGAATTTTTGCATCCATATTCATCAGGGATATTGGCCTGTAGTTCTCTTTTTTTACTGGGTCTCTGTCTGGTTTAGGAATCAAAGTAATACTGGCTTCATAGAATGAGTCTGGAAGTTTTCCTTCCCTTTCTATTTCTTGGAATAGCTTGAGAAGGATAGGTATTATCTCTGCTTTAAACGTCTGGTAGAACTCCCCTGGGAAGCCATCTGGTCCTGGACTCTTATTTGTTGGGAGATTTTTGATAACCGATTCAATTTCTTCGCTGGTTATGGGTCTGTTCAAGCTTTCTATTTCCTCCTGATTGAGTTTTGGAAGCGTGTGGGTGTTCAGGAATTTGTCCATTTCTTCCAGGTTGTCCAATTTGTTGGCATATAAGTTTTCATAGTATTCCCTGATAATTGTTTGTATCTCTGAGGGATTGGTTGTAATCATTCCATTTTCATTCATGATTTTATCTATTTGGGTCATCTCCCTTTTCTTTTTGAGAAGCCTGGCTAGAGGTTTGTCAATTTTGTTTATTTTTTCAAAAAACCAACTCTTGGTTTCGTTGATCTGCTCTACAGTTTTTTTAGTTTCTATATTGTTTATTTCTGCTCTGATCTTTATTATTTCTCTTCTTCTGCTGGGCTTAGGCTGCCTTTGCTGTTCTGCTTCTAGTTCCTTTAGGTGTGCTGTTAGATTTTGTATTTGGGATTTTTCTTCTTTCTTGAGATAGGCCTGGATTGCAATGTATTTTCCTCTCAGGACTGCCTTTGCTGCGTCCCAAAGCGTTTGGATTGTTGTATTTTCATTTTCGTTTGTTTCCATATATTTTTTAATTTCTTCTCTAATTGCCTGGTTGACCCACTCATTCGTTAGTAGGGTGTTCTTTAACCTCCATGCTTTTGGAGGTTTTCCAGACTTTTTCCTGTGGTTGATTTCAAGCTTCATGGCATTGTGGTCTGAAAGTAAGCATGGTATAATTTCAATTCTTGTAAACTTATGAAGGGCTGTTTTGTGACCCAGTATATGATCTATCTTGGAGAATGTTCCATGTGCACTCGAGAAGAAAGTATATTCTGTTGCTTTGGGATGCAGAGTTCTAAATATATCTGTCAAGTCCATCTCATCCAATGTCTCATTCAGGGCCCTTGTTTCTTTATTGACCGTGTGTCTAGATGATCTATCCATTTCTGTAAGTGGTGTATTAAAGTCCCCTGCAATTACCACATTCTTATCAATAAGGTTGCTTATGTTTATGAGTAATTGTTTTATATATTTGGGGGCTCCGGTATTCGGTGCATAGACATTGATAATTGTTAGCTCTTCCTGATGGATAGACCCTGTAACTATTATATAATGTCCTTCTTCATCTCTTGTTACAGCCTTTAATTTAAAGTCTAGTTTGTCTGATATAAGTATGGCTACTCCAGCTTTCTTTTGGCTTCCAGTCGCATGATAAATAGTTCTCCATCCCCTCACTCTCAATCTAAAGGTGTCCTCAGGTCTAAAATGAGTCTCTTGTAGACAGCAAATAGATGGGTCTTGTTTTTTTATCCATTCTGATACCCTATGTCTTTTGGTTGGCGCATTTAATCCATTTACATTCAGTGTTATTATAGAAAGATACGGGTTTAGAGTCATTGTGATGTCTGTATGTTTTATGCTTATAGTGATGTCTCTGGGACTTTGTCTCACAGGGTCCCCCTTAGGATCTCTTGTAGGGCTGGTTTAGTGGTGACAAATTCCTTCAGTTTTTGTTTGTTTGGGAAGACCTTGATCTCTCCTTCTATTCTAAATGACAGACTTGCTGGATAAAGGATTCTTGGCTGCATATTTTTTCTGTCTAGCACCCTGAAAATCTCTTGCCAATTCTTTCTGGCCTGCCAAGTTTCAAAAGAGAGATCAGTCACGAGTCTTATAGGTCTCCCTTTATATGTGAGGGCACGTTTACCCCTTGCTGCTTTCAGAATTTTCTCTTTATCCTTGTATTTTGCCAGTTTCACTATGATATGTCGTGCAGAAGATCGATTCAAGTTACGTCTGAAGGGAGTTCTCTGTGCCTCTTGGATTTCAATGCCTTTTTCCTTCCCCAGTTCAGGGAAGTTCTCAGCTATGATTTCTTCAAGTACCCCTTCAGCACCTTTCCCTCTCTCTTCCTCCTCTGGGATACCAATTATGCGTATATTATTTCTTTTTAGTGTATCACTTAATTCTCTAATTTTCCCCTCATACTCCTGGATTTTTTTATCTCTCTTTTTCTCAGCTTCCTCTTTTTCCATAACTTTATCTTCTAGTTCACCTATTCTCTCCTCTGCCTCTTCAAGCCGAGCTGTGGTGGTTTCCATTTTGTTATGCATTTCGTTTAAAGCGTTTTTCAGCTCCTCGTGACTGTTCCTTAGTCCCTTGATCTCTGTAGCAAGAGATTCTCTGCTGTCCTGTATACTGTTTTCAAGCCCAGCGATTAATTTTATGACTATTATTCTAAATTCACTTTCTGTTATATTATTTAAATCCTTTTTGATCAGCTCATTAGCTGTTGTTATTTCCTGGAGATTCTTCTGAGGGGAGTTCTTCCGCTTGGTCATTTTGGATAGTCCCCGGCGTGGTGAGGACCTGCAGGGCACTTCCCCTGTGCTGTGGTGTATACCTGGAGTTGGTGGGCGGGGCCGCAGTCAGACCTGATGTCTGCCCCCAGCCCACCGCTGGGGCCACAGTCAGACTGGTGTGTGCCTTCTCTTCCCCTCTCCTAGGGGCGGGATTCACTGTGGGGTGGTGTGGCTCGTCTGGGCTACTTGCACCCTGCCAGGCTTGTGATGCTGGGGATCTGGCGTATTAGCTGGGGTGGGTAGGCAAGGTGCTCGGGGGCAGGAGGGGCAGGCTTAGATCGCTTCTCCTTAGGTGATCCACTTCAGGAGGGGCCCTGTGGCAGCGGGAGGGAGTCAGATCCGCTGCCGGAGGTTTGGCTCCGCCGAAGCGCAGAGTTGGGTGTTTGCGCGGAGCGAGCAAGTTCCCTGGCAGGAACCGGTTCCCTTTGGGATTTCGGCTGGGGGATGGGCGGGGGAAATGGCGCTGGGGAGCGCCTTTGTTCCCCACCAAACTGAGCTCTGTTGTCAGGGGGCTCAGCAGCTCTCCCTCCCTTTGTCCTCCAGCCTTCCCGCTTTCCGAGCAGAGCTGTTAATTTCTGAACTCCCAGACTCTAAGTCGCGCTTGCTGTCGGAACACAGTCCGCCCGGCCCCTCCGCTTTTGCAAGCCCGACTCGGGGGCTCTGCTTGGCCGGCGAGCCGCCCCTCCGCCCCGGCTCCCTCCCGCCAGTCCGTGGAGCGCGCACCGCCTCGCCGCCCTTCCTACCCTCTTCCGTGGGCCTCTCGTCTGCGTTTGGCTCCGGCGACTCTGTTCTGCTAATCCTCTGGCGGTTTTCTGGGTTATTTAGGCAGGTGTAGATGGAATCTAAGTGATCAGCAGGACGTGCGGTGAGCCCAGCGTCCTCCTAAGCCGCCATCTTGCCGCCTAGTTCCTCTAATTTCAAGTTTTTGTCTTCTTAAAGAATATTGAGACAAATATCTTTATGATCATGTAATTTGGAGAGATCAATGAAAGTAGATACACCAAGGCTCTTGATAGATTTTCCAGATTGCATTCTTGTAAAGCCATTTGTACTTACCCCATTCATTTATTAATTCACTTACTCAGCAAAGATTTATTGATTTTTGTTTATAAGCCAGACCCTGTTCAAGGTGCTGGGAAAACAGCAATGAACAAAACAAAATCATTCTTCGTGTGGTAGGGAGGAAGATGATAATAAACAAACATCTAGCATACTAGATGATGGTAAGTGTTAGGATGGGGTGGTTGATGTTGCTGTGGGTTGCTGTATTATACAGGGTGGCCTGGGGAAGTCTCTCTCAAAGATCTTTTGAGCAAAAGTGTGGAAGAGTGATCCTTATGGGTATTTGAAGGAGGAACATTCAAAGCCAGTACTCTGTGGTAGGACTTTGTTTCCTGTGTTCAAGAACAGCAAGGAGGCAGTTTAGCTGGAAGTGGGTGGGCAAGGTGAAGAATGCTTGGAGATGATACCTGAGAAGTGGTCGTGGGCTAGAGCTCTGTCAACTACAGACTTCACAGATTTCAAATGTAGAGCAAAGTTGTGACAATTTTATGGTGAAAGCATGTATATCTACACCTAGATTTGAACCATTAAAATTTTACTATACTTCCTTTATTTCATATCCATCTTGTTGAATGCATTTCAAAATAAATTGTAAACTTCAGTATACTTTACCCTATTTTTTCGTGCTATCATTAATTAGAGTTCAATATTTGATTAATTTTTGTTGGATAAACTCTACAACCATTAAATACACAATTCTTAATATGTCAAGTTATTGAGCTTTGATAAATGCATACACCTAGGTAACCCAGATCTCTGTCAAGATACAGAACATGTTTATCACTGAAGAAATTTCCTTCATGTCTTTTCCTAATTTTTTTCCATCCCATTCAGAAGCAACCACTGTTCTCATTTTTTCCCTCACTATAGATTAGTGTTGCCTGTTTTATAACTTCCTGTGCTATTATACTATATGCACTTTTTCTTTTTTTGTGTGGAAGGCTTCCTTCACTCAGCATGTTTATGAGATTCACCCATGATGTTTATTCCTTTTTATTGCCAAATAATACTCCTAACTTATGAATATACCATAGTTTATCCCTTCTTTTAGTGATGGATAGCTGGGCTATTTGTAGCTTTTGCCTTTTCTGACTAAAGCTGCTGTGAAGATCTTCTGTAAGTCTTTTTGTTAAGTGTGTGTTCATTTCTCTTAGGTAAATGCCTACAAGTGGAATTGCAGCTTCATAGGGTAGGAATGTGGTCAGTTTTATAACCAACTCCAAACGTTTTTGTACCATCTTATATTTTCCCCAGCCGTGTAGGAGTTGTTCCATTAACCTCATCAACATTTGGTGTTGTCCATCTTTTTAATTTTAGCCATTCTTATGGGTGGCACCTTGTGGACTAATAATGTTGGACTACTTTTTCATATATTGTTGACCATTTGAGTATCTTTTAGGAATATCTTTTAGGATTTTTTTTGCCCACTAAAAAAATGAGTTGTGGAAGTCATTTGAGGATTTTGAACAGATGTAGACAGCGATGCCTCTTACAAAATAGTAAAGGTATGATAAAGAGCAAATATGGGTGGAAAGATAGTGAGTTCAGTTTTCAGTTAGTGGAGGATGAACTGGTAGTGCAGGTCCACGAACTGGTAATAGTGAAGTATTTGTTACTGTATGCAACAAAATAAGTACAGAAAATGAGAGTAAGCTTTTAGACATCCATAACAGTTTGCTAGTTGCACATCATCTAAATATGTGTTTGTCATTTACAGAAGTATCTGTTTGTGCCAGAATGGAAATTAAAAAATAAATAATTGGGCATTTATAACATGGTTTGACAAATACTATCAACAGGGCATCCAGGTGGAGGAGGAGTTGTTTATGATAGTGTCTATGTTTTAGACATTGTGTAGTCATGTTATTTTATTTAACACAGACAACTCTCACTTCTATGATTGTTAACATCCATTTTAGTGGTTATATGCACTCTGGACATGGGATGAGATATAGAAGTTTCAGGGAAGAAATCTGAACTGCAGGATGAGAACTTGGATTTATTAAATCTTTCAGCCAGTGTGAACTCATTAAAAATCCTTGAGTAACAGAGATACATTGCAAAATCCATACTTAATAAACATTTATTTTGCAGTGACAGTGGGATGAATAGAGAATAGGGAGAAAAGAAGAGGTTATAAGGCTACTTAGGAATCAGTTTCAACATTGTCCAATATGAGGTTGAGAACCTTGAACAAAGTTTGTTTTTGTGGTATCTGATAAGATATTAAGAGGAGAAGAAAGAGTCAAAGATGTTCCCAAGGTATTGACCTGGGGCTGGTGCTACCTGGTATGTAAGATGGCTAGTTTTACAAGAAGTAGAATTTATTATTAGACTTATACTTACATTATGTTAAAAATTATATGAGGCAAAAATTGTATTGCATAGTGTAAGTAATAGAGTTCTCACTTAAAATTTTCAGTGGATAAGAAACCCAAGATATACCATTATAAAAGTCTTGATAGTTTTCCCTACTTTTTATGTTGTCTCTTTTTTTATTTATTTAAAGATTTAATTTAATTTTAATTTTAATTATTTTATTTTTATTTTTTATTAAATTAAAAAAAGTCTTTATTTTTGAGACAGAGAGAGAGAGAGAGAGAGACAGACAGACAGACACACAGCATGAGCAGGAGAGGGGCAGAGGCAGAGGGAGGCACAAAATTTGAAGCAGGCTCCAGGCTCTGAGCTGTCAGCACAGAGCCTGATGTGGGGCTTGAACTCACAAACCTTGAGATCATGACCCAAGCCAAAGTTGGACACTTAAACAACTAAGCCACCCAGGAGCCCCTTAGTTTAGTTTTTAATTTAATTTAATTTAATTTAATTTAATTTAATTTAATTATTTAATTTAATTTATTTTTTATTTTTTTATTTTATTTTTTTTTCAACGTTTTTTATTTTATTTTTGGGACAGAGAGAGACAGAGCATGAACGGGGGAGGGGCAGAGAGAGAGGGAGACACAGAATCGGAAACAGGCTCCAGGCTCCGAGCCATCAGCCCAGAGCCTGACGCGGGGCTCGAACTCATGGACCGCGAGATCGTGACCTGGCTGAAGTCGGACGCTTAACCGACTGTGCCACCCAGGCGCCCCTTTAATTTATTTTTTAAATTTATATCCAAGTTAGCATATACTGCAACAATGATTTCAGGAGTAGATTCCTTAATGCTCCTTATCCATTTAGCCCATCCCTCCTCCCACAACCCCTCCAGTAACCCTCTGTTTGTTCTCCATATTTAAGAGTCTTCTATGTTTTGTCCCCCTCCTTATTTTTATATTATTTTTGCTTCCCTTCCCTTGTGTTCATCTGTACTGTGTCTTAAAGTCCTCATATGAGTGAAATTGTATGATATTTGTCTTTCTCTGACTAATTTCGCTTAGCATAATACCCTCTAGTTCCATCCATGTAGTTGCAAATGGCAAGATTTCATTCTTTTTGATTGCCGAGTAATACTCCATTGTATACATGTACCACATTTCTTTATCCATTCATCCATCGTTGGACATTTGGGCTTTTTCCATACTTTGGCTATTGTTGATGGTGCTGCTGTAAACATTGGGATGCATGTGTCCCTTCAAAACAGCCTACCTGTATCCCTTGGATAAAGACCTAGTTGTGCGATTGCTGGGTTGTAGGGAAGTTCTATTTTTAATTTTTGAAGGAACCTCCATACTGTTTTCGAGAGTGGCTGCACCAGTTTGCATTCCCACCAACAATGCGAAAGAGATCCTCTTTCTCTGCATCCTCGTTACCATCTCACAACTAGTATGGAGGTTCCTCCAAAAATTAAAAATAAAACTACCCTACAACCCAGCAATTGTACTACCAGGTATTTTTCCAAGGAATACAAGTATGCTGTTTCGAAGTGACACATGCACCCACATCCTTGCCAACATCTGTTGTTGCCTGAGTTGTTAATGTTAGCCATTCTGACAGGTGTGAGATGGTATCTCATGGTGGTTTTGATTTGTATTTCCCTGATGATGAGTGATGTGGAGCATTTTTTCATGTGTCGGTTGGCCATCTGGATGTCTTCTTTGGAGAAGTGTCTATTCATGTCTTTTACCCATTTCTTCACTGGATTGTTTGTTTTTTGGGTGTTGAGTTTGATAAGTTCTTTATAGATTTTGGATACTAACCCTTTATCTGATATGTCATTTGCAAATATCTTCTCCCATTCTGTCGATTGCCTTTTAGTTTTTAGTTTCAGTTTTAGTTTTGCTGATTGTTTCCTTCACTGTGCAGAAGCTTTTTATTTTGATGAGGTCCCAGTGGTTCATTTTTGCTTTTGTTTCCCTTGCCTCTGGAGACGTGTTGAGTAAGAAGTTGCTGTGGCCAAGATCAAAGAGGTTTTGCCTGATTTCTTCTTGAGGATTTTGATGGCTTCCTGTCTTACGTTGAGGTCTTTCATCCATTTTGAGTTTCTTTTTGTGTATGGTGTAAGAAAGTGGTCCAGGTTCATTTTTCTGCACATCGCTGTCCAGTATTCCCAGTACCACTTGCTGAAGAGACTGTGTTTATTCCATTGGATATTCTTTGCTGCTTTGTCAAAGATTAGTTGGCCATACATTTGTGGGTCCATTTCTGGGTTTTCTGTTCTGTTCCATTGATCTGAGTGTCTGTTTTCTTGCCATTATTTTTTTTTTAATTTTTTTTTTTAACGTTTATTTATTTTTGAGACAGAGAGAGACAGAGCATGAATGGGGGAGGGTCAGAGAGAGGGAGACACAGAATCTGAAACAGGCTCCAGGCTCTGAGCTGTCAGCACAGAGCCAGACGTGGGGCTTGAACTCACGGACCGCGAGATCATGACCTGAGCCCAAGTCGGCCACTCAACCGACTGAGTCACCCAGTCGCCCCTAGCCATTATTTTTAATTTGAGAGAGAGAGAGAGAGAGAGAGAGAGAGAGAGAGAGAGAATCCTAAACAGGCTCCATGCTCAGCATAGAGCCCGACATGGGGCTCGATCCTACAACCCTGGGATCATGACCTGAGCTGAAATCAAGAGTCAGATGTTCAACTCACTGAGCCACCCAACTGCCCCTTAAGATTTTATTTTTTAATTTTTTAAATGTTTATTTATTTTTGAGAGAGAGAGAGACAGTGTGTGTGTGTGTGTGTGTGTGTGTGTGTGTGTGTGTGTGTGAATGGGGGTGGGGGGAGCAGAGAGAGACAGAGACACAGAATCCAAAGCAGGCTCCAGGCTCTGAGTTGTCAGCACAGAGCCCGATGTGGGGCTCAAACTCATGAACTGTGAGATCATGACCTGAGCCTAAGTCGGACGTTCAACTGACTGAGCCACCCAGGCACCCCAAGATTTTATTTTTAAGTAACCTTCACACCCAACGTGGGGCTCGAACCCTGAGATCAACAGTTGCATGCTCCACTGACCAAGCCAGTCAGGTGCTTTTTCTGGTGTCTGTTTAAGTGGCTGCTTAGTTTTATCATTCTTTTTTGAAATTCTTAATGTCTTAAAAAAACTTTTTTAATGTTTATTTTTGAGCGAGAGAGACAGAGAGAGGGAGGGAGGGGGAGGGGCAGAGACAAAGAATCTGAAGCAGGCTCCAGGCTCTGAACTGTCAGCACAGAGCCTGATGCAGGGCTTGAACTCAAACCACAAGATCATGACCTGAGCTGAAGTTGGATGCTTAACCTACTGAGCCACCTAGGTGCCCCTGAAATTCTTAATATCTTAAAAAATCTTGAAAATATATTCATTACAGTACCTAGAAGATGACGGTTGCATTGCACGAAACGGTATTTTTTCTTTCTTTTTTTTTCCAAAGGTTTTTTTTAATGTTTCATGTTTTTATTTAAATTCTAGTTAACACACAGTATAATAGTTTCAGGAGTAGAGTTTAGTGATTTTTCACTTACATATTACACCCAGTGCTCATCACAACAAGTGCCCTCCTTAATACCCTTAATCACCTTAATACCTCCTTAATCACCCTTTTAGCCTAAATCCCCCACCCCCTACCTCCCCTCCAGCTCCAAGAAAGCACTCCAAATGTTAACTTACTGAACCTAAGGTTCATGTGGAGTGCCTTCTTGGAGCTTTGAATGTACTTCAAAGATGTGACACTAGGTGTCACTAACACATTGCGGTAAGAAAAGTGCAGCTGTTCCCTTGAAAGAAATATTTCCCCTAGCTTTTAGTGTATGTAGCTTTTACACTAAAGCTTTAGAGAAACATGCAAGGGCATATTTGAGGTAAATACCAATTAGTCTTTTATTTATTAGAATTTGGGTGCCAGTAGACCTTGCCATGTCACGATTGTTAGCCAGGAACAATTTTTATGAGTTTCACTTGGGAGCAATATAAAGTCTATGATTTGGGTATCTGGCAAACAGAGGAAGTTTGAATATGGACCTGAATCAAAAAATTGTGTTCATTGAAAATAGGTCCTTATTTTGTTTGGTCTAGTCTCTTGTTTACTGGGAAGAGAAGTAAAGGATGGCTCTTTAGTCATCTGCAATAGAATAGCATTGATTGTCCTGGAATGAATGGAAGCAAAAATGAAGAATGATGTTACAACAACTTCTAGAATCCACCTGTATTAATAGAGAAAAATACTTTTGCTTAGAGTGTTTCTTACACTGTCACTTTAGAAAAAGTCTTACATCTGAAGTTTAATTTCTCCTTGTGTTTTAATAGTGGCTTTATGTTACTTTTGTTGATGTAATATATGCACTCTACTTTGAGTTTGAAATTTATTACCACAAATTGGAATCTTGTTTGAAATATTTTTGATGTTTTTCTGTTCTAAAGCAGAAAGTATTCTTTGGACACAGACTTATGAGTGTGTGGAACGCAATTTTTTCTTTTGTTATAAATCCTCTTGTTTTAAATTTTATTGAGTATATTAAATACAGTAAAGTACACAGGTCTTAAGTGTGCAGACTGAATTGTTTTATATGTATATAACCTTCTGTAGATCACTCAGAATAAGATATAGAACATTTGCAGCAATTCTGAAGAATTCCACTTCCCTGTTAATATTGTCCTCCCTATACCTCCAAATAACCAATATGCTGACTTCTACTGCCAGAGATTAGTTTTTCTGTTTTTGAACTTCATAAAAAATATCATAGATACCTGTGTTCTTTTATGTTTGGCTTCTTTCTCTTTTAACAGTATGACTATGAGATTCTTTCATGTTCTTGTGTGTAGCAGTAATCTGTTCTTATTTTTTTTCTGTGTAGTATTTTATCATGAATACAACACATTTAAAGAAGTCCACTATATAGCCAATAGACATTTTTGGTTGTTTCCAGTTTTTGAGCATTATAAATAAAACTGCTCTGAATGTTATTTTATATGGTTGTTGGTGGACATATACTGTATCCATTTCTCTTGGATATATAGACCTAGAGTAGATTTGCTGTGTTACAGCGTATATGTATGTTTAATGTTAGTTCATATAACGAGTTTTCCAAAGTAGTTTTACCAATGTGTATGCCCACTAGCAATGTATGAGAGTTTCATTTGCTCCATATTTCTCATTGGTTTTTGGTATTGTTAGCTTTTAAAATTTTTACCATTCTGGTAGGTGTGTACTAGTACCTCATTGTGGAGTTTGAAAGATGCTTTTTATTTTGCAATAATTTTAAACTTCCAGAAAATTTCATAATTAGTACAAGGAGCTCCTTGATTTACCCAAATTTACCGGTTATGGACATTTTGCCTCACTGGCTGTATCTTTCTCTCAGTTTTTTTATTTGTGCACATTTTTTTCTGAACGGTTAATAAGTAGGAGAAATAATGTACCCCTTTTCCATAAATAATTCAGTATATATTCCTAAGAATAAGGCACATTATCTTATACAACTATAGCACTGTCAAAACCAGGACATTTACATTTGATACAATACTGTTATGTAATCCACAATCCATTTTCTGATTTCATCATTTGTCCCAATAGTCTCTTTTATAGGTATTCTGACATTTTCACTTTTCTTTATGATTTTACTCTTTAAAAAATTTTAAAATTATTTATTTATTTATTTATTTATTTATTTATTTATTTATTATTTCCAAGTTAGTTAGCATATAGTGCAATAATGATTTCAGGAGTAGATTCCAGTGATTCATCCCCTATGTATAACACCCAGTGCTTATCCCAATAAGTGTCTTCCTTAATGCCCCTTACCCATTTAGCCCATCCCCCCACTCACAGCCCCTCCAGCAACCCTCAGTTTGTTCTCTGTATTTAAGAGTCTCTTGGGGTGCCTGGGTGGCGCAGTCGGTTAAGCGTCTGACTTCAGCCAGGTCACGATCTCGCGGTCCGGGAGTTCGAGCCCCGCGTCGGGCTCTGGGCTGATGGCTCAGAGCCTGGAGCCTGTTTCAGATTCTGTGTCTCCCTCTCTCTCTGCCCTTCCCCCGTTCATGCTCTGTCTCTCTCTGTCCCAAAAATAAATAAACGTTGAAAAAAAAAAAATTAAAAAAAAAAAAAAAAAAAGAGTCTCTTATGTTTTGTCCCCCTCCTTGTTTTTATATTATTTTTGCTTTCCTTCCCTTACGTTCATCTGTTTTGTATCTTAAATTCTGCATATGAGTGAAGTCACATGATATTTGTCTTTCTCTGACTAATTTCATTTCGCATAGTATGTTCTAGTTCCATCCACGTAGTTGCAAATGGCAAAATTTCATTCTTTTTTTTTTTTTTTTTTAATTTTTTTTTAACGTTTTATTTATTTTTGAGACAGAGAGAGACAGAGCATGAACGGGGGAGGGGCAGAGAGAGAGGGAGACACAGAATCGGAAGCAGGCTCCAGGCTCTGAGCCACCAGCCCAGAGCCCGACGCGGGGCTCGAACTCACGGACCGCGAGATCGTGACCTGGCCGAAGTCGGACGCTTAACCGACTGCGCCACCCAGGCGCCCCCAAAATTTCATTCTTTTTGATTGCCAAGTAGTACTCCACTGTATAGATATACCACCTCTTCTTTATCTGTTCTTCTGTTGATGGACACTTGGGCTCTTTCCATACTTTGGCTATTGTTGATAGTGCTGCTGTAAAACATTGGGATGCATGTGTCCCTTCAAAACAGCACACCTGTATCCCTTGGATAAAGACCTAGTTGTGCAATTGCTGGGTCATAGGATAGTTCTATTTTTAATTTTTTGAGGAACCTCCATACTGTTTTCCAGAGTGGCTGCACCAGCTTGCATTTCCACCAGCAGTGCAAAAGAGATCCTCTTTCTCCGCATCCTCACCAACATCTGTTGTTGCCTGAGTTGTTAATGTTAGCCATTCTGACAGGTGTGAGGTGGTATCTCATGGTGGTTTTGATTTGTATTTCCCTGATGATGAGTGATGTGGAACATTTTTCCATATGTCTGTCAGCCATGTGGATATCTTCTTTAGAAAAGTGTCTATTCATGTCTTTTGCTCATTTCTTCACTGGATTGTTTGTTTTTTGGGTGTTGAGTTTGATAAGTTCTTTATAGAGGCATACAGTATGTACTCCTTTGTGTCTTTTTTTGTTTAGTGTATTTTTTAGATTCATCCATGTTGTTGTATGTTGTCATGGTTTGTGTTTTTGATTTTATTACTTTGATCATGTTTTCATGGTCTTTATATATCTGGTACCAAGTACATTGTCTGGCAGTTAGTTGGATATATATATATATATATATATATATATATATATATATATATATGTTTATATATATACATTTATGTATGTATGCGTACATGTACACATATATATGTGTGTACATGTTTAGTAAATGTATTTTAAGATTTCAATATTTTGCTGAGTATTTTCATCTAAGAGTGCTAGAGAGTCAATTTTAGAAAGATACAAACTAAAGTTCATAATCGTTTGCTATTGGCTTACATCCCATTCTATTCCCAATCTGTCCCTTCTTCCTAAAGTCTCTATGTTTATTAATTAATAGCACCATACTTTTTCCATTTAGCCACATTGAAGCCTAGGGTCTATGCCACGTATTAGGAGATACAAATATCACTAAGACCTGAGTCCTGAGCAGATCACATTCTACATATGTGAAGTGTCACTACATAATTGCAGTCTGGGTCAGTGCTTCCCAGATGGGAGTGCTTTTGCCCGCAAGGAAACATTTGCCATGTTTGCGGACATTTTTTATTGTCACGATTGGGAGTTGCTACTGGCATCTAGTAGATGAAAGCCAGAGATGTGCAAAGCTTCCTACAATGTTTAGGACATTTTTGCTCAACAAAGCATTGTCCATTCCAAAATGTCAGTAGGGCTGAAGTTGAGAAACCCTGGCCTGTGAAATTCATGTTCCAGTGGAGGAATGAATGGAGCACCGCAGAGCACTGAGTAGTGAGGAGATGCCTGGGGGAGTTTCTGACACTTGCGCTGCCTAGAGAAATTTCATAATGTTAATATAAATAATAGCATCTGTAATTTGAATAATCAGAATATACCACACCATCATATTAGGTGCATCACCTATTATTCTCTATTATCCTGTCAATTTTACTATTTTTTTTTAAGATTTCTTATTTTTGAGTACTCTCTATACCCAACAATCAGGCTTGAACTCACAACCCTGACATCAAGAATTGCACACTCAAGATGCACACAAGAATCTTTGATTTAAGCCAGGCAGGCACCCCTTAGTTTCACTATTTAGTGTCATTCTCATTTTGTAGATAAAAAATTAAAGCTCATATTTAACCCTTAAAATGCACAGCCTCCCCACTATCAACATTCCACATCAGTAGTCCCCTTTATCTGTGGTTTTGCTTTCCATGATTTCCGTTACCCACAGTCAGCTGTGGTCTGGAAGCAAACGATCCTGCATCTGCTGTATTGCCATAAGGTGAATAGTAGTCTAATACTACGTCACATGCCTGCATCATTCATCTCACTTCATCTCATCACGTAGGCATTTTATCATCTGACATCACCACAAAGAGAGTAAATACAGTACATTATGTTTTGAGAGAGAGACATTCATATAACTTCTCTTATAGTATATTGTTATAATTGTCTTATTTCATTGTTGTTAATCTCTTACTGTGCCTAATTTATAAATTAAACTTCACCATGGTATATACATATAGGAAAATATATTTATAGGATTTATTACTATCCACAGTTTCAGGCATCCACTGGAGGTCTTAGAATGTATCGCTCATAGATAAAGGGGGACTACTGTATAGTTTTGCCTTTCCATAATGTCATATAGTTGGAATCATACAGCATGTAGCTGTTTCAGATTGGCTTCTTTCACTTAGTAATACACATTTAAGTTACGCCCAAGTCTTTTCATGGCTTGATAGCTCATTTCTTTTTAGCACTAAATAATATTACATTGCCTGGATGTACCATAATTTATTTATGATAGATATCTTAAAAAAATTCAGATATAGCATACATACTCTAAAAAGTACAAACCTCAAGTCCGTAGTTTGAAGACTCTTTGTGTGTATATGTGATTATGTAAATGTGTATGTTTGTTTGTACCCATATGTAAATAAGTGAAAGTAACATTGAGAACAAAAGGTAGAGCATTTTTCTTACTTATATAGTTCTCCAGCCAATATTTCCCTTCCCCTCGGGTAAGATGATAACTATTCTGACCACAGATCTGTATTGAACGTCATATAAATAGAGGCACACAGTATGTACTCCTTTGTGTCTTTTTTTGTTCAGTGTATTTTTTAGATGCAACATGTTGTTGCATGTTGTCATGGTTTGTATTTTTGATTTTTGATTTTATTACTGTGTTATATCCCACTGATTAGATATACCAATTGTTTAGCTATTATCCTTTTGGGATGGGCATATATGTTTCTATAATGAATATAGCTTCTATGAACATAATTGTAGATTTATGTGCTCTATTTTTGAGTATGTACTTAGGAGCAGCATTGCTGGGCCACAGGTCAGGCATATATTTAACTTGATTAGAAATTGCCTACAGGTTTTTCAAAGATGTTGAACCATGATACACTTTCACCTGCAATATCTGAGAGTTGTAGTTGCTCTGCTTCCTGCTACCATTGATGTTGTCATTCATTTTTTAAATCATCTTGTCAGTCCTACAAGTTCATAAGGTATCTATTTTACAGAAGAACAATCTTAGGCTTCTATTTAATATAATGTTTCTTTTTGGTTAGATATCTATGCAAAACTATCTTCAGCCAACAGATTGTATCAGGATACATTTACAATACCAATCAAATATGACAAACTCAGTCTTTAAAAATTTTTTTTTAACATTTATTTATTACTGAGAGACAGAGCGACACAGAGCATGAGCAGGAGAGGGGTAGAGAGAGGGGGAGACCCAGAATCTGAAGCAGGCTCCAGGCTCTGAGCTGTTAGCACAGAGCCTGACGCGGGGCTCGAACTCACCATCTATGAGATCATGACCTGAGCTGAAGTCAGTTGCCTAACCAACTGAGCCACCCAGGCGCCCCCAAACTCAGTCTTTTAGAAGTAGAAAGAGGCTGTAATCCAAAATTGGCTTATCTGTAGCACTGTTTTCTCTCTTTCCAATTGGACATGTATTCTGCACAAAATAAAGTAACAAGTTAAAGGGAATCCAGTTTGTGTGTCTGAGTGATGATGAAGTGTTTATGACAGCTGCTAGGCTGACACTCTCTGTAATGGTGTTACATTGACTTCTGAACACCTTCCAGGCTGCTTCCAGCCATATGTGTCTGTGTAGTCTGAGTGGTTTTACATTAACATCTACCCTGAGTAAGATCTTTTGACTACAAAAGTGTTACTTTCAAATGGAAGATACCATTAGGGCTGCTTCAAAGCTCGGAATGGTATTTGGATTGGTGGTGCTGAAATAATGGCTGGGGTTTTGAAGTGTAAGGTCTAAATCTGTGTTGCATAACCAAAGGAACGTGTGAGTTTAAACTGCTTTTCTTTGATCTTCCTTTCAAAAATCAGACTGGAGGGGAAAGGTTAAAGTCGCCTTAAAGTACTCCTCTGTGTGTGCAAAAATTTGGAAGTATGAAAATATGATTACAAGTTCCATTCATTATTTGTGTTCTGTGGTTTTCATATTGTTCTTGAAACTCACTTCCTTCTTGCTCAAGTTTTGTATTTTGAATTTCGTGTCAAGAACAAAATATAGACTCAATTGCTGTCTGCTTTATGTGGTTAGCAAATATCTGCTCTATAAGTTGTTAGTCCTCAAAAATATGTGTTTCAGGTGGTTTTTGTGGTTTGCATTTTTTTTTTTTTGATGGCATACACAGTAGGTTACAGAGATACTGACACTCTGACATTAACTGAATCATTTGTGGTTAGTTAGGCAAAAATAAAACAAAAACATTATCCCTGTCTTCCTCCTAATTTTAAGAGCTTTCCAAAGCTGTTACTATTAGGAATCCTTTCTTCAAACTGTGCTGTCTTAAGTTTTTGAAATTGTTGGAACAGAGTTGTAAAACATAAAATAACGCCCTGGCAGTGACTTGTTGGAGAAAAAAGGCTTGAGGTTAAAAACTGTTTTGAATACAGTATATTAACAGGAGATTTTGATGCCTCTTTGGTCTGGTCATGTTTGGAGAATATTGTTTTTTGTTTCCTTACATCTAAAATGAAAATATATCATCAAATTGGCTCATGGGGTGATTCTAGAGAGAGACTATCAGCTCTCATTAGAGATTGCTTTGTAGTTATAATAGTTACTCATGTAGCTAGTGGAGTCATTTTGTTGCTTATTAATCGAATACCATGGTATAACGTCATACTTCTCACTCCTTTCCCTATATTTCTTTGTATTTTTGCTTTTCCTCCCAATTAAAAAAAACTTGTGACTTCTAAAGTTAAAAAAAAAGTCATTAAATGTTCAGTTTTTTAAAGAACTTCATCGTCAGTTCAGTTGTGTGGTCTGTATGATTAGCACATGTGAAGTAGTTAGCAAAGTGGTAACTATACACTTGTACATTTAAATAGGCGAAGTGAGTTCCTTCTGTTGCTTTAAGAACTGAATTCCCTTAGTATAAGACCTCATCACCTCTTCATTCTCACTCTCTGTATTTTTGGGAGGGGTATCAGGAAAGGTTAAAATTTATTTGTGGAATTTCCACATTTTTCCATACCTATATATGTAAATAAAAGTTAATAGACATTATTTTTTTGACCAATTATAGGTCTACCTAAAAATTGAGTAGAAAGTACAGAGAGTTCCCATGTATCCCCTCACCACCGTATTTGCCCCTGTTTAACATCTTGCATTAGTGAGGTACATTTGTTAAAATTAATGAACCAATATTGATATAAGTTATTAATAACTTTATAGTTTACATTTTCTCCTTAATTAAAAAACTTTTATTTGGTGTTACCTTTTAAGGAAATGATGGTCTTTTTTTAAGGAACTTCATTTCAGTTGTATCTGTGTGGTTAGTACATGTGGCACATTTAGAAAGATTGATAACTCTCTATTTGCATATTTAAATGTGCTGTTTTTAAAACATCATAGTTGGTAAGAAAACCTGTTGCAGGTAAAAACATCATATAAACACATAAAGATTGGAATGAGTGTAGGGTATTTGCTAGAGAGGGTGGAGACTGCCTTGTAAGAACTGTTGCACAGATGATGTGCTGCTTTCCACCATGGTAATAGCCCTTTTACTGAGAGCTGTAAAACATAGGAAGTAATATACTGGTGGCTTCAAGAATGAGATGTACCAAATGTGTTTTATTGTATGGTATTATAACACATTTTCAGACATTAAATATTAATAACATGCTTTGAGAACAGTGGGGCAAAGTCAGATTTATGCTAAATACCATTAAGATTGAATAATGAGGCTGATATAGACCCAGTCATTTATTCATCCATTTATTCAACAAGCATCTTTTTGATTTAACTGTCTTTTATGTTACCTATTTTAGATATGCAATTTAATCATTACAGTTGCCTTCTTAGATATATCATCACCTCTATTTTATTTTTTGAGAGAGAGTGAGAGCAGGGGAGGGGCAGAGAGAAAGGGGACAGAGGATCTGAATTGGGCTCTGTGCTGACAGCTCAGAGCCTGGAGCCTGCTTCAGATTCTGTGTCTCCCTCTCTCTCTTTACCCCTCCCCCACTCGTGCTCGCTCGCTCTCTCTCTCTCTCTCTCAAAAATAAATAAACATTAAGAAAAAAAATAGAGCCAAACTCATATTTAGCAAATTTGTATAGTTAATAAACACAAGTCCAGTTTGTTTTCTACTAAAATAAACTGTTGGAATATTTGATGTGGTTGATGTGTGATATTTGCAACCTATGATCCTGGCATATTGTTGTATGTACTTGCCATTGTACTTGTCATTGTTGTACTTTCCCTTGATTTTGGGAAAAGAATAAAACTTCCAGGGTCCCACCTGTGGGCTGCTTTTACTCTGTCAGACTTTCCAAGTGGAACCGGAGCCATTACTGGTGTGGAGAACTCTGACATGAAAGATATTTTTGATTGAAAGTCTGCATGTGCATGAGATAAACATGGGGAATTTTTTTCTTTTGTCTTTCATGTCTGGTGTCTTGGTTTTCAATTCATATTTCTAGCCTGGAAATCATCTGCTATATATGCTGTACCCATTTTGAAAAAAAATAGGCAAATTAATACTTCTTTTTAATTTTTTTTAAAGATGAAAACTTGTTAAAGTATCAAGAAAAAGAACTACTAGTCATTATCTTTTGTTTGAGCTGTTTGAGTTCCAGGGAAAGTATAGCAATTTTTGTGTGTTTCCTATCTTTAACAGAGACGGAATTTTCTTTGAATGTTAGTATGAATTTTTACAAATCAATATTTTTCACTTCAAGAGATGGATATCATGTCGCTATAACCAAGCCATTGTACCTTGTTGAAGGGAGGGTTGCTTATTTATTACTGGATTTGGAATTAAGATACGAATTTGATTAGCTACAAAGAGTTCTACCTTTTTCTTGAAATGAGTTCTTGAGTCTCATTCATATTCTGAACTATCCATCATATATACATGTGGTAATCAAGGGTCCTTCAGGACAAAAGTCTTACATCATTTTCCCTGATGGCAGGCCACTACAATAAAGACTATTTATATAGTTAGTTTGAGGCAGCATTACTTTTCAGAGGATACTGACCTGCATTTCATTCGCTGTGCACAATAGATTTAAATCCATAATGTCTTAGAATCAGGGAACTGTAGTGGGCAAGAGACTTTAACAGTCATTCATGGAATAGTATAACTAATTCCAATAAGCATATGAAAAGGTGTTTGATCCATCTCCTTAGTCATGAAGAAAATACAAATTAAAACCACAGTGAAAGTCCCATTGAACACGCCAGAGTGCCTGATACAAACTGTTGGTGAGGAAGTGAGCAGGTAGAACTCTTTTTCATTGCTGGTGGAAGTGTCAATTTGTACAATCACTGTAGAAAACTATTTTGTTGAAATCTACAAAATATGCACATATGCCTAATATAGGAGCAATTCTAACTAGTAGATTTATACCCAGGAGAAATATATATATATATTCACTAAATGAAATGTGCAAGAATATTCATAACAGTATTCTTTACAATGTTCTTTTAAAAATGCTAAAATCATGGCTCTCCTACAACTGTAAAATGGAACAGATGTCATAGATTTTATTTAACTCATTAATAAATGAGGTGTTTGGCAAGTTGTTACAGCTGGTTCAAGGGAGAATCTGAAGAACCAATATAGGCAATTAGAAATACTACAATGAACTTTTTACGAGGTGCAAACCTGGTTAATACACTACTGAAACTAAAATGTACTGCCTGGAATCATCTTTTTTATAGAGTGGAATTCAATTGTATCTCTTCCAGACAAAATTCACTTGCATTTCTGTGGACAAGAGTCAGTTACTATCAGTTTTCTATAACTTACAATATTGCAAAACAAGGGTATAGATGCATATAAAATCAAATAACCCCAAAGGGTCCACTAGACACTCTTGGTAATCCATTGAAAGGACATATAGTGATCTTTTTCTCATTTGAAAGTTTTTTCAATTTTTCCTGACATCTTAAGAGCCAAGAACTGGAAACAACCTGGAAGTCCACCAATAGTAAAATGGATAAATTGTAGTATTTTTCACACAGTGGAAATCTGTATAGCAATAGAAATTTGAAAACTGCAATAAAAAAATAAAAAAACCAATCGTATGCAACAACATGAATGAATTTCATACATATGTAATTCACAAAAGAGTGTATACTGTGTGATTCTATTTGCATAAATTTGAATGAGTAAAATTTATATGTAATGAAGTCAGGATAGTGGTTATGATTATTCTTGAGTTGGGTTTGTGACTGGGAAAGGGGTGTGAGGGACCTTCTGAGTATCTGTCATGTTCTGTTTCTTGATGTCTGTGCTGGTAACAGAGGTATTTTAACATGGAAAATTCATTAAGCTGTACATATATGTATGACTGAGGTGTTATTTCTGTGTCTGTTATTCAACAATGTTTGATAAAAAGAATTAACTGCAGACACAATTCTCCATTTGACTAGTATCTAAAAGGGAAGTTGGGGGTGTAAATATGTACTCTTGTCCTAATTCTGTGTCATAAAGCATTATTATTGTCCATGGTATTTGATTGACTTTTCTATTTTGTAGTCATATATCTTTGAAAAGTCATCATGATTTCAGAAACAAGTTTGGTTCTGAGGGCTAGATGACCTTCATTTGCTTTTAGAATTTTCTAGAGGTAGTTATAAACTCCCACAACTTTTATAGCCCTTTCCCTGTGTGTATTGTCTCGGCTGTTATAATTTCCCTTTGCCTTAGATTGAGTTGTGAGATTCTAAACTTGTACTCTCCCCCCCACTTTTTTGGTTTGGTATGTAATTTGCATATTTTCACCATGCGAAAGCTATTTTCTATGGTTGGAAAAGATTTTTTTCCTACAGTGTGAACAAATCATTCTTTGTTCTCCTTATTGTGCCTCCAAACTGGTACGTCCGGTTTATGCTCCAAACAACAAAAGTCTGTCATCAGAAATTAAAATGCCAGTAAGAACAAAGGCAGAGACCCATGAGGAACTCTTGGAGAGGTTTCCTCCCTGTTTGCGCCTCTCCCCAAGTTACCACAGTTGCCAGGAAGTTGGAACATTGCTTGGTACAACTCCTTCCTTGTAGTTCTGCCCTTGTATTTATTATTATTGTTGGTTTAAAAATGAACTTAACGCTCCTGGTAATTCTTGTCAGGATATATAAAATCCTCATCTCTGAGATTTTTTTCCCCCATTTTCAGTGAGCTCTTTTTTAAGAAATGTAAAAATCACTTTGAAAGCCTTTAAAAACTTAATCAGTTTTGACACGCATTTATTTGAGAGCAGAATTACCAGTGAACATGCTGTATAAAATTATTAGAGGCAATTGAAAGCGGCAGCTAAAGCCGAGCCTGTAAGGACATATCCAACTTGTGTTCTTTCTAAAATGTGCACGTCTTATCTGTACACACTTTGTTGGCACTCTTCTGAAATAGTATTCCAGTGTAGCATTTGTACACATTATTTGGAGACTTCTCTCATCTCAGAAGTTTGGCATTTGAGACTCACTTAGGATACTTTGGAATTATGCTTCTAACAACGTTGATTTTAACATAGTCACAAATATTTGTAAATAGTGACAGAATGTTTCTTCATCCCTCCCTTCCCTTATGTTACAATTAAAGATTCAAGGATCTTAACTTAGAGGTAATAAAGGATGGGTAATAAATGTGGGATGCATTTTGTAATCAGTCCTAATGTTTTTTCTTACCTTTTGTGGTATATTTAAAGAGGGATTTAGAGTAGAAGCTTAGAATAGAATAGAGCATTTAGGTCTGTTTTGAAAGCTGTTATGCTGGAGAGCATGGTGTGTTCAGATTTCAAAATGTTTTTCAATGTCAGAGTAAAGCTCATGTGAATTAAATCCAGTGTTAACAAATGTTTATCATATTGTGAGAATGCCAAGACACGTTTGCCTTGTTCTTTATTATTTAGTATAATTTAGTACACATAGGTCAGTTAAATATGATTAGACTTTTATTTTTTATTTTACTTTACTTTAAGGCTTTATTTGATAGAACCAAAAGCTAAATGCTAGATCTGTGGAATATGGCCATAATAGTACACAGCAGACTTTGTGTTAGAATATTATGATTTGTTAAAAGTATGAATGTATATTTGTTAGAGTGAGAAGTGTTTTTCATTGCTCTGAATTACAATTTCAGTGCAACTTCTATAATATTGTTTTATAATTTTTTATTTCCTTGTAAGTAGAATAGTCTGTATATTGAAGAATATTATTTATCCATTTTTAATCCCCATTTTGGTGGAGATAGCTAATAATAACTCTATAATATAAATGTATTACATTAGTGACGTACCTTTCAGCAAAAGTGTGCTTAATATCAGCAAGATCATACTTTTTGGATTTTAGAGAATGTGTGATTCCTGTGTTGGGTGGGAGGTTGAACAAAGTGACCTTTTAAGGCTTTTTCTAAATTTTAAATTCTGTTCTATAATATTAAACTGTAGACTTAAGAGCTATAGTATATAATGGCCATGTTTTTCATGTAGAAAATTAATGTTCACAAAGGAGTTTGTAGAGAGCTAAATTCTTATCTTTTGCTATACTGAGTTTATAGTTTGGTGTGTTTAATTGGTGATAGGTGGTGCTGTTGTTGCACAGTTGGTGAGAAGAGCCTAGCATTCCTCAAACCTGCATCCCAAGTGCTATAGAGAGATTTGCCATTGTGGCCAGCGAATAAGTTTATAGTAATTTTTATAGGCAGAATGAATATGATGGCTCTTTAGGCATCACCATAAGTTAACATTTATAAGAAACAAAATATTTATAGTTTGCAGTCCTTAAATTCAGACAGAAGAGAAGCTGAAGATCTGAAAAAGTAGTTAAAGGAAGTGCTGCAGATTTACAGTTTAATATTGAAAGCTTTATAAGCCTTTTATCTTATATATGTTGTTTATATTTTAAACTGCTTGTTTGGCAGGCCCTATTGAAAAAAAACTACCATCCGCATGTTTCTCTTATTGAATGTTTATTACATGTGTTGTAAGTTCTTGAGTATTTAGAACTAGTTTTATAATTTTGGCCATTTTCCCCATCTGATATCACACATTCCATCAAACGCTTGAGAGTTATGAAAATGTATCGGGGACTAAATTATCACTTAAAGCAGTCTTAACTAATTCTAGTTTAATCTGCTCAATACTTCAATTAGCAGCAAACTGTTCTCTTGAAACACTAATTTGGAAAAGCAGTTGTTTTTGCACTTGACACATATATTGTCATACCCTTTTACCTTTGGATTAATATACTACTGTACTCTTTATATCTGAGGAATAAATCTGATATGACTCAAAACGAACATTCATACAGTGTTTGATCTATGTGTGTAATAAAAATGATGACATTTAAAGATGCTTACATATTACTTCTTTAATTCATAGAATATTGAAATGATTAGTATTTTGAGGTTCTTTGGCACCTTTACCTTTTAAGTTTATAAATGCAAAATAATACAGGCTTATGGGAGGTGAGGGGAGTGGAGAGATGTTGGTCAAAGGGTACAGAGTTGCAATTATGTAGGATGAGTAAGTCTAGAGATATAATGTTCAGGCATGATGCCTGTAGTTAATAGCACTGTGTTGAATACTTTAAAAATGTTGAGGGTAGATTTCATGTGTTCTCATCATACAAAAAAGGAGGAAATGACTGCAGTGATAATTTTATTATGTATGCATATGAAACCATCATGTACACCTTAAATATCTATGATTTTAATTCAAAATATATTAAAAAAAGAGAAATATATAGGTTTATAGATGCTAAATGACTTATTCAAAGTCGTTAACAGGAAGGTAGTTGCAGAACCATAACCTGGTGCACAGGTTATTCATGTTCCACTATGTGTTCTTTGCAGTATGTTTTGCTTTTTCTCCTTTACAACATATTTGCAGAAATTACTGCATTTAAGTTCTGTTTTTCAGAATACTAAGAATATTTACCTTTTTGTTACGTGGAACACCTGGTACTAATTAAAAAAATCATAGCTGCTCTGCTCTAAAATGAAAGGCAATCATGCAGGAACTGAGCAGACTAACAGGAGTTTCTTAAAGATAAGAATTATAGACTTTAAGAGCAGATCATTCATTTTCCTGTTTATATTAAGTGTGTGCTCTTATCATTTTCTAAAAATATTTGTGGTAATTTAAATATGAATATGCTGAATGTGTATGAACAACCATAAATGTGTGTGTCTCTGTGTGTACATATATTACATTTCAGACAAAAAATTGTGATAAAATTTAGGAGATCTTGTTTTCATATAATCATGTTCTGACCTGTATTTTCATTTACGGAAATTTTTTGTCTTCTCATGCAGATCAGTGGGGAAGCACAGGAGCTCTTTTCTGTTCGACATGGCCCCATTCGAGCGGCTAGAATCTTGCCTGCTCCACAGTTTGGTGAGTGTAGCCCTTAAGAAGAAACAAATCATTTAGGAGTTTCTCTTTTATTGGTCTTGGACTACAGACAGCAAGAATGATAACTAAAGTCTGTTTTCCTCCAAGTGTCCATGCCCCATCCTCTCCTCCCCACAAGATAAATTCTTGTTCTGTCAGTTGAGATGGAAATAGGTAATCTTAACCAATTCAATATGGCCATTCACATTCTACTGTGGTTTTGATTTATCTTCATCCTCTTTGATCTCAATTTAGCCTCTGACTTTGCTGGCTCTTTCTTGAAACCCTCTTCTCTCTTGGTTTTCATGGCATCACTCTTCCCAGATCCCTTCCTTGCTGACTGTACTGCTTTTGTTATGCTTCTGGCTTAGCTTTCTTCTGTGGGTATTCCCCAAGTCTCTGTTGTTCTCATGTCTTTGCTCTTCTTCGCAGTTATTCTTAAACTGCCTTGGAGAGCTTGGTTTTCACCATTATCTCACTTGTGGATAAGTCTGCTGTCTACATTTCCAGCCTTGTCAGAAGTACAGTTTCAGGCTTTTGACCTTTAATCTCTGCTTTAAAAATGAATACTTCTTAATGTTGTATTTAAATATTATGTATGTTTTGATTTAAAAAGTCAAATATGTGTTTAAATTAAATATGCTATTTGGGTGCCTAATAACTCCTGACTCTTTAGTGATATGTTTTCTCATTAATTTGCCTGTGTTCACTCAGAATGTTTTTGCACGAGCAATGAAAACATAGTCATTTTAATCTTGTTTGCATACTCTAAAATCTTTTTAAAAAGAGGATATTAAAAAGTCTAATTCTGTTTTTAAAGTTTACTAGAAGTTGGATAATCTTCCTTATAATACTTCATTTAGCTTATAATTCTCTAAACTGGTGAGAATGAAGTTCATTAAAACTTACTACTGTGTGTGTTATGCACTAACCATATGTGTAAGTAATGTCAGGGATCAATTTAGCAATTAAATCTGCTTAATTGAAATGGGAAGGGTGGAGGTAACAAGGCAACAGCATCCTGCAGTCATGTAGAGATTTTTCTCCTTGTTATTGGGCTGTATGACACATCCAGAGTTCAGCTGTCTCTCCTTTGCTCTCTCTCACTCTCTCTTGCTCTGATTTTTATTGCATTTGAGTTTTGGTGAAATCCTTTAACAAGGAAGATTGTTGAACATCTTTTTCTGGAAGGTTTTTGGAGTAGCCAGCCTTCTCTTTGGGTAGTTGGACTCAAGAACAACTTTATTATTAAAAGACTCTGCTATGTCTTTGTTTCTTTTGTATGTAATTCAGAGGCAGATTTTTCTCCTTTCAGTTCATTTATGAAGCTCTTTTATATATGTCAATTATTAATTTCCCACGTTTTTCAACTTTTACTTTGGGCAGAAATACTTCGTGAGAGAGTATAAAGCTATAAAAGTTATTGTTGGTAGTAGAATTTGAATATGCTTAATTTATTTTTTCTAATTAAAAAATATTTCTATAATATAATATTTAAAAATATAATATATTTAAAATATAATTTCACACAGCTAAATGTTCTTGTGCAAAAGTTACATATGTATCACTTTTGTTGTATTTGATTAATTTTTAGGTTTGTTTTCACTGAAGTTCTACATGTGACTGATCACATAAAATTTGTAATGGAAAATAGAATACCCCATCCCTCTCTTTCATCCATTTTGCTTTGTGTGATCATTTTGGTGGAGTAAGTTCTTTAGTAGCTTCTGGAAAAAAGATGTGTGGTAAATCTTGTTTGTCTGAAGTTGTCTTTATTCTTTCTTAATTCTTGATTGCTAATTTGGCTGGCTAACAAATACTTTTTTGTAAATGGTGTTCAGAATTTTTAAGGCATTCATCTAGTGTTATGGTTGAAGAGTCTGAAGCCATTTTGATACCTTTTTCTTTGTCTATGGCTTGTTTTTCTCTGGGAACTAGCATAATGTTAGTCTTGTTCCCAGTGTTCTCAAACTTTACAATGATGTTTCTTAGCTCATACATTGTCCTGGGCCCCTTCAGTGAGGATGAAAATTAGTGCAGTTTTAGAAAATTTCTTTAAATTTATTTTTTGATACCTTCTTTTAGTTTTATTTGTTCTCTCAGGTACTTACATTATTTGGCTGTTATACTCCCTAGAATGATTAATTTTATTTTTTATTTTTTTAATTTTTATTTTTTAATGTTTATTTTTGAGAGAGAGAGAGAGAGGCAGAGCATGAGTCGGGGGGGGGGGGGGGCGGGCAGAGCGAGAGGGAGACACAGAATCCGAAGTAGGCTCTAGGCTCTGAACTGTCAGCACAGAGCCCAATGCAGGGCTTGAACTCACGAACCATGAGATCATGACCTGAGCTGAAGTTGGGTCAGATGCTCAACCAACTGAGCTACCCAAATGCCCCTAGAATGATCAGTTTTAAAAAACAATTTGTTTCCTGTTCTTTTTGGGAGATTGTCTCCCTCAGGATTATAAACTCTTCTGTTGAATACTTCTTTTCTATTATCATGTTTTTCTTTTTTTTCCTTATTTTTAAAAAAAAATGTTTATTTATTTTGAGAAAGAGAGCATACACGTACATGCATGAGTGCACGAGAGAATTCCAAGCATGCTCTGCTCTGTCAGCTCAGAGCCCAGTGTGGGGCTCCATCCCATGAACTGTGAGATCATGACCTGAGCTGAGATCAAGAGTTGGACTTAACTAACTGAGCCACCCAGGCACCTCTATACTAACTTGTTTTTCTTAATCTTACCTTCTCATACCCAACAATTCGCTCTCCCTCTCTGCCTACTCTCTTCTTATCCTCTCTCCCTCCCCTCTCCCTCTTCTTCTCTTTTCTTTCTTTCTTGATGTAATTTACATATAAATATTACCAACTAGAATCCAGTGATATATGCAAAGAATGTTATATCATGACCGAGTAAGATATTTCAGAAATACAAGGTTAGTTAACATTTGAAAATCATTCAGATCATTCAGTGTAATTTGTATTAATAGAACAAAGAAGAAAATCCAGATGAGCATCTTATTAGAAGTGGAAAAAACCTTTGATAAAATCCAGTAATCATTTATGATTAAAAAAACCTTTCCACAAATTAGGATAGAAACATCCTCAGTATGATAAAGATTATAAAAAACCTACAGCTTACATTATACTTAATAGTGATATATTAAATACTTTCTGCTGAGTTTGGGATAGCTTCTACCACAACTTTTATTTATCTTTGAATGTAGGTCCTAGACATTACAATAGGGAAGAAAAATAAATAAAAGATGTAAATACTAGAATGAAAGATGTAAAATTGTCTTTATTCATCGATAACTTGATTGTATATATGGAAAATGCAAAAGAACCTATAAACTTTAGAATTAAGAAGTGAATTTAGCACAGTTGTTGAATCCAGGTTCATTAGATCTTTTGTGAACTGATCCCCTCACTGTATTTTTCCAGCATCATTTTCAGCCATCCTTTTAAAAAAATATTTTTTTAAGTTTATCTATTTAATTTTGAGAGAGGGACAGCATGAGAGGGGAGAAGAGGAGAGAGAGAGAGAGAGAGAGAGAGAGAGAGAGAGAGAGAGAGAGAGAGAATCCCAAGCAGGCTCCATGCTGCTAGCACAGAACCCAGTGCAGGGCTCGGACCCACGAACCATGAGATGGTGACTTAAGCTGAAACCAAGAGTCAGATGCTTAACTGATTGAGCCACCCAGGTGCATGCATTTTCAGCCATCCTTAAAGAGTGTCTCACATCTTCTTCCTTGCTCTGATAGTACTCCTTTGTGATAGTTGTACTGAACTTCTTTCATTTCCTCAAATGACCCATTCTCTTTAAGGTCATTTCATTGCTATTTCCTTTTCTAGAATTCTCATGTTCTGCTGACCCTTTTGCTCCATATTCAATTTAATAGTATGTGCTGATGTACGATTTACTCTCCTTTTTTTAATTTTAGTTGCTCATTTACCTCTTGTTAGATTGTTTTTGTTTTAAAGATTTTATTATTTTAAATTCTCTACACCCAACATGGGGCTTGAACTTGCAACCCCTAGATCAAGAGTCACATGCCCCACTGACAGAGCCAGCCAGGCACCCTATACCTCTTGGCTAGATTTGTATTCTGTCTTCATATCTTTCGCACCTCACCAAGTACTTGTTTCAAGGTGTGAATAAATATTTGTTGAGAGTTGTTACATGGTGGGGCACCTGTGTGGCTCAGTTGGTTGAGTGTCTGACTTCAGCTCAGGTCATGATCTCATGGTTTGTGAGTTCGAACCCCGCAGCAGGCTCTCTGCTTTCAGTGCGGATCCTGCTTCAGATCATCTGTACCCTTCTCTCTCTGTACCTCCCCCGCTCTCTCTCTCTCTCTCTCAAAAATAAAATAAAAACATTAAAAAAAAAGAAAAAGAAAGAAAGTTGCTTCAAAAGATGGTAAGATCTTTTGAAAATTATGACCCAGAAGAAAAGCAGGTTCCCTTTCTGTAGGTGTTTCTGTGGAAAGTCTGTCCTTTAAAAGTGAGAAACTGAAGGATTTGGATGGCATCTTATGCCATGGTAGGTCGTTATTAAATATAATATACTATAAATGGGCATTTACTCATATCAGCATAGTTTGTGCTTTCCATGGTCAGCAATAATTGATTATTTTCTTAATGAACCTACACCTGCTTTAGAATGTTTTATGAGAGTATTTCAGAAAAGTATGACCAATCAATTGGTGTTCTAATATCAGATAAAAACTGTTATTTATTTTTCAAAATTTTCAAGAACTTATTTCAAGCAAAGCACGTTCTTCATATCATTACTCTCAGTAGCCATTGTGGTTTTTAGTATCTCAGTACCTCACATTTGAAATAAAATATATTAGCATGTATGTGTTAATGTAAAGTTAAAAATGTATATGATTATAAACTTTGTGCTAGTAATGATTATTTCCAAGGAGTGGGATCAGAAAGCACTTTCACTTTAATATGTTTTTAATATCTTAAAATAAAGACCATATAATTCTAACCAGTTAAAATATTTATTATAAAGATTTAAAGAGGGGTGCCTGTCTGGCTCAATTGGAAGAGTGTGCAACTCTTTCAGGGTTGTGAGTTTGAGTCCCACATCGGGTGTAGAGATTACTTAAATGAATAAAACTTAAAAAAAAAAGATAAAAATTTAAGCAATACTAATTGTAGAAAGTGAAAATTCATTTGGTTCTGTGTTATCAGAGGTAAATCTAGGTTACTTCTTTCCTTCCTTTTCTTCCTTCCTCCAGATACTGAGTTCACAGCTTAGAGTATCCATTTCCTGACTTTTCCCCTTAACATGCATGAAATTAACTTGTAGTATTATTTCCAGGGCCTGATTCAAGTTCTTTACATATGTTGCATGTATTGGCTGTACGGTGTGTGCATCATTCCTTTGTATAAACATTTATATTAATTTTGACTTTCCCCCTAGCAGGTTATGTTGTTACATACTTCTATATGTGTGCAATTAAAAAATACAGGGAATTATTTTCTTAGGATAGCTCTTAAATTTTTTTTAACGTTTATTTATTTTTGGAAGACAGACAGAGCATAAGTGGGGAAGGGGCAGAGAGAGAAGGAGACACAGAATCTGAAGCAGACTCCAGGCTCTGAGCTGTCAGCACAGAGCCTGATGAGAGGCTTGAACCCATAAACCATGAGATTGTGACCTGAGCCAAAGTCGGATGCTTAACTGGCTGAGCTACCCAGGCAGCCCTTAAGATAACTCTTAGAAGGGAATTACTGTCCCATAACCAGTAAGGAAATCGAATTAGTAATCAAAAATCTGCCAAAAAAACAAGAGTCCAGGGCCAGATGGCTTTCCAGAGGAATTCTACCAAACACTTAAGGAAGAGTTAACACCTATTCTCTTGAAGGTGTTCCAAAAAATAGAAATGGAAGGAAAACTTCCAAACTCTTTCTATGAAGCCAGAATTACCCTGATTCCAAAACCAGAGACCCCACTAAAAAGGAGAACTATAGACCAATTTCCCTGTGAGCATGGATGCAAAAATCCTCAACAAGATATTAGCCAACCGGATCCAACAATACATTAAAAAAATTGTTCACCACGACCAAGTGGGATTTATACCTGGGATGCAGGGCTGGTTCAATATCCACAAAATAATTAATGTGATTCATCACATCAATAAAAGAAAGGACAAGAACCATATGATTCTCTCAATAGATGCATAGAAAGCATTTGACAAAATACAGCAGCATCCTTTCTTGATAAAAACCCTCAAGAAAGTAGGGATAGAAGGAGCATACCTTGAGATCATAAAAGCCATGTATGAATGACCCAACGCTAATGTCATCCTCAATGGGGAAAAACTGAGAGCTTTCCCCCTAAGGTCAGGAATGAGACAGGGATGTCCACCCTTGCCACCGTTACTCAACATAGTATTGGAAGTCTTAGCCTCTGCAATCAGACAACACAAAGAAATAAAAGGCATCCAAATCGGCTAGGAGGAGGTCAAACTTGCACTCTTTGCAGGTGACATGGTACTCTATATGGAAAACCCAAAAGATTCCACCAAAAAACTGCTAGAATTGATTCATGAATTCAGCAAAGTTGCAGGATATAAAATCAATGCACAGAAATCGGTTGCATTCCTATACACCAACAATGAAGTGACAGAGAAATCAAGGAATCAATCCCATTTCCAGTTGCACAAAAAAACATAAAATACCTAGGAATAAATCTAACCAAAGAGGTGAAAATCTATACACTGAAAACTATAGAAAGCTTATGAAAGAAATTGAAGAAGACACAAAGAAATGGAAGAAGATCCCATGCTCCTCGATAGGAAGAACAAATATTGTTAAAATGTCAATACTACCCAAAGCAATATACATATTCAATGCAATCCCTATCAAAATAACACCAGAATTCTTCACAGAGCTAGAACAAATAATCCTAAAATTTGTATGGAACCAGAAAAGACCCCGAATAGCCAAAGCGATCTTGAAAAAGAAAACCAAAGCAGGAGGCATCACAATCCCAGACTTCAAGCTATACTACAAAGCTGTAACCATCAAGACAGTATGGTACTGGCACAAGAGCAGACACTCAGATCAGTGGAACAGAATAGAGAACCCAGAAATGGACCCACAAATGTATGGCCAACTAATCTTTGACAAAGCAGGAAAGAATATCCAATGGAATAAAGACAGTCTCGTCAGCAAGTGGTGCTGGGAAAACTAGACAGCGACATGCAGAAGAATGAACCTGGACCACTTTCTTACACCATACACAAAAAGAAACTGAAAATGGATGAAAGACCTCAATGTAAGACAGGAAGCCATCAAAATCCTCGAGGAGAAAGCAGGCAACAACCTCTTTGATCTTGGCCACAGCAACTTCTTGCTCAACACGTCTCCAGAGGCAAGGGAAACAAAAGCAAAAATGAACTACTGGGACCTCATCAAAATAGAAAGCTTCTGCACAGTGAAGGAAACAATCAGCAAAACTAAAAGGCAGCCTACAGAATGGGAGAAGATATTTGCAAATGACATATCAGATAAAGGGTTAGTATCCAAAATCTATAAAAAGCTCACCAAACTCCACACCCGAAAAACAAATAATCCAGTGAAGAAATGGGCAAAAGACATGAATAGACACTTCTCCAAAGAAGACATCCAGATGGCCAACCAACACATGAAAAAATGCTCCACATCACTCATCATCAGGGAAATACAACTCAAAACCACAATGAGATACCCCCTCACACCTGTCAGAATGGCTAACATTAACAACTCAGGCAACAACAGATGTTGGCGAGGATGCAGAGAAAGAGGATCTCTTTTGCATTGTTGGTGGGAATGCAGGCTCTCGAAACCAGTAGGGAGGTTCCTCCAAAAGTTAAAAATAGAACTATCCTGTGACCCAGCAATTGCACTACTAGGCATTTTTCCAAGGGGTACAGGTGTGCTGTTTCAAAGGGACACATGCACCCCCATATTTATGACAGCACTATCAACAATAGCCAAAGTATGGAAAGAGCCTAAATGTCCATCAACGGATGAATGGATAAAGAAGGTGTGGTATATCTATACAATGGAGTATTACTCAGCAATCAAGAAGAATGAAATCTTGCCATTTGCAACTATGTGCATGGTACTGGAGGGTATTATGCTAAGTTAGATTAGTCAGAGAAAAACAAAAATCCTATGACTTCACTCACATGAGGACTTTAAGAGAGAAAACAGATGAACATAAGGGAATGGAAACAAAAATAATGTAAAAACAGGGAGGGGGACGAAACAGAAGAGACTCATAAATATGGAGAACAAACTGAGGGTTATGGGAGGAGCTGTGGGAGGGGGAATGGGCTAAATGGGTAACGGGCACTAAGGAATCTACTCCTGAAATCATTGTTGCATTATATGCTAACTAATTTGGATGTAAATTAAAAAAAAATTAAAAATAAAATTAAAAAGAAGGGAATTCCTGGGTAAAGAATATATACGTGTAAAATTTTGATACATCTTGTAAAGTTGCTTCTCAGAGAGAGTATACCGACATCTGTACATGAAAATTCCTTTTTTCTCCAATTCTGTCCTTTACTGTCTATCTATTATGCATCTTTACAGTTTTTGCATATCTGATGGAGGAAAACCCTTTTCATTTGTAATTTTTTGGTCTTTGAGTGCTAGGAAGAGTAGAAAATCTTCACATTTTTGCTGTTTATTCTGATTAATACCTTGCTTATTTGTACCCTTTGCTCTTATTGATTGAGCTCTTGATTATTATTAGTGATATATTGTTATGGATATGTATCCTGTAAACCTCATATATAGTTTGCCATTTGTCATGTTATCTGATGAAATCTATCAGTCTTTAGTTTCATGCAAAGAAAATCTTTGCATATTTTATAACCATGTCTAACTTTAAATCTTGACTCTTCTTGAAAGTTGAATTTAATTTTTTTTGTTATTTGTTTTATTTTTATATTTTCTTGGTTGTTCCTTGACATCTTCTGATTTTCATGGTTTTTTGGGGAGTTTCTCCTTTATTAAGGTGTTTTTCCATACTATGATATATTTCTTTGGAATAATGGGACAGCAATCTAATCACCACTTTCTCTGCAGTGCTTTCCATAATTATGTGGAAAATGCGTAGTGACCCAAAATGTATTTATTCTGTATTTCACAAAAGAGGAACTAGAGCTCTACTTTTGTATAAAGTGTTTTTTAAAAATCATTTGTCAGTGACCAAATGAATAATGCTGTTTTTAACTGTAATAGAGCTTGTAACTGTATTAGAAGTTATATTAGCCTTGTATTCATGCTGTTTTCTTATTGGTTATGGAGAAAGATTATTTTAGTCTCAGACTTGAATCAGATTTCTTAGAAATGCAGATTAAATCTTATTCATTATCCTTAGGAGTCCAGTGTACTGAGTACCTGAACTTCTTCATATTGAGAATGTATTAGAACTAATTCTTATAAGCTAGGACCTTTTTTCTGAGAGTAGAAGGACTCTGGAGATAGAAGTTTCCTCGAGTGTCTATGAGCCAAAGTTCTCTCATCCACAATACTGGGTAGCCAATTTGGTTTATTTCTTCTGGGTTATTTATACTTATCACTGGAAAGGTACTATTATTTTTTGTTCTGCTATAAGGAATTTACAATTTCACATCTCAAAATATTTAAGGGTTTAAAAAGAACCCGAAGATCCAACCCAGTTTTTCCTAGTGGAAGGTAAATTCCAGGTATTTTCTGAAACTTATAATATTATAAACAGACCACCAGGCAGTCAAAAATACTAATCATTGCTGGTTTTTTATGCTATGAATGGCTAAAGTTATTTTTCTAGAAACAAACATGCAGGGTAATTCTAAAGTTAAACTGTTTTCATTTGCTTATTTTTGTAAATTTTCAGAGTACTTTTTCATAAGGTACAACCACCAGTTTCATCCTTTTCGAATGACTTAAATGTGCTTTTTGATCACATTCAAAGAAGAGCTGTTTGATTTTTCAGCTGTGTGAATTCAGAAATTTTGATTAACTTCACCAGAAGGATTTGCTATAATTTTTTTTTTTTTGTTTTGCTGTAAAATTCTAACTTCAAACAAATAAATCCTGTTAACACGCACACAGACGCACAGAATCTGTTCAACCAAGACACCGGCAGCCTTCCAAAAGTAGGCCAACTGACATTTGCTCATAGTCATCACCAGTACTTTGCAAAGAGGAAACAGGCTTATTGACATTTTAAATGGCCAAACTATGAGATTTAAGGCCTCCCTAATGTTTTCTGCTCTAATTATTTCTCAGTTTGCCTTGTGTATTCTTTTTTAATAACACCTCATCTTTTTCGTTGGGGCCTTTACTACTTGGAATCATTTAGGTTTTTACAAAATTTTGCTAAACCTGTGATTTAGGTAAATTATGACTGGAAATATATATTCCTCTTAAATTTCTTTAATTGTTTTGGTCGGAGAAACAGTTTCCAGGAGAGAATATCTGTTTTAGAAGTGCTGCTTTTTTGGTTTTTTAGTTTTTGTGATGTCATGGTGTTGAATTTGAGACATTGATCTAAGAGTATTCTCAGTTTATATCTATTTGAACCCAGTAATTAAAGATTTCTCCTATGAGGGCTATAGTGAGAGGGAAGTGTACTAAATAGAAAAGATAGGAAGTAAATTTATAAATGAGTGAATAATAATGCTTGATATTTTTCAGATGAAATTCTAGGTTGATTATATACATTATCATCACTTTACCACTAGTCTGGAAAGGTGAGTACCATTACCCTGTTTGATAGGTAAGGAGACTTAGAGCTCAAAGTTGGTAAGTGGCTGGCATAAAGACATATAGCTGATGGGTGGTGGAACTGGAATTAGAACTTTAAAGCTTGGCCTCTTAATCATTAGGCCTCACTGTCTCCATGTTTACAGGGCAACACTTTTACCAAATTCAGGTGTTTCTAGGTTATGCTTCTGACTGAAGAAATCAAATAGTTGTGTATTCATTGACATGCGTAAAAAGTAGCTGTTTCTCTGTATTTCTTCCATTTTGAAAATTTAAAGTATCTTCAGTTGTTTTAGTGTCTTCATTGTATTTGGAGTCCTTGGTTGTTTAGTCTAAGGGTGAAGAGCAATTAAAAGAGTCAATCTGGGCATCAATATATAGAAAAGCCATTATCCTACATAACTACATTTAAAATTTTAAGCTGTCAGGATAAAGTATGTCACAGAAACAGCTGTAGTCTATTCAAGTTACATTCACCTTAAATTAAATCAACTGTTGAAAAGAAATGTTGGTTTCTTTTTATAGGACTTGGTATAAACTACTAAAAGTACATCAAAAGGGTTAGTGACGGATATCTTGAATCAGATAAAAACAAAGGTGTAACACGAAGCAACTAAATTACATGTGAGCTTAATGATTCTGACCCAAATAAACAGACTTGTAATGGAGATGCTGATGATTATCAGTGCAGCTTAAATGCTTTTTACTGTAGAGCTGTAAAGAAGAATGTGGGTGTCTTAGTGAATTGGACAAGTTGTGGTCTTGGAAATCTTTGTTCATTTATCATAACACATTCCTAGGTGTGAAAGTGAAAACTCATAATTTTCTAAGTATACTTATTGTAAAGTTAGCCTTTTATAAAATTCATCTTTATTGAGAAATAATTTACCTATAACACAACTTATGAATTTTGGGTATATAATTTGAGTTTTGCCAGATGGATGCAGTTATGGAACTACCACCACAATCAAAATACAAAGTCTTTCTTTCACTATAAAAAGTCCCCTTTTCCAATTCACACCCACTAAAATGGCTTACATACAAGGAGAGGTAATAACAAGTGTTGGTGAGGATGTGGACTAATTGGAACTCTCGTATGTTATTTATTAGAATGTTAAGATAGTACAACCACTGGAAAACAGCTTGGCGGTTCCTTAAAATATTAAATATGGAGTTACCATTAACCCAGCAATTCTACTTCTAGGCATGTAGCCAATAAAAATGAAAACATACATCTATAGAAATTTGTAAATGAATATTTATAGCAGCGTTATTTGTAATAGCCAAAAAGTGGAAACAACCTAAATGTCTATCAGCTGATAAAGAAAATGTGGTATAACCATACAATGGAGTATTATTTGGCCATGAATAAATGATGTTGTGATATATACTGCAAGATGAACCTTGAAAACATCATGTTAAGTAAAAGAAAGCAGCTGCAAAAGGCCACAAATTGTTGATTCTGTCTATATGAAATATCCAGAATAGGCAAATCTGTAGACACAGAAAGCACATTAGTGGTTGCCTAGGATTAGGTGACTCTGAGAGTTTGGGGAACAACTGCTAATATACACAGGATTTCTCTTTGGGGGCTATGAAAATGTTCTACATTTTTTGATTAGTTGTTGGGGTACCTGGGTGACTCGGTTAAGCGTCTGGATCTTGGTTTCGGCTCAGGTCATGATCTTGCTGTTGGTGAGTTTGAGCCCTGCATTGGGCTTTGTGCTGATAGCACAGAACCTGCTTGGGATTCTCTTTCCCTGTCTCTCTCTGCCCCTCCCTTGCTCACTCTGTCTCTCTCTCTCAAAATAAATAAACTTAAAAAAAAATTGTGGTGATGGTTGCACAACTGTAAATATACTAGAAACCATTGAATTGTACACATTAAATTGGTGAAATATATTTATGTGAATTATATATGTATATATTTTTAAAGGCTTTTTAAAGTGTATTTTTGAGAGAGAGTGTGAGAGAGTACGCACAAGTGGGGGAGGGACAGAGAGAGAGGGAGACACAGAATCTGAAGCAGGCTCCAGGCTCTGCACTTACAGCAGAGAGCCTGATGCGGGGCTTGAACTCACTAACCGTGACATCATGACCTGAGCTGAAGTCAGATGCTTAACTGACTGAGCCACTCAGGTGCCCCTGAATTATATATTTTTAAATGTTTATTTATTTATTTTAAGAAAGAGTGAGAGAGTGTATGTGCACACACAAGCAGGGGAGGAGCAGAGAGAGAGGGAGACAGAGAATCCCAGGCAGGCTCTGTGCTGACGCGGGGCTCCATCCCACCACTGTGCGATCATGACCCGAGTTGAAATCAAGAATTGGATGGTTAACTGACTGAGCAACCCAGGTGCCTCTATGTGAATTATATTTAATAAAGTTGTTTATAATAAAATTCCCCTTTAAAAAAAATTTTTTTAACATTTATTTGTTATTGAGAGACAGAGAGAGTGAGCAGGGGAGGGGTAGAGAGAGGGGGAGACACAGAATCTAAAGTAGGCTCCAGGCTCTGTCAGCTGTCAGCACAGAGCCCAAAGCAGGGCTCGAACTCACGATCTGTGAGATCATGACCTGAGCCGAAGTCAGTCACCTAACCAACTGAGCCACCCAGGCACCCCTATAACAAAATTCCTCTTGTGCCCCTTACCTCCCCGCACCTGGAACACCAGCAATGACTAATAGAATTTATGTCACTGTTGTTTCTGCCTTTCTAGAATTTGAAAAAATGGAATATGTAACATTTATATGTGCTTGGTTTCTTTCACTTCACATAATGCTTTTGAGAATCATCTATGTTGTTGTTTCAGTTGTTCATTCCCTTAAAAAAAAATCTGAATAGTGTTCCATTGTCCAGATATACTAGTTTGTTTTTTCTTTCACCAGTGAATGGGTGTTTGGATTGTTTCCAGTTTTGTCTCATGCATAAATCTTCTCTGAATAGTTGCTTGGAGATACATGTTTTAATTTCTCTTGAGTAAGAGTAAGATTACTAGGTCATATAGGAAGTGTAGGTTTATCTTTGTAGAAAATTGCCCAGCTGTTTTCCAAAGTGACTATACTGTTTTGCATTCCTACCAGCAGTGTTCCAGTTATCCTAACGACTAATGATACTGATCTTTCTTGTGCATATTTGCCATTTTATTGTTTTTATAAAACTATTGAAATTTATTGCCATGTTTTAATAGTGTTGTTTTATTTAGTTGTAAGAGTTCTGTATATAGTCTAGATACAGGTCCTTTTTTAGATGTATGTAAAATATGTACAAAAATTTTATTCCTTTGTGTGACTTACCTTAATGGGATTTTTTAAATAGACTACTTTTTTAGGGTATATTTCGGTTCACAGCAAAATTGAGCAGAAGGTACAGTGATTTCCCTTATATGCCCCATGTGCATATTCTCCCCTATTATCAACATCCTCCCACAGAAAGTACATTCAACTTTTCAGGAGCAAATTTTTTTTTTTTTTAAGTCTATTTACTTATTTTGAAAGAGAGAGAGAGAGAGAGCGCGAGAGAGAGCGCGAGCGTGCACGCTGGGGAAGGGCAGAGAGAAGGAGAGAGCGTCCAAACCAGGCTCCATGCTGACAGCTCTAACCCACAAACCATGAGATCATGATCTGAACTGAAACCAAGAGTCCACACTTAACCAACTGAGCCACCCAGGTGTCCCAAGAGCAAATATCTTTAATATTCAAAAGTTTTTACATTTTAAACTTCATTTTTAATTTCCAGTTTATTGAGTTTTTAAAAAATAGGTTGTGTTTGTTACGTTCTCTTTTTCATTCAGTTCAACACATTTCCTAGGTTGCCCTGTGATTTTGTCCTTGACCTATGGTTAGTTAAAAGGATGTTATTTTGTTTTTAAATTTTGAGAGATTTTCCTGATGTTTTTCTATTACTGATATCTAATTTAATCCCCTGAGAAGACCTAGTTTATATGATTCCAATCCTGTTAAGTGTTTTGAGATTTGTGTTATGGCCCAGAATATGGTCTATCTTACTTCATTGATCTCTATCCTTAGGAGTTGTGTTCCTGCTTATTCTGTCAGCTGTAGAGAAAGGGTTGTTGAAATCTTCCATAATATTGTTTGGGTATTCTTGTAATGTTATCAGTTTTTGCTTTATGTATTTTGCTACTCTGTTATTAGGAGCAAAACTATTTAGGATGGTAAAAGTCCTCTTTGTGAATTGATCAGTTTATTGTTACTGAAATCCCTGGTAATATTCCTTGCTCTGAAATCTTCTTTTTCTGTTATTATTATAGACATTCTTGCTTTCATTTTTTAAAGTTTATTTATTTACTTATTTTGAGAGAGAGAGTGAGAGAACGTGCACAGGAGGGGCAGAGAGAGAGGGAGAGAGAGAGAATCCCAAGCCGGCTCAGCACTGTCAGTGCCAAGCTCAATGAAGGGCTTGAACTCACAAACCATGAACCTTGAGATCATGACCTGAGCTGAAATCAAGTGTCAGACGCTTAACCGACTGAGCCACCCAGGCGCCCCAGACATTCTTGCTTTCTTTAGAACTAGTGTTGGCATGACATATTTTTTTGTGATTTTTTTTACTTTTAATCTTTGGATTTCTTCATATGTAAAATGCATTTGAGGCGCCTGGGTGTCTCACTCGGTTGAGTGTCTGACTTTGGCTCAGGTCATGATCTCATGGCTCATGAGTTCTAGCCCTGCGTCAGGCTCTGTGCTGACAGCTTAGAGCCTGGAGCCTGTTTTGGATTCTGTGTCTCCCTCTCTTTCTGCCTCTCCCCTGCTTGTGCTCTCTCTTTCTCTCTCTCTCTCTCTCTCTCAAAATAAATAAACATTAAATTAAAAAAAATTTATATGTACAATGCATTTATGTAGGCAGCATAGAATTGGGGCTTACTTTCTTATCTACTATTTCATTGTCTTTTAATTAGGTCTTTAGACAATTTATTTTTTTTTTTTAATTTTTTTTTCAACGTTTATTTATTTTTGGGACAGAGAGAGACAGAGTATGAACGGGGGAGGGGCAGAGAGAGAGGGAGACACAGAATCGGAAACAGGCTCTAGGCTCTGAGCCATCAGCCCAGAGCCCGACGCGGGGCTCGAACTCATGGACCGCGAGATCGTGACCTGGCTGAAGTCGGACGCTTAACCGACTGCGCCACCCAGGCGCCCCTAGACAATTTACATTTAATGTGTATATCAGTGGGAATTGATTTAAATCTGTTAGTTTACTATTTTCTCTTTTTCATATGTGTTCATTGTTGTTCTTTCCCACTTTTTCTGTCTTCTTTTGGATTGGGTATTTTTATATCTCTACTTTATCTCCTTTGTTTATGTCTCTTTATCTTGTTTTTAGTGGTTCTTTAGGATTTATAGTATATATCTTTAACTCATCGCAGCCAATCTTCAAGTAATATAATGCCATTTCACATATTGTATAAAAATCTCAAAACAACAAAAAACCTTATTTAAAAATAGTCACATGACTTGAAGAGATATTTTTTCCAAAGAAGGTATAAAAATGGTCCGTAAGCACATGAAAAGATGCTCAATATCATTAGGGAAATGCAAATCAAAACCATGATGAGCTACTACTTCATATCCATTAGGATGGCATTATTAAAAAAAGGAAACAAAAAACCCCAGACAGTAACAAGTATTGATGAGGATGTGGAAAAATTGGAACTCATATGTTTAGTGTAGCCACTAAATAGTGTAGCCACTGTGGAAAGTGGTATGTGGTTTCTCAAAAACAGTGGATTTATGAAAAATTTTGGTTATTTATATAAATATTAAAAAAATAGAATATATATTTTTAAATAGACTATTTTCTTAATTAAAAATGTTTTTTAAATTTATATTTATTTATTTTTGAGAGTGAGAAAGACAGAGTGTGAGCAGGGGAGGGGCAAAGAGAGAGAGGGAGACACAGTATCTGAAACAGGCTCCAGGCTCTGAGCTGTCAGCACAGAGCCCGACACAGGGCTTGAACTCATGGACTGTGAGATCATGACCTGAGCCAAAGTTGGATGCCCAACTGACTGAGCCACCCAGGCACCCCTTAAATAGACTTTATTTTTTAAGAACAGTTTTAGATTTATAGAAAGATTGAGTGGAAAGTACAGACGGTTCCCATATATTTCCTGAAATGAGAGTTTCTATTGTTCTACATCCTTGCCAGCATTTGATGTTGTCAGTTTTGGATTTTGGCCATTCTACTAGCTGTGTAATGGTATCTCAGTTTAATTTGTTTTTCCCTAATCATGGATGATGTGAAGCAGAAGCAGCATCTTTTGATATGCTTATTTGCCATCTGTATGTCTTCTTTGTAAGGTATCTGTCAGGTCTTTAGCCCAGGATGTTTATTTTCTTATTGTTGAGTTCTAAGAGTATTCTGTATATTTTAGATAACAGCCCTTTATCATACACACACACACACGCACACACACACGTACATGTATATATGATATGTGATATATATCGTATGTAGTATTTTTCAAATATTTTTCCCCAGCCAGTGGCGTGTCTCATTCTTTTGACAGCATCGTCTTTCCCAGAGCATATTCAAAAGTATCTAGTATATTATTAACTTATCTAGTGTATTTTTTCACCTCAAATGCTGCATTTTTCATTTTTAGATGTGTGTGAGTGTATGTTTATCTATATGGCAAGATCTTCCATGTGTCTTTAACTTGCTCTCACTTTGCTCTCCTTTTTTGAATAAATGAAGTATTTTTCTGATAGTCTTTAAAAAAATGTTTATTTAAGAGAGAGGGAGAACATGCACACATGTGCACGTGAGCAGGGGAAGGGAAGAGAGAGAGAGAGGGAGAGAGAGAATCCCAAGCAGGCTCCACGCTTTCAGCACAGAGCCTGACATGGGACTTGATGCCATGAACTGTGAGATCATGACCTGAGCTGAAATCAAGTCATCGGACACTGACTGAGCCACCCTGGTGTCTCTCTCATAGCAGTTTAAATATCACTTTATTCTGTTGATTCATTTATCTCCTTATATGGGTCATATTTTTTTGCTTATTTGCATGTCTTGAAATATTTGTTTGGATGCCACACACTGAATTTTATGTTGCTCAGGGCTGGTGTTAGTATTCCTTTAAGTATTTTGGGGCTTTGTTTTGGGCTACCTGACTTAAGTTACTTGAATTTTTGCTTGATATGCCTGGAACAGCCTTTATTCTAAGACAGGGGTGTGCAAACCTTTTCTTAAAGGGCCAGATAAATATTTTAGACTTGTGGGCCATATAGTATCTGTCGGGACTATTCACCTCTGCCGTCATAGTGCAAAAGCAGCCATTGGTTGTACTTAAATAGATTAGAATGTTGGAACATTCATAGGGCTCCCTTGTCTCAAGGATTACTGGTCCTATGCTGCCTATTGTTCAATGTCTGGAAGCTGTCTTTCCATACATCTTATCTTTTTCAAGTTTCCAGCAGGAGGGTATATCTACTCCCTGTTACTTCATTATGGCTGGATGTGAAAGTTCAGCATTTTGCTTTAATTCTAAGTTTTAGATAGTTTTTCTTAAGATTGTTTAGAACAGCACCTGGTACATAGTAAAAGCTCCATGTGAATTTTGTAAATTAAGCAAAGAAATAAATTGGATTTGGATTTTTATTTGTAGGATAGTTTAAAATTTAATGTATCTTTAGAGAAGTTGAATCTCAGATCCTTTAAAAGTTGCCAGTATTATACAGGAATTTCTAGAGGTATTGTAGTCTTAATTGTGCTTTCTTCTCTCTGGTGCTAGATGTAGTAGCAAAAGAAAATGATAAAAACATCAAGGGATTCCTTTATTTCTTTTGATCTCATGAATAGGTAGAGGCGGCTTAAACTTTCCTTCCTCTTTTACTGTCACCAAGGGACTACTGTGATTCTTGGCTTTCAGAGAATGGCATCTTGTTTTGTTTTTTTTTTTTCTCCTTTGCTTGTGATGCTTTTAGTCTTAAAAACAAGAGGATTGAGCCTTTGTTGTTATCATTTGAAGTATCTTCTTGGCACCTACTGTTTATCCTAGGTTTCACTGAAAGTTTCCCTCTTGTTGCTGTTGCTGTGCCTTGCAGTTTTAATGTGTATATGGTTTTACTTTGGGAATATTTTTGAATTTCCATTATTTTCACTTGTGTAACATGAGAGAATCTATTTGAGGCCACATGCATTTATTCAGCTTTATATTTAACAGCAACAGCCTGTCACATGAACTAATCAAAACTCTAGTTTTAAGATGTGAAAAACAAAAATACAACTCTGGGTGTATGTGTGTAAGAGTGAGAAACACGAAGTTTAGGAGAATGGCTACCTGGTAGTGGGTGAGTGTCAGGGTATGAATCTATATAAGTAAATGGAAATTATTGGTAATATTTTACTTCTCATTTTTGGGTGATGGGTTCATAGGTGTTTAGTTTATTATTAAAACATACAGGAGAGGTTCAAGCGTTCACCATTGAAGAGAAATAAACCAACGATTATTAATGGTATAATTCTTTGCACTCATTGCCCTAGGTGGAGAGGAGAAAGAAGCAAGCAAAGAAACTGAATATGGCAGTCTTTACTGGGACAGAAATGGAAATCAGAAATGAGAATTACAAGTTTAGAGTAAAGAAGTACAAGGGCGGGTTATTTTTCTCTGTATGTATTTTGCCTTGAGAGATTTATTTTATTTTTGCATAAGGATACATTCCTTAATTTGTTAATGTTTTAAATTTAGTAGTATTAAATCAGTTCTTTGTTTTAAAAGTGTGTGTGTTTATGTATGTATATATGTGTGTATTTTTTCCCCTCTTTTTCTTTTATTTTCATGTAGAGCAGTGACTGCATGTATGGAGCTAACATCTGTTCTTGGTATTTTTATTAATATTATTGAAAAGACCAGTGCAGTATCATCTCAAATTAGTCTTTTGACCTGTATATCAACGTTTTAAATGTAAATAATATCCTTTTTAAACTTTTTTTATATGAAGTTTATTGTCAAATTGGTTTCCATACAAAAAACTTTTATTGTTTTAAATGTTTATTTATTTATTTTGAGAGAGAGTGTGCATGTGAGTGGGGGAGGGGCAGAGAGAAAGAGAGAGAGAGTGCGCATAACAGAGAATCCCAAGCAGGCTCCATGCTCAGCCTGGAGCCTGATGCAGGGCTCGATCCCACAACTGTGAGATCATGACCTGAGCTGATATCAAGAGTTGGATGCTCAACTGACTGAGCCACCCAGGTGCCCCAATATCCTTTTTAAACCTACCTCACAGAACTCTCATGAGGGTAAATGAAGTAAAGTGTAATTCTTTTGAAAGGTTTTACTTTTTTAAAAGTAATCTCTATACCCACTGTGAGCTCAAACTCACAACACTGAGATTAAGAGTCATATGCTCTTCTGACTGAGCCAGCCAGGCGCCCTAAGTAACGTGTAGTTGAAATTTTTTCTTCACTGATGGAAGTTGCTAAAATGAGCAGGTATCAAGAGGGAGTCCCATGACCTCCATTCCATTACTGACAGGAGAGAAAAAGTGGCTCTAGAATTCTTAGTGTCTTCCCCATCACCTCCTTCTCCTCTCACACTATACTCATAGTGTTGCCATCACTATCTGGAGACCATGGGAACTAAATTCCTCATGTCCTTTATTCTTGTGTTACTCAATTGCCATAAGAAGCTTAAAGATCATCTCTCATCCTTACACTCCTTCCATATAGCATTCACTTGCCAGATTTTTCAGATCTCTCTCTTAATTCCCCTTCTCCTTGCACTGCTCACCCCAGCTCCTGAAATTTTTTTACCAGGCCCTCTGGAAGTCATTGTTATCTGCAAAATCCCCTGTATCCTCAACCAACTTCTTTTGGAATGTTCTTTTCCTTTTTCCATGTTGCATTCTTTCTTGGTTATTACCTTTTTGGTTTTCAAAGATTAAATTTTTATTTTGTGGTTTTATGCATCACATTCCTGATGATAGCTAATGATGTTGAACATCTTTCATATGCTTACTTGAAATCCCTGTATCTGCTTGGGTGATAGCGTCTATTCATGTATTTTGCTAATTACTGTTGAATCTAGAGAGTTCTTTATGTATTCTAGATTCATGTCCTTTGTTGGATATATGATTTACAAATAACTTTCTTTCTATCTGTGGCTTTTTTCCCCATCATCTCAATTTAAATGAAGTCCAATTAATCATTTCTTTTCAAATGAAAGGATTCTTTCCTCAGGAATATTTTGGTACAGTAGTAGAGATCCATCTACACATTATTAACTTTGATACTCGGTATTTTGGTTCTTGTTTCTCAGATATTGTTATGCTTGGGGAAACTGGTGCTTATTCAACAAGGATTCTGTGTTATTCAAGATTTATTTCTCTGTAGTCTGCAAATCCTGAAAGGAACTAGATAAATCCCCAAAGTTTACTAGTTGATATAGTTGCTCCCTGGGTGGTGTAAGAGGCTTTACATCTCTCTATGAGTATATAATTACCTATCATGTAAAAAGACCAAGCCTGGTATTTGACCAGGATGAGGTAGTTTATAACTAAATACAAATTTTTGCAGTACCCTTTTTGGTTAATACAGTAGTAGTGTTTTTAATTTGTCTTAATTGTGCCTTGATTCTAAATACATTATTCTATCACTACTAATAGAGTTAGTCTAAATCATGCAAGTGTGGCATGATGCTCTTTGAAAAGTATTCTTGGTAATATAACTTGAAGTCTGGAATTGTGATGCTTCCATCTTTGCTTTTCTTTTTCAAGGTTGCTTTGGCTATTTAGGTTTTTTTGTGGTTGCATACAAATTTTAGGATTGTTTGTTCTAACTTTGTGAAAATGCTGTTGGTGTTTTGATAGGGATTGCATTAAATGTGTAGATTGCTTTGGGTAGTATAGACATTTTAACAGTATTTGTTCTTCCAGCCCATAAGCATGAAATGTCTCCATTTCTTTGTGTCCTCTTCTCTTTCTTTCATCAGTGTTTTGTAGTTTTCAGAGTACAAACCTCTTTGGTTAGGTTTATTCTTAGGTATCTTCTGGTTTTTGGTGCAGTTATGAGATTGATTCTTTAATTTCTCTTTCTACTGCTTCATTATTGGTGTGTAGAAATGTAACAGATTTATGTATGCTGATTTTGTATCCTGTGACTTTACTGAATTTGTGTATCAATTCTAGCAATTTTTTGGTGGAGTCTTTTGGGATTTCTGTATAGAGTATCATGCCATTTACAAATAACAAAAGTTTGATTTCTTACTTGCAATTTATTTCTTGCTGTTATCTGATTGTTACAGCTAGGACTTCCAGTACTATGTTAAGTAATAGTGGTGAGAGTGAACTCATTGAAACTACACTGTGTGTAGTGAGTCCTTAAACTAATAACTTTTTCATTTAGATACTAGTTTTTGTAAACATCTGTGTAGGAGCATATGGAAATAGAACTTTCTTTTTTAATTCAGTAGAAAAAATAAAAAGTATTCTTGGTGGGTATTTAATGTATAGGCTCTGACATGGTTATTGGAACATGGTATATTATAGTATTTTAGGGAAAAGAATAATATATTTTAAAAAGTTGACATTTATCCTTTTAACACTTTAGGTAGCTTCTCATACACAGAAATTTTTTGGGACTGAAAGTAGGCCTTTTTATTTTATTTTATTTTATTTTATTTTATTTTATTTTATTTTATTTTTTTAATGTTTGTTTATTTTTGATTGAGAGAGAGAGGGAGACAGAGGATCTGAGCAGACTCTGCTCAGAGCAGGGAGCCTGATGTGGGGCTTGAACTCAATAACTGTGAGATCATGATCTGAGCCAAAGTCAGATGCTTAACTGACTGAGCCACCCAGTTACCCTGAAAGTAGGCCTTTTAATACTAATTTTTGATAATTTATTTAGAAGATAGTTCCTCTTAAACAACATGACCTGGAGCTTCCTATTATAAGTTGTAGCCACTCAGAGCATAAAAGGATGATATAGGTAGTGATCAGAGTGTATGAACAACTTTGTTGCTTCTAATTTCTAGGTTGGAGTTCTTTACATCTTTCTTAGAGTTGTGGCTAAATGTGGCATTTTTTGAGGTACACTCCTAAGCTAATTATAGGATATCTATAGATACTTTGATAGACATACATGGAAACAACTTAAATGTTGGCCCTTTAAGATAATTTTTCCACCATGTTTAAAATTTTTTTTTTATTTTGGGATTTGAAGTCATATCCCAAAGAGTTTTCCTTCTTCTCCTTGTTTTTCTTCTTGAATTTATTCTATCATATACTTAATTGGATCATATTTCCTTGTATTGTCTCTGTCTTGTTCTCATCTTTTTTCTTAGTCTTTAAAATTTTTTTAGTTTATAAAAATGAATTACGTGTAGTTATACATGTATATTTCTTTGCAGGAATTCTATTTCTTTCTTTATTAGTGAAAATATTAACAATTGGTGTATGTGTTTCCAGGCTTTTTTCTAGGTGTGAATTTCTTTTTATTCTACTAGAGATTTATCAAGCTTATTGGATCACAGGATTGTTGCCTTTACATAATTCTGGAAAATTCTCTGCTTATCTCTTTGAATATCATATTTTTAGTTCTTTCTGTCCTTCTGTCATTGCCTTTATCATGTTCCACAAAGACATTTCTGTCAAGAATTCAACCAGGTGAACAACCTAGCTAGAAAACAGGCTAACCTTCACAAAAGGAAAAGAAACCCTCACCAGATACTTAGTTTTTTGTTTTTGTTTTTGCCTTAAATAGGAACTGAAAATTAAGAATGAACAGCATATGAGGATAACTAGTGGTTTAAAGAGCAAATATACTTGGGGTGCCTGAGTGGCTCAGTTAGTTGAGCATCTGACTTTTGATTTTAGCTCAGATCATGATCCCAGGGTCGTGGGACCAAGCCCCTCATCAGGCTCCGTACTGAGCATGGAAAGTGCTTAAGATATTCTCTCTGACTCTCTTTCTCTCTCTCTCTCTCCCTCTCCCTCCCTCTCCCTCTCCCTCTCCTCCCTCTGCCCCTCTCCCCTGCTCAGTGTGTGTGTGAGTGCTCTCGCGCGCGCGTGTGTGTGAGTGCTCTCGCGCGCGCGCGCGCGCGCGCGCGCGCGCTCTCTCTCTCTCTAAAAGAAAAAAAAAGGAAAAAAAAAGAAAAAGAACAATATACTGTTAGGAGAGTCTTGAATTATAGATGAAATACTGTATTATTTGAAGATAAATTTGTATTTTCCTGATAATGAGTGAAATAACTTAGACACATACTGCAGTTGTTAGAGCAAGAGAGAAAAGGAAAAGCAAAAGGCAAAAAACAACAAAACCAAATAAATGTAGTTCATCATACAATAGAAGGGATAAAATAGAATATTAAACAAGACTTAGTTAATCCAAAAGAAGACAGGACCTAGTTATATGCAGTCAATAAAAAATAAATGTTGAATATAAAGATACCAATACATTTAAGGTAATCAGGTGGTAAATTTATACTGTGTAGAAACTAATAATAAGAAAGCCAGAGTGGCTATATTAGTATTGGGTAAAGACTTTATTTAGAGACTTTATAAGAGCAAGTATTCCCAGGGATAAAGAGGGACATTTCATAAAGACGAAAAACATCAGTTCATTGGAAGACAGGACAGTCCTAAATGTGTATTCATTTAACAACAGAGGTTCTTTTTTTATTGAAATTTAAGTTTTATTTTTTAGAAATCACTCATTTACCTAGCTTTATTTATCTATTTATCTATTTATTTATTTAGAGTTTATTTTATTGAGAGGGGGAGGGACAGCGAGTGGGAGAGACAGAATCCCAAGCAGGCTGCTTGCTGTCAGTGCAGAGCCCAACACAGGGCTCTAACTCATGAACCATGAGATCATGATCTGAGCTAAGATCAAGACTTGGACGCTGAGCCAACTGAGCCACCCAGGTGCCCCTCATTTACCTAACTTTATTTTATTTTATTTTTAATATGAAATTTATTGTCAAATTTGTTTCCATACAACACCCAGTGCTCATCCCGAAAGGTGCCCTCCTCAATAACCCATCACCTGCCCTCCCCTCCCTCCCACCCCCCATCAACCCTCAGTTTGTTCCCAGTTTTTAAGAGTCTCTTATGCTTTGGCTGTCTCTCTCTCTAACCTCTTTTTTTTTTTTTCTTCCCCTCCCCCATGGACCTCTGCCAAGTTTCTCAGGATCCACATAAGAGTGAAAACATGGTATCTGTCTTTCTCTGTATGACTTATTTCACTTAGCATAACACTCTCCAGTTCCATCCACGTTGCTACAAAAGGCCATATTTCATTCTTTCTCATTGCCACATAGTATTCCATTGTGAATGGGAAAAGATATTTGCAAATGACATATCGGACAAAGGGCTAGTATCCAAAATCTATAAAGAGCTCACCAAACTCCACACCCGAAAAACAAGTAATCCAGTGAAGAAATGGGCAGAAAACATGAATAGACACTTCTCTAAAGAAGACATCCAGATGGCCAACAGGCACATGAAAAGATGCTCAACGTTGCTCCTCATCAGGGAAATACAAATCAAAACCACACTCAGATATCACCTCACAGCAGTCAGAGTGGCTAAAATGAACAAATCATTTACCTAGCTTTAAATGTCAAATAACCTTAGGACTTGAAAAAATTAGTCATCCTTTACAGGCAGAGTGTCAAGACCCCAAGGAGGGAACATTGTTTGCATATTTGGGTAACTTCAAAGAGGATGCTAGTGAGACAGAAAGGGTGAGGGGTGTTAAGAGACCGGTGAGAGAGAAATAAATGATGAACCAAAGGATGTAGGACTTGTAAACCATTATAAGTATTTTTGGCTTTTATTTTCCATCTCTGAATGAGTTGGGAAGCCACTAGAGGGTTTTGCAAATTAGATCAATCAGACTTGTACTTTTATAGCATCATACTCTGCTGTGTGGAGAATAGAGGGTACGGTGTAGGGCTTTATGTTATTCAGTTTTGGAAAATTGTTGTATTATCATTTTATTTATAATTTCCTTCTGTTTTTCTTATTCTCTTTTTTTGGAACTCTTACAAGTTAGATATTGGGCATCTATAACTTTCTTATTTAATTTTGCTTTTTATCTTTCATTTTCCATTTGTTCTAATTTTGGAGGAGGATTTCTTAAATTTATCTTCCATTCTGTCAAATTTAACTTAAATAACTTTTGGTTTCTGATTATATTGTAAATTATAACAGGTTTAGAAAAGTACATAAGACATATACAGTTTAACATATATAGCTTAAGATATACAGTGTAACATGAGTACCTTTTCAGCAACATGGAGGATAAGAACCACAACACTGTTAGCAAGCCCAAAGCCCCCAAGTGACTCATTCGAGTCAGTCTCCTTTCCTTCCTCTAAAGAAATCACCATTTTTGATTTTTATGGTGAATAGTTCCTTTCTTTGTTAAGCTACTGCAAATGTGCATCCCCTGAACACTATGGTTTTTGAACTTACATAGAATCATAGAGTATACATTCTTTTGCATGGCCTCTTATTTAGACATGTGTTTTCAAATGCCTTCATGTTGTTTTTGAAGCTATAGCTTACCAATTTCCATCACTGTAGAACAGGGTTTCTCAGCACTAATGACATATTTGCCAGAAAATTCTTTGTTGCGAAGGTCTTTCTTGCATAATTTTAGGTGTCTAGCAGCATTCCCTGGCTTCTACCTATTAGATGTCACTAGCACAACCTCCTTCTGTCCCCTTTGTGAACTCCCACTGCAGTATAGAGGCTGACATAGAGCAGGGGCTGACAGACATGGCCACAGCTGGTTCCCTGTTTTTTTTTTTTTTTTTTTTTAATAAAATTTCATGCAATACAACCATGTCTATATGTTCAAATATTGTCTAAGGCTGCTTTTGTGCTAAGTGGGCAAAGCTAAGTAGTTGTTTCAGAGACATCATCGCCCACAGGCCTGAGATATTTACTGTCTGTCCCATTAAGAAAAAGTATGATGACCCTGTGAAAGTTACCCACTGTATGAATGTATCATATTTGTCTGTTTTACTGTTAATGGACATTTCAGTTTTATCTGGTTTGAGACTGCAATGAATAATGTCCTCCTCTGCCCCTAGTCATGACAATCAGAAATGTCTCCTGGCATTGTCAAATCACCCCTGGTTGAGAACCAATGTGTTAGAGCACTCATTATACAGATTAATTAATTTGTTGATTGAACAAAATCCCAATCAAAACACTAGGGTGTTGAAGAAATTGACAAGTTGATTTAGTTTTGTTTTTTTTTTTTAATGTTTATTTTTGAGAGGGAGAGAGACACAGTGTGAGCAGGGAGGGGCAGAGAGAAGGAGACACAGAATCAGAAGCAGGCTCCAGGTTCTGAGCTGTCAACACAGAGCCCAATGCAGGGCTCGAACTCACGAACCATGAAATCATGACCTGAGCCAAAGTCAGATATTTAACTGACTGAGCCACCTCAGCACCTCAACAAGTTGATTTAGAATTTATGTGGAACTGCAAAGGACTTGGAGAAAAATAAGCTTGAGTTCTCCATCCCACTCCCTAAATCAGATTTCTCATTGTTAGCTAGAGTCTTTATAAATAATGCTGCTGGTTAATTCCTCTCTAACTATTGGTTTTATTTGTTTGCTTGTTTGATAAAGGCTTATTGTTGTATATCACCTTTAATTCCAAACTCTCTTTTTTAGGGTCCAAACTGGCCCAGTCCTAACTCATCAACTTTATTTTTTATTAGTCAATTGACAATAAATCCTTATCTAGTTAAACATATACATACTTTGGACTTCAGTCCTATGTTGATTCATTTGTATTTCTTGTGTCCATGTTTTTATTTTTTTTCCTCTCCTTATCCACATATTCTTATCCTTCATGGACCCCTAATTCCAATTTGATATTCTCCATGAAACTTTTCTTATCAACCAAGCAAAGATGATCTCTATGAGCTATTTGGTGCTTGAAAAGAGAACCTAATGCCTATCATTTAGTTTTCTTCTTCTTATTTCATGTGTGGTAGTTTTCTGAAGTCCATAAATTCCTATTGAGGAGGTATGACTTTAATAACACTACTTTTGTTTATCTCTTGCATTCTTTCAAATAGCTTATAGCACTGTGTGAAGCTCAACATTGTTTTTTAATAATTGCCTGCTATGTTTAGTTTATGGTGAAAGATTTGTGCTCTTCTGCCAACTTTTTAACATCAGCTCTCCCCTAGAATTCTTTCATTTTATCTTACTTTATTATAATAGCTGCCATTTATTAAGCACTTGCTATGTGTAGGTTAGGTAGAATCTCATTTATAGAAGTGGAGACTAAAGTTCAGAATTAAGGTTATAAAGCAATTAGTTGCAGAAATGAGTTTTGTGTGTTTCTGTGTGTCCACCTGTGTCTGACTTCAAATTCCATGCTCTATTTACTATATTATGTTCAAATCAAAATTTAGGACTAGAAAACATGTTCATTGGCCTTTGGATATTTTGCATTAAATCTTAACATGTTAAGCTAATTAAAATCAAGTCTTTAAGTGCATGCATATTTATATTTACACATTTGTAAATTTTTACATTTGTAAATAGATAATTCCTAAGCATCTTTAGATTTTTGGTAATGTGGTTTTGCTTCCTTTATTCTCATACTAGCCATATAATAGAATTTTCATCATGAACTTCCTCTTTACCTTTCTTACCTGAGTGTATTTGTTCTAAACTAAATGTACATTCTTTTCTGGTATATACAGAGTTTCTGTATTAATATAAACTGTGATGTAATGCCACATGTATGGTTTGAGACTAATTTTGCTTTTTAATGCTTTTTTTAACAAGTGTATTTATTTTTGAGAGAGAGAGAGAGAGAGAGAGAGCGCGCGTGCGCGTGCACAAGTAGGGGAGGGGCAGAGAGAGAGAGGAGACACAGAATCCGAAGCAGGCTCCAGACCCCGAGCTGTCAGTGCAAAGCTGGACATGTAGCTTGAGCTCACTAACCATGAGATCATGACCTGAGCCAAAGTCAGATGCTTAACCAACTGATCCACCCAGGTGCCCCAGGAGGAACATGAATTTTAAAAGCTTTTTTGGAAAATGAGCAAACAGTGTTTATTAAATTAAATACATCTAGCAATCCCACACATGTCTTTTGACTCAGCAGTTTCACGTTCGAAAGTCTACTTCATAGGAACAGAAGTATCAGTCAATACTGATATACTATATATTTACAAGAATGTTTATAGCAGACAGCCTGGATGCACACATTAAGAGGAATAGTCAAATAAATTATGTTGTGGGTGCACCATGGAATATTAGGAAGCTATGAAAAAGTGCATTAGATGTTGACCTGGAGGGATGTACATGATGCATTGAGTGAGGAAAATAAGATTCAGATGATATGTATACTGTGATCCCATTTTGTAAAACACATCTAAAAAAAATCTGTATTTAATATACATATGTTTTATTTGAAATGTGAAATATACATGTATACAATGACTGTGAATATGTAGGAAATTTATTATATTCATGATTAAGACTCAAGAACAATTGTAAATATTATTTGACTTTGATATGGGACTGTGCATGATCATGTTCACGTTTGTAGTTCAGCAATTCAAATGAAAGATTAGTTATCCTTTCTGAGGTTATTTTGCGTTTTAGGCAAACCTTTTTTCTAAAAAGTTTGAGGTAAAACTTGTTAAAAACCTTTATGTTGTAGCATTGGCCATCACTTCTAAAGTGGATATAATTAACATTTTGAGTAAAGTAGATTACTTTGTATTCTAATGCATATATATTCCAACTTCTTATTTTGAAAAACATCAAAGCCCCAGAAAGGTAGAAAGAGTGGGATAATAAACTCCTCTATACCTTTTTCCCTGAATAATTATAAATATTTTGGTCACATTTTAGATAAGAAAAAGGAAAAGCTCACTAGTCTTAACCATTCTAATTAACCATTATCAATGTTATGCACACAGTTTATTTCCTTTGCTACTGAACAAATTTCTCATTTGCTTCATATTTTTAATGCAGGTATAATTTACCAAAGAGAAATACATATATATTATAATGTAATCTGTTAAGTGTTTTGAAGAAAAATCAGAGTTAGGAGCCTGAACATGATTAGCGATGATCTTTCTGATTGGAAAATATTTAGCATGACCTAAAAAAAAAAAAAAGCATGCAAGTGACCTATGCACATAACTAGGGCATAACTTGGTATTTCTAAGCAGAGAGCAGAAAAGTGCAGCAATCCTGAGGCAGAAGTGTGCTTGGCATATTCCATTATGAGTGTACAAGACACAGAGGGGGTTAGGTCAAAGAGATACTGGCCCCATGGTAGGAGAGCAAATAGAAACTCAAGGATGTGAACAGTATTTTGTTTTGTTTTGTTTTGTTTTGTTTTGTTTTGTTTTGTTTTTTTACCAGAAAAGCAGATGAATGGATTCACCACACTAGAGTTGCCAGCAACAATCATAACTACATCAAGATTATTGAGTTGTTACATGTTACAGCACCTTGCTTAGTCCATTGCATTTATTATCTTTCTAAATCCTCACAGCAATCCTATGTGAGGTATTGGTATTTATCCTCACTTTACAGATGAAAGAATTAAAGCACTAAGGGATTAAATACATTAGCCTTTGCCAATAATTTTGTTTATTTTTCAGCAGGGAAGTTGATCCTAATTTTCTGGCAGTAGCTTTTTTCAGTGACCAATGGTAGCAAAGGAAGGAATTCTGGACTGTCTTTCAGGTTCACATGTGGCATTTAATAGCACAACAACTTGGTCGAGTTATTTAACCTCTCTTAATATCAGTTTACTCAGCTGTCAGATGGATGGTTTGTACTTTGTGTTTGTTAGGGTCTGAGGAGTCTCATCTGTGAAAGAGCCGCAAAGGCCAGATTATTATTATTATTTTTTTTAATATTTTTTTCAACGTTTATTTATTTTTGGGACAGAGAGAGAGACAGAGCATGAACAGGCGAGGGGCAGAGAGAGAGGGAGACACAGAATCGGAAACAGGCTCCAGGCTCTGAGCCATCAGCCCAGAGCCCGACGTGGGGCTCGAACTCACGGACCGCGAGATCGTGACCTGGCTGAAGTCGGATGCTTAACCGACTGCGCCACCCAGGTGCCCCATGGCCAGATTATTAAAGTGAAGCATGTGATGCCATTATTAAGGGATACTTCACATATCGAACACTTTAATTTATGGAGGAAGGTAATAAAGCTAGCTGTAATGAAAAAATGTGTTTAATACATTAAACTTTTTGAAACTGTGGAAGCTAAAATGTATTACACATATTTTGGATGTTTGAGGCAAATGACAAATATGTCTTTGGTGGTCATATTTAGATAAAATTGTTCAAGGTAATAAGATTTCTGTCCTGTTTATCTTCCTTGTGGTTGGTTGATGGAACCTGCAACCTCTGTATCTAGTTTCCTGTATCTATCTCCCTGCTCATCTCCAACTTCATCTCTGTCTTCTCTGTCTTAAAAAATTCCTTGCATTTTTCTCTTTTAGGTAAGATATAAATATGAGGATTACCCAGATTATACTGGAGATTATTTTGAAGCATAAAGTAGAAAATTTTGTAAGAAAATATAATTTTTTAGTGGGAAAAGATCCTGAAAGAATCTAAAATTACACACAATAAAATTTGACTATAAATGACAATAGAATCATATTTCTAGCTAAAATTTAGGTCTGCAGAATAATGACTGCAACTTGAAGCTCACATTGAGAGAATCTATAAGGAAAACTGGACATGGACAAACTGGTTGGATTAAATCTTTTCTAAAAGAAAATTATTTCAGTAAAATAAGAAAAAATGGAAGAGGCTTGGAAATGGTTTAATTAACTGATAAGATGAATTAAATTGTTCAATGGGATCTTTCTGTAAAATACATTCTCATTTAAATTTTATTAGTATTAGCATACTTTTGTGTAAGATCTTTATGTTCAAGGCATCATAGTAGAGTTGGAATATTTCATTATCACTTGGATTTGTATTTGCCTCTGGATCTGTTTTCGGATCCTTGCAAAAGTGGTTTCTGTTTGATTTCTTGAAATCTTTAAGGCTTATTTATGAGCTTAAACTCTTTGGTTTAAATGAGTTTATAATGGTATGTATGGTGGGGGATATTATTTAACATTTTCTGACATGCAAACTGTCTTGAATTTTGTTGAGGGAGAGGGGAGTTGTGACTTGGTGGGCAAGCCCATTTTCATTACTTTAATTGTGCGATTTATTAGGATTTTAAGCTTTTTATAAATGTTTTAGTGTTATAGGACAGAATTAAAAGGATTTAGAATAAAAGGAGTTTAACAAAAGGACTTTACAACAGGATTGCAATAGTTTTTATATTTGATGGATTTGGCTAGCCGCTTTTCATTTCAATCATCATGCTACATTCTGTTAAATGCTGTAGAACAGGTGTGTGTAACGTCATTCTCTCTATTGTACATGCAAATAAACACAATTTTATATATAAAAAGTTAATCCTCTACAATTTGGAGGATTACATTATGGGAGGGTGATGACTCCATTAGGCATCATGGAGAGTACATGCTCCTATTTATACTGCATGAAAAATCAGGTTAATAGCTATAGTGTTCATGAGATTGTAGAATTTTTATACTAACACTTTAAAAACTGTATTTCTTCAAACCATCTACAATGACATTATTTAAAGCAGAGTTAAGGTTTTGTTACTTAGTTTTCTAACTCCAAAATTAAAGTTTTGTTTTTTTTTTTTTTAAACTGAAAAACATGCCTCAAATAGATTTGGAGGTTCTGTTATTATTTGTTTGCTTATTGTTGACATTGGTCTTTTCTACTTGCATGGTTTTGGTAGTAGTTGCATTGGAGGTTATGCTTTTGGCAAGTTAAGGTTTTTAAAATTGTGTTGAGGGAGAGGGTTTAAAATTTTTGCTTGGCTGTCTTCTCTGAATATCCATGAAGAGTATAAGTCTTCAGTAAGTGTCAGGTGGCTGACCTTCTAGTGCAAAGTCGGGAGTACTTATGTAACCTGTTAGGTCAGCTGAAACCAATGGGAGTTCTTCTGTTTAGGTTTGAGAAATGCAAAACAATCAAACTATTCTTGCCAGTATTATTTGCATTTTAAAGACATGATGTTTCATTCTTCAGAATATCAAGTTGTTATGTATAACACAGGTACAAACTGTAAAGACCTTACAGAGACCAGGAAGCAGAAGTAAAATAGTTATTGTTAAAAGTGAAGGTGAAATATGTAGGAGTGAAGAATTAGGTTTGCATAGATGAAGTCAAGCTGTAATTAATTTGGAACATAAATATTGTGGGCTTTGGACCAGTTAATTGTTAACTTGTGCTTCACTCAAGTTACATTGTTAATTGTGAAATTTGATTTATTTGTTTAGCAGGGATAACAGCACATAATCCTTAGTAAATTAATCATTTATAAAGTTAGTTAACATATAATGTAATATTGGTTTCAGGAGTAGAATTTAGTGATTCCTCACTTACATATAACACCCAGTACTCACCCCAACGACTGCCTTCCTTAATGCCCATCACCCATTTAGCCTGTTGCCCACTCACCTCCCTCCAGCAATGTTCAATTTAAATATAGTTTTCTCTATATTTAAGTCTCTTATGGTTTACCTCCCTCTATTTTTATTTTACTTTATTTTTCCTTCCCTTCCCCTATGTCCATCTGTTTTGTTCCTTAAATTCCACATATGAGTGAAATAATAGATGTTTCTCTTTCTCTGACTTATTTTGCTTAGCATGATAACCTCTAGTTCTATCCGCATTGTTGCAGATGGGAAGATTTCATTCTTTTTGATCTTTGAGTAATATTCCATTGTGTTTGTGTATATGTGTGTGTGTGTGTGTGTATGTATATGTGTGTATATATATCATATGTGTATAAATATACATACATAATATATATGTACAATGCATATTGTCTATACATACATATATGTATATATATTCTTATATATATATATATACACACACACACATATACATACACACATATATGTATGTATATATTCACACACACGCCACATCTTTATCCATTCATCAGTTGATGGACATTTGGGCTCTTTTCATAATTTGTTATTGATAATGCTGCTATAAACAGGGCGCATGTGCCCCTTCAAATCAGTATTTTTGTATCCTTTGGATAAATACCTAGTAGTGCTATTGGTGAGTTGTAGGGTAGTTCTATTTAAAAATTTTTGAGGAACCTCCATACTGTTTTCCAGAGTTGGCTGCACCAGTTTGCATTCCCACCAACAGCACAAAATTTTTTTTGCATCCTCACCAACATCTGTTGCTTCCCAAGTTGTTAATTTTAGCCATTCTGACAAGTGTGAGGTAGTATCTCATTGTGGTTTTGATCTGTATTTGTCTGATGGTGAGTGATGTTGAGCATCTTTTCATGTATCTTTTAGCCATGTGGATGTCTTCTTTGGAAAAGTGTCTGTTCATGTCTTCTGCCCATTTGCTCTCTGGATAATTTGTTTTGGGTGTTGAGTTTGAGAAGTTCTTAATAGATTTTGGATAATAACCCTTTATCTAGTATGTCATTTGCAGGTATCTTCTCCCATTCTGTCAGCTGCCTTTCAGTTTTGTTGCTTGTTTCCTTTGCTGTGAAGAACTTTTTATCTTGATTAGGTCCCAGTATTTCATTTGTGCTTTCGTTTCCTTTGCCTCTGGAGACATGTTTAGTAAAAATTTGCTGTGGCTGAGAGGTTGCTGCCTGTTTTCTCCTTTAGGATTTTGATGGTTTCCTGTCTTATATTTAGATCTTTCATCCATTTTGAATTTATTTTTTTGTATGGTGTAAGAAAGTGGTCCAGTTTCATTCTTCTGCAAGACATACGTACTTTTTTGGGGCGCCTGGGTGGCGTAGTTGGTTAAGCGTCCGACTTCAGCCAGGTCACGACCTCGCGGTCCGTGAGTTCGAGCCCCGCGTCGGGCTCTGGGCTGATGGCTCAGAGCCTGGAGCCTGTTTCCGATTCTGTGTCTCCCTCTCTCTCTGCCCCTCGCCTGTTCATGCTCTGTCTCTCTCTGTCCCAAAAATAAAAATAAACGTTGAAAAAAAATTAAAAAAAAAAAGACATATGTACCTTTTTAAGGAGTAAAATCCAAATTATTTAATATTGTAGAAAAACATTTATAAAGCAATCCTAGCAAGGAGTTTTTTGAAATATTATGTATTTACAGGAAGTTGCAAAAATACTAGAGAAGGGTGCTGTGTACCTTTCACCTAATTTTTCCCACTGGTTACATCATATATAAGTATAGAATAATATGTTAACCAAGAAATCGACAGTGCTGGAATGTGTGCACATAGTTCCATGATGTTTGATCACAAGTGTAGATGGCTTTAACCACCACCACAAAAAAGATACAAATCTAGACCATCACTACAACGATTTCCTTCATGTTGTCTTCTTCCACCATCCCTAACTTTTGAGAACCATCAGTCTGCTCTCCATTTCTATAATAATTTTGTCATTTCAAGATTGTTACATACCTGGAATAACACAGTATGTGAAGTTTTGAGATTGGCTTTTTCACTTAGCACAATGTTCCTGAGTTATATTCGAGTTGTTCAGTGTATGAACAGTTTCATTTTTGTAATGATTAATATTACATGGTATAGAGATATCATTCACCTGTTGAATGACATCTGGGATGATTTCACTTTTTGGCTACTACAAATAAAACTACTATAAACATTTGTGTACAAGTTTGTTTGGAAATACGTTTTTATTTCTCTGGGATGAATGCCCAGTACTGTGATTGCTGGGATGTATGGTAAGTATATGTTTTGTTGTTTTTGTTGTTGTTAAAGAAAACATCAAACTCTTTTCTAGAGGGACTGTACTATTTTACATTTCCACTAGGAATTTATGAAAGATCTAGTTTCTCTACATCTTTGCCAACATTTGTCACTGTAATAATTTTCTCTTCTAGTTATTCTAATAGCTGTACAATTGTATCTCATTGTGGTCTTAATTTCCATTTTCTTGATGGCTGGTAATGTTGACAGTCTTTTCATCTGTATTATTTGCTACCCATATCTTTTCAGTGGAATATCTCATTTTTTTATTTAAAAATTTTTTTAATGTTTATTTTTGAGAGACAGAGAGAGATAGAGTGTGAGTGGGAGAGGGGCAGAGAGAGAGAGAGAGAGAGAGAGAGAGAGAGAGAGAATGAATCTGAAGCAGGCTTCAGGCTCTGGGCTGTCAGCACAGAGCCTGACACAGGGCTCAAACTCACAGGCTGTGAGATCATGACCTGAGCCAAAGGTGGATGCTTAACTGACTGAGCCACCCAGGTGCCCCTCAGTGGAATATCTCTTTATATCTTTGGCCCATTTTCTTTTCTTTTCTTTTTTTTTTTAATATATGAAATTTATTGTTAAATTGGTTTCCATACAACACCCAGTGCTCATCCCAAAAGGTGCCCTCCTCGTTACCCATCACCCACCCTCCCCTCCCTCCTACCCCCCATCAACCCTCAGTTTGTTCTCAGTTTTTAACAGTCTCTTATGTTTTGGCTCTCTCCCACTCTAACCTCTTTTTTTTTTTTTTTTCTTTCCCTTCCCCCATGGGTTTCTGTTAAGTTTCTTAGGATCCACATAAGAGTGAAACCATATGGTATCTGTCTTTCTCTGTATGGCTTATTTCACTTAGCATCACACTCTCCAGTTCCATCCACGTTGCTACAAAAGGCCATATTTCATTCTTTCTCATTGCCACGTAGTATTCTATTGTGTATATAAACCACAATTTCTTTATCCATTCATCAGTTGATGGACGTTTAGGCTCTTTCCATAATTTGGCCCATTTTCTAATAGGATTGTATGTTTTTTTTTAGCGTTGAGTTTGAGTTTATATATTGTGGATATGGGTTTTTTGTCAGACATGTGTTTTGTAAGTATTTTTTCCCCCAAAGTGTAGCTTTTTTTTTATTATTAAAAGTTTTTTGCTTGTTTTTAATTTTAAAGATTAAATCCAATTTATTGATTTTTTTTGGTCCTGTGAATCATACTTTTTATGTTGTGTATGTCTGAGACTCTTCTAGGTCCTGCAGGTTTTCTTCTAAATCTTCTTCTAAAAGCTACATAGTTTTACATATAAATCTATGATCTATTTTGAGTTAATTTTGGATAAGGTGTATGGTTTAGGTTAGGTTTTATTTTTTTCTTATGGATATCCATTTGCTCCAGGACTATTTGTAGAAAAGACAACTACTCTTCCTCCATTTAATTGCTGTTCCCCTTTATAAAAATCAATTGGCCATATTTATGGGTGCTTTTCTGTTCCCTTAATCTGTATATCTTATATCAATTATATATCTCCATTTATTTGGATTGTCATTCGTTTCTTTTGTCAGCATTTTGTAGTTTTCAGTATGTAAGTTCTACACATGTTTTGTTAGATTTATACCTGAGTATTTAATTTTAGAGCAATTATAAATGTAATTTTACTTTCTAAAGAAGTTTTTATTTAAATTCCAGTTAGTGTAATATTAGTTGCAGGTGTACAAATTGTTATTGTACCTTTAATCTCATTTTTCATACATTCATTGCTAGTAGATGGAAATAGCTGATTTTTCCCCCCAGCTTTATTAAGGTATTATTGACAAATTACATTACATATTGGTATAATTGAGGTATACATTACATTGAGGTATAATTGCCAAATTATATTACAAATTACATATATTTAGGATTACAATGTGATGTTTCGTGTATGTATATATCCTGAAATGATTACCACACTCAAACTAATTAATATAGCTATCATTTTACATAGTTACCGTTTTTTGTTTTTTTGTGTTGTTTTGGTGTGGTGAAAATAAAATCTACTCTGTTAGCAAAATTCAAGTATACAATATAATATTATTAGCTACAGTCACCATGCTGTACATCTCCAGGGTACATTCATCCTGCATGACTGAAACTCTGCACCTTTTGGCTAACATCTCGTCATTTCCCCCACTCCCCAATCCTCGTCAACCACCATTCTACTCTCTGCTTTTATAAGTTCAATTTTTGCAGATTCCACATTTATTTTTTTCAGTGTTATATATATATATATATATGTATATATATATATACACACAGTATATATATAATACATATAATTTATAATATTTAGTGTATAATAATATATATAATTTATAATATTCAGTATATGATAATATATAATATATAACTTATAATATTCAGTGTTATATATATAATTTATTGTCAAATTGGTTTCCATACAACACCCAGTGCTCATCTCAACAGGTGCCTCAATACCCCTCACCCACTTTCCCCTCTCCCCCAACCCCCATCAACCTTCAGTTTGTTCTCAGTATTTAAGAGTCTCTTATGGTTTGCCTCCTTCCCTCTCTGTAACTTTTTTCCCCACCCTTCCCTTCCCCCCCGGTCTTCTGTTAAGTTTCTCAGCATCCGCATAAGAGTGAAAACATATGGTTTCTGTCTTTCTCTGCCTGACTTATTTCACTTAGCATAACACTGTCCAGTTCTATCCACATGGCTGCAAATGGCCAGATTTCATTCTTTCTCATTGCCAAGTAGTATTCCATTGTATATATAAACCACATCTTCTGTATCCATTCGTCAATTGATGGACATTTAGGCTCTTTCCATAATTTGGCTATTGTTGAAAGCGCTGCTATAAACATTGGGGTACAAGTGCTCCTATGCATGAGCACTCCTGTATCCCTTGGGTAAATTCCTAGCAGTGCTATTGCTGGGTCATAGGGTAGATCTATTTTTAATTTTTTGAAGAACCTCCACACTGTTTTCCAGAGTGGCTGCACCAGTTTGCATTCTCACCAACAGTGCAAGAGGGTTCCCATTTCTCCACATCCTCTCCAGATCTAAAGTCTCCTGATTTGTTCATTTTAGCCACTCTGACTGGCGTGAAGTGGTATCTTAGTGTGGTTTTGATTTGTATTTCCCTGATGAGGAGCGATGTTGAGCATCTTTTCATGTGCCTGTTGGCCATCTGGATGTCTTCTTTAGAAAAGTGTCTATTCATATCTTCTGCCCATTTCTTCACTGGATTATTTGTTTTTTGGGTGTGGAGTTTGGTGAGTTCTTTATAGATTTTGGATACTAGCCCTTTGTTCGATATGTCATTTGCAAATATCTTTCCCCTTCCATCAGTTGCCTTTTAGTTTTGTTGTTTCCTTTGCAGTGCAGAAGCTTTTTATCTTCATGAGGTCCCAGTAGTTCATTTTTCCTTTTAATTCCTCTTGCCTTTGGAGATGTGTCAAGTAAGAAATTGCTGCGGCTGAGGTCAGGTTTTTTTCCTGCTTTCTCCTCTAGAGTTTTGATGGTTTCCTGTCTCACATTCAGGTCCTTTATCCATTTTGAGTTTATTTTTGTGAATGGTGTAAGAAAGAGGTCTAGTTTCATTCTTTGCAGATCCCACATTTAAATGGGATCATGCAATATTTGTTTTTCTTTGTCAGGCTTATTTCATTCAGCATAATATGCTCCAGGTACATCCACTATAGGATATCCTGTTTTATTTTTTTAATTTTAATTTTAATTTTAATTTTAATTTTAATTTTAATTATTTATTTTTAATTTACATCCAAGTTAGTTAGCATATAGTGCAATAATGTTTTCAGGAGTAGATCCCAGTGATTCATCTCTTATGTATAACATCCCAGTGCTCATTCCAAGTTTCTTTCTTAATGTTCCTTACCCGTTTCGTCCATCCCCCACCGGTAGCCCCTCCAGCAACCATCAGTTTGTTCTCTGTATTTAAGAGTCTCTTATGTTTTGTCCCCCTCCCTGTTTTTATATTCTTTTTGCTCCCCTTCCCTTATGTTTGTCTGTTTTGTCTCTTAAATTCCTCATATGAGTGAAGTCATATATTTGTCTTTCTCTAATTTGGCTTATCATAATACCCTCTAGTTCCATCCACGTAGTTGCAAATGGCCAAGATTTTATTCTTTTGATTGCTCAGTAATGCTCCATTGTGTGTGTGTGTGTGTGTGTGTGTGTGTGTGTATACACACACACCATTGTGTGTGTGTGTGTGTGTGTATATATATATATATACATACATACACATACCACATCTTTTTTATCTGTTCTTCTGTTGATGGACATTTGGGCTGTTTCCATACTTTAGCTATTGTTGATAGTGCTGCTATAAACATTGGGGTGCATGTGCCCCTTCGAAACAGCACACCTGTATCCCTTGGATAAATATCTAGTAGTGCAATTGCTGGGTTGTAGAAATAGTAGTGCAGCACACCCGTATTCCATGGATAAATATCTAGTAGTGCAATTGCTGGGTTCTAAGAAATAGTTGATTTTTGTATGTTGATCGTATCTCCTATAACTTTGCTGAACTAACTCACTAATTCGCTTCTTTTTTATTTTGTTATGTTTGATGTTGATTCTATGTGTCAGTCATATTATCAGCACATAGGGATTTTATTTCTTCCTTTCTTATCTGTATACTTTTTTTCTTTCCTTCTTGTCTTATTGCCTTGGCTAGAACTTCCAGTAGTATGTTAAATAGCAGTGGTGAGAATGGATATTCTTGCCTTGCTTCTGATTTTAGGGGGAAAGCATTCAGTTTATACGATGTTAGCTGGGGTTTTTTTTGATGTTATATAATACCTAGAGTAGCCACTGGAATTCTTGCTTCTGTAAACAACCTGTTTTTTTTCCATGGAGACTTGTAGAAACTTCTTGTTGTCAGTATCCTGAAACGATACACATCGGGGTTGATCCGTTCAATCAATTGTTCTAGACTCTCAAAGGGCTTATAAACTCATATACTTTTGTTCAGTGAAAATTTTTTTGAAACATTTCATAGATGATTTCTTCCTCTCTATTTTCTCTGTTTTTTTCCCTTTTCTCCTATTTATATTAGACTTTTGAGATTGCTCCTTTAACATTTCATGTGTGTGTGTGTAGATTATGCCATTTCCCTCTAGTTTTGTGTTTTTCCTCTCTGAGACATTTTCTCAGTTTTACCTTTGACTCTTGTGTTGAGTTTATTAAATAATCTATCTTGTTTTTTAATTTCCAGGAGTTCTCTTTTATTCTCCAAGAGTCCATTTTCATTGCATTCTTGTATTGTTCCATGCCTAAAATAGCTTCTCTTATATCTTAGAAATGATAGATAGATAGATAGATAGATAGATGTTTTTCTTCCTGTATAGAGTTAGCCACTTTGCAGATGATTGTTTTCCTTTTCCTTGTCTGCACATATTTATAAGTGACAAACTAAAAACCTGATTGAAAGTTCTGTGATGTGTTTGTCAATTTTTAATTTATTGTTTGGTGCTTTAGTTGTGCTCTTTGTTGGGGTCTTCTGACTGACAATGTCTTTTGGTCTTTTATTCATGGACTGACTTGTTAAATTCTCCAGAGAAAGCTTACAAACTCCTTTACAATCTCCTAACTGTATAAGGATAAATCTCAGGTATACCTGGTATAATCAGGTGTCAAGTAATTTGAGTCTCAGATTCTGTTTTTTTCTCCCAAGAGTAGCTTGAACTTTCACTGAGGACTGCTAAGTTAGTTATCACTTATCTAGTTCCAGTATTTGTTGATGTTATTATATAGTTTTTAACCCTGTTTGATTTAATATGCTTTCACTGGAATTTTCAGAACGGACAAAATGAAATGCATATCTTCAGTCTACCAGCTTATCTCAGAGAGTGAAATAAACACATACTGGTGTCTTCTGGCATTTGTCTCCTTATTTCAAAACAAAGCAAAATTTGGGGGGAAATTAACATGTTCATATGGTTTTAAAATTAAAAAGTATAAAGTATATAGACTATGAAAAACTTTTTTTCCCATTTTTGTTCTCTATCTTTTGCTTTTTCCATTCTCCCTCCCATTGGTGGCCATTAGATAAGATTTTGTATGTATCTTAGAGTGTGTGTGGATATGTTTATATGCAAATAAGTCTTTTTTCTCCATGTTATACAAAAAATGGGACAATATTTTGTATTTTTCTGCTATTATATATATATATATTTTGGATTTCATTCCATATTTTCATAGAGCATACATTTATTCTTTTACAGCTATAGGAAATACTTTGTTATATATTTAGAACTTACTAGTCCTCTGCTGTTACAAACAATGCTACAGTGAATAATTTTGTATACAAGTTACTTTCCTCATGGCTGAGTATATATGTAGAATTAAATCTTAGCAGTGATATTTCTCTATTGAAGGCTATTTGCATTTATAACTGATTGATATAACCAGAAAATTTTACAGAACTTTTGGATTTTTTTGAGAAGGTCTTATGTAAAGGTCAGTGTTTATAAGTATAATTTAAACATTTTTAATGGAAAATTTCTAATTTATTCAGAAGTAGTAAAAATAGTATATCAATCTCTAATCATCTATTACCCATCATTTTATGGCTAATCTTATTTCATTAACATCTATTCCCCTTTATCCAGAAAATTGTGAACTATCCTCTCCCAGATATCATGCCAGCTTATTGGTTAATATTTTATTATTTATTTCCAAAAGATAAGGAATCTTAAAATTATAACCATAATACCATTATCACTTCTGAAAATTAGCAAATTTCAATATAGTTTTAAGTGGAATTTCTCTCATGTGTGAGGTTGAGCATCTTTTTTTTTTTTTTTTGTGGTTCTGACTCCTGACTTTATTCTTCTGCTTGTTGCTGCTATTACATTGATTTTATATCCAGCAATATTATTGAACTCAACATTATTGAGTTCAATATTCTTATTATTGAACTCAATATTATTGAGTTAATTTATTGTTATTATCCTGTTTAGGACTTCCAGAATAGGGTTGAATAGAACATTTAATTGGATATCCTTGTGTTATTACTGAGTTTCATGGCAGTACTCTGAAAGCATTACCTATGATTTTGTTGTAGAATATTTTGTAAATAATCATTATTGGGACAAGAAAACAAGTTTTTTTGTTTTGTTCTCATCATGACTAGATGAATACAGGATAGTATATAGAATAGTGCAGAATAGAATGTTGTTTCTGCATCTGCTACATTGCTAATATAAGCAATTACATTAGTAGGTTTTGTAATGTGAAATTATAACTTGAGTAAATCCAACTTTGTTATGAGACTTTGTTTTTTCTCATATATTGCTACTCAGTTTACATTTTTAAAAAGGAATTTTGCATTTATGTATATTGATAATGGCCTATAATTTTATAATTTTTCTGGCCTGACCTACCTTTATTTAGTTTTGACATGAAAATTATACTAGTCTTAGGTAATTAGTTGGTGGAGTTGGAAGAGGTTTCTGATCTCATGGAGAATGTGTATAAGATTGAAGTTGGTGCCAGTTTTTTAAAAAAGATATTTTAAATGCTGGTTCCACTTTAAAAATAGTTATGTTTTACTTATAGCTGTTCTATTTTTGTTCAGTCAAGTGTATAAATTATGTCAATTTATAATGAATGTTTTGCTGTCTCTTCAGCTGTAAATAATTTGAGAGCATGAAGATAATGGAAAATATACAAGAATACTTCTCAAAGTTTTATTTTACATTTTATTTTATGTTCTTTATCAGGTACTCAAAAGTGTGACAACTTTGCTGAAAAAAGGCCCCTCCTTGGTGTTTGTAAGAGCACTGGATCTTCTGGGTAAGGAAATTAAAAAAATTCTTTGAACCACTATTAAAAGTTTATATTGTTATTCCAGAGAGTGAATTTTGCTATCCTAAAATCTTTGTTACCATAAGACAATGCTCTTACAAGAGAGAAGAGAAAGGAATTAAAAACATATTTAGGGTTTCCTGTGGCTCAGGCCTTGTTATTTCCCTGCCTACTGTTTTCTCATATGCAGGGTGACAGTAGGAGACAAAAGAAAGCAAGTAATAGAACAGAATTCAGTTTTGAAATAAAAGATTAGCATCATTAAGGAAAATGTTTTTTAGTTTCTGTGTTTTTTTATTATAGTAACTTTTATGATGGCTTTCCACAGTGGAGACTAAACTAAAATGTGGGGAGACTTGAAACTGTTCTGGATGTTGGATATACTACCCTGACCACACATAGATCCTTTTGGAAAGGATGACAACCTTTATTGAGTATTTAAGTAAATTCTCTGTTGAATCATTGGCTAAGCTACATAGACACAGGGGCAACTCCAGGAAACTAGGCTTTAAAATAACAAGAATTAAAGAAAAGCAGAGCAGAGCAGAGACATTAGTAGCTGCGCATTGTGGAGGAAGACAGATTTCTAGAGTTGTTATACCATATATTCATATAATATGTTCTAAGAACTAAATGAGTTGTGTTTCTAAAGTTAAAGAAAGCATGGTAACAATGACTCAACAGATAAAGGATTTCAGTAAGGAGTTAGAAATTATAGAAAACCAAATGGGAATCCTGGAGTTGAGAAGATGCAAAAAGTGAGATGATAATCTGGCTAGAGGAACTCAATACTATATTGAAGCCAGCGTGAGAATTAGGGCACTGATGTGTTGACAAAGGTGCTGAAAAAGAATGGGTGTCACAGAGAAGAAGATAAGCTGCTGTGCTGGAGGGAAACTTTGTTGATTTCAGTTTTCCTGATGTTTGGCCCTTTAAGTTCAAGTGCATGTAGACCTGTGGAAACTCCACAGAAAGATGTATTCGTAGAAGGCATTTGCCTACCTGCTGGGTTGGGTTTGCAGTTCTTGAAAGGTTTTCCATTCCTTATCAACCCTGCTAACTGTATGATTAAGGAGATTGTTTTTGTTTTTACAAGATTCATTTATTGAGGGATCATTTTATAAAAAAAAAAGTAAGACAAAAAGGAAGAGTAAGGTGATTATATGTAATTGGTGATGAGGTCATTTATTGAGGGTTGAATTTAATGGTATGGGAGTCATATTAGTTAGGGTTCTCCCTAGAAACAAAACCAGTATCATGTGGGATATATGTGTGTGTATGTTTATGGTGAGAGAGAGAGAGACAGAGACAGAGAAAGAGAGAAAGAGGGAAGGAGAGAGATTGAGATTTCAAGAAATTGGCTCATGATTGTGAAGGCTGGCAAGTCCAAAATTTAGACACTGAGGGAGGAGTTGCAATTTCAGTCCAAAGATAGAATTCTTTTTTCCCCCAAGGAGGTCAGTTTTTTGTTTTGTTTTTGTTTTTTCATATTAAGACTTTCAACTGACTGGATAAAGCACACTCACATTATAGAGCATAATCTGCTTAAGAATCAAACTTTACTGATTTAAATATTAATCTTACGTAAAACTACCTTGACAGAAACATCTAGAATATTATTTGGCCAAATCTGGTTATTGTGGCCTAGCCACATTGACACAAAATTAATCACCACAGGGGCAATGAATGTAGTCCTGATTAAAATAGAATTTGCCTATTTAAGAAAATATATCTATTGTAGACATTTATTTTTCTCTTCTCATTTCTGCTCCTTAAATTATTTCACAGTAGAGGAATCATTCTAGCAAGAGACTTCTATATCATTTGCTGGGTGGTTTTAAGAGTGGTTATTGATGAATAAATGCAAAGATACTTTTGAATTAAGTTCACAAGTCATTTCATGGACTGTAACTTCTGTAACTTCTAGGGTGTCTTGTTATTATATATAAGCTTTCTCTTGCCTGCATGCTGTCTTTTTTCTCTCTTGTTTTATACCTTTCTTTCTAATGGAAGATGATGGCAGGAAATACTCATTTTGTTTTCACTTATTTGCTGATCTGATTATAATAAACAACTGTATGTAGCATCTTTGTCAGAATGTTTATTGTCTCAAGGACATTTCCACATAGGATTGTCTTGTGTTTCTTGCAAGTGTTGCATTATGCTTGCTGGTGAATAGAATTTTCTCTCTGAGCTAGTGCTTTGTGAATATGTACACATTTTAAGAGTTAATTCTAAGTGTGCAGTGGGTTAGAAGATGGTGATGTTGAACAGATTAGACACTTTTTAATAACTCCAAAGTTGAATATAATAACGAGTCTAATTATAGGTCAATTCTTTTAAAATCTGTTTCCCAGATTCTGGGATTTAGAAAAAAGTTATAACTCAAAATTTTTATGAGGCATATGCTTGTTGACTATGCTATTATAGCACTGGGGAATGGAAAGCAAATGTTGAATGCCTACTATGTATCTAGTCTGTTACATATTTTCCATTATGTAACATCATTTAATCTTAAAACAAGACTGTGGAGGAGATTGTGCTATTCTCATTTTATACATGAAGAAACTGAAACTAAGTGAGATTCAGTCATAGTTAGTTGTGGACCCAGGCCTTTGCCCACTTGCCAGGTCTGTAGATGGAACATACCTTTGCATTTAGGGTGCCCTAACTTCTTGTTCATGCATCCAACCTTCCTATTCTCTGGCCAGTTATTTTTAGAGTTAATAATAGAATTATTTTAAAATTAGCAAATAAGTTACACACTTAAACAGTAACTTCTTTTTTATTTTTAAATTTTTTTTTTCAACGTTTATTTATTTTTTGGGGGACAGAGAGAGACAGAGCATGAACGGGGGAGGGGCAGAGAGAGAGGGAGACACAGAATCAGAAACAGGCTCCAGGCTCTGAGCCATCAGCCCAGAGCCCCGCGCGGGGCTCGAACTCATGGACCGCGAGATCGTGACCTGGCTGAAGTTGGACGCTTAACCGACTGTGCCACCCAGGCGCCCCAAACAGTAACTTCTTAGTAGAGTTTTTGTTATGTGCATATGTTGTCTCAGTATATTTCTGTAGAAGTGGAGTATACTTTTGTTGTTGATTTTACTTTTATTGTTTTAAATTTTTTTTTTCAACGTTTATTTATTTTTGGGACAGAGAGAGACAGAGCATGAACGGGGGAGGGGCAGAGAGAGAGGGAGACACAGAATCAGAAACAGGCTCCAGGCTCTGAGCCATCAGCCCAGAGCCTGACGCGGGGCTCGAACTCACAGACCGCGAGATCGTGACCTGGCTGAAGTCGGACGCTCAACCGACTGCGCCACCCAGGCGCCCCATACTTTTATTGTTTTAAACAGAGTGACACATACTGTTACATAGCTACTTAGCTGGAAGTTTTTCAGTGTAAAGGGACTGCCCTGATTTGTTTGTTTGTTTGTTTTAACACATTGTTTTATTAAATGCAGAGGGGATCTTCTTTGCATGATAGCAGGAACATGCAAAGCACATGGAGATTGGAAAATAGAAGTAGCTAATTTAAGAAATACATAAAAATTTTTTGTTGTTTTTATTATGTGCTACATTAATACACTGCATAACCTTCCAGAAGAGGTAGATGATCATAAATGAGTTATTTTTCATCAATCAGGAAAATGCTTCCTTAATCGATGTTCTCCAAACCACATTGCACTGTGGTTACCAAGGCCTAGAAATACTCTTATTTAATGAAGTGTAGTGCCAACTTTTGTCTAATGCAAAGTAATTTCAAGACAGGGCATGTTCCCTCCCCACCCATTCCAATTTTTTTTTTAAGTTTATTTATTTATTTTGAGAGAAAGAGTGAGTGTGTGCACAAGTGTGTGAGTGTGTGTGAGTGGGGGAGGAGCAAAGAGAGAGAGAGAGAGAGACAGACAGACAGAGAGAGGGAGAAAGAATCCCAAGCAGGCTCTGTGCTATCACTGTAGAGCCCCATGCAGGGCTCAATCTCCTGAACGATGAGATCATGACCTGAGCTGAAATCAAGAGTGGGATGCTCAACTGACTGAGCCACTCAGGTGCTCCCACCCCATTCCAATTTTAAATAAAGTAACAAAAATGGAAGGCACTTGAAAGGAGGGTATGAGTGTATCTAAGGTATAGTAGTCCCCCGTTTCCTAGGGGGAGTATGTTCCAAGACCCCCAGTGGATGCCTGAAACCATAGATAGTACCGAACCTTATATATACTGTTTTTTCCTGTACATACATACTCATGGTAAAGTTTAATTTATAAGTTAGGCACAATAAGAGATTTTTTTAAATTAATTTTTTTATTATGAAATTTATTGTCAAATTGGTTTCCATACAACACCCAGTGCTCATCCCAACAGGTACCCTCAATACCCATCACCACCCACCCTTCCCTCTCACCCCCCATGAACCCTCAGTTTGTTCTCAGTTTTTAGGAGTCTCTTATGTTTTGGCTCTCTCCCTCTCTAACCATTTTTTTTCCTCCCCCTCCCCCATGGTCTTCTGTTAAGTTTCTCAGGATCCACATAGGAGTGAAAACATATGGAGTCTGTCCTTCTCTGTATGACTTATTTCACTTAGCATAACACTCTCCAGTTCCATCCATGTTGCTACAAAAGACCATATTTCATTCTTTCTCATTGCCACGTAGTATTCCATTGTGTATATAAACCACACTTTCTTTATCCATTCATCAGTTGATGGACATTGAGGCTCTTTCCATAATTTAGCTATTGTTGAGAGTGCTGCTATAAACACTGGGGTACGGGGCGCCTGGGTGGCTCAGTTGGTTAAGCGTCCGACTTCAGGTCAGGTCACGATTTCACAGTCTGTGAGTTCGAGCCCCGCCTCGGGCTCTGTGGTGACAGCTCAGAACTTGGAGCCTGCTTCAGATTCTGTGTCTCCCTCTCTCTCTGCCCCTTCCCTGCTCATGTTCTGTCTCTCGCTGTCTCAAAAATAAATAAAAACATTAAAAAAAAAACCACTGGGGTACAAGTGCCCCTATTAGGCACAATAAGAGATTAACAACAATAATAAAATAGAACAGTTATAACAATATGCTGTAATAAAAGTTATGTAATGGTCTCTTTCTCTCAAAATATCTTATTATACTGTATTCACTCTTCTTGTGACAATGTGAGATGATAAAATACCTATGTGATGAGATGAAGTGAGGTGAATGAAGTAGGTGTTATGACGTAGTTAGGCTACTATTGACCTCTCATGGTACTTCAGAAGGAGGATCATCTGCTTCTGGACCGTGGTTGACCATGGGTAACACTGAAATCCAGAAAATGAAACTGTAGGTAAGGGTAGACTGCTGTAGTTTGAATTAAGAAACTCAAGTTTGGGGTGCCTGGCTGCCTGATTTGGTAGTGCATGCAACTCTTGATCTTGGGATCATGAGTTCGAGCCCCACGTTGGGTGTGGAGTTCACTTAAAAAAAATAAACTCAAGTTCATAGACATAAAGGTGGTTGATATAAGGAACCATTGAGGAAGGAAAAGGAAAAAACTGAACTAATGGAAAGGTAGGAGAATAATTAAAAGAGAAATGACTGAATCAAATGGAGATGGAGAAAGCCATACATTCATGCAGTGGCTGCTTGAGATACTGTCTAATGTCACATGCACCTTGAGAATGTTGACTTTATCTTGACTTTATTATCTTCTTGTTATTAAGCACAATGTCTTCTATCTAGTAGGCCCTCAAAATATTTATTTTTTAGTGAATAGATTTTAATAAGCTTGCTTTATAGTCATACTAGCCCTTTATTTGAATATTAGTAGCTCCAAAATATAGAAATCATTATTTATGATTGAGAAAATCTCAGGGGAAGGAAAAACAAAATAAGATAAAAACAGAGAGGGAGGCAAACCATAAGAGACTTTTTTTAAAAAAAATATTTTTTAAATGTTTATTTTTGAGAGAGAAAGAGACAGAGTGTGAGTGGGGGAGAGACAGAAAGAGAGGGAGACACAGAATCCAAAGCAGGCTCCAGGCTCTGAGCTGTCACCACAGAGCCTGACACAGGGCTTGAACCCATGGACTGCGAGATCATGACCTGAGCTGAAGTTGGACACTCAACCTACTAAACCACCCAGGTGCCCCAAGAGACTTAATACAGAGAACTGAGGGTTGCGGAAGGGAGGTGTGTGGGAGGATGGGCTAAATGGGTGATGGACATTAAGGAGGGCACTTGTTGGGATGAGTATTGGGTGTTATATGTAAGTGATGAATCAGTAAATTCTACCCCTGAAACCAATGCTACACTATATGTTAACTAAGTTGAATTTAAGTTAAAAAAAAAAAGTCTCTTAATCTGAGAAGCCATACATACTGCACCTGGGTTTTGATACCTTCTTCCAAACCAGTGGTGCACAGTCTTAAGACCTCCTCCTTCCCCCTGTGGAGATGTACAAGATGTGTCCATTGCCATCCATTTCTCTGGCAAATACTTTGTTGATAACCTGTTGCTATGGACATTGTCAGTTGCTTATACTGCTTATTAAATTCTTATGAAAAGTCAACAGCATTTTCTTTCGATTTGATTGGATTATAATTTTTTATTTTTATAAATTTATAGTGCCTTTTCAAGGAAGGGGTAATTGCTATGGAAATAATCCTAGTCTTCCTCATATTTTATCCTTTTTATATAAGTATGTTGTAGTTAGCCCACAGTTTTTTGTTTTATTTTATTATTTTTTAATGTTTATTTATTTTTGAGAGAGAAAGAGAGAATGAGCAGGGGAGGGGAAGAGAGAGAGGGAGACACAGAATCTGAAGCAGGCTCCAGGCTGTGTGCTGCCAGCACAGAGTCTGACGTGGGGCTCTAACTCACGAGCTGCGAGATCATGACCCAAGCCGAAATTGGATGCTCAACGGACTGAGCCACCCAGGCGTCCCTAGCCCACAGTTTTAAATTGCATTCATGACTATCACTAAAATATATATTTTGGTATTCTAGTAATTTTTAAATTATTATTATTGTTTGTGTGTATGTGTGTATGTGATTCCATAATAATTCCAGATAAGCCATTTAGGTTTTGGAGGGAGATTTTGGTGTAATAATATGAGGGGAGGAGAAGTACAGACAGTATACTACAGAATATACACTCTTTTAGGAAAACCAGAGTTCATTGTATACTGTATGCTAAATGGCTCCTAGAATGTAGCAAAAGAGTAACATTATTTAACAGCTGACTGCAGACCTTAAAGAATGTTTAATCATATAATACACTGTCATCACTTTATATACATTATATGGAATAGAGATATGTCCTTTATAATGACAGAATCATAGAAAATTGGAAGTGGAAAGAATGTTGAACATCACATAGTTTGTCTCCTGATAAAGATAAAGAAAATCTTGGGGCACCTGGGTGGCTTAGTCGGTTAAGTATCTGATTTTAGCTCTCAGGTCATGATCTCACTCTTTGTGAGATCGAGCCCCGCATTGGGCTCCGCACTCACAGTGTGGAGCCTGCTTGAGATTTTCTCTCTCTATGCCTTTCTCTCTGTGCAATTTGCACATTCTCTCTCTGTCTCAAAATAAAGAAATAAATTAAACAAACAAACAAAACAAAGCTGTCCCAGAGACTTCTATCATATATCCATTTGGTGGTGAGAAATTCTTGTAAGAGTGAGAAAATTTCCTCATTTCATTTGGTTTGGAATCCCTTATCTCTTATTAAATAGGCACTCTCTGGCCATATTTCCAAGATTGGATTTTAATAATCAGAAAAATTGAAATTTGGCAACCAAAGACATGTAAAAAACATAAAATACCTGTTTTTATCTTAAATTCACCTTGAAAAAAGCAAAGTAAGTTAGCTATATATAAGACTAAAGTCTTAATTTAAAAATTAAGGACTGTTCATTGAATATAATACAGTTAGTTCAAAGGATTAATTTTTTGCAGTTTTTTTTTTTTTTTTTACAGACTGCCAAAGAGTCATCTTGGATTGGCAGGATTCCATGGGATGGGTGTTTGGTAGCCACTGCCTGAAAGCAGTAGTTATTTGGGTAGAAGTTAAGCACAGTTTCAGTGTCCTGAAGTGTCACTGAAGAGACTTTATTTCATGTTGTGTCTAAAGTAAATAAAAGTTCTGTTAATTAGAAGTAGAAGGGAGATTGCTTGGGATAATAGGTATGCAATGTTTCTTTTTGTTGTGAAATGTCACCAATGATTTTACGTGTGATACTATGTATTTTGAGTTTTGACTAATTTTCATCCTATTGTGTTCATGAGGAATGAGGAAATCACATTTGGGGCTGGTATTGCTTCTGCAGACACAAAAGAGAGATTTATACTAGTCTTCCAGTCTTTGATGTTTTTTTAATACATGCGCTTTCCAAGCAGTTCCTTGGCCTTCTTTCAAGCACAACTCTTTCACTTGCCCATCTCTCTGGTATTTTTCCCTCCTGTGGGTGTTCTGCATTTTCTTCTAGTTCTCTGCATGGCCCTCTGGCTCTCTTTACTGCTTTCAAAGAATGGGCTTTTACGTAAAAATCTTTGACATATCACTAATCAGAGCTGCCACGTTGGCATAGCGGTTTTTAATGCAATCAGTCTGTATAGTAGGGTATCGAATATCATGGATTGTTCATGAGCCTCTGGACTTTAGTATTTATTATCTAGAGTATGCCCTATTCATCTAATTGTAGATGTAATGAAATCTTAAAGAAATAAGATGACATTACTATTACTTATATCTTATAATGACATTAGAAGATGACATTACATTACAGTGCTTTCTCTCATGGACTTAGAGATATACTTTATATATCTTGAAATGTTACACTGCCTTTAGTAAACAAAAGTCATTAGCATGAATGTTAATTATGCAACATTTACCAAGTTCACTTACTTAAAGCAAATTTTTAATTTTCCCATGGGGGAAGGAAGAGAGCCAGGATACTACATACTTGACTCACACTTATAAAGTTTTAAAACACATGCTGGGCAAATCTGTAAACTGAGACACATATTATTATGTTATATTTTAACCCGGGAAAGTTTTTAAAATGTATTTATTTCAAAAAAATAGTATCTGAACTATGGACACTCCTAAGTGGTGTGTTGTAAGGTCATATTTACAGATACTGCTGTATATTTCCTTGTGATCCTGAAATTGGCACAAATCTCAAATGGCCCACCAAAATGGATGTATGTAAGTGACCAAACCAAAGGAAAGTTGGCTTAGTTTTTAGAAAGAACTTCCTTATTTGCTATTATATGCTATATGTATTCCTCAAAACCTGTTTTGTTAGGGTCTTGCCTAGAAACAGACTCAAATTGGATATTTTGAGGAAAGTTACAGTGAACCATGCGGGAGCTGAGACCTTTTACCATTTTCAGACAAGGGGAGAGAGCCATTAGCAGAGCCTGAAAAGGGAGCCCTGTCAGGAGGGTCACATACAGAAGCAGTGGCCTCTGGTGGAAGGATTTGGTAGAGATAGAGCAGTCAGAGGTGTACCAATTTTACTCTCTTTTCTCTAGATGGCTCCCTCAGGCTGAACCCAGCCAGAAGCCAGAGGCTGGGTTCTGAAGGTTCAGAGAGCCCATTTAGCAACCTCTATAGTGTGGGTCAATCTCCCAAGGCAGGAAGCAGGGTGCAGAGAATATAAAGTGTATTTGGAGGAGCAGAACGCTTACATTCAGCAAAATTTCATACTAAAGCAGAGTTTATGGGGAAAACAAGTGCGGAGGAAATTTATGCCATGTTGTAATCAGAGCAATAATCCTGATTCAAAATCAGAACTATTAAAAAGAAAGGTTAATGCCAATAAAAATTACTAGTAAATAAAGAATTTTACCTAGAAAGGAGAGTGAAGATACCTTGTTGGAACGGGGGTATAAGGAAGAGTTGAGATAGGTTAGCGAAGAAAGAGCAAAATGGACAACGATCAGATAGAAACAAGCTCTAAGTACATTGTAGCCCGAGCACATGGTTAAACTGAGCCATAAAGAACCTGATTCCTCCTGGTTTTATGCATTCAATTGAGCCAGCGTATTCAATTGCTGTTATGTTGTAGCATAAAAAATTAAAATACTGTCAGTTTTATTTATTAATACAACTTCCTTGATATACTGACATAACTCTCCGTTTAGAATTATAAATTGTAGCAAAAAAAAACCTGTAATGTGTGTGCACACACTTTTAAATGGCTTTATTGAAGTATAACTGACGTAAAATAACCTATATATACTTAAAGTGTACAATTTTGTGTTTGACATATATATACACTTATGAAATCATCACTATAAACAAGATAAGGAACATATTTATCACTCCCCAATATTCTTTTTTTTTTTTTTTTTTGGTGAAATTTATTGACAAATTGGTTTCCAAACAACACCCAGTGCTCATCCCAAAAGGTGCCCTCCTCAATACCCATCACCCACCCTCTCCTCCCTCCCACCCCCCATCAACCCTCAGTTTGTTCTCAGTTTTTAACAGTCTCTTATGCTTTGGCTCTCTCCCATTCTAACCTCTTTTTTTTTTTTTTTTTTCCTTCCCCTCCCCCATGGGTTCCTGTTAAGTTTCTCAGGATCCACATAAGAGTGAAACCATATGGTATCTGTCTTTCTCTGTATGGCTTATTTCACTTAGCATCACACTCTCCAGTTCCATCCACGTTGCTACAAAAGGCCATATTTCATTTTTTTCTCATTGCCACGTAATATTCCATTGTGTATATAAACCACAATTTCTTTATCCATTCATCAGTTGATGGACATTTAGGCTCTTTCCATAATTTGGCTATTGTTGAGAGTGCTGCTATGAACATTGGGGTACAAGTGGCCCTATGCATCAGTGCTCCTGTATCCCTTGGATAAATTCCTAGCAGTGCTATTGCTGGGTCATAGGGTAGGTCTATTTTTAATTTTCTGAGGAACCTCCACACTGCTTTCCAGAGCGGCTGCACCAATTTGCATTCCCACCAATAGTGCAAGAGGGTTCCCGTTTCTCCACATCCTCTCCAGCATCTATAGTCTCCTGATTTGTTCATTTTGGCCACTCTGACTGGCGTGAGGTGATACCTGAGTGTGGTTTTGATTTGTATTTCCCTGATAAGGAGCGACGCTGAACATCTTTCCATGTGCCTGTTGGCCATCCGGATGTCTTCTTTAGAGAAGTGTCTATTCTCCCCAATATTCTTTGTGTCCCTTTATAACTCTTCCCTCCCAGTTTTTTTTCCTCAGATGATTACTTATCTACCTTCTATCACTATAGTTTACATTTTCTAGAGTTTTATATAAATGGAATCATACAGCATGCACTTTTTCTTTGGCTAGGTCACTTTTTCTTCTGTTATGCAGCATATTTAATTTGAGGTTCATCTGTGTTATTGCATTTATCAATAGGTCATTTTTATTGCTTACTACTATCTTATGATGATTGATTATCCATTCACCTATTGATGTATCTTTCAATTGTTCCTGGGTTTTGGCTTTTACAAATAATGCTGCTATGAACATAATTTTCAAGTATTTGTATAAACATGTGCTTTCTTTTCTTTTGGACCGATACCTATGAGTAGAATGGCTGAATCACATGTTAGGAGTGTGTTTTTCAAAGTGGTTGTCCTATTTTTACAATCCTACCAACAGCATATGAGATTTTTAGTTCTACTTCCTCATTAACACTTGGCTTTATCAATCTTTTTCATTTTAGCCATTCTAAGAAATATGTAGTGGTTTCTCATTATGGTTTCATTTTGCACATTGTCAATTTTTAAAAAATCCTCAATCTTCAGTTAATTCTTCTTTCATATCTTCTTATTATTTGACCATTCTGAGTTTGTGACTTTCTGATTCATAGTGGTGTTCACATCTACAATTGATTATTTAGTTACAGACTTACCATATGTAATAGTTCTTTAAAATCTATACAACTTTTTCTTCTTGTTATAATAGAGCTTTAACACAAAACGCAGTAATTGAATATGAAATAAGAGTCCTATTTCTACATATGGTTTCAGGTGAAGCTACCACTGCAGCTTAATCAAAACAGTAGTTTCTAGTCAGAATATTCTATCAAATAACTTTTTTTTTTTTAATTTTTTTTTCAACGTTTATTTATTTTTGGGACAGAGAGAGACAGAGCATGAACGGGGAGGGTCAGAGAGAGAGGGAGACACAGAATCGGAAACAGGCTCCAGGCTCTGAGCCATCAACTCAGAGCCTGACGCGGGGCTCGAACTCACAGACCGCGAGATCGTGACCTGGCTGAAGTCGGACACTTAACCGACTGCGCCACCCAGGCGCCCCTCTATCAAATAACATTTAAAGTACACTACTTCTAATTATTATGGTTAATGTCTTTCAGTGAATCGAACTTCCCAGTCCCGCCTCTCCATGTTCTTGTGTAGGCCCCTCCCACTTGAAACTAAGCTTGTTTGTGAGACTTGCTTTAACTAATAATCTATCAGTAAACGTACCACAGTCACATGCTTGATAAATATTTGCATACTGAAGCCTCTACGTCAAGTCATCATCACCAACAGCATGTGAGGGTGAAAGTCCACATGGAAAGAGACTTAACCATTCTTGCTTTCCCAACTGAGCCCAAAGCTCAGCCAACTTAGAAAGTGGAATATGAGCCCAGGAGAGAATGGCAGAACCAGCACCTCCCCGATCCATAGAATCATGGGAAATAAAGTGGTTATTGGTCTAAAGCAGTATGATTTTTAGTGCTTTGTCATATAGCAATAGGTACATGAACTGTATTAACCATTATTTTTTATACCTGGTGAGAAGGATGATGTGGTAGCACCTTCTTAACTCTTGTCTGTTTTTTACAGCCACAACTTTCAGATGTTGGGAACACTCTTTTTATTTTTTTGTGAAATAGAATTTATTGTGACTCCAACTATGTATCTGTGGGATGTGCCTGGCCAGGCCAGCTAGACTCGTACAGTTTGTATAATAAATACATCAGAGGGGCCTGCTCTCTGCGGCCAGAAAGCACCCACACCAGTTTCCACCCAGCTTCCAGTTTCTCACTTTCACAGGATCCTTGCCCACCTTCTTTTCAGTATGTTTGGCCTCCAGCTCCTGCTGATGCTCCTCTGAGCTTCTTCCAGGCTTGCTCAGCTTTCCCTTACGGTTCATTGTTTCCAGACCTTCCCAGTTGTCTTTGCTCCACAAATCTGGTCTCGGCTGGGCGCCAGCCTCCCGTGGTACCAACAGGGCAGCAAAGGGACTACCTTTGTTACTGGGCTCCTGGCCACCCCAGTTATACTCATTGGCCAGCCGTGTGTCCTCACGGCGCTAGGGGACTTGGGTCCTGCCACCCCTGCTGGTCTGAGAACACTCTTGATTTTAGTTTTTATTTTGTCCCAGTATTTCTCTGCTATAATTTTATTTAAATGTGTGATCTGGGAGCAGGGGATCCATGAATCCCAAAAAGGTTGAAAAGCTGATGGGGAGAATGGTGTAGATAAAAGAGAAGCAAAGGGAAAAAGCTTAAATCATTAAGCAAAAGATGGTCTTTTTTATAAAGAGGATTGAAAATGGAAATCGAGTTTTAAAAAAGGGCATTTTCTTAAGAATTAGCCAACTACTGACCTGGTGTATGTTCTCAGAAATTATATCATGTCATTAGAAATAGTCATGATATTTGAGAACCTTAAAATGTATGTGATGTATTAAATGGAGACAAACTATGAGAAGTCAGTCAAGCTTTCACATTGTACTTTTTTTCACACACAGATTCTTCTTTTATGGCTATGTCAGGTTGAAAATTTTTTTTTATTATCATAGTATGATGGAAAGGTAATTCTCATTAAACATGTCTCATTCTGATACTGGATATCCACCTGAAAGTAGGTCACCTGAAAGGAGATTTACCTTCCATGAAATGGACTTCCTGATACCTTTTTAAAAAATTTTTTTTTTTAACGTTTATTTATTTTTGGGACAGAGAGAGACAGAGCATGAACGGGGGAGGGGCAGAGAGAGAGGGAGACACAGAATCGGAAACAGGCTCCAGGTTCTGAGCCATCAGCCCAGAGCCTGACGCGGGGCTCGAACTCACAGACCGCGAGATCGTGACCTGGCTGAAGTCGGACGCTTAACCGACTGCGCCACCCAGGCGCCCCCTGATACCTTTTTTAAATCAACAACCACTTACAAACAAGTCTTTCTACTTTGACTAGTGTGATAAACTTTCATTATATTATAATTAAAGTACAACGTGTATTTACTTTCAGACTAATGTTTGTCATGTAAGTACATATTTAGTATTTATTTACTATCTTTTTCTCTGTGAAAATCTGGATTGGAATAGAACTTATTACAGTTTTTACCATTGAAAGTAATAGAAATGATTTTCCATTTAATGCCTTTTCATTTAGTGGTAGAGTTTTCAGGAACAAATTAAAGTCACTAAGTGAGGCATGCATGTTTAGGTGATTATCTTGTACTGTGGGGTTATAGTTTTCTATTTTGTGGGATTTGGGGGGGTATTTTCATTAAGATAAAATTCTGTTTTTTAGTAGTTTAGTGTGAATGTTATACTAATTTCTTTTTTTCTTTTTCTTTTTTTTTTCTTTTTCTTTTGTCTTTTTTGCTCATGATGAACACACTATGTTTTTTTTTCTGGGCCAGTTTTAACAATAGTTTTATAGAGGTTAGGAGTTGTGGTTGGAGGGGTTCAGATGTGTTACCTGGTTTCCTAGTGGGTGTATGTTTTTTTCTGTAGATATGGTGAAGTATAGGGTTTCTTTAATAAATGACACCTTGGGGCAATGACTTCAGTTCTTCCTCTTTTTTTCCCCCCCCTCCTCTGTTTTTCTGGTAAGACATTTACCTTCATCTGCTTTCTTCCATATTTTCTTTTCCTGTTGAGTTCCTGAGGACATGTCTGTTGTGATTCCTCTCTGACGCTTTCCCTCTGACTGGCATCTCTGGTCCTGCACTCATTCTCAGCCCTTTCCATTGATTCATTAGTAGACAACACTCTGATCCAACTGATCTGAGACCTGTTTTCAGCAATTCCCCACTTAGGTGAGACTTCTTGCTTCTGGAAGTAAATCCTAGGTGATTTTATCTATGTTCTGCCACTAGTAGGACCTTGCAGTTTCTACTTTTTTCCACATAATCCTTACTGAGCTCTGGGCCCAGAGCTCAATTTTGAATATTTCTGATCTCCCTATGTAAATGTTATTTAAATTTGTTGGTTTTTCTCGTTCTTAGTTATGCTATAGTACAATTCAGGAGTAATTTCATTTGCTTTCCTTGTTGAGATATATATATATATCTCAAATATATATATATTTGAAGATATTTGGAGATTCAGAGTTAATTGGCCATATATACACACACAAACACATTTTTAAAAAACATTTGGGTTGTATCGTTCTTATTTGCACCTTGCTTGTTTTTGCCTTTTGTTAATATGGTGTGTTTTCATTTAACAATGATTATTAATGCTACCTTATGCACATTATCCTATTGTATACATATTTCATGAATATACATATTTTAAAACATTGATCATAACTAGAAAGCTTAAAGCTTAAAATAGGCCATGATGTGCTATCACCAGATCTAAGGATCTCATGTTTAGTTTTGTAAGATTTTGTGTAAGAGAATGATGGTAAGGCAAAGAAGAAAGCATTTGTGAAAGGTTTGTTTCCTATACTGTCTGATTCTAAATTTGAGATAAAAAATTAGCCACAAATTTTATTAAAATGGGGCTGTTTCTCCTGCCATTTTACTACAGTGTATGTTTCATGTAGCAGTGTTGCAGAGAGGTGTATTTTCCAAGAGCTACATTTAATTCTTGTCATGTGGTTCTGCCTGATTTTAGTAGAAGTCCTTGAGGAACGAACCCACACAAAGTTTTGACCCTCTTTTTCAGAAAGTGAGTGTTGAAATACATCATTACAAGGAGTTGAGAAGATGTTATCTCTTCTCTTGGATGTGTTTCGTATGTTTTCCACTTTTCTTTAGGATCCATATACTTAAGTATTAGCTGACTAGCAATTCTGTATTGTTCAAGCAGATTTGGCTATGAGAAATTTAAACATGGTTGATGCCAATTGAAATGATAATATTGTGGATATATTATGTAAAAGTATATTAAAATAAATTTCACCTATTTCTTTTTACTTTTGTTTAATGTAGCTACTAGGAAATTTCACATTACGTATGTAGCTCACTTTATCTTTTTATTAAACTGTGTTGCTCTAACCTTAATTTGGTGTATGGGTATACATATGGATTCTTTCTGATGACCTCTTTGTGGAAAACCATCACAGTTTTTCTCTTTTTCTTCCCCACATTTTCTTGTTACATGTACAGATCTATAGATTCATCTCTCCTGAGCTGTTAGCCAGGAATATTTACAGGAGTTCCTGGAAATGTAGTGTAAGGAAAGATTGCCAGAGGATAATAATCTATAATGTATAGTTGAAGAAAGAAGCCTTCAAAGCAAACCTTGACTTTATGATATTCTGGATGACATTGAGCCTTCAGTGGCAGCATTTTTAGTATTAATCTAATAAGAACACTACCTATTGTGATATTTGTGTTTAATGCATCTGGTTTTCATTTTTGGTTCTATAATTCTCTTTCTGTAAACATTTATGCTGAGGTTAGTACTCTATAATATTCACTAATACTCCAGAATGTATGGCAAAAAGTGTAGAATAATGGAAAAAAAAAACAAAGGTTTTGGAGTCACACAGACCTAGATATGAATTATTAGCTGCATAAATTAGTAAATTAGTCAACAGTATTCAGGCTTAATTTCTTATTTGTAAAGTGGTGCTCATAGACAGCTACTGGGCTTGGTTCTTGTGAGGATTTAATAAGATAATGTTTTCAAGTATTTCATACAGTGTCAGATCCATATTAGACGCACCTCACATTAATTGGGTGAGAAAGATATGAAGGGCAGCCAGGGAATACTCGACCATGTATGTATGTATATGTGCATGTGTGTGTATATATGTATACGTTATGTATATATGTAATGTTTGGGGGAAGCTTTGCCTGTATGACTGTTGGAGAAATGTGGCCGTGCCCAGTTTATCCAGTACTTGTGCTACAGGTTTGTCAGGCTTCATGTCTTAGCCCAGTACTGTCTATCTCTGATGAACAGGAGCCCTTTACTTTCATTGGAAAATGGTTATTTGTTTATATTCCCTAAAGAAGCTCGTGCTATATTTATATATTTATATTTTCACTGAGGTGTAACTGAAATACAACAAACCACATCTTTAAAGTGTATTGTATGGCAAATTTTGACGTATGTACATACCATGAAACCAGCACTCCTGTGAAAGTAATGAGCGTATCCATCAGGCACAATAATTTTTTCATGCCCCTCATTAATGCATCCTTGCTGTCCCTCCCAGTAGGAAGAATAGAAGCAGCACATTTTTATGTAATAAGTCTCCAAGTATCACTGAGGTCTTTTTTTGGGGGGAGATACTTTGCTGTCATGTAGTTTAAGATGACTTTAGTATATAGTTAAAAACATAAAGGTAGTAGTTTTTAATTCAAAATTGTTTTTTCTTCTGCTCTACATCTGAAGCTAAAGGCCTTTTAAAAGAAAAGCTTTCCATCTAGGACAAGTTCATAAAACTACTAAAGGGCTTACGGTTTCTCTGTGTAATCATTTCAAAACAAAATTTTTCAGCCACCAAAAGGATGCAGTCTTGACATATAAATAGAAAACAGATTGAGTTTTTGGCTGATATTGCTATATTGGTTTAGATGTTGGTTCGGTCAACTTCAGGCTTAGATTACAAGATTTGCAAATTAAAGGAAAACCAAAAGGGGAAGAACATCTGCATAGATTCCGACTTTGTGGAATTCCATACAGGCCCACTGACTCTACTTCTGGTGGAGCAGGGCATGTGCACAGTGAATAAGCTGTAGAAAGAGATCACTGTTTTGTTGTGCTTGTCCTAAAGACAAAATTGATGATGAAAATTAATTCATTATGAAGAACCATGGCAGTTTCTAAATCAAGTATAATTCCATAATTTTGGGGGGAAATATTTTGTTAATGCAGCCATATGGTATTTAGCCAGAATAAAATCTTGCTAAATGTCACTAGTTGTGACATGGTGACAAGGATGCGGAGAAAGAGGATCTCTTTTGCACTGCTGTTGGGGATGCAAACTGGTGCAGTCACTCTGGAAAACAGTATGGAGGTTCCTCAAAAAATTGAAAATAGAACTACCCTATGACCCAGCAATTGTACTACTAGGTATTTATCTAAGGGATACAGGTATGCTGTTTCAAAGGGGCACATGAGCCACAATGTTTATAGCAGCACTATCAACAATAGCCAAAGTATGGAAAGAGCCCAAATGTCCATCGATGGATGAATGGATAAAGAAGATGTGATATATATACACAATGGAGTATTACTCGGCAGTCAAAAAGAATTAAATCTTGCCATTTGCAAGTACGTGGATGGAACTAGAGGGTATTATGCTATGCGAAATTAGTCAGAGAAAGACAGAGTGTGACTTCACTCACATGAGGAATTTAAGAGACAAAACAGATGAACATAACGGAAGGGAAGCAAAAAGAATATAAAAACAGAGAGGGGGACAAAACATAAAAGACTCTTAAATATGGAGAACAAACGGATGGTTACTGGAGGGGTTGTGGGAAGGGGGATGGGCTAAATGGGTAAGGGACATTAAGGAATCTACTCCTGAAATCATTGTTGCACTATATGCTAACTAACTTGGATATAAATTTAAAAAAATAAATAAAATGGCAAAAAAAATGTCACTAGTTCTGTTACTTGATGACTTTCTTGAATCCAAGTATTGGGATTTGAGAAAGATAATTTGCTTTAACTAAGAATTAAACATGTTTTAATCAAGGGCTATGTTGATTACTACATAGCAGTAAATTGACACATTTCAGTGAGATATAAGGAATCCTTACTTCTGAGTAAATCATACCTGTGTGTGTATGATTTAAAAATGTTTGCTATGAAAAAATGTTTGCTATGGATTACCTATGCTGCTATCACAAAGAAATGCTTTAATATTTTTCCCTTTTATCCTAAGAAGGATCATTATATTCTCTCTGTTTTTTAAAGTTTTTAATGTTTTATTTATTTTTGAGAGAGAAACAGATTGAGAGTGGGAGAGGGTCAGAGAGAGAGGGAGGCACAGAATCTGAAGCAGGCTCCAGGCTCTGAGCTGTCAGTACAGAGCCTGACGTGGGGCTCGAACTCAAACAGTGAAGTCATGACCTGAGCTGAAGTTGGACGCTTAACCAACTGAGCCACCCTGGCACCCCTATATTCTCTTTTTAAAATGTTTACTTATTTATTGAGAGATAGAGAAGAGAGAGAGAGAGCATGCAAGCGAGCATGTGCAGGTGTGAGCAGAGGAGAGGCAGAGAGAAAGTGAGTGAGAGAATCCCAAGTAGGCTCCACACTCAGCACAGAGCCTGATGTGGGGCTCTATCTCATGACCATGAGATCATGACCTGAACTGAAATCAAGACTGAGATGCTGAACCAAATGAGCCACCCAGGCACCCTGAAACATTATGTTAAGAAATATTTATGGGTTCCTACTATATTTCAGCTACTCTCACAGTATCTGGGAATTTAATAGTAATCTGAGGCAATGGTTTTAAACTGCGGAAAGGAAGGTGGATGGGAGGTGATTTTGATCTGAGACCCATGGCAGTGTCTGGGGACAATTTTTGGTTGTTATAACTTGAGGTGGGGAGGAACTAGTGGGTAGAGTCAAGGATACTGCTAAACATCCTGTTATGTAGATATCAGCCCCTGACAATAAAGAATTATCCAGCCTGTCAACACAAAGGGCCAAGGTTGAGAAACTTGCACCTAAGGAGACAAAAAATTATGCACCAGATGAGCTGGCATTCTAGCATAGAGAGAAACAAATAAGTAAAATACATAGTATGGTGATGAGAGATATGTAAACAATACTAGATAAGGTGGTTAACTGATGTTGGATAGAGCAATATTATGTGTTTTTGATGGATATTTAAATAACTTGATGTTTGGGCTGTAGTGAATAGAGCTGATCATTTGTGTCCATGTGTATACCCTTTTGGAGTATATTTCTGTTTGGCATATATACCTAGGAGTAGGATTGCCATATCATAAGTTATGCTTTGTTAGATAGTTCCATGCAGTTTTCTAAGGTGTTTTACCTTCCTACCAGTAGTCCATGAGGGTTCCAGGTGCAGTACTTCTTGTGAAAACTTGGCATTGATAGTCTTCATTTTAGCCATTCTGATGGGTTTGCGTTGGTATCTCATGTGGTTTTTGCTTGCATTTTACTGACAGCTAATGAGTTTGAATACTTTTACATGTATTTGTAAGCTATTTCAATATCTTCTGAAGTGCCTGTCCAAGTCTTGCTCATTTTTCTTTTGCATTATATGTCTTTTTCATTTGTAGGAGTCCTTTTAATGTGTGCCCCTTTTATGATTAAATCCTGGTTACCCCAAGGTCACGAAGCTGATTCCAAAATGTACATGGGTATCAATACAGAGGTCCAAGAATAGTGAAGACAGTTGTGAAGAACAAATTTGGTGGGGTTACACTACTTGATATCAGCTTATGAAGTGACAGTAAATAAGACACATTGGCCTAAGGAGAAGGTTTAGATTAGTTGAATCTAATTCAATTAGTTGAATTAGTTGAATTAGAGAGTCCGGAAACAGATAAAGTTGTTACTGCAGTACAGAGAGTGTTCATGTATGGTTCGTTTGGATATTCATATGGAAAATGAAGAATCTTATTCCCTACCTTATACCAAGCAAAAATAAATTTAAGATGTATTGTGGACCTAGATCTGAGGGAAAAAAACAACAATATTTGAAGATAAATCATCTTCATGACTTTAAGGTAGGCAGATATTCCCTAAACAGAACATATTAAGTCCTGACTAAAAAGGAAAAGATTCATGAGGTGCCTGGGTGGCTCAGTCAGTTAAACATCTGACTTCGGCCCAGGTCAAGATCTTATGGTTCGTGAGTTTGAGCCCCACGTCAGGTTCTCTGCTCTGAACCTGGAGCCTGCTTTGGAGTCTGTGTCTCCCTCTCTTTCTGCCCCACCCCTGCTTGTGTTCTGTTTCTCTTTGTCTCTCAAAAAGGAATAAATGTTAACAAAAATTTTAAAAAAAAGGAAAAGATTTATATTCTGTTAGTTTTGATATTATACAGAAAATTGCTTCACTGGGTGATATATCATGTTTTTGTGATAGCCTTTTATGTGAATGCAATGAAAAGCTAGGATTTCATTGTCCCACAAACCTTTATTTAATGTCAGCATATGGAATTATCATCTAGTGAGGACAACACAGCAGAATGTGCATCATTTCCTATGTGGATGATACTGTAGGTCCCATAAGATTGTCCTAAAAAATGAGCTTTGAAATCTTGGATTTGCTTTTTCTCCATTTGTAGTCCTTTAAAAAAAATTCCTTTGTGCCTTAATTTATCTTCCTAATATTCCAATTATTGAACACTTTGATGTAGCATTTCTTTATGTTTGAGAAATGTAAATGCAACTATAATGGTACAAAACATGATATTGTCTCATAAATCTAGTTGGAAAACTTACCTGAAAGATAGCAGAAATCCTTAAAGTCATCTAGGTCATGGGGGCAGGGGAAAGGACAAATAGGAAGTCCTGGATAGTTACTTTGAAAGGGCATGCTAAATGAAATGGTAGAGGAAATTTTTTTTAATGCTTTAAATTCCTGGATTTTGTATTCTGTGCAAGATGGTATAGAGGGTCACAGTTTTCTTGTTTATTTCTATGCGTAAAGCTGTTAGTCGTATCTTAGGATACTTTGAAGGGGATTTAAAAAGAGAGAAAAACTCCTTTTGGACTAATACTTTGCTGAAAACCTTGAAAAAATTACAAATGAATTGAAGTATTGTTTCATGTATATAAACAGATTATTATTATGTAAAAATAAACTTTCTGGCCTCGATAAGGTAGTTGTCACAATCAATATAATATCCCAGAGGCAAGATTTATTTTTGTTGTTGTTTTTAAAGTCTTTTGAGTGTGTTATATCTTAATGTTAACTGATTTTATCCTTTGTTAGACACAATTGTTATAACAAGTGGTTTTTCTTGGCATTCAAGTAATTTTATTAACATCTTGTTTTTCAAACACAGTCTAAAGAAGGTTACAGCAATTACTGTGAGGTATCTGGCACATTAGTTTGAGCCTCCTGCTTGGGTGGGGGTGAATGTGCTTATGGACTAGCAGCGTGGGTAGAGATGCACAAGAGACAGTGTTTTGAGTGCCCCTTTGGAGTTATTATTAACATTTTTTAAACCTATAAGGGCCACAGATCGTTTAAACGTGTGGTCTGTTTAGATTTTATCACTTACTTAAATGTAAGTTACTCTTTCTCTCTGTGGAAACAATGAAATATAATAAATTTGTGTGTTGTAACATTTCCCATTTCGTTTTAAACTCTATTTTCTTACAGTCTTTTCATTTCCTTGAAAAGTTTCAAGAACACATTCTGAATGCATCTGTTTGTCAGTTTTTTCCACGTACCTTTCTCTAACAAAGAAATAAAAGTTAAGTTTATGTGACCAGATAGCTTGATGAAAACAGCTGCAGAGCATACTTCTGTGAGTCACTTGTCAAATGAAGCAGTGACATAGGAAAAATGGTAATGCACCCCTCCAGTCTCACCGACAAAACTGCTGCGTTTGGGGCCACTTGAAATTATTAAACACTAAACGCCATCATGTTAATTAGAAGAGGAACAAACTCTACAAAGATAAATATGTTTTCAATATGATTCTTAGGGAGGGTACAGTAGAAACCAGTGAATAGAGAGGAAATTTATTTCTGGCAGGACTCTAGACATGGAACTGTGGCTGAACTTTTTACCCTAATTACCTCCTGCTAATGCCTGCAGCGGTCTGGAATCAAAGTGGTGCTTCGGGCCCTGGAAATTCTCTGATGTGGCAAACGTTTGTTGTGTGAGGAGGGTTTCTTAAGAAAAAGCAGAATATTGTGACAGGATTTAAAAAAAATTTCTCAGTTACCACCCACCTCACTTGTTGCCTACAAAAATAGAGTAATTGTTTGCATCTGTGTGTGCTTTTTTTCCCTCTAAGAAATAACTGTTATAAATCAATGTGACATAGATCCAGTGAACTGAGGCTTGCCCGAGGTGGCTTTTTTAAAAATATGTTTCTCCTTTATTTTAAAATTTAGGTTCAAATGTAAAGAAGTTATTTTTGCTAAGTGAGAAAAAACATTCTGTCCATTTCTTAGGAGAATTCGGATCTTAAAGTATGCTTTGCAAAATGAAGTGTAACTACTTTCGTAGCATCAAACTGATAACTATTAAGTTGCTTAATCCTGGAAGATGAAATGGGAATTTCCAGTTTCCCTTTTTAACTCTCCATCCAACTGGGACTTGAACCTTTGAGACATTTCTTTTTAATTTTTCTGAAACTTTACATCATTCCATTTATCTGTCATAAAATTTCTGGCTCCTTGTACATATTTTTGAAATGAAAAGAGTAAGTTTTGTGAAAACCACCTGCTTTTCATCCTTTACTTTTAAAATCAGTGTTTCTATACTATACATAGGATAAATACATCGACCTTGCATTCTCTATGTTCTGAGACCATCCACATTTCAATTATGAACATCTGTGCTAACTTACATCTCCAGCTCTAGCCCTTTACTAATCTTAAATACCTTGTAGATAATTCTTGAAAAACACTAATTGCACTGTTATTTTGTAGTGCAAATAAATTCATGGTTTCCCTTGAGTAGAAATTTATTTTAGCAGTCTTTTATTTAGGTATTGTATAGAAATAGCTTTAATTTATAAAGGTGATAGGTTATTAGTTTTCTTGATCCTGGGCAATAATTTTTATTCCTCATAATGAAATCTAAAATTTCTTATAAGGCTTGTCACAAATTCACATCTTGCTGTGGTTAAGCTGTGGTTACAGTTGCTCCAGAACAACCTTAGTATTTTGTATATTGTATAGTTTTGCACTGCATCTGTGACCACTCAGATAGTTTTATTTGTGAATTGTGGATTAGGGTTAGTTTTTTGACTTAGCAGTATCAAAATTATGTTGTAAATACTTTATTTTTATTTTGTTCTGTACATAGGTTTGTAAACAACTTTTTAATTAGTGGAAGGCAGTTATACATTTTCTCTTTAATATATTGTTTTGAAATTGTAAATATCCATATTGGATGTAAAATATGAATTTCACAACTTTTGTTGTTTGATTCCCCTTGATTCCCTCCCATTCCACATACCTTTACAAGAATAGTCAAATAAAAACAGTTTTCTTCTAATTATACTATAAAAGTAATCTTTTATTGCAATAATACTGTTAAAACTGGAAAACTACTTATGCTTTAACCATGTCTATATCTTTAGGCATTTAGTGCTGTTGCAATTTAATTTATACTTCATTATAAAATAACTTTGCATATTATTCGAGAAGTATTTATAGCCTCATCTGCTTTTTCCTAAATCTGATACCTCAGGTAAAAGAAGTGACAATGATGTGGCTTTATTGTGTATTATGGAAGATAAATATTCCTTCTAGCTTTCAAACAAACACAGTCTGTGGTGTACAAATAATGACTTTCTTGAACTTTTAATAAGTCAAATTAGAAGAATTGATTTTGAACAGTATATTTAGTTTTCCTCTAAAAAAATAAAAGAAATGCTCAGATTTCTATATTAAGTATTACTACTTATAAGTATTAATACTATATTAAGTATTAAGTGAAAAAAATAGAAGTAATAGATTTTACACATGTCCTTTTCTGAAAGTATATGTGAACAGCAGTACATGTTGGTATTCTTTGATTTTGAGAAACAGATTTCATATAATCTATTAACTACTTTTCCTACATTTTTCAAGGTGTCTCAAATGATGTAATAATTTGTTGGATTCTTTGACATGTTTAATAAGTTGGTTTGTACTGGTTCCATGCACATTGATAAAGCCTGAGGGTAACCCTGGAATAATAAAACTATGTGTGCTTTCACACTATAATGTATTTGGCCTCTGTGCTTGCTTGGCAGAAGTTGGTGTAGTTAACATCTTTTTGTAAATTGAGCCAGACTTCAGTGTTCTCATTTCAAGTATCCCATGTTTGTCAGTTAAGCTATGGTTATACATATCTGTTGATGTGCAACATGATTCTGTATATACTTTATTTATCATAACAGATAAGCAGTTATAAATTAGTTTGCTTAATAGGGAGATAAATTCAAGCAAGATTTTGCTTTGTTTTGTTGGAGCATTATTCTACCATAAACACCACATACATTTCCCTTGATATAGTCTTTTTCTACTCAAAGTTTCATTATAATATTATGATTCAAAATTAACTATATCTTTTTAGGGAACGTATTATGTATTTCTTAATTATTAAGTAAATTTTTAATTTTTAACTTTTTGTCTCTGTTCTTCTGTATCCCTCTGTCAGTGGTTTTCCTTATTTTAGAGGAAAATGTCCATGGGAAGGAAAAAAATAGGAAGTTACGATCAAAGTTTCTAATAGACTCACTAAGAGGGTGTACCTGGTAGGCTTGGTTGGAAGAGCATGTGACTCTTGATCTAATAGACTCATTAAATTTCCATATCTTCCAAACTTATAAAGTAGTGAACAATTTGCAAATATTTCTGCAATGATAAATAAAAACTTTTTCTTCTACATAGGGAATTACAAAGTGAGATTTTAGGATCCTGAACTATTACTTTCAAGAATACTATATTATAGTTATAACTGTGGCTAATTATAATATTTACTATGTGAATACCAGAGGCAGATTTATTTGTTTTCCTTTTGAGTTTTCGGAAACATGCCGATAAAAGCAAGGTTGGAGCTTTTTTAGCCTTTGTTATCCTTGTTCTCTTCTGTGTCTATAAATCACTTTTTGAAGCAACCAGTAAGTGAACATCAGCACCTTAAGATATTAGCTATCTAATATTTGAAATCTTTGCTGTTGATATAAACATTTCCTATGGTCTTTTTATTACTGAACATTGAAATTTATTTGAAGAATGAAATAAATGCTTAAAGAAACACTTTCCTCTATAAAAATTTTTCCTGCACCATAGGATCATTGTAATGGTTAAAATTAAATACTACATATAATGTCTTTATAACAATAGCTGGTATTTATCAAATGCACAGTAATCAGAATTACTGAGCTGCCACAGACGTGGGACTTAGTACTAGAAAAGTAAGATTCACAAAAGGTAGAATGTCAAACATTTCATACCTTTATTTCAGAAATGGAGTTTTGCCAAGTATCTCTCTTTTGATTTTATTTACTCCTTTAGTTTTTTAAAAAAATAGACTTCATTTTTTTATAGCAGTTTTAGGTTCACAGAAAATTTTAGCGGAGGGTAGGTACAGAGATTTCCCATATACACCCTTTCCCCACACATGCATAACTTCCCTCATTTTCAACAACCCCCCCCCCCCCCCCAAGAATGGTGCATTTGTTACACTTGATGAACCTACGCTGACACATCATAATTACCTGAAGTCCATGTTGTACATTCTGTGGGTTTGGACAAATGTATGATGTACCACCATTATAGTATCATGTAGAATAGTTAATTGATAATAAGTAATTAACATTGATTAATTAGTTTTCTTAATTCTTGATTCTTTTAACGAATAGTATAGTGTTCAACATACAACAATAAAGAAGATGTAGTCTCTGCCTTATAGAAACTTACGGTTCTTTTTCATGAAAGGGCTTATATGTCTGCAAAATGTACATGTGGCACTAACTACCTTTGTTTAGTCCCTTTGTTAGCATTCCTTCATTAAGAATGTTTTAATATCTCTAAATTATTAAAAAACATAGAAAATATTTTGGGAGGATTAGTGGACAGTTATTTTCCTCATTTGTTGGAATAAACTATTTGTATGTTTTAAATTCTGTTATTGTCCTCAGAAATGTTGGAGTTGTTCATATGGATCGTTAATGTTATTTATAAATATCTCACATGTATATTATTATGAATTGTCATATCATTTTTGCAGTTATATCATGTTAATAGCTTTGAAATAAAATGTTTCCTATTTAATTATAATAATCTTTAAATAGTTATATATTACTTTATGTTAGGTCAGGTTATGTAGGAAAGTAATTAAAATATGTTTCACTTGAAAAAATACGTTTCACTTGTACCTAATTAGTCTAATTAAAACCTGATGAGAAGTTTAAAAATGTTCTAATTCTTACTGATCTTGTTGAGTTATTTTGGGTGGGGGAAGATCCCTAGATTTTAAAGTTAGGAGAGATATTTGAGAGGCTTACAAAGTTACACTTTGTGTTTTTGGGAAATGAGACTTGATAATTTCTTGGAGACTTGGAGGATTTTCTATTCTCAAATGATTGCACTTTAACCTTATTTTCCTTTTATCTAGTGGAAAATTTACCTTCTTAGTAGATGTCAGAAAAGTTCAACTATTTAGATTTGGATGATAAAACGCATATTAATGGGTGTATGTACAACATTTAATAAATAGATGTAACAAAAGATGCTGAATTACCTGTTCTAAACATTCATAACTTTGTTTAAGCCGTTTCATATTTAGCAGATTACCATACCTGTTTTTTTAAGTTTTTATTTAAAACTTTAAAAATTCCTGTAACATACAGTGTAATATTCACGTGTACAATATAGTGATTCAGTACTTCCATACAACACCCAGTGCTCATCACAAGCACACTTCTTAATCACCCTGACCTACCTATTTACTTCATTAGATCTTTAATCCAATCTATTTGGAATTCCCCTAGATTATTTCTCCTCTGCCTCTAAACTTACCTATGCATAATTATAAAGGAATACCTGCTTAATCTGTGTAATATATCTGATCACCTAACATTTTTTTATTCAGAGGAGATGACTGGCAAACACATGTTCTTTCTTGAATATGTCAGTATTTTAGAAAATGACTATTCAAATATGTGTTTCAAAACGCACACATTTTCAAAAGACATGAAGCAGTAATACAGCTGAAAGAGAGAGAGAGAAATCAACAATTAAAATTAGAAATTAACCCTCCTCTTTTGGTAACTGATGTAACCAATAGGAAATCGGTAAGGATTTGGAAGACATAAACTACATTATCAATATGACTGAACTGATATTATAGAATATTATATCCACATACTTTTAAGTACACATGGAACATTTACAAAGACTGATCATACTGGATGATAAACCAAGATTCAGTGATAGACTGTGTTTTATAACCATGATACAATTAAATTAGAATTCAATAACAAACATCTCTTTGGAAAATCTGTACAATGTTTGGAAATTAAACTGTGGGTCAAGAAATATCATGAAAAAATAGAAGTGATATTGAACTGAATGATTAAAAGAACATAGCATATCAAAAGTTTAGGATGTAACTAAAGCAGAGACAGAGGGCTATTTATAGCACCAAATGCTCACATTTGAGAAGAAGAAAGATCTAAAACCTTTCACTTTAAGAATCTAAAAGAGAGGAGTAAGTTTACCTAAAATAAGTAAAAGGAGGAATATAATAAATGGAAATCAGTGAAATAAAATGGGTAAACAACAGAGAAAATCAATTAAGCCAAAAACTAGTTCTTATCAAGAAGAACAGAAGACACATTAAAAAAAAGAAGAAGAGGAAGAAGAATGGAAGACACAAATTACCAATATCAAGAATGCATGAAGGGGGGGCGCCTGGGTGGCGCAGTCGGTTAAGCGTCCGACTTCAGCCAGGTCACGATCTCGCGGTCCGTGAGTTCGAGCCCCACGTCAGGCTCTGGGCTGATGGCTCAGAGCCTGGAGCCTGTTTCCGATTCTGTGTCTCCCTCTCTCTCTGCCCCTCCCCCGTTCATGCTCTGTCTCTCTCTGTCCCAAAAATAAATAAACGTTGAAAAAAAAAATTAAAAAAAAAAAAAGAATGCATGAAGGGGCATTACTACAGATCTTATGGTCATCACAGGATAATAAGCAATAGTATGAACAACTTTATCTTTGAAAACTTACATGAAATGGATGAATGGAGAACTTAGCTCAGTTAAAAGTTATTAGTAAGTGAAGAACAATCAGTAGAATAATGTTACTATGGAGCAGTTGATAGCTGTAAACAAATATTTTACAATTTTTTTAATGATTTAATAAACTGATTTTCTCTCTGAAGAGCACAAAACAGAAATACATCTCAGGGAAGACAGGGTGAGATAATAGGAGGGGAAGAAATAGAAGGAAAAAGCCCCACAAATTTATTACAGAATTGATGGATAAATTAGAAGGTACAGAAGGGAGAAGAGATAGAAAACTGAATAAAACAAGAACTTGAGAAAAATGGAGAGAAAACAAGAACAATAACATAGTTCCCAAACAAGAGAAGCAAAGTAGTCCAATGAAAGGAAATATTAAATATCAGAATGGTGAGTCCCCAAAGAAATCACTGTAGAGTTTCCTATATTTCAAGAACTCAGGCTTACCTCATTTTCTCCCACAACAATTGAAGCAAATAATTTAAGACCCTTGAAAAAGACTATGTAAAAGCAACTCAGTTACATTAGAATAAAAAACTGCAGATCATGTATCAGTAAAATTTTTTTGTCATATGCAAAATTTTTTTAAATGTTTATTTATTTATTTATTTTGAGAGGGGTGAAGAGAGAGGGGCAGAGAGAGAGGGAGATGGAGAATCCCAAGCAGTGTCTGTACTGTCAGTGCAGAGCCCGATGCAGGGAGGGCTTAAACTCATAAACTGTGAGATCATGATCTGAGCTGAAATCGAGTTGGATGCTTAACCGATTGAGCCACCCAGGCGCCCCCAAAATCTTTTTTAAAAATGTTTATTTATTTTTGAGAGAGACAGAGCACAAGCCAGGGAGACACATTCTGAAGCTGGCTCCAGGCTTTGAGTTGTCAGCACAGAGCCTGACATGGGGCTTAAACCCATGAGCTGTGAGATCATGACCTGAGATGAAGTTGGACCCTCATCTGACTGAGCCATCCAGGTACCCCTACAAAATGTTTTAAGCTTGATAGATTGTATGGTCTCTGTGGCAGCTACTGAACTCAGCCTTAGAAAATACATACATTCATACATAAGTGTAGCTGTGTTCCAATGAAAGTAGCAGTAGGGTTGGATTTAGGATGTAGTTTGTTGACCTCTACTACACATTAAATTTTTTGAAAATTTTTTCTAAATCAAATTTTAAGTGCTATGTTTATGAATGGTTTTTAGGGGACAAAGATTGTGTAGGCATTGTTGAAAATAGTATTGTAAATATATAAATTATATATATGTTTATATTATTCATATATGAATACATGAAATAAACTGAAGACTTGTTTCCTTAATATCTTTCTTCCAGGATTTGAATTTCCCTTGCATTTGTTTTTCACTGTGGTATTTTAAACATATTTCCTTGTATTCTTACTTTATTCTCTACCCTTTTTAAAAAATCAGCTGATTATTTAAAATCCCCTTGAAGGTAGTGTATTTCTAACTCATCTTTGCATTTAAGTACAAATAATAAAAACTTGGGGCGCCTGGGTGGCTCAGTCGGTTAAGCGTCCGACTTCGACTCAGGTCATGATCTCGCGGTCCGTGAGTTCAAGCCCCACGTCGGGCTCTGGGCTGATGGCTCGGAGCCTGGAGCCTGCTTCGGATTCTGTGTCTCCCTCCCTCTCTGCCCCTCCCCCGTTCATGCTCTGTGTCTCTCTGTCTCAAAAATAAATGTTAAAAAAAATAATAATAAAAACTTATTTAAAAAATACAATGTATTATGCCTTTGGCTGCCTCTTAATGGTATGTTAGATGAGGATCACTATTGAAGAATATCTGATTCCAACCCTGATTCTAACATTACCTCCTATTTTTATGTGAAGATATTACTTCTTCCTGCATGATTACCACCCCATATAAAAGCATCATTAATACCATTCTCTCAATGTATGGGAATGTTGGGAGGTTTAATTACCCAGTGTTTATTCAGCACTTTACAAAAGAAAAATGTTATTATTAACGAGGCTAATCACAAATTTAGCTTTTAATATGGTTTAGTTTCCATTTCTTTGCTTTTGTTTTTAATTACTTAATAAAAAAACGTGACCAACTGGCTTTTGTTCTTTAGGAGCTGAATAAGAATACAACTAATGTAATACTATCAAAAATTTTCCTCTTACATTTAAAGGATTAGATTCAGTAACACATGTTGAAGGTTGTGCAGCTTTTTCCCATTTAAAAATAAGTGTTTCCATGCTTCTTGCAATTTGTGGTAGATTTAAAATGTCTTTGCTATTTTGTGTTTCAGTTTATACATGCACATTCTTGGAAAATGTCACTTTCTCCAATACTTTGTTCCGCTTTTCCTAATTTTGGTTCAATCTGTTAAATATCATGAATAAAAATAATAGAAGTCTTTGTAAAGAAAAATGGTATTAATGTTTAGAATTTTCAAATCATAAAAGCCATATTTCACATTGCTTTAACATGATGCTCATTGTATTGCATTACAAAAATACTATTTTGAAAACATCATCCATGGTAAGAAATGGCTATGATTCTGATAAAATATATGAAAATAAAAAATGTATTGTTATAAAAATTGAAAGTAGATTGTGAGAGTGAAATTTTAAGTATTTTTGATAGAGATTTATAAATTTGAGCTTAGGAGTTTAATATTGTATTATGTGTAATTATTGTTTTCCATCAGGCACAATAGATAGTTTTGTATCTAATACACCATTTTTAGGCAGTCTTCAAATTTCAAAGATAACGTGTAAGGATGCCATCATCATTTGTTCATACATTATTTTTTTTAATTTCTAAATGTTTATTTTGAGAGAGAGAGAGAACATGAGTGAGAGGGAGTATGAGCAGGGGAGGGGCAGAGAGAGAGAGAGAAAGAGAGACAGAGAGAGGGAATTCCAAGCAGGCTCTGCAATCATAGCTCAATCAGTGCTATCAGCACACAGCCCAATGCAGGGCTCAAACTCTTGAACAATGAGATCATGACCTGAGCTGAAACCAAGAGTCAGATGCTTAACTGACTGAGCTACCGAGGGACCCCTGTTCATACATTATTTTAAAAAATGCCAAAGTAGTCAACATCATACTAAGTCTTCACAAAAAGCCTAAAATACCTAGGTCATTCCTCATTTTCTAGATGCTGATAACCTAGTTTTGAGAGGATGGGGACTAGTAATGGGAAGGAATTATTGATTCTTCCATGGAAAGATGTACTTTAACAGGAATACTTAACTGTACAGACCTAAAAATCTTATTTAATTCCTGTCCTTTGACCAATTCAGTGCTCCTTTTAGTGGTTTATTTGGCTAGGCTTCACCATATTGTTGATTTTTTCCTTATGTTGTAATTGTTGAATCTGAAACACTGTCAGAATGTTTTCCCATGTTTACAACATGTATAATATTATTTGTATATAAAACGATTCTGAAGTAATAGATTTAGAGTCTGATGATCACTTAGCCAAATGATGTGGTTATGTATATTTGGCTAAATCTTTTAACTGCACGACCTCAATTTATTAAGAACAATTTCTTGATATAACTTAAGAAAATTAAAATAAATTTTTGATTAAAAGTGCTTAATGCTCAGTAGTTTTCCAGTTTTATTATTTTGGAAACTGTCTCTGTTGTCTTAATAAAAGTGGATAAGGATACCAATAATGTTAGTGTGTCATAGAAGAACCTGAAAAATGGAAGTCCACTCAGATTTGTTTCAGAATGGCTTATATTAGTGAAATTAAAACAAAAAACATATTTAAATATGTATTGGTTTAATTGTTCATGTTATACTTTAAGAAACTTATAAACTAGTAAACAGTAAATCATAATTCTAGTTACACTGCTGAAATTTAATCGTTAAATACAGTGAAATGAAAGACAACCTGAATTTGAAGTAGTACAATGGCAGAAGGACTTAAACTTTTATATTTCCATTGAAAATCCTACTGGTCTTTGGGATTGTACTGTATTTAAAGATCATTGTGAACAAAAGAGGGAGAAGGTCTTTATTGGTTATTTGTTGCTGTGTAAGAAATTATGACAGACTTAATGTCGTAAGACAACAAACACTTATTATTTCATGGTTTCTATGGATTGGCAGTCCAGGCACAACTAAATGGGTCTTCAGTGTAGGGACTTAAAAGGCTGCTGTCAAGATGTCCACAGAATTGGGTTTTTATCTGCAGGCTTGACTGGAAGAGAGTCCATTTCTAAATTTAGTCAGGTTCATTTCTTTTGTAGATTTAGGATTGAGGGCTCTGAAATACTGTTGGCTATGTGCTAGAGGCTGTCTGCAGTTCCTGGACATGGGGGCTTCTCCCACATGGCTGCTTAATTACTTAATCAGACCACCAAAGAGAGACATATAGTGATGACCTTTGAGAGGATAGGGACTAGTCATGGTAACTTATTGAGGCATGAGGAACATTTCTGAGATACTGGAAATGTATTTTTCTATCTGTGTAGAGTTACATATGTGTATCTACCTTATGAAAATTCACCAAGACTTCACCTTAGAATTCATCAACTTGTACACTCTTCTTTATGTATGTTTACTTCAGTTATCTTTATCTGAAAATAATTATAAAACATAAAACAACTGCTAGTGACTTACATATTTTTCAGTGTATTTTTTAGTTTTTCAATGTTTTTCATTTTTTTCATATTTCTTAACTTTTCTACTTTGGAACTAATTATTTGGTCAATATTACTTATCACTAGAAGTGAGTGATAGGTAAATCCTACCACTTTTTTTATTTTTTTATTTTATTTTATTTTGGGGACAGAGAGAGACAGAGCATGAACGGGGGAGGGGCAGAGAGAGAGGGAGACACAGAATCAGAAACAGGCTCCAGGCTCTGAGCCATCAGCCCAGAGCCTGACGCGGGGCTCGAACTCCCGGACTGTGAGATCGTGACCTGGCTGAAGTCGGACGCTTAACCGACTGCGCCACCCAGGCGCCCCAATCCTACCACTTTTTAGCCATAGATCATTGGATAATAACCTTTTAAAATAGGAGATGTTTCTTTTTAAATTTTTTTTCAACATTTATTTATTTTTTAGAGGCAGAGAGAGACAGAGCACAAGTGGGGGAGGAGCAGAGAGAGAATGAGACACAGAATCCGAAGCAGGCTCCAGGCCCTGAACTGTCAGCATAGAGCTCGATGTGGGGCTCGAACTCACAAACCATGAGATCATGACCTGAGCCGAAGTTGGACGCTTTGACAACTGAGCCACCCAAGCACCCCCAATTTTTTAAAAATTCCAGTTAGTTAACATACAGTGTAATGCTAGTTTCAGGTATAAAATTTATACCTGAATCAACACTTACATATGACACCTGGTGCTCATCACAAGTGTACTCCTTAATCACCAATTTAACCTGTTCCACTCCCCCCCCCCCACCTCTCTTTTTGATTGCAGTGGAATTTCATTTCAGTTTGTTGGTAGTGGACAGCCATACATTATTTGGTAAATTTATTAGGAATCTTGTAATCATTGATGATGTTAAGAATGCTACTTCATAGAATATCATATGTAGTGGTATTGGCCCTTAATATTACTCTGGTGTTAACTTTTGGGGCCAAGGTACTAACAGCCTATATGATGATAGAAAATAGAAGGTGGGGTAAAACAAGTTTTTTCAACTTTCTGTTTAGAACCCTGACCATAGCTAGTTCTAAGCCATTTTCCTTCTCCTTCCCAATATTCCACATACTTTGTGGAATAGGGATTCTGTCTGACCTCTTATGGTGGGATATAGTTCTTTCTCCACTTTTCTGTTTTCTTATTGATGTATAGGGTACTTTCCCCTTCTCTCTTTCTTTCTTCCTACTCTGGTGTCCAGTTTCTAGGGTCTGTCTTTTATATTCTTAGATTCTGCCATTGTATTGAAAATTAATTCCTCCATATCTACAGCCTGGCTTTCTTTCAAAAGACAAAATTTCCTAATAATACTCCCTTAATTTGATCTTTGTATTCTCTTAGCTTTATTAATTTTTATGTGCCTTTTTGATCGTTGTTTTATGTAGTATTTGTTGTTTAAAAAATTGGCTTAAAATATGTAATTCCTCTTTCCCTAGTGTCTGTGTCACTGTTCAGTGAAGAGGAAATCTCATTTCCATACTCCAGACAAGATGTGCTCTCTTGCTCTTCTCCCTACACTCTTAATCACACTGCCATTTTGTACCTTGTGACCATAATGACAGATTGTGCCTGTTTACAGGTTTATATTAGTCCTCAGAAGACACCAGTACACGCAGGTTATTTCTAATTCTTACTCTCTAATCCTCGTAAGACTTTGTGGGCAGTGAGGCATATCCTTTCATCCCCTGCACTTACTCTTTTAACCTGCTGTGTTTTTCTTTATTCATACTATTCACCAATATTCACCAACGATCAAATCATTTGGTTTATTTCACTTATTTATGTATTTATGTTTGTCTTCATCTACTAGAATATACTCAATAAGGGAAAGATCTTTGGCCTTTTTGTTCAGAATACCCAGCACAGAGATTAGTAATTAAATTTATCAAATGAATAGATTAATGAAAAGATAAAAGGCAATAATTCTCTTCCATCATTCTGAAAATAAAACCTAATTTTGACACTGCATTTTGTTCATTGTTTACTTCCATATTGCTTTATAATGTTATTGCTCTTTAACCATTTTAAATATGTGATATATGAGGTGTTAGGATATACTGCCATCACCTATAATCCTCTTTTCTCTGAATATAGTTCTTTTTTTTTATTCTTTTTTTTTTTCCTTTTTTAAGGTGCTATGGTACATCTCTATATGGATACAGTTTTATACTACAGCTACCCATAGGTTGCTTGTCCTTAAGTCAGATACATCCTCTAGTCTAAGGGGAGGGCCTTTGTAGCAAACAGCATGGCCTTTTAAGACTGCTGACTAGTCATGGGATGGTTAGTAGGACATTTCTCAGTAAGTCGATTATGGCTGGTAGATCTTTAATTGACCTGGCAGATTCATGAGATTTCAAAGAAAGAAGCAAGTACTTCAAGCTAGGAGGATGTTATTGTGCTTATTATGAAGAATGTTTTAGATTTAGTGGAGTTGGGAGTTGTGTGGAGTTGGGGATGGAATAGAACCAGGTAGATAGAAATCATGAGTTAAAAAAAAAAAAGGCACTAATGGTACATGGGCTAGGTGACTCGGTTGAGCATCTGACTCTTGATTTTGGCTCAGGTCATGATCCCCAGGTCATGGGATCAAGCTTTGTGTCCAGCTCTGCACCGAGCATGGAGCCTGCCTAACTAAAATTCTACCCCGCATCCTCCCCGCCTCTCTCTTCCTCTGCCCCTCTCCTCACACACTTTCTCTAGAAAAATAAAATACAGGAGAGAGTGTCAATTAAATATTTAAAAAATTGAGTCTATATCATGGAGGGCTTTATCTGCTTAGATGAAAGGTTGAACAAATTGTTGAATAAATTCTGTGAGAGTGAGTGCCTTTGAAAGTTTCTGACACAGAAATAAATGATCGGAGATGTTGTTTAAGATTACTATGGCAAAGTAGATAGAGTTTTAAGTTTGTAACTTTTGAGTGTGATATAATGAAACAGATCACAAATCCTTACACTGATAGTCCTTAATTGTGGGCACTGCTCATTACACTCTGTTTCTGAACATCTTCTTTTTCCTTCATTCACTCTGATTACTCTCAAAAATATTTATTGATGGTATACTATGTTCTAGGCACATGATGAGGGCATGAAAAATGAATATGCCATTAGTGGCTTGAACATGATTGCAGTATATTGGAGACTTGAAAATAGATAATTTTGCTAAAGCATAATAATATCATAATATTTTTGAAATGTGATTATTTCCCAAGGTTCCATCTTCTGTTCTATTCTCTAGGTCAAGTTTCCTTTTCTACTTATTTATTACCTTTTTCTATCAATATGGTTCAATATATACACATAGATGCTCCCACTGACTGTCTTGTTTAATAATATTACTGTGTTTCTCAGACTGGATAATGGCATGTGTCTGTCATTATTGTATCAAGCAGAGTATTTTCACTGCTCTAAAAATTCTATGTGCTCTGCCTATTCATCCTTCACTCTTTCCCTGACTTCTGGCAAGCACCAATCTTCTTTTATTATCTCCATCAATTTGCCTTTTCCAGAATGTCATATAATTGGAACTTCATTTTAAGGCCAAATAATATTATATCATATGTGTATACCACAGTTTGTTCATGCTTTCATCAGTTAAAGGGATGAATGGGTTGTTTCCAATTTGATTGTTATGAATAATGCTGATATGAATGTTGATGTATTTCTATGGACATATGCTTTAATTTCTCATGAGAATATATCACGTACGAGTGAAATTACTGGGTCACATGATAATTTTTAAAATTTTTTTTAACATTTATTTTTGAGACAGAGACAGAGCATGAACGGGGGAGGGTCAGAGAGAGAGGGAGACACAAAATCTGAAACAGGCTCCAGGCTCTGAGCTGTCAGCACAGAGCCCAACGCAGGGCTTGAACTCACGGACCACGAGATCATGACCTGAGCCGAAGTTGGACGCTCAATCGACTGAGCCACCCAGGCACCCCATGTGTCTAGAGCCATCAAACTGTTTTCCATGGAGGCTGCACCAGTTTACATTCCTATCAGCAACAGACCAGGGTTCCACTTTCTCTACATCCTTGCTGATGCTTGCTCTTTTTCAGTTGTTTTATTATGACCAACCTAGTGGGTGTGAAGTGGTATCTCATTGTGGTTTTGATTTGCATTTCCGTAATGACTAATGATGTTAAGCATTTTTGCATATGTTTGATGGCCATATCTCTGTCTTCTTTGGAGAAATGTCTAATCATATCCTTTGCCCTTTTGTAAATGGGGTTGTTTGTCTTTTTGTTGTTGAATAGTAAGAATTCAACATATTCTGGGTACTAGACCCTTATCTGATCTCTGATATGCAAATATTGTCTCAATTTTTTTAGGTTGTCTTTTCACTTTCTTGATAACACCCCGTTTTTAAAAGAATGTTTATTTTTGAGAGATACTGAGCATGTGTGCAAGCAAGGAAGGTGCAGAGAGAAAGAGAGAATCTCAGGCAGGCTCTACACTGTCAGCACAGGGCCCACTGTGGGGCTCAAACTCACAAACTGTGAGATTATGATCTGAACTGAAATAAAGAGTCAGATGCTCAACCGACTGAGCCATCCAGGCGCTGTTTTATAATGCCCTTTGATGCACAAAAGTTTTGTGCACAAAATACTGATGTAATCCAATTTGTCTATTTTTTCTTTTGTTGCTTGTGCTTTTGGTCTTGTATCTAAGAATATTGCCAAATCCAAGGTCATGAAGATTTATCTCTCTTTTTTCCTTCTAAGAATTTAGAGTTTTAGCTCTTACATTTAGGTCTTTAATTTATTTTTAGTTAATTTTTACATATGATGTAAGATAGGAGTCCAACTTTATTCTTTTGCACATGGACTTTCAGTTTACCCAGCACCATTTTTGAAGATACTCTTTTCCCCCTCATTGAATAGACTTGGCATCTCTCTCAAAAACTAATTGATCATAGAGGTATGTGTTTGTTTCTGGAATCCTAATTCTGTTCCATTGGTTTATCTCTCTAATATTTCACTATTTCAGTGTTTTGATTAAAATCACTTTGTTGTAAATTTTGCAATTGGGAAATGTGAATTTGCCAAGTTTGTTCTTTTTCATTATTGTTTGGCTGTTTGGGGCCTCTTGCATTTCTACTTGCTTTTTTAGGTTTGCTTTTCATTTCTGCAAAAACAAAAATACATCTTTGGAATTTTGATAGAGATTGCATTGCTGTTGTTAAAGGAACTGCTTTCTTAATTTCTCTTTTGGATTGATAACTGCTGGTTTATCTGTTTGATATTATACTCTGCAGCTTTCATGAATTTATCAGTTCTAGTATTATTTCTTTTGGATCCTTTGGGATTTTGTATGTATTGGATCATGTTGTCTGTGAATAGAGCAAGTTGATAAAACTTCTTTTCCAATTTAGAAGCTTTTAACTTCTTTTTCTTCCCAGCTGCTTTTGCTAGATCTTTCAATATAATGTTGAATAGCAGTGTTAAAAGTGGGCATCCTTTTCTTTTTCCTGAATTTAGGAGGAAAACATTTAGTCTTTTGCCATTGAATATGTTAGCTCTGGGTGTTTCATAAATGCCCTTTATGATAGTTAGAAAATTTCTTTTATTCCTAGTTTCTTATGTGTTTTTATCATTTAAGGATGACTTTCAGGAAGTGCTTTTTCTGTATCATTTGAGATGATCATGTGTTCCTCCCCTACTCCCCTGCCCCCTGCATTCCGTTAATGTGGTGTTGATTGTTAAAGAGTTTATTGTTTAATCCCACATACTTGTGGCTCAGTGATTGTTTAAGAGGTGTTTAATTCAACATATTTGTGAATTTCCAGTTTTCCTTCTGGTTTTGATTAGCAATTTCATTCCATTTTGGTTAGAAAGCTTGTTTTCATTGTTTTTAAATTTATTGAGACTTGTTATGTGGCTAACATATGGTGTACCCTATAGAATGTTCCATGTGCACTTCAGAAGAATATGTATTCTTTTGTTAGGTGGAGTCTTCTGTAAATTGGCTAACTTTAGTTGATTTATAGTGTTGCTCATAAGCTGTGTTAATTTTTCTTCATTCTTTTTTAATTTTCCTCTGATGTATAATTTCAGTTGTCTTATTTTCAAGTTTGCACATTCTATCTTCTGCCTATTCTGATATTCAGATATGCTTTTGAAACCTTTAGTGTGTTTTCCACTTTATTTTATTTTATTTTTTGAACATTAAAGTCACTTTTTAATGTTTGAAATATGTGAATCATCATTATTAAAGCCCCTCAAGCATGCAATATCACATATATTAGAGCTGAGCATTCTTGGATGTAATTTCCCTATCAATAGAGATCTTTGAAACCAAAGAGAAATAAGCAGGTGCCTGTGTGGCACAAATACACTCCCCTCCCCACATTACTACCTGAATTTTGTCCCAGGGGAACCCAGAACTGCTGGGGAGAATGTTTAAAAACAGATTTAAACTTAATATAAATTGTACTTGAATGACCAGGAGGAGAACAAAACTGTGAAGTCAGGACTCTGATGAGTTTTGTAAAATCAGGAAATCAACACAATGTTGAAGAAGATCACGGCAGGAGATAGAAGAGCTAGCCCCTTTAAACTCACAGAAGTCACAGACCAGCACAAGCTGCTTTCCACATAGCATTCTTCATCTCTAATGGCATCATTCTTCCATGCTGTCTCCATCATCCTTGTAGTCATTGAACTCGTTCTTTGCCCTCCCTAGAGCACTTCAGCACTCAGTACCTTCCATTCCATTTGAATCATGACCATGTGATTTGGTCACAATAGCTTCCCTTCCCAGGTTGCACTCTCTGGTCAGCTAGTTTAATGGTGTCCTCCTCACTACCTTGGACTCTGTTCTTTTCGTAAGTTCCGGCTGGACTTGTTTCTGCTATTTGAATTCCTGACTGTGAGAAATTGCAGCCCAGCATGACAGTAGTAAGGAGTTCAGGCTCTGGAATCCAATGGAACTAGATTTGAAACCACTTGATAGCTGTATGATCTTAGCAAGTTATTCAATTTCTCCAAGTCTCAGCTTCTTTTTCTGAAAAATGGAGATCATAATAGCACTTCGATCACAGGATTACTGTTAAGTATAAATGATACCAACCATGTGAAGTGTCTGGCTCAGAATAGACATTTGATAAGTGTTAGCCATCACGAAAGCCATTTTCTTTTTCTTTCTTTCTTTCTTTCTTCTTTCTTTCTTTCTTTCTTTCTTTCTTTCTTTCTTTCTTTCTTTCTCAAGTTTATTGTGTTTTCCATTTTAATTATTGTACTTTTTAGTTCCATTATTTCTATGTGATTCCTTTTTTCATAATTTCTAGATCTTTATTGATATTCTCAATTTGTTCATCTTTCTCTCTTGTAGTTTCTTTTAGCTCTATGAGCATAATATTTAAATCAATTGATTTAAATTCTTTGTATGGTGAGAAATACAATGTTTTGGTTTCCTCTGATAGTTTCTTTCAATTAATTTCCTTAAAAAAATTTTTTTAATGTTTATTTTTGAGAGACATTTATTTATTTTAGAGCATGAGCTGGGGAGGGGCATAGAGAGAGGGAGACACAGAAACTGAAGCAGGCTCCAGACTCTGAGCTGTCAGCACAGAGCCTGACATGGGGCTCGAACTCACTAACCGTGAGATCATGACCTGAGCCAAAATTGGACACTTAACCAATTGAGCCACCCAGGTGCCTTTGTTTCTTTTTCTTTTTTAATGTTTATTTATTTTTGAGAGAGGGAGAGAGAGAGACAGAGTGTAAGCGGGGGAGGGGTAGAGAGAGAGGGAGACACAGAATCAGAAGCAGGCTCCAGGTTCTGACCTATTAGCACAAAGCTGAAGCGGGGCTTGAACTCACGGACTGCGAGATCATGACCTGAGCCAAAGTCAGACGCTTAACTGACTGAGCCACCCAAGCGCCCCCCCTCTCAATTTATTTTCTATGAATAGGCCATACTTTCCTGTTTTTTTTTGTTTTTTTTTTTTTTTTTTTTATGCCTTGCATTTTTTGTTGATCAGTGGACATTTGAATATTGCAATTCGGCAACTCTGAACATCAGGTTGTCCTCCTCCCCAAAGTATGCTGGTTTTGCCTGCATCTACCCATTGTTTAATGGCTTTTCCAAACTTTTTGTATGTTTATCGTCTTATGTGATTACTGAAATCTCTATTATCTTGGCAGTGAGTCAGTGACCTGACAGAGGTTTGCTTAAATGGCAGACCCCAAAATGAAAAAATAAATACTCTAACTTTTGCAAATTGGTACTGAGCTGGAACAGTCCTTGAGTGTGTAGTTATGCCATCTATTATTCTGCCTTAACCCTCACGTCCAGCCTGTGCAGAGTCAAAGGCCCAGCCAGAGATGCAAGTCTAGTGTCCTTGTGGTTCTTTTCTGAGCATACATCCAGCTCTGGGCATGTGTATTATATACTGAATTACCCAGTATATCATTCAGTTTACACACCCATACCCACACACATGATTTTGCTTTTTGTAAAAAAAAAATCATTTTATTTTAATTTTGTTATAATTAACAACAGTTTTATGTTAGTTTCAGGTATACAGTATAGTGATTCAACATGATTTTCATTTAAAGGAATTATGTGATTGTAGGGGATGGCAGTTAAGAAATAGGGTGGGCTGGCAGGCTGGAAATTATCAGGTAGGGATTGATGCTACAATCTTGAGGCAGTTTCTTCAATGATATGTATTTCCATAAATTGAATTTCTATGTTCAGTGATTTTTATCTGTTGTTTTCCATTTCATCCCTTTTATTCATTTCCTCTTTATTCTGGAAATGTTTCTGAGGTTATCCTATACTTCACAGATTCAATTTTCTGAACAAATTTGGACATCATTAAAATTAAATACTTCTGCTTTTCAAAAACACCATCAATAGAATAAGAATACAAAACAGTGACAAAACACTTGGAAAATACACATCTGATAAAGGACAGAGATCTCTTAAAACCCAACAATAAGAAAATGAACGACCTGATTAAAAATTGGGCAAAAGACCTCAAACACAATATATAGATGTCAAATGGGCATGTGGAAATATGCTCCGTATCTTATGTCATCAGGGGAAGCCAATTTAAAACAACAATGAGATGTCACTATATACCTGTTACAATGGCCCAAATCCAGAAAGCTGACAGCATCAAATGCTGGTAAGGTTGTGGAGCAACAGGAACTCTCATTTATTTCTGGGAGGAATGCAAAATGGTAAAACCACTTCGTTAAACAGTTTGGCAGCTTCATACAAAGCTAAACTCATACCATTACAATCCTTGAATTGCCTTGCTTGGTATTTACCCAAAGGAGTTGAAAATTTAAATTTTCACAAAAAAGTGCACATAGGTGTTTATATTTGCTTTATTTATAGTTGCTAGAACATGAAACAATCACGATATCCTTCAGTAGATGAATGGAGAAATAAACTGTTGACATCCAGGTAATGGAATGTTAATCAGGACTAAAATTAACTGTTAAGCCATAAAATTAAATGGGGGAAAGTTAAATGCATATTACTAAGTGAAAGAAGCCAGTCTGAAAAGGCTACATCCTATATGATTTCAACTCTACTCTCTGGAAAAGGCAAAACTATGGAGACAGTGAAAAGATTAGTGTTTGTCAGGGGTTGGGGGTGAAGGAGGGACGAATAGGTAGAGCATATAGGAATTTTAGGGTAGTGAATCTATCCTTTATGATACTATAATGTTGGATATATGCCATTATAAATTTGTCCAAACCCATAAAATGTACAACACCAAGAGTGAACCCTAATGTAAGCTGTGGACTTTGGGTGATTATATGTCATTGTAGATTCATCGATTGTAGCAAACATTCCATTCTGATGGGGGATGTTGTTAAAGGTAGTCTATGCATGAATGGTGGAAGGGGTATATGGAAAATCTCTGTACGTTTTCAATTTTGCTGTGAAGCAAAAATTGCTCTAAAAATAAAAAACTTACATTAAATATATTAAAATATTTTTAATGTGGTGAAAAGTATTACATAGAAAGTAAGAAATATTGAAGTAGGCAAGATATTTATATGGAAATGTTTAGTGTTTTCTTGGTGTTTATCTATAATATTTATAGATGGTATTTATAGGTGGTATTTATAATATTTTCAATATTTTTCCTTTTGAGAAATCTAATGTAACTACTCGGTTTTATAGTTCCTTATTGCTTAATTTAACCATTGCATTTTCAATAATGGAGGCTTTTAAAAAAATTTGCTCTTTAAGTAGTTCTAGTCAATGCTCTTCACTGAAATAGATGAAATATGTAAATATCATACCATTGGCTACGGAAGGACTTTTCCAAAACTCTCTAATAGAAGCTTAATAATTTCCCTTATGGGTATAGGTCACTGGTACAGTAGGTGACACATTATTCTGATACAAAAATTTTCAACTTATGTTCTTGGTTGCTTACTATAAAACAGGCTACTTAGGTAAAGAAAAGGTCAGTTAAGGACAATTTGTATTCGTGTCTGTTTTTTAAGTTTTTAAAAATGTTTTATTTACTCTTGAGAGAGAGAGAGAGACAGAGCATGAGTGAGAGAGGAGCAGAGCAAGAGAGGCACACAGAATCTAAAGCAGGCTCCGGGCTCTGAGCTGTCAGCACAGAACCTGATGTGGGGCTTGAACTCATAAGCTGTGAGACCATGACTTGAGCTGAAGTCGGATGCTTAACCTACTGAGCCACTCAAGCACCCCTGTATTCATGTCTATTTTATATTTATCATAAAAAGTATAACATAACTTTATACTATGCATGTTGCTGTCTGTGTATTGGTAAGACAGAGGTGCTGGGTTCACAAGTTAGAGTTCCTGAACCAACCATTTAATAATAAAAACGGCATCATTCCTGCTTTTTCTTCTAACCTGTGGTGTTTGCTTGCAATATATTCAGTTACGTTCTACATTTAGCTCTCAACGTATCTATGTGGAACTTTTTTCCTTAAAGAATTAATTAGGTTTATTGTAAAGTTAAGTCACAGCTTTATCTTTAAATGTCAGACACAAACATATGAAAATGTTACCCCATTCAAATTCTAGAAATCTAATGAAAACTCATTCTGTAAACAACTTTCTTGTGGCACTGTTTGGTGTATACTAGAGTGCAGAGTCAAAACTTGTTTCATATCTTCATTTGAGTTTAACACATATCCTTTCTGTTATGGGGCATGCACACTGCTGCTGTTATGGAAAGCTTTCTCATCAGCCTACCCATGAGAAAAATTAAGATTGTCTTGCTGTGTCCCAGGGAAATAGTCAAGGCTTTTAAAAAGAGAAAAAATAGAGAACAAAAGGATATGTCAGGCGTGTACACAACTGTGTTATTGGCAGATAGCATGACTGACTCCTTTATGAATGTGTGACTTTCTGAAAACTCTTGTTTTAAAAGAATTATCTTTTTTCTATTAGGCATTGAATAAAAGGTCCCCCCCCCCCCGCCCCATATAAGTAGATTTTTCAATTCTACCAAGTCTTGTTTGGTCAACTCTAAACTGAGCCTTCATAGTATTTGTTTTGTCTGTTTCTGTTGAAGATTTTCTGCAGGAAGAATCTCAGTTGTGACATAGTATGGATGCCAGTGAAATGATCAGAATTCAAGTTTCTAGTGTACTGTGGCTATACTGAGCTGCTAATTGAAGGTGACAAGCTGTTTTTTTCTTCCCAGTCGGTCTGGCAAAATGTTAGATTTCATTCATTATTAACTCATTGCTTCTCAGCAGAGGACTGGATTAATTAGTTGGGAACATTAAGAAAAGAATTTTGCCTTGTGTCAATTTAGAGATTGAAGTTCAGGTTTTACTAGTTTCCTCCCACCCCAGTTTTGCCACTTGTATACAGTTGTGTATCAAGTGTATCAAGACACAGCAACATTTCCATTATCCCCAGAATTTTCTCATGGCACTTTACTTCCCTCTTTCTTTGTCCCCTGGCAACAACTGATCTACTTCCAATAATTATAGTTTTACCTTTGAAGCTTTTCATTGAAAAGGGACTCATGCAGTGTGTAGACTTTTGTATCTGACCTTTTCTTTCTCACTTCCTAATGGTTTTAAGATTCATTTTGTATGGATAATTCATTTTTCAAAATTGCTGAGTAATATTGCATTACCTCAATATATCATAGTATATTTATCCATTCACTTATTGACTTACATTTAAGTGTTTTGTTATTATGAGTAACAAATTACCTAGATGTGACACAGTAAGGGTATGTTCACTGTATAAGAAGCAGCTATTTTTCAAAGTGAGTATATCATTTTGCATTCCTAACAGCAGCGTATGACAGTTTTAATTACTTTGCATTCTTATATTACCAGTCTTAAATTCTAGCCATTCTAATGAGTATAGTGGTATCCCTTAGTGGTTTAGTGGTTTTAATTTGTATTTCCATGATGTTCAGCATCTTTTCAAGTGTTTAGTTGCCCTCTCTATATTTCCTTGGTAAAGTGTCAAATATTATGGCCATTAAAAAATGTGTTGTATGGGGGCGCCTGGGTGGCGCAGTCGGTTAAGTGTCCGACTTCAGCCAGGTCACGATCTCACGGTCCGGGAGTTTGAGCCCTGCGTCAGGCTCTGGGCTGATGGCTCAGAGCCTGGAGCCTGTTTCCGATTCTGTGTCTCCCTCTCTCTCTGCCCCTCCCCCGTTCATGCTCTGTCTCTCTCTCTGTCCCAAAAATAAATAAACGTTGAAAAAAAAAATTAAAAAAAAATGTGTTGTATGTATCATGATTGTTGAATGATAAGAGTTCTTTTTATGTTCTGGGTACAAACCCTTAGTCAGATATATCTTTTGAAAATATTTTCTCACGATATGGGGCTTGCTTGTTCATTTTTAAATATCAATTAAAATTTTTTTTAAAATTTTATTTTTTAAAATTTACATCCAAATTAGCATATAGTGCAACAATGACTTCAGGAGTAGATTCCTTAGTGCCCGTTACCCATTTAGCCCATCCCCCCTCCCACAACCCCTCCAATAACCCTCAGTTTGTTCTCCAAATTTAAGAGTCTCTTGTGTTTTGTCCCCCTCTCTGTTTTTATATTATTTTTGTTTCCCTTCCCTTATGTTCATCTGTTTTGTCTCTTAAAGTCCTCATATGAGTGAAGTCATATGATATTTGTCTTCCTCTGACTAATTTCACTTAGCATAATACCCTCCAGTTCCATCCACATAGTTGCAAGTGGCAAGATTTCAGTCTTTTTGATTGCCGAGTAATACTCCATTGTATATATATACCACATCTTCTTTATCTGTTCATCCATTGATGGACATTTGGGCTCTTTCCATACTTGGCTATTGTTGATAGTGCTGCTATAAACATGGGGGTGCATGTGTCCCTTCGAAACAGCACACCTGTATCCCGTGGATCAATGCCTAGTAGTGCAATTGCTGGGTCGTAGGGTAGTTCTATTTTTAGCTTTTTTGAGGAACCTCCATACTGTTTTCCAGATTGGCTGCACCTGCTTGCATTCTCCAAAAAATAAAATTTGTTTTGATAATTTTGTGTTGTCAATTATATCTGTGTTCATACTTTCTTTTTCTTATTTAAGAAACAGATTTATCTAGGGGCGCCTAGATGGCTCAGGTGGTGAAGTGTCCGAGTCTTGATTTTGGCTTAGGTAATGATCTCACGATCTTGAGTTTGAGCTCCACATCAGGCTCTGTGCTGAATCCTAGCACAGAGCCTGCTTGGGATTTTCTCTGTCCCTCTCTCTCTACCTGTCCCCCTGCATATAAATCAATCAATCAATGAATCAATCAATCTTAAAAAAATATATTTTATCTATATTTTGTTCTAGAAACTATTTGGTTCTTATATTCTTAGGCTGTGATCTATTTTGAGTTATTTTTTATAAAATAACATGTAAAATAACTTATGTTTTATAAAATAACATATATATATAAAATATATAACATAAGTTAGGGAAAAATTTAATTCCTTCCGTGCAAATAATTAATTTTTAAAAGCAACATTTGTTTAAAAATTATTCTTTCATCACTTAATTATATGGCACCTTTGATGAAAATCATTAGGTCATACATGTGAGTTTGTTTATGGACGCTCTATTCTGCTCCCTTGACCTATATGTCTGGGCTCAGACCAGTACCATAATAACTTTTTTTTTCTTAAATTGAGATACACTTGCCATATGACATTATATTAGTTTCAGGTATACGATGTAATGATTTGATATTTGTGTATACTGCAAAATGATCACCACAGTAAGTCTAGTTAATATTTGTCACCACACAGTTACCATATTTTACTTTTGATGAGAACTTTTAAGACCTACTCTCTTAGCAACTTTTAAATATATAATACAGTATTGTTAACTATAGTCACCATGCTCTACATTGTATCCGCAGGACTTATTAATCTTCTAACTGGGTGTTTTTTCCTTTTGTCCATCTTCTCCCATTTTGCCTACCTCCTACCTCTGGCAGGTATAGTCTGTTCTCTGAATTGATGAGTTCATCTTTTTTTTTTTTTTTTTAATTCCACATATATGTGAGATCGTACAATATTTGTCATTGACTTATTTCACTCAGCATAATGCCCTCAAAGTGTATCCATGTCACAAATGGCAAGATTTCCTTCTTTTAAAAATGCCTGAATAATGCTCCATTGTGTATCTATATCTGTATCTACCACATTTTCTCTATCCTTTTATCCATTGATGGACCCAGGTTGCTTACATGTCTTGGCTGTTGTAAATAGTGCTGCAATGAATATACCAGTGCATGACGTATCTTTTATTATTGTTATTATTATTATTTTAAGTTTTATGTTTATTTATTTTGAGGGCAATAGCAGGTGGGGGAGGGGTAGAAAGAGGGAGATGGAATCCCAAGCAGGCTCCATGCTCCAGTGCAGAACTCTGTGCGGGGATTGAACCCACCCACGAACAGCGAGGTCATGACCTGAGCCAAAGTCAGAGTTGGACGCTTAACCCATTAAGCCACCATGTGCCCCTTGAGTGAGCCTTTTTTTTTTTTTTTTTTTTTTGATAAATACCCAGAGGTGGAATTGCTGGATCATATGATGTTTTTACTTAAAAAAAATTGTTTTTAACTTAAATTCCAGTTAACATACAGCATAATATTAGTTTCAGATAAGAATTTAGTGATTCAACACTTCCATACAACACCTGGTGCTCATCACAAGTGCAACCCTAATCCCCTCTACCTATTTCACATACCCCCATTCACTTCCCCTCTGGTAACCATCAGCTTGTTTTCTATAGTTAAGAGTCTGTTTCTTGGTTTTAATTTTTTGAGGGACCTCCATACTATTTTCCATAGTGAGTGCTGCAATTTACATGTCCCACCATCAATGCACAAGAGTTCCCTTTTCTTTGCACCCTTGCTAACTCATATTTCTTATCTTTTTGATAATAGCCATTCTAACAGATGTGAGGTGACATCTCCTATTATCTTAATTATTATAGATTAATAATGTTTCATACATATAAAGTCACTAATCATGTTTTGCAAATTTTCATAAATATTTAGAAATTAACTTGTTAAATGAGAGTGGTCAGAGCAGACAGGTTTGCCTTGTTCTTGATCTTTTGGTGAAAGATTTTTTGTTTTGTTTTGATTTGTTTTTAAGTCTGTGTAGATGTCCTTCAGCAATTTGAAGTTGTCTTATATGCAACAACCTTTCATTCCTGGGATAAACCTCGTCTCATTTTGTATTGCTGGATTTGATTTGTTAATATTTTGTTGGAGAATTTTTATGTATAGTCATGAGATACATAGATACAGAAATGTTATCTGTAGTTTCTTCCAAAGTATTTGTTTAGTTTTGCAATCAGGTGTTACTTGCTTCATAAAATAAGTTGAGAAGTTACTCCTCTTCTACCTTCTGAAAGTGTTTATGTAGGATATCTAAATATTTTTGTTTAAATGATTATTAGGATTTACAAATGAGCCATTTTTACAAGGATTTCACTGTGAGAAGTTTTAAATTATGAGTTCAGTTTCTTTTATAGATACTGGAATAGTCAAATTATTTGTTTCTTTGTAGATTGGTTTCAGAAAACTAGGTTTCATGTTTTCTTTTCTTTTGCTTACTCCCGTTTCAATTCATTGATTTCATATTGTATTTTATTATTAATTCCCTCATTGAACTTTTATCGGATTTAACTTGTTCTTCTTTTCCTACCTTGTTAAGGTGGAAACATGAATCTCTTTATCTGTTCTAGAGTCAAGAACCCAGTCTCTTAATAACTATACCTTTCCAAAATAATCTGATCATGTGGAATGTACATTTATATACATTTTGGAGTGAGGTCTCATTCTGGTAGATTTTTTTATTAGAGTTGAACTGTTTCAGTTTAGAAAGTCTGTCAGCCTGTGGTATATACTTCAGTTTATTTTGATTTGTTTTGTTTTGTTTCTTTTTGTGTAAATATGTCAAAATTTTTACTTAGATTTATTCCAAGGTATTCAATATATTCATATATCCAATATATACAGATTTAAAATTTCACTTTATAATGGTTTGTCCTTAATTTATAAAAATATGGGTGGTATTGTACCTAGTGACCAGGGTAAATTGATATGTCAATTAATTAGCAATCCATATTACCAATTAATTCATGTATTAATCCATATATTAATGGTTCTTCTTTATTGTGGGGTTGTCTTTATGTATATTTTGACATACAGATTTGTCTCACTGGGTTTTATACATACACAGGCAAATTCTTGGCAAATAATGACAGCTTTTTTTCTTCCTTATAGTAATTTCTTTTCTTGCCTTATGCACAGGACTTTTGCATACTGTCTTGAGTAGATGTGGTAATAATGAGTATTCTTGTCTAGTTCCTGATTTTAGGGTGAAGGTTTTCAGTGTTTTACCATTATATATAATTGATAGTTTTTCTTAGTTTTAAGGTTGCTATACATTATCAGATTAATGAAATATTTCTTATGAACAAGTTTTTAATTTTATCAAATACTTTTATGTATTTATTGAGATAATCTTATAGTTTTCTTTTGTATAGTAATAATTTGGTGAATGAGTTTCATTTTCTTTTTTCCCCCTAATTTTGAATTAATGAAATGAATTGATTGGGATATATTATGATATTATGAACTATTTTAATAGTTCAAGTAAATTTCCTTGTATTATGTTAATTAGGGGTTTTAAGATTATGTTAATAAGAAAATATAGAGCTTACTGCCCCCCCCCCACATTTTTAAAAATATGGCTTTTGTCTTTTTTTCTTTTTGTTTTTCTTTCTTTCTTTCTTTCTTTCTTTCTTTCTTTCTTTCTTTCTTTCTTTCTCTCTTTTTTTTTAGCACAAGTCCACCTTACTGTTGTGTAGATCTATATTCACTTCGTACTGGTGAGATGGTCAAGTCTATTCAGTTTAAAACACCTATCTATGATCTCCACTGCAACAAGCGGTAAGCATTTTTTCATGTATTTCTTCTTTTTAAAAAATATTTTTTAATGTTTATTTATTTTTGAGAGAGAGAGAGAGAGACAGACAGACAGACTGAGCAGGGGAAGGGAGAGAGAGACACACACACAGAATCTGAAACAGGCTCCAGGCTTAGAGCTGTCAGCACAGAGCCCCATGTGGGGCTCAAACCCATGAACCTCGAGATCATGACCTGAGCCGAAGTGGGATGCTTAACCAGCTGACTGAGCCACTTTGGTGCCCCTTTCATGTGTTTCTTATACAAAGTAATGCACCTCCTGGGCATGTAGAGCTCTACTGGTATCATTGACTATCTTTGATTTATTCATTTTTTTTAAAGTTACAAAATACCTTCCCTGAATTTTGCCAAGTGGAGTCACTGTTAAGATTTCTGAATGAATGTTTTCAAACTTCCAGTCTTGATCCATTAGTGAATTGAGTTTAGCGAGTCATAATCAGTATTTTAAGACTGAAATGGAAAAGAACAAAAAGTAAGCAAATGTACAAAGATTAAGCATTGCTTTGGGGAACTTTTTTACATGTATAACATAGCTTTTTAATATATAGAATGTATGAACTTCTGTGGGTTTACTGGTTTATAATGTGAAATATAACTTTCCTGTTAGCATTCATCAAAACAAAGCATATATCTGAACAATAAAAGTGGCTTTTAAATATTGTTATTTATTTATATTTAACAGTAGAACTAAAGCATGGACTAGATACATTTTCCTTCTTTCAAATCTATTTTGTTAAAATCTCTAAGAAAACACTCAGATCTGGGTTGAACCTGACCTAATGATAATGAAGATTTAACTTATAGCCATTGAATATTAGGGGAGAAAGGGACCTTAAGAATCTTCTATTACTCAGCACTTCATTTTACGTTTGAGAAAATTGCAGCCCTGCATTGGAAAATGTCTTGATCAAGGTCATGGATGCAGACTGTAAATCTGAACATCTCATCAAAAAGCAAACACATGGAACATGGAAAACACAATATTTTGTGCTGTGTCAATATAAAATAAATTTTGTAATAAAAGACTCTCGGGTTAGATTTTAAAGAGATTCAAAAAGTGACTCAGAAAGGTTGAATATAAAAAGAAGCTAAAGACAGACCTGACAAATGCAAACTAAAAGGATATGTGGGCTTTGATACTAATGATAAAAGTGTTTGAATTCAAGTATAAAAACATGAACTAGGACAAAGAAAAGCTGTTCAGTGATAGTGTGCAGTTCATAGTGAAGATCTAATTATTATGCATATTTATACTTTAAATAATCTCAAACTCAAAATTATAGGAAACAGAAATATTATTGCTGGGATAACGTAATTATCCAGTGACACAGCAAATTATTCAAAATCAACATTATTGAATGGCTGGATCCAATGGATAATATATTTAACCTGGGAAAATGTAATGAAAGCCCTTTTTCAAGTGTCCTTGTGCTGTCTCACACAACAGATTACATACCTACTTAGCCAAACAGCAACTTGCACACACTTGGAAAGGGAGATTAAGTACAAATAAGATTTGTAGGGCACAATTTACTTGTAGTACTACAAATACGCAAATACACTAGAAGACAGAGGAACAAAGTGCAGTTAAATTTTTAAAAAAGTATTTCTTGCAAAATATTTTAAAACTGTTACAGAGACAGGGTGCCTGGGTGGCTTAGTTCGTCAAGCTTCCGACTTCGGCTCAGGTCATGATCTGATGGTTCACGAGTTCGAGCCTTGCGTTGGTCTCTGTGCTGACAGTTTAGAGCCTGGAGCGTGCTTCAGATTCTGTGTCTTCCTTTCTGCCCCTCCCCCGCTTGTTTTCTCTCTCTCTCTCTCTCTCTCTCTCTTTCTCTCTCTCTCTCTCTCTCTCTCTCTCTCTCTCTCTCTCTCTCTCACACACACACACACACACACACACACACACACACACACACACAGATAAATAAGACATTAAAAAAAACACAACCTGTTACAGATGCTATGAATGGCAGATTTGGGTTTTTCTTAAGTCTGCACTTGTTCCAAGTACTGTGTTCCAAGTACTGCAGTTAGGTCAGCTTTTCCTACAACAAATATTTTTGTGTTTATCACTTTTAATTTTAGCCATGAAGTAATGAGCACATTTAATGTTAAACAGATATAAATTACATTGAAAATTAATACAGTTAATTTTTTTGTAGTCATCAGTGTGCTCGTCGTAATTAGTAATTGTGAAACTTGTAAGTAGGAGTAAAAGGAGATAAAAGAGTGATTTATGAATATGAGATATCATTAATGAAAAGTGATTATGAAATTCTCTGGATATTTGGTTGATATAGCAAAGGTTCATATTCTACCTTTATTTTTTTTTTAAGAAAAACTATTTGAAGATATGTTCCAACAAAAAACATCTGTTGATTTGGGCACATTATGTAGTATTTTTAAAAATTGATTTTCCCATTAGAAGTTGCATGAGTTCAAATGGTGAAGGTTAGAGGAAAAGCTATCATGCGGATTTCAGGATACTGCTTAGATTTTGCTCTATAAAGTGTCAAATCTATTCACCAGGTCTTTCCCTGGTTAATTTTGCATTTGGTTTTGCAAATCAGCTCTATGGCACAGTGTTTTGGACTTAGCAATATTCATAATAAGTTAAACTGTCCTTGTTGGAATCATTCTTTGTTACTGTATTATGGGGAGGGGCTGCTTAATTATAGCAAAACTTTTCATCTCTGGTTTGTCTGCGTTTTCTCTCATTTGAGTTTGTCACCTTCTTATTATGGGTTCCCTAAGCCTTTAACCTGGGTCTGAGGATTGGTTGGTTTCTTATGTTAAGTGCCATGACTGACTCATTTATTATGTGTTGTCAACTGTGTTAAGGATTTTGTTTTGCATTAGCAAATGAACAAGATTATTAAAGCATGCATGTTGAAGACAACACTTTTCTTTTTTCCCGCTCACCATTAACATCTGTTACTCAGGCTTACCTCCCCCAAATTTGGAAAAATACATTGAGCATGTTAAATATTTAACAATTGTAATCTTTAATTGTTAAAATGACTTTGAAATTTGTATCTTTACATTAATGTTATGCAAGGAGAAGTATTCTAAAACATAATTTATAAAATAACTTCATTTTGGATGTATTTTAGGAATTTTGATTATGAAAAAATTTTATAACTGAATTATGTTCCTAATTATTTGCACATCTTGGGCTTTGGGAGATAGTTCATACAGATTCTGATTAAATTTTAATATATTGAATCAATCAGAAATAGCTCATTTATACTGAATAACAGTTGTCTGAGTTTGCTTTCTTTCTTTTGCTCTTGTGTTGGGAAATTCAGCAGTCATTTTAAGTGACAGCTTACATAAATCCATTTTATGTTTAATTTCATGACTTTGAGCAGCACTGGAAAACACTTTTAGTAAATAGCCAGCAGTTTATTGATTTCATACATTCCTAATGAAGATAGATTTATTTGATTAATAATGAATGAAAATAAAATTTTATTCAGAGAAAAATAATTTTTTAAGCTATAGTTTGTTCTGTCACTTTTCTTCTAATCATGTTTTTCTTGATTACTATAAGGATTTTGTGGTTCTGTTTTTATATTTTAACAGGCAGAGGTTTCTTGCCAAAATTGCATTGGTAGATACTTATTTAAATCTAATGATTTATCTTATTTATAATTTAATTTACAGAACTTCACATTCACATTTTTTTCCCCCTCTAATTTTAGGATCCTCGTTGTAGTCTTGCAGGAGAAAATTGCTGCCTTTGATAGCTGTACTTTCACAAAAAAATTTTTTGTCACAAGTATGTATCAAATTGATTTCTTATACATTTGAGTTTATACTATTTGATAGAATCAGCAAACTTACTGTAATCATAACATCAGTGTTTCGTGGTTATTTGATTATTATGATATTCCAGTGTTTCTGTGGATCTCTTACTACTGTAATTTTATGGTGTATCTTTACAACCCACAGCACATTTTCTATCTGTTATCGAGGACACCTTGTACTGTATTGCCTCAATTTCTCCTTAGTCTCCTTGAGTAATTGTGATTAATTTAGGTTCATGTAGCTATCTATGTTATACTTTCAAAGCCTGTGTTAAATTACTTTATTAACATAACATACTTGAAGAGATATCTGGGTTATTGCAACTGAGGGATTTGAAACTTAGAGAAATGTTTCAGTCTCTTTCTGTGTCTCCCTCCTTCTTATTCCATCTCCCATGACTTCTAGTACTCTTTGAAAGTGCAAAAATAAGCATAGAATCTGGAGCCATACACGCACTCACTGATTGGTCGACTGATTTTTTTTTTAAGGCTTATGTATTTATTTTGAGAGAGAGAGAGAGAGAGAGAGAGAGAGAGAGAGAATCCACACACACATGTGTGGGGGAGAGAGAGGGAGAGAGAGAATCCCAAGCAGGCTCCATGCTGTCAGCTCAGAGCCTGATACAGGGCTTAAACTCATGAACTGTGAGATCAGGACCTGAGCCAAAATCAAGAGTCAGATGCTTAACTGACTGAGCCACTCAGGCACCCCTGACTGATTTTTGGTTTTTTTTGAAAGGCATTGGTTCATGCAGTTGTGGGGGCTGGCAAGTCCACAGTTGTGGGGGCTGGCTGGCAGGCCAGCAAGGTGGAGATTCCAGTAGGAACTGAGTCCAAAGGAAGTCTGGAGTTAGAATTTTTTTCACTATATTTCTAGTAAAATAGTAGTTTTCATTCTTATCTTCTATATTTTAACTTCTATAACTCACCATCAAAACTATATATGTTTTTTCCAAAGAGTATAATTATGCATATGCTGCAGAAATAGTTTTGTTGGAACAGATCCCAGGTTTGTTATAACTAGGGAATCCAAAATCATATTGCTGTAGCTCTTGAAGTATCACGGTTATTTACATACTTATTCATTAGGCTTATCAAATATCTGCGATGTATTAAGCACTGGGTAGTAGACATTATCCTTTCTGATAAGAACTCATGTTCTTGAGATAACTAGCACATTTATATGGAATTGCATGTATTATATATGATATATAACACATAATGTAATAACTCATAATGCATGGTTTATAATTTTGTAGACTAGGAAAGAGAATTATGACAACTTGTCTTTGGCTTGCAATCATCTCTCAGAGATCCACAAAGATAATAATGGAGATCATGTTACTGGGATATTTTTTGTTTTATCACAAGGCCTAATGTGTACCATTCATATCTTTGGCCCCTGGGACATTGATTAGCACAGTGTAGGCTCTCATTAAATATTTCTTGAATGAGTACATTAATCCAGCTATCAGTGATTTTATGGTGATCAGAAATGTATTTATATTTTAATAATTATTAAATGTAGATTATTAGGCAGGATTTTATATTGTTACATTTATATGTAAAAAAATTAAAAAGTTTTTGAGGAACATGTATATTTGTTAATAACATCTTCATTCACAAATGTATTATATAGGTAATCTGGGAAACTTTGGATATTACATGGCCTGTTTTAGCTCATTGTTTCTTATACAGGTCTTATGCATTAATCTATTACATTATATTTGTATTACTCATTATTACAATTAAAACAATAGAGAAATAGAACATATCTAAGGAGCCATGTCTGAATCTATCCATTACTTCCATGGATGTGGGCTACAGAGCAGTGAATCAGGACAGTGTGAACACTTCAGTCAGATTCAGATACCAGGTTTTTTTGAGCATTTATGTTACATTTTATCAGTGGTCTTCTGCCCTTCATCATTAATCAAAGATATGTGTGGCCTGACTTCTGCAAAGTCAGATATCTCTGTTGTGACTCCATATCTTTTTTTATATATTTTTTTAATGTTTACTTATAGAGAGAGAGATAGAGAGAGAGAGAGAGGGAGAGAGCGAGCGAGCGAGCGACAGAGCATGAACAGAGAGGGGCAAAGATAGGGGGAGACACAGAATCTGAGCAGGCTCCAGGCTCTGAGCTGTCAGCACAGAGCCCGACGCGGTGCTCGAACTCACAAACCGTGAGATCATGACCTGAGCCAAAGTCGGTTGCTCAACCAACTGAGCCACCCAGGCACCCCTGTTGTGACTCCATATTAATTTTACACTTAGAATCTCTATTTTTTATTAGCTAATTTTACCTTTTAAAATCAGTTCAGGAGAATAGAACTACTTTCTTTTTCTTTTTAAAAAATAAAGATAGCCTACTTTTGCCCTCTCAGCTGAGTGTTAAATTGGGGGGAAAAATCCCAAATCATTATTTGTTAAGATAGTTTATTTAAATGACAATGTATGTTTTGAAATTTAAACCTTATTTAAACATTAGGCTCTACTGGACTGTGTATGTTGAAAGTAATATTATATTTACCAATAGATCTAAGTTTCTTTCTTTGTAGTAAGTGTTGGTAAAACTTCAGTTGTCACAGTGACTAAAGAGAAGTTAATAAATATAAATAATTTAATAATAGAGATATTTACTTTATAGAGCATATTTATTTATAGTTTTTTTAGTAAATAAGTAAAAAATACAGATTTTCAGTAATTAATTACCCAGTATAGAATTTTAAAAGAAAAATTAAACTTTATTATAAAGGAACAACTTAAAAGCGTTGGTGTACAATATAGTAATTCAGCAATTCTACACTTGATCTTACCCAAAAGGCCAAGAAGTGATAGTAATTCAACAATTCTACACATTACTCAGTGCTCATCATGATATGTGTGCTCTTAATCCCCTTCACCTATTTCACTCATCTTCCTCTTTCCCCTGGTTTGTATTCTGTATTATAGACTCTGGGTTTTTTTGTCTCTCTTCTTTGATCACTTATTTTGTTTCTGAAGTTCCACATATGAGTGAAATCATATGGTATTTGTTTTTCTCTGATGTATTTCACTTGGCATAAAATCATTAGACTTATGTATTGAACTTATAATTAGATTTGAAGGACACAAGCTTTGTAATATTTTTGATACACTGGAATAAGAATAGGCCTTCCAGAGTACTCTGAAGGGAGAGGGGCAGAGAGAGATGGAGACGCAGAATCAGAATCAGGTTCCAGGCTCTGAGCTGTCAGCACAGCCCCATGAGGGGCTTGAATTCATGAGCCACGAGATCATGACCTGAGCCAAAGCCGGACACTCAACTGACTTGATCCACCCAGGCGCTCCATTAGTGTTCATTCTTCCTTGAAATTATGAAGTTCTTGTTGAAAGAAGGTGAACTTTTAGTTACGTTAAAATGGTTAAATGTATTTTTGATTTTTAATAATTTTGCTTATTTAATAGACATTTAGTATATATACGGTGAAAATATTGTGTTTTATTAAATTAATAATGCTGCAGAAATACTATTTCATCTCCTATGAATGCCATTGAAACATTTTTTAAAAAATTTCAGTAAGTACATACTGTTATTTAAATAAAGTCATGGTATAATGAACCACCATGTACTTATCATCTAGTTTCAAGAATTATCAGTTCATGGATAGTCTTTTTTATTTATACCTTTCCTCTAATTATTTTGAAGCATATCCTGGACATTATTTAATTTCATCAGTACATATTCTATTATGTATATCTAAATGATAAGAACTTACAAAATTATATTTTTGATACACTAAATGACCATATATAATATGTCATCTAAACTGAGGTCTTTTTATTTGAACAAATGCTATACTTGATTTAATCTTGTCAAGTCTGGTTAACAGGTATACTAGAAATGTTCTGGGCCAACAGGGACATGTATCTTACATATTTCCTACCATCTCAGCTTCTAAGGTTTTTAACATAGAAAAACCTTCTTAAGAATATCCAATATCCTTGTCAAGTCTTTATTTCTACAACTCATTTTCATGCTGCTTATGCTACATTTATTTTGAACCCCACTCATTATCCTCATTTCTTTGCAGGTACACTGTTGCTTTATTTTCCTGCCTCAGTTGGCCTTTTCACTAGCACCCTGCCTTCCCAGAATGTATTAAGCCTACATATCTTTCTAGGCCCTGTATCTGTTTTAGTTCTTATGTGAACTATTTCCTGACACCTTTAGTTTAAAGCAACCTTGCCTTCTTTTAAGTCCCCAAAGATAACAATTCCCAAAGTCTGTTGGCAGAGCACTAGACCTTCAACATGTGCAAATCAGAATGCCCTGGTCAAATATACTCAGGAAATGCTGTCTCCTATTGGAGAATGGTAATGGTGATTAACCTTTTTATTCTGCTTAAATTTATTTACTGCCATTTCTTTTTTTAAAGAAAAAAATTTTTTTTAACATTTATTTTTGAGAGACAGAGTGAGACAGAGCACGAGTCGGGGAGGGGCAGAGAGAGAGAGAGGGGAGACACAGAATCCAAAGCAGGCTCCAGGCTCCTAGCTGTCAGCACAGAGCCCGACGTGGGCTCGAACTCACAGACCACAAGATCATGACCTGAGCCAAAGTCAGACGCTTAACCGACTGAGCCACCCAGGCACCCCACAGGTCATGATCTCATAGTTATGAAATTGAGCCCCGTGTCAGTCTCTATGTTGGGCATGGAGCCTGCTTAAGATTCTCTCTCCCCCCTCTTCCTCTACCTTGCTCATGCTCTCTCTTTCTTTCTCAACACCCCCCCCCAAAAAAAAAACAAAAAAAACACCCGAAAAACCTTTATCACAGCTATTTTCTGGTTTCAAAGCATCAGTGGCCCTTTACCAAGATGTTTAGTTAACCAATATAGTTTAGAATGTAGTACAGCTCTGTTACAGGTCATCAGATAAGGAAAAAATTATTAATATAAGATCAGTACTGACCTCATGGAGGAGGTCTGAGGTAGAAATTAATAGTTTTTGGTGAATATTTAAAGAAATGAATATATGAATGAAGATTCTCCTACATATTGTGTTGGAGTAAACCCAGAAATTTTCTTGAAATACGAGTTTATTTGAAAAATGTATGTTTGTAGTCATCAGCTCTTGAGTATCTCTCCTGTACATGGAGTGTTTCCCCTTTTGAGAATAGGAAGATCTGTTTTATGAGCCTTTAGCAAGTACAAACTATCAGTGAAGTTAAAGATGAATGGGAGACTGAATCATTATTACTCTTTCTTAATGCTTTTGTTTTTTCTTTTTTACTTGATATCCCTTGGGACCTTTGCCATGTAGTCCTAAATGCTTCCTTCTGCATTGCTGGACCCACCGAGTAGTTGAAATAAGTGTTATTGAAGTGTTAGTCTCTCTTGTATTCTGTGAATTGTGCATGATAAGAAGAAGAGATCTGGAGGGATCGGCAGTGTATATAGTATTGGAGTCAGGTGCCTTTAAGTGACATACAGCTTTATAAGTAAGTCTTGGTCAAGTGGCTGGAGGCCCCAGGAAGTGAGTTTTTAGTAATACCTGATTCATTAGGATTATTACTTATTCTCTCAGTGTGGTGTTTGTAAAATAGCTCTCATGATATCGGGATGCCATAAAGTCTATTTAATGTGAAGGTCATTAAATCTGAAAGGTATGTTACTAAAAAATATTGAAAACTGGGGTAGTATAAAAGTACACCTGTCATTTCTGGGGATAAATAAAATGGAAATAAGTGTAATAAACTGTGCTTTAAAGCCCAGTGATGTCTTTTGAGGACAGATGTTTAGTATAGTTGTCAGAAGGCAGGATAGTGCATAACCTTGGGAGAATAGGACTGGAGGGTATATGAGATTGGGCTTTTGGGATTCTATAAAGTTTTGGGGTTTTTGTTTATTTTGTTTCAGGTACTGCATATGCGTGTATATGTTCACTTTGTTGATTTGGGAACTTATGTGTATATATACATATTGTACTGAAATATATAGTTTACATAGAAAAAGAGTTGAGAAAGCATCAACAGCAATGACAACAACAAAAGTCTGTGATTTTCTGAATACTATCCATTGTAGCATTTCACAAGTCTTCCCAACCCCTTCATCTGTGAATACTCTGACCAATAGTGGTAACACACCGCATTTCCTATTTCTGTGGAGAAGTATCTCATTGTTAGTTACATATTATTTTACTTGACTTGAAAACCCTAGAGATTGGATTTGTGTGAATGATGTAGGGTCAGTAAGATTGATAATATTTGTCAAATATTTGTATGAAGGAATGTAGCTTCTTGTCTCTGAAATGCTGCTTCACCTAAAGTGATTTATATCAACATGTTGAACAAAATTCAGAATAACCTAATATTTAAGATCAAGGAACAAGCGAGCCATTTCCTAACTTGATAGAAGCTTTTTTTTCTTTAATTACTGCCATCTTCCTACTGTTCTTTTATACAGACTGAAACTTTTAGCAGGTGAAACGAGTCATGTTTATATTTGTTTCTCTAAATTTGGGTTATCCCATGAGTATAAGCCATCCTGCCTGGGGCACTGAAAAGATGCAGCTGAGCCAGGCGGCATACTGAAAATAGCATTCGTTGTAGTCCATTTGCCTGTGCCACATAGTATATTTCTCCAGTGATTGGTTTCTAGTTCTTGAAGAATTAGGACCAAAGCCCACATAGACTGACATATTCTCTGCTTAATGATAATGTTTTGATCATGCAAGCATTTGATTTCTAAAGTAGTTTGAAAAGCTCTTGTATAATACGATTGTGAGTGCCTTAGTTATATATGAATACAATGATGGGACTGTAAAATAAGTAGAGACACCTGTGTCCATCAGAGAAGGCATCATGGGAATTTGTGACAGAGGGTGGAAGGATCAGGTAAAGAGAGCTGATAGAGAACTAGAAAGGGAATGCAGCCAATATAATGAGAAAGGAGACACCTTTGTATTTGCCTGTATAGAAACCGTGGCCTTGAGCAGCTGTCTGGTGTGGAAATTCAAAACCCATGTATGATTAAGAAAACAAAAGACAAGGACTGATAGATGTCATTAGCAGTCATTTCCAGTGTGCTTAAATTGAAAGTTAGATATGAAGTCTCTGGAGAGACCAGAGGATTGTGTAATAAGTAACTCTTTTCAGTGGCCTCTGTATTTACTTTGGGGAAGAAAATTTATTCCTTATAATCATAATGTTATTTCTTAGTGTTACTATGTGTATTTTTGATTTATGTTAATGATGAATTAACAAATACAAGGAATGAATTTAAAGGATCTTAAAAATGTAGGATTATTTTTAGTTTTGGAAAGAAGAAGCTTCCTTTTTATGTTTAGAACCAAATTTGTAACATTTTTTAGGAGAGATGGGCAGGTTAATGTGAGCTCTAAGCTCAGGACAAGTTAAAAGTCAAATCTATCCCTCTTCTTTCAGGTTCCCATCTCTATACTGCCATGATGTTTTCACAGCCTGGGCAGTTGCCCAGTACAAAGTGGACACTCAATGGATATGTGTGCAGTGAACTAACTTGTGACTTTCCTACCTCTCCACATAATTCCTACACATTTAACCCCACAATGGCAATACTCTTAAATTCATGATACATTTATATACATGAAAAATAAAGCAAAAATAAGTCAGAAAGCTAATGGAACTTTAAGAAGGTCATTAATCAGGGGTGCCTGGGTGGCTTAGTCGGTTGAGCGTCTGACTTTGGCTCAGGTCATGATCTCACAGCTTGTGGGTTCAGGCTCTGTGTCGGGCTCTGTGCTGTCTCCCTCTCTCTCTCTCTCTCTCTCTCTCTCTCTCTGCCCCTCCCCCACTCGTGCTCTGTCTTTCTCACTCTCAAAAATAAATAAATGTTAAAAAACAAAGAGGGTCATTAATCAGTTATAAGAAAGTCAAATTAATCTCTTAAAGTGGCGTTTAATATTTTATGTGCTTATATGTCTTTTTGAGAGGGTGTTGAGAGTTTTTTTCTGGACTTCATAGAATATGTGGTCTTTTGTGACTTTTTTTTTTTATTGAACATAGATAATCATAGTTCATGTTGTAGGATGTCGGTTCTTTTAAAAGGTTTTTTTTTTACATTTATTTTTTTAGAGCAGGTTCTTAAAAAATTTTTATTTATTTATTTTTTTGAGAAAGAGCATGTGTGCAAGCTAAACAGAGGGAGAGGGAGATAGAATCTCAAGCAGACTCCACACTAGGGAGAGCCCGGTGCAGAGTTCGCTCTTAACAAACTATGAGATCATGACCTGAGCCAAAATCAAGGGTTGGATGCTTACCCAACTGAGCCACCCGGGTGTCCCAAGAGCAGTTTTAAGTCTACAGCAAGACTGAACAGAAGATACAAAGATTTCACTGTCCCTATACATGCATAGTGTCCCCCATTTTCAATGTTACTTATCAGAGTGGTACGTTTGCTACAGTGACACATCATTATCAACTGGAGTTTGTAGTTTACCTTAGGGTTCAGTCTTGGTTTTGTACATTCTGTGGGTTTGGATAAATGTATAATGACATATATCCATCATTGTAATATCATACAGAGTATTTTCGCTGCCCTAAAAATCCTCTGCTCTGCCTGTTCATCCCTGCCCTCCCCGCCCCAGCAACCACAGATCTTTTTGTTATCTCCATGGTTTTGCATTTCCTAGAATGTCATATAGTTGGAATCGCATAGTACATAACCTTCTCAGATTGACTTTTTCTGTTTGGTAATACAATTCAAGTTTCTGCCATGTTCTGCCTGACTTCAAGATTTACTATCAAGCTACAGTAATCAAGACAGTGTGACAGTGGCAAAGGAATATACAAATAGATAAGTGGAACAGAATAGAGAGCCCAGAAATAGATCTTTGACAAAGGAGCAAGGGTAGTACAATGGAGCAAAGATAGTTTCTTCAACAAATGGTGCTAGAACAACTGTACATTCACATGTGAAAAACTGAAGCTAGACACAGTCCATACAGCCTTTGTAAAACTTAACTCAAAATGGATCACAGACCTAAATGTAACACACAAAAGTATAAAATTTGTAGAAGATAACATAGAGAAAACCTAGATGACCTTGAGTATGGTGATGACTTTTTAGATATAACACCGAAGGCACAATTCATGAAAGAAATAGTTGATAAGATGGAATTAATTAAAATGAAATACTTATGCTCTGCAAAAGACAGCATCAAAAGAATGAGAAGGCAAGCCACAGACTAAGAGAAGGTTTTTGTAAAAGACACATCTAATAAAGGACTGTTATTCAAAATATACAAAGAATGCTTAAAACTCAAGAAGAAGCAACTGAATTAAAAAATGTGTCAAAAACCTCAACAGACACCTCACCAAAGAAGATACATAGATAGCAAATAATCATATGAAAAGATGCTCCACATCACATGTTTCTAGAGGAAGTAAGATTAAAACGAGATACCATCACACACCTATTAGACTGACTAAAATCTAGAACACTGACAATGAACACCAAGTGCTGACAAAGATGTGGAGTAACGGAAACGCTCATACATTGCTGGTGGGAATGTAAAGTGATACAGCCACTTTGGAGGATGAGTTGGCAGTTTCTTACAAAACTACACATATTCTTACCATACAATCTAGCAATCACACTCCTTGGTATTTACCCAAAGGAGTTTGAAACTGACGTCCGCTTATAAAACTTGCACAGTTGTTTATGGCAGCTTGATTCACACTGCAAGCAAGATGTTCTCAGTGGGTGGATGGAAAAATAAGCTGTGGGATTTCCAGACAACGGGATGTTATTCTTCATTTCTTTTTATTGCTGAATAATATTTAATTGTGTGGATAATACCATATTTATGTATTCATCAGGTGATGGACATTTAGTTTGTTTCCATTTTGGGACTATTATGAATAATATTTTCATGAATGAAAGGTTTTTGTGGGGACATACACAGTTGACCCTTGAACAACATGGGGGCTAGGGGTGCCAAATGCACACACAGTTGAAAATCCACGTATAACTTTTGACTCTCCCAAAACTTGGCCTACTGTTAATCAGAAGCTTTATCAATAACATAAGCAGTCAATTCATACATATTTTGTATGTTTTATGTATTATATACTATATTCTTACAAAGTAAATAAAATGTTAGTATGAAAATCATCAGGAAGAGAAAATACATCTACAGTAGTGTTCTGTAAAAAATCTGCGTAGAAGTAGACCTGTGTAGTTTAAACTCATGTTGTTTAAGGGTCAACTGTATTTTCAGTTATCTTGGATGTAAGTATTTGTGTGGACATGTGTTTTCATTTCTCGAGTATGCAATGAGGAGTTGAATTGCTGAGTCATATGGTAATTCTATCCTTAACTGCTTGAAGAGCTGCCAGGCAGAGTGATTGCACCAGGTTACATTCCCACCTTCAGTGTATGAATGTTCCAATTTCTTCATATTCTCACTAGTGATTGTTACTACCTTTCTTTGATTATAGCCATATTATTAATATCTCATGAAATGCTATCAGATTGTACTTTAGATTTGTGTTTCCCTGATGGCTAATGATGTTGAGCATCTTTTCATGTGTTCATTCACCAACATATATCTTCTTTGTCAAAATTTATGAGTTATTTGTGTTTTCTTTATCAAGTTGTTACAGTTCTGTTTATATTCTGGATACAAGTCAGTTAGACATATGTTTTGTAAAACTTCCATTCTGAGTTTGTTTTCTTTCTTAGTGATGTCTTTTGAAGCACAAATGTTTTAGTTTTGGTGAAGTCCAATTTTTCTATTTTTTTCTTTAAATTTTTTTTTATAAATGTTTATTTTTGAGAGAGAGGGAGTGCACAAGCAGGGAAGAGGCTGAGAGGGAGGGAGACACAGAATCTGAAGCAGGCTCCAGGCCCTGAGCTGTCAGCACAGAGCCCAGTGCGGGACTCGATCTCATGAACTGTAAGATCATGACCTAAGTCGAAGTCGGATGCTTAACCAACTGAGCCACCCAGGCGCCCTACTTATTTTTTTCTTTTATCACGCATACTTTTGGTGTCATATCTAAGAAAGCATTGCTTAATCTAAGGTTATGAAGATTTACCACTATGTTTTGTTCCAAGAATTTAATAGTTTTAACTTTTTTGGTAGTTTTATGGTTTTATTAACACAAATATGACATGTACAGAAGCTGTTTGTCTATTCATTTTCTTTGCTGTGCAGCCTGGCCTTGGGATTGGTGGCTCTAATGGCCAGCTGGGCTACTCTTTCCATAGTGGCTTTGTGGTTCTTGGAGGAGACACTGTGAGCAATCTCTGCACAGTAAGATTTGTTACACATCAGCAGCACTTTATGACATTGTGGACTAGGAACTTCCAGAAGCTACTGGACAGCATGTGCTTTGTTTTGTTATTGCTCCTGTAACCAGTGTTGGGCATCAAAATCTGGCTCTTAAATCTTCTGCACACCCTGTTGTCATTGCCTCTGGGTTTACACCGGTTGCACTTAATTTCAACATATCAGTCTGACGGGTGTCGGATGAACTTCTTGGTCCTCTTTTTTATGCTCGTGGACTTCACCAGAGGTCTGAGGGCAGCTAGGAGATGGCTGCCACCCTGCAGGCAGTGCCAAGGAAGAGAGCAGTACTTTTAACTTTTTGATTTAAGTCTTTGATTCATGTTAATTTTTGTATGCACTATGTGTGAGGTCAGGTTTCAGTTTCATTCTTTGGCATGTGGATATGGAGGTGGCCCGTCATCATTTGTTGACAAGACTATTCTTTCCCCATTGACTTGTCTTGCTACCCTTGTTGAGAGTTAATTGACCATAAATGCAGACATCTGTTTTTTTCAAAAAGGTCTGAAATCTTTTGAGTTGTCTTTATCAAGAAAAATAAGGCAGAGTGTTACAGAGAGTAGTTAAATCCTTTGTTTTTCAAAATGGGATCAGGTCACCTCCCCATTAGGGATCAACCTTATGGGAGGATGCCATCTAAAATTGTATCAGTCTCCTGTGCCTTTAAAAATATTTCTTTAGTAATGGAGGAATCTTCATTTAATGTGTTATTCTTGGATTTTACCTTTATTTCGATTTGGAAATCTCCGTATTTTTAATATACAGTTCTCTTATTTTATTCACAAACATTGTAAAACATGTTGGAATTAGTCCTAGTATTATAGAGATTGGGTTTCCCCCCCCTTGTTTTCAAAGTTTAGCTGGAGGCAGTGGTTAATTTTTAAAGGAGTCATGCTTATAAAGTTGGGATAGTGCTGAGTGGCTGATGGTCTGGTGATTCCAGCTGTAAAGTGTTTTTTGGAGAACAGAAAAACAATTTGCTTTCATTCTAGTACATAATAATTCTTGAGGTCCACTGAGTTTGTAAAAACATTGACTCAAAAAGTGAAATGAAGAATTGTTAACTACATTTTTCCTTTAGTATCTTCTAGTATTTGGAAAGGAGAATATACTTATTAAGATCTATTGAGATGAAATTGTTACCTGAATTGAGTGATAGTTAGATTACATTGACTTTAAAGTTCAGGGCATTAGCCACATATAATGTAATGCTGAAGTTCACAAGTATTTATTTCTGTTTTTCATTTGGTTCTTTTTTTCATGACATTTTAAAAGGGGGAAGTTGTCAAAAAATATTTAAAAGGGGGAAATTTTCTTATAAGACATTTTCCAGCTCTGAAAATATCTATGCAATATGTGTTTGAATTAGTTTACTCAATGGGATTATAATAATTAAATCTATGTAGAGACTGCACAACATATGTTAGAGTGTATTGTCTTTGTACTATTTTAGTGGGCCTTGGTCCTTTGTATGTGTCCATAATATGTGGACACATTCAGTGGATATATTACTTAGAGGTCAGTTTTCCCAAAATCCAAAACATCCCAAACACAACCCTTTAAAGCTTGAAAGAAACAAAAAGTTGTGTTTTTTTTTTTAAGATGAGCAAAAATTAGAAACCTCATATTTGATTTGTATTTCATTTGACATATGGATCTTCTCTTAGGGCCATTATCTGCTTTATAAAATCTTTATCTTCTTTAAAAAGGAAAACTCAGGGTACCTGGGTGGCTAAGTCAGTTAAGTGTTCGGCTCTTGATTTCGGCCCAGGTCATGATCTCACGGTTTGTGAGTTCGAGCCCTGCATGGGGCTTCACACTGACAAGTGAGGACCTGGTTGGGATTTTCTCTCTCCCTCTCTCTCTCTCTGCTCCTCCTCTACTGGAGCTCTCTTTCTCTCTCAAAATAAATAAATAAACTTGAACAAATAAATAAAAAGGGAAACTCAAAATAGATGGCATTTGAAGGAGCTCAAATGAAAACTGCTATGTCATGGAAGCAGCAGCAATGTGTGCTTCTTTAGTGCTTGCGAACACAGTGGCACTAGCATTTCAGAATGGTGACTGTTGCTATTCAGAAGGCTTTCTGAGTCAGAAAGCATGTAATACATGTTTACAAAAGATCTATGTTTTTGAAAGATTCCTATTAAAAAAGTGGCTTTAAAATGAAAGATCTGGCTTTTAGGTGAGCACACTATTTGAGTATTTGAAAAGTTTTCTTAATTTGTTCAGATGTATTTATCAAGCTGCATTCAGGTGTTATTCTAGGCAGTGGAGATTCAGCAGTGAATGCAACAGACACAAATTCTTGACCTTACATACCCCCTAATCAAGTGGGAGGAAGATAGAAAATAAATTTAAAAATAATAAATATATCACAGAACATATAAATTATTTTTATTATTGAAAGTAAGTCTTAAGGTAGTTTATTGTTCTTTTTCTCATTAATAAGTGTGCTTTTGGATAAAAAATTATCATACATTGATAACTCTATTCCTCTTAGGGTCAGTAACACAGACCAGGACTTCTGCAGGGTAACACATTGTCAGGTGTGCAGTTTACAATTCAGGTCATGTTATTTTTTTGCTATTATGGTCATGATTCAGGTAATTTGGCTATTATTTTGCTACAAGAAGAAAAGGGTTTTGTTATAAAATCTTGTTTGTCTCAAGATTGTATAAATTTAGATTCCAAACTGGGACCTAAACTGTGAAGTAGAATACCTCAGTTTGATCCTCTGGTATACATTTTGGAGGAGAACATTTGTGAAAATATTAACCAGATACTTGTGGAATGATAAACTTGAAGTTCTTTAGTTTAGGCTTTTTGTGTTGTCTGATTTTGCAGTTGCCTTTGAGTAGATCCTTTAAAGCTGTTTTGTGACTCAGTGGAATATTATTTTGTGTAGTTGATGATGAGGGCATTCGACTCAAAGACCTAACTGGCATGGCTAGGAGGGGAGAGGAGAGCTTCTAGGATGACAGACATCACTTACTTGACTGAATTGTGGTGTGTCTTGGTTAGTAGTTCAGGAAGACGGCATTGGAGTTTCCATGCATTGATGGTGTCCACTATCACGACTGTATGATTTATTCTTCTTGAGAGGAGGAGCCACAAAGCAATCCTTCCTACTAGTTTGCTATTGGCTGGACTGAAAGCAGGAAGAATGAAGTAGAGTGCTTAATGTAAATACACAAGATTATGCAAATTAGTTTTCCATCATCTTTCCATTGAGGCAATCTTGGTGAATTACGTTGCCTCCCTGGTGCCTTACTTAAGTACTTGCTCTGTTTTTTTCTTCTCACCAGTGTATCATCATTTTCTTTTTAGGTGTTTGTTATCTTTTGCCTTTAAATTCATGAACCAATTGTATCCTTTTTCTTTCTTCTCTAAACATTGTTGCTTGACCTAAAAGCATTGTTTCCTTTTAGCTACTCTTTCTTGTTCTAGGAGTAACTGTAAAAAATGCCCAATTTTTGCTAAAAGTTATTACCAGTTGTTCCCAGATTTGTTTCTTATTGGAATGGTGCCAAAACCAAAAGGAAACTGTAGAGGGGGAAAAAGAAAGAACTTCACTTAGCTATTAAAATAATGACCAGTTTTATGGGAATTTTATGTGAGACTTGAGAAAATAAAACCATTTGGTTGTTTTGTTTTTATGGCATCAAAATATGATGCGCCAACAGAAAACTTATTAAGAAATATCTCAATATTGCCATTTCAAATTTTTCAGGCTGCTATCCTTGCCCAGGGCCCAACATGAATCCTATTGCTCTTGGGAGCCGTTGGCTTGCTTATGCAGAAAACAAGGTAAGGTGTGGCTCATGTTTGGATTGTTTGTAATGGAGCAAGTGTTGAAGAATTTTCCAAAGTTCATTGCCAACCAATAATGAATATTTAACTTACTAGTTTTTCTTTGGTTAGATTTTGGTTTTAATTGGGTAACCAGTAATTATCCTATCTCCCTTATTGCTTAGGATCAGTATTTGGTCTCAACTTTAATTTTCTAGGCTTGGTTTTTGTTTTTTGTTTTTAATTTTTTATGTTTATGTGTTTATTTAATTTAATTTTTTTATTTTATTTTTAATTTTTTAAAAAAATTTACATCCAAATTAGTTAGCATATAGTGAAACAATGATTTCCGGAGTAGATTCCTTAATGTCCCTTACCCATTTAGCCCATTCCCCCTCCCACAACCCCTCCAGCAGCCCTCAGTTTGTTCTTCGTATTTAAGAGTCTCTTCTGTTTTATCCCCCTCCCTGTTTTTATATTATTTTTGTTTCCCTTCCCTTATGTTCATCTGTTTTGTCTCTTAAAGTCCTCATATGAGTGAAGTCATATGATTTTTGTCTTTCTCTTGACTAATTTTGCTTAGCATAATACCCTCCAGTTCCATCCACGTAGTTGCAAATGGCAAGATTTCATTCTTTTTGATTGCTGAGTAATACTCCATTGTATGTATGTGCGTGTGTGTGTGTGTGTATATATATGTATATATCTATATCTATATCTATATCTATATCTATATCTATATCTATCTATATCTATCTATATACCACATCTTCTTTATCCATTCATCCATCGATGGACATTTGGGCTCTTTCCATGCTTTGGCTATTGTTGATAGTGCTGCTGTAAACATGGGGGTGCATGTGCCCTTTCAAAACAGCACACCTGTATCCCGTGGATCAATGCCTGTATCCCGTGGATCAATGCAATAGCTGGGTCATAGGGTAGTTCTATTTTTAGTTTTTGGAAGAACCTCCATACTGTTTTCCAGAGTGGCTGCACCAGCTTGCATTCCCACCAACAATGCAAAAGATATCCTCTTTCTCCGCATCCTCGCCATCATCTGTTGTTGCCTGAGTTGTTAATGTTTGCCATTCTGACAGCTGTGAGGTGGTATCTCATTGTGGTTTTGATTTGTATTTCCCTGATGATGAATGATGTTGAGCATTTTTTCATGAGTCGGTTGCCCATCTGGATGTCTTCCTTGGAGAAGTGTCTATTCATGTCTTTTGCCCATTTCTTCACTGGATTATTTGCCTTTTGGGTGTTGAGTTTGATAAGTTCTTTATAAATTTTGGATACTAACCCTTTATCTGATATGACATTTGCAAATATCTTCTCCCATTCTGTCAGTTGCCTTTTAGTTTTGCTATGTGTTTATTTTGAGAGAGAGAGAGAGAGGGAGGGAGGGAGAGAGAGAGAGAGAATAAATTCCAAGCAGGCTCCTTGCTGCCAGCACAGAGCCTAATGCTGGGCTTGAACTCACCAGCTCAGGACCTGAGTCGAAACCAAGAGTTGGATGCTTAACTGAGCCACCCAGGCACTCCTAGGCTTGGTTTGTTTGTTTGTTTGTTTACTTTTAATGTTTATTTTGAGAGAGAGAGAAAGACAGAGCATGAGCAGGGGAGGGGCAGAGAGAGAGGGAGATACAGAATCTGAAGCAGGCTCCAGGCTCTGAGCTGTCAGCACAGAGGCCGATGTGGGGCTTGAACTTACGAACTGTGAGATCATGACCTGAGCGAAGTTGGGTGCTCAACTGACTGAGCCACCCAGGTGCCCCTAGGCTTGTTTTTTTTATAGAGAACTTTACTCCATCGATCTTAGGTACAGCATTGATACTACTTTAATAGCTTCTGTGGAGCTAGAAATCAGGGGGCAGGAATGACTTAAAAAAAAATTTTTTTTAAATGTATTAATTTTGAAAGACAGAGCACGAGTGGAGGAGGGACAGAGAGAGAGGGAGACATAGAATTCGCTCCAGGTTCCGAGTGGTCAGCACAGAGCCCGATGTGGGGCTCAAACTTGTGAACCGTGAGCCCATGACTTGAGCCAAAGTCGGCTGCTTAACTGACTGAGTCATCCAGGCGCCCCTGGAATGACTTTGTTTTTATTGGTAGATTGGGAACTGAGGCATAGAATAATTTAATTGATGTTATGTGTCTACAACTAAATCTAAACAAGGGTTAAACTATTTGTCTTAATAATTAAATCATAGGTGATCACATTTTGTTGAATCTTTTAGTTGTTTTTATGTTTTATTTATGTCCAATTCAAAACCAAAGACAAATTGAATTTTCAGAAAGAAAATGTGAAATCTTTTTTATACCATTTAGTGCCCTTCATGTGAATATAGGATGAAATCTAAAAAATATTACAGACTTCAAAGAAGATTATCATTTTTTGTTTCATTTTAGTTTGCTTATATAGTTATATATTGAGATAATAGAATAATAGGAAATAATATTTATTGAAGAGTTCTTAACACAAATCTGGATATGGTAAGTACAAAAATTATTTGGAGAAACTACATAGCGTGTAAATCTCTGGAATTCACAAAATCAAGAAACTACTGAAGAAAGTTATTTTTGTAGATGAATTCCTTGATACTTTTTTCCAAAATTCTGTTTGCTACAGATAGATACTTTGTATCTTACTGAATGCCATGTTTATGCTCCATTCTGTCATTTCTCTTCATTTTCTAGTATATCTCATAAAAATAGCTCTTTACAAATTACTCTTTTCAAACAAGGCAAGAGGCATACAATGCAGTGTGGTAACATAATGGTGTCTTCAAATGTTTAAATATATAATACATTTCTTTGAGTGCTGGAGACATCCAACAAGAAGATGTATAAATTGTCCCTTGGTTCTTGTAGATATATTCTCACATGTGGGAAAGTACCCATTTAGAATTGTAGGTGATATGCAAATAGTTACATATCGTTTTCTAGCAGAGGAAACTCCCTTCACAGATACATACTGGGTGTGTGCCAGTTATCTTGCTTGTCTTGCCTTTGTAGAGATATGTGTTGATAATATCTAGCATTACATACAGAGATCAGAAAGTGTAGTGGCATTTATGGGGAGTTTGCTAATCAGATAGCTCTACCATCCTTTGGAAGAAATATTTTCAGATACATGTATTTCCAATAGCATTTATGTAAATGCTAGTATTCATTAACAGTTTCTGATTGTTTTAGTACCAGTGTCTGATTGCTTTGGTTTTGGGGCTGAGTGTGGAATTGCAAACTTAATTGAATTTTGGAGTAACAATCTTTTTTAATTAAAATGCTTTTTGACTAAAATTTTAAGCAAGACGCCATATATACTGATTGGGTTTGCCTTTCTGTGGTTCTCTTTATTTTATTTTATTTTATTTTTTATTTTTTAAACTTTACATCCAAATTAGTTAGCATATAGTGCAACAATGATTTCAGGAGTAGATGCCTTAGTGCCCCTTACCCATTTAGCCCATCCCCCCTCCCATAACCCTTCCAGTAACCCTCTGTTTGTTCTCCATATTTAAGAGTCTCTTATATTTTGTCCCCTCCATGTTTTTATTTTTGTTTCCCTTCCCTTATGTTCATCTGTTTTGTCTCTTAAAGTCCTCATATGAGTGAAGTCATAGGATTTTTGTCTTTCTCTGACTAATTTAACTTAGCATAATACCCTCCAGTTCCATCCACATAGTTGCAAGTGGCAATATTTCATTCTTTTTGATTGGCAAGTAATACTCTATTACTCCATTTTATATATATATATATATATATATATATATATATATATATATATCACACCACATATATATATGTGTATATATATACACACCACATCTTCTTTATCCATTCATCCATCAATGGACATTTCGGCTCTTTCCATACTTTGGCTATTGTTGATAGTGCTGCTATAAACATGGGGGTACATGTGCCCTTTCGAAACAGCACACCTTTTTCCTGTGGATCAACATGTAGTAGTGCAATTGCTGGGTCGTAGGGTAGTTCTATTTTTAGTTTTTTGAGGAACTTCCATACTGTTTTCCAGAGTGGCTGAACCAGCTTGCATTCCCATAAATGGTTCTTTTTAAATGTCCTTTTAACTAGGAAAGCTTATAGAAAAGTTGTAAGAATAAATATAGTACAAATAGCACAAAGCACACCCATATATCTTTTACTCAGATTGACCTTTTAATTATTTCAGAGTAAGTTGCATATATCACATTACTCCTAAATACTTAGTCAATTTAATATTTTTTTTTTTTTGAGAGAGAGAGAGAGAGAGAGCGAGAGAGAGAGCACAAGTGGGGGAAGGGCAGAGGGAGAGGGTTCATCTAGCATCTGCCCTGTCTCAGCCCTGGAATCTGCTACTTCTTATTTTCCTGGTTCCTTTTAATGGGCCAGAACTTTAGATACTTAGCTTTGTCCAGTAGATGTGCTCATTGTTACTGGGGTGTTTTTACTTCTAGACACTTTCATTGGACAAAGTTTGGAAACACACATACTTCTATGCATACATAATGGGAAAATATACAAATACATATATGTATTTGTACACCTATACACACACACACACACACGCACGTATTTTGGAAATGAAGGTTAGACATTGGTATTTTCCACAGGATTCTTTCCTTTCATCCTCCATTTATTTCTTATTTATATGTTCCTTGTTTCGCATGGGAGACTCTGATATCACACATTTGTTTCATTTGTTGAATCCTATAATGGCAAAAGTAATTGCAGAATTGTTTGCTCACACAACTACAAATATCAAGCCAAATAAAAAGAGTTCAGGATTTCTTGTAGTTCTCTCCAGTCCCATTGCTGCCCCAAACTGAAGATATACAGTCAAATACTGTGTTCAAATATTACTTTGATTAGATTATCCTTATCTCTCCCTTTCTACCTTCCTTCATTGTTGTTACAGTTTTCATTTGATATCTAATTACATACACTTATTTTTATTTTTATGTTTTATTTACTTGCTTATATATTTCATTGTTTTATGTATTTATATTTCCCTTTCTTTCCAAAAGATTAAATAATATACTTGCTCTTTTGTATGTTGCCTTTTAACTTATATTTTTTGAAAATCAGTCCATTTTATAGAGGTTTGCACTACAGAAATTTCTGATTCATCTTTAATTTTTGATGAATTGAGTTGCAAATGTAATTTTCTAACAAGGCTAAAGTTTAAACAAAAATTTCTGGCTTAGTTTTGTTTGTGTTGAAATGCTGACTCAGTTTTAGTTGAATTGAAAAAGTGATAGTGTTGCTTATTTTCACATATTTATCCTTGATTATTTTAATTACTGGAAGCAGAGAAAAGATGGTAGTATTTCCAAGATAATGTCTTTCATTGCACATGTGGCAGGAGGCAGCAGAGGGATAACTTGCATAATTCTTTGAAATTGTATTTATGACTGAGTGAGTGAGTGAATGAAAGAGATACTTTTTATTAGCTGAAATGATCACTTTCAAACTACCTGTTTTCCCCTATGTGAAATCACATTTGTGATCATCTGTCATTTGAAAAATTTCCTCACTACTGACCTTGAAATCTGCTCACGCAACAACACGTTTAGTGTGGCAGCTTGACATTTCATATCAGACTTCTAAAGATACCCCATTATAACATACTATTATTGCTTTGAGCAATTGCTTTTCAATGTAGTGTCAGCGATATAAAAATTTTGATTTTGGAAGAATAAAAAGGTGACATTCATATTTATCAAATAATCATGTTTTAAATTATATAAGCATTTTTGTTTTTATGTTCTGAAAGAGGTAGATTCTTTCTGAATTATGTAGGCTTTTAAAATCATAACACAATGTGGAGCTTTTCTAATACTCTACAATTGTCATTTTATTTTTTTAATTTTTAAAAAGTTTATTTGTTTATTTTTGAGAGAGAGGGAGAGTGAGCAAGCAGGGCAGCGGCAGGGAGAGAGAGAGAGAGAGAGGGAGGAAGGGAGGGAGGGAGGGAGGGAGGGAGAGAGAGAGAGAGAGAGAGAGAGAGAGAGAGTCCCAAGAAGGCTCCATGCTGTCAGCACAGAGCCTGATGCAGGGCTCGAACCCACAAACTGCGAGAAAATGACCTGTGCTGAAACCAAGAGTTGGATGCTTCACCAACAGAGCCACCCAGGTGCCCCTGTCATTTTATTAAAAAAAATTTTTTTTTAAATATAAAGATCTGGCTAATGAATTAAAAAACCCTAAATTTAGGAAGTGTAGGAGCAGTGGAGATTTTAATCCTGGTTTATTGCTTTAGTCCATGAGAGAATCATGCTATCAAACTAGTGATTCACTTTGAAAATTGAATCAAAGTGAATTGATTTGGTTGGTTTATTTACATCAGTCGTGGCTAAAGGCACGTCTTTTTCATTCTGTGGTAATACTAGTAAGCCCTCTGAAGTGGACAGCTACTATATGCCTCACAGTTGATTTATGCATGATTTGTGCCACTATTCCCCTGACTTAATTGAAAATGGAAATATGATAAATTATTTTGCCTCTTTTTTGGCTTTTCTTTTACCATCTTTATGTAGGAATTAAGAGGACAAAACCTCCAATTTGCTAGTATGTTAAACATTTAATGTTAGAAAGTCAAGTCTAAGTCCTTTGATTATGTTTTAAAATTTATTTGTGGAATGGCTGCCAGGTCCCAAATACTACCATTTTAGAGTTTATGAATTCTTAAAGATTATTCATCTGATAAATAAAAATTGTATTTGAGCATGACACTGCCTGAGTGGCACCAGTAGATTATAAAAAGAGGGAAAAGTGTCTTGGTAGGGCTTTTAGCTGTTTGCCTGAAACACTCATACAAACATTCACCCCTCCCACCCTCATTCTGCTTGATAAATAAGCTCCGTCCTAATAGCCTGTAGAATTAAACAGTTTAATAGGAATAACTTTCTGGCTTTTCTCTCTGTCTCTTTTTCCAGTTGATTCGATGTCATCAGTCCCGTGGTGGAGCCTGTGGAGACAACATTCAGTCTTATACTGCCACAGTCATTAGTGCTGCTAAAGTGAGTATTGAGTAGTCCCTAGGAATTGTGATTTTGTGGAGTAAATATCAGGTTTCTCTCCTGAATTGTGTTGAAATTTTTCCTTCCCTTTTTGTTCACAAATGTGGAATAAACTTAAGTAAGTCAGAATATTTTTGCCACTCGTGAAGATTGATGAATACATAATTAGATATTTAATCTCTTAAGGTTCATAAATCATACATTTTCTATTATAATGATTATAGGGTTTGTATTTATCAAATTTTAAATATTTAAGTCTGTTAGCTAGATTAAAGTCTATTATATAATTAATAACACTTTTGAGAGAAGTTTTATATATATGTTTTAAGTAGTGACTTCTGGGTTCTTTTTCTGTGATTTCCATCATTCCATCTATACTGACATCCTTTTGTATCTTCGAACATTTATGAATCTTCATGTAAAAAGAATATTATTCCTTAAGAAAACTTGAGTCAAACCCCTGGCACATTCAAAGACTCTTTCATGTCACAGGGCTGCCCTCTGTGTGTTTGTCAAGTGAGCTCTGTTTGTGTGTGTGCGAGGGTTAATTTTGATGATGGCTCTTAAACTTTATGCTGATTATAAGGTATTCTTATAATCACTATCCTTTTGAATTGTGAAGTATACAACAAAACAATTCTAATAATAGGGATGACATAGTGAATCTAAATGACAGCATGTAATAGAAAGCACAACTATTCAGAAAAGAACAACAGTTTAAAGCAAACCACAGGGAGGGAATGAAAGGTCACACTGTTTTATGTAAAACAAATACAAAAATACTTCAAGATTGATCACAAGTACTTACATGATATGCTTTAGAATGTGTTCCTTGGTTTGATGAGAGAAGCATTACATATTTTTTACTCAGAAAGGAAATGAAATACTGAATGTCTTTATGCTTACAGCACTATATACTTTGGATTTTAGAATGTTCAAAAAAATGGCTTACTTTTCTCCATTGTGTATGTAAAAATTATGATGGTTTTTTCAGTGAAGAGAATTCTGAGACAGAGTAGCCAGCATCAGTGTTCATCTATAGTTAGTTTATAATAGATCCACAAAATATACCAATGAGATCTAGTTCTCATGTATTATATTCATTTTAGACTTATCTGTGCCATACATGTTAATTAGGATAGTTCATTGTATTATCATTTGAATAATTTTCAGTTCTGTGGTAGTGGACAGCTTTTCAGGTCTTCTTTGCTATAATGTGTTTGTGTGCTTATGTAAAAGAAAACTGACCTGCTTCATTCAGTAACAGTTTTGCTGTTTAACTTTTAGCTGAATGTGGACATGTGGACAAACTCTAGCTAAATGAGGCTAGAGTTAATGTGCTTGGAAAAGAACAAGTTTGAACTCTCCAGTTTTCTATACCACATATTGAGAACTGTGAGGGATAAGCTCATGTCTTCCACATTTTAAATTCTCAGAAATTATAATGATGACAACACTCTAATTCAATCAGTTTCCAATAGACCATTGGTCACCAGTGGAATTGGTGTTGATTGAAATTCATCATTAGCTCAGACAGTTGATAAAATTCTGCCATTGACCCTTGAATAAAGTAGTTAATATTTAATTTTTGTTTAAATGCTTTTGCCTGATTTTTAAAAACATTTTTACTTATTTTTTTTAATGTTTATTTATTTTTGAGAGAGAGATGGTGCAAGAGGGGAGGGACGGAGGGGGGGGCAGCAGGATAGAGGATCTGTAGCAGCAAGCCCGATGTGGCACCTGAACTCACAAACCTGGAGATCATGACCTGAGCCGAAGTTGGACACTCAACTGACTGAGCCACTGAGGCACCCCGCTTTTGTCTGATTTTAATACTTATCCATGCTCCTACTTATAAATTTACAAAATGAAAGAAAAACAAAACCATAAACATAAAAGTTACCCATTTCTTTTTTTTCCCCCACATTTTTATTTAAATTCCAGCTAGTTAACATACAGTTGCAACATGAGTTTCAGGTGTAGAATTTAGTGATTCATCACCCACATACAACACCTGGTGCTCATCACAAGTGCCCTCCTTTTTACCCATCACCTATTTAACCCATCCCCCTGCCCACCTCACCTCCAGTAGCCCTCAGTTTGTTCTCTATGGTTAAGTGTCTGTTTCTGATTTGCTTCTGTTTTTTTTCCCCCTTATGTTCATTTGTTTTGTTTCTTACACATGAGTGAAATCATGTTTTTTGTCTTTCTCTGACTTCTTTTGCTCTCTAGTTCCATCCATACTGTTGTAAATGGCAAGATTTCATTCTTTTTTATAGCTGAGTAATATTCCATATGTACATATTATATATCCATCTTCTATATCCATTCATCAGTCAGTGGACACCTGGGCTCTTTCTGTAGTTTGGCTCTTGTTGATAATGCTGCTATAAGTATACAATAGGGTGCATGTATTCCTTTGAATCAGTATTTTTGTATCCTTTGGGTTGGTACCCAGTAGTGCAATTGCTGGGTTGTAAGATAGTTCTATTTTAATGTTTATTTTTGAGAGAGAGAGAGAGAGAGAGCGAGAGCGAGAGCGAGCAAGTGAGCACGAGTGAGGAAGGGGCAGAGAGAGAAGGAGACACAGAATCCTAAGCAGGCTCCAGGCTCTGAGCTGTCAGCACAGAGCCCTATGTGAGGCTTGAATTCACCAACTGCAAGATCATGACTTGAGCTGAAGTTGGACGCTTAACTGATGGAGCCACCCAGGTGCCCCAGATAGTTCTATTTTTAACTTTTTGAGGAACTTCCATACTGTTTTCCAGAGTGGCTGCACAAGTTTGCATTCCCACCAGTACTGTAAGGGGGGCTCCCTTTCTTCACATCCTCACCAAACCTTTGTTTCCTGTGTTGTTGATTTTAGCCATTCTGACAGGAATGAGGTGGTATCTCATTGTAGATTTGATTTGTATTTCCCTGATGATGAGTGATGTTGAGCATCTTTTCATGTGTCTGTTAGCCATCTGAAAAGTCACCCATTTCTTGAGTCTTACTGGACTTATCAGGTAGTAAAATCCATATTGTACACTGCCTTTTAAACTTATGTGTAACTTATATGCCATGAAATATTTTTGAAAACACTTTCATATGTAATATTTATGTACTTATGGACTCCTGTGTTACCATGAATGTTTTGAGATTTACTTAAAAATATTAAGTTAATTTGGTATTTAGTACTAGTATTTAGTTATTTTCCTGAAATTCTACCAGAAATAGAATGATCCTTCATTTCACTTTCAAGGTATGGATATTTTATATAGGAAAGATTGGAAAGTTGAGATGATTTTGCCTCCTACGTGATAATTTCTTCTAGTAAGATATTAGATACAAGAAGCTTTGTGGGTAAATTAGCTTTCTGAGGTATAAGGCAGTTCCAGTTTTCCATGGTAGGTACATCAGAATTAAGTAGTCTTTGTTACTATTACATTATGTATTATACTTCTATTTATATTAGTATATTCACTTATGAAAATTCATCATGATGTACACTTATAATTCCTGTACTTTTCTGTATGAGGGAATATAAGTTTACTAAGAAAAGAACAATGTCACGTATATATCTTCAGGCCTAGAAACCTTTTCCAGAGAATGCTCACATTTAAGAATGAACAATGGCAATATTACAAAGACTCTTCCATAGAATAAGAGATAATGCCTAATATTGTTTTATGATGCAGGATGACCTTGAATCTTGACAAGAGCATTGTGAAAAAGGAAAACTACAGTCCTGTCTTACTCATGAACATGAAAAATCCTGAAAAATCCTAAACAAAATATTAGCAGAGAAAAATTAAATATGTTGTAAGGATAATGTGTCCCATCCAGTTGGGATAATTCCATAATATAAGGCTGGTTTATTACTCAAAATCAATGAATGTAATTTGTACATGAACAGAATAAAGGAGAAAAATTATATGATTATCTTAATATATACACAAAAAGGGTTTGATAAAATCAAACATATATGCATTGATAAAGTCTTTTAGTAAATAGTGATCATTTCTGGTTCTCTAGAATTCAGTTTTTTCTCAAATTACCAAATTGTTTAAATGTAGTAAACATAGTTAATATAAAGTCTTCCTGATAACTCCAATGTCTGGCTTCTTTTTGGGTGTATTTTTATTGTTTGCTATTTTTGCTGGTTCTCACTAATGATGTCTTGACTCCTTGTTTGCCAGAATTTATTTTAAAAATCTGTAGAAACAAGTTTGAATTTGAGATACCAGAGTTCTGTGGCACTCTTAGTCTTGGACCCTCCTAATCCAGTTTCAGGGATTGAGTTCCTTAAGGAATTTAAAGCTCACCTGAAATAGTTATGGGAGCCTGATTACTACAGATTAACTATTATTTCTATTGTTGTGTTCCTTTGTGCCTCAACCAAAAACATGGAAAGTCATTAGATAGATCCCCTTGGACATGACCACCTAGTACCACAGGTCCATCAAAAACACCACTAAGTCTCTTAGAAGTCTCCTCTAGAATCATCAGATCCATCTAGGCCTAAATACCCAACTCACATGTGTGGGATTTTCTTGTTCTCTTGGATTTGGATCTAGAAGCTCTCTACTATCTTGTTAAATATTCAATACCTTTAAGCAGAGTTAAAAAAAAAAATTCTCGGGGCGCCTGGGTGGCGCAGTCGGTTAAGCGTCCGACTTCAGCCAGGTCACGATCTCGCGGTCCGTGAGTTCGAGCCCCGCGTCGGGCTCTGGGCTGATGGCTCAGAGCCTGGAGCCTGTTTCTGATTCCGTGTCTCCCTCTCTCTCTGCCCCTCCCCCGTTCATGCTCTGTCTCTCTCTGTCCCAAAAATAAATAAACGTTGAAAAAAAAAATTAAAAAAAAAAATTCTCCTCGGTTATCCTACTTGCTTTCATTGGTAGGATTGATCTGATTTACCTAGCCTGCCATTATTGAAAATAGAAAATAAAATTTCTATTTATTTTCTGCCTACTTATTTATCTACTTAGAAATGATAAAAAAGGTAATTTTTGAGATACAACATGGAAAATATTTAAAAAACCATGTAGTATGTGCTCCTTAAAATACTAATCTTAAAATATTAACTTTGAGGAACTTGTGAAATCACTTTTTCTGAAAGTGATCACTTGTCAAATCACTTTTTCTGAAAGATTAATCATTAATATTTTTCTCTTGCTGATGACAGCTGCTTATATGACTTCATAGAGGTTAACCACTTTGTTATACAGAAGGACTCATTATTAAATTTTTATTCTTATTTTTTGTCTCACTAGATACTTGTAAGCAAAAATATGTTAATTGCGTATGTACTTGGATCTCCTTAGAGGAAATAATGTTTTTACATTAATTTTATATTAATGTTTCTCTGGATTTTCAAATAGTAGTTAAAATTTATCTTTCTACTTCTAGATTTTTCTCTTTGTTTTTCCAAATAATTTATTTGGCTTTCCTTATAAAGAATATAATGGTGATGAATTCTCTGTGGCAGTGCTAAGGGGAAAAATTTAATACTTAAATAGTTCAAATTGGGTTATTTTGATACATTTGTAAAATCTTGGTCCATATTTCCTAGTTACCACATAATTACCACCTATTTGATTTTTCGTTTTAATGTGTTTTAACCCCAGTGTGGTAAATTGATTTAGTAAATATGCCTCTTTTTTCCCCCTGGTTATCTGATAACTTCTTAATGACAACTAACAGCTTTTGTGAGAGCAGCACCATTAGCACTAATGGACAGGGGTGGACAGCTGATATGGCATGAGAAAGGTTAAAGATGACTAGCGACCCTTTGACAAATCTGTCTGCACACAACAGAATAAGTACCATGCTCATTTGAATTTTTGGTCTGAGTGGATTATCTGACATATTTGTTATAATCTTACATTCAGCTCTCTTACGAGATAGAGTTTGGTCCTGTGGATACTCCTGTTAAGGTTAGTCAGGAATATGGTAAACTTTTTAGCTACCTCAGGCTGTGAAGACACTCAGTGTAAGTTAATATCTCCATTTGGCCAAATTAGATTTTTTTTAGTCCTAATTTTTACTGAGTCTTCATCCTTTTTTGGTATGTTGAGGAAATTATCAGGTATGTATACACTCTTTTGACTAAAATGTAATGAAAAGACTACTCTGAGGTGATTTAGATATTTAAATATGTTATATAGACACTATTAAATAACATTATATATTTCTTCTGGACAATGTGTTTGAGTGTAACATGGAAACAAATTTCTTCTAGAAGCAAAAGTCTTTATTGATGCAGAAAACTTCCAGTACCCCTCTCTCATCCCCTGCATTATACCTTATTTTGAAAGTTAATGAACTATAATAGATAGTACTATCTTGTCGCTTACTATAAAAGTGCAGATTTGATGACTGTTAAGTCTTGGGTTTAGATTTTATCCACTAATAAGATGACCCCACTGGTTGTTGTTAAGTTGTGTGTGTGTGTGTGTGTGTGTGTGTGTGTGTGTGTGTGTGTGTGTGAGTGAATTATCAGTAACTCTTCATGTGTTATGAGGCTTTGTGAAATATACTACTCTGTTTTCCCCCTTCCTGGAGTTTTTTCCTAGTTCTCTTGTATTGACTTTTCCTTTTATCTTATGGTTTCTTTGGTACATTTCTTCCCACTTTCTGTGTGCTCCAGTTATTTTAGTTTTATTCCTATTCATTGGTATCAAAGCATGAAATAATAGGCTCAAGGGCAAGTTGGGAGGATATACAACCAAAGGCTTGAAACCTGAAAGGCACATTCCTTTGATAAAGGGATAGCTCTGTTTAAGTGGGAGCATCTCCATTAGCATTAATGGAGTAAGTATAGCAGCTGAGGCATCTTAGAGGTTAATCAGGCTTCCTAGCCATCTTTGACATCAATACACTCTGGCGCCTGATTTTGTTGGTCCTTCAGAGGCTTTCTTGACAACACTAACAGACTTTGTGTAAGTCATTTCTTGTGAATTATTGAAACAAATGTTTGGCTGCTAATTGAGGAACGCTAATGTGTTTTATAATCACTGCAGCTTGAGTTTTTAGTGCTAAACAAAGGAGTTACAATTGATTTGTGGCCTTTTCTTGGTTTCAGTCAGCTGTAAGTTACATCTTTTTGCTCAAGTTCAGCAAATGGCTTTGATGGTCATTTTATTTAAGTATTTATTAGGACACACTATTATGGTCTTCATTCCCCCCACCTCCCCAGAATTTGTCTGTGTTCTGAATTCATGAAGTGTGAGATCACAAGTAGTAACAGGAATAGATTACAAAGCAGTACTGGTTGGTGGTTAAAATCAGGCTTTGGAGATAGACAGTTCTATTATTGAATTCCGGCTTTGTCATTGGTTAGCTGTTTGAGATGCTGTTTTGCATCTACTGTGGTCTCAGTTTTCTGTTCTATAAACCTGAGGTGTTGTAGGAAATCTGTACAGATCATTTATGTTAAGAGCCTTGAAAAGTTCACAGTTAAGTTTCCACAGAACATAGTTACAGTAAAATGATACATATATTACTAGTGTTATATGGTGTTTTAATGAAAAATTTCCTTGGAAAATAGATTTCCTTATCTTAATTCCAATCTAATTGTTGCTTAAATCACGTTTAGGCCTTTATAAATTACCTTCTTTGCCTACCATTTATAAAACTATTTGAAATATTATGTATATTAATAATTTTCATTTTAAAATTTAGCTATAGTATATATCAGAGTATAGGTGAGCATATTTCTTTGATTATTCTGAAAAGAGAGTCACTTCATTAAAGGTTAATTTGCAATATTTTAATAAAAACTTTCTCACAATTGGAATTGGAAGAAAATTATTTCTGAATGTCTGTATTACATGTAAATTTTGATATATCCATGTAATCTACATTACTTATTTTGGCTCTACTGGTTAGATCTTTTTTCACTATTTATGAGTCGCGTGCTTTTCTTTCTGTTTTTTTTTTCTCTTTTAGACAAAAAAATCCCACAAAAACCTGTTGTTACTTTAACATTATTGTTAAAGTAATCAGATAATAAGATTCACATAAAAGAAAAATATTCACATGAATTAGTTTATCTATTTGCTTCAAATGAAATGGAACTAAAATGTAATTATAAAACATCTTAAGTTGTCTTTAATTGAAATAGTATATTAGAAGTATTACATTGAATTGTTTTCTGTTACCAGAGAGAAAATAACCTTCTTAGCTAATCTTTTATGATGTTTTATTCATCTAGTAATTGGTATCTTGGATGGAGACTGTATTTCTACGTGCCAAATATTTTTTTTAATTGAGGTAAAATTGGTATATAACATAGACTTTTACATGTACATTATAATTGACATCTGTATGCACTACAAAGTGATCACCACCAAAAGTCACCATTCATCACCATCGAATTGACTGCCTTCACCTATTTTGCTCACTTCCCAACCCCCTTCCCCTCTGGTAATCAATCTGTTCTCTGTATCTGTGAGTTTGTTTTTATATTCTTCTGTTTGTTTCTTAGATTCCACTTATGAATGATATCAAATGGCATTTGTCTTTCTCTGTCTGACTTATTTCACTTAGCATAATACCCTCATGCTCCATCCGTGTTGTCATGGCAGTATTTCATTCTTCCATATGGCTAAGTAGTATTTGTGTGTGTGTGTGTGTGTGTGTGCACGTGTCAGACACACACACACACACACACACACACACCCTCTTTATCCATTTATCTATCAGTGGACACACTTAGGTTGTTTCCATATCTTGGCTATTATAAATAATGCTGCAATGAACATATGAACATAGAGGTTTATATATCTTTTTGAATTAGTATTTTCATATTCTTTGTATAAATACTCATAAGTAGAATAGCTGGACCTTATGGCAGGTCTATTGTTAATTTTTTGAGGAATCTTAATGCTAATTTTTGTAGTGGCTGCACCAGTGTACATTCCCACCGACAACATATAAGGGTTCCCTTTACTCCACATTCTCTCTAATACTTGTTATTTCTTGTCTTTTTGATAATAGTCATTCTGACAGGTGTGAAGTGATATCTCATTGTGGTTTTGATTTTTATTTCCCTGTTGATTAGTGATGTTGAACATCTTTTCATATCTGTTGGCCATCTATGTCTTCTTTGGAAAAATGTCTCTTCAGATATTCTGCCCATTTTTTTTTAAATTTTTTTAAATGTTTATTTATTTTTGAGACAGAGAGAGACAGAGCATGAACAGGGGAGGGGCAGAGAGAGAGAGGGAGACACAGAATTGGAAGCAGGCTTCAGGCTCTGAGCCATCAGCCCAGAGCCCAATGCGGGGCTCAAACTCACGGACTGCGAGGTCGTGACCTGAGCTGAAGTCGGACCCTTAACCAACTGAGCCACCCAGGCGCCCCATCATTTTTTTTCTTATTGTTGCTATTGTTGAGTTCTAGGAGTTGTTTATATATTTTGGATATTAACCCTGTATCAGATGTATGATTTGCAAATATTTTCTCCCATTAAACATTTTAATTTTGATGTTGTTTTCCTGTGCTATGCAGAAGATGCTTTTTGGTTTGATACAGTCCCATTGGTTTATTTTTGCATTTGTTTCCCTTGCCTTTGGAGTCAGATCCACAAACACATCTCTAAGATTGATGTTTGTGAGCTTACCGCCTATGTTTTCTTATAGGAACTTTGTGGTCTTAGGTTGGTCTTACATTTAATTCTTTAATTCATTTTGAGTTAATTTTTGTGTATGGTATAAGAGAGTAGTCTAGTTTAATTCTATTACATAACTGTCCATTTTTTCTGGAACTATTTATTGAAGAGACTGTCCTTTCTCCATTGTATGTTCTTGGCTTCTTTGTTGTAAATTAATTGTATATTTGGGTAGTTATTTCTCAGCTATCAATTTTGTTCCATTGATATATTTGTCTTTTTTATGCCAGTACCATACTGTTCTGATTACTATAAGTTTATAGAATAGTTTGAAATCAGGGACCATGATTTCAGCTTTGTTCTTTTTTTCTCAAGATTGCTTTGGCTATTCTGGGTCTTTTATGGTACCATGCAAATTTTAGAATTATTTGTTCTAATTCTGTGAAAAATGCCTCTGGAATTTTGGGAGGAATTGCACTGAATCTATAGATTGCAGTGGTGGTATGGACGTTTTAACAGTGTTAATTCTTCAATCCATGGGCATGGAATATCTTTCCATTTATTTGTGTCTTCTTCATTTTCTTTCATTAGTGTCTTATAGTTCTCAGTGTACAGGTCTTTCGCTCCCTGGTTAAATTTATTCATAGGTATTTTATTCTTTTGATGCAATTGTAAATGACATTGCTTTCTTAATTTCTTTTTTACTGATAGCTTATTATTAGTATATAGAAACCTCACAGATTTATGTATACTGATTTTGTATTCTGCAACTTTACTGACTTTGTTTATTCGTTTTAACAGTTTTTTGATGGAGGTTTTCTGTATTTGCACATAGTAATGATTTTACTACTTCTTTTCTGATTGGATGCCTTTTATTTATCTTTCTTGCCTTATTACTGTGACTAGGCTCCAATGCTGTATTGAATAAAAGTGGAGAAAGTGAACATTCTTGTCTTATTGTGTTCCCAATCTTAGAGGACAATCTTCCAGTTTTTCAGTATTATATGATACTAGCTATGGGTTTATCATATAAAGCCTTTACTATGTTGAGGTATGTATCCTTCATAGCCACTTTGTTGAGAGTTTTTATCATAAATGGAGGTTGAGTTTTTTTAAATGTTTTTTTTGGCACCTATTGAAATGATCTTATGATTTCTATCCTTCATTTTGTTAATGTGATGTACCACATTGATTCGTGGATATTGAACCATTCTAGCTTCTCTGGAATAATTCCTACTTGATCATGGTGTATGATCCTTTTAATGTGTTGTTGAATTTGGTTTGCTAATATTTTGTTAAGGACTTTTGCATCTATGTTCATCAGTAATATTGGCCTGTAATTTTCCTTTGTTGTAGTGTCCTTGTTTGGTTTTGGTATCAGGGTAAAGTTAATGTCATGTTTTACATCTTTTTATTTTATGCATCCCTTAACTAATTGTAGTTTTAATTAGTTTTACTACTATTCTCTTTTAGCCTTTATACTTGTTTTATAAGTGATTGATCCACTATCTTTACAATATATTTATCTTTTCCAATGAGAGTTTTACTTTTGTATGTTTCCTTGTGATTAAATACTAAATATTAAGTATTTCTTTTCAACTTAAAAGAAGTCCCATTAACATTTCTTGTAAGGCCATTTTAGCAATGATGAACTCCTTTAGTTTTTGCTTATCTGGAAAACTCTTAATTTCCCCTTCAATTATGAGTGATACCTTTGCTAGGTAGAGAATTCTTGGTTGGAAGTTTTTTCCTTTTAGCACTTTGAATATGTTGTGCTCTCTTCTGGCCTGCAAAGTTTCTGCAAAACAATCTTGATAGCCGTATGCGGTTTCCTTGTATGTATTTATCTTGATACTTTTAAGATTCTCCCTTTAACTTTTACCATTTTAATTATAATGTGTCTTGGTATGGAACTCTTTGGGGTTCCCACTTGTATGTCTATTTCCTTCACTAGATTAGGGAAGTCTTTAGCTATTAGTTTTTAAAACTTTTTTTCTGGCCCTTTCTCTCTTCTCTTCTGGGAACCATGTAATGTGAATGTTTTTCTGCTTGAAGTACTCCCAAGTTTTTTTTTTTTTTTTTAAATTTTTTTTTCAACGTTTATTTATTTTTGGGACAGAGAGAGACAGAGCATGAACGGGGGAGGGGCAGAGAGAGAGGGAGTCACAGAATCGGAAACAGGCTCCAGGCTCTGAGCCATCAGCCCAGAGCCCGACGCAGGGCTCGAACTCACGGACCGCGAGATCGTGACCTGGCTGAAGTCGGACGCTTAACTGACTGCGCCACCCAGGCGCCCCGTTTTTTTTTTAATACATATATGTTTATTTTAATTCTTTTCTCTTTTTGCTCCTTTGTCTGGGTGAGTTCCATTGTTTTGTCTTCCAGCTCACTGATCTGCTTCATCTAGTCTGTTGTTGAACCTCTCTAGTGTATTTGTCAGCTCACTTATTATATTTTCAGCTCTGTAGCTTCTGTTTGATACTTTTTAATGTTTTCACTCCTTTTGTTGAAGTTCAGTCTGTGTTAATTCATTCCTCTGAGTTTTGTGAGCATCTTTATGGCCATTTATTTGAACCCTGTTGCTTATCTCATTTTATTAAGGTCTTTTTCTGGGGTTTTGTTCTTTGTTTGGAACATATTCCTCTGTCTTCTTATCTTGTCTTTCTGTGTTTGTTTCTATGTATTAGGCAAATCAGCTACCTCTATACCAATCTTGAATGAGTGGCCTTCAAGTATCCTGTGGGACTCAAGCATTTATCCTTCCTGGCCACCCAGTGCCAGATGCTCAAGGGGTGTCTCCTATGTGAGCTGTACATGGCTGCCCATCTCCTGTGGAGGAGCTGTGGCTGTGGCATGAGTGCATGGGGCTCTTGTCTGGCCCATCTTGTCTGTGATGTGTGGCTGTGACATAGGAATGAGTGTCTACATGCCTAATCTTGTTGTGCAATATTATATAACAGCATATTATAGATTTAATTTGGAAGCATAACATTTTTCACATAGGCATTCTACCAGTGTTCAGTCTTTTTCATGCTAAAAAATAGATTGAAAATTAGATTTATAATATTTCAAAAAATAACCATAGATGTTGGTGAGGATGTGGAGAGAAGGGAACCCTCTTACACTGTTGGTGAGAATGCAAACTGGTACAACCACTCTGGAAAAACAGTATGGAGGTTCCTCAAAAAGTTAAAAAATAGAACTACCCTACGATCCAGCAATTACACTACTAGGTATTTACCCAATGGATACAAAAATACTGATTCAAAGGGACACATGCACCCTGATGTTCATAGCAGCATTATCAATAATAGCCCGGGTGTCCGTTGACTGATGAATGGATAAAGAAGATACATTAAAACAAACAAACACAAACAAATACAAATAAATAAATAAATAGGAATATTACTCAGCCATAAAAAAGGATGAAATTTTGCCCTTGTTATAGGCATTAAAGACAGGAGAAAAAAGAAATATTTTTTTAGAAAGATATAATTGTTCCTGGGGTGCCTGAGTGGCTCAGTTGGTTAAGCGTTTGACTTCAGCTCAGGTCACAATCTCATGGTTTGTGAGTTCAAGCCCCACATCGAGCTCTGTGCTTACAGCTCGGAGCCTGGAGCCTATTTTGGATTCTGTGTCTCTGTCTTTCTCTCTGACGCTCCCCCAAACCCTCTTTCTCTCTCTCTCAAAAATAAATAAACATTAAAAATATATATGTAAATATATACTATATATCTATATGTAAGTATACATACATATATGTATATGTATATACACATATATATGTATAATTGTTCCCTTATGTGAAACAAAGTTCTTTAATCATTTACTTGTGGCTTTATTCTCACTATGCTGATTTTGGGGATTCTACTGATACCATTTACTCAAACTAATACTGATTTTCTAACTAAAATTTAAGATCGTATGAAAAGTCAGACTGAATTTCTGTGACAGTTCACTGCTACATATAGGTTTGTAAGACAATAGGGAATTGAAAAGGTAGGAGAATGAGCCAAATGCATATTTCTGTTTAGAATTCAAATACTGATGTGAAGTCATATATTTTATATTTCATTGCATAGACATTGAAAACTGGTCTGACAATGGTCGGGAAAGTAGTGACTCAGCTGACAGGCACGCTGCCTTCAGGTGTGACAGAAGATGACGTTGCCCTCCATAGTAATTCAAGGCGGAGTCCTCTGGTTCCAGGCATTATCACAGTAATTGACACTGAAACCGTTGGAGAGGGCCAGGTAAGAACTTCCAATGCAAGTAATGTAAAAATAATACCTGTAGGGGTGTCTGGGTGGCTTAGTCAGTTAAGTGTCCAACTCTTGGTTTTGGCTAAGGTCATGATCTCATGGTTTTGTGAGTTTGAACCCTGCTTTGGGCTCTGTGCTAACAGTGCAGAGCCTACTTGAGGTTCTGTTTCCCTCTGTCTGTGTCCTTCCCCCACTTGCCCTGTCTTGTCTCTCTCTAAATAAACAAATCAGCTTTAAAAAAATAATAAAGATGACACTTGATAGAACCTAAATTGGAAGATTAATAATTGATCTTTAAGGCAGAGGCTTGCTGATAGAAGCAATCAATAGGACCTTCCATATTTTGGAGGGAATTAAATAAATTATTGATTAATTATGATAGTTACAAGTGACACTACTGTAAATAATATCAAGTTTTATTATAGACATTTATAAATATGAGAAATACATAAAGTCTCAAAGTATATGTTAAGATACATACATGGTAATGCTTATCTTCATACATACATTGTAATCCTTTATCTTCAGATAATGCAGAAACATTTAGATTATAAAAATCTAATTATTATAAACATGGAAAAATAAATTACATAGTGTAAATCTGGCTGGTAAGAAACCAGTTGGGTTTTGTTTTCTTCCCCCATGTATTCATAAAAATCTTTTTCTTTTGTATCATAGTCTTGAATTTAAAATACATCTCTGGGGGTGACTGGGTGTCTCAGTTGGTTAAGTGTCTGACTCTTGATTTAGGCTAAGGTAATGATCTCATGGTTCGGGTGTACAAGCCCCACGTCAGGCTCTGGGCTGGTGGCGTGGAGCCTACCTGGGATTCTCTCTCTTTCCCTCTGTCTCTGCCCCTCCCCTGCTCGTGTTCTCACTTTCTCAAAATAAATAAAATAAACATTAAAAAATACATTTTGAAAGGAAGGTAATTTTAAAATTCTAATAGTTTGTGATCATTGCTACAAAAAAAAATCCAATCTAAAATTGATTACTAGAATAGGATAGGAGTAGATCAACATTTATGAAATAGAAATTATTTTAATTTTATATAGAATATATATTTAATTCTTTTTTCAGAATATAATATCTGGAAGCTATGTGAGTCTTTAAAGTATTAAACCTAAATACTGCATTTTTTTTTTAAGGAAATATGTTTTCAGTTTAAATGGTGATTCGATACCTGATAAAAGATTAGCTTTGACTCAATACTCATGTACTAGTTCCTACAGTAAGATCAATTCTCATTTCTAAAAAACGTAGACTCTACTGCAATTAAAAGACAAAAAAATCTTTGAAGTTCTAGATTACTGAATTTAGCTATTGTATTTTATTTGAAATCTGAATAATAATCAATCTCCACCTCCCCCGTGTTAACTTTATGGTTCACCAAACATCTTAGAGTGCAGGCCTGTATTCTTGTTTAAAATTCTTTTTAATGAAGTGCTAGCAAACTTTTCAGTTGACTTGTAATGAATTTTTTTAAGTTGTGTTAATTAGCTCAAGTTGATAGATACAGACAGATGTTAATTTTCTTTCTTAATTGGAATTAAATATTTAAACCCTAGTGTTCTATGAGTGTTAAAGTAAAAAATATTTTCTTTTGTCCTTTGATTCTTAATCAATTTACCTCCAAGGCCACACACATTTACTGAGTAGTAACAATCCTCCTGAACATTGTCTAGTTTGGTGAGCATAAGTCTGTTAAACATCTAACGTTTGTTGACAGATGGATTGTGGTCATTTAAAAGTAGAAAATGTTATCTCATGATTTTTGATGAAATAGAGGTATAACTCAATTTATTTTATTATATTTAAGTGTAGAAACATGTAAAAAGAAAAATTTTACATAATTATATAATTCTAATTAATGACATATTAAATAGTGGCCTTATGTTTCCAAATATGCCCCCCATTCTTTATTAACTTTTTATAACTTTAAAGTGCAATTCTCAGATTTGAAATATGGAAATGAACTGTAGATTGTGGAGTTGCAAAAGTTCACTTTTCTTTGGTAAATGAATTATTAACACTTGAAACAAGTAAAGTTGTTTATTAGGAAATAAGAATTATAGAAATGTTAACTTTAAAAGTTAAAAGAAGTTAAAAAGTGTTACTCAACCTGAAAAATATTATCTTTTCTATTATTTGTTGAGCTCATAATCTCTTTTCATTCCCACTTATAACATTCTGAATTTTTATTTGATTTAAAAATTGTTTTTATAAGGGAGGAAATAAATTGATACTCAGTAAATGGTAAGTTACTATGTGCATTTTGAAAGAATTATAACTATTTTTTAAAGCAACAAGATTTCCTGACTATAATACTATCCTCCTTTTTTTTTTTTTATTACTGTGAATCTGTTTTTTGTTAAGAAGACATTTTTGTCTCTGATACATAGTTCAGTTGGAGTACAGAGCTGCTTTTAGGTTATGCTGGATTGTATTAAAAAGGCTTCATGGGTTATTGTCCTAGATTTATCACCTCTAGCCCTTTCCGACTGATGTTTGACCTTAGCTGTAATGTTTTTCCTTTTCCATCTAAAGCTGACATTATGTCCACTTTTTCTGTTTAAATCCATTGAGCCTTTAATAAAGACATTTTCATGTTTACAGTGGCAATGTATAAAATTTGATTCACCATCTTTCTAATGCTAAATTGATTAATTTGATTTTATGTTGACGGGATCATTGCGTGGTAACTGCATTAAGGAAGAGTGGATTTGATTGACTTTGTGTCCATTTTTTAATCTGTGTTACTTGTTTTATTTAAAAGCATTTTGTGGCTAAGATAAGCTAAGTGATATAATTTGCCTTTACACATTTATATAATTGAAGTTAGCAGTGTGGCAAAGTCCCTAATCAAAGGAAAATGCTCCAGAATGATGACCTAAACTTGAGCTATTTCTTTGTCTGGTACAAGTGTTATTCATAATAATTTACTGGTTCCTGAAGTGTTTTATCTATCTTTTTGTTCACACGGCAAAAGCTTATCCACCTTGTATCAGTTAAAGTACTTTGATTAATTTTAATATAGTCAAGTTATTATTAATGTATACTTAAGAAGTTCAGCCTGTTTAGTTAAATGGGTACATATCTTAGGATAATTGTATTGGGATGTATTTTATATTATTAATTTGATGTTTTAGGCGAAGTGATAAGGCAATGGAGAAAATCCTTCCAAAAGTATCTGGTTGTTATGTTTGTGAAACTCATAAAGAGAAGCTTCAAAAAGTCTTATGTAATGGTATCAGGCTTTACTGTGCACCAAGATTAATGTGCCTTTTTACTAGACGGCTTCTGTATTGGTACCATCAAATAGAGTACTCAGTACTAATTGTATTGGAGACGGAGATATAAGATTATAGTGTATGAAAGGAAAGGGAATCTTCTAAGATTGAGTTAAAATAGAAAAGTAGACAAAACACAAATATTTCACAGACAAAAATAAAACATACAGATTGTCCCTGACTTAAAATGTCTTGAGTTAATGATTTTTCAACTTTATGATGATATGAAAGTGATAGGAATTCAGTAGAAACCATACTTGGAATTTTGAATTTTGAACTTTCCCTAGCCCAGTGATATGTGATATAATACTCTCTTGTGATTCTGGGTAGCAACAACCAACTGCAGCTCTGAGTCAGCCTCGTGATCGTGAGGGTAAACAACTGATACACTTACACCTGTTCTGCACTCAGATAGCCATTGTGTTTCTCGCTTTCAGCATAGTATTCAATAAGTTACATGAGATATCCAGCATTTTACTATAAAATAGGCTTTGTGTTAGATGATTTTGTCCAACTGTAGGCTAATGTGAGTGTTCTGGGCATGTTTAAGGTAAGGTAAGCTAAGGATGATGTTTGGTAGGTTAGGTGTATTAAATGCATTTTTGACTTAAGATGTGTTCAACTCACGATGGATTTATTGTGATGTAACCTCTTTGTAAGTTGAGGAAGATCTGTATATAAATGCTGTATAATCTATATCCATGACTTCACTTGTTATAAGAGAAAGACAAATTTAAACTACACTGAGATACCATTTGTCGCCTGTGAGAATGAGGGAAATTCAAAAGCAGTGTATTCTACGTTTTAACTTCTAATTTTGAAATAATTGTAGAGTCACATTAAGTTGCAGAAATGTATTCATGTGATCTTTACCCAGATTCCTGCAACTTCCCTTGAATAGCGACATCTTACATAGCTGTAAGAAAATATTAAAACCAATATCAAGTTGACAAATATCAATACTGTTCATATGCTATAGACCTAGGATGCCTGGCTGGCTCAGTCAGTGGGGCATGCAGTTCTTGAGCTCAGAACTGTTAGTTCAAGCCCCGTGTTGGGTGTGGAGATTACTTAAAAATAAAATCTGTAAAAAAATATGGCACAGACTTTACTCAGCTCTCACTATTTGTTTTACCTGAATTTATTTGTGTGTTCCTGGGTGTATATAGTTCTATAACTTTTATTCCCCGTATAGATTCACATAATCAACAACACCATTAAGATATAAGACTATTCAACACATACATTTTTTTGTATTCAGACTCATCCTTCAACCTACCCCTTCCTTTTCTCCTGAAAACTATTATATGTTCTCTATCTCTGTAATTTTGTGACTTACAGAGTGGATATAAGAGAAATCATATAGTATATTACATTTTAAAGTTAACTTTTGGACTAAATATGATATCCTTGAAGTTCATTTAGTTTGTTGTGTGTAATTAAGTCTTTATTATCTCTCTGTTGTATTCCTGTGAATAGCTGTGTCTATTTGTGCAACCATTCACTCACTGGAAGACATTTGAGTTGTTTCTAGCATTTTGCTGTTATTAATAAAGCTGCTATGAACATCTAGGTAAAGGTTTTTGTGTGATTTCTGTAGAGTTTTCATGTCTCTATATTAAATGCCAAAGAGTATGATTGATAAATTTTATAAGTGCATATTTAGTTTTGTCAGAAACTGCCCAACTTTTTTTGCAGAGGGGCTGAACTGGTTTACATTCCTTCCAGTAATGTATGATAGGTGGCAGTTTTCTCATCAGAATCCATGGATGATGAAAGCAGTGTTAGAACATCTTTAAAATAGTGAAATAAATGAACTGTTAAACCTGGTTTAATATTCCCTTTCAGGAATGAAGGGAATATAAAGACATTCTTATAAAAGGAAAGCTAAATTAATCACTAGCAGATCTATTTAAGACATTCTTATAAAAGGAAAGCTAAATTAATCACTAGCAGATTTATTTATTTATCTATTTTTTAATGCTTATTTATTTTTGAGAGGGAGAGGGTGGGAGAGAGAGAAAGAACGAGTGAGCGAGAGAGCACATAAGTAGGGAGGGGCAGAGAGGAGACTCAGAATCTGAAACAGGCTTCAGGCTCTGAGCTGTCAGCACAGAACCTGACATGGGGCTTGAACTCGTGAACCATGAGATCATGATGTGAGCCGAAGTTGGATGCTTAACTGTCTGAGCCCCTCAGGCACTCCTATTTTTTTTAAATTTTTATTTGTTTGAGAGAGAGAGAGCGAGAGAGAGAGAGCACATGTACAGGAGCAGGTCAGGGGCAGAGAGAGGGGGAGAGAGAGAATCCCAAGCAAGCTTTGCACTTCCAGTGTAGAGCCTGACGTGGGGCTTAATCTTGGGAACTGTGAGATCATGACCTGAGCTGAAACCAAGAGTTAGATGCTTAACCGGCTAAGCCACCCATGCACCCTGCAGATCTACTCTTAAAGAATGTCTAAAGGAAGTTTTCTAAAGAAATTATAACAGAAGAAGGCTTGTAACTTCAGAAATAGAGAACAGTGGAAGAGGTAAAAATAGAAGCGTATATAATATATCGATTTTCGTAAGTTAAATTTGGTTGAAGCAAAAATGATAACATCTCATGTTATGATCAACATATTTATGAGAAATATTTGTGGGGAAGTAAATTGAGTTTCATAAAAATGTTAAAATTTTATACTGCATATCACTGTATCTGAAAAGTTTAAACACAACCCACTAAAGGGGAGAAAATATTTGGAAGTTATATTTTTTATAAAGGACTGCTATCCAGAATATAGAAAGAACTACAACTAAATAAAGAGATAGATAATCTAATTTTAAATTGAACAAAGATATGAATAAACATTTTTCTGAAAAAGATTTACCAATGGCCAATAAACACAAATGAGAGCCCTCATACACTGCTGGTGGGAATGTAAAATTGTGCAAATGCTTTGGAAAAGAGTTACCAAATGACTTAGCAATTTATCTTCTAGGAATACTCAAAAGAAATGAAAATATATATTCACATAATTGTATGTTCATAGCAGCATTATTTGCAAGAGCCAAAAACTAGGAGCAACTCTAGTGTACCTCAACTGATTAGTAGATGGATAAATAAAATGTGATATGCACTTACAATGTAATATTCTTCAGCAATAAAAAGAAATGAAGCACTGTTTCATGTTATAATGTGGGTGAGTCTTGAAAATATTATACTTTGTGAAAGAAGCCAGTCTCAAAAGAGTGTATGTTGTATGATTCCATTTATATGAAATGTCTAGAATAAGCAAAGCAATAGAAAGAGAAAATAGATTATAGTTTCCCAGGGCTGGGAGTTTGGAAGGAATGGAGAAATGTGGGGTGACTGTTAATAATTATGGGTTTTCCTTTGGTGATGAAAATGTTCTAAATTTGGTTGTGGTGATGGTTCTACAATTGTGTGAATATACCATATATCCCAAAACAAACCTTTAGTAAATATTTAACAAGTGTAGTTTAACACACTTTCCCAGATACTATTACTATAAGACTTCGTTTTCTTGTTCTTCTCACTTAGTACTTTGAAAGTCAATCGAACAACTAAAAAGAGAATAACTTATAATGCATGTTCCCCCCACCCCCATTGTGATAAAATATGCATAACATAAACATTGACATGTAACCATTTTATAAGTTTACAATTCAGTGCATAAGTGTATTTACAATGTTGTGCCATCACAATGGCACATCACAATATCCATGGTTATCACAATAACCATCACTGTTATCTATTTCTAGAACTTTTTCATCATCTGGATTCATTAAATAGTAAACAGTAACTCCCCAAGCCCCTGTCCCCACGGTCCCTGGTGACCATCATTCTGATTTCTGCTTCTAGTAGATTGCCCATAATTAAAAAAGATGTACAATACAAAGTGTTGGAAAGGTTGTAGAAAAATTGGAAACCTCACGCTTTACTGATGGAAATATAAAATGATGTAGCTATTTTGGAAAACAATTTGTTAGTTTCTTTAAAAGTTCACCATATGTTTACCATATGACTGACCAGATTCACTTCTAGGTATCTCCCCAAGAGAAATAAAAACATATTCACAAAAATACGTGCACATAGATATTCATAGCTGCCTATGCATTGTAACAATTGACTAGAAATAATCCAAATTGCCAAGAACTGGTGGGTGAACCCACATGTTGTGGTATTTTCATACAGTGGATAACAGTTTAGCAATATAAAGAAATGAATGATACCTGAAACAACATGGCTGAACTATAAAAATTATATAAGTGAAAGAAAGTAGAAGGCAAATTGCATGATTCTATTTATATGAAACATTTTCAAAATTTTTAGAAAAGGCAAAAGAGATAAAATATACATAGGGGTTGCCTGGGGCTTAGGGTTGGAAATCTACTGTAAAGTTAATATGAAGACATTTTGGGGATGGTGGAAGAAATCTAAATGGAGAATGTGGTGATGGTTACACAATTGTATGGATTTACTAAGCATTATCCACTTATGTATTTAAAATGGGTGATTTGAATGTATAAATTTACTGATGTTTGGGGATGACTATCAGTTATGCTAAGAGGTACATAAGTAGATCCTGTCTCCAGAAAATGAATACATTACTAGAAAGAATTTTTAAAAATAACTATCTGGGGACTCCAGAAATTGACCAAAACTAAGAATGAAATGATAAGTGTGTAAAGACTTTAGAGCTTGGATAATAGTTGTAGGAGAAAATGGCCTTTTTGCATGAGGCTGCTCGCATTCACATCTGCCTGGAGCTTGGTGAGTGTGATTAGTTTAACCAGTGCAGAGTGGGCCATGTAAACAAGCCTTTTCCCTTCTAGACAGGGGATTTACTTGATTTGGAGTAGTATGTTAAAACCCAAGCCCAACAGTATTTTCACTTGGTGGGTGATGAGTAAGGGAAAATGTGTAGCTCCACTGGCCTGAGATCGCAATTCAGTTGGGGGCCAATTTGAAGAACAGGAGAAAAAAATGTTGGTGAAGTATAAGCAGAGCCTCAGAGACCTTTGGGACAACGTCAAGTGTACCAACATATGTGTGACTGGGATCTCAGAAAGAGAGGTGAGAAAGGGGCAGAAAAACATTTGAAGAAATGAAGTGTATAAATACTTACCTTTCTCTTCCCTTAATTTCTTTAAAAGGTAGTTTAAAACGATTGTTTTAGGGAATAACTATAACGTTTCTCAGCTGATAATATATATGACAACAGTAGCACAAAGGAATGGGGAGGAAGTGCAGCTATATTGGAGCAAGGAGCTATAATTTTTGCAATTAACTGACAATCTTGTAATCTGTATAGCACCTTGTTACCTATACAGCATCCACTAAAAAATTAACCCCCCCAAAATTAACAGAGGAATTAAAATAGTAATATTAAAAATAACACAAAAGAAGAGGATCAGAGGTACAACACCTGAGACAAAGTAAATAGCAAAATGGCAAACCTAAATCCAATTATGTGCATAATTATATTAACTATAAATGGACTCAAGTTAAAAGACATTGATTATCAGACCAGAATCATTCAGATTCAAAGACATAATTGGCTGAAGTAAAAGGATTGAGGAAACGTACCACATAAACAGTAACCATAATAGGACTGGAATGGCTATATTAATATCAGAAATACTTTGTCAGGAAATATTGCCAGAGAAAAAGATATTTCATAATAATAAGAGGGTCGATGTAATAGGTAGATAAAGCAACTATTAATGTGTAAACAGCTACAGCATTTCCCAACAAACATTAGGCAAAATCTGACAGATTGAAAGGAGAAATTATAGCTAACTAACATTTACAGCATGAGATTTAAATACTGTGCTCTCAATAATTGATAGGAAAAACTAGACAAAATTTGTGAGGATTTAGAACACTAACAACCAGCACGGTGTAACACTACCCTCCAAACCCATAGAATTTGCATTCTTTTTCTTTAAATATTTTTAAAAGTTTATTTATTTATTTTGAGAGAGCAAGAAAGCAAAAGAGCGAGAGCGAGAGCGAGAAAGAGAGAGAGAGAGAGAGAGAGAGAGAGAGAGACTTAACTGACCAAGCAGGCTCTGTGCTGTCAGAGCCCTGACATGGGGCTCGAACCCATGAACCGGGCGACCCCAGCCAAAATCAAAAGTTAGACACTTAACTGACTAGAATTTGGATTCTTTTCAAGAACATCTGGAATGTTTTCCAAGATAGACCTTATGGTTGGGCAAAAAAATATATAAATAGCTTTAAAAGTATTAAAATTATGAGAAGTATGTTTCCTGAGAACTATGGAAATCAATAACAGAATGGGACGCCCCAGTGGCTCCATCAGTTGAGCGTCCAGCTCTTGATTTCAGCTCAGGTCATAATCTCATGGTAGGTGAGATCAAGCCCCACACATCGGACTCTGTGCTGGCTAATGGGGACTCTCTCTCTCTCCCTCTCTCTCTGCCCCTCCTGCGCTTACCTTCTGTGCTCTCTCCCCCTCAAAAATAAATAGACTTAATTTTGTCAAATGCTTTTTCTGCATCGATTGACAGAATCCTCTTTTGTTTTACTAATGTGATGTATCACATTGATTGATTTGCGAAGGTTGAACCAGCCCTGCATCCCAGGAATGAACCCCACTTGATCATGGTGAATAATTCTTTTTATATGCTGCTGAATTCGATTTGCTAGTATCTTATTGAGAATTTTTACATCCATATTCATCAGGGATATTGGCCTGTAGTTCTCTTTTTTTGCTGGGTCTCTGTCTGGTTTAGGAATCAAAGTAATGTGGCTTCATAGAATGAGTCTGGAAGTTTTCCTTCCCTTTCTATTTTTTGGAACAGCTTGAGAAGGATAGGTATTATCTCTGCTTTAAATGGCTGGTAGAATGCCCCAGGGAAGCCATCTGGTCCTGGACTCTTATTTGTTCAGAGATTTTTGATAACTGATTCAATTTCTTTTCTGGTTATGGGTCTGTTCAAGTTTTCTCTTTCTTCCTGTTTGAGGTTTGGAAGTGTGTGGGTGCTTAGGAATTTGTCCATTTCTTCTAGGTTGTCCAGTTTGTTGACATATAATTTTTCATAATATTCTCTGATAATTGCTTGTATCTCTGAGGGACAATTCCATTTTCTTTCATGATTTTATCTATTTGGGTCATCTCCCTTTTCTTTTTGAGAAGCCTGGCTAGAGGTTTATCAATTTTGTTTATTTTTTCAAAAAACCAACTCTTGGTTTCATTGATCTGCTCTATAGTTTTTTTACATTCTATATTACTTATTTCTGCTCTGATCTTTATTATTTCTCTTCTTCTGCTGGGTTTGGGGTGTCTTTGCTGTTCTGCTTCTATTTCCTTTAGGTGTGCCGTTAGATTCTGTATTTGGGATTTTTCTTGTTTCTTGAGATGGGCCTGGATTGCAATGTATTTTCCTCTCAGGACTGCCTTCGCTGCATCCCAAAGCGTTTGGATTGTTGTATGTTCATCTTCCTTTGTTTCCATATGTTTTAAAATTTCTTCTCTAATTGTCTGGTTGACCCATTCATTCTTTAGTAGGGTGTTCTTTAACCTCCATGCTTTTGGAGGTTTTCCAGACTTTTTCCTGTGGTTGATTTCAAGTTTCATAGCATTGTGGTCTGAAAGTGTGCATGGTATGATCTCAATTCTTTTATACTTATGAAGGGCTATTTTGTGACCCAGTATGTGATCTATCTTGGAGAATGTTCCATGTGCACTCAAGAAGAAAGTATATTCTGTTGCTTTGGGATGCAGAGTTCTGAATATATCTGTCAAGTTCATCTGATCCAATGTATCATTCAGGGCCCTTGTTTCTTTATTGATCCTGTGTCTAGATGATCTGATCTACCCATTGTTGTAAGTAGAGTATTAAAGTCCCCCGCAATTACCACATTCTTATCAATAAGGGTACTTATGTTTGTGATTAATTTTTTTATATATTTGGGGGCTCCTGTATTCGGCACATAGGCGTTTATAATTGTTAGCTCTTCCTGATGGATAGACCCTGTAGTTATTATATAATTCCCTTCTTCATCTCTTGTTATAGCCTTTAATTCAGAGTCTAGTTTGTCTGATATAAGTGTGACTACTCCAGCTTTCTTTTGACTTCAGTAACATGGTAGATAGTTCTCCATCCCCTCACTTTCAATCTGAAGATGTCCTCAGATCTAAAATGAGTCTCTTGTAGACAGCAAATAGATGGGTCTTGTTTTTTTTATCCATTCTGATACCCTATGTCTTTTGGTTGGCGCATTTAGTCCATTTACATTTGGTGTCATTATGGAAAGATATGCGTTTAGAGCCACTGTGATGTCTGTAGATTTCATGCTGGTAGTGATGTCTGGTACTTTGTGGTCCTTGCAACATTTCTCTCACAGAATCCCCCTTAGGATCTCCTGTAGGGCTGGGTTAGTGGTGATTACATACTTTCTTAATAAAAACCCTCGATAAAGTCGGGATAGAAGGAGCATACTTAAACATCATAAAAGCCATTTATGAAAAGCCCACAGCTAATATCATCCTCAATGGGGAAGAACTGAGAGCTTTCCCCCTGAGATCAGGAACACGACAGGGATGTCCACTCTCACCGCTGTTGTTTAACACAGTATTGGAAGTGCTAGCATCAGCAATCAGACAACAAAAGGAAATCAAAGGCATGAAAATAGGCAAAGATGAAGTCAAGCTTTCACTTTTTGCAGATGACGTCATACTATACATGGAAAACCCAACAGACTCCACCAAAAAGTCTGCTAGAACTTATACATGAATTAAGCAAAGTCGCAGGATACAAAATCAATGTACAGATATCGGACAAAGGGCTAGTATCCAAAATCTATAAAGAGCTCACCAAACTCCACACCCAAAAAACCAAATAATCCAGTGGATAAATGGGCAGAAAACATGAATAGACACTTCTCTAAGGAAGACATCCAGATGGCCACAAGGCACATGAAAACGTGCTCAACGTTGCTCCTCATCAGGGAAATACAAGTCAAAACCACACTCAGATATCACCTCATGCCAGTCAGAGTGGCTAAAATGAACAAATCAGGAGACTATAGATGCTGGCGAGGATGTGGAGAAACGGGAACCTTCTTGCACTGTTGGTGGGAATGCAAACTGGTGCAGCTGCTCTGGAAAACAGTGTGGAGGTTCCTCAAAGAATTAAAAATAGATCTACCCATGGATAAAGAAATTGTGGTTTATATACACAATGGAGTACTACATGGCAATGAGAAAGAACGAAATAGGCCCCTTTGTAGCAACATGGATGGAACTGGAGAGTGTGATGCTAAGTGAAATAAGCCATACAGAGAAAGACAGATACCATATGTTTTCACTCTTATGTGGATCCTGAGAAACTTAACAGAAACCCATGGGGGAGGGGAAGGAAAAAAAAAAAAAGAGGTTAAAGTGGAAGAGAGCCAAAGCATAAGAGACTCTTAAAACCTGAGAACACACTGAAGGTTGATGGGGGGTGGGAGGGACGGGAGGGTGGGTGATGGGTATTGAAGAGGGCACCTGTTGGGATGAGCACTGCGTATTGTATAGAAACCAATTTGACAATAAATTTCATATTTAAAATAAATAAATAAACTTAAAAAAATAACAATGAAATTATGGAAATATCCAAATATTTGGAAATAAAACACACCTATCAATAGCTCATGGGTGGAAGAAGGAATCCCAAGGATATTAGAAAATATTTGGAATGGAATAAAAATAAAAAGTGAACATATCAGAATTTATGAAGTGCAGCTATTCTTTTACAGAGAGGGAAATTTATAGCTTTAAATGCTTATAGTAGGAAGGAAAAACAGTCTGAAACTAATAATCTTCACTTTTCCCATTTTCTAATCTGAAAAACAAGAGCAAATTATAGCCAAACAACAAATGAAGTAAATACCAAATATATGAACATAAGTCAACAAAATAGTAAATAATGAAATATTGGGGAAAATCCAAAATTGGTTCTTTGAAAAGATAAAAAAAAATTGATCCTCAAAAAGTTAAAAATGAAACTATCATATGATCAGCAATCTGATTTCCTGGTTTGTATGCAAAAGAATTCAGAGCAGGATCTGGAAGCACTATTTACACACCCTCGTTCATTGCAGCATATTCACAGTAGCGAGGATATGGAAGCAATCCATATATCTATCACTAGGTGAATGGATAAAGAAAAATCTGGTATATACATACTATAATATTATGCAGCCTTGAAATAGAAGGAAATATTGTGACATATTACAACATTGACAAACCTTGAGGACATTTTGGTAAAGGAAGTAAAGCCATCACAAAAGTGTAAAAACTATATTCTTCTAGTTATTTTGACTCTCTAAAGTAGTCAAAATCATAAAAACCGAAAGTGGAAAAGTGGTTATCAATGGCTGGGGGGAGGGAAGAAGAAGAATCAGAGTTTAGTGGGTAGAGTTTCAGTGTTGCAAGATGGAAAAGTCCTGGAAATTTGTTACACAGCAATGTGAGTATACTTAATGAACCGAACACTTAAAAATTGTTAAGATGGTAATAAAGATCTATGCACAAAAATTTTGATATATCAGTAGCTTTACTGAATTGTAGGTTTGAGTCAGCAATAGGCAATAAAATTAAAGCATTAGGATAGTAAAGGATGACAAAGCAGACATTTCTATATAATGGATTGCTGTAATGGTTACAGTACTATATAAAATCATTGAATTGTAAACATGAAATAGGTGACTTTTATGGTATGTAAAGTATGCCTTTGTAAAGTTTTTCATACTAAAAGAAAAATTAACATTGCCCGTTTAGGATTAGCTCCTGATTTACTTCAGATTAAATTATTTATGTCTGAATATCATGATCTAGTAATGATCTAGTTGTAAGCAAACATCTTCCAGTAGGTCATAACATAATAAGAATTGTATGTTCCTGTCTTTGGATGAAGCTCTGCAAAGCTGATTTTATGCTTTTTGTTTTTTTCTGAACCTCTACTTCAAGAAATATTTGTCTCTGTCATCTACAGTAAAGCCCATCAACTGTTTTTAGAGTTTATGTGATTGATCTTCTGGAGTATATTGTATCTTTTCCTCATTCCTAAAGTGGCATTCTCACCTTACAGTGACAATAATCTTCCAGTATAGTGGAAGCAATCATGCATACTTTTGGTCAGGGATATTGTAGTGTAGCTGTGTATATCTTCAGGCTCAGTAATTGGTGAGTAAAGTTTAATTTCCATTTTCCTTCTTTCTTTCTGTGAAGGTGCTTGTGAGCGAGGATTCTGACAGTGATGGTATCGTGGCCCACTTTCCTGCTCATGAGAAACCAGTGTGCTGTATGGCATTTAATACAAGTGGTATGTCCTTTTTCTTTCCATTTATGTCATGGGATTTCAACAAGTTTTTTTTTTTGGAAATGGAAAATATGAAATATGGAATCTGACTTTTCATAATGTGTCAATGTGTATCAGAAAAGTAAGTAGACTTCAGTAAGTGGTTCTTGAGTGAGTGAATTTAAAATAAAAATTTAGGCGGGTGGGGGGCTAGGTGGCTCAGTCAGTTAAACATCCAAATTTGGCCCAGGTCATGATCTTGCAGTTCATGAGTTTGAGACCTGCATCAGGCTCTGTGCTGACAGCTCAGAGCCTGGAGCCCTCTTTGAGTTCTGTGTCTCCCTCTCTCTCTTTCCCTCCCCTGCTCACACTCTGTCTCTCAAAAATAAATAAACATTTAAAAAAATAAAAATTTAGAAACCCACCAAGCATTAGTTTTGCTCTCAGTAAAGAGGTAATTGAATATCAGCAGTAGGTAAACTGTGCTATTGAGTTGCATTAATTTCTGTATTATAATTAAGCCAGGAACTGCAGTATTCCAGACTACATATTAATGTATGTAAGTGGCACTTTCCTTGTAATTTAAAATTTCTTTTTCACTTTCACATACAAGCGTATTATAAAGTATTTGCTTGTATTTTTCCCTGTGTTTTGGTAGTGGTTTTGTTTTTCTATTTATTCTTAAAGCATTTGATTAGGAGAGATGTTATAGTAATGTGGAACGTCCTACTACTTTCATTTTTTTCTTCAAACTTTTTGTTATAGAAAGTTTCAGACATAAAAATAGATTTAAAAGATAGTATAGTAATGACCCATGTATCACTACCTTGATTAAATAGGTGTTCACATTTCTGTGCATAATAAATAAATGTATATATGTATAGGTATGTGTATACTTACACATATGTACTTGTATACCCATGTATGTATAATAGATGTACATAAGTATATGTATTTTGTTGAATCATTTGAATGTAAGTTATGCATGTAATGACAACTTACCCACTACAAATTAATCATGATTTCCTAAGAATAATGACCTTTTCCCATATAGCCAGATATTATATTGTAGTTTTGAAAGTTAACACATTATGTTATCTAATATCCAAGCCATAATTTAAAGTTTCCAATTATCTCAAAAATGTATCCTGCAAAATATATAATATGATACTGTGTTGATCACATGGCTATGTTAGTAGACCCTCAAAATATCTACATATTGGAGATAGGTTTTTCTTATGGAGATCAGCAAGTAATCTGCAGAGCATTATTTTGGCTTCATTTCTTTTTATCTATTTCTTTTTTATTTTAGAGAGGGCAAGAGAACATGAGTGGGGGAGAGAGGCAGAGAGAGAGAGAGAGAGAGAGAGAGAGAGAGAGAGAGAGAATCTCAAGCAGACTCCATGCTCAGCATAGAGCCCAACGAGGGGCTCGATCCCATGACCCTGGGATCATGACCTGAGCTGAAATCAAGGGTCAGACACTCAACTGGCTGAAGCCACTTGGCTTCATTTCTGAAACAACTTTTTACTTAATAGTTGTATTATGTTGAAGCCTGGAGAATGGTGGTTTTTCTAATAATACCATGTTTTCTGCAAGATTAACTACTGTTCTATAAAAAAAAGTTTTCTCTCATCAACCAGGAATGCACCACAGTTCTCTTGTATGTGAAAGGCAGGATAAATACTTAATTCTTTCCCTTTACTTACCAATTTTCATTGTTAGGAGTTGGTTTAGTACTTACAGTGGTGTAATTCCATTCCAGTGTAGTCATTTTTAAAATACTTTGTTTTTAAGTAAAAGATAAAATTGCTCTTTTGCTTTGGGAGCTGAAATAGTCTTCATAAACTTACAGTCGTTTTAGATCTTATCCCTTTGGTTGATGGATCTGAAAGAGATTGTCATTTTTATCTTATTCTGCAGAAATTATCCTATCAGTTAAAATTGATGGAAAGACCCATCTTTTTTTCCCTTTTCATCTTTTCAAATAAAGAATGATGGTAAGAGGATAATATAGAGCATTTTGAATAATCTTCCTTCTAATGTCTTAATTAGTCATTTTTTGATAGAGAGGAAGATTTTTGTAGCGGTTGTTGATCAGTAGGATTGATTTAATTAATAAAGACAAAGATTTATGGAAATGCTTTGAATGTTATGGGAATTAAGTTAAATTTGAAGAAACAATCTGGAAGTTATGTCACTTACAGCACTCTACTTGGAGTAACCAGTATGACTCATTTTGATGGTCCATCTGTTATGTCAGATCTCCTTTGTATTAATGTATATTTCATATCTTCATAGTCAGAATGCTTTAGACATTGGAAGCTCTACTTTTTCCATCCTGTGGCTTTCCATTGTAACAAGAACATACCACTTACCTTAAAGAATATTATAGTTATCTGTATCATTGTCTAGCAATTAATTCTAGAAAACCACAGTTTACTATGATTTCATAATTTTGACATACATTTTTTATTTGATTTTATTTGAACTCGCAAATTTGTGTTTTTTTGGTAAGATTAAAAATTTTTATATTTATACCTTCTTTTTTGTGTTCCTAGAGCACTATTTGTATAACGCTATGATATAATTTATCTTGAAGTAATCATTTATTTAAATACTTGTCTTCCTACCTAACCTCTGAGTTCCAGTTTACATTATTAGGGTTCACTCTTGGTGTTGTACATTCTGTCAATTTTGGCAAATATGTAATGACATATATCCACCATTTTACAGAGTAGGTTCGCTGCCCTAAAAATCCCCTTTGCTCTACCAGTTCATCCCTACCTTCCTCAACCCCTGCCAGGCAACCAGTGATCTTTTTTACTGTTTCCATAGTTTGTTTCATTTTCCAGAACGTCACATAGTTAGAATCTTACTGTATATAGTCATTTCAGATTGACTTCCTTCAATTACTAATAAGCATTTAAAGCTCCTCCATGTCTTTTCATGCCTTGATTACTCATTTCTTTTTAGTGCTGAATAACATTCCATTGTGTGGACATACCATAGTTTATTTGCCATTTGTGTATCTTCTTTGATGAGGTGCTTGTTCAGATCTTTTTTCCATTTTTTGATTGGGTTGTTCATTTTTAAATTGTTGACTTTTAAGAGTTCTTTGTATATTTTGGATAGCAGTCTTGTATTAGGTGTTTTGTAAATATTTTTTCCAAGTCTATGGCTTGTCTTCTTATTCTCTTGAAAGTATTTTTGAAAATCAGAATTATTTAATTTTAATGAAGTCTGAGTTATCAATTATATTTGTCTAGATCATTCCTTTGGTGTGTATGTAACATTTTAAAATATACAAATTGATGTTCTTCTGTTGTATTCTTAATTCAATTTCACATTGGATGTTGTAATTTCTTGGAGGGAAGATCTTTATATGAGAACTATTTTATGAGTTTTAGGATCTCTTTCATTTTTTTCTTGAATCTCAAATGAAGCTTCTTAACCTCAGTCAAAGATCTGGAAGGTTTATGGATAGAATTCAGAGAGTATGTGAACTTAGGAAAAAAATTACATCTTTATTTTCTCTAATCTCTGATGAAAATTTCCTTCACTTATGAAAATGTAAAATAAAATAGTGAAATATTAGCTGTACTCCTGAATTTATGAACAAATAAAAATAATAGATGTTTTCACATCATTTCTATCTTATTTACATAATTCTCCCAGTATTGCTTATGGTTCAAAATTATAGTAGATACTGTATTTTAATATATAACAAAAAAAAAACTAAAAAAAAGACATACACTGTATGTCAATTTTTAAAATGTTATGTATTTTACTTTGTCTTAAAAATATATTATTCTGAGAAAGATGTTCCTAGGCTTTACCATATTGCTTAAAAGGTTCATGGCACTAGAATGTTTAGGATCCTGTTAATCAAAAAGGTTTATGCTCCCTAGAGACTCCATTCACATTGCCTGGCTCAGTCTTTGTGATTAAGTTAACAAGGGACAGTCCTTACTCATGGCATCTACTGGTGTGATAGGGACTTAAAGCAAGGAAGGAAAATCCTTTGTGGAGTAAGGACAGAATGCTAGGAGATGAATATTTACTTGGTTTCGACTATTGGGGAAAGTTCTTCAAAAGAAGTCAATTCTAAATTGGAACTTAAAAGATGATTAGGAAATAATGATTCTGTGTCTGGTATATAAATAAATATTGGTTGAATGAATGAGGCAAGAAAAATATGGCATATTTGACATAGATTGTGAAGCAGGGTCTATACAGTGGACTCATCCGTTTATTATGTGGCAGATACATTTTTCAGTGTGTCATCATTTCTGCAGCATTTTATAAATGCTTTGTACATGTTTAAATATTTGAATTAAATGGAGGATTCATAACTCAGCGACCACTCACAAAATTGGTTTGCAAAATCTTTCATATAAGATAGTGGAGATTTCATGCAACTGCTTGCAATTCATCTTAGTTATTTACTGTTCAGCTCTGAGTGTCTTTGCTATTCAGAGTATGACTGTTATTGCTTGAGTATAAGCAAGTGTATCTATAAAAGATTCAATTCTCAGTGATTTGAAAGCCTTGACTTTTTTTTTTAAGCTGGTCACTATCTGAATTGTTACTTATAGAATGATATTGGGTTTAGCTGTGGCTGCTAACTATTACTCAGCTCCTGTGTGACATTTTATTTTACTTGTCTAGTTTCTGTATTATATTGTTTGTTTTATCCTAACCTTCTCAAATTGAGAATGCATATGAAATGTTTGAAGCAAGAGGCTGCATTGCCCTTTGTAAATGCATGGATTCCTTAGTAATTGTTATTTTTCCCCTGTAGTTATTTACGTTATAGTTTAAAAAAATATTTTTGGGAGAGCAAATGATGTATTTTCTATTGATCTTTAAATCCTCCTATATTATAAAATGATACATTTTCTTCTCTCTGGTTGAAAAAGTTTTATTAGCTTCTGAACTTTTATTAATTGGTATTTTTTAGAAAGGTGTGTAATTTAAATGGGCATTAAAACAGTACTTATAATTTTTTACTTAAATTGATCTTTTCAAAATACAACTTGTAGATCCTCTAGTAACACCTTCCAGTTTTTCTTTAACATGTATCCATACATATTTCTAAATTTATTTATGTCAATAAGTTTTAACTGTTTTGCTCCTCCAATAATTCTCTTATTTAGTTAAAGGCTTTTTCATGGGGTATGTAGTGTGGCCAATAATAACAGTAGTGCTTGTTAGAATACTTTTTACAAGTTTAGGGAAGTTCATTAAAAAATAAGCAGAACAAAACATAGCAATGTTTATTGTGTGTTTTGTTTTTAAACCTGATCATTCTGTAACCACTTTACCTGAACATATCCCTGTTATGCTTAACAATATAAATAAATTTCTTAGTCTTTTTTTTTTAGAGAGGCATATTTTCCGATGACAGAATTATTAAGATGTCCTAGACATACATCAGGATTCAAGGAGAAAACCAGACCTGTTGTCCACCTTCTGAGAAATTTTAAAAACAATGTAAAATGTACATGATGAAATAATAGTCCAAAGTGAATTAAGGAGAAAATGTAGGTTGTCTGGGTGGTATGCAGTTCGGTTTTGTATGGGACCTATTCAGCAAAGAAATTAAGGGATGCCATTAAATAGCGTTGTGAAACTTTTAGTTCAGCAGCTGCATTCAGTTTGTTTTTCAATTTATCCTCCCCCTTCTTGTTTATTAGCTGTGACTCTGAGTCCTGAATTAAAACAAATATTTTAATGGCAACATTTATGATATGGTTTGAAGTGCCAGAGAGGCCTCTGGTGCTTAGATCTGGGTAGATTCAATATGGGTGGTGTAAATTTGTTGGTTTCAGTGATTTAGATACACAATGAGTAACATTTTCTCAGGAGCTTTTTTTTAAATTAATAAACTCCAATTTTGGGGGGCAGTTTCAGGTTCACAGCACAATTGGAAAGTACAGAAAACTCTCATATAATCCGGCCCCCACTCCAAACCTCCTACACCATTGACATTCCACACCACAGTGGTAGATTTGTTACAGTTGATGAACATATATTGACCCAATCATTATCAACCAAAGTCTGTAGTTTATACGAGGGTTCACTCTTGGTGTTCACATATTCTCTGTGTTTTGACAAATTAATATTGACATATATCTACCTTTATAGTATAATACAGGATAGTTCCATTGCCTAAATGTTTTTCATCATGTTTGGGATGTTATTATTTCTTTAAACATTCTTTCTACCTTTTTTTCCCCTCTTTTCTCCTTCTAGGACTCCTGCTACTCACAGATTAATCTTGGTGGTGTCTAACAGGTCTCTGGGGCTCTATTCATTTTTCTTCTTCTTTTTTTCCCCAAACTCGATAATCTCAGTTGATTTCTTCTGCCAGGTTCAAAACCACGATTTGAGCCCCTCTATTGAATTTTTTATTTTAGTTATTGTACTTTTGAACTCTGGAATTTCTATTTGTTTCCTTTTTTTTATAATATTATCTCTTTATTGCTATCCTTTGCTTGGTGCGACATTGTTCTCATACTTTCCTTTAATCCTTTTAACATGCTTTCTCTGCATCCGTGCTGGCATTTGGTATTATTGCCACTTTTTAATTTTATAAATACTAGATGGGGACCTCTGTAAGAGAGGTCATTTGGAAATCTTTTTTCCCAGTCAGAAGTTTGTATTTTTATCTTTTTAACAGAGTCTTTTGCAGAGCAAAATTGTTTACTTTTTGTCAAATCCAATAAAAAATGTATCAGTTGTGTTTTTGTGTTCCTGCATAAGAAATGTGCACCAGTCTGGGGCCTGAAGATTTTTCTCCTATGTGATTTTCTGATAGTTTTCTAGTTTTACATTTTGTATTTAAATTTATTTTTATTTTTTTTTGTTTTTATTATTATTTTAATATTTATTTTATTTTTGAGAGAGAGAGAGAAGGAGGAGCAGAGAGAGAGGGAGACAGAGGATCTGAAGCGGGCTCCGTGCTGACAGCAGAGAGCCTGATGCAGGGCTCGAGCTCACAAACCAAGAGATTATGACCTGAGCTGAAGTCGGATGTTCAACTGACTGAGCCTCCCAGGCACCCCTACATTTTATATTTAAATTTATGATCCAAATTCATTGTTATTTTTTGTATAATGTATCGGATTAGGTCATGGTTATTATTTTTTGGCTTATGGATATCCAGTTGACACTTTATTATTTTTTCAAAATTCCATTCTTTCTCTGATGAGTTTCTTTTGTACTTTTTCATTAAAGTAACATACTTCTGTTGGCTATTTCTCGATTCTCTGATGAAGATGACTTTTTAGCTATTTTCTGTATGGGAATATCTGTATTTTGCCCATAATTTTCAGGCATGTTTCGACTAGATAGTTTTTGACAGTTACTCATTAATTTTTCAGCAGCGGTCAACACTCTTACTTTGTTCACAGCTTTTAGTATTATTACTCTTGATACTCTTGATTAGTTGGGTACAGAGTTGAATTTTTGGGGGGCAGCATTCTAATCTGTAGCGTCAGCTCACTGAAAATTTTTGAAAAGGTTGCTGTGTTCTCCTTGCCTTCACATATTGTGGGTTTCTCTTCCTCCGGCTGTTGTTCTGCCTGATGTAAGAGCTACTATTTTTATTTATGTTTTTTTGTATTGAACTTTGAGATAGATTTTTTAAAACTCTGGGGTTTTCTGTTTTGTTTATTGGTTTTGTTTTTGTTATAGGGTTAAAACAGCAGTCTCTTTTGATTTTACAAATTCAACCCAAAATCCTCTTTGCTGGTCATTTGAGTGGGTAAAATGTTCTCAGGGACCCTAAATTTAGGCAGTAACCTGTGTACATATATTAGCTTGGGCTGCTGTGACCAAATCCCATAGATGTAGTAGCTTAAACAACAAAACCTTTTTTTCTCACAGTTATGAATGCTAGAAGTCTGAGATGAAACTTCCAGCTGATTTGGTTTCTAGTGAGGTCTTTCTTCCTGACTAACAAACAGTCACCTTCTCAGTGTGTCTTCACGTGTCCTTTCTTTGGTGCAAGGAAGTGGGGACAGAGAAAAAGAGCTAGTTCTGTGGTGTGTGTGTGTGTGTGTGTGTGTGTGTGTGTGTGTGTGTGTGTCTTTTATTTTTTATTTTTTTATTTTATTTATTTATTTATTTTTTAATATATGAAATTTATTGTCAAATTGGTTTCCATACAACACCCAGTGCTCATCCCAAAAGGTGCCCTCCTCAATACCCATCACCCACTGTATGTGTCTTTTAAATTGAAGTATCATCAACATACAATGTTATATTAGTTGCAGGTGTATAACATCTTGATTTGACAATTCTATACATTACTTGGTGCTCACTATAACAAATGCAGTCACTATCCATCACCACACAATGTTATTACAATAATATTGGCTATATTCCCTGAGCTGTACTTTTCATCTCCCTGACTTATTTATTTTATAACTAGAAGTTTGTACCTCTTAACTTTTATCCATTTTGCCCATCCTCCTTACCTCCCCTCTGGCAACCATCAGTTTGTTCTCTATATTTAAGAGTCAGGTTGTTTTTTTTTGTTTGTTTATTTGTTGATTTGTTTCACTTTTTAGATTCTACATTTAAGTGAGATCATATGCTTTTATCCTTCTCTGTCTTATTTCACTTAGCATAATACCTTCTAGGTCCATCCATGTTATTGCAAATGGCAAAATCTCATTCTCTTTTATGGCTGAATAATATTCCTTATTTTATATGTAAATATATATAACATCTTTATCCATTCATCTATCAGTGGACATTTGGGTGGCTTCCATATCTTGGCTATTATAAATAGTGCTACAGTAAACATAGGGGTGCATATATCTTTTTGAATTAGTATTTTTGTTTTCTTTGGGTAAATACCCAGTAGAGGAATTACTAGATCATATGGTTGTTTTAATATTAATTTTTTTAGGAACTTCCATATTGTTTTTCATAGCTGTTACACCAATTTACCTGTCCCTCCAATAGCGTACAAGGGTTTGTGGTGTCTCTTCTTATAAGGACACTAATCATACCAGATCAGGGTCTCAGCCACTGACCTAATTGAAACTTAATTACTTCCTTAGAGACCCCATCTTCAAATATAGCCTGGGTTTTTAGAGTTTCAATATATGAATGTGAGGGCTGCACAGATATTTAATTCATAATAGTACATATATAGAATCATTTGGTTACTCTTAGTTTTTAAAAGACTCTTATTTGGTCATAGTCCAATTCTGGGTTATTCTGTTTGTGATTATTGTATCATACTTTTTCCATGTGTTTAGTTTCATTTTAAGATAAATATTTTAGGGGGGCCTGGGTGGCTCAGTCGGTTAAACGTCCGACTTCAGGTCAGGTCATGATCTCGTGGTCCGTGAGTTCGAGCCCCATGTCGGGCTCTGGGCTGATGGCTCAGAGCCTGGAGCCTGCTTTGGATTCTGTGTCTCCCTCTCTCTCTGCCCCTCCCCTGTTCATGCTCTGTCTCTATATGTCTCAAAAATAAATAAATGTTAAAAAATTTTTTTTTAAAAATAAAAAATAAAAAGATAAATATTTTATAAGAAATGTTAAATGTTAATGATCTCTTCATCTTGTATTGTGTTGTCCAAAAGTATATAGCCTGGCACAACTTTAATGCTTTAACCCGTTCTTCTACCTTTCCTTCCAACATTTAGCCATACTATTTTTCAGCTCCTTAAACATTTTACACCACTTTTCCTCCACCTGAAATCCTCTTTTTCCTGGGCAACTCTTATTTATCTCTCGAGTCCCATTTTTTATGTATTATTTTGTGAAGACCTACATGACCCTAAACAAAATATCATGTTCTCCCCACCCCCACCTTGCTGCTTAATTGGGCAAGTAACTTAATACGCTTGCATCCCCCCTAGTACTTCAGTTTTCTCATCAATGAAATGAGAGGGTGATAATGGTATCCAAAACAATACCCAAAACATAGGGTCACCTCCAAAAATTTAGCTGTTGCTGTTTTCATTATTATTAACTTCCCTCATCCTAGTTTAAATTTTATACCCATCAAGAGTATTCTTTCAACATGTTTTCTGCTATAGATAAGCTTTTACTTCATACCCAGGTATTTATTATTAGCCTGGTAATTTTCACTTAATTAATAAGTAAACACTGAATAATTACACTTATTATTTTTTTCTATAATTATGAAAAAAACCATGGCAGGGCAGAGATAAGGCACTAATTCAATGTAATTACTCATTTGTTGAATAAAACTCAGTTATTTCTAATTTGTAGTTTGAATGAGAATTGTCTTTTTCCCTATGAATTGTAGGAGTGATCCCTGATGCCAAATTGTATAAAATGAAGAAACATATCACACATCCTTAAGATTGAAATATGTAACATATATTAAAAATATCTTGTGGAAATTAAATCATATTTGTGTAACTAAGTAAACTAGATTGGGGTATTAAGTATATTACCTTTGACATAAAAGAAGATAAGCATTTTTATTAATCAAATTGGAAATTAGAAACATAAAAAAGAAATTCTTGGGGTGCCTGGGTGGCTTAGTCGGTTAAGCATCTGACTCTTGATTTTGGCTCAGGTTATGATCTCCCAATACATGAGTTCAAGCCCCGCCCATGTCAGGCTCTGCACTGACAGCATGGACCTGCTTAGGGATTCTCTCCTTCTCTCTCTGCTCCTCCTCTGCTTGCTCTCTCTCTCAAAATAAATAAACATTGAAAAAAAGAAAAGGAAATTCTCAACTCTCTGCAGTAAGCCTGACATTTCTAAAACAGACCTGTTGTCTTTAATTTGGTAAATAATTGATCTATTTTCCAGAGGCATTATTTCTGCCAGCTGAGTAGCTGAGAGCTGTGAAGTACAGCACATCTACATTTTAAATAATTGCCCTTCCTTGGCAGAGAAATTGCTTTTCCATCCATTAATAAGAGGAAAATTAATGTTGGGTCTGTAGTAAAGTAGATTAAACATGTATCCCTTTGGATGCTTGACTGCATCTTTAACAGACTTGAAATTTTTCTGGTTACTTAAATGTTGTATATTGAAAGGTGATGGTGGTCGTGGGTTAATCATTAAAAAACTTTAGGTTGGATTTTTTTTCTTTTGCACAGAGTTTCCCCCATTGATCACAGTAAGTGGTCAGATTTTTCTGTATTTTTACCTTGGTCAGTATTTTTACCTTGTCTTGATTTTTGCTAACATCTATAATGCCTCACAGATTTACAGAATTATGTGGCTTCTGAGTTTTCCTCTCATCCAACAGCTTCTAGTTTATTACTGCCAGTCATTTATACTATATCACTAATAATTCAAAGGCAGCTTGAAGAGTTTATTGCTTTTTTTTCCCTAAGCAGGGGATGTTTCCATTATAGATTTGTAATTACTCTCCTCTGTCGTCATCTTGCAAAATGACATATCTTACTCACATAATGGATTACTCCCTGAAGGATTTGTTCTTTTTGCTCTCTGTTCATTGTGGCACAGGCCTTATATGAGAGTTAGTGGTAACTTTTCAGGTTTGACTTATAAAGTACAGTAGGCATCATAATTTTGGGCCCATGCTGGTATTGTGGTCCCACCAAAATGTTTAATTCCTTTTAAAAGCAAAAAAATAATAATAATATTATTAAAAGTAATAAACTTTTAAGCTAATGGAATACTTTAATATATTTTTAAAACCAGCAACTGTAATTATAAAATATAATTGTAAATATTTTTTTTTCATGGAAGAGGAGGTCCATAAAGGCAAAATTGCCCAGGGCCCATGAAAGTCCTAATGTAGCCCCAGGTCCTGGGTATCCATTAGTAAGGAAGAGCCCTTCTCTTTCCCCACCACCATTGCCACAGTATTTCTAGTTAATTAAACAGAGATGCCCAATTCACACTAAATGAACTAATGAAAGATGTGAATACATACATTGGCATACTATGAAAAATGAGGTAAATGCATACACAAACACACACACACTTGTAACACTATAGCTACCCATAACAGATATAACTATAACAGTATTAAATTTTGAAGAATGTAAAGAATATCTGTAGCCAAGTACATACATGCAAAGTAGCCAAGGGTGAATTAAACTTTTTCTTATCAGGACAACTTTAGTGGTTGTTAAGCAGTGAAGTACTTGAATATTTATTGTCCCTTCTGCTTTCCTGTCCTCTGGAATGCTCTGGCCCTCCCCCAGATTCAGGCTTGTTTCAGTGTTCTCATTCAGATTTGTTTATACTCTTGCCATGCATTATTTTGAACAGTACTTTGAAAACAGTGAAAATATGTCTCAAAAACACATATTTCAAAGGACCTACATTACATCCAGTCGGGTGGGTACCTATGGTGGGAAGGGATGGGAATGAGGACTGGGTGCAGGAATGGAGGATGAATAGGAGAATGTAAAAAACAGTAGGCCGTGTTAGTATTCAGAATTAATATAATGGGTGTTACAAAGTCTTTAGGGTACCAACAGTATAGAAAAAAATAAAATTCATGGGACGTGGGTGGCTCAGTCGGTTAAGCATCTGACTTCAGCTCCAATCGTGATCTTGCAGTTCATGAGTTCAAGCCCCGCGTTGGACTCTGTGCTGGCAGCTCAGAGCCTGGATCCTGCTTCAGTTTCTGTGTCTTGCTGTCTCTGCCCTTCCCCCTGCTCACACTCTCCCACTGTCTCTCAAAAATAAGTAAACATTAAACAAATTTAAAAAATGGTAAAATTATTCTTCTCTAATTTAAAATGAACTAATCTTTTGGTTTTCCTTGTGTTGCTTTGATGGTTTCAGGGAAGTTTCTGATGGTTATTGTTTTGGTCTCTTTTTTCAAATCCTATCTTTTTGATGGGCTAAGAAGCCACTACACTAATCTGTGTAGATATAGATGTATAGAGTTAGGTTGTGCAACAAATGCCTACCTGCTTAGAAATCTTTGTTATGTGTTAGCGGTTGTTCTTATAATTACTCTTTCTGAAACATAATTAAGGAGTAATGTTTTGAAATAGATCAGATAGGTAAAGAAAACTAATTTCCAGAGACACTTGGTAATTTGCTAATATTTGATATATTTGCAAATATACCCAAAATAAAAATGCTAAATGATGGGGGCGCCTGGGTGGCTCAGTCAGTTGAGCGTCCAACTTCAGCTCAGGTCACGATCTCATGGTTCGTGAGTTCGAGCCCCGCGTCAGGCTCTGGGCTGACGGCTCAGAGCCTGGAGCCTGCTTCTGATTCTGTGTCTCCCTCTCTCTCTGCCCCTCCCCCATTCATGCTCTGTCTCTCTCCGTCTCAAAAATAAATAAACATTAAAAAAAATTTAAAAAAAATTTAAAAAAATGCTAAATGATGAAAATGTTTATTTTTCATCTAATACTTTTTTGTTCTATAGTTATTTCTTTTTTTAAAAAAAGATTTTATTTTTTTTAAGTAATATCTACACCTAACATGGGGCTGGAACTTACAACCCTAAGATCAAGAGTTGCAGGAACCACTGACTGAGCCAGTCTGATGCCCCTGTTACATAGTTTCTGATCTCCACTACTAGAACCTTGATTGAAGTCTGTTATACTGTCATATATGCGCTCTGGAACACATGATTTGTGGTGCTTTGACCACCCATTTGGCCAAGCTACACATCTGAGACTCATTGACCTCTTTCTTGACTCCTCACTATGTATCTATATTTCTTATACATCCCTCTCTGGCTGCTGTGTTTTTAGATTTTGTTGTATTTACCCCATCCCACCCCATAGGGGTAGGATTTTAACTTTCTTTCTTTTTTTTTTCCCTTTTGGAATTTTTATTGGAATTGTATTGAAAGTGTAGGTCCATTTGGGATAGAGAGATGGTATCTTTACAATATTGAGTATTTTTATCCACAAACGTAGTATATCCTTCCATTTATTAAGTTGTCTTTTAACATCTTGCAACATAGTATATCCTTCCATTTATTTAGTTGTCTTTTAGCTTCTTGCAATAAAAATTTATAGTTTCTACATAAAGGATTTGCCCATCTTTGTATTAGAATTGTTCTTAGGAGCCTTTCTTTCTTTTTCTTTTTCTTTTTCACATTAACAGGTATTATTATTAATATTATTATTATTATTATTCTCAAGTTAGTTAACTTTATAGAGCGTAGTCTTGGCTTCTGAAGTAGAACACAGTGATTAATCTCATATGTGACACCCAGTGCTCATCCCAAAGAGTGCCCTCCTTAATGCCCGTCACCCATTTAACCCACTCATTCATGGATTTTAAGTTTCTAACTACTGTGTTTACATTCACTGTATGTAAAACCACCAATTTTACTCTTACCCTTATTTTTGTTTTGGTTTATATTCATTTTTATTGAACTGTAGCTTACATAAAGTAGATTGCATAAATGTTAAGTGTCTAGCTTGGTGTATACACACACACACACACACACACACACACACACACACACCTGTATAAGCTCTACCCAGAAAATTTAAATGTTCTGTTTTACACATCCCTGAAGCACACTGAATGGCATTCCTTTGGAAATACTTAATTTCCAAATTTACCTTTCAATTTATATTTTATAGTCCTAATACATAGAATATCTGCTCCAAACTGACTGATCTGCATGACATCGTCTTTACTTCTTCAGCTTCTGCCATTTGGTCACATTTCACTTTCTTCTCCCTTCCCTCTGTCTACCGAATTCCTTTTAACCTCAATTTAAAATGTATTTAATTTTGAACTTCTAGCAGTGATTGTCTGTGATAGTTGTGTGTATGTGTGTCTGTGCCTGTAATTTGTCTTTGAGGATAGAATGTTGTATTGGTGCATAATAAGGACAATACAAGCTAACACTTTTATCTTTAGACTTTTAAATCTGGTTTTCTCACTGTCTGTGGGCTTCAGTTATCATACCTGTTAATTGAAGTCAGTCATGCTATTTCTTATTTTTAAGATTTTTTAAAGCCCTTTTACTTTTTTTTTTTTTTAACATTTATTCATTTTTGAGAGGGACAGAGACAGAATGAGAGCTGGGGAGGGCAGAGAGAGAGGGAGACACAGAATCTGAAGCAGGTTCCAGGCTCTGAGTTGTCAGCACAGGGCCCAATATGGGGCTCGAACTCATGACCTGTGAGAACATGACCCAAGCCGAAGTCCACCACTTAAGCAACTGAGCCACCCAGGTGCCGCAACATTTTTTTTTTTAATGTTAACAGTTGGCATTAAAAAAATTGTTTTTAATCCAAGTTCATTAACATATAGCATAATAATGGTTTCAGGAGTAGAATTTCATGATTCATCACTTACATATAACACCTAGTGCTCATCCCAACAAGTGCCCTTCTTAGTACCCATCACCCATCTAGTCCATCCCCCCACCCAACACCCCTCCAGAAGCCCTCAGTTTGTTCTCTGTATTTGAGTCTCATATGGTGTGCCTCCCTCTCAGTTTTTGTCTTATTTTTCCTTGCCTTCCCCTGTGTTGATCTATTTTGTTTCTTAAATTACACATGAGTGAAATCATATATTTATCTTTCTCTGACCAACTTATTTCGCTTAGCATGATACACTCTAGTTCCATCCACGTAGTTGCAAATGGCAAGATTTCATTCTTTATGACTACCAAGTAATATTCCATTGTGTGTGTGTGTGTGTGCGCGTGGGTGTGTGTGTGCGTGCACGTGTGTGTGTGTGCACGTGTGTGTGTACGCATGTGCATGCACATGCTCGCACAATCCATTCATCAGTCAACGGACATTTAGGCTCTTTCCATGATTTGGCTGTAGTTGATAGCACTGCTATAAACATTGGGGTGCATGTGCCCCTTCAAATCAGCATTTTTGTATTCTTTGGATAAATACCTAGTAGAGCAATTGCTAGGTCGTAAGGTAGTTCTTTTTTTAATTTTTTGAGGAACCTCTATACTGTTTCCTATAGTGGCTGCACCAGTTTGCATTCCCACCAGCAGTGCAAAAGGGCTCCCCTTCCTCTGCATCCTCGCCAACATCTGTTGTTGCCTGAGTTGTTAATGTTAGCCATTCTGACAGGTATGACGTGGTATTTGTGTCATTGTGGTTTTCATTTGTATTTCCCTGATAATGTGTGGTGTTGAGCATCTTTTCATGTGTCTGTTAGCCATGTGGATGTCTTCTTTGGAAAAGTGCCTCTTCATGTGTTTTGCCCATTTTTTTCACTGAGATTATTTGGTTTTTGGGTGTTCATTTTGATAAGTTCTTCATAGATTTTGGATACTAACTCTTTATCTGATATGTCATTTGCAAATATATTCTCCCTTTCCGTCGGTTGCCTTTTGGTTTTGCTGATTGTTTCCTTCACCATGCAGAAGCTTTTTATTTTGATGAGGTCCCAATAGTTCATTTTTGTTTTTGTTTCCCTTGCCTCTGGAGACATGTTGAGTAAGAAATTGTTGCAGCCAAGGTCAAAGAGGTTTTTGCCTGCTTTCTCTTCAAGGATTTTGTTGGCTTCCTGTCTTACATTTAGGCCTTTCTTCCATTTTGAGTTTCTTTTTGTGTATGGTGTAAGAAAGTGGTCCAGGTTCATTTTTCTGCATGTCGCTGTCCAGTTTTGCCACCACTTGCTGAAGAGACTGTCTTTATTCCATTGAATATTCTTTCCTGCTTTCCTTTCTTTCTATTCTTTCCTCAAAGATAGTTGGCCATATGTTTCTGGATCCATTTCTGGGTTCTCTATTCTTTTCCATTGATTGGAGGGTCTGTTTTGTGCCAGTACCATACTGTCGTGATGGTTACAGCTTTGTAACACGTCTTGAAGTCTGGGAGTGTGATTGCCTCCAGCTTTAGTTTTCTTTTTGAAGATTGCTTTGGCTATTTGGGGTCGTTTCAGGTTCCATACAAATTTTAGGATTGTTTGTTCTAGCTCTGTGAAGAATGCTGTTGTTATTTTGATACGGATTGCATTGAATATGTAGATTGTTTTGGGTAGTATTGACATTTTAACAACATTCGTTCTTCCTATCCAGGACCGTGGAATCTTTTTCCATTTTTTGTGTGTTCTTCAATTTCTTTCATAAACTTTCTATAGTTTTCAGTGTATAGATTTTTCGCCTCTTTGGTTAGATTTATTCGTAGGTATTTTATGGTTTTTGGTACAATTGTAAATGGGATCGATTCCTTGATTTCTCTTTCTGTCGCTTCATTGTTGGTGTATAGGAATGCAACTGATTTCTGTGCATTGATTTTTTATCCTGCCACTTTGCTGAATTCATGAATCAGTTCTAGCAGTTTTTTGGTGGAATCTTTTGGGTTTCTACATACAGTATCATGTCATCTGCGAAGAGTGCAAGTTTGACCTCCTCCTGGCCGATTTGGATGCCTTTTATTTCTTTGTGTTGTCTGATTGCAGAGGCTAAGACCTCCAATACGACATTGAATAACAGTGGTGAGAATGGACATCCCTGTCTTGTTCCTGACCTTAGGGGGGAAGCTCTCAGTTTTTCCCCATTGAAGATGATATTAGTGTTGGGTCTTTCATATATGGCTTTTATGGTCTCGAGGTATGCTCCTTCTATCCCTACTTTTTTAAGGGTTTTTATCAAGAAATGATGCTGTATTTTGTCAAATGCTTTCTCTGAATCCATTGAGAGGATCATATGGTTCTTGTCCTTTTTTTTATTGATGTGATGAATCATACTGATTGTTTTATGGATATTGAACCAGCCCTGCATCCCAGGTATAAATCCCACTTGGTCATGGTGAATAATTTTTTAATGTATTGTTGGATCTGGTTGGCTAATATCTTGTTGAGGATTTTTGCATCCACGTTCATCAGGGAAATTGATCTGTAGTTCTCCTTTTTAGTGGGGTCTTTGTCTGGTTTTGGAATCAAGGTAATGCTGGCTTCATAGAAAGAGTTCGGAAATTTTCCTTCCATATCTATTTTTTGGAACAGCTTCAAGAGAATAGGTGTTAATTCTTCCTTAAATGTTTGGTAGAATTCCCCTGGAAAGCCTTCTGGCCCTGGACTCTTGTTTTTTTGGGAGATTTTTGATTACTAATTCAATTTCTTTATTGGTTATGTGTCTATTTAAATTTTCTATTTCTTCCTATGTCAGTTTTGGTAGTTTATATGTTTCTAGGAATTTGTCAATTTCCCATTTTATTGGCATATAATTGCTCATAATATTCTCTTATTATTGTTTATGTTTCTGCTGTGTTGGTTGTGATCTCTCCTCTTTCATTTTTTATTTTATTTATTTGGATCCTTTCTTTTTCTTTTTGATCAAACTGGCTAGTGGTGTATCAATTTTGTTAATTCTTTCAAAGAGCCAGCTTCTGGTTTCATTGATCTGTTCTACTGTTTCTTTTTTGGGGAGAGGGGGGTTCAATAGCATTGATTTCTGCTCTAATCTTTATTATTTCCTGTCTTCTGCTTGTTTTAGGTTTTATTTGCTGTTCTTTTCCCAGCTCTTTAACATACAAAGTTAGGCTGTGTATCTGAGACTTTTCTTCCTTCTTTAGGATGGCCTGGATTGCTATATGCTTTCCTCTTATGAGTGCCTTTGCTGCATCCCAGAAGTTTTGGGCTGTGGTGTTATCATTTTCATTGGCTTCTATGTACTTTTTAATTCCCTCTTTAACTTCTTGGTTAGCCCATTCATGCTGCTTAGCTTACTGGGGTGGATTGTGGGGCTTGTAGGTGTATGTACGCATGCATGGGAGGGGTGAAAATGGCATCACCCAGCTACCCAGTCTCTAGTATTGGAACTTTGTTCTCTCCAATCAGCAATTGTGCACCCGTCCTTTGTCTCTGGCCTCTGTCTACTCCCTGCTTTTACACTGTCTGTGACCAAACCATCAGGTTGCCAGGAGGCATCTCCCTCTTGCGTTTTATCTCAGATGTGGCTGTGTTTCCCAGCCCCTCACTTCTGAGGGACTGCGGCTTTGACCCACTCAGATCCTCTGGGGGAGAGTCTCACTAAGCAATGGCTGAGTGCCCACCGCACCCAGGAATGTTCGCAGGACCATGCTGATGCCAATGCCCAGAGACTGCAGTTGGGTGCCAGCCTTCCCCAGAAAAAGTTCACAAGATCGTGTAGCAGCAGCATTTAAGGGATTATGGAAAATCGCAACACACATCTGGCACCAGGCTTCACCCTTAATGACCTTGTTCCATCACCAGTGAATGTGGTTGTTCTCTGGGGTCTGCTGGACCAGGTGGCCACACAGCTTCTACCAAATATCCTTCCAGCAGTGGAACTGCTTCTCCCCATGTAGCCTGAAGACCTTCTGGACCCCACTCTGCTCCTGGGGATTTGCCCTTCCCACCAGGGCACTGCCAGGTATTGAGCTGTAGAATTTCAGACTCTGTGCTCCCCCTGTTTATAGAGTCTTAATGTAATTTAAACCCTCTCCTTTCTCCTTTCTCCCTTTTTAGTTCAGTCCCTATGGCTGTTTCCACATTTCCACTTTCTCTCCAACTTCTTTTGTGTGTGTAGGGTGCTTTTCCCAAACTCTTCCCCCATCTCTGTCCTCTCTCTGCAAGCAAAAACAGCTCCTTGCCCTCCACGGCTTCTCTCTCCCCCAGTTCACCTCTCTGTGCCACGTACTTGCTGAGTTCTATAGTTCAAGTTGTGCAGATTGTGTGTTAATCCTCAAATCAGTTTTCTAGGAATGCAGGTTTAATGTTGATCTGGCTATATTTCATGGATGCGAAACGCAAAAAAAACCTTCCATGCTGTTCTGCCATCTTGGCTTCTGTTCCCATTCAAATTTTAGAATTTTTGTTCCACCTCTGTTAAGAATGCTGGTGTTATTTTGATTGGTATTGCATTGAATGTGCAGATTGCTTTGGGTAGTATTGACATTTTAACAATATTTGTTTTCTGATCCATCAACATGGAATGTTTCTCCATTTCTGTGTGTCTTCTTTACTTTTTTTTCATAAGCTTTCTATAGTTTTCAGCGTACAGATCTTTTACTTCTTTGGTTAGGTTTATTCCTAGGTGTTTTATGGTTTTTGGTGCAGTTGTAAATGGGATCGATTCTTCGATTTCTCTTCCTGCTGCTTCATTATTGGTGTATAGAAATGAACCAATTTCTATATGTTGATTTTATATCCTGCGACTTTGTTGAATTCATGTATCAGTTCTAATAGTTTTTTGGTGGAGTCTTTAGGGTTTTCCACATAGAATGTCATGTCATCTGTGAAGAGTGAAAGTTTCACTTCTTTCTTGCCAATTTGTGTGCCTTTTAAATTTATTTTTGTTGTCTTATTGCTGAGGCAAGGACTTCCAACACTATGTTGAACAACAGTGGTGAGAGTGGACATCCTGTCTTGTTCCTGACTTTAGGGGGAAAGCTTTCAGTTTTTACCCATTGAGGATGGTATTAGCTGTGGGTCTTTCATATATGGCTTGTATGATCTTGAGGAATGTTCTATCTATCCCTACTTTTTTAAGGGTTTTATCAAGACAGGATGCTATATTTTGTCAAATGCTTTTACTGCATCTAGAGAGGATCATGCAGTTCTTATCTTTTCTTTTGTTAATCTGATGTATCATGTCAATTGATTTGTAGACATTGAACCACACTTGCATCCCAGGAATAAATCTTGATCGTGCTACATAATTCTTTTAATGTATTGTTGGGTTCAGTTTTCTAGTATCTTGTTGAAAATTTTTGCATCCATGTTCATCATGGAAATTGGTGTATAATACTCATTTTTAGTGGGGTCTTTGTCTGGTTTTGGAATCAAGGTAATGCTGGCTGCCTAGAATGGATTTGGAAGTTTTTCTTCCATTTCCATTTTTTTTTTTAATTTTTTTTTTCAACGTTTTTTATTTATTTTTGGGACAGAGAAAGACAGAGCATGAACGGGGGAGGAGCAGAGAGAGAGGGAGACACAGAATCAGAAACAGGCTCCAGGCTCCGAGCCATCAGCCCAGAACCTGACGCGGGGCTCGAACTCACGGACCGCGAGATCGTGACCTGGCTGAAGTCGGACGCTTAACCGACTGCGCCACCCAGGCGCCCCACCATTTCCATTTTTTGAAACAGCTTCAAAAGAAGAAGTATTAACTCTTCTTTAAATGTTTGGTAGAATTCCCCTGGGAAGCTATGTGGCCCTGGAAGGCATGCTATTTCCAAGGCCCTTAGAGTTGTAAAACTCTGAAATTGTATGATATGTTTTTTTCCTGAATAAAGACAGGAGTCAAATTACTCTTCCCAATCTATACTTCCTTATCTTCCCAATTCTTCTACTTTATCTAAAAATTTTACATTTTTGCCCGCCATGTTGTGAGGTGTACAATATGATAGGGTAAGAAAAACCATTCAGTTATGAAAGAAAATTATATTTTATAAAAATATTTAATCACTTTTATGCCTTGGTATCTTATTAGTGTTTTGTGTTAGTATTGTTCACTAATCGTTAACTTTATTAAAAGTGCATGGTTAAATCAAAAGTAATCAACACAAGTTTATTCTAAAATTGTATAGAAATTCAAAGGATCCTGAAAAAGATGGGTGAATTTTGAAAGCTGAAACTACCTAAATATCTGACCTTCTCTAATTGTACAGTAATCTAGAGAGTATGGTGTTGGGCAAATATAGTTATAGGTGGATGGAATGGAATCCAGAATTTGATTAAACTCACATGGTCACTTGATATATGACCAAAACAGTAGGTGATTCAATGTGGATGGTATAGTTGTCTGAAAAAATGTTGGTGGAACAACTGGGATATCCACTTAGGGAAAAAAATAAACTTTTACTTAATGTCATGCACAAAAATGAACTCTAAGTTGATCATAGACTTAATTTAAAATCTTAAACTGTAAATCCTCAAAAATAAAACAAAGGATTATATCATTGTCACCCAGGAGAGATAAAGAAAGAGGTTTAGGTAGGACACCAAAAACACAAACCATAAAATTGTTCTTCTTTAAAGTAAGCACCTTGGGAAAGATATTGTTAGGAAAATTAAGTGGGAGAAAATATCATATATGATATATATATATATGTATACACACACATATAATTATATATCATATTCATAAATATATATGTAATAAAGGGACAAAACAATTTAAAATGGACAAAAGATTTGAACAGTCATGTCACAAAAGAAAATATGCACGTAGCCTTAACACATGAAAAGCCGTTCAACATCACCAATCACCAAGGAATATGGCATACTAAAACCATAAGAAATCATCAGATACTCACTGAAATGATTAAGATTTTGAAAGACTAACAGTATCAAATGTTAATGAGTCATGGGGCTTGTGGGAAAGTTAAAATGATACAGCTGCTTTGGCTAAACATTTTCAGGTTTTTTTTTTTATCAAGTTAAACATACATATGAGCTAGCAGTTCTACTCCTAAATATTCACCTAAGAAAAATAAAAACATATGTTCACACAGACACTTGTTTTGAATCTTACTGGGGGTTTCTTACACAATAGCCAAAAAGAGAAATAACTACTGAATGGATATATAAATTATATGTCTTTATAATGGAATGCCACCCAGTAATATAAATAAATGAATGTAGTACTGTTACTCACAGCGGTAGGTTTAACAAGGTATTGTGTGAATCTATTTACATGAAATTCTTAAGTAGGCAATATTAATTCATAATGACAAAGCCAATGAGTGGTTCCCTGGGGCCAGGCAGTGGGGATGGGATGGACAGCAGGTGGACACAATAGAATTTTATCACATGTGCTCTATCTTAATGGCAGTAGCCTAGGTGTATATATACTTGTCATACTCATCAAACTGTAGTAAAATGACTGCATTTATTGTGCATAAATTATATATTAAAGGTTAATAAAGTTTAGAAACTTTTCTGGAATCTGAGAAAAAAATATATTCAGCCACTTGGAAAAAAAATACACATAGACATGCACCACTTTCCTATATGTCTCTTGGATGAAAAGACCATTTAAAATAATAGTAGAATATTTAATATGAAGACCCATTGGATATAGCCAAAGATGTCTTCAGAACTCTAAATATGTCATGACGCTAAGTGAAAGAAGGAAAACAAAGTCTTCGAATAAAGATGTTAGAACATTTAACGTTGAGACTCCTAAAAACACGAGGATAGAAATAGTAAGCTATAAAATAAGTGAGCTAGAAACCCAATTATGATTTTAGTTTTTCCCACATGGAAAAAATTGGTAAGAACCATATCAGGTATTTTGGTCTAATTTATCTTGATCGTGGATATATGCAACTTTAGGAAGGGATAAAATGAATCATGTGTTTTATGTGTTTGACAGTGTGTACATCAGTGCTTTTAACAGTGTTTTTGAGCTTAAATTTTAGAAAGACTTTTACTATATCCTGGACCACAAATTTAGAAAAATACAGTGATGAGTTTGATTATTAGCATCTTTAAGCAGGTTAAGAAATCTGCTAACACTGACGCTGCCCACAGGGAGACTTTGAGACCATTGTTTTCAGGTATTCACATTTACTTTAAATCAGACTTTAATAGGCTATTATTGTGATTTTATGTATTTGAAGACCTAAAAGACCTTGATCAGTACTAGGGTTCTGTTTCTCTGCTTTTATGGTTACAAATTAGACTAGTAACTTTATTTTTTTTTATGTTTATTTATTTATTTTTGAGAGTGAGAGAGAGAGACAGACAGACAGACAGACAGGCAGGCAGGCAGGGGGAAGGACAGAGAGAGAGGGAGACAGAGAATCCCAAGCAGGTTCTGCGCTGTCAGCACAGAGCCCGACATGGTGCTCGAACCCACGAACCGTGAGAACATGACCTGAGCTGAAATCAAGAGTCAGACAGAGGCTTAACTGACTGACCCACCCAGGTGCCCCTGGACTAGTAACTTTAAAAGATAATTAGATAATGTGTAAGTTTTTAATCTGTACAAGTACTGATGGGGAAGTATTAAATTCACAAGAATTAATATCAAAATATAAAATTATTTTATGAGTGATATATTTTGAATTCCTGTAAGGATTTCCATTTGCCCCAGCATATCAGTGTTTATATCTATTTTTGGAAGAGAGTGTGAATAGCTGGTAATTTGTTTTCCAATTCATATGTGTGCACGTGATAAAGAACCGTACAATTAGGGAGGTGTTATAAATAGGATACGGTAAAAAAGACCTACCTACTCATGTTTCCAAGATTTTATAACATATGCCCAGTAGAGGTTTGCTACTCTTTAATTTTGTCTTTTGGGCTAACCAGCTGACGCCCAGTTGAAAAGATTTATGTTCTTATGAGGCCGCAAAAGCCTTAATGTTCAGTCTCCAGCTACCTCAGATTTTGGAGAACGCCATGTACCATCAGCAGCTTCAGTCTCCACCCTCTAATGCTAATGCTCATCTATCAAACTTGAGGCTGAGAGTGAGGGAGAGGAAGCTTCCAGATAAACACACAGCAGCGCCTAAACAGCTAATCACTCTAAGCTTCCGCTTCCAGGCCCTATAATTAGAAGTCCTTCTTTTCCTTGTATTCCCAGATGACGCAAATGCTTTTTGTGGCTTGGCACCTCATTTGGGGCGTGGGTTTTAGTTTATGGCCAGGCTAGAGTCTGGTTTAGTCTTCTGATGCTGCATAAATAGTTCTTAAGCCACAGTCTACTCTGTACCAGTTTTTCCTTTTATGTATATCTGCTTTTTAACTTGTTTTCTAGAAAAAAAAAAAAAAGCTTGTCTTTCTCCCAGCAGAATGTGTGCAAAAGAGGAAATTATAAATTAAAAGAAAACATGATTGTATAATACTATACTAGTTATTTATTTCTTCTTTTTCTCTCTGCTCTTTTATTTTTATTTTACTTTATTTTTTCTTACTATTTTAAAGTTTTGTCAAAAATGGTAAGTTCATTGGTGGATCACAGAAACTACATTTACATGAGGAAATGGGAAAAAAACTTTTGGGATAGGATACACAGAAGATAATAAAGATACATTTTCAGTGGCCCATTTCTCTAAAAATCTGAATTCATTTTACATATTAGAAACCAGACAGATGTTGAAAATCTAGGAGCATGTTGAAAAGTGTACATTTGTGATTATCGTTCACATGTGAAACAATAATCCTCTTAATATGGCTACTAGGGACTTTTATTGGAGTGCTTATTATGAGTAAAATACTTATATGATTCTAGAAGAAATGAAGTTTGTCTTCAGTAGGTGAGTCATATATTTGTATTATAAATATAAGCTCATCATTTTCCTGTCAGAATGTTTCAATTGAATTGTTTATCATGTGCAGAAATTAGTTTTGTAGTGGAAAAGTGATATCAGAACATAGTAGAATTGTGATAATTCAGACTTAGTATAACTCAGCAAAAAGTAGGAGTGAAGAAATATTGTTCACAAAAGGACAACTAAGCATTCATGCCCAATCTTAGAAATTTGTTGGTCGGTTAACAACAATAAGATGGACAGAATATAAAGTATGTCAGTGACCTCATGACCATAGCTGGTTACAGGGTGGGATCTAATTGTTATCTAAATGTTATCTAAATTGTTATACATTTGAAGTAGATCTCAATAAATAACACTTTTTTATTTTCTAAAATGTATTCTCTTGGAAATAGGCATCTAGTATGGTATTTTTTAATTTAACATCGTGACAAGAACTGTACCTTTTATTACCCTAGTAAATAAGAAGCTCAGATATACTTCATCTTTCTATTTAAATGTTTACCTTATCTTCTCACTAGTACTTAATATTCTTTCATACATTTTTTTTCAAAAGACAAAAGTTTTAGGAGTTAAAAAATGTGATTCTGCCTCCGGCACAGCAGAGTAAACTAACAAACCATTCTTCCCACAGAAAACAAATATAAATTCTGGACAAAATATAAACAAACATGCACAAATTTAGATATGTGTATTATAGTTCCAAGAACGGCTGATAGAAACTTAAAGAGAGACACAAAAAAAGGAAATGGAAAAATTAAAATTGGATATTAAAAATATTGAAATCATGTAGAAAAAGGGAAGAAAGCAAGAACAGAGAAACAAAGAATAAAAACAAAGAAACCATCAGAAAAATAATAAAAAATAATAAAATGGTAGCTATAAACTCAACCAATAAGTTAGGCTAAATGTGAATGAACTACAAACACCAATTATAAATCCAGAATTAGATTAAAAAAAACCAAATTAGACCTCAATTATTACCTAAAACAGTCATTTTTTTAATGTTTATTTTTGAGAGAGAGAGAGAGAGGCAAAGCATGAGTGGGGGAGGGGCAGAGAGAGGGAGGCACAGAATCCAAAGCAGGCTCCAGAGCCTGACATGGGGCTCAAACCCACGAACTGCAAGATCATGACCTGAGCCAAAGTTGGACACTCTATCGACTGAGCCACCCAGGTGCCCCTAAAACAAAGTCATTTTCAGTACAATTATATTGATTATAAAAGTGAAAGAATAGAAAAGTATATGCCATGAGTGCACCAATCAAAACAAAGCTAGAGTGATGGTATCAGTATCAGAAAAGTAGACTTCAGAACAAGGAAATTACCAGGTTAAAGTGGGACATTATGATGAAAGAGGCAGTTCGCCAAGATGTCCTAAGAATACTAAATGTGTGTGAACTTAAAAGTTTAATATTTGGGGGCTATATAATAAACATACCCACAATTATACTTGGAGATGTTCAGTGTTCAGTTCAATAGTAGAACAAGAAAGCAGGCAATCAGTAAGGATATTGAAGATCCTAACAACGCTATCAGTAAACTTGAATTAATTGACCTTTATAGAACACTCCAGGTGTTTCAAGTATACATGGAACAGTCACCACGATCTCTTCTCAAATATAAAACAAGGTTTAACAAATTCCTCATCGTCACTAAAAATTAGTATGTGAAAGATACCTGAAAAATACCCAAATACTTAGAAAAGCTGAACAATATATCTTTAAATATCCCATGAGTAAAAGAGGAAATATCTAGAAAACATTTAGAACTGAATGCAAAAGAAAAGGCAGCGTGTCAAAATTTTGGAATTCAGGTTTACAGGGAAATTTATATCAATATATGCTTACTCTGAAAAAGGAGAAAGTTCCTGAAAAAGTAATCTAAGCTTCCACCTTAAGAAAACAGAAAAAAGAAAGAGCAAATAAAACTAAAGCAGGGAAAATGAAGTAGCAGAAGATACTAATAGCAGAAGGAGAAAGATAGGAAAAAGCAGGAATTGAAAAAAGAAATCAGAAAATCAGTGCTACTCAGAATAGATTTCCTTGAAAACATCTAGCTAGAATGATCAAGAAAAAAAGAGGGAAGACAAATTGTTGATAACCTCAATGAAAAAGTGGACATCACCAAAGACCTTACAGGTATTAATAAAGGCCATTTCCTTGAGTTACAGAAAGTAATTCACCCAAGGACATTTAAATTAAGCCCCCAAATTTTACATTTTAAAATAATAAAATTTAAATTACAAAGAAATTAAATTAAAAATATTTAAAGGTATTTTTAAAAAAATTTTTTAACGTTTATTTTTGAGACAAAGAGACACAGAGCATGAACGGGGGAGGGTCAGAGAGAGGGAGACACAGAATCTGAAACAGGCTGCAGGCTCTGAGCTGTCAGCACAGAGCCTGACGCAGGGCTCTAACTCACGGACCGCGAGATCATGACCTGAGTCGAAGTCGGCCACTTAACCGACTGAGCCACCCAGGCGACCCTAAAGGTTTTTTTTTTTTTTTTTAAAGGCCCATATAGTTTTACTGACAAATTCTACCGAAAATCTAAGTAGGAAATAATAGTGGTTTTCCGCAATCTCTCTCTCCAGTTTCACAAGACCAGCTTTAGCCTGATACTGAAAACAGACAAACACGTGATTAGAAAGCTACAAACCAATAACCCTCAGGAACAGTCATGAAAATCTTAAAACCTTAGCTAATTGAATCCAGCAGCATATAATAAAGGATTTTGACCAGGTGGAGTTTATCCTAGAAATTCAAGTTTTATTTGACGTTTGATTTTGTTTGACATTTGATTATTTACTAAAATTCACCATATTAATTGAGTAAAGAAAAAAATGCATAGTCATGTCACAGGTGTAAAACACTGTACACAATTCAACATGCATTCATTATAAAAACTATCAACAAATTAGGAGTAGAAAGGAACCTCCTTCACTTGATAGAGAGTATTTATATATAAAAAAAACCCTACAGCTAACATCATACTTAAAGATTGAATGCTTTCTCCTAAAATTTGGAAGACACGAATATTACTTCTCCCCATTTCTGTTTTCCTCAGCAGTGTAGTAAGTGAAGAAAAATAAAAGGCATGTAGTTTGTAAAGGAAAAAATCAAATTATGTCTATTCACAAAGTACATCATAATCTGTAAAGAAAACTCCATGTAATCTACAAAAAGCCCTGACTAGAACTGGCAGACTATCCAGTCAATATAAAAAAATGTCCATTATGTCTCTATATGCCAGCAGGGAATAATTGACAACTGAGATAAAATAAAAAGTACCATTTATAATGGATCCAAGAAAAAATGTATATAATTTATGTGCTCAACAGGAAAAACAAGAAGTCAAAGAAAACATATATCAAGAAATAGGAAGTGTTCATAGATTAGAAGGCTCAATATTGTTAAGCTGTCCATCACTGACAATTTGATTTATAAACTTAATATAACCTTCCCCAAAATCCTAAGAATTTTTATTTATTTAAGATTTTTTTAATGTTTATTTACCTTTGAGACAGAGAGAAACAGAGTGCGAGTGGGGGAGGGGCAGAGAGAGAGAGGGAGACACAGAATCTGAAGCAGGCTCCAGGCCCTGAGCTGTCAGCACAGACACTGACCTGGGGCTCGAACTCACGAGCCATGAGATCATTACCTGAGCCGAAGTCGGCTGCCCAACTGACTGAGCCACCCAGATGCCTCCCTAGGAATTTTTAATATCAAAAATCTGATTTTGGGGTACCAGGGTGGCTCAGTTGGTTGAGTGTCTGACTCTTGATTTCAGCTCAGGTCATGATTCCAGGGTAATGGGATGAAGCGCCACATCTAGCTCCATGCTGAACATGGAGCCCACTTGAGATTCTCTCTGTGTCTCCCTTTGCCCCTCTCCCCACTCATGTGCTCTATCTAAAATTAAAAAAAAAATCTGATTTTGTGTTTGGAAAGGAATTGGAATAACCAAAATAATGTTGAAAAAAAGGTTCTTTCTTCAACATTTGATATAAAGTTATGGTAATCAAGCAAGTGTGGTATTAATGAAAGTATAGACACAGAAAATGATGGACTAGAATAATACTTCCAGGTGAAGACCTATGCAGATACAGCCAGTTCATCTTTGGCAAGTTGACAATGGATAAAGAATAAAGGATAAAGACCTCAGTGAGTAAAGAATATTCCCTTCAAGAAATCTTGCTAGAATAATTGGACATTGTTTGCAAAAAAAAAGTTAGTTTGATACCTCACAATTTATACATAAGTTAACTTAAAATGAATGATAGACCTCTATGCAAAATATAAAACTGAAACTTTGACAAGAAAACAAAATTTTTGTGACCTTGGATTAGGCAAAGAATTCTTAGCTATGACATTTCATCAAAATTAAAAATTTGCTATGTGAGACACTGTTCAGCATTTGAATAAATACTATGCCAGGGTAGAGAAACATTTTTAAACCGGTGGATTAAGTGTAGGGTATTTCAGATACACTGAAACTTAAAATTCAGGTTTTAAGAAGTGGCAAAAAATGGGAGCAAGTTTTAGTTCCATGGAGAGAAGTCATTTTCACATTCTTTGTTATCAGATTTGCTATATTAAAAGGCTTGTGAACTCTCCATAAACTTTTCTCTACTAGTTGTACAGGAACCTCATAAAACCTTTACAGCTAGTATCCTCACTATGCTTGTATACTGATATGGCATTAAGGTTTTGTGTTCATACAGGAAAAAGATGCTGCATTTTAATTTTTTTTTTAATTGGGGAAATTTTTTACATCTTTGGTCATTTTTTCCTTCGGTGATATTTTAAAGCATAATGAATATTTTGTGAAAATATTTCATCAACATACATAATTGTTTTTATTTTACTCTCTTTTTGGTGTGTTCTTCAGGAATGCTTCTAGTTACAACAGACACCCTTGGCCATGACTTTCATGTCTTCCAAATTCTGACTCATCCTTGGTCTTCGTCACAAAGTGCTGTCCATCATCTGTATACTCTTCACAGGGGAGAAACTGAAGCCAAAGTAAGTTGTATATTTTTCAGAAGGTGTGTGTGTGTGCATGCGCATGCATGTGTGTAATATGACATCTAAAATAACTGGTTATTTATATCATATTGAAGCTTAATGTTAGTGACAACATACTATTCTTGGTGATAGAGTATATCAGGTAATTAAGAAAAAATATTTATCCTATAAATATTATTCTATATAAATATTTGGCCCCATAAATACATAAGTAGTAGTTGAACAAGTCAATGAATGTTGATAAAACAAAAGTTCCATAAGTTCTATTTATCCTTCTCCTCCTACCCTGTACCATTTCTTGCCCCAGCAAAAACTCTGTCATCTATCTGATGTCTCTCCAGGTGCATGCATACATGTACACACACACACACACACACACACACACACACACACACATACACATACATGTAAACACATTCACATATACACAAAAATAATTGAGTTTTGTAATGTATGACTATATGGATAATATTCAGTGGTATGTAGGAGTCAGTTCACAGTGGCTAGTGAGAATGAGTTATGTACATTTCTCCCAAACTCTGGATATAGTGACATTGTGTTGGTGGTATGAAATCATCCATGGTAAGAGTGTTTACATAATTGGAGTGAGGAAACGCTACAAATCAGAACTATTTTTTTCTTATTTAGCCAGCTTTTAACATTTAGCAACACATCACTGTGCACACATGTATGGGCATGCCCACATCCACACATCCACACACACACAACCACATATGTAATTTACTAAGCATTTGTATTAGGCACCATGCTAAATGCTTTTACATGTATTTAATACTCTTAATATCACTTGGTAGATACTGTGATAGCTTAATAAGCTAAAATCCCAACTATTCTTTTGTTTCCCAGAGCCTGTGGTAATGCATTTACCAGTACACTACTGTAAATACTTTATTCTGAGAGATAGCTATTGCCACCCACCACCATTTATTGACTAGTCTTGTCCTTTCCCAATAGTCTAAAATGCTGTTTTAGAGGGGCACCTGGGTGGCTCAGTTGCTTAAGCATCTGACTTCGACTCAGGTCAAGATCTCACAATTCATGGGTTCGAGCCCTGCATTAGGCTCTGTGCTGACAGCTCAGAGCCTGGAGCCTGCTTCGGACTCTGTCTCCCTCTCCTCTGCTCTCCCCTCCCCCCCCTTGTGCGCTGTCTCGCTCTCTCTCAAAAATAGATACACATTAAAAAATGTAAAGAATTTTCTACAATAAAATGAAACATCTTAAATATATAGCAATCCATGAGTTTATAATGATACTTTAAAAGGAAGCATTGGACATAATTGTAGGTAGCTTGTTTACTAACTCATTATCCTCAAAACTGATAATTAAAGAGAGAATATTCAGCATTTACCGTGTCTTCCTTGTATCAATTTAATAAGATAACTGAATAGTTGATGAGGTAAAGTTTTTCCTTATGGAAGAGTTCCAGTATTAAAAATTTTAGAATTTAGATTTAGTGTGGAGGTCATTTTGTAATATATACACAGAGTGAATTATGTTGTACCCCTGAAAGTAATATCATGTTGTATGTCAATTATATGTCAGTTAAAATAAAAGTTAGAATTTTAAGAATCACCATTGTCGCTACCCCTAATGAAACAATGAATTTAGGCAATAATCATCTGTATTTGGCTTTAGCCGATGAGTCTTAACATTACCAAAGTGGAACAGTCAGATATCATTATGTGCTTCCTGATTTGTGTAATAGGATGTATATATACAATATCATCTATGAAATATTTCTTCCAAGTCCTCTCAATTAAATCTGAATCTAATTCAGCCCCTAAATATAATTAGTACCTTACATAAAAGACAGAGATAGAGGGTCAAGTTAAACAGTATCTTGAGAATGCAGCTAGCCAACTCTGAAATGTAGGAAGTTCCTCATTATAAATGTGGCCTGATTTTTTCCAAGTTTTTTATTTAAATTCCGGTTAGTTAGCATACAGTATAATACAAGTTTCATGTGTAGAATTTAGTGATTCAACACTTACAATATCTGGTACTTAACATGGACAAGTGCACTTCTTCATCCCCATTTAACCCAATCGCCTCTGATAATCGTCAGTTTGTTCTCTGTAGTTAGGAGTCTGTTTCTTGGTTTGCCTCTCTTTTATCCCCTCTATGTTCATTCGTTTTATTTCTTAATTTCCACATATGAGTGAAATCATATGGTATTTGTCATTTTATGACTTATTTCACTTAGCTCCATGCACGTTATGGCAAATGGCAAGATTTCATTCTTTTTTATGGCTAATAATCCAGGGTGTGTGTGTGTGTGTGTGTGTGTGTGTGTGTGTGTGTGCACGTGTGTGTGACATCTTTTTTTGAAGAAGAGACTTATGTATGTATTTATTTATTCTTTTTTTCAAGTTTTTATTTAAATTCCAGTTTTTTAACACACTGTATAATATTAGTTTCAGGTGTAGAATTTGTGATTTGTTGCTTCACATACAATACCCAGTGCTCATCATAACAAGTGTCCTCCTTAATACCCATTACCCATAACCCATCCCCTCCTATCCCCATCCCCCTCCACCTCTTGCCCACCTCCCCTCCGGTAACCCTCATTTTGTGCTCTATAGTTAAGAGTTTGTTTTCTGGTTTGCCTCTCTTTCCCCCACCATGTTCATCTGTTTTGTTTCTTAAATTCCACATATGAGTGAAATCATATGGTATTTGTTTTTCTTTGACTGACTTACTTCACTTGGCATAATACTCTTTAGCTCCATCCACATTGTTGTAAATGGCAAGATTGCATTCTTTTTTATGGCTGAGTAATTAATATTCCATTGTAAATATATATGCTACATCTTCTTTATCCATTCATAAATGGACATTTGGGTTCTTCCCATCATTTGGCTATTGTTGATAATGCTGCTGTAAACATTGGGGTGCATGTATACCTTTGAATCAGTATTTTTGTATCCTTTGGGTTAATACCTAGTAATTGTAATTGCTGGATCATAGGTTAATTCTATTTTTAACTTTTTGAGGAAACTCCCTGCTATTTTCCAGAGTGGCTGCACCAGTTTGCATTCCAACAGTGTAAGATGGTTCCCCTTTTTCTGCATCCTCACCAACATCGGTTGTTTCCTGTGTTGTTAATTTTACCCATTATCACAGGTGTGAGGTAGTATCTCATTGTGGTTTTGATTTGCATTTCCCTGATTATGTGTGATTTTGAGCATCTTTTCATATGTCTGTTTGCCATCTGGATATCTTCTTTGGAAAAAGATCTATTCTTGTCCTCTGCCCCTTTTTAATTGGATTATTATTATTATTATTTTGAGTGTTGAGTTTTATAAGTTCTTTATATATTTTGGATACTCACCCTTTTACCAGATATGTCATTTGCAAATATCTTCTCCCATTCTAAAGATTGCCTTTTTGTTTTGTTGATTGTTTCCTTTGCTGTGCAGAAGCTTTTTATCTTAATGGAGTTACAGTAGTTCATTTTTGCTTTTGTTTCCCTTGCCTCTACGGATGTGTGTAGTAAGAAGTTGCTACAGCCAGTGTGAAAGAGGTTGCTGCTTGTGTTCTCCTGCAGGATTTTGATGGTTTCCTGTTGATGGTTACAAGTTAGGTCTTTTGTCCATTTTGAGTTTATTTTTGCATATGTTGTAAGAAAGTGGTCCAGTTTCATTCTTCTGCATGTCACTGTCCAGTTTTCCCAACACCATTTGTTGAAGAGACTGGCTTTTTCCTGTTGGATATGTTTTCCTGCTTTGTCAAAGATTAATTGGCCATAGAGTGGTAGTTTCATTTCTGGGTTTTCTATTCTGTTTCATTGATCTGTGTGTCTATTTTTGTGCCAGTACCATATTGTTTTGATTACTACAGCTTTGTTATATAACTTGAAATCTGGAACTGTGACACCACCAGTTTTGTTTTCTTTTTTTTACAATTTTTGGCTATTCAGGGTCTTTTGTGATTCCATGAAAATTTTAGGATTATTTGTTCTAGCTCTGTAAAAAACGCTCTTGGTATTTTGGTAGGTACTGCATTAAATCTGTAGATTGCTTTTGGTAGTACAGACATTTTAACAATATGTGTTCTTCCAGTCCATGAGCATAGATTTTCTTTCCATTTGTTTGTGTCATCTTCAATTTCTTTTGTCAGTGTTTTATAGTTTTTCAAAGTATAGGTCTTTCACCTCCTTGGTAAACTTTATTCCTAGGTATCTTATTATTTTTGGTGCAATTGTAAATGGGCTTGCTTTTTTTTTAAAGTTTATTTATTTATTTTTTAAGTTTATTTATTTATCTCTCTCTTTCTTAAAAGAGAGAGAGAGAGAGAGAGAGAGAGAGAGAAAGAAAAGGACATGGAGAGGGAAAATCCCAAGCAGGTTTTGCATGGGCAGTGCAGAGCCCCATGCGGAGCTCAAACTCATAAACTGTGAGATCATGGCTTGAACCAAAACCAAGAGTTGATCGCTAAACAACTGAGCCACCCAGGCACCTTTGGGATTGCTTTCTTAATTTCTCTTTCTCTTCCTTCATTACTTACTGTATAGAAAAGCAATGTATTTCTGTACATTTATTTTTGTATCCTGTGATCTTACTGAATTCATTTATCACTTTTAGCAGTTTTTTGGTGGAATATTTTGGGTTTCCTATATACAGTATCATGTCATCTGTAAATATTGCAAATTTTGTTTCTTCCTTACCAATTTGGATACCTCTTATTCCTTTGTGTTGTCTGATTGCTGTGGCTAGGACATCCAGAACTATGTTGAATAAAAGTGGTGAGAGTGGACATCCTTATCTTGTTCCTGATCTTAAGGGGAAAGATTTCAGCTTTTCCCCATTGAGTATGATTTTAGCTGTGGGTTTTTCATATATAGCCTTTATTATATTGAGGTATGTTTCCTCTAAACCTAGTTTGTTGAGGGTTTTTATCATGAATGGATGTTGTGCTTTGTTGAATGCTGTTTCTGCATCTATTGAAATGATCATATGGTTTTTATCCTTTATCTTTTTGATGTATTATATCACATTTGTTGATTTTTAAAATTTTTCTTGACTAATTTCTCTGACTAGGACTTCCAGTACCATGTTGAGAAAAGCGGTGAGAGTGGACATCCTTGTTTTGTTCTTGACCTTAGAGGAAAAGCTTTCAGCTGTTGACTGTTGAGTGTGATGCTAGTTGTGGGCTTGTCATAGATGGCCTTTATTATGTTGAAGTATATTCCCTTTATACTCATTTTGTTGACAGTTTTTATCATGAATGGATGTTGAATATTTTCATATGCTTTTTCCTTATCTATTGAGATGATAACATGGTTTCTATCCTTCTTTTTGTTAATGTGGTATGGATCTCAGTCAGCATCTAGATAGAGGCTGATTGGAAGCTCGACTGTCAGGCCACATCTTTTAAAGTATGAAAAAATACTTCTTTTAGGGATGGTCTAAGAGATGGACATTTTAGTCTACTGTTCTGGTTTGTGCCCTGAATGGATAGGGGGTTAAGAGAAATCATTTTAAACTATGTAAATATCCCATTCCCCCCCCCCCCCCCCAAAATTTGTAACACTGCTTTTATTTATATATATCATTAAATTCCTATTTTATTCAGTGGGTTATATTCACTCAGTAACTGTTTATTTTAATGCTCTGAATATCCCAGATTTGGCCAGTTAGCACCTATCAACTTGACATCTGTGTCCTTTGACATATCTCCATTTTTCTCTGACAATGTCCTTACCCTCTGGCACAACTAAACTTCTTTATTCTTATTTTAGTTGCCATTCAATTTTGTTTCTTTTGTATGGAAGGTACCAATTAGATGAACAATTTGGGTTAAAAATTCAATACTTCACTGTACTGCTGGGCACATTTTATTTCTGAACTCTGGTCCTCACCAGTCACTGGTATTCCCTACCTTAGCTATAACCTCCTAGAACTTGAGTATTTTAAATATTTATACTTTTTTTTTTACCTTATACCTATTAATATATTTAACTTATACTTCATTTGCATTAACATTATTTATCATTTAATTTACTTGAACATGCAATCTGGAAATAGAGATCATGCTTAACCTTCTTGGTATCTGTCATCCTTAGAACGGTGCCCTGGACATGGGCAAACGTTTATAGGTACAGATATTTGCTGCTGCCAATGTTATTCCGGTTTAACATGTAGGGAAACCAAATAGAAATTATTAAAATTATTTTGTTCTGTGTCACACCCTGTAATTTAGGAGACTGGAAATTTCTAAATGTCAAATATTAAGATCTAAAGAAACTCAATTAATGACCATAAAATTAATTTTTGTAACCTTCTACTAAAAATTATTTTGAAATGATATATAAAATTTAACACTGATTTTGAAATCTACTTAGCATATGATCTATCTGTCTTTGAGTACTTCAAAATCATGTCATTCTGGATTCTTCCAACAACTCTGAGGGTACTTTAATCAGGCAAGGAAAAAAACCTCAAGTATGTGGATCTAATTATGTTGAATTAAGTTGTTTTGTGATCTATGACTTGGGATATCCTCTGCATCTGACAGCAATTTTCCTCATAAGTCACATATGCAGTTAGAAAAATATTCCTAGTTTTCAACAGTCACACACACGCATACACACACACATACACACATAGTAAAACCTTACAATATTTTGTTAATATACTTCCATAATATCTTATTCAAGCAGATACAAGTCATTTTAGTACTTAACATGCTAATTTTAGTAAATGGTCAGCTTACTTTGGAAACATTTGCACATCAGATAAGTGTTACTTCTACCTTATCAGAATAGTTGTATAAAATGGTAAGATTTTAGGCTTAATTCTCAATGGCAAAGAATCTAGCTATTTAATATCACTAATTGATAGTATTTCATAGTTCAGATAAAAATAAATAATTTTAGTATGAGTATGTCTAGATTGCCTACTTATGTTTATACTGAAATTTAAATTTTACTGGACTTTATTTTTTTAATGCTTATGTATTTAATTTGAGAGAGAGAGAGAGAGAGAGAATGAGCAAGAGCTGGGGAGGGGCAGAGAGAGAATCTCAAGCAGGCTCCACACTGAGTGGATTGGTAGTCACTAGCTATTAGTAGTCACTCCTCATTCCCCATCCCCAATTTTCATATATATTTGGATGGTGCTTAGTAATTATATTACCAAGGATGAATTATCTACTTTCCTTAAGTTTCAATTTACTGTAAAATGGGACCAAAGTCCATTTCATAGCATTTATTTCAAGAAATGTTAGAAATAATATATGTAAAATGTGTTTTACTGTGCTTAGTAGAACATTTGGCACAGTAAATGACAAGGATTTAACATGAGGACCTTCACGTTTGGTCATTGTAGAGTAAGAAGGAGATTGGTGGGAAGATGGTGGAATAGGAGGACTTTAAGCTCTCCTCATTTTAGGATACAGCTAGATAACACTTACATCAGTATAAATAACCTAGAATAACAGGAACTGGATTTACCTTCCTACCTGAAACAGTTAAAGAACAAACAGTACTTTTTTAGAGACTGGCTATGAAGGATGGGATGTAAATGAGAGAAACCCTGTGATTGCCTCAGCTTACTGCCTGGGCAGAGTTTCCATCCTGTGGTGCAAGAAGGAGGAGCCCAAGTGGTGCGTGGTAGACTCCCCCTGTTGATAAGGTAATGCTAAGAGTGCTGAGAGGTGAAGATCATGGAGTTCTCAGGACAGAGTACTGGAGAGATAAAAGCTGCAATGATACAACCTCCTGAGATCTGCAGAGGAAATCTTAGGCCATGGAAAGAATCATCATCATATCAGAAAGGAAGAAAGTAAAACTGTGTGTATTTAAAGATGATGTGATTGTCTGTGTAGAAAATCTAATGGATTCTACAAAAATAGTTAGAGTAAGTGATTTTAATTAGGTTTCAGTATATTAGATCAGTATATAGAAGTCAGTTGGACCTCTACATGCTAGCAACAAACAATAGGTAATTGATCATTTAAAAAAGAGTTAAGGGGCGCCTGGGTGGCTCAGTTGGTTAAGTGTCTGACTGGCTCAGGTCATGATCTCACAGTTCATGAGTTCAAGCCCCGCATTGGGCTCTGTACTGACAGCTCAGAGCCTGGAACCTGATTCAGATTCTGTGTCTCCCTCTCTCTCTGTCCCTCCCCCACTCCTGCTCTGTCTGTGTCACTCTCAGAAATGGATAATGTTAAAAAAATTGTTTTAAAGTTAAAAGTAAAAAATAGTGTGTAATATGTACTTACCATGTGTAAGACATGCCCTTTGAAAACAATAAAACATTGCTGAGAGTAAAGACATAAATAAATGGAGAGTTGAACCTTGTTTTGGGGGTTGGAATACTTAATATTGTTAGGATATCAGTTCTCTCCAAATTGATCTGTATATTCAATGCAATCCCCATCAAAAACTCAGCAGGATAAAAACAAACAAAGCTAGCAGGAATTTTTGGAGAGGGTGTAGAAATTGACAAATTACTTCTTAAATTTTTTTTTCAACGTTTATTTATTTTTGGGACAGAGAGAGACAGAGCATGAATGGGGGAGGGGCAGAGAGAGAGGGAGACACAGAATCGGAAACAGGCTCCAGGCTCTGAGCCATCAGCCCAGAGCCTGACGCGGGGCTCGAACTCCCGGACCGCGAGATCGTGACCTGGCTGAAGTTGGGCGCTTAACCGACTGCGCCACCCAGGCGCCCCGACAAATTACTTCTAAAATTCATGTATAAATACATAAGGCTTATAATGGGCAAAATAATGCTGAAAAAGAAAAACAAATTTGGAGGAATATTACCACCTGATATCAAGACTTATTAAAGCCACAGAATCAGTAGGGAATCCAGGAACATTCCCATACATATGGACAATTGATTTTTGACAAAGGTGCAAAATGAGAAAGGCTAGTCTTTTCAACAATAGTGATGGACTGCTTGGGTATTTATGTGCAAGAAAAATAAGCATCAATCCATCCCTCATCCCATATACAAAAATGAACTCAAATTTGGATCATAGATTTAAATGTAAAACCTACTATGAAAAGCTTTTAGAAGAAAATGTAGGAGAAACCTTTGTGATTTGGGTTAGACACAGCTTTCTCAGATGTGACACTAATAGCAAAATCCATGAAAGCAGTATTGATACATTGGGAGTTCATTAAAACATATCTGCTCTTTGAGAAACACTGTTAATAGAATGAAAGGCACAAATTGTCTTCCCATCAGCCAATGGAATCTTACCTTGGGCATGAGTGACCCAGATTGTTCAGTTATCACTGTGATTTGTTTTGTGTACTCTTGGCCTTAAAAGAGGGACATCTGCAATCTGCCAGTATGTAGTCTTCCTCATGGTAAACCACACTAGGTTTGGCCAGTGTGTCAACAGTATTGTTTAAAGCAGGGTCAGCAAACTTTTTCTGTAAAGGCCAATAGTAAATATTTAAACTCTGCATCGTATATATTCTCTGTACTCACCTTTGTCATCTAGTACAAAATCATCTATAGATGATATATAAACAAGTGGATATGAATGCCCCACAGCTATAGTGACCCTTCAATTAAAACTGAGGTCAGCTCTCCATTATCCTGCTGTGCTAATTGGTCTTCATTTGTTCCACCAGAGTTTTTGTTGGGGCTGTACAGCTGCCATAGGCTAGTGGACACCATCAGTTTTCATCTTAGCCAAGCCATCAGGGAATCAGGCACAGGCATTTAAAGGAAGCTCTGTGAGTCAGGGGTCTATGAAACCAGTGGCATTGCTTTGGGCAGTGGAGTAGATGATAAAGTAGTTGTAAAAACAAGATGTTTCTAGGGCCAGGCTGGAACATACTCTGGAACATACCATTTCCACTTGACTAGCAAGCTCTGTTGGGTCCTTACCATCATGTTCATTATCAGATTTGAGTTGATCCATTCCAATATCGGTCTTGAAAAATCACAAGGCCTCATGGGTCAGTTGTTCATTCACAAGAACTTAGTAGCAGATTAGTAGCTACCATCTGAAAAAAGGGAGTGTATTTGGTTGTTGGATCAGGCAGGTGGCGATGTTGTACTGGGATAACACCTTAAGTACTTCAGCAGCCATTAAGTCATTACCTAACTTATTCCTACTGGGATTCTGTTGTTTGTATTATATAACATTGGGAAGGAACTGGAAGCCTAGTAGGCACTCTGTCATGCATTTTTCCCACTATTATTTCAGTCTGCATGGCAGAGGATACCGTCTGATACTTACAAGCATGTAAATACAATCAATTAAGCCATTAATACCAGTTACACATTTATCAACAGAAGCACAAGAGTATTCCTACAAGGTCACTTTAGCTTCTTTTCCCTATTGCAAACTTTGCTTACATTTCATTCCAGGGTATTTTCCCCCACCCCCACAAGGACATGGAATTCTTTTCCCTACAGAACACTGACTAATGTATTTAATGTGCACATGTCAGTTATTTAAGTGACAGCTGCCAGGCAATCATATTATTCTGTCTTGTTGGCAGGGGAGGCTAGCCTGCAGATACTATGGGGGCAGCCAGAAGTGTTGGCCTTTTTTCTCACTTGGCCAAGTGTTGGTTCCCCAGTGTTTCTGCCACTTATTTCCCTATGGGCAGTAGTGGTACTTGCTAGCATCCAGTGAGTGTCCAGGCATAACCACCCCTTTTTTTTCTGCCCCCACTCAACACTGCTGAGTTTCATCCCTACAGCCTTTGGCATTTTGGACACCCCTCATCCTTGTTTCCACTCAAGTTCTGATTGCAGCAGGAGCTGGCTATTTAGCACTGCTGGCTCTGTGGTGTTTGTGAGGCATCATATTCACTTTTTATTCAGTTCAGATTTTTATTGAAATAATTGTTGATTCAATTGGACTTGTAAGAAATAGTACTAAGAGATCCCATGTACCCTTGGCTCACTTTATCTCAATAAGGTAAACATTTTGCAAGCTAGAGTATATCACAACCAGGATATTGACATTGGTACAATCCCTGATCTTTTTCACATTTCATTAGATTTACTTGTACTCATTTGTGCATTTGTGTGTGTGTGTGTGTGTGTGTGTAAATGAGTGTGTTTAGATCTGTACAATTTAATGTAGGTTTGTATGTCCATTAAGATACTGAACAGTTCCCTCACATTGCCCTTTTGTAAGTGGACCTACATTCACCTGGCATTTACAGTTTGGGGCTGTTATGAATATATTATGTGAACATAGTTTTCATTTCTCTGATGTGGATGCCCAAGAGTGCAGTTGTTGGTTCAGATGATAATTGCATGCTGCTAATTAACATTAGCTCATTTTTTAATTTGTGACACTTTAGAAGAGTGTAAAACCTGTAATAAGCTTTCCATAAATATTTACTGAATAAATGATTATGAAGAATTGATAGGGAGAGGGAATTGGGCAGATAGGATAGAGGGTCTGTGGGGATTATCTGTCTAATTTAACACATTTCCTTTCTAAGCAACTTATTCCCAAGTAAACTTTTATTGCCATTAACCTTGTCATGATAGTAAGAATTACAGCATTTAAAATGAAAGTTTATATTAATTTTGAAGGATAAAACCTATTGAAATGTTGTGTTGGGAATGTGTCTAGAACTTGTATATTAATTCTTAAGCAAATAACTTCTTTTATATATTTTACTATAAGTTTTCATTAAACATAAACATCTGAGGGCTTGGACCCTGGCTAGTTTTTGCTCTATGGGGGACTTATCTTTATAGTGTTGACTGCCATTCTTACAGGCTTCTGAAAAACAATAATACTCTTGGATTGTAGACTTTCTATCCAAGTGCTGTCTGCTTTTGGATTTTCTTTCCTTTTTTCTTTTTAAGAGAATTGGAAAGCAATTTGATATTTGAATCAGTAGGTTTATATTTGGCTACAGAAAGAAAATCATATTTAACGATGGTTTTAAAAACTTAGGATTTATTTTTGTCATGTTATAAGAAGGCTGCTGCTAGTTTTGGTACAGTTGTTCAACAGTGTCCTTGTGACTTTTTTGTTCTTTCCCTCATGACTGCTTTATAATTGCCACTCTTGTGGGTATCATTTCTGAATTCAAGGCACTAAGATGGGGAGTTTTGGCAGCCTCGGTGATGTTAATTTCTTATATCAGGGAAGGAGATACTTTCCCAGAATCCTGCAGTAGTATCCTGCTTTTGTCTGACTGATCATAATTGTGTCAACACTTCCTGTTAGTCTGGGCAAGTCTGAAGTATCTGTAGAGGTGTCAGGTGTGAGAGAGAATGTTGGAAATGCTTGATTTGCCATTTACTAGTCACATATGTATAACCATCACAACAATCAAGATACAGATGATTCTCATCATCTCAGAAAATTTCCTGCATCTTTTTTTCAGTCAATATTCTACCTCATTCATGCCCTGGGCAATCATTGATATTACTTTGTTATTTTTTAAAATATCTTTTAATGCTTTCTAACGTTTGGTATGGGAGTAGGGGGACTGCCATTTCTGGCCACTTTATTTTCTGGCTCCGTATTAGAGACTCTAGGTCAATATCAGAGTCATTATCTGAGTGTTCCAAAAGTGCAAATTTCTTGGTTATGTCTCTCCCACCTCCCAGTACCTACAGAATCATAATTCTGAAGGTTGGACCAATTATCTGCACTTCTTACAAATAACTTAGGTACTTCTTTTCACACTAAAGTTTGAGAAATTTTGCTTTAGATTTTAGGATATTATACTGACCCTATGCTTTTATTGCTGTTATTAATTAGGTTTTGGTGATGAATTTGTGGCATAAGTTGGAGCCCTTTAAAATGCTGATTTCTATACCTTAGATGCTTAAATGTGGTACCACTTAATTCTAGAGCTCAAATACTCTTTTTCATGTGTAATTTGAATTCAGCCTGTTTTATGACTTAAATACACATTTGGGATGGAGTTTTTTTTTTTTTTTTTTTTGATAAAATGGGCGTAATTGTTCTAAGTATATGTCTGCTAATTAGATTTGGTTGCTCCATATATTGTTGCTTTGGATTATTAAATCAGCAAAATATTTGAAAATGGATAATTTAGATTTTCAAAAAATATTTGTATAAATTAGAATTACTGGAATATATTACCAACAATAGCCAAACTAGGAAAGAGCCCAAGTGTCCATCAACTGATGAGTGGATAAAGAAGATATGATATTTATCTGTAGTGGACCATTACTCAGCCATCAAAAAGAATAAAATCTTGCCATTTGCAATGACATGGATGGAACTAGAGTGTATTATTTTAAGCAAAATAAGTCAGAGAAAGACAAATACCATGTGATTTCATTTATATGTGGAATTTAGGAAACAGATGAACATATGGGGAGGGAAAAGAAGAGGGAGGCAAACCATAAGAGACTCTTAACTATAGAGAATAAACTGAGGGTTGATGGAGGGATGTAGGTGGGGGATGGGCTAATTGGGTGATGGGTATTAAGAAGACACTTGTTATGATGAGCACTGGGTGTTATTTGTAAGTGATGAATCACTAAATTCTACTCCTGAAACCAGTATTGCACTATATGTTATCTAACTAGAATTTAAATAAAAATTTGGAAAAAACAAAGATTTACTGGAATATAGCTATATTATATTTTAAGGAACAAATATATTAGCTTTCTAGAAGCCTAATGGTTTCTGGTAGCCAAACTTCACATCATTGCAATAAAAAACAGTTGTGAGATGTTATCAATATTCCAAATAACACAGGAGCCATTTAGCAAAAATAAATTATGTAACTTAGTATAAATTTGCAAAACATTTAATTAAGTACTCTGTATTTTTAAAATTCATATCTCATTAACTAAGAATTTTGACATTTGTATTCTTTTTTATTTTTATTTTTTAAATTAAAAAACTTGTAATGTTTTTATTTATTTTTGAGAGAGAGAGAGAGAGAGAGAGAGAGAGAGAGAGAGCACAAGCAGGGAGGGGGCAGAGAGAGACGGAGACACAGAATTAGGAACAGACTCCAGGCTCTGAGGTGTCAGCACAGAGCCCAACACAGGGCTCGAACTCACAGGCTTTGAAATCATGACCTGAGTTAGTTAGACACCCAACTGACTGAGCCAGCCAGGCGCCTCTGACATATGTATTCTTAAAAGCCTCTAAAGTGATAAAATTGATAATAATGAGCATCTAATGAGGATTCCCAGACTATGTTAGTTACTCTTTGCTTGATTTTTTCTATCATTTTATACCACACTTCTTTGCTGAATGGAGGGACACTTAATAAGAATATACTGCTTACCCATGTTGTGTTGTAGTCAGTTATTTACTCCAACCCCAGATGTGAAGTGAGCCATGATGGGCACAGATAAAATGCTAACTTAGGCTATGTAGCAGCTGTGTATCTTCTTTTGAGAACAGAATAATAGAGACACCTCAAAGAACTAAATGACAGTTAAAAGAAACCTCAACTATAAAAAGAGTCTGTAGAACTTCCCTTTTAGCAAACTGACTAGTTTTTTCATTTTTTTAAGTAACAGCTTTTCTGAGACAGAATTCACATACATAAAGTTCACCCTTTTAAAGTGTACAGTTTAGTGCTTTTTAGTATACAGACTGGTATATTGATCACTACTATTTTATTCTAGAACATTTTCATCACCCCAGAAAGAAACCTGGTACCCATGAGCAACTATTCCCCCTTCCCTTCTTCCTGGCTCTTGAAAATTGCTAATCTATTTTCTATATCAATGGATCTGCTTATTCTGTACATTTCATATAAACAGAATCATATAATATGTAACCTTTTCTCATTTTACCTACTATTTTAGAAGTTCATTCATTTTGTAGCATGTATCAGAACTTTATTACATTTTGTGGCTGAATAATATTCCCTTGTATGGATATACCACATTTTTTCCATTTATTAGTTGGTAGACATTTGGGTTGTTTCCACTTTTGAACTCTAAGGATACTGCTATAAACATTAGTGTGCAGGTTTTTGTTTGAACATGTTTTCGGTTCTCTTGGGTATTTAAGAATGAAAGTGTATGTTTAACTTTTACAGGAATTTTCTGAGTGTCTACACCATTTACTTTTTTCCCAGCAATGTATGAGGGCTCAACTTTACCCACATCCTCATCAACACTTGTTATTTTATCTTTTTTTTTTCACTGTAATGAGGTTTATTTATTTTTTTTATTTTTTATTATTATTTTTTTCAACGTTTATTTATTTTTGGGGGGACAGAGAGAGACAGAGCATGAACGGGGGAGGGGCAGAGAGAGAGGGAGACACAGAATCGGAAACAGGCTCCAGGCTCTGAGCCATCAGCCCAGAGCCCGACGCGGGGCTCGAACTCACAGACCACGAGATCGTGACCTGGCTGAAGTCGGACGCTTAACTGACTGCGCCACCCAGGCGCCCCTATTTATTTTTTTTAATATGAAGTTTATTTTTATTTTTATATTTATTATTTATTATTTATTTATTTTTTAAATGTGAAATTTATTATCAAATTGGTTTCCATACAACACCCAGTGCTCATCCCAACAGGTGCCCTCCTCAATGCCGATCACCCACTTTCCCCTCCCTCCCATCCCCCCATCAACCCTCAGTTTACTCTCAGTTTTTAAGAGTCTCTTATGGTTTGGCTCCCTCCCTCTCTAACTTTTTCTTTCTTACTTACTTTCTTTCTTTCTTTTTTTTTTTTAATAGCCATTCTTTTCAGTATGAAGTGGTATCTCATTGTGGTTTTTATTTACATTTCCCCAATGACTAAAAAGATGTTGCACATCTTTTCATGTACCTTTTGGCCATTTCTATACCTTCTTTGGAAAAATATCTTTTCAAAATTTTTGCTTGTTTTAACTGAATTATTTGTCTTTATGTTGTTGAGTTGAAAAACTTATTTATGTATTCTACATGCTGGACCTTTATCAGACATATTATTTGGAAAATTTTCTCATATTCTATGGATTGTCTTAAATTTTTAATAGTATTCTTTGCTGCAGAAAAGTTTTTAATTTTGAATAAGTACAATTTATCTACTTTGTCTCTTGTTGCTTGTAGGTAGTCTCAATTAATAATCCATTTAAGAATCTAGGGGCGCCTGGGTGGCGCAGTCGGTTAAGCGTCCGACTTCAGCCAGGTCACGATCTCGCAGTCCATGAGTTCGAGCCCCGCGTCGGGCTCTGGGCTGATGGCTCAGAGCCTGGAGCCTGCTTCCAATTCTGTGTCTCCCTCTCTCTCTGCCCCTCCCCCATTCATGCTCTGTCTCTCTCTGTCCCAAAAATAAATAAACGTTGAAAGAAAATTTTAAAAAAAAGAATCTAATGTAGTAACCTGTTAGAGTGATAATAGTCGTTTAGTCCTTGTTGTTAGCAGTGAAAATAGATGTTTGAACAGAATAGGGATATATTTTTATGGTAATTCTGATAATTATAGCAAACATCTTTGTTCATTGTTTAATAAATGATAGGCACTATTCTAAGTGCTTTACATGTTAATTCATTAAATCTAAAACCCCAGAGACTTGCATTATTGTTTTCATTTTACCTGTTGAAGAACCATAAGGCAGAGAGTTGTTAACTAACTTTTCCATGGCTCTGTACCTAGTAAGTGATAGATACATTTACTCCTCTGTGCTACCTGTAGGGAAAGCCTGTAATCACATGTAAAGATTTTATACTTAACAGTGCTGTTTCCATATGTTTTCACTATCTTTTTTAATATTAAAGTTTAATGATTATTTTACATTTCAAATTGGTTACTCTTATCCAATGAAAATTATATGTGTATGTGCATGTCTCACATGTCTTTGTGTATCTATATGTGTGTTTATGTGATATATATATATACATATATACACATAAATATCTATACATACTTATCTATTTTTGCATTAAGAGATGTCCAAGATAATTTGAAATAGTTGTCTCTGGGTTTGGGGGTTTATATGTGTATATATGTGTGACTTTTTTTTTTTCAACCAAGATGACTTTCTCCAATAGTTTTGGGTTAATGTTGAATTGAATACAGCTCTATTCACCTTGAAGACAAACAGAATGTCTGCTGGCTGTTGAATTTAGAAAAGAACTATAATTTCATTGGTGTCATGTTCCTAACTAATATCTTGCATGGATTCTTCTTATGGGGAAGGCTTTCTGTGTAGTTTTCCCTCTCTTTACTGTGGAGTATCTTGTAAACCATAGGAATAATACTGACTTGAGGGTCTTACTGTGTTTTTAACTTTGACTTTAGATTTTCAAGGCCCTTTCTGCTTTGAAGTTTATGATGATTTGACAAGTTTACATTTACTACCATGGTGGTGGTATAAAATGGGTCAGCAAACTGTGGTCCATTGGCCATATGTGGCCCTCTGTCTATTTTTGTACATCTCATGAGCCAAGAATGGTTTTTATAAACATCAGCATTGGGATCTACTTGATGATAATGTTATGGGCTTTGAACCCTAAATAAACAAAATATTATCTCCTGTAAAAAACAGATGCCATTCTTCTTATTAGTAGACTTACATTATAAAAATTATATTTGGTAAAAATTTTGTCAAATTTTGTTTTCTTTCTTGTTATTCTCAGTACCTAGATAGTATCCTTGGTTTTGCTTTCTTGCCTGAAGAGCCTAAAATTTTACTTTCTGGCCCCTTATGGAAAAAGTTTTCTGACCCCTGTTCTGAGAGAAACCTGTACTTGTCTCAAGTCCACATTCATTCTGTGCTCTAGTTTCATAACAGTTTGAAATGCTAAGTAGGAGCCATACAATATATCTCTTGCTGTCCAGATCTGCTTGGATTGGGTTAATTCCTGAGCTCAGTATAGTAAATAGTCCTTAAAAATAATAATTATCTAAGTATGCTTACTTCCTAAATTTGAGGGTACATGTTTGGACCATACTTTTTTGGTACCTGTACTTGTTTAGTTTAAGCTTCTAACAATTGCCTGATGTTACTTGCCATGATATTTAGTACTGTAGCATGGAAACAGATATAGCTGACATCTAGCTTTCCTGTTTTGTGAAGAGAAAGTCTTTATTAGAAATATCATTTCAAAATTGAGGTCCAGAAATGCTGCAGATGATGTTGTCATTTTATTACTAGTTTGCCATTTTATAGTCTTTTTTGTCTTTAATAATATATGAAAAACCACCCAACTTGTTTCATAAGACCAACAGTTATATTATTTTGCATTTTGTGAGTAGATGACTTATTATCTTCTATGTTATGTAAAGGATTAAACTTTCTCTAAATCTCTTGACAGCTAATATCTTCTGTGTTCATTTAAGTATCCTGATGTGTCTCAAGGTCATAGAGCAGAATCACTTCTTTAATAGCACTTTTGTAAGCAAGCGTTTAGGTGGAATTCTGTCTTCCTGCCTTGACCCTGATTGTTAGCACCACTTTATATCAGAAGTGTTTTTATTTTTTTTTTTTAATTTTTTTTTCAACGTTTATTTATTTTTGGGACAGAGAGAGACAGAGCATGAACGGGGGAGGGGCAGAGAGAGGGAGACACAGAATCGGAAACAGGCTCCAGGCTCTGAGCCATCAGCCCAGAGCCTGACGCGGGGCTCGAACTCACGGACCGCGAGATCGTGACCTGGCTGAAGTCGGACGCTTAACCGACTGCGCCACCCAGGCGCCCCTCAGAAGTGTTTTTAAAATGAAAGAAGAAAACTTCTTTTCATGGACAGACCAGGAAGTGGTCTTGATTATAAAGTATTCTGGAAAAAGGTTTTAGATAACGTGGATTAGTTGCCCTGTGGATGGAACACAAGTTACTCAATAAGTCTACAGGTGTTTTTTCTTTATATGTTTGATTCTGGATTATGTTAATGCATTTCATATTACAATATTAAACTTGTCTGGAACTATTTTTCTTTTCCTTGCTTCTGCTGTTTATACTTTTCTTTGTCTCCTTCCCTGTCTTTTGCTTTTCTGTAAGTCTGTTTAGCTGGAAGTTATTGTAGGCATACTGCAGAGGTAAAGCACTTGTGGACTAGCTTTTTATTCATAACTCTAGAATCTTGGGAGTTAATTTTTTCAGATTTCAGGAGGTCCTTTTAACATTAAACATAAACATGTCATTAGGATATATCGCAGTGATTGAAATAAAAGGAGTTTGGTTGAATTTTGGGTTTATCTATGTATTGATAATTTTAGTCTAGCAATAGCCTAGCAATGAAGTATCCTGTCTTGATATATATGACTAAGATTTCTTTTGATTTCCAAGGTTCTGGGCTCTTTTAGAGACTTGTACTTTGATGTATACTTGTAGGTTTTGTTGGTAGAATATTTCTGGAATATTAGTCGTGGTTTTAATCTGAACTTAGACTTATTTGAACATCTAATATATTGGAAAGTATTGGTTTCTCTGACTGCTGAAGGAGTTTTACTTAGCTCGTATTATAATGCTATGCCACACATTCATATATTATGTGTCTATACCTGTATACATTTTCCATGTTAAATTCCACTTACAAGCGTATTATCTTTATTATACCATACTTTTACTTGTTTGAATTCTTTTTTTTTAAAGCACTGTTTGACTATAGTTTTATATGGTGGAAAATTAATCATTTAGTCAATAATACAGAAAATCTTAACAATCTGTAACTTGCCTTTATTTTAGAGGCTATGCTTTAAAATGGTTAGAACAACGTTAAATTTTACTTGATTTTCTTTTTAAGAAGAAAAGTAAATGGAGACATTTTTGTTCAAGTTTTTATCATTAGATTGATATTAAGATGAGTGTAGTAAATTAGGTTTACTAATTTGAAAATAATTGAACTTCTGTATTCAATGCCTGGTAAGTGTCATACAAATTAGTAATTAATTTCCCCTAAATCAAGTGTGTGATCAGCCACTTGTTGCAAATAAAGGTTTCTTTGAACATAGTTGCACTCATTCATTTATATATTTTCTGTGGCTACTTTGACACTAGAAGGTCAGAGCTGAGTAGTTATAGCAGAAAATAGAGACTGGATAACCTGTAAAAGTTTGCCAACCACTGCAGATACATGAGGTGTAGGGGTGTGTGTGTGTGTGTGTGTGTGTGTGTGTGTGTGTGAAAAAGAGAGAGAGAGAGAGAGAGAGAGAGAGAGAGAGAGAGAGAGAGAGAAAGAGAGATTAGAGTGCTTTGAGACCTTTTCTCTTCTGCATTCCACCTTTCTTAAGGGTCCTATGTTCCTGACTGTTGAAGGAACTTTTACATAATTTTCCTTCAGCCACCCTCATCCCTGCTGCAAATCCACTCCCCTGCATTTCACTCCCATAATCATTCTTCCAAACCTGAAATCTTGATTGCACTATTTCTTAAATAAAACGCAGACACCTCTTGTTCTGGATTTGCCAAGTCTGATTTTTTTTTCTGACATGCTGAACTACTTGCTCATCATTTCTGTGTTATGCTTTTGCATTTATAGCTAATGTAGAATATCTGAATATCTCTAAATTGGAGTGTCTTCTCTTATTTCTTTGTAAGTATATCCTACTTCAAAACTTATTTCCAGAATCCGGGTCTTTCCTATACCTCCACCTTCACCATCTCCTTTTTACCTCTTACAGAGACTATATATTTCTTCCTTTTTCTTACCACTGTGCCTGGTACACAAGACACTTATTTTGCTTTTTAATATAATACATTATCACAAATGTCTCACATGTCTTTAACTCCTGTTAGACTGTGAGCCCAAAGATTATTTCCTATTCACCTTTTTATTCCTGGTGCTTAGCGTGGAACCCAACAGATATTTGCTCAGTGAATGATTGGATTAATAACTTCACCTACATTGTATAATGTTTGTTTTTATTTTTACTATTTTATGCTTATTAGAAGGAAAATTAATTTAGAGAAATAAAGCTGACCCATATTTTTGTAGCTCTGTAGGTAAAACTGCCTAGGTCTGGATTTTTTTTTACTTGGCACTCTGTGCTGCAAGGGACAGAACTTTCTACTCTAAAACTTATCAAATCCCTGATATGGTGGTTTGATCAATATTCACCATGAAACTTGTCTGTAAAATAAAAAGTTTTAAGTTGTACTTGATCTTAGGTAAATTTGGTAAGAAAGGCAAGTATTTCTATTCACATCTGCTGATATGTATGTGATACTCCTAGATAAATCCAAATAGTTTCAATCTCTCTTTTTGCGTTTTTCCCTATCCATTTCCAGGTACAAGACATCTGCTTCAGCCATGACTGTCGCTGGGTTGTGGTCAGTACACTCCGGGGGACTTCCCATGTTTTCCCCATCAACCCTTATGGTGGCCAGCCTTGTGTTCGAACACATATGTCACCACGAGTTGTGAATCGTATGAGCCGTTTCCAGAAAAGTGCTGGGCTGGAAGAGATAGAACAAGAACTGACGTCTAAGCAAGGAGGTCGCTGTAGCCCTGTTCCAGGTCTATCAAGTAGCCCTTCTGGATCACCTCTGCATGGTAAACCTAATTTTCTCTCTCTCCACTGAACCTACTATCTTTCTCTCATTATCCTTACTAGTCAAGATCTGGGATAAAATAATTAAAACATTTTTCCCCCTCATGTGTTCATGCAAAGACAAGATCTTAGGCTTATTTTGGGACATTCTTAATTTATTAAATAATTTAATAAATTGAAGTCCATATGGGAAAGGTGATTTTTGCCATGCTAACTAACTTTTAGTTCATTGAGAAATATTCATTGTTGGAGAGTAATAGTCATGAGTCATGTGTATTTTGGAATAGCATTTGCATTTTATTTATTTTTTTAATATGAAATTTGTTATCAAATTGGTTTCCATACAACACCCAGTGCTCATCCCAGAAGGTGCCCTCCTCAATACCCATTACCCACCCTCTTCTCCCTCCCACCCCCCATCAACCCTCAGTTTGAGAATGTATTTATTTGTCTATCCTTTTTACTACTATTGTTGATGTATATTTGGGAGGTTTCTGGTGTTGGGTTATTGTACATAGTGATGCAGTGAAAATGTTTGTACTTGTTTCTTGGTGCAAATGTGTTCTCATTTGTGTGTGTGTGTGTGTGTATATATTCTCATTTTTTAATGAAATGCTGGGTGTGTATGTGCATCTTGACCTTGGTAGCTAATACCGGAGTGGTTGTACCATTTCATTTCCATTAGAATGGCAAAAAAAATTGTTTATATTAGATGGTACTTTTTCTAGAGCATTGCAGGTTCTTCTTGACAGATGACCAATTTATATTTTTAAGAATAGAGGATTTTATACAGAGAGATTATGGTTACTACAGAAACCAATTTTTAAAAAATGTTTTAATGTTTAGTTTTGGGGGGGGGGGAGGGGCAGAGAGCGAAGGAGACACAGAATCTGAAACAGGCTCCAGGCTCCTAGCTGTCAGCACAGAGCCCGACACGGGGCTCGAACTCACGAACTGTGAGATCGTGACCTGAGCTGAAATCAATAGCTCAACTGACTGACCCACCTAGGTGCCCCACTACAGAAATCAATTTGTATTTATTCAATTGATCTGAAATGTACATAACATAAAATTAACCATTTAATATTAAGAATTCAATGGCATTTAGTACACTCACGATGAACCACCACTTCTAACTAGTTCCAAAATGTTTTCCTCACCTAAGAAGAACACCGTGTATTCTTTAAGCAGTTACTACCTGTTCCTCTCTCACTAAGTCCCTAGCAACCACCAGCCTGTTTTCCATCTCTGTGGGTTTACTTGTTCTGGATATTTCATATAATAATCCATATGTGATCATATAATATGTGATTGTTTTTTCTGGCTTATATGACATGGTATAATGTTTTCAAGGTACAGCCACACATAGTATATATCAGTACTTCATTCCTTTTTATGGCCGAGTAATATTTCACTGTATGTATATACTCCAATTTTATCTATTCTTCCATTGATCGACATTTGGGTTGTTTCCACCTGTTTGCTGTTTTGAATAGCGCTGTGCTGAATATGAGCATGCAAGTAGTTGTTTGAGTACCTCTGAAGTTCTCTTGGCTTTATACCTATCCTTATTTGTTTCAGCTTCTGCTTAAACATGTATCCTTTTGTAATACCTAATCAATTCTAGATATATATTTTCTGTAGGAAGTTTTAAGATAGACTGAAATCATATAAGTACATAGAATCCCGGGGAGAAATTCTGTAACTCAAAAAAGCTTGGAACCTTGTTTTCTCCTTAGGTGATGCTATATGCTTTGGCCCCATTATTTTTATAAGAATAGTAGTTATTTATGTTTATTTACCTAGTGACCCATGATCTTCAAGGTTGAAGATCTTTAGAATCAGTCCTATGTGAAAATCTTCTAGAATCACTCCTAGAAGTCATTTTGAATTTTTTTTTTTCAACGTTTATTTATTTTTGGGACAGAGAGAGACAGAGCATGAATGGGCGAGGGGCAGAGAGAGAGGGAGACACAGAATCGGAAACAGGCTCCAGACTCTGAGCCATCAGCCCAGAGCCCGACGCGGGGCTTGAACTCACGGACCGCGAGATCATGACCTGGCTGAAGTCGGACGCTTAACTGACTGCGCCACCCAGGCGCCCCTAGAAGTCATTTTGAAAAGCATTTAGAATTAAAAAAAAAAAAGCTTAGAAAGTTACGGGATATTTGTATTTTCAGCCATTTGCAAGAAATTTTACTTCAGAAATAATTACTTAAACTTTGTTGTATAATTAGCCTCATAGTGTAGATTCTTTGAGGACCTTTCTCTTTGTGTTAAGGAGTTTCCTTCAATTAAATTTCACCAAACACTTTATGGAGAGAGATTCAGAGTACACATGGGGCAGCTAGGTTGACCAAAGAACAGAAGTAATCATAAAAAATTACGAAGGATTTATAGTCCTTATATTTGTACATCTTAAGAGAGTATCTTTTGAGCATCTTTTTTCTTCCTGTTCTTCCTTCCCTGTTAAGCTTACTACACACCAGTCTTTGGTTACAAAGTTCACAAAAAATTAAGGTGATCTCTGCCGTCAGATATCTCTGGTCCAAGAGAGAATGCAGATATTAAATGACTGTGAACAAATACCTTTCAGTGTATTTTTGTAGAAGGGTGCGATGTGCCAATCAATTAAGGATGTGTCATTTGTGAAAGAACAAATAGTTGAAGAGAAATACTTGATTTCTGAGTAAAAATACATGATTTTCTCTCAGCTTTATTGATTTCACAGCTCTGTTCATTTTTTTGCGTGAAGCTAACAGAAGGCATCTCAGAGAGGAGATTATACTGTTTGACAGTACTGCTGTGCTTAACATTCCCTTTGAAAGCTAGGAATTTCAGGAGGCATTTTCCTCCTGATAACATGTCTTATTATGTTAGAATTTCACCCCATATTTCTGTGTAGTATTTCTCATTTGTAAAGCATAGACCTTTGAGTGATGGTCATTTTTCTCCATGATCTTTTTGTATCTTACATGTCAAAACAAAATGGGCATTGTTGTTGGATAGTTCTAAAAATGATGTATTTACAGTTTGTGTGGATAAACAGTCTGATGCTGGTCAAAAACAATGTAAACCTTTGAACAGGGAGGGATTCATCTTGAAAATGAATCATGCTTTGGCAGTATTACCGTTGTTTGTGTGTGCTCTTTTTAGCAAAGTAAAGGAAACTGTTAAATAACAGTTGATATAGGGATATTTCCTTTTTACTCTCTGGAGTCAATCCAGTTTAGGTTAGGATTATTTTATCTATTTGCCTTTTTTTTTTTCTTAACAGAGGATGTTTATTTATTTGAAATATATTCTCTCTAAATAATCTCTTTCATTTCCGATCTTGTTGCCTGGACCTTAGTCTCTCTGAGGGTTCTTAACTTAAGATCCATGAACATGCATGGGGAGAAATTGCATCTTTGTATTTACTATCTCCTAACCAAAATGAAGCATTCATTTTTATTTTGAATATAGACAAAACATCTGTGTTTTTATTGGGGACAACGTCACAAGTAGTACATTGTCACCAATAGAAACACAGATATTTTCATATCACATTATATGCAAAATATGTGTATCTTGAAATGCTTTGAATTAGTGAACATATTTTGAAATACTGATTATGCTCATCATTGCTTTGCAGTTATAAGTTATGACATAATAATATTACTGATTTAAATATTTATTATGTATAATGCTATACAGAACTTAATTTTTAGAATGTATTGATAACTATGCTTCTAAATAATTTTTAATTTGTAATTCTATTTATTTCATTAATTTGTAAGTATTATTCCAAAAAAGAGTCCACAGCTTTCCCAGACTGCCCAAGTAGTCCTTGACACAAAAATTATTAAGAGTACCTAATCTTTGGGGCGCTTGGGTGGCTTACTCGGTTAAGCATCCAACTCTTGATTTCAGCTCAGGTGATGATCTCACAGTTTGTGAGTTTAAGCCCCACCTCAGGCTCTGCGCTGATAGTGTGGAGCCTGCTTGGGATTCTCTCTCTCTCCTTCTCATTCTCTCTCTCTGTCCTTCCCCTCCTCGCTTTCTCAGTCTCTCTCTCTCTCTCAAAAATAAATTAATTAATTAAAAAAAAACAAAACCCTGATCATCATTTCTTACCTCATCTGTTTCAGTAGCCTCCAGCCTTTTGTGACTGTCAAAAGCATTTCCTTTGTTAACCATAAATATGATCTTCTACTTTTCTGCTTAAAATCTTTCAGTGTCTCTTCATTCTTATAGAATATTAGAGAAGGTTCCATCTTATTTCCAACTTCTTGTCCCTCCCACCATAGCTAGGTTTCCCTGAATATGCCACATGTGTCTATTTCTTGGCACCTTTCCTATTATATACTTTTCTCTATTTGAAATAATTATAACCCCCTTGAATGCCTATTAAATCCCTATTTAGCTAAAAATATCCTTTCATCTTTTAAGCCTGTCTTAAAAATCTCTTGATGTTGTGTCAGTCTGTATTAGCCTTGATGTTGGCTGAAGATGGGGTCCTTTTCTTGTTTGTATTTGTATTTTGATACCTCACATAGTATTGGTAAAATGTAGACTCTAAGGCTTCAAGCCAGAGTTTTCAAACATCTTTAGAAGTTCTAATAAAAACAATTTAGATTTAAATCATTGCTTGTCAGGGGCGCCTGGGTGGCTCAGTCGGTTAAGCGTCCGACTTCAGCTCAGGTCATGATCTCGCGGTCCGTGAGTTCGAGCCCCGCGTCGGGCTCTGGGCTGATGGCTCAGAGCCTGGAGCCTGCTTCTGATTCTGTGTCTCCCTCTCTCTCTGCCCCTCACGTTCTGTCTCTCTCTGTCGCTCGATAACAAATAAACTTAAAAAAAAAAAGTATTTAAATCATTGCTTGTCAGAATGAAGAGCTTCTCATTCATAGTAACATTGCTTTTCATTTTAACATCTGTGAGATACATTCATTTGTTCAACAACTGTTAATTAATGTTTACTATGTCCAGGCACTGTTCCTGAGCCCTAGGAAAAGAGCAGTGAACAAAAGAGGAAAAAATCCCTATTTCCATGAAGGTGACTTTTTAGTATAGTGATATGAACAATGAAAAGGATGGATGGATGGATGGATGGATGGATGGATGGGTAGGTAGGTAGATAGTTTTGTGTGCTGTGGAGAAAAATAAAGGATGAAAGGGGAAGTAGGGGATGCCTGGATAGGATCCCAGTTTGAAATTAGAAAGGTTCCCACAGGCCTTACTAAGATGACATTTGAACAAAGATCTGATGGAAGTATGGGAGAAAGTCATGCAAATATCTGGGGAGTATGTCTGAGGAAGAAGGAACAGCCAGTGTAAAATCCCTGCACTGGGAGTGTGCCTAGAGTGTTCAAGGAAAGGCAAAGAAGACAGTGTGGCTGAAGCACAGTGTGCAAGGTGCATACTAGAAGATGAGGTTACAGAGGAAATATGGTCAGATCATGTCAGCCTCTGACTTTTACTCAGAGTGAGGTGGAGAAGCTGTGAAGAGAGCTTGGAGAAAAAGAGTGACATAAGACTGTGTTTTAGTAGGATCAGAATGGAGATTTGTATTAAGAATTCACAGTCCTAGGTGACAAGGGTAGAAGCCTAGTGAGACTGGTTAGGAGAGTATTGCAGAAATCCAGGTTAGAGAGGAAAGGCTTAGACTGAGTTGTTTATAATAGAGATTGTGAGTAGTGATTTTATTCTTGATACATTTTGATGGTAGGGTTAACAGGATCTGGCATTTATTATGTCAAGTATGACAGAAGAGAGGAGTGAGGGTAACTAGTAAGGCTTCTGTCCTGAGCAGCTGGAAGGACAGGGCTGCCTTCATGTCAAATGAGGAACACAATGTTAAAGTAGGTTTGGGGATAGGGGCAGGATCAGAAGTTTCGGACATGTTTAGCTTAAGATGTGTCTTTGGCCTCCTAGAGATATTAAGTGGATATTCGGTTCTACAGGCCTGGAGTTCAGTGGAAAGGACTAGACTGAGGATAAGTGTTTGGAAGACACAGGTGAAGCCAAAAGCTGGATGAGATCACCTAGTGAGTTGAGTAAGAAAAAAAAATAAATATGTCCCAAGACTGAGACCTGGGCCCTCCACCATGAAGTAGCTAGTAACAGAGAAGGAAAACCATATATGAGAAATCCTAGAGGTCAAATGAGAAAATTTTTTTCTGAGAAAAGGGAGGGATCCAGGTGTCAAATTCTGCTGATAGGCCACTTAAGATAAAGACTGAGATGGGAATGCAAACTGGTGCAGCCACTCTGGAAGACAGTATGGAGGTTCCTCAACAAACTAAAAATAGAACTACCCTACGACCCAGCAATCGCACTACTAGGCATTTATCCAAGGGATACAGGTATGCTGTTTCGAAGGGACACATGCACCCCCATGTTTATAGCAGCGCTATCAACAATAGCCAAACTATGGAAAGAGCCAAATGTCCATCGATGGATGAATGGATAAAGAAGATATGGTATATATATACAATGGAGTATTATTCAGCAATCAAAAAGAATGAAATTTTGCCATTTGCAGCTTCATGGATGGAACTGGAGGATATTATGCTAAGTGAAATTAGTCAGAGAAAGACAAATATCATATGACTTCACTCATTTGAGGACTTTAAGAGACAAAACCGATGCACATAAGGGAAGGGAAACAAAAATAATATGAAAACAAGGAGGGGGACAAAACAGAAGAGACTCATAAATATGGAGAACAAACTGAGGGTTACGGGAGGGTTTGTGGGAGGGGGAATGGGCTAAATGGGTAAGGGCACTAAGGAATCTACTCCTGAAATCATTGTTGCACTATATGCTAATTAATTTGGATGTGAATTTTACAAAATTAAAAATAAAATTAAAAAAAATAATTTATAGAAAAAAAGACTGAGAAAGCAATAGAATACCATCAAATTTCGTAATGTAGAGGACATGTGACCATGATAAGAGCAGTTTGGTGGAGTGGGAGGAGCCTGATAGGAATGGATTCTGGTGAGACAGGAAGAGGGAAATTGGAGACTGGTATTAACAAGTCTTTCCAGAAGCACTGATGTAAAAGGGAGCAGAAAAATGGGGAGAAGTTAGAGGGAAAGAAAAGACTGCTTTTGTTTCTTCATGGAATCAGGAAGTGAGGATGGTGGCAGGTATTGGGAGCTTTAAGGAAAAGGGCAAAGGTCACAAAATAGTCCTCTAGGAGAACAGCATTTCTTTTACCAGTTAGTAAATTTTTGATGAATAGAGAAACCATTTCTTCCACGATTATTTATGCCCCAAGCAAATTCAATGACTTGTCTTCGCTCTCTAGTATGATACCTTATTTCTACACCTGAACTGCTTTCTGCATATTTCTTCTGGTACACAATGCATTTTTCAACCTCAGCTCAGATTATGATGTGTAACTTTATGTATTTACTCATTCTGTATGCTCTTGTTGCTTACTCCTTTGTACCTTTTTGTTTCTTCTTTTTTTGATGACCTCTATTATGAAGCTGGAATGTGTTCAGGGAGGCAGTTGGAGGACTAGAGTCAGACTACTTGTGGTGGAATCTATCCCCCATGATTTCATAACTCTGTAATCTTAGACAAATTACTTAAATACCTGTGCCTTAATTTTCTATCTATAAAATGGGGTTAATATTACCTACCTGGCAGGATCACAGCACTTTAAATAGTGTTTGTACATATCAAATCCTAAGTAAAAATTAGCTGCTATGATTAGTGTCATTGATAGTGTTTATTATTGAGGAGGTATATAGGACTGATTCATTTTTTGTATTTTTATATAGTACCTCTTGAATCCAGAAAACAGAATAAATGAGTAAGTCACTGAATAATGTAAATGAAATATAATTGTGACTTTATTGTATATAGGTTTTAATATCATTATAGAACTCAGTATTGGTAAGTTGACTACTTTTTAAAAAATGTTTATTTATTTATTTTGAGAGAGAGAGAGAGAAGGAGAAAGAGAATCCCAAGCAGGCTTCACAGTGTCATTGCAGAGCCTGAAGCAGGGCTCGATCTCAGAACCATGAGATCATGACCTAAGCCGAAATCAAGAGTCGGATGCTTAACCAACTGAGATACCCAGGCGCTCTGATAAGTTGACTTCTGATATGTTTCTGAAATGAAGGGAGATACCAACACAAAACTGAAAGTGCAGGTAGTGGTATTCCTTCTTTTTTATCTGTTTTTGTTATTTTAATATCATCAAGAAATACATTTTGATTAATTTATTCACCTCTTGTTTAGTCCTTTGCATTTCTTTACAAGTGATAGGGCTTTTTAGCCTTTTTTTTTTTTTTTTTTTTTTTTTTTTTTTTAATCCTGCTATTTCCACTGAGTTAACACAGGGGTTTTGGATTCACTTTTGCACTTCTCCAGAGTTCTTGGAAGTGTCTCCTTTCCCATCAACTCGTTGTTCCTCAGGGGAGGAGTCCTCTTTGAGTCACAGTTTTTGGCATCTGAATTCCAGATTCTGCTTCTTCCAAATGGAGCTGGCTGATGAGACTGAGACCTCTAGAGGGGCCTCTGAATTCTTGGATGTGAAGCCTCTAGATTTTAGTAAAGTACTTTTAAATAACTGGTAGCATTACTAGTCTTTTTAGCATCTGTGTGTTGCATTCTTTTTACCGCTCAGAAATTGTTTATAGTCTTTATGATGGTTTTGTAATTACTTACTTTTGTTGATCAGTAGTTTTCTTGATACAGACCACAACACAATTGTAAATACAAAACAACCACACATTTCAGCCTTATACAGTTTCACCTACTTAAGACAATCAATAATGTGATGATTCCTGACTTCTCTTTCCACATCACTGTTTACGTGTGGATTGAAGTTTCCATTTGTATGTTTTAATTTTTGCCAAGAAAAATCAATCATGTGCACTGTAGTTCTGCTTTAAATTTTATGCCTCATATCACACAGAGTATATATAGAGTATATACATGTTAACTGGATAAAATCTTCTTTTAGGCTATATTAGTTTACTACCTGGATTTTTACTGGTTATATATACTTTACTGTTTTAGTTCAGATTGAAGTCTTGTTTCTAATTTGTTCTTGTTAGATCTAATAGTTTTCCCAGTGAATTTGTTTTCTTATAAGTTCTTTGATCATCCTTTTTACAATGTTGCTACAATATTATGCTAGTCTTTACCTTTACCATGCACCAAAATCATATGGTATTTTAAGTATTTTTATGTCAATTCCTATTGCTCCTCAGAGCAGATGAGTTCTTTAGGGCAAGTGGATTGAAAAGAGAGACCTCATAATTAATACCTTACTGAAAACAAGATGCTTTCATTTCAGAAGCAGTAATTGAAGAACCATCTATTAAATAAAGATAGCATAATTTTTTACTAGACTATTTTATAGAGCAGTTTTAGGTTCACAGCAAAATCGAGAGGGAGGTTCAGATAGCATAGTTTTTGAGGAAAATAAAATTACCTGTGGAGTATTTTTAAAAACTCTTACATTGCCTGTAAGATAAACTTTCGTGTAGTGCTATGAAAACTGATTAAACTCTGCTAGAATATTTTATCATTTTGTCTATTTCATTTGGACTATGCTACATTTTTTCCCTCTGGAAGTTTTCTCTTAAATGCCACATAAGGTATTTAGCAATTGAAACCCACCCAGAATTTGTTCTTTCGTTTTTTACTGCTCATGCAATTATATTCTCTCTCTATTTTTTATGTTAGCAAATCAGACTCCATCCAGGTTTTTATAGTTTTGCTTTTAAATGGTTAAGGAGACATGCCTCTAGAGGGCGATCTTTTCTAAACTTTCCCATGATTGTAATCATGGCCACCCTAGCATGAACTTGGTGTACTATGGATGTGGATGTCTTATAACATTTTATAATAACCTGGCTTCCTTGTTACTATGTTTTCTATGGTTTATTTCTCAGAGTCTTCTTACAGAATCAGACTTTTGAAATATATTACAATTAATTAATATCCATTTTAGTACTCCATCCAGATGCCTAGCTTCTATGAATGAATTTAGGTAATTGAGTGGAGGCAAATTTTTTAATCATTTGAATAAGTGATGTCTATATGTTCTAAAAATTCCTTTCTTTAGTCCTCTGTGTACTACTGTTCAAGGATTTGTTATCTCTATACTTTATGGGACCAGAGTGATTAAAGTCTACCACTGAGGCATTATTAGAGTTTACAGTTAATCTCTGCTTCTCTTTTCTGTTAACATTGTTTGGAATTTTGTTGTTTTTCTTTACCTATTTAATGTATACTTTGGTCAAAGTAATACATGTATTACAAAAGTCAAATAAGACCACAATTTTATAATGACAAATGCACTCTCTTGCCTCACCCCTCTCTACTCTTAGGTGTCACTCCTGAGAGACGTCTTCTTTCAGTTCTTCATAGTTTCTTCCTTGCTGTTTTCTTTTTTGCCCCTTTCTGGAAATCATGTTAGTTGGATAATGGATCTCCTACATTGAATCTGTAACTTCCTTTTCTATTTTTCTATTTGTCTTTTTGTTTTACTTTATGAGAGTATCCCCAACTTTGTCTTCTAATCTTGTATTTTTATTTCTGTATCATGTTTTTAATATCCTTTTCTCCAAATGATTTTTTTAACATTTATTTATTATATTATTGAGAGAGAGAGAGACAGAGCATGAGTGTGGGAGGGGCAGAGAAAGAGGGAGACACAGAATCTGAAGCAGGCTCCAGGCTCTGAGCTGTCAGCACAGAGCCCGACACAGGGCTTGAACTCACAAACCGGGAAATCATGACCTGAGCCAAAGTCAGATGTTCAACCAACTGAGCCACCCAGGCGCCCCTCTCCAAATGATTTTTTTTATCACATCCTTTTCTTTTTTTTATAGGTGGAATATTCTTTATCCTTTTGAGATATGGATATAGTTTTGAGGCATTTTTTTGCTCGATGCATTATCTCTATTTCGTATGAGTTCCTTTTTCAATTTTTTTGTTGTGATCATTATCTTTCATATTAGGACAGTGGTTCTCAACCCTGATTGTACCTTACAATTTACCTTATAAGTATAAAAGGTACTGGTGCCTAGGCCCAGTCTCAGACTGATTAAACCAAAATATTGACCTGGATATCTTTGGAATCCTTGGTGATCATTCTTATTTTTATTATTGAAATTTTATTACTTATTAATTTGTTTCATTATTTTATTTTTATTCAGCTAATTAATACATCTGTACTAAAGAAATGATTGGAAGTTCTTTGAGCAGGAGGAGGTCATACCAACTTCTAGTTCCCACTGATCCCTCAGGTGGGACTGGCAATTGTATTAGGGAACCCCCAATCAATACTATTTGTAGATCTTTTCACTTAGACTGGTCAGTTTTCCCACAAAGGAATCCTCTGTTTGGGGTGGATTTGGGGTAGTAGAAACTTTCTCTCAGTAAACTTAGAAGTCAGTTTTCAGGGAGTTGAAGGAGTTATATTATTTTAGTGATTAGAATAACAACAAGAGGATTTGGCATATCTGTTTGTATGTTACTATATTGCCTTACTTTTCCAGTGAGGAAGACAAAGAAGTAAGAAAATTCTGGTCAGAGTCCAGTGAAACATTTTTTTCAAAATTTGGTTTTAGAAAAAGTGGAGAAGGAAAAGAGAGTGGAAATTAGGCTTCTTAGGATACATAATGACCAGTGTCTGAATAACTGACTCCAATAAACAGATTTAGAAATTATCACAGCTGGGAGTAGCAGCCCTGAGTACTCTTGAACTTAAAATCTGAGCAGGAAGTAAAAATCTGACTGCTGGCCCATAGTTTATAAGCTACAAAAGGGTACAGAGAGTGGGGTCAGGGCTGTGCCAGGGTTACACATACTGACAAATAGAAACTATTATGGTTCTTAGCATAATAGGTTCTTAGCATAAAATGATGTTTAGAATTTGGAGGAGGATGAGAAAAGGAAAGGGATTTAAGGTTCATTGAAAGAGTTATTAACATTGGATGGTGTGTTTTTGCAGGTGAGAATATTGAAGCTAGAACGAGGCACAGGAGTGAAACTATTTCAGAATGGATATACTGGAATTGATGTGGGCATTGTTGTTGTTGGCAGCCTCAGAAGAGAGAGGCTATTCTATTTTCATCCTTAGTTGGGAATGCTTAATATTTCACCCTTGTCTGATTTGGGAGTGGATTGAAATGTGTCCACATTTGATAAAATCATGGATAAGAGAAAATATAAAATGACAGTACTGATAAATGAATATGGTTTTTGGCAGTGAGCCAGCTGATTAAGAAAAAGTGTTTCTGCTATGGCAGAAGAATTACAGGGAAGGATATGGCGCCCAGATATGGTCATAGTAGCACTCCTCTTTGTGGTTCTCACTCTCAGGGAATTTCTATCAAGGGAGTTTTTATGTACATGAGTAAATTCATGGTTTTGCTTTAGGAAAAGTTAGTTTTTAAGACAAGGACTTGAACATTTTATTAGCACCCATATGGCATACTCTGATTTTTTTGGGGGGGGGGCGGGGAGGAGGTGAACAATTCTCTTTCACAAATTGTTGGTAATTTAGGCAGCTAAATTGGGCATGGGTTTCCCATTTTCTTCTTGAGCAGAACATGTAAGCATACTTTGATAGAGAGATATTTAAATGTTTTTAAGCTGGAAATAAAATATATGTGAATATAAAAGGTTTTATCTTCCCTGCTGTCAAAAAAGCTGACTTGGCCCTTTTGCACTATACTCCCAACTTTGTATGGTTGTTAAAATCTGTTGCTCTTTCCCATCTGAAGGAAATGCATCTTTGACACTTCTCATGACCTGAGTCATGATGCTGAAATAGAGCCAGAAAATATCCTTAACAGTCATGGGTAAAAAGAAGGGAGGCTTCTGTGTGGTGGGGGTGGGGGAGCGGGAAGGAGAGCAGGGGAGCAGGGCATCTTTGCTATTGATATTCCAGTTTATATCTTTTTGAATATTAGGAATGTTGCTTACATTTTACTACTGTAATTGTTCAACAGAAAATACTCTGATTTTATATTTAATTTTTCCTTAACTATACAGTGCTTATTTGCAAAAGACAAGTTTTGCAAATGTTAAATTAAATCATTTGAATCCTCCAAGTCTGAAACAAATGCACCTAAATCTTGCAACTTATTTAATATGTTGTCTCAGTGTTTGTTTTTATCTCATAGCCAACTCCCAATTCTTCCACATGCTCTATGTTCAGCAGTTTAAGTAATAAAGTTATATTTGTTGAATGATGCAGATAAGTTTATGTATTTTTTCCTTCAGACAGTGAAGTTCATCCTCCTGTTTGCTTTGCTGACATGATACAAAATTCATTGTGATATAAGCATGGGGGATATGAGCGTAGGTATATTTTCAAAAGAATTTCAGTGAGGATTTATTTATACTTTGGGAAGTTCATTGAACCCCAAATTTGGTTTAAGTGATGCTAGATTGACGGGTTTTTAATTCTGGAGATTTTTCACCAGGGCTAACAGTCTTCACTTCTGAGCACTCAGAAGCTTGAGCTCAATTCAAAGTGGGAAATTTTGAGGCTGCTTAAATATATTAGATTTAGGAATAATGTGAATCTTAAAGTGAAAGACCCAGGATTCTTTTCTTTTATTCTTCTTATTCATAAAAGAGTTTGCTTCGTCATCTCTAGTGTTAAATATAGTCTAAATACTGTTTTGTTTGTTTTTTGTTGTTTTGTTTTTGATATTTCATTGTTGTAAGAGTGGCAGGCTACAATCCTAATGTTTATAATGAATTAAAACTTGCTAAAACTTCTTGATATTTAAATTATTTAAGTTATTTAAATTAAAACTTAAATATTAAGAAGTTTTATAGTTTATAAAATGTTCTTCATCTCCAATCTTGGAATGCTCTAAGAATAATAAACTTAAAGTAATGAAATTTTTACTTAGGGAGGAATTTTTTTTCATTTATTTTATAAATTTGGGTTGGCTATGTGATTGAGACTAAATTGTGCCACAAATGTAGTGGAGAGGAAATGTAGGCAAGAGATTTTCCTACAATGTATTTCATTGCCTATCTCATACACCTTATTTTATCTTGAACTTTTTGGACATATTTCTTCTATTTTCCTCTGTTTATATTTTTTTCCCCTGTTTATATTTTTACATTTTATAAACGATGTTTCTAACTCTTGATCTCGTCTCCCTTTTCAGGCTTATTTTTACATTCCAGACTCCTTGTTCTAAGCATGCTTTAGTATCTTTTTGGAGCAGGGTGGATTGTCCCTTGCTGTATGTATAGTTTTAGCAAACTGGTTTCTTTTGATTTTTATTTTTGTGTTCTAACTTTCTGAATTTATTGAGTTTATTTTAGATTTAAGGAAAGAAAAATAATCAAACTTGTATATGATAGTTGTGAGCCATTTAAATCATTAACTGGTGAAAATGTATTCAGACTACAGAAAGGAAAGCAATCTAGCAGTTTTTTAATTTAATTATTTATAAACATATATTTGTATAAATAGATAAACAAATTTATATAAATAGTTATTCAATAATTAGTGGCATCTCAATTCTCCAGGGCATAAAGTTTTAATTCTTCTGACATTTAAGAAGCACTAGCGCAAATCTCCACGCAGGCGACTTTGTATGTAGTGAGACGCAGTGATGACAATGTCATCATTCAAAACCTCAGTCCCCATCACGTAAAAATAAAAAAAAAAAAAAAGGATTGGACACTGGTTTTCAAGTCGGATTTGTGGGAGATTTCTCTTCTTACCTTCCCACCCTTCCCCAAAGTACCTAGTGTAATGTCTGTGTCGCCGTGAACTGTTTGGTTGAAAAGCAACAAGTGTTTTTGCTTGAAATGCATAAAGATTTGCAGCACTTTGATTTCATCATCTGTCACTCCCCTCAGAAAAGTTACAAGGAGAAACAAGTCAATACCCAATCAGGATTGTCCTGAACTCTTTTCTGTCTTGAACTTTGTCACCTAAACTGTTTGATTGTTGTGTTAACAGTCTTTTAAAAAATATGTATATATTATTTTTTCTTTTAATTGTGTGTTCTACTCTCCCTGGCTCCTGTGAACAAGCATTGCTTCCGCCCAGTTTGGTATGTGGGTCAGAAGGCGCTGTTTCTCACCAGGGCGCTGCTGTTTCCTTTTCCTACTTGAGTAGATTACAGATTATACTGGAATACGCCTGAGAAAAGGTCAAAAAGGAGGGTGAAAGTCCTGGAACTGCAGCTGGGAAGCTTGTCATTCTCATCTAGGAAAGGAGAAAGAAAAAAAAAAAAGAACAAGAGAAAGAAAGAAAGAGAGAAATAGAGACTCCCATCTCAACCAAAACAACCCACATTCAGGAAATTCCTATTTGCACAGGATACTTTTTATATACTCTGAAAGGATTTTATTTGGTTTTGATTAAATAATTATCGAGTGTTTGGCTGAGAAAGCTTTAATGTTAAATTAGATGGCAAGCTAGCGCTAAGCAGTGTTTTTAACTTTTCAGAGCCCAGATTTCCAGTGATTGTTTCAAAACAAGCTACCATTGTACTCTTTGACAGAGTCAAGAAGTCGGGAGCTTTTCAACTACAGAGTTAACTTAGTTAAACTCACTGGTATATTTTGGATTTTTATCCCTGTCAATTCCACAGCAGGATATTAAAAGCAGACCAAAAGTTTGGGTTGTCTGTGGAAAGCAAAAAGCACACACAAAAATCCCCATACGAACTCATTACCCGGTTTTTATTTTGGAAAGATATGTAGGGGATAGAACATCTACATGAGGTCTGAGAGTAGGGAAATTGACGGGAGGAGAACAGTCACAATGGGATATTGTGAGTGGGGCTCTTTCTATAGAACTGCCTTCTTGGGAGTGCCAGGGTGTTATATGGACATTGGCTTTCAGTGGCCGTCATTAATCTGATTACAAAATGTAATGGTTCAAAATATTAGCAGACCAAGGACCCTAACAGGGAGGCTTGTATCCTAGAATAAGAGTGGATCTTGTTGATAAGTGTATAGAGAGGTGATAAGAAGAGAGTTTGATACTATTGTAGGAGTCTCATATATAGAAAAGTTTCTGTGGTAAACCTTCTGAAAAGTGGAATACCTAAAGTGAACAAGTTCTATGCCCATGATAAGGAACAAAAAGTGAGAAAAAAAATGCAGACCTTCCAATAATAGTTCTCTCCCAGAGGGCATGGTCAACACAGCCTGGTGTCCTTTGCTTTTTTACAACTACACCTTTGCCATTTTTGTATTTATCCCTGTGTCCCTACGGACAACAAAAGACAATGCTCCTTTATCCTTCAAATGCTCCACTTGGTTCACTTTATTCCATGATAGTTCTTAGTTTCTTACACCTTCTGATCCTAGAATATTCTAGTCCTGTAACCCCCATTGGCAGCAGACTGTAGTTTGTGCTTCTAGAAATCTATAATAAAAAGTTTTCCCTTTCTTACTGATATGATACTGTTTTAAGGTACTTTCTGATTTATAACTCTATCCCTTGATTGCTTAATGTCATTTTAACTGCTTTTATTTGCTTTAGTTCACAGTATGGTGGGATAGGGAAAGTTTTTAAAGTGGGAGAGGAGGCAAGTAATTACATTTATGGCTTGTTTTTCCTCTTGACTGCATTTAGAAGAAATGCATACACATATAGATAAACTGATATTAACTTTAATATTTAGCATAATCTGAAATGGTCAACAATTTCAGGATATTGCTGGCTTCAGAAACTTCTTGAAGCTGGCAGTTTGCCACATTCACGTGTTCTCACATCACTGCATTCAGAAGCTAAGAATCCCAGCCTGGCAGCTTCTGAAGAGAGGGTAAAGATGAAACAGAAAGGAGTCTAGCCACATTACCTGGGAGTTGTTGCTGATGTCTTTTCCACAAATGTTCACGTTTGTCAAAGCCCAGTAAATCTTGCAAAGTTTATTTTCCTTGTAGCATCTGTGTTTTATAATGGGTCTTTTAATTTGTTTTTACTTTGTCTGCAGGGATTTCTTTTGTCCGGAGTTTTCAGACTCTGTCTTTTTTTTTTTTTTCCTGTGGAAGTGAGTCCATTAATGATGACTGGTTTGGGAATATGCCTCTCTGCAAAGCTGACCTGACAAGCTGTTCCTCTAGTGCAGCAACAAAGCCCATTGTTATTTTCTCTCTTTACTTTTATACTCAACTTAATCCATTTTTCCTCTGTGTTTTTATAGTATAGAATGTCTGGGAAAACATACTTAGGGACAATGCATAAATGATAAGATGGCATTTTGAAGTTAGCAAAACTTCTTGTAAACAGGTTATACCATGTCAACCTGACACACAGACAATGGTACCATATGTTGGTATGGAGATTGAGAGTTCCTCAGTAAAAGGTATCTGCAGGTATTCTTCCAAAAGGTGGAAGGAAAAAAAAAAGAGTGCATGAGGTTGTTTTCATAATTCCTTTTTCAAAAATGCAAACTTGTTCAAGTAAACCCAGAAGTCAGTGGTTAAAGCCCAGTGTGAACTGTACTGGTTTAGTGCCTTGCATTCTAACAATAAAAACAATAATAATTAAGCAAATAAACAACTGAAAACAAAAACAAAATATCATAGCTTTAAGCATCAAGGGATGTTTTATAAATTCTGATTTTTAAATGATTTCCTACTCCCAAATAGAATTCCTGCTTTAGTTTATTGAGAAACCATTTTATTGGAACTTGGGATTTTTTTCTCCCAAGAGAACTCTGTCTATCTTGGAGACTGGTAAACCTCTAAAGGATCAAAGCTCTTGTGGATTTGGATAAAGACCCAAAAGCCTGAAGGCTTATAGAAGTTTATCTATATAGAGTAAGCCCAAAAACTGGGATGAGAGTCTTAGAAGAGCTTATTTTCTCATGAGATCTTTGGGACTTCCTCTGTTTGGATGTGCCAGAAATACTGTGAGAATATCCATTCTCATGGCATTTGTCACTTACAGGTCTTGTCCCAGCTGGAATTCAAAAGTATAATGGTGTGTGGAAATATTACATGTGTCTTAAGATTTTAAAAAGCTTACTACTAAAACTGCAATTCAACAACCTCTGCTATTTTCATTGTAGTTATACAATTAAGAGAAAAGAGAAAAGGAAAGAACAGTTCGTGAAAATGACATTTAGCATATATGTAGTGACTCTTCATTGAGCTTGGAAATTTTTAATTTTACTGTTACTCTCATATATATATGCCTGAGAGGTGCAAGAAAGAAATAGTGCTACTGTTCCTTTCTGTCCAATGGGAAATTGAAGGATAAAATGGAGGGACAGACTTAATCCTCATCCAAGACTTGGGATACTACAAGTTTCTTCCTGCTGAACCTCATTATATTAAGAGACTTCAGGCTTAATGAAAAATCTTGACTTGGAAATTTAGGCTTGATATACCCGTAAGGAAGTGTCTGAAGATCTGTTTGAAAAGTTATCAAGTTTAGGCTTCTGGTTCAGTCAACATGAGACTAAGCAGAATAGCTAAAGCCATAGATTCCAGCATCTGGCTATCTTCTGAAGTATTTTGTGTCCCTCCAAAATTAATTTTTTCTATGGATCATAGGACTCTGTTTTCCTGTACTTCCTGGATATGGGAAAAAATATATTTATTTCATTCATTCAGCAAACATTTGTGCTGTCCACAATAGTAAAACACTGCCCCTACTCTGGAAGAGTCTCCAGTTTTCCTGGAGAATAAATCTGGAGGTTTGTTAGATCTAGCTGCATTTTCAACGAAAATCCATGATACAAGAGACAGTGAAAAATTATTTTTAACCAAAGACTTTGAACACTGGAAAAGGGAAGGAAAGGATCATTATGACTTTTGTATGTTTGATTTATTGAGTATGAACTTTCATTTTTAAATTTGTTGTTTTTTAATGTATATTTTTTACACGTAGATCATTATGTGTCAGCTAATGAGATTTCCTGTCTAAGCCATTTCCCTCATTTTACTAACTGCTATGGAATTGTTCGCACATCTCTCATCTTATCCTTTATTTTCTATTTGAAAAATAAAGGTATAAAGATACAGGTTTCTTCCTCTATGCTTAAAATTTGTATGCCTTAGCTTCCCTTTTAAGTTGTCCCTTTGAAACAACGTAAAAATGTCTCCCTTTTATAGTTGTTGTTCCTGAGACATTCTGCAGATATCTTTGTTAGCATGTTTTCGCCCATTTAAAATTTTTTGTTTATATACTTTCTGTCTCATTATGTTATGAACTCTTTAGGAGGCCCTTGGACTTATTCATCCAGGGCTAGAACAGGGCCTTATACTGATAAGGCTCAAAAAATATTAAGTGAAAGAATGAATATTGATGAAAACTTTGCTTGGGACAGTGACTCATCTTGATGTCTGCAGACATCAAAAGAATGTCTTATTTTCAGGCCCAAAGCTCTTATATCTGTGTTCTATATCCATTACCTTGATCATTTGCGATCAATGTTTCTTTTACTTATCCCTTTCCATCTGAGTTTTCCACCTCTTTACTGAAACGACCTTATTGAAGATTACCAAAGTTAGTAGTTTTCTGAGTTTACCTTCCTGAACCTTATCATCATGGAGTGTTTTATTAATCCATTTATTCTTTCATTAAAGCTGTTGTTATAAGTTGCTTGCCATGTCCAATAAAATATAAGACAGACACTATACCTATATGAATATAAAACCCTTTACCCTTAAGGTAGACTTACTTTACCCTTTCAGATGGACTGCATGTCAGAGGCTACATCATAAACACAGACACCAAGAGTAAATGCCCACAAACTTGGGTGTTGCCTGGCAATACAATAGCATGCTGAGAGGGATAGGTATGAAGCACCTTGTATACTATTATGAGGTGAGGGGTTTTAAGTTATGGCTAACTATATCACAAGATTTGGAGCTTCTCAGTGAATCACTTCATTTTTCTAGACCACTCATCCTACCTATAAAGTTCAGTGATCTCAAAATCTGTATATTCCCTTGCTGAAGAATTTACCTAAGTCCCTGCTCCTCTGGCTCAATTAAAAAGTTCTTCTAAAACTGAAATCATTTAATCTTCCTACTGCTTTCTGTTATAATCTCCTCTCGTTAGAGATTCCTTACTGTTGCTCACATATGTGGCATCCCTTTACACCCTCTGCTTTTCATGTTATCCTTCATGCTCAGCATATTTCTTCTCTCCTAGTCATCTCCATATTTTGCACATCTTTCAAAGCCTAGGTTATGTCCCATCTGCTCCATGATCTCTTCTCCAAATAGTTGATCCCATTTGTGCTTATCTTTCAGTACTAGGCCGTTAGCATTTAAATTATTCCTGTTTCATGCATATAAGACTGTAAGCTCTGTGATAACAGAGAAGGCAGTCTTCACAGCATGTAATCTTAGGTTAAGGCACTCATGAAATATTTGACTACTAGTTGTGAAATATGTGTCATGAACATTCCTTGAATTTCATTAGCTTGTGATATTTTAGTGCTGCAGTCTGATTTCAGATTCAAATTAGTATTACTATAGTTGTCTAATGGTGAATCTTGCATCTACAGTGGTCTAAAGAGGGTCATAATAAATCACTGAATGATTTAACCATAATTTTTTCTTTTTTATGGTTTATTTTTAAACTTCTTATTGAAATTCTAGTTAGTTAACATATATGGTAAAATTGGTTGCAGGTGTAGAATTTAGTGATTCATCACTTACATATAACACCCCGTGCTCATCTCAAGTGCCCTCCTTAATGCCCATCACCCATCTAGCCCATCCCCCACCCACCTGCCTCCATCAACCCTCAGTTTATTCTCTATAGTTAAGAGTCTCCTTGCTGGAGAGGATATGGAGAAACGGGAACCCTCTTGCACTGTTGGTGGGAATGCAAACTGGTGCAGTCGCTCTGGAAAACAGTGTGGAGGTTCCTCAAAGAATTAAAATAGATCTACCCTATGACCCAGCAATAGCACTGCTAGGAATTTATCCAAGGAGTGCTGATGCATAGGGGCACTTGTACCCCAATGTTTATAGCAGCACTTTCAACAATAGCCAAATTATGGAAAGAGCCTAAATGTCCATCAACTGAAGAATGGATAAAGAAAGTGTGGTTTATATACACAATGGAATACTACGTGGCAATAAGAAAGAATGAAATATGACCCTTTGTAGCAACGTGGATGGAACTGGAGAGTGTTATGCTAAGTGAAATAAGTGATACAGAGAAAGACAGATACCATATATTTTCACTCTTATGTGGATCCTGAGAAACTTAACAGAAGACCATGGGGGAGGGGAAGGAAAAAAAAGTTAGAGAGTGAGGGAGCCAAACCATAAGAGACTTTTAAAAACTGAGAGTAAAATGAGGGTTGATGGGGGGTGGGAGGGAGGGGAAAGTGGGCGATGGGCATTGAGGAGGGCACCTGTTGGGATGAGCACTGGGTGTTGAATGGAAACCAATTTGACAATAAATTTCATATTTAAAAAAAGACATAGAAAAAAAAAAAGAGTCTCTTATGGTTTGCTTCTCTCTCTCTTTTTCCCCCTTCCCCTATCTTCATCTATTTTGTTTCTTAAATTCCACATATGAGTGAAATCATATGGCATTTATCTTTCTCTGACTTACTTTGCTTAGCATAATACACTCTGGCTCCATCCACATCATTGCAAATGACAAGATTTCATTCTTTCTGATGGCTGAGTAATATTCCATTGTGTATATATACCACATCTTCTTTATCCATTCATCAGTTGATGGACATTTGGAGCTCTCCATAGTTTAGCTATTGTTGATAATGGTGCTGTATATACATCAGGGTGCATGTGCCCCTTCAAATCTCTATTTTTGCATTCTTTGGGTAAATACCTATTAGCATAATTGCTGGATCATAGGGTCATTCTATTTTTAACTTTTTGAGGAACCTCCACACTGTTTTCCAGAGTGGCTGCACCAGTTTGCATTCCCACCAGCAGTGTAAGAGGTTTCCCCTTCATCCACATTCTTGCCAACATCTGTTGTTTCCTGTGTTGTCAATTTTAGCCATTCTGATAGGTGTGAGGTGGTATCTCATCATGGTTTTGATTTGTATTTCCCTGATGATGAGTGATGTTGAGCATCTTTTCATGTGTCTGTTAGCCATCTGTATGTCTTTGGAAGAAAGTCTGTGTCATGTCTTCTGCCCATTTCTTAACTGGTATAAAAAAGTTTTCTGTTATTCCTCTACAGATATCAAATGTTGTATTCAGAAATTGAGGAGATAGATAAAAATTTGTGTGAATTTCTTTTCTTTTTCTTTTCTTTTTTTTTTTTTGCTGCCCATTGTGTGAGCACAGAAAGAGAAGCTTTTTTTTAATATCAAATTTATTGCCAAATTGGTTTGCATACAATACCTAGTGCTCATCCCAAAAGGTGCCCTCCTCAATAAGAATTTCTTACATTGCTGAAGAGACATCAGTATTTAACCTGATTATTCCATAGGTTTGTGCCCCAAAAAACAAGTCCCATTTGGTTAAGCCATTATGCTAAATCTGAAGATATCTTCATTTTTGTAATGATTTTTTTTACATTTTTTAAATGTTTGTTTATTTTTGAGAGAGAGAGAGACAGAATGTGAGCAGGGAAGGGGCAGAGAGAGACACACAGAATCCAAAGCAGTCTCCAGGCTCTGAGCCGTCAGCAGAGAGTAGACGCAGGGCTCAAACTCACGAACCATGAGATCATGACCTGGGCTGCAGTCAGGTACTTAACCGACTGAGCCACCCAGGTGCTGCTTGTAATGATTTTTTAAAAAGAACTTCTTACCATTCCACTAACTCTGAAGCTACCATTAATTATGGTGTGATAGTTCTCCCTCTGTATTGAATCCATGCTGTTTTAAGAGTGAATGTCTTTGAGAGAACACAGGCAGTAAATTCTTTGACATCAGCCATTGCAACTTCTTTCTAGATATGTCTCCTGAGGCAAGGGAAACAAAAGCAAAAATAAATTATTGGCACTACATCAAAATAAAAACCATCTGCACAATGAAGGAAATGATCAACAAAACTAAAAGTCAGCCTTAGAATGGGAGAAGATATTTGCAAGTGACATATCCAATAAAGGGTTAGTATCCAAAATATATAAACAATTTATAAAACTCAACACCCCAAAAGTGAATAATCCAATAGAAAGTGGGCAAAAGAGGAATGCCTGGGTGGTTCAGTCGGTTAAGTGTCTGACTTCGGCTCAGGTCATGGTCTCATGGTTTGTGAGCCATCGGGCTATACACTGACACTGTGGAGCCTGCCTGTGATTCTCTTGTGCTCATTCTCTCTCAAAATAAATCAATAAACTTAAAAAAATGGGCACAAGATATGAATAGACATTTTTCCAAAGAAGACATACAGACAGCTGAAAGACACATGAAAAGATGCTCAGCATCACTTATCATCAAGGAAATGCAAATCAAAACTACAATAAGACATCACCTCACAACTGTCAGAATGGCTAAAATCAACACCACAAGAAACAACAGGTGTTGGCGAGGATGTGGTGAAAGGGGAATCCCCTTACACTGTTGGTGGGAATGCAAACTGGTGCTGCCACTCTGGAAAACAGTGTGGCGGTTCCTCAAAAAGTTAAAACTAAAAGTTGTAGAACTACCCTACAACCCAGCAATTGCACTAGTAGCTATTTACCTAAAGAATACAAAAATACAGATACAAAGGGATACATGCACCCCAGTGTTTATAGCAGTGATTATCTACAGTAGCCAAATTATGGAAATAGCCCAAATGTCCATCAACTGATGAATGGGTAAAGAAAATGCGGTATATATACACAATGGGATATTACTCAGGCATTAAAAAGAATGAAATCTTGCCATTTGCGAAGATGTGCCTGGAGGTAGAGAGTATTATGCTAAGTGAAATAATTCAGGCAGAGAAAGACAAATACCATATGATTTCACTCATATGTGGAATTTAGGAAACAAAACAAATAAAAGAGGAGGGGAAAGAGAGAGAGAGAGAGAGAAACCAAGAAACAGACTCTTAACTATAGAGAACAAACTGGTAGTTATCAGAGGGGAGGTGGGCGGGGGAATAGGTTAAATAGGTGTTGGGGATTAAGGAGTGTACTTGTTGTGATGAGCACTGAGTGATGTATGGAAGTGTTGAATTGCTATATTGTACACCTGAAACTATTAAGCTGTATGTTAACTAACTGAAATTTAAATACAAACTAAAAAAAAGAATGTCTTTCAGGATGTCATTTAGAAATAAGATATTCATTCTGATCTCTTGGGGGGATTGTTTGCTTTTTTTATATAAATTTGTCTTATTCAAATTGGTAAAAAAAGAGAGATCCTGGGAAGATGGCAGCGTAGGAGGACGCTGGGCTCATCGTGCGTCCTGCTGATCACTTAGATTCCACCTACACCTGCCTAAATAACCCAGAAAACCACCAGAAGACTAGCAGAACGGAGTCTCCAGAGCCAAGTGCAGATAAGAGGCCCACGGAAGAGGGTAGGAAGGGCAGAGAGGCGGTGCATGCTCCACGGACTGGTGGGAGGGAGCTGGGGCAGAGGGGCGGCCCACCGGCCAAGATTAGCCCCGGAGTCTGGCTTGCAAAAGCGGAAGGGCCGGACGAGTGTGTTCCGACAGCAAGCGGGACTTGACATCTGGAAGGTTATAAGCTAACAGCTCTGCTCGGAGAACGGGAGGGCTGGAGGACAACGGGAAGGAGAGTTGTTGAGCCCTGGATGACAGAGCTCAGCATGGCGGGGAACAAAGGCACTCGCCAGCGCCATCTCCCTCGCCCATCCCCAAGCCAAAATCCCAAAGGGAACCAGTTCCTGCCAGGGAACTTGCTTGCACCGCGCAAACACCCAAAGCTGTGCTTCTGCGGATCCATCCCTCCTGCGGGTCTGACTCCCTCCTGGTGCCGCAGGGCCCCTCCCGAAGTGGATCTCTGAAGGAAAAGCCAGCTGAGCCTGCCCCTCCCGCCCCCGTCCACCTTGCCGATCCATCCCAGCTAATACGCCAGATCCCCAGCACCACAAGCCTGGCAGTATGCAAGTAGCCCAGACGGGCCACACCACCCCACAGTGAATCCCGCCCCTAGGAGAGGGGAAGAGAAGGCACACACCAGTCTGACTATGGCCCCAGCGGTGGGCTGGGGGCAGACATCAGGTCTGACTGAGGCCCCGCCCACCAACGCAAGTTATTCAAGACAGCACAGGGGAAGTGACCCACAGTCCTGCACCACTCCAGGGACTATCCAAAATGACGAAGCAGAAGAATTCCCCTCAGAAAAACGTCCAGGAAACAACAAGGGCTAACGAACTGATCAAAAATGATTTAAACAATATAATAGAAAGTGAATTTAGAATAATAGTCATAAAATTAATCACTGGGCTTGAAAACAGTATAAGGACAGAAGAGAATCTCTTGATACAGAGATCAAGGGACTAAGGAACAGCCAGGAGGAGCTAAAAAATGCTATCAATGAGTTGCAAAATAAACTGGAGACAACTACGGCTCGGATTGAAGAAGCAGAGGAGAGAATAGAAGATAAAATTATGGAAAAAGAAGAAGCTGAGAAAAAGATAAAAAAATCCAGGAGTATGAGGGGAAAATTAGAGAACTAAGTGATGCACTAAAGAGAAATAATATATGCATAATTGTTATTCCAGAGGAGGAAGAGAGAGGGAAAGGTGCTGAAGGGGTACTTGAAGAAATCATAGCTGAGAACTTCCCAGATCTGGGGAAGGAAAAAGGCACTGAAATCCAAGAGGCACAGAGAACTCCCTTCAGACGTAACTTGAATCGATCTTCTGCATGACATATCATAGTGAAACTGGCAAAATACAAGGATAAAGAGAAAATTCTGAAAGCAGCTAGAGATAAACGTGCTCTAACATATAAAGGGAGACCTATAAGACTCGTGACCGATCTCTCTACTGAAACTTGGCAGGCCAGAAAGGAATGGCAAGAGATCTTCAATGTGATGAACAGAAAAAATATGCAGCCGAGACTCCTTTATCCAGCAAGTCTGTCATTTAGAATAGAAGGAGAGATAAAGGTCTTCCCAAACAAACAAAAACTGAAGGAATTCGTCACCACTAAACCAGCCCTACAAGAGATCCTAAGGGGGATCCTGTGAGACAAAGTCCTAGAGACATCGCTACAAGCACGAAACCTAGGGACATCACAATGACTCTAAACCCATATCTTTCTATAATAACACTGAATGTAAATGGACTAAATGCGCCAACCAAAAGACATAGGGTATCAGAATGGATAAAAAAAAACAAGACCCATCTATTTGCTGTCTACAAGAGACTCATTTTAGACCTGAGGACACCTTCAGATTGAGAGTGAGGGGATGGAGAACTATTTATCATGCCACTGGAAGCCAAAAGAAAGCTGGAGTAGCCATATCAGACAGTAGCCAATCAGACAAACTAGTAGCCAATCAGACAAACTGAGTAGCCAATCAGACAAACTAGACTTTAAATTAAAGGCTGTAACAAGAGATGAAGAAGGGCATCATATAATAATCACAGGGTCTATCCATCAGGAAGAACTAACAATTATAAATGCCTATGTGCCGAATACAGGAGCCCCCAAATATATAAAACAATTACTCACAAACATAAGCAACCTTATTGATAAGAATGTGGTAATTGCAGGGGACTTTAACACTCCACTTACAAATTAGTAAAAAAAAAATGCTTACTGTTTGCTGTTATTTATAAAATACAATATTTATTGTTAACCATTGAACTGGGCAGATAACTTTTATAAGTTAAGAACAATTATTTGAAAATAACATTGGGTCAATAAGGTGTTTTCTGTATGGAAGAGTTGTTGAGTTATAAACACTGGACTCGTTTTTATAACATGGAAAGTGTGGAAAATTTTCTGTAAAGTTTCTGTGTAAGTGCATGGATCACTATGAAACTACAGTAATCAACAGGGTTCCTGGGTCACTCAGTGACTTGAGTGTCCGACTCTTGATTTCGGCTCAGGTCATGATCTCACGGTTTGTGAGATCGAGCCCTGTGTCTGGCTCTGCTCTGACAGCACAGAGACTGCTTGGGATTCTGTCTCTCCTCTCTCTTTGCCCCTCTTTCCACTCATACAGGCTCACATGTGCGCTTTCTCTGTCCTAAAAAAAAAAAAAAAAAAAAAACTACAGTAATCAAGAAAATGTAGTATTAGTGAAAGGATAGACACATGGATCAATGGAACAAAATCTAGGAATAGATGCACACGTGTATGGTCATTTGATTTTTGACAAAGATGAAAAGGCAATTTAATGGAGAAAGGATCATCTTTCTAATGGTGATGAAACAAGTTGATATCCACTTTCAAAGCATGAACACAACCTCAACTCACACCTCAGTCCATATACAAAAAATAATTTAAAATGAATCATAGTCTGTTCTTGCCACTTCTGTTCAATATTGTACTGGCAGTTGTAACCAAGGCTTTTAGGCAATAAAATAAATAGAAGTCATCTGGACTGGAAAGGAAGAAGTAAAACTTTCTTCTTTGAGGATGACATGATCATGTATGTAGAAAATACTAAGGAATCCACAAGAAACTGAGATAAGTTCAGCAAAGATTATAGGATATAAGATCAATGTACAATAATTAATTGTATTTTTCTACATTGGCAATTAACAGTCTGAAAAGTGAAATTAAAAATAATTCTTTTTACAAGTTGCATCCAAAAGAATAAAATAGGACTAAATTTAACCAAAGAAGTATAAAACCTGTACCCTGAAATCTACAAAATAATGTTCAAAGAAATTAAAGAATACTTAAAGAAATGAAAAGACATCTCATATTCTTGGCTTGGTAAGATGGCAGTAGTTCCTCAGCTGATCTACAGACTCATTGCAGTTCCAATCAGAATCCTAGCTGGCATCTTTGCAAATAAATGACAACGTTGGTGGAAGCAGCAGGTTTTGTTGAATACAGTGACATGAAACCACTGACTAAAAGAAATGAAATTCAATATTATTTTTCTCTATTTTTTTTCTATCTTTAGTCCCTCTGAAAAACCATTATTTACTGGGACAGAGGTGCTTCACAATAATTTTTCCTTGGAAAAAGGTGACTGAACAGGGGTGCTAAGAATTTTGAAAATAAAAGCACATTTTTAGTGAATTCTGTGTGCATTTGGGTAGATGTTTGTGTAATGTCTATTTTAGAAGTTATGAGTTTTTTAGGAACCTAATTCCCAATATGACAGCATTTCAAAACATGGACATTCAGAAAAACACGTAAAATATTCTAAAATTTCTAATCCCATGTGGCTTATATCTGAAGAGAACTTTGATAACATAATAACAATTTCTGTCTTTGTATTTCATAGCCTTCTCTCTATGAGATCTGTAACTAATTTGAATTTTGTAGCTGTAGGCCACAAGGTGGTGACACCAAATAATATAGAAATAATAAATGTCCAAGTGGGTGCTTCTGTTCCAGAATATAGTATGTTCCCTTTTGATATACTGTTCTCTTTCTTTTCAGTAATTATAATACGATTTCTTTTTGTGTTAAGAAAACAATCCTGAGAAACTTAACAGAAGACCATGGGGGAGGGGAAGAAAAAAAAGTTAGAGAGGGAGGGAGCCAAACCGTAAGAGACTCTTAAAAACTGAGAATAAAATGAGGGTTGATGGGGGGTGGGAGGGAGGGGAGGGTGGGTGATGGGCATTGAAGAGGGCACCTGTTGGGATGCGCACTGGGTGTTTGTTGTATGGAAACCAATTTGACAATAAATTTCATATTAAAAAAAAAAAAGAAAGCAATCCAAATTGGCATACCACTTCAGCTCACCAAAATTTAGCTCCAATTTGTTATTTGGTGAATATATCAAAAAATCACAGAGATCATGGATCCTGCCTTGTCTCAGGCTTCAGTTATCATAATACTGGAGTAATAGAAATTATCAGTAATATTTTATATTGGTAATATCATAAAATTTTTATCATTAATATCAGGGCACTGATTAAAAAATAAACAAAAAAATCCTAATATGTAAAGTTGCTATAAACTTCACTTAAACTTTGGAGATTTTGTTTTATTTGCTTTCATTTGTTTCATTTCATGTCACTGTTATTTTTTTTAAAAATCACATTTCATACCTTAAAAAATTAACTGTATCATGTAACAAATGATATAAATTATATATAATGAAGATAAAATACAAGACTTAAAATTTTTTAGATTGAATTTTTTGGCCTTAGGTTAGGCAAATAGTTCATCAATTCAACACCACATATACTAAACAAATTCATGAGGTGGACTTTATGGGAAAAAATCTTTTGCTTATTGAAAGATCTGTAAGAAGACAGGTTACAGGGTGGTAGAACATATTTGAAAATTTACAAAAGGCTTATGTCCAGAATATATAAAGATCTTTTAAAATTTGAGAGTAAGATCTATAAATAATTCCTTACATTTGTAGCCTTTTGATTTTCAACAAGAGTGCCAGGACAATCTGTTGATGTGGGAAAGAAGAGTCTTTTCCGTGGAAAGACTGGAACAAGTGGATATCCAAAATTCACAGTAATGATATTGAACCCCTACTTCACACCATTTATAACAATTGATTCAAGATAGATCCAAGACCTAAATGTCAGAACTGAAAATATAAAACTCTTAGAAGAAAATATAGGCATAAATCTTTGTGTCCCTGGATTTGGCAATGGTTTCTTAGATATGACAATAAAAGTATAAGCAACTAAAGAAAAAATGGATAAAGTAGACTTTATCAAAATTAAAAACTTTTATACTTCAAAGAACATCATGAAGAAGGTGAGAAGACAACACATGTAATGGGACAAATATATTTATAAATAATATATTTGACCAGGGGCTTGTATCCAGAGAATATGATTAACTTATGACTGAACAGTAAAAAGACAATCCAATTTTTATTTTATTTACTTTGAATTTTCTAAAAATGTTTATTTTTGAGAGAGAGAGAGAGAGAGAGAAAGAGAGAGAGAGAGAGAGAGAGAGAGAGAGAGAGAGAGAGAGAGAGACATAGCACGAGTGGTGGAGGGGCAGAAAGAGAGGGAGACACAGAATCCAAAGCTGGCTCCAGGCTCAGAGCTGTCAGCACAGAGCGTGACATGGGGCTCAAACTTATGAACCATGAGATCATGACCTGAGCTGAAGTCGGACGCTCAACCAAATGAGCCACCCAGGAGCCCCAGACGATCCAGTTTTTAAATGGGCAAATATTTCGGATTAGACATTTCTCCAAAGAAGATATACGAATTACCAAACTGCACATGAAAAAGATGTTTAACATCCTTAGTAATTAGGGAAATGCAAATCAAAACCACTTAAGACACCACTTCATACCCACTAGGATGGCTAAAACAGGGGCACCTGGGTGGCTCAGTCGGTTGAGCATCTGACTTCAGGTCAGGTTATACTGTCACAGTTCATGAGTTCAAGTCCCGCATTGGGCTCTGTGGTGATAGCTCAGAACCTGGATCCTGCTTCAGATTCCGTGTCTCCCTCTCGCTCTCTGCCCCTCCCCTGCTTGCCCTCTGCCTCTCCCTGTCTCTCAAAAATAAACATTAAAAAAAATTAGGATGGCTAAAATAAGAGGTAGACAATAACAGTATTTTTGAAGATGTGGAGAAGTTGGAGCCCTTATACATTGGTGCAGCCACAGGTTGGCAGTTCATCAAAATGTTAAATACAGACTGAAATGTTCCACTTCTAGGTGTGTATACCCAAGAAAACTTGAGAACACATAAATGGATAAGTCAAATGTGGTACATCCATGCAATGGAATGCTATTTGGTTATAAAAAATAATGAACTACTGACATGTGGCACAACATGGATGAACCTTGAAAAGATACTAAGTCATAAAAGGCCACATTGTATATGATTCCATTTATGAGGCATCCAGAATAGGCAAAGCCATAGAATCAAAAAGGAGGTTCCTGGTTGTCAAAGGCTGAGAGGTGGGACAAAGGAGGAGTGATTGCCAATGGGTATGGGCTTTCTTTTTGGGTGATGAAAATATTCTGAAATTTGATAGTGGTCGTGGTTGTGCTACACTGTAGAATATACTAAACACCACAGAAGTGTGCATTTTAAAAGAGTGACTTTCACAATATATGAATTATATCTCAGCATAAATATTGACTCAGTTTTTAAAATGGGCACAAGATTTGAGCAGATACTTTATCAAAAAAGAAATATGGATAACAAGTATATGAACAAAAAAGTACTACATTGTATTATGCATTAGAGAAATCCAAATAAAGGCCAGAATAGCTAAAATCAAAAAGAATGACAATACTACATGCTGGTGTGGATATGGAAGATCTGGAACTATGATACTTTACTGGTGAGAATGAGAAATGGTTCAGGTACTTTGTCAAACTGGCATTTTCTTATAATGTTAAAACATACAATTATTATGTCCATGCATACATTCATTTACTATGACCAGCAATTCCATTCTTAGATTATTTATCCAAAAAAGGAAGCTTATATTCATACAAAACCTGTACATAAATGTTTATAGCACCTTTATTCATTAATAGCCAAAAGCTGGAAACCTAATAGCCAAAAGCAGTGACTAGATAAACAAACTGAAGTATTCCATATAATTCCATCATACTCACGAATAAAAGGAAAGATCTGGGGTGCCCTGAGTGGCTTAGTTGATTAAGCATCTGACTCTTGATCTCAGCGTTGTCAGTTCAAGCTCCACATTGGGCTCTGTGCTGGGAATGAAGCCCACTTAAAAAAAAGTGGGGGAGGAGAGGGAAAGATCTGTTGATACTTTCAGGAAAATATAGAGTGGGTGAATCTCAGATGCTTATTGGCAAATGAAAGAAGCTGGACCCCATAAGCCCCATACTCTGATTTCATTTATAGGACATTCTGGAAAATACCATGGAGAGGGAGAAAAGATAAATATGTAGGAGGAATTTGGCTTACTAGTGAGCTGAAAGTAATTATTCCCTCTGCAGATCAGATTTTATTTCACAGATGAGTTTGTTTTTCCTGGTTACTAGTGAGCCATAATGACTATTCTTTTTATTTTTTATATTAATGCCCAGCATAAAATAAAGGGAAATGTGTTGATTTTTGTTTTTAAACTTTATGATGGAGGGTGGTAGATATTGGGAAGAAGGTTATGATTTTACCTATGACTTCTGTTACTCATCCTGTGTCTCCTATTCTCTGTGGATACTCATCTCATGACTCCTCTTTCTTCCACCCTCCCAGCTTTCACAGGCTGCTGTGGCTGGAATATTCTACCCACTTACTTTCAGCTTGTTTAGAGAATTGCTTCATGCCTCCTCTAGACTACCTTATATCTTCCTGTTTTGTTTTTTGTTACTATCCTATATTCCTTCATAAGATCATAAAATTATAATTAAATTTTATACTAATTATTTGTATAACCACTTAACATCCATCCATTTCTGTATCCTCCATTCCCTATCCTCAAAGACTAAAATCTCTGTTTATAATCAAGTCACACTTGGTGTTACCAGTATCCTTTGTTTTTTCCCATCCATATAACCATGATTCTTTTAGAATCAATTCTGCCTTTGATAACTTTCTTAAATGGTTAGTGGAGTGAGTGCAAATCACATGAGAGAAGGAAACATCTCTTGGTGATGCTTTTCTTTATTTTTCTTTTTGTAGGGAAACTAAACAGCCAAGACTCCTACAATAATTTTGCCAACAACAACCCTGGCAACCCTCGGCTCTCTCCTCTCCCCAGCTTGATGGTATTGATGCCTCTTGCACAAATCAAGCAACCAATGACATTGGGGACCATCACCAAACGAACAGGGTAAGGCCTTAGGCTTGCTACTTTTTAAAATAGCTGCTTTAGAGGATTGGATACATAAAAATAAAACACATTTTCTTTGGGTCGTTTGAGTACGTTCTTCATTTCCAGCCCATGTGAGACTTAATGGCAGCAGAATAAGTACAAAGTATAGAACATGTACAAACATACTCAAATACAACCATGTGCACATACATTCATAGCAAAGACAAAGCAGTGACAAGTTGTGAAAACTAGTACTGGCTAATAAAAACCAGACCCATCTACTCAGTCTTATACTTGCTGCCTTGCGGCTTTGTCTGAAAGTACAGTTTCAGTTTCTTGCTTTTGTGGACATAATCTGTGTTTATAATGACCACCAGATTTTACCTGGCCCAAATACTAAGGAAAGAACTTTGTTAGATGACAACCATGTTTCTGAAACTTAAAGGAAAAAAAAAAAACCTATATCGTGGTATAATTTACAAATAATAATCTGTCATTTGTGTTACGACAATGTGATATTATGGGTAGTTTTCAAAAGCCAGAGTCCTAAAATTTGGGCTTTACTCAAGATTGGTCATTAACATCCACAAAGACATTTGATGACTCACTTGATGTGTCTGTGCTTATTTTAGCTATTTAAAAACATTTTTAATTGCTACTGGTTAGGAATATAAAACTCACTTCTTTGAGTTCTTGAAAATAAAGTACTATATTTAAGATATCATTAGATGATCAGTCGCAAAATGATTCTGAAATTCCATTTGTACCAGAAAAATATGTATCTATAGGCAGATTACCTGTTTCATCAATAAGCAATCCTGAGATTGTTATCTAATTTGAAATGAAACAACTGTCTTAAATTTTGTCTGCAGGTAGCTCAGAGAAAACCCAATCCTGGCTTCAAACAATCCTCAGGGCCTTTCCAACAAAAGAAATAGATTATATTATTTGGCTACTATATCAATAGGTCTTAATATTTTTGTGCTGGATGGTAAAGTGTTTATAGAAGTCACTTTTGTGAGAAGAAATACTCATGCTCAGGGATAAGGCCTTTGAACTCCCGATTTCACCATAGCACAGAAATGGACCCTCTACCTGGTGGGGTGGTATTCGTATACAAAGTGATCTTATTGCTGAATGCAGAAATAAAATGGAGTTTGTGGCATATTTGGGGAGGGGGAAGGAAAAATATACTTAGGTCCCAAATTAGGCATGTTATGATATAGATCATTGGGCCTGTATCCCTTTTTTTTTTTTTTTTAATTTATTTCAGCTTTTTAACTATGTTCAGTGATTTAAATAGAATGTTGGCTTCCCTTTCCTCTTTTAGTTTCTTTTTTTAAAATAAGATAAGTAAAGGGTGCTTGGGTGGCTCAGTCAGTTAAGTGTCCGACATCGGCTCAGGTCATGATCTCGCTGTTTTTAAGTTTGAACCCCGCATCAGGCTCTGTGCGGACAGCTCAGAGCCTGGAGTCTACTTCTGATTCTGTGTCTCCCTCTCTCTCTGTCCCTCCCCTGTTTACTCTCTCTCTCTCTCTCAAAAATAAATAAGCATAAAAATATTTAAAATTACAGTAGCTATTAATAGGAAAGAGGTTATGAAGAGGTTATTTACTGTTCATTCATTTTTTCTTTTACTTTTCTGGGATGTAGAATCAAATAAAAATTAGACTAAATCTTGAATCATAATTATAAGTTATTTTTTTTACTTATAGAAATCATCCATAATTGTACCTTTTTGATTCAACTGAGCATTGTACAATTCTGCAAAGTACTTATGAGTTTTTGTGTGTGTTTCCTGAATCCAAGTGAAAGAATACTCAAAATTCTTCTTCTTGAATTTAATTCTAGCTTTGTTTCTGGTGTTTATTGTTTTTAAAACTTACGAGCTATGCTATTTTTATAATGTAAAGAATTAGCTCTCTTTTTCAAATAAGCTTTTGTAAGACAGTGACTGAGGTTCTATGCATGAAATCCTATTATATTAGAATTTAATTCAACATAGTTGTGAGGAGGAGTGGAAACTGAGCCTACTTTTGTATGTATATGAAATTTTCCACAATAAAAAGAGAAAGTCTTTCACACTCTTTCACACTCTCTCTTGCTACTCTCTATTTCTCTGCCCTTAGATGGACAGAAACTATTAATCATCTGGTGTCTCCCTCCACTGCCATATTTTATGAACTTGGATAAATTCTGTTTCTTTTCTTTTTAAAAACTTAGTCACAATTCTTAGATTTTTAGATTGCATACATTAGGCTCCCTTATATTATAGACAACTTAGTAATTATTTATTAATGAAATAACTTAAATGAATTTGAATTATGTGCTTTGGAATTAATATTAGTTCAAGGTACACATGTTGCATTGTTGACTTGGTTTTATATCTCAGTTCCCAGACCATTATATTTTTGCTGAGTTTTTAAATTCTTTTTAGCATGTCCTGTGTTGAAGTGTTTAAAGAGAATATTTGTCCTACAACGAATACTTGGTTTGTAATTTTTTAAATTTTCGGAGGATTCAGATTTACAAAAAAAAGTTATAAGACCAGTAAAATGAATTCCCATTTTCCCCAAATGTTGACAATCCAATATTTTTGCCTTATCATTCACATTCTCTCACTCTGCCCATACATGTATGCACACGTGTGCATACACACACACATACAAACACACACACACACCCCATATTTTTCTTAAATTGTTTCAAAGTAGAGTTAGTAATTCCTTATTCCTACAAATTTCAATATGTAACTTCTACAGACAAGGATATTCTCTTACATAACTATAGTACAGTTATCAAAAGAAGAGATTTTAAAACTCACTATTGGCGTTTTTCGTAGAGTTGTCTGTAATGACTTCTCTACTTGTGGCAGAGCCATTAGTGTAGCACACATTATTACCCTGCCCATTATTTTCCACTCTCCCCACCTGCTGTTCTTTTTTTCCCCACCCCTCCTGCTATTTTCTCTGGCTTCCTATTAACACAGATCACAGTGACCTATAAACACTTTGATAATAGTATTAATAACTTATAGTTGGCTCTTCTTATGAGACTTAATACCCTAAGCCACTTTTTTTTTAATGTTTTATTTATTTATTTTTGAGAGAGAGATTGAGATTGAGAAGTGGGGCTTAAACTCACGAACTGTGAGATCATGACCTAAGTTGAAAGCAAAAGTTGGATGCTTAACTGACTTGAGCCACCCAGACACCCCCTCTAATCCATTTTCTGAAGGGTTTGTTGATTATATCCAGAAATTGCTATAGTGTAATTTCCTTACAATTTTTATTCTAAGTCACCCCAACATTTGTTCATAGAATTTTTAGAATACAATTTATGGTTTTATTACCTTAAAATTTGGCATTTTCACTGAAATACATGTATTTTGCCTTACCAAAAGTAATATTTGTTTTATGAGAAAAAAAATTCCCTTAATTTCCATTTTTTATATATGCTGAGATTTGAACCAAATCCCATACATCTCATATCATTAGATTTCATCCCATTAGATTTTAAAAGCTATATTTATTTCATTTTTATTAACATTTTTTTACTATGACCAAGTCTCATGACTGTAGTTAGCTAATTTGCATTATTTCCATTAAATTTTGTTACATTTACTGAGAATTTTGCTTGCTATATTAAGGTTACCAGAGTGATGAGCAAATGGGATTTTCATTTTCCAGGTCTCTTTTCATTCTAGAAATTCTCATTTACTCTAACTTTGCTTCTATGAAATGCCTTTGGTAGCATTTTAAAAATAAAACTAACAAGAAGTATTTGACATAGAATATGTAGAAATAAAGCACAGAGCTGACTCATTTATAGACATGTAAGTTTTGTGACTACTTCCAGTATACCTGATAATAATATCTAATAAAATTATGTACTTACCTAGGCTACATCAACCTTTATTTACTCCATGTCCTAGATATTTGGCAAAAAGTCAAAATAAGCACAAAAAGTTGTATTTCTAGCACAGAGATTTTTTAAGGATTGCCTAGGATCCTATACTAGAATATTCAAATTGAGATAGAAGCCTCAGTTCAAACCTTGAGGGGATAAAACGTGTGCTTACCATATTTCACATCTGCCCTCTTATTTTTGGAAATATATATCCCTGGAAGCCTGTGCAATGTCAGGGACCATCTGTCTTACTTCAAGACATACACAAGGCCAGTAGAACTGCAAATGGCAAAAGACAGATGTATTTACACCTTCATGTTCTGTACCTTGAAGCAGCACTTGGAGGAAATAAGGCCCATTTTGGCAACAGCTGTTGCTTAACCTGACTACAGTATACATTGATGAAGGCAAAACAAGTGCTAGAAATCACTTGGCTCAATAATCATTCATTCAAACAGGGTCCATTTTCTTCCAGTATAAGACTGGAGAATTGGAAAAACCTCCATCATGTTTTGTGACACATAAATAAGAATAGTTCTCATCTCTTAAAGTGAAACTGGGTACTAAGGAATTGCTCATTTTTTTGAAGTGTTAAGTATTAATAGTAGGGATTTATTAAGTAGCATTTCATAGATGTTTGGTTGAATTACTGAATCAAGTAAGTGATAATTGTTTGTTTGAATGCTTCCTATGTAAAATTTACTAAATAGATAATTTTTCATCAGTATGCTTAATTTTATGTGCATTAAATCTAAAGTTATTAACCTATACATATCATTGTCCAGGGACAAATAGAGAGCAGCAAATTTCTAAAAGAGATCAGAGTAATTTCATGGGAATAAAAAATACAGATATTGGTAATGAAGTTACTTCCTTACTCTTAACTAACAGTGAAGTAAACATGAGATGATTTGTTGTCTTTCATGTTTCCTTTGTCTTAAGTGAAGAAGCTTCTTGTTCTTTTCCCTTCTCCTGTCTTTATATTTATTCATGTCTTTGTGAGCAATTTGAAGTGTGTATTAAGAACCTAAAGCCCGACACTGTAGAAATAGGTTAATGTAGTCAAAGGATATTGACTTAGAATCTGATGCCTTGACTTCTCAGTTGGCTCTGCTACGTATTACCATTGTGTCCTAGATAAGTTTCTTCATCTGAAGAATATAAGTTTATGTATTTGGATTATCATCTTTTAGCTGTACATTGTGTGAGTTCCTACCAGGACTTTGGTTCCATTCCCTAATTTCTAAGCCTCACTCATTGTCAAGGTATAGGCCAGTAACAAGAGCTTCATTTAGAAAGCATAGATGATTGTTCTTATTTAGAAATGGAAATATTTAATAGCGTTTATTTGATTATCTCAAATTTGTAGACAAATCTGCCACAGAGGTTGCTAAGTGGGTAAATGACATTGGCCTACAGTAGGCCTTGCAGAAAGGCCCATTCCTTCCTTGGCTTATCTAAAGTTTGCCTGAGCCCCAAACCTTATATGCTAAGTTCTGAGAATTAAATGGGAAAGATTTGGAGAAAGGCTCACCAGATACTGTAGCAGATGGTAATTTTCCACTTCCCAGCCTTGTCTTATATAGGTGTTAGTTTTTGATAACTAAAGTTATAAATGTTTGGTTCCAAATATGAAATAAGATAATGTATTTTCATTAGAATGGATATGGATATATCTGCATGTACAATATACTTACCACAGTTCGAGTTTACAATTTTCATGCTCCATCAGTAGAGTATTTAAAATATGCCATGGTTTGTTCCATTTTACCATAAATCTATGGATTTTTTAGTTTTTGAATTAAGTCTACTATTAAAAATCAACAGTGGTAACTTTATACAGAAATTTGATAGTCTGTGCTACTCCAGTCTCTTCTGAAACATCTGGTAGAATTTTAACATTATCTAATGTTTTTCTAATGAAAATCTTGAGTTTGTAATTTAAATTTGCATGTTGAGTATATCTCAGATAGTGAACCTGTCTGTTTCAGCTTCAGTTTGCCCTGTAGATCAAGAATTTGAGAGCCAACAGTGCCATGGGTGTCTTTATTATGGAGTGGTTAAAATTAAATTAATGAAAAGTTATAAGTAACACTGGAAAAATTGACACAAGGACTAATTTTGCTCATATGTATGTGAGAATTGTAAGTCCATTTCTGTAGCTCTTTAACAGAGGATATACAGAATGTAACAGAGTCATTTAAGTTCCTAGGATATATTGGTAGAGGATACGTCTTTACTTTACAATTTTACACATACTATTTTCTCTACATTTAACATTTATATGAGCTTATTTTTTTTCAGTTTTTTAAAGACATAATTGACATGTATCTCACTATATAAGTTTAAGGTGTGTAGTGTGATAGTTTGATTTACACATATAGTGGAATGATTACCATAATAGGTTCAGCTAACATCCATCTTCTACTGATACAATAAAAAGAAAAGAAAAAAGAAAAGAAAAAAGGAAACACTTTTTCCTTGTGATGAGAATTCTTAGGATTTACTCTCTTAACAGCTTTCTTATATGTCATACCACAGAGTTAGCTATGGCCATCATGTTGTACATCACATCCCTAGTACTGATTTATTTTATAACTGAAACTTTGTACCTTTTGACCACCTTCCTCCAACTCCCCCTTCTCTTACCTTCTGTATCTGCGAACCACAAATCTGATGTCTTTTTCTGAGTTTTTCTTTTAAAGATTTATCTTAAGATAAATAAGATCATACAGTATTTGTCTTTCTTTGACGTATTTCACTTAGCATACCTTCAAGGTCTTTCCATGTTGTTTGAAATGGTCAGATTTCTTCATATTTTTATGACTGTATAATATTCCACTATAATATATAATATATTAAATATTAAATATAGTTAATATATATGTAATATATAATATAATATATATAATATATACATATACACATCACAACATTTTTATCTATCCATTCATCTATCCATCAATGGACACTCAGGTTGTTTCCATGTCTTGGCTGTTGTAAATAATGCTAGGAACGTGAGGATGTAGATATCTTTTTGTGTTTGTATTTTTATTTCCTTTGGTCATATCCCCAGAAATGGAATTGCTGGATCATAGGGTAGTTCTATTTTTAACTTTTTGAGGATTCCCCCCCCCCACTGTTTTCCATAGTGGCTATACCAATTTACACCAACAATGCGCAAGGGTTCCCTTTTCTCCACATCCATGGCAGCATTTCTATCTCTTGTCATGTTTAATTTAAATTTTAATTAGTTAACATACAGGAAATATTGGTTTCAGGAATAGAATTCAGTGATTCATCACTTACATGCAACACCCAGTACTCATCACAGCAAGTGCTCTCCTTAATACCTATCACCCATCCAGCCTATCCTCCACCCACCTCCTTCCATCAACCCTCAGTTTGTTCTCTATTGTTTTTACTTAATTAAAAAATTTTTTTAATGTTTATTTTTGAGAGAGAGACAGAGAGTGAGTGAGGGAGGGGGAGAGAGAAAGGGAGACACAGAATCCGAAGTAGGCTCCAGGCTCTGAGCTGTCATCACAGAGCCCAGTGTGGGGCTTGAACTCATGGAACTGTGAGATCATGACCTGAGCTGAAGTTGGGTGCTTAACTGACTGAGCCACCTAGGCGCCCCTCAAAATTTTTTTTAATGTTTGTTTATTTATTTACTTATTTATTTATTTTTAACCTTTATTTATTTTTGAGACAGAGAGAGACAGAGCATGAATAGGGGAGGGTCAGAGAGAGAGACACACAGAATCTGAAATAGGCTCCAGGCTCTGAGCTGTCAGCACAGAGCCTGACATGGGGCTCGAACTCACGGACTGCGAGATCACAACCTGAGCGGAAGTTGGACGCTTAACCGACTGAGCCACCCAGGTGCCCCAGTGTTTATTTATTTTTGAGAGACAGAGAGAGAGGCAGAGACAGAGGGTGAGTGGGGGAGGGGCAGAGAGAGCCAGAGGCACAGAATCCTAGCTGTCAGCACAGAGCCTGTTGTGGGGCTTGAACCCACAAACCGTGAGATCATGACCTGAGCTAAAGTCAGATGCTTAACCAACTGAGCCACCCAGGCACCCGTGTTCTCTATTGTTAAGAGTCTCCTGTGGTTTGTTTCCCTCTCTCCTCCCCCACTCTCACTTCCCATATGTTCATCTGTTTGGTTTCTTAAATTCCACATATGAATGAAATCATGTTTTTTGTCTTTCTCTGATTGACTTATTTCGCTTAGCATAATACATTTTAGTTCCATCCACATCATTGCAAATGGCAAGATTTCATTCTTTTTGATGGCTGAATAATATTCTGTCATATACATACACGTATATATGTATATATGTATATATATGTATATATGTGCGTGTGTGTGTCTGTGTGTATACAAACACATTTATATGTGTATATATACACCCACATCTTTATCCATTCATCAGTCAATGGAAATTTGGGCTCTCTCTGTAGTTTGGCTGTTTATCTCTTGTCTTTTTGATGGTGGCATGTTAACGGGTATGAGGTGGCATCTCATTTTGCTTTTAATTTGCACTTCCCTAATCACTACTGATGTTGGGCACCTTTTCATGAACATGTTGGCTTTTTGTATATGTTATTTGGGAAAATGTTTATTCAAGTCATTTGCCCATCTTTTGATTGGGTTGTTTTTTGCCATTGAATGCATGTGTTCTTCATATATTTAGGATATTAAGCCCTTATTAGATAGATGGTTTGAAAATATTTTTCCCATTCTGTATTCTGTAGGTTGTCTTTTCACTTTGTTCGTGGTTTGTTTCGACGTGCAGAAGCTTTTTAATTTATTTTTAATTTTGTTGCTTGTGCTTTAAGTGTCATCTTTTAAAAATTACTACTAAGATCCAGGTCAAGGAGATTTTGTTTCTGTATTTTCTTCTAGGAGTTTCATGATTTCAGGTCTTACATTTAAATCTTTGATCCATTTTGAGTTAATTTTTGTGACTGGTATAGGATTTGGGTCCAGTTTCATTCTTTACATGTGAATATCCAATTATCCCAGTACCATTTATTGAAGAGACTGCATTTTTTCTATTGAGCATTCTTGGTCCCCTTGTCAAATATTAGTGGACCATGTATGTTTGCGATTCTTTTCCATTGGTCTATTTGTTTTTATGCCAATACCATACTGTTTTGATGACTATAGCTTTATAGTATAACTTGATGTCAGGAAGTGTGATGCCTCCTGCTTTTGTTCTCCTTTTTAGGATTTTTTTTTTTTTGGCTATTTGGGGTCTTTTGTGGTTCCATATAAATTTTAGGGAAGTTTTTTTCTATTTCTATAAAAAATGCCATTGGAACCTTGATAGGGATTGCATTGAATTTGTAGATGGCTTTTGGTAGTATTGACATTTTAACGTTAATTCTCACAGTACATGACCACAGGATACCTTTTCATTTATTTGTGTCTTTTTTGATTTCATTCATCAATGTCTCATAGTTTTCAGAGTAGAGATCTTTCATCTTCTTAGTTATATTTATTCCTAAGTGTTTTATTGTTTTTGTTGCTATTGTAAATGGGATTGAATCCCTTGTTTGTTTTTCAGAAAATTTTTTATTAGTGTATAGAGACACTACTGATTTTTATATGTTAATTTTGTATCTATATAGATCTAACAGTTCTTTGGTTAAGTCTTTAGGGTTTTCTATAAATAAAATTATGTCATCTGCAAATAGAGACAGTTTTCTTTCTTTCTTTCTTTCTTTCTTTCTTTCTTTCTTTCTTTCTTTCTTTCTTTCTTTCTTTCTTTCTTTCTTTCTTTCTTTTTTTTTTCCGATTCTGCTTTCTTGCCTGATTGCTTTAGCTAGGATTTCCTGTACTATATTGAAAAAGAGTGGTGAGAGTGGGTGCCATTGTCTTGTTCCTGACCTTAGAGGAAAAGCTTTCCATCTTTCACCATTGGGTATGATGTTAGCTGTGCTTGTTTTATATGGCCTTTATGTTGAGATATATTCCTTCTTTGCCTGATTTGTTAAGAGTTTTTATTATGAATGCATGTTAAATTTTGTCAAATGCTTTTTCTGTGTCTGCTAGATGATCATATGATTTTTTTTCATTCTACTAGTGTGATGTATCACATTGATTGGTTTGTGTTATGTTGAATCATCCTTGCCATCCCCAGAATGAATTTCACTTGATCATGGTGAATGATCCTTATAGTGTGCTGCTGAATTTGGTTTGCTGATGTTTTATTGAGAATTTTTCCATTTATATTCATTTTGAATATTGGCCTATAGTTTTTTTGTTTTTTGTTTTTTGTTTTTTGTTTTCCTAGTGGTGTCTTTTTCTGGTTTTGGTATCAGGATTATGCTAGCTTTGCAAAATGAGTTTGGGAGTGTTCCATCCACTTTGATTTTTTGGAAGAGTTTAAGAGTTGGTGTTTTTTCCTGCTTTCTCCTCTAGGGTTTTGATGGTTTCCTGTCTCACATTCAGGTCCTTTATCCATTTTGAGTTTATTTTTGTGAATGGTGTAAGAAAGTGATCTAGTTTCATTCTTCTACAAGTTGTTGTCCAGCTCTCCTAGCACCATTTGTTAAAGAGACTGTCTTTTTTCCATTGGATATTCTTTCCTGCTTTGTCAAAGATTAGTTGGCCATACTTTGGTGGGTCTAATTCTGGAGTTTCTATTCTATTCCATTGGTCTATGTGTCTGTTTTTGTGCCAATACCATGCTGTCTTGGTGATTACAGCTTTGTAGTAGAGGCTAAAGTCTGGGATTGTGATGCCTCCCACTTTGGTCTTCTTCTTCAAAATTACTTTGGCTATTCGGGGTCTTTTGTGGTCCCATACAAATTTTAGGATTGCTTGTTCTAGCTTCGAGAAGAATGCTGGTGCAATTTTGATTGGGATTGCATCGACTGTGTAGATAGCTTTGGGTAGTATGGACATTTTAACAATATTTATTCTTCCAATCCATGAGCATGGCATGTTGTTCCATTTCTTTATATCTTCTTCAATTTCCTTCATAAGCTTTCTATAGTTTTCAGCATACAGATCTTTTACATCTTTGGTTAGGTTTATTCCTAGGTATTTTACGCTTCTTGGTGCAATTGTGAATGGGATCAGTTTCTTTATGTGTCTTTCTGTTGCTTCATTGTAAGTGTATAAGAATGCAACTGATTTCTGTACATTGATTTTTTATCCTGCAACTTGGCTGAATTCATGTATCAGTTCTAGCAGACTTTTGGTGGGGTCTGTCAGGTTTTTCATGTATAATATCATGTCATCTGCAAAAAGTGAAAGCATGACTTCATCTTTGCCAATTTGGATGCCTTCGATTTCCTTTTGTTGTCTGATTGCTGATGTTAGAACTTCCACACAATGGAATACTACGTGGCAATGAGAAAGAATGAAATATGGCCTTTTGTAACAATGTGGATGGAACTGGAGAGTGTTATGCTAAGTGAAATAAGTCATACAGAGAAAGACAGATACCATATGTTTTCACTCTTATGTGGATCCTGAGAAACTGAACACAAGACCATGGGGGAGGGGAAGGAAAAAAAAAGTTAGAGAGGGAGGGAGCCAAAACTTAAGAGACTCTTAAAAAATGAGAACAAACTGAAGGTTGATGGGGGGTGGGAGGGAGGGGAGAGCAGGTGATGCGTATTGAGGAGGGCACCTGTTGGGATGAGCACTGGGTGTTGTATGGAAACCAATTTGACAATAAATTTCGTATTTAAAAAAAAGAGTTGGTGTTAATTCTTTAAAAGTTTTGGTAAAATTTACCAGTGAAGCCATCTAGTCCTATGCTTTTCTTTATTAGGAGATTGTTGATTACTGATTCAATATCCTTACTAATAATTGTTCTGTTTAGATTTTCTATTTCTTATTTAGTCTTGGTAAGTTGTATATTTCTAAGGTTTTTTTCCTTTTCTTTTAGATTGTCCAGTTTGTTGGCATATAGTTGTCCATAATATGGGCTCATTCTGATGTCTGTTATACAATAGTGTATGAATTTTCATAAGACCTGAGCAATTGAGAAATAGGACTTTCAGAGTATATTTATAGAATTTTTCTCTTAGACTCCAGTTAATTCTTTAAAGATGATTGAACCATTTATACCTTTCAGCGCTAAAGTTGGGTTATGGAACACTTCAGCGCATTCAAAATAAAATCTAGTTTTACTTTTTCCTTGCATTTAAAAAAATCTTGGTGTGCCTGGGTGGCTCAGTCAGTTAAATATCTGACTTCGGCTCAGGTCGTAATCTCATGGCTGGTGGGTTTGAGCCCCGTGTCAGGCTCTGTGCTGACAGCTCAGAGCCTGGAGCTTGCTTTGGATTCTGTGTGTCTCCCTCTGTCTCTACCCCTTTCCTACTCACACACTGTCTCTGTCATTCTCTTAAAATAAATTAACATAAAAAAAACCTTCATGTTTGCCTTGCTTTCAGCTAGTAACACCAAAGCTTTTGTTTTATTATGTGACATTCAGCCAAATGAATCAGTGTTTAAAAACTTATATAGCATTTATTATGATATAAAACACAATTCCTTCTTGGTTTCTGAGAATCTCTGGAAGAAACCCGTTGAGAACCAATGGTCAAGTCCCTTCACGTTGCACTATAAATAAGTATATAAAAAATATTTCTGGATTTTTCATCTCTTGGCCAGTCCTGATGTTTTTGAATCAGAATTCAGCTTAAAAAGGACATAACTGTGACAAAGTGAATAGATTTTGTATGGCAGGATTGTTAAACCTGTTGAAACTTAATAGTGTTGAGAAAACACAGAAATTCTTAATATCTGAACATCATAATTTGAGTTGCATATGTTAATATAAACCATTTTATTCAACATACACTCCCACTCACATACTCTCTTCTTCCTCCTAACTATCCTCATATAAAACTACAAATGTGGGATTTTGAAAGGGGAGGGGAAGTCATAGGCAAAGACAGCTGGATCATGGACTTGTCCTTTGTGACTTTATATTTTCATTCTTTTGCTACTGAGGAAAGATGAAGCAGACACATTTCAAAAGAACAGCTGACACTACCCATACAAAGTCAGTAATTATGTGAGTCACTCTAATTCTTTGGAGTTTGTGGCTCTTCTTTTACATGTATGTGGCAGAGGTCCAGTTTGTAGGAGTGGGTAAGAAGTGGGTAAGTGTAAATGGGGAACATGCCAAGTGTATATGAGAGCGGGTCCTCATTCAGTTTCTCTAGCCCTCTATTTTCTCCTTGAGCTGTGTTAGCCAATGGATCCTTATTTGGTTGAAGGAGGGTTGCTTTTAACTCACACAATTGGGTTATGTTTTGAACAGTGAGAACCGTATTGTCTTTAAATTTGACATTGCTGCTGCTTTGTACCGGCCTGTTTACTACAGTGTCTGGAGAGTTAACAGTCATTTTAGGATTGTGGGGAAAGAAATGGTTGTTGAAATCTTTTGTTAATAACATACACTGCTATTGCCTAGAAAGGAAAATTTAGGAGATTTTTTTTAAGCTTGTGTTTAATTTGTTTGGCAAATTCATGTTTCCTTTTTATATATATGGAAACTTTAACCTAGGAAAGGGTATTTGCTGGCTCTACAGGTGGGGAGCATCAACTGGTCTTTTGAAGTGTAGAAACTTTAAAGTTTTGTTTCAATTTTGTTGGGTTGTTTTTGGTATCAGTAGAGAAGCCTTTTAAGTCATGAAGGAGTAGGATGAAACTTTCAAATGTTTTACAGTGACTTAGCTGTAGTCTGATATTTAGAATAAGATGGGACACTGTCCAGTGTTGATATAATACATACACTGAAGAGCGACTCATGTCTAGATGTTCCCAATGGTCAGCGCATGTGTCAGAATCATTTGAACTGTTTGTTATTTCACGTGCCTTGCCTAATGAAACTCAAAGGAAGTTGGGTACTGTATGCTAACAATAACCTTTTCATTTTGGAAGTATTTGTGGGCATATAGAAACATATCGAAGCTTCCATTTTCTGATAATTTCTGCAGGGCGTTATTGTGTTACTGAGATTGGAGTCTTCAAGTGGTCTGAGTTATTTAAATGGGTGTTTGGTTTGTCGGAGTGCAGGGTGAGCTCCAGTAACATTTTGTTTCTGATACAATTTGTGAATCATGCAATCAGATAAGGGGATTGTGACTATTTTTCATTAATGATATAGAATAAAATAAAATGTAACTTTGCTACTACTGGTTCTGCAAACAAGCAGCTTTGGTATGACCTGGGAGCTTGTTAGAAATATAGAATCTAGGGCCTCACCCAGACCTACCCTGTCAGAATGTGCATTAATCTTCCTTGTAACTAAATCCCAACATTAATGTTTATAAAACATTGAAATATAAAATAGTAAATTTGATTACAGACAAAAAATACATTCATTCAATTATTGTTTCAATTTATGTGTATTCATGTACACATCAGCCTGCACCTTAAAATGTATTTTATGGGTCTCAGTTAAAAAAGTTTGAAAATCCAACGTTTTAATGTGGATAATGACATCATATCTTTTGGTTGTGTCTTATTAACTATGAGAGAGATTTACTTTGCATTGACACCATTTCTAAAGTTTCTTTTCTTTCTCTTTGATATCCCAGTTCTTCCAACTCACTTTTCTCTGATTAGTATCTCTAATCAGAGATACTTACCTTTCTGTTCTTCTCTTTGTTTCTTCTGTGCATCAGTCCTGAGAATTGTACTCATTGTTGTGAAAACATTTTACCCAAGTTTCTTTTTGTGAAACTCAATTCACAGGCAGATTAATGCTAATCATTTGGCAGAAATTTTTATTTTTATAATGTTCTTAACACCAAAGTTGAAGAAGAATATCCAGGTTTTGCCAGTGTGCTTTCTTTCTCAATTTATGTCTTACTTCCAAATGTCAGATACTACAGCAACACTTTTTTTGGATATAGTTAAATCAGCCAAACTTCTTTGTATGCAAATATGTGTAGCATGTCTGAAATGGCGGTGAACAGAATATTAATGAGTATGTGTAACAATGAAATTGGACTTTGTATCCCCAGTTGTATTTAAAAGAAACAGTTGTGGCTTTACAGTATTCAAACCTAACCCAATGCAGGCTGGGTAGAAGAAGCCAATCTCTATCACTATTAAGAGAAATGCTAATTTCTGGGAATGTGACCCTACATGGAAATAAATCATACTACTTATATTTAGTGTTTGTTCCTTTGGCCAGCAATGCACAGTTCAATTTACTTTAAATAAGTAGCCTAGAAAATACATGCTTTCTTTCTGTGGCTCTGAAAATGCAATCAGTGAAGAGCAAATAATGCTTATCAATTTTTTATTGAGTTCTCTTTAGCTGATTTTAAACATTTTGTGTCATACAACCACACATCTGTTGCTCCTGATTCCACTCTTCTCTCTATCTGATTATTCCACTTGTACTTTGTTTTAAGGGCCTCAGAAGTGAAATTTATTTTATTTTACCTTAGGAACCCTACAGGGGTACTCCAGAAAAGGGGGAGAAATAGACCATTTTGAAATCGCCAATCCTATGAAAATTAAGGGACTTGTTATTTCACGTCATTCTGTTTATTGGTTATATCAGACTCATTAGTATCTACAGCAGAATTGCAAATGATTACTAATTTTTTCAGTTATTTTATCCATACTCGATAACAGTATGATATACATGTATTTGTTAATGTGAAATGAGTTTTCCTCTAATTTTTTGTGCGTTTTCCCCCCTTTTCCATGAAGGCCTTATCTGTTTGGAGCGGGGTGTTTTTCCATAAAAGCTCCATGGTGAGTCCCAGTTCAGTCCCGCATGCCTAATTCATTTGCTGTACTCTCAAAAAGTAACTCTGTTTCGTACTTTTGTCTTCAGTTGCATGGCCTGATCACAGATAGATGCACATTACTGAACAATTTATCGATGGGACATGAATGTTGATATTTAAGCTTTAAAAGAGCAGGGTTTTTTTTTTTTTTTTTTTTGGTTTCACTTAATTTCTTGAAGAGTCAAATAAAACAATCACAGACTAATATTTAAAAATAAGAAATTAGGATTTTCTCATAATGCTAGTGTATGTTATAAGACAAGGCTAACAACAGAGTTTAAAGCTTTGAGTAGTATAGTGATAAAAGCGCCTTATGCATCGTGCTGAACATTTGAAGATAGGATTTATTTTGAAATATAAAGATATTTAAGGTATACTAAAAATAGCCTATAAATTTTTACTGCATTTTATTTGGTACCTAAGGAATAGGGTCAGTTCTGTTTTGAAGAGTTTAAGTATTTAAGGGCCTACATGATGAAGAAATTTGTGATTCACATAAAAACCCCTAAATAATTTATTATTTTGACTATAACTTATTTATTTACTAAATTCGCATATAATAATGCCTAAAATATAACTTTGTCAGTCTTAGACACGAGAGTCATAGAAAAGAAACAGAGCATATGTAATACTTTCAGGTAAAGATGTGGAGTAGAATGAATTTAGAGCCTGGTATATTTAATATTCTGGTTAAAAGTTAGGCCTCCAGAATCAGACTGTCTAGGTCCTAAACCCCAGTTCACACACTTACTACCTATATGATCGTGCGTAATTTTCTAAAACCTTCCTGTTTCTCGGTTTCCTTATCTTTTAAGTGGCACATAGTAAGAGATCAGTAAATGTTAGCTGCTTCTACTACTATGTTGTTAAAAGGAAAAATACCATTTTTGAAAAGAAGCTTCTTTGAATTAGATCATACTTTTTTTTTTTTTTTTTTTTTTTTTTTGCTTTTAAGAGTTAAGTGAGCCAGAAGGACTGGGGCAATATAAGGTATATCAGTTTTATAAATGTAGTCAGAATACTTGAGAGAGTTTTGCACATGTGTGTGTAGTTCTTATAACTGTTCCTGGGAATTGTTCATACTGTCCCATTATCCTAGGGAAAAGCCTGCCAATGATTTTTCTCCTGAATAAAAAGAAACTGCCGTAGTTCTTTCAGGTACACTCTAATGTAATGCAAACTAATTTCAGTGTTCATTTGCGACAGGAACATCTGAAAATTTTATTATCATATAAGAACAGGGTGACAAATCATAAAGACTTCCTCCTTGAAATGCAGCATCAAAATTAGGACACAGATTGTGAAACTATTTTAAAGAAATTCAGGGAATAAGGGCATAAAAATTCCCTGCAAGTCCATCTTCATTCTTTTTGTTAACCAGATTTCATCCCCAAACAAATAAGATACATGGATCTTACTTAGGAGCTTATAGTGAGCAGTTTTTAAATGCTAGATTCAACATATGACAGATTTCCTTTGTAGACTAAACTTAGAATTAGATTCCATCTTAGGATAAATTTCTCATTCTAAGTACAAAGAAAAGAGTTTTAGTATGTTAATAAAGATTGAAGTTTTAGCATGGAAGTAAATAAAGATGGAGTAACAAATGTTGTATGTTAAATAAGAAAACTCCATTCCTTCACCGGCTTATATGCTCCTCAAATTTAAGCAAAAGCACTTGTCAACCAGAAATGATTTGAGGTTGAAACAAGATTAAAAGAGCCAGATTAAAGAAAGGGATATATGAAATATAGTAGACTTTTAAATCATTGCCTGTCTTTTAGAAGACTGCTTTGTGGTTTGTTTGATGCCATCGTTAGCTCACAAGAAACTCGTTTTTAGTCACTTATACTGGCCTAAAAGATCCTCCTTTAAAATGCGTTCCTTCACTAGTGGTGCATGTTTTTCCCATTAAGATCTTAATGAAACCTCAAATTAAGGCAGCAAAATGAATATAAATTTGACAACTTCTAGCTTGTTTATAAGAGCTTCTTTGTTTTAACAGTTTTTGCTGTTTTTCCATGCTATTTAGCATTCAACCGGAGGATGTTTTTATTTACAGTTCCGAAATAAAACGTTATGCCAAACAAATATTTTTATAGTACTTCCAGTTGCAGGTTAACATTTGTGTTTTGGAAGAATATGAAATTTTTATAGTTCCTCTTAAAATGTAATGAACACTTCATACAATTTTTTTTATTACTTTCAAGTTGCAACCTTTGTATTTAGCTAAGATTTTGCTTTTGATAGATCACAGTTTCTGCTAATTCTTCATTCTTTGATAAACTGGTTTGTTTTTATTCATGCAGTTGCAGTGAGTCAGTTTAAAATAATGTCTTTCCTTTTGATAACAAAATAAACTTGTTGGAAAGTTATATAGGTCGTCTTCGACATTTTAGCCATCTTCTACACTCTGGGGATTGTGCATCCTCCAGGATATATGAGTTTGAATGACTGTCTAAAATATTAGAAAAGAATCACACATATAATACTTCTTTAATATAGAAATTTTAAGAGAAATAGTCATTGTGAATTGTTAAAAATGGATTTTGCTTTCAGTATTACAAATAAGTAACAAGTATTTATTGAGCTTCTAATGTACATGAAGTATTATGTTTAAACTGCTGGTATTTTTGAATTGCTTATCACAAGAAAAAATATATACATAGTAGTGTGGACAAAAATAGCCCATTTGGATATATCCCATACTCATAACCTGTATTTGTATTATATAAGGTTAAGTTAAAGAAGAATTAAAACTTACATATCAAACTATATTTAAATTTTAATTAGTGCTGCCTGAGAATATTCAATTTATATATAAATACTTTATTTAAACTAATCTTGTTCTTTTGAGAATCTTTAAAATATTAGAAATTCATTTTTGAAAGGAAAGATTTACATGGAGGGGAGAATATTATTTGTTAAGTTTACATGAATCTGTTAGAGCTTTAAGAATAACTTTTGATAGAATAATTTTAGGTATATTATTAATATCTTTATTTGAAATAAAATACTTTCAGTTTCCCTCTTAGTTCTTCTTTTAGAAAAATAAAGTTGAAGAGTGAGAGAAAACTTCTAAATTCCTTTTAAAAGTTCAATCACAGTGAAGAATATAAAAAAAGATTTTTCTTCTTATCTACAAAGACACCGTACCACTTGTAATTCTTACAGCAATATTGTGTCCAACATTTAAACTGGAATATCGAGTGTACCCTTATGTTCTAGGAAAGGAAAGAAACGGTGCTTCTATCTCAATTTAGCTCTTTCCATGCTTGGGTCCTTCTAACCAAGGCACAGAACGTCATTGCTGCTTTTCATGCCTTCCGCAGATACTCCATTTGTGCCCTGTTCTATGGGACGTAGTAGTAGATTTATCCAGATGGACATAATTTTTCTGTAATTTTAAAGCAGATATTATTAGTTTGCTTTTTTTTTCCTCTTTGCAGTAGGGTGTGGAGAAACAAAAAAGGCAAGAGAAATTCAATATGTTAATCTGATTGGATTACATAATACAGTAAAAGCCAATGGGTAACTTCAGTAGTCTCTATAAGTATTTTGGAAGATGTCATAATGTTAATGTCCCTAGAACTTCTGATGGCAGTGAAAATGATTCTCACTTAACAGTTAGATGGTTAAGTCTCTCAAAAAGAAGTGACAAAAAGGTAAACTCCAGAGTTTTAAATTTAGTACCTTATTTGTTTTTGGTTTTTTGTTTCTTTGTATGTTTATTTTACTTTTTATTATGTTGTTTTCTGGTATAAAATTTAGCAAATATGATATTCTATGATCATTATTGTGCCCAATATGGTGAAAGTTGAATTCACTTCATTTTTCTTTTACATACTGCACACAAATTAAGCCAAATTCTACTTTTAATTTTTGAACATGTTATTTATGATGGGCTCAGGAGAGTAAAGAGCAAGAGTTCTCAGTAGAAAGGAATCCATCATAAGCTCTATCAGAATGCTTTTTTCTGATTTAAACCATAACCAACACAATTGAATTTCTGGACACCATATACATTGAAATTTTATTTTTTATATCAAGACAATTTAATACGTTGATAAATAAATGAAGGAAGGCCTCCAAACACCCAGAGGTATTCTTTTTAAACTTGCAAATGTTTTGTAATGGGATTTATTAAGTCCCTTTCCCAGAATAAAGGGAGAGGTTGAGAGGAAGAAAGAAAAAAAAAGGTAGTAATGGAATGCTTTCCTAAAACGGTTGGGTCACCAATATAAAGTGAACATGATTTACAAGACTACTACTTTTATCTTTTGTTCCTTCCATGTATGTTTCCCTTTTCAGTGTTTTATTTTTCTGCCAACAGAACGTTATTTTGCAATAGAAGTATTCTGGATCGTTTTGGAAAAGTTCATTTCTGCTTCCATCCAAAATTCCTGGTGTTGGTCTTTTTAAAACTTAGGATAAAGAGCAAAGTTAGTCAAAATTAAATTTTCTCCCTTTAGGTAGGAATACTTTATTAATAGTAACCTTTTCTTCAGATTATTTCTCCTTTTAATTTTTCTGAAAGTCTTCTAGACACATGCATATTTTTATGTTGTTTTGTTAAATACCACAGTCATTCCAAATATAGATTGATGATAGAAATGACTTGCTATGAATATATTCACCAAATATGCTCTATCCCCAGTACACAGCACTATACCATGTACAAGGTAGCAAGTTATTCTCAGGGATAAAAACTCTTTTAATCACTTATTTAACACAAACTTTTACTAATATGATTTATTAAGACCCTATCAGAAGAAAAAGAAGAAATAAGGTCTAAAACTTAAAATGATGATTTTTTTCATAATTTTAAGCATACTTTTATCATAAGATACTTACTCTCTGCAGCAGATAATGAGTTTGTGTAAGATAATACCATGTTGATGCTTTTTAGTTGTGTGCTCAGATGCTGAGTTATGTGTAATATTATGGAAGCGTAAGAAGTTTTAGCTTTTGTCATGGACTGAATAGACAATATGCTAAAAACCACACACAGAATATATTTTTGCATGGCCAAAGATTAAGTTGATATCTTACCATATTTCTACTCTTTATTACTGTGTTGTGAAGGTAACTATCTGGCCTGATAGCAACTATTTTTTAAGTCTGTTCAGTAGGCACATTTTATCTGTACCATAGCCTCTCTTAAGAAGTGTCATGCTGTTCACTTGTATTCTATCTTGTTGCTTACCACATGCTTAAAAAACAAAACAAAACAAAACAAAACAAAAATAGCATCCAGTAATTTGCAAAGAGCTTTGAATTTGTCCCTGTGAAAGCTTATTTGTACATTGTAGTATTATTGTTCCCTGATGGTGATTCTAGTAAAAACACATAGTCACATAATTGGAAACACCTTTCAACAAATTATGGAATTTTTTTTTCTCTCCTCCTCTCTCCAACCTCCTCAAACTCCTAAGGGTTAAAAATGACCAGAGGAACTAAAAGATGCTAGTTATAGCAACTTACATGCTCAGTGATAGCAGTTCAGTGATGGAAATAAAGGCTTTGAAGGAGAATTTGGACTCTAAGGTATTCCAGCAGAGAGCATCATAACCAGAAGGGATAAGCTGATGTTGGTTACCCAGATATGGAGGAAAGGTACATGTTTGTTCTGGTGTAGGTCAGGGTGGAGGAGGGGGTGGGCTGGTGTCTTCTTTCCTGTTGGTAGATTATTGTAGTTGTGGCAAATGCAACAAGGAAGTTGTGAAACTGTTTGTAGAACCAGATTCATTTCCTCACAGAAAATTAAAAAAAAAAAACACAACAAAAAAACATGTCTTTATCCCCTGTCAGTGGAAGTCTGACTGTGACTGGTATTGGTATTTTAGGCACAGGTATGATTTTTATGGGTGATGATGTGAAGTGATTAAAAAATGTAAATGATGGAAAGAAGAGGCCTTTTCATATATGACAATGTGCATTACCATAGATTTGGTACAAAGGGAGAGACCAAAAAGATCAGTCACAGTTACCTCTGATCCAAGCTTTTTGCTTTCCCTAGCAGGAAGATGTCAGAGCTGAAGGCTGGGGAAATAAAATATGTGGAAGCGTATTTCAAGTGTCATATGGGCCTGGAAACTGAGATAACCAAAGCACAGTCTGATGTTTTTGAAAATTAGGTTAAGGCTGTGTGCCATATAGAAGACAGTTAACATTGTTGAATACCATAATATGGGAAGGGCTTGTTGAGTACCATAATATGGGAAGGCACTGCCCTGATTGCTTTATGTACTTTTCCTAATATAGCAGTTCTTAAACCTGAACATTCACTGGAATCTCCTGGAGGGCTTGTTTAAAAAAAAAAAAAAGATTATTAAAAAAAAAAGCACAGATTATTAGCCCCATCCTCAGAGTTGGGGTGTGGCTTGATGAATATTTGCATACCTAAGAAGTTCTCAGGTGGTACTACTAGCCAGGGAGCATACTTAGAGAACAAATACAATAACAAAAAACGCTTAAAATAACCGTATGATGTAGGCATTACTATTTGTATTTTACATATTAGTAGTCTGAACTCTAAGAAGTTAAATACCTTAACCAAAATCACCCAGCTAATAAGTGGCAGTATTCAGGTTTCTTCCTGACTCCAAAACCCAATCTTTCTCTACCTAATCATACTTTATTAAAAGATAAAGAGATAGAGGATAGTGAACAAAAGAAGGTAGAAATAATGTTATTTGACATTGGAGACTGACTAGCAGAGTAGGAACATCAGAGCTCTGGTGTCCCAGCTGGGCTGTGATCTTGACCAATATGCAGCAAGGCTATTTTCTGGTGTATGAATTAGAGAAAACCTTACCATTGTTTATCTGAGGTGGTCAGCAGGATTGTCAGTGAGTTTTGAGGAAGTCTTTGCCAAGTCAAAAGAGTCACAGAAGATGAAAGGTTGATATTAGAAGTTGATGGTATGAAAGCTAAATTGGAGAAAACAAAGAAGAAAGCAAGTACTTTTTTATGGTAGTTACATCAGTTACTTAATGTGTCCTCAAATATGTGAAGAACAGAACAAAAACAGACACATCATTTTCACAGACCCTTGAAGAAAAAATAAACAACAAATAGGCAGATCAGTGAATATTGCCCTAGAGCACTGGATCTTCCCATTCATTGTCTCACCGTGCATAGCATTGTGGCTGAGACCATTTGCAGGGTTTCATTCTGTATCATCTCGTTATTTTCACACATGGTGTGTGCTTTCAACTGTATCATCTCGTTATTTTCACACATGGTGTGTCAATCCCACGTCTTATATATCAAAATGAAATGATAAACTATTTTATTATTGTGAGATGTTTATGTTGATTCTATTGTTCTTTAAAATCTCCAGAAAAATGTTATTCATCTGAAAAGAAATGAGTTGGATTTCACCAGCACATAACTCAAGGAGTTAATTTTTATCATTTTTATAAGTTACTATTCTCATAATACTCTGGAATTTTGAACTAATTTTACTTTTACTGCAGAACGCAATCTCACACTGCCAATTATTACTTAAGGCAAAATGCATGTCCACATTGAAGGGTTTGAATACTTAGGGTAGAATTTTGAAGAAAATATGTCACTGTCTTGAGGTCTGTGATTCCATCATGGTAATTTTCTTACTATCATTTTATTTTTTAAGCAAAGTTAAACCACCTCCACAAATCTCACCCAGCAAATCAATGGGCGGAGAATTTTGCGTGGCTGCAATGTTTGGGACGTCCAGATCGTGGTTTGCAAATAATGCAGGTCTGAAAAGAGAAAAAGGTATGTAGTTTACTGATGCTTAAATTTGCCTTTAGTAAAATTCATAGTGGTTCTCCTTGAATAATCTTGGACCCAGTATTCTCTAAATCCATTTTCCATTCAGTTAGCGTATCCATCCTCAACTACTCAAGCCTCGTGGAGGAGAAAGGCTATCCTCTCACTATAAATGTGAAATAAACTTTTAGCCCATCTGAATGTTTGTATTTTGTTTTATTGGCCACAGTCTACAAGTGTCTTCAACATTGTTAATTCCATACCATTATACATTTTTTTTCATTACATTTTTGACAAGCTAATTTCATGCCATTGCCTCTGAGGTGTGGAAAGGAAAACCCTTGTTATCCCTGTTTTAGAGACAAAGAGCTTGAGATCAGCGAGTTTAAATGTCTTAGCTGAAAGCACCAGTTAGGAGGTGATAGTATCAGAGTTTGAACCCAGGTTTTCTAAAGCTCAGTCTTGACTTTAAAAAACAAACCAAAAACTACCGACAACTTTGTCGTGTTATAAATTAAGATAAAAACAGTCTCCCACTCAGAAATAGGAGTCCTCTTTTACAGTAACCATTGCTTCTTTGAATTTATATAGTTTGTTTTTTATCCCTACTTCAGTCACCAAGATCAGTACCTAAAATTTATATAATTACAGTTTTAGTGTATTATTCCTTCTTGTGTAGAAGAGTGCCTGCATTCATGGAACAGGTATTTGATGTTGAGTGTTAAGACTTTGTCTTTATTATTTTAGCACTATTAAAGTAGGTCAGAAACTGAGTTGTTAGCGAGGCACTTTTCTGCCGTGTTCCACAGGCTGTATTGTTCTTGGCAAAATGGCTCTGCTTTACACTTAATACTGGCAGTCAGACATCAGCCCTCTCCCTTGTTATCGCCTTTCTGTGACCCTTTCCTTGGAAATAGGATCTCAGGCACAGCAGGTTTCTTGCCTAAGTGGGAAAGGATACAGTAGAGTATGCAGGCCTTCCATTTTCTTATCCCATCTTTATTTTTTTGTTACCTCCTTAGTTTTAATGATGCTATCAAAATGACTTTTTGTTACTAGTTAAAACCCTCCGTGAAACTCGATTTCAAATGCTTCTCCCTTCTGTTCTAATTACCCTTTTAACTTACTACTCCTTTATGTCTGACTGACTGGTCGTTAGCCATTTTCTCAAATCAGCTGTAATTGATTCCTCTGGCATGGAGATAAGGTGACCCACCCAGCATTCATGAGTGATTTTATATGCTCCTAGGTTTACTGTAAAACCCAAGATAGAGAATTAAACCTGTTTTGGTCGTGAGGACATGTGTACTCCTTATAAAGTCATTTGATTAAATCCATATTCAGCACCTGACCTTAAAGTATGAGTGGTCTTCATTTACTATAGGGGCCAGTGATCCCATGGAGAGGAAAGAAGAAAGAGGATTTGGGGGGAGGGGGAGGACTTGCATGTTTTTCATTTGTTGATTTTAATCCAAATTTAAAAGACAAAGTTTTCTGAGAGAAAGTAGAGGAGAAGTTAGGCTAATTTAGGCATACAGAGAGCCTCTCATGCAGTTGAGTTAGTACATCCCTTGTAACTAAATACTTAGTCCATACAATGTTCCTTTCCAGTCAGTCCTTCCCTGTCCCACCTGATGTCATTCATTTTTTGTAATGTGGAACAAATTACATTGCAGACAAATACAAAAAACTGAAATATTGTTTCACTGTATTAGAATTTTGGTATATTTTCAACATTCTTGAAATTAATTACTTAAGATTTAAAAATATTTTGATAGCACAGAGATTCTCATATTCACTAGCATCTACTTCCAAGAGGCAACCTTTAGGCAGGGAGCAGGCACCATGTAAAAAATTTCCTGCTGTATTTTCTCTCAACAGCCTCAGAAAGGTCTCTTTCAGCCTCTGAAAGGTCAGTAACTTATAAAATTTATGCTGTGCTACTTTTATGCCATTATCACACAACCAGGTTCCCTTTTTCTGTTTGTAGATCAGTCCAAACAAGTTGTCGTTGAATCTCTCTACATTATTAGCTGCTATGGGACCTTAGTGGAGCACATGATGGAGCCACGACCACTCAGCACTGCCCCCAAGATTAGTGATGACACCCCACTGGAAGTGATGACATCACCTCGAGCCAGCTGGACTCTGGTTAGGTTAGTACCTCTTTCCATTGTTTTAGTGGCTTTATTGAAGTATAAAATATTAAAAATGTACAGTTTGATAAAGTTGACATATGTATACGTCTGTGAAACTGGCACCATAATTAACATTATAAAATATCCATTGCCCCCAAATGTTTTCTTTTGCCTCTTTGTTGTCTTTCCCTCCTGCCCCTCTTTATCCCTACCTCACCCACCGAACCCCAGGCAATCACCGCTCTCTGCAACTAGAGGTTAGTTTATAATTTCTAGAATTTTATATAAATGGAATCATAGTGTGCGTACTCTTTTTTGTCTTACTGCTTTTCACCCAGCAAAATTATTTTGATCCATCTCTGCTGTTGCATTTATCAGTAATTCCTTTTTTGAGATATAATGTACATACAATCCATTTAAACTGAATTTTCAGTAGGTTTCCCTACAGTAGTGTACCCATCACCACAATCAATTTTCATCACCCCCAAAAAGAAACTCTGTACCCATTAGCAGTCACTCCCCACTTTCCCCCAACGCTTCAGCCCTAGACAATCACAATTTACTTTCTCTTTGGATTTCCCCACTATGGACATTCCATATAAATGGAATCATACAAAATGTGACCTTTTACATTTGGCTTTCTTCATTTAGCATAATGTTTTCAAGGTCCATCCATGTTGTAACATGTATCATTCCTCTTTATGGCCAAATAATAGTCCACTGCATGGATATACCGCATTTTGTATCCATTTGTTTAAACATTTTGTTTATCCATCAGTTGATGACATTTCCGCTTTTTAGTTGTCATGAATTATGCTGCTAAGAACATTCACATACAAGTTTTTGTGTGATCATATGCTTTCAGTTGTCTTTACTGTATGCCACCTTTTGAATTACTTTGTCCTTGCATCTTTGTGTTATGTTTTCTAGGACTTGGGTTGTTTTCTGTCTCACAGATAGAGCTTTATGCTTCCTCTGTTTCATTCTCACGTTCACTGAAAATAGTACATTGGGACAGCCATTAAGGGGACTGGAAACTAATATAAATAGATTGGAAGGTTTCCTTTTAAAGTGATTCCCCAGGATATAATGGCTAAGCACTGTAGAAATGTTTATTAAGAGTCAGAGTCCTTCTAAAAAGTATGTGATCATTAGAATCTTTATAAGCAAGTATTAAAGAGGGAGAAATAAAATCTAGAATAATACCTGTTCAATTTAGTGTACAGTGTTACAGAAGAGGCAGAAAAAAATTTGTCCTGACAGGTATGGAAGGAAACAGACAAAAAATGGATCTGAAAATAAGCCTCTCCTTTTGACATTTAAAATATTCTTATATTGATTTTGGGAGGCTCCAGCATTCTTACTACTACTTTACTGGACTAGATTGATCTGATCAATATCTTATTTATCAAGCTATTTAGGAGCAGGCAGATCTAATTAAAATTACTGCACTATCGTTGAAATAAGTGGCTTATTTTGGAACTCAAATACTAATTAGGTCTGTAATAAGTCAACCATTAATTTAACTGCATGGTGTTTTTTAAAAACCACTTTACCTGCTTTATTTTATCTTAAAATATACACATATTCTGAATAGTGAGCTCTAACAGTTGTCCAAAATTAAGTAAAATTAGAACTACTTAGTTGTGACATTTGAATTCTACACTCCCTCTCTGTCCAGTGCTTTGAATGTCTTGTCTATGCTATTAGTAGGTCTTCTGCCATTAAACTAATATCAGCTCTACTTAACTGTATGACTCCCTGCCACCTTTTTATTCTTTTTAAGCAGATGACCTTGTATTTCAGGTTTCAGCATTCCAACAAGTTCATTTTAATGATTGCAAAGATAGTGTGAGTTTATATCAGTGTCTATAAGTGGTGACAGTGATGGTGATTTACATCCCATCTATTAAGCTTAAATATTAATATTCTTCTGCTGTTTCCTTAGAACTCCTCAATGGAATGAATTGCAACCACCATTTAATGCAAACCACCCTCTGCTCCTCGCTGCCGATGCAGTCCAGTATTATCAGTTCCTGCTTGCTGGCCGTAAGTAGTTCTCATCTCATTGTTTTTTATTTCCCATACAGTATTTTGAGATCTCATCTTAAAATGCTGACTTTTAATGCAGCCATGCATATGACCACTGGCCCATAGGCTGTAAACAATCAGATTGAGGCAAATAAGAAATTTAATATAAAAATAAACCGTAAGCTTTAGCACACATTAAGTATGCCTCTATTCATATTACTTGGCCATGAGATATACTCCTGCAATTATATAAGTTCATGGGGGGTATATCTGATGGTCTCCAGAGTTTTTTTTTTTTTTTAATTAGGATACTAGGATATAATAAACTTCATAAAACTTGGTATCTGTTTCTGACATGAAAAAGCACTTCTCACCGTGAAAGTATCAGCAGGTTTTTCTTTTTGTAGGATTTTACTTGGAACAATGAAGCAATGATTGCAACTCCATGGGGTATTTATTTGTTTACTTTCATATCTAAGCCCTAACATTTATAGAGATTGATCCACGGTCTTTTTTCACGTAAGGGAAAAATGTACAGTGAACTGGAAACAGCGTTTTTTGCAGGGGAGACATAGAAAGACAATTTAGTATTTATTATCCAGTTTATGTTCATAGAATTAAAAATTCTTTACAATTATAACTTAATTTTGTAGAATTGACTGGATCCTTAATTTCACTTGATGGCTATGAGCACTGTATGTTTTTAAGAAACTTCCTAAAGAATCAACATTGACATGCTTTTAATGGAGTTTTGTTGTATTGAACTTACTATCTTGCCTGGCTGTTTTATGCAGCATGAAGTAAAATAGTTCTAAAACTATTTTATTTTATGTTTATAATGTGTTACATATTACACTGGAAACAGAAAATTTACTGACTTTCCTTGAAATTTCTGAAACTCCATAATTGTAACAAATAGTTGGCGCCTTGCTCTCTTATAAAATTGAACTCACTGATTCTTCCAGCATGTATTTACTGAGTGACTTCTGTGTGTCAGGCACTTGTGATTTAACATGAAGAATATGTTGCTTCACTAATGCAGGAGACAGGCGTTTAATAAAGAAGTAAAATAAAATGAGATGGGTATATTAGTAACTGTGAGGGCAATGACTTTAGTTGCTAAAGCCCTCACAGGGGGGTGTGGTAAGTCATTTTCAGGTTCAAGAAGCAGAATATATAAAAGTTGTTAGGTTCTAGGTTATTGAAGCATGTATTTAATTTTTATCATTTGAATTGGGGAAAAAAATGTAATTTGTATAATATCACATGAAAATCAGGAGAACATTTTCTCCCTGCCTCTCAACAGTGGTGAAAATAGTGTTGAATTAAGAAGAGTTGACTCAGAATTAATAATGGTTTTCTTTGTTTTGTTATTCTGATATTTTGTTATTTATTGTGTTCCATAGACAAATAGTAACAAGTCCCAGATATATAAGACAAAGATAGGGGCATAAACCAAATGCAGCTCTGTCCCTTGATTTTTGTGTCCTGGCAAATTAAGCTGATTGACATTACTTGATTTTAACAGCTGTAAACACCTTTGTCTAATTCTTCGAGTTACAGAGATCCCCAGGTGCACAGTTTAAGAACTACCACTATAGGCAGTAGCAAACCACCAAATGTTTTCAAGCATTGGAATGACACCATCAGAACTGCATTTTAGAAAGATCGCTCTGACAGTGTTGTAATGGGAGGTTCAGAGGAGGGGAGGGGTGTGGAGGCTCGGTGACCCTGGAGCAAGGTGAGATGGCTTTAATTATGTCTGTATTACAGAGAAGACAGGACAAACCTGTGAGATGTTGCAGAGTTGGAATAGAAAAGAATTAGAGATAATTTGTAAGAAAGTAGTCACTGATGATTCTACAGTTTCTAGTTAAAATATGTAATATAAATGCATTTCATGTTAGACCATTCCAGATGGACTAGCTTAGGCCAAGGATAAAGAGGCCCGAGTTCCAGTACCAAACCACCTCTCAATAATTTGATAAGTGTAAAATATTAATAACAACACTTGCTCTTAATAAAGATGTTATTATGGTCAATGAAGGGATGCTGAAGTTCTGTAAAAACTGTAAAACAGTTTAAGCATCACTCTTTATCTTTGTTTCTTGTCTCAAAAGTACTGAATTCCAAATAATAGACTTCAGAGAGTTAATAATGAAATACCTATGCTGACTATGCGATACTGGCCATGTTGTAATATCTGTTTTCCAAATGGCGAATATAATTAATTTGTTTTCTCTGATTTTGTGAAATGTCACTGTAGATATGATTTAATAGGGTATAAAAACACCTAGGAGATAAGTATTTTTGTAATAATTATTATACTACTTCTTTACACTGATGGTAGGGACACAGAATTAGCCTGATTTTAAAGTCCTGTTTTCTTACACAAAGAAAGTCTGTTTGATTGAGAGTCCTTGGACATGCCCGTGTATTACAGGACTGAAGCAATTAAATATGCAAAAGATGGACATCGGCGTCAGAGGAATAAAAGCCTGAAATAACAATTGGTAAAAGCAATGCTGGAGCCAGTTTAGAGAGAATGTCTTTACCTGCCCATCTGTTGGCTCCTTTATGCAAGTTAGAGCCTCATTAAGAAGACGTTCTTATTACCCTCTTGCTTTCTCTCCAATTCCTCTTACTGAAACCATTTGAGAAGATGTTGTGACCTCTTAAAACACAAGGATACCATACCTGATGCTGGGAAGCTTTTGTTTTACCTAACCATATTGGAAATTACCTCTTATTTGCCAACTTGAAAAATTGATAAATATATTACTCAAAGTATTTTCAGATATAACCATTTGGAGGAAAACTCTACTGCAAACGTCTCAGATGTTACACACATTTTCTTTGTTGTATTTGGATCTGTGAATCAAGTGAAGCAGACTTGTACAAACTCCGGAAATTATAATAATAGTAGACAAAGTATGATGTAAATGGAAATGGGAAAGAGACTTTGTCTCAGGGAGAAGAGAGTAGGAGAGCAGGATGTTTAGCAAGGAATCCCCACTCCCCTTCCAGCCCTGTAATCATAATAAGTACACTGCTAGTTGATAAACAAAGTTCTGCATATGTGGCAAAAGGGTGACTGATGGGGGAGGAGAAGAGAAACTTGCCTGAAACACTAAAGACTTCTCACCTAACATTGAACTGAAGGAAGCAAAAACTCCAAATGTTGTGTTCTTAACTGTAAGTCACATTTCCCACCTGTATTAATTGAATGGGAATGATGCAAAATTGAGGCATTTTGTCTATCAGAAATTGAATCATACCAGAATGCTCCTTACTCTACAGAGGTGGAGATGTCTTCTTTGTTATTAGGTTGAACCTTAGGAAATTACCATTTTGAGTAAGTAAAACAGAAGTCAAATATCAGCAAATTCAAATTGTTTGAGTACATTGATTAATTTAAATGTGTAAAATGAATGTACAGTTGGTAATCTAATCTTGCTGTATGGCTCAGTAAAGGTAAAAGTCAAGAATCTAATATGAAAAAAATGTTTTGCTTTGGTCATAAGAAATCTTGGGAACAGTTTATAAAAAGATTATAGCAGAGGAAATTAGTAATTTTTGTGTTAACACATAAAAAATTTTCTCCCTTCAAAAAAATTGCATACTGTAATTACCTTTTCTGAAATAAGCACTTTATTTCAGTGCATTACTTTGCCAAAAACAAAGATAAGCATTAGAAGAGACTAACAAATATCATTTTGCTTTGAATATGACTCCAAAATAGACAATAGCTTTTTCTTTAGTCTGCTTCAGTGCTTCCCAAATTATAAATTAAAGATAGGATTTACTGAGTTGATTTGGGAAAGTTTTATTTAGGGGAAAAATAATGTTTCCTCCTTTTCTTTCAGGTAATTTGGCAGCAGCAGTATTTTTAAGTTGCTGACATTAACTAGCTTTATTGGGGGGAGGTCAGACTTTGAACTTCTTTCTGAGATAATCCATGGGTATGTGAGAAGTTCCTCCGTAAGCTTATTGAATTTTCCTGGTTAAATGGGAACAGGAGATCATTCAACAGAAACATAGCCTTGATACACAATAGAAAGGTAACTGGGATCCATAGAATCTGTCTCTGTTTTATTTGGGATATAATTGTTTTCCTCTACCTTTACAAGCATTATAGGAAAGGTGGAGAGAACTTTTGACACCATATGGAAAGGAATGAGAAACACAGAAAATGGTTAAAACATATAATATATACTTTAGATATATATGTTTCAATTGGATTTAAAATTTTATGTGTGTGAAAATAATGTTTTTATTGGGTATTTCTCAAAGTTCCATTTGGGTTGTATCATTCTTCCTGAAACAACAACAAAAACCAGAATATATGTTTTCAAACAGAATATATAACTGTTTTCAAGTTACTGGATACCAGATATTGAAAGACAGTGGTTCCTGGGGTGCCTGGGTGGCTCAGTCGGTTAAGCGTCCAACTTCGGCTCAGGTCATGATCTCACGTTTCGTGAGTTTGAGCCCTGCATCGGGCTCTGTGCTAACAGCTCAGAGCCTGGAGCCTGTTTCGGATTCTCTGTTTCCTTCTCTCTCTGCCCCTGCTCTGCTCACACTCTGTCTCTGTCTCTCAAAAAGTGAATAAACATTTTAAAAAGAGAAAGACAGTGGTTCCTGAGAGATGGGAAACAAACGAGGCAAGCCTTACAACTGCCTCCATTTATTGCCTTGAAAGAGTTTCTGGGCTGTTCTGCAGTGAGGGGGGGCAAGGGGGGATCCAAGTGGAATACAGAGAGAGGACACAGAGCTGAGAGTCCAGTAAGACCAAGGAAGAGCATCTACCAGCAAAGTATTATGAGCTATTATCATAAATAAAGTTCACCTGTAACAGCCATACCATTTCATTTATATGTTGTCTCTGGCCACCTAAAAATTATAACCAGAAAGTTGAGTAATAATGACCCACAAAGCACTACCTATTTACTGTTTGCTAACTCCTAACTAGAATTTTCTGGATTAAGCCATCAGAGAGAATGGATCTGCACAGAATGTGAACTCTGAACATCTGCAGAGGGTCCTTCTCTAGTATTCTGCACAGTACTGGTGGTTGTAGGAAACCACCAGAAGCCAAGGAAACAACCACCAGAGAGTCCTAGAGCTCACACAGGGTCAGGAATAGTGACTCTAAAAGAGTGATTGCAACTGTGTTCCATATGTTTGAAAAGATAAGCAGAGACATGGGAAATTTTAAAGATTCAAATCAAAGTTCTAGATAAGAAAGCCTACATGTGAAAGTTGTACTGGATAAGATTGAAGATAAATTAGAAATCATGGAAGAAAATACTAGTGAACTTGAAGATAGACCAAGACAAATTGTCCAAAATGAAACACAGTAAAAACAGTATTTTAAACAGTTTCACTGAGCTGTAGGATAACCTGCACTTGAAAGCAGAGTCCCTGAAGGAGGGGTTGTATGACAAGAGAAATAGTCAAAAAATGTCCAGATATGATATAAATTATAAATTCACAGATCTGAGAAGGTCAATAAATCTCAAGCACAAGAATCTTGAAGAAAACCATACCAAAAAGTACATTATAATCAAATTGCTCAAAATCATTTAGAAAGAGAAAAGTCTAAAAGCAGCTGAAGAAAAAAAAAAAGATGTTACATACCTAGACAAAAATGATAAGAATGGCAGATTTAAGTACTGAAAGGAAGCAACTGTTAACCTAGAATTCTGTCCCCCTTCCCCAAAAAAATCCTTCAAAAGGAAGGCAAAATAAACATATTTTTCAGATATACAAAAAATTTAAAAAATGATCAGCCATAGATGTGTTCTGTATGGAATGTTAAAGGAAGTTGCAGAAGAAAAATGATACTAGATGGAAAGGAGTGAAGAACACTGAATATGGTTAAAACACAAAATATGCGGGGTTTTGGGGTAATGATTTCTGTCTCTTTAAAATTTACTGTTAACCCCAAAATAGTATCAATGTATTGTAGTCTTTAAAATACACACACGCATAATGTATTGTAGTCTTTGTGTGTGTGTGTGTGTGTGTGTGTAAATGTATGACAACAGTAGCATTGAGGCCAGGAGTGTGGGAAATGGAGCTATTCTAAGGCTTTTATAGCATATTTGAGTGGTATAATATCACTTGAAAGCAAACTTTGATGTATATAATTAAATTTATATAATGTATATAATGAAATGCATGTGATGTATATAATGAAACCAAAAGCAACCTACACCAAGAAAGAAAATAAAAAGAAACAAAGGAAATAAAAATAGAAAAGCACGATGATGTAACCCTAAAGCATATCAGTACTTATATGAGTTATAAATGGTCTAAATGTTGTAATAAAAAATCAGTTTTTAAAATTGGATAAAAAAATAAGCCCCAACTATATTCTGCTTAGGAGAAACATACTTGATACCCTGAGTTACTACATTAATATCAGACTACATGAAATACTTCATCCAACAAAGTATGATACACATTCTTTTCAAGTGCACAGCAATGACCAGGATAGACCATATTCTGAGCCATTAAACAAGTCTCAATAAATTGAAAAACTTTCAAGTCATACAAAGTATATATTCTCTGATCACAATAGAATTAAATAAGAAATGAATAACAGATCTCTGGAAAATCCAGAAATATTTGGAAACTAAACAACATACTTCAAAATAATACATGGTTCAAAGAGGAAATCAAAAGCGAAATTAGAAATTATTTTAAACTGAATGAAAATTACAACAGAAAAGATCCATATCTTAGAATACTATTCAAGAAAAAAAAAGTGGATTGAAGTGTAAATATATGCAACAAATTGGCTGAATCTCGAGGACATTATGCCAAGTGAGAAAGCCAGTCTCAGAAGTTTGTTTACTACAGATCTTAAAAGCACCAAGAGACAAAAAAGAATTCATTTATATAACATTCTCAAAATGACAGAATTCTAGAAATGAATAACAGATTAGTGTTGACCAGGCCTTAGAGACAAAATAGAAGGGAAGATATTGAACATGACTGTAAAGGGTTAGGTCGATCTTTGTAGTGATGGCATAGTTCTGTATCTTGATTGTAGTAGAGGTCACACAAATTAACACATGGCAGAATTTGATAGAACTCTACACGAACATATACATACCCTTACACAAAATGAGTGTATGTAAAACTGAATATACAAAACTCATGAAATCTGCATAAGGTCTGTGGATTGTACCAATAGCAATTTACTGGTTTTGAAACTAGCTGAAGGCTATACAGAAGACTACTCTATATTATTTTGCAGCTTCTCATGAATCTATAATCATTTCAAAATAAACACTTTAAAGAAAAATAGAAAAAAATGCATGGGGTGGCACTACCTCAGTTTTCAAGAGCAAATTTATAGGACTAAATAATGCCTAATGTTATGAAAGAGAAAGTTCTGAAAGCAATGGCCTCAGCTTCCACATTCAGAAACTAGAAAAAGTAGAGTAAATTGAGGCAAAAGAAAGAACATGATGAAGATCAGAATGGAAATCAGTGAAATAGAAAACAAAAACAGTAGAAGAAATAGAAAATATAGAAAAAAACAGGAAAAATCAATTAAACTATGATGTCATGGGGTGGTTTTCTTCTGCTTGGGGTTTATGAGATTCTTGGATTTGTGAATTTATAGTTTTTGTGAAATTTGAACACTTTTATGGAATTACATGTTCAAATATTTTTTTCTGTCACTTCCCTTCTCTCCTTTTGTGACTCCAGTTATATGTATGTTGACCACCTGATATTTTCCCAGCTTACTAAATTTTTTTCATTTTTAAAAATTCTTTCTTTTTCTCTCTGATTTCATATAGTATTCTACCTCTTTTAAAAAGTTTATTTTGAGAGAGTGTGTACATGCATGCTGGCAGGGGGAAAGGCAGAGAGAGAGTGAGAGAGAATCCCAAGCAGGCTCCACACCACCAGTGCAGAGCCCAACACAGGGCTTGATCTCACAAACCATGAGATCATGACCTGAGCCAAAATGAAGAGTTGGACATTCAACTGACTAAGCTACCCAGGTGCCCCTCTACATATTTAAATACATTAGGTCTTCTACTCGGCCTAATCTGCTGTTAATTTCATTCAACATATTTTTAAAATTTCAGGTATCATATTTTTCATCACTGGCAGTCCCATTTGGATCTTTTTTATATCTTTCATTTCTTTCCTCATCATGTATGTGTTTGAACATATGGAACATTTGTTTTATAATGGCTCTTCTAGAATCTCAGGGTTCTATTTCCTTTTACCACTATGGTGTTTCTTGGAGGTTTTTCTATTGATTGATTGTTCTCCTAGGTCTGGGGTGTGTTTTCTTGCTTCTTTATATCCCTAATGATTTTTGATAAGATGCTGGGCATTTTCAGTTTCATGTTGTTAAGTGGTGGATTGTTCTTTACTCCTAGGATGCATTCATATTACTTGTAATAAATGTGATTCTTTCTATGCCTATTCTTAAGCTTTATTATGGAGGGTTCCAAATTGCCTTTTGCTTAGGCCTAATTTAGTTATTTTAGGAGATAATGAAAATCAAGTCTCTCTTATGTGGCCAGTAGTGGTAATGTATGATCATAATTATTTTTTAAGCTTCAGTTGCTTGAAACCTGTGTATTATCTTAATTATTATCTTGCATTACACCACTTCTGCAGTTTTACTTCTGACTCTTTTTACTTTTTGCCTCTAACATAAACACAAATAAGAAAGATATATGTGAGTGACTATAACACATTGTGATAAGTGCTATGTTGATAGCATGAATTAATTGGTACAAAAGTTCAAAGAAGAAAGAAGTTAGTTATTAGTGGGGCTGGAGAGAAGTGGCTGAGGAGGTTAAATCTCTAGGATTTAGAACTATGTAAGGTGACTGAAGAAAAGTGAGGAGGAAAGGATGACTGGCTTGGGCAATAGCTTATGCCATTCATTGCAACATTAACCGAACTATGTTGTCTAGAGTAGGAAAGAGAATTGGTGATTGCATTGTGGCTTCTGTATTGGTACCTGTGGTAATGTTCAGTAGGCTTTTAGAAATAACCCCAAAACTTCCATATGTGTGTTTACAGGTTGCAGCTCCCTACTGAGTTTTGTTTTGTTTCTTTGTTTTTTTTTTTTTTTTTGTGGGGTTTTTTGGGATGTAATTGGTAATGCAGGTACACTTTCTATGAAATAATCTTATCCCAGCAAGAGTGTAGAAAGAAGCAGTAAGGTTGCATTGTGATTCTCTAGACAGTACGACATGTAAGAAGGTGGTATTCACTCTAAAAATCACTCTAAAAGCTCCAACTGGAACATTACTTTCAAGGAATAGTGTTGCTTTGACAGAAATCTTAGTTTGTTATTATACTAAAGAGAACTAAGTTCTGAGTTTCTTTTGAATAGCTAGGCTCTCTCTTGGTATGTATGGTTTCAAAACATGTTATTGCTTTACTAATCTCTTACACTTCAGTAGCACTTTTATTTTAGTCTTTATATATAATGAAGGAGATAGTACCTGAAAATAGTATTGAGATTTATGTTACATATAAAAGTATAAAAATCACAAGTCAACAGTGTATTTAAGATTAGAATCTAGAGATCTGATTCCCAACAGATTTTGTACTACTGTCCTACCAGCTATAACCATGAAAATAGAAAAAGCAAATATTTTCCCTTGTAATATAAAGTCATACTTTTGACTTCAGAATGAAGTTATTTTAGAATTTTACTATCCTATTGTTTTATTGGTTTTACAATACAGTGGTGATATATTTTGAACATATTGATACAAAAAGGAAAAAAAATCACTGGTCTTATCTCCTATGGTCATTGTCAGTGCCTCGGAAAAGCAATTAAATATGCAGTGCTTTTCTGAGCTGCTCTCTTTTGAATGTGACATCGGATTTAACTTAACATCCTGGATTGCATTGCTGCTGTGGTATGTACCAAGTATGATGGAGGTACTCAACAATATTTCCTTGCATTGTCCATAATAAATATTTGCCCAAGAGTGGGTAGGGTGGAAGGGGAAGAAAGAAATGTTTTTCTCTTGTAGAGGAAACTTGTAATGTAGGACTTATTTAAAGAGTATTTATAGTCTATTGTTGGTCCTTGGGTGTGTCATACTGCTCTATCCAGGTCTGAATATCTGAGGTAGTTAAGAAACCACTTCAGACTGAATTGTATTCGATGATTTCTCTTATTTGTACTTAATTTTATCAACTTGACATGTCCTTCCATAGATAATTTTAGTGAGATGAGTGTTTTTCTTCAAGAGACCTCAAGTTTAATATATATTGACCCCGAATTTAGCCATATATATGTTGTATAACTTGGGGAACACTATGAAATTAAATACCTTTTCTTCAATGTAAAGATGTTGAATAGTTAAAGGAAACTACCATCAACAATCTGCAAACTTGATAAATTATGGATTGAATAGTTTAGATTAGATTACCCTTTTTCCTTCTTCTTTCTCTTTGTGTCTCTGGGAGATATACTTCTTATTGATACCCATATCTTTATGTAGAGCTTCACATTTATGGAATAGTTCCTTGGGTTTTTCTGTCACTGCTGATTTATTGTCGAGATGTTTCAACCAGAAGCCCTGTTTGTTACGATGTAATGACCTATATACTCCATTCTGAAGTGAACCTTAGCATTCCTGTCATTTGCTTGAGCATTTACCATTTGGGGAAAAAAATAGTTTACATGTCAGTCCACCTTCCTGTCTTAATTGTCCTTAAATTTGAAACGAAACAAAAGGAAAGTTTTTTTTTTAAAGGGCTGTTTTGTATTTTTATTTTTTGTTGTTAATTTTTTTAATGTTTATTTATTTTTGAAGAAGAGAGACACAGCATGAGTGGGGAGGGGCAGAGAGAGAGGGAGACACAGAATCCCAAGCAGGTTCCAGGCTCTGAGCTGTCAGCACAGAGCCCAACACGGGGCTTGAAGAACTCACAAGCTGTGAGATCATGACCTGAGCTGAAGTCGGATGCTTAACTGACTGAGCCACCCAGATGCCCCCCTTGTTTTGTATTTTTAAATGTCCTTATTTTACAGAATTGTAAGTGATACTAGTATCTTAATGTTTGTTAGGTTGTTTTATGACTTCCTTTTTTCAGGTACAGGTTAGAGTATACATTCCTTTTCATTGACACTATTACTATTTATTATCAGTGGATTGGTAGATTTGACTAGGATAGGACACTGATTCTGATTGGTTAAAGAAAAATAATTTGTAGATTACAAAGCCTCTAGTCCATGAGTACCTTGGCTTCTGATGTCATTTATACTATCCCACCTGAGTTTAAGGTTCATATATTCAGACCCTGATATCCCTGAATGTTCATTTTGTCAGTTGATTAGTGGGAATATAGGGTGGAGGGTATGGGGATATTTGTTTACTTCTTTTCTTCAAAAAGAAGGAGCTAGAGCAGAATGATCTGTGTCTGCTTACCTGCGATAATGTAATGGGTTGATATTGGCAGGAGCTTGTGGTTTGATGTGCCATCACTTCCATCAGTAAGGTTAATTGCTAACAAATGACTAAATGGGAATTTAGGGGGAATGCTACAGCTGTCTGCTATGTTAGTGGTAACAGGAGTTCTGGCGCCATTTCAGGGTCGCTATTTGTGTCTGTCTATCAGAGTTAGAATACAGTTGTTTCTCTCAGTTTCAGCCTTCTCTATAGAATTTCTGTCAATTGTTTGACTCCATTAAGTGTGGAGAGGAAATAAAAGCTTGAATGACCAATCCACCAGGGGCTATGGATAGACCCTTTCTTTGTCCATACCCAGAGCACTGCATTAGGTCTCATTATCCATTTATAATAAGTGACCTTTGCCCCCTGGGTCATTGAAAAATATCCAGTGTGCTTTTCTGACACATAGGGCACCTTTCTCAGCAGACACATGAAACAATGGGACGTCTGGTAGTCTGGAGGACCAATACACATTTTAGGTTTTAAAATACACAGCCTTGTGCCAAGTCACTTTGGCAATTTTTTTTCTCTTTGCTCATTCATGGTTCATAAATGGGTTAAGGGGATTCTAATGTCTGGAAGATAAGTGTAGTTTTCCTTTTTTTTTCTTGTAATTCAAAAAAAAATTGTTGCCATATTTTTCAGTTTTGTTCTCTAGAAGGGGTTTGCCTTCATCTCTACTCTTGTATTTTCTGATAGAGAAATATAGAGATTTGGATGTAGTGCATGGAGAGAGTTATCATATTTGGAAACTATTTGCCAAATATACCCAGGTGCTCTGGAAGTTATCTGTGACATATTAAAAACCTGTCTTCTAGTCCTCTGCTCTGCCCAAACTGGTAGTGGTTAAATCTCCCAGTTGAAAAGTTTGAGAAAGGATTTGACCCTTTCTTGGTTACTATAGTCCAGATTTCTTCTGTGATATGAACTTGGACCCCGGACCAGAAATCCTTGCACATCTAGTTGTTCTATCTCTGGCTCCTAGTACATAGATAGACCTGGAAAAAGATGGAGATAGCATAGTAATTAGCAGATGAAATATATTTACAAAGCAAAAAAACTGTCACGTCCAGAGCTTCACACCGTGTAAAGTGAAGCTTGACTGCCAGTAACTAACTGTGTGGCCTTAGTACACTGTGTGTGTTAAGTACTGGTGAGTTCTTGCCTGAAGAATGTTGGGGTAGGGAAAATAAAAGATTGAGACTACTTCCTTAGCAATTCATATGCAGAAAATTTTAGAATAGGGGAAAATGTTTATAGAAGTACTTTTTTATTTTTTATTTTTTATTTTTTCAACGTTTACTTATTTTTGGGACAGAGAGAGACAGAGCATGAACGGGGGTGGGGCAGAGAGAGAGGGAGACACAGAATCGGAAACAGGCTCCAGGCTCTGAGCCATCAGCCCAGAGCCTGACGCGGGGCTCGAACTCACGGACCGCGAGATCGTGACCTGGCTGAAGTTGGACGCCCAACCGACTGCGCCACCCAGGCGCCCCTAGAAGTACTTTTTAAGTTTAAGATGCATGCATTTCCTTAGTAAAGCCTTGTTCCTCTCTTAGAAGCCTACTTATTTTGTGTTTAGTGTCACATGTATTGGCTTGCTAACTTTACTAAAAACATATGAGACACACAGGGATTGAGAGAAACCCAGCTGATTACAAGGAATCAGCCACATTGTCCAGTGGAACCCAGGTATCTTTATTCCGGCAAAGTAGTTTTCCTATTAAGTGATGTGCTATGGCATGCTCTCAGATATTGGGATATAGAGGTGTTATCTCCCAAGAATAACCTGTGAGACCCAGTACAGATTTTTCTTTCCAAACCAGTTATAGAAAACCACTTATGGTTGACCGTTGAACAACATGGGTTTGAACTGCATGGGTCTCCTTATACGTGAATTTTTTTATAGCAGTACTGTAAATTTATTTTTTCTTCCTTATTATTTTCTTAATAACATTTTCTTTTTTCTAGCTTACTTTATTGTTTATTGGTATGACTTCCGGTCAATAGTAGGCAATTAGCAGTAAGTTTTGGGAGAGTCAAAAGTTATATGTGGATTTTTGACTGTGGGGAGTTTGGCACCCCTAGCCCCTGCTTTGTTTAAAGGTCAACTGTAGTTGTCAGAACTCTCTCCATGACAAGAATTAATATATTAACCGGATTATAGCACCATTTGACAAATTGCTTACTAAATACATCAAAATTGATTGGACATTCTGTATTTGAATTGACAAATGGCTGCATTAAGAGAAGGAGGGAAATCCATTAATTATAGCTGCTCTCAACCATAGGAAATATAATCACATAAATATGGATTTTGTTAAAACAAAAATCTCTGCTTTATGGTAGTGTTGCTTATGTGTGTATCTACACTTCTTTGCCATTAATAAAAGGGCTGCTCTTACCCACTGTCCTTTAACTGAGACAAAAATAATAATTTCTGCTGTGTTATAGGTCTCAGGCTCTACTGACTGTAAAATAGTTTTTAGTTATTACTCCAAAAAAGTGGAAAATACTGGGCAGCCTCTGTAGTTGAGCCTTTCTGCTCAGTTCTTGATTATATCTCTATTTGTCCATCTTGCATGTGTGTTCTCACTTAAGTCAAAGCTTTACTTTAGCTTTGATGTTGTATAGGCTTTTTATCATCACTGAATTTCTCCTTTTTAGAAAAAAATTTTTCGCATGATCTGTCTTACTAAAGGTAACCATCCAGTGACCGAGGCATAAGGGAGGTGGGTGAATGCCATAGATTGTCTCTTTCCAGTTTGAATCTGTTCTCCTTATTGTTGTCATATGACAGGAGGCATTTTGCCATGTGATTTTGTGGAACTTGGTGGAGAGACAAGAAACACTGAATTGCCTTCATTGCTTTTATACCATTGGTTTCTTTGCCTTTTCTACTATGCTCTCTTTGTATTTTATGACCACATGAAGAACATCAGAATCACTCTTATAGGATGTCAAGTCTGGGTCAGACTGAGATTTATAAGGAGTATTTTGAGGCTAGTGGTTATTCTTGGTTTTTGTTTGTTTGTTTGTTTTCTTCCTCTTGGGCACTTTGCTGCCTTCCAACGCTATATTCCAGGTGCCAGTGGTCCTTCCATGGCTATGTCAGTTGGCTTTTAAGTATAAGACCAATTCAATATTTTCTAACATGAAGTCTTCTAATTCCTCAAGGGTATTATAGAGAATGTAGAGTTGTGGCCCAAAGTACTTTCTTTGTTTCTGTCACTACATGTAAAGCTCCCTTGAATGTCTGTAACTTCCTTGTGTTGTGAACTTCTGGTCAAGGTAATTTTTCTCCATTGTTTGATAGCATTATATGGTAACTCAGATCAGGATACATAGATGTTTATTAAGATGATAAAATGATTACATTAAATTAAGGAGACATGGAACACAGACATCATGGAGACTAAATCAATGAACAGTTGATATTTGAGGATAAACATCTTTTATATGTTTATATGAAAATTTTATTTTAAAATAAAGAACCTATTAGGTAAAGCCATGATGAGTTGAGGCAGTTTATGCTTGAGATTAAGAACTTGGTCTTTGGAGTTTGCAGTTGTAAATTCCATTTCTACTAAATGCTAGTGATTTGGGGCAAATAACCTCTCTGGGCTTTTGAAATGGGAAGTTAATAATACATTATAGATTGTTGTTAGTTAGATTAAATAAGGCTATTCATCCAAAAAGCTTTACACATTATCTTGGATAGAATAAAAACTCACTAGAGATAGCTGTTAGTTGTAGTTGGTATTAATAGAAATAGTATCCTTGTTCTCTCTGGACGTCTTTCTTGCCTGTCTCAATTCGAAGTGCTTTATGACTAAGATACTACCAGATGGCATGGCTAAAGATGCTTTGTTGTTAACAAACAGCAGTGAAGATAAAACATTGGTGCTGAATCATATCTCTTCTGTTCTTAAGTGGTCATCTGGATAAGTGTGGCTCTATCCTAGTATGTGTGCATTTTCAAAGCTATGGAAAGAAGTTTTACTTAGCAATTCTAATTTATTGATGCAAATTGAAAATTTCTCCTAGACTTCTTTGTTTTGAGTATCTTCATTCCCTTAGTAATTTTATAGGGAGTGAGATTTTTCTTGGCATCCACTGCATTCTAAAAGGCTTTACCCTGAAGGTCCTTTGTAATGGTTGCTTTAAGACTCTGAAATTTTTACTTAACAGGTAAGACCCTCAACCTTAAGATTTCTGAAAAGCCAGAAGAACATTTGATTTTCTGCAAGATTATCATTAAAATCACTGTTCACTATTTCCAGTAAGCCTTTCATTTTTTTTTACTTCATGTTCTTTGAAGTTTATTATAAACATGTATTCATATAATATTAATTAGGTGATTTTCAAAAGTTTTTTGGAAAGCAAAGAGAGAAAGAGAAAGAGAAAGGAAGGAGGGAAAAAAGAAGGCAGGAAAATAGAGAAGAGAAGGAAAGAGGAGGAAGGACAAACTATTTCAGTTTGTTATAGAGACTAGACATTAAATGTTACATAGTAAACTAGAGCTAAAGGAACTAACAAATGATTCTCATACATATAGTGCTGTGTGAAAACAACATAGTTCTGAATACTTCGCATATCTCATAGCCAGCCAAGAGAAGAATCAAGATGACTCTGTCAGTCTGCAGATCAAGAAATGTCTTCTCAATTGTTTTCAAACATTCACACAAGTCTTTTAAATATGTTTATTATGGAAATGTTTAAGCATACACAGAAATACAGTGACTAGTATAATGAAACTACCCATTACCCAGCTTCAGCAATTAACAGCGTTGTCCCTGTCTTGTTTCCTCTGTTTTTTAAAATCTTTCTTTTTTAAGATTTTATTTTGAAGTAATCTCTACACCTGACGGGGGGCTCAAACTCACAACCCCGAGACCAAGACTTGCATGCCCTACTAAGCCTGCCAGGTTCCCCCAAATCTTTTTTTTTAATGTATGGCAGATAAAGTATTATGATAAAGCCCACCCACTATTGTATCTTTTCACCTACAAATACTTGAGTGTGTATCTAATGATAAAGTTGAAAGAATCATAACTACTGTGCCATTCATAATAGATAGTTTATACAGTGATGATGATTTGTGGAAGTAACTCTTTCCAGTAGTTTTACACTGTGGAGCAGTAGAGGGGAGAGCAAGCCTTGGAAACTGTTCTTCTTGGAAACATTTGGAAAGAGAGAAAACCCTGTGGTTGTTGTAGGCTAGAATTCTCTGTCTCATTCTTTCCTCCATTTTCTTGGTTCTGTGAATTTTCTGATTTATTTAGAGGTAAAATTTTGAACATGTAGTTTCTCTATTGTGTGGAATACATCATGGATCCTTAATGATTGTTTGGAAAGATTTTTATTATATTCTTAAGCATAGGTTGCAGACATTGACGTCTTCCACGTCTAAAAGCTTTTAACTCTCCATGCCAAAAGAACTTCACCTCTTTTGCTTAGGCAAGAGAAAATCTGTACTTAATTCTTCCTGCTGTATAATGATCTGGACTTTCCTAATATGTAACTAGATAGTAAGTAAATGAAGCATGGAAAAGACTGCGTTAATTCTTTGCAAAAAAAAAAAGATTTTTGTTGTTTTTACATTTACAAATAACTGTCTCTCCTTTATTTTTGTTTGTTGTACTTTATTGTGGGGGCTGGACTAATGACATTAGAGTGTTTGCTCTTCAACTATGCCATTAGAGATGGGACCAAGAACAGTAAGTTTAACTAGCCTGTTGCCTACTTGTACAAATTGGTACATTGATGACTGAATTCAGTTTAATGAGCAAAAACAGTGATTTGTTTTTTCTTTTTACCTTCAAGACATTAGTTCACAATAGTTTCTGCAAATCCTCTACTCATCTTAGTCTCTTTGCAAAGGGTATTCTATTTTAGTGTTCCTTGAATTTAGAATGGAAAATTGATTATTCCTGAGGGAAATGCATCTAGCATACATGGTTACCTGTAAGAATACATTTGCCATTATTGAAGGATTACAGCTCATAATTCTACATAGAATTAGCATTGGCAGACCTGGCTTCCAGCAAACAGTCATTTTCCTCAACAGAAACACATACTACCACATGTCCTTGAGCAGTTGCTAAAAGCTGGTCCTATATTTGATACGTGTGTGTGCAAATAGAGAGATAATGATAAATGGCTATATATGGAGATAAATGGCTATATATGGAGAGATAAATGGCTATATGAGTGTGTATACGCACTTCCACAGTTCCCCCTTAAAGAAAATATCACTAAACCTAAGAAAATAGGGGAGAAAATGCATGACTCATTATGCAATAAGCTCAACTTTTGTTTCATACATTGGTTTCCATCATTCACTGGTATGCAACTGATTTCTATGTTTTCCTTTCTTGGACTTCTTGGATTGACTGCACTTACTGTATCAATTGTAGTGTGCTTGTTCCACAACTTTTTATAAATATCAGTTTTTAAATAGGTACATGGTAAATACAGTTTTAAAGATATCAAGGAATGTTAAATGAAAAATAATCTGTCTCTGTGCCCAGCCATCCTCATCCCCTCCCAGGAGGCAGTTGCTATAACTGATGCCTTGTAATCTACATTTCTGTAAAGGAGAACTTTGATAAGAATGGTTTTGTTGTTATTCAGACTTACACGTCTTGGTAGATTCCGTGACCCATGGTAAGACAAAGTTGTTATCCGTAAGCTCCAAGCAAAGTATTATGTAGTCATAATATGATCCTTTAAAATAGTAAGGGTGGACTTTTAAAGCTATCCTGCTCTTGTTTTAATGTATATATAATGTAGTTGAACTAAGAATTGAGTTGCCATAATACATATTAAATAGGCATTGTGTGCATCATTCCAGGTAAATAAACTCCACCTTGACCTTAGTTGCAGATGTTTTGAAAGGACTGTTGCAGTCTCTTTAGCTCTTAGAAGTATATTAGGTCAGTTTGAAATATTTAGTGGAATACCTGATCTTGCTGATAGCATGAAGCCATGTTTTCTTCTTTCTCTTCATTTTATGATATTTAGGGGTATGGTGAGCAAAACTAAATTGTGAACCCTTTCAGACTACCTCCAGGTCTAACTTGTCCAGATGCTGTATGTCAAATGACGGTTAGGGCAGCAGGAATAACAAATGAAAGCTCCTTAGTTTATGTCTTCTGTGGAAATATTATATGATACTTTGGGGGTAGAGAAAAGGAGACAGAGCAGGGCGAGGAAGAGGTGCATCCAGTGTTGTCAGTTATTCAGTGAAATCTATTATCTCATAGGCAATGAGGATATGTCATTTTTCTAATTATATATTGCCTGTGACTGTTCTTCTGGGAATGTGGAATAAAAGGAAAGTGAAACCAGAGATGTACAATGAGTGACTGTTAGAAAACTTTAATAATTAATTAGAGAACATCTATGGTACCACAGGGTCAGGGTGCAAGGAAAATCATTGATCCGTTTAGTATATAACGTAGGTAAAGCTTGTTCCATTTTATGTATTGTAACACTTCAACTATTGTTGCTCTGGTACAAGAGATGGCCCCTAATAAACAGAATAGCCAGTAATATATAGTGCTATTGCTTAACTCCTCTATGTACGAAACTCAGTGAATTTACTTTTAAATGGAAACATTTATAAATCAGAGAAAAAACTTCTTTCTAGACTTGAGTAGAAATAGAGTTGCCTCCTTAATAAGAGTAAGAATGTTTCCCATTTCTTTTTTTTCAACGTTTTATATATTTTTGGGACAGAGAGAGACAGAGCATGAACGGGGGAGGGGCAGAGAGAGAGGGAGACACAGAATCAGAAACAGGCTCCAGGCTCTGAGCCATCAGCCCAGAGCCTGACGTGGGGCTCGAACTCACGGACCACGAGATCGTGACCTGGCTGAAGTCGGACGCTTAACCGACTGCGCCACCCAGGCGCCCCAATGTTTCCCATTTCTTAATGTATTTAGGTGTGACATTTTTGACCTGAGAGCCTTCTCCCTTCTTTTTTATTTTTTTAAATTTAATGTTTATTTATTTTTGAAAGAGAGGGAAAGACTGAGAGGGGAAGTGGGCAGAGAGAGAGAGAGAGAGAGAGAGAGAGAATCCAAAGCAGGCCCCAGGCTCTGAGCTGTCAGCACAGAGCCTGATATAGGGCCTGAACTCATGAACCTTGAGATCATGACCCTGAGCCAAAGTCAGATGCTTAACCAACTGAGCGACCCAGTGCCCCTAGCCTTCTCCCTTCTTAAAAAAATTATTTTAAAAGACTAGGGTTTAATTTTTGCCAGTTTGATAGTATAAAAGCCTAACTTGTTTAAATTTGCAAGTCTCTGATTGCTACTGTTTACATGTGTTTGTTGGCTGTCGTATTTCCTCTTTTGTGAATTGCTTGTTCACTGGAAAATGCCTTAGACCACTTTGCTTTTAGATTGTCTTTTGAGCCTTTCTTTTTAAAAGGCAAATTTTGATTTCTGTACTAGGAGAGTACATTCCTAAGCAGCATTTCTTCCTCAGATCCCAAGTGCTTTCTGATCAGAAACAGAGTTTGGTAAAGAGCCCTCTCTTATTGTATGGCTGCTATATAAATGCTGTTTTTAATAAGTACCAAAAATATATTGAAGTTTGTCCTTCGGTGAGAGTTTATCACTGTTGGCCTTTGGGTGAACTTTGAGCCAGAGCTGTTTCATTCAAGGCAACATGATGTCATTTAACTCACAAATTTCTCTTTTGCTAGAAAAAGGAATGTTGTTCCCCTAAATAACTGAAAGGACCAAATAATGCCGGCACAACATTATTCACCTCTCAGGTCTCCACTAAAGACTTCAGCATGGTGAAGGTTTTATTGTTTGTGGAGGATGGGGTAGGGGGGTGGGATACGTTAGGGAGTAGGAAACAAGCTGCATTTGGTCTTGAGTCTTTCGAAGAATACTTTATTCCACTGCCCACACGGCTGCTGCTATGACCCAGCTCACACTCCTCCAAAAAAAAACCTTTTGGCTCCACATTCATTTCTTCATTAAAAAAGACTCTCTAAGTTTGTTTCTAAATTTATATATTCAGGTTACAAACACATTTTAGGTTTTTCAACAGGAGCTAAACCAGAGAATTGTATCTCATATAAAAAACTAGATACCATTTAGATTAACATTTTGCCCCTTATTTGAGAAGCAGACCTTCTCTATTCCAATAGCGTTGAGGTTCATTTCAGGGAGTAGAATAGTTTTTTAAAATCTTCTAAAGTTGGGAGTGTGGAGTTCACTGGCAGCAGCACCTGTAGTTGATTAGCTATGTCCTCTGAAGCTTCCAGAGCTCCATCTAAAAGAATTTATTACTGGGAGTTCAAGAAATGTAGGGAACAGTAGAACAAGAACAGAATAGAACCAAATAGATTTTCCTTCATTGGCTTCATACATAATCACTGCTCATTGTTCAGTGTTATGCTTTGTGTTAGTTTATGTAAAAAGGATGCTTATAACCTGTAAGTGGTTGGTCTGTTTACTTTGATATGCATTGCCAAATCTTTTTTCTTTCATTGTTTTAAAAGCACATGGTACTGGGAGCAAATAATTACTCCTTTTATTCCAACATCTTAACAGAATACCTAGACCCTGGGTACTCTGTTGTAAACTCTATAGTTAGGAGATCTGACTTTTTTTTTTTCTGAATATCTAAACCATACCCAATACACTAAGAAAATTAATTACCTGCCCTAATATGTTCAATATATTAATGGTGAAGACTTATCTTCAACCTTCTAATTGGAAGACTGGATATTTTGTAGGTGAATCTAGATTACTGAGATCTAGCTGTTACTTTTAGCATATTTTAGAAAGAATTTGATTCCTTGGAATTGAGGATATACTGTTATTGTTTTGGCAAAAACACCCTGAAATGTCAAGAAGTTTAAATTTCTCCAGGACTAAAACTCATTTTTGGAACCTTGATTCAATCCTGTATACCCTAACCTACAAGTAATAGTCTATATTCATTCTATTACTCAATGTTAACAAGAAGACTTAAGTAAGTGTCTTTAGATGTCTGTTAACACAATGTTTATAACTTTCACTTAGTTATTATTTGAATCGCTTACTACTTTGTATTTATAGTTTAACAGAATCTAAAGCAATACTTTTAACTATCTCTAACCCAGAAATACTGTTTTTTGTATGGATAATTTGTAAAAATTCTGTACTGTTTGATCCTTGTGTTACAGGGCAGAAGACATCTAAAAATTGAAAACCAGAGAACTTATGCAAAGTATTTATATATTTGAGAAGTTATATTATGAATTGACATTTACCACTTTATAATATTGAGAATTTTGTTATGTGGGATTCAGACTTAGGGTTGTTATCAAAGGAGCATTTAATCTTTCTGTTCATAATTTTACTCATGTTGTTCTACTGACTTGGAAGGTTTTTGGGTTTAGATTAACAGGACTAATTTGCAAAGGTCGGCCCTGCAGCAGATTTGTTTTTGCTTTGCATATAAACACATATTAAAATATATAAATATGTACATAGGAACACACACATATGTACACATACACACACCCATATATCACTTAAGACAGCAAAATACACGTCGTGATTTTTTTTTAGCATTTATTTACTCACTAGAAGCATGATCTGCTTTCCTGAGAACACAATATAAACAAAGTCTGGCTCACAGTTACCTCATAATGATCTGCTCATCCTGCTCTTGCTTGTTGATCTATACTTACCACATGCCTGTGTGTAGAGGCAGTACTTTTGAAGTTGTATTCTCTAAAGTAAATTGGTAGTGTATCCTTTTTAGTTAGATGGATAGGTTTGTCTTAAATTATTATTCTAAAGGTAGGGAAGGAACATGGCAGAGGTTTTTATTTCAAAATTCCATAGTCTTTTCCCACCCCAAGTTTATTAATGATCTAAGAACAGTTGGCAAATGCAGAAGATACTAAACATTTTTCTTTATATAGAAGGTGTGTATGTTGGTCCGTTAAACTTAGGCTTGTGAGATACAGAGCTTAATTTTTTTCTATAAAAAAACTGCCTTCCTGTAATTCTCTTTTGTGCCTTCTTTCTAACATATGTGGAAAAAATTGATCTCAGTCAATTATACCCCCTCCAAAATTGCATCTAAATTCTATAGGGCTTTCAGAGTGCAAAGATATGAGATAGGAGAATTGGAGACATTTTATCCTTAGCATGACCACTGGGCTGTTCCAGTTCCCTGCCTGATCGTTGGTTACTGGTTCAGATAGGTCTCTGCAACATTCATCCGTGTTTCTACTTCCAAGCCTTCTAAATACCTGTCAGTTCTCTGGATCTCATCCATATTACTCTTGGACACATACTAAATATTATTCTCACCTGATCCATGGGGAACTTGGAGAGGTTATCATAGACTTGGTTGTGTAGACACACTATGTGCATACCTCCTTTTCTCTTGCACCGTGTGGAATCTCTTGCTACTTCCCCTGAACTCTACTCAAGAATAAAGATATGATTTTTCACAGATGTTTTATCCCTAAAACTCTCGGGATTCTGCCATTTTTTACCCTTCCTTGGGGACTGGACTCTCTTTTTATCCCTTTTATGGCACTCTTGCTCAAATCTCAATCTTTCCTAATAATGGGCTGGTTAGAGAACATGGAAGCTTTACTCTTTTTTTTTTTTATATGAAATTTATTGTCAAATTGGTTTCCATACAACACCCAGTGCTCATCCCAAAAGGTGCCCTCTTTATTATCATACTTAAATTTTTTTTTTTTTGTCCCAGGGTCAACATTTTGAATTCTTTTTTCATTGTGACTTCGTGGGTCATTGCTTCCTTAAGGTAGTGAACGTGACTGTTCTTCTGACCTGGATTAGGGAAAATTTTTTAAACACAAAGAAAAGTGAGAGAAAGGGAAGGATATTTATTTGATGCTGAAAATATCATCCCACCAGACTTGTATTTTATATTGTGAATCTTCTGAATGCTTCAGATCTATTGGAAAACTATTTTTTAGTGAATGTAAGGTAATGGAACACTTCTTACAATCTCTATTTAAGAATTCAGGATTCAGGGTTAATGTTTTATAGATATATATTTGGTATTTTTATCACTTTCTTTGGAAAGTAGAGGACAGTTGGGAGGAGGAAGAAGAGGATTCTTCTTTTTCTTTTTCTTTTTCTTCCTATTTTTTTTTAACTTTTTGCTATGGGAAATGCCAAACATACACAAAATTAGAAAACAGTAGAATAATGATGACTCCATGTACCTATCATCCAGCTTCAACAATGATGAACTCATGACTAATCTTCTTTCATCTACAGTCCTACTCCTTACTCCCTCCCTGACACTGCATTCTTTTAAAGTTTATCCCATTTTGATAATGGATAAATAAATGTCCAACCATTCTGGTGCCATTACTTAGTCCAGAACCCCAAACTCCCTTCACCTAATACTTACTGAGTGCTTATTCTGTGACAAGTACTAGCTTTGACTCAGCATGTAGAGAATGCAACATAAACTCTTGGAAAAATTCTCATCAAATACTAGTTAGTTATAAAAGGGTGCAATTTCTCACTTCGCATTACAACTTTCTTATATCTTTCCATCACATTACCATAGCTTTATCTTTAAAAAACAAAAATCCCTAGGTTTGTCGTCCCTCTCTGCCCCCTTTGTTTTACTGACTCATCTTCCACTCTCAACCTGCCTCCTCACACCCAACCATGCTAGCCTCCTAATAATTACTGAAAATTTTCCTTTATGTTCTCACTTAAAAATTTTTTGTACTTGATATTCTCTTTGTAACACTTTCCTCTCATATATCTGTACGGCCTATTACCTCACCTCCTTAAAATCTTCTTTGCCCTCAACTGCTTTTCAAAGGCTGTCCTAACCTTTAAATATTTGTCCTTAGTTACCTTCTCGACTACTGTTTGTAGAGGGTTTGAAGGATCCACTGCTCTGTTCTGTATTAAGAATTTAATATAAAATTTATTTATTGAAAAGATAATAAATGGTTTAGAAACAACTCAGCCTTTTGCAAACATAAATGTACTTAACAGTTTTGTAGTATACACCAAAATTATTCCCAAGAGGATGCTTAAATATTAATTAGATAATTATTATGATACTCTTTTCTTCATGGTAATCATTTAGAATTGCAAGAAATCAGATGTTATGCTTTGGTGGTCATTGGTATTTTGTGCCAAAGGCCACACGCCTCTCACTAGTAGAACTATGATTTTGAAAAAATAGCAGCTAATCATTTTAGCCACTGCAAATCTTACACTTGAATACTATTTATTTCCCTCTGACTGGTAATTGATGGCTTAGGTACCACTTGTCCTCTGCCACCAAGTTAAGTTAGGTTTTTGTGAGTGTACATCCTTTTACAATCTTGCCCAAGGTTCTTCTACTCGGTCTACTTCATCTGTTATCTGTTTCACTAAGATTTATTTCTTCAAGATACCTTGTTCTGGCAAGAGTGCAGTGAGATTTGTGTTCTCAGTCAGTGCTCCTGAAAGTGTATAACTCCTAATAAGCTTTGAGATATTTAAATATGTTCATATCCTTTTATTTCCTTTTTAGGAATGTAGCCAAGGAATGTATCTCTGGGTGATGGAAATTATGAGATAATTTTCTGTTTGTAATTCTTTTCTTTTTTAATACTCACCTATTTTCCTCCCTCCTTCCCCCCCTACTTTTCCTTTTCTATTTCCCCCAGTACTTCACTGTTTTATTTCTCTCAGTATTAAAATCATACATGGAAGCAGAGAGTATATGAGAAATTACTGTGCCTTCTGCTCAGTTTTGCTGTGAATTTAAAATTATTCCAAAAAATAAAGACTATCTTATAATAAAAATAAGCAAATAAATATTTAAAAAGAAGCGAAGTTTTTATTGGGTTAATATTTGGTTTATAGTAGGAACTCAACAAATGTTTGTTAAATAATTTTATCACTTTGACTAAGCAAAGGTTCTTCTTTGTGTGAGAAAGTAGGCTTTTTGTGTTTTCAGCCTATATTCCACCACTGAAGAACTGGGGAAACTAATGAAGTGCCCAAGGAAATGAAATATTTCTTTGGATAAATGAAATGTTTCAGGAACTGAAAATGTTTTTAAATTAAAAATGCATATTTATGCCTTGTAATTTATATGTAACTATTAAATAGACTCTTAAAGAATCTTGGCATTTGTTTCAAAAATTCCTTCACAAATTATAGGAACTGCATCAAGTTAATTTCTTTGTTAATTGGAGGTGATTGAAATGTCCTAAATCCTGAAGGCTATGAAATACACTGGTGCATGTGTAGTGGATTTGTCACTGCTCCTTAACGTACTTGCGCTGTTAAGATGTAGTTGGTTGTTTATTTCTTTTACACCGATATATGTCGTGATGAAATTTGTATAGATATTTTTTAAAGTATACTCTTAATTGGAGATCTTTCTTAGTCCTAAAAAATTCAGTCTTTCTTGTTCATTAATTATTTAAATTGCCTTTGTGCATTTAATGTTGTATTTTATCTTAAAAATTAACACAATATCCAGGATGGTCGTGCCCACATTAATTTTTCCACTGCACGGGTTAAAGTTGTTAAAATATGTTTTCTTTCTCATACAGTGGTTCCCCCTGGAAGTCCTGGGCCCATTACTCGGCATGGGTCCTATGACAGTTTAGCTTCTGACCATAGTGGACAGGAAGATGAAGAATGGCTTTCTCAGGTAAAACTGTAAAATGTTTGGCCTACTAAAGTGAAAGAGAACAGAAATCCATTGTCTGTTTTTATTACTGAATTCTAAGAACTGAAAAATTATTTTCCTTAGAGGAAAATAGGCAGAATTTGGAACTCTTTGTAGGATCACCAAGAATTAATCAGTTGTCTTTCCATATTAAGAATTTCTTATAGGGGGCTCCTGGGTGACTGTTAGTTGAGCATCCAACTTCAGCTCAGGTCATGATCTCTCAGATTGTGAGTTCGAGCCCTCCATTGGGCTCCGTGCTGACAGCTCAGAGCCTGCAGCTTACTTCGGATTCTGTGTCTCCCTCTCTCTCTGCGGCTCCCCCACTCGCACTCTGTCTCACTCTCACTCACTCTCAAAAATAAATAAATAAACATTTAAAAAATTTTCAAATAAAAAAATAATTTCTTATAAGTACTGCTGCAGGGATGTATATCCATATATTTTATATGTATTAGATACATATGTGTATGTGTACATTAGCCCTCTGTATAAAATAGGCATTTCTTTCAAACAATCCATGTATATCTCTTAGAACCTTGGATTTTAGATGGACTATTTGGGTTAAAATAAGAATTGGCCTTGTTGAAAGTGCAACCATTCAACAATCTGTGGGATTTGTTTTGTGGAGCCAACATTTTCTGAAGATTGGGCCCATACTTTGATTAGAAAAGTTCAGCATTCTAATCTGCACATGTCCTGATTGTGCCCAGCTGGGTTTCTTTTCCTCAGCTCATGTACTACTGCTTCCAGTGGTCTCCAAAGCAGTCCTGTGACAGCTTCAGCTGACCCTTTCTCCCTTTGCCAGGTGAAGCTGTCTTCATCTCAAGGGCTTTGAAATAAAAGATACTTGGGCAGATTTCAAAATGATGAGATTACAAATGACTTCATTACAAATGCTGTTATGTCTGCCTCAAGTCTGACATCATTTGGTGAAGTTAATGACCTGTCTCAGATTACCAATCCAGAGGCTTTTCATCAGACAGGTGCCTCAGTGGAGGCCCATGCAGTTTCACTGCTTTCTCAGGGAGGGTAGTGCCAAAAAACAAAAGGGAATCTGGAAGTTGGAGAATCAAACTGTTTCTAGGTAACATACATTTCATTACACCTAAAGTACTCACAGGAAGCTCCTTGGATAAAGGGTTGATACTTCAGCTCCTGGCATATGGAGATGCCTCCTTCCTTGAGGAGATACCACAATGAAGTAAAAAAACCTAAAATGCTGGCAAAGAACCCACTGTCCTTCACTTCAACTTTTCAATCAGAAAAAGGGGTAATGTGTGCTGTCAGTGTGAAAGTATATACAATATGTTTGTACTGCACACAACAGGAGAGTGAATAGGAACATCTGGCCATCGCCTCAGTGAAATTGCATAGGCATCTGTTTACCTCTCGGCTCTGTGACACGGATGGTTTTGAGCTTAAAATACACAGAATGCTTTATCTGTGGCCTAATTTGTGTTGTGGAATACAACTACTTGAATCAGAAATCACTGTCCTAAATCTGAGTAGTTTTCGCCCTGTGATTAGTGGGAATGTGAATATTGTTCCAAGACCATGATGCTTTTGCCCTTTAGGACTTAACAAACCCAGAGCTGCACTCTGAACCTTTTCAATTTATGTTTTGTTAAGAATTAATCACCGCAATCAGAGAAATGTGATTAAATATAAATGAACTCAGGGCAAAAATACGGCATGTGGAAGTCAATTCTATGAAGTGTATATACAGACATGGATGTAGCAATTAAAGACATTGAGAAGTAGTTTTTCACCAAATGTTTGCATATTTAGTGTCTTAGTCAAGTTGCTCATGTATAAAATCATTTGATATGTTTATTTTCAGGTTTTATCTTCTACTCTATGCATTATCTTTAAAGTCTTTATTATAATATTGGCACCATTCCCTATCCCCTCCATAGAGCATGAAACTTGTAAACATTTTAGTGTTACTGTTTTGCCACACTTATCGGTAGTGGAGGAAACATTCTAATTGAATAACAGTATTTTGAAGACAAATCTAGTCTGAGAGAAAGTATATAATACTCTTTTCATTTATTTAAAAGTTGATTTAGGGGAATTTTGAGGGCAGTATAGTAAATATTATAATATTTAATTGTAGAAAGAAACTGGCTTTGGGTGTTGAAAATTATTTCAGACCTTTTCTTTTCCTTGGATAGTTCAAGAACAACTTCAAGTTTGTCATGAGCTTGATCCTCAGTGAAGGAATTACTTTTAATCTGTGGATTGATAGGTGTAGTATTCAGTGCATGGCCACAAAGTGGTAAGTACTGTCTAGAATGAATAAAAAAGGTACTTCCTAGGGAGTTGATGCTAGTTATATGAGGCAGGCAACTGGTCCTTTTACTCTCACGTGGCTTTGTGTTCTGTATGTGGGGGAGCATGTGTGTGTGTGTGGATTCACACCTATATAAATACACACACACACACACACAATGAATTTTTCGTTTATTGTGGTAAAAATCAGTACAGGGAGGTAGTGAATGTTTATATAGGCTGTGATTACCATTGCCTTCTGATTGTGGATGCCCCTTACCTCTCCCACTTGGTTAAGATGGGCTTCTCTTAGAGGGTGTTCAGAGACAAGATGGAGGGAATCATGAAAGGCTCTTTGAAGGAGGTCATAATACATTTAAATCATGATTTATAATCTGTTCCAGGTAGAAATTGTAACGCACACTGGACCCCACAGACGTCTGTGGATGGGTCCACAGTTCCAGTTCAAAACCATCCACCCCTCAGGCCAAACCACAGTCATATCATCTAGTTCATCTGTGTTGCAGTCTCATGGTCCAAGTGATACTCCACAGCCCCTTTTGGATTTTGATACAGATGATCTTGATCTCAACAGTCTCAGGTAAGAAATAAGAACTGGGGAGTGATTTAAGTAGATTAATATATTCATTTGTAATGAGCATCTTAGGTTATATTTACCTAATTTACTGTGTCCTTTTGGCACACTACTAATGGTGCAAAATACATGCACTGTAGCTTGTGATTCATTATTATTGGTGGAGAATCTTATGTGGGTTCTCCTCACATTCAGTAAGTATTTGTATTTCAGATTGTGTTTTCCTAAACCTAATATTCAGTGCACTAAAAAAAAAATCTCAGGGGCTCATGGGTGGCTCAGTTGGTTAAGCATCTGGCTTCAGCTCAGGTCATGATTTTGGGGTCCATGAGTGTGAGCCCCATGTTGAGCTCTGCGCTGATGGCTCAAAGCCTGGAGCCTGCTTCGTATTCTGTGTCTCCCTCCCTCTGTGTCCCTCCCCCTTGTGCTCTGTCTCTCTCTCAAAATAATAAATCAACATTAAAATAATAATAATAAAATCTCATGCTGCTTTCCTCCTATTTCTAACTGCTTAAAGTCTGAGAGTACCCTCCTTTCCTGATCTTACTGACGCTTCTTCATCTTTCAACCAACCTTCAATCCAAATCCTGCTTATTCCCTCTTTTAGGCTTTAAAAAGTTTTTGGATGAGAAAGAATTGATATAAATTCACTTATAGTTGATTGTATCTATATATTCCTCATAGGTATTCTCTGACCCTCACTTGTAAGAGTCATAGTACAAAGTTTACAAGTATGCTTTTTATTATTAAAGATCTTTTTTTTTAATGCAATGGAGAACTTTTTGACTTTTTTAGGTCTCAGGTTTGCTAACCAATTTAATTTGTTACACCCAGACTTGACACATTAGGATATAACACATTAGGATATAACACATTAGGATATGACACATTAGGATATAACACATTAGGATATGACACATTAGGATATAACAATGAAGGGCTTAGTCTAATGTAATCTCCCTTTCCTTGTCTTCTCTTATAAAAAGTTCTGTAATGTATCTTATTTAAGTCTAAAATAGACACTTTTCTTGAATCTCTTTAAAAATTATGGAAAAATATGTCCCAATCATATGTTGGAAATATATTTTTATATATCTCTTTGTCAATATCATTTCTAACAATGCAAAAGGTGTTGCAGAGATAGATTAGTCCCAAATGTTTCTTCCTTAAGAGTGATTCATGGGGGGCACCTGGCTGGCTCAGTTGGTAGAGTATGCGACACTTGATATCAGGGTTGTGAGTTCAAGCCCCACATTGAGTGTAGAGCTAACTTAAAAAAAAAAAAAACAAAAAAGAGTTGGGCACCTGGGTGGCTCAGTCGGTGAAGTGTCTGACTTCAGCTCAGGTTATGATCTTACGGTTCATGGGTTTTAGCCCCACATTGGGCTCTGTGCTGACAGATCAGAGCCTGGAGACTGCTTCAGATTCCTTGTCTCCCTCTCTCTCTGTCTCTCTCTCTGCCTCTCTCTCTCTCTGTCTCTCTCTCTGTCTGTCTCTCTCTCTGTCTCTCTCTCTCTCTCTCTCTCTCTCTCTCAAAAATAAATAAACATTTAAAAGATTTAAAAAAAAGAGTAATTCATATAATGGAACATGCCTCCTGTAATACCTTTTTCAGTGTTTTAATTTTTTGTTTGCTTTGTACTTTATTTCTTTCCTCTATACATTTTTTTTTAACCTAGCAGATCTTCAGCTTTTCAGAAGTGGGACTTTTCCCCCAAGATGTTAGGCAATAGTGGCAGTACTGAGTGTTAACGCCAGTTTTCACCGGTACCAACTATTAAATGTGATCTGGTTTAGATAGCCAGTCCATTTTCAGGAAGTCATCAGTCCTCAACTTAATGATTTAGTGTGTAGTTATTCATGTTTCTAAGTCACTCATGTACTTTAATGTTAATAATAAAGCATGTAAACTACGCTACGACCTAGCAGTTGCACTACTAGGTATTTATCCAAGGGGTACAGGTGTGCTGTTTCGAAGGGGCACATGCACCCCAAATGTTTACAGCAGCACTATCAACAATAGCCAAAGTATGGAAAGAGCCCAAATGTCCATCGATGGATGAGTGGATAAAGAAGATGTGGTACACACACACACACACACACACACACACCGTGGAGTATTACTCGGCAATCAAAAAGAATGAAATCTTGCCATTTGCAACTATGCGGATGGAACTGGAGGGTATTATGCTAAGTGAAATTAGTCAGTCAGAGGAAGACAAGTATCACATGACTTCACTCATATGAGGACTTTAAGAGACAAAACAGATGAACACAGGGAAGGGAAACAAAAATAGTATAAAAACAGGGAGGGTGACAAAACAGAAGAGACTCATAAATATGGAGAACAAACTGAGGGTTATGGGAGGGGGGATGGGCTAAATGAATAAGGGGCACTAAGGAATCTACTCCTGAAATCATTGTTGCACTATATGCTAACTAATTTGGATATAAATTTAAAAATAATAATAATAATAATAATAATAAGCATTTAAAATAGATGACTCATAAAACTATATATATTCTCTTTATTGAACTATTCACAAGTTCTTTTTTTTTTTCTGATGACTGTCACCTGGTGCTGTAATAAACCCCTGTCCCTTTTCTTTGGAGGACATCTCTAGCTTTCCTATATAGACAGCTCTGTTCCTCTGCTTTGTGACCTCCAGCTTGCTTAATTACTCTTTACCTCAGACAGAGCCCTTCATCTAAGAGCTCTCTAACTTGCTTCTTCAGACAAAGCTACTTTTCTGAACTCCTTCTAGAATTTTCCCTAGGGGCTTTCCTTTTTCTTATAATGAGCATATAGACTCTTGGTTAAAACCTTAACTTCCATTAGAACACAGTTTTGATGGGAAATTCAGATTTGACTTACATCATTTCAGTTGCAAGTGGACTGTTTAGTACCATTTCCTGCCCAGAATCCAGCTAGAAATGCAACTATTTACATTCTCCTCATTCCTGTTTACTATTGCTCTTAGTGCCTCACCTCTATTTCTTCTACGTTTCTTTAGTCTTATGTACAATGACACCATGGCTGTTAGCCTTATTTTGTCCTTTGAATTGTAAAAACTTATTTAGATGTTTTTGATACAGCCTAACCCTTTAACATCTGGTACCCTGTCCTGCACTCCATAAGGTATCACCAAGAATTACGTGGTGCTCTGATAGTCTGCCTCTCTAGATCCTGATCTAAATGGGGAACAGGCAGGTGTTGAGTTGACTGTCATATTCATAAGGACATCAGGGATGGCTTAAACTCATGGCAGCTCCTGACTTGGGGGAGGGATTTAAACTGTAAAAAAGGTGAATGAAATATTTATTCAGAGACCTAAGAAATAGATCACATAAAGAAGCTGAGATACAAAGTCTAGTTTTCTACTCAAGAATAGCTCCTTTTCCTTTATTATTTTATTTTTTCATCTGCTTAATTAACACATCCATCAGCTCACTTATTTAGTGTGTGTGTGTATATATAATATGCATATTATATATATATATAGGCACTATATATATATATAGTGATTTTTTTTGAGGACCTCTAAGTTCTCCTCTTTTAGCAGATTTCATTCATGTAACACCATGTTATCAAGTATAGTCACCATGTTATACATTAGGTCCTCAGACCTTATTCATGTTATTTTATTTTAAGTGATACATAGGGGTACCTGGGTGGTGCAGTCGGTTAAGCGTCCGACTTCAGCCAGGTCACGATCTCGCGGTCCGTGAGTTCGAGCCCCGCGTCGGGCTCTGGGCTGACAGCTCAGAGCCTGGAGCCTGTTTCCGATTCTGTGTCTCCCTCTCTCTCTGCCCCTCCCCCGTTCATGCTCTGTCTCTCTCTGTCCCAAAAATAAATAAACGTTGAAAAAAAAATAATTAAGTGATACATAATTCACATAACATAAAATTCGCTGCATAATTCAGTGGTTTTTAGTATATTCACTATTTTAAGCAATATCCCCACTATCTAATTCCAGGACATTTCCATCACCTCTACCAGTTTGTTTTTATTTTTGTCATTTTTATTATGGAAAAATTTCAAACATATATAACCATATTAAAAGTTAAAGAAAATAATAGAATAAGTCCCCATGTATCTGTTGCCAACTTCAACACATCAATTCGTGACCAGCCTTGTTTCATCTATAACCCCATGTACACCCCACCCATAACTCTGGATTTTTCAGACACCCCGATATAGATTGAATTAATAATGGGAAATTTATTAGCCCACTTAAACTATTTAGACCAGGAGGGGGCTTTACTTTGGATAAATTGATCATATCTGTCTAGCTTCTTTTCTCTTAAGAACCAGGAAACATCTTTTCCAGACACCAGCTCCTCTTCTCCCACTGGCCCAAATTTGCTTAGGCCTGCCCATCATGGAGTTGACTAATCTCTGCCATGAGATGATGAGATTACCATGACTGGTTTAGCAAAATCAGCTGGGGTAGAACGAATGCTGGGTGGTACATGTTGTCCACAATAGCAGTGACCAGTATTTGTATATCAATATTTCTAGCTTCCATCTTCCAATGCTGAATCAAATGCATTGTCCTTCACCTGTCTCCCATTTCTTTTACTCACACAACAAATACACGTAAGTTTAAACTGAGCTTTCAATAACTACTCTTTTTCTGAAGTCTGTACTTGGTATTTTAGGCTTCTATAACCTGTCCATGGCGCTTATCAACCGCTTCTCTTCCACCAGTATCCACTATGAACTCTATGCTTCTGCCAAATCATGCTCCTCAAGATGCCCTGCATTTGCCATGCTTAGTCATCAATCCAACGCTCTTCTTGTTCCAGTTCTGTGCTTAAAGAGCACTTCTTGCTCCTCTGCATATGCACACATCCTGTTACTGTATTCACATCCAATTCCTGTTACAGCTCCACAAGATCTATCTGCTGTGGACCATGTATTCATTCCCCCGTTTTCTCATTCTGAGCTTTTATTACCTATTGCACTCATTTTCACACTTTTCTTTTGCATCAGCCAGGAATGTGCACCTGCTATACCATATATCCACGTGTACACCTTACATTTCATGTTTCGTTTCTGCCTGTTCCTAAAATAATACTGATGGCATGATTAATATTCACCAAATACTCATTGAATGAATGAATTTGCCAAAAATGCATGTTTGTATTGCTATGACAAGTTTTTATTCCTCTATGTTGCCTAGGCTCTCAGATCTTCTAGTCATACAGGTATTTTTATGTTAATAGTATTAATCTAAGACAGCTGGAAATAGACTCTGTATTTGTAGATTTATCATTCCTAAGCAACTTGAAATTATATGTAGTAAATTTCAGTTTTGATGAAACTCTAATTGATTCTCACATGCTAATTGGTAATTTTATGGAGGTAACTCAGATGATAGTGATCCTAGCTAAGCCTCTGGCCCACACATTTGAACACAGCTTTGTTTTCCTCCGCTTCTTGTCATATATAAAGTAACCTTCATTAAGGATCATAAGGGAGTTGCTCAAAATTTTATATCTAGTATATGCTGCGTTTTATGGCCTGTGTTACTAGTTATGGTGCTATTCTTGAATTTTAAGAGTGTTATAACTCTCATATCTGTCCTTTGGAAATGTCAAAGGTTTTGGTATAAAGTATTTTGTTTCCTTTCCCATTATATTAAATTTATCCTTTTGAATTAATGTCAATTTTTTGATCCCTTACTTAAAATCTATTGAATAACTTACAAAGAAAAGAAGGGGCCCGGAGTGTAGGGAATATTTGCAGTCCTTCAGCTTTGTGCAAGAATTAGGAACTACAGTTCCCCCGTTTGTCTAGTTTTAGAATGAATGGTTCTTTAATGGATTGGCCTATTCCAGCATTCCTGATTTAAGGTCTGTTGTAGCATGCGACAGTTTTGATGCCAGTAACATATGTGAATTAAATTAAATTGCATTGCAGGATCCAGCCGGTCCGCTCTGACCCAGTCAGCATGCCAGGGTCATCCCGTCCAGTCTCTGATCGAAGGGGAATTTCCACCGTGATTGATGCTGCCTCAGGTAGAAAACCACCTCTAAAATGTGTGCTGGAGAGTTCTGTGCATTTTAAATTTCTTTTCCTGCACAATGTAGAGAATGGTATTTTTTTTTTTGCCTTCCTCTTCTTCTTCTTTTTTTGTTTTGTTTTGTTTTGTTTTGGGATATGTGTGCATGTGTGTATGTGTGTATCTGTTAAACCAATACTGTGCCTACATTTGTTGCTAAACAATGCCATGCATTTAAGTATTGTTAAGTTTCGTGAATGATGCTGTGGGGTTGGCACTTGATTAAATGTAATGAACACGGTATTGAAGGCTACAGGGTTGATCACTGTTTTGCCTTTGATCTCTCAAATGTGGAGAAGCAACCTTGACAGAGAACGTAAATACAATATATGGATTCAATTTACTCAACCTGTTGAGTATCAAAGTGCTCGATCTGTGGAAGTAGAGTCCAAGTGCTGTAACTTAAATGGTTTTATTATTGAAAGCATAAAGTTTAGAAATTCATTAACTTAACTTTAGTCTATCTATCACAGTTATTAACCACCTATCCTTGGAACCAAGCCATGGCTATGTATCATTAGTATCTGGAAGTAGGTCTTTGCCTCTGTAGGTGATAGTTGCTGCATTAGTATTGTAAAACTGTGTTCTGCCAGGTCTGCCAAGTAATAGAACTGTTTATAATAATACATTTTTCATCTCTGAATGCATTGATAAAGAAAATAAGGACAGTGATGCTTTATATTATGGTGCAGCTGCAGAGCATCTGAAGCTAGCGTACAGCAGGGTTTCATCAAGAAAAAGTCTCTCCTGAGTGGAATTATTAAATACTCGGCATTAGTCAAACAGTTGAGTCAGACAGGATTTTAATCTATAGCAATTTCAAAATCCCCAGAGACTGCTGATTTGATTGAGGCTTAAACTGTGAAAGAAAATGGAAACAAACACAAAACTGATTTGTGAAGGTCACTTTTTAAAGACCAAAGCTTCTGTTTCTGATTCTGTGTCTGGATGTATTTTGAAGTTTGAAAGCTAAATGGTTTTGTACTTAGCTTTCTGATTTTTTTTCTCTCAGTGGATCGGACCTTGTGTCTGATTGAGCTGTCCGCATCCAGGGCTGTGCCTTCGTTTGTAGTGTAGACTCTTGCTTGAGAGGGCTCATACTTGTCCTTCTGCTTTCGCTTGGCAACCATGCTTGTCCCCTGGAAACAAGCACAGAAATGTGTGAAGTCTCTAGCCTTCCTTCCCTGCATTGAATGAAATACTGAGATAGGTGTCTCAAACAATAAATCTTTTTGATAGTTTCGATCTGAGAGTGCTAAGAGATCTTGCTCATCTGGAATTATCATTTAAAAATTGTGAATCCTGGAAGTGATGTATTGTAACCTAAAGTATTTTATTCAAGATTACAGTAGTAGCCTTTGTTGTAGGGGTTTAACATTCTTGAACTGCCATATTATTAATGTTTTAGAGTCAGGTGACTCCCAGTCAAGTAAAACACACATCACTAAAGCAGTTGTTGTGCATTATTAAAAGTTGCCATATTCAGCGCTTTACTCTGAGGTAATGATACTCCACATTTATCATATAGCAGTATATCAATTTTAGCTCTTTGTAAAGATATCCTCATGCCACAGAGAGGAATATCAGTGCACTATTGGCAACCATAGTTTGATTTAAATCTGCTGCAAGAAGAGTTTTTAAAATGATGTTTAAAAAAGGAAACATCTTTGCCCTTGATTCACTCATATTTCCATCAGAGACACATTGTAGGAGATTCTAGGGTATTGTTCTACAGCTCTGAGCCTCTGCCTGAAAGTGATAATCTTTTTGAGTAGAGAAAGAGCTTCTTGGTGACTAAGCTCTGTTGTTATTTTTCTAAGCCTGTTTTCATTCCAGAAAGCCATAGTTCCTTTCTGAGACAGAGCAATGAAATGTGTGTGCTGCTTTCTGTAACTTGGAGCTAAAGAAACCCTATAGATGAGGAGTCGGACTATTATGAATAATTCTCTGCCTCTCAAATGGTTTGGATCCCTATTGTTCAACGTATTTTTTAAGTGAGTGAAAATAATATCTTGTTGGGGAAACTTAATCTACTTTATCCAGTAGGACCGGTGTTGTAACAGACTTACTTTTCTACTGATATTTAGGGAAGTTAGAGACTAAATGGTTCGGGTTCCTTATAAAAAGAAGCTCATGGGAAAATTCCGTTTTAGATTTTTCTGTTAAAAAGAGTCTAATAAATTTGTATAACTGCTCCTGAACCAGGAAGTACTTCTCTGATTATGACCATTGGAGTCAGCTGCATATTATGAAGATGCTTATCTGGAGTTCTGATTGCCTTTGCTTAGAGATAAGACCACTGTGGTGCCTCCTCTGAATGGTCTTCATGGCTTTGTCTTAACCTTCAAGCAATTTATACAATTAAATGTATTGTCTTTTTAATTGTTCTTGTGGCACATTTTATAACTATCCTTCTATTTTAGTGACAGCAATTGCTCTGTCTAAACTAGTGGTGCAGTAATTATTTTTCGTATGATTACTTTTCAGAGGCATTTAATGAAATGAAATTTAATGTGTTATGATTAATTTTTGACAGTTGTAACAATTTTCAAAATGAAAATGTTTTATTTATACTTTATTTATTTATTTATAGCATGTTATGTTTTAGAGCTCTATCTATTTATCTGGCAATGTTATTCTGTTCAAACTAAAAGAGATCAGCAGAGCATTATACCACTTTTGCTAAGAAATTTTGTTTTTATGATTTCTTGATCATCTAGTATATCTGTGCTTCACTCCTTCACATCAAAATACGTTTCCCAAAATATGTATGTTTTGCTTATTAACTTCAGTGATTGAGGCATGGCATAAATTCTATGCCTTTAGATACCTACGAACCAGCTTCTTACTGTCTCTATATAAATATGTGTATTTAGACTGGCAGAACTATAACTGCTTTATAAGTAGATGTCACTCCCACAGCATGTTTCATCTGAACTTTGGTGAGTCAAAATGTACTATCCTAGCTAAATTTTGAGTTTAGATAATTATGAGATGTTCCCTTCTTGACCAAGAAGAAGACCATTCTGGAAAGATACTTTATAGGATTTTACCCTTATACACACAGGCTACGTAGGACAAATGAGATTTGAAGGAACTACTCCATTTTTCATTAACATCAGTGTCTCCAAATCATAGATAATATTTCTAGATGAAGTACTTTTTTTCTCTGTACATTTCCTTTTGGTCAGCTATCTAAGAATTTCTTTTCATTGTTTGTTTTTTTTATAACCTGTGTCCTTCTTTTGATAAAGATATAGGACCTCTGAAGGAAAAGTAGAAATATAGCTGCCAATATCCTATTCAAACTTTGTTTCTCATTCCCAGACCTGTAGGCTATACCTGTTGAGTAACTTAATAATAGCTCTAAAGTTGCTTTTGAGCCCTCCAGGCAGAAAGCCTAGAAAGATCTGGTTCATCCTAAGTTTGCTTCTCCTCATTTGTGGTTTTACTATGGAAATTGATGTTTACCAAGAAAGAACTCAAAGCAACTGAGATTTAAAGACAGACTCATGCCTGGTTCATATGAAGAGCAGGCCTCTTTGTCAAACTCTACTAGAGTAAACATTTTAATAGAGAAAATGTTATTGGAAGTGGTAGGAGCAGTATTTATGTACATTCCTGAGGAAGATGACAGTAGAAGGAAAATTGTGACAGTTAAGCAAAATGAGTTTTTATCCTGTAGAGTAGGCTTTGATAAATAAGGTATTAGTGTTATGTCAAGTATTTCTACAAATAAGGACAAAGTTCCAGACTTAGTATTTGATGTTCTTGACTTAAGAGGAATATTATTTTTGTTGTACAGTTGAAGTAATCTAAATAATTTCCAAGAGATTTGTTAATTCAGGAGATACTTTTTCGACACCCATTTTTTCCCATTAGCAAAGTAATTTGTGTACTGAAGAAAATGATATGCTTAAAACCCAAACTGACTTGATTTGGTGGATTTTGTAATAATTTTTTTGGGCCTGCTCTGACTGATTTTGTAACGATCATTTGTGCCTGCTTTGTGTATTTGGCATTTGATGCATCAGGCGTTTTTTTTTTTTTTTTAAAAGGTACTTACTAGAGAAGTATGATTGGGTAGGCAGCAAGGAGATTATTTAAGTCAAACCTCTGCTGGAAGGAAGGACGTTCACTTGGGGCATGCTTTTATTTTACAGAGATTTTTCTGATATGCTGGGGGAAGAATATTCCTAGGGATTATATTTCATTGTATCTACAGTTGCCATTCCAATCTGAGGCAGACAAGCTTAGTCACTGTGTCTTACTGCTATCAGAGACACAAGAGATGCTGGTGGTAAGAAGCAAAGAGATTTGTAAGAAACACCATTAGTCTTCCAATGGTGAGGCAACTTAGTGCCGTGATTTTAAAAACTAGAACTGAATGATGAAAGCCATGACATTATAATCCTGGTTTTGAACATTTGTTGAAACTTTCAACAAGTGATGTTTCCTACTTATCTAGTCTTCTCTGCGTCTGTAAAAAGAGTTGAAGGTCCCCCCCACACACAAAAAATTGTTTTTCTTTTTTTGGCAGGGACATGTTCATTATTTCCTAAAATAATTCTCAGATATAAAGTTCTTTAGAAATACTGATATATTTCTTTGAATACATGATGTGGCTTTCATTTAATGGACTTCCATATATTCTTTGTGATTATAAGGTGACGAAAACCCCAGGCATACTTGTACCTTGAGTATTCAAAGCCTATGTGGGATCAGTAAGAGGATTATGGATGAGGATGAAATTAAAAGAAGGCTTAGTCGTGAACTGTGAACAGTCCCTCAGAGAGGAAAAAGGAGGTCAGCAATTTTACTTTGACACTATTTATGCTTGAGACAGTTAGCAAATATTTGAATTCAGATATTAAGACTGGCTTTTTTATTAGAAAAGAGGAAGTTTATGCTTTGTTTCAACTCTAATGAACACCTACTTGTCTGTATAGAATCAAAAATAGGTGTTAGAGATTAAGAGCATAGGGAAAAGACCTGATTTTGCCCATGAGGAAGGTGATCAGCCACATCTCTCTCCTTCTGACTTAAATATTCCTCTCATTCTTCTTTCTAATATTTATAGGATGTTAGAAGATGAAATTCAAGTTAACAATGTGGAAAATTTTAGTTCAGCACAATTAAGAAAAAAAAAGTGCCCCACTTGAAGATGAAGAAATTGTAAACAGAAGTAGAAGAAGCTGTTGGGAAAGCTTTTTTCTGCTGACACATTGCTTCTTTGAATAAATCTTTGTGTCAACTAAAACCTCGCCTTTGCTTTCTCTATTGCAAGCACCAAGTCCTTGACATGACTTTAAGTCTTTCCTAAGCATTTTGAGAAGGAATTGATGGAATTCTCCCTACTGTTGATACACCGGGGTGCCACATATTTACAAGGGGCTTTTTGGCCAAAAGACCCAACTTTCCTTTTTTGTACCTTTATTACTACATCTTTAATACAAGGCTGGACTGTTTATGCAGTCTGTTGCCTGAGACTGTGGTGGCAGAGGGACAATATTGGGGGCAGTATTAGAATTTGTTTAAGTCTGAACCGGGAATTCCATTTGTCTTAGTGACGTTAGTGTCAAACTGTTAGTGCCACGCTATTTTAAATTGTGTCCAAGAGCCTGAGAGGCTTATGCTTATAGGTGCCATCTATAAACTTAGAAAGAAACAAAAGAGTCTCTTTCCATTGAATATATAAGCCCAGTGAGCAATTAAAAAGCAGCCTGGGACCTCACCCGGGCAACTAGTCGGAACCAGAGCTCATGATAGTCCCCTGGATATTGTTGAAAACTGTCAGAGAAAAGCTAAAGCAAATAATCGAAGTGAAAATAATTGTTCCCAGGAAAAAGTCTTGTTTTGTAAAGTTGGTGTAGTGTAAAGAATAGAGACTAGTAACTTGTGAATCTTTGGCTCTGTTCTCAACTTTGCCTGTAATTACCTGTTTGGGAAATTGCTTCAAAACCCAAGACTTCTCTACCATAAAATGAAGGAATTGAAGTAGATTATTTCCAAAGCCCCTTCCAGCTTGAGAAATTGATAAACTTGTACTTTGGATCACCTTTGAAGAATTTTTAAAAATCAGGGTAAAATTTATATGTAGCAGAAATGTACATATCTTAATCATACAACTTGATGAATTTTTATATCTATGTATATCACTACTCAGAATAAATTAGAATGATTTCCATGATTCCAGAAATTTCCTTCATGCCCCTTCCAGTCAATACTACCTTTGAGCTAGAGATGACCACTATGAGTTTTATCATCATAAATTAGTTTTATCTATATTAAACTTTATAGATACTTTTTTGTGTCTGGCTTCTTAATGGTTTTGAGTTCATCCAGGTGTTACATGTGTTACTAGTTCCTTTTTTTACATTGCAATGTAGTAAAAATATAACACAGTTTATGTATCCATTGTCCTGGGAGCCTGGGTGGCTCAGTTGGTTAAGTGGCCGACTTCAGCTCAGCTCAGAAGCCTAGAGCCTAATCCAGGTTCTGTGTCTCCCTCTCTCTCTGCCCCTCCTCCACTCACAATCTCTCTCTCTCTCTCTCTCTCTCTCTCTCTCTCTCTCTGTCAAAAATAAACATTAAAAAAATGCTTTTATATATCCATTGTCCTACTGTTTTCTGCTTTTAGCTTATTATAAATAAAGCTGCTATAAACTTTACTGTACAAGCCTTCTTTTTTGACATATGCACTTTTTTTTTTTACATATACATGCATATATTTTGAGCATATACCTAGGACTGGAATTGCTGGCTCAAGAAGTAGGCATGTCTTTAGCTTTATTAGGAACCTCCAAGAAGGTATTCCAAAATGACTATGCCATTTTTCATTCTTAGAAATGTATGAGCCATTCTTGTAAATGTAAACGGTAGTTTCAATTTGCTTTTCTCTGATGAATATCAATACTGAGTACCTTGAATATACTTTCTGGCCAGTTGGAGATCTTCTTTTGTAATGTACTTGTGAAGTGAACTTTTATGTGGTCTCTTGTCTTATTACATTTAAATTCTTTAAATATTTTGGATGTAGGTCTTCTGTCATATTTTACAAATATTTCCTTTTAGTTTATTGCCTTTTCACTTTCCTATTGGTGGTTTTTGACAGCCAGAAGTCCAATTTTTCCACTTTTTCCTTTTATGTTTTGTGTTTTAAACAAAAATTTTTCCCCATTCCACCCAGTCTTGAGTGATGCTTTTCTCTAGTAATTGTATAGTATTGGCTTTTGCATTTAGGTATATGAACCTTTTCAAATTATTTTTTATCATGCTATAAGGCAAAGATCAAGGTTCAGTTTCTTCCATGCAATTTCTTCTGGCACTATTTATCAAAAAGATACTTTTTTCCTCCAATGAATTTCATTGCTGCCTTTTTAAAAAATCCATGTTTTTCCTGGATTCTCTATTCTGTTCCTTTGATGTGTGTGTGTGTGTGTGTGTGTGTGTGTGTGTGTGTGTGTGTGTATGTATGTATGTGTGTGTGTGTGTATCTGCCTTTACACCAATATGATACTGTTTTAATATTGTAGCGTTTTAGTAAGAGATATAGCAGTTTAATATCTTCACTTTTGCTTTTCATGTCTGTCTTGGCTACTCTAGATTCTTTGCATTTCCAAACACATGTGTATGTATATACATACCAGTAATTCCTGGTGTGGTCCACTGACCTATGGAAGTCCCCAAGACACTTTTAAGGGATCGGTGCTTGAAAGCTATTTTTATGGTAATATGAAGTGATTATTGGCCTTTCTTTTTTATGCTGTGTTGATTAAGTACAGATGATGCGGAAGCAATGGTTGATAAAACTGATGGCATCTTAGCATAGTGAAAGCAGTGGTACCAAACTATGCTTGTAGCTATGGGTACTCACTCATAGTTTAAAAAAGCTACAATTACTTAAGAATGTCTATGATACAGACAAAATCATTGACATGTGAAAATTTTATTCAATTTTGCTGCTTGTATACTTCTTTTTATTATTCTATATATCACAGTTGAATTAATGAATGATAGTTGTCTTGACAAAATGCACTTGTGTGATTATTGTGAACTGAACTAGCAACTATTTTCATGGAATACTATTTTATTAGAAAGAACAACTGGCAAACTTTGTTTATTCAAACCTGGGTATTTGGCAAAAATTTTCTCAAAAATAAACAAAATAGGCCTGCCACTTCAAAGAAAACAACTGACAATATTTGTTACCAATGATAGAACTCATTTTCAATTAAAACTTGGAAAATTGAAAATCGTATATCCATGTATCTACCACTGTTTAATAAGCTCCCAATACTTAAAGACATTTCTGATGACATAGGTGGTGATATTAACTAGTGTGATATTTTTATGTCATATAATAATATAAATCCACATTTGGAGATCTGAAATATTTTCTGAAAGACCAATTTTATTATATTACAAAAGTATGTATGGGTAATGGACTCATTCCAAATGTAAGAAAGGACAAAGGATTTTCATGTAACAGACTACAAAAGTTAATTGATACCGTTTCAATTAACTTGTTAAGGGTCATCTCAAAGAACAATATTCTAAGAATCTGAAAAGGCTCAGGATCTGAATATGTTCTATCCTTCTCCAGTTACATTTTTGAGTGAGGCCAACTTGTCTTTACATACTCAACCAAAACAACATATCACAACAGATTGAATGCACAAATTGATAAGAGAATCTACCTGTTGTTTATTATAAAAGTTTCTGTCCAAAAAAGTAAAAATGACATTCTTCTCATTATTTTTCAGTTTGGAAATTTTGAATAAAAAATATCACTTATGTTAATACATAGAGAGTTTCTTGTATTTTAATGAGTTAATACATAAATGTTTTCAATGTTGATAGATATAAAATACATAAACCTTTTGTGCTCTTTGGAAACCTCAATTTTTAAGAGCACAAAAGGGTCCTGAATCAAAAAGTGTTTGAAAATCACTGAGATATAACTATATCCTCATATACATACACATTAAATGTATAATCATCTCTACAGAAATTTAGATGAGATTTCATTGGATCAAATTTTGGAGAATTGACATCTTAACAATATTCAGTCTTCTAACCCATGAACATTTTATAGCTCTCCATTTAGTTAGGCCTTTTTAATTTCTCCTACTACTGTTACATTTCAATGTAGAAGTCTTAAACATATTTTATACAATTTACTTCAATTATTTGATGTTTTGATGCTAGTATAAATAGCGTATTGTGTTTCATTTTTCAGACTTTTTTTCATAGCATATAGACTACATAATTTTGTTTGTATGTTGACCTTGTATCCAGAAACCTCTTTTTTTTAAAAAAAATCTTCCAAGTTTTTATTTAAATTCCAGTTAGTTAACATATAGTGTAATATTAGTTTCAGGTGTAGGATTTGGTGATTCATCAGTTACCTACAACACCCAGCACTCATCACGAGTGCCCTCCTTTCTAAATTCATGTATTCTAATAGATTCCTTTGGATTTTCTACTATGTAGTCATTGATCTGCAAACAAAGATGATTTTCTTTCTTTCTCATCTTTATACCTTTTATTTCTTTTTCCTCTTTATTGTACTTGCTTAGACATTCCAGCTAAATGTTGAATAGAAGTGAAGATATTGAACATTCTTGTCTTACTCTTAGAAAGAAGTTTTTAATATTTCCGTATAATGTTACATGTAATTTTTAAAATGAAAACCTACATTTGAATATTATTTCTTTATTGGAGTGAGGAATAGATGGACAAAATTCATAAAAGAATCAAACTGACATTCTAAAACTGAAAAATATACCTTAAATAAATAATTTGTGGAATGGGCTTAATAGTTGACTGGATGCAGAAGAAAAGGATCAGAGACTCAAAAACAAGTCAAAAATTATCAGACTGAAGCACAGAGAGAAGAAAATAATGAAATAAAACAACTCAGTGTGAGAAGCATGTGGGGTAATATTAAACTGTCTAATGTATGTGGTCGTTACACATGGATGACAAGGAGGGAAAGGGCAAAAAAAAAAAAAAAAAAGTGAATGGCTGAGAATTTTCCAAAATTACTTAAAGACCTGAACTCTCAAAGTTTCAAGAAGCTCACTATACCCCAAGTAGGATAAAAACAAAATCACATGAAGGCATATCAGAGGCAAACTGTTGAAATCCTTAAATCATGAAGCAATTTTAAAAACTCCACTGTATTTCTTTATTTCTTGGGTTCATATTTGGGTGAGAGTTTAGAGTTATGACAAAATTAGGGTGATTCTTAAGTTTCTTTGGCAGTATGAGATCCCCATCTCCCAGGGATCTATGAGGAATCTTTAGGATATTCACCATTAGATAGAAGTAAAAGATATGGAAAGCCAGTATTTATTGATAAACAGGTCTGTGCCCAACACTGTGCTAGGTGCTTTTACATGGCTTATCCCACTGAATCATATTTAATTAGGATCACAGGCCCATCTCAGAAATATGCAAAGCATGGGACCTAAGACACCTAGCTCCTGATACTTAGAATTACTTAAAGTGCATTATGGTGACACCTCAGATAAGTCCAAATCTCCTTTTACCCTGACTGATCAAATATTCATTTCAAAACACTGTATGCTGAAATGAGTCACATGGGAGTTGAAGAGAATCAACTATTCAGGTGGTGAAAATGTGTGAATGCAGCTGGCAGATGAAGTTCCAGTATGATGAATTCCCAACTTGTCCTTATTGCTGCAGGCAACAACTGACAGGCCTGACTGGTCATTGGCTTTCCATTTCTGGCATTGATAGGACTGAAAATTCTTCGTGTCACAGATACTTAAAAGCTGTCCCTGTTATAGTGGATACAAACAGTGCTGGAGGGTCCTTATTGCATAGAGATGTAATCAATATGGTTTAGAGTTCTTGACCTGAACCTATAATTATCTGGATGTTATAAAGGTAGCTTGTTGTTACAGAAAATGCTTATATTCAGAACTTTGGGACTAAGTTGTGAATGGAGGGAAGAAAAATAGAAGCTTTGTCCCTCTTCCTATATTTCACAGTATTTAGGAAGCTATCATAGTAATCACAGAACAGGGTATTCTTATAGGATTAGTAGAACATTGTATCATCAGGCTTTGGGGTGCTGAAGTTTAAATCTTACCTCTGATGCAATCCTAATCCCAGAAAAAGTTGTGACTTTAATGTTTTGCAGCTTGTGGCTATGATTGTTTTGAATGCCAAAATAGGGGTTTGTTTGTTTTTTTTTATTGAGCCAAATTCCTGGATTTGAAGTGCAGCTTTAAATAATAATACATTTTGAGTTTGCTATTTTCCTGCTGCTAAGAGTATGGTGAAAAAAGCTGGGTAAGCAGACATTACAGCATCTGTGATCCATGGGCAGGAGTGAGCAGAAGGAGATGACACTGGTAGCAGTTCTTAAGTCATTGTTTGTACTGATGTGTTTAAGTATATTGTGATCGAGATTAATTTGCCATTGAAAATAGTGGGGGAAAAGGCACAGAATGACTTAACAGGAGATGTGAATCCTGATTCCTCTGTTACTGCTTGGTTTAACATAATTCTGGATGGCATTATTATTGGATTACCCTATGGATAGGATGCCTTGAAAAAGAGGGGGGAAGTAACGTTTTATAGTAAAGGGCTCTTTAAGAACAAGAGCTGTCTTTGTATGTCTCATGCCTGGTATTGGTGCTTGGCATGGAACAGATAATCAATATTTGTTGCATTGTTGATTTCTGATAAGGCTTAAAATATACCATAAACTGGGGCGCCTGGGTGGCGCAGTCGGTTAAGCGTCCGACTTCAGCCAGGTCACGATCTCGCGGTCCGTGAGTTCGAGCCCCGCGTCGGGCTCTGGGCTGATGGCTCAGAGCCTGGAGCCTGTTTCCGATTCTGTGTCTCCCTCTCTCTCTGCCCCTCCCCCGTTCATGCTCTGTCTCCCTCTGTCCCAAAAATAAATAAACGTTGAAAAAAAAATTAAAAAAAATATATATATACCATAAACTGATTAAAATTTAATAGCATTGCATCTTTATATCTACATTACATCACTTACACCTAGAAAATATGATCTTGGCCTAGAGTTCTTTATTAGAGTTGCCCTTAGGCTTATTGTCACTCTTTGTTTGGGCCGTTAGTAAACTGTGTTATCAGTAGGAATATTTTTTTTAATTTTTTTTTTTAATTTTTTTGAGAGACAGAGAGAGACAGAGCATGAGCAGGGGAGGGGCAGAGAGAGAGGGAGACACAAAATCTGGAAGCAGTCTCCACGCTCCGAGCTGTCAGCGCCGAGCCTGATGTGGGTCTCAAACTCATGAATTGCGAGATCAGGACGTAGGCCAAAGTCAGACGCTTAACCGACCGAGCCACCCAGGCGCCCCCCGTTGGAATATTTTTGCAGAGCATTTCAAATGATCTTTCATGTCATTTTTTAAAAGCAGCATTATGTTTAAGTAGTTTGTTTCTCATCTTTGATAGCTTTTACATAACCAGATAATAAAAATAAGGGAATTATGGCCCTCAAATCAGTTGTGTTTTTGTAGTATTAGACTTGCATAGGAATTTGTGTTTTAAGTTTATCTTTACAAATCATTCACTATAGCAAATTTCTGCTTTCTGGAATCTTCTCAAGCCTGGAAAACATCCACTGAAAGGAATGGACCTTCTTTTGTTTTCTGGTCATACTGGGCTAATTTTCAGACATACCATTGTATGGTTATTTGGGGCTGTCTTTTAAGCTTGCCTGTCTTATACATGAACCCAGGATATTAGCATTTAGGGATATCTGACCTAAATTCCATTAAACCAAAATAATTTCTTGAAGAATTGCCACCATTTTTGTAATGTCATTGCAGTTCAGTGACTTGTACTTATGCTCCAGGCAGCCCTGTGAGACATGGTATCTTGAGTCTTAAACCTGTTTTACTTTGGTGAGCTAAGAATATTGGAAAGACCACAATTATTCTATAAATGCTCCATGTTAAGACTGGAGAGAATACCAAAGTTACACTTGAAACTTTAATTGAATTCCCGTTAGTAATCCCTTTTTTAGATGAGTTTATATACTTTTCAAATGAACAATGTTTGCATGATTGGGAAGAGAAAAGACTTTCATTTCACTCTTCTGTTTCTTTCTACCTAAAAAGGACACTTACAGCATCCATACTAGTCCCTTTGACATTCTCCTATTGGGCTGACCTTTCCTATGTTAGAAATTTTTAGCCATGAGTGAATACCTTTAAATAGAGTATTTATAGCCATGGTAGGATCCTAATTCCCAGAGTCAGAGGGCCTAAACTAGAGAGATCTTAGTAAAATTTTGGTATGGTGCCTGAAACTTTTCATTTGCCTTGAAACCTGTTCTTAATTTTACTCTTTATTCCAATTCACCCCATTGATTAAATTAATTGCTTTCTCCGCTGTTCTTAAACTTTTACTGTTGTGTTTATCACCTCATATTAAAGTTAGCTGGGAACCATTTCCCATTCTAGACTGTGAGCTCATCTTTGTGCTCCCCACAGCACCCTGAATGGTTCTGACCCATAAGGCACTCAATAAATGTTAATGAATTCAACATTTCAGCATGAAATATTGAAACCAAATTTTTGCATTTGACTAGATACAGTAGTTGCCTTTTAGGAAGGGAACTGAGTGGCCAGGAAACAGAAATAAAAAGGAGACTTTTTTTTCAATGTAGTCTTTTAGAACATGTGTATGCATTATCCACAAAACATAAATGAAACTGTTTAACACCTAACATATTTTTCAGTATTTGATAGGTTACCATTGCAAGTTGTTTGTTTGTTTATTTACATAAATGAAGAAACTGAGGTTAAGGGATGTTAAATAACCTGTCTGTTGTCACATAGCTAGTAGGCAGCAGAGCAAAGATATGATTCTGTGAAACCTTCACTTCTTCCAGGGTATTAAATAGCATCTTGGCCACAATAGCCTGCCTTGATTTCATTCATATGATTAGCAGGTGTTATATCTGACCTAGGAACTGTCTTTCTTTCTTTCTTTCTTTCTTTCTTTCTTTCTTTCTTTCTTTCTTTCTATCTTTCTTTCTTTCTTTCTTTCTTTCTTTTAAGAGAGATAGAGCACAAGTGTAGGGAGAGGGTCAAAGGGAGAGAGAGAGAATCTTAAGAAGGCTCCACACTTAGCCTGATGCAGAGCTTGATTCCACAACACTGGGATCATGACCTGGGCCAAAATCAAGAGTTGGGCACTCAATCAACTGAACCACCCAGGTGCCCCTATTCTTTATAGCATATATTGTGTACATCATAGAATTCTTCAACTACAGCCTTTCCACTCTTGGGTGGCACCTCTATTTTAAGGAGCCATTGGCCAGACCTCTTTGATAAGGTTTTGATGGCTCACGTAGGTATTCCTGCTGCTCACAGAGAAACTCTTACTCTTTAAGCAGTAAATATTTACTTTCAGCTAGGAAAGCCACTATCAATCAGGTAATGCTTTCTGAAGCTGAAAAAGGCATTCACTAAAGAATGGTGATTGCCCAAGGTCACTTTCTTTTCCATCTGCTTGTGGGTAAATGCAAACTAAAAGAATACTAGTGTTTGAAACTCACAATTTATTCTGTATTTGGGGGTAGGGGAGAGGGAGGCAAAGTGATGATATTTCTCTTAGAAATATTTTTAATTGCTTTTTCAAAGTATGGATTAAAGCATAAAAGAAGCCAAAAATGTCCTGATACTAAATGGACTGGACATCTTGATCTATCATGGCGTAACATATGAGTGGGGATTCCCAAAGGACCTTTGTACACTACAATATTTATTACTGTAAAGATCTATGAGTTCTTAGCCACTTTGAAACTTATAAAAGCTGTTCACATCCCATCCACTGGACTTTTGTTTTCACATGTTTAAGTTATTCTGGTTTGTTTTGTATAGTTTATTCAGAAATAACTCCCCACTTCAAATTCTGAAAAATAATATCTGGCCCTTTAATAAAGGTGGAGAAAAGAATTCAACTCTGGTATGAAAGTGTACATGAAAGAGAAATGTATTTGCTTGCTTTTCCTGTCCATTAATGCTTGGGAACTACAGGATCTTTAACCAGCCCATTTATGCCTCTGTTTCTCATCTGCAAAATGGTAACTAAATATTTGCCTTGTATTTGGTTGACATAAACAAAATACTAACAAACCAAAAGGCTCTGGATTGATACCTCTGTCAGCTCCTGCTGTCGATGGTGGAATTTTCACTTGTAGTTTGTTCATTGTTATTTCAAGAATAAACATTATGGCTTATTCTTGGTTTATTATGGTTTATTTTTAACATTATAGTCTTGGGGCACCTGGCTGTCTCAGTCGGTTAAGTGTCTGACTCTTGAATTCAGCTTAGGTCATGATCTCATGGTCCATCGGATCAAGCCCTGTGTTGGTCTCTGTGCCGACAGCATGAAGCCTGTTTGGGATTCTCTGTCTCCTCCTCTCTCTGCCTCTACCCTGCTTGCATGTGCTCTCTCTCTCAAAATAAATAAATACACTTAAAAATAAAACAAAAACAATATAGTCTTAAGAATAAAAAAAGAAGTTACTAAGGAACATTAATGAATATAAAACCACTAACATGCACAAAAATAGCTATATGCTTGGGGCGCCTGGGTGGCTCAGTCGGTTAAGCGGCCGACTTCAGCTCAGGTCACGATCTCGCGGTCCGTGGGTTCGAGCCCCGCGTCGGGCTATGGGCTGATGGCTCAGAGCCTGGAGCCTGCTTCGGATTCTGTGTCTCCCTCTCTCTCTGCCCCTCCCCCGTTCATGCTCTGTTTCTCTCTGTCTCGAAAATAAATAAAACGTTAAAAAAAATTAAAAAAAAATAGCTATATGCAAACTAATAGGTGTCCTTGACTGAGACAAAATTATTTTGAGGTGGTGATCATGAAAATTATCATAATTTTAAATTATGTGTTTCCCGGGGCGCCTGGGTGGCGCAGTCGGTTAAGCGTCCGACTTCAGCCAGGTCATGATCTCGCGGTCCGTGAGTTCGAGCCCCGCGTCAGGCTCTGGGCTGATGGCTCAGAGCCTGGAGCCTGTTTCCAATTCTGTGTCTCCCTCTCTCTCTGCCCCTCCCCCGTTCATGCTCTGTCTCTCTCTGTCCCAAAAATAAATAAACGTTGAAAAAACAAAATTAAAAAAAAAAAAATTATGTGTTTCCCTACTTACGAAGGAAACCTAACTGGACTATGTATTCTGGGAAAGTTATAACATTAAAAGACAATAAATAGGATATTTAACATCTCTATTTAAATCTTGAGTTACATGCAGCCTATACAGTTCCTGTGCTGCATATTAAATTTTATATATAATAAATAATACCTTTTTTTACAATATTTGATTGCTTAATATACTGTGCTAAGTACTTCATATACATTAGCTTTTTTATTCTTCATAAAATTCCCATGAGGTAAAGATATTGTTATACAGTTGACCCGTGAACAACGTGAGGGTTAGGGGGGCTGACCCCCCTGTGCAGTTGAAAATCCATGTATAAATTTTGACTCCCCTAAAAGTTAATTACTAATAGCCTGCTGTTGGCCAGAAGCCTTCCTGAGAACATAAACAGTCAATTAACCCATATTTTGCATGTTATATATATTATATACTGTATTTATATACTGTATTCTTATAATAAAGTAAGCTAAAGAAAAGAAAATGTTATTGAGAAACTCATAAGGAAGACAATACACATTTACAGTACTATACTGTGTTTATGTATTTAAAAATCCATGTTTAAGTGGACCCATGCAGTTCAAACCCATGTTGTTCAAGGATCACCTGTAATTCCCTTTTTTCAGAATAGGGAACTATGACTCCGAAAAGTTATGTATGCTGTACTATCTTCCACTTTGGCAATGCCATCTAAATTTCTTTGTCATGAACGTGTTTGATGTAGCTCTCTATTAAATTTTATTTTTGATAGGTGCATTTTTAGAATAGGCAGGTTACACGTAGCAGAAGTACATGAACTTTGTGGTCAAGTGTAAATTCTGTCCTTATAGCCAACCAGGTATATGACCTTGCGTCTCTTTTCCTTAAGAATATAAGAACACCTGTCTCCTATTGGGAAAATTCATAGGACATTTGTAAAGATTCTGGCCATAGCCCAGGTATACAACAAGGACTCATTAAATGTTAGTTCTTTCCCTGTTACTGTTACTTTATTTCAATGATTATGATGATGATGATGATGGTGATGGTGATGCAGCAATAGCTTTTACTATATCAAAGTTTTGGTACACAACAAGGACTCATTAAATGTTCTCTCCTTGTTACTTTATTTCAATAATGATGATGATGATGATGATGATTCAATAGCTTTTACTGTATCCCAAAGTTTTTGTTTTCTATATATTTTATGTTTATATACCTTTGGAGACTGGCTATAGTATTGTCCTCATTTTATAATTGAGGACACAGACTTTGAGAAGTGGTAGATCCTATGTTGGAAGCCAGGCAGTCTAATGCCAGAGCTTGTATTCTTAACTAATATGTAATTTTCTTGGAAGACATGTTCCATTAACAATAGATTACATCCTGATATTTTAAGCAACAGTTTAAATCTCAGAACTTGTCATCCCACCCCCTCCTACACCATCCATTTCTCCCAGTTTCAGATTGTGACAGTATGACAATTTCTTTCCTGATCCTCATTTGATTCCTATGGTAAGTTTGTTAGATTAGATATGTAGAGACCTTTCTGATTGTAAAATCTGTGATCCTATATTGTTTGGTTACATTTGCAGTATTCTGAGGCAGCTCTGATAGTCCCTTAAGGGAAAGGGATTCATCACTGATTTTGATAAGGAATATGTTGACTTCTTGACTGAACTGAAATTAGCCATTTCTTGGGAGTTTTGGTGGGGACTACAGAATAGGAATTAACTCCTTGAGCTGCTTCACTCCTTAAAAAGAGGAACCTCAAAATAGTTCTGCCCAAACGGATTTGACTTTAGGGATGTTCGTTTTTGCATATAAATACATTTCACTCAGTCTTCAGAAGGTACTCTGTCTTCAAAAATGGAGCTTGTTTTGTTTGCGAGGGGAGCAGACCACTCTCCGGAGTATGTTAGACTGGCTGTTTACATTTGGTTTTGACTGTCTTGATCTGTCCCTGTCTCTCCTTCACTCTTTTTACCCCTGTCTCTGTTTCAGTTTGTCTTCTGTTTCTCTTTCTCCTGTCTAGCTTCTATCTTCCTATTTTGATAATTCTGCTTTATTTCTGTAAGTGAAAGACTCTCCCAGGATGCTGAATATGCCTTTATTTTTACAGCACTCCTTATATGCACAGAAGATTTTAGCTTGGCTATAAAGCTTGCTCTTGGCATAAACTTGGCAGATAGTTTTTAGCCTGGGTGAGACTTTTTATTGGGATCATGAAAGTGTTGGGCCGTCACTGCCCTCCACTTTTCCTTCTTGAAGTATGACATTAGTGGTTTCAGCTCTTGTTGACCCTTCTTTTTAAACCAAAGCTTTATAGCTTATTAGTGCATAGTGTGGATTTTTCTTATGATATGTTGGAGGGAAAGAAAAAAACTCCTCTAAAGTTACAAATGGTTTCACTTACCAAAATGATTATTTCTCTTGGAAAGTTCTGTCTTTTCTTTAAAATTTCCGGGAGTTGGGTGGGCTCGATGTCCTCTCTCCCACTCTTTCTCTACCCACACTCTCACACTGGCAGAAATGCTGAGAGCTTTAAGCATAATTCCAGGCTTCTAGGAGGCAAATCATTGACCAAGGAATAACCAAGACACGCTTATCTGCTGTTATTTTTAAAGAAAGTTTTTCAGTCAAAATGGAAGTAAGGACAGGATGCTGCAGGCTTGTTTTTGACTGTTTGTTTCACTTATGGAACATAGAACAGATGCTTTAGAACATCAGTAATGAGTATTTCAGGCACCGTTGGGGAATTGAAATCTATGCTTTTCAAATCTGCAATTAATCTCATACTTCGTCATTTATTGGATCAAATAGTTTCATTTGCTTAGGATCCAGGTCAGCGCCTTGAGCTCCAAATCAGGTATTACTTGTCCCTTTGTGAGAGATTCTCTGCTTTGCCCCTATCTGTTTCTGCTTCATTTAAGCGTCTTCATTTTTCCAAGGTATCTAGGGCTTTAATGAAATAAAAATTATTTGCCCTCTCCCTAAAAATAATACTTAAAAGACTTTTATCTTACATTTTGTTTATCAGAGTAACTTTGCTCAGCCTTGGAACAGAGCACTCTTAATGTGAGCCCGATAGATCTAAGCTTCTGATGGGTCCACAAGAAACCACTGAAGAAATTTAAGGATTTCCTGGCCAAAGCAAGTTGTGTCCTTCGGTAGGGTTTCAGATTATAACATAAACCTAGATACATCTGAAAAGAAGAAAAATTGTGATTTTTTTTTTATCACCATAAACTGTATAAATACATACTTCAGGTAACCTCCATAGGTTGCCTCCCTGCTCTTGGCTCAGCAGTGGATTTTAATGGAGCCACTTCTGCACCTCTGCTCTTTCATCCCTCCCTTTTTATGAGAATAAAAAGTAAATTGGGTGCTATTTAAATATTCTCAACTTACATTTATTGAAAACTACCCTGCCGTGGGGCATAGCACTTTGAAAAACTGCCTTGCTTTAGACCAGTTTTCCACCCAGGTGGTTTACCCCAAAACCTGGACTTTGCTTTACTCAGACTTTTAATTTCTTTAAACTAAATAGAAGGAACCTAGTTTCATTTGTGAGGTTTTTCAATAAAAGTTAAGTGCAGTGTGGCTAGGAAACCAGACCTGTGAAAAGCCATGACTCTGCTGACACTAGAGGAAAAGCTACAGAATTCTTATACTGCTTTTGCTTTCAGTGTTCAGAAGAAAAGAGGAAATGAGGAAGGTGGAAGAGCTTTAGTGCTGATACATTTTGGGAAAGCAGGGGAGCAAGGAAAGTTTGTTGGGGTTCATGTGTCACTTACTGGTGCTTTATTTGAAAGTCTCCCCTACTTGTAGGTCTATGTTCTTTCTAGAAAACTTGTCAAGTACAAAAAATTATAAAGAATAAAATTTAAAGACTGATTTCATTCCACAGATATAATTAGCCTTAACATTTTGGCATATAACTTTTTAGTGCCTTTTTATTTATAAAATATTAGGAAATTGGCAATACATTAAACAATATTTTGTAACTTGCCTCATTTACCATCAGCAGATTTCTTTTAAGTAATTAAATATTTTTAAAATTTTTTTTTCAACGTTTTTAATTTATTTTTGGGACAGAGAGAGACAGAGCATGAACGGGGGAGGGGCAGAGAGAGGGAGACACAGAATCGGAAACAGGCTCCAGGCTCTGAGCCATCAGCCTGGAGCCTGACGCGGGGCTCGAACTCACGGACCGCGAGATCGTGACCTGGCTGAAGTCGGACGCTTAACCGACTGCGCCACCCAGGCGCCCCTAAATATTTTTTAAAACATAGACAAGTTTTGATGTTTAGCTATTTTGCGAGAGGGAGAGAGAGAGTGAGAGAATCCCAAGCAGGCTACATGCTATCAGTGCACAGCCCAAGATGGGGCAAGATCATAACCCAAGCTGAAATCAAGAGTCAGATGTTTAACCAACTGAGCCACCCAGGCACCCCTCAAAACATAGATAACTTAATAGTTATATTCTTTGAATCATTTGTCTAATCTTCTGTCATTAAATTTTTTGGTTTTTAATTTTTTACCATGCTAATTAAGAATAAATAAAATTCTTATATATAAATCCTTGGTTTATATATTTCCAAACATTTAAGGAATAATTAATATCAATCCTTCTCAAATGCTTCCAAAATAGAAGAGTAAGGAACACCTCCAAACTCGCTTTACAAGGTCAGCATTACCCTGATAGCAAAACCAGATTAAGGACACTATGAGAAAGGAAAATTACAGATCATTATTCCTGGTGAACATAGATACAGAAATCCTTAATAAGCTATTAGCAAACCAAATTCAACAATATGTTAAAAGGATCATATACCATGATCACATGGAATTTATTCCAGGGATGCTTGGATGGTTTAACATCCACAAATCAATCAATTGGTGTGGTACAGCACATTAACAAAATAAAGGATTAAGATTATATCACCTCAATAGATTCAGAAAAAGCACTTGACAAAATACAACTTCCATTTTTTATAAAGACTCTCAACAAAGTGGGCATAAGAGGGAATGTAAAGGCCATATGTGACAAACCCACAGCTAACATTATACCCAGTAGTGAAAAGCTTAAAGGTTTTCCTCCAAGGTCAGGAAGAACACAAGGATGCCCACTTCTGTGCTTTGATTCAACATAGTATAGAAGACCTAGCCAGAGCAATTAGGCAAGAAAAAGAAATAAAAGTTATCCAAATTGGAAAGGAAGAAGTAAAACTATCACAATTTGCATATGACAGATGTTTTATATAGAAGCCCTAAAGACTTCACCAAAATGCCACTAGAACTGATAAATGAATTCAGTAAAGTTGCAGGGTACAAAAACAATATATAAAAATCAGTTGTGTTTCTATACACTAATAACAAACTAACAGAAAAAGAAAACAATCTCATTTACAATTGCTTTGGAAAGAATGAAATACCCAGGAATAAATTTAGTGAGGTGAAAGACCTGTATATGGAAACCATATGACATTGATGAATGAAATCAAAGAAGACACAAATAAATGGAAAGATACTGTGTGCTCATGGATTAGAAGATTTAATATTGTTAAAATGTCCATTCTACCCAAAACAGTGTACAGATTCAATCCATTCCCTATCAAACTTTTAATGGTATTTTTCACAGAAATAGAACAAGCAATCTTAAAATTTGTATGGAACCACAAAAGACCCTGAATAGCCAAAGAAATCTTGAGAAAGAAGAACAACATGGAGGCATCATGTTTCCTGATTCCACTCTATATTACAAAGCTATAGTAATCAATACAATATTGCCATAAAAATAGACATATAGATAAATGAAACAGAATAGAGAGCCTAAAAACAAACCCACAGATATATGATCGATTAATTTATGACAAAGGAGCCAAGAATATACAATGGGGAAATGATAGTCTCTTTAAAATTTTTCTTAAAACTTTTAATTGATTTTTTATTTTTTATTTTTTTAGAGAGAGCATGTGAGTGGGGGAGAGGGGCAGTGGGAGAGAGAGAATCTCAAGCAGGCTCCATGTTCAGCACAGAGCCTGACTCAGGGCTCGATCCCACGATCCTAAGGTGACCTGAGCTGAAATCAAGGGTCAGATGTTCAGCCACCCAGGCACCCCAGGATAGTCTCTTCAATAAATGGTTTTGGAAAAACTGGATCACTATGTTACAACATACACACATTTCAACTGAAAATAGATTAAAGACTTTAATGTAAAACCATTTTGAAACCATAAAACTCCCAGAAGAAAACAGTCAGTAAGCTTGACATTGGTCATGGCGATAATATTTGAATTTGACACCAAAAGAAAAGGCAATGAAAACAAAGGTAAACAAACAGTTGGGACTACAGACTACAAAGCTTCAGTACAGTGAAAGAAAACATCAACAGAATGAAAAATTAACCTATGGAGTGAGATAAAATATTTGCAAATCATGTATCTGATAAAGGGTTAATATCTAAAATATATATAGGGGCGACTAGGTGGCTCAGTCTGTTAAGCTCAGGTAGTGATCTCACAGTTCATGAGTTTGAGCTCCGCTTTGGGCTCTTTGCTGACAGCTCAGAGCCTGGAGTCTGCTTCACATTCTGTGTCTCCCTCTCTATCTCTGCCCTTCCCTTGCTGTCTCTCTCTCTCTCTCTCTCTCTCTCTCTCTCTCTCTTTCTCTCTCTCTCTGTCAAAAATAAATAAATATTTAAAAATTTCAGGGCGCCTGGGTGGCGCAGTCGGTTAAGCGTCCGACTTCAGCCAGGTCACGATCTCGCGGTCCGGGAGTTCGAGCCCCGCGTCAGGCTCTGGGCTGATGGCTCAGAGCCTGGAGCCTGTTTCCGATTCTGTGTCTCCCTCTCTCTCTGCCCCTCCCCCGTTCATGCTCTGTCTCTCTCTCTGTCCCAAAAATAAATAAACGTTGAAAAAAAAAATTAAAAAAAAAAAATTTAATAAAAAATAAAACATATATAAAGAATTCATACAACACCATAGAAAAAAAATTTTGGTTAAAAATGGACAGAGGATCTGAATAGACATTTTTCCACAGAAGATGTACAAATAGCCAACAAGTACATGAAAAGATGCTAACATCACTAGTCAGCAGGGAAATGCAAATTGAAGCCACATTGAGATAGCACCTCACACCTATTAGAAATGGCTATTGTCAAAAAGAAAAAGGCTATTGTCAAAAAGACAAGAAATAACAAGTGGATAAAATGGAATGCTTATGCACTATAAATTGGAATTTTGGACAGTAAATTGGTGCAGCTGCTGTGGAAAACAGTATGGAGGTTCTTCAAAAAATTAAAAATAGAGGGACGCCTGGGTGGCTCAGTTGGTTAAGCATCTGACTCTTGATTTCAGCCCAGGTCATGATCTCATGGTTCATGAGATCGAGCCCCGTGTTGGGCTCTGTGCTGCCACTGTAAAGCTTGGGATTCTCTCTCCCCCTGTCTTTCTGCCCCTTCCCCACCTGTACACATTCTCTCTCTCTCTCTCTCTCTCTCTCTCTCTCTCTCTCTCTTTCTCTCTCTCTCTCTCAAAATAAATAAATAAATAAAAATTAAAAGTAGAACTACCATATGTTTCAGCAGTTTCACTTTTGGGTATTTATTTGAAACACTAACTTGAAAAGATACCTGCATCCCTGTGTTTGCTACAGCATTATTTACAATAACTAAGACATGGAAACAACCTAAGTATCCATCAATAGATGAATGGATAAAGAAAATGTAGTATATATACAATGGAATATTTTTCAGCCATAAAAAAGAAGGAAATCCTGTCATGACAACCTGGATAAAATTTGAGGGCTTTATGCTAAATGAAATAAGTCAGACGGAGAAAGGCAAATGCCATATGATCTTACCTGTATGTAGAATCTAAACAAAACAAACTAATCTCATACATACAGAGAGACTGGTGGTTATCAGACATGGGGTGGAGGTAGGAGGTGGTCGCAATGGTGAAGGTGGTCAAAAGGTACAAACTTCCAGTTATAAAGTAAATAGAGTAAATAAGTCCTGGGGAAATAATATACAGCCAGGTGTCAATAGTTCATAATACTGTATTGTATATTTGGAAGTTGCTAAGGGAATAGATCTTAAAAATGTTCATCATTAGGAAAAAAGTTTGCAACTGTGCATCTTGATGGATATTAAATAGGCATACTGTGATGATCATTTTGCAATATATACATATATGATCATGTTGTACACCTGAAATTAAGATAATGGCACATGTCATTTGTGTTTTGATTTTTTAATATAAATAATGGTCAAAATAGCAAATTTTGTTATATATATTACCACAAAAAAGAATGAGTTTTATTTTTGTTAAAATAACAAACAAGAATCAACAAGATTTATTTTTGTTAAAAAGGTAATTTTAATTTGTATTTATTATTGAAGTTGAACTGAAAAATTGTTAATTAGCCATTGACCATTACTTTTGGAGTTTTCCTATTCTCATTGATTTTAAGATCTCCTATAGATATAGATGGATACCCAACTTTTCTATATCATTATGTTTGAAATGAGGTTCTTATAGACAGCATATTGTTGAGTCATGTTTAAATTATCTACCAATTTCTCTTTTATTTGGTGTTCGTAGGCCATTTACATTGAATGTAGCTATATGTTAGGGCTTAAGTATACCATTTTATTTATTGTTTTCTATTTGTTCTCTATGTTTTATGTTTCTTTGTTTTCTTTTCCCTGCTTTCCTGTGGGTTGCTTGAACATTTTATAAAATTCCATTTTGATTTATCTGTTTTTTATTTACCTCTTTGTACAGCTTTATTGGTGATTGCCGTAGGTGTACTACATTAACTATGCATAACTCTACTACATGCTTGCTCTCTACTACATGCTGTACTGATGTTGTCATTTTACCAGTTTGAGTGAAACTTTTCCTCCTGTTTTGTTCCTTTACCTTCCTATTTATAATTATCTTAAAGAATATTTCATCAATATACATCAAAAACCACACCAACGATGGTTACAATTTTTACTTCAACTCTTAAATATAATTAAGAAAGCTCAAGAGGAGAAGGAAAGCCTATTATATTTATCCTTATTTTTTAAAAATGTTTTAATGTTTATTTTTGACAGAGAGAGACAGACAGACAGAGCATGAATGAGGGAGGGGCAGAGAGAGGGAGAAATGGAACTTGAAGCAGGCACCAGGCTCGGAGCTATCAGCACAGAACCCAACATGGGGCTCGAACTCACGAACTGTGAGATCATGACCTGAGCCAAAGTCAGACACTTAACCGACTAAGCCACCCAGGCGCCCCTACCTATATTTTTGTTTCCTATGTTCTTTCTTCCTTCTAATGTTACAAGATTCCTTCTTTTATTGTTTTCTTTTTGTTGGAGAACTTCCTTTAGTCATTCTTTTAGAGTATGTCTTCTGGGAGTCCATTCTTTTCATTTTTGTTCATCTGAGAATGTCTTAATTTTCTCTTCATTCCTGAAAGATATTTTCTCTGGATACAGAGTTCAGGATTGATGATTCTTTTCTTTAAATGCTCAAAATAATACTGTTTTACTTTTTTCTAACCTCCATGTTTTGTTGTTGTTGTTGATGATGAGGAATCTGTTGTCATTTGAAATGTTTTCCCCTACAGGTGAAGTGTAATTTTTCTCTGGCTGCCCATAAGAGTTTTTCTTTGTCTTTAATTTTTAGAAATTTAATTATGATGTGTCTTTCCATGAATTTATTTGGGAGTATACTGTATAGGGTTATTTAACATGTAGATTTATGTGTCTTGAAAAAATTGTGTAATTTTCATTCATTTTTTTTTCAAATACCTTTTTAGCCCCACTCCCATCTCCACTTCTTCCAAGCCCATTATGACTTAAAAGTTAGACTTTTTTTTTTTAATCCCACGGATCCCTAAGATTCTGTTAATCTTTCAGTGTGTTTTCTCTGTATTGTTCAAATTGGGTAATTTCTATTGTTCTTTACAATTTACTGATTCTTTCCATTGTCCCTCCATTCTGCTGTTGAACCTATCCACTGAATTTAAATTTTGCTTGTTGTATTTTTAAGTTTTAAGATTTCCATTTGATTTTTCTTTACATCTTCAACTTCCTTGCTGAGTTCCAGTTTCCTTGTTTAGGCTTTTTACTTTTTCATTTTTTCTTGTTCTTTGAAACATTTTGTTATCATGGCATTAAAAAAATACTTTGTCAGCTAATTTTAACATCTTTGTTATCTTGGTATTGGTTGTCTTTTTTTCATTCAGTCTGAGATCATCCTGGTTCTTGGTATATTGAGTGATTTGCAGTTGAAATTTTCTAAGGTTTGGATTATATGTAAACCCTTTGCTTTAACTGGCTTTCTCAGACATCACTCTGGCAGGGGAAGTGAGAGATAGAAGTTCCCCTTGAATAGCATTGCCATCTAAGGTCGGATTACTATGGGCAGAGATGGGAGTTCCAGTTCCCCATCTGGTCTCCACTGATAATGCTGTGGGGTGGCCTCATTACTGCTGGATGATGACATAAGACCTGACTTTCTCCTAGGCCTCCTCTGACAGCACCCAAGTGAGGAGGAGCAGGGGTGATTCTTTACTGCCAGATAAGGATGGAAGTCCAAACTCTCTATTTGTTGTGCTTTGACACTCTGTGTGTGTTAGGGGGTTGTACTTATTAACAGCTGGCAGAAATTAAAGTCCTCCCTCCTACTTAGCTTGCTCTGAGACCACCCCAGTAGAGGTGTTGGGCATCTTGTTACTGGCTCATGAGAGTGAAAGTCTAGGTTCCCCACTTGGCCTTTACTGGCATGGATAGTGTGGTAGAGCCAGTTGTTTCCTGTGGTGTTTGCTAGAGTAATGCAGTTATTTTTAAAAAGTTTCCATCTAGTGAAGCTGCTCCTTTCATATTCCTTTGGCTAGAGAGATCTTGTTTTTGTTCAGACTTTTTGTGCCCTTATCCATTGGCATTTTCAGGTTTCTGACTTCTTCAGCTCCAAGGCTGGGATATTTGAGGCAAAAAGAAAGCCCAAGGCCTTCATGTTCCTTGTGTCATTACTTGTATACTGAAGAGCCTAGCTTGACTGCTTTTCCTCCACCTTTCAGAATCATCTAATGTTTGTTTTATATATAATGCTCAGAAATTTTGGTTGTGCCTGGCAGGAGAAATGTGCATCTACTTCTGTCTTCCCTTAAGTGGAATCAGTTTTTGCAATTGACTCAAATCTTTCACCAAAATATATATGTATATGTCAGTCTGTGTGTATATGAAGAAATCACATATCTTGTAAGTGAACCAGTCGTCCATGATTTGTCAGTATCAGGAGCCAACAAGTTGTATCTCTAAAGAGCCATACAGTAAATATTTTAGACTTTGAAGACCATACTGTAATGGTAGGCACATTTGAATTTTTTATTTCTTCCTTTATTCCTTTTACTTTACCCGTATTTTAGAGCATCCTGTTCAGTATTACACAAGTCAAAGACCAAGCTGGAAATTTCACCTGCAATAAAGTAAGCTAATGTTTGCCAACACTACCTCTCTTTTTGAAATATGTTGTAAAAAAAAAACTGGGAAGGAAAAATATTGAAACCACGATGACCATAGATTGTGCCTTGACTGAGTATGAGATTGGTTTTGTGTATGGAATCTTGAGCCTTACTAAGTCTGGGTGCAGACTTTGCTTTCTTTCCATTTCTTTTATCTGGCTTTATTCTTTTACAAATAGAGTTTGTAGACCAATCTCTTCTCTGCTAGCAGCCTTACTAGTAAACCTGCAGAGATCTCAAATTCAGGCTTCTCTGAAAATGAGATGGTAGTCTTTCATACAGTAGGTGATTTGAGTTACTGCCTCTGTTTAGTTCCTTTGTGTACTGAGTATCTTGCAATTGAAATGTCATTACTCAGGGATGTAGTACACTTCATAAAATGAAGAACCTATCCCAGAGATGAAATCAGAGTATTTTCTTTCTCCAGGTCATTGTGTAGTTTCTATCACAAACTGGTAGAATCTGTAGCAAACTAGTACTAAATCTAAGGATTCTAATGAGCTATAGAAATGTTCAATGCCTGCCAAAGTCGGGACTAACTTCTTAGGATTCTAGTGCTCTATTTGTAATATATATTATTTGTGTGTTTTCTAACCCAGCTTTATTGTTTCTTATTCCATACTGATACTGAGAAAAAAATGTGTTATGGTTTTTAAATTATCTTCCAAAAAGTTGACAGTTCTTGTGTTTGTCAATTACTTTAATATTCTATATATTTTTAAATGGTGGCTTGGTTCAGAGTCTCTAGACACAACACTTCACACTAAGTAAGACTGACAGCTAAGTGATGTGGAAGCCATTATCTCACCTTTGTGCATGCAGGCTGGGGCCTCTTGCCTTTTCCTATTTCATAATAAATAGCATTAGCATTCAGGAACTTTGTAACACCTATTGAGGACAGGATTTTTATAAGCCCCTATAAGACAGTATTTTTAAAATGAATGACTAAAACCTAACAAACATAACATACAAAAAAGAGAGCTATGCATCAATCTTACATTTGAATTTAGACTCATAAATCTCAAATAAAATACCAACAAGCCAAATTGGACATTACAATAAGAATCATTTAGCATGACCAAATATGATTTATTTCATGTTAGAAAATCTGTGGTTAGTTGGTCCAGTAAGAAAACATGATAAACTCACTAGATGCTGAAAAGGTGTTTAATAAAATTCAGCATTTATTTATGAGATTTATTCTGTGGTAACTAGGGATAAAATGATAAATTCTTTAAATAATAAAGAATAGCTATCTTAAACCAATCACCAGCATCACTTTTAATGTGGGATACTATTAACATTTCTTCTAAAATCAGGAATAAGGCAATCATGCCATGACCATTATTATACAATTACTCAGAAAATTTCAGACAGTGCAGTAATACTAAACCATAAAGAAGAGATACAATTACAAAATCATGATTTATAGACAATATAACTTTTGACCTAGAAAATTCAAAAGCATGAACTTTTTAACATGTTTATTTATTTATTTTGAGATAGAGAATTCATGCGTGCAAGCATGAGCAGGGGAGGGGCAGAGAGAGGGGGAAGAGAGAGAATCCCAAGCAGGTTCTGCGTTGACAGCTGAGCCACCCAACTGAGCCACCCAGGTACCCCCAAATCATCAACTTTTAAAGAACTCACACTAATCAGATACTCAGTTAATAGGCAAAGCATCCATGCAGTTTTTATAAACCAATAAAACTAATTAAATGATCTAATTCTTTAAAAAAGTTTATCTCAAGGGGCACCTGGATGACTCAGTTGGTGAGTTCTCACAGTTTGTGAGTTCAAGCCCCACGTCGGGCTCTGTGCTGGCTTGGGACTGTCTCTCTCCTCCTCTCTCTCTGCACCTCCCTCTGCTCTCTCTCACTTTCTCTCTCTCTCAAAATAAATAAACTTAAAAAAAATTCTCTAATGATAGTATCAGAAAACATAAAATATTTGGAAAAACCCTAAGAAGAAATATGGAAAGTCTGCAATAAGTAAAGCTTTGAAACTCTTCAGAGAAATACAGATTATTTATATACATTAACAATATATAATGTTTCTGAATAAGGAAAGTAACTATTGTAAAAATTGCAGGTATTCCAAAATTAATTCAGAATTAATTGCTAACATTTTGTAATATCTGTCTAGAATAAGGTTTAAATAAAAATGAATGAACTGTGAGGTCTGTTTCTGCTTTAAAAGTGGTATCAGCTGGGGCATCTGGGTGGCTCAGTTGGTTAAGTGTCCAACTCTTGGTTTCAGCTCAGGTCATGATCTCACACTTCGTGAGATCGAGCCTTGGTGTCAGGCTCTGTGCTGACAAGTGTGGAGTCTGCTTGGGATTCTCTCTCTCCCTTTTTCCCTTCCCCTCACCTGCTCACACTCTCTCTTTCTCTCAAAATAAATAAATAAACATTTTAAAAGTTTTTAAAAAGTGGTTCAGCTACAGACCCATTTCTGTCCTTTTCTTTAAAGCATAACTCCTCAAAAGAATTATCTGTCCTTGCTGTATGCAATTTCTGTGTGTGTGTGTGTGTGTGTGTGTGTGTGTGTACACATGTTCTCTCATCTCTTTAACTCCTTATTATAAAAAATTCCAAATATATGCAAACATAGAAAGAATAGCATAATGAACATCTAACTATCAGGTTCAACAATAGACAACTCTTGACCAGACTAGTTTTGTATCTTACCCCGCAGCCCCAACCAGATTATTTTTTAAAATATATTTATTATTATGTTTTAGAGAGAGTACAAGAGGGGGAGAGGGGCAAAGGGAGGGAGAGTGAGAATTCCAAGCAGGCTCCACGCTCATCATGTAGCCTAAGCAGGGCTCGATCCCATGGCCCTGGGATCACCACCTGAGCCAAAATCAAGAGAAGCTCAACTGACTGAGCCACCCAGGCACCCCCCTAACACACACCAGATTATTTCGAAGTAAATTCAGACATCCTGTCATTTCTTCCATATGTATTTCAGTACATATTTCCACAATATAAGGACTCTTTTTTTAAAGCATAGTATTATCAAGCCCCAAAAAATTAATAATAATTCTTTAATATCAAGTTTCCAATCCATTTCAAATTCCCTGATCATCTCATTTAAAAAAATCATGTTCCATGTTTCCATTGCAATTGGTTGACAGATCTCATAAGAATCTCCTTATATATAGGTTTCTCTTCCATCTCTTTTTATCACCTCCTTGTATTGTCTGAAGAAACAGGACCATTTATGCTACACTGTTTCCTTTCCCACAGACAGGATTTTGCTGATTGCATCTCCATGGTGTTCTTTGGTTTCTGAAATTTCCTGTGAATTGTTAATTACATCTAGAAGATTTCTTAGATCAGATTTTATTTTTCGGCATAAAATGCTTATTTTTTATGAATTTTATGTCATGGGCACCTGAAAAAGGAATATTCTCTGTTTTCAGGATATAAAGTTATATTGATGTTGGGTAGATTTACCTCCTTAATTGTGTATTTTCTGATGCTATGTGTATATATTATTAAGTTTACACACATACACACACATCTCCTATCATGCAGTTAAATTTAAAATCTCATGCTACTAATTTTCTCATTATCTCTCCTTATATTCTGTAGCTATACTATACAATGTTAATGTTATATGATGTGATATGTGGATATGCATAACTCTTAGGGATTCATTATAGAATGAATATAATATACCTAGGTATCCTTTTTAACTTTTTTTTGAGGTGCATTTTATTTTATTTTATTTTTATTTTTATTTTGGATCAAATTCTGCCATTTTTAATACACAGTTAAAAATAAAACTAAATAGGGGTGCCTGGGTGGCTCAGTCGGTTGGGCGACCGACTTCGGCTCAGGTCATGATCTCGCAGTCCGTGAGTTCGAGCCCTGCATCGGGCTCTGTGCTGACAGCTCAGAGCCTGGAGCCTGTTTCAGATTCTGTGTCTCCCTCTCTCTCTGACCCTCCCCTGTTCATGCTCTGTCTCTCTCTGTCTCAAAAATAAATAAATGTAAAAAAAAAAAAACTAAATAGCTTATCAATAGCATGCAGATTCATACAAGTCATATAATGTGATTCAAGACAATTGTGGATATTTTTCAAAACAAATATTATATCTAAAATCATTTATGTTAAATAAACATTAATGAGCAAATCTTTACAGATGAGCAAAGAATTCATGATTTTGGTTTCTGTGACTTAATAGTGAGGATAATGACAAAGCTATTCTACAGCATATGTAAAGTCCTATTATGCTGACTTTATTATTTATTTTACCATTTAATTTAATTTATTTTTTAAATTTACATCCAAGTTAGTGTATAGTGCAACACTGATTTCAAGAGTATATTTCTTACTGCCCCTTACCCATTTAGCCCATCCCCTCTCCCACAACCCCTCCAGGAACCCTGTTTGTTCTTCATATTTAAGAGTCTCTTGTGTTTTGTCCCCTCCCTCTTTTTATATTATTTTTGCTTCCCTTCCCTTATGTCCATCTGTTTTGTCTCTTAAAGTCCTCATGTGAGTGAAGTCATATGATATTTTTCTTTCTGTGACTAATTTCGCTTAACATAATACCCTCTAGTTCCATCCACGTGGTTGCAAATGGCAAGATTTCATTCTTTTTGATTGCCAAGTAATACTCCATTGTGTGTGTGTGTGTGTGTGTGTGTGTGTGTGTGTGTGTGTGTGTATACCACATCTTCTTTATCCATTCATCCATTGATGGACATTTGGGCTCTTTCCATACTTTGGCTATTGTTGATAGTGCTGCTATACACATTGGGGTGCATGTGCCACTTTGAAACAGCACATCTGTATCCCTTGGATAAATACCTAGTAGTGCAATTGCTGGGTCATAGGGTAGTTCTATTTTTAATTTTTTGAGGAACCTCCATATGTTTTCCAGAGTGGCTGCACCAGTTTGCATTCTCATCTTTTTAACATTTTTAAGTGTCCTTTTTTTTTTAATGTTTAGTGCTTTTTGTTTATTAAAATTATGACCAGTGCTTTTCATTTTGTCATTATAAGCAAGGATACCAAACTGTATAAAATGTTATTTTAAAAGAAAAGTATGTTTATATACAATGTTATAGATATAGCTATAGGTATGTGATAAACTAGAAGGATACAGACCAGAGTGTAAACAGTTTTTGACCTCTGAGTGATAGGATTATGGGAAATTTTAATTTTCTTCTGTAAAGTCTTTCCAAAGTTTTTTACCATGAGCCTGTGTTATTTTTATGAGGCTCAAAACCCTTTTATTTTTACAGAAGAAAATATTAAAGAAAGTATACGAAGTAGTTTGGTTTCCTTAATATTTTCAGCATATATATATGTATACACACACACACACACACACACACACACATATATATTCAGCAAATAAGTGTGTGTATATATATATATACACATATATATATTCAGCAAATATGTATATATATATATATGTATTTTTTTTCCACAGCCTAAATAATGAGCTAGGGACAGTATTGCACAGCACCCCCATCCCCATTTGAGTCACAACTAAAATCATACACATGACTCTTCCAGCGACATGTTTGAAATGGGAAAATTTGATTGCTAGGAATTGCTACACAAGTGAGGAAAAATTTACCGGTCTTTGATATGATTCGAGGTCTGGGAAGGAGAACATGGGAGGCCTCCTGAAAACCTGCCCAACATGCACTCAGGCTCCTCTTGGTTCAGAGCCAAATAACGAATCCTTCTGTTGAATTTTTCTGTCCAGACACTGGCTTAAATGAAGGTATACTTAACTTGGAAATATCATTTCAGCTTTTGGCTGGAAGAGTTGTTGTAGAGGAGTTTCTTTAGATGTGAGACCATGAGGGAGTTCTCGGAGTACATGCATTTTCACACATCTGCTAATGCAAAAGCCCCCGTGTGAGCATTAGTACTCAGGAATGTGATGTGGATTTGAGATGATCTCCCCAGGATTTTGGCAGGTCAGGACAAACATTATCTTGCTCCCATATGTTTTTGTGGGATCTTGAAAGGGAAATCATATACATTTCCTTAGACTGACATGCCGAATTTTCCCACATATACCAAAAAAAAAAAACCCCTCTCAGCAAAAATAAATTCAGCAATATGTATATATGACATTCATATACTTAGCATCTGTTGTCAATACAACAATATAACCTGATGGCTATTGGGAGTCACATACAGTTTGCATTTACTTTGATTTATGTTTAAATGGCTTATCTCAGAAAACCTGGCCCACAGATAAAAACTGTGAAAGATCCCACATTTTCAATAAGGCCTTTTTATTTGTTTCTACTCTGCTTTTCCTTGGGGGCAATGTACATGGAGCTAGGGTTCCTAATTTTCAGTAGTTCTCCATTGATAGCACTGTTCCCCCACATGGATACCTCCTCCCCCAGTTTTGTAGTATCTGATGTGTATGTGACACATTCAGTATAAAAACGACCAGGGAACCCTGTGAAGCTAAGAAATTCCAATATAACAACAACAACAACAACACATACTGTGTGTCGAGACTGTGTCTGTTTTTTAATCACCCTTGAGCAAACCCAGTCCTGTTCCATGTGGGGTTTCATAAACAATAGGTACTCATTTAATGTTGACTAACCCTTTTTCTGAATCTTCCCATTCTCCAGTCTCTAGTCCCCCTAGAGAATGATATATCATCTGCCCAGTAGTTTGGCTCCTTTTCTGTGCAAGTATATTATTAAAAGTTGAATAAAGACAGCACTAGTTTCAGCTACTTAATGGTCTGTGTGCCAAGGATAGCACATTGGCTGATTCTCACGGGCATGCAAGCTGATAGACGTAGTGTTCATTCTGTGTCACAACTCAGCCCTCCTGTAGGACTAAACCTCATTTTGAGAGAGTAATAATCCCTAATCACTGTTTGTTTTCATGTTTTGTAAATGAGTTTTCTTGCTGCAGTGTCACATGCATAATCAAATCAGCCCTCCAGTTCTTGTATCTGCTTATACCACATAGTTTTCAGGCTATCAGATGATATTTAAAGGAATATCTTAGATCTCTCTGTCTCTCTGTCTCTCTCTCTCTCCCCCCCCCACCCTCTCTCCCTCCCTCCCTCCCTCTCTCTCTCTCTCTCTCTCTCTCTCTTTCTTTCCGCATATGGAGGGAGGTCATGTATGTATCTTTGACCTCCTTTCCTTTATTTTGTGCTTATTTATTTACCACCAGTGGTTTACTATTGGATTATTTAGCTGGAAAAAACATGATTTCCACAGGGAAGCAAGAGCTGGGATTTTGCTCCGTAAAGGAAAACATGCAGATGGAATATTATAAAGTTAATTTAATTTTAAAAAATAGGTCTTGAGTTCTTTTCCCAGAGTCTTGAACCACTGAGGTCATGAGCTTTACTTAGTCTGATTTTTCAGTCTATAAAGGTAGGGATCCTAACAGTATATCTTAGTTTGTTGACTGCATTCTATTCTGGAACCTGTTATATCATTTTTAAAATCTTGTGATTCCCAGAAATATTGGTATTTCTGGACTAGTTCTTATTTCATTGCCTGTTGGTGCTTTGGTATTAGTTCTTACATCCACGGTTGTTTTTTAGGGGGCAAACATGGAAGAGTCTTTAGTTGGGTTCCCCCCCCCCACTTATTTTCCTTTGTGAGTTATACACTTAATTACATGAAAATGTTCTTCTGTTCTTAAAATATGTGAGATTTTCAGTCCTTTGAAAAAATGCTTATAGTCCATTTTCCATATATTACTCAACATTAGCGATCTGCCTGCCAAATGATCCCAGGTGTGGGATTGCAGCAGGTAATTTCCTGAGCTGTATGGTACAGATGATTTTCTGTGTTGGAAGATGCTATCGGCTCACCTGGCCTCTTAGTGACAGAGAAATCCTTTGTTTATTCATTTAGTAGGCAGATTAACCCTAATGAATATTGGCTTCCTGGAAATAGATACAGGTGACAATGGCAAAGTGAGGAGAGGGGAGAAGTAAGACAAATTCCCTTTTCTTTCTTCACTTAGAAATAATGGTGGCTTTCACTGGAGAGTGTTTTAAGTCAGAAAGGAATGCAAAATATTTTAATTTAAAAGCTAGATTTAAATAATCAACTTTCGATTTTTAGTTTTGAAAGTCTTTATGTTCAGAAGGACTAAAGATTTTCTCATTTTGGCAAACAAGTTAAAAGTTATATGTCTTTCAGGTTACTTACACGAAAATATTTAATTAAACGCTCCATGCCGGTTTGGGCACAGCCAGTCATTTGAAGAGGAGAGTGCAATCCTAATATGTCCTTGCACTCAGTTAAAATTTTATGAATTAAAAAAATATATCATTCCTCAGCCTCTCCTAGCATATGAAAGAAAATGTGCATTGTGCCGTGGTCATTTCTAGTCTTTTCATACTGCTTCAGTGACAGATTTATCTGTTTTCTGGGAAGCAAAGATGAAGAACTAATACAGCCGTTAGGAAAATTATTCAGAGTTATAGTATAAATTGTAAGAAGTTTTTAGCGTTAGGCTATTTTAAATTCTCTGGTTTGCAATAACATATTGGCAAAAATTATTTAAATTAATATAATTATGGATATTTGATGTAACTCTCAACAGCATATGATGAAATGTTTGCTTACTGAAGGAAGGAGTACTTCACAACATTTTTCTGTGAATGGTTTTGGAGATACATTATTCCCAAGACATGAGTGTGTAGAGACAGATGGGAAAATCTCTTAACGTTCAACCAAACTTTTCCAGATCGTGCAGCTATAATTTATTCTGCACTCTCCAAAGACTCCCAAAATGTCTTCTTTTACATAACTTTATCCATTGGAGGAAAAGTTAAAATTCTTCTCCTCCACATGCTGAATGATGGAGATAGGCTTTTCACGATACATTTTGTAGCTGACTATAAAAGCTCTAGGATTTCAAGGGAGAAGTGAAAAAGCAGAGTTTACTTCTCTATGAAGATTTAAAATTTATGATTTCTTCTAGCTATAGGGTTGAGATGCTGCTTGAATTGTGTTATGGAGAGTTCTGAATAATGTAAAATATATATGAATCGGAGGCAGTAATAAATTCTGAATGAATCTTTGGGTTTTTACTTTAGATTACTTTATCCTTAAAACTAATGTTTCTATAACCTCTGACCGAATACAGAAGATCCAAAGTACTTCCAGGGGTGAGAATTTTTCCTGGCCTCGTGTGAGTAGTTTAATTCATTCTGATTGTGTGATCCAGGATAGCATGTGATATGACTACAGCAGAGGTATATTTACAAATTTTTAATTTACATGTCACCTTGCCAAAATACAAGGCAATCCTTTACTGAATTGTCCGGAATATTTTCAACGATACTGGAAAAAGAGAAAGCAATGTATATGTGTCATATTATCTTCAGATGAACCACTCACTGCCTGTGTTAACTGGATTTTTCTACCCTTTTAGTGAAAAACCAAAGGACAACAGTCATTATACGATTTTGTATTTTAAGTATTTTCATAATCCAACATAAATTGGCCCACCCAAGGATTATGTCTGTCTTATAAAGATGTGTTTACATAGTCATTGGGTGAAAGATTGCAGAAGTTGAACCACTAGTTTTGAAAGTTGAGCCAGACCAGGAAAAATCAGGATACAATTTGGCACTTATGGAGACGAAATGATTTCCTTTTTAGCTGCTGATTTCTACTGGGAAATGTATCCTTGGACTGAAAATTGCATCCGGAAAAATGTTTATGTAGTGTTTTTCAAATGACTGATTATTCTTCTAACCTTTAACATGAACTATGTCTAATTTTGTTCTCTTTTAACTCTTTCACGACTGGGGAACTTTTCTCTTTGTGGGAAAAAAGATTGCTAACAAACATATCTTTACCACTTCAGATACAAGAATGTCTTATGTGGCAACAAGATAAAACGTGTTAAGATTTATTCTTGAGTTGTTTTTCCAGGTGGTAGTACAATGCCCGGCATAATCCACCCTTTATCACAGGTGCTTAAGTTTTATATTATGATACATTTTTATATTATGGTACAGTGGTTTTCATCTGCATGAGCTCCTACAGCTCCCCCTCTTATTCCACCACCACCTGTATATGGGAAGTAGGAGCTTCTTGACATTTTCATGGGTCACATTTGACCCTAAGTTCTTCACAAAGATTAGACTATGCTCTATTTTCTTTCTTGTATATTTTTGTGGCTTTTCTGGCTAAGTAATTGTCAGGTAGCACGGGTCTTGATTTCATGCTGTATCCACTCAGGAACCTAGGTTAACTAAGGTTCCAACAATGAATTATGGCAAGTGACAATGTCAGGGTGGAAGGGGACACTGGAGGTCTCACAACTGGTTACTTCTTATAACTCATAAGTTAGAACTGTGCTGTGTGGTATGATTTGGTTACCTAATTTAAATGTGAAAAATAAAATTTGTAATTGAGTTCCTCAGTTGCCCTAGCCACATTACAAATCTACTATACTGGACAACAGAAATGTAGAACATTTCCGTTAACACAGGAAGTTCCATTGGAGACGACTGTACTAGAATGTTAAGGGATGGGGAAATGCAGTCCTCTTGTGTGCCCAGAGGTGGTGAAGTAGCAAATATTACTGAACTGCAATAATGTCTACCACCTTTGGTAAACTATATGCTTGCAGATACTCCCTGAGATCCTCTAAGCCCTTTTTTTTTAACCTTGTGGTGTGTGTGTTTGTGTGGTGTGTGTGTGTGTGTGTGTGTGTGTGTGTGTGTGTGTAAAACATGAAAAGGGTAAGATAGATCAATATGTGCACACACACACACACACAGACTGCTTCTAACTGCATGAAAAAGAAAAGATAAGAAACATGCAATTGAAACTAACATTTTGCCAAGGGAGAGTCCTCATGTTAGATATCCTTTTGAAGGAAGAATCTGTACTGCATTCGTGTGGCTCTGGAAACAAACACCACAATTCCCATTGAGCTCAGAAAATGTGATTAAGGAATTTGAATGTAATTACCCAAAGTTTGGCTTTTCCTTTAAAGAACCCATTCATTTTAGAGATTCCTTGATACTGTAAATCTGACAACTAAATCTGGTTGTTTTTGGAAGACTTCCACCAGGAATAGTGAGAATCAAGGATGAGTACATAAAAAAGAAGCCCATACATCAAGGACAGCCTGAGCAATATTATGTTTTGACTTAAATCAGATTTTATCTATGGCTGATATACAGAGGGGATAGTTAGTGGAATGTGCAGGGCTTTGTTTGAGATTCCTATCTTATTTGATTGGTGTACAAGCTTATTTAAATGAATGTTGAAGCAACAATAAATATACATTTAAGCAAATCACACTGCAGTTATTTCTGAACACACTAATAATAGATTTGGAACATTTTCTCTGTTTTCAAAGACAAAGTTCCTTTTTACCCCATAATCAATGTATTAGAATTTGACAGGTAATAGACAAACCTTCAGTGCCTTTCTATCCTAAATTGTTTGACAGCTGTGTAAAATCCCCAGAACACAAGTAACTCAGCAGAGTTTGTGACAAACTGTGAACCAGCCTTTCTGGCGTTCCTGTGCTGTCGTGTCCCACATCTGGAGATCAGCATGTTTGCAGCCATCTCACAACATGACTTTGCATTTACATCACTGTGCTTGCTGGTGAAGTTTTTTTTTTTTTTTCTTTTTTTAAGAAAAGAAATGCAGCAACTTTTGGTCTGTCACAAGGTCAAGTGATGATTAGTGATGCAGCCTCTCCTAAACATATGTTTAGCTCAGAAAAGTTAAAGCAGTTCCCCTAAATTTGGTAACCATTAGAGTACTTCCTAAGTCACTTCCGGATGTCAAGCCTGAGGTGGAGGGGGACAGGGCTATAGTGAGTTCTCTGCAGTTTTCGAGCAAAGGGACTTAATTTGGCAACTGATCCAGCCAAGGAAACACGCAATGGCAGCACTAGACAGGAAACAGTTTGAAAGTGCTGTTTTGATAGAGGATCATGAGATCAGGCAAAGGGCTGTGAACTTTATATGTAGCCTAGGCCATATAGCACAGGGCTAGCCACCTGAGGGTAGAGAATAAGAAAGGAGGGCCATATAATTTATGTGCAGTTTTACTAAGAGGAATGCTAAAAATTATGAAATTCTTTGAAGTAGAGGAGCATAATTAATGATTTTGTTGTGGCTGTTGCTTTTGTTTTTGGTAAAACATTCCACCATCATTATTCACCTTTACGTTTTTAACATGATTGTTAGCATAGACTTCAGGAGCTAACCTCATCAATTCTAACCACCTTTTTATAGCTCTCAGAAGAGCTGTCTACCAAGGAAAACATTGTATTGAGCAAAAGTTGTACTTTTGGAAGATGGACGTTTTATAATGATAAGTTTTGACAACTTGCTCTGGTCGCCATGTGTCTCCCAGGCCTGCCAGTGGGTGGGTATTTGTCAGGAATGAGAATATGTCTGAGAGGGGCTGCTTTACAGCAGCCAGACTTGATTTTCAACTTCCATGGCTTTGAGTCTCCTTAAAGCACTCTGGAAACAGAGAGGAGGGGCTTTGCTGCTCTTATGTGTGAGTTGGCGGCACCTTGAGTGTCCAGTTTAGGGAGGTGTAGAGCCTCAGTGTTTGAGCCTTTGTTTGACACCTCTTGCTCGTTTTCCTGTGACTTCTTCATGTTGTTCTGTGCCCACATTTTAGAAACTACATTTGACTTATTTCTTTTGTTGAGCCACTCTGCCAAGTCTGCAGAAGCCATCTTTGTGCAGAAGGTAAATCTGTTTGTTTCTCACAGCAGATCATTAAATTATATTGTGCTTAATTGCAAAATTTCAAAGAAAAATAAAATCCCTATCTGTACTTAAAAAATGCTGCCAACACTTCTCTGTAGACCAGAGTGATTCTTGGTTTGTTTGCAAAGCAATGTTGTGTTCCACAACATCTTCACCCACACTCAACTTCCGTGGCTCAGACAGCTGGCAGGTCCCAGAGAGAGCATATGGATGATGCCCTAATAGCATCTGCCCAGTTGTTCTAATCACATATTTGGTAGACAGCTGAAAGGCCCACATTCAACTTTACTAAGTTTATATGACTAATTCTAAATTTACTGTAAACACTTTTTTATCCAAAGCCCTTTCAGATGCTTATTAATACTTAACAATAATTGCTTAAGTATTTCTCTCAATTCTAATTTCCAGAGCTTCTTAAAAACCAACAAATAAAACATGTTTCCAATTAATTAGGAGAAACCAATCTGTACAATTTAGTTATCATCATTAGTTCTCTAATATCCCAAGGAATAATCAATACAACTCATCAGAATAGCACAAAACTGATTCTTAACTACTTCTTGCCTGGAGCACTGTAGCAGTATCCAAGTTGGTCCCACAAACCTAAGTCTCTGATGCTGCCAGGTCACTCTGTTTCCAAGAACCTTTGATATATCCCATTTTACAACATGAAGTCTAAATACTGTGGATGAAGATTCACAATTCTGGCCATGTTTCTTGTATATCCCTTCTGTAAGCACCTGGACTCAAGTCAAATTGACCTTTTTGGTTCAGTCTCCAAGCAGTTGAGGTTCTAGCTTCTGAAGTCAGTATCAAGAAACAGGTCTCCTGAGGTCTTATGAGAGTTTTTCTTCATAAAGTCAATGAAAGAAAAGGGTTCTGCTTGAAACAGGACAAGCAGGAGGCTGTTTTATGCAGTTAGATTCAGGAAGTATTCATCGCTTTGATGGATGCTAGTTCCTTAGTTATATTTTAATAATATTGGAGTGTTGGAAAGCTAGCATTTTGGGATAGATGTGACTCTGCCTCAGAGGTGGCTCCTCTGTGTAAGGATAAGGTCCATATCTGTCAGGCCATGGTGAGATAATATTATTATGCCAACAATGTTCACAGACAACAAGCAGTAAGGTGCCAACAGAGTTGGGACAGTAGTAACTCTTGGCTCCTGGGCAGGTGTGTTGCCTCTGTTGCCAGATAGCATCATGTATTTGGCTAAATGTCACTCATGATTTCCTTCTGGAGTCCATGCCATACACACTCTGTCATAGGCTGATAGATAAAAAGTAGGGTTTTAGGTTTGTCAGTAGAAAAGTTAGCATCAATTTTGGAAGCCATGGATCCAACTTTTGCTTGCTGATTTGCATGCCAAGCTATGGTCTGATTTTAAACTTAAGGGGTGATTTAATATTTATACTTGTCTCCAAGAGTCCTAGAAGCGTTTGCCATCATCTGGATCTATCTTCCTATGAAAAGTACTTGTTCTGTTTAACATGAACTCTGTTAGCTCTTCAGCGCATTAATGCTCTTGGAAAAATTGTTTATAATAATTTAAATAATACCTTTAATTTAGGAGGAAATTGCAACAACCCTATAATACGTTCAGTAAATATGTAAACCCCATTTCACAGATGGAGAAATTGAGACTCAGACTATTGGATTATTTTGTCAAGATAAACCAGTAAGTGGTGGGTATAGGACTAGAGCCCGCATTTCTTGACTTATATTCTACTTTTTTCTTCACTTTTCTCACTCTCTGTAAGTGGTGGGATTTCAGTATTTGCCTCATGCATGAGATCTGTAGCAGTACAAGATGTTTGGAATCCTAGGTTCTAGAGGAAACTCTGCCACCAACCAGCTATGCTGACTTTTTATAAGACCGTTTAATCTTTCTCTTACAGTATTTCTAAGATCCTTCCCAGTGAAAAAATACAATGTGTTTTTAATTTTATGATCCTTATTCCATTTAAGCAAAGTAATAGTCATATCATAGGCATTAGACAGTTCTCACCTGGAATTTTTTATTTCATTTCTTAATAATATCCCTGAAAACAAGAAGCAAGGAGTTTCTGACTTCATTTTAATTTTAAAAATTTATCTCCTGCCCCTCTGCCTTGGTTTTACTCAGCTTTGAATTAGCTATTGAAATCAGTAAGCTGAGGTACAAATTATAATTCATTAAGCAAACTCATAATCTATTTTACATTGTTCAAATGAAATTATATTCCAAACTCTTACACTTAAGTGTGAACAATTTATTTTTGAGGTTTTAAAATAAATCCTAAACACAGGAGTGCTATTCTACTTTGTCTATGCCTAACTTATTATTTCTACACAAAGACCTTTCTTCCTTGAGGCCTGTGAGCCCCCAGGTTTTCTCAGCATAGTGGTCTGCACGTCTCTGTTTTTCTTTCCCTGGGAGTGCTGATTAGTGACTTGCGGTGTGGATTCTGATTTATCGCAGACCAGAGCTGCCCCTTAGGGGCTGAGCAGAAACACTCATGAAGGAGCCCTGATTAAAAAGAGTGGTAATGAAGACAAATGTTTCAGAGGGAGTTGAGAGAAAACCAGTCTTTGGCATTCCCCGTAGCTCCTCTGAGCTTTTGAAAAGGAGGCAGTGGTAGCCAAAGGAAATATTTCTCCTTTGTTGTTTATTTCTCATGGCACTGGAAACATTTTTCTTTTCCTCCTGGGTGTTCTAATTCTCACTTGTTAACTGCTTTCCATGCAGGGTTGCAATTAACCCCTGGCAGATTCCTCACCAGGTTCCCCTTATAGCCACTCCATCCCCAAAGAAGTCTTTAATGCTTTGACCTATAACCATTTTTAAATTCTTCAGACTTGACACTTGTGCCTAATTTCTCAGATCATTAAATCACACTTCTGGGTTTTTTTTTTTTCCCAATGATTTTTACTAAATTTGATGTTAGGTAGATGCCCATAATCACCTTTCCTTCTTCTTGGTTTTTGTAAGACAGAATGCCAGTGGAAAAACCAAATTCTCAAGTTCTCTTGGTAATTTTAATCAAAACTAGGTCAAAAGTTTCATATCTTATGTCCATAACTAAAGACACTATTCCAGAATTACCTGAGTCTAGGTGGGACCTTTGCAAATAAGTGCCATGGCTTGATTGGGGTCTTTGGGCATGACCAAATCAGTAGTCCCACCATGTGTGGCCATGTGAGCTATAATCCACTGCCCTGGTCAAACGTAACCAATATCCTGTTTTCTTTCAGAAGAATCACTAACATAGGAATTAATGCTAAGGATCTAGATTGTTTCTGACAGGCTTACACAATGAGTCTCTGAACTACACTGAATGGTCAGAGTATCATATTCGGAACACATAGAAAGATAAAGTACCTTGGAAGCTATGAAGTAGTCTGGTGAGCAGGAGCAAACCACTATGCATGCATCTGGTTAGTGGGCTGCATACTTTGTTCAGTGCTGAGGAGGATGCAGTATTCAAGGAGGAAAGAAGGAAAGGCAAGGAATAGAAGTTAGAGTCTGCCTCCTGCCCCTGTCTTTATTAGCAGATCTGCATGCATTAACAGGAAAATATCAGAGCATCCAAGCAAAGTTCAGGAAATGCTACCCCACCCCTGACTGACCTGGCCTACTAAAAGGTTTGATTTCCAGAGGCAAGTAGTGGTTTCTTATTGAATCAAGTGGATCCCTTTTTGCAGAGTCTCAGCGAACTTAGAGAACCTTGTCAAACGTCTAAGGCTAAAGGAATATTTCAGTCTAATCCTATCAGATGAACAAAGCTGATTAAAACAATCATTAGTGTGAGAAGAGCCTTTCAAGTTACCCTTGTGGCATTTTTATTTCTATCCTAAGGCAAAACAAAAACAAGGAAACAAATAACAACAACAAATAATTATGAGCTTAATATTTGTCAAATATAAGGGAGTATTAGAGGTTATTCCATGCTGACAAACATACGAGATTAAAGATCAACATTAAAGATTAAAGAGCACTCACTGAGAGAACACTGGGTAAAACCTTTCACACTTAGGTTGTTTCTATTGAGGTTCAGTCCCTCTGAACTCTTCTTCAACTATAAAGGCGAGGTCAAGGTCTGAGTCTAGGCTAAACGATGTCAAGTACAGGGCTGTAGGAAAGGCCAAAAATTGCTGCAGCTCATCTGGCAACAGATGAAGATTCAGGCTGCTGGAGTAATGGCCAAGATCGTAGGATTACTTCAGGAGCATGCTCCAGGGTAGTAGAATTCCATGCAAATTAGAGCCGTTTGACATTACCTCCCTGTTAACTGGGGAAGAAAGACTCTTTTAGTAATTTCCAAGACTGTACCAAATTCCCCCCAAGTACTGATGGACTCTTCCTGGTCTTAAATACTGGCATACTGTTCTTTATTTTTCCTGGCTTCAAACAGGCATATTAAGATTTCATGGATATCTGAATCTTTCTTTGAGTATCTGGGAACACATCAGAGAAATCAGATAGAAAAGAGGGAAAAGGAAATAGGTTATTTCCTTAGCCTTTTGAAGCAAGTGAATTGGAAGGATGCTTTCTGTGACGTTCATTGGCCCACAACTGCCTAGAATCTCCAAAACACCATCTTTTGTTCCTTATTGTGTAATCTTTAACAAAGTATTTCACAGACAGATTTAGCGCATGATTTTCACATATGTATTCCCAGGATCCATGGAGCCAAGTTGGGAGAGACCAAAGCCTTAGAAGACTTCAAAGTAATTTGAAATTGAGGGATGTACTAGGGAAGGAATCACACACAGGGAAAGGTGGAATTTGCCTGATTTGGAATAGTCTGTTTTAGTTCAGTGTGGTCAGCCAGTAGGGTTAGGTATGGGTCAGGTTCAGTACAGCAGCAGTTTACTCACATTTCTTCAAAAGATGAATAGAGGAAATACAATTTTATAAGTAAGAAAATTGAGGTTTTGCCAGAATTTACTCAGCTGATTGGCTGGTTGAGCCAGGATTCAAAACCATCATAGTCTGACTCCAGAGCCCTCACCTTTTTTTTTTAAGTTTATTTATTTATTTTGAGAGAGTGCACACACACAAGTAGGGGAGGGACAGAGAGAGACAGAGGGAGAGAGAGAGAATCCCCAGCAAGCTCCATGCTCAGCGTGGACCCCAACATGGGGCTTGATCTCATGATCACAAGATCATGACCTGAGCCGATATCAAGAGTCAGATGCTTAACCAACTGAACCACCCAAGTGCTCCCAGAGCCCTCACTTTTTATACCAAGATATCCTACCTCCCTGTGTGACTTTGGTCAGTCAATCCATTTAGATAACATGAGAGTTGAAATGTACGATATCTAGATTCTTTTCGTTCTGCAATTCTAAAAAAGTATAAAGTTGGGAGAACTCTCTCATGGTGAAACATTTGAGAGGAACTGAAGTAGAGATTGTAATACCATTTCAAGTTAATGACAGCTAGCATCAATTCAGCATATATGTAATTAAATTTACAAACAGCTCAATTAATCCTCAAAACAGTCCTTCTGACATAGGTTTATTGTCCCTAAGAAAGATCATAATTATTCATAAAGAGTTGGCCATATTAAAGATGTAAAAGACAGTTGCTTAGATTTCAAATGGCTGTAGTTATTGTAGTATACTACTTGTGGCTCATAAAAGTAATAAAAAATTTGGAGTCAGGAAGCAACAAAATTTTTAAGGAAATGTTTCTCTAGATTAGTAGTCTGTGCTTTTCTCATACATAATTTTTTTAATAAAATATTTTTGTATGTATGTATGTATGTATGTATGTATGTATTTATAAATTCCAGTATGGTTAACATACAGTGTTATGTTAGTTTCAGATGCACAATATGGTGATTCAACAATTCTATACATGACTCAATGCTCATCACAGTAAGAGTGTTCTGAATCCCCTTCATCTGTTTTACCCATCTTTCCCCTCCCCTCTGGCAGCCTGGTTTTTGGTTGGTCTCTTTTTTCCTTTGTTTTGTTTCTTGAATTCCACATATGCGTGACATCACATGGTGTTTGTCTTTCTCTGACTTATTCCACTTAGCCATATACCCTCCAGATCCATCCATGTTTTGCAAATGGCAAGATTTCATTCTTTTTTATGGCTGAATAATCTTCCATAGTATGTATATTCACAGCTTCTTTATCCATTCATCTACCGATGGGCACTTCAGTTGCTCCCACATCTTAACTGTTGTAAATAATGGTGCAATGAACATAGGAATGTATTATCTTTTCAAATAAGTGTTTTTATTTTCTTTAAGTAAATACCTGGTAGTGCAATTACTGGATTATATGGTAATTCTTTTAATAAAATATTTTTAAGTTGTATTAAAAGTCATACATTTTCTTTATAATTTGAATTCATGTTATTAAACCTCTCTCTTGAAAATAGCTCCAAATTAAAGGTATGAAGTTTCCAGTAGCTTGAGGTCTGCAGAATGTGACTTGGGATAACTTCAGGACCATCTGAGAGAGTGACAATACCTAAACTATGTATCATGCACCCTATTTCATACTTCTCATAGTGACACTGGGAGGTATTTGGTATTATTTTCATTGTAACAAATGATTACAAATGAAGAGTTGTTTCTTAACAGTTGGTGCTTTTTGTCACTTAGTCCTAATTGTCTTAATTCAAGGACATACTTTGAGTGCTGGGGAGCTGGTTTAAGGATGACTTTTCTGCAGTAATCAAATTACATCAGTGTCAAGTGCCCACTAATTATGAAGAAATTTATATCTGAATTAGGTAAATGTCATTTCACCACAGTAGCCTGAAATGAGCTATTTATTCCTTTAGTTAGCATACCATCTCATTGTAAGTATTAGAAGCAAGCTATTGATAAAATTTAGACCCACGTCCATTTGTTCTTTAGCTACAGGATGGTCAGTACTTCTAGAGATCTGAAGAGAAATGCCCTGCTTCATTTTTTATCTGATCAGCTAATTTGTCACCTTGAAGTCCTATCTATTCACTATGGCAGGGTTGGCAAACTACTGCTACCACCTGTTTATGTTCAGCCCATGGGTTAAGAATTGTTTTCACATTTCTCAATGGTAGAAAAAATCAAAATACCAAGAATGTGTTATTAAACCTGAAAATTATATGAAATTCAAATTTTAGTGCCTATAAATAATGTTTTTATGGAACACAGCCATATTCATTCATTTATGTATAGTCTAGGGCTGCTTTTTCACTAGGATAGCAGAGTTGAGTAGTTGTAACAGAGACCATATGGCCAAAAGATACTTCCTGTCTGGTTCATTACAGAAATGTTTGCCAACCACTGATTATAAGATCAAATCCAAACTCTTTCCTAGCATGGTGTACAAAACCTTTATGCTCTGGCTTCTGCATACCTCTTCTGCTTCATCTGTACTCTTTCTCTCTGATAAGCAGCCTAAGGTCTAACTGTTCTGAGCTAACCATTCTGAATTACCAGAACTTCTTAGACTCTGGCATGATTTCTACATATCTAAATATTTCCCCATGCTATTCCCTCTGTATGAAATCCTTTCTTTCCATCCTGAGCACCCCTAGCATTCGTCTTCCATTCTTTTGGTTTAAACATCCTTTCTGTGCAACCCTAGCATTATGTGCTCTGTTTCCACCTTGAACACCTTCACTGTACAGAAAGCTTTTATAAGACAGATGTTGTCTCCTGTTCACCTTTGTAGCCCTAGTAGAGTTTCTCAACCTAAACACTATTGGTCTTTTGGACTGAATAATTCTCTGTTGTGGGGCTGTTCTGTGAACTTGTAGGATGTTGAGCAGTACCCCCAGCATCTACCCATTAAAATACTAGTAGCCTTCCCCATCCCCTGCCCCATTGTGGCAATCAAATGTCTCCAATCATTGCCAGATGTTTCCTGATGGTCAGAATTGTCCCCATTTAAGAATACTGCCCTAGAACTTTCCACAGTCACTAACCCATAGTGGATACTGAATAAATCTTGAATTACATATTGTACACTTCAAATGGATGATTTATACAGCGTGTTGTCTCTCAATAAAGCTGTTTTTTAATAAAAAAGATTTGGTTTACTATTAGTTATTACTAATGGTACTATTATGGTGGGTTTTTTTTGTTTGTTTTTGTCTTCTAGAATAGTTGCCAGTGCAACTGATTGCACCATGTACTGTACTAGTTGATCCCAAATCTACATTGTCTTATTTAATACTGACCTCAGGCCTGGGAAGTGGCCCGATTTTTCTCGTTACTTTTTTAGGAAATGCAGACACAAAAAGATTTATTAATTTACTCAAAAGTCATGTGACTAGTGAGCATGTATGAAGGAATATAGAGGACTCAGCTCTTGTCTGGTTTTATTTTATTTTTTTACTATTTATTTATTTTTGAAAAAGAGAGAGGGAGAGGGGGAAGGACAGAGAGAGAGGAAGACAGAGGGTCCAAAGTGGGCTCCGCACTGACCACAGAGAGCCTGACACGGGGCTCAAACTCACAGACCATGAGATCATGACCTGAGCTGAAATCTAGAGTTGTACGCTTAACCAACTGAGCCACTCAGGCACCCCCATCTCTCGTCTGGTTTTAAAACTTGTGTTCATATCACTTGACCAATTTGCTTCCATAGCCAGATGTTAGCCACAAGAAGCCTAACTTCTTAGATTAGGTAAAAATGCATGTACCTACCAAAGACAGTGTATGTAGGTAGTAAATATGAGCAGTTTCTAAATAATGGGAGCATTATTTTTGTTCAAAGTACTAAATAGTGAGTTTCTTATCATTAGAATAGCATACATGCTGTATGGTGGGTTTTTTAGTTTTGTTGTAGTTGTAGCTGTTAGGGTTGGTTTGTTTTTAGTGTTATACCAAGGGGACACTGATTTCTTTTCCATATCTTTAGATCCTGAGGTGGTGGGGAATCTATTCTAAAACATCATAAAGACCTAATTTTTATCCTAAAACAAAAACAAAAGAAAATCAATAGGTGGCATTATCAGTTCCATCTTTCACTTTGCTTTGGAGCAATGGCACTAAAACAAATATAATGTGTAGGACTGGTAATCTTTAGAATGGTACTGTACAATAGAACTTTCTGCAGTGATAGATATATGCTGTTTAGAGCCCTTGCCATCCAGTATGATAGCCACATATGGTTGATATAACTGAAGAACTGAATTTTTAATTTAATTTTAATTGAAATCTGAATAGCCGTGTGTGTCTAGTGGCTATGATATTGGACAGCATAGCTTTAGAAGTCTTTACTTTTTCTAAAAAAATTTTTAATGTTCATTTATTTAAAACTTTTTTTAAATGTTTATTTTTGAGAGAGAGAGACAGTGTGAGTGGGGGAGGAGCAGAGAGAGAGAGGGAGACAAAATCTAAAACAGGCTCCAGGCTCTGAGCTGTCAGCACAGAGCCCCACACAGGGCTCGAACTTGGGATGGGTGAGATCATGACCTAGGCCAAAGTCAGATGCTTAACCGACTGAACCACCCAGGCACCCCTCATGTTTATTTATTTTTGAGAGAGAGAGAGAGAGAGAGAGAGAGAGAGAGAGAGAGAGAGAGAGAGAACATGAACAGGCGGGGGAGGAGCAGAGAGAGAAGGAGACACAGAATCTGAAGCAGGCTCCAGGCTCCAAGCTGTCAGCACAGAGCCCAGTGCGGGGCTCAAACTCACAAACTACGAGATCATGACCTGAACTGAAGTCAGATGCTTAACTGACTGAGTCACCCAGGCGCCCCTAGAAGTTTTAGCTTTGATAAAGCCACACACCTAAGCTTAACCCCAGGGAATATCTTAAGGGATCAGAGACCCCAGTTTCAGACTGAATAAATTATCACTGTTGAATATATACAGAAGAGTGTAGGATATCTATTTTTATAGTATACAATTTAAAAGGTTACTGTTATATTCAGCTATGTGACTTGTAGAGGACAAAATTACTCTGTAAGGGGTAAACTCACATTGCAGTGTTAATTCAACATTTATGCACATCTTCTAGTAAGCAATTTTGTATTTTTCTGATGACTTGATTCCTATAGTGATAAGTTCTCCATTAAGGAGTAATGTTGAGACATTGAGGAATAAAATGAATAATGTGATATGTTTAATTGTTTTAGGTACTTAAGAATTATTGTGGCAATAAGAGACTTTTGCTTTGTTGAAATTCTAGAATCATTTACTAGAATATTTGTTTTTTGTCTTGGTCCACATGAGAGCTACATTTTACTAATTCAACAGGAAACTAACAAAATTTTTCTTGAGTATATTGTGGAGTATTTTCAGAAGATGCAATCTTTTAGAATATTCTTTTCATATCTGTGATATTTTACTTATGCTGATGAAAATAAAAATGATGTTACATTGGTATATTTTCATGAGCAATACACTCTTAAAAAGGAGAAAAATATTTCAAAGTCCATCTTAAATTAATAATTTGTAATGTGGGGCAAGTTATATTTAAACCCATTTTATGCCTTTGCCTGTATTTGTTTATTAAATCTGTTGGATCTAGGAAAAAAGCAACTTCAGTATAGTGGAGACAGAGATGAGTTTTATTATTCTTGCATTTTTAAGAGTTATTGTTAATTTTTTATTTATATTTTATCCCAGCACTTACCTTGTATTAATTGCTAGTAATTGAAGTTCTTAAATATAGATGTATTTTTCACTTGATCTTAGCCAAAAGGCCAAGAAGCAATAGGTGCATTCTTAAAGATTATTCGTTTTTCTCCTTATAGTTACAGATGATCTAATCTAAAAATTTGGAAGAGTTAAAAATAAGTTTAAAGATATTTTTTTTTCCCTTTTCTACTTGCTCCTTTTAAGAAAGTGTGATAAGGTTAAAGATGTCTGTGATCTGTGATCTGGCCAAAAGACTTTCACAAATACTGTTTCCATATTTGTGGCTTTGGTGTTTCCTCTTACACATGTGTCTTCCTTCTTCAGTTTCCTACCCTGTCAAGAGAGAATTGGTTGCTCCATTTGTATTCTGTGCATATAACAGATGGGCTCAGTGGGGGCTTTGTCTATAGCAGAAACCATAATGTCCAGGAATTGGTGGGATAATTAAGAAATTTCCTTCAAAGAATTCCTTGTGCAGACTGCTTATTAGAAAAGATGTAAGTGCTATTATTGACCGTTTCCTAGGTCTCAAATATGCAGCATAGTTGAGTGTGATTAGAAGTTTCCACGTCCCATGCTTTAGGGGGTACAAAAATGAAAAAAGCATGCTTCCTGACCCCCAGGAATTCAGAATTCAGAACTCAGGTGATAAGGAAAAAAACTCTAGTGACTATAGCAGAAGGCAGATCAAGTCCTCTTAGAGTACGTAGGAGGGAAAGACTAGTTTTAACCGGGGTAAGTCAGAGAAAGTTTAGTGGGGAAAGTGCCATTTGAGCTAGAATCTGGAGAATAGTTAGAATTTTGATAGGTGAAGATTGAGAAAAGGGGCTCGCTCCTCTAGAAACAAAGGCACCAAGGTGTACATGTACTGGACTAATTTGAGGACAAACTTGAATCTGCTTTGAATATAGAGGAAATGATATGTGAAGGGAACTTGTGGAGGTCTCAGCTATCTAGGGAGGTTCGGACCAGACTGTGGAAGGAGAGTGCTGGTAGAAGAGTTGGAATAGGGGACAAGGAATGAAAGGTTTTTGAGGTAGGCAAGTGATGAGTTTAGAAAGCTTATTCTAGCAGCAGAATTGAATAGATGTGGGAAAGACTAAAGAAAACCATTAAGTGGTTATCACAGTCAAACATTTATCGGGTAATCACAACTGAGGCTTAATTTGTAAAACCACATGAAAGTTGCTAAGCTTTCCTTTCCCCCCACCCCCACCCCCACAGGAGAAATAGTGCTCTGGCATTCAGCCATGTTAGCAGACCTTTATATAACTTTGAAATACAAAAGAGAGAGAGAGAGAGAGAGAGAAAAGAACACTTTCATTATAAAGTCCGTAAAAAGCTAATTTGTGATTTTTAATTAGTAGATAGATAGTTTTTACGTAAGACTCTTGTGTCAGTTCTTTTCCTTAGGAAATGACTAAATGACATTGGGCACGTTACAGATTGTAATGTAGTGATTTGATAGTGCATCATTTAAGATACATTTTGTCCTAATCTGCAAGAGTCCTGACACTGTTAAGTAAGCAAAAAGCATGCCTCCCTGCGCCCTTTGTTCGAGTGATTTTTTTCAAAAGTATAATAGTGAAGTGGTGCAGGTGTGAAGCCAAGTGAGAGACCCATTGCTGCTGCTACTACTTTTCATTATCAGTGTGATCACTGCTCTTTGCTTGACTCTGGCCCACCTGCACAAATGGACTGGGCTGGTTCATTCAGATAAGGTAGTGAGCGTTGATCCCCCTCTACCCTGACTCTTTATATCAGTATATACATATTACATTCTTTAACCAAAGCCTTTTACGTTTGTGTATGAGACATTTGATTTTTTAAGGTTCAACATTCATGGATAGGTTGAATCACCTGTTTTAGACTATAAGCTTAATCTAATCTCATTAAACAACTATAATCTTTAATCCCATTAAACAATTATACTCAGATACTCAAGTTCTTAAAAGAAGTTAGTTGAGAGTACAGTTTATAAAAATGGACTCTTTTTACTCTCATTTCCTCCCTTACTTGCTCCTTTTCACTGTACACATACCCCTTCTCATTGTTTTATGGGTCACATGTAAGATTCTGTTGCTTAATTTTTAAAAGTGAGCTATCACTTATTAAGGTTCTTGGCTAATAAGCACTCTGTATATATTATTTCATTTACTCTTCTTGACAATTCTATGAGGTGTTAATTATTCCAGTTTTAGTGATTAGGAGACAGAAACGCAGAGAGGTTAGGTAGCTTGCCCAAGGACACCAAGTTAGTAATTGGCAGAGCCAAATTTAAAACCAGATCTGAATGAATGAAGCCATTGTCTTAACCACTATACTTCCTTAACCACTGTGCCTGCTTGGTGCCAGGTGACGTGACCCCAGTTTTGGTAACAGAGGAACACTGGCCTAAAGTGATGTCTCCATAGGGGAGTCATAGAATTTTAAGAATGGAAGGGTATATGGAGGTCATCAGCCCTCATGTAAAACAAAAGTCCTGTGTATCTAATAAGTGCTCTCTATTTAATTAGATTCATATAGTGCCTGAAGTAGTAGTAATCAGTGTGTGTGCATCCTATGTGTGTGTGTTGTTGGGGGAGGTAGTCATCATCAGACAAAGATTGCTTTGTAGGTGGAGGTGAAGGCAGAAAGAGTCAGTCTGTGGAATAACGTACTTGGAGGATCTCTGCTTTTCCATGTACTGTGTCTGATTTGATGACGTCTGTGATTTGCTTCAAAAACAGTACAGGAGGAGGGAAGCGGACATGGATGTGGATGGGGCAGGATCATCCATGGTTTGATGGTTGTTGGCTTGTGCAATGGATGCTTGGGTTTTATTACATTTTTTTTGTCTATTTTGGTGTATGTTCAAAATTCTCCATAATAGAATGTTTTAAAATGTTATTTGAAAGCACTGTTTTCATGATTTTGTAGTGGTTAGATTATGTATATGTCTTCTTATTCAAAACTCTCTTGGGTGTTTTAGTCAAAAGAAGCATTTTTTCCTAGCATTTGTTCTCTGTAAAAAACTCCTTCATCTCTTTTTCTGATTATTTGTTAGAGAAAGAACCCAGCGTTCCCAGTGAGGAAGGTGAAGTTAACAGTCAGCTGCCTACATGGCTACAGTATTGGGATAATTTATCTAATTTCTCCTATGAGTAACTTCTCTTTGACATTATTTTTGAACTCAAAGACTTGCTTGCATTGTTCTTGTTAGTAAAAAAATCGCTAGGATGTACTTAGTAATTGGAGTCAGCTGCACTTAAGACTGTTCCGCCAGACTGTTATTTTAGCCTTCACTAGTAGGGTTTTTAACACCAGTTTGACCTTACTTTGAAACATTCTCAAAATACCATACTTTAATATCGATTTATATACTTTCATATTAAAGCAGGGCAGGGTCCCTGGGGAAAAAAAAATAATGAAACTCTTACTTCCCACAAATATAGGAATAAAGGTAGATTTTTCGGATTTTGCTTTTTAGAAAAAAGTAGGGAAAGAGTTTGGGTTAAGTTTTCCTTTGGTCAGGTATAGCGATTGCAAACATATTCTAAAGTACGCAAGTCACAGAATGGAAGGATGCCTTCCAGTTCAGGGGGCCGATTCCCACGGCCTGCGTGCCTTACTACTGACTGCTTAAGGATAAAGACTGGTTCCTCAGTTCGTAGCACCGAGTAGATGCTCCATGAATTTGTTTCTGACTGGCAAATACTAAATGCCCATTACATCATGCCAATTATATTTGAGGCAAGTGAAGCTCAAATTTTATAAACTATTTCTAAAAATAAATTCTTAATTTTTGTTCATTCCAGAGAGGTGTGTTTCCTGATTCCTTTCTTCTCTTTGCTTTTTTTTTTTTTTTTTTTTTTTTTTTTTTTTTTTTTGCCATTGTCCTTATTTTTTGGCCACTGGTAAACTCCCACATGGGAGAATGTCAGAGGCAGAATAAAGCAAGAGTGTAGTTCTTCTTTTTTTAAGTAGATTGAGAGGGTTATAGTACTCTCAGGACATCACTTTTTTCTCTGAAGACACATCCATCAGCAACTCCATATAAGGCAACTGGACTCCCTCCCTTCTCTTCTGAGCCTTCTGCGTGTATGTCTAGATACCATAATAGATCCAATGCCTGTGAAGACCTGGAACACTTCAGACAATAACTCAGACTTGTTTTGTTATGCTATATTTAGGAATTGAGCGAGTGTTTTATAATGAAATATCTCTCCATGCATTCTGCATTGTCTAGTGATACAAAACCCTCAGGCACCCAATAAGCAGCCCTTTTTAAGTTTAAAATGGTGGCTACTTTAGTTATTACCTTTCTGAAATGTTTGGCCCAGTATTTTTCATGAAAATAATAGGATCTGTGAAACATTAAAATGTTGTAATGGTTGATCCTCACTAGCTAAAAATGAGCTCTTTAACGACAGCATTTCTCTGCATGTTCTGGAGGTATAAGTTCTTGAGCATTTAAGTTTGCTTTAATTAACCCTTTATTTTTCTTGACTTTTCCACATTAGCTGTTGGAATTATTTGTGAGTTGCTGAGGAAGCTAAAGGTTAAAGATAGTTTCTTAGGAAGTTGATTTACATCAAAGAATTACTTCATGTAGATTAACTGAAATAATGATACCAGTAAGATTTCCAGACCAGGATCATTACAGGATTTTGAGTAGGCCCGCAGAGACAAATTGCTCTAAACCTGTTTGACTCACCACCATAAGGTTTAAAACATAAAAATATAAAAGTGTTTAAATTTTTCTTTCTGTTTCCTTATCAGAAATATTCATTTAGACCATAACAACTGTTAGAACAAGATAACAACTCCAGGCCAGCTGTCAAATGTTTACCATTATCAAAACTCTCCCTGGAGGGAGATGCAACTTTGGCTCGCCTCACCGGCAGTAATTTAATTTTTCCTTCATTCTGACTCGGAAATGGCAGCATTTTTCAAAGCTTCCTCCCACTGATGGCTGAAATTTTCCTTGTGAAATGATTTCCACCAGTCTTGAATCTTTCTTGTTTCTGCCGTCTTCACCTTTGCTGATGGTTCTGCAACTCATCACCAGCTATGCAAACTGACAGTTCACATCCTGGGGCAGCAGCAGGGGCTGGCCTGCAGAAAGGAGCAGCCTGACCAAATTTACGCTCACAAGATCTCTTAATTCACAAAAGCATTTGCTCTAGTTCCTGTTCTCTGCTGCAGGGGCTATGGAGAGGGAGTGGGGGATGGGGCAGGACCATTGGGAGAATGTTCTGAAGAGAAGAGAGGCTCTCTTCACACTCTACTGAGTACACAGACTTTGGAGATGAAAAACAGACGGAGAGAGGCATTTCCAACCATCTTGCTGATCTGTGCAGGAGTTCATTGAACTGTACAGCATAGCACCAGACCCTTGTGTCATTTAATGTTACTTTTTAAAATTGTTCTTAAATGTTCAGCACAAATATCCCTCCCTTTTACTTAAGTTGACAAAGAATATGAAAACAACAACAAAAAAAAAGAAATTAAAAAGCCAGATATTGCAATGAGAATGACCAGAAATCGCTTTCCTCTCTGTAGAGTTCTGTTTAATATGAAAGTCCTCTTAACAAGAGTGGACAGAGGAAGTTTTAGGTTTGATTTGAACTTCATGTACATGACATATTTCATTTTTTCCTTCTCTCACAAGTTTCAGCCCAGGCACTTGTTTGAAAAACCACCAAACCTTCTCTGGCTGCTTCTAAGATACTCCTGGAATTTGAGGTTGCCTTTTATCTTCTTCTTGGTAGAGACCTTTTTTTTTTTTTTTTAAAGAGAGAGAGAGAGCAGGGGAGGGGCAGAAAGAGAGAGGGAGACAGAGAATCCCAAGCAGGCTGCATGCTGTCAGCAGAGAGCCCAATGCGGGGCTCAAACCCATGAACCGTGAGATCATGACCTGAGCCAAAATCAAGAGTTGAAGGCTCAACCGCCTGAGCCACCCAGTAGAGACATATTTTTGTACTTTTCCCTGGAGCGCCTCGACTCCTCTACAGAGGGCTCATCCCTGGTGTGTCTAGTCTACCCTAGACACACAGTTGGTACATTACCATTCCATAGCGCGAGGTCACTTATGTACTTGTGTACCAGTTTGGCTCAGTCTGAAAATTGCTTTCAAACACAGATTGTTTAAAATGACTGACCTCTTAGGTTTATTTCTACCCACTCCCTCCCCAGAGGTCTAAAGCGACCTAATCAAATTGGTAGGTTGTTTTCATGGCTTTGAAAATAAAACTATAATTAAAGTAAAAACAACAGAATCCTGAGCTAGAGAGGCAAATTTGAATTTTAGGCTTTGCCCTTGCACTGACTTTGTTCTTCAAGATTTCTTCCTTGTAACCCTCACAATCACAGCAAAAAGATGGGATTATGGCTGATAACAAAATCAAGTCCCTAATTTGGACCCCACTAATTTAGAATGTTTGATCATGCTCAATTATAGCTGATCTTTGAACTACCTGTGAGTAAAGTATGTTATGCAAGTGGTGTTTTAAACCGTATCTCAGAGAGGAACATTCACTTATTGAAGAAAATGAAAACATTTCAAACACTTGTATGTATGCAGTTAGTTGTATACAACATTCCCAATTGCAGGTGTTTCTTATATCAAAGTAGCTTTAACAGACTTCTCCCACTCAGCAAGTATTCTTGTTAAGTATAACTCTCCTGTTTCCTTGTTTGAGACTGGCCATTTCTCTAATTGCCTGAATTAGGGTTACTTTTATGTTCTGAACAATGCTGTGGGAATACACACTTAAGGGGCTTACAAGTTGGTTGGGAGTGCAAAGACCAATACAAGGTAGTAGTCTGCTAAATTCCAGAGAAAGCACTATAAAAAGTAAGTGTTGTAGGAATTTTAGATCAGTACAGAGATTAGGAAGGTTTTGAAAACAACACATATATATATAAACACATGGGAGGGAGGTTTTTTTTTTTTCGTTTTTCATTTCCAGAGCTTGATACATCGTTTGCCACATAAAATGTTTTCCTGATAAACCTCTGTCGATTTTGGTTTCTTCTTATAATACCTATCTTTTCTTATTTCTTATGTACCAGACATTTTGTGCAGACACTGTTCCAAACTCTGTTTTAAACTATTCAAGGAGGGTTCACAAACTCCGATTCACTGGCTAAGTTTAAGTGGTAGGGGCCATGGCAAAGTACCTGTGTTTCAGGTTGCTGCTGCTGCTGCCACGTTCCATGTTGCCACTGCAGAAATGTGCGTGGACTTGGTATCGCCAGACCTTCCATTTAGTCAAGAGAGACAGGAAATTCACATTTTTATGGATATTTCCTGATTTTAAAAACAGTATAGGCCAAGTAAACGTTTGTGACTTTTACATTATAATACTCAACCCCGTTTTATCCTCACAACATCCCTGAAAAATAGGGATAATTATTTGTACTTGCCCACCTTCAACACGGCTAATAAGTAGCAAAAGTAGCACAAGTGGAATTCTACCCCGGGTCTGTCTCCAACGGCTCCAGTGTTACCGTGCTCCTTCCTTCCAGTCTTCCTGTAGATTCACCGGAGTGGTGGTGGTGATAGTTTTTGGCAGAAAAGTCATCTTTGGTTAAAGCCATGCCCTTATCAAAATTATCTCATCAGGTAATGCTGTACCAGAGTGTCATCTTCCAGAGAACAGTTATTTATGGCTTTGGGGAGAATTAATTATAACAGGAAGCTGTTGGTGACTGTAAGTATCAAACAAAAGCTCTGTCGCCTTTGCTGCGGATTTATTATTTCAAACCCATGGTACTTCTAGAAAAGCTACACAAATATTCTATCGTTGGTAGAGTTCTTCAAGTTTCACAAAGAGTGGCCAAAGTATTTGTGGCAATTTTACAAGGCCTGACCTTGCCAGAGAGAGAGAGAAATCATTAGTTCTCAGGATCTACTAAATATTTAAGCACTTTTGTTAAAATTCTCAATGAACTTTGTGGCCTGAAGGAGTTAACACACCTCCACAAACCTGCTTTCAGCTGGTAAGATCAGGCCCATTATTATTATTATATACAGCTGTAAAAAGCTGGTTACATAGCATAAATTGCATTGAGACACTTAGGCCACAAGATTACTCAAGAAGAATTGTATTGCTTGTTCGGTCATATATTTTGATCTTTATTGCTAGTAGTTTATTCTCATGAGAGTTGGGGATTAGCCTTCCTTTTAATGTAAAAAGTGTATCTATGAGGGTAAAAATATAAAATGAAAATAGATTTTTAATGGCAACTTTGGTTCTTAGCATTAATTTTACATGCATTTTTCATTCTGAACTTTTAAACAGTTTTGAGAAACGCATGAGAGATTTGTGAACAGGGGCAAGAGAGGGTCAAATGTATCAAATCCTTGGATTCCAGCAAATGTAGGATTTGTGGAAGAGCAGAGAAGCACACATGTGTTGGGAATGTAAATTAAAATAAAACCTTGGTGGAGACTTTGAGAAGTGAGTGCACCACACTATGGCAAATGTCGGAGGCGTTTATCTTCTTAATAAATTAACCAAATATTAAAATAAACATTAATTTAATCAGTCTGCATTTTTTCCTCTCTGGATGAAAGTGTTTCAGGAAAAATCATAAAAGAATCTATGGTAGCTCAGAGAGGTTAAACTCAACAGTTGTTTTCTTTGAAGTCCCTGGCCATGAGGTTAATTGCCAAAACTGCTTGTGGAAAAGGTGGTAACAATTTAACAAGACTGTACAACTGCAGAGACGTAGATGAATATCAGGTGTTTGCAGATGTTTTTTCCTAACAGGAAAGGGGGTGGGGAGGAGAGGAGGAAAAGAATGAGAAACAGGGAAAGAGAGAGGCCTGAGTAAAGTCCCAACTAAACAGCCAATAATTCTTTGTTTGCTTAGCCAATCATCCTGTAATTGGCCAGGAGGTTAATAGGAGTCTATTGATTGGTCAGGAGGAGTGCTTACGGTGGCTATTTTTACAGTATGCTCCCAGACAGAAGGCTGCAATTACTGGAGCTCTCATTCCCACTCTTTAGGGCCATTGCTGCTCTGATTTATGAAAGCTGAGCAGGTTGCTGTTGGCAGTTTATGTTTTAAGTGTTGCCTTCTGGGTCTTTGCTGCTTATGGGTCAGTGTGCTATTTCTCATCATTTATTGTGGTCATTTGAATAGGTAAGCTTATTTATGGCTTATTGAAGTAGGAATACATTAAAAATAATAACCACCACCCACATGGTGGAAAGTGGGAACAATCATACTCGAAGTGTGATCGAGCCCTACCTGCTCTAGAAATAGAAATTCTGCTACCGGCATAGAGTTTACAGTAGTTCCAGAAATCAGTCGTCTTTTCTTTACCTGCCTTCAAGAGATGTGTTTCTCACCTCCTCGTAATTTATACTAATTGATTACACTTGGATTTTGCTTTTGACTTCTGATAATTAAATTTGCTCACTGATACTTTAGAGTTAAGGAAACTGAGGCCTTGTTTAAAATGTCTTAAACCATTGAGACGCCTTCTGGAGCTTGCAACGGGGTTCTTCTGTCTTAACCCACCCTGACCTGGTCCTGACCTTAGCATTACTAATAAGGTACTTACTTCATCATTTCATTTCTCACTTGCTAAACCTGACTATAAATCCTTCCGTTACTCAAGATCTTGGTTTCCCACCCTTGTTCAGACCTTCTTTTGTCCTTCAGAGTTCCCTGGGAGCCCAGGTGAAGGGGAGTAAATCTTTACTGATGATAAGGCCCCTGAGCCACAGAATTCTGTGTAGCTGCATCCAGACCACTGGATTTCACCTCCGCTTCCAGCTTGTCACTTAGGGCTGTGGTGACCACAGCTACCGTGGCTACTGTTTACTTCCTCCTGTTTCTTCTACTCTTTTAATTTCACTGCTACTACTTAAAAATGTTAAAGTCTTCTGCAGATCCTCCCATTGCTTTGAAAGCTCTCCATCATTCAGCATCCATGTCTTGAATGACTGCTCTATTAGCAGACACCCCCTGGAAGTGCCGTGGACGCAGTGGTGGTGACGACAGACCACAGCTGTGTGTACCGATCGTGCCCCCGCGAACATGATGAACATTCCTTATCCCGCCTGACTTTCTGTAAGAAGTATGGCAAGCACCAACCCCACAGAGTGACACAGTACAAGAAAAGCAAGGATCCTCCATATGCCCACTGGAAGCAGTGTTAGGGACAGGAAGCAAAGTGGTGATGGCAGGTAGCCGAAGTAAATTTCCCTCAAAAAAGGCTAACTCAGCCAAGAACATGGTGCTGAGGTTTGGCTGTGTTGAGCCCAACAGCAGATCTCAGAGAATGTTGGCTAGGAAAAGATGCAAGCATTTTGAACTGGGAGGAGATAAAAGGAAGGGCCAAACATCCAGTTCTAAGCTTCATGTTTCATTTTGTTAGGAAGAGTGTAAAATATTGAGGGTATGTTTAAAATCCTAAAAGACCACAACTATCCCAACACTGCAGATTCCTGGTCATTTTCCTTTTGGAAAGAAAGACACCCTCTAGTTTGATGAGTACACCTCCCTCTACAAAGCTGTGAAAGGTATGGTTGCCCCACCTGAGGCTATGGATCTACAGACAACCTCCCAGGGATTTCTTTTCTGCAAGGGAGCCACTTATGACTGAACTGTTGTTATTTGTGCTGCCTGGACATTGCAAGAGAGATTTCCTTTCCTTCTTACTTCTTTTAAAAATGTGCTTCTATCGTCCTATTCTGACTCAGTTTTTCTCATCCTCCCGAGCTCACTAGCGCTCAAAAGAACCTTGATGGTTTTCTCTCTGGTCAGTTGTACATGGAGCCCTCTTTCTCTTCTGTTGCCTCTGCAAATATGGGTGACTTTCGCCTTCCCTCCTCGCACCACCTCCTGCTCATTACCTTACTTTAGAGGTCTATTCTGATTGGGATTACATCTTTTAGGAGAGTCTATTCAAGTCTTCTGACCTATTGTTACCATAATGTCATGATGTAGGAGAGTGTAGTCTCTCAGTGTGGTAATTATGGTTCAAGTAAAGCAAAATGTTAGTAGCTAAATCTCTTGTAGGGTAGTTTGGCACTGGTTCCACTAGACTTTGAGAATATCACTCCTGCCTTTCTTCATTCATATCTAGGCAAGATTACCTTTTCTCTCAGTCTGTTTGCTCTGTTACTCTTTTTCCCATAAATATCAGAGGGAAAGAGATGACTCTGTGTGCTTTAAAGATCTGACTTCACCAAACCCTTAAAGTAATGTGACCTCTCCTTTTTACTTAATTTGGAATTCATAAGAGAAAATAGCTTAGTACTTTCAGACTGATGGCATGTTTTTTATCTTTTGCTTTTACCATAATCCAAAAATCTAGAGACCCAGAGAAAGGTCCCTGAAATGCATTCTCTGTTGTATGCGTTTAGAATCCTTGTATTGTTTTCTTGTTTTTGCTAGACATTACTGCTGACCTCATTATCAACTTTTATATCACAACTCAATAGCATTTATAAGATTCTTTAGTAGCACAGCTATGTTCAAACTTCTGTCTTCCCATTTGGGGGTAGAATCTGCTACTGTTTTCCTGTTTTCCAAAGGAATTAACAACCACCACCACTGACAACAAATTTGAATGATCCATGTTCTGAAACAAGCCAGTTTAAAGGGCTCATCGTTTTAGTGTCCTTTCCTTGTTGATAATTGAATTATGAAAAAAGGAGAATAAACAGACAATTCATTCTTTTAGAGAAGGGAAGCAAGGACTGAGTAAAGAAGTGTGGGGTCATTCCCTAAGACCACTTTGTTCTCTTTAAGTACCCTTCATTTAGATATTTGTCACACTGCCTTCCTTCAATTTTGTTTTGTTTTGAGCTGGCCATGCCCTTTGCTGGATGAGCATGTGTAAAAACAGAAGGGAATAAACCATAAGAGACTCTTAATGATAGAGAACAAACTGAAGGCTGATGGAGGGAAGTAGATGGGGGGATGGGCTAGATGGTGATTGGTATTAAGGAGGACACTTGTGATGGGTTGTATGTAAGTGATGAATCACTAAATTCTACTCCTGAAACCAATATTGCACTGTATGTTAACTAACTGGAATTTAAATAAAGATCTGAAAAAAAGGGGGGGGGAGGGAAGGAAGGGAAGGAAGGAAGGAAAACTCATGTAATACAGCAAGCAGATATTGTGAACTGAGATACAAATACAATATTTGGAGATAGAATTATTTTAAAAACTTTGGGCTCTGACTCAGTCATGACACATTCACCTTTTTGGGAAAACTCAGGGAAATTTTTTGGTGAAATTCTGTGATTTTTGTTTTCGTAGTTTCAGACACAACTCCCCACCACAGACTCACATTCTTGAGAACTAAAACATGACATTGGTTAATCACTGGAATATTTATTATATAATGTGTTCACTGTACGAAGGAATAAAATTTATTGTGAATGAAGGTACAGGCGCTAAGTATAATCTTATTTTTTTAATGTAAATCTGAAGTATTCCTTTGATTGAATGTGACCTTTTTTTTTTTTTTAAGACAAAAGAAGTCATTTCAGAGATGTGTTCCTGTCTGCACTTTTACTTGAAACGATCTTTTGAGTATAGAAGAGTGGCCAATAAACAAAACAGAATTTTTAATGAGACTTTTCAGGCTTTGTGGAAGGTTTGTGTGTGCTTCACTCGTGTGAGATGACCTCAGCAAACTCATTTTACTACACGATGGAAAAAAAAAAAGTATACGAAGCTTACACATGATAAAAATGTTTCTCCATCCTAGAGCATGGATTCAAGTAACTTTGACAGAGTAAAAAAACTATTAAGCATAGTTTGATATGAATTTTGGTGAAAGTTATCAGAGACCCAAACAGTGGTGGACCAACCAAACTGGTATCTTTATAGGAAAAAAAATGAATTGGGACAGTAAATATGTCCTGAGGCTTTAGTGGCATCAGAAAAGATTTGTGCTTTGTTCTTTGTGATTTTATTACTTTATCGGCACAAGGGAGCATTTGTGCTCAAAAATGGATAATTCACATAAATCTTTCTCTATTTAATCAAGCTTAAATTACAGGTTAAACGTAGTGGCAAAAGAAAAAAAAAAAGCTACAGAAAAAGTGTAATACCTAACTTGAATCTTAGTTTAAATTTGCCACCCAATGCTGAGTTTTCACATGTGTCTAGGGGCAGACTCCTCTGGTATTTGTCAATAAGCAAAAGAAAAACACTGGCTTTCAAATACCAGGCCTTTGGTGAACTGGCGACAGTCGTGCGAGCGAGAATGTTCGAATGACTTCAGCTCTTTCCAGCTTCATTATGTCAGGCTGGCAGATCGCATATGGCATTATGGAAATCAGCAAATGAAAACCATATTGATCAGCATTGAGAACAAATGTAAAAAAGGTGGTCTTGAGGAGGAGCCGGGGAGAAGAATGCTTTCCTGGTCAACCTGATAGGCCCTTGTTAGGGCCTTTTAATCATTTATTAACGGAACCCTCCTTCTTCCCTTTCCACTCAGATTACCTCAGCCACAGAGCATCCTGCTCCATTTATCTTTTAATGTTTCCTTTATTTAATTTATTCTTAAGCTCTAAGTTATACTCTTATTTCAGAATTGAGTTTTACTTTTCATGGGATTGTTTTAAGTGACTGAAATGACTTTTCCCAACAAGCTCACCAGGCATTCAAAGGGAGAAACGCATTTGCTGAGATTCACCTATCAGCAAATAATTTACTTGGTATGCACCACAACCAGAAGCAGAGAGACAGAGAGAGACAGTCAGCCAGACATTAAAAAAAGAGTAAAATCGGAGTCATTCCTAAACTTAATTCTCTAGTTAAGGTTTGGGTCAGTGTTTCAATTTTAAAGTCTCTTTCTCGGGGTTTGGAATTTAGCCTGGTAAAATTACTTTAGGTCTAAAACTGGGATCTGTCACCTTTCCTTTCCTTCTTCATTCTGTGATTTCAGTAGAAAGCTGCAGCTTTCTTTTATCGTGTTGCTTTGGAAGGAAACTTAGAGCAGTATTCTGTCTGCCTGCATGAGATAGAGAAATGGAAGGCTGTGTTTGTGGAGGATTCAGTTTTCCAGGAGTTTCCTCACCTGAAATGCATCTTGGGTTTTGGAAGGTTTGCTGCTTTTCCTAAATCACATTCAGACCTAGGTTTGAACGGGTCTTCTCTCCCTGCCTCTTCCCTCCCCCAACTCCTGCCTCCCCTTACATTTTTATGTCCAGGTTTACCATTTGGAAAGAAATTTCCAAGATGTTTTCCTCGTACAGAACCGTGTGCTTTCGTAGTTGATGAGTAACCTGTGAATGTGATTCTTCAGAATGCTGATTGGCACATGACAATACTTGTTTCTTCCCTGCCTTGAAGCATAAATCACTCCTAAAAAAGATTCACACACACAAAAAAAACCCAGAATATGGATAGAAGTGGATGCCCCAAACTGCTGCATACGAAACAGCTCTATGATGGACTCCTCCACGAGTTATTTAGCCAGTTGACAAAACTGAGTATTTGCCATTTTTTTTCCTTTTGAAACCACCTTAAAAAAAAAACAAAACACTTCCACAATAAACAACTGAGGTTTGCTTTCCTATAAATTTAGCATTAATTCTGGAATAGGTATTTCTAAAAAAAAAAAAAAAAAGGTTAATCTCTGGGTGCCCTGGGTGATCGAATCATTGAACTTTCTTTTTGCTCTGGACTCCTTGTCTGTGGCCGTTTAGGCATGATTATTTTTATCTTCACTTTGCTATGTTTCCTTTGCTTCCTGAGCATTTTGAGGAAACATCACTGATTTGGAAATCAAAAGATATACAACATGTAGATCTCATTTAGCTAAGTAGAATCAGGAATTTTATTTTGGTTTTCCCTTGGGACCCCAGAGACACATTCAATAATATATTTGAAAAACCCATAGCTAAAATCTGTGTTTTTCCTTCTTGCATACTCATTGATTTCTAAGTGCTTTTCCTCATAGACTCACATTACTATCCCCCTTTCCTTTCTGGGCTCTACATCAAACAGTGTAGGAATTACAGCAGGAGTGCTATCTGTGGAAGACTTGCCCTCCTTGTTTGTTGCAGAAGAGCAGAACATTAAACAGTGAGTGGACTATGCAGAAATGCTCTCCCTCTCCAGTGTTTTTTTTCTTCCCTCCCTGTCTCCCTCCCTCTTTTTTCCACTCTTCCCTCTCCTTCTCTTCCCCTCTTTCTCTCGCTCTCCCCATTCCCAATGGGAGTGTTGTTTATAGAGCATTATAATTTATAACTGAAGAGAGTGGATTTAATTTCAGTGGAGAGGCTCGCCAGCAGGGCGCCAGCCTGCAATCATATGAATCAGCAAGCTGCAAACTCTATTGAATGGAAAGTATTATCGCTGGCCACAAACGGACACTGTTTCTCCTAAACAACTCCCTTGGTGCAGGAAGACCTTGTCTTCATTCATCTATTTTACATATCTACTTCTGTTTTAATTTTGCCATTTCCTAAAAGTGTTTTCTCTTTAGATTGCAACTTTTCTCTACCTTATTTCCTGACCCAACATTGGAAACTGCCATTGTATATTTCTGGCTGATTTGATATTTCTTCTATCTCCATCCTTACCATATCTGACTTTAGTTTTCCCTTTGCTTCTCCTTCCTGCAAGTGTTTTTTTTTTTTTTTAATGGGAGCTGTTAAACATACAAATAAGACTATGAATGAACCATTAGCATTAATATTGTAAAAAGCTAGCCAATTTTAATCACCTAATGTTTTATTTAATCGTGGATATTTTCCTTATACTTGGATTTTTTTTCTGTATTCATGGAAAAATTTGTTTTCCTGTCCTTCAAATCTAGGAGATAATTTCTTATTCTTGACATGACCCACCAAATCTCTTGTAATGTCAGTACTGTACCTTATGCCAAGTTTTCCAAGTGCTTCAGTCATGTTTCAGAAAGTGCTAGAATATGTGCATGACTTTTTGTGGTTGGTATTTATTTTAGTCCAACATTGGCCGCTTCCATGTAGTTAAGCTAAATCTCTGAATAATTTTAAAAATCAAGTTAGACCTACAAGGCTGGTACCTTTTTCAAAAACATTTTACTGACTTCATGTAGCTATTATAATTGGTAATTTTTGGTAGTAAATCTTTAACTGAGATTAGACAGATTGCATTAATATTGCATCAAATATCAGGCTGTCTTTATCTAGACTTTTGAATAATTTCCACACTCCTCTCTCAACAATGAAATAAATTCAAGTTGTACAAATAGCCGGTTGGCTGATACTGTTATTTGCTTAAAAGGAGAGAGGGGTAGTACGTGAGTCAGTAAGGAAGCTCCAGTAAAGGAATTCTATTTAGACATCGGTGGAAAAGCCAGAGTAGTCTGACTACGTTTGTTTAAAATAAGGGTCTAATGTATTTGAAAAATACTACAAATACGAAAGTTAGCAAATAACCAAAATGCTAAAAACTCAGAAATTTGATATGAAGTTCACATGTCGTATTGTCAGAAATGCATTTATTTTTTATGTATATATAGGGAGAAATTATTTATATATGAGCTTGCATATTTTCTTGACACAATTTAACATCAACAAATCAAAATACATGTAGCCATAATTTTTCTCATTTAAAGCACAAACTTATGAATCCATATGTATTCATAAATTTTTCTCCTTTAAAGCCTAAGAACAGAGTTATAGTCTCCACTGTCTCAGCTAGGGATTTTTTTTTTTTGCCTTTGATTACTCAATAAGAATTACACATAGGAACAGAAAATCAATATGTTTACTTCTGCTTATTTTCAAAATTGAATGTTGCTACGGTTTAATATCAGAGAAGGCATACCCAGGGTCAGCCTAAAGAGGTTTCGTTTGGTTTAGTTTTAAATTGCTTATGGTGGTAGTTGTTACCTCTAACAACAATTAATTATCAACAAAAGTAAAATTTCCTATCAGTCCGTTTTTGTTCCAAGAAGCGGTATGTGAAATGAGGAAGAAGGTTGCAGGTGAATGTATTTCTAAATCCTTTCACTCCTGACTTAAAACCGTTAGTTGGTAAGCCGTCATGACTCTCTCTGGGTATGTGGATTTTTATTAAATTAAGATTAGGAAAAAGTACTTGCAGCTCAGTAATGAATATCTTTACGAAGAAATATTGTGCATTTTTAACATCCTTGAGGATGCGGGAGATCTACAGCGAAGCGCAAGCATTTCAGTAAGGTTGCAGTGGCTCAACAATAGTGAAAAGACCCTGGGCTTCGTTGTTCCTTTTCAGAGTCAGGGAAAGGGAGGGCCTTTGTCTTTTCACTTGAGTGCTGTGGGCTTAGTTCTTGTGTTTTGGTTGTTTGGGGGGGTGGGTATTTTTACCTAAATGATATCCCCCTCTTTATCTATAATATAAGATTCAAGACAATCATGGGGGTTTTGTGCCTTATTCTGATTAATTCCTGTTTTTAAAAAATGCAACCATGAGAACTCTCAAAACCCAGTCCCAGAACAGGTAAATTCTGTTTGCCTATTGTATGGAAAGGATTCATTTCTCTAAATTATCACCATTGTTAAATTAATTCCTTTGAGAATTTTCTGAAATTGAAGTAGAAGAAAAAATGGGTAGTTATCTTTGATTTAAATAAAAGTGAACCATCTATAAATACATTCATCCAAAATCATTATATGCTACTAGATTCAAAAATACAGAGTAAGTGCAGGAAAGTACAGTTCCCTGAAAAGTTGCTCTTTTGGCCGAAAGCAGGGTGGTGGTTGGTTTTTTGTATTATTTATTTGCACAATTGTCCGTTATAGTGACGTGACTTCTTAACATATCTGATTCCTTGATCAGAAAAACTTTATCAAATAGTCTGAGTGGATTTTGAAAATGTTCTTGGGTGACCTTGCAGAAGTCCCTACCCTGGTCTTAAAGAGAATAGGTTGCATTTACATAATTGCTATTGGCTTTCTTGTCTGTCAGGGGTTCCAAGTGTTGCTTTAATAAAACACGTTTGGGCATGGAGGCCGACATTTACGTTTCCCCTCCCTGTAACTCTGCTTCTGGACCGTGTGCTTGGCCGACTTAGCAAAGCTTAGAAGTCAGCTGCATCCGTGTGAGCCAACTCTGCTTTGACTGGGAGCAATTGAGTACACCATTTGTTTTCTTTTCTAAATATCACAAAAGTTTTATTTCTTATTCACTAGGGCTTTTTTAAAAAATTGCCTTGGGCCAAGGGTTTACCAATTTTTCTAACATCTATACTTCCAAAATATAAAAAAGGTCATGTCCTTGTTACTGATTGCAGTGGATAACACTGTGGCCGTGCTAGTTAAAACTGTGACCTGGGTAGGGGGATGGGGAAATGCCCTACTGGTGGCTGCTTTCCTCACTTTTTGGAACTTTGATGTGTTTCTGCAACTGATATAAATGCAGGGGTGTTCAGGGAGAGGCAGCTGGCTGGCAGCAACAGATTAAAATATTTCTGACCCACAAAAGTAACCAAATGCCCATATTTCTTCATTTAACATAATTAATACCTTGTATTTCCATTGACTTTGATAAAGTGGCCTTCCTCCTCCCACCCCATCCCCCTTCCCTCTGTCAACTTTCGGAAGACTGCAAGAGATCTATAGTTAAAATACTCTACAGATGATGAAGGATAGCATGTCTTAAAAAAGCTAACATCAAAAGTCTCAATTAGGTTGCTGCCTAGCAGGAAGCTTATAACCACATTAAAATGGAAAAGTTATTTCATTTTTAGTATACTGTATTTCAGCAGCAAGGGTTGCAATCTAAGAGCAATATGAAACATTTTGGTCTGGCTGCCAAGTAAATCCACGTTTTGTTATAAATGTGTAATTACAGGAAATATATGAAAAGTGTTAAACATCTCTTATCAAATATTGTTAAAGAGGAATTTGGTGCATGTGGAATTTAGAAAAAGCCTGGGATGGATTTCACTCATGGTTGCAAGGTCTACTTGTATTTAATTTAAAGCAGTTGTCCTTTTTTCATTATCACAGAACACACTGTTTTTCAGTTTATTTGTTAAATATAGTGCCACAGAGACAGTAACACAAAATATGCCTGTAGGTTTAGGCAAAATTTGATCAGTCAGTGTCTTTTTTTCTACATTTTTGTACCTCAGTGTACACACTTCTGAGTGAAAAGACAGACAATGCCTTAACTTTGAACAACCTAAGCAATGGTTGAGCAAGCCATCTGGAAAGGTGATGTCAGCCGAGGGCAAGGGTGGTTGCTGGTTGACGGTAGTGCTCCACCCCTGCCCCCCAACACACACACCAGCCTTGCAAACCCAGTTTCATGGTGCCTGAGTTGCTGTCTGGTTGGTTGAACTCCTTCTCCTCAGCTGATATTTAACTAGTAGCTTGTGCTGGAAAAGTATCAGTACTGCCTTCCCTGGCCTTTTATAAACACGATTGCTAGACAAAGATGAACAGCACTGATCTGCTATGATGGACAGAATTCAATTATGTTACTCTCTCAGAGGGGAAAAAAGTGCACATTTGATGCCATAACTAAATTGGATTCCTTCTAAGAAATCCTAAATTTGTGTATAATAGATAAATGTAGAGCTGATTTATATATACATGCTGAATGTAGATTTGGTTGATAGAACATATAATTTAGTCTGTATGTGGATGGTTTTACTATCCCAAGTGGTATGTATGTATCCTGATCCTGTGCAGTTTTTTTTTAAGTGAAAAGTAAAGATCTCATATCAGAAAACATCCTGGGTAAGGAGACAGTGACTGCAGTGTGTTTGGAGCCGCCATTCGAACAGGTGTGTGTACAGGTCACATAAGAAGGGGAAGCCCCAGAAGACTGCGTGTGATTCTTACTAGGATGGGGGTAGATAGAGAATCATGTCATGAGGGATGATTCTCACAGTGGAATTGCAGAAGTGCTCTTGACAGCTGGGTTTCTTTTTATTTCCAACCAATAGAGGTTTCACATGTATTTACTTCCACAGAAAGGGAATTTACTCATATTATATGGCTACAGAGGAAGGACAGATACACACACCATATTTTATCTGGAGACGTCCTGACAGGATTCTTCACTATCTTTTTCTGTGCTACAATCTGTTGTACAGCAGCTAAGACCGAGATGATCCCAGTAATAAACCTTATTGGTATGGTTCACTGATTTTTTTGGACTCTGCATTTATTTTAGCAGACGTCTCTGATAGCTTTTTGCAGTTTTCAGCTTTTTGTTGTTGAAAACAAAAATAATAAGTAAACCAGTTCAGGGATATATTTCTCTTTCTGAAACTGATTCCATGTCATAGTGCCCTCCTTAGGGAGGAGCTATATCTCCAGCCAAGGCTGGAACCTGAGGAACCACTCCTGATGGAATATGAGAACGAACAAAGTACTGTTTACATTCTTAATGTTCCTGTCTTTTCTTAGTGTAGGAGACATTCAAGAGGACCATCATAGTGTTAGAATTTTTTCCTGAAAAAAATTACATACCTATCTTGTCCAAGTTTTGTACGTAGTTCTGGAGGTAAAGATCATGATAACATTCTATTCACATTCATGTAATAAGTGAGCCCCTATTGTGTGATAAAATAGTGAATGCCTAGAATGAATTTACCGGAGTAGATTTTGTCCCCATTATATGAATGAAGCACTACAGCACACATGATAAATATTATTGAATAACACATTTTTTCTATACTAAAAGTTAGGGGGTCGATGCTTCTTAAAGTTGTTATAGTTCTTATAGTTGTTTTTTTTTTTTAAATACTTGACCAAGATATTTTAAAGTTTGAAGGAATAGCTACAATACATTATTCCAACGCAGAGCTGCCCAGATTTTTTATTTAGTTTAAAGATTTTATTCCAGAGTCCCTTCTGGAGTATAGTTTAAGAAATGGTAATATGCCATTTATTTAGGAGTCAAAGAAACAAAACAAATAAACCGAAGTTTTAACTGAAATGACCATATCCTTAGGCACTGAAATCAATAATAAGGATGTGACTTTTTTTTTTTTTATTTTTTGGAGACCTGGATATTGGGAAATTTAGAAAACCTTTAATGGAAGACAGTAAAAGTACCAGGAATCATGTGTATAGTGATTCTGAAACAGTGACATGATACTCAACTGTCTTCTAAATCATCAAAAAAATAAATTATGGTCAGTATAGTTTTTGTATTAAGTATAGTTCATAATTTTCTAGTTCCTTATAACTTTGTATTCACATATAACAGACATGATACCTCTTCATTAGTAAGAACCCCAGAGCATGTTATCTCCTTTTGGACTACTTCCATGATCTGTTTTGAGAATGCTGAACCAGATAAACCATAGGATGGGTATTCAGATTGAAAGGTGGCAATCCCTAGTTGGTTCTCCATTGCGTTATCTGTCGAAGAAACAGAATGCTCAGCAGGCCTACCTGGGGAAGACATGCCATGATAGTTTCTGTCTACCCACTAGATTCTTACTGCTTGCAATGACTTTTCTTCTCCCTATAGTTTCTTCAGTTATTTGGTATGTTTCAAAAGAAACCCCGTTAGGGAGACTTTTTCCCAAAGGAAGCCCTGGGATCCAAAGGAATTAGTACAAATGCACCTAGGAACTCCAATGCCCTGCAGAAAATAACATCCTTACTGCCCACAATTACTTAGCTTAGCCTCACCTACTTCAATTAAGTGTCATACACTCTGAGCGAGATATGTGATTTTTTTTTAATTATTCTAATTTATAGAGAACTCTTCACTTGCATTGCCTCGGTTAATCCTTGAAAGAACCCAGGTAGGAATTGTTACTTTATGTTGTATAGACAATTTTAAACTGAGGCTTAGCATTGTTAAGTAATTTCAGCATGGTGACTAAGTGTTAGAGCTGGGAGTCAAATGGAGGTTCTGTAAATCCAAATACTGTCTCTCCACTGTGTGACACTGCCTGATTCTTTGTGATGGTAATGATCATGGTGAAAGCAGGTAATTGCTACTCGGGCTTCTCAATGAACAAAGGAAACTAAGTCTCTGATAAGTTTTCCCCTATTATTGCTGGTTTAGGAGATGCCCCTGCTCAGTTCCTTTTCATCCTTGCTAAACAAAACACCCTTCCCCGGAGCTCCTTTTGGCAGGTTATCAACAAGCAGAAGGCTTGAATGCTGTGGCATATTTTTGTCCTGTAAACTAGCTTATATAACTGACAGCTTCATCAGTCTTCCCTTCCAACTGCGTACTTCTAGTTAAAAGGCAATTTGCAGTAGGGCCTCAAAATGTGAAGTTCCAACCCAATGATCATTTTGTTTTGTGAACTAGGTTGATATTTATTGAAACCTTAACTGTGTTCTTAGCAGTGAGGGAGACGAGAAAATTTTGTTGCTTTCTCCATTCAAGTGCTTTAGTTGGGAAAGATGAGGCATAAATGAATTTGAATTACTTTAAAGATGAAGAAATACCACAAGGCATTATGTGACCAATTGCAAAATTAATGGTACAGATAATAAATGCTTTGCATTCAGGGAAGGGGGAATCATAGTCTTAGAATTGTAGCACTGATAGAGTCCTTATCAAGTCCTACCACCTTGAGAGAAGGTAAAATTCAGCAAGATTGATGTGTAGGCTTAAATTTATATAACAGGATCTTGCCAGATCTAGAATTCAACTCTCCCTGGCCTGGAATCACTTAGATTTTTGAGAGAGAAAAGTGAAATCTCACCGTTAGTATTTTTTAAGCTTCTGACAAGTAACTTTTAAGCTGCTACCTATTGAGTACCCTGGTGTACCCTGGGCACAAGGTACTAGGTACTGTAATAAAAAAAAAAGATCCCTGACACAAGTAGTTTACAATCAGATGGGGTAGAAATATTTACAGTTAACTGGACTATAGGGTAAACTCACATAAATGCCACGAAAGAGCCATATATATATATATATAGAGAGAGAGAGAGAGAGAGAGAGAGTGTGTGTGTGTGTGTGTGTGTGTGTGTGTGTGTGTGTGTGATGGGAGTCCCAAGGTATGGGGAGAAATCCTATTTATGGGGACTAAGGCTTCTTGTAGGGGATACATATGAATGGCTGGTAGTTTTTGGAAGGGCATTCTGTGCAAAGAGAAGTGCTGTGATTTACTGTCTGTTGTTTAGTGCTTTCACAATTAGTTACTATTTTCCTTTACTCTTTCTAATCTCACCTGTTCCCCATACCTGTTTTTCACCACCTTAGCTACTTCTTACGGGGTTTTGCCTTGCTAAAACCTCCTTTTTAAAAAAAATGAAGTATAGTTGACAATGTTGTATTAGGTTCAGGTATAGTGATTTGACAATTCTATACATTACTCAGTGCTCCCCATGCTAAGTGTAGTTGTTACCATCTGTCACCATACAACAGTATTATGGCATTGTCTACTACATTTCCTATGCTGTACTTTCCGTGACTTGCTTATTTTATAACTGGAAGTTTGTACCTCTTAATCCCCTTCACCTGTTTCTCCCATTCCTTCACCCACCTGCCTTCTGGCAACCACCAGTTTGTCCTCTGTATTTAGGAGTCTGTTTGTAAGGTTGCCTGGGTGGCTCAGTCAGTTAAGCATCTGACTTCGGCTCATGTCATGATCTCACAGTTTGTGACCTCAAGCCCTGCATCAGGCTCTGTGCTGACAGCTCAAAGCCTGGAGCCTGTTTCAGATTCTGTGTCTCCCTTTCTCTCTGCCCCTCCCCCTCACTCGCTTTCTCTCTCTCTCTCTCTCAAAGATAAATAAATACTAAAAAAATTGTTTGTTTGTAAAAACTACTTTTTGATATTTGCTGTAACTAAAGTTTACTCCCTCTCCTCTTTGGTATAATATGGCACTGTCTGTCTCCTGATTCTAGAAATAATTTGATTTCTCCATTGGCTTTTATCATTCATAGGAAACAACTGAAATTTATGCCTCTTGACAAAATTCAGCATTAGCTTGTTTCATTGGCTGCATCAATCTTGACTTTTCTCTTTTCTGATCTGTCTTCCTTTTTCTGTCTTTCATTTCTCTGACTCTTGGCTTTTTTTTTTTCCCTATCCCTCCACAGTTTTTCCCATGTAACTTCTATACACTGGAAGATCTTTTTGATGATTTTTAGACACCAAATCCATATCTATTTACACCTGTTACGTGGAGCTGTCTTATCCCTGGAGCCTTTTCTGTTTCTCTCATCTTACATTTTGTATTTAGCATTTAATTACCATGCTGCAAAATGGTTTGACATCATTTTGTGTTTTTTTTTAAAAAAGGCAATCAAATAAAAGTTAATTTATTTTGAACAGCAATTTTGAATCATTAATGACTGCTTGGAGATTAGGTCATAATTTTCTCACCTTACTCAAATATTTATCTCTAATTTTTTTCCTGCCAAAGTCTAGAATTCCACAGTGTCTTTCTGCAGTAATTTAATTAGGCCACAAGTTTGAGGTTTAATGATGGATCAAAAAATGTATGATATGCTTCAGAGATCAAGACAGCAAATTGATTACTGTTGTAGCAAAGGTTGGCAAATGTGGGAGAGGGAGCAGGTACTGCCCTGTGCTGCAGGATCTGAGTCAATGATCAAGGTCAGCCTTAGTTCATTAACTTCCTCTGAGGGCTTATAGTCATTGTAAATATGACTCCTCATACCTTATATTCGAAATACAATATAGTACAGTTTTGAAATGACTTATGTCCAATTCAGTAATGCCCTGGGGTGATATAGGATGTTGAAAGATCTACAGTAGTGTAAGCTAATTTCTGGTAATTTTGGCTAGTTTTCTAGTGCCTGCAAATAGAAAATCTCACCCCTAAAGATGTGTGTGAATAAGCATGTCCCCACCAATGGGCACATCAGGCAGGGATCTGCTCTTAACCTAATTATCTAAAATGGTCCTCTGTTTTAAGGAGCAGAATGCAGGGATTCTCATTGTACTCTCAACTAACACATTATTGAAAGTTGAAATGTGTTTCATGCTGATTTTTAAGACCTCACAATCAAGAAGTGTGTTCTTTCAATATTTCTAACAGCCATTTCATTCCTATGTTTAGGCAGTACCATAAATTGTTTTCACCATAAATTTCTAGTAAGCTTACTTTTAGCTGATTTTTAAATATTTCACATGAAGCAAAATGGTAAATCACTTGAAACTTAACAGTTTTTATGAAATCTAGAATGAAGATAACATTTTGTGTGTCCAGTTCTTTACACACAAGTATAGTAACTTGGTTTGGGATTCTGCACACAGCTAACCTAACTGTGCTATGAGACAGGATTCTTTTGTTTAAGGATTTCTTAATGTACTTTAGAAATTCTCAACACCAACCTTCATAAATAAACAAAATCATAAAAATAAATATACTTATTCATTTGTTATACAGATGTTAAAGACCATTTGAGGAGCAGAGTGTGGTACTGGTGATAAGATAGTGAACTGGCACTTTTTAAAGCTAAGGATATTTGGGGATATCCAACAATTTTTTACTAATCTCCTTTAAAAGACACTTAACAGAAGACCAGGCAGGAAGGGAAGGAAGAAAAGATAGTTGTAAACAGAGAGGGAGGGAGGCAAACCATAATAGACTCTTAAATACAGAGAACAAACTAAGGGTTGATGGGGGTTGGGGGGCAGGGGAGAAGAGGAAATGCGTGGTGGGCATTGAGGAGGGCACTTGTTAGGATGAGCACTGGGTGTTGTATGTAAGCGATGAGTCACAGGAATCTACCCCCCAAACCAGGAGGGTATACACTGTTTACACTGTATATTAGCCAACTTGACAATAAATTATATTTAAAACAAAAAGAGAGATTATGTTCCTTTCAATTTCTGTAAGTTGATTTTAATAAAGGTGAAATAATTAACATTCATTCTCTGAGTGTTAATTGGATACTCCATACATAGAATTTTATAAGGCCTTCAATGAATGGAGGTACCAGACATACCCTCCCACCTAAAACAAATGGATAATTACATGATACAATAGCTCTCAAGGTATTGGGTATGAGGCAGTTAAGGACAGTGATCCCCAAGAGATGGGAAATAAATGAAGTAAGTCCTACAATTGTACTGGCTCATTGCCAGCACATATTCTGGGGAGGGGGACATCCAGGTGGAGCACAGCAGTTTATCTGGTAGAAGAGATGAAGCTAGGAGTTTGGGGAGGCCAAGATGTATAGTATGCACAGGGCAGAGTACCAGAGAGGAGAAAGCTGCATGGATAGAGAACTGTAGAGATCTGCAGAGATCTCTAACCTTCAGCTGACTATTGTTTGGCACATGAGAAGCTACCCAGGGCCCAGGAAAGAACCACCTAAAAAGATTGGAGGGAATAATTCATTGGAGCTCACACAGGACTGCAAAGAAGTTTCTGTTCCCACTAGCCACAGTGGAAAATCTTATTATTTACAGGCAAGTGGGGAAAATACTCAGAAGCTTTTTGTCTCCACAGTGGGACAGAATTTTTCCTAGACTGTTGTCCTAGACTGTTCCAGGCCTGCCTAACAAAGATTAAAAGCACATCATAATCAAATTGCTTAGAGCCAGTGATAAAGAGAAAAACATTGTAAGCTTTTTATACTATATATGAAGTGTTATAATATTCCTTAAGGGTAAACTTTGATAAAATATATGATATAAACCCTAAAGTAACCATTAAAATACCAAATATTTATATAGCTAATAAGCCAACAAATGAGATAAAAGGAATCATAAAAATACTCAATCCAAAAGCAGTTAGAGAGGAAGAAAAAAGAGGGAACAAAAAACATGAACAAATGGAAAACATAGCAATATGGTCAATTTAAAGCAAACCTTATCAAAAAACATATTAAATGTAAATGGCCTAATACCCAATTAAAAGACAAATTACCAGCTTGGATAAAAAAGGAAGATTCCACTATATGCTACCTGTAAGAAACACAAACACAACTTAACACAAAGACATAAATAGGACAAAAGATATGGAAATAACAATATACTATATTAACATTAATCAAAAGAAAACAGCAATGGTTATTTTAAAAAACAAAATAACCAGAAGAAAGAATATTATTACAGAATAAGGAAACAATCATAGTGTTAAGGGTGTTAATTTATGAAGAGGACCTATCAATTCTAAACGTTTATGTGCCTGATTACAGAGCTTCAAAACATGAAACAAAATGAACTGCAAGCAACATCAGGTAAACACAAAATTATAATTGGAGATTTCAACATCCCTCTGTCAATAATTGACAGAAGAATAGGGAATCAACAAGGACATGGAAGACTTGAATTAACTAATAGCCAACTTAATCTAATTGATATCTATTTATATCTATATCTGTATTTATATCTATATAGTTATATATCTCTTCCACTACCACCAGCTGAACCACCTTCTTTTCAAGGCATATAAAATATTTCTATGATAATCCATATTCTGGGCCATAAAGAAAGCCTTGATAAATTTAAAGAATTTAAATCATACAAAGTATGTTCTCTGGCTACAGTGAAATTAAATTAGAAATCAATAACCACAATTCTAACTATTTCAATAATTAGAAATTATTTTGAACTGAGTGAAAATAAGATGCAGCATAGCAAAATTTGTGGGATATACTAAGGCAGTACTTAGAGGAAAATTTATATCACTAAAATGCCTGTGTTAGAAAATAAGATCTCATATCAGCTCCCATCTTAGTAAACTAGAATAAGGATCAAAGTGGCAATTAATTAAAATGGAAAAACAATAGAGAAAATCAATATAAGATTAGTTTCTTAGTTTTGACGCTAAAAATGTGGTCCAGGGGCACCCAGGTGGCTCAGTCAGTTGAGCGTCCGACTCTTGATCTTGACTCGGGTCATGATCTCACAGTTTGTGAGTTCGAGCTCTGCCTCAGGCTCTGTGCTTACAGTGTAGAACCTGCTTGGGATTCTCTCTTTCCCTCTCTCTCTGCCCCTTCCCTGCTCACACTCTCTCTCTCAAAATAAATAAACTTTAAAAAGTATGGTCCTGGGCGCCTGGGTGGCACAGTCGGTTAAGCGTCCGACTTCAGCCAGGTCACGATCTCGCGGTCCGTGAGTTCGAGCCCTGCGTCGGGCTCTGGGCTGATGGCTCAGAGCCTGGAGCCTGTTTCCGATTCTGTGTCTCCCTCTCTCTCTGCCCCTCCCCCGTTCATGCTCTGTCTCTCTCTGTCCCAAAAATAAATAAACGTTGAAAAAAATTAAAAAAAAAAAAAGTATGGTCCATAAAAGAAAAAATTAATAAATTGGACTTCATCAAAATTAAGAACATATGTTCTTATAATGATACTATTAATGGAATGCCACACACTAGGAGAAGATATTTTCAAATCACATATCTGATAAAAGAATATGTAAATATGTAAAAACCCAAACTCAATAAGAAAACAGTGAAAGAAAAATTGGGCAAGTGAGATGAACAGATTTCACTGAAGAAGAAATACAGATGGCAAATAAAGACATGCAAAGATGATCAACATCAGTAGTCATTAAGGAATTGCAAATTAAAACCATAATGAGGTACCGCTACATACTTAGTAGATTGTCTAATGTTAAAAACTGCTGACGATACCAAGTTTTAGCAAGATCATAGAGCAACTGGAGCTCACATACACTATTGGAAATATAGAATCATAGAAACACTTTGGAATATAATTTGGCAGTTTCTTAAAACATTAAACATATACCTACCATATGTCCTAGCCATTCCACTCCTAAATATTTAACCAAGAGAAATGAAAGCATGTGTCCATACAAAGACTCATGCATCAAAATGTAACAGAGGCTATGTTTGTAGTAGCCAAGAACTGCAGACAACTCAAATGTCCATCAAGTCACTGGGTAAACAAATTGCTATTCATCCACAAAATGGAATACTACTCAGCAATATAAAGGAATGGATTTTTGATAAATGCAGTAACATGGCTGGGCTTCAAAATAAATAAAAGGAACCAGACCAAAGAAACCATGCTGTATGGTTTCATTCATATAAAATCCTAAAAAATGCTAACAAATTTATGGTAATATAAAGCCAATGAATGGTTTCCTGCATATGTAGTGGGGCAGGGGAGAGAGATGGATCACAAAAGGGCATTAAGGAAGTCTTCGCCATGATGGGTATGTTCATTATCTTGATTGCGGTGATGGTTTCATAGGTGTATACATATATCAGGACATCAAATTGTATACTTTAAATATGCACAGTTTATTCATGTCAGTTAAACTTAAATTTTCAAGGATGGCATTGTGTATACCCTCATTCTAATTCTGTTCAACAATGCTGTTTTGAGATTTTTGGTTTAGTGTTCCAATTAATCTCTTAGGTCTCTCACCTGGAGGTTAAACATTATCTAGCCATTGTACTTGCCTTGTTTCCAAATCCATCACTATTTAGTGAGAAAACCAAATCCAGGGCATTTTTGATTCTGTAGTAAACCAATAAAATGGATGTATTACTTGAGAACACATGTAAGAGCTACTAAATGGATAATCTTTTGTCTTACACTTCTGCATCTTATAATAAAATGAACATTAGACACTGTGTCTTTGAATGTTTAGGTTACTGTTTTGCTTTTTGGACTCTAAAATACAGACTCAAATCCTAAACATTAAAAAAAAATTACCTCCCAAATTCACAGATTCTGGCTCTTGTATGTTTGGTGAGCTATACACACCCAGTCTGCCATCTTATTCCTTGGAAGTCCTGCTTGGGCATTGTATTTTGAAATCTGTATTACAAAGTCTTTTATCCTTTTATTAGTTTAGTACTTTAAGCCTTAGACATAAGAAAGAAGACTATCAGTGAAAATCAATTGAAATGCAGTTAGATAAAGATCTGTTGTACAAGGCAGAAGGCTCAGTTGCAGCACAATATAATCAATTAGGACCCTCCAGCTGCATACAGAGTTTTACCCAGCCAATCACTTTTCACACGTTTCCTCCATTAGCTTGACTAGAGTTCTTTTTTTTTTTAATGTGAATTATGATGAATGAGATTGTTGTTATGAATAGAGAAGATGGGTCATTAACCTACAGAAACCAGACTATGCTGCCGTTTAGTGATTAGGGCTTTCTGCTCCTGCTATCAATAAAGTATAAATTTATCTGTCTCAAACTGCAATTGGGAAGCTGTAGCCATTGTTATCTAATTCATTTAACAATGTTATAATCGTAAATTGTTTTTGTTCATCTGGATACTTTACATAACTTTTAAGTTAGTTGTGAGGGTGAAGGAATATAATTTATTAAATAGCAGTGGGAAATTTTTCATGGGTTAAAATCAAATAAATAGCCCTCAGGAATTAGTACTCCCAAATTTAGCAACCTGGGTATAGCCCTTCAAGATGTCAAAAAGCGGAAATAATGAAGTTTTCATACCCTACGTGAAGATGCTGGAGGTTTGCAAAGTAATGACTATTAGCTTATTACAGAAGTCCTGTGGTTGTTAAATTCTAAAAATTAAGTGACTGCTTTTCCTGGGCTTGGGTTGAGGAATTCAAGAGGGAGGAAAAGAGTTGCAGTTTAATGTATCTGCTAAGTGACTAAGATGGGTTACTGGTAAATTAGGCCAATCAGCCTAATATTAGCATGTTTTATGAAAAGAAAAATCAATCCTTAGAAAACCTTTACCAGAATAAATTAATAGAAGAGGTCCTCCTATAAACTGTTGATTTATAAGCAAATATGAGGGGTTTTTTGCTCTTAAAATAGTTTTTGATTTTTGTTATTTTAACTTTTTCCTATTCCTGTCTCCTGTTGTCACAGAAAAAGGCATGTGTGCCTACGTGTGTGTGTGTGTGTGTGTCTAGATTATTGGGCATACTCAGCCTTCACAGATGTCAGTGCATGAATAGAAAAATTTCGTTGTCTGCAGGCATGAATAATTTTAACGTTGTATGGAAAGGCAGAAACTGTTGACTGATTGTGGTGGATACGAAAGAAAACCCCAGTAGAGATGCTGTTCTTGAAGTTTAATGTTCAAGCATACCAGCCTTTGAGGTCCATTGATGAAAAGACTTTTGTATTTTGTGCCATGAGGGTGGGGGAGAAGTACTCAGTACTAGAAGAGTTAATAAACACCAAGAGCTGTGCTCATCTTGTAGCTTTAGTAAGCTTTAATCTGTAAGCTTGATTACCTCCTAACCCTCTATCTCTTGCCTCCCCCTTCAAGCACTGCAGGAGCTTTATGGTGGTATTAGTGGCACTTTGCCCAACATTGGCTTTAGGGAAATCATTCTACAAGAAAGAAAAGCAGAAAAGGATCTGTCTGTTGTGTGAGGTCATTAACACAAGAATAACCTTATGAGTTCTAGAGGGCAGGAGGGATGTCTGTCTTTACTAGAAATTTGCAGGTGGAATATCACTATCCTTTTCTTGAAGCCCACCTTGTTCCAGGCCTGGTGGCATACATCCTCTGGAAGAGCTCTCTTCAGATACTTTCAGCAGGATACCAGTTGTGTATCATGGAGGGCCCTTTGTATTTGCTGGGATATTTCATAAAAACATGTTTGCAAGCTATAGCTTCTAGGATTCTTTTTTAGAGACACTCACACAGAGTGGCTATGGAATTAATTCTCAGTATTGAAAATATTCTAGTGTCTGAGACCAGATTCAGTGCTCCCTGTTTTGCCAAATGTCATTAAGTCATTAGTGTAGGGGACTTGCTGTGAAGGACTGATTAAAAGCTCAGAGAGGCCTTTGTACATTTTTATATTAATCCCAAGAGCTTTACAATATTCTCTCTTTTTTTTCTAATGAGTAGTTTGAGAAGATAATATTATTTCACTTAAAAAATTTTGAAAGATAAACAAAGAAAATGATTATGGCCACAGGTAAGAGATTAAATGATTCAGCTAACAAGCTGTAATAAATAAATACTGAGCTAATATACTGTTACACTGGGAGCCACTGGGTAGAAATAACGTTGTTTGAATTTAAACCCTGTGTTATCAGAGGATGTAAGAGAAACAGTGAAAATTGTCACTGTTACTGTTACCCCCGGGTGTCACCAAAGAACAGGTGTGCCTTACAAGTCTGAGGAAACAACTCAGAGGGACTCTTGCAGCAAGTAATGGGCAAGTGTTGGCTGACACTTGCTACCTTTATCAGGAGCATTGGTCCTGTGCTGTGTGTCTGTGCAACGGACCAAAAAGCAGCAGTCCAGCCTCACAGATGGTTTTGCCTACAACTGGCTTTGTTCTTTAGGCACAGAATAAAATTGAATTGAGGGGGAAGTAAAATGACCATGTAGAGCCCAAGAATAGAATATAAGCTCTCTAGAGCCTTATCTTCTGTCCGTGAATTCCCAGTAGCTGCAATAGTCCCTGGCAGATAATGGTGATTTGATATGAAATTTGAATTCATTAATTGCCATGACTGATAAGAGACAAGAGATGATCAGATCCGGGCCTTATACTTCTATGGTAAGACGTAGAACACTGCAGGCCCACTGGTGGTGGTCAAGGGAAGGATTTTAAGCAGCTCAGAACAAAGTATGGAGTTGCAAGGAGATAATGCCAACCACAGCTCAGTACTGGGAAGCTACTCACTGCAGGTTACGTTCGTTCTGTTTGAACCTTTGTTCAACCATTTATGGATCGATATACCCAGAAACATGTGTTCATTCTAATTGTGACTTGTTGAAGGAATTGTTTCCTTAATATAAGAACCTTCTTTTGAGGTCCTCCTCCTCTTCAAGTGTTGAATGCCGTTTAAAAATTTTTGCTATTATAGTTTTCCATTAAGAAATTTCCTCCATTTTAAAGTTTATAGTTTCTTGTTTTTAGAAAACTTTGGTCATTTGCATATTTACACATTTCATGTGTCAGTGGCCAAGTTGTCCATGACAGGAAAATTCATTGGCAAAAGCCTCACAAGAACAAAGGCTTAAACCTGGTCTTAAGTGTGGCTTTTAGAAAAATGTGTTTTCTTTTTTTTTTTTTTAAGTTTATTTATTTATTTATTTATTTATTTATTTAGTAATCTCTACACCCAACATGGGGCTTGAACCCACAATCAAGAGTTGTATGCTCAGGGCGCCTGGGTGGCTCAGTCAGTTGAGTGTCCAACTTTGGCTCAGGTCGTGATCTCATGGTCCGTGAGTTTGAGCCCCACATCTAGCTGTGTGCTGGCTTTGTGGAGCCTGCTTGGGATTCTGTCTCTCTCCCTGTCTCTGCCCCTCCCCTGCTTGTGCTCTTTCTTTCTCTCAAAAAAACAAAAACAAAAACAAAGAAAAACAGTTATGTGCTCTACCTGCTGAGCCACCCAGGCACCCCTAGACAAATGTGTTTTCCAATAGGTTGTTCCACATTAGTAAGAGATGTCTCCTTATCTTGGTAGTTCAAAATAAAAATATTATTTTAATTTAAATATCTTTCATTAAAATATATTACTTTAATTCATATGATGCTTCAAGCTAAATATTGTATAACAGACTTATAAAAATACTATAAACATATGTTTGTTATTTTTTAACATGAGGTTTGCTAAGAGTAATGATAATTAAAAAGTAATTTATCCCTGGGAAATCACAGGTAAGGTTATATGTAAAAATTAATTCTAAATAGGATCATAAATATAAAGAGCTAAAACTGTAAACTTTACTTTAAGAAGAAAAACTAGGAGCATATCTATTTGTTCTTGATTTTGGCAGAGATTTTTAGATGGGATGCAAAACCTTGAACCAGAAAAAGTAACTGACACATCAGACCAAGTCAAAATTGTAAATGCTTGCCCTTGGAAAACTATTGTTAAGAAAATGAAAAGGCAAGCCACAGACTGGAAGAAAATCTTCTCAGAACATATACATTTGATCCTCTTCCTCACAGATTCCATATTTGCGAGTTTACCCGCGTACCAAAATTTATTTGTAACCCCAAACCAAAACCTGTTTGCTGTGCTTTCTTGGACAGATGGGTAAAGCTGCAAAAAATTTCAATTGCCTGACATGCACTTTCTCAACTGACTTCAAATAATGTGACACTTGCTTTGCCTTATTTGAGCTCTCATGCTATGGTTAAATGTTCTTTTTCTGATCTATTTAGTGTTACATTTTTTTTGCATTGTTGTGTTTTTGTTAGTGATTTCACCGTTTAAAACAACCCCCAAGCATAGTGCTGAAGTCCTATCTAGTGTTCCTAAGTGCAGGAAGGCTGCAATGTGCCTCACACACACACACACAAAATAGACATGTTACTTGAACTTAGTTCGTGTATGAGTTATAATTCTGTTGGCCATGAGTACAATGCTAATGAATTAACAATACGATACATACAGAAAAAGGAAGAGGAATTCATTGATCCATACATGAAGCTGCTCTGGGAAATGCTAGAGTAACATCTAGCAGGGAAAGCAGCTAAATTTCTGGATTTAGGAGATGACAACTGATAAAAATTGTGGTGGACAGTATTGTTAAAAAGGTAAAGTTATATAGAAATTAGTTCTAAATGGTATCATAAATCTAAAGTAAAAGCTAAAACTGAAAAGAACTTTATAGTCACATTACCCAGGGTCAGGAAAACCTTACACCGAATTTGATTAGTGCTGGCTGGCTTGCATATTTCTAAAGACAGTATAGCACAAAAATGCTAAATTTGTAATCAAGGAAAGTTCTGTAGATTGGGAGGTTGCAGAAAAAATTTTTTTAAATACCTGCTAAGTGATAGGAAAAAAAGTTAAGTGGATGAGAAGGTTTTTGATGCTTTATTGTTATTATTATCATTACTATTATTATTAATATTGAAGTGTAATTGACATACAATATCCTGTTAGTTTCAGGTGTATATCATAGTAGTGCAGTATTTTAATATATTATGAAATGATTCTCACGATAAGTTTAGTTATCATCTGTCACCATACAAAGCTATTACAGTATTAGTGCCTATATTCTCTATGCTGTATTTTATATTCCCATGACTTATTTATTTTATAACTGGAAGTTTGTACCTCTTAATCCCTTTCACCTATTTTACCCACCTCCCTCAAACTATCTGGTAACCAACAGTTTGTTTACTGTATCTATGAGTTTGTTTTGGTTTTGTTTCTTTCATTTATTTATTTATTTATTTATTTATTTATTTATTTATTTATTTTTAATTTTTCTTTTAACGTTTATTTATTTTTGAGACAGAGAGATACAGAGCATGAACAGGGGAGGGTCAGAGAGAGAGAGGGAGACACAGAATCCAAAACAGGCTCCAGATTCTGAGCTGTCAGCACAGAGCCCGACGCGGGGCTTGAACTCACGAACCGCGAGATCATGACCTTAGCCGAAGTCGGCCGCCCAACCGACTGAGCCACTCAGGTGCCCCTTTCTTTTATTTTTTAAATTCCACATATAAGTGAAATCCTATGGTGTTTGTCTTTCTCTGTCTGACTTCTGCATAGTACCCTCTAGGTCCATCCATGTTGTTACAAATGGCATTCTTTTTTATGGCTGAGTCAAATTCACACACACCACATCTTCTTTATCCATTCATCTATCAATGGACACTTGAGTTGCTTCCGTATCTTGGCTATTGTAAATAATGCTGCAATGAACATAGGAGTACATATATCTCTTCAAATTGGGGTTTTTATTTTCTTTGCATAAATACCCAGAAGTAGAATTGGTAGATTATATAATACTTATATTTTTAATTTTTTGAGGCACTTCTATACTGTTTTCCACTGTGGCCGCACCAATTTGCATTCCCACCAACAGTATATACAAGGGTTCACTTTTCTCCACATCCTTAACAACATTTGTTTTTTTAATTCTTTTTTAAAATTGCTGATCTGACAGGTATGAGGTGATATCTCCTGATCTTGATTTGCATATCCCTGATAATGATGTTGAGCATTTTTTTTATTTGCCTGTTGGCCATTCAATGCTTTTGAGACTAGTTTTCAACGCTAATGAGACATTGGCAAATGAACCATATAATGTAAATGGCATTTCATTTGATGACAGTGTTGTGATCCCAAGCTCACGGGAACCTTGCTCTAGTTTTCCCTTAGGAAATTTCTCTTATAACTCAATAATGAGAAACACAATTCAAAATGTGGGCAAAGAGACTTCACCAAAGAAGATTTTAAAAGTGACAAATAAGTATATAAAAAGGTACTCTGACATTGGGGAAATGATACTGTATGCTACGAGAATGACTACAATTTAAAAGACTACTAATACCAAGTGTTGATGAGGATATGGAGAAACTGCAGAACGCTTATGCATTATTGTTGGAAATGCAAAATGGTATAGCCACTTTGTAAACTAGTTTGGTAGTTTCTTATAAACATACATCTACCATATGATTCCACCATTCCACTCATAGGTATTTACTCAAAAGAAATGAAAACATACGTTTATTCAAAGACTTGTACTCAGATGTTCATTGCAGCTTCATTCATAATAGCCAAAACCTTGAAACAAACCAAATGTTCATCAGCTTATGAACAGACAACAAAAGCTGTGTTCTATCCCTGCTTAGCAATAAAAGGAAAGGGAGTACTGATTGATACACGTAACAAAGTGCATGAATTGGAAAAGCATTAGGTTAAGTTAAAAAAGACAGACATAAAACACGACACATGATTCCATTTATATGAAATTCTAGAAAAGGCAAAACTGTAGAGATAGAATGCAGATCAGTGAATGTCAGGGGCCAGGAGTTGGGGGACAGGTATTGACTTCTAAAAGGCACATGCAGACCTTTTGGAGTGATGGAAATATTCTATATCTTGACTGTGGTGATTGATTGCATATTATATACATTAAAAAAAAAACCTCTCATATTAATGCCCTTCTGAAGCTAATTAAAACAACAGCAACAATAAAACTTACCAGAACCGATAAGGCCCAGCATAATAAAACTGTGCCTACTTTTTTTCAACTTAAAACAAATAAAAGGGTTTTTTTTTTTTGTATTTGAATTTATAGGTCTTCAGCCCAACAAGGGCTACTGATCATGTGGAGTTATCTTCATATAAGCCAGTAATAATTAAAATTTTTCTTTTTTTGAATAGCTAATGGGCTAATGGTTTAAATACTTATCCATATTCTAGTATGTTCTTCTCTTCTATGACCATGCTGTGACCTCTGAAAACAAAAGTTAGAGATCGGAAGTAACTAACTGACAATTACAGTGGTTGATACACTCCAGTTTAAATAGAAGTGTCCTCGGTTAAAATATGGTTCATTCATCGGTCAAACTGTCCTTATTTCCTTTAATTGAATTAAGATGGACAAATGAGAGATGTGTGCAAGACAGAAAAAAAATCCTTTCACAAATCACTGTTATCCTCCCTTTGAGTGTAAAACGAATCAATTAAAAGCATGTCAAAGTATCTTTCACTCTTGAACAACTTTAAAGCAGAAAACATTTTACAAAAATAAAAATTTGACTGAGAAATGGAGAGAAACTGGTTACTTTTTATAGTTAAACATAATTTAATTTTATCTCCAAGAACTGTGGATTATATTACTTTATATGCTCTCGTTTGGTTACAAATTATAACTGTGCTACAAAGCCTTCATCTTTCATTTTATCTTCAACTTGGAAATAGAAAGAAGAAAATAGAAAATAGAAGAAAACAGTCAATTCACAGTTGTCTATACACAATTTGGTTTCATCTGTACATATACTACATAGTATTCCTGGAGGAGGGATGTGGGAGTAGGATAGAAGGTAAAATGTAATTTTTATTTTTCCACCTAGTTAGGCAGCTAGTTTGAAAAATGTGGCATCCCTACTCTTTGTATTCCATTAAATTATTATTGATTTGTACTATATCTTATGTGTGGATTCATACACATTCCATAAAGTAATTTTTCACCTGTGCATTAAAGTGAATTTTATTAAAATTAGTTATCTGCTCCTGTATTTTACCTCTATTTTCACTAGTCTACACATGCATATCTATACCGCCTAACTCGGAGCCTGCTTCCTGTTTGTAATTTGTATCTTTTCATACTTAAATATATTTTTCCAGCTCTCTAAATTTGGTTATAGATAGGCTCATAATTTGTGTTGTTTATTCATTTGAACTTTTTTGTTTTTAATGTTTTTAATCTTAATAGGCTCAAAATTCAAACCTGTAATACAAAAGAGTACATAATGAAAAACCTCTCTTCTACCCCAATAACATTATCAGTTTTTTAATCCTTCCAGATATGTTTTATGCAATATATATTCGGGTTAAAGGGAAAAAAATGAAGCAAACTTTATAAATTGGGCCCAGGATCAAAATTTCAAAAATATTAGAGTACTGCCAGTTTCTACCTGTTGATTTGTATAGAATCACCTTGACAACATAAACCAGATCTAAGCTTTTAAGCGTTATCAGTGACATCAAGATAGACTCTTCAATAGGAGATTTTAAGAACTTAAAATACTCTGAATGTCAGGCATTTGGAGTTTCTTTTCTCTGGACTTGATGTCTATGACATTGTTCCAGGCTAGAATTCTGGTATGTCTGTGAAATTTCTCTCTTGTCATTTACCTTTTAGTATGGACCATGCCAGTGAAAGACAGCATAGATATGAATTATTGAGTAGACTGATCCCAACACATCTAGCCAGGGGATTTTCCCTTACTTTTATAATCTATACTTAATTTTTTTTTATTAAAGTTTATTTATTTTTGAGAGAGAGAAACAGACAGAATGTGAGCAGGGGAGGTGCAGAGAGAGAGGGAGACACAGAATCTGAAGCAGGATCCAGGCTCTGAGCTGTCAGCACAGAGCCCAATGTGGGGCTCAAACTCACAGACCGTGAGATCATGACCTGAGCCGAAATTGGACGCTTAACCGACTGAGCCACCCAGGTGCCCCTATAGTCTATACTTAAAAAAAATGTCCTAAAATACCCAGGGCTGAGAATACTAATTTTCCCCCTTCCATAACAAATAAATAAATAAAAATTTATAGACACAGGAGAGGAAACTAAAATCCAGAAGAACATTGGCAAACATGTTCAGGGTTATTTATTGATGGTTTTGCTCATTGGCAGTATATAGTGTGTGTCACTTGTCATTAGCAGTAACAATTTCAGCACGTTATGTTCTCTTTTTATTTACTCTGGTGGCAACATGTTTCTGAACAGGGCCACTGGCTGTGGGTCAAGAGGTCAGTCTTTGAGGTTAAGAGTGGATGGGGTCATTTGCTATTAACCTAAGATTAGCAGCTAAGTTTTTTCTCTTTTTTTTTCTTTTTAGCAGATTGCCTCCTATTTGTGTAACATGCCAAATTAATCTTGCCCAATTTTAGAAGAACTTCTCCTTTCTGATCTGAATTTTAGTTAAGTATTCATAAAGGTGTTTTTTCTATACAGATCTCCTACCAGACCCTTTTTCTAGTCCATGAAGCAATGTGACCTTTTTGTAAGATTTAAAAAATTTCTTACCCTCAGCATCCATTTCCCAATGTACAGATGCAGCTATTTTTTTTAATAGTTTTCAACTTTTACATTTTGCCCCACCCATTTGCATACCAAACTAACCGATCCACAGCACAATTTTAGGATTTCAGAGATGTGTTCTCCCCTAAGATAGCCTGTCTCCTTGCTATTAAACAATGTCCAACTTTTAAACTAGCAAGTTTTGTTATTGTTATAGTTGTTTAATTTTAGGGCCCTATTTAGATGGTTCCCGGATATCTGAAACCTTCTTGTTCTACCTTTCAGCAAAAAGAATCACCTGTTATAATGTAGTTTCATCAGTTGCCCTGTAAAAAGTGTTCTCTGTGGAATTTCCCCCATGAGAATTTCCACACAATTCCTAGTTTATATCCTGGTATAAACCACAAGCCTGTTCCAGTTGGTAAGTCAGTGTTAGGTCTCTTATACCAAAGTTGTTTCTCTTCTGTCTTAGCTCATTTGATTACTAAAAAGACATTTTACTTGCCTTTAAAAAACTTTATTGCTATTGATGATTTGCTTTCTTTCTCTCTATAACCTTAGTAGTAAGGCTTAGCCTGTGGATAAGCTTATAATGAATACACTGTGGGGGGAAGGTACAACAAGCAGGGAAAGTTCTTGAACACAGACTTCTTAGAGTACAATGTTGAGCTTAATGGGTAAAAAGGAGAGGAAGTAATGCATGTACATAAAAACTTCAATTAAACTTATGGTAAAAGAGAGATTAAAATCAACTGGATTTTTAATAATATTATGCAGTAAGGAACAGCAGACTTCAAAGGGCATGCCCTTTGTTGCTAAGTTCCTTTATATGCTTGGTGTTCAGGAAGGTAGAGAATATTTAAGGAAAGCTTTCTGGAGATAAGGTATCCAGGATGAGGAGCAATTCAGATAGACAGTATAGCATAAGTAAAGGTTTAGAGACAAGAAAAGCCATGGTATATTCAAAGGTCTCATAAGCAGGTTGACATTGCCATAATATAAATTCCTAGGCAGAGAGTTATAGGAGATGAATCCAGAACAGTGTGTGGGAATGGAGAAGGGTTTTAAGCAGAAGAGGAGTGATATAATCAGGCTTGCATTTTATTTTATTTTATTTTATTATTTTTATTTTTCCTTTTTGCCTAACTTCTTTGATTTTATTATTTATATTTTATAGTTGACATATATTCGTTTCAGGTGTACAACATAGTGATTCAGCAATTATATGTTACAGAATGCTCCAGTTGGTAGCTATAGAGAAGGCAGATTTGAAGAAAGGTTAAAACTGGAGTCGGGGAGAACACGCATAGTATTGACCTGACCTAGGACAGCGGTAAACGGAAGTAGAAAGTTGAGAAGTGTTTAGCAGTAAAAATTGTCAGACGTGGTGACTGAATATCAGGCATGGGGAAGGGGGAGGAGTTTAAATATGAATCTCAGGTTTCTGTCTGTGCTTATTTAATGGAAGAGAAAATATAAGGGACAAGCAGATAAATGGGGAAATTAATACTTTAAATTTTAGCAATGTTGAAAATGATGTACCTATAAGAACCAAGGTAGAACACCTGGCCCTGAGTAAAAATATGTGAGTTATCAGTGTAGATGAAAGAGAAATTGTATGGAATGAGAAAAACAGTTGGTCAGGAGCAGACCCTGAAAATCAGCAAAATATTAGAGGCCTTCAAAAGATGATTTGTTCAGAAGGAGCTGTCAGAGAATCAGGACTAGAACCCAAAAGTACATTGCCACCAGAAGTGATGGGGGTAGTGGGTGGGGAGGATTTCAAACAGCAGTGTCATTAAATGTAGGATAGTACAATGATCCTGGCTAATAAAGATAGAAATATACATTGGATTTAGCAATTAGCAAGTCATTAGGGGCATTAGCAAGAATAGTTTTGCGTATAGCAATCAAGATGAGAGCCACACTACCACAAATTATGGAGTGAATAGAAATGACTAGGGAGCGAGAAAATAGGACATGGGAACTCATTTTCAAAAGGGTTTTTTTTCTTTTAAAAAACTTGAGCTTATTCATAGTCTGAGGGAAGGATGCAGAATCAGGGGATGAATTAGAAATTGAAGAGAGATCAGATGCCTGACAGAGCAAGATCCTGAGCAATCAGGAGGAGATTGGGTTGGAGATCTTGAAAAGAAGGAGGGAGAGCTCAGACTTATGTAATACGAAGAAATAGCTCTAGGTGGATGAGGATATATTTACATGTGAAGACAGTCAGTTGAGAGATTTAGTTGGTTGGCCCCAAGCTCATATTATCTCCCTTCTCTTGCCTTCTGTGTATTTAAGAATAATTATTCTTCTCGCCTCTGCTCGATTTTTACTTTTTTAAAGACATATACATACATAGTCTGTAACCATAAAAATTTTAATATCACAGCCATAGAAAAAGAAAATAGAGGATACCCGTTAACATACTTGCAGAGTTAACAGTGTGGTATAACCTTTCACCCCTCTTCTGTGTGTATGAGTGTATTTTTAAAGTGACTATGTAGTATTCTGTAATTTATTTAACCAGTCTCGTGTTAATAAATACTTTATTTGTTCCTTTGCTTTTGTTTGTTTCACTATTGTTAGCTTTGTTTTTTGCTTTTATAAACAATGAATTCCTTGTACATTTTGGTACATTTATGTTATTATTTTCTCAGGATAAATTTTCCAGCAATAGAATGGCTGTTCCATCAAGTATGTGTTCTGTTAGAGTTTTTGATGTACGTTGACCAAATCACTTTCCAAACAGATTGTCACATTTGCACTACCATAAAAGTATAAGAGAATGGTTTCTCTTTACTGTCTTAACTGTTTGCCAACCCAGTATGCAAAAGTGGTGTCTTTTAAGTTTGCATTTCTTCTTCTTTTTTTTTTTTTAATGTTTTTTAATGTTTCTTTTGAGAGAGAGAGAGAGAGAGAGACAGAGTGTGAGTGGGGGAGGGGCAGAGAGAGAGGGAGACACAGAATCCCAGGCAGGCTCCAGGCTCCGAGCTGTCAGCACAGAGCCCGACATGGGACTTAAACTCACAAACTGTGAGATCATGACCTTAGCAGAAGTCGGACGCTTAACTGACTGAGCCACCCAGGCACCCTGAGTTTGCATTTCTTTGACGTTGAATACTTTTTATTTGTTTTGATCATTTAAGAGGATATATTTTAATTTGAGTATTTTTCACTCATTTCTTGAATAATCAAAAGTATAAGAAATTAATTGCAATTATAATTATAAATTATAAGAAGTTTTCATCATGACGTATATTTATAAGTATCTGTGATATAGCAATAATAAGGCCTTTTTGGCTTAGAAGAAAATCAAAAGGTCAATGACATGGAGACTACTAAAAAGTTGGTTGGAGAAACTCTTTTAGTAAAAATGATGTTATAAGTCTATACCTTGATGATAAACTATTGGAAAAACAAAAGAGGAAAAAAACAGAACAGAAAATTTGGAATATATGACAAAGATCAAAAATAGGGCAAACATCTCCCTGGACCAAAATTGGAACAGAAATGTAAGGGGCCAAGAGGTGGAGAATATGGGTGTTAGTGTCTGAAAAATGGCTCAAGTGTCTGGGAGTTAGACTTCTACAGAAGGACTGTTGCCAAGAGCTGTGGCTTGTTTGAAACTGAATGCCCAAGAAGGTGGGAAGACAAAGACCGCCTTAGGAACTGACTCATTTTCTGATTTGGATTTTCCCCAGTGTTACCAAGGGATCTGATCCCTAGTGGTTCAATATAAGACCAAATTCTGGACTGAGTTTTAGAGATTCCATAGAGGCAGCCATTAAACTGGAAGACAAGGAGTGGTATACTCATAGAGAAAGCAGAAATAAATCACTGTAACTCAGATCAAAGGTGAGCCTACAAATCAAATGTCAAAATCCATAAAATAAAGTAATGTATTAATACCAAAAAAGACAGACAATAAAGTCAGCAGACAGGAGATGAATTCACTGAGATGAAAGGAAAATAATAGAAAAATCTGTAAGAAAACCTTTATATTTCAAATTTTCAAAAGGATAAAGGAATAGCTTTATAAAACAAATCATAAAATGAAGCCAGCAGAAATGAAATTAGACAAGAATAAATGAATATGAGAAAAAAATCACTTCAGAATATTAGTAATAAAATAATAAAGACATTGACATTTTAAAACTCAGTAACAATTTCAGGCTGTGTTTTTGGATAGTCGTTCTCAGAAAGCAGCACAGAGATATAAACATGTGAAAGAGTTAAGAAACAAGGAGTTGAGAAACTTCAATATATATTTAATAAGAGTTCCAAAATAATAAGAAACAACATTCACATTATAACTAAGAATTTTACAGAATTGGAGAGATTTAGTCCTCAAATTGAAAGTTTAACTTGAGCAGAATATATATAAATAAATTCACGTCTGTATGCTTTATAGTAAAATTGAAGACCACTGTTTTAAAAAGCTAATAGAGAGAAAAGACATATTACCTACATAGGTATGAAAATTACATAGATCATAGACTTCTATTGGATGGCTAATGCCAGAAAATAATGCCAGAAAATAATGTGGTAATATACCAAAGTGCTGAGCAAAAATAATTCTTAAATTACAATTCTATACCCAGCTAAAATTAGCATTCAGTACTTTCACACTATAGTAAATATTTACTACTGTCTTGTACTTGCTGAAAAGAAAATCCTTTAAAGATGTACTTTATCACAACATTGTGAATTCAGAGGAAAAGAGTGATGTGCACGATAGAGAATTATGTTGGTAATTAACTTTGAATGTTATAGTAGTAATATAATAACATTACTTTTCATGTGATCATATATATTGTATGAAACTACAATCCCAGACAATAAGGACAAGATGTGGGGCTGTTCAGCATCAATTAAAGCATATTTAGGACAAATACTGTGATATTAAGTAACTTAGGGAAATGAATAGTTGTGTACAGTGTGAGAAAAATTAAGGGTAAGCCATTAATAAAAATACAATCTGTAGCTTTCAAATGTAGAGAGAAAAATGATTATAGAAAAGCAGTAGAAATAAACTAGGCACACCTGGGTGACTCACTCAGTTAAGCAACCAACTCTTGATCTCATCGCAGGTCTTGATCTCAATGTCTTGAGTTGGGCTCCATGCTGGGCATGATACCTACTTAAAAAAAAAAGAAAAGAAAAAGAAATTAAGTAAATAAAAGTGCAATAGAAGGCACAGAAGAACGAAGCATACAAAATAAGATGGTAGAGGGGCACCTGGGTGGCTCAATTGGTTGAGCATCCAGCTCTTGATCTTGGCTCAAGTCATGATCTCACGGTTATGGGATCGAGCCCCGCATCAGGCCCTGCACCAATGATGAGGAGCCTGCTTGGCATTCTCTCTCACTCTCTCTGTCCCTCCCCTACTCATGCACACGCATGCACTCTCTCTCTCTTTCTCTCTCTCTCTCACTCTCTCCCACAAAATAAATAAACATTAAAAAAATAAGGTGGTAGAATTAAGCCCTAGTATATCAATAATTAAGATAAATATAAAAAGATACAATGTTGAATTTTCAAAAATCTAATTACATTCTGCTTACAAATAAAGTATATCTGGGGGCGCCTGGGTGGCGCAGTCAGTTAAGCATCCGACTTCAGCCAGGTCACGATCTCGCAGTCCGGGAGTTCGAGCCCCGCGTCAGGCTCTGGGCTGATGGCTCAGAGCCTGGAGCCTGTTTCTGATTCTGTGTCTCCCTCTCTCTCTGCCCCTCCCCCGTTCATGCTCTGTCTCTCTCTGTCCCAAAAAAAATAAATAAATGTTGAAAAAAAAATTAAAAAAAAAAAAACAAATAAAGTATATCTGGAGGTTGTGCCAATGGTGTGAAATTTTCAGTCAGGATCTGCTATAGCAGAAGCAACAAATGGCTTCATTTTCTTTTCCTCATTATTCCAAATATGTTTGTGTCAGAGAAATAAAATATTGCTTTGTGATTTCACAGATTTTGTCATTAGTTAATCAGAGTTCATAGAAGCTTCAAAGATCCCATCAGTTAATTCCCCCAGCACTCGAAATTTTCATTGTGCTAAAGCTGATTGAAATTCTGATCTGCCTTTAAAGCAATTCCAGACCTCAAGCTTCTGAGGATTTTAAAAAGATATACTAAGTATGTGACGCTTAAATTCATAGGCTAAATTTCCTTTTGGATTGTTTTTCAAAGACTGAAAATGCCTGTCAGGAAATATTTTCTCTTTCCATCTCCCAGCTTCCCTATTTGTCAACTATTCTATCCTGACCTCTAAGATGGGGTTCACATTTTAATTACAGTTATGTATGGCAGTCTCCATCTGCCATAGCCAGCCAGCCAGCCTGCAGGCTTGACAGGAGAGAAAGAGACAACCTAATACAGGACCTCTTTTTGACAAGCTATCTTGCTACTTTCCCTTTACCATTAGACTCTCAAAATAATAATCTGTTGCAATGACTAAATGACCCAGTAAATCATCAAATACTACAAATCTTCAGTTTTTGTAGGTGTATCACTTTAAGCATCAACAATCAAGTTCTTTTTAATTAAATTTCTTCATTTTCTACATATGCCATTGGTCCTTATGGCCAGAAGGACTTAGTATAGTTTATGAAAGTTGTAAAAAATTTGCTGTTTACTCTCTTATTCCCATTTAACTGCAGATGAAATATTCGTTGTTTAGGATAAATTCATCATTTAGGATAAATTCCCTCCCATCCCTGTGGGTCCCTCTCTCCCAACTAACTCTTCTCTCCCTAAGAATATTTCTAAACTTTCTAGTTTGTTGTGACTATAGTTATCCACAGATTAAACATAGATTTATTCTGGTTGGTAATGAGCATCATAAGTGATCTGATTAGATCCTTAGGAATGATTATTGGTAGGCTATAGTAATAAAACCCAAACTGCTTTTCTTTTTGTCCTGTTAAGGTACAGGAATCTAAATTTTTTTCTTTATGGACATTAACATCAGAAGCATATATACGTAGTCTTAAAACTGAAAATATAACTTCTTTTTACCTCTTGTATAATTATACAGGCCATTGCCTCTGCAGTTCTACCTAGAGAACTTTTGGGGTTCATACTTGTACAAGGGAAAACTAATTTATTGCTGCTGATAAATTCTTGCTCTGACCCTCGCTGGAAATCACTGCAGTCTGAATTACTGAAGAGAAGCTATTCCATAACACAGTGAATCTCAGAATTTATTTTTTCAACTGATACTTCCAGCTCTGGATTCTGTGACATTTGCCCAAAGGGAAACACCGGCCCCTTGGATTATACTGTGCATCCATTGTCTGAACTGTCACAGCAATAGCGCGTAAAGCTGTTTGCATAGCGTGCTAACTCTATCAGGGTCAGTTCCAGTCTGTGGCCGCTAAAAATGAAAACCATGCCCCAACCGGGACAAGAGCAGGGTCAACAGCTGGCAAAGGATATGGCAATCATTTATATAAATATGCTTTCTCAAGCCCACAAAAACAAAAAACCCCAACCCAACAGCTGGGAAGGGTTGGAAGTAGCCCCAAGGCTGGTTAGTCCCCTTCCAGATGGGGAGGTTAGACTGGGGCTAGCCAGACTGCTCCACATAGACTTCCGATTCGCATTAGAAATGAAAAGAGGAGAGGAAAGGGAAAAGGAAGAAAGGCTACAAGCATGACTGCTCTGTTTTTCACCTAACTTAATCAAATAAGTGAAGACTTTCCGAGACGGAAGGCTTGCATTTATCGGTATTCATTTTTTCTGTTTATCATAGTGTCTAATACACGTCTTAACTGCTTAAACAGAAAGCATATATGCTCTAAAGTATAGTTTATATATAATGTCATGGTTATTTGTAGACAGATTGAAGAACCGATCTCAGATTTATATCCTGTTTACATCTTCCAAACACTTATGTAGAACATTCAATGCTAGAGAAGATAATAATTGTGGTGTTGGCTCACTCCCAGAACTTTATCCAAGGGATAGGGTTCATTTTTGTAATTTGATTTGCTTTATAATACATCGTTATTGCACATCTAATATATCCAACAGAAAAACGAATACCATTTTCCTGAGTTCATCTTAAGGTTGCATACCATGAGACAAAGTATTATTTTTATAACCTGTTGTTGCTACAAGAGGCAAAGGTGGAGAGTATATGACTTTCAAACTCTTCCAGAGTGACATAGTGAAATAAAAGACACCACAATGACGATGAAAAATTTGTTCTCATTATCTACAAATGGGCAGCCTCCTCCCTAATAATGGAAAGTTCTGCTGAAGCCAAATTGAATGGCAAGCAGCACTTTCCTCCTCTCCAGCCTTATATTTGCTTAAGGGAAAGCTTACATAATGAATACATTTTTTTAGGTGTAGGATGAGCTCATGCTATTGGAATCCATAAAGAGACATAAATTAGGGTCTTTTGCCAAAATGGAGACGTTGTCTTAGAGAATGCTAGTCTGACATAGAAGTTAAATAACGCTTTTTCCTTCTTGTAATGATCCGCCTGAAACAAACATTTTAGCTTTACTCATGGAATGTAACAACTAGAAGGAACTTTTAGTGATCATCTGAGATACTTCCTCTCATCTTCCCGCCAGAGTAGTGGAGGTCACAAAGGTAGGGTGTGTAGCTGGTGGATGCGGTGGACCCCTAGTCAGGCATGCATACATACAGATCCGGGGCTTAGGAAGAACAGCGCTAGTCCAAGCTGGGTAAAGAGCTATAGAAGCCTGAGATCATCAGTGCCATCTGCTGATCCCAGATACACCCCAGTTTACTCTGTAACTGCGCTTGCTTTCCACTCTGGTCTGTAGCCCTAGAGGATCAAAGCAAGTGTTTCTCAAGCATCAACATTTTATTAGATATTCTGGTGGTTTCTAGATGATGTTTTAGTCAGGTTATTTCCATGGATAAGTAACAAGGTAAGTGTGCTAAGAATGTGTCAGGAGTCTATCTTCGCTGTGTATGTAGTACTTACTAGATGTTAAGCATTCGGAGGGCAAGAAAACTAGGTCTTACTCATTTGTATCCACAGTCTTGCACATACGAGTGTCTAGTCGATGTTTGCTGATGGGAAATTTAAATAAGGTACAGGAAATGCTGATTTTGAAATCATTGTCTCATTTAAATGTTTTCTTCTAGAATACCTACAGTCGCTTAATGTTGAATTTTTTGAGGGGGTGGGGCTTTTTATTACCTTAATTTACACGCCAGTTCAGTTATGTTTTATAGGAGAGGGAGAGTATGGCAAAGGGGTTTCTGACAAATTGTCATTGCTATCCCTGCTATTTTCTGTGCCGATACCCAGCCCTTTTTAAAAAGTTTCTGTGCACTTACTTCTGGTTAATCTATTTAACTTGAATACATGTTCAATTCATCTCAAACATCTTCCTAGCATTTATCTACAAACTTTAAGTATAAAAGCAAGACTGAGGCTTAGAAGTGTGCTCAGAATTTAAGAACTAGTGGCTTAATTTCCTGACTCTGAGTATCTAAATGTTTCCTTAGATTGATGCAGATTAGTTTAACATAATTGGAAGTTTGAAAGGTACATGCTTCTAAAGCTTTTAAGGTAATGATACTTAGAAATCACTGATTCTTCCCTGATGACTAAGGTCTCTAATATATGTTTACAAACTCCAAAGACTTTTGAATATATTTTTATCATACTTTGGTTACTAGTAATATATAATGGAAACAAATATTTTTCTTCATTTTGTAATTTTTAGTGAAGAAAAGTATTTGGTAGAGGCTTCTGAATTTAAAGTAGCTCTGTATCTTCTTTTTATGTTTCTTAAAACTTTCCCACTCTACAATTCATTATGGTCTTGCTAGGATATACCAGGAAGATAGTTTTTCCTTCCATTTTCTCTTCCTCTTCTAGCCATTTGTGTACCATGTACAACCATATAAGACATACGTTTCTATCTGTTCTGTTGAACTGAATGTATATGACACCAGCCAGCCTTACTCTTCCTCTCCATCCTGCCATGGCTATAACTACTTCCCTATCAAATGTTAGAGAAACAGAGAGAGGAGACCAGTATGTGGTGTTAATCAGTGACATCTTGACACTATATGACTGCCACTTTCCTCTCTTGTTTTAAAGGCAAATAGTACCAAGACAAATTTAGGATATGATTGACACCATTGTTTAGATGTGCATGTGATTCAATGTGGTTATCTAATCATATCTATTCTTCTAATCTGTGGCCTGACTGCTTTGCCAAAGGTTTATTAGGACTAGGATAATAACCATGATATGTAAGTCAAAAGAAATACTTTCAGTATGGACAAATGTTGATTTTAAACAGTGAAGGCAAACAGTAATGAATTACTAATACTATAGCCCCTTCCTCAGAAACAATGACAGGTTAATTTTGATGAGATCTCTATGATCTTTCTAAGTGTCTCCATGCCAGTAATGTTGTTGTAAGCATTAGATCCTATCTCTATCCGTTTTCAAAAAGTCCTGTAAAGTTAGTTGCTTAAAAGTACCTGAAAACATCTTTCTAGACTTCCACCTTACTTCAGGGCCTAGGGTCATAACCTCTTAACCTTATAGGTTATAGGTCTCTTGCTTTTTGATCTTTCTTGGTTCCTTAGTTTTTGCCTACTTCCTCCACAACATTCAAGCCTTGTTATATAAGGAAATTGGAAACACCAATTTTAGATGAGATAAGAGTTACCCTCTCTTCCAGAATAATGCAAAAGAATGATTTTAAATAGAAACATGCTTGGGAAAAATGTAACAAAACTAACTACAGCATCCTGTCTAAGCCAGTTTGAAGTAGAAGGCCCTTCGTTTCTTATACTCCCTTTCAAAAACAAAAAAACCTTAGAATTTACTGTTGACTTAGTGATAAAAGTTTTATTTAGGTCAGCACAGCTTGTTTGAGGTATCAGAAGGAGTCAAAGTAGTTTGAATGAATGCGAATTGGATTAATAAAATCAGTCAGTTAGCCTATCATTCTTGCCCTACTGGTCAGCATATTATTGGATAATAGTAACAGCTAACATCCCTATGGCACTTACTGTTGCCAAAGCATATCATCTTTATCATTTTATAGCCATATCAATTTAGTGTGAGAGAGACTTCATTTCACAGTAGAGGAACCTGAGCTTCAGAAGAGGTCCTCAACTTGTCCAAGGCCAGACAGAAAATCAATGGCAGAGCTGATGTGGAAATGTTAGCCTCCTGGATCCTGATCCTTTGCAGCCAACCATTCCTAGTAGAGGGGCTTTAGAAGTAGAGCGAATTTCTTTTAATTCTCAATTAGGGTGGTGGTATGATTATCTTCAGTTGTTTGGCTGACTCACCAGCTCTCATGACAGTAATATCTTTTTGGTATTACCCTGTTTCTGTTTCAGCCAATATTTGGGTTTTTTTTTCTTTGCCACACCTATGGGGCCAGGTACAGGTAGACTGAATTTATAATTCTTTCTATGAAGACACTTCTCTGAGCTTATACTCAAGTGCTGAAATTCCGAACAGAATTGGAAAATTCTAGACCACAAAAACCCCTCACATAGGATTTTAAAGTCAAAGAGAAGCTCTGAGGACAAGTATTTGTCTTTGATCCTTACTCAGGAAGTACTATTTACCCATCCACCAGGCAGAGCATAAGAGGACATATGGTAAAAAAATTTTAAGTCATTATTCAGTTGTCTTTTAGCACTGCTAAAATTATGAGATCTTGCTTTTAAAAAATTAAGTTGAAATTTAACCTAAACCTAAAATCAAACATGACAGCAGTATTTCTTCTGAAATGCAGACTGACATTTGCAAATATCTACCAGTATCAGAATTAGAGGGAGGAGCCTTATGAACGAAAATCATACTTCCATCCTGTATTAATCACATACTTGTCTGACTCACAATAGCACTGAAGCATGTGTATGTGTGTGTATTTGTTCTGAATTTATTTTTATTTTATCTGACTTGCCAGCTGAATAAGGGGGCAAGGAATGTAATGTGCAAATCTTCCATTGCCACTGGAGAAAGGATCCAAGAGGAATTCCTCAAGCTGAGAACATGAGCTGTGAGCAACATGTTTAAATAGCTAAATATCCAAAGGTTGAGTCAAGTCCATTTATTACTGGGGGGACACTCTCTTCCTTGAGGCTTAACTGAGTCCTTTTGACTTAGACTATAACAGATGTGGTGCTAGAGGAGGTGAGAGACTTGAGGTCTTGGCGAGTTTGCCCAAGTTGTGGTTAATAGTGAGAGAGAATGCTGTGGCCCCCTTCATGAAGTACATTTCATGTTCTGCCTGAAAAAGCCATGGACTTTTAAAGAAAGGCTTTTCTGTATTCTCCAGTGAAATGAGGGGAGAATTGGAAAAAGGAAACTGACATTTTTTAGTAGTTTTTAATGTGGCAGACACCATTCCGGGTACTTTCAGAAGTAACACACTTCATTCTACCAGGACTCCTAGTAGGTAGTGATTTTTTTCTCTCCATTTTGCAGATGAGGAAACTGATGATGTCTGAGATAGCTTGCCCAGTCTAACACAGCTTAAAAGATTGAAATCAATATTTGATTCCAGATCTGGCTTCAAAACCCAGGCTTTTCTCAAATTCCTTGAAGTATTACTCAAAGCATTACTAGAGCTCTCAACAGAGTTTACTTTCCTTGATTTTTCTTGTTTTTCTGCTCTAGGCTATCTGGGCTAATTACTCCATTAGTTAGAATAAGAATGCTTTGGGTCCCAAATTTTGTTTGATCTCTGGATGGGCCAAGTTAATTTTTTGCAAAGCAAAACTGAGAATTATATGGCATCACATTGGCCTGCCATTATGACAAAAGTGTGAGAGATGAGCTAAGAGTGTGTCTGACTCAATGCCAGGCCAGAAAAACAACTCAACAGCACATGCCCTGTTGCTTTTACATGGTGAAGGTATCCAAAAGAGATAAAAGTAATGTGTCTATAGTAGAAATAAACAGCCTGAATAACTTGTATGAAGTCCATAGCTTTTCACCAGGAAAGCTGACTCTTATGTATCTGTCCTGTTTCAATTTAGGTAATCAAGGTACTGAATTTTCTCTAAGCAGGTTTATATTTATAATATCAGCATTGAGACTAGGGTGGTCTTCATCCTCTGTTGTGAGTCAGGACTCATATTAAATTATACATGATTACTGGAGAAGTTTGCTAATGCCTGTGTTTATCACCTCTCTCTTGAAAAAAAAATTTTTTTTGTACCTCCTGGATCTAAAAGGGAAGAGTTTTTCATATAATTTCAAAACTTTTTTTTTTCCAATGTAAGCACCTTACTGTGCCTGTCGTTAGTCTCTGTTGGTTGTAATCAACAGGTATTTGCTTTTATCTCTGCCACCTCTTTTTCATTCAATATTTGGAAAATAAACTTTTGTTTATCACCATACTTCTCATTTTCAAGTATAATTTTAAGCCATCAATAATTATCCTTCATTCATACCATAGTAATGTTCTCTGAGTGAGCAGATTGAGTTTGGTGTGAAGAAAGAATATGAAGTCTTTAAAAAATCATTTTTGAAGAGTAAAGATTAATGAAGAGAACTAAGTGTAAATCCAGTCAGGAAGAAACTTCTGTGCAGAGTCGTTAAGAAGAGGCTTCCAGAGTACATCTTCCCTTCTCTCTCCCTTAGCAGTTCCTCATTCCTGTTTTTATTTTATTTTACTTTTGTCTTCCTGACTTCTGGGGGACAGTCGGGGCACAAAAGAGACAGTTTATGAAGTACTTAACAGTTTCCACATTGTCATCTGTGTAAAATCAGGAAAAGAATAATTAACAGATGTATCATAGAATAGTTAGGGAGAACAGTGATCAAAAAGGGCTTGAAAAGATAGTTCAAAATTCATGGAAACTTCCAGCTACATATTTTGTCTTCTGTTTATCTTTGTAAACTTTTTTTTTTCCAGGTTGAGTGTGATTCTTTCTTCCCAGCTGGAACTTTCAACTTTGTCCCTAGGACCAAAGGCTCAATCAGTATCACTTTGCAGAGAACGTTTTCAGTGTCCTGGTATCCTCACCTTGTGAGGTAGAGGGACAGACAGCGCTGCCTGTGGCCCTGGGCTAATTAAATGAGTGGTTGTCGGAGCTCTGACGTGACAGAGGGGAAAGGGCAGAGAATGGAACCAAGAGATCATTCAAAATGGGGTTCAAGCTGTGAACGGGGCCTGGCCCCCTTCTTTCACAGCTGGGGTTTTGGCTGTGTGTCCTTCGAGTTGTTCAGCATGGTGACCCTGGCCGCCTGTGATTTACTAACTGTTTTACAAACATTTCCTCACTCTGGGAGGTTTGATATACTCTTCATCCTCCTCAGCTCACCAGAGTCTTTCAGTCTCTGAGCCAAACCTGCATTTGTTTACAACTTTTCCGGAAATTTTCACAGAGGGGGAAGAAAAAACCTTCCCTCCTCTTCCAGTGTTTTATTTTTAAGTCAACACTTTCCCCAAGTTTATTTGTGCTGAACCAAATTCTCCTACAAGGTATTGCTCTATATTCAAATGGGAATTGCTGCATTTCTATAAATAGAATGAAGGTCATGTGAACGAGCTCAGAAAAATCTAGATATCACATTTTACTGGACCTTTACATTTAGTTCACTATTTTTTGAAAATAATATTCTATGTTTGGACTTGTCTTTTTTTCCCACATTCATATTAAGACTGACCATTATGTGAAACATTAAATTTGGGAAACATTGAGTGGAATCTTTCTAAAACTAAAATACCCATGTTAAAAATAACAAAATTTCTTGTTGTTTCATCATTGTAACTTTCTTTAAAACAGAGTTTATAGCCCTTACATTAAATATATCTAGGATATAATTACCTTGGAAACATAGTGCCAGGATTTTTTTCTTTAAATCTAATTCCCATTGTATTGTTCAGTCTTTACATTGGCTGAGAAGGAAAGGATACCTTGGAACTTAATAAACATCAAGAATAACGTGAAAAAAAGCTAAAGAATGAGAGGATAAAAGATTAGGAAGTCCAATTCCATCAGAAATCAAAGGCTAACTCCTGGTTCACACTAAGAAGAAATTAAGTAGCAAGTTCTGACAAATCCACAGTGGATTTCCCCTATCTGTTCCTTTTCCCAGCCCAGTGTTAAAGTAGAAGCAAAGTTATAAGACTCTCTTATTAAACAGTGACTTTCTTTGGAACTTACCTGCCTGGGAAATGCAAGAAGTATTATTTTTCTCTTTTCTACCTGTCAAAAAAAGGTTGAAACTGAAAGAAAAAAACCAAATAAGTATTATTTCTTTTCTCCTTTTCTGTCTTCTAGAGCCAGAACAGAGCATATCCTAAGCTGGATACAGCTAATGACTAGTTTCCTGAGAAAATGTGTTTTAGGAAGGAAAAATTGTTTTATTTCAACAAATCCATCTGGACTTCCTGGTAGGCCTCCCACATTGTCAACATCAATAACATTTATTTGTTGACCAACAGAAGACCACCAGAATGAGGCATTTGCATTTCTGCCTATTTCTAAGTGGACAGGAAAGATAGCTGGTAAGAGAACTAGTATGAAGGAAATGGCAAACAAACACTATAGGTGATCCTGTGTGACATTCAGGAACTATTGCAGACTTCCAGTGCTCAAGACCGTCTCCTCAGCCATAATGTCATTGACCTTGACATACTCAGAACAAATTGGTCTTTGTGATTGCTACCACATGCTGTAGGGCCTGCTAACCCTCCCGTTGGTCTAGAGAGAAGGGGGCAGGAGAAAGAACTACTCATCAGAGAATATGTTTCTTGCATGTTCTATAGAGCCTTGCCCAGCATGCTTTTCCCACTCTGGTTAGTCTTAAAATGGCTAATTTAAAGTTGCATAAGTGTTGTAGGACCTATGGAGCGTATGTTTTACCCAAGTACTTCCTGAATGAATAGTCTCTGTATTCTTAGGGTGTGAACTGTGTCAGGAGCAGAGTTTAAGGCTGACACAATCAGAAGGACAGCTTTGGTGCTCAGTTAGAAAGATAATTTTTGCCCCAAAGCGCTTTACACTATCTGTACCCCTCAGACCAGTAGATCTGTGCTTTTAAAGGGGAAACAGTATCTCTTTCCCACCTAAAGAGTCAATTTATTTCTGAATTGTACTTCTCTTTTCCTTTTGTAGGTTTTTCATTTATCTGAGGAGCATAGGTTTTAGCCAGTAAAAGTTTGTATAGGCTCTTCTGTTTCTAGCACCCTAGTTATAGGTATTTAATAACTGTTGAGTGAATGAATGAATGAATGAATGAGTGCTGCACCACTCAAGATGTGTGGGATAAGCAATAATCCCGGCAAAAGCCTTGCTTACAACCAAATCATCACCTTTGAAATGCGTCCTTAAGTCTGTCTTGCCTTTGATTTCTAGCCTAAAACTGATACATTAACTTTTGTGATGTTGTACACCTTGACGTGCAGTGGGGTGTGACTACATGTCAGAACAGCTGACACTCAGAGCATATACTGGGGTGTTCTTTACTCATCGTGTGTATGGTGTTCCCCATATCCTGTGTCAGCGCTGTGCAGATGATTCTTGAGTGCTGGGAATAAGTTTCTTTATGTTTGAAAATAAGTAAGTCCATATTATATCTTGCTTTGTACACACACACACACACACACATCTATAAATTATTCCAGTTCTTTTCTGGCACTATGAAAAACTATAATATTAACTAAAACCACTTTTCTATATTAGAAAATTGTGGGGAGGTTTTCCCCTGTGAATGTATGAGTTTTTACTTTGATTCTAGCTAGTTCCTTTTTTGAAAAAAATCTAGTTCTTTTTTTAACTTGAAACTCTGTAGAGATCCAAAATAATTTTGTTTTGAAAGGACAGATATATTAGGGGAACAACTGACATGTAAGCTACCAAAGGAGTGTGTTTTTCAAGTATTTCTTTATTGGAAGATACAGTTTTCATATTTGTTTTTACCACCTTTTCCAAGTTTTCTGCACATGAACTCTTGCAGTGTGCCAAAAGAGCAGAAATGTTCTTTAACCTTTTGTCTGCCACATGCATAAGATTTTCCTTCCCTGCCCTCACACTGCTGTGCCTGCTGCTCTCCAGCCCGTGTTTTTCTCACTGATTTGTATGATAGACATCGTCTCCTTGTCAGTACATATTGTACATACATATCCACCTTATTCTTTTTACTGTCTTCGTAGTAATAATGATAATATTTCTAGAGGCAGGTGTATAGCTGTAGGATATATGTATTGATGGATGAGGAAACTGAGTTAAAGAAAGCTTACAACTACATCCAAGGTTACAAAAACACTAAAAACCAAGACTGGATCCAAACCAAGATGCTCTGGCTCCTTAGCTTGTGCTCCTGATCACCCAGCTCTTTTCAACAGTATTCTATTAAATGGAGATATTACAATTTATTTGACTGCTTCTCTACCAATGGTTGTTTAAAAATCTTTGCTTTTACAAGCAAATCTGCAGCGAACATCTTTTTACATATTTCCTTGTGCACTAAGTAGCATCTTAAAAGTATGGATATAACTGCCCTCTCCACCCACTCTTACCCCACGCAATCCCTGGATTGCTCCAGAACCCAGAAATGGAGAAAATCTGCCCTCTCCTGTGGCTCAAGGAAATTCAGCTGGCAGAAGATCCATTTTTCAAAGTTTTCTTGGAGCTGTGAGATTTAAACTAAGACCAACTAATGTATATATACATATTTGTGTCTTGTTTGGTGGGAAGTGGTGGGAAGGATAATGTTTCTGTTTTTACTGAAGTTTTATTAGTAACATGGCTGAAAACATTGGCTTTGTAAAATTCTCTGTAAGATCCTTGCACGTAAGCAGAATCAGAAAAAGAAAAGTATTATTAGTATTGTTAATCTTACTTTCATAGGAACCTCGATAAAAACAAAAACAAACAGGACGTAATCTTGATTACCTCTTTAAGTTATCTTTAAAGTATATAGTAAGGATAGTAAGTAGGGCTCTTTTTAAAATCCTCTCAAAGGGGTGCCTGGGTGGCTCAGTTGATTAAGCACCTGACTCTTGATATCTGCTCAGGTCATGACCTCACGGTTCGTGAGTTTGAGCCCCGGGTCAGGCTCTGCACTGACAGTGTGGAGCCTGCTTGGGATTCTCTTTCTCTCCCTCTCTCTCTGCGCCTCCCCTGCTTGCATACACTCTGTCTCTCAAAATAAATAAATAAACTTAACAACAAAAAAAGTACATCCAGCCACCTGTGTAAGATTTATAGATTGGTACACTTAGGGACTCAAAAACAAGTTCAAAGAAATGCCTCTGTGAATCTAGGGTGGAAATAATCTGTTTTTACCTTTGGCTTTACATCTTACCTGTTAGATCTGAATAAACAACTCTTATTTAATATTTTAGAAAATGATCTGTAAAAAGTTTATTGACTTCAACTTTTACTATTTCAAGTCTAATTCCAAATGGGGAGGTTTCATGGATTCCCAGACTTTCCAGAGGCAGGTGGCTTCCTATTCCACTTCCCTGTGCTTGGTATTTCAGTGCCTATATTGCTTACTTACATATATTATTTGAATTTTCACTGTATTTCATTTTCTTCTAAAGCTGAGCTCTCTTCTCCTTCCAGGAACAAGAGACATTTCTTCCCAATGCTCTGCTAATGCCTTGCTAATGCTCTGACTCAGCCTGACTTGAAATCCATAGTTTTGTTTTTGAACACTAGTAATGATTAATATTGAAGACCCAAAGAAAGGAAATGCTATAGTTTCATTAGAGAGCCGAGATAGTAAGTTTTCATGAGAAGTGTGTTTGGGACGTTTCTTATCTTCAGCGTGATTTCAGCTTGAATCTCATTAGGCCTGTTTAACGTGAGGATGTTCTCGGAAAAGGAAGAGGGAGAAAGGCGCATGGTCGTCCTAAATGCTAATGTCAAGGACTCTTCTTTTATGAACGTATTAGGCCCGTGCTTCTGTGAGGAAAGCAGGTATCCCTGTTGTTGACACTCCCCGGAGAGGCCCTCAAACACATTTTGTTCCCAAACAGAATTAGAAGGAAAAAGCCTGCTTAGCTGTCTTTTCCTGTTTAAAATACAGCTGCCCCTGCAGCAGAGCCGTCGTCAGCTCACCAGGGCTCTCTGCAAACTTGGGACAAGCCTATGATCGAAGTGGTGTTCAGTGGTTTTTTTGCTAAAGGAAAAGTGCTCTAAGGGGGGTAGGGGAAGATGTATCTCTTGTACCGCTCAGATCCTTTGGGTATTTAATGTACAGTTTCAACAAAGGACATTCAGAATTATACCTCTGGTTCAAAATTGCTTAAATGTTGAAACATATGGTCTCATGTTCCATTCGTTAGGAAACAACCAGCTGTTCTCAGCCTGCCAAATCCAAGTAAACATCCACTGTGTGGAAGAGTGAATGTGAAGTGGTTCAGTAAAAACATAAAAGCTGTTTTTGCTGAAGAAGAGGGAACACAAAAAAAGGCCACCCCGAAACAACAGCTAGTGTAAAGTAAAAAAGAAATCCTGTTCTGATAACGTATTTTCCCTGGCTTGTTCATAGTGGACTGTGGAGCAGGAATGGCTCTGCAGAGGTTTCAATTAAAAAAGATTTGTAGGCATCCTTGTTGTCTTCTGTTGGTGAAAATCATGTGATTGTCTCAGTTACAGTGATTACTTTAATAAAATGCAATTATCTGAATAATTAATTTATTTGGCTACTCTACTGTGTCCTCCATTCACAGAGGCCAAAATGTCAAAGATCAAGTAGATTAGGAGAATAGGAAAATTCTCATTATAAAGGCAGAGGGAGGAGGGAAAGGATGGAATATTTGGAATTTCAGTGCAGTGGTTTCTATTTATCTGAAATGTCAAGGGCAGTGTAAAATGTATTTTTAAAATGTGTTTCTGTATGGTTTGTGCCCATTCTTGGCGTGGCTGTGGCTCTACAGAGGCCATTGTTCTTTGAAGAGTATGAGGGGGTGTCTTTGTCCAAAGTGACAAAAAGAAGACTTGGAAGACTGGGCTTCCTTTGTTCCTGTGCGGTGCTGTAAAATTTGGTTTGAAATTAGGACCTCAGGGAAGGACCTTCAATAGAGAGCTTTCATTTCCTGCCAGCATTTTAATCACTCTGGGGTTTAAAGTGGATGGCCGGCCAGCATAATGGCCCTATGTTTAATAGAACAGCTCGTATCTTGAAGGCCAGTTAAGGGATCTGTCATCCGCCCAATATTCGTCTTTTCTGTTTCCTGTCCATTTATGAAGATCACCCACCCTTTTAGGTGGCTTCCCTACACTACTTTGTAGGAGAGCTGCTGCCACTGCTTCTTAAGGAGGCTGAACAGAAACCCAGTTGAATGTGGTCCAGTCTTCAGCCTATGTGGGAAGGTCTGGAAAGTGCTTTAATTAGACATAAAATTCGTTGGGTTTGGGAATTGATTCCATCAGATGCAGAAAGGAAGTGTCACGTTTCTCAAAAGTACAGAATATGAGGGAGGTTCAAATGGATAAAATAGATCATCAGAAATATCGGTACCTACTGATCTGATCGTGTTTACAACATCACTGCTGTGAAAGGTAATGTCATCCTGTCAGGAAGAAGAGTCATTTATACCCTGGAAGGTGCAGTCGCCCAGTGGATTTGATCTTGTTGTATAACAAAGAAATTTGTAGTTTTTGTGAAAGAGTGGCTTTTTAACACTGAGGACTCCTTTTGGAACCATTCAGAAATTGATCTTTACAGTTTATGAAACGATATCCAGAACCCATAAAGGAGTGAATATTGGAGTAAAGTCTTGAAAGATAGGGTCAGCATTAACAAGTTGGGGTTCTGAATTTCTTCCAATTCATACCTTGTGGCCAGGAGTAATGTAGTATCAGTGAAAGCCTCAGATTCACTAAATTCTAATCTAGGACCTGTCACTGCAATTGCTCTGTGACCAGGTGCTAAGCATGGAATTCTCCTTGTGGTGGCAGTAATCGTGAACTAGTTGGCAAAAGCAATTTCAGAGGCAGTTATTAAATCAGAGTATAGGGGCGCCTGGGTGGCGCAGTCGGTTAAGCGTCCGACTTCAGCCAGGTCACGATCTCGCGGTCCGTGAGTTCGAGCCCTGCGTCGGGCTCTGGGCTGATGGCTCAGGGCCTGGAGCCTGTTTCCGATTCTGTGTCTCCCTCTCTCTCTGACCCTCCCCCGTTCATGCTCTGTCTCTCTCTGTCCCAAAAATAAATAAAAAATGAAAAAAAAAATTTATAAAAAAAAAATCAGAGTATAAAGTGTTTCCCTAACTCTGAGCTGTAACATACATGAACGAGGAGTGAAAGAGAAAGGACTTTTTCAGCCACTAACACACTATCCCATTTTACAGCCAGGAGTACCACAAAAGAAACGGGGAACTCACTTTTCATGGGCATTTTCTTCTTTGTAGGTAGATGTAGGGAAACTAAGGAATGTGGAAGAGTTTTCTCTTCTGCTTATCTCAGCCAAGCTTGACCCACACCCACAGAGGTGATGGAAATGAGAGAGAGTCTTCACTGCCTGCAGCCTTCTCAGAGCCAGGGTCCTGGCCCTGGGTGCAGGAAAAGAGAGAAGGGTCAGGTGACTGAAGTATTCTCACTTCGTCAGAAGAAACAGAATGACATTAAAGTTCTTTACAGAAAACTGCTGGAACCAGCTCCCCCTTCACCCTTCCCATCTGTAATCAGTAATCATTGCCTGGTTAGTTCATGTGATAGGCCAGTTGGCCACCAAGTGGTGGTGCCTCCGTACTGACTGTACTTGTGCCCTGGAAGACTTCTCAGACAAGGATTTAAACATCCGGACACTTGCCTGCCTCTTGGAGAGCCACCCTCCCACTGGGTCCCTTCTGACCTCTTTCATCACTTTCCTGGCTATACATTTCTTAGCGGCCCAATTTGAGCCCTTTGGAGTTGGCCTCCCTTGGATGAATAGCTGTTTGAAAGCTGATTTAAAGTGAGTGTTGCTCCCCATAAGAGCTATTGGCTGAAAAGAGCACTATCCAGAGCAGCAGAGGTGGCCACAGAAGGTAGGCAGGCTCTCCTGAGGCTGGTTTTGCAGCTGTGCATTGGCCCAGTAGGAATTATGCATCATTAGACTCAGGATCTTTTCTTTGCATTCAGGCCACTTCTCCATCAAAAAGGCCTCCGACATTTCAGCCGGGGAACCATCATTGAACTTATACCAGTCTGTTCCCACACATGAAATGTTATGACTCAAATCACCACTCAGCAGCTCCTCTGAAGGTCTAGGGTGTATTTGCTGGGTAAAATTTTTCAGGCATAGTTTTTGGAGGGAAAGCTGCCCACCAGAGCAGGGCCTTAGCATAAAGTTAATATTGTCAAAGATCTGACTATAATCCGTTTCATTCACTGTTGCAGTTCACTGTGTGGGTGTATCCACAATGTGGGAACCTCATTTCATTGAAGAATCTGAATATTTTGTAAGGATGTGAAGAGTTGCAAATAATCTTTTATATAAGGCTGTGAGGAGGAACAGAGCAGCTAATGTTAGAAAGAACTGGTACACTATTGTTTTCTATCATTTGTAAAACTCAATAGGAATATTCTAGACTTGACAGATTTATATCCTCAACTTGTTGTTCTTTAAAGACTATCCATATCCTGCCCACAAAAGGCATACCTGTGAAAAGATCTGTTCCATTGTAAGGATATCCTCTTTTGAAGCACAAATAGTTTTAAAATAAGATGATATGTGTAATAAGCCCCTAAATTCTTTGTCTTTAGCAAATAATTTGTACGTTTACATTTTTTTTTAACATTTATTTATCTTTGAGAGACAGGGATGGAGAGCAAATGGGGGAGGAGCAGAGAGAGAGGAAGACATAGAATCCGAAGCAGGCTCCAGGCTCTGAGCTATCAGCACAGAGCCCAAGGTGGGGTTTGAACTCATGAACCCATACGATCATGACCTGAGCTGAAGTCAGAAGCTTAACTGACTGAGCCACCCAGGTGCCCCTGTCTATACCTTTAAAGAGCTATCCAAAGCCTGCTGTATTAGCAAAAGACATGGCATAGAATAAAGCTTTAATATATATATACACACACATTTTATTTTTAAATTTATTTTTACTTTTTTATTGAAGTATAATTGATATAAAATATTATATTAGTTTTGGGTATACAACATAGTCATTCAACATTTATATACATTACAAAGTGATCACCATAAGTCTAGTTACTATTTGTAACTATATGGAGGTATACAACATTATTGTGTACATTTCCCATGCTGTATATTACATCCCCGTGATTTATTTATAACTGGAAGTTTGTACCTTTTGATCCCCTTCACCCTGTTTAATCTACCCTTCAACCTTCCTCTCCTCTGGCAAGCATCAGTTTGTTCTCTTTATCTGTCTATCTGCTTTTATTTTGTTTTGTTTGACTGATTTTTTCCCCACATATAAGTAAAATCATATGGTATTGTCTTTCTCTTGTCAAACTTATTTCACTTAGCATAATACTCTCAAGCTCCCTTCACATTGTTGCAAAGGGCAAGATTTTATTCTTTTTTTATGGCTGAGTAATATTCCATTGTGTTTATACACCACATCTTTTTTATCCATTTATCTATCAGTCAACACTTAGGTTGCTTCCATATCTTGGCTATTAAAATAATTCTGCAGTGAACTTAGGGGTGCATATAATTCAGTACATGTAATTAATTAATATAGCTTTCAATTTAGTGTTTTTATTTTCCTTGGATAAATACCTAGAAGCAGAATTGCTGGATAATAAGGTAGTTCTAGTTTTAATTTTCTGAGGAAGCTGCATACTGTCTTCCAGAGTGGGTGCACCAGTTTACATTCTCATCAACAGTACATGAGAGTTCCCCGTCACCACGTCCTCACAACACTTATTATTTCTCATTTTGTGATGATAGCCATTCTGATAGGTGTGAGGTGATATCTCATTGTGGCTTTCATTTACATTTCCCTGATAATCAGTCATGTTGAGCATCCTTTCATGTGTTCTTTGGTAAAATATCTATTGAGATCTTTGAGATCTTCTGCCCATTTTTTTTTGTCAACTTAAAAAAACAGCTTTTTTGAGATATAGTTCATATAACACAAAATTTACCTTTTAAACTGTACACTTGAATATCTTTTAGTGGATTCATAGAGTCATGCATGAATACCACGATCAATTTTTTAAATATAATTTCTTGTAAAATTGGCTTACATACAACACCCAGTGTTCATCCCAGCAAGTATCTCCTCAATGCCCATCACCCACTTTCCCCTCTCTGTGACTTTTTCTCCCCCTTCCCTTCCCCCAACGTCTTCTGTTAAGTTTCTCAAGATCCACCTATGAATGAAAACATGATATCTTTCTGTGACTAACTTATTTCACTTAGTATAATACCCTCCAGTTCCATCCACATTGCTGCAAATGGCATGATTTTATTCTTTTTCATTGCCAAGTAGTATTCCATTGTGTATATAAACCACATCTTCTTTATCCGTTCATCAGTTGATGGACATTTAGGCTCTTTCCATAATTTGGCTATTGTTGAAAGTGCTGCTATAACACTGGGGTACATGTGCCCCTATGCATCAGCACTCCTGTATCCATTGGGTAAATTCCTAGCAGTGCTGTTGCTGGGTCATAGGGTAGTTCTATTTTTAATTTTGGGGGGAACTTCCACACTGTTTGTTCCAGAGTGACTGCACCAGTTTTTCTGCCCATTTTTAATTGGATAGTTTGTTTTTTGCTGTTGGGTTGTAGGAGTTCTTTGTATATGTTGGATATTAGCCCTTACCAGATATATGACTTGCAAATATTTGCTTCCATTCAGTATGTTGCCTTTCGTTTTGCTTATAGTTTTTTCCTCTGTGCAAAAACTTTTTAGTTTGATGTAGTCCTACTTATTTATTTTTGCTTTTCTTGCCCTTGCCTATGGAATCAGGTCAAAAAAATCACAAGGAGCTTACCACCTATATTTTCTTCTAGGAGTTTATTCTTCTAGTTCAAGTTTATTTTTTTAATTTATTTTTTTATGTTTTATTTATTTATTTTGAGAGAAAGAGCACAAGCAGGGGAGAGGCAGACAGAGAGGGAGAGAGAGAATCCCAAGGAGGCTCTGCACTGTCAGCGCAGAGTCCAAAGCAGGCTCAAACCCATAAACCGTGAGATCATAACCTGAGCCAAAATCAAGAGTCATATGCTTAACCGGCTGAGCCATCCAGGCCCCCCTTTTTTGAGTTAATTTTTTATATGGGGGTAAGAAAGTGGTTCAATGTCATTCGTTTGCATGTAGCTGTCCAGTTTTCCCAGCACCATTTGTTGAAGAGACTGTCTTTTCTCCATTGTGTATTCTGGCCTCTTTGTTGTAGATTAGTTGATCACATATGTATGGGTTTATTTGTGGTCTCTCTGTTCTGTTCCATTGATCCGTGTGCCTATTGTTGTGCCTGTACCATACAGTTTTGATTACTGTAACTTCGTAGTATAGCTTGAAATGAGGGAGTGTGATACCTTCAGGTTTGTTCCTCTTTCCCAAGATTGATTTAGCTGTTTAGGGTCTTTCATGGTTCCATATAAATTTTAGGATTATTTGTTCTACTTCTTTGAAAAATGCTGTTAGTATTTTGGTAGGGATTGCATTGAGTCTGTAGATTGCTTTGAATAGTATGGACATTTCAACAATATTAATTGTTCCACTTCATGTATTTTATTTTTATATATACACTTGAATATATTAAAATTATATATAATAATATAGTAAAATAATGTACATATAAATATATAAACATAATTATGATGTAAGTATATAAAATATAAGTGTGTATGTATATTCAACTCAGTGGAGTTAGTGAAGTGCCTTCACTTTTGCCTTGTTGTAGGCAGTGAGATTTGCACCAGGCTAACTGTAATCAAGACAATTATGAGACTCATTGGTGCTAGTTTCCAGCTTCCATTTCTCTGCAGTTCTTTGACATTACACTAGAAAATGAAGTGGCCTCTGTGGATGCCCCATTTTTAGCCAATAGTATTTGGTTAGCATTGTTTTCATGAGCTCCCTTGGGAAATTTTGCCCCTATCTCTAGATATTTCCAACCTTTCCTTCCAGAACGCTTTCCTGAGAGTTCATCCCTTATTTAGTTAATACCTGTTTTATTATATTGTGTGCAGATGTGTTTATGTTTCAGAATTAAATCCAACCAGGTAGTTAACTTCTTTGAGGCAGGACCCATGTCATACTTTTTCTGTGTTCCTTAAAACCTGACAAACTGTTCAACGCATAAACAGGTGTTAATTTCCTTTATGTATTTAATTGTTATCTGTAAATTTCCCATATAAGAAAAGTAAGGCAGGAAGAGAATTTTATTATTTGTTTAGTTGACAAGATTTTTGAAGCAACAGTAGTACAGTAACCACCTTAGGTCAAGAAGAATGATCTCCTTGCCACTCCTCTACGTTATTGCTCATCTGTCTTCCAGACCTTTAGATGTCTTATATTTGAATGTTTTTTTAAATCACAATTGTTTTTGAAAGTGGTAGAAGAAAAGTAGAGGATGAATGGGCAGACAGATGAATGGCCAGAGGATGAATTTGGAACAGAATTGGATTAGAACTCACAAATTTTGAATTTTTTGGATGTGTTTTAGTATATCATGAATACCAAACTATGGCAGCTCCCAGCATGTGATTGTAAAGGAAGCAGGCAGGCAAGAATGGAATGAGATATCAAATTCTGCCCTCTGCCTTTTTGTAATTGTCACAGAATAGCATAGAAAGATTCTAGTAATGTAGTGCAAAGGGATGAGTAAGGAGCCCTGGCAGCCACATGACTCCTAGAGGGAAAGGCAAGAGAATGATGGCTGTGCGTGATTGCTTGATGTAATTGTGGGCAAGAGACCCTAACTCACCACGCAGGATGGCTGGTTTCAAAGCTCATTCCACATACAGGACTGTTTTGATGGAAGTACTCCTTGGATTTTCTGGAAAATACTGAAAGCTGACTATTCAAAAGGACATGCTCTGACTGTAAATGCACTCTACTGATGCTAAGCAGTGTCTAGCATTAACCAGTTTTTGTTAGTTTCATCTCAGAAAATGTACCATTTCCATATATTTAATGCACAGGCTTGCCTTCTAAGAAAAAGAATTCCCACCTGAAGGTCTCCTTCACTCACTACATAAAATTTAAGGAACTTATCAGGATCCCTTTTGATAGCTGGAGCAGATGGGCAGGACATACAACTAACCAGGATTAATTTCACATATTGTCTATTACTATAGTTTTTCTTAATTGACTCTTTGGCTTGATCTAATTCTTTTCAGTTCAGAGAGCTGGCTTCTTAAGAGTAGGGGACAGGGGACAAGTATCCTTTTGACACTTTGCTTCTCTATGCTTCAGTTTCATATTTTGTGGAGCATCTAAACTAGTTGATTCCTGACCTCTCCTGTAGATCTGTAGTATTAACATATCACTTGAGAAATGCAGGTAACATTTGAATGTAAGTTTCCAAACACTCATATGCAGTGCTCCCCCTGCATAGATAGAGTGGGAACCAATGTCAATTACAGTGCTGACTCTCTAATACAAAGGAACATATTTTCACATATTTTAAAAGTTACCTGAGCTTGAATTAAAATTGTTAGAATTAAAAGAAATGTGTTATATTAACATTAGCCTCTCCCAGTTTCCATCTCTTTGACTTTAACCTCCTTCATTTGCTAACTCCTCTGTTCATGGTGTCCAGGCTCCATTAGATATGAACACCAACAACTCCTGATGCAGCAGCTCTCAACCTTGGCCACACATTAGAATTCCTTGGGGGCCTTTTAAAAATCCTCACACCCAGTCCATACTCAGAGCAGCTGAGGTTGGAGTGTAGGCAGCAGTATTTCTCAGATTCCCCAGATGATTCTAATGTACAACCAAATTTGAAAACTTCTGTCTTAGTTGGATCTCTTCGCTTTTCAGACTATAATGTGGAAGTCCGCTTTTCTAATATATTAAAATATATATTTAGGTTAGTTTTGCCAGTATCACATGTTTTATATTTCAGAATATTTTGCCAAGTATTTTATATTTTATTTGATACTAATCTCTCTGATAGCCATTTCCTTTCCTTTGGAGGTGTAGCATGGTTTCAGATGAGGCAACGTGGCATGAATTTTCTTTTTCTTTTTCATTTTTTTAAAACTTATTTATTTTGAGAGAGAGAGTGGGGTTGGGGCAGAGAGAGGGAGAGAGAATTCCAAGCAGGCTCCGCACTGACAGCACGGGGCCCGATGTGGGGCTCGAACTCATGAACCGTGAGATCAGAACCCAAGCCAAAATCAAGAGTTGGACACTCAACTGACTGAGCCACCCACGCTCAATGGGAATTTTCTATTCCCATTTCCTTTGATTAAGCTAGAAGGAATATTCCTTAGTGCTTCATGGGATGTCCAGAAATTGTGTGGCCTGAGACACATGAGTGGATTAAGGTGATATCAATATATTTATTTACAACAGAAGATGCTGCTATTGGAACTTAGGTTACTGTTCTGTCAGATTTGCCTTAACTCAAGTATATACAAGGTTTTGAAGTTCTTTTCTTTCAGAATTGGCTTTACCCAAAATGAAGTTTAAAGTGAAAAAAACGGGTGCCTTACTGTCTCAGTTGGTGGAGCATGTGACTCTTTTTTTTTTTTTTTTCTTTAGAAGATTTTGACAGTCTAATACGTTAGAACAGACTTGAGTCACACTTTACAGTCCATGTTACAGGGAAGTTCCATGACTTGTTGACTGAGTCATCCAGTTTAGAAAGCTCACAGATCCCAGGAGTTGAGAATTTTTTTTTTAATTTTTTTATTTTTTTATGAAATTTATTGACAAATTGGTTTCCATACAACACCCAGTGCTCATCCCAAAGGGTGCCCTCCTCAATACCCATCACCCACCCTCTCCTCCCTCCCACCCCCCATCAACCCTCAGTTTGTTCTCAGTTTTTAACAGTCTCTTATGCTTTGGCTCTCTCCCATTCTAACCTCTTTTTTTTTTTTTTTTCCTTCCCCTCCCCCGTGGGTTCCTGTTAAGTTTCTCAGGATCCACATAAGAGTGAAACCATATGGTATCTGTCTTTCTCTGTATGGCTTATTTCACTTAATATCACACTCTCCAGTTCCATCCACGTTGCTACAAAAGGCCATATTTCATTTTTTCTCATTGCCACGTAATATTCCATTGTGTATATAAACCACAATTTCTTTATCCATTCATCAGTTGATGGACATTTAGGCTCTTTCCATAATTTGGCTATTGTTGAGAGTGCTGCTATGAACATTGGGGTACAAGTGGCCCTATGCATCAGTACTCCTGTATCCCTTGGATAAATTCCTAGCAGTGCTATTGCTGGGTCATAGGGTAGGTCTATTTTTAATTTTCTGAGGAACCTCCACACTGCTTTCCAGAGCGGCTGCACCAATTTGCATTCCCACCAATAGTGCAAGAGGGTTCCCGTTTCTCCACATCCTCTCCAGCATCTATAGTCTCCGGATTTGTTCATTTTGGCCACTCTGACTGGCGTGAGGTGATACCTGAGTGTGGTTTTGATTTGTATTTCCCTGATAAGGAGCGACGCTGAACATCTTTTCATGTGCCTGTTGGCCATCCGGATGTCTTCTTTAGAGAAGTGTCTATTCATGTTTTCTGCCCATTTCTTCACTGGGTTATTTGTTTTTTGGGTGTGGAGTTTGGTGAGCTCTTTATAGATTTTGGATACTAGCCCTTTGTCCGATATGTCATTTGCGAATATCTTTTCCCATTCCGTTGGTTGCCTTTTAGTTTTGTTGGTTGTTTCCTTTGCTGTGCAGAAGCTTTTTATCTTCATAAGATCCCAGTAATTCACTTTTGCTTTTAATTCCCTTGCCTTTGGGGACGTGTCGAGTAAGAGATTGCTACGGCTGAGGTCAGAGAGGTCTTTTCCTGCTTTCTCCTCTAAGGTTTTGATGGTTTCCTGTCTCACATTTAGGTCCTTTATCCATTTTGAGTTTATTTTTGTGAATGGTGTGAGAAAGTGGTCTAGTTTCAACCTTCTGCATGTTGCTGTCCAGTTCTCCCAGCACCATTTGTTAAAGAGGCTGTCTTTTTTCCATTGGATGTTCTTTCCTGCTTTGTCAAAGATGAGTTGGCCATACGTTTGTGGGTCTAGTTCTGGGGTTTCTATTCTATTCCATTGGTCTATGTGTCTGTTTTGGTGCCAATCCCATGCTGTCTTGATGATGACAGCTTTGTAGTAGAGGCTAAAGTCTGGGATTGTGATGCCTCCTGCTTTGGTCTTCTTCTTCAAAATTCCTTTGGCTATTCAGGGCCTTTTGTGGTTCCATATGAATTTTAGGATTGCTTGTTCTAGTTTCGAGAAGAATGCTGGTGCAATTTTGATTGGGATTGCATTGAATGTGTAGATAGCTTTGGGTAGTATTGACATTTTGACAATATTTATTTTTCCAATCCATGAGCAGGGAATGTCTTTCCATTTCTTTAAATCTTCTTCAATTTCCTTCATAAGCTTTCTATAGTTTTCAGCATACAGATCCTTTACATCTTTGGTTAGATTTATTCCTAGGTATTTTATGCTTCTTGGTGCAATTGTGAATGGGATCAGTTTCTTTATTTGTCTTTCTGTTGCTTCATTATTAGTGTATAAGAATGCAACTGATTTCTGTACATTGATTTTGTATCCTGCAACTTTGCTGAATTCCTGTATCAGTTCTAGCAGACTTTTGGTGGAGTCTATCGGATTTTCCATGTATAATATCATGTCATCTGCAAAAAGCGAAAGCTTGACTTCATCTTTGCCCATTTTGATGCCTTTGATTTCCTTTTGTTGTCTGATTGCTGATGCTAGAACTTCCAGCACTATGTTAAACAGCAGCGGTGAGAGTGGGCATCCTTGTCGTGTTCCTGATCTCAGGGAAAAAGCTTTCAGTTTTTCCCCGTTGAGGATGATGTTAGCTGTGGGCTTTTCATAAATGGCTTTTATGATCTTTAAGTATGTTCCTTCTATCCCGACTTTCTCAAGGGTTTTTATTAAGAAAGGGTGCTGGATTTTGTCGAAGGCCTTTTCTGCATCGATTGACAGGATCATATGGTTCTTCTCTTTTTTTTTGTTAATGTGATGTATCACGTTGATTGATTTGCGAATGTTGAACCAGCCCTGCATCCCAGGAATGAATCCCACTTGATCATGGTGAATAATTCTTTTTATATGCTGTTGAATTCGATTTGCTAGTATCTTATTGAGAATTTTTGCATCCATATTCATCAGGGATATTGGCCTGTAGTTCTCTTTTTTTACTGGGTCTCTGTCTGGTTTAGGAATCAAAGTAATACTGGCTTCATAGAATGAGTCTGGAAGTTTTCCTTCCCTTTCTATTTCTTGGAATAGCTTGAGAAGGGTAGGTATTATCTCTGCTTTAAACGTCTGGTAGAACTCCCCTGGGAAGCCATCTGGTCCTGGACTCTTATTTGTTGGGAGATTTTTGATAACCGATTCAATTTCTTCGCTGGTTATGGGTCTGTTCAAGCTTTCTATTTCCTCCTGATTGAGTTTTGGAAGAGTGTGGGTGTTCAGGAATTTGTCCATTTCTTCCAGGTTGTCCAATTTGTTGGCATATAATTTTTCATAGTATTCCCTGATAATTGTTTGTATCTCTGAGGGATTGGTTGTAATAATTCCACTTTCATTCATGATTTTATCTATTTGGGTCATCTCCCTTTTCTTTTTGAAAAGCCTGGCTAGAGGTTTGTCAATTTTGTTTATTTTTTCAAAAAACCAACTCTTGGTTTCGTTGATCTGCTCTACAGTTTTTTTAGATTCTATATTGTTTATTTCTGCTCTGATCTTTATTATTTCTCTTCTTCTGCTGGGTTTAGGCTGCCTTTGCTGTTCTGCTTCTAGTTCCTTTAGGTGTGCTGTTAGATTTTGTATTTGGGATTTTTCTTGTTTCTTGAGATAGGCCTGGATTGCAATGTATTTTCCTCTCAGGACTGCCTTTGCTGCGTCCCAAAGCGTTTGGATTGTTGTATTTTCATTTTCGTTTGTTTCCATATATTTTTTAATTTCTTCTCTAATTGCCTGGTTGACCCACTCATTCGTTAGTAGGGTGTTCTTTAATCTCCATGCTTTTGGAGGTTTTCCAGGCTTTTTTCTGTGGTTGATTTCAAGCTTCATAGCATTGTGGTCTGAAAGTAAGCATGGTATAATTTCAATTCTTGTAAACTTATGAAGGGCTGTTTTGTGACCCAGTATATGATCTATCTTGGAGAATGTTCCATGTGCACTCGAGAAGAAAGTATATTCTGTTGCTTTGGGATGCAGAGTTCTAAATATATCTGTCAAGTCCATCTGATCCAATGTCTCATTCAGGGCCCTTGTTTCTTTATTGACCGTGTGTCTAGATGATCTATCCATTTCTGTAAGTGGGGTGTTAAAGTCCCCTGCAATTACCACATTCTTATCAATAAGGTTGCTTATGTTTATGAGTAATTGTTTTATATATTTGGGGGCTCCGGTATTCGGCGCATAGACATTTATAATTGTTAGCTCTTCCTGATGGATAGACCCTGTAACTATTATATAATGTCCTTCTTCATCTCTTGTTACAGCCTTTAATTTAAAGTCTAGTTTGTCTGATATAAGTATGGCTACTCCAGCTTTCTTTTGGCTTCCAGTCGCATGATAAATAGTTCTCCATCCCCTCACTCTCAATCTAAAGGTGTCCTCAGGTCTAAAATGAGGCTCTTGTAGACAGCAAATAGACGGGTCTTGTTTTTTTATCCATTCTGATACCCTATGTCTTTTGGTTGGCGCATTTAATCCATTTACATTCAGTGTTATTATAGAAAGATACGGGTTTAGAGTCATTGTGATGTCTGTATGTTTTATGCTTGTAGTGATGTCTCTGGGACTTTGTCTCACAGGGTCCCCCTTAGGATCTCTTGTAGGGCTGGTTTAGTGGTGACAAATTCCTTCAGTTTTTGTTTGTTTGGGAAGACCTTTATCTCTCCTTCTATTTTAAATGACAGACTTGCTGGATAAAGGATTCTTGGCTGCATATTTTTTCTGTCTAGCACCCTGAAAATCTCGTGCCAATTCTTTCTGGCCTGCCAAGTTTCAAAAGAGAGATCAGTCACGAGTCTTATAGGTCTCCCTTTATATGTGAGGGCACGTTTATCCCTTGCTGCTTTCAGAATTTTCTCTTTATCCTTGTATTTTGCCAGTTTCACTATGATATGTCGTGCAGAAGATCGATTCAAGTTACGTCTGAAGGGAGTTCTCTGTGCCTCTTGGATTTCAATGCCTTTTTCCTTCCCCAGTTCAGGGAAGTTCTCAGCTATGATTTCTTCAAGTACCCCTTCAGCACCTTTCCCTCTCTCTTCCTCCTCTGGGATACCAATTATGCGTATATTATTTCTTTTTAGTGTATCACTTAGTTCTCTAATTTTCCCCTCATACTCCTGGATTTTTTTATCTCTCTTTTTCTCAGCTTCCTCTTTTTCCATAACTTTATCTTCTAGTTCACCTATTCTCTCCTCTGCCTCTTCAAGCCGAGCTGTGGTGGTTTCCATTTTGTTATGCATTTCGTTTAAAGCGTTTTTCAGCTCCTCGTGGCTGTTCCTTAGTCCCTTGATCTCTGTAGCAAGAGATTCTCTGCTGTCCTGTATACTGTTTTCAAGCCCAGCGATTAATTTTATGACTATTATTCTAAATTCACTTTCTGTTATATTATTTAAATCCTTTTTGATCAGCTCATTAGCTGTTGTTATTTCCTGGAGATTCTTCTGAGGGGAATTCTTCCACTTGGTCATTTTGGATAGTCCCTGGCGTGGTGAGGACCTGCAGGGCACTTCCCCTGTGCTGTGGTGTATAGCTGGAGTTGGTGGGCGGGGCCGCAGTCAGACCTGATGTCTGCCCCCAGCCCACCGCTGGGGCCACAGTCAGACTGGTGTGTGCCTTCTCTTCCCCTCTCCTAGGGGCGGGATTCACTGTGGGGTGGTGTGGCTCGTCTGGGCTACTTGCACCCTGCCAGGCTTGTGATGCTGGGGATCTGGCGTATTAGCTGGGGTGGGTAGGCAAGGTGCACGGGGGCAGGAGGGGCAGGCTTAGCTCGCTTCTCCTTAGGTGATCCACTTCAGGAGGGGCCCTGTGGCCGAGGGAGGGAGTCAGATCCGCTGCCGGAGGTTTGGCTCCGCAGAAGCGCAGAGTTGGGTGTTTGCTCGGAGCGAGCAAGTTCCCTGGCAGGAACCGGTTCTCTTTGGGATTTTGGCTGGGGGATGGGCGGGGGAGATGGCGCTGGCTAGCGCCTTTGTTCCCCACCAAACTGAGCTCTGTCGTCCGGGGGCTCAGCAGCTCTCCCTCCCTTTGTCCTCCAGCCTTCCCGCTTTCTGAGCAGAGCTGTTAACTTATGACCTCCCAGACGCTAAGTCGCGCTTGCTGTCGGAACACAGTCCGTCAGGCCCCTCCGCTTTTGCAAGCCAGACTCGGGGGCTCTGCTTGGCCGGCCAGCCGCCCCTCCGCCCCGGCTCCCTCCCGCCAGTCCGTGGAGCGCGCACCGCCTCGCCACCCTTCCTACCCTCTTCCGTGGGCCTCTCGTCTGCGTTTGGCTCCGGCAACTCCGTTCTGCTAATCCTCTGGCGGTTTTCTGGGTTATTTAGGCAGGTGTAGATGGAATCTAAGTGATCAGCAGGACGTGCGGTGAGCCCAGCGTCCTCCTAAGCCGCCATCTTGCCGGGAACCTCCGAGAATTTCTTCTGGAGCATGTGACTCTTGATTTTGGGGTTGTAAGTTTGAGCCCCACATTAGGTGTAGAGATTACTTAAAAAAATAAAATCTTAAAAAAAATAAAAAATTTTAAAAAGTGAAAAAAACAGTTCAGAAAGGAGATACGAAATTAAAACTCATGTAGGTTTATATAGCGTATGTCATTGTACCTATGAACTTAGCAATTCACGAAATATTTATTGATTTTATGTGAAGTAAGATGATTTTCAAATACATTGCTCCACCAAGATACAGAATTTAAATGTGCGTTTGTTAACGATGACTCTGAGCGGTCTCATGCAGGTTTTCCTTTATCTAAATTTCAGGCCTTTATTCTGCAAAGTTGTTTGCCTACCATGTGTAGGTTAAAGTTGACACTGATTTTAAAGTGTCCTCTGCTTTTTGTGATAGTGAAAAATCTGGATTCCTGAAAAGAATAGATTCTTTTCCCACCTGGATGATTTCCAATCCTTACAATGGTTTGGAAGCATGTTTGTAAGCATGTTGTAGCCCAGAAATCATTGTGGTTTAGTTTGGTTTGCTCTAGTAATGTAAATTATAGGAAACCTTTCTTGAAAAAAGATAAACAGGAACTAAGGGCAGAAATGCTTTTTCCCTTGTCATGATTATTTGGAGCTAGTGAATGGACAAGTACAGGAAGGGCATATTCCCAAGACTTAGATTCACTCCAGAATTCCTCCTTTTTATCCCAAGTTGGGTTTTATCATTAGGCAGATTATTCATAACTTGTTAATTTGCTTGAGAAATATTGTTTTCAATCAGGTAGTATCCCATACTGCTTTGCTTTGCTTCTATTCCTCTAAGCCTTTTGTTCCTCCCTTTTTCAAAATGACTTAAAAAAAGTTCCTAATGCCAGGCACAGAATAAACTATATGAGAAAAGTGTCACACTTCCTCTAAAAAGTCTTGGTGATTGAGTTTCTTGCTCCTCTGAAAGGCCTTCATGCTTATGGAGACACATTTATCTTTTTTTTTTTTCAAATTTATTTACTTAATTTTGAGAGGGAGGGAGAACACAAGCAGGGGAGGGGAAGAGAGAAAGAGGGAGACACAGAATCTGAAGCAGGCTCCAGGCTCTGAGCTGTCAGCACAGAGCCTGACACGGGGCTCGAATTCACAAACTGAGATCATGACACGAGCCAAAGTGAGATGCTTAACCAACTGAGCCACCCAAGCGCCCTGAGGCCTTCATGCTTTTGAATAAACACTGCTATAATTGACCCCTGATAACTTAGGTGGCCTAGTTACTGCCGGAATCCTTGGGATTATCCCCAGGTGGCTCTCCATCTAATATTGCTGTGCTTACAATCTAGTTATGCCGTCATGATCTGGATCTGACCAGAACAACAACTGGGGTGTTTAAAGGAAGAAATGCTAAATGTTGGATCATGAGAAATTAAATCGAGCATTTCATTTCTTGTTCATTTCTTGGAGCTGACTACGCGGACTTTCTCAGTCTGAAGTCCCCTCCCTACTGCCCCATGCCTAGGCTGCTATGAGCCTATTAGCACAGTAATTAGAAGCATGCAGAAGGTTAGATAATACTCTTTTCCCTAGCTGAAGACTGTAGCCTGAATTTGGGAGACTGATTGTTGAGATTTTCTTAAATTCTTCTCTTCTATCAAAGTGGCAAATGCCCATTCTGTCTGTCCTCTAGGGTCTGTCCTTTGAGCCAGAGAAAAGGACCCTAAGACCAGTATGGTCTTGGCTTCAGGTCAATTTCACAGAAGTGTGTTGCTAGCTGTTCTAGGACCCTGCACTACAGTGACAGTGGGTAATTACAACTGTGCTGTAATCACTGTGGCCACGCCTCCTTCCTCTCACTAAGGAGTCAGGGCCCTGTCAGCACAGTTGTCTGTGAAAGAACACCATGGATCAAAAAGCCTGATGTTTGTTGTTAAGCAAGCAAGACATCCAGCTGGTGGGCTGAGCATCTCCATTCCATCCTGCCTGTTAGTTCTCTGAGGAAATAGCCTCTTATTCATGTCCTGTTTCATCACATAATTTTTCAGGCCTCAATTTGCTGTGAGGACAGGGACTTAGCGAGGGTAACCATAGGCCCTGATTTACCCAGGTCCTATTTTCACTTGTGCCACTTTAATTATCAGTGGCACTCATTTCCCATTAAGAGTGGACTAGTCTGGATAATGGTCACCCTGGTTGTCACCCAAGGGTAGACTTTGGAGCCAAAAGAAAGAGCCACTAACTGGAATGATACCAGGATGTGTGCTTCTTAAACATTAGAATTGGCCTGAATAACCTGTTGTTTTCAATGCGAATCCAAAAAAAGTTGTAAGGTGTCATCGTCTTTATGTTTACCAACAAAGGAAGGCACTCTAGAATTAGGATTCTGGCCTCTGACTAATATTTTCATAGGAAATCAGAAAGCCGTGAAGTACAAAATCAGGCAGGTTCTGTAGCCTTTTCAATAAAATTTGGCTCTTCTCATGGGGACAGAGGTGGATAGATGATGGTGGACCGAGTTGTCTTCTAAACATACAACCCCTGAGAAGGGAAGCTTATCCAGAATTCCCATGCCTCATGTGGTGCCCATTGGTGCCCTGGAGAGGAACATTCCAGTAATTCCTTTCTGGGCAAATTTCCTTGGGAGTACTGAGAGTTGAGCAGTGTGTATATGTTCAGGACTTTTGGGCCAGATCTCAACATAAATGTCTTTCTCTCCCCAAGGTGGTCCACTGGTTTGGTCTCCATGTGCCCACATCACTAGTGCTGCTAGCTTAGGGAGTTTATGAAATTTTGATATAGAAATTAGGTTGTTGCTTATCTTGTACCTTCTTGCTCATAGTATTGACTGTACCACTGAATTGCTTGAGGCAGATAGCATCTCAGTGATCACTGTGCTATTTCAACTCTCTGCTGCTGACAACATCAGAAGTGTTTTAACAGGGTTTTAATGGGCAGCCTCTGTAGCTCCTTGGAGGGTTGCAAATAGCTGCCGTGAGAAACCCTCTCTGCTGCTCTGGGCTGACATGCCCTCTTTTCTCATCCAGCTGCTGCTTGTTTAGATGGCCGCCTTCCTGGTGACAAGCACTTCTTATTTGGGCTGAACAGAACTAGGACTTGAATTCCAGAGATGAGATTGTGTAATATAAAAAAGGAAAGGTCTCCTAAGGACATTTTCTTCCCATCCTGTTGGGGGCAGGAAAAATAAGGCGGGTTATGGGGGGTAGGGCAAGAGAGAGGGTCTAACCAGGAATAAGTCTGCCATTCCCAGAACCTTTCAGAGAAAATTCCTGGTGTGTCATTAAAACTAAAGTGTTCTCATTTGGTGGAGTCACAAGAATCTATTTGGAGAATGCCATGCCCAGAGCCCCTGTTTTCTAGCTTTCCCACATTTTAGAGTTTTATTTAATGGTTGGCAGGCACACAAATGAGGAAGGCACCTTTCCACACATGAAGACAGTTGTTCACTGTTTCATGATACCCTGGGATTTTCTCCACTATTAGGAAACACATCTCAAGAGTTAAAGCACAGTGAATTAATGCCCCTTCATTTACTTTGGTTCCATTACTTGATCATCTGTTGCAACAAAGTGACTGAATTCCCAACCTAGTAACTTAAAACCTCAAATCCTAGAATGAAAGGGGATGGATATCTACTCTTCCTAGGAGTCTTAGTCTTAGTAGACAATGAGATAGTAAAATGAGGTGGAAAAAAAAATGACGTTACATTGACCTCCCAGCTGTGGTGCAATTCGTGATCTCAGTGCCCAGGGTCAACAGGGTATCCAAAAGGAAACTGGTGAGGGGAATGGAAGAAAAAAAAAACGGTGGTCAAAATAATAACGTTTTTAGTGTGATAGAAGAACTCAAGTCTAATCAGGAGGGCATCCCCCCCTCTCCCCGCAAGGAGAATATGTCTGCATTCCATTTAGAAAGTTTAGTTATTAGTAGAATCCCTGTGTTTGGAAGTATCAGTGCAGACAGCAGCCGCTGTAATTGTTTCTCTCTGTCAACTTCCTTTCTCAGGGACATAGAAACAGTAGTTTGCCTGGCTGTTTGAAGGAGATCTAAGAATACTTCTTTCTAATGTGAGAAAGAGGCTGCTTTCGCCGCAAGCTCTACCTGCTTGCAATTGGTTTTTATCATTATCACCCTCCACAGTTTTTTCAGGCTGCCTGAGAACAATCTCCTATCAGACACTTAAGGCCATTTCACAGCCTTCTCTTTCCAAACCAGACTGATAGTACTGGGTTATCATCTGCCCTTCAGAGATTTAAGATTCTTAACTTCTTGTCACCAGCAGAGGCATGACTTTAGCTATTAAGGGATAAATCTGATTATCAAGGTTGGAAGGGAGAAAAACACCTCTGGGACACATTCAGAAATGGATTCTTGGCAAGGCCCAAGCCTGCTTACCCTTTGATTCTCACTCCTGAAGCTGCTGCCGCTATCCTACCTAAACCAGCATCATAAAAAAAGCCTTTTTAGATGCACCTGTGTTTGGGATCTTCGGTAAGGCATTGAGTAAAGAAAACCGCAGTAAACTACCTAGTGTAAAGGGAAAACCATGAGAATATGGCCCAATGGGAGAGCGTAATGATGGAGTACAAACCTTAGTGTTCGAGAGAAAGCCAACAGCGCCATTAACTAGCAAGTGGATTTATGTCCCTCTACCTCAGCTTCCTGATTTCTAAAGTGAAAATTATAATGAGAGTTGTACCTACTCACAGGATTGTCAGGAATTAAATGAGATATTGCACTATAGCACAGTGCTGGGCACATCGTTAAGAGGCTGGTTAACAGGAGCCAATATTACTATTTCTGTAAGAATACTCATGCCTGGTGCTCAATAAAGGTATATATAATCCCCCCCCCATGTGTTCAGTGTCCAATTTTAGTGATTTGTTAGCAGTCACACTGACACAGATACAAGTATAGAGAACATGCAATGGCAGAATAAAATCAGTAAATGAAGACACGAAGGAACAGTGGGGAGCTATAAAACGATCAAAATAAAGACTTTGTATAAGCTGTTGACAGAAAGAGCATCCCTGGGTTTGTCAATTCACACATTTCAAGTTTGAGACTCAATATTTTCTTTTATGGTCTAGAACCAAGAAACCTAAGCTTGATACCTTCTTGTGGTCTTGGGATGGTCCTTCCTTTCTCTAGGTCTCTGTCCCTGTAAGATGGGAATAGATGGTCTCCAGGTTATCTTCCATTCTAAATTGTGTAAGTCTATTGAAAGAGAAATAGAGATAGTAGTATTCCTCTTTTCACAATTGCCTAGCTGTATTTTCCCTGAGGTGAAGATGTTTTGTACATCTGCCTTCATATGTCTTTCTGTGAAATTTAATATCCTACCTTGTGTCTCTGTATCTTACCAATAAGGTTCTGTGGTTAATTTATTCTGTTTTGTGGCAGATTGGGTGAGTTAAATCATGTGGCAAGTGGGGATTTTTTTGTTGTTGTTGTTAAGTAAAGTTCTAGTTCCAACGTGGGGCTTGAACTCACAACCCAGATCAGTAGTCGCGTGCTCTACCTACTGAGCTAGCGGGGTGCCCTGGGAATTTTTTTATTTTCACGGTCTTTTGGTTTTTTTTTCAATGACCAGTGGCCTTGGTCAAGATGGCCCATGGCTGCTTTACTACTCCAGGTTAATTCCTGGGCCTCATGGCCTTTCGCCTCATTCGGCTGCCTTGAGTACAATCATTTGCTACTCCTCTGTTCCTGTGATCTCCTCCACTTTCATGTTTGCTACTGCTCTGAATGATGGGGATGTAGTTTGCCTGCGGCAGAGGAGCTAGCCCTCCCGACTTCCCTCAGCGACAGCACTACTCCACACTGGACTTTCCTCACTTTCCGGTTGGTCGTTCCCAAGTTCACTAGTTTAATTCTCCAAATCTGAAGAGTACTGTATCTCCCTTTCTTTAATCATAATTGTAGGTGGTAATTGTGGAACATATTCCTTACAAATATTCATTTTGCTTTCAGTGTGTAACACAGGATTCCGAGCTGGTTTTTATAAATATGCAAAACAATTTAAAAGTTAGTAGAGATACCTGTAACCAGGTTCTAGAGGACCCGCAGGCTACCTGACCCAGTCATTCTCCTATCTGCCGTGGGGCCTGTCTCTCCTTAGGCTAACATGTTTACTTATTTTATCTATCACCTGCCAGTGGCTAGCTACAAGATGTCTTTGACCATGAGTCTTATAAAGGGCTGTACAAGTACCTTTTCATGATGTAAAGTTTTTAAAAATTTAAAACTAGCAATTGGGATACACTTAAAAGGGGGAATATCTTGATTTCTCAGAACACTGCAGGAGGCAAGTTATATTTGCATCTCTGAGCGCCATTGGTGAGGTGGGCCATGTAATGAAAGACTCAGGTCAGGTATTTTCAAAACAACTGATTTCCTAAACCTGGGTTCCTTGCGATGTGTAAAGTTGTTGCTACAGATGTCACTGGGCAATATGGCTAGAACTCACTTAGAGCCTGACTGCACCCGTAGGGTATCTGCTAAGCACATTATCATGTGCTGGGATTTGAACAGAGGGAGGAAACTGCCATCCTTCAGTTCCCTTCAACCATCTCTAGTTGAGGGCAGAGAAGCATTCGCTTTATAGCAATTTGATAGTCCATCTTTCCTCCTGTACTTGATGATAAGCCTGCTGAGGATAGAAAAGCAGTTTTTAATTTTAATCCTATATCTTTATTATTTGCCCATTTATTTATAAGAGGAATTTTTGAGCACTAATTATGTGCCTCTCTCTGCTAGGAACTGTAGGTGATCTAAAGACGCACAAAACAAAGTTCTCATTAGTGGGAAAATGGGCTAAGTACACCTATGACTATAAAATAATACCAGAAATACAGGTGAGGCAGTGGGCACATTCAGAGGAAATGGAAATCTATTTCTACTTGAAGTTTCAGGAAAGGCTCCATGGAAGGTATCATTTGAGCTGAGTTTTGTTATATGGAAATAGGGAAAGGAAAGTCATTCCAGGCAGGAAGAACAGTGCTCAGAAAACATGGTGTACATATGGGGAAAACAGATGATTTGGTTTGCCTGTAGGACAGGGTGTGACCAAGAGAGAAGAGAACATTTGAAAAGTAAGTTACACTGGAGAGTATAAGGCTTTGAATACTTTGCAGCGTTTCTTGCATCTCTGGAATCAGTTGATATGTCAGGATTTGAATCTTGCTTCCACTACCTCTTACCACTGAGACCTTGGGCCTGCTCCATAGCATCTCTGCACTTCAGTTTCGTGCTATGAAACCTAACAGGCAAAATGAATTTTAATCCTGTATTTTATTTAACCTAGTATATGTAAAATACCATTTCAAGATTTACTCAATATAAAAAGTAATGGAGGGGTACCTGGGTGGCTCAGTCAGTTGGGTGTCCAACTTCAGCTCAGGTCATGATCTCACAGCTTGTGAGTTTGACTCCGGCGTCAGGCTCTGTGCTGATAGTTCAGAGCCTGGAGCCTGTTTCAGATTCTCTCTCTCTTTCTCTCTCTCTCTCTCTCTCTCTCTCTCTCTCTCTCTCCCTCTCTCTCTCTCTCTCCCCCTCCCCAGTTCATGCTCTGTCTCTCTCTCAAAAATAAACATTAAAAAAGAAAAAAAATTTTAATTAATGGAATATTTTACATTCTTTTTTCCATGCCGAGTCTTTGAAATCTGCTGTATATTTTATACTTACCAGTACATCTCAATGCAGACTTGCCATATTTCAAATGCTCAACAGCCACACATTGGCAGCACAGATCTACAATCTTTAGAACATTCTTTGACTATAGTGCCTTTGGTTTTATGAACACAGAGAAACATTCAAACTGAACTCAAAGTCATTCTATGCTGATATCCATAACTACCATTTACATTTTGACATGAGAGAAGTTAATCCAAATAAATTTTGTTCTCAGTTGGCCAGTCACAAGAGATTTGTCAGCAATTATCCAGAATGAAAGCAATCCCTGGTACACGTCCATCCTGGTAGACATGTGAGTTTTGCTCTGGCATGAGGAGTAAGACTCATCTCTCCTTTTATTCTTTCCTGACCAATACTGCCTTTGTATTCAGATTTAACAACCTTGGAGGAACACAGATTATGTGCTCAGTATAACAGTTATCTGAATTCCCTGTACTGATCTAATTCCAATTGCTTCTGAAGTTTACCTTTTATGCTTGTGTTGCTTTTAGCCAGTGACCACTGGGTCAGAGGTCATGACCTCATACACTTCCTCCCAATAGATTCACTGTATCACTGCTCAGTTTGTTAGGATACCTCTAGATCAGTTTATTTAATTTTGCCGCCATTGGCTAATTCATAAAATCATCAGGCCCTTTTTTCTTCTTTCAGTTGGATGGCAAATGGATGATAAAGAAGGAGAAGGAAAAGGAACGGAATACATCAGTTTCTTCAGCATCTTAATTATCTTAGTTTTAAGTTCTTCTATAAGTGTGTCTTTGTGGATGTAGTTTTATGAGCTTAAAGCATCTAATTGAAACCAGATCCTTAAATCTCTTTGGATCAGGAGCAGTACTAAGTCCAGAGCATCTTATCCCTACAATCCAGAAACACGTCTGTGTGCTTGTACGTGATGCATGTGTAATCAGTTTACTCTCCCAGCTTCTTTTTCCACCTAAGACCTTAGCAGGACCTAGTATGGTGATGAAGGGGATATTTATTCCTGTTTTAAATGGGTACAATCAAGGAAGGGAGGGTGGGTGCTTAATTATTAGTGATTGTTCAAAGAATGTTTCCTTTACATATGGTATCATGGTGGCCACCTATCTATATTCAGCTACAGAATATATGATTCTACCTTTGCCAATTAAGGTTCACTTTTTTCTCTATCACATGCTGATTCTGATTTGACACTTGCTATACGTTCAAAAGTACAGCATGGTGTTTAAAATGCCTGCTGATCACAAATGGTGTCTATTGCATACATTTTAACATTCTTGCTGTCACGTTCAAATCCTTTCTGTATAGAATTCAGGAAATATTTGTCCTGCAATAGCTACTTTCCAGGTAACTCCAGCTTTTCAGAAAAAAAGGTTGACAACATTTAATGCATTTAAATTATATTAACACTCTTTTTTTTGTGCATAGAGAAGATAGTGATTAGATTTTAAATGTTTTAACCCTTTGTATGGAGATCTTTCTCAAGAAGATTTCATGCTTTCTTACTTCTTGGGTCCTATGGCTCTAGGACAAGGCCTAGCCATAATAGACATAATAGACATAATAGACATGCAGTTCTCAGTTGTTCAATCGTGTTGAATGATTAATTGGTATAAGTATACAATATTGTACTGGCACGTAGATCTTAAATGTTGAGGTTTTTTAAATCTATTTTTTGTTCAGATGCAAAATAGCTTCAATGCTCATTTGTATTTCCTGTAACTTTCCTTTGTCTTTCTGCCATCACAACTGATAACCTTATCTCTTAGAGAAAGAGAGCCAGACAGAAATCTTTTTTTTAATGTTTATTTATTTATTTTGAGAGAGAGAAATAAAGAATATGAGCAGGGGAGGGGCAGAGAGAGAGGGAGAGAGAGAATCCCAAGCAGGTTCCACACTGTCAGCACAGAGCCCAATGCGAGGCTTGATCTCATGAACTGTGAGATCATGACCTGAGCCAAAATCAATAGACGCTTAACTGACTGAGCTGCCTAGGCATCCCAGACAGAGATTTTTTTATCGACCACATAATATGGTCGATAATAAATATAGCTATAATAGCATATAATATATGCTATATATTATAGCTAAATATAATATAGCTAAATATAGCATATAATAAATATAGCTTTACATTGGACATTTAATCCTTACAGCAACCACCTTGAGCTAGCGCTTACTGTACCCACTATACATGGGAGGGAATTGAGGCTGAGAAAGATGAAGCTGTTTTCTTACTGCTCTCTGTGTACCTGCCTATGTCATTTCTCTCCTTTTGAATTGGTTGCTTCCAGTTCTGAAGGCCAGAAATCTGGGTAACTGGATCATGCATACAATAAAATATGCTCTGGTGAGTCCTTGTGATGTGAACCTCTGGGTAAAGAATGATGAAGACAAGGGAGGGGGTTCGAGGTCGGGCATTTATGAGGTATGTTAGGTTAGGTAGGCTCGTGCCCCTTTATATAGGTTCGAGTTATGCTGTAGTTAAGGTAATGTTACGCTGTTAGCCAGGATGGGTAGATTTTTGCTAGACCAGTTTTTTGCCTAGGGATAGAGGAATTACATGAAGGAGTCCTCACACACTATTCTAGAAGGGGGCATGTTCCGTAGCCTAACTTGGAAAGGCTAAGCCATCAGCGTTTAGTAGTTTGGTGTCATAGACTGCTCTGAGAAGCCAGTGATATTTATGAGTCCTCTCCAGGAAAACTATGTACAGACACTCATATACAATGTTGCATATGCTTTCAGGGTTTCCAGGACCCCCTTAAAACCCATCCCTGGACCCCAGATTAAGAGAATTCATTTGGCCCCTGGTGGTAGGTGTTAGTCACTAATGCTGTTATCACTGAAATATGTCCCTCAGACCAGAAGTTATACTTGAGGACAGAGGAACTGTAGGGACTGTGGGGGATTTGAAACAGGAAAGGGCTTTAGCTGTGGGGCAGAGGGCAGGGAGGTGGCAGATTCGTATTTGTCCTTGAATCGGGTGAGATGAACAAGGAGACAGTAGAGCCAGTGCCGGATGCCAGAGAGACTTTACACACCTGGAGGTCACATGCCTGAGAGAAGCACTGAAGCCAAGAAAGCAGAGCCCAGGCAGAGGTCCTGTAGAGTTCTGCCAGTCTGTCAGGTTAGAGCACACTGGCCTCAACTCAGGACAGTTCTTTCTGCTCTGAGGAGAGACTTTCAGAATCAGAGAACTGTACTTGGAAAACATGACTTTTGATGCTGTTTATATTTTCTATAATGATTTGGTTTTGCCTTCTCCTTGGTTTTGTGTAAAATTTGCACTAAGTTCAGCATAGAAAGGGAGTTTTGCAAATAAATCCTTGAGCCTTTAGAAAGGGAAGAACAGTACCTGCAATGGTATTAGCAGCACTTTTCCTCTTACTTGTGAGCGAACAAACCCCCTTCCCCCTGAAATAAAGTGCAAAGGCTTAGCGTCTGGTGTAGACTCGCTTCTCACCTGGAGATTCTCCTCTCAGATTTTCAAAGCTGAAGGGTTTTACATCTTGTTTTCATAAGAATGCCTCTTCCTTTACACTCATCCCTGCATGTTCTTGCTTCACCCCACAAGCGCAGTAGACACTCCAGTAGGACCTTCCTCATTCTAGCAAGTGTGACTCCTGTTGGTAGGTCCAGTCACCTGGCTCTTAACTGAAGCCTTGAACAGTTTCAGGAGGCCTTTCTTATTTTGCTTTGAGAGTTTAAGCCCCAGTGGTGTTGAGAAATTATGAAGGAGACTGTAGACACATTGAAGTCTTTAACCAGAGTAGCTGCCTTCACAGGAAACCATAATTTATAGCATGTTTTAAAAGGATTTGAAAGCACTAAAGTAGTAGGTCCAATAAGTATAGTATTCTCCAAAATCATTGGATGTTACCCTAAAGAATGAAAAGCGTCGCCTTTGAAGTCACAGATCTATTTTCTGTGTCTACATACAGTAACTTTCTTCTAGGCAGCCCCAGTCTAAGTTGGTGAACCCCATTCTTGTGTTTCTAAAGGTTCTCCAGTAAAGTACCTTGCGTAGCAAAGGAGGGGACTTATGTGTCCTCTTTACCCAGTCCCGAATTCTGGAGCCACAGCCTTGTCTGTCACGAGCAAAAATTTTTCTTGAAGGTAGGGTTTTATCTTAAAATCAGTGTGGATAATATATTCTCTTTCACAGTGTGTATGTTTTGATATATAAATTATTTGCCAGATGACTTTTTTCCCTAAAATTTCCAAGTAAATCAGCTCTCCCTGGCCCACCACTACATACCCCCAGAAATAGTGTAATAACACAAACGTTGGTAGAGGGTTTTTTTTTAATTGCTTTCTTTTGTTCCCATTTTACAGAAGAGAAACAGGTTTGTAAAGTTCGGGCACTTGCTCAAGTTCATAAACTATGAAGCAGCAAAGTGTTTTAAACCCAGGTCTTTCTTGAGTTCCAAATCTATGGTACAAAACTATGCTGGGTATTAAGGAATCCTATCTTCAAGAGAAGTGAGAGGTAGGTTTAAAAATATTCCACAAAGTTAGAGATTATGAGTTATTCATGGGCAGTGCGCTTGGTTTCCCGGATAGCTTGGAAACAATTTTGGATAAACATGTATGTTTTATGTAATTGTAGATACTGGCAGTAATGTTTCATAACCAGGTACATCATGGCAAACAAGAGTGGGGGGCTAATTTCTTTCAAAACCATTATCTAGCAGGTTAAGAAGGGAGTGTTTTTCTTTTATGGACAGAGAAACAGAGTCTCAAGTTGAAATCTTCATTCCATTTATGGCAGTTCGGCAGACCCTTGAATATAACCATATTCAATATGACCCATGAATTGGTTCTGCCCTGAAAACCCCTATTGCTTGAGAAGAAAATCTTTAAAAACCTTAAGTTCCTGAGTTTCATTCTAAGGATCCAGGACCAATTTTCTCTTTCTTAAAAGGAAAAAGAACTAAAATGAGAAATTCTTTGCAAGTCCTATTTTATTCTCCATTGTTGTCTCTCTCCTCCGTTGCTGCTTTATTGGCACTTTCAGCCCTTGTGATTATGCATAATGGAAATAATAATTATTATTATTAAAATAACTGTTTTCCTTATTATCATTTCAGAGTCGTATATCCATTTAGCAGACCACAGCAGCTAGCCTGAACTAGTATTGTAAGATACAAAATTATGTTGCCTGCATCAGTTGGGAATTTCATGGAATTTGCTTCTATTTGACTATATTTCCAGATGGAACCATGTGCCTAAGTGTTTGTTTTAGGCCTCCAAGAAGTCATTCCTTTGCAATGATCTGTAGCCAGACTGCCCTCCCTTGGGACTAACCTGTGTGACTAATTTGAGTAGGAGTGTGATAAACTTTGTCACCGCTTAAGAAGAGGCTAAAAATACTTCGTGTGTGTGTGTGTGTGTGTGTGTGTGTGTGTGTGTGTGTTTCTCCATATTATCTAACAACACTCTTTGAAGGATAATGGAAAGGAGGTGGTGAAGATTAGAAATGGTTGGGAAAGTTCTGAACGCCCAAGCCTCATTTCGGAAGCTTCACACCTTTGAGCCCCAGGGAAGAGCTTTGACCCCAGGCTTTTACAGGTTTTGTTGTAAAATCCAAGCTGCCCAGAACACTTTGTGGCTAATGGCTTTAGCAGAAGTGATTTTACAACTAAAGATGGCCATCAACCAGGCTTGTCTTAGTTCATTGTCCAGATCTAAAAATAATTGTTAATGTGACTTATTTCACCAGTAAAATATTTCTAAGAAGTGTTTCTTTTTGGGTTGCAGTCTTGTGATCAAAACACAGTAAATGGAGGGCTTCCCTACAAGGTGAAGTAGACAGACATGATTTGAAGATGAAGCATACGGTGGTCCCCCCTTATCTGGAGGGATATGTTCCAAGACCCCCAGTGGATGCCTGAAACCATGGGTAGTACTGAACCCTTTATATACCATGTTTTTTCTATACATACGTACCCATGATAAAGTATAATTTATAAATGAAGCACAGTAAGACATTAACAAGAACTAATAATAAACTAGAATAGTTATAACAATATACTGTAAAAAAGTTATGTGAATGTGGTCTCTCTCTCTCAAAATATCTTATTATACTGTATTTGCTCTTCTTGCGATAATGTAAAATGATAAAATGCCTATGTGATGAGATGAAGTGAGGTTAATGACACAGGCATGTGGCGTAGAGTCAGAGGGGATCAACTGCTTCCCAGCCATAGTTGATGGTGGAAACTGAAGACTAGAGAGGGATTCTTATCTTAGCCTTGCCCCTGACTGAGAGACCTTGGACAAGTCATAACCTCCCTTGTCCCATGTTTCTTTAACTGTAAAATAAAAGGATTGGACCAGCTCTTTGATTTTCAGACCTCCCTCTCAAACCTTCCTCCCCAACAACAGACCCTTTTTTCTAGTGAAATTTTATGCAGGACCCCAGTATATAAAGCAGATACAAGTGGAGATGTTTCCTTAATGGAGGGTTCAGGGAAGAGTCTTCTCTGACCTCAGTTCTGGCCCCCAAGGCATTTCTACGTTATTTGAAAAGAGCTCTTCCAGCTGTGGCATTCTATAATTCTAATTAATGTGAATGGAGCATTATTAATATCATTGGGTCTGGGTTTTTTTCCCTTGGTACCCACAGCAGGGAGAAAAAAAAAATGGTCTTAAATTTTAGCATGACTTAAGTGAATAGAAGATCTAATTCATTGATATTAAAGATGAATACAAGTCTAAATATATGACTATTACAAGTTGTAGAAATTCACAATAGAAACCCTTTCTTCCTTTGCCCCAGAATGCTTGGAGCAAGAATGCAGAGGAGCAGATAAAAGATAAACCTTCAACCACTAGACCTCACTTCTCTATATTTCCCCTGGAATACTACTATACAGCTCCCCCTTTTTCCTTCCTCTCTTCTCTCAAGTCCCAGATTACTGCCTGGTTCAGCATTTGAGCCCCAGAAGGGCTTTCCTTGGTTCCTGATATCTTTCTAACTGGAGCCACGTCTGAACCACTCTGATTTCTACCTGTCATCTCCACCAAGACCTTGCAGATTCAGTACCAAACTGTTGTGTAGGATTAAACTCTGAGACTTCCAGGAAAAACTTCAGAAAGGATTCCCTTGGTGTTGTTAATTGCAAAATAAACAGATCTCCCTCCCAGGGAGTAGAGTTTCCTTCTCCTTTGGTGGGCTTCCCTCAAGCAATCTAGGAGCTGCTGGGGCCGGATTTACACGGACAATTCCAGACCAGTTTAGAGCTCCCACCTCACCTTCCCAGTCTGCAGAATTTTGCCAACCTGTGCACCAACAGCTAATCATGCTGGCCTTTTCTGAGCCTTGGGCTTCCCCAGTCAACAGTTTTTCCACCGATTGCTAGATCTGTAGCTCTGAGTCAGGATTTCTCTCCCCCCAAATAATAATAGCAATACTGTTTAGCGTTTTCTGTCAGCCAGGCGCTGTCCTGAGCGCTTTAAATGTGTTAACTCATGGAGGCTCTTTGAGAATGGCCTGACCAAGGCCCAAGTGACAAGATATGTGCAGAGTTTCCAGAATCCTTCTTGGCTACTTATGGCCAACTGACTTGTAGACAGGCAGGCTGGGCAGATCCCAAATGAGTGCCCTTCAAATGAAAATGTACAGTTTTTGAGAATTTGGATTTTCCTTTTAACAAATGAACCACTTGAGTTGTTTACATATGAAATGATTGCTTGGCAGGTAGAGTTCTTATTATGCCATTATGTTAAAAATTATTAACAAGGGTTTAATTTCATTCCAAACAGATTGTGTCAAGGCGACTGGGAGCTGCAGAAATACAGTGAAATATGAGATTCTTGAGCCTTTAGTAGAGGCTGAGCTAGAGACCCCAGTTAGTCCTACCCTTTTCTAAACAGCCGCAGCCATGAAACTTTCTTGACCTTTTCACCTTTAAACTTTGTTTGAACTTGGAAAGAAGACTTTTGAGTTATTAAAAAAAAAAAAGAAAGAAAGAAAAAAAAAAGAGAGAAGAAAGAAAGACAGGAGAAAAAAGGCCGGGGGAGGCTGTGGAAGACTGGGGTAGAAGGACTGATTATATGTTAGAGTAACAGTAATACTAGGAAAATAACCCTCCTCTTGTGTATGAGTTTCTGCTACTGGGAGCCACGGGGTAATCGGCTCACATGACATACCCAGAGGCTAATGCTAGCCTGTGCTGTTTTTGAACATACTCAAACAAAGGCTGATTATCCAAACAAGAATTTGGACTGCAGCAGTCGGACCAGTTAAATTATAGTTAGTAAAACTTGGCGCCTTATGAGCTTGGAATGTTACAATTGCAGCTGGATCTTCGTTTGTCAGGCAGGCCCCACGAAACAATCAAACCAGAGATTTTTATCTGCCCGGGACTCAGTTTAACTCCTTGGATGCAAAGACAAAGTGCCAACTCTCACGGCTTGGACTCCTGGGCACTTCTGTCTCCCATCCTGCCAGAGTTAATAGGCACAGGCATTTTCGTGGTGTTCCGTAGGGAAGTGGTGAAGGCAAGTCGCTTATTTTCTTAGATTTTGTGTTGGAGAGAGGATAATTGTGATTCGTTTATTCCTTTAGCCAACATCTATTAAGTGCTACTATGGACAAAGGCCTCTGCTAGATATTCTGTTTATACAGGCATATCTCATTCTGTTGTGCTTTGCTTTATGGCACTTTGCAGACATTGTGTTTTTTAAAAAATTTTTTTTTCTTTTTTTTCAACGTTTATTTATTTTTGGGGGACAGAGAGAGACAGAGCATGAACGGGGGAGGGGCAGAGAGAGAGGGAGCCATAGAATCGGAAACAGGCTCCAGGCTCTGAGCCATCAGCCCAGAGCCTGACGCGGGGCTCGAACTCAGAGACCGCGAGATCGTGACCTGGCTGAAGTCGGACGCTTAACCGACTGCGCCACCCAGGCGCCCCACAGACATTGTGTTTTTTTTACAAATTGAAGGTTCATAGCAACCCTGAATTGAACAAGACCATTGGCACCATTTTTCCAACAGCATTTGCTCACTTTGTGTCTCTGTGTCACGTTTTGGCGATTCTTACAATATTTCAAACTTTCATTATTATTATATTTGTTATGGTGATCTGTGATCAGTAATTATGATTCACTGAAAGCTCTGATGGTGGTTAGCATTTTTTAGCAATAAAGTATTTTTAAATTAATGTATTTACAGTGTTTTTTTTAGACAAAATGTTATTGCACACTTAATAGACAACAGTATAGTGTAAACATAACTTTCACATGCACTGGGAAACCAAAAACTCATTTGACTTCCTTTAATTATGGTAGTCTGGAACCGAACCTGCAATATCTCTGAGGTATGCCTGTATACAGATGGCTATAATAGGTGCATAAAACAATCAGCTGTCAAAAGATTATAAAATATTCTGAGTAATTTAGCTAGAGGGGAACATGGAAAATAAAGGCTTTTTTGAAGAAAGTGTCATTTGAACTAACTTTGAGGAAAGGTAGGCTTGAATCTTTATTTTTTTATTTTTTAGAGACAGAGAAGAAGAGAGTATACACAAGTGGGGTAGAAGGGCAGAGGGAGGGGGAGAGAGAGAGAGAGAGAGAGAGAGAGAGAGAGAGAGAATCCCAAGCAGGCTCCACACTCAGGGTAGAGCCTGATGTGGGGCTCAATCCTATGACCCCAGGATCGTGATCTGAACCAAAATCAAGAGTGGAACACTCAACTGACTGAGCCATCCAGGCACCCTGAATCTTTAAAGGTGACCCTAAATGTGGTTGTATGCAGAGGGAACAGCACAAATAAAGGAATCAAGGCAGGAGAGATGGAGAGTGGATGTGAAGGGAAGGAGGCAGAGGAGGCTGAAGAAGTAGATGAGGACTAAAAGTAGATTGAGAATGGCAGGGCTAAGAGAGTGGCCTTTATTTGCTAGATCAAGAAGCCAATAAAAGTTATCTTTCATTTTTACATAGCTGTCTTTAATGATAAGTTAACATGTATTGAAAGTCTACCATCTGTCAGGACACTGAGTCCTCATAATAATTCTCCTCAAGCCTGAGATTCAGAGGAACTACAGAACTTTCCCAAGATCACAGCCCATAAATGGCAATTAAGATTCAAACCTAGACTGACTATAGACCCCACCCCCCGCAGCTCTTAACCACTTTTCTGTTCTACTCTCTATGCCTTTTTAATTTGCTGACTTTATGATCGTAATGCAGAATATAAAAGGCATATTTTTATATGAAAGCAAGAAGCTTGATTCTAATGGATTATCATTATTCTTTAGTTGGATGGCTAGAGTGAAGAGAATTACTTTACATGGATGAATTTCTTTGGAGAGAGAAAAAGGCTGCAAGAGTGAGTGTGGGGAAGGGGCAGAGAGAGGAGAGAGAATCCTAAGCAGGCTCCATGCCCAGTGCAGACCCTGATGTGGGGCTCCAACCCATGAGTATGAGATCATGGTACATGGATGATTTTCTTTAATTTTTTTAATGCTTTATTTATTTTTCAGAGAGAGAGACAGAGAGCATGAGCAGGGGAGGGTCAGAGAGAGAGGGAGACACAGAATCCGAAGCAGGCTCCAGGCTCTGAGCTGTCAGCCAGAGCCTGACACGGGGCTCAAACCCACAAGCTGTGAGATCATGACCTGTGCCGAAGGCAGACGCTTAACCAACTGAGCCACCCAGGTGCCCCTACATGGATGATTTTTATATCAGAGTTCAGTTATACAATTACAATGAACACTTGGAGTTGGTTTAAGCATATGGGTTGTAGTAAGTTCGTGTGAGGAGTATTCTTGACCAATTCCATCAAATGACAGTCTGCTTTCCTAGGTACTTCTGACAGTGATTTTACAGTAGTACAGAGCTGACTTTGGCAGTGAAGGTCTTAGGTATTTATGACGTTGCCTTTTCTGAGAAACACATTTGATACTATTAGAATATGGCTCCCCACTTCCCGGTTTCCACAGGGCATCTTCACTGTATTCTTATCCTCTGCTGACCCTGCCACTGTCTTGTTTTCTTTCCTGTCCTCTTTGATATACTCTGTTATTGTAAGCCAGGCTTGTGGCTTCTGGGAGGGGTGATTGGCAGGGTCAGTCAGACATAAGCACTGAAACGTGTGTCCCAGAGGTGGAAGCCAGATTTCCTCTCAGGGCCCTGAGGCCAACTCCTGTGATGGCTTCGTGGCTAGAAATAGCAAAAATCGAAATGGATATTGCAGATAGTCCAGGCAAACAAATAAGAAATCCAAATGCTTGGATACTTCAGATTTTTAAATTTATTAGTGGGTATTTTTAACAATAAAAGCAATATTGCATATTTTTTGTCATTTTTTCCTATGTATGGCAGATAGGTTGGGTTTACAGTTCTTATGGGAAGATCAGGTGCTGCTTTAGCGAGCTTATTTTTGAAAAGCCAAAGCAAGAATGAATAAAATAGCAAGTTACCATATTATAGATAGAGGAAGTTAATTGGCACCAACATCCTTATTTAGCTTGGCTTTAAACAAATTCTCTGCATAGGACATACTAACTTGAACAGCGTCACCATGAAGGATAGTTACAAATGCAAGAAGAAAGCCATACGGATGGGGGCAGGGAAGGGGAAAGCGGGTAATTTTTTTGTTTCCTTTTGTTTTTTAATTCAGTGTGTCAGGCCTCTAGCAGATAGCTCCAAAACCTTTGAGAAAACTATCGAGATTCTAGAGACAAGCTTTCTATGGCTTATGATACTTTTGGAAATGAGGGTAGCCTAATGATGAGCAATTCTTCCTTTATAATGTTAATTATTTGCATTTTATCAGTGGCTCTAAAATTCATATAATAAGGGAACTTCATTTACTTTGGTGATCATGTTTCAATGTGTTAATGTTTCAGGAGTAGCAGAGGATAACTTGCTACTGTTAAGATCTAGATCATGCTAAAAGTATTAAACTTGGCTTTTGGAGATTAGGTTTTCCCTACTTAAAATTAAGGGCTTCAAGATTTTAATCAAGATAATCTTAAAATGTCTTAAGGTGCAACTTATTCTGGAGGTGGTACCACTTGCAATAGTAAAGGCCAAAGGAGAAATTGTGAGTTAATGTTTACTCTTTCATTACTGTTTTAATCAAATGGCTTTACAACTTGACCTTTTAAATGTGAATATGTTTTTTTAAAAGAACACTCAGGTATGTGGAGCCATAACTGTTGTGTTGGAAGTTCACAAGACTAAAAGTCTTATCCTTTGAGTTTTAAATATGCATATGATAACAATATTTTGATTGGGGTTTTCTGGGAACACCAGAAATACTGGGAATGACCAGTATTTTGGCATAGGTAGAAAACCAAAACCTTTGGATGCTTGGGAACTGTAACCATGTCATCTCAAAAAATATATATAATAATTTAAAAATAATAATAATAATAGGAGCTACCATTTATTGAATACCTGCTCCATGATAGGTACTTTATATACATAATATGTTATCCTCACAACTATCCTTTCAGGTATAATATTTTTATTTCACAGTTAAGAGAACTGAGCCTAAGAGAAGATAAGTGATAGGGACAGGATTTGAACCCAGGTTTCTCTGACTCCAAAGTCTATATTCTTCCCACTGTACCATGATATTAAAAAGGCATGAGTTGTAGGTGATGCTCATTAAAACTTAGCGCACATAACCCTAAGAAGTTCTAAGCCAATCTTATCTAATAAAGCAAACCAATTTCATTTACCTGGGTCATGGAGACCTATGACTGAAGGGCTCGTTTTAAATTAGCCTTAAACACACTGAAGTGTATCTTAACTAAAACCTTCCCCCGAAAGAAGCATTCTTAAGAGGTGCCAAGGATTGTTGTTCTCGATTTTGATGAATTCAAGGGCAAAAATAGGTTAGACATCTGATTAGATTTCAATATGCCACTCTTACTTGGGAATTTTCCTTTGGGCATGAGAGAATTCTTGCCATGAGAAACCATCTGCTCCCTTCCCTCCACTCTCACTCCCCATCTCTCACCCTTTAAAAGAATCCATCCCCAAGTCACCATCCAATTAGGCTTTTTGGGGGGGACCCTCAAAATAGTAAACACACTGAATCAGTAGATTTGACATTAGAGGTTTGACTATTTGAAAGGGATTCCAAAAGTCAATGAGGAATTTGCTGTTGCTATTGATTTGTAGGAGCAAGTGGCAAAGCCAGTGACACAGTCTGTTTGACCATCCAGCACCCACATCTCCCTTTGGCTCTATTGTTCCCTATTTGTCATCTCGTGCCATGATTTAAAACATCCACAACATAACTATCTCTTTTTTTTTTTTAATTATCAGTATTTATTATACCTGAAAAGCTGAGGGTGAATTGTTTTTGAAAAATAAATCATATTTTATTTTACTTATTTTTTTATAATTTTATTATTTTTTTTAAATTTACATCCAAATGGGGCGCCTGGGTGGCTCAGTCGGCTAAGCGTCCGACCTCAGCTCAGGTCACAATCTCGCAGTTCATGGGTTCGAGCCCCGCGTCGGGCTCTGTGCTGACAGCTCAGAGCCTGGAGCCTGCTTCAGATTCTGTGTCTCCCTCTCTCTCTGACCCTCCCCCGTTCATGCTCTATCTCTCTCTGTCTCAAAAATAAATAAACGTTAAAAAATTAAAAAAAAAAATAAATTTACATCCAAATTAGTTAGAATATAGTGCAACAATGATTTCAGGAGTAGATTCCTTAGTGCCCCTTACCCGTTTAGCCCATCCCCCCTTCCACACCCCCTCCAGTAACCCTCTGTTTGTTCTCCATATTTATGAGTCTCTTATGTTTTGTCCCCCTCCCTGTTTTTATATTATTTTTGTTTCCCTTCCCTTATGTTCATCTGTTTTGTCTCTTAAAGTCCTCATGAGTGAAGTCATATGATATTTGTCTTCCTCTGACTGACTAATTTCGCTTAGCATAATACCCTCTAGTTCCATCCTCGTAGTTGCAAATGGCAAGATTTCATTCTTTTTGATTGCTGAGTAATACTCCATTGTATGCATATATATCACGTCTTCTTTATCCATTCATCCATCTATGGACGTTTGGGCTCTTTCCATACTTTGGCTATTGTTGATAGTGCTGCTATAAACATTGGCATAACCATCTCTTTATGCTAATAATAGAAGAGAAGAGAAAGTAAGCCTATGAAACAATGGTTCTCAGGCAAAATCAATTTTGAAATCATACTTTCCCCCCCCCTACTAATAGCATTTAGCACATTAGGTATTTGTAAAAGTTTATTGAATAAATGTTCACATTTTCTAAGAAATCTAAGAGCTTTCATGATAATGGAATAAGTTTAGTCTGTGTGTGTGTGTGTGTGTGTGTGTGTGTGTGTGTGTATTTTAATTAATGGGGAATGGTTTCCCAGTGATAAGTATATCTAGGACCAGAGTGGGTGTTGTTATCCAAGAGGAAGAAGTCAAAATCATGAGGAAGATAGTATAAAGAATCTGACCCAGAATCTGACCCAGAAGTGACCCTTCAATATGTCCTAGTTAGCCCTCTGACAGATCACTATACCTTAAAACACATAAAGATGTTCATAGTGGTGTTTTAGTAACTAACAAGTCTATTTTAGTCCCACTCCATATTTGGTTATTGTGGCTAGGCCCAGACTCCAGTCCTTCTCTCTTTATATTTGACACTTTCAACAGGACAAGAACTTCCTCACTGACTAGCCTGTGATGCCTAGATTCTTCCTCCAATTAGAACAACATCACTGAATGCAAATTATTGCAAAGAGCTGTGGTGGAACCTATACTTACAATACCATGAGATGCAAAGAGCATGGAATTCAGGAAGAACTAAAGGGAAAATTCACATTCAGAATGTCTCTTCTCCCAGCCAATCTGCTTTTTTGCAAAGAGGTTTATCCCACTTTTTCTAAGTCAATGTTGAGTACAGGGAATACCGTTGATTACAGTTCTCTAAAGATTCTTGAGTCCCTCACTGCTTTTACAAACTAATCCCTATTTCTTTCAATAGATTCATGAGAAATTCACTTATGATCGTATATAATGGGTGCATACTACTCCACCATTTGATATGTCAGGATTTTTTTTTGCCAATTCTTTAGAAGGTTGTGTCTTTAGAAGACAGTGAAGTAGGGGCACCTGGGTGGCTCAGTCGGTTAAGCATCTGACTTTGGCTCAGGCCATGATCTCACAGTTTGTGAGTTCGAGCCCCATGTTGGGCTCTGTGCTGATAGCTCAGAACCTGGAGCCTGCTTCAGATTCTGTGGCTCTTTCTCTCTCTGTCCCTACCCTGCTTGCACTCTGTCTCTCTCTCTCTCAAAAATAAATAAACATTAAAAAGTTTTAAGAAAAAAAAGAAGACAAAGAAGTAGGCTTTCAATGGGTTAAAAAAAAACAAGGAAAATCCATTCCGTCGATGGAAGTAATATGGGCAAAGACATGAATTTAGAAGCAGGGTGACTAGAAGTTAGCAAAAATATGTGTCATAAAAGAATAACAATAGGTAGAATTTAGAACATAATCTTACTTTAGTGTTAAAAGGGCCTAATGTTCACAGACTTTATTCTGTGTTTTATGAATTGGGACATACAGGGAAAAAGCAATATTTTTAAAGACTTAACTATAATTGCATAGTAGTTTGTGATTTCACTATTCACCTTCCCAAATGCAATGTAATAGACTGTAATTGTAGGCAATCCTTAAACAAGTAATATTGATCTGTACACAAGTGTTTATTTTTAAAAGTGGAAAAGTTGTTTCCAAACAATCTAATGTCAATCAGTTTTTCTCTCTGGTAGAAAATTGTATATGTACAAATCAAAATTATAGAAAGTACTTCTCTGACTGCTGTTCAGTGGTTTCAGATGGTAGGCTTTAACATAACAATATGAGATGTTGGACTATCATAAAAAACAGTTCCTAAGGGAACACCTAAATTTAGTACTTGTTTTTAATGGTAGTGAAGGGTTTCATTGAAAGACAAAACAACAGGAGATTGTTAGTTACTTCTTACTGCCTAGTACAAAGTCATGAGTGTTAGGGAGCTGATGAGCCAGCTCTTTAGGGTCTAGAGACCCATTCTTTGTAGACTCAGTGTAATGTTAACACTGGAAGGCCTCCTCCTCTAACATGTGAAAAAAAACTGAAGTTCTGAGGATTCAGGTGAGCTCTCCAAGATTCCACAGTGACTGAGAGAGCTGATACTCAGAATGCCAGCCTTCTTACACCCCTATTTAGCCTGTCTCACATAGTGACCAGGGATTCTTTTCTGTCCTGGGAGAACCCTATACCTAACATGACCCCAGACTTGAGTCTAAAGGTAGCATTCAGGAGATGGTTAGAATATGCCAAAAGTAAGTAGCAATTAGTCCCTGGGTCTCTCCCTCTACTTCCAAAACTATCCTAAAGATTTTCTAGGAGCCCCAGTGGCCAAGGGATAGACTAGAGATATCATATCTGGTAACATTTTGTACGTGGCTCAACTGGCATGGCCTCACTGGAGCTTGTGTACCTGAATTATGTCAGTTGTTGTAGGTCAGCTCTCTTGGTTGGTAAGAGAACTTCCTTTTCCTCTTTGAAATGCAAGTCATGCTTTCATTTTAATATAATATCAACCATTCAGCCTTGACATGATTTAAAATGAATGCGGCTAGTTTTGCTTTTGAGTGTATATGTGTAGAATAACCTAATTGACAAGTAATCATGAAGTTCTCTTTGAGCTTGATGTTATCCCATCATTCGGAGACCCATTTTGGTTAATTTGTTTTTTCATATAGTTTCTGGTGGGAAAAATGCATTACTTTGGTACTAAAATTAACTTGATTGAAATATCTTAGACTTTGTCATTTTCCAGTGGCTCAAAAGGTTATTTCCCAAGTGTTTAATTTTTTAAGTACAGTGTATATTAATTTAACTGCTACTTTCTGACATTCATCATTCCGTGAAAAATTATCACAGCTGCATGCATTGAACAGATTTTTATTTACACTCCAAATCGTCATTCAATGTAGAGTTATTTAACTTTGAAGATACCATGCAGATTTGATAAAGATGAGGTTTTTAAAAACTTGCACCATTTATTGATTTGCTAAATATAATTTTCACATTTTCTTTATAGTAGTCTATAATATATCTTTCAGAAGGAAACACTTAAAGACTAATGCAATCTACAGGAACTGTTCAATCAGAAATAATGAGTGGAGAGGTCACTTGTCAAGAACATATTGTTTGAAATACTTACATTTAAGGATTTCCAGTCTTTGGGGTAAAAAGTTCTGCCATGAAAAATATGGATTGCATTGGGCTTCTGAATTCTGTACAACATGTCACGATTTTTGCTCCTGGGCTAAAGATAGAAAGTAAAATAAAATGTTCTTTGTCCATTTAGTTATCCTTGACTCCATGAAATTCTCCAAAGTAATTACTGGTGACCACAATACCACCTACTAGCAAGAGCAGCATTGACCCTGTGCCAACTGCCTTATTGCTGACCACAGCTGCTCTTGACTAGAGCAGATGTTTCTCCTTTTGCCTTGCCAGTAAAATTTTATTGAACAGTTTTGCAAGTATAGAGCAGTATACTCTGCCTGATGAGTGACCAGAGATCTTAGCCACCCTCCTCTCTATCACGAGGCCCCCACTTATAGGTTCCATGTATCTTACCTCCCAGGCCTCTTATAAACTGCAGTCCTCTTGAGTTTGCTTCCCTACCCACCCATGTAATTAAAAAAAAAAAAAAAAACCCGTGTGTGTGTGTGTGTGTGTGTGTGTGTGTGTGTGTGTGTGTACACATTGGAACTTTGCAAACCAGTTGTGGGTTTGCAAAAAAGGAGTTAGGGTACTTTGTTGGGATGTTTTGTTAGGATATGCTTTTCTGAAATTTTCCACATCTCTTTGGTTTGGATGTTGACTTGGAAATCTCTTTTCAATTAGCTTCTTTTGGAGAGCTTTCTGCCTTCCTGAGTACTTCTTGACTCTTTCCCCATGAAGACAGCCAAGGGAACTTCTTCTGATCCCATCTGTTTGTACCTATCATGGATGGTACCTATTTGAGCCTGAAAATTGGAGCACTTTAAAGGCCTGGTTTTGCTTTTGAGTTGGTTTGGATGATTTTATACAATTTCTCTCCATGTTCTTTGTACAGAGGTAAAGGAATAGATTTTCAAATTGTGGCTGATAATATTTTTTTTAATGGAAATTTAAGGACCACTCCATTCAGTGATTGCAGCCTATTCCCTGGGACCTTCCAAAGAAATCAACTCATAAAGATAATGGCAATTAAGTGTCTAAGCCCCAGTCTGGCATGAATTCCCACAGAGCCTTAGGCCTGGGGAGGACAGGTAAGATGTAAGATCAGAGAGCAAAGGCCATATGGTGAGAATTTGCCTGCTTTGTGCTTCCTCAGCCAGGAAGAAGTAGCAGTGACCTGAGTCCCTCAACATCATACTAGGAACGTGTCGTTGTGGGAATTTATCTAGCCAATTTTATAGCAGATGATCAGTTCTGATAGCCTGATTTTAAGGCTTATAACGCATATGATACTGGGACCTCATTGAATATTCCATTTCGTCCATATTAAGATACATAGGACAAAGTGAATGACTTCTTTAGATCTATAGATCAAGAAGTTTGAAGCAGTATATTCATTTTTACAATTTCAAACCACTTGGACTCATTTAAAATACTAGTATACGCTCAAATACCCGTAACATAAAGCTTCATGCTTCTTTGATCTTAAAGAGAAGAACTTGTGTAACTTAATGTATATTCTTTCCCTATTTCCTAGACTACTCCTGCAAACTTTTATTTTTAAAATAAGAACCTTGAAAGCACTATCAGTACTGGTAGACTGGGTATTTGGCTCAAGACCAGGGCTTTAATTTTTTTCTTTTTTCTTTTCTTTTTCTTTTCTTTTTTTAATGTTCCCAGGGCAGAGCACTCCTTAAAGTACGATGAGAAAAGCTAATTTTAATCCTCCAAAGGCTTATTTGCTAGCACAAAAGGTCATGAAACACACCCAAAAACTGTATTGCTGAAATCTTAAGGACATCTGAGCAGCAGAGATGGACTCTCCTATCCCAACATAGAATCATGTCCCTGGCTGAACAAACGGTGTGTTTTAGGAGCACCAATTAATACAAAAGCTACCGAATAAAAAGGCTTTTTTTCCCTTAATCTAAGGGAAAACTCCTTTTTTGTGTTATTTCTGGTGTTTCAAAAGAAAATTATTTAAGAGTAGCTGTAAAATGGTAGTAGAAGGAGTTATTTTCAAGGATATTCAGGTAGCTGCTCTCTGCCCAATAGTTTTATAATTACCATTCCTTAATCTGTGATCTGTCAAAAGGGAGACAGACTTGCTATAGTTAGCTGACAGGCCCATGGAAGACAAAAATGTCATGACCCAATTTTTTAAAGCTTTCTTTTCAGCTGATTTCTTAAGGTATTCAAGTGTCACCTGCACCCAAATATTAAGAACCAGAAATCAAATTGAATCAGCAATTTGAAGAAGACCCCAAAATAAGGTACTGAATAACAGCAGCCATTGTAGATCTAGAGAAGACTAGGAAAGACCTTGCTTTTCTATGGCAAGGGTCTTTCCCATGAGTTTGGAGAGTTTTAGAAAAGTTCAGACCCTGGGGCCAATAGAGAGCTTTGGCCTCATGGTTGTCTGTATACAGTAAGACCTCAATGTCCCTAGTTTATTTCTCCTCCTCAGCACATATATGAAGTAAAAGCTTACTAAAGGGAAGAAAACCCAATTTAAAATGCAAGTTTTGATAATTTAAAGTTAAGAAGGAGATTGATAGACAGTTGCTCTTTCACACAGTGTGACCTCAGGGGCACTGTGAAATCAGGGCCTGCTGAGCCATTGGAAGAATTCTCAATATATTGTGTGAGTTTTGATGGGAAGGGGACTGAGAAAAAGGCTTATTTTTCATAAAAAATTGCTTTAGAAACCAAGGTTGTAGCCGAGCACTGCTCTGTGCTGTATCAGGCCATAATATCCAGTGAGTCATGAAGGCATTAGGGAAACACTGGAGACACCATACGAAACATTGGAGTTAATGTTCGAGATAAGGAAGATGACTGTCTCTGAAAAGAAACTGTAGTAAAAAGGCACACACTCTAATTTTCAGACAACTAAACGGAATTGCTTTTAGTGACGCTTCCCTTACTTTCTGACGGGCATCCTGTAGACGGTCGAATGCCCGGACAGAGAGCCAGAGACCAGTTTCCTAAGCTCACCAGGAGACCTTGGGCAAGTTACTGCCCATCTCGACTTTCATTTCCTCGCCTGAAAATGAGTGATGGACCACAACATCTCTGTGAGCCCTTCTGGTCCAAGGAGTCTTGAATCTGGTTTTTTTTTAACATTATCCTACATTGGATAATTTACCCCAAAAGGTTTTATCATTTGTGGCTACTTCCTATCACTGAGAGCACATGCCGCTTGGACCACTGCAGATGCCAGCGCCCAAAGCTGCTGTTTCTTCCTAGCCAATAATTCAGATGGCCAGACACCTTCATCCTCTGCCCCTGCCCCAACAGACTCTTAGCTCAAATGGTCACTTCATTTCCTGTAAGTCTGTGATTCAGTCTTATATCACTGAAGCTGGGTACTGTTTGCCCAACTGGAAGGTGAGCAATGGAGGCCTCAGCCCCCGCAGACTCTGTCAGTGACCTGACCTTTCAGGTGTTGTCTGCCTGGTGACAAGCTATAGAAGAGTCCAGTCCCTCATTTAACTTCAGCCTGATTCTAATGGATTCAGGATTCCTTGCTGAAAAGAAGACTGGATCCTGGTGTGTCCAGGAGTCTGCCCTTGAAACCTCTGGGTCGATGACTGATATGTTGGACTCTTGGGACAAAGCTGTACAGCTGAGAGAAGTAGCAGGAGCATCCGATCTCTGTAGGTCATCTGGCCCCTATAAAAAAGCCATAGCAAGTGGGAAAAGGCTAGACTGCTAGGTTCCCAGCTATACTGGATTATTAGACAAAGCCACCCACTCCATCTTTGTTTATAGAACTCATTTTCAGGAATAAGTGTTTTATATAGTGAGGTGGAGGTTGTTAAGAAGCTATTTATAATGAAGATCTCAAATATGTGAGCCCTATATCAAGCTTGATCTAAAGGAACTTTGTATGGGTGGCAGTTTAGGAGAAAAAGAGAGAAAAGGATAAGGAAAAAAACTAATAAAAATAGCTGAGATCACTCAACAGTTATCAAGAAACAGATACTACAGTTTTATAACACTAAGTACTAAAAGTATATGCACTCTTAAAAGGCAATTAAAACGTATGCTCTGAAACTATAAAACATTTTCTTTTCATCTGCAACATAGAGGGCAGATTACAACGCATTAATAACGTTTTGTTTAGAGTTCAGTTTCTGATGGTTTCCAAATGTAGTCTGTGTAGATTAACCAGAAGGAGTCCAGTCCCTTTTTTAAGAGCGCTTGTAAAGGAAAGCAATGTGGTAAGATTGTTATGAAAAGAGAGTGTATTTAGGAAATAGCACTTAGCAGGGTCTCTCTGAATGGCTGCCAGGTCAGGAAGCTGAAGTGCAAGGCTTGGCCCTCGTTCAGCCCCCCCAGTCCCAGCTCCTTGACCACACAGTACGTCAGGAACATGTCACAAGCCAGCCAGGAAGACTCAGCCCCGCCCATGGGCCAGCTTGGCACGGCTGCTTTCACATAACCCAGGGCTCCAGAGGGGCCGGAGGCAGGCATTCCAGGGCCACGGGAACATGCAATTTTTTAAAATAGAAATGAAGAACTTTAAAAAAAAAAAAAAGAGCCTGGGAATCCAACAGTTGCTGAGTCCTTATGGAACATGGTCCCTCATGGAGAATGTCAGAGCTGAAAAGGGCCTTAAGGGTTATCTCATCTTCTGCCCTTGTCTGATAGATGAGGAAATTGACCTGCCTCAGCAATAGTGGCAGAGCCAAGGGTGGAATCTGTATCTCTCTGCTCTCAGTCTGCTAAGCCTTCCACTTCACTGGGCTAAACCCCATGTCCTAGGAACTCTGTCCTATCTTTAGCGTCCTGCTGTACTGTTTCAGAGCCCTGTGGACATCCTCCTTCTTGGACTTTGGCTGTCCATGATTCGTTGCTCTACTGTTTGCTCTTACTACTTGCCTAACTGCTCTGTGTCTCAGCCTCAGTTTTTTCATCTGCAAAATGGAGATATAACATCAGTGTTAAATCCTCATAGAGTTATTACAAGGATTGACTGAATAAATACATGTAACCTTGATAAAGGCTCAATATTAGCTATTATCTTTAATAATAGCATCTGTTGGCATTGTTACTGTCATTTATATTTTCATTATTATGACTGCTATTTTTTCAGCAGTCGCTACATCAGTAGTCACCCTCTGGTGATTGGAGTTGGCGGGGGAAGGGGCCTCAGCTCTGTCACTCATAGACTGTCACACCCAGGATGGAAGGGCAATGTAAAGGGGACGATGAGTCATGGATATGTCTGGGCCAGCGCTTCATAAAGTCCTGTCATCACATTCCAACTGAGGAGCAGAAGTTTAGAAGGGTTTTTGTTGTTGTTGTTGTTGTTGTTTGTTTTTGTTCGGGGGGTGGCTTGCTTTTCCAACTTTGTTATGTAATTTTTGTTGAAAGAGACTTTAGAAGTGACTGAGTAATTATATATATAATATATATATTATTAGTATAATTCAGACTCCTCAGTTAACCTGGGAAAACTGAAGCTCAGAAAGATAAAGTGATTTGCCTTGTGCCTTGCTACCCTAACATCACAACCGACTGGAGCTCTCGTCTTATTTATATATAAAAGGAAAACTGGAGGAGAAGAGCCTTAGGATAATACCCACAAGACCTAAATCCTTTGGCCTTTCTTCTACATCAGGCCCACTGCTACCTTACTTAAAACCCCAGTTGTGACCTTATTCCTTAGTCAGCATAGAAACAACCCGAAGAAAAAATTCAAGAGATCCAGCCCCTTTCTTAGGTATTATGAGAGAACAACCCCCTATACAAGTTAAATGGATGTTTGTTTTCCATTTAAAACCCTGAAGAGATTTAACCCTGTTGGGCCCTGACTGCCTCACTCACAGCAGTGTCCTCTGTGAGCAGCACAGGCCTCACGTAGTACTAAAAAGACTTACTTTCAGGTTGCTTTAAAAACTATGACAAGCACATTTCTTTGCTTAATACAAGGCTCACTGGTTTAGAAAGTAAAATTACTTTCTTAGTTTATGCCTCAATTGTCTTTTCCTTGAGTTTTTATCTCTCCCTTGCCCTAGTGTCAAATTGGTTTTCCTGTTTTTCTAAAACGTTTCAAGTACTTGGTAAGATCAGAAAATAAGTACGGTATTGGGTTGCTGGAAAGGTCCTGCATACTTACCAACAACAGTACTATAATAACACCCACGATTATTTACCTACAAAAATCAACCATAAATTCATCCCAGTCTTCAGTTAGAACATTCTAGCGTTTCTTTTTAAGACTTTAAGTTCTGGTGTTGCCTGCTGACACTGAGACAGCCCTGTGTGTCATCCCACTTTCCCTTTCCTTGTACCTTCCTATTTGGGACTTGGTTTGGCTTCATTCATCCAAACTTGCTCTGAAGGTACTAAAGCTGATTTTCAAAGAGCTGTAATTGTCACAGAAAGAGCACAATGACTTATTGAAGTTTCAAATTTTGCTCTGTTTGGAGCCACCGGAGATTGGAACAGATCCTCCATCCTCCTCTCTACCCCAGAGTTGGATGAAAATATCAAAGTTTTCCTTTCTCTGGTGTTTGTCAGAAATACCCTCCCCAGCTAATCACATTCCTAATTTTCCAAAGAATAAAAACAAAGCTCAAGAGGTGACTATTCATCTCAAGGTCACCTGACAAGGTAAGAAGAGAGCTTGGATGTGTGCGCACAAGTTTCTTTCCCCTTACAGCCTCCAAAACACCTCCAGAAATATTCTTTCTTTAGTGCGCACATTTCACTTCGCTAAATTTCTTCTTAGTTTGACAATGTCTAGAAAGCATCATGGGAAACTGATGGTGACAACCAATGGGCAGAGACTTATCATCAGTATGTCATCAGTCATACTGTCATCAGTACCCATAAGTCTTTCTATCCTTCTGTGGAACCACAATGGACACATGCTTGCATCCTGTGGTGTTAGTGTGAGCCCTGAAATTAGAGTAGACTTGGCTTTGCGTGTCTATATCCGTAGTTGGCTTAAGTGTATTGGGGGAAGTTTTTTGCATCAGAGTACTCATTCTTTGGAAGACTTTTATAAACATTTTTTTGCCTGACTATGTATGCTGTGTGTAGGGTCTTGGGGCTAAAGGTTTCCTGATAGAGCTGCTCATGTGGAGAACCTTACCACAGCTTTGTTTTCCCTGAGCTATTTTTTGTAGGAAGGTCCTGGCAATTGTTTAGATGTTCAGTGAGTAACACCTAATAAAATACTAAGTGGATGGGGTTTGACTCTAAGGGAATTTGAGGCGTTGATGGTTTCCTCGCCAACTCTCTGCAACTTTGCTCCTAGGCTCAGGATAGGAGATGCCACACCATCCTTTTTCCCCTAAAAAATGAGTCATCAAACTGAGAGATTATTTTCTGAAACTCTAAGTCACAAGTATATTATATTTATTTTCTGACTTTGATATTTACTTTTTGTGGTTAACAAATGTTTCCTACCCACTGCCAACCTCTACTGGTAGTCACAGAATAAGTTGGCCAGTGGATCATTGTACAGTTGAGGCTTCCTTTTTAACATGAAAATACTATGTTTCAGAGTGCCTTCCAAGTGACCCTGAACTGGACCAGACTATGTGAAGTCATCAGTCTTACATTTTCAAGTCAAGAAGTAGTTTCTTTTTTGTTGATTTTTTAAAAATTTAATGTCTCTGCCTATGGAGTGCTGTGCATCCAAGGTTGATGCCCACTTGTTGCCTTTAAAACCATTGAGTCTTGGGACTAAAGAGGGATGAGTAGGATTTCCAGGTGAACAGAGATAGAGCTACACAAAAATAACCATTTCAGAAGAGGCCTGGGGGTTAAGCTGGTTTGTATCCCAAGGCGCAAGAACCCAAAGTAATTTACTCAGCCTCAACCCCAAACCCTGCGGACAGACTTTGAGCAACCTACAAGTAAGGGTTGAACCTTATTTTTGCACATAAGCATGTGTATGAATAATTTCTGGGGGTGAACTCAGGTTCTGTTTAAAGTATTTTCTCTACCAAATCAAGAATTTTGGATTTTTTAAAAATTTAAATTATTCTTTATACTTGTAGAGTGCTTCTACCCACATTATATCCTTTCAAATCCAAACCTGTGAGTTGGGTGTTGTCATCCCCATCTTACCAATGAGGCTTAGCAAAAGAAACTTCTCAAAGATCACATTGCTAATAAAGGGAAAAATCTGGCATTCAACCCATGCCCTCAGTCATCCCTTCAAGAATACTTTTTACCACATTACCTCCCTTTCAGTGGAATACCTCAGTGGCCCCAGGAGAGTCTTTATCCCCAAAATATCATGTCAAAATATTTTCCTCCTCTAAAACTTAAACGACGCATTGCCACCTTCAAATAATAGAAATCCAAATTCATTAATTTCTTGTTTAAGGTGACATCGTGCTGTGGGAGGAACATGTAATTTAAGAGCAATCAAATAATTCGGAACATGATTCCGTTCTGTAATAAACGTAGGACCTTCACTTAGTGTCTTCCTTCTGATCAGTCTAAATGAACTGACACAGCACAGTTTGGTTCAAACCGACCTTTCTACCTTACCTCCCACTCCTTCTTAGATGAACCCTCTGTTCATGCCAGATTTAATTATTTATCATCTCTTGAGCATGCCTTCTGTCTTCCCACCATCATATTTTTGTACACACTGTCTCCTTCCTCTAAATAGCCCTTCTGTCTTCAGTGTCCTTTCATACACTCCTCTTTAGCCCCCTAGAATTTCTGCTCATCCTTCAAGGTTTAGATCAAATATCACTTCTCCTTGTAGCCTTTCCTGATTGTTCCAGTCAAAAATTGTCTCTCTGAATGTCCATGTCTTTAATAATCACTGCCCTCATGTGGCACTTACCATGTTTTGTCTTATGTTCTTTGTTTATATACTTTGATTATCTTTCACTCAGATTTTAAACTCATTGCCTCCAGATTGGATATCTAATCTGGATTAGATCATGCTAATACATAGCATGATTCCTGAGAGGTTGTATGGTGTGGTCAAAAGAACACAAATTTTAGAGGAAGGCTTATCTGGGTTTGAATCCTGGGTCTGCCATTTCCTTACTAGCCATTGACCTTAGACAAGTTACTTCACCCACTGAGCCTCTATAAAATATAGGTAATCATACTTAGTTCATGGATTCATTGTGTGGATTAAATGAAGTAACATTTAGAGTGCCTGCCACCAAATAGACACGTAATAAATGTTAGATTCTTTCCCTTGATCACAATAAAAAATGGATTAAGTAAGTAGGATGAAGCCTACTCATGCCATGATTTTCTAAGCAAGGAATTTATTGGTAATAATTTTAGTATATTCGTCTGATATGATATTAGATATTAGAATTTAGTATATTCGTCTAATATGATATAAGATGATTAGTATATTCTCCTAATAATGGAGACTGACATACACTCTCTGTAGTTTATTTGGGAAGGCAGGTGTTACTCTGTAAAAGAATTATGGAACACTGGCTAAATATTGACAGCTGACTGTTCTATCCCATTCCAGCATATGGATTTGTATTTGTAATTCTCCCTAGATAAGATTTTACCATACCTCTTAATTTTATTAATCCATTCTAAACTGGCAGATGTTGTAGTGAGCCTTGAGCTCTTGGGGATTCTTATTTTGTATCTGATTAAAAGATGAGTTTCTTTCTTAAACCCAAGGGTCTAAGTATATACTGCCCTTCTCTCCTAAACAACTTATTTGAATGTCAGAAGTAAACTTGTTATTTTTCTATTGAATACTGAAGAGGTTTTATAGTATCGGAGCCCCTTCTAAAATGTTTCCTTCTAGTGGACCGAAGAGTAGTATTAGTAGTACCGGGTACTTTGTAGTTGCTTAGTAAATAGTAGTATGATCTTTACTTTTTATTTACTTTTTTTTAATTATTATTTTGGAAGAGGCTTGGAGTAGTGGGCATAACTAATCTGTGTTGATCTCCCTTCTCAAGGGCACATAGAATTTGAGAACACTGAAATTCAGCCAGTTAATGACCCAGAGTTATGGTCAATGTTCCAGTATGGTTTGTGCTTTGTTCTTATTAGAGTCCAGCTCTGACTTTAATAGCACAGCAGCAATTGTCAACTCCTATCCATAGGGGACAAGAAAAGCAGATCACCTGTTTAAACTCTGGAGAAGGTGAGGGTGCCTAAGACTGGTCCATTCTTAGGTTACTGGCTATTACTTTGTGAACTGCTACTGCAGAAAGCAAGGTGGTCAACATAAGAATTTTAATGAAACCATTTAAGTTTTCCACCCATGGGAGTTGGTTCTCTTGTTTTATGTTTTGCTTTTTGTTTGTTTTTCCCCCCTTTCATCAGCCTACCTCCAAGAAGAGGCTCATATTCTTTCTGAGGGAAACAGCCTTAGAATGGGCAGTTGTCCATCATTATTGGCCTAGGACAATCATCTTGGAGATCTCCCTAGACACCAGACACTTGCTATCACCTCTGCTCTCCTGTTGGCTGATCCTCCTAGTGCTTTTAAGGGCACCTGAGGTCATCTTTTTCCCTAGGGGGTGTCCTCTGTGGCACCTTTACTGAACAGAACTGTGGGTTTGACTTCTTTCACTTTGGACTGGCCATAGCTACTATTGATCAAACTGCCGTGTGAGTTGGCACTCTGCAAGTCATTTAACGCAGGTTGTCGCTGATCCTCCCAGCAACCCTTGTCTTATTATTATACCCATTTTACAGATAAGCATGGGAGAAGAGAAGTTAAGCAACTTGCCCGAGTTGCTGTATGTCAAAGCAAGACTTAACTTCAAAGCCCTGTTTTTCTACTCTGTTTACAATAAGCTCAAAATGTCCCTGAAACTCTGAAATCCCTGTGGTATTTCACACTAACATTACCAGAAATTCCCAGGACATTAATGAAGTGATCAGAATTGAACATGTAGAGGCATTAGCCAATTTGAAAACAGTAGATTTCCACAGTTTTACAAGACAACCCAGAGAAGCCCAAGTTAGACAAATTGGAATCAAAAAGCTTAAGTAAAAAATATTCATTTTAAGGTCATCTGTTTATACTGACACGAAGTCTATGGAAAATGAGGGAGCCAGCATCATGTTTCTGAAATATGCAATTTTACAATGGGAACGTGTTATAAAACGCCCTGCCACTGTTGTTTGCCTTGGGATTTAGGGTGAGAGACATGAAGGCTGACAACTCTCTTCCTGTTGTAGGTCAGAGCTTCAAGGAACTCTGTAATCTTCCCACCAGCTTTACTCTCTCCTGGAACTCACGGGTAAAATTAGATGCTGGCTGGACTTCAGTAGTTGGTTTGAAAGCTTTCAGAGGCCAAGTCAGACAACTGCAGCAGACTGCTTTCTCACAGTGCCACTTGGAAAGACACTTTGTACAGACTAACATAGTTTGGTAAACTGACGAGTGCCTGACAGTTCCGCCATAAAACACCATTAATAACAGTGCCCATAGGAACACAAGAAAATTAGCTTTGTGTGGTTAATCTCCTTGGAAACAGGATAAGACTTTATCTCCCTTTTACCAAGATGCTGCATTTACCTCTTGATGTTGCTCTACTGCGGGTGTACTGTTGAAGTTAAAATAACAACAACAACAACAACAACAACAACAACAACAAACCTCTTTTTGAGGATTTCGACCCTCTCAAGTTAGGATTCTTTTTTTATACACATTCTGACTGACTCTAGGAGGCAAACGTGGTGGAAAGGGTGTGGGAAGAAGCCATTTAGAGAATGAGAGCTCTCCCAAACCAACATTGAACACATTTATCTAATTTGACACATTTTGCCTGGAAGTCATAGAAAGAGACTGTGGTGCCCCCGTCAGAATATAAAGAGCTAGAGACTAAAACCAGACTAAAAAGAGCCAACCCATTAGGGAAGTACCTCCCTGGGGAGCGGGTGGGCAGGGAAAGGAGGTTACATGGCAGTTATTAAACACTGAATTAAGAATATGTTCAGAGAGGCTGCTACCCAGGAATATCCTCCTTCCCATATTTAGCTGGGCAGGGGACAGTTAAGGAAAAGGAGTTCTGTTTATTCTCTGCTGCAGGATGCTACCCCCTGACCCTTTATAAGTCAGCCTTGCTTGATTACTTCTTTTAATTCAAGACTCGGAACAGCTTGTAAAGCTTTTTTTTTTTTTTTTATCATTCCTTTCCAGAATGTGTGGGCCACACTGTAGCCTGCGCTTTCCCTTTGTCCACATCTGTTTTCCAACCTCATTACTCTTCTGTTATTACATTCATTAAAAAAAAGAGAGAGAGAGAGAGGGAGCTGTTTATTTCTTTTCGGCATGTTTTCCTCCCAGTTTCAAAAGCTAAAATGGTAAATCATGTAATGTTTGATATGACCATCTCCACAAATTCTGGTGGGTGAATGGATGGTGGTTGCTTATAGAGGAATTGGTTGAACCTTATTGTTTAAATTAGTTCCACCTAAGCCAGAGTTCACAACTCACGTAATGCTGTTTCAGTGCAGACTACGATTGTCAAGGCTTGTTATTTCTGTATTAGAATGTTATAGCGTACTCTCCAGGGCACGTAGTAGTAACATGAATTTTTGGCTAATGTGACTCCTGGGCGTTTTAATTTGAGTGTAATTATTTAAGGGCAAGTGGAAGCTAGGAGCCATAGCTTTAGGATTTACAGTGGTTTTACTTCATGAAGAATATGCTAAGAGAAATGAGACAAGGGTGCCCATTAACACCATTTCTACTCAACATTGTGTGGAAGTATTAACCAATGGAATGAAGTAAGAGCAAGAGATAGGAGATAGAAGAATTGGAAAGAAAGAGGCATAGCTGACTTTATTTGCAGATGATATGATTTGCAAGAAAGAAAATCCAGGAGAGTCAACGAACAGAATTAATAAAAGAGTTCAACAAGGTTGCTGAATACAGAAATGGATGGTGTTCCTACATGTCAGCAATAACCAATGAAAGAAAAGTCCTATTTGCACTAATGGTTGAAAGCACAAAGAAGCCAGGAATAATCCTTAGAAAAAATATCAAAACATTTACAGAAAATTTATAAAATTGAAGGGATGAAAGAAGACCTAAATAAATGGATATAACATACTCATGTATGAGAAGACTCAATATATTAAAGTTGTCAATTATCCTCAAATTAATTGAGAAATGAAATTCTAATGAAAATCATAATAGGTTTTGAATCAGTCAAAGGCGTGGCAGGAAACCAATGGCACATATGAAAGTGTTTACTAAAGAGAGTTAATGAAGGGTCTGTTTGCAAATGTTTAGAAAAAGCTTAGGGAAACCAAGAAACCAACAGAGGAAGGTGAAGTACCCTGAGCTATCAAAAGATAGAAGCCTTTAGGAGCAACTTGCTGGCTCAGTCGATGGAGCATGTGACTCTTGGTCTCGGTGGGGGTGAGTTCGAGCTCCATGTTGGGTATAGAGATTACTTCAAAATAAAAAAATCTTAAAAAAAAAAAAATAGAAGCCTTTAGCACCCCTGGGTCTGAAACAGCAAGGGGTAGAGCAGTTGTCAGAACCCAGAGAGTGCTGTAGCTGTAGCTTTTGGAGAAGGTATCTGACAGGCCTTCCACAGAGAAATAGCCACTGCTAACCTGGACCTCATGGCAAGAAAGCCAAGGGGCAAAGTACCTGTTTTTCTTGCTCTTCCTTCTCCTGCCATTGACTCTCATTGGCTGCATCTAGGATAAAGGAACCCAGTTGATGCTATCCATCTGGAAGACAGTGCATGGGGATAGAGGAAGATGGAGAAGAGTGGGAAGTGGATCTGAAGGAGCAATCAGAGAATATCCAGTACAGGTTTTTTCATAAAAATTTTCAAGGTGATCGTGAACTTCATATGGAAGACAAAAGGACCAAAAATAGCAAAGGACAATTTTGGAGACCTGACCAATTATGATTTTCATTAGAATCTCATTTAAGTTCTATCTCTCAGATACCAAAATGTATTATATAAACTGCGGTAATTATATAGAATGGTATTGTTACAGAGGTAGACAAACAATAGAATGAAATCAGCATGTATTTGAAAACTTGAAATGTGATGGAGATAGCATTACAAATCAGTACTGTAAAATGGACTAGTCAATAAATTGTGCTGAGACAAATGGTTACGCATATAGGAATAATTTAGGAAAAATTCATATTAGGACAACAAAACTAAAAACTTTGACCACAAGTGCGGGCAAAGATGTGGAAAGTCATAGGCTGATGGTGGAATATAAATTGATGTAATCGTTTTGGAAGGTATTTTGCAATGTCTGGTTGCAAAGATTCTAGAGCCAGACTACTTGCCATCTGTAAGATAGTGATAATAACAGAATCCTCATAAAGTTATTGTGAAAACTAAATGAGTTAACGTAGCAAGTACTTAGCACAATGACACAAAGTAAACACTATGTCAGTGTCAGTTATTATCATCATTATTATTTCTAGGATCTGGCGGTTCCACCTCAAGGTTAGGTAGTCCAGAGAAAGTTCTGACTTGAATAAAAGAAGACTCATATAATAATGTTTATTGCAGATGAACAAAAGCATAGATTTATTAAAAATCATGGTATGTTTGGGGTGCCTGTGTGGCTCAGTTGGTTAAGTGTTTGACTCTTGGTTTTGGCTCAAGACATGATCTCACGGTTCATGGGTTCAAGCCCCACATCGGACTCTGCACTGGCAGCATGGAGCCTGCTTGGGATTCTCTCTTTCCCTCTCTCTCTCTCTCTCTCTCTCTCTGCCCCTTCCCTGCTAGCTTTCTCTCTCAAAATAAATAAATAAACATTTTTTAAATGAACATTTAAAAAATTATGATAAATTTATTATGTAGAGTAGAAGTGAGTTAGCATAACATCTTTAGCAATGTAGCTAAATCTTAAAAAACATGTTGAGGGAGAAAACAGACTGCAAAGGAATGGGTATAGTGTGCTACTGGCAAAGAGGACCGTGGTGGGGTAAGGTACACAGAGATTTCATCTGTATCTGTAATAGTAAATATCTTTAACAGCCTTTAAAAAAAATCTGAACTGGAAAGAGAGAGAGCTAAGCAGTAAGTTATGGCCAGGTTTTAAAAACATGAAAGCGATATTAGAAGTATGATAGGAGGAAACTACCTTGTAGGGAAAAGAGTATATTGTCTTTGTAGGCAGACAGCCCTGGGTTCCATTCTACTTTTTAAAAAAATTAGATCTGTCACTTTGTATAAGTTACTTAACATCAGTTACCTCACTGGGATATTTTGAGGATTAATAATATAATGTATATTGTATGTAGCATAGTATATGTATTTTTATATTGAATATAGCAGAACATAGCATATAAAACATAGCATAGTGCCTGATACATAATAGACATTCAATAATCGTTCCATTCTTTTCCCTCTTGTGCAAGGAAGAAAAAGTCTCATCAACATTTTCCTTGGAAAATATTCTAGACCAAATTTCTGCTTCTGTGGGCCTGGTTTCCACAATCTTGTCTTGGCTTCAGTTCATGTTGACTTTAAATAAGCATTGCCAGTTCATGCCCAAACTTAGTGAAACAAGCTCATTTGATAAAGAAATGAACTTGAGGATCTCACTGCATAAAATCATCGTTCTTTTTCCATCAAGTACTGTTATTTCCCAGTGTCTGCGTGTGTAGTGCTGTCTTGGACTTTGGGTAATAAAGAGCTAATGACCACAGTCCTTACCTTTATCCTAAAACCTCTTTGACTATACTGTTTTTGTAATAAGCACTTGTGAACTTACACCTTCTCTTGCTAGCTGAGCTGGGGAATAGTTCTTCCCCTCAGCCCCATAAAAGATAAACGTCTTTATCTTGTGAAAACCCAGTGTTACTTTTCATGAATACTAAACTGTTTCCCTTCTTCATCTCTAATGAGTTGCTATTTGATTGTTGTTTTTGTAAAGATATGAAACCCATATGAAAGCCTGTGTAGTCAGGGTCAGTTTCTACATGGGAGAAACTTGTCCTCACTGTCATTAAAATTTTATCTATTCTAGGCGGATCCCCTTTGATCATTAACAAGTAATTTGATATTTTTCATATGAACACTTCTGCAACAAGAAGACAGCAAATTAAGGATTGTGGCTTAAGACTTAACCTCTTTTTTACTCTAGTATTTGAGGAGTTACATATGACATTCAATGTTAAAAAGAAAGGCTTTGCAATAGGTAAGGGAGACAGATGGCTTTAAAAACGGAGTAAAAGATCATGGACAAAGAAAATGGCTGGTGTGGATTTTTAAAGGAGATCTTCTCTTGCGTGCTTCTCACAGGGAAACTCACTGTGAGCAATGCCATTTAAGGAAAGGTTTGGGAAAGAAGAATTAGTTTCCAAAGGAAAGTGTGAGAAGCACCTTGAGCTTGAATGATTTAACACTAAACTAAGACCTGGTATCTGAGAAGCTATATCTAAGGGTGGAGAGATGAGACAGGAGGCCTAGGAAAATTTTCCTGTCTGGTGTCCCCAGGGTTTACCAAGATGATCTTGCATGTAGATACTGTTTTCTAAAACTGACATATTTAGGAAATCTCTGTAAAGATCTAATTGCTACAATAACTGTGACTCATAGCCTTTTGCACCTTCCGTTGTTGTGGAGTCCGTCCCATGCCGTGTTAGAAATTTTCTATAGTCTAAGCCTATTTAGTCTATTTTCTCCCACTTTGTAAACACCCTTTTTCCATAGTTGCAAATGTCTCCACCATTATTTGTTTCGATTTGTAAATTGCAGAAAGGCTAGAATAAACAGTGTCCTCACACACGCACATCATTTGTTGCCAGAGATTAACCATCTCCAGTCGGAGATACATTTAAATGGGGACAGTCAATATTTTCTTAATAAAGCCAAATTTCCAAAAGCAAGTTTCTTTTCTTCTTGTCCCCTCTCTACTAAGATAGGAAAGTTAATTTTTAAATCGCCCCAGTGGTTAGTAACTTAGAAGGTAATTAGTAGTGATGCCGAGGCTTTTATTTCTTTGGAAACTTAAACAGGAGATTGACTGGTCTCTCAGAAGTATTCGGGGCCCTTACAAATAGCTACAGTGGTAGTGACCATGTCTTAACAGTAAATTCCCAACACTTAGCTGTGGTTGGTGGGTGAGTGAGTGAATGCTGTGTTGCCCAAAAGTATTACCTTTGGCAAGAAACATAGTATGAAAAAAAAAAAAAGCATGGATGCCCATAGACTTACAGTCTGAGTCTGATTCTGAACTCAAGAACAGAGATGGGGAGGTGAAACGTGGAATTTTCCAGAGCATAGCCAGGAAGGGCTATGTAAGAAAGGACTATTTGACCTGAAACATGACCATAAGGTAAGAGATTCTGCTCTCCTTTGTTTTGTTCTCCTCTATGTCCACAAACTTGTCCTATATAGGTCTGTGTATTCTCAGAGCTCACTGAAAACCCAACACCCCCACCTTACCCCCCAAAAACTAGGTCATGTATCTCTTGAATGTTTAATATCATGTCCTACATTTTGTGCCTGGAGAAAAACCTTTACTCACTTGTAGATGTCACTCAAGCCACAGATCTTCTGTCATTCACTGAAGATTCAGCATCGCTAGTCATATTTGATTTGGGGGACTGCTTCCACCTTTACTTGTGTCACCCCTGCCCGTTTTGCATTCATTCATTCATTCAGTACTTTCGTTAACTAAAGATTCTCTTGACTACTCAGAGATGAAAATGAATAAGACATATTCTCCACCTCCGAGGTATATCCTTATTCCAATTAGGAAGACAGAGTTATATAGCCTGTCTGTCCCTCCTTCCCCTTTTGTATCACCAACAACAACCACCCGCCCCACTACCACATTTTTTTAGTCTTTTTTTGCTTTCCCTTTACTAGATTCACATTATTATTTTCATAGTAAAAAAACACATAACATAAAAATTTGCCATCTTAACCTTTTTTAAGTATACAGTACAGTTGTATTGACCTTATGCATATTGTTGTGCAATGCATCTCTAATAATTTTTCATCACAGAAGCAGAACCACTGGTATAGAATAAGGTATCCATTATTGGGACTAGACCTATATCTGACCTTGTATGATTGTGGTAGCTGTTTAAGAAATCTGTTGCCTTTGAGTCTCATGGTGGGCCTGAATGGAGATCAGGGCTGATGTTGGGAAGAAAGCTTAATGTGAAGTGACAGAGTAAAAGGACAAACTCTAACCCATGAGGCAAACTGGAACCCATGTCTGTTTCTCAGGGCTGGTAGCCATGATGAAATGGGTGATCTGGAGCAGGCACTGACATTCCTCATTACAGAGCTGCACATGCACTTGGCCCAGGACACAAAGAATCTGAAGGAGGATATCTGGTGAGAGCTGGGGGATATGCAGGCCTGGTGGGTTGGCCACCACATTAGCAACAGAATGCACAAGATGCCACAGTGCCACGCGCCCAACATTTAACCTTCAGAGTGTAATTATGGCTGCTGCACATCCATCTTTTGAATCTCATATAAATCTTTCTTATAGACAAGCCTAACTCATAGCCATATAGGGAAGGAAATTCTGGGAAATATAGTTCCAGCTTATATAAGTTGAGTCAGTACAAAGCCACCACAAGACTTAATTATTTTTTAAGAGCTTTAGGAACAAATTCTTACTCAGCAAGGACGCAGAATGTAAGAACAATATATAAAAAGCACTTGTATATCTATGTAGTAGTAATGAGAAAACCAAAAACAAAACTAAGAAAACAATTCCATTTACAGTAGCATCAAAAGGATTAAAACATTTAGGAATAAATTTTTTAAAAGAAGTATAAGGGCACCTGGGTGGCTCAGTTGGTTAAATGTCTGACTATGGACTTTGGCTCATGGTTCGTGAAATCAAGCCCCACACTGGGCTCTGTGCTAACAATGCAGAGGATTCCTTGTTTCCCTCTCTCTCTGCCCCTCCCCCACTCACACACATACTCTCTCACTCTCAAAATAAATGAACATGAAAAAAAATTTGAAAGAAATATAAACTTTATACTCTGAAAATGCAAAGTGTTAAATTACAGAAGACTTCAATAAATGCAAAGACATGTTGTGGATGGAAAGACAATATTGTTAAGAGGGCAGTGCTCCCCAAATTGATTTACATATTCAGTGAAATCCCTGTCAAAATCCCAGCGACTTCTATGTAGAAATTGATAAGCAGGTCCTAAAATTCATATATAAATACAATGGATGCAGAATAGCCAAAACAATCTTAAATAAGAACATATACAGGCCTCAACTTTTCAATTTCAAAATTTACTGTTACAGTAATCAAGATGATGTCTTACCAATATAAAGACAGACATATGGATTGATGGAATAGAGTGGAAAGTCCAGAAATAAACCCTCACATTTATACTCAATTGATTTTCAACAAGGGTGCCAAGGCAATTCTTGGGGAAAAATAGTTTTTCAAGAAATGGCGATGGGACAGTTATATAGCCACATGTAAAAGAATGAAGTTTGACCCTACCTCTCACCATATATGACTTAACTCAAAATGGATCAAAGACTTATGGGAGCTTATTCTGTAAAACTCTTAGTAGAAAACATAGGTATAAATCTTTGTGACCTTGGATTAGGCAATGGTTTCTTGGATATAACACCATAAGTAGAAACAAAATGAAAAATAGAGAAGCTGCATATCACCACAGTGAAAAACTGTTGTGCTTCAGAGGACAACATCACAAAAGTGAAAAGACAACCCATAGAATGGGAGAAAATTTTTGCAAGTCATATATCTGATAAAGGATTTGTGTCTAGACTATGTAAATGACTACCACAACTCAATAGTAAAATGACAGGTAACCCCATTTAAAAATGGGCAAAGGATCTGAATAGACAGTTCTCCAAAGAAGATATGCAAATGACCAATAATCACATGAACAGATGCTTGACATTGTTAACCACCAGGAAGATACAACACAAAAACACAGTGAGATGCCACTCTGTACTCACTAGGATGACTATAATAAAAAAGATAGATAATAATAAGTATGATAAGAATGTAGAGAAATCAAAGCCTTCGTACACTGCCTTTGGGAATGTAAAATAGTGCAGCTCCTTTGGCAAAATGTTTGGCAGTTTCTCAAATAGTTAAACATAGAGTTATCATATGATCCGGCAATTCCACAACAGGGTATATATCCAAGAGAAATGAAAACATATCCACACAAAATCTTGTACACCAGTGTTCATTGCAGCATTATTCACAATAGCCTAAAGATGAAATAGCCCAAGCGTCCATCAACAGATTAATGGATAAAATGTAGTATGTTCATACAAAAGGATTTTATCCAGCCATAAAAAAGAATGAAGTTCTAATACATGCCATAACACAGATGAACTTTGAAAATATTTGTGACTGAAAAAACCCAGTCACATCACAAAGGACCATAGATTCCGTGGTACCATTTATATGAAATGTCCAGAATAGGCAAATCTAGAGAGACAGAAAGTAGATTAGTGGTTGCCTAGTGCTGGGGAAATGAGAAGTTTGAGAGGTGATGGCTAAGAGGTACAGGGTTTTTCTTTTTGGAGTAATTAAAGTGTTCCAAAATAGATTGTGGTGACAGTTGTACATCTTATAACTATACTAAAAGCCATTGAATTGTACCTTTTAAATGGGTGAAATGTATGTAGGTGAATTATATCTCAGTAAAGCTGTTGTTTCAAAGGTGGAGGGCAACCTAGGACTGATATACTTAATAGAATAGAAGCTCTTGCTTATTTCTCCTCTTTTCCTTAGTCAGTAATTCCTTTTGTGGGCAGGTGTGTGAGCAGATGGAAAGCTTTATTCCATTCTTTGTCATTTGGGTTCTTTATAAATGGCAGCTTCTACCTAGCTTGCTGTGGCGAAGAGATTTACTAGACATTGTTTGTATTTGGCAAAGTTTTCCCTGGGGCTTCACAGAGGATATTTTTAGAAAAATTTGGGGCCTAATGTTGTTGTGGCCCAATGTCTCTTCACCCATCCTCATCACTGTCATTGGGATAAGCATATGTTACATCTGTTCTTAATCCCTTGGAGGACACAGAGTTGTTCAATCCATCCTAGTATAGACCACAAACCATGTTTAAAATAGTGGGCCAAGCCATCGGGCCTCCATGGTGAGGGGGCACGGATCCCTCTGCTTGAGTAAAAAAAAGCCAAGCAGGTGACCACAAGCCACGCTGGGCTTGGCTGCTTCATGCTAGCTGGACGACTGTGATGGTGTGAGTTTTGCTAAGCCTCCTTTGGCTCACTCTTTCTCCCTCTCCAGTGTCTCCCAGCGTTAACTCTAGCTTGGCTCCACAGCTAGGAGTACTTTCTTTGTTGTTAAGTGTTCATCCCTGGGGTAATGTGCTCCCCACTGTTAGCAGAACTCAAGAAATCTTCTATTTCATTGCAGAATAGAGTTGTAAGAGCTCTCAGAATTCTTACAGTCGAATCTCCCTACTTGACACTTGAGCACCCTGGATGCACAGGGAAAGGCAGTTATGCTTTGTTAAAGTCCAGGAGGCCATTGGATGCCACTGGATCCAGGGAGTCACACAGGCAGAATAAAGATAGCTTGTAACCGTCACAGCTTGGGGTCTGAGGAATCACAATTTATCTTTTGAAGGGAATGCGAGGTAGTTCGTATGGCAGAAGGAATATCCAGTTTGGAATTAGGGGATGCAGGTTTAAATCACAGCCCTGCCACTTACTGATTTTACATCTGGGGTGAGGACTTGAGTTTCTGAGCTTCAAGGTACAAATTTATGTAACTGGAAGGAACAAAAAGTACCTCCCTTAGAACAAATGCAGATTTGATGAAATTGTAGATATAAAACTTCTTGTAACTTGGAACAAAAGGTGTATTCCCATGAAAAGATCCAGTACTGTTTGTGTGTGTTTGTGCATGTGTCAGGCAAGAAGTGGCCCCTCCAAGGACGTTCTTATGACAGATTAGTGTTTGCATGGGCAGTACCAGAGCCAGGGGTTCTGCCAGCTCTCCTCACACCTGCCTGCTCCCCTGGGCAGCAAAGATGGAGACATATGGGAATATCTGGACCTTGCTTTTTCCAGCAAGTTTCAATTCATTGGTCTATTTTATTTCTATGATATCTCAGCTTTTCGAATAGGTATTATGTACCGTATGCAAATAGGTATTATATATACCATGACTGGGTGGCTCAGTCGGTTGAGCATCCAGCTCTTGATTTCCACTCAGGTCATCATTTCATGGTTTGTGAGTTCAAGCCCCACATCGGGCTCTGCTCTGACAACATGGAGCCTGCTTGAAGTTCTCTGTCTCCCTTTCCCTCTGCCCCTCCCCTGCTTGCTTGTTCTCTCTCTCTTTCAAAAATAAATAAACATTTTTAAAAAAAAAATTTTTTTAACATTTATTTATTTTTGAGACAGAGAGAGACAGAACATGAACGGGGGAGGGTCAGAGAGAGAGGGAGACACAGAATCTGAAACAGGCTCCAGGCTCTGAGCAGTCAGCACAGAGCCCGACACGGGGCTCAAACTCACATACTGCGAGATCGTGACCTGAGCTGAAGTCGGACGCTTAACCAACTGAGCCACCCAGGCGCCCCATAAATAAACATTTTAAAAAGTTGAAAATTAGGCACAAAAGGGTATATAGTGAAGTCTCCCACCCCATCTCCTGATCTATCCCTAAAGGTAATCAGTGTTACCAGTTTCCTGTGTGTCATTCCAAGCATACTCATGCACATACAAATATCCTTTTTTTTTCCATCAAAAGAACATCCTACTATGCACACTCTTTTTGTGTTTCAGTTTCATCATACGACAATATATCTTGGATATTTTTCCTTTTTTAGTATTTATGGAATGTCCGTGTTATTTTTAGAGAAAACATGGTTTTCATTGCAGTGATTTACCATAATTTACTTAGAACCCCTATTTTGGACCTATAGATGGTTTTCAATCTTTTGTTGTTATAAACATCTTTTTATATCTTTGAGCATTTGTGTAATGTTCGATTAGGAACTCTACAGTTACTTGCTAGAAGTAAAATTCCCAAGTTAAAAGAGTATGTGCATATTAACAAATGCCAAATTTCCCATCATACTTGTTCTACTAACTTATATTCCCACCAACAATGTATGAGAGTGCTTATTTCTCTATATCTTTCCAATACAGCATGCTGTCAGATTTTTAAAAAAAATTTTTTTAACGTTTATTTATTTTTGAGACAGAGAGAGACAGAGCATGAATGGGGGAGGGTCAGAGAGAGGGAGACACAGAATCTGAAACAGGCTCCAGGCTCTGAGCTGTCAGCACAGAGCCCGACGCGGGGCTCGAACTCACGGACCGCGAGATCATGACCTGAGCCGAAGTCGGCCGCCTAACCGACTGAGCCACCCAGGCGCCCCGCTATCAGATTTTTTTTAGTTTTGACTATCAGATTCAATATGATATTTCATTGTGATTTTTTTAAGTTTATTTATTTAGGGGCGCCTGGGTGGCGCAGTTGGTTAAGCGTCCGACTTCAGCCAGGTCACGATCTCGCGGTCCGTGAGTTCGAGCCCCGCGTCAGGCTCTGGGCTGATGGCTCAGAGCCTGGAGCCTGTTTCCGATTCTGTGTCTCCCTCTCTCTCTGCCCCTCCCCCGTTCATGCTCTGTCTCTCTCTGTCCCAAAAATAAATAAACGTTGAAAAAAAAAATTAAAAAAAAAAAAGTTTATTTATTTATTTTGAGAGAGAGTGGGGCAGGAGCAGAGAGAGAGGGAAAGAGAAAGAATCGCAAGCAGGCTCTGCACTGTTCACTCATGAACTGTGAGATCATGACCTGAGCCGAAATCATGAGTCAGACACTTAACTGACTGAGCCACCCAGGCGCCCCTCAATGTGATTTTAGTTTGCATTTCTCTTAGACGGGCTGTGAACATCTTTTCTTATGTTTAAGTTCCTTATTTTTTTTATTCTCCACTCATTGTTTCCATGGTTATTGGGTTGTTAGTCTTACTCCTATTGATTTGGAGAAACTTTCTCCATACTAAGTAAACTGGCATTTTATTTTTCATGTTTATTATAAATATTTTCCCTGGTTTGTCAGTATCTTTTAACAGGTTTGTGATACTTGTTTTGCCATAAAATATTTTAAATTTTTATGGGTTTAAATTTATCAGCAATTTTCAATGGTTTCTGGGGCTTGCATCATACTTAGAATAACATTCCCCTTCTCTACTGATTAAAAAGTTCTCCTGTGTTTTCATGACAAATCTTTTTTTTCTTCCAAGTTTTTATTTAAATTCCAGTTCATTAACACACAGTGTAATATTAGTTCCCGTGCAAGTATCTTTACTTTCTTTTCTGTTACTTCCTTCAGAGGTTGCACACAAAAAGATGCTCAAGAACTTTTTTCTTGATCAACTGTTTCAATTTAGACTGTTTCACGTAGTGGAAGAACCACTGAATTTGGATTCAGAAGACCAACTAACTGTACTACATAGATCCCAGCTATCTACTGTGTATCTGCCTCTTGGACTTTTGTGAATGTGTAATAAGACCAAATGAAATAATATATGAGAAAGAGCTGTTTTAGCTGTAAAAAAGTTGTTCAGGATGGTGTCTCAGTGAACACATTCATACATGCTTTTGTTGGGGGCATAGCTCAGGGGTAGATAGATCATTTGACTGCATACACGCTTTTGTTATTTTTCTCCCTAATTGGTCTCAGGTTTGAAATAAAATTTGTCTCTAGGAAAAAGCAAACCTCATAAATGTGAAATTTCCTTTATTGCTTCTTTGGGAATAACTTACCAATGTGAAATCTTTACTGAGCCTTCGAATTGGCAGCTGAAAAAGGAGGGGGATATTGGGCTGTTAGTGAGAGGTTCTCCCCAAGTGTCCAGATTCGTAATTTCTGAGAGTTTAATGGTTGGGAAAAGTGGGCAGGGCATTTGGTTCATGTGCAAGGACAGAGAACCCAGTCCATTCCAGTTGTGTTGAAAGAGTTTGAAGGGAAAATATTTTGGGAACTAAAGTGGGTTTACTCTTAGACAAATATGTCAGCCAGGGAAAGTTCCCTAGCCTGACCTACAGAGGCTCTGGGACATGTTAAATGCCCAAGTTATAAAAAGTTTTGTTGGATTGGTCCTTGTTAATAAAGTGGAAGAGCTGAGTTGAATGAAAAAGAAGAAAGCCTGTCAACAAGGAGTATTGTAGGCCACATCATTCTAGAAGTTTCTATACCTCAGTTTGAGAATAACACTGTTATTTTTGTGTCCATCCTGGTTTAATGAGTTGGTCAAATTACATCATCCCTTTATCTACCTAAACAATTTTTGTTGAGGTAAATATTTCATGCAGTGGAATGCAATGTGTAATCGAGTAAACAGTAACAATTGGAAATATATATGTGTGAATATATTTGTGATTTCCCCCCTTTAATATTAAAAATAAAGCAGCCCATGGCATATTATGTCTAAATAATACTATGATGTTGTGATACTAGAAATTGTAATGTAATGGTTACTTCACTCCGTTTTGCTCCTTTATGTGATGAAAACACTTGGGCCGCCAGGACGTTCCATAGTGCTGCCTGGTCCTTTCAGCGATTTTACCATCTCGTTTATTTTTTATTACAAATAGGACTATTTGTGCTGGAAATGTACCAATGAATCTAACTTGTCTTGGTTTTGTACAATTGGTACTAAGCACCCACTTTGCACCAGGTACCATGTCTTGCTTCTGTTTCTTTCTGCCTCTCCACTCCTAGCTGGGAGGAGACAGAGGTGACAGAGGGATGGGTGAGTGGATTTAGAAGGGAAGTGGACCGAAATGAAGTTTAAAATAAATTGATTTATGAGCCATCAGAACTTGAGGACCATAGTCCAAGTTAAAACTTGACCTCACTCACTGGAGCAGCTTGAAGTGTACCTTTGGTATTTTGATCTGAAGCCTATTGACCTCCACTGCCTTTGAGCTCCTTGGAATTAGCAGTGCAATCCACAGCTGCAGGTCTTTTCTCTGCTCCTGTTTTCTTTCTCTGGCTGAGCTGTGGAGGTGGCTGTTTAGACTTCGCAGTGCTGGTCCTTCCACCTGCCAGGGCCTTCGTTGGTCCCTGTAAGGCCATGCTGCTTTTTGTAACCATGGAGAGGAGGAACCCTCCGAGGAGCCATCAGAGTCTATTCCGGGAGAGCTCCTCACCCCTCTGCCTACTAGTAAAGTCGGGGGATTTGCCCAGGCACTGCAAGGCACAGCATGGTGACCTGAGGCCTTCAGCAAGGGCAACAGAAGCCTCCCCAGCACCTGGCTCAGTGCAGAGCGCCTAGTCACTGAATGGATGGGTGAGTGACGTTCTCAAGCAGTTGTCACCAGGGCCCTATCCTGACTGTCTGGTCTGTAGGCTCTGGAAACCTTGTTGCCCTAAATTCCTGTTCTCAATCTCTACCTAGACACTGCTGCTCTCTCTTGGCCTCCTGCCTGGACCTCAGGGCCTCCTCTGCCCCCTCCTGACTCAAACCACCTCCCTTGAGGCTGCCTCCAGCTAAGTGGACCAGGGACCACATGAACTAGAGAAATGAAAAGTATTACCTGAGATGTGAACTGGGGTCCTTTGCTTTCCCATCCTCCTAGATTGTGGTTTATCTTGCTAAAATACAGAAAAGGAGGAGAAACAAATATGCTATTTAGTGCCTGGCAGAGTAGGTGCTAAGAAAGGTGTTAAACAGAGAACCCCGTGCTACTTTGTTCAGCCCAGCGTAGCCCCCAGGTCTGAATACTGATCTGTATTTTCTGCTGATTTCCAGCAGTTTTCAGTTACACTTTCTTGGCCCTCTAGTGAGGAACTCTGCCTATTTGGTTCCGTTTAGCCATAGGCTCTAGACTAGACTGGAGGATTGACTCAGTGAAAATGTTTACTTCTCTAATTAAGCAGAATTAAGGTCTGGACTCAAAACTGTCTTGGGCTGTGCTAGGCATAATTGAGATGCATGGGCTTTGTGTAAATAATGTACCTCTAATTGGCTTTGATTAAGTGCAAATTAGGATCACACTTCACTCCAGTGTGATTTACATTCCTAAGCCGTTTTACTAACTGAAGTAGTGTGGGTGGCCGATAAGGCTTGTGTATCCAGGATGCCTAGAGAGGTCTGGGGGTCTGTCTGCAGTTTTCCAGAGGTAGAGAGCCTACAGCTGAGATTCTGGATTCTGGCATCTTCCTTCCCATTTCTGGTCCCTACTTTGGGCAAATCGGCTTAATCCATTAAATTCTAGAGCTCCACCACGTTTTGATTTTCAAGACTTGGGAAGCTTATCTTAAAATAAAATAAAATTTAAAAAAGTCAAACAAATGGTGTTTGCCTTGTGGAAACTCCGTCCTAAAGCCAGCACCAGGCTTTGGCTGTCAGAATATTGTGACACCTTTGTTACTTGTTGACCAGAAATGTTTCATAAAAGGAAACAACCTGTGGCAAATTTTCTCCAAAGAGTTTCCCCGTCTGTGTCAGTCAACAGACTGCTACAAAGCAGCTTAACTCCGTCCATCTCTCCCTCCCCTATTGCTTTACAGCATTCCAAGGGAGGGTCTTTGCAAGTGGCCCTCTGTGGGCCTGGATGGGAAATGTGGCACATTTCTTGCTCACAAATTCTTTCGATCTGCATTTGAAGGTCACCATGAGGAGATGAAGCCTCAATAGTTGGATTGGTATTGATGTCAGCTCCTACTCCTGAGCTGGCGAAGTCTGGCATGTGGCAAGGCCTGTGATTAGTGCGAGCCTGGTAAATGGGCCACCAGAGGAGAATTGTGACATGGTGTTTATGACCCTGGAGGCCTCTGGCAGTTCGACCTAGAAGGAGTGTCTCCAGATTTTCTCACATTAGTGTGCTGCTGCTTGGTGCAGGACCAAAAAATAACCTGACAAAATAGGGATTTTCACACTAACAGAGAGTGCTAACAGTATGCCAGAGTCTGTGGGAATGCTGTTAAGAGGTGTGATGTGTTAAATACTCACTTCACGGCCTGGGGAAAGAGTTGCCCAGAGCCTCACAGAGGGACTCCTTGAATGTGTCACCTTCAGAGAAGGTTAGACTGTAAATATGTTTGGTGTCTAAACTCTGCCCTGGGCCTACCAGAGTGAGGAGGCAGCATATTTAGACAGGTTACACTCTAGAAATCCTGGCAGAGTGAGTAGAGACAGAGAAGGCTTTCTAGGCCCTATAAGCTACATTCATTCTTTTACTCATCCAGTAAATGCTTGTGGGCCACCTACGGGGCCAGACATTTGGAGATGTGAGTAGGAATAAGCCATGGACTCTACCCCAAAAGAGCTCTATCTAGTTGAGGAATTAATCTGTATAGAGGCTAAATCACAACCAAATGTGGTATGTGCTGCGTCAGAAACAAGGAGGCATATGGCGGTGGGCTATCATGGGGAAAATTGTCTGCCCTACTGCATGGGTTCAGAGCAGCTTGGAGTTGGCTCGAGGGCCATGTGCTGTTCCAAAGAAGTGCACTTGTTACCCTTTTCACTTGAGTGGGAATTTCTGAAGAAAAACAGTAATAACAACAATACAGTAATTAAGAACATTTGATCAGTATATACTGTGTACCAGGTACCATTCTACAGGCTTTTGTTCATTCAGTCAAATCTTTACAGCATCATATAGGTATAATTATTACTCTCATTTTAAGAGGAGTAAACTGAAGCTTGCTGAAGTTTCAGTAAACTGAAACTGAATAACTTACCAAAGATAGGAGCCAGAACTCAAATTTCAGAAGCTCTTGGTCTGGGGCTGACTTTCCGACCAACAGGCTGTGAGCTCTGAGCAGGTCACTGCCTATCTCTGCTTCAGTTCCCTCCCTAGCCCCACCATTAGATGAGGCACTCAGCCAGCTTCCTGAATCACAGAAAACACTTGGCTTATGGCTGGGGGAAGAATAGGGTCTTTTGCTGCTTGCTGTTGCTACTATCAGTTGTGAATTTTGTGACCTTGACTTGCCATCTGCAAGCCCTAGACAAAGTGATATTGATCTTTGTCAGTCTTCTTGACCTGTGTACTTGATTCCAGAAAGCCTCTTAAAGTAGGGCTCTCTACCTTTCTTTGTCGTAAGTGGCTCAGGCAGCAGGGACCCAAGGTTATCAAACACAAGGGCCTTGTCCCAAGGCCATCTCTGATATAAATTGTCCTAGCTTTACACCAGCATGTACTTTCTACTTTAGATCCCCTGTCAGGCCTTGTTATCAAATGCAGTGTTCTCTGGTCTTTTAAAAGATGCAGTTCAAGGGTGCCTGGGTGGCTCAGTTGGTTGGGCGTCCAACTTCAGCTCAGGTCATGATCTCACAGTTCATGAGAACAGCTCAGAGCCTGGAGCCCACTTCAGATTCTGTGTCTCCCTCTCTCTCTGCCCCTCCCCTGCTTGCACTCTCTCTCAAAAAATAAATCAACATTAAAAAAAAAAAAAATGCAGTTCAGCCCAAGACCCTGACTCAGGTAAGTTCTCCTTCACTCTTGATGCATTAGGAGGAGTGCTTCCTTTTCTGAGTGGTAGAGACAAGGAACCAAGTCTGAGGCAACCACAAAATATGGCCTTCTAGAGGGCCAGGAAGTATTCCTGATGGGTTTTTATGCAGAGATGCCTAGAAAGCACCTACTCTTCACCTGCCAATCCTTTCAAGAGCAATTGCACTCAGCCCTGGGTGAAAGTACTGTACTGAGAACCATCAGGTCCTGCTTAGGCACAGGCAGTGAGTGACTGCTGTTTTGCAGGTACCTTGATGTTAAAGAGAGGCTTGGGCCAGAGGATTTTGGTTTCAGAAGACAGGGATAGAGGGGAGGAAATATGCTCATAGTATTTATCTATCAATGTCTAAAAGTACTAGTGTCAGCTTCATGGCATCATTCCTTCAGTCCCTCCCGTTCCAGAAGGACCACACAGGCCCAACTGCCCTGTCTATGCACACTTCCTTTTAGGCAGGGCCCAGGACAAGTACACCTTCCTTCTTACCCCGTAGTTTACGTAGTAAGTTAGAACAACTTGTTTCAGACCCTTAATGTTGTCTGATCCTTCTAATCATATTCTGGAACTTTGGCTTTGACCTGGAGTTATATTTCCAAGCATTACTTAGAAGAGAATGCAGCCACCATGACTCAGCTGGCTCACTGCAAGTATTGGGGGCGGGGTAAGGGTGCCGACCCAGTAAATTCTCAATTCACTCATGAAAAGGAGCTTCTCTTCATCTTCAAATGAGCCCAATCTGGTTTTTAACTTTTTTTTTTCGCTCTTTGCTTATAATTTTCCAGTATCAGATGTAGATGTTTACCTCCATGTGCATTACTGCAATATGAAACCTCTGTCCTGAAAGCAAATAACTGGCTTTAATGGATGTGCTGTCAGCTAGCAGCTAAAGAGTTAAAAGTTTTAGCAGGCAGACTGGCCAGCAGGAGTTAGTGGTGTGGAGTAAGAGGGACGCCAGGCTGTCTCTAAACTTTTTGGCCCTCCCCAAGTACAGAGATGAAGGAAGAGCCTCTATAAATCACTGGAGATTAGAGACCCTGTTCTTGCCGACTCCGCAGGGTTGCCCTGCTTAATGTCAAAGCCTCACGTATTACTTTAACAGCGCTCCTTTTCTTTATTAAATCCACTTTGAAATAAAAAAAAAAAATGATGATCTTTCCAGTAAGGGGGAGAAGGCTAAAAGGATTTAGAAAGTATCTGCTATGTTACATTACAGAGACTAATAACTGTTTAGGGAGTAAGTAACATTTTTGCACCATCTTAAGCCATAAAAATGAAAAGATGTATAAAGGTCTGTGTCTTAAAATGAATTTGTTTGAGCATTTATTTTGTCCCATGTCCTTGCCTTCAGGTCCTTCAAAGTGTGAGTGCAGAAACTGGGAACAGGAGGCGTGGGTGCTAATGACCAGAAAGTCTAGGAAGTACTCTTAAGGAAATTGTTCAGAACTAGGGTATTTACTGCGTGGCGGGGGTGGGGAGTCTGGGAGGGAGTGTGGTGGTGGAGAGAGTTCTACTTTTATACTTAAAAGAAAAAATGCAAACGTTGACTGTGTTCCATTGGAGGCCGAGACCAGGCTTATCTCCTTCATCTGACTTTAATGAAGACATATTTTAAGCAGCTGCACCCATGTCAAATGTCATATTTTTGCTCAAAACTTCCACCTTCTGAGTGGGAGGTTCTCAAAACTAAAAAGTTGGTAGTAATTATAAACTAATTGGAGAGCTCTAGGCAAAAGTTGGACTGTCACAAAACCTAAGTTAAAAACAAATTTATATAGATGAAATAAGAGGAGCCATGAATCGAAAATCATTAAAGCGGGTAATGTGTGGATGCGGTTCATTATGCCATCTTCTGTGCTTCTATATTGCAAAATGTTTCCATAATAGAGAGTAAATAAAGCAGTTCACATAAAATGCTTAGCACTCAATAGAAAAACAACGCACACAAGCCAATGTAGGCCAAAATATTAAATCACCAATTACAGCATCTTTATTTATGCTTTCAGAGACATCTTCAGGATAAAGAAAAGCTGCACAGAAAATTTGGGTACCCTCATTTGTTTACTACCCATTAGACATTGAAGCTTCTTTCTGTTTTGTTTTGTTTTCATTTATAATCAAATGGCCATTGCTCAATTAGAATTATTTCAAAAAGGTAGGATTCTCTCGTTACAAGCCCAGCAAAAATCTTTCAAAATCTCAGGAGCAAATGTGATCGAGGGACTGTTACAGTTTGCCTGTTTTTGCCAAGCACCCACAAGCCAAGTTCGTTTTGTTTTCAGGATTTCACTTGTTTATTCAGCAAACAACTGCTACCTTTCAGGCATGTTGCGAGCTGCCAGTGATAAAAAGCTGAGTAACCTGGTCTCCTGCTCTTGAGAAGCTTACAGTCTTAAATGGAAATATAAAAATACAGATTAAATATAAACTGGGCATGAAACCTTAAAAAGAGAGGCCCCTTTTAAATTATGCTGTACTCCATGTGGGAAAGGGAATCATGCTTTCTTTCTGTAGCTCCCAGGTCGTGGCTTAACAGAAGGACTGAGGTTTGGGATGAGCAAGGAATCCCTTGCAAGCCGATTCCTAGATTGGCATGGTGCTATTTCCATCTGCATTTTGAAGTTTAGAAGAAGTTTACACCTTTAAAATATGGTTCATATTTGCCAGGAAAAAAAAAATAGCTTGTTTTGCAGGGCTTCCCATCCAGAGGTTGACAAGTCACAGCTTTTGATTCTGACAAACAGCTTGAAGGTGTCACGTCTGCAGGCTCCCGACACAATGAATTGCGGTTCTTCATTTATGGCAGTTTGTGCTTCATATATGCTTTCATGTGTTTAGGACGGCTGCCCAGTTTTAAAGTAGCAGCTCTTAAAATAGCTGGAAATGGATGTGGAGTTCAGGTTCGGTTGAAATGGGACTGGTGGTGCTTGTGTGTGTGTTTGTGTGTGCACATTTTCAAGCCTGCGTGCGTGCCTGTGCTGCTGTAAGTCACTGCTGGAACAGTTTACACAGGGGGCCATTGTGACCAGAAAAGAAAATGCATGTAGGGTGAGGTGGAAGAGGGAGGGAGGATTGCATCTAGTGATCCTGGAGCAGTTGCTCGGACCAGCATTTAGTGTTTTATTAGGAGAGAACAACTCTATAAAAGGAACAAGAGGTTCAATCATTACAGAGTGGGGCAACAGGAGGCAGCTGCCAGCATGACTTTGAAAACCCTTTCAGATCCTAAAAAAGTTGCCACATATAACGTGCTGCAGCTGCTGGGATCATTTAGGAGAAATGAAGAACTTGGCACCCACTCACCTCTAGGGGATAGGATTCTAGGATCACCCCGATGTTTTCTTTAGATGAATTCCAACCCCCCCCCACCTCCCCCCCTCACTTTCCTTCTTTGTCGCTGCACCTTCTCAGAGCAGCTCTTGTATTTCTTATTTTTTCAGGTAGGTTTTCAGAGAATTAAGAGAAAAGGACAGTTCCCTAGTTTTATTGAAAACAAAGGTGGGTGGGGGAGGTCCCGCATGCTTGGGAATTGGGTAGGTGAGGCCGGGTCGGGAGAATACAGAGGATCCCCTAATTGTGCCCCTAGTACTTGTACTTGACGAACGAGTTACCATAGCCTTGCAAACTATCACTTACATGATGTCATGTAAGTAACAAAGTATGTGGATTTCATTTTTTTTAAATCTGCCCAGAGATGTCTGTTTTTCATCAGTACATACAGAATATTTGCAAAGTTGAACCCTTGGTGATTAAACATCTCCAATTAAATCATATAAACTTAAGCAATAACCTGTGATCATATACGCCAGGAAGAAAATAATTTAAGGGGAGTTATTTTTGACAAATGTATTATTTGATATATGTACAAGACTTTTGATAAAGATTTCTTAAAGCATAAATGCCAATTACTGCTAAAATTTGGCAACCAGAAGGGTCTCTGTGAACTCACGTTCTGTGAGCAAGCTCAGAGACCACTAACAAAAAACATTGCTGATGTAATCTTGAAAGAGATGCGGCCCCAACCTCACTGGGGAATAAATGGAGAGAAAATGAGGGGGTGATGGGGTGTGGAGGTAGTTACAGTTCCTTATTTAGAGGGGATATTAGAAACCCTTCGGCTGGAAATCTCAGAATTTGAGAAAAGCCCCCCTGTCCTTCCTATCCAAGGGATCCTGATCACTTTCTCTTTCATTTCTCACCTTCCCCACCCCAACTTAAAAATCGTTCCTGCTCTTACTAGGAGAGATGCTGATCTTTCAGGTATGTTGAGGTGGAAGTGGGGTGGGGAGGGCTCATTTTTAAGATGAGAAAAGTGGGGCCCGGGGAACTCCTAGAGAAGAAAACAGACTGAGGTCTTCTTGTTCTGTCACAGCCTAAACCAGGCGTTTCTAAGCCATCAAGTTACAACCCTCACGTAGGTGACCAGGGGTCAACAGCGGTCAAGCAGGAAAGAGAAAAGACCATGTCGCCAGTGAAATGATATGAAGAACTGCATATGGTCATAAGCTTAAATTCCATTCTATGCAGGATTCAAGAGATCTGGTAGAAGTAGCAGCTCCTTTCACTGCAAAGTAGAATGTTCTGTCTGTGGTCAACGTAGTTAAGTAATGCATTAGAGCATTTTATTCCTGTATCTTCCAGTCACTAAAAGGAGTTGCTATTAAAAAAAGAAAAGTATACAAGAGATGCCCAACTACTGTGGAGTTACTCATTATGTTTATTTTAATTTTTGTTGTTGTCGTTATTGTTTAGAGAGAGAGAGAGAGAGAGAGAGAGAGGGAGCGCACGCGCGTGGGAGGGGAGGGGTAGAGAGAGAGGGGGACAGAGGATCCAAAGAGGGCTCTGCTCCACGTGGGGCTCAAACTCACAGACTGAGAGATCATGACCTGAGCCGAAGTCAGACGCTTAACTGACTGAGCTACCCAGGTGCCCTGTGTTTAAAAAGAGCCCTGACATGTAATAGCTTATTAATTTTTTTTTTCCCCTGGGCCCACAGGTAGTTAGAAACTCTATCATGTGCTCACACTTGCAGGTCCTTTACCTCTTGATTTGTGACACATGGAACTTCTCACCAGCCTGGGGAGAATCACCCGGCCTAAGTATCTTTAAACGTTTGATTAAGCCATACAAGGGGCAAACAGAGTTCTGCTACCCACAGCATGGTATTTGGAATTCCTTTTGTTATTAAAAAATTCCACACTGGTAGTATGAGTTCAGGAAGCCCGAGGAGGGATAAGAAATAGAGAGCTTTTGTCTAGTGCTCTTTTAATGCTCTGCTCCAGGTGTTGGTGGCAAAGTGGCTTTGAAAGGCCTTGCTCGAGTCATTAACAGTGTCGAATTTCAGGCCTAGGCTGGCTGGCAGAAATGCCAGATCCCATGGGGCACCTCTTCTGGTCCACCTCTCCTGTCCCTGTGTTTGTCAGACTTCTCAGGACAGTGTTGTTACTTAAGCACAATCCGGCAGTGCCAGTCCTTTCTGCCAGATTCTGTGAAGTCCCATTTGCTGGGATGTAGCCTGTGTTTAATGCAGCCATGCTTGGGGATAAAATCAGTCTTTTCCAAACATCATAAGACAGTTTCTCTGGAGACTTCCTGTTCATTTCTTACTCTTGAGGTCTTTGCCCCTAAGACAGTTCTCTCTGCTCCTATGGTGCTTTCAGTAATGGCAGGTCAGGTGAACAGTTAGCCACCTCAGTAATTCAGAAAACAAAGACTGCCTCCACCCACATGACGTCACTTTGATGTCATCACTACTCAGGATTGTGGCTGACAGGAAGGTCTTGGTGTCACTCTACGGAGGAGACAAGCTGAGATGCCCGGCTTCTAAATAGCCCCTGCTGGGTGACGAAGTCTTGATTGGGGAATGTGCTCCCCTCTGAGACTTCTCTCTAAGCCTTTGGAGGGCACACTCTCTCGTAAGCTGCCTGAGATGGGCAGTCCAGACGGGGAGTCCCTTTAAGTGAGTCACAACATCTGGAATGATCATGCTGGATTACTAGGCAGCCTCACTAGCAACCCCTTTCTTCTTTCCTAAAACTCAATTCTCAAGTGAAGAGGTTTATAAGGAGCAGGTGATGGCGGCAAGGAGGTGTCGGTGATGGGGACTTCTGTGAGAGCAGTCTGACTCCTGGGCGGGGAGGACGGAGTAGAGAACCTCTGTCTCTGAGACTAACAATGCCCAGCATTATTCCCAAGGCAAAGGACAGACTGAGAGCGTCTTTTCAGAAGAGTAGCTGTCTCGCGGCTCTGAGGTAGTAGAGGGAGTGCCTTTTCTGCGAGATTGCTGCCACCAAGAGCCAAAGCAGTGTCTTCAAGGTGAAGGTTCTTCTGTCTGGTTCTCTACGTGTTTATGGTAAAACCTGTTTCTGGCACGACTCAGTTCAAGGCCGATCTTATTGAGATGTCTGTTGTGGCCATTTGAAATTTCTGAAGATCATCACAATTTTAAACATTAACAGTTGCTGAGACAGCTCCTGCGTTGGCCCAAGAGGGTCATGAAAAGTTTCTCTTGATTCTGAAAATGAGTTTTGTCCTGCTGATGATATTTAATGACATTTTCCCCCAGGGACACAAAAATCTAACTGTGTATCATCACCATATGAGGCAGAATGTACTTGCCTCCACTTAACCACTCATTCCTTCATTCTCCCAAGCAGGTTAAACAGCCTCGACCCAGGGGTCTAGGCTTCAGGTCTTCTGCAGAAAGACTGGCCTTTAGGATTCTATCTCATTTTTGGAAAGGCAGTTCTGACAAAAGTAACATTCCCCAGCCTACATTCTTTCCTTTCCCTTTGCAGTTATAACCATGCTTTTGTAGGAACGAGATGTGTTTACTAGAACATGTTTCTACCATTTTGTTTGGCTTATTCATTCAAAAAATGTATGAAGAGCCAAGCATGTGCAGGGAAGCTTCCTGGGGAAATGATGGTTTGAACCAAGTCTTGAAGAATAAGTTGGAGTTAGCCAGGCAGCAGTGATGATGGAACAGCATGGACAAAGTCCACGAATACAAGAAGTCAGAGCACCAGTAGAGCTTCATTTAGGTCAGGAAGGCCAGGATATAGGGCACGTAGGAGATGAGAAGGGAGAGATAGAAAGTTGGTCATGAGGAGTTTAGGTGTCATGGTAGGAGCCTGAAGACTTTGGAGATCTCTTGTGGAATTTTAAACAAGACAATATGATCAGATATGTGTTTCAGAAAAACCACTTTGGCTAAAGTTTGGAAAACAGATTGAAGTGAGGTGAGACTGGATCCAGGAAAACCATCAGGTAGTAACTATATTAATCTAAATGACAAATACCTGAAGTAAGGTAGTGGTCGTAGGAATGGAGACAAGAGGCAAAATGCAAGAGAAATTTAGAGGGACTCTATGAGGGCTAATGGCTTGTTGTGCCCAGAATGTAATAAAGAGGGAGGAGTCCAGGATGATACTCAAGGTCTGGCAACTAAGTAGAAGGCGTAAGTACCATTTATATAGAAAAAGGGTGGGGATGGAGAGAAGATATGTTTACTTCATAACCTGTTGAATTTAAGGAGCTTAAGGAACAACCAAGAGAAATCGTGGCCAGAGTCATATTCCTTGACTTTCTGTTGACTTAGACTGTCTCACTTTCCTTGGTGATTTATTTGTGTGTGTGAGTATGGGAGAAGGGGAGAGAGGAAGCATGTGGAAACTCTCAACATCCAAAAGAAGTTAGCATAAACCCTTCTGTTGAGATTATTTCCAAAATTTGACCAGATGTTTAAGCAAATTAACAAATGATTAAAGCGGCAGTCGGCAAAGACCTAGACCACTGTAGGCTAAGCAAAGGAGCAAGCCTATAGAGAAAGCCAAGCCCAGGTGTTCCTGCTAGAAAGGTCACTGCAGTGTGGGTCCCCAGTGGTCGATGGACAGAGATGAAACAAGGCAAGCCGGGTGTGATGGAGAGAGTGAAATAGGGAGTCTAGAACAAGTACAGATGTTTGTATTCATTCTGAGAGGAACTTGTGCCCAGTGGCTAGGCTTCCAAGAATGTTTTATTCTACCCATTATTAGTAACACATTCCCTTTTCCTCTGTAGTCAAGTGTTTCATACCTTAGAAAGACTTTCTAAGTGGTCCAGACAGGATAGTATCAAAGAAGGACCATTGATTAACATTTTTCCATAGCCTGCATGCTGGACCAGCAGTCTGGACTCTGACTTGGGTACCGCCTCCGGCTTCATTAGTAGCTCACTGTGGAGTCTTGAGCAAGTCACTTTCCCTTTCTGGACTTTAGCTTTCCCTTCCCCAAAGTTAAGTAACACATCCTAGCAGGTTTCTAGGATCACTTCTAGCACTATCATTCCCTATCTGTATCTATTTCTGGACTAAACAAGCCCAAAGACTTGTTTAAAGTGGTAGACTCTTCTCACTCACCAAAGGCAGGCAATATACTTCAGTAAACTGTGCTTCCCAGCACACTCTATACCTGGTGGGTAGATAGGCTGGAAAATTGCCATAGAGACGCTCACTGCAGCCCTTAACCCTTCAGGGGTCATTTAAAATGTCAGGCTTAAAAATCAACTATCTATGCTGCCCCCACCACCACCACCACCAAAGTCAGCTTCCTAGCTAGCCTCATCTAGAGGCTTCATTCCTCATTGGTCTTCAAATAAAAACAAAATAAAATGAAAAAGATGTTGAGCTCTAATACATGGAAACTCTCCCAAATGTCCTGATCTTTCTGCCTTTGCTAACCCTGGCTCTCTTAACATCTTCATTCTCCATGTGAGTTGAGTCTCTAGCTCAAATTCTCTACCCTGAGAATAATGATGAAAAGGGCACTGGAGACTATTCTACTGCCTTTCCAAACTACTTCCAAAAGGGAGTCAGATCCAGACCCCAGCGGGGATGTCCCACAACCTATGACGTGACACTCATGCTTCTAAAGTTTCTGTGTTTCAGGCTGCATCCTGTCATCTTTCCATTCATCCCTCTGACCTCTTCTATGGGAATAGATTTCTGTGCCCTCAAATGTGGGCTACCTTCCAGCTGAAAGTAGTCACATATCATAATATCTAACACTTGCATTGTAGAAGATAGGATTCTGATTAAACTTGAGGGAAGTATGTTAATTAAGTAATTAATTCATGACATTCACGGCAATATTTCATAGCATTCTTCAGAGGGCTTGGGGTTCTTTACCAAAAGAATCTCATTAATATTTGTGCCACTTATGTGAGGCAGTTAACGTGTATCAAAATGTTTATTTCACACATAGGTCTCAGAGAGCCAGAGAAGTTCAGTTACTTGCCTGTGGTCGCACAGCAAGTGAGTAACCAGCGAACATTAGTAACAATCCAGGTGGTAATGAAACTGAAATGTTTTGGCTCTGACAGAATAGTTCAGCAAAAGGATATTGGTCCTAGGATGGGGAGCACGGCTTAGCCTCTAGGCCCCACTGCTATCCCAGGAGAACTGTATATTCTACTCTCCTGAATTTTGTTATGACAGGTTTTTTTAAATGATCTAAAATTTATGTGTACGTATGTGCATGAAAATATGTAGCTGCTCACAGATACATATATAGAAGATGAAAGAGAAAAATGGACAACTTATAATTACAGATATTTTTGTTCATCTGGTATCCAGATGATCTCCCTTGATTCTGACAGTTTTGACAAATCAGTTTATTAAAATTGTAAATGTAACCCAGAGCTGTTTAGTACAGTACTAAGCAGAAGGTGCTTTCTCCTCACATTATATTTTGCTGTTGCATTATTAGAAGTAAATATGGCTTATACTTAAAAGACAAAACAGCCTGTCCTCCATGAGAAAGATGTGAGTTGTCACATATATTCCCAGTTGGTTTCACTGCTCCGAGACCCTGAGGATATTTTCATAGAGCTTTGACCTTGATGAGGCACAGAGAAGCCTGGTCCCCAGGTCCCCTCCTCTCCTCCAGCTCCCCCCATCTTTCCACTTCAGGTTTCTAAGTAGAAAATTCCAAAGTGAAAACTTGCTCCCTACTATCCCATAAGCATTATGCAGGTGACATTTGGGGAAATAAATCATCAGGAAGGCAAGTCACAATTTGGCGTATCTGAACGTGTTGTGCTGAAGTAACATATTTGCACTGTACACCCTTCAGAAAAATGTGTGGCAGCAAGAAGTAACGGTAGGGAAGGCAGACCGGGAATCCTCAGTGCCGTTGTAAACAGAGAGAAGTAATGTACAAAACATGAAACTGCCTGCAGTAGCTGAACAGAGGGAAAAGAATTCCAGTTTTTCATAGACTGCCCTAGGAAGTCCAGAGAGGTTTTGATTTCCTACCTGATTAGTTTCAGTGGACAGTGCCATCTACCACTCTGATTTTGTTTTCTATCTTTCCTCTTCCCTATCCCTTCTAGTCTCTGCCCAGGAGTAATTTGTGAACAAGCACTATATCTATATGACAAGGCATCTTAATCTTCATGCTGTGGACTATTGGTAATCCAATAAAACCTGTGGGCCCATTCTCAGAATATTTTTCAATGCTTAAAATAACGTGTATATGAATGTCAGTATTAAAATATTTTACAGCCCACGCATTTATGATATAGTAATGCATATTTATTTTTTTAACATATTCAGTAACAAGAACTAATCACTACTATAATTTTAAAGTCATAATGTATGTACACCAGGTCAGCAAACTATAGCCCACAGACCATTTTCGTAAATAAAGTTTTATTGGAACACGGCCATGCTCATTCATTTACATATCATCTCTGCTGGCTTTCATGCTGCAGCAGCAGAGCTGAATAGTTGGACTGAGATCATATGGCTTTCAAAGTCTAAAATATTTGCCATCTGGCCCTTTACAGAAGAAGTTTCCCAATCCTTGGTGTAAATTACAACAATAGTAATGTGCAATAAAAATGCTAATTTCTATTGGTGACAGTCATAGGTACTGTGAACCACTATTTGTTGCCAACATTCATAATTGATAGAAGTGCTGAAGTTCAGTTAGAGGTTAGCAAAAATATAGGTGGATTTTTTTCCAGCCAAATCCATAGGCCACCTGAATTCTGTCTAAACCAGTGGACCCTAGGTTAGAAACCTTTGAATGGGGTTACAATTTAAAGGAACTTTTAGCAGAAAGAAAGAATTTTTTGCAGTGTGGAAAATCTGCTCCCTCTGCACTCCTCTTACAACTGTATTGCAATTTAACATTTTCATATAAGGGATATTTAAGTAGTAAATGAAAAATAATCCATATCATCCCTATAATTAGGGGTGTCTTTCTGGGGAAAACTCAGTCAGCTAATGCTAAGAAAAATAGAAGATTCTCTGCATAATCACTCATTACCACTCTTGCCCCACTGGAAGAAAGAGCCAGAATTTCCCTTCCTCCTCCCAGGCTTTTCCTATCATCTATGGTATATAACTTGACTTTTCTTATCTTGCCTCTTGATGTCACATCTAGACATACCATGAAATCTGACTTTATCATTTATGTGGCTATGATGTCTTATTCTCCAGAGACGACGTCAAGTATTCAGCAATAACTCATGTCCACTTAATGTGAAAATTGGTACCATCTAATGGAATCTTCAACATGCTAACCGCACCATTCCAATAATGAAATGCAAATTTTCCCGCTATTTTTTTTTTGGTATGGTCATTTTTTCGACTCTTAAGGAATGAAATATCCTCTTTATTATGAATTGAGAACTGGAAATAAAAATGCATTGTTTTCTTACACTAGTTTTAGTCTCTTTACCAGGAGCCCTAGGATTGTCATATTTAATCCTCACAACAGACTCAGACTCAGAAGGTCCATATCACTACTCTTATTTTATTGCTGAGAAAACTAAGATAGGGAGTTTAGGTCACATCGGTAAGTGATGAGGTTCCAGAATTCATGTATGTTTTTTTCCAGCTTTGGAAGAAAAGACAACCTTACTTTATACGACCCTTCATTTATAGGATTAGCTATAGCCCCTGGGTGTGTTTTTATCTAAGAGAAAGAAAGACCATGAAATGGAGTAGTTCTGACTATAAACTCAGAGGATCTAGTATAGTGTTTGGATCATTTCCCAAGTTTCCCATCATGCAATAAGGGCTTTTGGAGAGACAGTGCCACTTCACCATCAGAAGTTCTAGGCTACTCAAAGCAAAGAATGGCTGAAAAAAGCCCAATCTGTGATGAGCTCCCACCCTGCCTTTCAGGCTGGCCATTAAAGGCAAAGACTTGCCCAGCAACGGGACCTCTGAGATGGAGCAGCGCACCGCAGCCATCGGCCTGTGTGCTGAACAACTCTGCTGATACAGCAAAGCCAGGAGTGTTATTGATTTTTCGAATAATATTTGAATGTCCTCTGATGGAGACAAAATGAAGAGGATTTATGGGGAACTAGAGCTGCACATGGCTGCAGGAGACTCTGTCTGTGGGCATCTTCTGAGCTGCCTGAGAAAAAAAAAAAAAGAAAAAACAATCTCTCCTCTGTGAGACTAGGGAAAGAATGTAAACAAGCGCCTATGTGTGGGGACACAGCAGCAGCCTGGAACTTCTGAACTGCCAGAGAAGCATCCACTGGGTGAGAAGGAACACATGGGCCTCACTGAGCAATTACTGCTGTAGGTTTAATAGAGTTTGAGTACTGATCCAGAGTCAGCCTCAAATCTGCTTGACTTCCAGAACGGCGATTTGAACTGACAGCCTTACCACCTGTTGTTAATTGGACTTTGGTGCTCTCGCCTCCTGTCATTTCTCATTTCTGTCCTTGACCTCTTTTTAGGGGAGCAGGTACAGTGGGGAGAGACCAGCCCTCAGGAAGGGGGCCCGGGTGTATGCCGGTGCTGACCCTCTCGTCCCCTGCCCGTCTTTGGTTTGGGGCAGGATCAGTGTTTCTCCATCCTCTCTGGTCCCTCCTTTACTGAGTCCTCGGCACACCATGCTTTAGTTTCCTGGTTAACATTTATTTTTGTTTTTAAGTAATCCCTACACCCAGCGTGGGCCTCGAACTCATGACCTGGAGATCGAGAGTCACATGCTCTTCCAACTGAGCCAGCCAGATGCCCCTGGCTAACATTTCTGATTCCCTTCTGGATTGTGAGCCCCTGGACAGCAGAGATTGAAAAGTCATCTCTGTGACCCTAGCACCAAGCTCTGTGCCTGGCACTTAGTAGGTGTTCTTAATATTTGTTGAATAGATGGCTAAAGAGTAGAAATTATCCTGGCCTGATCTATTCTAACCGTGCTCCACTTCCAACAACGCCAATTATTATTTTCTGGTCTGAACTTGTAGCACCACCATCCACCCTGTCAGTAAAACTAGAAATACAGGAGTCATCCTCACCATTGCCTCTTTCTCCTTCATTCTCCACACAAGTACCCAGCTCCTGCTGATGTCTTCTTAAATAGTTCTCAAATGTGTCCTTTTTCCTTTTCATTCATATTACCACTACCTAATTCATTGCTTGATTATTGGAATTATCTAGACTTCCTGTCTTCACTTTGGCATCCACTTATCTGTCCTGTGACATGGCCACTCTGACCATGTTACTACTCTGTCTTCAGCCTTTCGGAGGCTCCCTGTTTGCCCACAACAAAAAGCCCAAGCTTTTTAGCGTGGTCTACAAAGACTTTCCTTGGTCTGGTTTCTGCCTGCCCCTGTATCTACAGCTCTGACCACTTCCTGCCATGAATTTTATGTTTCAGCATCACCAGACTTTGTGTCGTTCTCCATATTAGTTACACTATTTGATGCCCAGAATGCCCCTCTCACTTTTGCTTTTTCCATTCTTAGTCATACTGTGAGATTCAACATATATGTCACCTTCTCTAAGGGGCCTCCTTGGAAGGGAGGGAGGAAGAGGAAGGTATGTGACATCTCCTGTGGGCGTTCATAGAACTGTGTACGCACCTCAATGTGCCTGACACATCCATAAGTTATCGAACCTCCAACATGTCTCTTTCAGTTGCCTGATATCCTCAAATTCTCTCCATTTGCCTTCTGAGTCATTTTCTAAAGTTTTTATTCATATTAGGATGAAAGTAACGGCTATGCATGATCTTTCATAAGAGGATTGCCATTTTTATGGGGCCTTACTCCTCTAAAGATGAAATACCGGCCTTATTCAGTGAATGAGGATGCCTCCCATGGCATTGCCAGATGACACAGTGGATAACGAAGAATCAAGTGAACTCTGACTCAGCTGCTCAGTTGAGTGAACAGTTTCTACTCTGTGTAGTGCAAGGAATGGAGAAAGCAGAGCATCAGCACACGCTGCAGAACGGGGCAGTGAGCTGAAAGCAGTGCTGAGTCCAGCCAGGAGAAAAGACAGCCTTACTAGAAAGTTCATGGGCTTTGAAAGATGGACAAACCTGGGGGAGAAGCCAAGATGGCAGAATAGCATGGAAGTTTTTTGTGTGTCTCGTGTCCATGAAATACAGCCAGCCCAACACTAAACCATCCTGCACACCTAGAAAACTGATCTGAGGATTAGCACAACAATCTGCACAACCTGAACCACAGAATTCAGCAGGTACACGGCGCAGAGAGGTGAACTGGGGGAGAGAAAAGCCATGGAAGGCAGGGAGCTGCTTTTGCGTGCGGAGGGAGGACAGAGATGGGGGCAGAGAATATGGGAAAAACACCACCCCCCTCCCACCCAAAAGCAGCTGGAGAGAAAGCAGAAAAGTGGAAACAGCCGCAGGGACTGAACTAAAAAGAAAGATGGACAAACCCAGATTCAAATCCATCATTTGCCTCTACTCTGTAAACTTTAGCAAGTTCCTTAAAATACTTCCTCCTCTGTTAAATGTGCACACTGCTTTAAATGAATACATGTTATATGCTTAGAAGAGTCACTGGCGCAGAGTAGGCCAGTAGTAATGATAGTTGCCTTTGTTGTTATTTCCCCCAGTCTTGGTTCCACCAGAAAGACAATACTGAGCAATGAAAACCTTAATCCCTAAGGTCTGTGTGTATCCCTCTTGTTTCACTGAATTTGACCCAGAGGCTTCTCTCCCAAATCCACCAGTGTGCCTAATCCAGAGCCCTGGGCCGCTGCTGATTTAGGAGGCCTCAAACATCGTAGTATGTGCTTCCAGTGTTCAAACACTTAATGAGAACAGTACAAAGCCCCACTTCTGTATGTGGCAAAGCAGTATAGTATAGAAAAGGTGGTACACCTGACTTCTGACCCTGGTTCTCTTCTTGGCAGCTGCATGACCTCAGGTACATCCAGATGCCTCAGCTCTGCACCTGAGTTGTGAACATCCCGTGAGATGAACGTATAGATGAAACTTTCTTTTTTTTTTTTTTAACTTTTTAATGTTTATTTATTACTGAGAGACAGAGGCACAGAGCGTGAGCAGGGGAGGGGTAGAGAGAGGGGAGACACAGAATCTGAAGCAGGCTCCAGGCTCTGAGCTGTCAGCACAGAGCCCAACATGAGGCTCGAACTCACGAACTGTGAGATCATGACCTGAGCCGAAGTCGGTCGCCCAACCAACTGAGCCACCCAGGCGCCCCTAGATGAAACTTTCTATTGTTGGATGCTTTTTATTTCTTTAAGATACTTTGCTAGCAATGAACGTACTCTGGCAGTACAGTATTGGTTTGGTCATAACTATTTAGTCAGAGACTAGCTGTTTTCGTGGGGCACCTGGGTGGCTCAGTCAGTGGAGCGTCTGACTTCAGCTCAGGTCATGATCTCATGATTCGTGAGTTTGAGCCCTGCATTGGACTCGCTGCTGTCACTGAAGAACCTGCTTCAGATCTTCTGTCCCCCCCCCCCCCCCCGCTCTCTCTGCCTCTTCCCCACTTGCTCTCTCTCTCTCTCTCTCTCTCAAAAATAAATAAATCTCGGGGCGCCTGGGTGGCGCAGTCGGTTAAGCATCCGACTTCAGCCAGGTCACGATCTCGCGGTGCGTGAGTTCGAGCCCCGCGTCAGGCTCTGGGCTGATGGCTCAGAGCCTGGAGCCTGTTTCCGAGTCTGTGTCTCCCTCTCTCTCTGCCCCTCCCCCGTTCATGCTCCATCTCTCTCTGTCCCAAAAATAAGTAAACGTTGAAAAAAAAAAAAATTAAAAATAAATAAATAAATAAATCTCTAAAAAAGGAGAGAGATTAGCAGGTTTTGTTTCATTTTTAAATGAAAACAAAACTCACCTTAGGAACCACAACATTATCTGTATCACCAGATATTAATTCCCAAAGATAATTAAAGAAGCTCTTTTCTTTCAAACACTTCTTTGAAAGTAAGCACATAGATCTTCATTAGTATTACTCATTCCTTAATGGAGCTTTGGATTTTTTTCCCCAGGCTTAAGTATGATGGTTATTTCTAACTCTGTTATTTCCTGGTCTCAGATCTTTCTAGGAACAGCTCTGGATCTCTTGGCCAGTTTGGCATCAGAACCTCCGGGCCCATTTTCCTAGATTCTGTGATTCTCTCCAAAGTCTGACAGTGTTTGTCAGAGAATCATTCCTGCTGAGTCCTTGTGGTTTTCTCCTTCTTCTTTCCCCGTACGCCAAGGAATTACGAGAGGAAGGATGAAGCTAAGGGCCTAGCACGGTGTCAAGCTTGGGCTGGCACTTGCTGAATGTTGGTTGCTGTCTCCACGGTCACAGAGAATACACTGCAGTCTGCCTCAGCTGTGTCATTCCTCTGGGATTGTTCCCAGAAGGAAAACTTTGTGTCCGTTTTTACTTTGATTTGGGGGGAACAAAGAATACTACCTGTAATTTTTCCTGTCCCCCCCTCTAGTTTTACTAGCATTTACTAGAGTTTTACTTAAGTTCCTTGAGTAATAGGACTCCTAAAATTACTTGAGAGTAATCTCAGACAAATCTAACCCATTCTTTCTTTCTCCCATTGCATTTCCCACAGCTGTAAGTATGATACATGTGGTATTACCCTTCTTTAGCCTCTAGCCAACATGTAAGCAGCCCCTTTTATTTTTTTCAGTTTTACTGAGATATGGTTGACATCTAACACCGCGTAAGTTTAAGGTGTACAACATAATGTTTTGGTCTATGTCTATATTGTGAAATGATCACCACAACAAGATTAATCAATGTCTGTCACCTCACATACTTTTTATTCCCTTCATGCTGAGAACTTTTGAGATCTACTCTCTTCGCGACTTTCAAATATACAATACATATCATGGTATACCTTACCAAGCAGCCTTTTCAACTTCATCTTCTGTGGTTAGCATCCACCTGTGTAAAACAGGAATAATCCTAGTCTTCCTCAATGGGATTTTGTCCCCCCAAATTAGTATTCAGAAACAAAAGGAACAATATGAATCCCAGAAACTACTGAAAAGCCTCTAAGGAATTTCATGTCCCAAGTGCTCTACATTGAATTACTTTTTCCCATATAAACGGTATTCTGTAAGGAGTCATATTCCTGACTACAGAATTAATGGCTAACTTGTTGGGAAATAACCATAAGGATTTAATTCCAACTTTTAACTAATTTTTTGGAACACCTTCTATAGGCACTTCCACATGACCTCTATAAAACGCATAGCAAAACATCTAATATATAGTTACAAATGTAACAGTTACACAAACAATTCCGATGCACCTTTATACCATTGAGACTTAAATTTTCCAAACACTAATTAAATTGGGCAGATAAATACCTATTTCATCCAATTAGCTCTGTTTTATCTATTTAGCTGTGTGTGGGCCTCCTAAAAAAGGGACCTGGGAACTAGGGTCAGGGAGTAGACTGGCCAGGCAGTGGAGTTTATGCATCCCAGTGCTGTAAACAGCAGCCTGGGTACAATGGCCAAGCCCTGTGAGTGAGGCCGAGTATGTGGGGACTCCTGGTGTTGTTGTTTATGCCATTTGGCAAATATTTCCCCTTAAGTCCTCAGCTAGTTTATAGCATTTCATTTTACAGCCCATCATGATGATAGTAACCAACCCCAGAAAAACATCAACAAGCCGTTAGAAACCATAGTGTTGGAAGATGAATGTGACCCCAGAGACCTCCATTCCATCCGCTCCACCATCTCATCACACTCCCCCTCGCCACCCCCTTTAATGTTCAGTGAATTTCTTTAGTCAAAGTGGTTGCCATGGTTCTTGGGTCAAAAGGAGGATATTTGGAGGGATTTTTCTAAACACACACATATAAATGTTGAGAAATAGGACTCTAAAAACTATGAGTTGTACACAGACCCCAGCCCCTCTGGGTGAGTAAGACAAAAGGCAGCGTGATCTATAAATATGGTAAAGTGCCTTCAAGTGAAGAGTGTTGGGGGTGGAGAGGAGAGGAAGAAGGAGGGGGTAGTAATCTGTGACACCAAGCATGCCTTTTCCTCCCTCTAAACACAGCCTCATAAGCCATTTTCCACTTTTGAACAAGAAAACAACAATTGCATTTTAAGTTGCATTGGTTAAGAACAGAAAACTATAACTTGGCATGAGTTCCCATATTGGCCTTTTAGAACGGGTTGGTCTGTAACACCATACTAAGTCTGTTTTCTATCAGTGATTCCTAGCCAGCTTATTAAACAGATTTATACAATGAAAGAATCTAATAACAGAAACATTCACCTCCTTTATTACTTGGCATTATTTATGGTTTGAGTTTTTTCGGCCAGTATTTTATGCACCGGAATCTGGCAACATTGTACTTATAATAAAGTTTATGTACCAAAGCATAAGTAGGCCTGGAGAGTATTCTGTGTCGTGTCCCCTCTATCTGGCTATATGGACTCTTCCAGCAGAGATGCTGAGGACCTGTCTGGCCCACCCTCTGCGTATTTTCAGCATGGAATCCTGTTTCCTTTCGGAGTCCATGGTTCTTGACCCTAACAAGGGTTAATACCCACCCCACCCCACCCCCACCAATGAAGAGTAAGTCTCCTTTCGAGTTCTAGGTTTAGTGACAGAAGAAAAAAAAAAGAAACTTAGCCTGTGTGAGAAAGCTTATAGGGGAATTAGATAATTCTCTACGGTTCTGCAAACATCCCTCAAAATTTTCAAGATAGAAGAGATATCCAGAGTCTCCTTTTTTTCCCCATTCATAATGAAGGATAATGGCGAGGTAGTGTAAAATTTTGGAGGGCACTGGTGTGGGGAGATGAGAATGTTTGAGTACTAAACTCCAGAGCATCACTCTTCAAGTTGTCTTTTTAAAGTAAGGGCAGCAGGGAGCTGCTTGGAGGGGCATAACTGGACCTGAAGTGGGTGTCACATGGACCGTGCCATGGCCAATGTAGCCCTGACCCTTTCCTGCCTCACTTAGCCTCTGTTTCCCAGCTTCATCACAGCATGAAAAAATATTTTGATTTAATTGCTTTCCCTGAGAGAGAATAGTCCTCATCTCACATAGATGTTGCTTCCTCTTCCCAAAGTGTGTCCTACCTCCCGAGGAAAATGGATATGTAAGGCACTCTGAGAAGAGTCTGGAGCTAGACAGGCAACCCTAGGTGCTTTAAGATTGTGAGGCAGCCGCTGTGGGAAAGTGGTGCCTGTTTATGGATGAAGGAGGAAGGACAGATGACAAGGGGGAGACCAGGAGCCTTCCGTGAACCTCTACATCCTTGTAAGAAACATGTGAAGTCAAATGGCAATTTGTAAAAAGAAGCCATGAACACTAGCAAATGAGAACGTTGGTGGTTGAAGATGAAGGGAAAAGCTTATATGCTTAAAGCAGTTTTCTTTCTTAAAGCATTTAGTCTACCTCCTTGTGTTTCTTTAATAAGGAAGCCATATTCTAGCCATGTGTCAGGAATTAGTCATTGCTGTCCATGTGGTTAATAATAATAATAAATATAAAAACTCAAAGCTTAATGAACCTGGTTCTGATTCTCAATTATCAGAGGGAATTGCCATAGGTTTGCCAGGTGCATGGATCAAAAGGGATCACATTCCTTCCTGATATCCAGCTTCCAGATATCCAGGCCTTCTTCCCTGTTATGCATATATGCATATGAGCTTCCCTGACCCACAGATCCCTCTTTCCAAGGGCCATTTGAGTAATCGGGAATGGAGCCCATCTAAAGAACTCTCAGATCTCTCTCTTTCGCCTGCATGTGAACCATCTCTCGGAAACCAGTGTTTCCCCTGAACCCCGTTAATTAAAGCCAAGCTATGAACCACAAATTAGAGGTGTGAGAGACATGACAAGAGGGAGGCCTCTGTGCCTTTCCCTCTGAGAGCTCCCAGGCTCATGCTGTAGAAACAGATGGCTCGAGTGGCAAATGGTGTGAGAGAAAAAGGGCCCCCAGTTCTGTTGAGCAGCTGGGAGCAAGGTTGAAGGCCAAAGAGGGAAGGCTGTGTTCTAAATGGCTTTTGAGGATCTTCCAGGACATCCATAGCAGGTTAGCTCAGCAGATTAGAACGTGGATTCTGGAACAGCTCACACTGACTTCAGTTCCCAGCTCTGCCTCTCACTAGCTGTGTGACCTTGGACGAGTTACTTAACCTCTCTGTGCCTCATTTCTTCATCCATAAAATTGTATACCTGTATCCTAGGGTTGCTGTGAGGATTCAGTGTGTTAATATGAAGAAGACTTAAAATACTGCCTGCCCACCACACACAAAAAATACTACCTGACAGTAAATGCTATATAAGTATTAGCTATTATTATTACTTACACATATTTTGTGTGAGTGTATTGCAAACATCATACATGTGTACCTATCCTTTTTTTCTCACTTGAGCTCATAGTATACAGAAGCCCTAACTTGTTTTCCGTATCAGCACATACAGATTTATCTTAAGACATTAATTTACAATCAACTTTCAGGGCACCTGGGTGGCTCAGTTGGTTAAGCATCCAACTTTGCCTCGGGTCATGGTCTCACTGTTTATGGGTTCGAGCCCTGCGTCAGACTCTGTGCTGACAGCTCAGAGCTTGGAGCCTGCTTCGGATCCTGTGTCTCCCTCTCTCTCTCCCCCTCCCCCCGCCTCTCTCTCTGTCTCTCAAAAATGAAAACATATTAAAAGAAATTTTTTAAATCAACTTTCTTTTTGAGAAATTTTATAAACCCCATCAGAGGTTAGAAATTCTATGTGGTGGCACCTCTTCAAGATTGGATCTTCCTGCACTTGTCGGTGTTACATCCTTCAAAGTCCACATTTAGGCTGCTTCATTTGTGAGAATTTTATTTTCTTTTTTTCTTTTTTTTTAAATGTTTGTTTTTGATAGCACACATGCAAGTTGGAGAGGGGCAGACAGAGAGGGAGACAGAGGATCTGTACTGTCAGCACAGAGCTTGACTCAGGGCTCGAACCCACAAACTGTGAGATCATGACCTGAGCCAAAGTCGGATGCTTAACTGACTGAGCCACCCAGGTGCCCCATAGTTTGTGAGAATTTTAGATTTTTGTTTTTTATATCCATATCAGGGCACGTTATTCACTGTTTAGAGAAATCAGTGTATACTAATTTCTAGGCTGCCTGAAGAACCTGTAGGTAAATTGTTACCCTTGAATCCCCCTAAAAGGTAGGGCAGAAGGGCACTTGGCACCCTATGTTTAAAGGTACATTTTAAGTCTAGTGTTAGGAGATATAGGTCACTTCCCATCCTAGCCTCAGGAGAGTCGTATTTCTCCAGGTTGGTGTGGTTTCAGGGAGTTCCGTTAGAAACAAAGCAAGAGGATCTTTTGATCTCTTGCCCCTTGAATGTGGGTCCTGGGTCATCATGAAGAGGTCCTGGCTCTTGCAAGTGTTCTCCACAATTCACCCCCTAAGAACAGCAGACCTGGATCCAAGTCCGGGATTCTACATTTTGTAGTTATTTGGTATCTATGGTGGTATCCTCAGGCCTGTCCAAGGAGATGGAAGGGAGCAGGAAGAAAGGTGGTGTCCACCCAGATGGGCTAGCTAGTCTGGTGGATGCCTGTCCTCCCACAAGGCAGATTTCCTGTGTAACTCACATCTGGTACTGAAGAGGCTGGAGTGTTGGCACACCCCAATATGACACTGATCTTGGCCATGTTGTTGGGGTAATTGGACTTTCAAGATGAACTCCCTGAACAATCTCACCACTGTGGCTGCACAAACAGGCTTTTCTTTAGCAGCAGACGTCCATGTCTTCTTGCTCCAACTTTTTTTTCTTGAACAAACATATGTATTGTGGCCAATGCAAGGAAAATCCCACTCATCCTTTCATTCTGAGTTGGTTCTGTCCTGGAACAATAGTCTAGTGTACTGGGGGCCCTCGAAAATCCAGTTTCCATGCCCGGGTCTAGTTTCGTGAATCTCCTTGGAAGACCCTAAGGCCAGGAAGCCATTGGTATTACTGGGGGACCTCCTGCCACCATCCGTGACATCGGTGGCTTTGTGTCTGATCGGCTTCTTTTCCCATCGCCAGAAAGTAAGCTGCAGCAGCAGCTTCAGGGTCAGCACTGGTCGTATTGGAAAATATCCCCAAATCAAAGGGCTTTCGAAGTGCCTGTCTTTTCTCCCAGGAGGTGCCCTTTCATCACTTAAATGGGCATAACCAAGGGCTTGTATACTTCTTTGAGCATTCACTTCATTCAGGTAGAAATGTGTCTCCAAGCAAGGCAGACTAGTAAATAAGCACTTTCCAAGGGCCAAGTACAAGGTTAGGCATTTCATATCTTTAATCTCATTCATCTTCTCAAAATCCTGTGAGGTTTTTAATCACTGACTCAGTGCATATTAATTGAGAAATTTCTGTGTTAGGCTTAGACTACATAATGGGGAACAAATCAGACAGTCTTTGTACTCATGGAGGTTACCGCCAAGTAGAAGTGCATGCTGTTACACCCATAAAAGAGGAAAGTGAGGTTCAAAAAATCAATACTTTCTCAAGGCCATACAGCTGTAGAGGGTGGAGCCACGATGCAGACGCCTGTCTGAATCCAAAGACTGTCCTCCTTCCACCGTGCCATACTGCCTTCCTACAGGAAGCTTAATCTGTGGTTCCACTTAAAATATGAGGAAACATCTGGAATATTAGTTTTCAACCACATTTCAGACACGGAAAGTGGAGCCTAAGGAATAGCCCAGTTGGCTCCTCGCTGAGAGTGGGTAAGAGTAGAAAAGAATTGCTGATCTCAAGCATTTTGTTACCAGAATAACCCCACAGGAGAGACCGGGCTGAACCGGGGCTTGTGTGGGCCAGACAGCGTAGGGGATTTATTTCCCGAGTCGGAGGACAGGACTTGAGTTCTGGTCCAGCTCCGCATCCTCCCTTGAGTCCTGCCCGCTGGAGAGGTGCGGCATCTGGACGCGGACTTTTCCGGCTGAGCTAGAGCTCTTCAGTGCCGAGGCAGTTAACGATTAAACAAGAAGCAGCCTTTGGCTACAAACCTAATGGTTTGGGTTCCAGGGCGCAGATAAAAATATACAACTGGAAAGGCAAGCTCCCAATTAAGTGGAAGAGCTCAAGAAGAGATGTTTCAATACAGTGTCGCCAGTGACCACACGCGGGCCTGCTGTCTCCTCAGACGGCCCCGCTCTCCCCGCCCCATACTTAGTGTTGGCTCCAGAATCTTGTGGGGGATGTCAGCTGGCAGCACGCAGGCTTTTTCTCTTTTCCATTCAAAGAAAAACTTGCTTGCCTTCAGCCCAGCAATTTATCTTATTTGGCGTCTCAGAAGAGTAGAATGTCAGAACTAGAAGGGTCTTTAGAGACCCTCTCGTCTAGTCGAGCTCCCTGGTTTAATGCTATGGAAGCTGAGGCCCAGACAGGGGAAGTGACTTGACCAGAGTCACTCTGTCAGCTAGGTTACCAGCAGGGAAGAGATCAAAGTCGAGGTGTTCTGATGGCCTTAGCAACACGCCCCTCCCCCTATGTGCACTAAGCCACCATTTGACAATATGCCAGACATGCATCTTCCCTTTTTCCCCCCAAACACAGGAGTGCTCAGCCCTCCTCCTCTTTTACAGGAAAGGATACTAAGACAGGGAGTGTAAGCAGTGCCCACAGAACTGACAAGAACAGATGCCAGAGAGGGAACCACAAAATCTCAACCAGCAGGCTTGAGCCTTCACCATCTGACCACATTCCCTCTCTAAGAACATGTTGTGGGAGGACCAAATTTGGCCTCCTCTGAGCTCCAAGCCTGCAACAGCCCTCCTAATGGCTCTACGGTTCCTGGCTTCCTCTTGCCACTGACTTTTCCCTCTACCGCTGCCTGGGACAACCTTACAACTACAGTCACTTTGAGTCTTGCCAAGACAAGCCCAATAGTTACTTTCAGACTCAAGTTCTTGCCAAGCCTGAAATAGTAATTGCCTGAAGGATTCCAAAAAGCTGGGCTTTATCTGCAGCAGAGTCTCAGTAAATCAAAACACCGGTCTTATCTCTGTATTCTCTCCTCTCTGTTGTGTGGTCTCCTAGATGAAAAATGTTACCTAATTGCCTAAAACAGCTGGCCTGATGTTTAATTATTTCAGCTTGCTAACCTGATACTCTGGGCCAAGAAATTGTACACAGGGAATGGATAATGCTCTTTACAGATCATACTTGTCCAGGTTTCCTTTGTGGGAAATGTTGATTTCAGCCACCAGAGAGGATTCCAAATTTGAATGCTATTAGCAATAACTGCATTCGTCTGATGTTGGAACTCCTCTTCACCCATCTGAGGAACAGTTTGCTTAGAAAATGCCTTTAATCCTCTCCCAAACATTCCAACGGCATGCCCTTCTGCGCTTCTCTGCACATCTCAGCCTGCACTCCCTGTTCTGAGGCACAGGAGGGCCTACGGAACAGCCTCAAATACGACTCTCAGCCCTGGGGCCTGTGCTCTCACCTCAGAGAGCAAATGATCCCACAGAAAAGGCTTCACAGTGTCGCTGGTTAATGACAGTCGAGATTATGGGCCAGTAAACCAACTGTCCTACCTAATATCAAGTATTCTCCCCACTCTGCACTCCCTCTTGTGGGTCCTGGATTCTGACCAGGCCAAATGGCCTGTAGTTCTCCGACCCCAGTCTCATGCCCCTTTGCCTTTGCTCATTACCAGTCCCTGAGATGTCACCCTACTCACCCTCTCCCCTTCCCTCCCCTCCTCTTCCCTTCCATCCGCCAACTGCCACTTTCTTCTCCTTCTAGAGTCAACCCCAGTGGCAACACCTCACGGTCCAACCTTCTTCTTCACCACTTGGGGGGCTCGGGGGTTCCCGTGCCTAATATCTTAGCTCTACCTCCCTTGTCCCTTATTTCTCTGTTTCACTGAACTTCTTCAGGAGCAGGACTTTTCATCTGTGATCCTCTGGTGCTTAGAACAGTATCTGATATATGGCTGGTGCCTAGCAAATATGTGCTGAATGAGACCTGTATCTCACCAGAAAGCCTAAGATGTCATTCTTAGAGCAGCAAAGATAAGATCATAGAGCCAGGTATACTTAATGCCTGAGAAAAGACAAAAGGAAGGGAGGGAGAGAGGAAAGGAAAGAGAAGGAGAAAAAAATAGGTGACTTCTTCAGGAAAGAAATCCAGGCCCTCTGAATGGTGTGGCTTTGACTAACAAGTCAAACACCTGCTCAGGCTTACATGCAGGACTGTGTTCTGGGCTAGATTCCTCAGGGTAAGACACAACAGCTCCTGCCATTTAGGTTTATTAAATTAACAGTTTCAGCTTATATTATGTTTAGCTGCTTTCCCCGATGGAATTCCTCATGAATTAAGTCTATTTGTGCAAGAAGCTAACTCCAGCCATGGCTGGTCCTCTTGTGAAACTGCTAGTATATGATCCAAAGTTCCTTTTCCACACAGACACTGATGATACCATTAGAGTTTGGGAGACTCGTATACAGTTCTGAGACGGGTGTGGCATGTATAAAAACTGCTTTCCCGGCTTTATTTTCCTAAAAATTTCAGGTTTCCAAAGAGTAGCATCCTCTTTCTAAATTTAATGTATTTTTATATTATATCCATTATATTATATTTAGCTGTCGTCCCCCAGGTATTTGATCGATGTGTGTGTTTGTTGCCAAGCTTTTAAGAAGCTTCTGCTCCACATCTTCCTGCCACCTTCACTGTCTCAGGATGAACCAGTGGACCAGTAGGAGAGGGGACTTGTCACCAGAGCCCACCCAGAGGTGACATATATAACAGGATGTAATAAAACAAAGGCAACACTGCCTAAATAATAGATCATATGATTCTATCCTTTCATTCGTTCATCTGATTTCATTCATTCATTCACTGATAGTGTCATTTTCACTGTCAGCAAAAAGCCTCTCTTAAACTGTTGGACCTGTGGACCTGTGCTGAGCATTAGGCCTGATGAACCACACAGTTCATGGTGTTGGGGCCATGGCCCGGGGACATACTCTCATTTGGTAGAGTGACTGGAACCCGAGGAACTGCCCTGTACAGACCTCTGGGCTGACAGGGTAGTAGCAGCATTAGGGGCAGCTGGCCATGGGGCCTCAACGGCACATTGAGAATCCAACAAGATTCTTTGGTTGGGGGTGGGGGGGGGGTGCAGGGGAGTGGCAGTTGACAGGGTAAGGCACAGTCTTGTTCTTAGACAACTGAAGCCAGTACAAAGCACACAGTGGGGGACTTGTCCTCAGGGATAGTACAGAGCATAGATATTGGAGCAGAGGCACAGTATTGGAGCCAGCCAATGGTCTGCCTCAGAGGCAGGGGGCAGGGAGGTGCTGATGCCGAATCTCTTCCCCTCTACCACCTGAGGGCAGCCCTGGATGGAGAACCCAGGTCTGAGGTGGGGAGGAACCAGGTAGAGCATGGCAGATTACCCTGACCAAGACGCCTCTGCAGGCCTGACACGTCCAACCAAGTGGTGAAGGGGGCCAGCAAGGTCAGTGCTTTTGTCCCACGATGTGCAAGAAGCAGGTGCCTGTGATCCTCTCCTGCACCATCGCACCAGGGATCAGTCCTGGCTAGAAGGGACTAGAACCTGCTAAAAAGGGATGTCTGGAACAGTTTCCCTGCTAGGTGGAATCAATCCTTCATTCAAGATGTTGGCAGTGGCCTGACGTTAGTAAGGCTTCTGTGTGTAAAGTTTGCCGCTTTTGAGGCAAGAGTAGAGATTCCAGAATTAACTGACTTTTCTAAATTGGAACCACCCCTGTCAGGCTCCAGAATGTGCACTGTCCACTCTCTCCTCCTTGGTGACATCTGAGCAGCAACCATCTCCTCTCTTCCTTTCCTGCTGTTGTAGCAAAATGTGGTCTTGAAGCCCACCAGAGCAACACCATCCCCCTATCCTGTTGTCATCAGCATCCACACCCTACTCCCCTCCCCCACATGGCAAACGTGGCCATTTCTAAGTGTCCTGTAGCATTAATAAGGAATGGACAGCTTAATAACATGTCGAACCACAGACAGACAGAAGGGTATTTCCCATATTTCTCCCCACCCTGCGGTGAGGCGGCAGCCTGGTGTGGGGTTTCTGAAGAGCCCTCCTGCTCGGAGGACATGTGCTATTTCCAGCCAGTTGTCCACCTGCAACTTTCTGCCAGTGTTAGCAGTTTCATCTCCCATTATTAGAGTCCAGCTGGAGTGCCTTTGAAGTTGGTCCCATAATGTTAAATGTTAACTATAATTTCTCTTGGCCCTTGCAGGAGAGTGCATTCCTTCTGTTGGTATGATAACAGGCACAGTTATACTGACTGTGTTCTAGCTGACCACCTCAGCAATTGCTTTCTCTCCTGTCGTGACATAGAAAGAGCTTTGCACCGCGCATCGTGGAACTCGGGTTTGGATCTGGTTCTGCCAGGTCCATGTGACCTTGAGCACATCCATCCTCTTCTCTGATCTTCATTTTCCTGCTCTGTGTGATGATGGATGAAGGCTAACAGGTCTCTGAAGCCCTTCCACCTCTAAGTCTGAGATTCCAAGAATTGGAGAAGGCAGCTAGTCTAACTCCTACTTCCGCCTCGGCCCTGCTTCTCTCCCCACACGGTTCTTCTCCAAGTGCCTATCTTACCCAGGACTGTGAATACTAATGATATGTAGGGACCCTCGGGCCATTCTGATCATTTGAACCTGAAATCCTCAGAGAGCTTTTTGTTCTAATAAAAAGGCATAATATTGGTGATATGACACCCCCTACATCAAATTCAGTCTTATTAAGGAAACCTGAGAACTCAGACCTGCAGTGTGGCCTGATAATTTACAATTCTGCCGGGATTAGTATGAGGAATAATTATATCTATTTATTTATTCCACTGTCAGAACGTTGATGCTGGGTTTTCATATTGTCTTTGTCACTAAAGATTATAATTAAATAATATGTCAAATGTATTGATCATTTTCTTATAAATTTGCTTGATATGCTGTAGAGGCCTTTGTTGTTACAGTATATCACAGGATTAAATTCAAAAGTTTGCCAGGCCATCTAGGTCTGTTTAAGAGCTCTTTTTTTTTTTTTTCTTAATAAACCACAAATTTTTGATGGCTTGTCATTTTGACATTGACTAAAGTAATTTCTTCTTCCTCTCTAGTGCAGTGCTGTCTCTCTTTTAGCCTTTAGTCAGACTGAATAGTTATAATTCCATTAAAACGAAAAGTAGTCTGTATCTTTGAAGGTAGGTTTTAAATGTCTTTTTCTGCATGAACTCAGAGTTTTCAGAGAACAGGTTATTTTTTATATACATTTATTATGAGATATTTTCCAAATATGTCTTTATAATTTTTCTAGCTTTCAGTTGCATTCTTCAGTTCAATGTAGAAGTGGCAAATAAACGTCCACTTATTAGCCAACTGCTATATCTCTAACAGTACTGGACATGAGACTCAGTCCAAGTGAGGGAGATGAGATGTAATACGATGATAAGTAGGCAAGGTGGGAGTTGAGAGAAGAGACGTGTTTCTGGATTGGATTACGAGAACAGGTATGGCAATAAACGTATGTACAGAACTGCCCCAGGATTCCAGAGGCCAAAGATGGCAGTAGTAGGGACAGGAAATCAGAGGTAGGTGGGAAAACCTTTGTGATACACAAGGCACACTTATGAGTCTGATATTTGCCTATCTAGAATCATTCTGAAATGCTTGTTAAGTTCTTGTTATACTAAAGCTGTCCATTACTTTAAATCCAAGGCCCTGGATGTTTGCCAAAAGAAGGAAAAACCAAGGCACTTTCTATGTGGTGGGCCAGGAAAAACAACTGGCCACTTTTGTATATCTGTACTTTGCTTTATAGGCCGCGAGAAACAGTTAGCAAATGAAATTTAAAAGTTTATGTAATATATTTATGATGTCTGCACAGGCAAATTTCAGACACTGTGAACTGTAAAAAAAAAAAGGGGGGGGGGATAAATTGAGAAAAGAAGATGTACCTGTAACTGCTATTTATTGATCTCTTATTATGCACTTAGCATTCTAGAGTTTTTCATAGTTTGTCTCTTATGGTATAGTATTTTTCCTGTGTTACAGAGGAGGAAACTTGAGCGGCTCCTTGCCCATGGTCTCAGAGCTAGTAACCCAGGCCTTCAAAACCTGAGTCTGCTGCTCCACTATGTCTTCAGGTCGTCTCTCTGACATCTTCTTCAGCAAGCCACTAGAATTTTACGGTATCTTAGGAGATGTATAGGATGTCAGATCACTTTCTGATGAGCATCTGCTATGTGCCAGTCACTTTGGATGCATAATTCCAAATTCTTATGGCAACTCTGCACAAATAAGATACTTTCATCCTCATTTTTCAGACAAAGAAACTGAAGCCCAAATTGATGAAGCACATTCCTCTGGGTACATGGCTAGCAATTGGCGGAGCTCGGGTCTGTGGCTCTAAACCCCAGTTCTTTTGTTCTGCAGTGGGCCATGTCTTCCTGGACAGCTACCTTCAACCCCAAAAGTCTTGGGTTCCTCACTCGTCCTTGGAGCTCGGAGCCAGGGGACCTGGTGAAGGAAAATATTTGGCTGTATGTTCTTTTGTCATCGCAGTTCTCCGTTGCTTTTCTTAAATCACAAAACATTTACCTGCTTTGGTGACAGGACCCAGAGAGTATAATTAGACCTCTTCTAATATTTGCTTTGGGTGTTTCATATGTTTTCTTAATAGGCAGAGAGGATTTCTTTAATCTGCCTGCAACATGTGTAATAAACTCTTCAGTCATAATGATAATAGATCACATGTGTATAACACTTTAACATTTACAGAAGGCTGTCCCATACGTTATCTCAGATATCCTTAAAGAATGCTGTGATATAGGCAGGGATTATTACTATTAGTTCATTTTACAGATTTTTGAAAAGAGGCCCAGAGAATTTAATACTTTCCCATGTCAGTGGAGACTAGAACTCATGTCTCCTGAATCCTTAATCTAGTGTCTTTGGCCTCCTATCGTTTTTCCCAAAACATAACTAAAAATGTGGCATCTCCAATTTCCCTTTTTCAGCTTACCTGTTTAAAATAGGCTGTCAGTTTCCTTCTGGCATCCAGTACCCTGGACAAATGTAGTATGAAATTAAATGGCCACATTTTACTCACCCAGGGAAGGACGGAGCTAACAGAAGAGGAAAACTGTCGGTTATATTTGACTGAGGGATACTCACTCCCCTCTTCCCCCCACCCTCTTCTCCCTGTATCCATCCATCCTCTGCCTTTCTGGGGAGCTCATGACCCCCATTTTCAAAGAGTTTGGTTGCGGTCCTGGGCCAGGAGGAAGCACATGAGAAAAGCAGTGGTTTTAAGTGGCTGATGACCCCCAACAAAAGGCCTTTTGGCCTCGGGTGTGGGAGGCTTGGGCCAGGAAGCCCTTTGCTCCTGGCACCATCTGGATAGCCGTGTGGACTACTAGGCTCCCTATGCTTTCAGGAAACCTTTCTCTGCTGAGTGTCACTAGGTTAGCGTTTGGGCCTTGTTATCAGGAATTCTTCATACTGGAGCCAGCAGATTGTCCCTGTGGCTACCCCGGACTGTGAGAACCAGTCTGGCTAGTATTCCCCATTCTGGCCCAGGCTTTGGCTGGAAGAGGAGAAATGATAGTAGCAAGAGCCCCTGGAGGGCTGGGTTTTTGCTCTTGCAGTCTGTACGACCTTAGGCACATTATTCTATCTCTCTGGGCTTCAGCTGAATTTCCTCATCAGTAAAATGTGGCTAGTAACACCAATTCCCACTTATTTCCTCTGGTGGTTTATCATGAGGCAAAAATGAGCTCATGTATAAAGGCACTTTGCTCATTCTCAAGCCCACTCAAATGCAAGAGACTCATGCTGAGGGAAGGTGCTAGTAGTCTCTGGAAGATGGTGTTGTAGGGGAGCTGCCAAACTGAGCAGTTCTTAAGAATAGAAAGGATTCTTTCCTCTCATCACTCCTGGTGAGGATCAGTACTGCCTACTGGGGTTACGCCCAGCCCTCCAAGCCCTCTGCCATCCTCTTAGGAATGAGGTTGTAACTCAGTCACGACTTGGCTGGGACATTTCTTCAGGCCTGAGGCTGGGCCAAGAACATGGCCTCAACTGTGCCTCCCACTCTGCTTTCCTTTCTTCTCCCTCTCTGCAGCCTCCACTTTATTTTAGACAAGTGAGTTGTGTTGGTTACTTTTATAAGGAGGTTTTTCCAGCCTCTTTTTTTTTTTTTTTTTTTTTTTTTTTTTTTTGTCCTTGACCATAAAGAACTCCCAGTTACTCAAAGCTGAAAATAAAATTTGGCCAGAAGTAAGCTGAGAGTATAGTCTCATTATTGGTGTTGATATTTTTAAGTCTCTCTTTAAAAAAAAAAAAAAAGGGCTCTGGGAGAAAAGGGAGATTTGTCATGGAATGAATATCTGTTTGAGTACCCTAGAGTGAGGACTTTACATCTTTTCCTGAAAACAAGGCGCCTTCCTTCTTTTCAGGGAGAGTTGTGGCTATTTTGATGCCTTTTGAAAGCACCACAATTAATTTGATTGAGCTGCTAAGCAGTTGATTTTTAAAAAAGAAAAAGGAGAAGAAAAAGGATAATGGTCACATGGACTTAGCATCACATGGGGAAATTCACTGTAACCCAGCAGTCTTTTAGACAGCTGATGACCACGGGCCAGATTGTTCATTTCACAAAGGGGAGTCTTTTAAAGATGAGAAGACTTTTGTCTAGAGCCTGAACTTCCCCAGGGGAAAGGACTCATTTATAACCCATTCTGATTATTTTTTTCTCCTAAATCTCACTGGTTAAATATGAATATATGTGGAACACTCAGCTACGCCATGGAAATAAGTAATGCAGTAAGAGATCAGCTAACAGGGAGTTCTGGTTCTGGGTTCTGGTCTCTGCTCTGACCTCCCAAGGAGCTGTGGACTCACTAAGTCCACACTGAGGCCACTGAGTGGCCCTGATGCCACTCTGTAAAATGAAGCAATGTAAAATGAAGCAATAAAATGAATGCTTCATACCTTGGAGGGTGGGCTTGGAAAGGAAAAAATAGTTGATTATGTAAAATATAATGTAAAAAAGTTAATAATGTAAAAAATACTTGAAGAAATATCTTAGATGTTCTCAAAATTATATGCTTGAAGGTATGGAGGGGAGGTGAATTTGGGGAGGGTATTGGTGACCAATGTCCCCAGTTCTGTCCTCCACATGGCATCTCAGTCAGAAGGTGGGTCTGTGTTTCCTTAGTAGAACCCACTTCCCTCCAAGGATTCAGAGTCTATTCATCACTACGGTGCACAATCCCCAGGATTGTGCTGTCTGCTGTACTCTGCTGCTCATAAGCTATCCAACAGAAGCAGGCAGCCCTCACTTATCCTTTGGCCCCTTGGTCCCTGTGTGGGTTTGTTGGCCCTTTGTTTCCCCTCTTTCCCAGACTACCTTTTCCCTTCTCATGTGCACATTCCTCCTGGAGAAAAATGATAACTCACTGTCAAAGCTGGGTTTGGAGACGAGACTAGAACTGCTAGTGTCCGCAAAGTGTTTGGGGTCTTTTCATCATGTACACCTTAGTTTTCAAGGGGAATCCTAGTTCTTCTTCAGCGAGGGCCTCCTTCCTCTGTGTTCCCAGGGCTTCTGCATACACCTCTGGAGGAGCACTTAGCACACAGGGCGTCCTGTGGTCTCTCTTCCTATGGGAGGGGGTCTCTCCCATAGGGTCTCTCTCCCCCTCCTTTCTGCATCTGCGTGTCCGCAGGACCTGACACAGGCTAAGCACTCAGTAAATGTTTCCATCAATGAATGAATGAATTAGAGGTGAAAAGGACCCAGAGTACCTCCTTCATTGCACACATTGAGGAAACCAAAGCCCACAGCTGCTATGTGTATTGATCATGCAGAGAAAACTAGAACCAAGATTAAATATACTTTTAGAATAAGTATATATTTAAATAATCTCAGTTCTAGAATACCCTGCCTCTGGTATATCTACGGCTAAATCCTGACTGAGTGTTGACTGGGTGTTAAAAAGCAAACTAACGTATCCTGGAAAGGAAGGCAGTACCAGATGGTAAGGCAAGAGCCGGGCTTAGAGTCAGCAGCCTGGCTGCCCACCCTGCCAGTGACTGGCTGCATGACCTTGGCTAAGTCATTTCCTCTCCCTCATCTCATTTGCCTGGTTTATAAAATAAGGGTTTAGCTGAGATGATCTCTAAGTCTCTCCGTATTCCAGAAGTCTGATGTTCTAAGAACGGCATGAGTTGTTAGAAGTTTGAGCTTGTTGAGCAGAAATAACAAAACACATAAAAATAAGTTACAGAATTACTGCAAAGGAGGTCTTTTGTTAAAAATTCTTATCTTAAAGCCCCTTTCCACTAGGGTCCCATCGTGAGCACTTTGCCTATGCCTTAGAAGTACGCATCACAGTTAAGTTTCTGGTTGGAGGCTCTTGAACGTTTGACTCTGTGTCCACGGACCACAGCACAAGCCACAGGCTATAGCACAGTCACATTCAGGGCATGGCAGAATGCTGGTATCTGGCCAGAGACCATGGTAAGGAACTCTCAGCCGTCCAAACAGCACCCTGACCTTTTCATGTCTGTGGGGGCTGACTCTTAGCCTCCACCCCGCCCCACACCCTGCCCTGCCCTGTCCTGCCTGGTTCTCAGGCCTCAGAGGGGTGGGAAGGGTGACCCTCTGCCCCAGGCACTGGGCACTACCCAGAAGGCGGGGAGCCGTTCCCGGGAAGACCTGCTCTCCCCGAGGGTTTTGCAGAGCAACAGAGTTACGCACCAGTTCATTCTTGGTCAGTGGCAGGCACATTTCACACTAAATTCCACCCTGTGGGGCTGTGTCTAATTGGACAAATTTGAACAGCAGGCAGCATAGTCACTGCAGCAAAGAACGTTGATATATGGCCCAGGCAAGGGACTAAATTCTTAAAGTGACAGGGTTTCTTTTTCAAAAAAATGACTGGCTAGATTCCAGGAGCAACAGGCCTGACTAGCAAGAAAGAGATGGGCCAGCTCTGCAAAGCAGGGGCTCTTTTAGGAGGTGTTTTTGAAAACAGCGTCTCCATTTCTCCTGGTGTCTTTGGTAGTATAAAGAGTACAAGGTGGGGGGCGCCTGGGTGGCTCAGTCGGTTAAGTGTCCGACTTCAGCCCAGGTCACGATCTCACGGTCCGTGAGTTCGAGCCCCGCGTCGGGCTCTGGGCTGATGGCTCAGAGCCTGGAGCCTGTTTCTGATTCTGTGTCTCCCTCTCTCTCTGCTCCTCCCCCGTTCATGCTCTGTCTCTTTCTGTCTCAAAAATAAATAAACATTAAAAAAAAAATTAAAAAAAAAAAAAAGAGTACAAGGTGGTCCCTGGGGATTGTCATCTGGGAACCAGTCATGCTGAGTGCTTCTCCCACCAAAAAACTCACAGCATCTGATAAATCTGGTTAAAATATAGAGCAAGGAAACCTTGACAGCAAAAAATTGAAAAACCGTGTTGCCATACATTACCAAGCACCCACCGTTCATTACTTCAACATCCATCCAATATCTATTAAATGCTACTATGTGCATATCAAATGCACTAGGCCTGGACATGGTGGAGCATGTGAAGTCTATGGTCCAGGGAGGAAAAAAAGGCACAAATCAAATGACCTCACAAATAAATGTAATTATAAATTGTGTGATGTATAATAAAGGAAAAATCCCACGTGGTAGAAGAGCATATAAAAGTGGCATTTGAGGAGAGTTTCCAGGCGGGAAGTCACATTTCAGCTAAGCCCTAAGGGGTGAGTTGAGTCAGCAAAGGAGGCAGGGGTGAGGGAGGTGAGGGGAATGGTTAAGGTGAAAGAGAGCCTGTGTGGCTGGCTCAGTGCCCAAAAGGGAGAACAGCATGGGGTTGGGCCTTGCTGTTCACGTGAAGGATCTCAGTCTTATCCTAAAGGCAATGGGAAATGTGTTTGCAACAGAGAGTAGTGGGATCATATTGGAGTTTTGGAAAGATCGCTCTGGAAGCAGACTGTTACAGAAGTCCCATAGGAGATGATGGCATGGATTGGACTGGTACCAATAATAGAAGTGGACAGGGGCACCTGGGTGGCTCAGTCAGTTAAGCGTCCGACTCTTGGCTTTGGCTCAGGTTATGATCTCATGGTTTCATGAGTTTGAGCCCCGTGTCTGGCTTCATGCTAGCCATGCAGAGACTGCTTGGGGTTCTCTGTCTCTCTCTCTCTCTCTGCCCCTTCCTCACTCACACTGTCCCTATGTCTCTCAACATAAATAAACTTAAAAAAAAAAGTAATAGACATGGCCAGACACAGGTGACATTTAGGAGGTACGATCATCAGGACTTTGTGATGGCATCGGTACGGGAAGGCAAGAGGGGAAGAGATGGTAGGGATTGTCCTCAGTTCTCTGACTTGTTTTACTCTTTTTATTTCATTCACTTAGTGTTGCCAGTCATGTGGGGAAGGAGGCTCGGGCCCATTGAGTTTCCATGGAGATGTCAGGACGTTGACTCCACATCCTTAGAGTTGTATCTGTGGGTCCTCACAGAAGAGATGTTTGGGCTAGGCATTTCCTCAGAGAAGGACAGGGAGAAGGATGAAAAAATGATGGAATAGACACCTTCTCTCCCTTTTGGCCTCCCCAAATGTATTTGGAGAGGCAATGGGACTACAGACTCCAGGAGACATTTACAAATGGATATAGTAAATGATGTAGCAATGCGATGTGGGTGTGTGAAGAGGTAGCTGACAGCCAGGTGTGCGGTGTGTAGAGGGAACAGGCAGATAATGAGGAGAACTGCCCAAGGAACTCTCGCAGAAGTGATGGTCCGTGCACAGCAGGTTAACAGTGGTGGGAGTGTGGCAAGCCCCGTTGGCTTGTTTCACTCCAGGACATCCTGTTCTCTGAATCGGTTTCAGACAGGGTATGAGAACTAGAGCTTCGGAAACCTCCTGAGGAGTGAGGGAGGGTTGGAAAGCAGCCTGAGGCCCCCACTTCCTTTTTTTCTAGAGTATACTTACTGCCCACTCTGGCAGAAAGAGAGGTTCCAAATGATATAACCCTTCTTACATCCCACTCCTAGGAGTTAGGGAAAGTGAGAGGGGAATGACTTGTCAAGAAAACCATGAACGAAGAACACATTTCAGTTCCACTTCTGTCATTTCCGTCTGCTGTGGGTTCCTCAGTGTGTGCTCAACACACAGCAGGTGTACAGCTTGTACTAATTGGCCAAAAGCGACTACCCTTCTGAGCTCTCAGCTCATCGCTGGTGCTGACAAGAGTTTTATCTGCCCATAATTGAACCCATGACGGGTTTGGGTGGTGTACTTTTTTTGGTTTGTACCAAACCAGCCTTTTCTATGTACCCTCCTATGCTGGTCTGTTTCTTTTGCATGTTGGGCTAATCTTCTCCATATGTGTGTCTGGTTTGGCATGTGCATCCCGACCTCCCATGAGTAGGGTGAGGCTGCCTCAGTCAAGTTCAGAGAGTTGCTGCCCAGCCTGCCAGGCTCTGGAGCGAGGCCATTGGCTGGCTCTCTGAAGAGCATAGCCCCCTTTAGGCTCTGTGGAGAGGCACCCAGATGGGCTTCTTGTTGGGGTTTAGTGAGGCATGAGAAGAAGGCATTCTTTGAACAACTACTGCCTGGTGACCCACTTGGAACAGAGTCTCACTAGGACAGTGGGCCTAAGCCAAGCAGCACGGGGCTCTCAGGTAAGGAATGCTCTAGGCCTTGAACTTCTTGCTCTGACTACCAACATCCTCTCTTCCCCTCCCTTCACCATGCTAGAGGTAAACTTCCTTTCCCGGCAGAATGTAGCCCTTGCTCACCGTGTTTATAAGAGCAAATAGACTGATTGATAGGGTTTATAGCTACAGATTGAAAGGAGGGGGAACAACGTGACAGCAGAAAAAGACACCTCACGTGAAGAGTATGTTATAATTTTACAAAGTTTTTTTCAAATTCTTAACTTTCATTAATCCCCACAACCACCTCGTGAAGTAGGAAGTATTCTTCTCAAGGCTCGGAGAAGATATGTTGCCAGTAAGAGGCAGAGAGCGAGCCAAGACTATATCTTGGCTTCCTGACTCCAAGTTCAGTGCTCTTTCTAAAACACTGCACTCCCCAAACTTCTATCTCTGCAGCCTCACGCCTCTTCAAGCCCTTTCCCTTAGACCCCATGAGGGTGCCTTTTCAGGCTCTTCCTGTCTCCCTTGTGCCACCTCACACCTGTCTCTGGACCTCAGTTGGTGTATGGGTCAGGGGGCGGCCTCTGTGAGCATAAGAATGAAATCTCTGTGAGGGGAACAAGTGCAGTTACTGCACAGGGAGCAGCTGGCCCCTCAGACTCCGACAGCCACTGCCATAATGGCTGCCGCTCTTGGAAGAGCTCCATCTTCAGAGGCGTTTGTGCCCAGCCACTAATCTCCACCTGTAATCTCCAGAGAGCACCAGTTCCCATCACGCAATAGTTGTCCCTGACCTCACACCAGGCCCAGGACAAAATGGAGGCATTTTGTGAGACAGATGGGCCTCTGCTCATCATCACCAGTAGCATACCTTCCTGTCGGCCCACTCCCTGCCGCCCCAGCCCTGGCCAGTCCTGAGCATACCATACAGTTGTCCCAGCCCGTCCTTCCTCCTGAGCACAAGAGCCCCTTTTTTGCCCACTAGATTAGCTGTACAGCTTTATTAAGTTCCTGAACCTTTCTGGTCCTTTATCTCCCTGATTGAGAAATGAAGTCAGAATGCATGTATGTATTCATCAATTCTTTCATTTATATTCATTCAACGTATAATTTGATGGGTCCCCAAGATTCAAATTATAGGACTCCAAGCCCTAGAGATTCAGAAAGGTAATCAGACACAATCTCTCTGCCCCCCACCCCCAGATGTTCATAATCTAGCAGGACAACAGAGGTATAAACAGATGATCATGGTACAGTAGGAGCATCAACAAAGTACTTCCCAGCTCCGGTCAGAGCTATCTGCATTGAAGGCTGTTGAGGGAAAGAGAATGTGGGGATCATTCTCTAGAAGTCACAGAGGGGTGAGCTGGATGATTTGGGGCAAGTGATATAACTTCTCTGAGCCTCAGTTTCCTTATCTATAAAATGGGATGATAAAGCCTACGATACAGAGTTTCATTGTAAGAATAATGCCCAGTGTATTCAAGCATCGAGTCAATGCCTTGTACGTAATGTCATAGATAGCAAAGATGCCACAAAGAATATTGAATTTTAATTTTTGGAAAAATAAGTGTCACAGGGACAACTCATGACAGCAATATTAATTAGTGCCCAGTAAACACCTGACCCATTTGTGGGACTCAGCCCAGCACCTGAGGCTGAAACCTCGGCTGCACTCTGGGATTCCTGAGCAGAGGTTGGTGTCTGGTAGAAAGAACCAGAACCTGCCTCCAGTGCAGGAGCGCAGCCAAGATTAGAGCTCTAAGGGCACCTGGCTGGCTCCATCAGTAGAGCATGTGACTCTTGATCTTGGGATCATGAGTTCAAGCCCCACGTTGGGTGTAGAGATTACAAATTAATTAATTAATTAATTAACTAACTAACTAACTAACTAAAAAGAAGACAGTAAAAGAATAAAGCTGTAATGGCCCTGGCACTGTTGAAGAACAGTCCATGGAGGGCCTCCTCAGACACACCGCTGCCCTCTTGTAGATGTGCATCATTTTCAGCCCATTTCTTTTTCTCACCAGGTCCACAGAGGCAAACCTCCCTTTGGGAGGCCCCATTTTAGTCCTTAAAATCCTCAGGCCTGTGTGCGCTCTATAAATTCGGAACAGCAAATTCCTCCCAGAGGTGGAGAGGAGCACATTCCCTTCTGGCCTGGCACGCTGAGTCCTGCTGTCCCGGGGCTGGTTAACAATATGCCCTCAGTCAAGGCACCTGACTTTTTGGAAATACCTCTTCTTCAACCCTCTCACCCAAAACAGCTATTTTTGCCCTACATCCTTAACATAGTAAGAAATAAGCAGAGTAGACTCTGTTACCTTTCGCCATTTGACAGATACTCTTTAGTCTCTTCTCTGAATCCCACAATGTGAGAAATGCAAAGATGCAAGGTGTAGGGATTGTCTGAGCAGCCACATCCCTACCAACAGTTATTTTTGTCAATTCATTAATGTTGACACAGTGAAGGGGGTCTAAATGACTCTTTGCCTTCTGGGCCTCAATGTCTTCACCTGGAAAATGGGCGCAGCGGGGGAGGGGGTGGGCAGATAGTAATAATACCTCACAAAGCTCTTGTTAAGGATTAAACAGTGTACCTAGATGAGCACCTCTGCATATACTAGGTACTTGGTAGTTCTCAGTACTTGGTAGTTCTCATTCATTGCTCCCTTAGCTACCAGACATTTACTGGGGGCCTCCTGTGGACTAGACACTCCAGTGGACCCTGGGGATACCACAGTGAGAAACCCAAGCAGTCAGGAAGCTCTCCACCCAGTCTGTGAGGGGAAACCAACATTAAACAAATAATTGCCTTGGGAATTCATGGCCCTTCACAGTGCTTGGAAAAAAGGGAGAAGAAGCAACTTTGGGCTGTTTTGTCTTCCCAGAAGTCCACAAACTCCAGTCTGGACAGAGTCTGGAGACTCTGGAGACTCTGGCTGGAGAGTGAGCACCCGAAAGGTCACCACCTAGCCTGGCAGCTGTGGCGGTCAACCAGCTTGACAACTGTCTTCCGACCCCACCCCAGAAGGCTGCCCAGACTCCCGCTTCAGAGAGCCCACTCTGCAGGCCTCCTGTCTGTGTTCTGCTCAGATGCAAGGCTTGTCAACTCTGCTGATGTGAGCGAAGCTCCAGAGGCCCTGCCCCAACGGTGCTGCTCTGGATCAAGGCCTTACTAGACTCCCAGCTCCCTGGTTTGCAAAGCAAACTTCAGCCTTGTACTATTTACCTTGGCAAGTCCACGACCAGATTGATGATCTGTAAAGTGGATTTGTTATTTGGCTGTTTGCTTTGGCAGCTCTTGAAAGCGCTTTGCTGATTACAGTTCCAGATGTCATTGCATACATTACCCTGCTCTATAACGGGGCTTTGAACACTTTAATTTGAACTACAAATACTATTAAGCTTTTTGCACCTCTTCTGCCTTTAGTTCTCGGATATTAAATATCAGAACAGACAGCCTGCATTTCCGTAGGCTTCTCTCCCATTGTCTTAGTCAGCCTCCTCCCATAGAGAGCTTCCGGCTTTCCTCCCATTCTCTGCGGGTCTTTCTAGAAACCTTACCCACCTATGCCCACCCCCAACCCAGCTTCCCTGGCGGCAGCCGTGCCAATTTTTCCCTAACAGATAATCTGGCTTTCCAGTTTGGAGGTGCACGGTGTGTGTTCCAAGTCTGGCTTCCCCACACTTCCAGGCCTGAGTCCTTTGCACTGTTGCTGTTTAACTCACCCACGAGGAGTTTTCTCTATCCATTTTTTGTTTTAATGCTACCAACAGCATTCTTTTAGGGAAGGTAGATTTGGGGCATGAATATGTCATGTCACTTTGCCCATAGAGGACAGACATCTCACCAAAACAAAAGCTCAACATCACACAGAAAAGGCAGCTGCAGAACCAAAAATAACTTTACACTTTCCCAACTCAAAGCTCGACTCAGGCTCCCTTTCTCATACTTTGTTTAAAATCCCCTCATGAGTAGGGAGGAAAGGGGTGGCAGTGTCTTTAAACGGGGGCAGTCACTGGTTCATATATCTTTGGAGATTATTGGTAGAGAGTGCGGTGTTCCTGGCTAATGGTGGGGTATATGACTCCGCATTCTCCAAGGTAATTGCTTCTTCCTGTTGTAAATAAACCATTAGCTGGGTCCTCGCCTCAGGAAGCAATTCAAGGCCCAAGGGAGGTAGCCAAAGAAGTCAGCTCACAGCCTCCTGGTTGGAAGGCTCAGCCTCGCCCAGCACCCTCAGCCCCAGGTCTTCCCCTTGGAGTGAGAAAATACCCCTGCCATCATCCTGCCAAGCTCCCGACAGGCTGCCCTTGGCCTTTGATTTGCCAAACTCCATGTGAACTGCCTCTGTTTTTGTTACTCTCCAAAACACACACACACGCACGCACGCACGCACGCACGCACACAAAACCACTATTTCTAATCCACCTAAACTGAATACCGGTGGGATTTTTTTTGCTGGTGTTATTTTTTCCTTTTTCTTGTTTGCTCTCCCTCCTTAAAGGTCATTTTCTGTCCATTCCCCCTCCTCTGGCCTTAAATATCCACAAGGTTCTTAGCTGAAGCCTTTCAGCATTTCACAGGACTTTAGAGATGGAAAAAGTCTCCTTAATATCAGCAATTGGTGGAGCCCCTATGTGTATTTCTGTTCATTCTTATACTAAACCTACAAGGAAGACAGTTCCATCCCCATTTTAATAGTGAGGAAACCGAGGCTCCATGAGGGCCTTGTTCCATGTCACACATGTATGGCACAACTAAGAATGAAGCAACCAGATTTGTGTAAGTCCAAGGCTTGCACTCTCCACTGGGTGGCCTCTCCCTGCTACCTATATCCTATCCCTCCTTCTATGCAAGGTCCAAGTTCTAACTTAGGAACTACAGTATCCCTTCTGTGTTGTAAGCACCTCAAAGGCAGGTTAAATGTCATGCTTAATTTTGTTTCCTGGTGACTGGTGCTGGACCTGGCTTGTACTAGGTGCCCAATAAATATTTGTTGGATGAACAACCATAAGTCCACTGAAGTGGTTCTGCTTTTAAGCAACCGTGGCTTCCCTGTGGCCAGTCTCTACATCAAGGAGGGAGGGCCTTCAGCTTTGAAATATTTCAGTTAAAGAACTTAATTCACTTTGGGAGTTTACTTTAGGAATAGAGATTATTGCAGTGTTTTTGGCCACCACTCTCAAATTCTTCTAAACCTTTACTATAATAAGCAAATTGAGCAGATTAAGGACATACTTAACTGCCAAATGGTGTTCTGAACTGTGTAAAGTTACCCAGGGTGGCTTTTTCCCCCCTATATAAAAGTTTGTGTGGGTTCTGTGAACTTCCCTGCTTTTTTTAGCTCTTCCTGTTTTATTGTGTTTGAAGTATCTTTGTAGTGACCTGTTGGGATAGGGTCCTTCCATATGGAAGTGTTTCTTTAACTTTTTAATCATTTCTTTTGGGAAGTGGAGGGTTAGGGGTAGCAGATGTTTTTCTGGCATTGTTTGCTAAGTGGAGGTAGGAGCTTTTGGAGCTATGAGTCAGGCTACACCCCGCCTGAAAGGAGAAGGTTCCAGATTCCAGCACCACTGGATCTGGAAAAAGCAGCCTATGTGGGAATAGACCCTTTTGCCCTTACCCTGACTAATGCCTTTCCCATTTCCCAGGAAGAATACATGTTCCCTTGTGACACTGAGACAAGTTATTTATTTTTTTCAGTGTCCCATGGTAAATCCTTATCAGTCCTCAAATGGGAAGCCAGTCTGGTGCCCTTACCAAAAAAGAAAGGAAAAATAACAAATTAAATGAACCCTTGTTTCTGTCCTTCATGGCAGTCACGTCCCTCTTCATACCCGTTCTCATTGAGCCAAAGTTTAACATCTTGGTTTAAAAAAAAAAAAGTGGCAAAAAGCCATTGAATTGTCCCATTTCCTCATGTTGTTTTAGACTTTATTATTCAGTCAGTCTATTCAAGAGGCAACCTGTGGGCTCCTTGGAAGGTTGTTCTGTGGAACCTGCAGAAGCTGATAGTTGGCCATCATGTTCCACAGCCGGCAGTTGGCCCTTGTCCTTGGTCTGCTTTAGGGCCTCACTTCCAGAATCCACTTCTTCATTCCCGGGTTACACCTCAAAAGCCAGTGAAGAAAAGGTTTTGGTTCAGTGAGTAGATTCCCCAGGCACTGGCTTACTTGAGACCCAGGTGATAAGGAAGCTGGGGACGAGGAACCTGAAGGAACACAAACTAGGACTTCCCTGGGCACTCTGATCCTTTCTTGGCAAGACCAGGGCTTTGCTTGTTAACTTGGGAGTCTCGACATTTGGAGGCTAAGAAGATGTGGAAGAGTCCACGAGAGGGACCAAGAGCTAGAAAGCAGCTAGAAAGACGAGAGGAAACCAGGTGCATGTGGCATCCTGGAAGCCAAGTGACTTGATCTGCTGACAGGTTGGGGCAGATGACTGAGAAATGGCCATGGTATTTAGTAATATGGAGGTCATTAACTTTGGAAGAGCAGTTTCAGTGGAGAGGTGGGGGCATCACCATGATTGGTTTCATAGAGAGGAAGGAAATTATAGACAGCAAGTCCAGACATCTCTTTTAAAGAACTTTACGGGAAAGAGAGAAATGGGACAGTAGCTCAAGAAGGAAGTGGGGGTCAAGACATTCTTTCTTTTAATAGAGGAAATACTGGCATAATGGTGACAAGAGGAGATGGGCTCTAGTGCATGGGTGGATGGACTGGACTTGGTGGGAGGAGGGAGGGTATATATACTCAGATGCAGGTGGGTGGGTAGGTGCAGCGCTGGGACTTTAAATCTCCTTCTGATTGCTTCAGCTTTCTTTATGAAGCAGTAATTAAAATCCTCAGCTGAACATGGGAATGGTGGAGAAGGTATGGGAAGTCACTGGCCAGGAGAGCGAGAGAGCAAATGGACTGAGGAAATGTGATCAGAAGGCAGCATTAAAAGCCCATTTGCAGTTAGTGATCATAAATTTAAAGTAAGACCGGTTAGCATGGTGTGCTTTTTTCCTCAGCTGCAAGTAACTGCAGGGGGACAGTGAGTGGGCAGACTAACAAGGTTTTGATTTCACCAGGTGAGTAGAGCAAAAGGAGAGGGGGTATGGAAGTCGAGGATATATATGAGGGATTGAGTGTAACAATTGCATATGGTGGGAGGAGAAGGACCCAAGGCAGGCAGGATCAATGGGTAAGAGACCTTGGTGGGGTCGGAGGCTTGTTGGGAGTTGTGGTACTAGAAAGATAGGAGGTGGGGAGATAATTTGGTAGTTGACGTTGTGGCAGTGTTTGCCGTTGTTGTTCATTATATCAAAGGAATGGCCATTGCAGTGAGTGGCAGAGGCAAAGGAGGTGAGTGCTATAAGTCAGGAGGTCCAGGAATTAAGAGGCCAGGTGATTGGAAGGATCGTCTATATGACTTATGACAGAAATCAGGAGCTAAACTCTTAAAGGAGTAAGGGGTGTGATGGGGGATGAGGGGTGGGGTGCTGGGCAAGGAGAGGCCAGAGGCAGTACAGTCTTATGCCACCAGAGTCAAAGCTATGGGTTTTATGACAAAAAGAAGAGAAGTCTGCATCAGTGAGGAGCTAAAAGGAATGGAGGAGAGAAATCAGCCACAGGGGAGGACTACTGGGCAGGCAGGGTCCTCAGAAGAAATCCTTGTATTTTTCAAAGTGCAGCACTTTAGAGAGGAAGTATATATACACTTCCTATTTTATTTGAGTCTTTCAACAACCTTCCAGTAGGCCTCCATAGAACCCATGAAAACATACTTAATCCAAAGTCACAAGTGTTGTAATGCTGCCTCCATAGCGTAAGATTCAGCACCCAAAGTCAGGCTGGCCTATTCTCGGCCCTCTCGGATCCACTGTTCTCTGTGACATCCAAAATATCTTACACTTAGCAGCCAGTAATGGGACATAAGTGGACATTTCCTTTCAGGAATAATTGGGATAACAATTCCTAAATGGAAATAATATGGCATTTTAGTTTTAAGGAATTTAGGTGTCTAAGAACATGCCTAAGCCATGGTAGTTCAGGACTTGGTTCTTAAGAATTTTTCCTTCCTGGGGCACCTGGGTGGCTCAGTTAGTTAAGCATCCGACTTGGGCTCAGGTCATGATCTCACAGTTTGTGAGTTCAAGGCCCACATTGGGCTCTGTGCTGACAGCTCAGAGCCTGGAGCCTGCTTCAAATTCTGCGTCTCTGTCTCTCTCCCTCTGCCTCTCCCCCGCCTCTCAAAAATAAAAATAAACATTAAAAAAAAAAGAATGTATCCTTGATTCTCAGGCTCCGTGAGTGGGCAATAGGGCAGTGTGGGAATCTCCCAACTGCTGGGTGACCCCATCCCTCCAACTTCCTTGAGCCACCCACTCTCATAGGCAGAGAGCCCACACCCAAACAAATGTGATCTCAGTTGTTCATTCAGTTAGCAAGCGCGTGTTGATCACCTGTTGCAGTTTTGAGCATCCAGAGATGAGCACTACCCTAAAGAAATAAGTGCAGCAAATGGTTACAGGTTTCTCTCCACGCACTGCATGAAGAGATTTCCTCGTAAAGGAAGGGGAGAATATTCCTGCATGCTCCAAGAAAGTAACCTCTTCTTAGCCACCTCATCCTAGTTTCCCAGCTTGCCAGACCACTGAGGTGGGTCGATTCATGGAGGGTATGCATCAAATGCCTCCATCAGCCCTCTCAGCCATGTTCCTTTGTGAGCACGTTGGCCAAGGCCCAGGCGGACACACTGACCTAGATGGGAACAGAGATCTATCTGGTCATGGCTTACAGCAACCGGGAGTGCCTCCGAGCTACCTGGGAATGCAGATGCCCAGGCCCCAATCTTGTGCCCTAGAAATTCTGATTATGATATGGGGTGAGACCCGTACCTCCATATATTTGGAAACCCCCCTAGTTGATTCTGATGTGTAGCCCCAGTTGAGAAGTACTGGTCGAGGAAGCATATGTAGAAGTTTGTGCCAAACAACTGGATGGCCAGATATGCAACATCCCACTGCCAATCCTCTACCAGATCTGAGTGTGATCAAATATTTCTCCTGCCAGTTCCCTTCTCAATATTATCCTCCAGGAACTTGTGATTATCCTCAGCCTAAGTCCAAAGCAGCTTAATTCTTCTGAAAACAGTGCCAGTTGGGCATTTTGCCTGGAAGGAGCAAAGCAAATCTGTGGCAGTGTTCTTTGCTTAGTTCAGTCCTGCAGCCTCCACGGGACACCCTCTACCACCGCCCCCAAATTTCTCTTCCTGCCACAAGGTCTAGTGCTTTGTTAGGTACCTGCTTGGGGAGGTCAGCTCATTCCAGCAGGAACTGAGGGCCTCGCTGGATGCAGGCTTGGGTATAGTTGGCCAGATAAAATCTGGTTAGCAAGAAGGTCCTGGGCGGGCTGAGAGAGGTGAATGTCCATAATAAGATCAGAGAGCAGGAGACTAGGGCCAGGAGCCTGGACAGCAGGCTGAAGGTGCAGGCCAGAGCAGCACAAAACACTGAAACTGAGTCTGAGAGTCTCACTGGAGCCCGTGAGGAGTTGGAACACATGAGCTCTTGTTACATACAGGAACCTGAGTTCATCTGCCTACATCATTCTTTGTCATTAAGTCCCCTTGGTCTTCAAGGGCCAACTCCTACCAGTTGCTTCTACTTTATCAGAGGCGTGGGCCTCTTCATGCATGACCTTGTGCTGAAATTTGGGCTATTGCATCGTGAAACCTGCAATAGTTGATTCTGGGTCTTCTTCTAGAGACTGGTTCCCTCTCGGGCCCGGCTTCATCCTCACCAGGACTTTCTTCCCTCTGTGAACTGATACTGGTGTTCTGTCCACATCTAAAACCTTGATTTTCTGGGATCAGTATAGAGATATTAGAGAAAGTGGGTCCTAAGTCTTGAGGATACCGTAGAGAACAAGACAGATGATACTTCTGCCTTTGTGGGGCTTCTATTCTAGAAGAGGAAGCAGATACACCAGCAATATTTACGGAGTGTACTATGATGAGGGAGGTTCAGGAGGCTTTGCTGTTGGAGCGCATAGCAGGGGCACCTGGCCTAATCTAGGGGAGAGTCAGGAAAGGTGCCCCAGAAGTTCTGTTTAAGCTGTCATCAAGGGAAGAGCAAGATGAAGATATAAAGGCCAGAGGTGAAAGGGAGCACAGTCCACCGGAGGAACGGAAAGAGGTTTCTTATGTTTAATGCAAAGGACAGGGAGGGAGCGGGATGGGCAAGTCTGGATGAGTGAGCAGGGATCAGGTCATCAAGAGGCTTGGCAACCATGGCAAAGAGTTGAGGCATCATTCTAGCACCTTTCTGCCACTTTGGACAGGTGTTTTCAGAGTCCTGGGATCACTCTGAAATAGATCCACATATGCGTGCAGGTGCACGGCGCACATCTGACAGGAACACTGACTGCCCTGTCCCTTCTCGTTTGGAGGCAGTACAGGGTAATCCGGATTATAAACCACCCGCCTGGGGCAGGAGCTCACTCGCCTGCTGTAATCATCTTTTTCTTCCACCTTAGGATGCCACTCAGCCTCACACAGCACCAGCTATCTGATGAAGAGTAGAAGTGACAAGGGCAAAATCAAAAACCCTCCAGAACATATTCAGTGGGAAACTAAAGGCGGGAAGAACGTTCCTCGTGTTCCCAGCCGACACCCCTCTCGCCTGCTTTCTCTTACCAGAGGAGTCTCCGCTTCCAGTATGCCTGACTAGCTGGCTGGCTGATTCTTCAGGGGCTGCGGTTTGTGCTTGTCACCCCTACACTGGTCGCTTTTAAGATGCACAGACTTCTGAATCTTTAAAAGAAAGAACTAAAAAGGAAATCCCAAAGGCAGTTAGTTGACAGGTCATCTATTGAGAATGAGGGAGAAAGTTGTGACAGGTTTAGGGAGTTTGAGAAGAGGAAGAAATACAGGAGGGAACTGACCAAGAACAAATGGAAAAAAAAAAAGTTGAGGAGCAGGGAGGGCCTGGCTGGTAAATTTGTCGTGGGACCAGTGGATGCAAGTGCAAGATTTTCTCCAGCGCAGCCCAGCAGCCCAGGAGTAGTTGCAGAGGAATCCAGTGGCTAGATGGATCATCTTGGATGCATGTGGAAAAGCAGGTGGGAGGCAGATAGACCAGGGGAGCAGTGACAGGGGAGTTGTTGAGGGTGCGCTTGGAGCTGTGAGCCTGAACTCTGGGATGGACAGTGAAGAAGTGTCACTAGGAAGGAATGAGTAGATTGGGACAATAGAGAAGGGCTCCAGGGGCTAGCCGGCTCAACGAGGTGGGAGAGCATCATCAGGAAGAATAAAGTCAGGGAGATAGACAAATAGGAAGTTTCATGGTCAAGATGTGGGATTTCTTGCTTAAAATACTAGAAGAGGCAGTTGCAAGATCCAGGTGAGTGAGCTGCTGGAATGAAGGTGAAGTCATTGGCGTGTGAGGTCACTGAATTGTGAGGCCAGGAGTGTTGCTTTGGTCACACACCTGAGCATCACACTTTCTCAGCATTTGGCTGGAGCTGTTGTTGGGACAGTGACAGTGGTGTAGTGCCATAGTCCTCTTTGAATTCAAGGAATTGACTTAGAAGGTCCGCAGAGTCCAGTGAAAAGGACAAGGGGCACTGTTGTAAACAGTTCCTGGGAGTGTTGCGCTTCTCTCCTGATTGATAAAATAATTCCTTTGGAAAAGGTGATGTAATTCACAAAGAACACTTGTATTCCCTTGGAGAAGAAAGTACTTCCTTTTATTGCCAGCTCATTTCAGCATGATTGAAAAATCAGGGAGAAAACTTTTTTTTAAAGTTTAAGCCTGGAAGAAATAACACTGTAGGAGACATCTAAAACGCTGGCCCCAGGGTCCAGCTCCATGGCCTAGTGCAAAGTCTCTTTGTACCTCAGCGTCTTTGTGAAACAGAAGAACTTCACCAGGTCATGATGAGGACCAGCAGGCTGGTAGTACATGGAAATATTTCCTGTGCGCCAGACACTGTGCTGAGCACATTTGTTTCAGCCTTAATATTTTTTATTAGTCGCCTTTTAAAGAGATGTCCGTTGAAACAGGAGAGTTAACTAATTTGCCCAACATATGCAACTATTAAGTGACAGAATAAAAGCCCAAAAGCCTGAGCCTTTAGCCATCTCCTGTACTGCATGTTTAGGCTCTGTGAATACAAAAATTAGGGAAAACACTCACAGCACTAAGCTGAGAGGAAGACACGAGAACAGGTCGCCACAATCACATGTGCACCGCGTCAGAGGTTGCAGATTCTCTGGGGATGTAGCAGAGGGACCAGTCCCTCCCCAAGGGACTCTAGGAAGGCTTCATGAAGGAGCTCACGCACGGGTTGGGTCTTGAAGTGGCTGCAGGAGACAGCTTGTCGTGTCATTTGGTGCTGCTTCTCACGTTGGTCCGAAATATGCCAGCATGTTGTCTTCTGTGTGTGTGTCCTGTTTTGCCTGTTGGGCCTCAAAAAAAATAAAAATAAAAAATCGATTCCCTTTTCCATAAAATTGCACTTCAAATATTTGAGTACTGGAATCCCAGCTCTCTTAATCTCCAGGTTAGACAACCTCCGTTTCTTCCTTCCCTTCTTTCTTTCCTGCTAAGTGACAAGAACTGAGGCAATATGCTGTGCACTTAGAATACAGAGATTTAGAAAAAAAAAAAAAAGCAGCAGCAGATGCTGCCCTCCAGGAACTTACAGTCAAGTGAGCAGGGTCGACCAGGAAATACTTTATTGTTCTCCTTTGCACTCTGTCCCCTTTACCAAAATTCCCGGCACCCAATAAGTGTCTGTTGTTGAATTGCCTACACCAGGGTGCAATGAGGAAGGTAAGCCAGGATGCTGTGGGGGCCTTTTGGAAGACCTAAGTCAGACTGAGAAGACTGGTTAACTTTCCCAGCTGATCTAGGTTTTCAAGGATGAGTAGGACTTAGCTAGAGAAGAAGAGCATTCCAGGCAGAGGGAGACACAGATGCAGGGGCACAGGGGCAAAATTCAAGGTGGGGCATGGTGTGCGGGGAGTCTGGAGAGCTGGCCAGGACCTGATGAGAGACGGTGGTACTATGAAGATTGGGCTTTGTCCTGAGGATAGACGAGTAAAATGTTCAGATTTGCATTGCAGAAAAGGTTACTCTGGTGGCACTAAGAAGAATTAAATGAAGGGAAGCTATATTAAGGGACAGAAAGACCAATGTAAAGATTGTTGGAATAATCCCAATGGGAACCGATGAGGGCCTAAACTCAGTGGCTGCGGAGTAGGGGACAGATTGGAGAGGGCTTAGGAAGTAAAATCCATAGCACTTCCTGGGCAGTGGGCTGGAGGAAAGGGGGAAGTCTGGGTGGGCAGTCACTGAGAAGACAGTGCTGCCTTTCACTCGGGTAGAAAATAGAGAAGAAGTTTGAGAGAAGTAAGGCAGTGAATCTGTTTTGGACATACTGAGTTGGAGGTGCCTGTGGAGTGTATTTGGTGTGTGACGTGGATTTGGAGGCCAGGAGAGAACTGAGTCAGAAATGTAGTTACGGGAGGCAGCGTGTCAGTGGTAGTTGTAACTATTGGGAGTGGATGAGCTTGCCCAGGCAAAATGTACAGAGGAAGAAGAGAAGAGGGTCGAGGGTAGAACCCTTAGAAGCAGTACAATTTGAGGAGCAGAAGGAGCCAAGCTAGGCCCTGGGAGAGACTTGGGGGTGGTCAGAGAGGGAGAAGGAAAACCAAAGAAAGCTAAGGAAGGATGGGGAGTCATCAGCAATTTGCCAGTACAGTCGGCTTTTCTTTGTAGCATCTGAGTTGCCACAGGGGACAGTCCTGAGCTACCAGGATGGAGGGAGGGCAGTCACATGCTTTTGCCATAAGGCTGGATTTGAGGACCTGTTACTCTAGAGCAGTGGTTCCCCGAATTCCCAGGTAAAAATCGGACCCTATCCCAGGACCACTACATTGGATTCTCTTGGAGAAGGGCCTGAGAATCTGTTTATTCAGTAAGCACACTGGGTGATTCTTCTCATTAGGAAAATCTGGGAATGATGCTTTACACCAGAGGCTGTTCAGTAATAACCTGAGAGCATTGGAGCACTTTCCAGTGACACAAATCACACCCACCCTCCCACCCTACACACAGCCGGATTCCACCTCAGGTTCCAGAGAATCCCCGTAATTTGAGCCATTGTTTCTGTGGCATTCCTCAGATATGTGAAGACGGAAGTGCTACCCCACTACTCTAAAGGAGAGTTTCTGAGCAACTGTCTGAGTATTCGGGAAGCCAATCGAAATCCTGCATTTAGACAGATAATTGGTCCAGTGGTGCTTCTCTAAAGCATTTAGACTAGAGCACCCTCACTGCCCTCTGGTGTAGACAGTCTGATTGCCCACTCCATTTTATGGAATAATGGGCCTGAATGGGATCCAGCATTTAAAAAAAAAAAAAAAAAAAAAAAGCCTGGCACAAAAACAGACACATAGACCAATGGAATAGAATAGAAACTCCAGAACTAGACCCACAAACGTACGGCCAACTAATCTTTGACAAAGCAGGAAAGAACATCCAATGGAAAAAAGACAGCCTCTTTAACAAATGGTGCTGGGAGAACTGGACAGCAACATGCAGAAGGTTGAAACTAGACCACTTTCTCACACCATTCACAAAAATAAACCCAAAATGGATAAAGGACCTAAATGTGAGACAGGAAACCATCAAAACCTTAGAGGAGAAAGCAGGAAAAGACCTCTCTGACCTCAGCCGTAGCAATCTCTTACTTGACACATCCCCAAAGGCAAGGGAATTAAAAGCAAAAGTGAATTACTGGGACCTTATGAAGATAAAAAGCTTCTGCACAGCAAAGGAAACAACCAACAAAACTAAAAGGCAACCAACGGAATGGGAAAAGATATTCGCAAATGACATATCGGACAAAGGGCTAGTATCCAAAATCTATAAAGAGCTCACCAAACTCCACACCCGAAAAACAAATAACCCAGTGAAGAAATGGGCAGAAAACATGAATAGACACTTCTCTAAAGAAGACATCCGGATGGCCAACAGGCACATGAAAAGATGTTCAGCGTCGCTCCTTATCAGGGAAATACAAATCAAAACCACACTCAGGTATCACCTCACACCAGTCAGAGTGGCCAAAATGAACAAATCAGGAGACTCTAGATGCTGGAGAGGATGTGGAGAAACGGGAACCCTCTTGCACTGTTGGTGGGAATGCAAATTGGTGCAGCCGCTCTGGAAAGCAGTATGGAGGTTCCTCAGAAAATTAAAAATAGACCTCCCCTATGACCCAGCAATAGCACTGCTAGGAATTTATCCAAGGGATACAGGAGTACTGATGCACAGGGCCACTTGTACCCCAATGTTCATAGCAGCACTCTCAACAATAGCCAAATTATGGAAAGAGCCTAAATGTCCATCAACTGATGAATGGATAAAGAAATTGTGGTTTATATACACAATGGAATATTACGTGGCAATGAGAAAAAAATGAAATATGGCCTTTTGTAGCAACGTGGATGGAACTGGAGAGTGTGATGCTAAGTGAAATAAGCCATACAGAGAAAGACAGATACCATATGGTTTCACTCTTATGTGGATCCTGAGAAACTTAACAGAAACACATGGGGGAGGGGAAGGAAAAAAAAAAAAAAGAGGTTAGAATGGGAGAGAGCCAAAGCATAAGAGACTGTTAAAAACTGAGAACAAACTGAGGGTTGATGGGGGGTGGGAGGGAGGAGAGGGTGGGTGATGGGTATTGAGGAGGGCACCTTTTGGGATGAGCACTGGGTGTTGTATGGAAACCAATTTGTCAATAAATTTCATAAAAAAAAAAGCCCCCACCATATGTTAAAAAGCTATTAAAGAAGTTTGGAAGAGGCACCATCTGTAGACAAAGAAGACACTTGTAGGTTACTGCCCATGTAGGAGCTGGCTCTACTCGCTTATATGTTTGGGACCTAATACTGCCCACTGGCCCTCACAGTGAAGTTCATGAAATATGTTTAATACAACTATTCTCAGGATCAATTTTGAGAAGAAAGGCTTTGTCTCTACTGAAGGTATTTTATTAGACATAGAAGTGGTTCAGAGGGTCTGTGCCCCTTGTGTGAAATTGCAAATCTGTGAAATTCAAACATGGTCATTCATGAATAGTCAGGACAAGTAATCTTTCCTAAATGATTCATCTTGGGATATTATCTTTCCAGGATAAATAGAGATATTAATTGTATTTGCTTTAATATTGCAGGGAGAGGTACCTGCTGAGTAGAATACTAAGGAGTGTGGCTCTAAAAAGCATAGAGACCTCCTCTTTTTGGAGTTATTTTAGAATGAGAGATTTAAAGGGAGTGCTGCCTGGAGGGCAGGTGGCTGGGAGGTGCTTTCATGCACTCCTCTTCAGACCCTTGATACACACTTCAGATCAAAATATACTGAAGGTTTGTTCTTTCATTCATTCATTCAATAAACATTTATTAGGCACCTATTACATGGCAAGATCTGTGCTGCAGGCTCTTGGTTCTTGGATATCTCTGGGACACCAGAATAATAATTTCAGGGTGAGGTCCATTGACCCTGGAGGAGAGCAGTTAAATGTCTCGTGCAGTATTAATGCTCCAGTGAAAACACGATTGGTAACTTCACATTCCCATTTTAGAATCGAGCAGTGTGCTGAGCTGTGTGGACATTCCCCACCTCCAGAAGCCAGACAGCTTAGACATTATCCTTAAGTCTCAAAGGATCTAGAGGGAAGTAGTGAGAACACCAGCATAAAGCCATCTGGCTTCTAAGGGTAAAATCAATACTTTACATACTGATTACCATTATAGTCTCAAAGGCTCTATCACATACATTGTCATTTGAATCTTAGCATAATTTTGGGAATTATGAATAGCTAGTCATAATAATAACTAGCATTATTATTCCTCTTTTACAGTGCAGAGACCAAGGTTCCAGGAAGTGACTTGCACAAGGTCACACAGTACCGGAACTAGCACTTGGTTTCTCACTCTTAAGCAAGTGCTCTTTCTACCAACAGAGAGCTCAGTGACCTTACAACCACCTCATCTGTCCAAGAGATCTGCCCCACACCGCTATCTCACAATGGTTTTTAAAATAAGAAGAAGGTACTAAATGAAGAGAAGAGATAGCAGCTAGATTCAAAGAGTACAGGCAGCAGCTGCTGGGCAGGGGAGGAGGAGGACGGCTGGTTCACCCAGTAAACCAGGTGCCACCACCCATTTTGGATCTTGAGAGCAGGAGAGTCATTTCTGAAGATCATAGAGCTCTTATCCAGGCCTCATTATTTTATTTTATTTTTATTTTTTATAATTTTTTAATGTTTATTTTTGAGAGAGAGAGAGAGAGAGGGAGAGAGCATGCGCAGGGGAGGGTCAGAGAGAGAGGGAGACACAGAATCCAAAGCAGGCTCCAGGCTGTGAGCTGTCAGCACAGAGCCTGATGTGGGGCTCGAACTCACGAACTGTGAGATCATGACCTGAGCCGAAGTCGGATGCTTAACCGACTGATCCACCCAAGTGCCCCCAGGCCTCATTATTTTAAAGGGAGGCCCAGAAAGGGTTAATGACTTGCCCAGGAGAGTTTTGGTGAATTTGCAAGTTCATTTAGCTATTTGGTAGGTGTTTCTACAATAAATATACTTAGTTCTTACTTATTTACTTTTTTTTTTAACAGTCTGAGGGATGTAAGAAAGCTCTTCTAGTAGCTTTTCAACCCTAAAGGCATTTCTGAAACTCAAATGAAGCACAATGAGAAATTCTTTTGTTCAGCTGTTAGCCCTAACTCAAGGTTGGATGACAGGTCTGTGTCTGAGAGAGTAACAGGAGGTTTCCAGGCCCCTCCTAGGGGCCTCTTGGCGCCTTGGCTTTTTTCGCCTCTCTACTTATGGATGACTCCGATCTCTGGATCCATTATGAACCATAGGTCCAGAGATAAAAAGCTAGGTTTCTGCACGCATGCGCGTGCGCGTGCACACACACACACACACACACACACACACACACACACACACTCGTTCTAGGCTGCTCCTTGTATGAGTGTAGCAGAAACAAAATATGTGGCTTCCTCCTCATGGGAAAGATTGGCATTTCTCACACACTGGGACAGAGCAGAGGAGCTCTGCTGGCCCTTTTGAACTTGCTTCTCAGCCAGGGAAATGAATAACATCCTGATTGGCCTCAATGGACTAGAAGTGAGGGAAGGGAGGGGGAATCCTGGCCCCAGGCTCCCGCCAAGACCTAGGAATCGCTTTACTCACAGGCGCCAAACTTGGCACCCAGGGAGACCAGTGAGTGGAGGGGAAATCATAACCGGCTTAACACAGTTTATTTGGGCATTTTTCACACTTCCTAATGAAGTGGACATTTTATAAGGCCTGTGCAGTATCTCCTCCACAGGTAAGCAGGGGTTTCCCAGCCCTCTCCTAAAGGCAGTAAGGCCATGAGGGGAGAGGTGGGGGCAGTGGGGGGGGGGGAGCGGGGGGAGGGCTGGCTGAGCTGTGTCCAGCCCTGGGCAGCTATGCCAGGAGCCCCTGGGTGCCCCGCACTCCTGCTTGGCTCCTCCACAGTAGCAGGAGTTCTCAGCTTCCCTATTGGCTTTAATAGAGTGTTAACCCTAGGCCCTAGAACTTGTGTTAACACTTAACACAAGGCTGGAACTGAGGGGAGAGGCCAAGGGACTGGCAGCTGAGAGCAGTTTGAGGGTTGAATTTGTAGAGAGGGAGGAGGCAAGGAAAGGCCAACAGCAGTTGAATGTCAGTTGGATTAAGTGGACCCAGGACTGATTTGAGAGACCAAGGTTCTGTCTGTTCCTGCTTGTATAGCAGGCAACATCCCATCCTCTCCCTGGGCCTCAATTTCCTGATCTTTAAATGAGTAGATAGAACCAGGTATACTCTGGGCACTCGGGTGATGCAGTGGTTAAGCTCTGACTCTTGATTTCGGCTCAGGTTATGATCTCAGCACTCATGAGTTTGAGCCCCACGTCAGGCTCTACACTCTCGGTGCAGAGCCTGCTTGGGATTCTCTCTCTCTCTCTCTCTCTCTCTCTCTCTCTCTCTCTCCCTCTCTCCCTCTCTCTGTCTCTCTCAAAAATAAGTAAATAAACATTTTTTAAAAAGAAGAAGAAGAAGAACCAGATATACTCTGAGGAACCAGGGCAGAGTGAGGGGAGGGCAGCGTCAGCAGCCCTCTCCACCTTTAGTTACACACAGCTCCCTGGGGGTGTGATTTCAGTGCCCACTCTGCTTCCTGGGGCAGGGGCCTGCATTGCTCCCAGGCCTCCAGGTGATGCTGCTGTGCTGGCCAGTGGCTCACACTTTGAGTAGCAAAGGTGTAGCAGGACTGAGTTCTCCAAACTCCTCTCCGCCCCTCACTTAACTCCCTGCACTTACTTCCTCAGCTGTGAAACCAGGACTAGAGGTATCTAGTAGCTTTCCTCTCTAGGGGTACCTTCCTCTCTAAGCGTGTTGTGAGGATTAAGAGAGTAAAAGCACTTTGTAAAGGGTAAAGCAGAGGTGCAGTCTCAGGGATTATTGTCATTGTTAAGATTTCTTTTTTTTTTTTTTAATTTTTTTTTCAACGTTTATTTATTTTTGGGACAGAGAGAGACAGAGCATGAACGGGGGAGGGGCAGAGAGAGAGGGAGACACAGAATCGGAAACAGCTCCAGGCTCTGAGCCATCAGCCCAGAGCCCGACGCGGGGCTCAAACTCACGGACCGCGAGATCGTGACCTGGCTGAAGTCGGACGCCCAACCGACTGCGCCACCCAGGCGCCCCATGATTTCTGCACCTCATTGCTCCCCCTGTTTGCTCCTGCAGCTTCTCAACCTTTCCCTACATCCTCCCTGGTTTCCATGCCTGGGCTGATGAGTCAGTGTGACCAGCCAGGGCTGAACAAACACTTGGACATGTCAAGGCAGGAAATGACAATTCCCAGGCACCCCCACTGTTTCAGGTGTGGAACAAGCTATGGACACACCTTGTGCAATAAATTCAAATGATACCAAGCTGAACCCCCACCTCCACCCACACCCCCATGGGCTGTAAGACTGGAAACGAGGCCGAAAGTCAAGGAAGTCTCTGTAGGACAGGGGGCCTAAGCAAGCACTAGTTAGGTTTTCAGCAAGGTAAATCACCTGTCTACCCTGTGATCCAGTGTTGGCACCTGCCTCAGGCCACCATGATGGTATTTCTGTAGTGTCAGTTTGTTCACGGAGGACCTTCACCGATGGTTCCACAGCTCCCTTGTGAGGCAAGAAAGTAAGGTGACAGTCAACTATACTGCAATAAAAAGAGAAGAAACTAAGGTGACTGAGGCAAGTCATTTACTCAGCAGGAGCCTCAGTATCCTCATCTGTAAAATGGAATCAACAGTGTCTGTCCTGCTTATGGTACAAATTGCTATGATCCCACAATCAAAAGGAAACAATTATGTGAAAGTATGCACCGATTCTGAGAAACCATGTGAGATATTACTCTTCATGAGGGACCCTCCACCCCAGTGTACTCTACTGACCGCCTCTACATGAGGAACATCCCTGCCTTCCTGTTTGTACTCAGACAGTCCCCTTTACTGTGGAATGTCTTCCACCCACGTCAAACCACCACGACTGATGGAAACCGTCCCCAGCCACCCCAGCTCCAGTGGGTGTCCCCCGTTGTCCAAACAGTGCTGTTTCTCATCTTGCTCTTCTCAGGCCCCGAGGCCAAGTCTTTGCTGAACAGCTTTGTTGTAAGGGCCTGAAAAGTAGGGATCCTGTTATATAATATACCCCGTGTGAGAATGGTAGGCCAGGCACAAATCTTCATCCCAAGACCCCTGCGGCTGAAAATCTGGTTCAGGTTTGCCCCTTGGAGTGAGAGCTGATGAGTTTTGATGGCAGAGAGAAGCGGAAGGCTGACCACACACTACAAATGGCAATGCTTCATGCCCAAGCTGGGAGCATCATTTTAAAGCCCACATGGTTAGGTGACTACCGAAATAACAAAACCAAAACTTGGCACCGCATCAAACCAGTCAGCTCCAAGACCTGCAGGCACATCCAGGACACTCTTTCGGCACAGGGTGACTTCCTGTCTTCTTTCCCACAGTTACTGCCTTGGGGGCTTAGAGGAGCAAATGGCAGTTTGGAACCACTTTGCCCACTCTTCCCTCCCTGGCCTTTGAAATTCCTGAGGCCAGCAGGGGCCCAGGCCTGCAACGTTGGGTCTCCAGACATCTCAGCCAGCCCAGGAAGCAAAGAGGTCTCATCTGAGGAAATGCAGATCCTCAGGAAGGATCAAAAATAACCCAAAAGGACAAGCCATGCATGTCTGTGTGTATATTGAGTTTCACATCTGAAATCCAGTCGTGATAAATCTGATGATTTTGAAACATCTTCTTTAATTAATAAAAACAGGAGACTTCTTAGCCCCAGGTTCCAGACTTCAGAGTTCTCAGTTGAGAGCCTCAAATTTGGCTTATTTGTGGAGCATTGAAATCTCTGTTAAGACAAACACAGGATTTCGGTTGGGTTGTTTGTCCTGTCCCCTCCTCCCCCCCCCCCCCCCCCCCCCCGCCACTGCCTAACTGCAAGAACCACTTAAAAATCCTGGAATAGAAAGACTAAACTGAAAACCGCTTATTAGTACTGCAGCCATATTTTCAGAATGAAAATCCAGCCTGAATTTTAGTTGGGAAAGTATAGGCTTTGGACCTAGAATCCGAATCTTTTTTTTTTTTTTAATGTTCATTTTTGAGAGAGAGAGACAGAGTGAAAGTGGGGGAGGGGCAGAGAGAGAGGGAGACACAGAATCTGAAGCAGGTTCCAGGCTCTGAGCTGCCAGCGCAGAGCCTGACGTGGGACTTGAACCCACAAACTATGAGATCGTGACCTGAGCCGAAGTCGGACACTTAACTGACTGAGCCACCCAGGTGCCCCTAGAATCCAAATCTTAACCATACCCTTGACATTGTCCTCTTAAGCAAAATTTTACTTTTCTCTGCCACAGTTTCTTGATCTGTAAAATGGAAATGTTAGCACATTCTCATAGACCTGTTGGGGTAATTTCTGTGAGATAATGTCTTATAAAGTGACAATGCCTAGCACAAAATAGGTAACAAATGTTAGTTCTTTTGCCTTCCTTGCTCTCCGATCTGATCACAGAACTAATTATTTGGGAGCGGGACTGTTCTAGAAAACCCAGTGCTTACTTGTCCTGAGAGATACAGTTCCATGAAGTTTTTCCATTCAAGGAGATGTTAGGTTTCCAAGGATATAGTTTGTCTTGCGGTGTATTCTGAGCCTTGCCATAGGAGTCCTATAACAGAGTGCCGTGTGTACATTTTCTCTCTACCCTCAGAAGCAGGGCAGAGCGTCCTGCAGAGAATATTTTCATTGCAGTCTAGCTACAAAATGATCCTTCTCTTCCCACTTGGAAGGATAGAAATCTTGATTGTGTCTGTTTTAAAGCAGAGGGGGAAAGGATCTCTGAGATCCTGTCTGGGAAATGCCAGTGTCAGCCTGACTTGGAAAGCTATTCTGTCGGAGGCACCTCCAGGTCTGCTCTGAGTGTGGAGCCAGTTGAAATTCTCCTTAGTGGGCCCTTCAGTGATGACTGATCTCCTGGGCTCCCAGGCAAAAGTCAGGGGCCCTGTTCAATGACCTCCTAATGATGTGTGAGGGGCTCAGACATTCCTTGACAATCATGAAAGGGCGTCTCCTAGCAAGCTGTGTCCTGTTTATCAAAAGGTTGGGGGCTGGGATGACAGGGCCGGACAAAGATGACAGATAAAGGGACTCGATTTAAAAATGGACTCCTTCCAGAGTTGCTCTTCTGGTCCTTTCTGATCTGATGTATGAAATTTGTACAGAGGTAGAATTGTTTCTGTATTTTCACACACAAGTTGGTGCACATTCCTGACACGAACTTAAAGGAAGTATGTCAAGTGTACACAGGGATGAGTCAACATCACATTCAGCCAGTGATGGACACTGGGAGAGGAGTCAAATAAGGGCCATGGAGCTGCAGGCTCACCTGCCTCCAGCTGAGTCAAGTCCAAGTGCAGGGGAGGCGACTCAGCACTCAGGTCCTCCCCTCAAGTGCTCCTCATGGGGCTGCTGTCTGGGTCCCAGCACAGATGCTTTGGCACAGGGCATTTTTTTCTCTCTCTCAGCTTTTTCATGTTTATTTATTTGTTTTATACTGATTGCCAACATCACAGGAAATATATAGACAGGTATAATCTGTAACAGAAGGGTCCATGGTAACCCAACTACGACCATGATTAACACGTAGTCATAAATTTTCAAGAATGTTTGCCTATGTTTCCTTTACATTGCTCAGTAGTATGAACTCTATAATTTTGTTTGGCTTCTTTTATTAAATATGATATCTTAAAGAATTTCCCCTCTTATAAACATTATTTTTCATGACTACCTAATATTCTACTGCAAGAAGCAAGTATAATTTACTTAACAACTACCTTATTTTAAGGCTGTGTTAAGGTGGCAGTGAGCATCTTTATGCATGAAGGCATCTAATCATACCTAAGATGATCATCTTATCATCTTACCATATTGGCATCGTATTTAGTTGGGCTAGATTTCTGGAAGTGGAATCCCTGGATCAGTAATTGGGCATGTTTTTAAAAGTCTCTTAATACATATAGCCAAACTGTCCTTCAGGTAGTTTATAGCAGTAGTAGTCCCACCAGCAGCAGCCTATCTCATATTATCCTTACCTGTGTTGAGTATGATTCTATTCATTTATTAAAGAATTTAGGAGCTAAAACATCCTGTCCCTGCCTAGGGGTGTAGGGACATCACAAGGATGGAAAGGAACCAACCTCAGAGCTAAGAGGCCACCTGCCCTGCCCTCCTGGGCCCCCTGCAGACATCCTCAGAGAAGTGGGGGACATGCACCCACTTCTGTGCCATAAGTCCCCATCAAAGGCCTTTGCTGTGTGACCACACAGAACCACTCAGCTTTAATAATGGAGCTCCCATAGGGGCCTGGGTGACTTAGCTTGTTAAGCCTCCGACTTCAGCTTGGGTCAGAATCTCGTGGTCTGTGAATTTGAGCCCTGCATCAGGCTCTGTGTTGACAGCTCAGAGCCTGGAGCCTGCTTTGGATTCTGTGTCCCCCTCTCGGCCCCTCCCCTTCTCATGCTCGGTCTCTCTCGCTCTCAAAAATAAATAAACATAAAATAATAAATAAATAAATAAATAAATAAATAAATAAATAAATAAATAAAATGATGGAGCTCCCACACCAGTACCTCTCCTCTAGCTTCTTGTCTTCTGGCCTAGAGGTGTCCCCAGTCACTTTCTTCACTTTCTAAACCTTTCACCGAATCCCATGCCACTCCAGAGAGCTGCACACATAGTCCGAGGGTAGTCCTCTGTATTCTTGCGGCCCTGTGCAGTTTTACGAGGCACTCTTTCATGTACTATCTGATCAGATGCTCACGATAACCTAGAAGGCAAATATTCATTTCCCTGTTTTATACGTGTATTCCTTTCCTAGGGCTGCCGTACCAAATTACCATGGACCTGGTGACTTAAAACAACAGAATTTTATTCTCTCAGACTTCTAGAGGCCACAAGTTCAAAATTAAGGTGTCAGCAAGGTCACACTCCCTCCAAAGGTTCTAAAGGAGAATCCTTCTTTACCTCTTCCAGCTTCTGGTGGCTCCCAGTATTCCTCATCTTGTTACAGCAGAAGTCTGCTCTCTGCCTCTGTCTTCACATGGCCTTCTTCCCGTTCTTTGATCTCTCTCTCCTTTCTCTTGTAAGGATACCAGTCACTGCATTTAGAACTCACTGTAACTCTAGGATACTCTCATCTTCGATCCTTAATTATGTCCACAAAGACCCTATTTCTAAACAAGGTCATATTCTTATTTTGGGGGAAAATGCAATTCAACCCACTTTAGCTGGTAAAGAAACCAAGGTCCAAAGAGGCTAAATGACTTGCCCAAGGTCATACAGTGAAAAAACAGCAGGAAATGGCATTTGAACCCAGGTCTTCTGCTTACCATATGCCTTTAATTAAGAAAACAAACAAACAAAAAGACACATATGGTATGAATGCTTAATTATGTTTTCTGATTCCCAGAAGATGAAATGTGGTACCTTTTACTCTAGGATACATCAAACACCATTTCTCCAGTACTCTGTGTATGACTATTAATTACATTTGAAACCATTCGTGCTAACATAATGAACCCCTTATGTGGGGTCAGTCATTTATTGTCCATGTGGTAAGTGGGGAAGTTAAGACTAGAATAACCAGAAAAGTTCATGGGAGGAGTCTACTTGTAACCTAGATGTCTTGAGTTGTGATTTGTATTCTAATCTTTAACATAGGAGTTGTGATTGTACATTGCACTTGTGAAAGCAGTTGCTAAAACAACTACTCTGTTAAATTGCAAAGAAATCTTGGCATCTTATTTACTGTCGAACTCCTGTTCTCTGGCTTAGGACCCCTCGATATGTTGGTCACACAGGGCAGTCTAGTCATGGACCTATGATGAATGATGAATAATCCTTTCCCAGTAGTGGCCCCAAGGGCCTGTGAGAACAGATGTGCACAACATCATCACATCTGGAATGTCAGCATATCCTGGCTTGCCAACATTAGTGCAGGCATTTCTCTACTTTGCTGGTACCTTTCCTTTCTCTTGCTCAATTCACTTCTGAACTGGGGTAGCAGATCCTTTTTTTTTTTTTTAAGTTTTATATATTTAAGTAATCTCTAAACCTAACTTGGGCCTTGAATTCAATGACCCTGAGATCAAGAGTCATGTGCTCTTCCAACGGAGCCAACCAGGGGCCCCAGTGGAGTAGCAAATCCTTTAAAAATGGCCCAACCCTAAAATCCAAACCCCACAGCCAAATGGATGAATAGGGAACAAACATGGCACACTGTCACATTAGATAATCTTGAGTCATAAAAGACTTCAAGAGTCTGGGTCCCTTTGCTTTGTACCATGTCTGTGGGTATGGGATCATGGTTATCTTGGGAACCATCCTAAAGGATTGAGAGGTACAGACAGGGTCCTCATATTCTCTCATCTTCCTACAGTGAACCAATCTCTGTTGGTCAGAACCAACATAGTGCATACTGACATAGTGAAATATGCCAGTGGTCACATCCGGTAACCAAATAAAGCTAATGTCTTCAGCCTGTGCTTATACAGAACGAACAGGGGAGGAGCTCTCCCCCACAGCACCAGGCTCAAGTTCAGTTTAGCGAGCTAGTTCGGAGAACGGGCAAGGAAGTTCTCCAGTGGCTGCTTTCATCCCACCTGGATTCATTTCTTAGTTATTGCGGACATCATTATTGTCATGAGCTCTAACCTAGAAGGGCTTATGTCTTGAAGAGAATTGTTTAACGATGAGTTTTGTTCTTGCTACTTGGCCTCCCTGGTGGCTGGAAATCCGATCAACGGGCTCTCATCAAGATCCAGATCCTGGGCCGAACCTAATTGATGCAAAGGGAAGGCTGTGTCACAGTCTCCTGAATAGCTATGGTGTGATTAGACACTATCAGCTCAGAGGAACACCCCACCTCCCCCATACCTCCTCTTTCCCTCAAGCTTCGTTGCCCCTCAACAATGGTATACAAAAGACAGAGCACGTGTTCCCCTAGGCTCCCCAGGATCTGCAGGCTTACCAGCTGTCACAGCATGTCTTTAATGGGTTTGTGAAACCCAAGAACCTGACCCATTTCTCCTCTGGGGAACGAGTGTAACACAGGATGCCAAGCTGGGAAACAGAATTCGGGAAGCTCACCTGTATGAGCCTGGCTCTCTGTGCCATCCAAGGCACGTTGTTTGGTTCTTCCAATTCCCAGGGTCTCAAATCTAAAATAAATGCACAGAAATAAGCAGAGGGATATTGTGACATTGTTTTCTCCTCACTTATAAACTCCTTCCTAACTTATTTAGTTTTAGCCCCCTTTTCTACCTACCTCCATCCCATTCCTCCCAATCCTGGCCCTAGATGTTTAGGTTCTGAGATCCTACTCAAAGGGTATCGACTCCAAAGGGTGTTTCTCAGGTTGTCATAATCAGTTGATAAGCAAATGTATTTTGAGTAAGCATGATGCCCAAAGTCCTGTACTTACTACAGACTTACGGATTATGGAGGAATCCATGCCCTCGAGGAGCTTCTAAACTAGGCTGGAGAGCAGATCATGAGAATAATATAAGTCAGGATGGGAATGATACCACCTGGGATCCAAAGTGGGGCTTCAGAAGCATACAGAAACATAATCCCTTTACAGTGTTTTATGACATTGCTTACATAATTTCATGTGTGCAAACACATTTTTCAGGTAAGTTTATCGCTTTCATCAGCTTCACCAGAGAGGTAAAGGCCCTGTCATACAATCAGGCTTTATGAAACAACACCCATTATAACTTGGGTACTCACTCAAGGTTTCACGGAGCAGGTGAGACTTGAACTAAATCTTAGAAAATGCTCTGCAGAAAATAGCAGGCTGGGTGGCAGCCCTGAGGGGAGGGAGTCCCAGGAAGACTATTACATCGAAAGCCCGTGCCCTTAAGCTACCTCACCTCTCTCCCTCAGACTCAGTGAAAGATAAATCTGTAAAGTGGTGACAGTTGCTGCTTCCCAGAGTTTTGTGAAGGACCATGAACCTATTTTTTATTTTTATTTTTTGGCTCACTGTGTATCCTCATACCTCAGTACAATGCTTGACTCATAATCATAGTGGACACTAATCAATATTTGATGAACGTGTGAGTTAACTGAAATCATAAAAGTAAGGGGGCTTTGCAAACAGCAGAACATTGCTTCCGCAAAAGATCTTTGTTGCTAAGAATGTATATTTTGTGCTTTGAAAACGGCCTGCACTAAGTGTCCTTTCCCCTTGAAACTGACCCTTTCTCCCATAATGGGACTCAGAGGGCCCGCTCATCTGATGGAGTGTCTCTGGGCCAACCCGATGAATGATAGCGGTGCCGACAACACCGACAAGATGTGCGGTTGCCTGAGAGCGAGGAGGTGACCTCACTCTCTAAGGGCTTGGCCTCTTAACCCCAGCCCCTGCTGACACACACACACCTGCAGCTCTCTCTCCCCAAGACTGGGAGAATGCAGGAGCTCCTTTGCTGTCCTCATCTGCACTGGCCGGGGTGGAAGGAAGGACAAGGGAGGGGGCTCTACTGGGATTCCTTCCAGCACAATAAGCAGGACCACTGATTGTATCCTCTCTGTGAGTTCTCAGGACAGTAGAAATGGTCCAATGCTCCTTTGCTGGATGCTTTTTGTATCCCCAGCCTCCTACCAACAACATCGTAGTAATGCCCATGTTAAGAGAGAACATATTCGGGGCGCCTGGGTGGCTCGGTTGGTTGGGCATCCGACTTCGGCTCAGGTCATGATCTTGCGCTTCGTGAATTTGAGCCCCGCATCGGGCTCTGTGCTGACGGCTTGGAGCCTGGATCCTGCTTCGGATTCTGTGTCTCCTTCTCTCTCTGTCCCTCCCCTGCTCATGCTCTGTTTCTCTGTCTCTTAAAAATAAACATGAAAAAAATTTTTAAAAAAAAGAGAGAGAACATATTCTATCTTCTTTCACTGTTTTTTCCCTCCTGTGTACCATCCAACAGACAGGATAATTACCGTGAGGATCATCAGCATTAGCATGATACTCCAAGGAAGCTGGGTTGGTTGGGAGTGGGAAAGATTTTTGTTTTAAGTTTATTTATTTATTTTGAGAGAGAGAGAGAGAGCGAGCACAGCGGAGGGGCAGAGAAGGGGGAGAGATAATCTCAAGCAGGCTCCACATTGTCAGCGCAGAGCCTGACTCGGGGCTCAAGCTCACGAACCATAAGATCATGACCTGAGCCAAAATGAAGAGTTGGATGCTTAAACGACTGAGCACCCAGCAGTGGGAAAGATTTTTTTAAAGGTATTGGTTGAAGGTGACAAGAGTTCTCAGAACAAGTTAGAAAAGACGAGGTGATTTCTCCATATGCAGAAGCAGCTCAGGGAAGCAATGTGTAAACTGATAGAATGAACTCCCAGGGAAGAATCAGGGGCCTGTGTTCCGGATCTGTCACTTAGAGACTTCCAGCATGCCATTTAATCTCTCTGAGCATCCAGCTCCTCTCTCATAATTGGAGTAGTACCTGAACTGCCTCTCAGGATCATTGTGATAGTCAAAATTTATGATGATGCTTCCAGTGGTATAAAGTTGTACCTATTTGTTATTATTAACATATACATGAGCACACCCTTCCTGTGCAGAGCACTTACTATGTGCCAGGTGATTGTGCATTTATCTAATGGAATTCTCACAACAACCCTGTAGAATTGTATTGCTTTTCAATTTGTACGGATGAGGTTTCAGAGGATCAGAAGAAATGTGTTAGAGCCTACATTTAGGTCCAGATCTGTTTCCATTCTCCACCAGCGCATGATTCTTTCCTCCTGTGTGCTGTTGTTTTGTCCCTCAAACGCTACTGCTCCTCTGGCCTTTGCCATCTGTCACAGTCCAGGCCCACCCTCTTACCTGAACCTTTCTTGCTGTAATATCTTGCTGACTTATTTTGTTTTCTTCTCCTCTTGGCCCTGCTATATGCTTGGCCGCCCTGACCTCTAAGAGCAGCGTGTACGAACGCTGACTGAGTGCCTTTCTAAAGGCAGGCACGCTGCTCTTGGGAAGTGACAAAAGGAAAGGGCATTCCCCATTCCTGAGACAGGCTCTGAGACATGTCTGCCCATAAGAAAGCCACCCCCGCCCCAGCCCTGAGAGTACAAGGAGCAGGAGTGTCCATGTTTTATTATTAATTCCCTCAGCTGGAAATTACTAGGCGTACGTGTCCCAGGCAGAGTCTTTGGAGAAACAGTGATGCTGTAGCCCTTGCTGTTGTAGTTAAGAGCGGGGCAGCACTAGAGAGGAACACAGGCTCCTGGCAGGAACCTTGCTTCACCTTTCATTCCTTCAAGGCAGGGTTGTTAGTTCTCCTTCAGAGATGGGAAAAGGAGATAAAGGGACTGGCCTAACATGACTTTGTGAGCGGGGAGGGGAATCAAAATCTTAGCTTCTGTCATCAGTCCCTGTGTGTCTTTGGGGACTGGGCACCTTTAAGTTGTTGCTAATGCTGATCTGGTGTTGACTCTGGGCTTGGCACTGCCAAGGCATGACTGCACAGTTCAGGCCCTTGGAGGGCTGACACTCAGAGCACCCTACCCCCACTACCAGTGCCTGGCTCTCCAGATCCATCCTGACCCTACTTGATGGGGAGAGACGGTGGTACAGGGCAGCTCCCCATTCCTGGGTCCTACCTGACAAGCCGATTCCCAGCAACCCCGTCCCAAGGTGGGCCTCTTCTTGGGGAGATACATTTATAGATGTCTCCCATTCTCCCAGCACCAGAAATCTACCCAACAATTAGGCAAGAGATAAATCAAAGCCAAACTTGGCTGATGACATTCAGGAGCCAGTAGTGACCCTTGCCACACATATAAATCCCAGCCGGCTGGCCAAGGGCCTTTGTCTGGTCAGAAGAGCTCGGGATTATCTGGCCCTCTTTGCTGATGTATGGAGTCACCGGCTGTCGGAGTGTTTACTAACGGTTATCACCTCAATGCTTTGGCCATTATCAGAGGCAGGGCCGCCTGCCGGGGCCGGGGCTCGCACCCTCTCTATTACCACCTGTCATTGGTAGAGAGTGTGTGCTGACGCTGCCCAGTCCTGACCGCCTAGGAAAGATAGTTTCTGACGGCTGATCAAAGAGGAGAAGCAAGGCCTGATAAAAAGTGTGTGTTGTGCGTACTTTTAACTTTAGGAAACATTGGCATTTGCATTTTTTCCCCATCTTCCTGGTGCTGGCAGGAACCAAGCCCAATAAATGCAGTGGATTCAGTTACCTAATCACTGGGAAAATGGTATGTGCTTAAAGCAACAGAGCATGACGATAATCTCCTTCCAAGAGAGAGTAGATGAAATAAGCTTTCACAGAAGACTTGCTGTATAATAGAGTAGAATAACTTAAATTTCCACTTTGAAGTGATCGTGCATGTAAAATCTAATCTCAGCACCGAACAGAGCACCATGTACTTTTTGGAATTGGAGAGCAGCTTCAGATTAAGGAAAGATTTTTGCTGAAGATTCTATCACCCAACTGGCATCCCCCAAGTGGTGCCCCCGTTGTACATATGTCCTTGGGCAGCCAGGAGACTATATGCAGTAGAATAGAATGAGTTCTGGATTGAGGCATCAGGTGATCTAAGTCCTTGAACCAAGTGTGTCACAAACTTGCTGTTGGATCTTGGGCCATTACTTCTCTGATTCTCAAATGTCAAATGAGGAGATTGTGCATAAGTTATAGAATATAGTGGTTTAGAAAGCTTTAAAAATTTTTTTAAGCTATGTAACCCCTCTTTAAAATGAACTGTGGTGGGGGATGCATGGGGGGCTCAGTCAGTTGAGCATCCGACTTTGGCTCAGGTCATAATCTCGCAGTTCATGGGTTTGAGCCCCACGTCATGCTCTTTGCTGTCAGCCTGTCAACACAGAGCCTGCTTCAGATCCTCTGTCCCCCTCTCCCCTCCTCCTCCCCCACTCATGGACTCTCTCTCTCTCTCTCTCTCTCTCAAAAATAAACATTTAAAAAAAAATGAACTGTAAAGGGAAGCCCTATTATGTCAAAGAAAAGTAGAGGTGTTGTGGTTGAACTTGGCAAGGGGGTTCTCTGCCCTTGACCTGTCTCTGAAGCAGTCCCTGAAGACTTCAGAGGACCCCTGTAGCCCCTAAGGAAACACTTTTTCAAAAACTTTTAATGTTTTTATTTATTTTTGAGAAAGAGAGAGAGAGACAGAACGCGAGTGGGGGAGGCAGAGAGAGAGGGAAACACAGAATCTGAAAACAGGCTCCAGGCTCTGAGCTGTCAGCACAGAGCTGGACACAGAGCTCAAACTCAAGAACCACAAGATCATGACTTGAGCCAAAGTCGACTCTTAACTAACTGAGCCACCCAGGGGTCCCCCTAAGGGAACATTTTAAAAACCACTAGCCCAGTGATGTGAAGGTCTTTTTCTGAATGTCTACACTCTCTGATCCACTGGCATGAGCTGCCTCATTCTGCCCTACACATGTTTCATGGTGTTCTCTCCTCCATCCAGCTTGTAGAGGAGCTGAAATGGGCTCTGGGTGGGGAGGGGAGCTGGTGGTGGGCAGCCAGAAGAACAGTCCGCTCTCTGAAAGCACGAACTCAATGTCAGATGTCCCATGTGTGCCACAGGTACCTTTGACCGGAGCGTGACCCTGCTAGAGGTGTGTGGGAGCTGGCCTGAGGGCTTCGGGCTACGGCACATGTCCTCCATGGAGCATACAGAGGAAGGCCTGCGGGAGCGGCTCGCCGATGCCATGGCAGAGTCGCCAAGCCGGGACGTTGTGGGATCTGGAACAGGTAAAGGTGGCCTCACACTTCCAGCCTGACTTGGGCGTGACTTGCACATGTTGGTGTAGACCTTCTCTGGCAAGAGAGGGTATGTGTTTGTTTTAACCATGTGTTTCTTTAGTTAGCACTCTGATTGCCATTGTTTTCGAAGCTTCTGGTATCAGGAAAGCCTTGTGTAAAGGAGTTCCCAGTGGAACTGACCCCTCCTACATGGAAGAATACCTAAAACATGATGTCATGAACACAACTGTATTATGTGTGGCTCCCCGAAGGACATCTTCTCCAGGGGAAGGGACAACCATGGAGTCCCCAAGTTTTCAGCAGCCCTAAGACACTGAGTGTGAAGGTAGGACACCTTCTGTCATGCCTGAGGCTTCATAGATTAGCAAGTATCAGGGGGGCCTGCTGACCTGGAGAGAGCAAACATGAAGTAGGCAAGGCTGGTTTAAGCTCCCAGACTGCTTCTTCTTATGCTGCCTTTGGCCTCACACTCTTGCCTGTGACAGGGCCCAGGAGCTGGGGCCCAGGGCAGCTTCTCACACCAGAGAGCAGTCAGAAGAGCATCTTTCGAAGATGGGTGAGCCCTGTCCCAGCAGCAGGCATACACGTGCACACACCCACACGTGTGCACGCACACACGTATACAACATGCAGTTAGGAAAGACCACAGTTCTTCCATCTCCACACAATTACAATACAGCCTGCCTCTCCTTTTTTCCAAAGCGCCTCCTCATTCTAGATATCAGTGCTGCTAATGCCTGCTCCAGCCCACGTTTAGGCCCAAGAGAAAGACTGCACAACAGGCCTCTTCCCCACTCCCTGAGGTCAACAGGAACTTCCTACTGGGTCACGCAGATCCTGGCTGTGGGCCCTCCTGCTCTTGCTTGCCCGAGGCCTCTCAAGACTGTTACTCTTGACCGCCAACGTTTCCGCCCCTGCTCCACATGCCTACCTGGAAAGAGGATCCCAGCCAGGAGAAACTTACAACCGTGGGACAGGAATCAGAGTCAAAGCATTTTTGGCAGGTCTTGAAATGCCTGACGTCATCACACTTCTTCTCACTTCCATGCGGCTCCTCCCTCTCCCTCAGATAGTTGGCAGTTGAGCCTTTCCCTCTCTTCTTCCCTCCCATTCAGTTCTCCTGCTCCTGCATGGAGAGGAGAGAGACCAAAGCACTCCCATCTCCACCTGCACAGCACCAGCTCTGGGCCTGCCCACGGTTCTTGTGCACTGACTGGCAAATGCACAGAGTGGAGGCACGAAGGGGAGAGAAGGTCTTTGTCTGGAGATAGAGAAGTACCTTACCAGGCTGTAGGAGACAGCTGTCTCTGAGGGCCAGCCCCCTTCCACATCCACTTCTTCCCTGGAAAGAGAGGAGGTGTGGATCTCGGAAGTGGCAACAAGCCATGTCCCATTCCGTCGCGCACACGCATGCACACACGTGTGCGCACCAGCACTCCACCCCGACATCCAGCCCTCCGGTTTGTGGATAGCAGCCCGTTGTGCCATTGTTCTACCTGCATCTGGAGGTGAGGCACGGCTGTGCCATCTGCGGGGGCTCCGACCCCTTTTTCCTTGGAAGCCGGTGAAAGGGAGGAGGGCTTTTCCCTTTCCGAACCTCCTTGTAGCACCACCTTCCCTCCTGCCAGCCCCTGCTATGTAAACCAGGGCCTGGCGTCACCAGACTCACTCCCTGGGAGCCACCCTTGCAGGGAGCAGCTCCAGGGCAGCCCTCCTCAGACACGGCTTGGGGCCCCTCAGCACCAGCCAGCCAGCAGTTTTAAAGGTGCGTTCGGCCAGAGCTGGGGAACTTCAGCCTGGCACAAACAGTAACCTGAACAAAATTGGCAGCAATTCATCTGCCAGACAGCTGAGGGATTCAGGAGAGTCTTGTAGCCTTAAGCAGGTTTGTGAAATAAAAAAAAAAAAAAAAAAAAAAAAAAGGAAGAAAAGAAACGAGAGAGGAAATTAAAACTGCATGACCCACCGGTCAGAAAATAGGAGATGCCCTTTTTGGGCAGAGGGATTTCATTTTCCTCCCCAAACCATCACCAAAAGAGATTCATTTGGTTTTCTTTGATCATATTAAATGTATCAATTTTTTTTAATCTGCCTCTATTTTAACGGTCAATAAGCAAAGCAGATATTATGGAAATTAGCTTGTTTCCCCCTGTCTTTGCCGAGAATCACTTTTCACATTTTGCAACTCCAGATGAAGTATCACCTTGGTGGTTGAGCCCAGGGCCTTGGAAGGGCAGCCCAGCACACCCAGAAAGAGCCTAGGAAGTACAGTGTGACAGGGGAGAATTTCCAACAAGCCACCCTTTGCCATAGCAGCCTTTCCCTCTCTCTTTTCCCACAATCTTGCTTCTCTCAGTGGCTCATCGGATATACAGATAAGGTGACATTAAGTATTTGCCTGTGTTAGGTACTCTGAGGCACCCGAGATGATCAGTCCTGTAAAGCCTTCCAGCAGGCACTTTGTGTAGTATAGCAACCACGACCGATGGCCTCTTTATCAAGGTATGAATGGAACATGCCCTGTGACCCCCAGCACCGAAACCCATCCTATAGCATGCCTATTATACAGGCTTAGCTAGTGATCTGCTGGGAATTGTTTCACAACCAGTCCTCCAAAGGGAAGCAGGAAAGCCCCGCTTTGTAGCATTTGAACATTTCTGTAGCATAAAAACTCACATTAGGGCCAATTTCACACTATCAACATGGTGTCAGTAGGCTAGCTGAATTCCTGAACGTGTAACAGTCAGCTGGCTCCAGCACCCCACTGGCAAGCTGTACCGTGGGCAAATTAATTGTCCCCAAAAGTAAAGCAAAACCTTTTAAAGCCTTCCTGTTCAAAGAGTGGTCTTCGAACCACCTATACCTGGGGAGCTAGTTAGAAATGCGTAGACTCAGGCTCCACCCAGACCTGCTGAGTCAACACCTGCATTTTAAACAAGAGCTCTATGCATGTTTGAGAAGGTCTGTTTTAAAACATGGATAACCTATGAGGCAGGTGTTAGTTCTGTCCTCCATGAGGGCTGCTGACCAATTAGTCTAATTAGGTCAGACCTGTGATCTGCAAATCCGCCCTAAAATAACTGGCTGAGTTGCTGTCTTGCAATATCATCACACCCCTTGTCCCTATAACCCTTCCATTGTCCCCATTCAGCAAAACTCCAAATCAAGGTCAGTCCAACTCCGCTCTTACCCTTACGTTGCTGAAGAAGAATCACAGATTGTTCAGATTAGCACCTCTACAAATTTCTGGCTCCTACTCTCCAGTGAGCCATGGGAGGCCTTCTCTGTTTTTCTAGTGCTCCTCCTCTTATTCTCAGTTGGTGCTCATCTTTTGCGGCAGAAACCAGCACCTAGAACAGTGTCTGGCATACAGTAGACATGCAGTAACTATTTACCGAATGAATGAATTCTACATTCAACCTAGATGTTAGCAGTTCTGCTGCTGTGGCTTCTGGCCTGGTTTCATTCTCCTGACAACGCCACAGATTTCTGGTTCCTCTAAGAGTTTGTTCTATTTTTTATATTTTCCCTCCATTTTTACTGTTTATTTCATACAGTGCATAAGATCAGTCCATCATTTTTTTATGTTTATTATTTTTGAGAGAGAGAGAGAGAGAGAGAGAGAGCATGAGTGGGGGAGGGGCAGAGAGAGAGGGAGACATAGAATCTGAAGCAGGAGCCAGGCTCTGAGCTGTCAGCATAGAGCCCGATGCAGGGCTTGAACTCATAAACTGCAAGATCATGACCTGAGCTGAAGTTGGATGTTCAACCAACTGAGCCACCCTGGTGCTCCTCAGTCCATCTTTTTTTTTTTTTAATGTTTATTTATTTTTGAGAAAGAGACAGAGCATGAGCTGGGGAGGGGCAGAGAGAGAGAGAGAGGGAGACACAGAATCTGAAGCAGGCTACAGGCTCTGAGCTGTCAGCACAGAGCCCAACTCAGGACTCAAACCCATGAGCCATGAGATCATGACCTGAGCCGAAGTCGGATGCTCAATCAACTGAGTCACCCAGGTGCCCACCTCAGTCCATCATTTTGAAATCAGTCTCTTTCCTTCTGCATGGATAGTATTTCAGACTCCCCCATTCTCAACTCTCTTAGCCCCACCATCTTGTCTCTCACTCTCAGTGAGAAAATAGTGGTCATTGTTCAAGAAATATCTTGACTTAAAAAAAAAAAGAAGAAGAAGGGAAGGGAGGGAGGGAAGAATCTCTTGCTTTCATGCACCCAGACCCTAACCATACTGTGACCACCTCATGCTCCCCCTGCCTGCAGAATTGCCCAACCACAACAGCTATTCTCCCTACAGTCACCACTGGTCACCACTTTACCTCAACACTGGCCTGGGAGCCTGGCCCTGCGATCTTGAGAGGCTTTCCTGTGGCTCCTGTTCCACCACACTCTCCCAGTTTTACTTCTGCCTCTGACCACTTCTCAGTCCCCTTTCTGGGTTTTCCTTCTCTGTTGGCCTTAAGTTATTTCTCAAGGCACTACCTTGGCCCTCTTCCCTCTCCCTCACTCAGTACAAGGCAGTCTCCTCTGCTTCTGGGGCCTCAGATGCTATCCACAAACTGTCTCCAAATAATCTCCAAGTTGGCTTTCTCTCTTGAACTCCAGAACCATTTATCCAGCCACCTACTGACATTTCCACATGTCTAATTCCTGAACTCCTCTCCCCCAGCCCTGTCCTTCTCCAGGACCACCCCATATCACTGCATACAAAGCCCTTCATGACCAGCCACTGCCCTCTCTCCAGACCCCTCTCCTGTTGCTCTGTGCAAGCTCCAGCCAAGCTGGACTCCCTGGAGGGTCCCGAAGCACACATGCTCTCTCTGCCTGCCAGGCCCTTGCACATACTTCTCCTCCTGCCCGGAATGCTGTCTCCCACATCCCCTCCTCTCTCTATCACCCCCCCTCAAAATGACCTGACTAATTCCTGCTTAGCAGACATTCCTTTCAATATTGCCTTTTCTAGAAAAATAGAATTTTTAAAATAAGCATAACATGTACGTACTCCAATTGTTTTTAGTCTAGGTAGATCTAACTTAATACCAAAAAAATCTTAATAAACACCTGGATACATATTAAGTGAATTTTCTCTTTAGACTTTAACTCTTTCCATCTTTAGCTAAACCTTGTCTTTCTTCTTTGCTCTCTCCCACGTCCAATAGCAAAAGCCCCAGGCCTCATTCACAAGTCCTGATCAGCTTGACACGTCTCTGTTTGCAGGCAGCCTCCTTTTGCTGCTGTTGACCCTCAAGAGCTCACTAAGTCAGCTCTCAAGGTCAAGAGGGACTGTCTCTTCCCCCTGACTGTGGCTTCCTGCAGTCCTAGGAACACTGTTTCACTCTCCTATACTATCACAGCACTAAAGGTAGGAAGGAGGCTCCATCTCTTTCTGTCTACTGTGTCTTCAGTGAATTCTGTTCTAGTCCAGAAACAGTTACTCTAGAGGATCACACTGTGGGCTCAGTCTTTGCCTCTTACCTTCTGTACATACATTTACTTTCTTACCAAACATGCAAAGCTTTCACAAAACAATATTATAAGCAATGCATTCTAGTACTTTCTATTTTCTTTTTTTTTTTTTAAGAATGTGGTCATGACCTACTAAACGGACTTCACAATACATCAATGAATTTCCATCTATAGCTTGGAAGCCAATGCGCTAGTATATTCTGCCAAATCCTCTGAGTTCTCCTATATGTATATTAATTACTCAGCAGAAAAGGCTCTAGGATTATTTTCAGCAAAAGCTCTTCCAAAGATTTGTTAGAAATTACTTTTACTTATTTAAAGGGCTTTGCCTTTTTTTCCTTCTTACATGAAAAGCACATTTTGAACATTGTACACAGTTGTTGTTTTTTTTAACTTTTATTTATTTTTGAGACAGAGAGAGACAGAGCATGAACAGGGGAGGGGCAGAGAGAGAGGGAGACACAGAATCTGAAGTGGGCCCCAGGCTCTGAGCTGTCAGCACAGAGTCCGACACGGGGCTCGAACTCACGGACCGTGAGATCATGACCTGAGCCGAAGTCGGACGCTTAACCGACTGAGCCACCCAGGCGCCCCTGTACACAGTTTTCAAATGGTCAGAAGAAAGTTTCAGTAAGTTAATCAACAAATACCTGATGATCACCTATGTTTTACAAAAGAGGAACTAAGAGCACTGTGTGTGTGTGTGTATGTGTGTGTGTGTGTGTGTGTGTGTGTATACACATGTGTGCACATGTGCACCCTCATGCTAATAACCATCTTTCATTTCAGGACTATAGAAATTAATGTAAATAATTAATGTTAGCCATTGTTAATGGAGTTGACCGGTTATGTACCCCGAAACAAATAACCCAAAGCATTGGCCCTTCTATCCTTCCTCTAAGATTAGCTTTTCCAATGGGTCTTGAAACTCCTGCTCGCCCCACTGCTGACAGCTGAGAACATTTTCATGCTAAGGCTGCATTTCCAGTAGGGGCCCTATTAGCCCTGTCCCATCTCAGGGTGCCACATGATCAGGGTGCCATCGGCAGACCACAATTGCGGGCATGGGGCAGTGAATTACTTCTGTTATCTTTTAGACGCTCCTACTCTCAGGCAAGTACTTTCATCCAGGTAACTTAGCCAGTTGCTTAGGTCCTTTCCTTTGCTTTACCTAATTGGGCCCTGGAATTTTTCTCCCGTTACAGTACATTTACAAAATGCTTCTTGTGTCTCTCTCAACGACCTCCTCGGTGGGCCTGCACCTTCTTCCATGGTTGCAGTGGACAGGCAGGCTCTCTATAGACACCTGCTGGTTTCTCCACACTAGGCTGGGCACTGTGGGGAAGAGGTAAGGCATGGTTCCTACCCTCAGAGAGGTGAAAGCTCCAGAGGAGGCAACAGTGAACTGTGGGGGTGTTCCTCTCTGGCTCCTATCCCCACCTGCCCACTGGGGCCCACCTTGCAGAGCTGGACCAAACAGAAGTCTAGACTGGTCTCCTGCCCACAGGCTGTGGTCTTTCTAGGATGTGAAGAGCAGGATGAACAGATGCCATGACTGTTGAGGGTGGGGAGAAAAGAGTAAGTCCCCAGAGACATAGGAGCACCCAGACATAGAGCCTAGTGCCATCGGCAGGCCACGAGCACTCTTGCTGAGGGTGGCAGGAAGCAGCCATTGGGACTGGGGGTGGCGGGTGGCTCCGGCAGTGGTGGCATTGTTGGTATTGCTATCTGTGCCTCAGTTCGGTGGCAGAGTGCCTGTCCCTAGCTATTTTCCACTGGTAGGAAAGGCCAAATCTGAGAGTCCAACTACTGCCATTGGGAATAATTTTTTTTTTCTTTTCAGTGGCATTTAGAAACCCTCATCAAGAAATGGGGGAAGCCTGTGACCTTGGGCAAGTTTCTTTCCCATTCTTCTCTAATCCCATGGGTGAGGGAAACCAGTAAATGTGGTAAATGTTTGCCCTCCATGTGTGTTGGTTCCTGGCCGCTGGACTGCTGTACTGAGCACTTTGTGTATGGCGTCTCACTTCCTCCTCTCAACAGTTAACAGCCACACCTCCCAAATGGCCTCGGTGTTCCAGACTCTATGCTAGCCACATAAATCACCAACACCACCAGGTGGACATTCGTCTCTCCAACTCACAAGAGAGGAAAGATTAAAGATTTGAAGTCAGATCATAACTAAAAGATATAGGCTCAAAATGAGACGTCAAGGAAGTGCTGGAAGCCCAGCCTCTATAAAGTAGTGCAATTAGCTGAGCTGAGTTTTCTTCACTCTGGTGTTAGAATAGTTATTTCATTAAGGGTCTTTCCCATGGACAATAGCATTCTCAGGGGCAACCATGGTTATGGTGTTCTTGGCGTTCAGACCAAACCTCCTTACAGGGGTTTCCTGGACAGAGGACATTGTTCCGAGGGTGGAGGGAGGGCCTCTGAGACCGGGTGGTGGTGCTGCAGTCCTGGCCAGATGTGCCTACACCCTTGCCTGCAGGTGAAGGTTGGGTGGGATCTCCCACACCTGTGGGTCCTACCTGTGACTCTCTGTCTGGGATTTCACACACAAGTTGTGGTTCCAAACCCACCCCCACCCGCAACTGTGAATGTTTATTTCTACCCCAGGTAAAGATAATGGGGGCCCTTTAGTGACCCATCAGCCAACTGGGCGCGCTTCTGTTCTCCATGGGTAACAATATTGGGCAAGGGCCTATGGTACTGGTTATTTTAGTCATGGTTAGAGAAGTGGAAATAAGGTTGCACATGTGTATGCAAATGATAAAAGTTGTTGATGAGAAAGATTTGTGAAATTGGAATCTACACAAAACAGAAGTAACTTTGTATAAACTTGACTCAGGAGATCTAGAGAAACAGGTCTGTTGAAATTGTTTCCATTGTATGCCATGCATTCACCTCGTCCAAAAAGTAAGCAAGGCCGAGGTTTAGAAGCATCAGCTGCAACCTCACAAGAAGTGAATTAAGGCCCAGGAACATTAAATAATGAGACTGTGCTCACACTGCCCAAGAATTCAAAGAGACAGAGGGAGGGAGGTGGGGAGGAGAGGGGAGGGGAGGGGAAGGGAGGGGAGAGGGGAGGGCAGGGGAGGGGAGGGGAGGAGAGGAGAGGAGAGGAGAGGAGAGGAGAGGAGAGGAGAGAGGAGAGGAGAGGAGAGGAGAAGAGAAGAGAACAGGGAAGGGAAAGAAAAAACAAAAAGAGATAACTAGGAGGAATTTAAGATCCCATCAGTCTCACTTGGTCAGAGGGTATTTCAGTGACCCCCGACCCTTTACTCAGAATAAGAGGGGATCCCCAGAAGAGGAAGGGGTCTCTCACCTTCAGGGCCTGCTCTGTCTTCCTGTCTCCCTGTTTGCAAAGTGCCCAGGGCCCACATTCCAGCCTCGGCTCCTTTCTGTGAGATTTCAAGTCTTACCGTACTTCCTCACCTTACTTTCCAACCTGATCTCCCCCTTGCTTGCCCACAGTAACCCCTTATTCATATTTCTTCACCACCACCACCTTCGTGCAAACAAGCTCACCTGTCAAAACCATCCCATTGTCTGCCACACATGTGCTGCTCACTCAGCTGTTAGAGTACCCTCCACCCTCCCTCTCTGCTCAGTCACTTTTTTAGACCAAGCTCCAATCTCACCCCTCTGTGAAGCCCTCCCTAACTATGCAGCCAAATGCCCTTTCTCCTCTGAACTTCTGAACCACCTTCTCACTGGACACTTGACCCTGGACAAGTCGTGTATGTTGCCTTTCCCTTTAACTAGCAGTGTCTGATTCCCTTCTACGTGCCACTGGGGGAAGGCTCAGCTCTGGTGGTCCCTTCAGCTCCCTCAGCCATACTGCCCATACTGCTTGTCTTAACCTAATTCTGGTTCCTTGGGCTGAGTCTGATTCATATTTGTTACCTGTAACCACCAACCTCCTCATTGCCCAGCATCCAGCACTGGGACAGGAGCCAAGCTGAGCCCCAGTGAATGTTTGTTGAATGACTGCATGGGTTTTTATGGCTCCTAAGAGGTAAATGAAAGCCAGCCAGAGCAGTGGGAAAAATTACTGTGTTTAAGACACACTTGTTAGTTTCTGGCCAGTCATCAAATCTGATTCTAGGTAGACAGCTTCTTCCTTCCTTCCTTCCTTCCTTCCTTCCTTCCTTCCTTCTTTTCTTTCTTTCTTTATTTCTTTCTCTCTCTCTGTCTCTCTCTCTCCCCCCCCATCTCCATTCTTCCCTTTCTCCCTCTCTCCTACTTCTCTCTGTCCCCCCTTCCTTCTCCTCCCAAGACTGCTAGAAGTCCAAGGCAGAGGCAGAACTATAATGGGAGCTTAGGGCTGAGAGGCTTCCCTGCGCATTTTTCAGTTGCCCAAAGTCTACTTTGAATTCTTTAACCAAAGCACACTGTTTCCTATCAACAAGGAGGAAGTGCCAGTGTGGCTTCTTTGGTGAACCTTCAGAGCCCCCTTTCCAGGTATTGCCCCCAACTTGGAGGTGGGAGTCCCTGTGGAAAATGTACAGGCTTGGACAAGCAGGTGGGGAAGGGTGGCTGCACCCCCAGATGAAGGCCCTCCTCTGGAGACATTAACATAGGTAAATGGTTAACAAAAGGGAGTATTTCTCTCTGTTCTTCCTCCTCTGCCAGAGAATTCACCTTTAACCATTGACCTCTCTGTGAGGTGTGAGATCTAAACAAAGTTGAACACAGTCATGGATCGTTAAGTACCCATCTTTCCCTCTGCTCCTGCCTCTGCCTCCTCAGAAGATGGTCTGAGGTATACGGACCACCCCCCATGTTTGATGGCTGGTAACAGAGGAGAGACACACATACACACAAACACACAAAAAATAACAGTTGGAAATGACCCTCTGACCCTTTCGGAATCCAGATCCTCACTATACCAAGAAGGACAAGCCATGCCAATCTGATTGAACTGAACAGAATGAGACATTTCCAAGTACCTGTACCAGAATGAGTGGTCTAACCTCTGACATTTGGTGATTTATTTCTCCTTGCCCACTTCTCTTTGAACCCCAACCCTACCCCGAGGCAACTGCGGGGCCCACTGCATAAGCATAGATTTTTTACTTTTCTGCCAGAATCCTCCAGCACCAGGCTTCACAGACCTCCCCCAATTCCCCCAACATCTTATTTAGTATAGCTTGATAGCTTGCAATTCCACTCCTCTGTGGGCTTAATTAGGTTTGGGAAGAATCGACACCCAGGTTTTTCATTTGTGTAGGGTTACTTTTTCCATTCTGTGTCCTCCCTGTGCTCATTCTACTGGCATGTTCCCATCCTCTCTGGGCTCCAGTTGGCCGGGACCAGCATGCCGTCTCCACTTTGATGTGTACGTTGGTGCTGGCCTCAGAGGTGGGTTGGGAGAGTGCGGGCTAAGCCTGCCGGGGTCCTGCTTACATCTGGGCCTGGCTGGGTCCTCGGAAGGGTTGGAGATTCTTTGATTTCACACTTTGTTCATCCCTAAGCCATGGAAAGCTGAATATGAGTGTACAGTTCATGCCTTTGAGCGTGTTCTCCATGATCCTTCTCTCAGCAGTCCAGCCACACTGCCAAGCAGCTTTGAACTTCAGGCCTGGTTCTACCTCCGTGGACCCCAAGAGGAGGAAGAATGCTTGAGGGGCCACCCAAAGTGCTGGGTTTACCTCCACATCTTTTCCTGCCCCCAGGGCCGTGCAGCAGGCAGGAATGTGGGCACTCGGTAGGCAGCACTGGGCAGGAGGAATAGAAGGAAGGATGGCAGTGGTTTAGGCTCGTGAGAGATATAGGTAAAAGCCTGCATGTGTTCTTCCTTGGAACAGACCACAAACACCCCCTGCAGAGCTCTCAATGGTCAAACCAGATTCTGATACCTACTCTCTTTGGTTTCAGCTCTTGCTGCTCTCTCAAAGGTCCATTTCGTGATCCTCTTTAAAGAAATATTCTATTTTCAATACAGACACAGCCCTTGACGTAGCAGTAAAAACCACCACCCCCGAGAGACATGTGGCTGTGAAGTATGTTGGTATGTAACCTCCCGTCTTTGCCTACGTGCAAGGCTTTGTCCCTCAAGAAGTTGCCCCTTTACCCCCTGGTGCTCAGGCTTCAGGAGGCACTGAAACAAGGGCAGGAGGTCAGCACAGACAGGAGGTACCTTCTGGCAACAGACTGGTTTGGGATGGGAAGTAGTTGCTGTTCTTCACCCAACAAGAGTTTCTTTGAGACCCTCGTTCCCAGCCCCCCACTTTTAAGATGGAAGTCAAATTTTCGGATTCTGCTGTGCAGAGCAGAGAGGTCACTAGGCTCTAATGCATTTACCATTGACTGCCCCTCTTGTAGTGCGTCTATTAGTGAGTAATTTGATTTGTACCTATTCATTTGCAGTCCCTGCAGGAGCCTGGAGCTGGCCCCTAGTATAATTGGTGCTGTCTCTATTTTTACATCATTAGATTAGCCCCGACTCCTGGCCACTTGTTGTCTGCGCTTGTCTGTCCATTTATACAACCTAATGTAACACAAAATTCATTACTGATCACATTACTTTCAACTCTGAAGCCAGCCTTGTGATAAACATTTGGTTAACCCTTCCCTGCCCACAGGAGGGCTGACAGAACAAATGCACTTCCACTCGACAGGCAAATCAATATCTTAATACACCAAAGTGGAATTGCATTTCTAGATTTGTTATTCCTCCTGGAGGAGCAAATGGAAAGGCTGGTCTGAGCTAGCTGAATTGAATAATGAATAGAGCCCCGGCACCAGCAGCCAGTCTGTGAACAGAGCACAAAGGCAGACCCGGCATCCACCCCACTTTTTCGTCTGGACGGGTGGCCCCACAGCAATTAACTGAGACTCGTGCTCCTCCCGCAGCCATGGAGTGTGGGTGCCAGAGCGCAGGCTGGGACAGTAGGGATCTTGGCCCCACTGTCATTCTCTTTGCTAGGCTTGGCCTAGGACAACTGGCTTAAGTTTCCTTAAAACCTTCTCCACTGATATGAAGGCACCAGACTCATGGCCTTGGCACTAATGTCACCAAGAAACTAATTAAATTCATTACTAAACGAAAGTTTACCATTTGGAAAAAGATACACAAAGTTATTCCTACTTAGAGCGAGGTCAGCAATGTTGGGATTGTGTGTGTGTGTGTGTGTGTGTGTGTGTGTGTACGTGTGTGCACAGGTGCACCAGTCCCCAGGATGAGCATTCTCTGGCATGGAAACACCACATGAACCTGAAAGGGTCCTAGTTCTCTGATAGAGATGATGGTGAGGACTCTAGTACAGGACCCTCTAACACAGGTCTCATATAGCTCTGTTTAATCTAGAAGATTCTCCCCTACACCACCCTGGTTATCCCCTTCCCAGCCCCTGTTTGTCTTTGGGGCACACCCACTATAAGTCATTAGCTTGCAGGACAGCTTGTTTCAAAAGGGAAAATATCCCAACTTATAAAGAAACTCTTGTAAAGCCTATACCACAAGGATTAGAAAAATAGGCACAGAGGAAGTAGAATGGAACCCATTACCATGAAAGTCTTAAATCCCTAAGTTTAAAACTAAAAAAGCCATAAACAGAAGATACCAGGTTGGGAAGGGGAGCTAGAAAAGGCAGCGTGTTTAGGGGAATTCTGCTTGAATTCGGGGAAGTCCTGAACAGGCGACTTAGGAGAGGCATCGAAGCCTCAGATTAGTGGGCCTCCTTCCTGTTGAGCAGGCCACCTTCCACCTCTGAGGACTGCACCTTGGACCCTGTTCAGAGCCTCAACATGCCAGAAACAACCAGCAATCCTGGGAGACATAGAGATCCCAGGGATTCTTTGAGAGGGCTCAGCGCTGCTCGTGGCCTTCTCCATTCCTCCAGCATTCCCCGTGCCTCCCTCCTTTGTGTGTGGAGGAGGGCCAGGGGCAGGGTGTCGCCTTGCCGCAGTCCCTGGGCTGCAAGCTGAGAGTTAAGAGGTACAGGGGGATTGCCTCACCCTGCCTGATGGTGGAAAGCTCCATTTCCCACAGAGGGACTAGAGGGCCAAGCCAGAAACTTTGGAGACTCTCAAGAGCTTCCCACTGTGAGGAACTACAAAGAGGGGATCCTCGCCTCTAGTCAGTGAGAGGACAGGGGTGTGTCCTGGCATAGCCTGGGTAGACAGCTGCCTCCTCACCCCTACCCAGCCCACAGCATACTAACTTTCTCAGTTGCCAGCCTGCTGCTTTGGCCTCAGCTGTTAATCGTCTCAGGTGGGTAAGTGGGCCAGTGGGGGAGAGAGGCTTCGTGTAGCCCCTGCCGGCCCAGCCCCTTTTTAGCTCTAGAAATCAGAGCACAGACCTCTGGTTTGCAGAATGGGACAGACCAGTGGCAGGGAGGAGAATGAGTCGGCCGGCTGGTGGGATGAGAGACTGATTTCTTAACCTTGATGGAAAGGGGGAAAGCCACATCTTACCAAACTCTTCCGCTGCATCATAGAGAATTTAATTATGTTTGGACATTTGAATGAGAACCAGATGTGGCTCTGGCCCTTCAGGCCAGCAGGGTTCAAGGAGCTGCGTCTCTCCTGTGGTCTGCAGACCCCTGTGCTGTCTCTTAGCCCTGGAGGGCTACTCTTTGGGAACACCCTGCCTGGGAGCTCGGTGGGGTCTCCTGAGCTTCAAGGCTGGACTGTAGGTGATAGGCAGGTCAAGGCTAGGTACCAAGCACCGGTTCCACTAGAGAGTTTCCAAGCGCTGTGTCGTCCTGGTAGCCATGCTGAGTGGGCATGTTTGCAGGGCCCTCATTAGCACCCTCACCTACCCCACACGCAGACACACACACACAAAGAACTCATGTCCCAGTACCTGGCGGGGCATTCTCTACCACCAAAGACACATCTCCGAACTACCCAGGCCTGAGTCTACCTTAGATGGCGTCTACCAAGGCTCGGCCCCCAAGATTGTGTGTGACCTGGAGCCAGAAAGGCCTTTCCAGGCCCTCTTGCATGGGGAGCCCTTCTCCAGGGGTCTCAGCCTGCTGAAACACCAGAGATGGCAACACTGATTTTCCAGCCAAAACACCACTGCAGTAATAGTGATCTCTTACACGTGTTCAGTGAATGTTCTGCTTCTGAGAGCCCCATCACATTCCTTTCTCTTTAGAGCCTCACACACCCAGTGAGGTTGCCAGAGCAGCCCCTCCCCACCCCCCTGACAGATGCTGAAGCAGACAAGGAGTGAAGTGACTCGCCCAGGTCATTCAGCACGTGGGCGGCAGGACTGGCGCAAGAGTGAGCCCTCCGTCTCCTACTCTTCCTTCCTGGCATCTATAGCGGGGTTCAGTGCAGAGCTGTTCCCGGAGTGTGGCTTCAGCCAGATTTACCAAATACCTCAAAAACAGGGAAACATGAGCCAGGTCCGCTCAGCCTTTGCTGTCCCCATGTAGAATAGGTTGTGACAGGGCAGGATTTAAAGTTATAGTAACATAGTGGTACTGAGAGGGTCCCTGAACATGGGATACTAGTCCAGGTGGTCTGGGTGGGGGATCCTGCTGTCTTGTGCTTTGAAGCCAAGACTTAGGAAGGCTTAGGTAATGTGGGTTTCCTGGGATTGGAGTGTGGCAGCATTTCTGGTTCAAGTCTTTCCCTACCTGGGATTGGTTGCCTCATCATGGCTATTATTTGGGGGGACCTGGGGAAAGGCTCTAGCCCCCATCCAGACCAGCACACCTTCTGGCTCATACCCCACATACTGCCATAGCTCATCAGCTGTTCAAAGGCTGTGAAGGAACCTGGGGTCAGGCCATGAGCTGCTCTGTTGTAACTCAGATGTTCTGTTCTCCACTCTCCCAATACACACACACACACACACACACACAGCCAGTTCCAATGGAGAGAGGGGGCACAGGATGTGGTAAGAGACTGGTCTTTTGAACATGGATCCTCCCTCCTGAGTCTTCCTCATTCCTCAGGCCTCCCTCCCCCGCTCTTTCTACTTTTATTCTCCCTTCCCCAACATTCCAGCATGCTCAGCTCCTGCCACCCCCCTCTGCCTACTGGGCCCACCAGGAGTTTGTGAATCTAGCTACCTCTATGCTTCCACGTCATGATATTAATGCCACACTGGCCCGCTGTCATGAGTAGCCTTCCTCTTTGGCTACTGGAGGGAAAGGGCGATGAGGAAGAAAGGTGATGTGCCTTTTCCCCATTTTTCCTTGACGGAGGCTGTCTGCTTGCCTAGTCTCCTCAACCATCATCCTTTCCACAACTTTCCACAACTGACCACAATCTTCCAGGAGCCAGTGGATGCCTGGGAGGATCTGAGGTCTTCCCTAGACTTCAGGTCTCCTGCACCCCAAACCCTAAGGTTATTAGGCACATGCATGGCCCCAGTGGCTAAGGGAAATAGTTTGTAATCTCCTGAGCCAAAAGCACCAGATATTTACTCTCATTGTTTGAAACTGAGGGGGGGGTGCAGAGCAGGCCATGTGGTCCTAGCCTTGTTCTGTGGCTTTCTGGGCCTCAGTACCTGCAGGGGTCAGGGACGAGAACTGGGCAAGGGGGAGAGAAAGCACATTTGTGGGAGCCCTGTGGGTTGAAAAGGACTCCAGCTAAGAAGGACGCACCTGCCTTCCCACAGGCTGTGTGCAGTCAGGTCACCAGAAGTATGTAACATCAGTGGGCCAGGGCTCTGCACTCAGCATAGGTGTGAGGCCTGGAGGCAACCAGGCCAGAATTAGCCCTGTTTCTTCTCTACTCCCAGATTTCATCAGCCCAAACCAGGACTCCTATTATCTGGATGTGGAGGGGCCATTTCATCCTCAGCTTCAAGAAGCTGCCCTACTTCCTTCTACAAGCATACCTGGAAAGGGGAGGGTGACCTGTGTCCCCCAGCCCCATCCTCCCAAGATGTCCGTGCCGGTCTCTTGGCATCTCTGCCAGCCCTGCAGCCTGTGGGGTTGCCAGAGGAGGAGAGGAGCCCGACACGGCAGGGTGGGCCTGGCAGAGGGCTGGGGAGAGGGAAGGTATGGGGGAGGCAGCAGCCTCCAAGGTGGGCATTTCTGAGTGTGGAGAAAAGCAAGGCCACTTCCTTTACCTGCTACCCTTTCGTCCTCCTCAAAATTGCCAGTGCTGAGGCTGGCTCCAATCCAGAGAGTGGTCTCTGACAGGGCTGTTGGGGTTTCTAGAAACATTTGTAACCAACTCCCTCTCTGTCTCTGCCTCCCTCAGCCGCACTCTGGAGGAGAGAGCAGTAGTTTCCAGACCCAGGACTGTTGTAAGACAAGCAGCCCAAAGCTGTCTTACACCGCTGCCTGGTTGGCATCCAGGTCATCTCTCTGGATTCCACCATCGGGAGGCTGTCAGTCCTGCTCAGCCCCACAGGATGCATTCAAGACCCCTACCTGCTTAACTCTTCTGTCTCTGAGTCCCAGTTTGCTTGGTCCCCAGCCTGTTGGTAGGCCGTGGCTGACCAAGTCGATTACTTGAGGCAGACCCCATTCGGATCCATCTGCTGAACTTGGCAGCAGTCCAGTAGTCCCCTGGTCTCCTCTCCATATATCCCATCCAGAGAAGTTCTGAAAATCTCTAACTTCCCAGTCAGAGCACCACCCCCTCCTGCCCACCCCAACCTCACTTCCCAGCCAAGAAGGGGATTGGAATATTTCTGTTTGCAGACCTCCTCTGAGCCAGGCAGTGGGCAGGATAGGGCAGTTTGGCTGGCTGTTCTGGGTTCCGAGGCCACCCACGCCCCTGGGGTGCCACTGAGCCCAACCCAGGCAAGGGGCTTAACCACAGGCCCTTCTGATAGGGAAGAACGGGAAGGTGGACGCAGGAGGGAAAAATCAATGCATGTCAGCAGGGTTGGAAATTTATTTTCCAGCTTGGAAAAGGGTATTTACAAAGAGGCAAGGAGGGAAATGAAATGTGTAAACACATATCTGCCATCTTCCTCAGCAAGCCATTTCTTGATTAAAAAGAAAAAATCCTTCCCAAGCTCCAGTGGAGGGCGAGCTGCTAGGGCCCTGTTTGGCAGAGGCACCTGCTGGAGAGGGAAGACGAGAGGGACCCAGAGGATCCTGTGGACAGTCACAATCATTAATACAATTGCAACAATAATAGTAACTCACATTTGCTGGATGGATGCTTTAAGCACTTTGTGATGCACTCTACCTGCATTACATTATTTAATTAAATTCTTACAACCACACTATGAAACAAACATTGTTGTTCTCATGCACAGGAAACTGAGGTACAGGAGATGCTGAATAACTTGTCCAAAGTCTCCCAGGTGGCAGCAGGCCGGAGCCTGTGCTCTTAACCATTTCCCTAAACTGCCTCCCCACTCTGGCCAGACACTGCCCCTCCCCTCTTCTCAGGCCCCTGAGGCTGCGGGGTGGGGGTGGGGTGGGGATGGCGGTGGGGGGAGCCTTGTCCCCTCCCACTGCCAGGAGTGGATAGGCTGTGGGTGCAGGGTAAGACTCTGCCCTAAGGTCTAATCCTACTCCCACCAGCCTCTTGGGTGGTTAGCTTAGGACTGAGCTGTGTGGCTGCAGCCAGGGCCCAATAAAAGTGCTCTGCTAATCCCTTTAATGAGCAGCATCGTGAGGCTCTAGGTGTACAGAATAGGGCTGGCTGCTGAGCACAGCAGAGGGGCCACTGGTAGATGCTGCTGCTTTTGTGGTGGAGGAAGTGCCAGGGCTGCCTGGAGGCTGAACCAGGGGTCCCAGGCGCCCTCTTCCCAAACACACACACACACACACACACACACACACACACACACACACAGTACTGCCCTCATTGACCCTGCTGGATCCCAGAAACAGGCCTCCCTCTGAGTCCTGAGCCTTGAGCTTTCCACAATTACCCCCCACCTACCAGAAGCCTCAGGGGCTTCCCTCAGAGTCTCTGATTGGCCAACTGACCCACTGCCATCCTGCCTAGAAGAGGCCTGAAGAGGGTAAAGCCCAACTATCTTCTCGACCTGAAGTCGGGAGACTTCACTCCCAACCTTCTACTGGGATCCCCTGCCCACCTGGGCTTCCCCAGCTCCCCGCAAGTCTCACCTAGTACCTGTCCTCAGCGTTTTGCCCCCTCCCAGGAAATGGGGGAACAAAGACCATGGCATTTAGTGGGGACCTTTGCAAAGGGGCTGCAGTATCCTCCTGTGGGATGAGGGAGTGAACTACCACAGAGACTCCCTCATTCTGCACGGCCCAACCCCGGGTGGGCCGACATTTGCAGCCAGCCAGACTCCTGCCTCCTCACACAGACTAACCGTGACTCCTCCCTAGGTCTCCTTTGCATACATGCCCAGGTAGCAGAGTAGCTCTCTCTGACAAGGGCAGCCACCTCCCTGCCCCCTTTGACACCTTTGCATTTTGCCAGACTCCAGGTGGAATGGGAGCAACGAGAGGCTTGAGCATTCCCTTTCCTTCACTTATTTCTCGAGAGCCCAGGCACCTCCCTTGTAGTTGCTGCTCATCCCATTGTGCCCCTATCCCCCATGACTTGCCCATCCTGGTCATGGCATCAAGGGGCATCTGTGGATAGTAGGCCCATTCTCCAATGAGAGCCAGTATGGGAATGGGTGGGCACAGCCAGCGGTGGGCATTGGGACCCAGTCGGTGATGCCTGGAGTTGCCAACATCTCCATCCTGGGGCCACACCGGCACCAGTTCTCTCTCAGGGAGACTGTATACCTAGAGCCGGTGGCCTCCTACTCTTCCTTGGTTTTGCCGTCTGTAAGATGGGGAGACAACCACCCAACTCCCCGGCACACAGGGTCGCTGGAGGATGTGAGGGCACAATAAGTTATCTTCTCTCTCAGTCCAGCAACTGGTCTGGGAACTATTCCTCATCCCCTACTGTGCTTTGAGGCCAGGGGAGCAACCTCTCTTAGAGCTGGCATTTTCCCACTGGCCAGAATCTGCATTCTTCTAAGCAGAGAGGCTGCTGGGAGTGATTTCTTAGCCACCACCACCCCCCGCTCGACAGAGCCCCCAGCTCCCCTCTGCAGCCCTGGCAGGTAGCTGGTGGACTCTCCCCACAAGCTCACCTCAACTTCGGCAGAGCTGCCCAGAACTGGGGACTTGGGAATGGGGAAGGAGGGCAGCAGCCCAGAGGCTTGGCCCCGGAGTCAAAAGGTCTGGAGGTGTCCCCCAGAACTCTGCAGCCTGCCTTTGTCTCCTCTCCCTCTAGCAACCTGCCCACATGGGGTGTCTCCTGGCACCCTTCTCTCCCCTTCCCACAGCTGCCCTCATGCTCTGTGTGCAGCTCCTCTCTCCCCACCCCCCCCATGCCGAAGGGGGTCTCCACTCTGTCACACCAGTTCCAAATCTGGGACCCTGAAGACTGACCGGTCCTCACCCCCCTACACGTGCATGTCACTACCCTCCTTGACTGCAGGACTTTGCTGCAAGCCTGCCCTCCTCCCAGCGTGACACCCCACACCTCCTCACTCCTCCTCCACCTGCTTGCAGAGATCAGTGTACTTCTCAATCGTTGTCCATATCTTTTCCAAAAAGATTCCTCAATGCTTTTCTTTTCAAAAGGGAAAAAAAAAGGAAAAAAAAAACAATGCCAACAGCCCAGCGTCCGTGAGCAACCCAACAGTAACAAAGCAGGTGTTCGGGATGGAGGAAGGTAAGGCCACACATTTCCATTTGCCGCTTGCTCCTAGGGCTGGGCGGCCGGGGTAACTCGAAGGTGGGGGAACCTGTGTGCAGCCCTCTTCCACTTGCTCTTCCGCACACACTCATTGCCCTGTCTCAGTGAGAAGAGAAAAGGGGGTTGACGGAACGGAAGGCATATGGAAAAGTGCCCAGGTCCAGCCCGGCGCTGGCTCTTTCACTGATAGTCCATACTTGAGAAGAAGCTCCCGACTCCCCTTCCCACATCATTCATTCAAGAAATGTTTTCTGAGCACCGACTCTTTTCCAGGCCCAGTGGTTGGCATCAGGGATACAGAGATAAGGCACAGACCCAGCCCCTGAGAGGCTTTCCCCCTGGATGGGGACACACAGTGTGAACAGATGGTGCACAGAGTGTTAGAGGGCCTGGGGCAGAAGGAAGTACAGAGCACAGTGGGGCCTGGCCAGCTCTGCAGGACAGCAGGACAGGCTCACGGAGGAGTAGACACATGTGCTAACCTTTGGAAGATGAGTAGGTGTTCTGGGGGCCTGGGGAGCCTGGGAAGGGTTTTTCAGTCAAAGGAAATTGCAACAGCACAGACCCAGGGGCCTGAGGCAACTTGGAGAGATCCCAAAACTGCACAAGTTCATTACTTTGGTTCTTCAAATCCAATAATGAGTGGCATTGGTGAGGTGGGGTCTCAGGGGCAGGTCATGAAAGGTCATTTTTATAGTGCTGAATTTAGGCCTTATCCTGAGGACTATTGGGAGTGATAAAGGTTTTTAAGCAGAGAAAAAGCGAGATGAAGTTTGTGCTGTAGACAAGCCATTCTGGCTTTGGTAAGTGGGATGGACAGCGGGTGCTGGAGGTTAGAAGCCCAGTAGGCAGTTCTTGAAATTATCTAGGTGGGAAGTGCAGGCCTAACCAGGCAGCGGCAGTGCGAGTGGAGAGGAGGGATGAGGCTGGAGGAGATCGACTGGGCAGAGCTTGACCACCCAGGATCTGGGGGCAGGGGAGAAGCCTGCCCACTCCCATCTTACCCCAGGCCTAACTGGTGAAGAGAAAATGGGAGCCAGGCAGGTCAGGCTACATCTGGCCCCCTAAGAATGGCAAACTCATAAGTCCCTTTAGCAACGGTCCCTGCACTGTCACATGATGGGATGAGGTGTGAGTGGGACCCCTGGAGCTGCCGAGGGGGTTGCCCTTGGCCAGTGCCAAGAGGCAGTGGGGGTGCTGTGCTTGGTCCTGGGCTCCAGTCTCCTCAGTTTCCTTGGCAGCGTGGATGTGTCAGAACTTTGCATCAAGAGCTATGGGCCTGTCCCCCAGCTCTGGAAGGGGGCCAGCCTTCCCTATACTAGTGGCCATTCCTGCTCCTTCATCTGGGGCTTTCTTGCTTAGGCTTGGTGTCCAGATCCTAAGGAAGCCCCTGCTTTCCTTGCTACTGCGGGTGCTCCTCTCTCCTGCCCTCCTGGCCCTGCCGTTAGCGCCCCCTAGTGCCAGGATGGCTGTGCATGAGGGCAAGGGTCTCTGAAATCCAATGGGGCCTCAGAGATCCCCCACACGCTCCTTGGCTTGCTTGTGGGCAAAGAAGGGAACAAAGGAAGCTTTCTTGGAGTCTGATACTTCCATGCAGAAATTCCAGGGTCTATTCTTTGCTTTCCCATCCTGTCCCTCTCTTGGCACATGGTCTGTACTCGCAAGTTAGGGTGAGACCAGAGAACGAGTAGGGAAAACAGAGCTCATGCAGTAGTCACCTGCCTTGTTTTCTGTCCATATGTAGATAACTCTTGATGTATCCCAGGGCCCCTGGCCCAACAGGGAAGCCAGTGCATCTTGGAGACTGGGACCATCATCGGGCCCACAGCCCCCTCCTTCCACTGCCCCCTATCTGCTGAGAGGTTCCAGTGTCCAGTGCACCCTTCCAGCCTGGACCCGGGCCCCAGACATGTCTATGCAGCCTGAGGGCCCCTCACGCCCAGGTACAGGTGCCTGCTCTGAAGGCACACTCTCCCACCCCATTCTGTGGTGGCTGCGGGGTAGCTTCTGTGCTTTGGGGGTGACCTATAAAGAGTGGGAGTCAGTGGTTAGTGCCTGGATGGCTGCTGGTGGCCAGCCCAAGAGTAAAGTTCATGATTCATTCCCTAACCAAAACTAGCTGTGCTGTGTGTGTATGATGGCAGGGGGCCTGGGAGCAGGTGCAAGCCGGAGATAAAGGTCTCAAGCCAGACCAGACAAGTATAACATTCAAGCACACCTTGCTGTTCCAAGTGGCAGCTTTGGGGTCCAGAGCTCCCGGGGTGGACGGTTAAGATCCTCTCAGTCCCAGGCAAGTGTACCTTGGAAGAAGAGAAATTGCAGGTCACCACATCTTGGCTTGGGGTAGGCTCCCAGAGTCTTCCCAGGTATGTGTGTGCCCGCACCTCAGAGCCCACTATGAGGGACTGAAAGGGGATAGAAACCAGCCGCTTGCAAAAAACCAAGGTGTAATTCCTTCTTCCTTTCATTCAGCACGCAAAGAAATCTATTTCCACCCCACCTGCTCCAGTCCCTATCTTAAGTCAAGAGATGGTGGTGGGGACAGTTAAGGTGCCCACCACTCAATGAGATAGGGCCAGTTGCCCTATCTAAGATGGCAGCATGGCTGTGCTGGGGCCAGGGAAAGGGCAGTAGAAGGGGTTGGAGCCTCCCTGCCTACTTCCCAGGGCAACCCTGAGCAAGTACATTCTGAGGGGCCTCCAGGACACTTGAGGGATAAGAGGAAGGAAGGAAGGAAGGAAGGAAGGAAGGGGATACTGCAGGCAAGTAGGGACCTTCCCTCCATTGGAATAGGCCCCTCTCAAACCAGGCATTCCCTCCTGCAGGGAAACAGGACACTTTCCAGGAGGTGCCAAAGATGAGCCAAGGCCTGGCCAGCAGGCAGATTGGATGGGTCAGAATATGTGAACAAGTGAGTTGCTAAGCCAGGGTGGAAGCTCTGGGTAACAGGCAGGGCCAGGGAGGAAAGGTAGGGACAGATCAGGCAGGAAAGCTGCAGTCCTTGCTGTGGTCTATCTTTTCTCCTGCCTAACCAGTAGATGCAGGACCGGAGCCACTTACGGAATTGGGGAGCATGCTGGCTGAGCATGAGTATGTGTGCAGGTGTGGGCACACGTCCCGTGTATGGCAGTGTGGTCCAGACAAATCAGCAGGGTGGCCATACTTCTGGCCCAAAGGGGTTCCCACAGTGAGGGAAAGACTGTGGCCTAAAACTGGAGTCTCCTAGCCAAGGGAGCTTCTCCCTCCTTCGGCTGAGCTCCCTGTGACCTGAGCTGCTGCCTGGTGCATCTGGGGAGCAGGTGGAGATCCCCCTCCAGGCAGACAGCCCAGCCCAGGGTGTGCCCCTCCCCCCAGACCCACTCTGACCAGGCCTGGTCCTCTCCTCTGTCTTGCAGAACTACAGCGAGAGGGAAGCATCGAGACTCTGAGTAACAGCTCAGGCTCCACCAGCGGCAGCATCCCAAGAAACTTTGATGGCTACCGATCTCCACTGCCCACCAACGAGAGTCAGCCGCTCAGCCTCTTCCCTACTGGCTTCCCATAGTACCAGCAACCTGCTTCTGACTGGCCGGCCCACTCACCTGCTGGGGGGAGGGGGAGAAGCCCCCCTCGTGGTCCTACCCTTCAGTCTCTGCTCCTCTTTCACCAACCACCTTCCCCAAGCTTAGTGACAACAGCCGCCCACCCTCCCTGGATGGAGAAGAGACCCTTCTCCAAAGCACCTTGGCACACTCTGACCTCTGTCCCCCATCAGTGGGGCTGTGGCTGAAAAAGACTCTGCAGAAGTTCCGTCCCCTCCTCTGCACATGATGTCCTGCATTGGATCCGCTTTTGTATTTTCTAACCATACCCACAGGGGGCTTGGGAGGAGAGAGAGTGGATGGCCCGCCTGGGCATTTTGACCCTGAGCAGACAGCTCTAGCCCACTCCTGGCTATGATATGCACTGCCCAGTTTCTCTTGGCCAACCTCCCTTTGGCATAGGGTAAACTGAGGCCCAGAGTATCAGGGAAGGAGGAAGGAAGGAGAAGCACCCCCCCTTCCTCTTTTCTTTCCCCTTTGGCTCATGGGAAGGATTTGTCTTTTTTGTCTGTAAGCCCTTTTACCCTGGTCCTGTACTGTTGAGTGAAGGAAACCGTGGTTACCAAGACCCTGTCAAAAAGTGCACGTCTTGTCCAATAAATCACGCTGCAATTGGTGTCTATCCCTGAGTTTCTGGGATCAGGGTCCTCTCCAAGCACCGAGCAGAGTCCTGTGGGCCTGACCATGTGTCCCTGCTTCCAGCACCCCCTGCCTTGATGATACGAGCAATTGACTGGAGAGTCAGTGGGGGGGGGGGGGGGTAAGAAGGAGGAGAATATTTGCTCTGCAATTTGGGTAGGGCCTGATTTAAATTTATTCTCCAAATTTCTTGCCTGTTACCAGAGCAGGTAGTTCTGGAGGCACCACAGGCCTGGAGCCTCCCTGGCTGTGGCAGTCAGGGCCAGTCAGGTCCTCGACATGGGCTAAGGGAGGACTGCTGGAGGAAAGACCCTAACCTTATCTTTAAGGCGGGCACTTTGTAATTGCTTCTTTTTTCAAACTCAGAAGGTAAAAAGTTAGGTGTAGGTAGGTCTCTTGAAACGTGGCTGGAACCTTGGATGACAGGTTCCTGATTTTGTTCCCCTATCTCTTCCCAATTCTGGACCTAAAGTGAATGGCAGAAAGGAGACAGGAACAGCAGGAGCAAAAAGGGGTGTTGAGCATGAAGGAGACTAATGCTAGCCCTTGTTCCCCTCTTCCCTGAGAACCCAGAAAAGCCTGGGAGGTTTGAAGGAAACCCACTGAGCCAGGTGTGGTTTGGGGTAAAGTTTAATGTAATGGTTGCAGATGAGTTGAATTCACAAATAAGCAGGGATCCCCATGCAACCATCCAGCCAGAACTGGAGCAGCATCTAGAGGCTCTGCTCCTTTCACATGCATCCCATCCAGTCCTCACAACTGAAAAGAGACTTCATCCTCAGTTCCCTCCACCGGGTCAGCTGGGCATCTTGGGAGACCTCCACCGGGTCAGCTGGGCATCTTGGGAGAAGCGGGACCTGAATCAAACTAGGCTCTGTAGGCTGAGTAGATGGCCTTCCATAGGGTGGCTTAAGCCAGTCCCTCCTGTCTGGGGACCTGCAAGGTGAGGAATCACATGCCCTAGAGAGGCATGGCTGGGAACATAAGGAGGTCTGGGCACAGCCAGTGGGGGCTGTCAGACTAGCAGCAGCTTTTCACCATTTCAGCTGAATCAGAGACACTGATGTGTCTGGCACATCCCCAACCCCCAGCCAGAGCAGTGTTTCAGTCAAAAAGGGACGGCGAAAGAGGTGCCACCAGGCTGCCAGTGCATACTATCTATTGCTTGGCTCCCTGGGGATGGGTCCAGAGCTCTAGGAAAGGTGAGCCCCTCTGAATCCACGTGGGTTTATGGATGGAGCAAATATGGGGAGCTCTCTCCAACCATTCAGGGAACCGGCTGGCAGCTTAGAGTCAGGAGTCCTCCCTGGCTCAGCCCTTTCCCTCCAGGGGGTGCAAAACATCTGTGGCCTCCTCTAGTCAGGGAAAGTGGTGGGTGTAGGGCTGGACTTGCCGGCTGAGCTTGCAGGACAATCTGGTTATTCATCTGCTCACAGCCAGGGCAACTCTTTGAGTATGTGGGGGAAGGGGAAGGATAAGAGAGGCCAGATAAGCTGGCCCCATGGCGGCTGCCACAGAGCTCAGGTTATCAGAGAGGCCTTGGGCCTGGCCCCTGGCTAATTGGGGAGGTTATGGACCCTGCCACAGCCTGTAATCAGCTGGAAGTGAGATCTGGGCCCCCGGGTGGGGGACCTCACTGCCCACTGGCCCTGGAGCAGCCAGCCTCCTATCCTCTAGAGATAACACCAAGGGCAATCTCCCACCTCACCCCCCAGAAGCCCAGCAGACCTCCATGATGGCATTACTTACCTAGGAGGCCATTAGAACAGGCATCTAGTTGTGGCCTGACCGAGTGACCTTGAGGAAGCCATGTGATCTCCCTGATTCTCACAGTGCTACCTGCTCAACGGGCAAATTACCATGGACTTTCTCTCAGTTTGATGCGGGAAAAAATATCTTCATGGTCTGTGAGGAGGCTGATGGGAGTTGGGGTGGCAGCTCAAGGAGGGAGGGCACTGTCTGGGATTGATCTGAGAAAAGGCCCAGTGGTCCCAAGGCAAATTCAGGCACACAAGCACTCTGCCAAACAGTATTAGCTCTGGAAGCAAGCAGAGGCCAGAGCAGGCAGCTGCCAGTCTGGGATTGGAAATGGTTTCTCAGGTGCTCATTTTTCTGCTGTTGACAGATCAGAGAATTTCTAAACTAGAAAGTACTTAAGAGAGCACTGTTTGGTCCTCATTTTGCAGATGAGAAGCCTGCGCCCCAGAGAAGGCCCTGGCCTTGCCCACGGTTACAAAGTCACACAGCTAGTCTGACCTCTGTCTGCTCCTTACTGCCTCACATGCCCTGGCTGGTTCCCTTACAGGGCCAGATTCTGCACTGGCCTGCACCCCCGCACAATCCAAGACTCTGATCCCACTCACCCCCATCCCGTACTCCTGAGAGCTTTCAGACCCAGCCCCTGACTTTGAAGCTGCTCCCCGTCCCTGTGTAACTTGGAAAGGCAGCCCCTTCCTACAGATCTAGAGCTGGAAACTCTAGCGGCAACTGGAGAAAGCATCTGGTATATCTTGTATTCAAAGCAAGAGCCCAGCCTGAGGGTGGGTCTCCGAAGTCTCAGTATTGTCTTGCTGTAGAAGTAGCGGTAGCTATAGGGACAGCAATGACATCACCAGCTTCTAAGGAGTGGATGGAGCCTTGCTCTCTTTTAAGGTCCCAAGGTCCCATCCCAGCTCTGCCACTGGTAGCCATGTGGCTTTGGGTAAATTACTGCACCTCTGGGCTTCAGGGTCCTCATTTGTAAAATGGGGAGAGGTGCAAGCCCTGCCAAGAGGAAGAGCTGGGCTGAAGCAAGCAAAAGGGAAGTTGCAGGTCAAAAAAGGCAAAAGGTTGGTTTGAGGCCCAGAGACTGCCCAGACAGGCCAGGTAGCTCTACCTCGGGAGAGGGAGGGCCGGTGCGGCACAGCTGGAGCCCTGATTGTAGTGCGCAGCCCCCCGGACGCTTCGCCGCCCGGCTCCCTGGGAAAGTTTCTTGAAAGTAAATCCAGATCCTGGTGAGCGCTGGCAGACCAGCCCCGCCCTTCTCTCGCAGGTGGGCTGGTCCTCGGGGTCCTTCCTGCGATTTGCCCCCTCTCTCAAGTGCCACCGGAGCGTGGCCTGTTCGCGCTGCCGTGATCCCAAGCACCCACACCCACCATTTCACAATTGTGTGCGTCCACGCACACTCAGGTTCACAGAGGTACACCTCACTTTTGCCGACCCGCCGCTCCGAAGCGGACAGCGGCGACCAAGAGTCCAGAGCAGCTAATAGTCTGGAGCCCCTTAAGGTTACGGGGTGCTCAAAACTCTGGGGAAGTCGTCCAAAGTTCAGAGGGGACGCGCCCTGGGTTGCCGGCCCACTGACCTCCCCCTCGCCCTCGCCCTCGGGTGTAGAACGACACCCTTCAAAGACAGGTCTGTCCTGGACCAGAGCGGCCAGGCGGGACCTCGGCTTCGCATTAGCCTGAAAGACTGGGGACTGGGCCACACAGGCCGTGGCTGCTCAGGCACTTCCCGGAACCTACCCGGAAAAAAGTGGCCCCGCGCCTTTCCTGGCGCAAGGCCGGGGCCATAACGCGGGCCTGGAAAAGGTCGCACCTCCCGCTCTCCCCACGCCCCCCAAACCATCCCAGCCACTTGGCCCGACCCTGCGCGGGGTAATTGGGTCGGGAGGGAGGCGTCGGGCGGGCGGCGACTCCAGAGAGACTGTGCGCCTGTCAGCAGCAATTTGTCTAAGTGGACGGGACAGGCCCGGCCGCTGTGGGCCAGGGTCATCGAGGCCGCGGCCCCCACCCCAGCCAGACCCGGGACCGCGGGGGAGCCGGGCCCGGCAGCTAAACCGGGCTGGCTGGCGCCAAGACTCCGGGAGGCGCGGGTCGGTCCGGGAAGCGGGAATGGGAAGCAACTCTGTGTCTCCCCGCGCCCCACCACCACACACACATACACACGCTACACGCCAAGACGGGGACAGGCGCCCAGTGGCACCTCCACTGCTGGTCACACGCATAGGCCACACACATCACCTGAGCTTAGCCCGGGCACACTCATTTCCTTAGTACTCTTCTCATGACAGCCCCAGCTACGTCGCACGACGCAGGTCCCCACTCGACCACTAAGCCATCCACGCGGGCGCAGGCGAATCCACGCCCGGTCACACAGACCAAAGACACCAGCAGGTCCCATCAGTGGCCCTTAACCACGCGAAATGTTACGGGGCCAAGGACAGACGGGCAGCCCAGCGAGGCTCAGGACCAAGGAACCACACCTCCCAGGCCTTCCCAGCCCGATTTCCTGGTTGCAGGAAGCTTGGAGCGTACTGAGGGCGCGCAACCACCCGCCAGAGGCGGGGAGGCCCGCGCCCGTCCGACGCCCGAGCCCAGGACTGCCTGGGAGAGGGAGGGGCGGCTGAACGCGCGTCCCCCGCCCGTCTGCGGGGCCCGACCGATGCGAAGTGACAGGGGCCGGAGCTTTGTTGTGGAGCCTCGGCCGCCTGGCGCCAGCCGCCCCCGCCCGTGCCCTCCCCTCTCCAGCCCCGGGCGGCTTGCGAGGCGCCCCCCGGGGCCTCTTAAAGAGACACGAACTCTCAGCCCCGGGGACCACCCCCCCAAGAGGCGCCTGTTCCCGGGAAGGGGAAGTGGGGTAGACCCAGGTGGGGGAGGGGCCGAGCAGGAGCTGGGAACCTCTAGGCGCCGCTCCGAGGCCTCTTGGGCCTCCCCTGCGTGGGTTTTCGAGGAGGCAAGGATATCCCTCGCTGGAGAGTATGGCTGGGGGGGGGGGGGGGGGTTGGGGGCGGTAGATTCAGAATCTTGAGGGCGGCTGTAGCAGGACCTCGGGGTGGTTGCGGGACAGCAAGGCCGGGCAGACGACAGGGGCCTGACTGGAAAGAGCCTGTGACCGCGGGAGGGCAGGTCCATGACCCAGTGGCTGTGGCCAGCTGGGATCGTGGTCCCCAAATGCAGCCGCTGCACCGTCGCCGGGTTTCTTCGGCAAACAACCCAGGCCAGCGTGTTTCTCTAACTCTCCGGGCCTTGGGACTCTGGACCAGCTACGGATCTTTCCCGGGAAAATGTCCGAATTGCATACAATTAGTTGTACACACATTCTTACGAGTAGGAAAGTATGTGTACACACACGAGTTTGCAAATGTATTCACGTATTCCCAGGCCCGCACCCGGATTCCCGGCTAAGGAACGCTGCCCTTTTATCTGGTCACCTCACTGACTGCGCAAACCTGCCCACACATGTCCCTCCCTGAGGGGCCATATCCCGCCTAAATGGAGCCGGCAGGACTTTGCCTATGCAAAGCTGCAACGGATCCTGCCACATCTTCGCAGACTGCGCAAAGGGGAGTCAAAGATTCGTTCCGGACAGAGAGGAGGCACTACAAGAAGAGCAGGGTTTTGAAGGAAAACCCTGTGGGGGCGGCGCTCATTTGCCAGCTGGGTAAAGGAGCTTTGAGGGCTCCGGGACTGGCCTGGAAAAGTAGAAAAAAGGTCGCGGAGGCCAAACCACTCCGGCGGGTCCTGAACCCGCACTCCTTCGACTTAGCAGGCTTTACATGCCAGGTCCACGTGTGCAGCGACAAGGTGCCCTGCGACTTGGTGTGCGTAGTGGACGGCCAGTGTTGCCTGGATCACTGTTGGATGTGGGCTGTACACACCTACCACGCGGGCACAGGGCCCGCGCCGGCTGAACTCACCCTCACTTGTATTGGTTGTGCGGGCAGGAGTGTCACCTATGTGCAGTACGTGGTCCTTCTTATCCTTCGAACGCGACCACCAGGAATCAGTCTGAGTGTCAGCGCCCCAGCCCGATTCACGGCAGGTGTGTGACGGCTTCACTCTCTGGGCACACTCCTTAAGTTGCCGCTCGCGCCGCGCACAGTGGGCACCACCATACAGAGCGCACAACACACACACACACACACACCCATGTGGCGGGGGGGGGGGGGGGGGGGATACTGGGGCTGGTGAAGAACGAAGACTGCCGATAGTCGGGGTGGGGATGGATTCAACTCCAGGTGAGTGCAAACATTCCGACCCCCGTACTCGTTTCTCTGCACTACTGAACTTGGGAGACAAGCGCTTCGGAGAGCCGGAAACAAACTCTAGGAATGTGGCCGAGAGCGGAGAAAGGATGCCGCTGTTTAGGATGAGGGAGACTTGTGTCTCCGGTACCGGATACGGCGAAAATTCGTTGCGCGGGTCAAGAATCTGGGGACCGGGACCAGCCGTCCAGCTCGGCGAACGATGCGCTCACCTTCCTAGCCCCGAGGACCCGGCTCTCCCGGCCGTCGGATGTCTCAGGGCTGGATGCAGGAGGCAGGATACTGGGCTGAGTTCAGGGCTTGCCCAGAATTCCAAGTTCCTCCTGAGTCTTCCTGTGAGGGGGAGGCGCGGACTGGGGGGTCCCCGCGTTTCCCGAGTACAAGGCCGCATCCCACTCCCTCCCATGCCGGCCCCACCGAAGGGCTCTACCACCGCTCCACTCACCGGCTCCCGCCACCTGGGTTCCTCTCCAGGACCTCGGCCGCCCTCGCCTCCCGACTCGCCCGCCCACCGGCCTCTCTTTCCAGTTCCCTCCGGAGTGCAGGGGCCCCGGGCGGCGCCTCCGCCGAGAGCGGGGTCGGAGGCCAAGCTGGGGCGCGGGCCAGAGCGGCTGAGCCGCCGGGCGAGGGAGAAGGAGGGCGCCCCCTCTCCTCACGGGGCCATGTCAATGCTTTGCACTTGGAGCCGGCGTGCGGCTGGGGGGTCCTTCCCCAGGGCCTTGGGACCCGGTCGCCCCCCGCCTCAGGCCCTTTCGGCGGGTCGGGTCGGCCCGCCGCTCTTTCCCGTCCGGGCGCAGGCAGCCGCGGGCGCGGGCGGTGAGGTGGGGGCCGGGGCAGGGGGAGGGGTCTCGGGGCCCGCTTGCCCGTCATTGGTTAATATTTTATTCTGTTGACATGTTTTCTTACTGCTGAGGCTTCCGACACCTTCTCCCCGGCCCCCCCTCCCGGCCGGAGCTTGGCTAGAGCTGTCAAAACCCCGCCCCCGGAGACCCACAATTGGTCCAAAAAGCGTAAAATCAGCAATCAAGGGGGGCCTGGCTCGTTAGCGCAGGGGATCCGAGCAGGGCAGGACATGTGAGATAGTCACAGTTTTCCAGAGATCACGACAAGATCTAACCAGTCGCGCGTGGTCCCCGGCGCCGGAGCGGGCCAGCCCAGCCCAGCGCAGAGCCCCCGCCACCCCCGCGCCCAGAGCCCCGCGCCCCTCGCCGTGCCTCGGACGGAGAGCCGGGAGGAGCCGCCGCTGCGCTTGCCACCCGGGTCGCCCTTCCTCCGCGCGCGCCGCCGCCCGGGCCGGGGGTCCGAGCCGCGCGCCCCCGGCCCCGGCCCCTGGGCGCCTGGGCCGGATGTCCCGATGAGAGAGCCGGCGCTGGCGGCCAGCGCCATGGCTTACCACCCGTTCCACGCGCCACGGCCGGCCGACTTCCCCATGTCCGCCTTCCTGGCGGCGGCGCAGCCCTCCTTCTTCCCGGCGCTCGCACTGCCGCCCGGCGCGCTGGCCAAGCCGCTGCCCGACCCGGGCCTGGCGGGGGCGGCGGCCGCGGCGGCCGCGGCGGCGGCGGCGGCCGAGGCGGGGCTGCACGTCTCGGCACTCGGCCCGCACCCGCCCGCCGCGCATCTGCGCTCGCTTAAGAGCCTGGAGCCCGAGGACGAGGTGGAGGACGACCCCAAGGTGACGCTGGAGGCCAAGGAGCTGTGGGACCAGTTCCACAAGCTGGGCACCGAGATGGTCATCACCAAGTCTGGGAGGTAGGGCGGCCGGCTGGCCGGCGGGCAAGCAGGCGGGCGGGCGGGCTGGGGGACCCGACAGCACAGACCAGCGCCTAGCCTGCCGCTCGAGGTTCCGGGCTCTGGCCCCGGCGCCACGCTTAGCTCCCACGGGCAACCAAGTTGACTTTTCTCATTTGGCACCGAGAGAAATTTTAAAAACTAAAACATGAAAATCTCCCGAATAAAGTAAAACGAAAACATGCTGTTAAAGAACAGTCCTAACCATTCTGAGTCCCAAAGCTGAGGAGGTCCTGCGGCTCGGCCCGGGCGGGTCTCAGACATTTCCGCCGGTAACTCAGCCTCGCCGCCTCGTTCTCCTGCCTCCCGGTCTGACTCGGAGCTCCAGGGAGATGTAGCATCTCCCGGACTGTCCTCTGACCCTGAAGCCCATAATGAAACCTGTACCATGCTAGGCCTGGCTGGCCAGCCGATTCCAGCCGGCCGTCCCTTTCCGGCAGTAAGCCCCAAGCGGCCCTGTCGAAGCCTGACCCAGGCTGGGAGCCTTGTCCTGGCCCAAGGAGCAAAAAGCTCCCTACTCACACACCACTCCAGGCCTTAACGCCTGAAGAAAATCACAGCCCCCAGCCCCTCCACCCTTTGACTCAGCCGCCGGGAATCCAGGCCTCAGGTTCACCCTCTTCCCCCGAAACTTAAGGTTCTTGTTGGGCTGCAACCCAATTATCCAAGCAAACATCTTCTGGTTTTATTTTTGGGAGTTTCAGTCCCAGTGGGCATATCTCCTGAATGAATTTTGGGAAGATTCAAAAGAAGCAGGTGTATTTCTAGGGGGCCTGGATTTCTTTCCTGGACATCCGCTTTCATCTCAGATGAGGGAGAAAGAGAGTCACCAGATCTGAGGATAAAGCCGATGGGAAACCATATAATAAGAGGGAGTTTGACAAGCGGAAATGGGATCCCCCAGGAATAATAACCACAGGTGGGGTCTCTCAGGCAGTAATATGGGGGCAGAGCCCACACAACCGGGAAACACAGATGGGGAAGCTCCTGGCAGTGGTGTGTGCTTGGGGAGTGAGGTCCTCCGACATAAAACCGGGTCCCATGGAGTCTTGCCCTTTCCCTTCCTTGCAGGCGGATGTTTCCTCCCTTCAAGGTGCGAGTCAGCGGCCTGGACAAAAAGGCGAAATATATCCTGCTGATGGACATTGTGGCCGCTGATGATTGCCGGTATAAATTCCATAACTCGCGCTGGATGGTGGCGGGCAAGGCCGACCCAGAGATGCCCAAACGCATGTACATCCACCCAGACAGCCCGGCCACGGGAGAGCAGTGGATGGCCAAGCCTGTGGCTTTCCATAAGCTGAAACTGACCAACAACATCTCCGACAAGCATGGCTTCGTGAGTGCTGGGCGGGTGCGGGGATGGGGGTCGGAGCCTGAGTGTCCTACACTGCAGGGGGTGGGGGCGGGAGAGCAGGCGGCGGGATTCCCCAGAGAGGAGCGCTGGCCGAACTCTCAAAGTGCCCCTGCTTGGGTCACCGCCCTGTGGCCTATGCTGGCTGAGTCTGGGCCCAGAGGGCTCCCCTTTGCAAGCCTGGGTTGTGGGGTGGAAAGCCCCAGGCTGCTCACAATCTTGGCTGGGGTCAAGCCTTCCAAAGCTCTTCCTAGAGCCCAGCCGGAGGCAGGTGCGACTCAGTTGTGTGGCCTCTGGTGTTTAAGTGCTGAGCTTGGAAGTCCTGCCCCCAACCTCAGCTTGTCCTCACCCTTCCCCATGACCTGTGTCCCCATTTCCCTTCCCACCCCTTCCCCAGACTAGGAGATTTAAAAGTTAAACCAGCCCCTTTAACATCCTAAGTCTCCATTCCCTCCTCCCATAGGCAAACGCCCTACCAGGAGGAGGGAGTTTGGGGGGTTCTCTCCATTTCTGCCTGAGGCAGGGCCCCAGCGAATGGGAAGGGGGGGTTGATGGTGCAAAAGGGATTGTCCATTCAGAAGTAGGGTGCTTGTTGAGCCTCCAAAGATCCAAAGCTTCTCTCTGTAGAGTTACTAGGGGCTTAGCAATGAGCCCAGGAAGAGAGGTTAAGAGTGGAGTTTTATGGGGGTTTTGTTTTGTTTCATTTCTATTTTCAACTGGGGTAATTTTTTTAAGTAGAGAGAGAAAGAGAGAGAAACTGTGATAAAGAAAGCTGAGAGAAAAATAAAAGAAATATAGGAAAGAAAAAAGGCAGAGAAGACAGGAGAAAATAGCGAAGGAGGGGGTGTAGAAGGCAGATGAAGAGAGAGAGAGCATTGGAAAGAGGTCGGGTCCCCAGAGAGTAGAAATGCTCCGGCCAAAAGCTGGGGGCTATCGGCTGACCCGCACCCTCCCCACAGACCATTCTGAACTCCATGCACAAGTACCAACCGCGCTTCCACATTGTGAGAGCCAACGACATCCTGAAGCTGCCCTACAGCACCTTCCGCACCTACGTGTTCCCTGAGACCGACTTCATCGCGGTCACTGCCTACCAGAACGATAAGGTGCGCTTGGGGGGGGCGATGGGCCCAGCCCCTGCACCGATGCCCCCTTACACCTGCAGACTCCACCCCTTCACTCATATCTGCCCGTAGACCCCAGCACCCATCTCTCGATCTCACAGCTCACTCCAGAGCAGCAAGTCTCATCTGTAACCGCAGCACCCACTGAAATCCTCCAGGCTCCCCCCCACCACCACCAAGTCCGTGACACGTATACACAGGCTCCCCCTCAGGGCGCTAACAGCTGGGCACTCCAAGGGGTGGGGATATTTACTTAGCAATTAGCCGAGACTCCCAGCCCGTGCTGACATTTTTACATTTTATTCGTTTATTTCTTGGCATTGGAATGGGAATTTAAATGAAGAGAGGGAGCCTGAGGCACCCTGCCCTGGCTCTCCTGACTCTCTGGAAACCAGCAATAGGAACCTGGGGCCCAGTTTTCACTCTCTCGGGGGGAGCCAGAGGGCGGGACAGGTGACACAGCTTCCCAAAGTATCCCCACTCTGGGTCGGTCCAGGCTGTGAACCCCTTGGGAGGTGCTTAGAGAATTTTTCTGCTTGCTGCCTTTCTATGCCCCTTTTCTAGAGGTGCAGAGCTCACTCCCTCTGGGCCTGTGCCCATATACCACTCTCGGGAGAGTGTCCAAGTGTCCTGCCGGTCGTTCTTTTTGTCTTTGTGAAATGGCGTGTATGCGGGTATGTGGGCAACATTTCGGGAGACTCAGATACGTGTGGAGGAGTGTGAATTCGTTCTGTTCTCTGGGCACTTGCTTATTTTGTCTGTGTGTACTTGCGTGTGCGCGGGCCCGTGAGTGTGATTTGTCTCTGTGGTGTGGACTCGCAGTGTGTTTTGCTGTCTCCGTGCGCGCCTGCTCCGATGCCCGGTTTGTTAAACTTGAGTGACCGAGTGCGTCTGTGTGCATGCTTGGGCAGATTTCGACTCTTTGCACACACCTTTGGGCTTGTGTGTGCAAGATAAGGGAATATGCTTCGAATAAAGTGGAAGAGGAGAGACCCTGTGGCTTCCCGCGAGGCCCGCCCGCTGGTCTCAACTCGTCTTCCAGCTCGGAGAGTCGTATCCTAGGCGGGCGGGTATCAAGTGGACTTTCGCGGGGTTCTCCTCTGGGGCGGCAGCCTCCGACCTCGGGGTGCCTCAGCCCAGGCTGGAGGAGACTCGTCCTGACCTGGCGCCGCCCCCTCGGTCCCTGCAGATCACTCAACTGAAGATCGACAACAACCCGTTTGCCAAGGGCTTCCGGGACACCGGGAACGGCCGGCGGGAGAAAAGGTGAGGGGTGAGCTGGACGGCTGCGCGGTGGGAGACTGAGCCAGCAGAACGCTGGGGGGTGTGAGCTCGTCTCTGACCGGCTCCCTCCGCTCATCCCCAGGAAGCAACTGACGCTGCCGTCTCTGCGGCTGTACGAGGAGCACTGCAAACCGGAACGCGACGGCGCCGAGTCCGACGCCTCTTCTTGCGACCCTGCCCCCGCGCGGGAACCGCCACCCTCCCCGGGGTCAGCGCCTAGTCCCCTGCGCCTGCATCGGACCAGAGGTGAGAGTTGGGTGGTCGGACCTGGGGTAGAGGAAGGGGAGGTTCTCCTTCCGACCCCAGGCTGGCTCTTTGCTCAGCTTCCGGGTAACCACAAAACCTGCGGGAAGCGTCAGCAGTGTGTCTGGGATGGGGCAAACGACCGAGGCCTTTCCAGTGAGGGCGGTCCGGGTATCCAGAAGATCTGGCTGCCCAGCTAGGTCCTTGGCACTGTGTGACTCTAGCAGTGAGTTTCCTTTACATGGCTCAATTTCTCCCGCTGTAAATACGGAGCCTTAGGTTAGGTGACCTGCAGCTGCCCCTTTGCCCGACGAGGATCTGGAAGTTCCTCGAACGTGGCTTCCTCGGGAGCAGGCCTCTCCCAGTCTCTCCGACCCGGTCCAGACACCGGTGGAGGAGGGGAGGCCTCGCGTCTGTCTCTTCCGGGACCCCTGTGACCTCCCGCGTCCTTTCTCCCTGCAGCCGAAGACAAGTCGTGCGCCGCGGACAGCGACCCAGAGCCGGAAAGGCTGAGCGAGGAGCGCGCAGGGCCGGCTCTCGGCCGCAGCCCGGCCCTGGACAGCGCCAGCCCCCCTCGCTTGACCGAACCTGAGCGCTCCCGGGAGCGGCGCAGCCCCGAGAGGGGCAAGGAGCCGGCGGAGAGCGGCGGGGACGGTCCGTTTGGCCTGCGGAGCCTAGAGAAGGAGCGCACGGAAGCAAGGCGAAAGGACGAGGGGCGCAAGGAGGCAGGCGAGGGCAAAGAGCCCGGCCTGGCGCCGCTGGTGGTGCAGACGGACAGTGCGTCTCCTCTGGGCGCCGGACACCTGCCGGGCCTGGCTTTCTCCGGCCATCTGCACGGGCAGCAGTTCTTCGGGCCGCTGGGGGCCGGCCAGCCGCTCTTCTTGCACCCGGGACAGTTTGCCATGGGCCCTGGAGCCTTCTCTGCCATGGGCATGGGTCACCTGCTGGCATCAGTGGCGGGCAGCAGCAGCAGTGGGGGGGCTGGCGGCCCAGGGACCGCCACCGGGCTGGACGCAGGCGGGCTGGGTCCCGCGGCCAGCGCCGCAAGCACCGCTGCGCCCTTCCCGTTCCACCTCTCCCAGCACATGCTGGCATCTCAGGTAAGACCTGTGATCTGAAGGGAGAAAGAGCAAGGTGGGCATAGGGCCTGGGGGTGCCATAGGTGCTCTGAGTTTCTAGCGGACAATGACTCTGTCCTGGGGAGACCTGACACTCCACCACACCTAGGTTCGGGGAGACTGAGAGTGTAGGTCTAGGGTCTCGCCAGGGTGCTGTTCTGACTGTGTGTGACTGTGGACAAGTGCCTGACCCTCTTTGGGCCTGTTTCCTTCCCTATAACTCCAGCATAGAGTGGCACCCAGTAGACTCTTCCTCTGACAGACTGAGTCTGCCTCTGGCTTTGTGAAGTCCACTTTCCTGGCCTCAGGACACTTCTCTTGGAAACAAAAACCCTTGGCTCACTGTCAGTCCCTGAAGGGCTAAGATGCCTGGAAAAAGGGAGTAGGAAGATTTGCAATATTTTCTGGACAATTGACTGCCAAAACGACCCACCTCTCAGATGCCTCTGGCCCCTTTCAGGCCCTCCAGAAGTCCTCCTGTTCCTTCCCCCACCTTAGGTCTCCCAACCACACATCTCAGGAAAGAAGGGCTCAGTTCCCCAAGCCCAGGCTGAAATTCTGAGCTCCCAGGGGAGACTTTATGAAACTGGCTAGGAGCAAAATAAGGAGACCCAATGGGGAGAGCGGCCTCTTTGGTTGCTTGGGTGGAATATTCCCTGTGGAAAGATTTGGAATCTCTACATTCATTTTCTTCCCTCTGAGGTTTCTGGCAAATTGAACCTTTGAGATCTTATCTTAAGGGAAGGAAAATAGGAGTTCAGGTCTGAGAAGGCTCCTTTGGTTCAGAAGCAAATATTTTTAAAATGGGGGAAGGGATCCTGAAATGGGTTTTAAATAGAGCTCAGTGTCAGGGATATGTGGAGTGAGCATTTGAAACACTAACATCACATATCTGTGGCTCTGAGATGGCAAGGAAGCTTCTGGAAAATGTAGCTCAGGTCCTGGAGGTTTAATCTGCATCCTTGATTCCATATGTATGTGAATGCCTCCTCCCCAGCATGGGCATCATAAAGGTTGTCGGGAAGTCAGGGCTTCTAGATACAGCCTGGTCAACAGGTGCAAGGCCAGGTTGAGAGTACCCAGCACTCAGGAGGTATCACTTGGTATACTGCTACTGGTTAAGTTCCTATGCCTGAGTAGCCCGCCCTTGGCCATCAGGTAGAGCCAAATTTGGGGAGATTTGAAGCCTCCCTCCTTCCTCTCCCCCTGAGATACCAGGACTAAAAGCCCAGTAGGACTTGACCTTCTCAGGAAGGATATTTTCTCATTCCCGACTGGGCTACTTCTTTCCTTCTCCCTGCCTGACCCAGGCCTGAGGCTCCCTGGAAGCCCAGCACAGCCAGCTCCCTGCCCTCCTCCCCATACCCTCTTACTCTGGAGAGTGAGCCATTATCTCAAAGGTCAGATAATCCAAAAGTCGGGCCTCATAGACTCAGCAGATGTTTGTCAGGGTTTCCTGGCTACTGTGCTCTCCACGGGCAGACTTTGCATTCCTTCCTCAGCTGCCACTGAGGTGCTGCCAGGAGCTCTTTGTAGAATATCCAGGCCAGTTTATAAACGGATTGGCATCTATGCCCTTCTGACCCAGGCAGGAGATCCCTGAGCAGGCAGGCAGGTAGAAGGAGAATGTACGGAGTTCCTCACCTCTCCTGCCCAGGCTTTCTCAGTCCTTTGGGGCACCTGCAGATGGAAGGGTTGGGGAGGACACTCTTTTAAATGAGCAGAACCTCCCAAGACAGCCAAAGCTGCCTACTTGCCACCTGGCTCTATGCCTGCCCAGTTTCCTCCCTCTAGGCTTTTGCTCATGCTAATTCAGCCACCTGGCATGTCTTTCCCTCACTCGTACTGTAATGCCTGGCACAGAGCTTGACGGCACCAGACCTTTGCATCATAACCTGAAGTGAGCTCCTCCTGTCTAACTGGGTTTGGCCATAGGCATACTGGCTCTCCTCTACCTGTGCTGCTTGGGGTTACAGTTATGTGAGCTCTGGTATTATATTCCTAAAACAGTAGGGCAAGGATTCCTGGTGGTAGCACCACCCCCAGCACCCAGCTCACCCTTAGAACACCTCAGGCAGGATGCCTAACCCTTGTCTTGTTCTTTTCTTTCAGGGAATCCCAATGCCCACTTTCGGAGGCCTCTTCCCCTACCCCTACACCTACATGGCGGCCGCTGCGGCAGCGGCCTCTGCTTTGCCAGCCACCAGTGCTGCGGCTGCAGCTGCTGCCGCTGCGGGCTCCCTATCCCGGAGCCACTTTCTGGGCAATGCCCGGCCCCGCCTGCGGTTCAGCCCCTACCAGATCCCGGTCACTATCCCGCCTAGCGCTAGTCTTCTCACCACGGGGCTGGCGGCGGAGGGCTCCAAGGCTGCGGGCAGCAACAGCCGGGAGCCCAGCCCGCTACCGGAGCTGGCTCTCCGCAAGGTTGGGGCCCCATCCCGCGGTGCCCTGTCACCCAGCGGCTCAGCCAAAGAGGCGGCCAGTGAACTGCAGAGCATCCAGAGACTGGTGAGTGGGCTGGAGAGCCAGCGAGCCCTCTCCCCCGGCAGGGAGTCGCCCAAGTGAGGGGACTGCCCAGCTGCTCCGCTGCCACGCAGACCTCCCCGGCTGCCTGCCCCTGCTGCTTGGGACGTGTACAGCACAGAATGGGTATTTATTTAAATAAAGGAGCAAAAGCGGGCTGCTGCAGCCGGAATAGAGCCCTGGCCAGCCAGCCGGAGCCTGGGACAATTCCCTAGGCCCCAAGAAGAACCCGGCTGCCGGGAACACAGTCGCTTAGGAGCCACTGGTCACTGTCCAGATCTGCTCCGATGTCAAAGTGGCATTGACCAGGTGTCCCTCCAGGTCCTCCAGCGCTGTGGGGAGGCCTCATTGCCCCGCCCAGTGGTCTCATCGGGAGACAGAAGGTGCAGGAGTCAGGGATGGGAACTTCGGAGGGAACCCCAGAGCCCCTAGCCTTGGGCCTGGACCGCTTGAGAATCTGCAGTAAGGGATGCGGGCTCAGTGAAGACTGAAATCAGTGTAGACTTGAGCTGGGAGGGACCTGTTCTTTTAGTCCTCCCACTTCTTCCCCCGAAAGACAGGCGCTCCTCCCACCCCTCGGTCAGGGGAGGGAGTGGCACTTCTGCCTTGAGTCCCCAGGGGGAGAAAAAAAAGATATTTATAAAATAAATGGTAATTTGTGTAAATAAGCTTTAAGGTTCCCAGAATATACAAATTGGTATTAATTTATTCAAAGGTGTACATTGCTGTGTACATAATATTTAGAGATTAATTCATAGCATTTAAAATTTCTTTTCATTTTACATAAGCATCTATATTGTACAGGGCTGGAGGGTCCTCGGCTGCGGGAGAAGCCCCATCCCTGGAGGGGCTCCCACCCCGCCAGCCCCTCGGCCCCTCCGCCCGGGCTTTGCTCGCCCGGCCCGCGGGCTCCACCTCAGGTTTTCACTTTTCGCTACCGAGCGAGACGAAAAGACAAAAACTCGAGAAAACAATAAAACGCTGCAATGCGAAGTGAACGGCGCTGTGCGCTCTGTGGGCCGCGTGGGGTAGGGGCGCAGCAAGCGCGTTAGGAGGGACTGGAGGCGGGGACAAAACGTCGGGCGCCCGCAGCTCGGCGGCAGCTGCACCTCGGGGGCGGCAGCAGGCTGGCTGGGGCAGCGGGCGGAGCTGCGAGGCCGAGCGGCGCCGGCGCGGGCCACCGGCTGGGCCGGGAGGCGCCGAGCCGCTTCGAGTCCCCCGCGCTCCTGGCGCGGGCCGCCTCCCAAGCCAGGGGCCGGGCTCCCTCTGCTGGCCACTTGCCTCCGGCCGTCGCCCCAGCCACTCTGCACCGGGACTCCTGACTCCCTTTCTGGGGCTCCAGAGTAGAAACGAATCCCGTTTTAGCGCCTCTGGGTAGGCGGAGCTGGTAAGATGGGTGCACCCTACTCCCTCTCTCCCTTCTGAGGAGGAGTTTGGCCGTGGTGCACGCACTACCGCGGACCCTAGAATCCTTTTCATCTCTCTGCCTCCTGGACCTCAAAAAGAAACCGTTCTTGGGGCGTCTGGCTGGCTCAGTGGGTAAAGCACAAGACCCTTGATCTTGGGGTGGTTTTGGGCCCCACGTTTGACTTAGATATTACTTTCTTTAAAAAGAAGAAAGAAGCATTTCTCCTTGTCAGGGCTGTTGACTAGAGTGACAGAGTCTAACCTGAAAGTTCTCCCGTGTAACTCATCTAAATCTCTTTTTGGGGGTGTGGGAAGTGTGGGTCAATAGGCTACTTCCTTTACTGCCTCAGTTTCCTCTGGTATAATAAAGGGCTCCGCTGGGGTATCTCTTGGAGTCCCATGTGTCTTCCCAGTGGCACGTTCTTCCCAGTGGCCCCCTCCTGCAAGTGGGCCTCCCACCCCCATCCTTTGAGCTTCTTTCTGCTTCACTCAGCCAACAGGTGTCTCCGACCCCCAAATCCTAGTAGTGGGAACGGGTGAGAGATGGGAAGTCACTCCTTTAACCCACCCTCAGGTCTGTCCATCACCGAGCCCCCACCTCCTTCCCAGTTCTCTGCTCTTTAAGCCTTGGGAGTCCGTGCCGCCCTGGACGAACACACTGCCTGCCCACCTTGGGTACTTTAGGGGGCGGCAAGCACAGGTCCCCCAACTCACCAGGAACACCAGGAATGGTAAGATGAAGGAAGGGTGAAGGTGGAGGTGGAACTGCCAGTATCCGGGCCTCCAAGTGCCCAGGACGCCTCCGTGGGCCGACACACTTGCAAAGAAAGAGAACTGTGTCCGCCTGTTCCACGGAGGGAGCTGGACCCAGCCTACGCTGAATTCGGCAAGGGGCTTGGCCACTGAGCGAGCAAAAGGGCGCAAAAACTGTCCCAGCTCCCAGGGTGTGGGCTGTTTCTTCGCTCTCTGACCTTCCGCAGGCAGGACAGCGAATGGGGCAGTCCAGGAACCGGGCGGGCCAGAGAGGCCACTTTCTCAGCTCAAATAGAATCCCTCGTGGACAGTGTGCTTATTTGAGGTCGCTTTCGGCTCAAAACATCTCTGAAATTTTCGAAGAGCGGGGCGCGTTCACTTCTTCCGGTTTCTCCCCGCACGTCTAAGAAGGAAAGTTGGGCAGAGGCTGCAAGTGCACGGCAGTCTCAGGAGCGGGTTGCTGACACCAGGGGGCAGTACCAACCTAAAGCTGCGGTGAGGGCGGCGCGCAGAGTGGGGAACTCCAAGAGGGTGGCCGCGAATGCCAGGCAGGGCGGCCTGGTTGCGGCCGCAGCCTCGCCGCATCGTTGCTGCAGGACCCCGGATGAGGTGGAGTGCTACTTAAGGGCCTCGAGAGGCCCCAGGCCCTGAGTGCAGTTTGGGGAGTCGTCCTGAATTCCCCCGCCTCCCGCCGGCAAATCCTGTCCCGGAGTCGCCCTCCAGGCGCTCCGCTGGGTCTCAGCTGAGAACCCGAGTTCGGCTGCGGGAACCGCGCGGCCGGCAGCAAGGCCTTGTCCCAGGCAAAGGCCAGGCCGCTCCCTGGCCCAATTAAGCCACCCGTCACCCCCCTTCCCCGCCTCGCATCTCTCATTGTTCCCGGGGTCGCCAATTAGCCCCGGCGTTCCGCGTCCCACCGCTCTGGTGCCCCAAGGCCTTCTTAACCCTTCTGGGCCTGGCACCAGGGGCCCTAGACGGCAGAATCCCCTGCGCACGGCTGTATGTGGAGGGCGTGTTTGGGTTGATGGGGACTGAGGGGTCACTGCGGGGCCGTGTGCGTTGGAACTGTGGGGTTAGAGAGGGAACTGTGCTTGGCTGTGTGGGATGGTTGAGTGTGACTTCACTGGGGAACTTGGAGACGGGGGATGTGGGTGTGGGGGGTCTCCGTGAGACCCCTAGCGGCCAAGCAGTGTGGATCGCCAGGCCCAGAACTCATTTCCTCTTGGGATAAATAGGAGTCTACCGAATCCCCTCAAGCCATTCTTTTCCCCCCACCCCCACTCACGCTGCGGCGGCGGAAATCTACGACCTGGCCCCGCCCCCCCAAAGGCGCTGAACTGGGGTCCGCCTCCCGTGCGTACCGTGAACGTCCACACAGGGCACTCCTTGTAGCTGGAGCGGAACGTTCAGCTTCGCGCTCCAGGACACAGGTGAACACCTCAGCTCGAGCCCCCTTACCTCCCTTTCCCGGATATTGGATGGTTCGAGGGACAGAGTCTCCATGAGACCGAAGTTTAAACGCTGAGCCTTGCCTTCTTCCCAGCTTTGGAAAGCACCCCAAATCTAATCCCACTTTTTCCTCTCTTCGCGATCCTCGATCTCAAAGTCCGGCGAGGGGCCGAGCGACCATGTAATAGGGACCGGACAACAGAGGGAATGTACGCCCGGGGAAGAGGCAAAGGGAAAGGAACCTGAGCTCCGGGCGTCTCTCTGGGTTCCCCGGGGAGCGCCCTTGGGAGTGCAGTCTGGTCTTTCCTCAGTGAATGCGTTGATGCCAATGCCAGATTCTGGAATTCTTATTTGCCCTTGGAACTCTTTTTTGGGTTCTCAGAGGCGCAGATCTGCTTGCCCCACCCCACACCCACTCGCGAAGCCGACGGCCGCTGCTCTTTTCCCAGCTCCTCCCCTAGGTAGCTTTGGAAACTCCCCACCCAAAGCAAACCTGCAGCTTGCCCCGTCGACGAGCCGCGACAACTCCCCAAGAGCCCACGAGATGGCGCTCCAGGCCAGGGGCCAGGCCGCTGCCGGACAGCCGGCCGCGAGCTAGAGCCAGAGGTGAACAGAGAGATCGGCAGAGGCGCACGGAGACAAAACCACAAACTGACGTAAATCCTGGCCTAGAGACGGGTACAAGCATCTGAGGGACCAAGAGGCTCAGCGGAGCCCGAATGGGGCTGTGGTGGGCCTACAGACACACGGACAGGAACGAGGCTTCTTTTCCTCCCTTGGGACCGTCCTGCGTTGCCAACTCCCGGACCTTTGAGACCCTGGCTGCGAATACCTCCCCTCGGCCTTCTGTGTGCCCGACTAGGCTGGGACCTTCTTGGGGTCCTGACTCGGGCCTTCCTCGCCTCTCAGAAGCAGGGCTATGGGCTTGGATCCTCCGCATGAGGGAAAAACTGCTTTGGCCTGCAGGCCCACTTGGGGCTGACTGGCCGGATTCAATGCTCCTCCGTCGCAGAGGTCAGCCTAAGTTCCTTCCTCCAGCTCCTCACCTTTTGCATTGTGGTCTTCAAGGTCGAGCGCGGGTGGCGTGGCGGGGGGGGGGGGGGGGGGGGGGAGGCGGCTGGGAGGGGCGCAGGGGCGGGGCGTGCAGGATGCTCCCTCGAGCCCAGAAGAGCTGCTCATCTGGTTGACCTGCCTTAGGCCGCGTGTGCCAGAAGCCCTGGGGAAGCTTTGGGTCTGCATTATTCCTGTGGAAGGTGGTGGGAGATGGGGAAAGCACAGGGGTCAGCCTGAGACTCTCTCCCTTGGGTTAAAAGCCACCCAAGCTCTCTGTCAGGTATGAATGGGAGGGGGGGAAAGATGTGAGGCCAGATTGCCAGTTTGACTCAGGGAAGGCTTTGATTCCAGCTGACCCTTAACGTCCTTGGATGAGCTCTGCACTCTGGGAGATTATCTCCTTTATTATTAACTAAGGGCACATAGCTAGAAAGCAGCCCAGTCCACACCAGCTAGGGTAATTTCCACCACGACACAGTCACCAGCTTGTTGTGATCCCAGCCAGGTGTCTTCCCTGAACTAGGCTTCCAGTTATTCCCTCTTCGATTTATAATGCAGGATAGAGTCAAACGTTTGGTAATTCAATAGTTATCTACATATTCATCTACTGCTGGCATGGGAGATAGGTACAAGGTTAAGTTCTGGCTTCAGCTGTGCGACCTTGGACAATGTGACTTTCTTCTCTGGACCCCAGAATCCTCTTCCTGAGAATAAGTGGTTTGGGCCAAAATCAAATAGATCTGTGAGTGGCCAGTCGACATTGGTCCAATTCTCAGTGATCTCCAGCCTCAACTTCCTCATACAAGAGGTAGGGGTTATACTTCTACTTGATGTTTAAGGAACGGAAGCCTGAGGGATACTGTTGCTGACATTCTTGGTGTGGGGGTGGGGCTGGTGGCCAGGATGAATTCACAATTAGGAAATTGCATTCCAGGTCCTGAAACCCTCAAGAACCAGCTGGCTCCAGCTGCCTCTCCACTCCTTGTGGGATGTGGTTATTTCCTGCCTTGCTTTCCACCTTGGAGCAAACTTTAGGAGAGGCACAGACGGGTGGAGGGTGGCTTTGCCACCTAGCACCAGTTTGTTGAATGTGACTTCTTCCCAGAGCCACGAGAAGACATAAATGGAGGATATTCAGGTGCCTGTGTTGAAGGATGCCTCCCCACACCTGGGACACCCAATGGGCTAATTCCTTACCTGTGTGGAAAGCTTTGTTCAAAGCAGTTGCACATATGAGCTCTCACTGAGCCCTCACTGGCAGAGTGTTGATTATGAATCCCTACTTCAAGGATGAAGATACTGAGGTTCAGAGAAATAAAGGAAAATGCCCCCTGGCTATCCAGTAAATAAAGGAAGAGGTCTTTCCCAATCCCTTGGGTCTGATCCTTGAAAACATTAGCTGATAAGTGATAATGGTTAAGAGTCAGCCTCAGCTGGGAAAAGGCAGAGAGGCTGGGAGAATGCCCTCTGGCCCGCCCGCCCAGAGGTGTGTCCATGAAAACAGCAGCCAGACTCAGAGTCTAAGTGCAGGAGACCAAGGGGAAGAGTGGCCTCCCAGCTTCATATCAACACAGTAGGGCCTGCTGGGGACCCCTGGTGGGAGCGGGGGCTTCTGTGTAAAACAATAGCAGGGATGTTGATGGGTTATCTGAGATGTCACACTGGCAAGTGCTTAGCTCAAGCGTGGCTCATGTTTGCTTTGCTTATTATTGATTTCCATCCCAAAGAAAATAAGATATCCTCAGGTCCTGATGGAGGAGCTATGCAACACACACCAGTGTGCTTAACACCGGGCATACATTTCCTTAGTTCTAGGCACTGGGCAGTGGATATGATTATTCCCATTTTACAGAGGAGAAAACCAAGGCTTGGGCATGCCCGAGGTCATGCAGCTGCTAAGAAGGTATGGCTGCCCCAAACCTATACTCTTTCCTGGAGGTCTCAGAGTTCCTTCTCTACAGCTCTGGGGGATTCTGAGTCCCACCAGGCATTTGGCCCAGCCCCCTGTGGCAGGCTCTTATGTGGCTGGTACTTATTCACCCCTAGTCTGGCTGGTCTGTTTCTTCACCCTGCCCCAACTTTGGGTCTTATTCCCTTCTTGGAGGGGCTGTCCACCCTTCCAGCTTTGGCCTCCCACAGCTGTCCTAGTGTGTTCATGGCAGTTCTAGTTTTATTACTGATATCTTGCGGTTTCCCCTTAGAAGTCACCCAGCAGGCACCCTACCTCTCGCACACAGACACCCACACAGAGTCCCCCTATAGACAACCATGCATACATACCCACGGAGACTCACACATAGCACACTACCACCACCCCCACACAGACACACAAATGTATACATATACGGACACCTCACACACACCACACACACTCATTTAACAGCACATACAAACACACACAGTCATGCACACACACATAGACATTCATAGATGCAAACACACATAGATATGCTCTCACAAAGATGTTTGGTGTTTTTCCTTGGAGAAATCACCTGTCCAGACTCTCTGAGGCTCCCCTCTTCCCTCAGTTTGCTGGAGCAGAGCCCATTCACCCCACCCCTCAGCATTGCCACATCTCCTCCAGGAGAGGCTATATTTGTTTAAGGTTTCTGTCTTCTATGAGATCGTCTCCCTCAAGGCAGGGCTGGTGTCTGTTGTGCTTATTGCTAGGTCCCCAGACCTAAAATTGCTTAACACATGGCAGGGGTGCAGAAAGTGTTTGCTGATGAAAGAAAGAAAGGAAAGAAAGAAAGGAAGACTGCAGAAGCAGGGCCCACACCTGGTCCTTCCAGGATATGCTTGCCCAGGCCCCGGGCCACAAGCCCCTGCTGCAAGCCCACTTGACATTGGCCGCAGAGAGTCCCTGAGGGCTGGGAACCTCAGTCACAGCCAATAGAGCCTCCTTTCTCTCCTGAGGAGATATCCAGAGAAGCTGTATATCTTGCCTGAAGACTTGCCTCTGTAGGAAAACAGTCCAGACTGCTGTAGTCTGAATGTGTGCATCACCCCAAAATTCATGTTGAAAACGAACACCCAAGGTGATAGTATTAGGAGGCAGAACCTTTGGGAAGTAATTAGATCACAAGGACAGAGCCCTCATAACTAGGATCGGTGCTGTTACAAGGGACCCTTCCCCTTTCCACCATGTGAGCATACAATGAGACGTCGGTGCCCTGGAAGAGGTCCCTCACTTGCCCCTGCTGGCACCCAGATCTCCAATGTCCAACCTCCAAAACTGTGAGAAATAAATGTACTTTATAAGGTACCCAGTCTGTGGCATTTACAGCAGCCCAAGCCCTCCCAGCCCTCAAACACTTCTCTCCAGCTATGCTGATTCTCTGTTTTTGAGAGGCTCTGGGGCCCTCTGGCCTCTGGGCCTTTGCTGCTGCTGAGCCCCTGCCTAAGGGCCTTACCCTGCCACCCCCAGTTCCAGGGCAAGCCTCTGCACCTGGGACACTTGAGAGCCTCACAGGCAGACCACATTTCCTGCCAGCCAGGACCTTCCTGAAACACAGATGAGATGGGGTCGTCGCTCTATTTAAAGGTTTCCCATGACCTTGGAGTCCAGAATCTTTAACTTGGTAGTGGCGCCTGTATGAGTTCTGCCTGCTAACCTCACCCCACCCCCACCCCAGGGCTCTACCCACACTGTCCACCTGCCCAGGTCTATCTAGGTTAACCTTGCTGACCTTGCCTCATGTCCTTCTCACACTCACATGCTCTTCCCTCTGCCTGGAATCTTTCCTTTCTTCCTTCAAAACTTGGCCCACTAGTCCCTTCTCCAGGAAGCTTCCCCTTGACCTTCTCCCTTCTGGGTAAGGTGACCACACACAATGTTTTAAGTTAGTATTCAATGAATGAGTGACTCATTCTAATGAGTGACTAAAGCTAATTACTCCTCCCTCATCACTTCTTCCACATGGAGATAATAGTACCTAGCTTTTGGAATGTTTTGATTGAAACACTGTTTAGAACAGTAAATGCTGGGGCGCCTGGATGGCTCAGTTGGTTAAGGGTCTGACTTCAGCTCAGGTCATGATCTCACAGTTCGTGGAGTCGAGCCCCGTGTAGGGCTCTGTGCTGACAGCTCAGAGCCTGGAGCCTGTTTCAGGATCTGTGTCTCCCTCTATCTCTGCCCCTCCCCTGCTCATGCTCTGTCTCTCTCTCTCTCAAAAAGAAATTAAAAAAAAAAAAAATTAAAAAAAAAAACAACAGTAAATGCTGCATCCCTGCCCCTCTTGAGGAGGCCTTGCCCCTTTGGAGGAGCCTCGGATGGGGTCCTAGGAGCCATCTAGAGGCAGAGCAAATTCCTCCCCCATCCTGGGCAGCATCCAGTGTTCAGCCTATCAGAGCTAGGTGACCCCTCCCGCCCTGGAGGCCAGCACAGGCCAATGAGACCTGCCTTCTGGGGTGACAAGTTGTCAAGTCCCTGAGCCTGAAGAATCTGACCTCCACGTGGGGACCTGTGTGTTGAGGTTTCTGGCTGAGGACAGAGCTCCCACAGGCAACTGTGCTGCTGCAGAGAAATCTCAAGGGCAATGAACCCCAGTGTGCATGCCCCTTGATGGGTCCTCTTTTCTCTCTATGGAACTCAGGCCCAGGGAAGGGACGTTTCTTGTTGGCGGGTTGTTTGCTGGTGACCTGACTGCATCAGTGTGGCCAGTGAGCTGCCTGGGCCATGTTGCAGTGGCTACCTTTTACCACTAGATGGGGATCTGGAGTCATCCAGGCCTGGAGTCTGGGGCTTGGGCTTCTACCCAAAGTCCCTGCCCCTCCTGCCTTAGGCCTGTTTCAGATCAAGGGTTCTCAACCTGCCTGGTTGTTGCCTCTGGGGGATCCAAGCCTACTTCCTGTGCCTCCATTCTAATTTCTGGCTAGGTCAGAAATGACACTGAGGGAAGGGAATGACGGACTTTGTGCAGCCGGACACCTGAGTTCAAATCCTAGCTGCACCTCTAGCTCTGTGGCTTTGACCCTTTGCGCCTCAAGTGTCCTCATCTCTAAAAAAGACTTGAGTCTATTCTGCAAAGAGCAAGAGGAAATGTGGCCGCCCTGGTTGCCACACAGAGAGGGTGTGGAATGGTCTTGCTGGTGAGCACATAAAACAAGCTGACCCAGCAGGAGAAACTGAATGAATGTAAGACAGTCCTCATTTGCCTCATCCATCATTCCCCTTCCTCCTCAGTCCTTGGCTGAGCTCGAGCCTCAGGCTGGCTTGTGGCAGCTGTACAACTTGCCCTCAGGACCCCTCCCGTGGCCCTGCATGCTGACCTCCTGAATGTTTTTCTGGACAATGCCTTTCCAGGCATTGGTGGAGTCTCACCCTTACCAGGGCTCCCTCCCTTGCAGCAATGGCGGGTGAGGGCCCATTCAACTCACTGGGCTTCATCCTCTCTCTCAGAGGCACTGGTCTCCTTGGGTTGTTTTCATTCTTTTCAAAAACTGAGATATAATTTGGGGCACCTCGGTGGTCCAAGTGTTCGACTCTTAATTTTGGCTCAGGTGATGATCCCGGGGTCATGGGATTGAGCCCTGCACTGGGCTTGCTGAGCATGGAGCCTGCTTAAGATGCTCCCTCTCTTTCTCTCCTCCTTTCTCCCCTGCTCGCTCTCACTCTCTCTCTAAAAAATAAAAATTTTTAAAAATTTGAAATATAATTTGCAGACTATAATAGCCACTCTTTTAAAGTGTACAATTCAGTGGGTTTTAGTGTATTCATAAGGTTGTACAACAATCACTACTATCTAATTCCAGAATATTTTCATCATCCCAAAGTGAAACCCTGACCCATTAGCAGTCATGGCCCCTGCCTCCAGCTCTTGGCATCTGCTAATCTACTTTCTGTCTCTGGAGGTTTGCCTATTCAGGACACTTCATATAAATGGAATCATACAATTTGTGGGGTTTTGTGGCTGGATTCTTTTACTTTACATAGTATGTTCAAGGCTCATCCACGTTGTAACATGAATCAGTGCTTTTATTCCTTTTTAAGGTTGAAAAATATTTCACCATATGGATATACCACATTTTGTTTATCCATTTGTCTGTCAAGGGGCATTTGGTTTGTTTCCACTTCCTGGCTATTATGAGTAATACTGCTGTGGACATTTCATGTGCAAGTCTTTAGGCGGACATACGTTCTCATTTCTCTTGAGTCTACGCTTAAGAGTGGAACTGCTGGGTTAAATGATAACTGTTTAACTCTTTTTTTTAATGCTTATGTATTTTTGAGAGAGAGCGTGTGAGTGGGGGAGGGGTAGAAGGAGAGGGAGAGAGAGGATCTGAAGCAGGCTCCGCACTGACAGCAGTGAGCCCAATGCGGGGCTCAAACTCACGAACATTGAGATCATGATCTGAGCTGAAGTCAGACTGACTGAGCCACCCAGGTACTCTGATAACTGTTTAACTTTTTGAGAGAAACCACCAAACTGTTTTCCAAAGTGGCTGTACCATTGTATATTCCACCAGGAATTCCTTGCCATTTTTTTAATATGCCAGCCATGTACCTCCTTGCTCCCCAACTGCTTGCTTAAAGAGGTCGTCCTTTACAAAATTGTCACCCACCTTCACCCTCCCCATTGTCCTCCTCCCCTCCTGTGACTGTTGTCATTATTGACATCTCACGCTATGCATTTTTTATTTATTTTCTCCCTTCATTAGAACATGAGCTTTGTTTTGTTCATTGTATTGTTCCCAGCACAGTGCCTAGCACATAATAACATCTGTTCAAACAATGTTTGTAGAGTAACACATGAATGAAGACATGGATGGCACTCTGCTGGGGACACAGCGTACAGTATGGTGAAGCCTCAGAGAGGTGCCCTGAGCATCACGAAGGGCCCCTTACCTCCACCTGTCAAATCTGTCATGGGGGCTCAGTCCAGACCACTCATGCTTTCACCCTCATCAGCCAGGGTGACAGAGGATCAAACCTCTTCCCTAAGGAAGAGGGAAAAGGTGGGGGAGGCATGTTTGTTCACCACACAATCATTAAATGGGTCCACCTGTCAGGACACTGTCAGGCAACAGTTTAGTCAAGGACTTGAAAGGTGGCCATTGAAGAGGGCAGTAGACTGTGACATCAATGCCCTGTATCAGCCCAGTCTGCCTCAGACACTGGATGTGAGAGCTGCTTGACAGGAAAGGATGCTGGCCTTTCCCAAGCCAGGAGTGAGGGACAAACCATCACAGCTGCAGAGCTGACCCGGTGGGTCTTTTACAGCCTCATCTCAGCTGGCCTCTGGGCACATTAGTCAGGATCCCTCAGTTGCAAGGGACAGAAATAAAGCTGAAGAGAAATAGTTCACTGGAGCATGTGGTACCTAGAAGTGTAGGGTTAGGATGCTGGGGACGAGCGACATGAATGTCCCCAGCTCTCTCACTCTGTCTTCTCTCCTATTTCTTTTCTTTGCATGTTGGTTTCACTCTCTCCTACCGTAGTTGAGCTTCTTCATGGCACAGGGAGCTTGGCTACAGAATTCAGCTTAGTGGCCCTTCTGCTCCCCTGCTGATGACACACTCACTGCCCTCATACATACACACAAGTAATCCATTCCCATCTGCCACTGTGGTCTGTACGGTTACACCAGAAAATCAGGCGGGCTTGTTGTTCTCTCGCAGAATGCCCTCCAGGTGCCAGGTACTTGGCAATATAATTTCTTTTAATCCACACAACTGCCCTGCAGAAAGATATATTGGTCAGGGCTTTTTCACCTCCCACTGACAAGAAGCCCAGCTCAAATTAGCTTAAGCCAAAAAGGGAGTTTATTGCTCACATAACTGATAAAAACAGGAGTGGACTTTAGGCATAGCTAGATCCAGGGAGACAGATTAGTTGGGCTGTCTCTCATTAGCTCCAGTTCTTTTATTATTATTATTATTTTATTTTATTTTAGAGACAGAGAGAGAATGCAAGAGGGGGGGAAGGGCAGAGGGAGAGAGAGAAAATCCCTAGTCAGCGTGGAGCCTGAAGGTGGACTCGACCCCACAACCGTGGCATCATGACATGAGCTGAAATTGAGAGCCAGACTGGGGACATACGGGGAAATACAGACTGGGGACAGTCGGTTAAGCCACCGACTTGGGCTCAGGTCATGATTTCGCAGTTTAAGCCCCACGTCAGGCTCTGTGCTGCTGGCTCAGAGCCTGGAGCCAGCTTTGGATCCTGTGTCTCCCTCTCTCTCTGCCCCTCCCCTGCTCATACTCTGTCTTTCTCTCTCTCTGAAAATTAAATAAACATTTAAAAAAATGTTAAAGAGTCAGACCAACTGAGCCACCCAGATACCCCTGCTCCAATTCTTTTTTTTTAAGGTCCCCCCCCCCCCAGTAATCTCCATGCCCAGTGGCACTCAAACTCACAGCCCTAAGATCAAGAGTCACATGTTCTTCCAACTGAGCCAGCCAGGTGCCCCTCATTAACTCCAGCTCTTAACCTGACTCCCCTCTGTATTGGCTCAGGAACATTCTGCCCACACAGCTGGAAAGATGCCCAAGGCATCCAAAGCCTGGATGGCCTTAACAGCCCTTAATCCCAGGGGCAAGAGAGAGGCCTGCTCTCTGTGTGTAGAGGAAACTACTTGAGGATACTTGGGCTTCTCGAAGGTCACATATCTATTCAGTGGACATGGGAAGGGCAACTCTAATTGGCTAGGCCAGATCACATGCCACCCCTGCAGCCAGAAGATAAGATAGACCTATGGGCAGTGGTGCCACAAGAATTGGGAAGGAGCAAACAGATTGCATATGACCAGCTATTGTTGGTATAATTTTCCTATTGTACAAATTAGGAAACTGAGGCATGGGGAGATTAGGAAACTCACCAGGGCTAGAGACACAGTTGGGATTCAAACTTTTGTCTGTCTGCTCTTCCCAGAACATCACCCTACCCCTTTTTAAAGTGATATTGAAACATCACCTGATGAAGTAGAATCTTGTTGACAGCTATATTGTTCCCAGCACCTCTTGTGGCAGCTGTCACAGAGAGGATGCCCTGGGAGGAGGGGGTGGCCACACTCTCAGACCAAATTTTTTACAAGCCCTGCTCCACGACTGAAAGAGTCTCTAAGATCATTAACTCCTGTTGCCATACTGAATCACTGAGTCAGTAATCCATCACCTGGCCTCTGTTTGGACATTGCCCTTACAAGGAACTCACCACCTCTCAAGGTAGGCAACTTATTCCAGATTTGAACTAGTCTAATGGTTAGAAACATCCCCAATGATTAGAAACAGTGTAGTTTGGGCTGGCTCCTGATTGTCTTCATTCATCTGTAGGAAAGCTTTTGGATTATAAGTGGAGGAACAGACAGAATTCTCTAGAGGGGGAACCATCTAAATACTTGAAAGTTGTCATGCACCCCTTTTCCTCTAACCCACCCAGTCATCTCCCTAATTTCCTCAACTGCTTTCCACTAATAAGAATCTATGGTCTCAAGAGACCCTTTGAAAAATGTGGGCCTCAGCGGGTAGAGCACAGAACACAGCATCTCTCTCTTCCTGCACTGGTTTAAATAGAACTCAGTATCACTTGCTTTTTGGCAACCATGAAGCACTGTTGGCTTAAATTGGTTCTATGGGGTCAGCTGTTTGGCCACATCATCTCTCCATTATGGACAAGTGACACTGATTTTTATTTTAATCAGAAATGATGGGTTGGGGCACCTGGGTGGCTCAGTTGGTTAAGCACCTAACTCTTGATTTCAGCTCAGGTCATGAGTCACAATTTGTGAGTTTGAACCCCATGTCTGGCTCTGTGCAGAGGCTGCTTGGGATTCTCTGTCTCCCTCTCTCTCTGCCCCTTCTCTGCTTGCATTCTCTCACTCTCCCTGTGTCTTAAACATAAGTAAGTAAACATTTAAAAGAAAAAAGAAAAGAAATGATAGATCAATGGTGGTTTTTTCTTTTTTGCAAAAATGATAAAACCTATTTTAAAATTCATATAGAATTTCAAGAAACCCTAAATAGCCAAAAACAATCTTAAAAAGGAAGAAAACTCACATTTCCCAATGTCAAAACATATTACAAAATTACAGTGATTAAAACAGTGTGCTATCGGCATTAGGACAGATGTATAGACCAATGGAATAGAACCGAAAACCCCAAAATAAACCTTCACATCTATGGTCAATTGATTTTCCACAAAGGTGTGGAAACTATTCAATAGGAAAAGGAGAGTCTTTTCAACAAATGGTGCAGGGAAAACTGGATATCCACATTTAAATAATGAAGTTAGATTTTTACCTCATACTGTATATAAAAATTACTCAAAATAGATCAAAGACCTAAAATGTAAGAACTCAAAATATAAAACTCTTAGACGAAATCATGGGAGAGAATCTTCATGGCCCCTAGATTTGGCAATGGTTTCTCAAATATGATACCAAAGCACAAGTGACAAAAGAAAAAAATAAATAAATTAGACTTCACAAAATTAAACACTTTTGTGCATCAAAAGACATTATCAAGAGAGTGGAAAAGCAACCAAAAGAATGGAAAAATCTTGCAAATCACATATCTGATAAGGGTGTAACATCCAGAACATATAAAGAACTACAACTCAATAACAGAGAGACAAATGTCCAATTTAAAAATGGGCAAAGAATCATGAATAGATAGTTCTCCAAAGAAGATATACAAATAACCAAAAAGCACATGAAAAAATGCTCAACATTATTAATCATTAGGGAAATGCAAATCAAAATCATAACTAGATACTACTTCATACCCACTAGGATGGCTAGAATTAAAACAAAACAAAACCAAGTGTTGACAAGGATGTGGAGCAATTGGAGCACTTGCATATCTTGTTGGGAATCTAAAATGGTGCTGTCCTTCAAAAGGCTAAACAAAGAATTACCTTATGATCCAGGAATTCTACTCCTGGGCATATACCCCTAAGAATTGAAAACAGGATTTAAACAGACAGTTGTAACCTATGTTGATTACAGCATTATCCACAATAATTAAATGATAGATACAACCTGAGTGTCCATCAACAGATGAATGAATAAACAAACTTTGGTTCATATGTACAAGAGAATATTATTCAGCCACAAAAAAAAACACAAAGTTCTGATATATATTACAACATGGGTAAAACCTGAAGGCATTGTGCTAAGTGAAATAAGCTAGATACAAAGGGACAGATATTGTATGATTCCACTCACATAGAATGTCTAGAATAGGAAAATTTTTAGATCCAGAAAGTAGGCTAGAGGTTACCAGGGGCTGACGGAAGGGGGAAATGAATTATTGCTTAATATGTGCAGTTTCTGTTTAGGATGATGAAAATGTTTTGGAAATAGATATTGCTGATGCACAAAATGTGAATGTACTTAATGCCGCTGAACTGTTCAATGAAAAATTATTAAAATGGTAAATTTTACATTATATATGTTTTACCACAATTAAAACTTTTTTACATGATTGGGGCACCTGAGTGGCTCAGTCAGTTAAGCATCTGACTCTTGATTTTGGTTCAGGTCATGATCTCAGGGTTTGTGGGTTTGAGCTACTTGGGATTCTTTCTCTCTCTGCTCTTCCCCCAATTTCTCTCTCTCTCTCTCTCTCTCTCTCCCTCTCTCAATAAAGAAATAAACTTAGAAAAATGTTTTTACATGATTAAAATGGCAATTTTTATGTTGTATATATTTTACCTCAGTTAAAAAAAAAAAAAGGTAATGGGTCAGCACTGCTGCAAGGTCATAAAATACCTTCAATGTGAACTTGAAAAAGGGTCCTCTTCCTCTGGGTGAAATTGAGTGGAGTGCCTTCATTTTAGCTCCCATTTAGTCTCTCAACCTGTAAGATGCATTTGGGGAGTGAACAGCCTATGCAACCATACATGGTGACCATGTGCTACATTTTCTATTTCTGTCTGTTTCTGGTTGGTGAAAATCATGTTGGGTCTTCATTCTGTTATCCAATATACTTGCCATCTCCCCCAGTTTGGGGATACCTACAGAGCTGATACTATGCCATCTTCCACACCATTGATTGAAAAGTCAAACTGGGCAGAACTCTGTGGCTCCTCAGTAGAGCCCTCCTGCCAGACTTCTACTGACTTGGACTAACACCCTTAGGGTATGACAGTCTAACTGCCACTCGTCCTACTTGTGCCTCTGGAATAATACATATATCATCATGCTGTGTCCTGCCTCCTTCCTCGCTAGTATTCTCCACATTTTCCCACATTGTCCTCAAAGATTTCTTGAGAACTAGATCAAAGTCTTCACCAAACTCCAGACACAGGGTATCTCCTTCATCTGCCAGTCTGGATATCCTATTACAAAAGAAAATGAGATTTTTTTTGGCCTGCATGCATCTTTAAGGGGATGGGATAAAGCAGGGAAATGGTTTCCCAATTTGAGCATGGCTAAAAATAACCTGGAGGGTGACTGTTAGGCTCTGCCCAAAGAGATTCAGATTCAGGAGGTCTGAGTGGGGCCCCAGCACTTGTATTTCTGGTAAGTTCTCAGTGATGGTAAAGCTACTGGTCCAGAGACCACATTTTGAGAACCACTGATGTATGGGGGCAAAGGAAATGCTTTGGAGTCAAGTAGACCTTAACTTGTTTGCATGTCAGTTTCTTTGAAATCAAGATAGTAATCCCACCTAATATGGTAGCTGTGGATTAAAAAGAGAATGCATAGAAACACTTAGCTTGGTGCCTAGCACATAAGTGATCAATAAACATTGACATATTAATATATCTGGTAATGAATCTGGGCTGGCTGCTTTTCTGAGCCGCTCACACACCATTGCTAGATCATCCATCTGCACATTGGAGCAGGGGGTTGGTCAGTTACTGGCCTCAGTTTTTCTTGGGTTAATCTGGGTAGTGGGTAGGTTTCAAAATTGGTTACCTGAAGAAAGTGGATTGATTAACTAAGAAAGAAGAGAAGAGAATAAACCCTTCAAGTGGGAGGAAGGAGCCCTGGCTGAACTGGGGGAGGATTCCTCTACCCTCTGTTTCTCTTTTGTGTCTTAGCTGGTTACTTATAATACTGTCAGAATCTTACTTTCTAAAGCCCATTCATAGATAGCAAGTCAAGAAGATGGGTGCCCAGCCAAGCCTGGCTCCCAGGCAGGGCAAACCTCTGCCCTAGATGGATGGGACTCCCAAAGCAGACCTCTGGCTCACCCTGAGCATCCTCATTCCTGCCACACCTCAGATCCTGCCTTACTCTTGAGATGCATGTTTCAAAACTGAGATGTCACAATATTCTGTGTTTGTTCCTGCCTGGTGCTTCTGTCTCAGTGGCAGTCCCCAGGCTCAGAGGTTGAGTAGGACTGATGGACAGAGCCAGCCAGGCAGCAGATTCATCCACCACCTCTACTCCCCTCTCCCAAGTCCACAGGCCTAGGCCTGAGAGGCCCCTCCCACCTCCCCCCCGCCCCCCCCCCCAAATCTCCCAAGCCTTGAAAGGAGAAAAATGTCCAAAACCTCCAAGAACTGTAGGAGCAGAGCCTGCCCCAGAACATGCTTCTCAGTACCTGCTGCAGGTACAACAAAGCAGTGGCTCTGGGGCTAGACTGCTTCTTTGTTGGCTCTGCAACCATGGATATGTTAACAAAGCTCCTGATACAACGCAGTTTCCTCTTTTGTCAAATTGAAGCTAATGATCTTACCTGCCTCAGAATTGCCGAGAAGATTAAATGATTTTTTATGGCTAGTGCTCAGGACAGATCTTGACACATGGGAAACTCTTAGTAATATTGATTTCATTACTATTAGTTTCTGGGCCAGAGTTTTTTAAACTAATGGTATTTCCCCATCTGTAGTGGGTTCAACCGTGTCTCCTTCTCCCAAAGGTATATCTAAGTCCCATCCCCTGGTACCTGTGAATAATGGGTACCATTATAATTTGGGTAGGCTGTTAAGGATCTCAAGGTGATATCACCCTGGATTTAGAGTGGGCCTTAAATCTAATGAGTGGTGTCCTTACAAGAGAAAGGACACAAAGAGAGGCACAGAATCAAAAAGGCCTTGTGAAGAACAGATTTATGCCTGCCACAAGCCAAAGAAGTGGAGCCATTGGAAGCTGGAATGAGGAAGGAAAGATTCTTCTTTAGAATTTTCAGAGGGAGTGTGGCTCTACAGGCAACTTGATTCCCAACTCTGGTCTGCATAACTGTGAGAGAAAAAATGACTATCATTTAAAGCACCAGGTCTGTGGTGAGTTGTCATGGCAGCCCTGGGAAATGAATACACCTTTCTTTCCGATTGTCCAGAGGCCCTGCCCAGGCTCACTCTCTCTTGCAAGGGTCTGTTCACATTTCTCTCTCCTCCTAGCAAAAACACCCACCTGTTGGGGAAATTTACCTTGTGAAGTGGAAAAAAATATGATAATTTAGCTAAAAAAAAGTCTTTCCCTCTGAGCATTAAAAACTTTCCCTCACACGCCTGCATTCCAAATGAAGCTTTCTTGGTGGAATGTGGGTCTGAAGATTTTCAAGGCCTTCTTGGTCTCCCTGGCTGGGCTGGCTCACTCTGCAGAGGGCACTTCTGCCCAAACACTGACCAGACCAAAAGGCCATGAGAAACCTCTTTGTGCTGCTTGGTCTGTAGGGCAGGCTTGGTACATCATTGTCCAAATAAATATTTATTGACTTAAGAGATAAGGGATGGGTTTTGCTGATGTCCCCACCTTTACCCTAGTCTTAGAAAATTCCATGAGAAGTGAAAACATGTCCATACCCAGAGTTGTACACAAATGTTTAGAGAGGCTTTATTTACAATAGCCAAATCTGGAAATGATACAAATTCCATCAACGGGTGACTGAATAAACAAATGGTGGTATATCCCTATAGTGGTATACTACTCAGCAATAAAAAGGACTAATCTATTCACCAGTATAGGTGAATCTCAAAGTCATTATGCTGAATGGAAGAAGCCAGACACAAAAGAGTACATACTATACTATTCCATTTACATGTAATTCTAGAGAACAGAAAATTAATCTATCGTGACAGGAAGACTAGAAGCTGCCTGGGGCTGGGGTAGAGGGAAGACTGGCTGCAAAGGGGCAGGAGGGGACTCTTGAGGGTGATGGAAATATTCTGCATCTTGATCACGGTTATGGTTACACTGATGTATACATTTATCAGAACTCATCAAATCAATACTTTAAATGGGTTCAGTTTATTGTATGTAAATTATATCTCAATAAAGTTGATTAAAAAGAAAACTCTGTAAGCTGTGGGCCCTAAATACTACATCCTCTACTTCAATAAAAATAGAATATGCATCTTGCATGTGGAGAAGTCTACTTTTTTAAAAAATTTTTTAATGTTTATTTTTGAGAGAGAGACAGAGCATTAGTAGAGGAAGGGTAGAAAGAGAGAGGGAGACACAGAATCCAAAACAGGCTCCAGGCTCTGAGCTGTCAGCAGAGATGGATACGGGGCTCAAACTCAGGAACAGCGAGCTCATGACCTAGGCCAAAGTTGGACGCTCAACTGAGTCACCCAGGTGCCTCGAGAATTTATTTAGACAACAGATATGTATTGAACACCAGCCCAGTGTGTGGGCATCTGGTTGGCACTGGGAGGTCCATAATGTAGGGTGTGCCCTCAGGAGGCCAGGGCTGAAACAGAGCTTGCCAATTTCCCAAAGACAGATGAGCTAGGATGAAAAGAATGTGCCAAGGGAAAAGAATGTGTCATCAGTGCTACCTTGACTGAGATGCTTGTTACAAGTATTAAAAATGCCTGGGCTCCATCCCTGACTTAGAAATGCTGAAAAGGCCTAGGAATCTTTGTTTTTAATAAGTGTCCCAGGGAAATCTTCACATTGGGTAAATTTAGAGAAAATGGTCTCTATTTCAGGCAGAGGTGGGAATCACACCCCCCCCCCCCCATTTAGAGGACTTTGAACTAGAAGGGCCTATGAAGGGTAACCCTTCCCACCCACCTACCTACCTACCTCTGGCCAATGGGAATCTGCCAACTCCTTCTTCCTCTCTGCTCCTGGAGTCTCAGCCTGTCTACCAGAAATTCCCCTGTTTAGTTAACTCTCTCCCCCTTCATAAGCTCCTGACTTTTTGGTCCATCTTGGGAAAAATAGAAAAAAGTTCCCTCTCCCCAAATCCCACTATCTTTCAGAAGGGTAAATGTTTTATTAAGCAGTTCTGCAACTTGGGTCAAACATGTCGGTCCTTTGACTAGGCAGTGTTTCTGCTCCTCTGGCCTGAGAATTCAATGCTAACCTAACCTAGTGAACACATTCCCCATGGTCAGAGTGGTAGGTGTGAAGCTGTTGGAGGGGGTGGGGGGGGGATTCCTTCCTCTGTGCATTCAGGCCACAGGCAGAGGTGGTCACCATGTCAATGAGTACTCTCTACTCTGCAAGCAGACATTTTGTTTTCATGAGCAAAACCCCAACACATCAGGAGGATGTGTGGTAGCAGTGGGGACACAACATTCAGAAAAGTTCTATGTCACAGCTAGAGATCACCCAGTACCTCAGGGTCAGCAGCTAGACACCCTTCCCAAAGTTGGCCAGGACTTTGGGCAAAAGGCAAGCATTCAGGCCTTAGCTGCTATCCTTCTCCCAGAAGAGGAAAACTGTCCCCTCTTTGGAAACATGCCATGGTTGGGGCGCCTGGGTGGCGCAGTCGGTTGAGCGTCCGACTTCAGCCAGGTCACGATCTCGCGGTCCGTGTCCCGAGTCAGGCTCTGGGCTGATGGCTTGGAACCTGGAGGCTGTTTCCGATTCTGTGTCTCCCTCTCTCTCTGCTCCTCCCCCGTTCATGCTTTGTCTCTCTCTCTCTGTCCCAAAAATAAATAAAAACGTTGACAAAAAAAAATTTGAAAACATGCCATGGTGACCATATTTTAAAATCCCAAATCAGGGGGCACCTGGGTGGCTCAGTCAGGTCGTTATCTCTCAGTTTGTGAGTTCGAGCCCTGAACTGGGTTTGCTGCTGTCAGCTCAGAGTCTAGAGCTTACTTCAGATCCTGGTCGTCCCCCCACCCCCACCCCCCGCCGCCATTCCCCTGCTCTCTCTCTCTTTCTCTCAAAAATAAATAAACATTAAAAAATAGGGGTACCTGGGGGGCTCAGTCAGTTAAGTGTCCAACCCTTGGTTTCGGCTCAGGTCATGATCTCACAGTTTGTGAATTCAGGTCTGTGTTGGGATCCTCACTGACAGTGCAGAGCCTGCTTAGGATTCTCTCTCTCTGACCCTCCCCTGTTCATGTGCTGGCACACATTCTCTCTCTGTCAAAATAAATAAAAATTTTTTAAAAACCTATAAAAATAAATAAAATAAAATAAAATAAAACAAAATAAAATCCCAAATCACAACATCATGCTTGATAAAAAAAATTTGTAGATTGATTGATGCAAAAAGTCAATCAAAGTTAAACATATATAAATTATGTTGTAGTTACATACAGAATAAATTATATTTCTGGAAAAGAATGCAATCAAGGCAAGACACTGTCTTGAAAATCTAGGCCAGTGATTCTAAATGGGGGCGATTTTGACTCCCAAGGGATATTTGGCAATGCTTGGAGACATTTTTGGTTTTTACAACCTAGGGTAGGGATGAGACCAGGAATGCTGCCAAACATTCCACAACAGGACAGCTCCACAACAAAGGATCAGCCAGTCTAAATGTCAGCCTGTGCCCAGGTCGAAAAACCCTGGTCTAGGCTCTCTGGTGCTGTACCTGTGGACCCCAGGGTGTTGGCCCTGGCATTGGTTTCTGTCCTACTTACTTTGGTCCTGGCCTTGGTGTTGTTGTCAGAAGGGAGAGGCTTGGGACCCCTTGGCTCTCTGCTGCTTCCTCTCTTGTCAGCAGATATAAGGAGGCAACTGCCTTTGAAGAGGTGCCCAGGAACCAACCCAAGCATGATGAGAGTCAGGCAAGGTGCTGCATGAGTATCTCCCCTGGAAGAGCGTCCAGAGCAGAGACCAGCTGCAGCAAGGGGCAGGAAGGAGCACTGGATTTGAAGGGTTCTAGTTCTGCTTGACTCTGCTTCTGACTTGGTCACTTAATCTCTGCGCTTCAGTTTCTTCAGTTCCTCCTCTGGGCACAGGTGCCTGTTCTTGCCTTCCTCACAGGGTTGTTGTGAGGGTCAGGGGAGATGAAGGGTGTGACTGGGTTTTGGAAAACTCAAAGGTCAGGCAGTACCAACCCACCGAGCAGCCTGTGTGTGTGGATACAGGAGTTTCCCAGGTGGCCAGCAAGAGGTGGGAGGATAACTCTGGGCTGAGAGATCAGAATGAGTAGCCTGTGGGGTTACAAACAACCAGGTACTAACGGAAGGAGAAGCAGGGGATGGAGAAGGAGGGGTTGGGGGTGGCTGGCAGCACAGTGCTGGGCAGCAGATGGAGCCTTCGTTTGAGGATTCTGTTTTCTTTTGTAGCTCTCACACAGAGGGGGAAGGTGCTGTATAGCTGTCCAGGAGTCCCAAAGTTTTTAGGAATTTAGGAATTTGGAAAACAATTTTCTTACTTATAAAACTTTCCTAATTTCTTTCTCCCTTTTTTTTTTAAGTTTTTTTTTTTTTTTTACTGTTTATTTATTTTTGAGACAGAGACAGAGCGTGAACAGGGGAGGGGCAGAGAGAGAGGGAGACACAGAATCTGAAACAGGCTCCAGGCTCTGAGCTGTCAACACAGAGCCTGACGCAGGGTTCGAACCCACGAACCGTGAGATCATGACCTGAGCCGAAGCCGGATGCTTAACTGACTGAGACACCCAGGTGCCCCCTAATATCTCTTAATCCATAATCTTTGGCTATGGTTTTCTTTTCATGCACATGTGTGGGAGAGAACACCTAGTTTGTTCCCACAAATTTCTGTTGTTAGATATTTAATTTTGTTCCAACTAATGTTCATTATAGACCTTTCAGTTATTCCAAATTTGTGCCAATATATACAACAGAGAGAAGAAATAGCTACAAAAGAATTAGAAATTTAAAACTAGATTTTTTTTTTTAATTTTTTTTTTTATTTCATTTTTGGGACAGAGAGAGACAGAGCATCAACGGGGGAGGGGCAGAGAGAGAGGGAGACACAGAATCGGAAGCAGGCTCCAGGCTCCGAGCCGTCAGCCCAGAGCCCGACGCGGGGCTCGAACTCACGGACCGCGAGATCGTGACCTGGCTGAAGTCGGACGTTTAACCGACTGCGCCACCCAGGCGCCCCTTAAAACTAGATTTAAAACACCTTAAAAAGGTGGACAGAAACGCTTAAAGATATCTAAAGGTTGCAAAACCACTTCACAAGGAACTAAAAATATGAATATGTTCAGAACATCAGCTGTGGGTGTAAGTGTTCATCACTTCACAACCATGCTGCTAATCAACCTGCATTGGGCCAACGACACAGCACTCACTCCAGCATCTCCTTCCCGAGGTTGACCTATAGCACATGTGGCCTGAACCCTTGAACTACACAGGGGTTAGAGGCGCCCACCCCTGCACAGTCGAAAATCTGCCAATAACTTTCGGCTCCCCAAAAACTTACTATTAATAACCTACTGTTGACCAGAAGGCTTATGGTAACATAAACAGTCGGTTAATATATATTTTGTTTGTTATATATATTATTTACTGTAATCTTACAATATAGTAAGCTAGAAAAAAGAAAATGTTACTAAGAAAATTGTAAGGACAAGAAAATACATTTACAGTACTGTGCTGTATTTATTAAAGAAAAAAATCCATATATAAGTGGACCTGCACAGTTCAAATCCTTGTTAAGGATGTAAGTAGAAATGAGCATGTGTGTGTATAAATTTTTTTAGAGGCGGCAGTGGAGTATAGTGGTTGTACTTTCTGCCCAGAAATTACAAAGAGACCCCTATTTATCAGCAGTATAACCCTGGGGCTGTTACTCAATTTCTCTTGACTTTGGTTTTTTCATCTGTAAGAGATGGATAATAACGATGGTATGTGAGAGGGACACTGAAGCCAGCCAGAGAAAGAGCTCCCAATGGCTAAAACTGGAACAATTTGAATGACACAATAAATAACGTAAAACTGGATTTTAACCCAAAGTATAAAATAAGTATTCATGAGGTTGTACTGATAGAAATAAATGACTAGATGCATAAAGAAACGTTAAAGAAGAGATAAATCTACTGTGAAGAATTCCAAATACTGTTTGTAGATGCTCTTCCCTCAAGGAGGCCAGTGTAACCCCACTCCTGACACTCCAGCTATGCACGGTGACTTCCTCCCAACTACTGCAGGGGAGGGGAGAACAGAGGAACTTAATAGGAGAAACCTAGCAAACACTCAGCCAGGTGGTCAAGGTCAACATCATTAGTGATAAGTCATCTTGATAATACAAACCTTCGATAGGATGTGATGAGAAGGGCACTTCACCTCTGAGGCCTCCCTCCCCCAAATCCATAAGCCTAGTCTAGTCATGAGGGAAACATCAGACAAACCCCAATCAAGGGGGGTCCTACAAAATACCTGACTGACACTCTTTAAAACTGTCAAGGTCATCAAAAACAAGGAAAGTTGGAGAAACTGTCTCAGCAGAGAGTGGCCTAAGGAGACATGACTAAGTGTAATGTGATATCCTGGATGGGATCCTGGAGCAGAAAAAGGATATTAAGTTAAAACTAGGGGAATCTGAATAAAGTATGTGTGGACTTTAATTAATAATAATGTAAAATATCTATTCGTTGTGACAATTATATTAACGTAAGATACTAACAATAAGGGAAACTAGTGTGAGCAATATGGGAATTCTACATGCTATCTTTGCAACTTTTCCATAAATCTATTCTAAAATAAAAAGTTTATTTTAAAAAGTGGATAATAGGGGCACCTGGCTGGCTCAGTCAGAAGAGCATGTGACTCTTGAGCTCGGGGTCGTTAGTTCAAGCCCCATGTTGGGTGTAGAGATTACTTAAATAAATAAAACTTAAAAAAAATTAAAAGTGGATAATAGTGTTTATGTTATGTTGTTGCTTTCAGTAAGGGAATTTATATCAAGCATTTAGCATACTGGCATATGACAAGTGTTTAAAGTTAGTTATTACTTATCATTATTGTTCCTATTTCTATTTTTCTTATTAAAAATAGCAATACAGGGATGCCTGGGTGGCTCAGTCAATTAAGCATCCAACTCTTAATTTCAGCTCAGGTCATGATCTCATAGTTTGTGAGTTCAAGCCCTGCATTGGGCTCTGCACTGACAGAGCAGAGCCTGCTTGGGATTCTCTCTCTCTCTCTCTCTCTCTCTCTCTCTCTCCACCCCTTCCCCACTTGTGCTCTCTCTCTCTCTCTCTCTCAAAATAAATAAATAAACATATATATATATATATATGTAATAGCAAAACATACTCATAATAGAAAATTTTACATACAAAGAAAAACATAAGCCAAAGAAAATAAGGAAGAATATCCACAATCTTACCCTGTCTGAGACAACTACCAATCACACCTTGCTGTGGGTCCCTTCAGATATGATTAACTGTAAAATTTCGATCACACCATATATACAATTTGGTATACATTGGTATATATTTGGTATATATGGTGGCCATAATTCAGTTAAGTAATTTTTGTTGCTTTGTTACAACTCTTTGCTCTTACAAGTACTCAAGAACATAAGTAATGGGCTAAATATTAGTTAGGGAGAAAAAAGAAAACCCTGAAAAATTATAAAAACTGGGCACTAATGCTTAAATATGCACAAAGGGTATTCAATGGTTCATCAAAACAACCCTCATCTGAAAAGCCAATGACTGACTTTTCTACATCTATTTTGTTTCATAATTTTAAAAAAGTATTTTCTAAAAGTAAAGAAAAAAAGAAGATAATCTAGCAAAATGTTGACACTAGTTATCTGTTTTGTTTCCTTTGCATCTGGCTCTTGACTGCCAGATTCTCTACAAGGAGGATATTTTACTCTAAAGCAGCTGGAGTAGAATCCAGGATGATGGCAAGGCTGTCTTCAGCCTCTCAGCTGGGCTCCTGGACGGCTAAGTGGGTTTGAGACAGAGCCCCTCAGTACAGGCCCTCTGGGTGGGTGAGGCCTCCAGTGGTGTGTAGGGACATGCTGGCAAATTTTAGGCGCTGTCCATAAGAGGGAAGGATGATATAGAAGGTAGCACTACTGCTCTTTCCAGAAACCCAGAGAAACCAGAGTGCCTGCTCTCTTATTCGGTGGCCCCTTCCCATTTACTAGAGCCAGCTCATTTGATCCTCCCACAGTCTGGGAAGCAGGTAGACTCCTCTCCCCTGCACTCGATCTGCTCTTCCTGAGGTCCCCGGTGACCTCTAATTGCCCCCCTCCCCTAATCATTTACACTCTCCTCCTTGACACCTTTGCCAGTATTTTACATTGCTGACCTCTCCCTTGCTCTTTTTCTGCCAGGACTGCACTGTGTCTTAGACAACTCTAACTGGCTCTTCTTGGGCGGCATCGCTGCTTTCCTTTCTCCTTTCCCACACCTTCCAGACTCTTCTCTGGGCCTCCTTCTTTTCTCTTTCTAGGAATTCGCCCTTAGTGGCCTTATCGACTACCAGTATAAGCCCCCCACCATGCACTGATGTGTTTGAAATCTTTAGCCCCTGTATTTCGACTTTTTTTAAAATGTTTTTTATTTTATTTTTGAGAGGTGAGGAGGGGCAGAGAGAGAGAAGGAGACAGAAGATCCAAAGCGGGCTCTGTGCTGACACCAGATAGCCCAATGCGGGGCTCAAACTCACAAACAGTGAGATCATGACCTGAGCCAAAGTTGGATGTTTAATCGACTGAGCCACCCAGGTGCCCAGATACCCTGTATTTCCAACTTCAGTCTTGTCATGACTGAAAGGAACCTCTGGCTGGCTTAAGCAGAGAGGGCATTTATTAGAAGGGTGGATCCACTCACCATCTTGAAGGAAAGGCTGAAGATCCAGGCTTAGAAATGATGGAGGCTGGAGCAGTTCTGGGAGCCAAGCAGTTGGTGCAGGTGAATAACTCCTTCAGGGCATGAAGACTGAAGAATGTAGGATAAGAATGTTACCTACCATGTAGCGTTTGTTGAATCTTAAGTGATCGGTATAGATAAGCAAGTTGAGGCCCCATAACATAATTAAATTCCCTTTCCTTTCATTCTTCCTGCCATTATGCTCAAGATGAGAATTCTGGGAAGACACCATCTAATATGATCTTGGCTAGGGCAGACAGATCCCTTTCACTGACAATCCCACCAAAATCCTCAGTGGAAATGATTCTTTCCCCTAAAACTATACTAGGGTTCTTTTTATTATTTTTTTTTTAAGGTTTATTCATTTTTGAGAGACAGAGTGTGAGCAGGGCAGGGGCAGAGAGAGACACACACAGAATCTGAAGCAGGCTCCAGACTCTGAGCTGTCAGCACAGAGACCGATGTGCGGCTCGAACCCATGAACCGTGAGATCATGACCTGAGCCGAAGTCAGACGCTTAACCTATGGAGCCACCCAGGCGCCCATATACTGGGGTTCTGCACATGAAAAGGGGGAGTGGACTCAGGGGATGCAAAATGACAAATGTTTAACATATTCCTGCCCAGAAACGTCCTTAACTCCTGCCTCTTTCCTGCTCCACTTCTCCTAAATACTATTCTAATAAATTCCCTGCCTGCATAAGTGATCTCCTTGCTGCCACTCTTCACCCCACAATCTTCCCACCCCACCACTAGTCATCTTCTAAAATACAAATCTGATTAGCCCAGCTCTGTTCCCTCCTAAAAACCTGTTATGGCTTCCCCATTGACCTTAGATAAAGGTGTGGGTTTTTTTTTTTGTCTCAATTCAACTTTTATTACCCTCATTATACACAGGTGTGTAGACAAAAGCTTTTTATCAGCTAACTACATGAAAAGATATATATTGTACGTAATTCATGTGATCCAATAAGGGCAAAAGCAGAGGACTAGAGTTTTCCCCTTAAGAAGAAAAAATTCAGATCTATGAAAAGGACAATGCTAGTTTTAAAAATTTGTGTTTACTTACAAGCATTCAGAATGTCAACAAAACAGCTGCAACTTTTTTTCCCCCCCAACTGCAGAATGAACGGAAAAACATTTCACAGAAGCTGCATCAAAAACAACTAAAGATGAAAAAACTACCATCCCCATGGATATCTAATTTGGGGTGTGCACCAACAAGAGCCTGCTTTAAATTCCCATGCCAATTTACAGCCTCCACACTGCACCTACCAAGGTTAGTAGCTACTGAAAATACCATGGGGATAAGGCTAGCTAAAGATGCGTTCAGTAGTGTGTAAACTCTATTTAAAAAAAAAAAAAACAGCTGTAAATTTTTTTCTTTAAAAGTAGTGAGTTCTGGGGGGTTAAATGCTTTATGGACATGGGAAAAAACTGCCCTAGAACCAACTTTTTCATCATCACCATCTTCCTTACCTAACTTCTTTTTCTTGTTTTTGGCCAGGATCACTCCCGTTTTTGCCGCATCAGCTTTCCTGTAGCTCAGTATGCAGCAATATCCTTTTTTCCTATTTTTTCCTTCAGCTTAGCAGCCTTCTTCTCATGAGGCTGCCTGTTATCTGCAGCAGTGCTATTCCACGTCCCTCCCAGGTCCTTTGCAACATCACCAATGGACAAGCCCAGATGTTCTCCTTTGATTTTTGGTGGATACTCAGAACAAAACAAGATGAAGGCCAAAGGCCAAAGGCCAATCTTGGATACACTGGGATCCTTGAACTTCCCTGTTATTTCCCCTGTAGGGGGGATGGATACAGGTTTTCATGTTTCATACTGAGCCTTGTTGGTCTTTACCTTGTCTTCAAATTTTCCTTTCTCTTTGGAAGACAAGTCTTCCACCTTTCTGAGCACTATTTAGAAAACTTTGACAAGTTGACTGAAACATCTTTGCACTTTGTCTTGTGCTCCTCCTGGCAAGTTTGCAGAAAGAATGCATAGGATGATGTTCTGCCTCTCAGAATCCCTCTTAGGATCTCCTTTGCTCCTGTTTCCCTATTTTTCCTCAGTGAGGCTCAGGTCACCCAGTGCCTGACTCTCAAGTGCCCTGGCTATTTCTGTGGAGCTCAATGTACTACACTGGCTGTCTAGGTAAAGTTATTAACATGACTTACAAGGCCCTTCTAAACTTTTACCTTCCCACGAAACTTCATTTTCTGTCGCTGCAGCTCTGCTGTTCCTCAAACATGTTCTCTGTGCCTTTGTACAGGTTATTCCCTTTTCCTGAAATACCCTTTTCACATTCTCTGTCTCTCAGGATCCCATACGTATTCATCTTTCAAAGATGGGCTCAGATGTTATCTGCTCATGGAACCTTCCTTAACAAGGCAGGATGAGTTGGTAACTCCCTCTTTTGTACTCTCATCATACCCAGTATGGGTTTAGATTACAGCCCTGAGCACGTTTTATTACTGCATTTGTTTACAAGTCTGTCTCCCCTACTAGATTGGGAGCTCCCTTCAAGAAGAGCCTCGGTTTTCCTCTGCTTCATTCTTCTAGTGCTTAGCACTGTGCCTAGAATGTAGGGTTCGGTGAATCTTAAGTGAACTATACAGAAAACTGAAGCCCAAAGAGGTTAAGTCACACACCTAGAAGAAGTAACCAACCTGATGGAGGGATTTGGAGAGAGAGATGTGATACATCAGATGGTGCTTTTTATAGTCTAGGCAGTTGCTAAGGACTGTTTGCCCCCCACCTCCCACCCATATACAGGGTGGTAGTCGCCTATTTATTCCCTTGGGAAATTTCCCTTTGGGAAAATTGGGCTCAAACTCAAATAGTCAGGAGAGATTTAAGTTAAAGAAGAGCAAGGCCTTCTTGTTCCTAGACAAAAAAAGTGAGCTGACTCGGAATGCATGGACTTGACCTCTGGAGGCTTTTAAAAACAAGAGAGACTTTATCAGGAGGACTAATTTCCAAGTCCTGTTAGAAGTAGACAAATGTCCGAGTCTGAAGAGTCGGCCTCTTGAGGAGGCCCATATGGAGCAGAGGAACCAGCCAGAGAACTCCAGTGTCTCCAACCTTGTTCCCATTGAGCTCAAGGATGTTTGGGGGAGGGGAGACAGATGAGGGAGCCCTTGCTAATTAAGCCTCTACCCATGAGCGAATGTGAGGCTAATAAGGCAGCCCCATTCCAGGGCACCTCCACACCAAGCCAGCCGGTCTGCCTGTTTATTGCCCGTATGGAGATCATTAATGCCTCCTGACACTGGGGTCATTCCTGGGGTCAATCCCTGAGCCCGTTCTGCAAAACAAGGGGAAATGAACTTCCCAGCACATGTGGCTCAGGCTTGGCGGGGAGGGGGACTCCTGTCACCCCACACCTCAGCTCTGGGAGAGATCAGCACCCCAGGCTGTCAGACCCCCAACACAATCTTTCTCTGCCCAAACTGGACTCTGGGAAGGCACTCCTGGAGAAGGGTGAAGGGAGCCTTCGTCTGGGCCAGGACAACCCCCACTGAGGCTGTCCCAACCCACAGACAGACACTAATCCCCTGGCGACGGGCTGGGGTGGTGTCTGGGAGCTGCAGCTGCAGCTCGACAGGGGCCAGGCCCCGGCCGCAGGTGGCGGGAAGGCACAGGTCGGCGGCCACGTGGGCACTAGCCGCGACCTCTCCCCACCCTCACCCGCTTCCCCCCGCCCATCCGGTGGTGATTGGGCCCCTTACCCCTCCGGATCCAAGATGGAGTATGGGGCGGGGTTCCAGGCCAAGCAAAGCTGTGATTGGTGAAGCCCAGGCCTTTTGAGCTGAAGGACGGCCTCAGTAGCCACTCAGGAAGCTCCTGGAGGTGGTAGTGGGCACCTAGCCGCTTTACTTCACACTTAAGCAACCAAGGCGGCCTCGCAAGTCCAAATCTCGCATCTTGGGAAGGGCCAGGGTTGGAACAAGGAACCCCGCCCGGGACGGGCCTCTGGGCAAATCCTTAACGGCCTGGGGCCTCTTCCTCGGGAATGACCAGAACTGGGAATGAGCTCCAACAGGCCCAGGAAGATGTCGAGAAAACCCCCAAATAACTTGAAGGAAATCAATAGGATTATGAAGTTAATGCCACAGCAGGCTGAGTGACAGTTACCAAATAATGACCTCAGGAGGACAAGGCTGAGGTTAAATGAGACCCAATAAATAAAGGGACGTGTTCAAAGGAGGAACTTCAGAAAACACAGGGACATGGGGGTCTAGCGTGGGGACTCCTCCCTGCCCTCCCCTTCTAGGGTCTGTTGAATTCTAGGCGAGCCACAGCCTTGCCTCCCAGAAATGCACACGGGGTCTGTGCCCTGTTCAGCGCCAGTGCTGGCATAGCTCTTAAGCTCAGGGCTCTTTGAATAGCTCCATCCGCCCAGCTTCCGTGGCTGAATGAGGGAATGGAAACTTACTGTGGAGGTCCGACCAGTTAACAGAGCCCCAGTATGCCTCTGATTCCTTAGAGACAGAGAAAGGACCAACTGCAGCAATAGGGGTTGAAGCTAGATGTTAGGAGGCACTTCCCAAACATTAGCTAGGTGGAGGGAGTTTATGAATCTTGGAAGCAAGGAAGAAGGCCTGTTATAGAGGATTTTATTTCAGATGAAAGCACACTTATCTTTATCCCCATTTGTGCCTGGGTTAGTGAACACTGCCTTTTTTTGGCCAATATGGTGTTACCAGCTAGAAAGGGCCATCATATGGTCTTTGCATAAGAAAAGTTTATGGTACAGTCTGTGTATCCAGTGCTCTCCATTCCACTACCAAGTGTCCTGGTGAATGAGCAGCCTTTTGCATGAGTCCTGCTGACTCTTCCAGTGGCCAGGTTGGTGGGGTCAGTGGGAGGCAGAGCATGGCGTTTCTGGGACCATGAAGGATGTATTGTCTTTCTTTGGGGAGTCTAAAGAGAAACGAAGTCTTTAGTTTTTTAAAGAGAAACTAAGAGAAACTAGGTAGGTATTTTATTTTTTAGAAAATAAACAATAATGATAGCTAAGCTCTTGGGCTCTTGAGACTTGAGTGTCCAATGACCTCTTTTCTTACTGTGAGACCTTGGGAGAGTCCTGTTTACAAAGATGAGAATAGTGTTATTATGTGTCAGGCAGTATTTTACACTCTTACAACAACCCAGTGGGGGAGGTATTATTATCCTTGCTTAACAAGTGAAATGAACTTAGGTTAAATGACCATAGAGCAGCATATTTAAAATCATGGCCACTGAAGATCCAGACTAATTGGATTCAAATCCTGACTTTATTTCCTGGTTGTATGACCTTGGGTATATTACCCAATTTCTTCTTCTGTTGAAATGAGGACTATGATAGTACTCACCTGATGAGGTGGTAAGGTTGAAATGAGGTTAAGCACATAAAGCTCTTAGATTCCTGTCAGACACATTGTAGGTGCTCAATAAACATTAGCTGTTTTTGTGAGCCCTTCAAGCATGATTATCTGATAAATAGATACTTTCTACTGTCCTTTCAGGTGGCTGTTATTATTAAATTCATTTTACAGGTGAGGAAACAGGCTTAAAGCAGATCATATTGTAGGTCCCTCTGTTAACAGCCTGCTGATGACCTGCATTTAGGTTTTTTAACTCAAATTCAAAGGATGCTGTGGTAGCTCATGTACTCTTTCATTCTTGAATCCTAACTTGTTTCAGCCCCTCATTCAAAGGGCTCAGTCGGTTAAGTATCTGACTCATGATTTTGGCTCAGGTCATGATCTCATGGTTTGTGGGACTGAGCCCCAAATCAGGCTCCAAGCTGACAGCACTGAACCTGCTTGGGATTCTCTCTGTCCCTCTCTCTCTGCTCCTCCCCACCTCACTCTCTGTCTCTAAGTCAATAAATTAATTAAAAACAAACAGACAAACAAACAAAAAAACTCAGTGTGGCTGGGGGGCTCCATCAGTTAAGTGTCTGACTTCAGCTCTGGTCATGATCTCACTCACGGTTTGTGAGTTTGAGCCCCGCATAGGGCCTTCTGCTATTAGCATGGAGCCTGCTTCAGCTCCTCTGTCCTCCTCTCTCTGCCCCTTCTCACCTTTTGTGTGCTTGCTTGTGCTCTCTCTTCTCTCTCTCTCTCTCTCTCTCTCTCTCTCAAAAATAAATAAACATTTGGAAAAGAAAAAAAAAAAAACACTTGAGGACCCAAATTAAAAAAAACCTTGAGGACCCAGTTTTGGATAGTGTGTGCTTGGGAAGAATAGAGGGCAGAAAGAGGAGGAAAGAAAAGGGAGGTTGGATAATGCAATAGATTCTCTGACTTAGGAATATTTTTTACCCAATATGACCCTAGCAGATATAACTTCCTCAGACAGGTAGTAAAATAAGTGTGTATTTCAGAGAAGTCTTACTGGAGGAAATGGAAAGAAGTAGCAGTGCAGGAGCATGTAGTGTAATGGGGGAGAAAGTCTGATCTGCAGAGAATCTACCTATGGATAAGGACTCTGGAACAGAAGGCCTAGATTGCTAGCCCTGACTATACAAAACGCAAATTTGATCATTCATTCTTTATCTCTGTAGTGCCTCAACTGAGAGTTATAAGAGGGACTCACCTGTGCTATTGGTAAATCACTACCTCTGTCCTCAGTCCTGAGGGGGCTCAGACCAGCAGGGATCAGAGCAGCACAGTCCTCAGTTTCTTCTCACTGGAAGCTTCCTAATTCTCTTTGTGGGAGAAGGCCCCGGAGGCCAGGGTGAGAGATCAGGTGAGCAGAACTGCACCTGTGGTAGGAGGGAAAGCCCCTGAAACAGCTGCCACTTACTACCCATTCCCCTTGCTCCATCCTCCAATTTCCAAAAGGAGCTCAAGCTCCTGCTTCCACTACCCCAGTTGCCTTAGCTTGATAAACCCAATGGGATGTGGGCTGGAAAATCTAGAACCAAGATTTGGGGCTACTCAGTAACAATAAAGTCATAGGGGACAAGTGAATTCCCTGCTTCCTCACCCATCTTTTCCCTTTTGGGGACTTACTAAGGACCCCCAGGCCTTAGATCATAGCACACACTAAATAACATGGCTGGGAAGGGGATGTGGAGGAATTTTGTGTCCTGGAGTTGAATGGGAAGGTATGTGCAAATGCACAAGGACACATGTTCAGATATGTATCTGTCATTATGGAGTGCCTAAGGACTCACTCAACAATGAGCTGGGACCTTTACACATGTCTCTGGAGTGTATTTGGCTGTAAGTAACAGAGACCCAGACTAACAACGATGCAAAGAAATAGGGTTTATTTTTCTCACGTTATAAGAAGCAGTTTGACACTGGTCTACTGGCTCAGTGATGCCATCAGGAACCCAGGCTCTTTCTTTTTGTTCTGATATCCTTAGCGTATTGACCTTCATCCTTGCATCAGGGTCTCTAGAGAGTGAGAATGCCAAGGATCTCATCTACAGGAGAAAAGATTATGTTTTCCCCTTCATCCAGAAAGCAAAAAATTCCTTCCCAACCTTCCTCTTGCCAGTCTTCTGCCCAGACCTCATTGGCCAACATTGGATCATGTGCCCACTGCTAGCTACAAGAGAGACTAGGAAAGCAGGGAACAGGATTTCCATGATTGACATACAGCAGTGATTTTCAGCTTTGATCCTATCCTCAAAGATTCTGAGTCAGTGGGTCTGGGGTGGGTCTTGACATTGGTATTTACTAAATACTCCAAAAGCTTTTCTTTTCTTTTTAAAAAAATTTTTTAATTGTAATTTGCTTTTCACCACACTGTGGAGCCAGCTGAAGTAGTCATCCTCAACAAGCCTCCCCTCCCCTCTGGATAAGCCACGTTACTGCACTGACTGGGATTCTCAGGTTTATCCTGCAGCCCCTGCTCCCCTTGGGATTGATTAATTAGTAAGTTTGCAGGTTATTCATTAGTGAATTTGCAGTTAGTAATTGGTTAGCCAATCAGTTGACTAACTAATAGAACTAATAAACTTACCAATTAGTTGGCCTTTCCTTTTTATGTGTCTGACACATAGTGAGCACTTACTTACATGGTAAGCATAGTAAGGACTTTGGATGAATGAATCCATAAAATGGAATTAATACAGCATCTGATGAGATAGTAGTTGTGAAACCACTTCGTAAATAGCAAGACACTCTACAGACATAAGAATAAAAGTTGACAAAAGAAACTACTTTAAAATTTAGGGCCAGGAGAAAGTTTGTTCCCCACCCTTCACCAAAAACATACTGTTTCCACATTTCTGAAATGGAGAACTACCTTTTGCCCTGCTGCTGATAAGCCAGCTTTTGTTCTCAATTATAGCAACTTTGTCAACGCTTAGTGATAGCATGTATTCTTTCTCCTTGATCCTAGTTCACCTTTATTTTGTATTTTTATTAGCTTATTTTGGTTATAAACCACCTCAAGCCTTTTTGGAAAAGAAGTGGGATAAAAGAAATTTTAGAAATACTTGGGAACTAACATATTAGCTATCCTACCACATGTCAAGAATTTATATGCATTAACTTAGCCAAAGTTCACAATAAGCTAGTGGGTCCATGTGATTATCTCCATTTTATTTAAGTGTTAAGGGACATGCCCAAAGTCACACAGTTGCTAAATGATGAGCCAGGTTTCAAAACCACAGTGAGCCTGACACCAAACCTAAGGGTTTCCCCTCAGCCAACCCAAGCCAGTGTGATAGATGCTTGGTTATGGTCAACTATTTGCTTAGCTAGTTGAGGAGAATTTTTATACTTTGAACTCCTCAAATCCATTTTGGAAGAACAAAAACAAAAACACTGGTCTTTTTCTTTCCTCCCACAGGCCATTTATCAGCCCATTTCCTATTATTTTATGTACTACTAAGAAGGAAAAAAAATACCAATTAAACTACAACACTACAAGGAATTAAATACCTTTGATTCTAAGATGTCAAAATTTCAAAGATGTCAAAACGTTAAAAAGAAATGTATGTGTTAATCAGTGAAAGAAAGAATTCCATTCTACTAATGGGGAATGTGTATACAAAACCTCCCTTTCTTACTTGCTGGCTGGTTTGCCCCTTCCTTTTCACTGCCAAAACCTTGCCTGTCCCTTGCATATCTCATTTTTCCATGTCATCATGAACTAGTTGATACTGATTTGGAGTATCTCCTGTGAATCTCCAGAAAGACTTGCACTTACAGAAAGTCTCCATTCTATTTTCTTTAAAGAGCAACACTAGATGGTCTCATTATGAACTTCCTCCAATGATTGTCAACAAATTCTTTCCAGAGTCTGGCCTAAATGTAGTCTTCCCATGGTATCTGGTGATTCACTGCCCTCCCTGTTCACCATTCCATACAGTAGTTGGTTGGTTAGTCTGTACACTATTTATTTGCAAGGGATTTCCCTACAGGTTGTTGGAGAGGGTATGGGAGGGGGCTTGGGAGCAGAAGCTGAGACATGCCATCCAGTCCTCCCTAACACAGGAAACATGACTCCCCAGGCATCTCTGAAACACCAGGGACTTTCCTTTCTCCACTCTAGAAGAAGGCAGGATTGGAGGAAGATTAAGCTTCTCCATCCCTTAGACCTTACTTCCCCTTCCTGGTTCAGGATTCCATCAGACCAATTGTGCAGGGAAGATGGGGTAGTGGAATCTGGTATTGCTAAGGGTGATAGGGATTCTTGAGCAGTGAGCCCATTGTGGAGATGGGTTCCCAGGCTCCTGACAGCAGCAGCTGGCTTTTCTGAGTTGGTATTTTGCCTCCTCCTTTGAGTGCAGGGTAGTGGGAGAGGCATTGATGTTGGCTTTCCATTTCCTAGCATTAGAAAAGGGACAGATCCATCCAAGGAAGGAATTTCCCTGTCCTATTTCCTTCCATCTGATTTTGAGGTAAAAATCTGGATAGGAACAGAAGCTGATTGGAACTATTGGGGGCACCAGTGGAGGAAACGATGCAGCCCATGCTGAGGAGCAAGGAGCTAATTTGGGAATTCTATTGACAGGGGACTCCGGGCCCTTTGGGATAGGTGGGCAGACCTAGCCTTGCCTCAGTATTCTGGGCATGTAACAGGCTGTGAGGCTTGGGCATGGACTGGGGTCCACATGGCTCTGTCTGTCTGTGGAGCTCAAGGGTCCTGTGGAGAGGTACAGACAGACATAAAGAAATAGAGGTAAGTGGAGACAGAGGGAGTGGAGAGTCAGAGGTTGGTCAGGGAGGTCTAGGCAGTGAGGGGGCCTCACTTTCTGACTTTCTGAGGCACAGAGGCCGGGTAGCTCCCAGTGCAGTGGTCTCAGCTTCCTAGACTGGGGCAGGGATTGGGCTTCCTCGTCAGCTTTCTGGGATCTTGAGGCTGCTGGCGGAGTCTTGGCCCTCACCGCTGCAGTTTCGCCCAGAGACTCTGCCAAGCCCTGGCACCTTGAAGCCTGGGCCTCGGCTCGGATTCAGAAGCCGGCCCGGCACTTCCCCGCTGCCGCCGCTCAGGCCTGGCGGCCCGGCCTCCTCCCCGCCTGAGCGAAGGGCCTGCCCTCACCCGTGACCTCCGCGGGCCGACTCCGAGGCGCGCCAGGCCGGGTCCGGCGGCCGCTGTCCGCCAGGCCGGGACAAGCAGGGGCCGGTGAGCAGAGGGGCCGCGCCCTGGCCGTCGCGCCCGCGCCCAGAGCCCGGGAGCAGGAGCGCGCGGGCCGGAGCGCGTAGGTGTGAGAATGTGTGAGGGGCATGGTCTGTGGACGAGTGCGGGGCTGTGGGGCGCTGTGCGCCTGCCTCCCGGGACGTGGGCTTACCGAGCCGCTGCGTGCACCGTTGGGAGCGGGTCTCGGACCGCGGGGTGTGCGGGCGCGGAGCCCGCGGCCTGGGGCTCGGCGGAGGGCGGCTGTCTGCAAGTGGGCCCCCGGCCCGAACAGGCCGGGCCGGGCCGGGCCCCAGTGTGCGGGCCGCGCTGCGGCTCCGGGCGTTCGGTCCTGGTTGTCGAGTCTCCGTGCGAGCCGTGCGGCACCGCCAGGCCGCTCTGCCTCTTCCCGCCCCTCTAATCTAAACCATGCGGGGATCCCTGTCCCAGCCAGGCCTGCCGGGCCGAGGGCCGCAGGGAGGGCACCGAGCCACGCGGTGGGGGAGCGCGCGGCCAGCTCGGGGCTCGGGGTCCTGGGGCCGCGGAGCCAAGGGACCCTAGAGCCCCCCTCCCCGGGGGGCGGCGGGCGCAGACTGATTGACAGCGGCGACGTCAGCGCAGGGGGGTGGCGGCCCCGGAGGGAGGGAGGAAGGAGGAGGGAGCTGAGGCCCCAAAGTGCAGCCTCGGAGATCAAGGGCCCGCTCCAGAGTCAGAATGTGTCGGGCCCCGAGGGCGCGGCGGGCAACGGGACACTGACCCAGCGGCCCCGAGTCGGTGCCCAGGCCGTCCTGTGCCACTCGGACCCGAGCCTGCAGTGAACCTCGGGCCGCAGGCGCCTCCGCATGCTGCAGCGCAGTTAGGGTGAGTGTGGGTTCCGGCGGGGATGGGGGTGAGCCGGGCGTGCGGGACAGGGGCCACCCCGAGCCCAGCGTTAGGCTGCAGGGTTGAGGAGAGTGAACTGGGAAAGAGGCGAGTAATGGGACGGGGGTAAGAACCTCAGGGAAAGGCAAGGCTGCAGGATGGTGCCGCGATGTGCTTCAGATCAGGCTGCCGCCTCGGCCCTACTTCCAGCGGTTTGGGGCGCGAGCCCTCATCTCCACCGAGTAACAGGATGAATTGGGTCTAGGGACCCAAGGGCAAAGAAACAACAGCGCCAGAGCCTAAAGAACATGGTTAAGCTGCGACTAGAGGAAGGTTGGTCTTGAAACTGGTGTTTGCAGAATAAGAAAGGCCAAGGAAGAGGGCCCGGGTGCTTGGGGCGATATGGATGAAGAAATGTGTGATCGGAACCCTGGACTTCAGAGCCTTTGATGCAACGGGCTCGTCAAAATTAAAGCAAGGAGCATTGTATATAAATAATTATCAATGATCAGGAAGTATCAGAATGTGAGCAATTACCAAAGAAACAGGGCTAAGTGGAAAACTAATACAGCACTCACACTTCAAAACAACAGTAAAATAATAGTCACTTTCAGAACCAAGCGAAAATTGTAATCACAAACTTAAAAGGATCATAGACAAAGTAACTCCAAATATAGGAACAACGTGATAAGAACCATTGTATTAAAATCAATAGTAAAAATAAAATAAAATAAAATCAATAGTGATACTATAGGAAATAGTAACAAATGATAAAACTGTAGGAAAAGGGTAAACAATTAAAAACACTATTAAGGGAAATACTAATATTAGTAGTATTGATGGAGTATTATATATAATTTATTATTGATACTATTATGAATTATTATAATAAATATTAACCAAAATCTTTAGAGCAATGCTAATATAAACAAAGACAGCAACAAGAATTGCTGAAATAATATGACAATTTATGACCAACATATTAATAGTCCCAGCAACATTATAAATAATGGTAGAGTAATAAGAAGTATCGTACCAATGTGATGAAAAATAATCAGAGTATTAAGAACTACAGCAATATCACAAATTATGACAAAGTAACAAGGAGTAATGATGTGATGAAAAATAACCAGCAAATTAAGATTGTAATGTTACAAATAATGACAAAGTAACAAGATATTGTAACGATGTGATGAAGAATACCTGGAGTATTGTGAACAATTCTAACAAAACAAATAATGATAAAATAACAACAAGTATTATAAGGATGTGAAGAAAACTAACGTCTATATTGAGAACAATGATATTACAAGTTATGGTAAATAATAAGTTATTGAAACTGTGACAAAGTACAGAGACTGAGGAGCCAGCAACAGAAGCATTTTAGGGGTACGGAATAAAAATTAAAATAACAATAGATTAACATGACCTGCTGGAATACTATATTTAGTAATTACCTAGATATTAGTAACTGTGTCACTAATGTACCAGGAAGCCCTAGAATGATGGAGCAGGGACCAGAGAGCAACAACATATTTAATAATGATGAATTAACAAATCAAACCAGTACTTTAAGTATACAGTGTTAAAAATAAAAGGTTCTAATAATTTATGTGATATTTTTAATGCTATCGAGCTGACCCGAATACTGCTCTCATAATAGAGATAATTAAAATATTTAAAATAATACAAAATGTTAATTTCCCCAGTGCAAGAAAAATATCACCAGTAACTTAGAGTAAAGAGAAAAATGCTGTTCTCCTTAGAAAGCGAGTTGGTTGAAAGCGACGGACGGAGCGAAAGCGCGCCGAGCCGGCCGGCGCGTCCGCGAAAGGGTCCGCGAGAGGGGCGAGCGCGATGGGCTGCGGCCCTCGGGCTCGGGCTGATGTGGAACGCGGCTGTACAGTGCGCCGGGGCTCGGGGTCCGAGGGGAACCAAGGGGACGGCCAGTCTGGGCCAGTCCAGAGGGAAGGAAAGGAAATTAGGGGGGAGCCCCATCGAGGGCGAGGGCCAGCTGTCGCGATGTCGAGATGTGTCTCCGCGGCTGAGAGAAAAGGAAGAGGTGAAGCCCGCGGAGTGGAAGGAGAGCACCACGCTGCCCTCGTCCTAGGTGGGAGCGGTGGGACCCGCGTCAGTGGATGCCGGCCGCGGACGTGCTTAGTGCCCAGGACTGAGAGTGCCGGGCATGAGCCAGAAGGCGGCCCTGCACGGCTCCGGGTGCGACAAGTGCTCCGTAGAGGACCCGGTGGCCAAAACAGCATCGCGCCAGGCGGCGCGTCTTCCTGCCCCCGTGGTCTGCCGCGCTTGTGACCAGCCGATGGCCCGCGCCCATCCCTCTGACCCCAGATACAGTCCGGACCAGCGTCTTGGGCCAGGGTGTGCAACTACCCTGGTCGCGCAATGTCCCCTTGCCTGGGGGCTCTGGGTTTCCTAGGCTCCGCTGGAACCAGCACGTGGCCCAAGGCCGGTACTGGGGCTGGCCATGCTGGGCAAGACTTGTTTCCTGCTGCCTGTGGACCAAGGACTGGGAGGGCTGTCAGCTTTATCTTTATGGGCTTTTCCCAGCCCTACTGGCCCAGGCCCCTTTTTTTATCTCCCTCTGTTGCACTTGGCTTGTTTACTTTGTGAGGCCCTGGGAGCCGATGTCTAGGACCTGGGATGGGGAAACCAGTAGGCAGGATGGCCAGAGGCCTGGGCCTTGGGATGCTCAGGGAGATCCAGGAGAGAACAGAAAGAAGACAGGAGGAAGGGGGTTAGAGGCAGCCAGGCACATAGAAAGCCGCACCAGACCCAAAAGAAGGGAGAAGAGCAGGGAGGTGGAAAGAAGCAGATATAATGCAGTGTTGCATCCATGATGGAGGCAGGAAAAGCAGGTTCTGCAGCCTTGGACAGCCTGGTGGATAGTTCTAAACTCTTGGGGAAGGATAGCTGTGCTGGGGAGGGGGGAGGGGTGGGGTGGGCAGGACTAGGTTGTGTCTGTGAACTGGACCCACCCAACTGGCCTGGTCCTAGCTGGGAAGGTCTGGATCCTTTGCCCCAAAGCAGAGCCCTTTGGACTGAGGGAGCCAGCGAATGTGAATATATGGGCAAGGCTGGAGGGCCCCTGGCTGATTTCAGGGCCTAAATCAGAGCTGCCCTGGGACAGTGTGGCTGCTTGAGTGACTAGAAGACTCTGTGTGGGTGCTTGTGTCTGGGTGTGAAGTGTGTACCTGTGTGAATGACACACAGGGTGTCTGTGGGAGTGGGAATGTGCAGGAGTGAAAGCCTTTGGCTCAGGGAGGCTCTACCTGACTGCTGTCTAAGGGAGTGGGTGAGGGCAGATGGGTGAGCAGGAGCCTGAGGAACTGCCCAACCCTAGGCCCTTTCTGCAGGTGTGGAGCCCCAGGAGCCTGGGCCCTGCCTCCTGGTTTCACTGTCCTGGCTTCCTTGGGCCAAGAGTGAGCCTGGACCCCAATTATTAGGAAACTTCGAAGAGAGACCCAGGCCTCAGGCTCCCCTGGCGCCCAGCAGGAGGGAGGGAATGGGGGTGCAGCTGGGGCAATGCCGAGAGGGCGGTCCTTCCCCCAGACCTGCTCATCACACAGCCCCACACCCAGAGGCAGGCAGACCTTGAACCGCACACAGACCCTCCCAAGTCCAGACCCCAGACGGTGGAGGCGACGGTCCTGCCCTCCGCATTTTCTCCCTCCCCCAGCTCAGAAGGGGGCGGTGTCCACGTGCGCCAGGGCGACCTTCCCGCCCGGCCCCGAAGTCCCCTGGCTGGGCTGGAGCGAGCTGCTGGGCCTCTGGCGAGTGTGGACCTGGGCATGTGACTCGGTGTGTGCTGTGCCCGCAGGAGATGCTGCAGGATAAGGGCCTGTCGGAGAGCGAGGAGGCCTTCCGGGCCCCGGGCTCGGCGCTCGGCGAGGCCAGCGCTTCCAACGCCGCCAACAACCCCGAGCCCGCGCTGGCCGCGCCGGGCCTCAGCGGAGCCGCGCTCGGCAGCCCCCAGGGCCCAGGCGCCGACGCCGCCGCCGCCGCTGCCGCCGCCGAGCAGGTAGGGCCGCTCTGGCCGTCGGGCAGAGGTCGGGCGTCGGTCTGTCTGCAGGGCAGCCTGCGCCTGCCAATCCGCCCCACTGAGGACAAGACTCGCTTCCCGGGGACCTGGCTGCGTCCTGGACTGCGCGTTCTGCTCCGCTGGGCAGGGCTCCCGCTCTTTGCCTTTCGTCCCTCTTCTGCTTCGCTCCCTTGGGGCTACTAGGGGACAGGCTGGGGAGGGGACCCTTGTGGCAGCGGGGCGAGCCCGGGGCCAAGTGTCCGGCTCCGACGACGCTGAGAGGGCGTGGGCGAAAGAAAGCCTGGCATCGGGAGGGAAGAACAGATCCCGGTCGTGTGCGAGCGGGAGCCGCCGCGGGGACGTCGCTGAGAGGGTCACACTGACAATCTGATGATCAAAATGAAAGGAATCCGTCTGTGCGCACCCTCGGCCTGCGTGGGTCTGCGTAGAGTCTGAGGGTGCGCGAGTCTGGCCGCAGGGGCGTTTGTCCCTCCTGTGTCTGTGTGTGTCCGCAAGCCTGTGGCTGTGTCCCGCCACGTGGAGTGTTTATGTTTTTGTAGTGTGTCATCTACCCTGGCACGGTCAGCATGTGTCCTTTGCGGACCATCTATAGGTGCAGCTCCGAAGGAGTGGGTTTCAGCTACTGATTAAATTTTGAAAAATTCACCAGTGGTACAGGATAATTTTATGAAACGAAATCTTGAGGCATGGGCTTCGGGGGCTGGCAGGACTCTGCACAGTTCCTTGGGCCTGTGTTCTCCGTTCTGTGGGCTCCGCATGGAGCCGTGGCTCAGGCCGACCCCTTCCGTCTCATCCCTAGACCATCGAGAACATCAAGGTGGGCCTGCATGAGAAGGAGCTCTGGAAGAAGTTCCACGAAGCGGGCACCGAAATGATCATCACCAAGGCGGGCAGGTCAGCGCTGGGACATTTATTTGGGGGATGGGGATGACTGGTGGGAGCGATGCGAATCCCCCAGGAGCTCCCTTGACAGTCCTCTCGGGCTCCTGCCAAAGGAGCGCCAGGAGTTCCTTTCGCCACTCCGGTCTTAGCCCCTTGTCCTACCACGGCTTTTGACTGGGCCGCAGAACTTCACCGGAGGATCCGTCTCCTCCAGGGAGCCTCCAGACTTGGAAGGATGGGAGGGGTAGCGCTATGCAAATAAAATGCAAATAAGGATCACGACTCCGGAGGTCCCAGTCCCTGCACTATTGGCCCCCAGGGGGGCTGCTTTGTCCTCTTCCTTTTGGGGACCTGCCTGGTTTCTCAGGATTGCATTGATTGGGGACCCGGAGATGACCCTCAACAGATGGAGGAAGGGGACTGGACCATGTTTTCCTACTTCCATAACTTTTCCTGGCAGTGGCAACCAGGAAACCTCTCATCCCTCGGGGTGCTGCTCGCCTATTGCCAGCCCCCCCACCTCAGCCAAGGGGAAGGCACCGTTGGGCCCTGCGTGTGTGTTGTTTGGGGAGCAACTCTCGGGTGGTTGCCAGAGATGATGATTTATAAAGTGGAAACATCTTTAAAATGTGCTGGTGTCTGTGGGAGAGAGTCTCGAGGAGAAGGGGAAAGGAGGGAGATGCAGACGGGGCAAGATGAGAGATTCGTTGGGGCCAGCGGGGCCAGGAGTCTCAGGTGGGGCGCGAATGGCAAGGCCAGCGGTTATCAGTGTAGGGGGATTGCTGCAGACAGAGAAGCTGGAAAGTTCAGGTGTAGGAACTGCCCTCTCCCCACTTACTCACATTTGATTCTAGTCCCTGGGGGACAGGGTAGGTGTAAAGATGTCTCTGGGCCCATAATTGGGTTTTCGAAGAAATAAGGTGGCGAAGCCTCAAGAGCCAGGGATGGGGAGTCAGACCACAGTGGCTTCCAGTTCCACTCAGCTGCTTCCATCTGTGCAACCCTCAGGCAAGGTGCTTCAGGGTATCTGCCCTCTCCACATCCCCCTCTGCAAAATAATACATACAGTTGTATGTAAAGCACTTAGCCTAGCTCCTGGCACATATGAGCATGCCATACATATGAGCCAAAATTAATTGTAATTAGAGAAATGTCTGACACCCACTCAGCAGTTTTCTTCTTCGTTGAGAACTCTGCTGAACTGCTTAGAGAACGGTGAGCTGTTGAAAAGAAGCAAAAAGCTGGTAGTTTTTGCAGTGTGTAGTGAAGGGGTGCTGTGGTCCTTCTTGTCTGCTCACTGGCAGACCTTGCGAGGTTTCCTTTGTTTTGCTGGGGGTAAGTTCTGGGCACTTGGTCAGGCTCCCTGGTAGGTGGCAAGGCCACCTGGAGCCTCTATCAGGGGAAGGAGCATGGGGATGTCAGGGCCTGAATTTGCTGCATTTGGGGGCTGGGGAAGGAGGATGCATTAGGGAAACCTGGTAGAGGATGCCACTTGGAAGAGTCCTGAAGACAGTGGCCCTCAAGCCTTGCCTCTTCCTAGCCGAGTGCCCCTGGGCAGGTTTCTACACTTCCCGTGGCTCAATGGTGCTGGGGTAAACAGAGCTGGTGACTGTAGACTTACCTGCCATTCTTCTTTTCTTAGTTACTGTGCGACTCAAATGGGGGTCACGTGAGCTGCGTATGGTAAATTGTTGACTGGATTATAGGTATGAAGAGAGGGAATTTATTTATTGGAACTGCTGGGGTGAAGGGATGGAAAGAAGAAAGAGAAAGATCCAGAATTTCCCTTTTTAGGCAGCAGAAATATTCTTGTCTTTCAAAAATAAATGGTCTGCATGTTCTTCGGGTTTGCCTGGCCTCTGCCGTTTTAAACAAAAGACATTTGTGATTCTCCTCAGTGGGGTTTCCTGCATCAGTATGGGTCCTCCTCCCTCCCTCCCTCCCCCAACACACACACACACACACACACACACACACCCCTCCAGAGGTGACCAGCTTCAGGCGGATGTCTGTGCCTGATCCTAGTGGAGACTTAGAGATGCGCCTCAGGGAATGATGACAATAATTTTTAAATGGCTGTGATGAGGTTGACCACTTATGGTTTCATCACGGTCTTGGCCTTTCATTTCTCTGGCAGAAAGTTATTCTTGCACCAGGCCTAGTCCTTAAGAAAGTCACTAGCCTTGTTGCCCCTCCCCATGGTTCTCACAGACCCTCTTTCCTCCTGGTTGCTGCTCACTGACTTTGGAGACCACATTCTCAGTTCTGATCCCAGTGGCCCCCTCCCCCTTCACCGCCTCCCTTCCACAGGAGGCAGCTTGCTTTGCTTGGGTTTGTGGTTCTTCAACATCCTGTGGAGTCCCAGTTCTCTTCTTTGTGTCTCTACCGGCACCCTTCCTGGAACACCTGCATTTCTCAGCAGACGGCCTGAACCCTTGTCCTGAACCTGGAATCGCAGATTCCTAGACTGCTGGTAAACTGAGGGAACATAAGCCTGACCCCAGAGAAGGGAAGGCACTTGGCTCTTATAGATAGAAGCAAAATTAAGCAGCTGCCAGGTCCACACAAGCCAAGCAGATGATACTCTACCCCCAGAAAAAAAAACCCAACTTTGAGAAATTCCCCTTAGATACAGGGCCCTCCAATATGGGGTTGTTGCTCTGTCCTAGAGACCCCCCTGGCTGGTTAGAGGCATGATACTTGCTATCTGGCTGAGGGAGAGGCAGGTCCCAAACAAGGGGAACAATGTTTCTCAAGCTGGTTTGAGTCTTTGAGTCACAAGCCTCTTGCCTATAAGCTCTTGAAGGTATGAAGGTCTGAAGGCCAAAGTAGAGGATAGTCCCCTGCATTGGAGAGTGACTTCGGATTCTCAAACCATTTCATCTGGGGATTAAAATGCCAATCACAATGGGAGACATCAATTTCTGAATGCTCAGTAACCCCTGATGTCAGGTGTAAAACGAGGCCAGAATCCTCCCAGCCAGTTTCTGTCCCTTTCAGGGGCCTCTGCACCCAGAAGGCTGTTTACTGCAGAGACCAGACCCCTCCTCTGTCTACCTCCTTCACATCCCTGCCAAGCTTGAAAGATGTGAGAAACTGCATTTTCTCCCAAACATAGATAAAAGTGAGCGCCACAAAAATTTAAATATAAACCTCCGAAAAATGAAAATTTCCTAACCGTTTGACTGCTCTACTCCTAGGTCATGGTTTTGCCACCAGATAAATCTCCACTATCAGCCTTCATAGCCTGTTGAGTTCAATGTTGCTTGTGTTAGTGACAGTGAATTTGCGTTTGAAAAATGAGCTACCGATGAGAACTCCTGTTGAACCTGTATTGTTTGTTATTCTGAGGCAAGGATTTGGCCCGGCTTAATCCGGGGCTTCAAAGCCAATTGCCCTTGCTCTGTATACAGAGCGTCAGAGCCCAGTGGCGTGGGTGATAAGACAAGTAAGGGTTGAAGACACTGGGAAAGTGGGTTGGGGAGAGAGTCCTTTGATCTCTTTCTAAAGTATTTTCTGAAAGCAAAAGTCTATCAGAAGGAAGTGTCTTTAAAAAAATCTGAGAAGCAACTGATCTTCCAAAACAGCATCCATTCCATATACCCTCACTCTTGCCACCCTCCCTCCCCCGACCTCAGGGAAAATATTTCTTAAAAATGCTTTGAGTGAATTAGAAAATCGTGTGCGTGTTAGAGAGAGAGAGAAAATTGGGACTAAATTACAAAGCTTTGCCATTGCTCTCAGAAATCATTTGGCTCTAGAAGGTTTAGTCTCCCTACAGGCAGCACCAGCAACGCAGCCCCCACCCCTCCAGCAAACTCAGCCTTGGTGGACGGGCCTTAGCCTCTTCCCAACATACCCAGAAATCCCTCTCAAGAGTCCCAGACACTAGGGATAGAAAGAATGGTGGGGTTTTCTGGGGACCCCTGTCCTTTGCCTGCAGCCGGTTTCTTTCCGACTCTGGGACCCACGGCTGGTGTATGTATATACATGTGTGTATAGACACACACATATGATATATACATGTATAATTTTCAATGTCAATTTTATTGAAGTGGAACTTGCCTGCATAAGTGAGCAAATCTTAATTGTACAGCTCTATACACTTCCACAAAATGAATACACTAGTACAAATCACCACCCGGATAAAGAAACGCAGCAGAATCCTCTTGTGTACCCTCCCACTCCCCACCACTCCTCTCCCCCCTCGAAGCCCCTCTCCAGACTTCTCACCCCTTCTATTTGGTTTGTGTCTAGTTTAAGGGAAGGCACATCTAGCTGCTCCTGGGGTTTCCAGGCCCTCACAGAAAGTCAGGCTGCAACCGGGTTGGGGACTTGGGGGTCCGGCCAAGTGGAGAGAATCTGGCTGGTTTCCTACGTCCTGCTGACTCCCTGCACCCCCATTCGGGATTGGTGGGAGACTAGTAGGTCGGGCCAGAATTTGCCGATCGCTTTGGCCGGAGAGCCGGGAGCCCCCGCCGCTCTCTGAGACCAGCTGAACTTGCGAGTCTCCACTCAGCAACCAGCGAGCATTTGAGGGGTTGTTGCCAAAATCACAAGGTCCCGAATCCTTGCCCCGTGCCCCGCAGGCCTCCCACACGAAGAAACGTCCAAGGAAGCTTATCTTAGCAGTTCATTCTAAAACCATTTCCGAGTATGAAGTAGATAAAGGCTCCAGCCCGCATCCTTTCAGAGCCTGTTTCGTGATCAGAGGAGAAACCCCCGGCTTTCATCTCCTCCCTGGCCGGCGGGGCGGGCGGCTTGTTTATTCCCCGGCGGAGCCGTTTCCGCGTGTGCCGGGAGCGCCCCTCTGTCTGGGGGTCCAGGAGCCCCGAGGGGGCGTCAGGCGCGCGGACCGGAGGCTCGCGGGGCGCAGGGAGAGGGTGGGGGCGAAGGCTCGACCGCGTGGGGCTTGGGGGCCGCGAGGTGTCCGGGGCGGGCGAGCCAGGGATTCCGGCCAGGCCAGCGCTGGCGGCGGGGCAGAGTGGGACACTGGCGGCTCAGAGTCCTTCCCTCCTTTCCTGCCCGCTCCCCCAGGTGTTCATTTCCCCCATTGATGTTGGTTTTCAGGTACATTTTACGTCCTAAGCCACAGAAACAACTTGATCTCACCCCATCCTTTTCATCTGTTTCCGTAGAGAGGGTCTTTATAGTGTAGAGTCACCAGAGAGGATGGCACAGCTCCCAGACCCAGCCTGGCCTCTGTGGCAGGAGTCATGCCCATCTGGTGAATGGTCCCATGCTGCGCCTGGGGCTTCAACTTTAGGGCAAGGGCAGATGCCTTCAGCTGTGGCAGGAGGCTTCTGGGGTGGGTGGAACATACACTTCCCCTTGGCACTCAGCCTTTTCCCCACAGGGTGTGCCCTTCATCCCACTGGAGCCCCCTAGGTGGGGCAGTGATAGTGCCTAGGGTCCCCAGGGCCCATGTTCTCAGAAGCAGTCACCAAACTGGACCCTGACAGAAAAGCTGACACAGGTTCTCAGGAAACCAGTGGAGTTCACTGAGCCTGAGTAGTTCAGCCTGGAGCAGCGTCCCCTTTCAGACCAGATATCCCATCCCCCGCCCCTGCTTCTAAGGGCAGCTGCCCTAGGAAGGGGGGGATTGGTAGGCAGGGGAGGCAGAAGCTAGGAGATACCTTCCTTCCCTGCCCCAACTCTTGGCAAAACCTCCCTGAGGGTGTTTTCGGTCAGGAATCCAGTCTTTAGTCAGCTTCTGGGTGAAGCCAAATCCTAGGATACCAGCTCCGTGCCTTGGGGAGCTGAGCACAGGCTACTTACCGGCCTTCTAAAAAGCATTTAGTGGATCTTAGCCTGGCTTCCTGAGCTGCTGAGATGAAGTGTAGTAAGGAGTAGGAGAAGGGGAAGGACAGGGTCTTCATCCCCCTCTCAGCCTAGGTTATGAAGAGTGTCAAAGTGGCAGCGGGACATTTTTTCCTGGACCCCTTTGTGGATACTGGCCTGGGGGGAAGCCATGTCTGCCTTCTGCTGTTGCCACCTGGAGTGATTACAGGAGAAACAGACTAAGCGCAGGGCACTGGTGCCAGGTCAACCCCAAGGGCAACCAGGGCTGCCCCATTTTGTGGCAGTTCCTGTAGCAGTTACAAAATGGTGACCCGGAGGGGACAGGATTCTTGGCCTTTCCCCGGGGAGCAGGGGAAGTGAGGCAGCTGATGCCTTCCCTGCTTCAGCTTTAGGCCTATCAGGGGAGAGGCTGGGCCAGGAAAGAAGGTGGTGCAGGCTCCAGCTGTGCCCCCAGGCTGGGCAGGGGCTGGTAAGCAGCAGACAGGATTGGGTTCCTGAGCCCTCTCACTTCCCCCATTCCTGGAGAGGGGGTGGGGTGGACATTTGAAAATGCTTTCAATTGACATCTGAGACAAATTCTTCCACACGGTTTATAAGTCCCTAGACTTGCAGCTAGAACTTCCCTCCTCCCTCCAGGCACGCACACACGCACACATGCGCACTCCACCGTGTACTCAAGTACGTGCCCTTGAGCGTACACATGGCCACATACCTCCCACATGCCTGGCCCATTGCAGTGCTCTCCCGGGCCTTGCCTCCTGCAAGAGAGAGGGTGAACAGGCTGGGGCTGGGCCAGGGGTAGAACTGAACCTTCCACCTCAGGGTCCTGGCCTGGGCTTGCTATAGGGTCTGCCTGCTTGTAAAGGCCTTGATCCCTTCTGGAAACCCTGGTAAACTGGTACCCATGTTGACAAAACGGGGGTCTGAGGTGTCTAGGACAGCTTCTCTTGAGGTTCCCCTTATGGTCTCTTAGTGAGGCTTTCCTTCAGTGGACTGGTTGGGCACTTTCCCAACTCAGGGGATTTGGTTCCTGATGTCCTTAGTGTCTTCACTTAGGTTTGGATCCTGCCTCTCTCTTGGGGAAACACCTTTGTGGGAGATCAGCTGGGAGGGGGTGGGGGTGTCTGAGGAGGATTGTGGTAAAGTTCTGTCTGCTCCCTCTGGAGAAGTCCAGTGTCAGGGACTCGATGACTAAGGGGCAGAACTCTGCCCCTGCAGGTATGTGTATATGCTATTGTACCTGTGTGTGTGTTGAGGGGTCTGGGGAAGCCCGTCTCTAGAATATTCACTGAGCCTCAGGGTCCTGGATAGTCTTTGCATGAGCTGTAGAAACTGGAAAACTTTCTGGTTTTTTGGTGAATCCTTTTTCACAGAGGTAAGTCATCCACTGGTTTGAGGAGGGAGGAATGCAGTGGGAGTCAGTGGTAATAGTCACAAATGGACTCAGTTAATCTACAGACCAACCTATAAGATAGGTAGTAATATCCCCATTTTATTTTTTTTTTATTAAAAAAAATTTTTTTTTTCAACGTCTATTTATTTTTGGGACAGAGAGAGACAGAGCATGAACAGGGGAGGGGCAGAGAGAGAGGGAGACACAGAATCGGAAACAGGCTCCAGGCTCTGACCATCAGCCCAGAGCCCGACGCGGGGCTCGAACTCACGGACCACGAGATCGTGACCTGGCTGAAGTCGGACGCTTAACCGACTGCGCCACCCAGGCACCCCAATATCCCCATTTTAGAGATAAGGAAACCAAGGCACAGAGAATGAGATCCAAGCAAGTTGCCCAATGCCTCAAAACTTGTCAGGGGTGGGCCAGGCTGGTGGACCATGGCAGAGTGGTTCTAGAATCCATGCTTTTCTCCATGAGGCTCCTGAACTGACTTCACCTGGTACCCAGTTAGTATACACAAGCCCAGTCAAGGTCTTCACATGGCTAAACACCTCTGCTAAACACACCAAAAGAATCCAAAGACCTAGCAACACTCTCTTGTTTTTCTGTGAGTTGGTTCCAGGCCTGAGGGTTTCCACAGAGACAAGGCCCAGAGGAGATACCCCATTGATTACAGAAGTAACTGACAGGGCCTTGAAGTCTTTTGCCCTGTAACGGCAGCCCAGAACTTCAGCTGTGTAGGGACTGGCAAAGGGCAGGAGGGAAATTAAGCAGCCAGGTTGGTGTTGACATCCTCTCTCATGATCCTGAAACTTTCTATGCTTTAGCTCCTTACAACCAGTTGCCCTAAATATTAGGGGATTGTTGGGGAGAGGGAATTGCATTGGGGAAGCCATGTAAACCCTCTTTCTAGGCATGCAGACCAGATGAAGCTACCTGGACCCAGAGAGAACAGCTAGTGCAAACTTTCCCTTGTGTAGGGGGAGGCTGAGGCAAGATCACACAGTTCTGATCAGGGCAGGTGTCTCTTAAGGCCTTCTGTTCCCTCACCCCTGGGTGGCATCTCTCTTGATGCTCTGTCTATGCCTCTGCCTCATACCTTGGCTTCCCCTAGGAGGATGTTTCCCAGCTACAAGGTAAAAGTCACAGGCATGAACCCTAAGACCAAGTACATCCTGCTGATTGACATCGTCCCTGCGGATGACCACCGCTACAAGTTCTGTGACAACAAATGGTAAGAACCTGGGACCCTCACATCACCTGCCTTCTCTGAACTGCTCTGTCCACTCACCACACCCATCTGCACCTGATGTTTGGTCCAGAGACTCACCAGTTAGTTCATATGATTGCCCAGATCCGCAGTCTTGGGAGCTGAGCCTGCAGAGGCTGCAGGGTCGGCCAATGTCTGCACACCCGCTACAGCTGAAAGTGAGCTGCAGGGTTTGAGTGTTTAGTGGATTTCGAGTCTGTACTCTCCCTACAGCCATGGGCAAACAAGATTGGTGACTATGCTGTGGGATGACAGATGAACACAAACACTGGATGAATTTAGGCTCTGGTAGTGCTGCACTGGGGAGGAGGATGGGAGCTGTTTGCTTGAGGGACTTTGATATTGGATGGTTAGACATCCAATGACATCTCTCTGCTGCTCTTCCACTTAGTTCCTCATTGTCTGGCTATGAGCCCTCCCTTTAAGCTGTCGATCCAGGGTGAGTGGCAGCTGCCTGATGGTTGGATGATGGGACCCTCTGGCAAGAGGCTGGGGGGAACAAGTGGGCTGTAAGGCAAAACAGGGGCTGGGTAAGTAAACAGTAGGCTACTTTTCCTAAGGTCACCTTCTTAGTACCCTGTCTGCCCCCAGAGCCCAGGACAGCGCTCAAGGAGAAAGAAGGATTGACTGAATTAGTAGCTAGCCAGGATGTGGGCTTCACCGTAGGCTGGTAGTGGGGCCAGCAGAGACCTGGCTGAGGAGGCTGGATTCGGGGACCAGGTCTTGCCAAGGGCCATGTTTCTATTTCTTCTCTCTTTGGGTTGGATTATCATTCAGAGCAAGCTCTGGCTGAGGGGAGGTTTACCAATTAATTTCCTTGGGGGTGAGCACTCTTTTGGGGACAAGCAGTTTGAAAGTTGGCTAGGTCTTCTGAGAAGCTCCCTCCAAATAATATAATTTATAACATTTTAAAGTTGTAACTGTAATACATACACAGAAGTGCCTAAATCGCCCCACAATATATTTGTGATTAGCCCCATTCTTTGAAGTAAATAATCACATTTGTCTGTACCCTCCCTTTCTCTTTCTACTGCAGTAAAATAAAAGAGGTTCATAATTGCTCCTCCTCCTCAGCACTCTCTCCTTTGACCCACACTCCTACTCACAAAGTCCGAAATTGAGAGTATAAGACTAACAGTGATTTCTTTCCCCCTCAAGTCTATGGGGATTTGTTCTAACAGGGGACAGGGAATCTGGGCTTTTCCAGACCCCAGAGTAATCAACTGCTGTAATCATCTGTTCTGTTGGCAGGATGGTGGCCGGGAAGGCTGAGCCCGCCATGCCAGGAAGGCTCTATGTCCACCCCGATTCTCCTGCCACCGGGGCCCACTGGATGCGGCAGCTAGTCTCTTTCCAGAAGCTGAAACTCACAAACAACCACCTGGACCCCTTCGGTCATGTAAGAAAGAGACTGCCTGGCCTTGAGAGCCAGTCCTTGAGCAGTGCTGGGGGTGGGCTAGGTAGGGATGGAGCTCTAGAGAATCCACTCTGGGGATCCAGCTCCAGGCTTTGGCACTTGCCGGGCCAGTTGGAGGAAGGAGCCCAGAGTCTGAGTCCCTCTGATGTACATCCTTCCCCTCCCACTTGCTAACTGGGTAACTTTGGGCAAGTTTTTGAGCCTTAGTTTCCTTATCTAGAAACCTTTTGTGGTTGCGAGAATTAACTGAGAGAATATGCATGAGGCACCTTGCACATGGGAGGCTCTAAATATGGCAGGTATGACAAGGACAGTGATGCTGGATCAAATCTTTCAGCTTCAGGTTCCCCAAATTTGGCCTTGCTGGAGCATAAGGCAAGTTAACTTTCTTGGGAAAGAGTCACTATGAGTTCCAAAGCCTCTCTCTGGAGTATGCCGTCTGCCTGGCCTGGCAGCCCCTGCCCTCTGGAAGGGAAGGCCTCACTCTGGCTCGGATGGCAGCTCCTTCCTGGCCTTGCCTCGGACCTGGTTCTTGCCAGAGAGACTCTGAAGCCCCAGGGATGCTGCTGCTGACGCCCCATCTGGGCTGTTGAGGCTCATTCTTTCCCCATCTGATTCTGGCAGGCCCACAAAAAGCGTTTTATGTGGAAATTTTTAGCTCAAGTGTGTGGTAAACTGAAGCCTGGGGACCTGGTATTATCTGCCAGGGCACAGGCCCTGCCCTTCTCCATTCCTCATCGGTACCCTGGAAGTACAGGATGGGGTGGGGTGGAGCATGGGTGCGGTAGAGGCTGCTAGATGCAGTTGCCCAGGCCATACATGTAACATTCAGAGTGTGGATGGTGGTCGGGGAAGCAAGGGTGAGGGGTGTGCAGGAATGTGCCTTTTTTTTATATCTAAATTCTATTTCTGGGGAGTTGTATGCAAATCAGAATTCTGTGAATCATAGTTCCTCATGGAAAATGCCAGCAATGGGTCATTTCTGATTGATTGGTATATAACTGACAGGCAGCTCTTAGTTCTAATTTTCTCAGAGTCTGTTTAATTTTTTTCTCAGTTGGTGATCTATAAACAAGCAAGTAGGAGAATACTTAATTAATGTAATCAACCCCTGAGTTTTCCATCTTGCGAGCAGCACAGGCTTTCCCATGCAAAGCAGGCTGATGCTGTGGGTGAGGGGTGGCAGAAATGTGCAGCCCCAACCTCTCATGGGGGCAGAGATAAGCCACTGATCTAATGGGAAGGGTTGGCCAAGCACCCACTGCCCTTTTAATCGAGGGGCAGAAGGGCCTTCTGGGTCTTACTGGGCACTATCCTGGCCAAGACTTTGCTCCCAGTTGACCCCTACCTGGCCTCCTCTGCTTGCTCAGGCCATGACACTAACCTGGAAAGGTTAGTGAAAGCCTCTGTGCTGGGAGTTGGGGAGCTTTAGCTGGCAGGCAGGTCTCTGCCCCCAAATGTCCATGTAGACCCCATGGGACAGACCACTGGGGGGAGCACAGAGCTTGGCAAGAGCTAGATGTTTCGGTGAGTGGCCAAAAGTACCCAGGCATCAAAGTTCTGGTGAGAATTTCAGATGCACAGCTTGCTATCATGGTTCCCAACTGCAGGGGTGCCTCAGATGACTCTTCTACCTTTACCCCACCCCTGCCACCCCAGCAGAAAGTGGCAGGGGTGGGACTCAAGTGGTTGAAAATCTGGGCTTTTTAAAATGGGAGAGAGGCTTTCATAGCCCAGCAGTAGATTTTCCCAGCCTGGCTTGCCTCCTTGGTGGCTCTACTGGAGTCCATGAAGGGTTTGCAATAATCCTGCATATGGTCTTGAGTCTGAGCAAGTTGGGCTGCTTCATGGGCTGGTGACATGGGGGTTGCCCCTGGCTACACTTGCCGTGCCTGCCAAGAACTCATGTCTCCTTGGCAATAAGGATACTCCTGACACAAATGCAGCTTTCTCCAGAGGGTTGGGATACAGAGCATCTTCCTTCTCCCCATTCCCGCACCTACCCAGCACAGGCAGCTTATTGGTCATAGCACCCTGAGTACAGTGGCAGGACTCAGGGATGATGTGATTGTTTCAGGGGCTGGGAGTAAAGGAGCCGTGCTTGAACCCACACCTTCTCTTCCCAGTCCAGCATTTCTTTTGGCTTGTCCACCTGTCTTTCTGCACCCAAGGCTTGAGCTGGCATATCTTCAGCTATTTGGAGCATCACTGGAGAGGGAACAGCTTCTGATCGAGCAGGCGAGGGCTGTGGAGATGAGCTAAATATTCCTAGATAAGCCACGTGGACCATGGCTTTCTGTTCATTGGCCTGCACCAGTGGGAGTGCTGAGCCCTTCATCACCCTGTTTGGCTTCTCAGTGCAGGCACCTGGGAAAGAGCCATCTCATATACTATGAATTTGCCCCAAACAAGCCCTTCATTCTGTGCTGCTCTCCTCCAGTTTCAGTTTTCCCTAAAATCTCCTAGGTGTTGAGGACCTTTCTCAGCCAAATGAGCTTTGGACTTTTCCCTCAGGTCTCATAGTATCTCAGGGATTTTAACTGAGGTTTTGCAGCCTAGGGTCCCGGGGAGAGCTTGGGCTTGGCAGCCTGTCCTACATACAGGGAACAGGGACCCCTCAGACCACATGGCCACATGTTTTGGCACAGGGTTCTGACTAGAAAACTCTTTGTGGGCTTTTGCTGTAGTCAAGGAAGGCCTCTGTTCCTTCCTGGGGCAGGTTCAGGGATGATGACCGGTTTCTGGGAGTAAGCGCAAGCAGGGACAGAAAGGATCCTGGGGGCTGGGGGCTAGGACTGAGCTGCTGCCTTAGGGCCCGATTCAGTTCCACTTCTGTTCTGCTGGCTGTAGAGACTGCCTGTCCCTTGCTGCCTACCTGCCATCCCCTTCCATCCACAGCAGGGTCCTGGGCCAGGTAACCATGAAATGGAAAGAGAAGCTGCTTCAGAAAGTTGAGGCAGGCTTCACTGAGACAGGGCCTGCATCCTGCAGCAGCACATGGAGATGGCTGGGACTTACTTTTCTCCCCATCTGGAGGCAGGGAGCCGATGGCTGCAGTGGTGTGTGTGTGTGTGTGTGTGTGTGTGTGTGTGTGACAGAGAGAGAGAGAGAGAGAGAGAGAGAGAGAGAGGGAGAAGGAATGGCCTTCACCACCTCTTATGTCCCAGGACTCCCAGATTGCTGAGGAGGAAGACCAGCAAATGATTTCTGACACAGAAAGTCTAATGGTTCCAGAGGCCGAGTTAGCTCCAGGCTGGGGTGTGGGCTGCAGCTTCTTGGTCACAAAGTGGCGCATGCACTTGTCCCCTCTGTATGCTCCTTTCTCCTCTGGCCACATGGCTCTTCACCTAGTTAGTTACTCCTGAGCCTTGGGATCCAAGCTCAAAGGCCACCTCTTCAGAGAGATGGTTCAGGGTCCCCACTCTGGCTCTCAGAGTGCCACGCACCTTTCTGTCCTAGTACTTACCACACTAAGAGTTTTATACTTATTTATCAAGTTTATTTCTGCGTAGGAAATACAGTCACATGGCTTAAAAATCAATCAATGAATGAATAAAAATGTCTGTAATGAACCATTTTTCTCCTCTTGGCTCCCTGTCCGCCCAGTTTCTTTCAATCCCTGCCACCCAAAACCATTGTTCCTAATTTCTTTGTGGCATTTCTTTTTGTATATACAAGCAAAATACAGAATCTCAAATCCTTTCTTTTGTACACAAAAGGTAGCATACTATAAATACTTTTTGCACCTTGCGTTGTAAACAGTATAAAATGGAGATCATTCCGTTCATATAGAGCTTCCTTTTTCCTTTTTTTAACAGCTGCATAGAATTTCAGTGCACATTTCTTTCATAAATTATGTAGCCAGCCCTTACTGAAGAAATTAAGATGCCTATTTTTGCTCTTTTATCTACGTATCTTTAAATTTTCTTATGTTTATTATTTATTTTAGAGAGGTAGAGAGACAGAGTGCAAACGGGGAAGTGGCAGAGAGAGAGAGGGAGACACAGAATCTGAAGCAGGTTCCAGGCTCTGAGCTGTCAGCACAGAGCCCTACACAGGGCTCGAACCCACAAATGTCGAGATCATGACCTGAGCCGAAGTCAGATGCTCAACTAACCGAACCACCCAGGCTCCCCTATTTTTGCACTTTTAATTAAATTTCTACATATATCATTTTACACGTGTGTCAAGTATATCTGTGTGATAAGCTGCTTGATCAGAAGGTATTTGGATTTGTAATTCATAGTTTCACCCTCCATCAGGGTTTTAACTGATGTATAATTCCCACCATTGCTGTAGCCTCACCAACAGGGTGGGAGAGCAAAGTTTTAGACTTTTGCCAGTCTGATGGGTAAAACATAGATACTGGTTATAGTTTCAATTTATATTTCCTTTATTATGACTAAGGTCAGGCATCTTTTTTCCCTTTCTGTGAACGTCTGTCTCTATCCTTTGCTCATTTTTTCTCTCAGATTTTTGAACATTTATTAATTCTAGAAAGTTTTATAAATTAGGAGAATTTAGCTTTTGTATGTGTTAGGAGTTGCTCGGATGTTTCCCCAGTTTGTCATTTGCCTTTTGATTTTACCTATAGTGGTGTTCCCACACAGAAGTTTTTGACTGAATGTATTGCTCTATCCTTATGGATTCTGGATTTTGACTAGTTTAAAGCCCTTATCCACTCCGTACTTGTAACGAAAATTTCTTGTGTTTTCTTCTAGTATTTTATGGATTTATTTTTACATTTAAACCATTGATCCTTTTGGAATTTTTTCTGGCATTCGATATGAGGTGTGAATCCAACTTTTCTTTTTTTCTAAAGAGCCATCCAGTTGTCCCGACACCAGCAATTGACTGTTTCTCTTTCCTACTTGGCTTAGGATGCCTTATTTCTGTGCACTAAATCCCCATATGAATTTGTGTCTGTTCATGTGCCAGTGCCTTAACTGTTGAGACTTCATGATAGGTTTTAGTGTCTGGCAGAGCTGGTCCCCCACTGCTGGTTTTTTTTTGTTTTTTTTTTTTCAGTGTTTTCTTGGCTAGTCTTATCTATTTTTTTCATATGAACTTTAGAATCGGCTTATATTGTTGAGAAACTTATTTGTATTTTTATTAGAATTGCCTGAAATTATAATTTTACTTAGGGAGGATTAATAGGAATACCCTTCTCTTGGTTGAAGTCTTCTTTTTTGTCTTTCCAAAGTATATTCAAGTTTTCTTCATAAGGTCCCACACGTTTTCTGTTAGGTATTTCATCTTGTTCATTACTATTATAAATGCAGTCTTCCTTCCAGTACATTTTCTCACTACTTACTTTTGCTTGGTTTTTGGATTACTGTGTGACTTCCCCACCAGATAGGAAACCATAAGGTTTTTGTTTGCTTGCTTGCTTGCTTGTTTTTGGTTTATTTATTTATTTATAAAAAAATTTTTTTTTTTTTTTAGTGTTTGTTTATTTTTGAAAGAGTGAGACAGAGCATGAGCGGGGTAGAGGCAGAGAGAGAGGGAGACAGAATCCGAAGCAGGCTTCAGGCTCTGAGCTGTCAGCACAGAGCCCAACAGGGGCCTGGAACCCACAAACCATGAGATCATGATTGGAGCCGAAGTCAGATGCTTAACCGACTGAGCCAGCTAGGCACCCCAGAAACCATAAGGTTAAATCACCATTGTATCCTAGTGCCTGTTACTGTGTCTGGAACAGTGGATGCTGGTAAGCAGTAAGCAAATGAGTGAACCGGCTGAAGGGGGTGGTATTTGGTGTTTAGACAGAGAAGGCATGTCCTCCACCAGGGGCTGACATCCCTCCAAAGCTTATGCTGTCAACTTGTCAGTAGGGACTCAGAGCTACTGATCTCCCTCTTTTCCTCTTTTTCTCCCACATTTGCTGAGCCCTGACAATGTGCCGAGCCCTTGCTGGATGTGTTGGGAGATACAGATGCCCCATACACTCCAGATCAGGCCTGGTGCCCCTGGCCAGGTACACATATGAGCTCAGGCTCAGAAATTAGTATCAATTCTAGCTCTGCCTCCCACTGGCTGTCTGAGGTTGGGAAAATTCCTTCACCTCCCTGAGCCACAGTCAGTGGGTCTAATAATAATGCCTACTTTACAGAGATGTCATAAAGAGTAATTACATGATGTGTGTAGGTTCCTCGGCACAGGGCCTGGCACCTAGGCTATGCTCCATAAACACTGGCTGCTAGTGCAGAGACTGTGGGAGAAGGCAGAGGGTTTCTGGAACCCTGAGTTGCTGCCCTGGGAGTGAGACCTAAGGCATATCTGTTGGCTAACTCAGTTCTAGTTTAGATATTCTTTCAGCCAATCACTTACCTTTCTGGGTCTCCGCTTTTTTTCTTCTTTAAAAAAGATGTTTTTTAACATGTATTCAGTTTTGAGAGACAGAACTCTCTCAGAGAGAGAGGTAGACACAATCCGAAGCAGGCTCCAGGCTCTGAGCTGTCAACACAGAGCCCGATGTGGAGCTCAAACCTACAAACTGTGAGATCACGACCTGAGCCGAAGTTGGACGCTTAACTTACTGAGCCACCCAGGTGCTCCTCTTCTTTTTATGCAAGCTGTAGATCCTGTCTCTGTCCTTCCCTCTTTGCAGGACTGGAGAGTGTAAGAAGGAGGATGGAGAAGGTAGTCTTAGAAAGTAAAACTATGATGCAGGGGAAAATCTGGTTTTAATAGATGACAAAATGGACATTAGCCACACTTGTATGGCTAGCATTCAGATACACTGCATTCTGTGATGGACAATAGGGCCTGGTGAGTCCTCATCTCTTATGGTGTTTGGTTGACACTTTGTTATTCGTTACTGAGTACGTTGTTGAGAGCAGTGTGTGCTCTCTCGAAGGTCGTCTGGAATCTTCTCAGGATTCTGTCTCCAACCAGCTATGTGTTCTTGGGCAAGTCACATTCCCACTACAAGCCTCCTGTTCCTCATCTGTAAATTAGGAGGTTGGACTAGAATGATTTCTAAGGTCTGCCTCTCCATGCCCTAATGTTCTGTGATTCTAATGCAGATAAATCTGGACCTCATTGGCCAAGCACGCTATGGAGATCTCTCGAGGAGATGGATGTTTGGCACTATCACAGTTGTTAAAATAGAACAGGCTTCTGAATTGTAGCCAGAACATAATGAATCCCATTTCTGTAAAACAATAACACGACCAGTCATGTAGTGGGGTTTGTGGATGTGGCTGGTCCATTTGGCCCAGCATCCTCTGCCACAAATATAAATGTGAGACTCTGGCAAAAGAGATTAATGTGGCGCCTGGGGAACTTCCGAGTAAAGCCAGGTGTGAGTCACGGAGTTGGTTTCGCATTCTCCTGGGCTGTTGGGGCTGAGGCTTCACTTTATATTTGCACTGGTTCAATGAGGGGACTTTCTTCCAGACACCTGTCCAGGTTCCAGACTGTCCAAGTTAGAAGGGGTGTTTGGGACCACTTCTTAGTTGAAGACCTCACTTTATAGATAGGGACTGGAGGGGAAGAGCTTGCTCAAGACTTATCACTGGTGAACAGAAATCCATAGAAGCTTCTGGACCCTTCTTGACTTCTCTGTGTCTGGGATTGCACTCCCCTAGTGGCTCCTTCGTGCCCCTGCAGGCAGTTTCTCTCTTCCCAGTTTTCCCTGCCAGCCAGTCTGGTTCCCTCCCCTAAAAGGTGTGTTTGGCAATCTCTCCACATCAGTCAATAGGGGATCTTGTCTGATAGGCTAAGGAGTTTGGCTTTTAACCCAAGGGGCAAGAGGGAACCATCAAAGGTGGCATTATAGATATAAGACATATATTGAGCTCTAAATGCTAGCAGGAACTGGGGGAGGGGAACATGGGAGGCAAGAGGAGAAACTACAAAAAGTGCCGCTCTCAAGCAGTGTGCAGTGTTCCTGGGTGAACTGGAAGGTTCTAATCAGGGGAGTGACCTGATCTGATGCGTGGCATGTGAAGATGGAGAGGAAATAGATGTAGACAGGGAAGAGGTGGTCCCAAATGTGGAGAGAGATGGTGGGCCTGAATCAAGGGTGTGTGAGGCAATGGAGAGGTTTTTATCCTGCAGATGGAGTCACAGGACTTGGTCATTGACTGGACCTGGAGGTGAGTGACAGTGAGGAGCAGGGGAGTTGATAATACCCAGGACTCTGGCTGGACTAACACAGCCTGTGACTGCCCAGTTGGCAGAGGAGCAGGGTGGATGCTGTCATTGGTCTGAAGGTGTCCTGAAGGAATAGCCCAGCCTCACCATGCAGATGCCTGCATCTGCCTTGGGTCTGTTAGTCCGGTGTCTGTGCTCTCCCTGCACTAGGAGAGCCAGCGTGGCCAGGGAACTGCAGTGTGCAAGTGCTCATGGGGAGGTTGTCTGCACACATGTTTAATCACTGTGTTTCACCTGAAAAATGCCTCAGAGGTTGCCTTGTCTCTAGTGAGCAAAGACAGGAGAGGAAGGGACAGGGAGCTTGTGATCATGGCCCAAGTCTCCCCAGTCCTGTAACCCTGCCTTGTACTTACTAGTTCCTGTTTTGGGGTAAAGGAGCCTAGAGGTACAAAAGGAGTAAAAGATCTGGCCCTTTCTCTTGAGGGGTTTATAGTTTAATTGAAGGGACAAGAAGAAGTAGGAAGCCACTAGGAAGCAACACAACAGCCAGGCAGACAGTGCACAGGGAGGAAGTTTCAGTCAGCATCAGGAGTTCAGAACAGGACCTAGTAATCTGGGAAGGCTTCCCAGAAGAGTTAGGCCTTGAGATGATTGCTCTAGAAGGTGAGAGAGAATGGGAAAGGAAAATTGAGCAGAAGGAACTTCATGTGAAAAGGCCCAGAGGTGGGAATCTGGGGACTTCTGGATGCATCCAGGCCACCTCAGGTATTTAGTTCTGGGAACTTAGGTCCTTTGTGGACTCTTGCAGCTGCGAGCAGTGCAGGTTGACAGAGTAACCCAAAGGGACTGGGAGGTGTTTCCCAAGTTCCAGCCCCTCTCCCCAGCCTCCTAGAAATGGACGTCCATTGAGGTTTCCCAAGGGAGAACTTATGTCCACTCTGAGTTGTTGTGTTTTTTTTTTTTTTTTTTTAAATCTGGCTGGCTCCCAGTTGAGCAGTGGGTCCCCAGCTGCAGGACCTGGCTTGAGGTTTGGAGTGCTCTGTACCTGCCCTGAAAGTCCAGAAGTTTATCACTGGGGTTTAGTGGGGCACAACCAGTGCAGAAGGCAGAAAAGCAAGCTCCTGCTGGATGAAGCTACCAGGCCAAACTGAGGAGCCCAGGGAAAGCCAGAGGCCACAGCCCAGCTCCTGACCCACCTACTTCCTCAGCTGAGCCTGCCCTCTGAGCTGTCTCTGTCCCCAGCGTGTGCTGAAAGTGGAGCCTTCCGAGACTAAGACTTCTGCCTTGGTTTTCCATGGAAGAGCCTGGCTCTGGCCTTTCTTTTGGCAGTCTGGTCGCTCAGGACTTGCAACAAGCTTCAGCATCAGGCCTGTCACTGGGAATGGGGAAAGGTGGGAGCCAGCAGGGCTAGCCCAGGAAGGGGCACTCCTGGAAGGAAAGGAAGGAAAGAAAGGAGGTGAGAGAGTAATGGGGCCAGAGGGCCGGCCTTGCCCAGCCAGGATAGGAGCCAAAGGGTTAACAAAAGCAGCGGTGCTGATAACATGCCCCAAATTCCTGGTCCTGCCTCCAATGGGGAGGGCGTCTGGCAAATGTCAACAATAAAAAATACATTTTAATGGCACATGATTCAGCCGCTACCGTGGGGCACAGCTGAATGAAGCAGGTTTGGAGCAGCAACTACTGTGTGTTACTCCCGGGGCTCTGGGGCCAAGCCTCCTGGGCTCTTCGTGTCTGGTGGGGTGGCCCTCCTCCCCAGTCCCAGGCATCCCCAAGGGCCAGTAGGTTCCTGGGGCCTCTGGCCTTCTCTGGCATTACTTCTGGAACTTTGCTGTCTCCTACCTCGGCACCTGGAATTCTAGCCCACGATGGAGCTTCTCTCCAGGCTGTGAGGTGTCTTGGGCAGGTCTGAGGGCAGGATGTAGCTGGGTTTCCCCGGCATCCCTTCCACAGGCCTCTGCAAATGTTGAGACAGATGGAAAAGAGTCAGAGTGGGACTCTTTCCTCCGCTCCTCCGCCATTCTGCACACCCAGTCAGGTATCTATAAGAAAGGCCAGTCACATGATGGGGAGTGGGGAGGAGCAGGAGAGGTGGGAGAAGAATGAGAGGATCTGGGTAAAGAGTCAATTGAAGCAGGAAACCTGAGGGGTAAGTTATATATTAGGATTCCATTTTACAAATATGAAAGCTAGGGCTCAGAGAAGTCCAGTGATTTGCCTGAGGTCACACGGCAAGTCAGTGGCACCCTGGGACTTTGCCTACGGCTTGGAATTCCACCTGCTACAATATACTGAGGTCACTTGAGCTTTTAAATGTTTGGTTCTCCATTACTGCAGTAAAACAATCTGTACCATTAGGAAGGCCAGGTTTTGGTTCCAGAGCAGAGAGGCTGAGTGGGGACCATGGGGGCTGAACTGGCGCTCGGGGACCTGGTTCTTCACTTGGGAGCATTAGCACCTTTCTGGCCGTAGTCAGGCCCTGGAGTCTGGGCTTTTAGGAGAATGCAAGCCAGTCCAAGGCCAGCTGACTGAGACCAGGGTGGAGACCTGGAGCTCAGAAAGAGACACTTCTCTTCCAGATCATCCTCAATTCCATGCACAAGTACCAGCCACGGCTACACATCGTGAAGGCTGATGAGAACAATGCTTTTGGCTCCAAAAACACAGCCTTCTGCACCCATGTGTTCCCAGAGACTTCCTTCATCTCTGTGACCTCCTACCAGAATCACAAGGTACGGCCACCCCCATAGCCCCCACTGCTGATGCTGCCTGGCATTTCTGTGCTACTACAGAAAGGCAGGAAGTGACGTCCCCATGCAGTGCGGCTGAGACGCCCCAGACACCTATATTGTCCCTCAGAGCAGTGAGAAATTGGATGATGAGCAGGAAAGTAGACCAGACCCCTAAATCTTCAGTGCAAAGTAATTATGGAGAATGGACCAAGTTGGCAACTGTAGAAGCCAAGAGCATGGATCTTGCCCTGTGGCTTGAGTGTTAGTTAGCCATTTTGTTCTACAAACTTCTTCTCCCTGGTGGGATTTAAAAGTTGATTCTGGCCTGTCAAGGAAGGGGAGAGAATGGGGAAAGGAGCCCAGGGTACTGTCAGCTGTAGAAGAGCCAGGACTGAGCCTTCTGGAGGCCATTCCCAGGTTGCAGTCAGAGAGGTCCGCCTCCCACCCTACACCCCCTTCCATAGCCTGACCGTCCCAAACTGCCTCCAGACCCCTGCATGGGCTACTGTCCCCTGTCTCTCTGCCTTTGCCCATGCTACCCTTCTTGGGGCTCTTTTCACATCATGCATATTGGGACTGGCGAGGTGGGCTGGGGATACTGGGAAGGGCCATAGGCTGTGGCAAATTTTAGGCAGAACATTGACAGATTTGTATGGTCACTTGGAAGCTGAGGTGGCAGTTGTACTGGACAAGGGTGACGCAGATGGGAAGCTGTTCCAGGCACAGTGGGACAGGAGGACAGGAGACAGAATCAGAAGGTCTGCAGTTAGTAGAATGGATGAAAGCTAGCAAGGAGCCAGATGTGAACAGTGAGGCCAAGGAGGACCCAGCAAGACTGCAGCTGGTCTTGGGCTTGGGTGTGCAACTTACCCAGGCTCTGAATGTCTGAATGTGCCTGGGGCAGTGGGGGAGGGCCCAAAGCCAGTCCAGCCCTCTACCCCAGCGACTCTGTGTGTCCTCTCCTGACAGATCACACAGCTGAAAATTGAGAACAACCCTTTTGCCAAGGGATTCCGGGGCAGTGACGACAGCGACCTGCGTGTGGCCCGACTACAGAGGTGGGGCTGCCAGGCCTGGGGGTAGGGAGGGCAGGCCGGCTGGGTTCAGGCACACAGACCTGGTAACCCTCAAAGTATCTTTACTCTCTTCCTGTCTCCCTCTGACTGTCCTCCCACACCTCCAGCAAAGAATATCCTGTGATCTCAAAAAGCATCATGAGACAGAGGCTTGTCTCCACCCAGCTCTCAGCCAAGCCTGACGTCAGCCCCCTGCATGGTGCCCACCAGGCGCTCCAGCACTACCAGTATGAGAATGGTGCTCACATGCAGTTTGCTGCGGCCGAGCCACAGGACCTTCCCCTCAACACCTTCCCAGCCCAGAGGGACTCCAGTCTCTTCTATCACTGCCTGAAAAGACGAGGTAGTTCTCTCCAAGTCTGGAAGCCCTAGAGGGTCAGAGGAGGGATAAAGCTCTTCCTACAAACACTTTCCACGAATGCATGGGTACACACACACACACACACACCTGGTTATTGTGTGGCCTGGGAGAATAAGCCTGAAAGGTTAGGGACCATGGTCAGGCCCCGTGCAGGAATATTGATTCTTGATTTAAAATCTTTTTTATGTTTATTTATTTTTGAGACAGAGAGAAACAGAGCATGAGCTGGGGCGGGGCAGAGAGAGAGAGGGAGACACAGAATCTGAAGCAGGCTCCAGGCTCCGAGCTGTCCCGAGCTGTCAGCACAGAGCCCAAAGCAAACAAGCCGCGAAATCATGACCTGAGCCGAAGTCAGGCGTTTAACCAACTGAGCCACCCACGTGCCCCAATTCTTGATTTTAATGTAGACTTCAGAATCCTCAGAGACAGCTTGTGGTCTTGGTGTCCCCAGACACTGGTACCCCTCCCCCGTTTCAGATGTTGCTTTATAGCCACTGCTTTCAGAGCCTCCACGGGATGGGCAGATCACACAAAGTCAGCTGGACTCCATCTCTAAGCATGGGAGGAGGCTGAAGCATCCTAGTCCAGAGATTTTGAGATTGAGGCTGTCATTTATCAAAGCAACTTCAATCCTAAAACAAGGATGACCCAGAGTCATGAGAATGGAAAGGCTTCTTGAGAATGGAAATAAACTACTGTGGATGTAGATTGGGAGCCAGGAAGACAAGCAAAAGAAATGTTTTCTTCTTCTTTTGGAGAAGAAGAGCCCTGAGCTGGGAACTGGCACATCTGAGCTCTGGTAGCAGTTCTCAGTTTCTCCATATATAAAATACAGATGATTGGTGTTTACACCAGAAGAACCCTCAGGGACCCTGAGATTCTCTTGGGAATGGGTTTTAGGGACTTTTACTTACAATCCAGAATGTTCTCTCTAGCTCCTAGGGAGCAGCTGGTAGAGTTCTGAGTATCTGCTGCTCTAGTCCTGTTAGAATGAATGGCCTAGAGCAGGGGTTAGCAAACTGTGGCCCTTGATCCAAATCTGGACTATTGTCTGTTTTTGTTCAACCTGTGAGCCATAAAAAATGGTTTTACATTTTTTTAGTAGTTGAAAGAAGTCAAAGGATGACTATTTCATGATATGTGAACATTATATGAAATTCAAACTTTAATATCCACAAATAAAGTTTTATGGGAACACAGACATATGCATTTGCTCAACTACTGTCCATGGCCACCTTCGTGTGATAACAGCAGGGTCAAATAGCTGCAAAAGATTCTGTTACGGCTCACAGAGCCTAAAATGTCTACTATCTGGCCCTTTACAGAGAAAGTTTGCTCACTCCTGACCTAGAGTCACTGGGCCACTTCGCAGGTCCAAGAGCTTAGTGCTCTTGAGAGGAAAGAAGAATTTGGAGAGAAGAGAGAAAGGAGGGATGAGTAAGGGTGAGAGAGCTGGGTGAAAAGAGAGGCAAGTTTCTCCTCTTCAGGGAAGATGCTTCCAGAGGGGCAGAGTGGAGAGATGAGTGCAGGCCTTCAAACTCAGTCCACTCATCCCCCAGGCCACCCTGCCCTGTGCATACACACAGCTCCCAGAATGAATCCCTAGAGAAAACAGAAGGAGGGAGGCCAAGTTAAGCCTTTGGACAAGTGTTCTTAAATTTGTTTAGTGGTCTTTTGCCCAAGTCTTCAGGCCTGGGTCATCCCTGGGTCCCACGGGAGGATGTGACACTCCAGAGAGTCAAGCTGTCATGGTTGAGGAGGTTGAAAGACATGCAAAAATGGTTTGGGGCAGCTGATGTCATCTTTCCCCAAAGAGAGTATCAGTTTAGCCTTAAAAGTAGAAGTCACCTTTTACTTATTATCAACTCCATTTCTTAATTTTGTAAATACTGTTGTGTTGGAATCTGTATAATAACAATCTGCCAGGATTTCTTTGAACATATGTAGTGTTTACTTCTTCTTCTAAAAGTAATAGGAACGTGCCTGCGAGTAGCTTTGGCTTGCTAAGGCCTTCCTGGGAGCTGAGGATTAAGGCAGAAACATTGTGGCTTTAATTTTCTGGCTAATTCAGACAGATGTGGCCTCTGGGCCTGGTTTGGCCTGGCAATTGCCTCCACTTTCCTTGGCCAGGGTGGGCCTAGCCTAAGAATGCTAATGCACATTAAGGCCTCTTACCATCCCCGAGAGTCAGGGTGGCAAAGGATGAAAGCTATATGCCGCCTGGCTAACCACATCACTCAATGTCCACTGATGTGGTATCCCCTGTGGCCTTTGAGCAGTGTCCATAATCTGACCATTTCTTGGCTGCCACCACCTCATAAAAGCTGTTGCTGATTAAAATGGTTCTGGGAGTACCATGGCAACATGGGGCAGGGCAAGCCCTGAATGGCAAGGGTAGGCTGTCTTGGCATCCACAAGGGGTGTTCTGGGCCCTGGGTTGGTAGAAATGGCCCTTCCTGAAGGTTTCTTTGTCTTCCAGCAGACAGTGCCCGCCACCTGGACCTGCCCTGCAAGCGATCCTATCTGGAGGCTCCCCCTGCAGTGGGGGAGGATCATTACTTCCGCTCTCCCCCTCCCTATGACCAACAGATGCTGAGCCCCTCCTACTGCAGTGAGGTGACCCCAAGAGAAGCCTGTATGTACTCAGGTTCAGGGCCCGAGATTGCTGGGGTGTCTGGTGTGGACGACTTGCCCCCACCCCCACTGAGCTGTAACATGTGGACATCAGTCTCACCGTACACAAGCTACAGCGTTCAGACGATGGAGACTGTGCCTTACCAATCCTTCCCCACACACTTCACCGCCACCACTATGATGCCTCGGCTGCCTACTATCTCTGCTCAGAGCTCCCAGCCACCGGGAAACACCCACTTCAGCGTCTACAATCAGCTCTCACAGTCTCAGGTCCGGGAGCGGGGGCCCGCCGCCTCCTTCCCCAGGGAGCGAGGCCTCCCTGCAGTGTGCGAGAGGAAGCCACCCTCTCCACACTTGAATGCTGCCAATGAGTTTCTCTACTCTCAAAGCTTCTCCTTGTCCCGGGAGGCTTCCTTACAATACCATTCAGGAATGGGAACTGTAGAGAACTGGACTGACGGATGACTCCCATGTTTCTCGACAGCCCCAGGACCATGTTCATCCAGTGTTAACCTCTGTGGGTGGCCTGCACTACCAAGAAACACAGGAAGGTATTTCAGAGGGTGTGATGTATGTGTGTGTGTGTGTGTGTGTGTGTTTGTACATGCGTACATTTGGAGAGCATCTATCTTCTGATATACAGTTGAGGCCATGACAAGAAAAAAAAACTACAATTATCTAAGAAGCGATTTTGGCTGCGGGACCTGGGTCCACTGTTATCTCACATGTCTTGACATGTGCATGGATGGGATGGGAGTAGAGAGTTCATGCGAGTTATTTAGAGATTTGGGTAATATAATCTTTGATTTACTCAGGGGCCAGGTGGTGCAGTCTCTCTCATAGGGAAAGTTGGGGTAAGATTCTCATTGCTGGGGTGGGAGGGCTCTGTGCACATCTTAGAGCTCCTGGCCTTCTGTTAGCAAAGAAGCTGAAAATCTTGTTTGGGGGACAGGAGGCCCACTCTTTTGGCTTCTGGAGATTCTGTGAGACTACCTGAGACGTGCACTCAGCTAAGCCACAAAAGCCTGCTCTGAGAGTAGAGCTGACTGCTCAGTTACTGGCCTGGAAATTGATCCCTGGAGTTCTGAGGTCTGAGGGATGATTTTCAGAGAAGGTCATGTGCTAAGTGCTACCTGATGAGTATTAAAAAAGGTTTTTTTTTTCCTTCAAGAGGAGGGAAAATGCAACCAATAGCATCTCTGTCATCATTCAGGTTTTCTTATACAGTACAAAGCCCTTCCCTTCCGTCCCTGACATATAGTTTCTCACTCTCCGGTGCATAAGACTCGGCCTCTCAGGCACCATCTGCATCCTGTGACTGGCAATTATGAAACACACTTCACCTGGCAACGTCCCCAGGAGGTTACATCGGAGCTGCCGCCAGGCAGAGCCTGTTCTCCCAGAAAATCCTCGCCTCTGGAGCAAGAAAGCCCAACAGAAATAAAAACAAGAATTGAGAAAACATTCATTTCTTCCAGTAAATTCAGCCAGTGAGCTCCGAGAGCAAGGATAATTCTCCAGTGAGGTGAATCGTGTAGTCCCCAGCCCAGCTCTTTAGCATCGAACGTCACCAGACCATCCATGGGGCTGGTATGAACTCTGTAATCAAATTTGGGAAATCACTAAACTCTTTGCATGCTGAATAGCTATTTATATATTATATATATATAAATAAATAAATATATATATATATATCTCACAAATGCAGGCCACATGTCAAATTCAGCTTTGCTTTTTACAAATGAATAAACCTAATAAAATGAACGCTGGAGGGGGTATTTGGAAAGACATCTATTTAAAATTTTATTACACATTTGATGTTAAAAACTAAGAATGGTTTAGATAAAACATATAAATAAATAAATAATAAATATATAAATATATAAATATATAAATAAATATATATATATATATATAAACATACACACCACAGATTAAACTTTATTAGAAAGACACATTAGCCAACAGGGGGTATGGAACTTCAAGTGTTTTGTTATATAGCATGGACATTTTATTTTACATATCAGAACATAAAGCCATTTTACAACTGTGAAGTGTGTGGATGCTCTTTACTACTGACTTGTCATTTCTTGGCTCAGCAATGGTCTCATCCTCCCTTTTGCTGGTATTTCTTCTGTGCCTCTGAGCATTTACACTATGGAGCCTCTGAGCCTAGAGTGAAGGAATTTAGGACGGGACAGCTGTATCTTTGATCTCGTGCTACTCTGCAGATGATGGGTCTGGATTTCAGGGTCCACAAAGACCCCAGAAGGGCAAGACAGGCAGTACCCAAGAATCTGTCACATTTCAGTAGTCAGCACACAACCTGGTGGTTTGGAGGAGGTGGTCTTACACGTAGGGAATTCTCGGTGGGATCTGTGCAGCTTCTTCAGATGAGGAACTGAAGAGCAGGTTGGAGTGAGAACCTGAGGCTTTCCAGAGCAGTCAGATGTATGAGCTCATCAGCCACCTGCACCCTAGAGAAAGGATTCAAGGCCTGGCAGAGACCTCTGCATCCTCCTCCTCAACCAGATCCCTAAAGCTTGCTCACAAGATGGAGTGGCAAAAAAGGAGATGAATCCAGTCCACCCTATTAGATTAGAAGAGAAGCTGGTGTCAGGAGGTATGTTGGGGCTCCCTCCTTACAACGCCTTGCCTCTTGCCCCCTCCCCTCATTGTCACCCACCATGTCCACTGCAGGTTGGTCTAGGAAGCCAGGAGAAAAGAAGACAAGGGTAAGGGTGTTCTTTAAATCCATACCTTCATCAGGATGAAGATGAGATTTCCTGCTGGATAAAAAGTCCACCTTGTCTCCTATTTCCCCAGAGTCCTTTCCTGTGGCTTTAGGGCTGCTCTCTGGGTGGACTTCCTCCTGCAGAAGGAAGCCAAGCTCCTTCTTTCCTTGGCTGTTGGCTCCCACCTTGGGCTTTTTGGTCACAGAGAAAAACTTAACTGAACCTGGCTTAGGACACAGAGAAGTGGTGGGTTCATCCTAACTCACACCTGCTCTGTTCTTTTCTTTCTGGGTGGACTGCATTCTGGAACACTCCACACCTTCTAGAACCCCAGGCAGAGGGCTGGAAGCTAGACATGGGTTCCCAGCCTCTCTCCAGATACACAGTTGCCTGAATCCAAGGTAAAGAAAGCTGTCTGTCTCTTATGGGATATTCTGAGTCTAAGCGGCCCATATCTTCCTACCAGCTTTCTGGGAAGCATGAGGTCCTGGGGCTTTCCCACCTGGACATGGCTAGAGAGCAAGGCCTGCAGTGGGATTTGTGGAACTTTCCTGCCCTTCTGAATCAACAAGTCAATAAAAAGGGGGCACATGGGATACCCTGGAACAAAGGGCACCATTCAGTAGCGCCAACAGGTCATACATCATCGGGCCAGAAACCTGCCACATGAAAAGTGTCTGCTTCTACAGTGCCCTGCCTGGGAAGGGGGTGGGGGGGAGATGAATATTCAGCTGTGAGGCCATAGGCAGGCAGCCCCCAAGGCTCTGCTCACCAGCCCAGAGCCAGCCACTTGGTGAAGCTGGGCTAGGCTCTTAGCTGCAGCTCAGCTACCCAATTGCCCTCCAACAGAAGAGCCTGGAATAACAAAATGGAGAATGAAAGAGAAGCTGGAGCAGACTGACAAATTGTTAAAAAACCAAACCAACTTCCAGTCTTGGCTGGGCCTCAGGGGGTCAAGAGGCCTCAGCTTGCCCCACTAATGGAGCCTGCTGGAGAAGTAGCAGCCCCAGCCTCGCAGGGTCTTATCTTACAACATAAAATTAAAACCCACTTAAAAGGCCGGAGGGCATGTTAACATTCCCCCTGCTGTCTAATTGAAGTAGTTCCCAGTGCAAAGGATTTCACTTGAAAGATGTCCCCCTCCAAGCCCCAGTTGGCAGGCAGGGCAAGGGAGTGGGGAGGGAGAGACTGTCATTTCAAAAGACCAGCACAAGCTCAGGCAGGAAAAGCCTGGTTCTGTTTGCCTTCCCCACCCAGGCAGCAGGTGGCGACAGCAAAGGTTAGGACAGGCTGGGTTGTTTTGTATTTTTAGAAAATTTTACAAATTCATTAGCAGCTATGTCAGCAGAGGCCAGACTCCCGACAAGAAGCCCTGTAATGATTCAAATATGGCGAGCCCGCAGCTAAATCTGGCAGTCCCTGCAGCCCAGAGATTTCTATTACGTCCCCCAGCGACGCCCTGCTCCTATGCAAATATATTACAGGTCTCCCAGGCATACGGAATCAATCAGGGACATCCTGTAAAGGTGATGAACTTGCACTGGCCATCCTGAGTAATGGGAACCAGTCAGCCTGCAGCCGGTTGGGACTGAAAGCCAAGGTGACAGCTATTAAGCAATTGTGTGCAGAACAAAATGGCAAAGGGGCCGGGTAATCAATTCAATTTCGATGGGCGACCCAAGCAACTGCAGCGTCTGTCGCAGCTGATTAGAGGGGCCTGCTGGAGCTTTCAGTGCGAGCCCATCAGAGATCAGAAACAGGCCTGGGATGAAAAGGGAAAGAACTGTCTCCTGAGAAGCAGGCGATGAAGGACTCTGTTTTATGTGACTGTGTTCTTCCTTCTCTCCTTGAAGAAAGAGTAGAAAAAAAGCAAGCAGTTTGGAGATTAGATAGTTTTCTTTTCAGCCATTTATCATTATGAAGGAAAGTAGACAGGGCAGGGGCAGAAAAATCTCCAGTGGGATTTCTGCAGAGTCTCACTAAGAAGGACCAGGTTTACACTTTGCAGCTCAAACAGCCCCTGCTTATTACCACAGCCTGACGGGGTCTGCAGAGCGTCCAGAGTCTCTCTTCCCTAACGAGTGCAAACAGGTCCCAGCGCTCTGAGGATCACAGAAATTCTCCTGCAGAAACCCCAAACCACCAAATTGTATCATTTGCGAAAATGAAAGCCCGAGCTGGAATAATGGGGAGAGGAGGCAAATGGGAAAGGAAAAGATGAGACAGAGTTGTACAAAGTCCCAGCTGGTTAGGCCCCCACTGTGGCCCCCCATTTACCTGGGCCCAGTGCAGGGCAGGAAGGGCCCTGGCTGTGTCTGCCCAAGTTCAGCACTGACCCCAGTCTGATGGTGGATCCTGTCAGCCTGCTTGAAAACTCTAGGCTCGTGTTTGGTTCTCCAGTGCAGAGGAGGCAGAAAAAGAGCACCCCACAGGTACAGAAGCCATGAGAGAGACCAGCTATGGGACTGAGGTGGGGATGAGAGAGGTTTGTGAGCAGATGGCCAGGAAGATGCAGAACTAGGAAGGAGAGGGCTCTCTTGGAGCCCCGGGTGGGAAATAAGCATCTGAGGCAGGGCTGTCAATGAAAGAGGAAGGGCAGATTTAGAAATGAAGAGCCACGGGTGGCCCTGATCAACCCCTCCGTAAGAGAATCACAAAATGATAATTAACTTGAGCAAAGCTAACCTCACTAATAATCTGAAATGCAAATTAAAGTGAGAAAACATCACTTCTATCTAACAAATTAATAAACATTTAAGAAAAGATGTGGGGAGTACCTCTCAATCATTGCTAGTGGGAACACAGATTGTTATAGTCTCTCTGGAAAAAGCAACTTGGTAACTTGGACAAAGACTCTAAAAGTGTTCATATCCTAAAGAAAATAACCAGAAATGTGGACATAGCTTAATGCTCTATAATGTTCATTATGGTATTATTTTTAATAGCCCAAATTGGCAGAAAGTAAATAATGGTTAAATAAATTATGATATACTCATACTCTGTACTATGATGTAGTCATTGAAAATATATTTACAAAGTGTGTTTAGTGACACGGAGAATTGATTTAATACTAAGTGAAAAAAGAGGACCATAACACCGAGTATGATCTCAAGAATATTTGGGAATGAAAAAAATACATCAGTGCAGCCAAACTACAGATCATTAAATAGCAATCGACAAGAGAATGAAGTACATAAATATATAGGTCCATGATATATTATGCGAAAACAATTTTCTAAGTAATAGATATGGTTTCCCATTTGTGTGAAATATAAAGCAAAAAACAAACCTGTGTGTGTGCATATATGTATGTGCATGGTGTGTGTGGGGGAGGGTAGGTGGTTGGGTGGGTGTGGGTGTGTGTGGTAGGAGCTAAGAGAAGACTTAGGAGGAATTTTTTCTGATAGTTCCCCCATACATGTCTGTTTTATTTTCCTTGTTACAATGAGCATGTATTTCTTCTGTAACCAAAAGATTCAATTAAAGAACAAAGAAAAATAACTTGTGATTATAGAAGTGCCTGGAATAAAAGAGAAGAAACTGTGTCCAATGCTATGGCAGTAACCCTGGGAAGTGGCCAGTGCTCCCAGTCAGGTGGACAGAGATTGACCTCTGGGCCCCCTCACATCCCTTGTTTTCCTCCTGATCCTTGGGCTGTCCTTCTTAGACACCTTTTCTTCTGCCCAGTCCTTTAATGCTGCTGTTGCTCAAGGACTGGGGCTTTAGCCTTGTCTTCTCACAAGGTACTCTCCCTGGGTGAGGCCATTTGTTCCCACGGCTCTTTCACCAACATACACTGACAAATCTCCAGTCTAATCTTTCCGTCTCCTGAGATTGTCTCCTGGATGTTTCTGTTTAAGAGATTCAGAATCTCCAACTCCCCCTGTTCAAACCTGAGCCCTCCAAACATCTCCTTGCCTTATATGTTTTGGTAAATGGCCCTGCCAGCCAAAGTCTCATTGCTCAAATCAGAAACCTGGGCTTCAGTTCCCTACCTGCCCAACCCCCAAACACCTGCTAATTTATGCAGGTTCTATGTTCTAAAGACTGCTTACATCTGTATATTTTTTTCGCTCCTTCATTAAGTCTGTGTCCCCCAGAGTGGCAAATCCTTGGGTCTGGGCTGCCTACCCTCTAGTGTTAGCTGTATGAGGCTGCAGGGCTTTGGGCTGGCAGGAGCAGCACTCCAAGGCACTAAAACATTGCTCGTGGGGTGATGGCTGTTCAGACATGTTGAACCAGGGAATTGCCCAGGCAGAAGACAAGAGGCTGTTCAAACGTAGGAGTGCTGCTTTCATTCATTGGTGACTCTGCTTTAGGCTTGGTGTGGTCTGCTTCTTCTGCTCTGGCTGCCACTGTGGAGGTAGTGAGAAAGCAGGGCCCTCCTGTAGCTCATTTTGTAGGGTCACAGCCTAGCCCCCAGACTCACAAGCTATCTGAGCACCCTCCTGCCCTGTAGGCCGGCATTGAGAGTGTATGCTCCCAATGACAACTCTCTGTGAACTTATCCAATTGCTTGCTAGGGGGTAAATGAGCCCCAGGAGTACTAGATCGGTGCTGTTTCCAGCATCTGCCCTCCATGTACCTATATCTCTTTCTCTTTCAGGGATTCCAAATTGTCCCCTCTCCCAAGCACTTCCTTGTGAGACCTATGCCAATTTAGGACTGGCTTTGTCTCTCCCTTAAGAAGAGAAAAACCAGGGGCGCTTGGGTGGCGTGGTCAGTTGAGTGTCCGACTCTTGATTTCAGCTCAGGTCACGATCTCAAGGTTTGTGAGAGCGAGCCCCAGTTCCAGGTCTGCACTGACAGTGAGGAGCCTGGGATTCACTTTCTCCCTCTCTCTCTGCCCCTTGCTTGTGCACATTTTCTCTCTCTCTCAGAATAAATAAATAAAAATTTAAAAAAAAGAAGAAGAAGAGAAAAACAAAGACAATAAATCCCCAAACATGACTCTGTACATAAAGCACCTAGAACAGGGTGCATGCTTAGGAAATGATGGTGTTCCTTAGTTAGGTCTAAGGAATTGGGAGATTCCTCCAAATATAATTTAGTGAACAATTGGTGGCACCTCAATTTATAATTGCCTCCACTCACCACATGCTGGCCATGAACTTGCTGCCCTCCACCTCACAGGGAGGTAGGTTGTCACTGCATTAGGTCCCATCCTCTCCATGAGGCTGGGTCAGGTTGGTCCAAACTAGCAGAGTTAGTAAATAATCCAAGTACCTCTAAAACGACTGTTTAAAGTGTCTGGGGAATGGCCTCAAGAGCCCCTCGGGTTGGGTGGCAGAGCCAGGGTATCTTTCCCTTGCCTTTGCAACTCCTGGCCACAGAGTTCTTCCTTGGGATGACCTGGAAGAGACTTGTTCTGGAGTCACGATTCTTTACACCAAGAATTCCTAGCTAGGGTGCCCGAAGCAAGGGTTGGGTCTGTAAAATGACGTAGTTCCATTAGGAATGATGGAAACTATGTGAGCTGCTTTTAATAACACCAAATACAGCACAGCACAGCACAGTCCTCCTTCCCTTAAGCCCCACGTGCTGATGGCCTGGCCCACATGTTCTCTGGCCCAGACTGAAAGCCAAGGGCTGTCTCTTCAGGGCAGTCGATGGACCTGAATTTACTCCACACAAGGCACCGAAGGTTCAGGCATTAAGCTCTGGCCTGTCACACTGCAAACCTGCATTTTCTAGCCCAAGAAAATGAGCTTTTGGTTTTTTCTTATAGCAGTGAAAAGAGCTTGGGATGGGGTGTGAGAGTTCCGTCAAACGCTGGCTGTGTGGCTTGCCCTCTTTTTGAGCCTCCTTTTCCTTCTTCCGCGTAGCTCCTCATTTCCCTTGCAGCACTGAAGGTCTGTAAGTCCGTGAATAATAACGTCTGCACTCATGAATTTCTTAGCTATAACCAGGACTCTGTTTGAATCTATAGCAGGACTTGCTCCAAAAAAGAGTAATGGAAGGAAATACAGAAACTTCTCTTTCTAATTATATTTATCTCATCCTTTTCAGAGATCTAGTGTAGCATAGTCGTAAATATGTATAAGTGATAAATAACTTCATAAATAATAAATAATATATTGGGATATGTGCTTTAAAGCTTTTTGCTGAAGGGAGGTAAGATTTCTTTTTTTTAACGTTTATTCATTTTTGAGAGACAGAGCACGAGCGGGGAAGGGCCAGAGGGAGAGGGAGACACAGAATCCAAAGCAGGCTCCAGGCTCTGAGCTGTCAGCACAGAGCCCGATGCGGGGCTCAAACTCACGAACTGAGAGATCTTGACCTGAACCGGAGTCGGACGCTCAACCGACTGAGCCGCCCAGGCGCCCCAAGGTGAGATTTTTAAAAAAGGATGAGGGGCACCTGGGTGGCTCAGTCAGTTTAACATCAACTTCAGCTCCGGCCATGATCTCGGGTTTGTGGCTTTGTGGGCTCTCAGCTGTCAGCGCAGAGCCCAGATCAGATCCTCTGTCTCCCTCTCTCTTTGCTCCTCCCCCTTGTGCACACCCGCATGCGTGACGCCCCCCCCCTCAAAAATGAACATTAAAAAAAAAAAAAAAGGATGGAGACTAAAGGGTGCTAGAGCAGTCACTGTGAGGCTCTGCGCTCTGCACGACCTCCCAGAGATGGTTTACCAGAGCTTTGGGTGGAGAGGCACAGTGAGGTAGTGAAGAGAGAATGGGCCTGGAGCCCTACCACTTATTAGCTGTATGCCTCATCTCTGTGAGCCTCAATATCTCCCTACATTTAATTAGGGGTAATAAAGCGCTACCTACCTTCCAAGCTTAAATAACAGATTAAATGAGATAACACAGATAAAGCTGTGCCCAATTAATGTTGTCCCCCTTCCCTACCATGGGATGCCCGTCTGCATAGGTTTCATTTTAGATGCTGAAAAAATGTAGACATTTTCTTTTCTGGGAAATTCCTTTTATTGCTTTTCGGTACTTTATTGCTTCTCCTGTCTCACAGTTAAGCCTTCTTTAACAGCCGCCAAAGCCTATGCGCAGTTAGGTATAGAGTGCCAAGGGGAGCCGGAGGGCCATGCTGGGAAGAATCCTGCTTGGTCTTTCCAGCGCTCTGAGCACCTCACACTCCTAGGGGTTTGGGGCTCATCCAGGATTCGGGACACCATTCAAGGACATTTAGGAAAGGGTATCCCTCCAGCGGAGAAGCCAGCCGTCTTCACCTAGGAAGAGACAGCTTGAGTTTTTTGCTCCTTCATTCAAAGCTCATTGCCATATTCAGTGACACTGGAAATGAATCTACTCTTAAAAGAAAGTCCCAACTCTGCCACTATTTTGTTGGAGGCCTTAGACAATCCCTCAGTCTTTTTCGGCTTCAATTTCCTCTTTGCAAAGAAGGATGAGCACTATCTGTGCTGCCAACGGCCTAGGCTTGGCATGGCTCATGGGCCAAATGAGACACTCTGCATGAAAATACTCAGTAAGAAATGAAAGGGATTGCAATTATTAAGCTTCCCGTTGGTCCAATTAGCACCAGCCCACACTAATTTCTGCCTATTCATGAAAAAAAAATCACTGCTTTTCATAGACTAAGGAGGGGGAACGGTTGACAAGGTATTGAACAATCTCATCAGCTCTGAGAGGTGGATGATTTAGTATCATCACCTACCTTATCATTATCCTTGCCCAGCCTGCATCCTCAGCTTTTGACGAGGTCAATTTCCGGCACACACAGAAAAGCCTGTGGCTGTGGTCGGAACAATCGGCCACAGTACTCCTCTCATGTTGTTGATCCCTTCATTTCCTCCAGCAGACTCCTGCCGGGGACTGAGTTCTAAGTTTTACGCTACTCTTTTGGACTAATCATTTGCAACAGCCCTAAGCACCCTGCCCCTCTCTCACTTTTGCTGTCCAGCTACTGCTCTGGATGGCAAGATTGCTAATTGGGACATGATCCCAGTAAAATGGCAAGAGGGATTCAAGGAGCTGGTTCACTGGACCTTAAATATCCTGCCCACAACTTTACAGCTCAGGCGGCCATGGAGGAAGTATGAGTCATACCCAAGAGGTGAGGCTGCTGCTTAGGAAGGCCTCCACAATGACATTTTTCACGCTTGTAATAAACCGCTGTATTATTAGAACTCACCAAAGCTGAATTTAATGAAAGTTTTAGGCCCCAAGGCCTGAATTTTTCTTTTGTATTGCAAAACAAAACCAACTGGTCCAATTCAAATTAACCCCAGAAAATGCTTAGACTTTAATTATAATTTCTTTCATTCTTTTTCCATTCTCTCTTTCTTCTTCTCTCCCTTTCTCCAGTCTCTCATCTACAAATTTTGCTGGAGATTACAATCTGTTGGAAGAAAAGGAAATGTACAAGAAGAGGAAGAAATGAAAATCTTAGAAACATATTCAGGTAGTCACAAGTTTGTCTACAGGAGTCTTTAACAAGAGTTCCTGATCAGAGACACAGATTCACATGAGAAACTTTTAAAAGTGCATGAAGAGGAGAAAAATACCAGACCCTCTCCATTTGTACCAGAGATATAATGGGATTTAAAATTCAACTGTATCAAAGCTCCTCCAGTTAGACCTGGGAGGCATCCTTTTGTAACAGCCACTTTGCAAAATACTGGTGCCACAAGCAAACAAATGATCACTCCAGAAATAAGGAGAAGACAAGTCCTTTATTTTTTAAATTTCTGGGGCTGAGCCCTCGGGAACTACCTTGGGGGAGGGTGGGAATGAAATGGGCCGCTGTGCACCTGGCCTTCAGCTATTCAGGAGCTTGGGCGGCAGGAAATAGCTCGGGGGCAGCTTCCGTATTTGCAGGAGCTAGTGAAAAGACATCTTTTTTCCCCTCACAGCTACGTTCGTAAACAAATGTTCACTCTCCAACCCTCACCCCAATTTGGAGCATATTTACCCAATAAAGTAGGCCTTCAAATGCCTCCTTGTCCTTCATGGAACTGAAGAGCGCGGCGCCGCTAGCTTCGCCGCCACGGTAGGGAGCGCGCTCTCGACCCTTCCCTGGGGCAGCTCGGTAATCCTCCGAGCACCGAAGCCCCACACGAGCTACTGGGCTGTAAAGTCGCCCAAGATGTCGGCGAGGAAGACTACTTCAAACGCGCTGCCTTCAGCATCAAGGGGCCGGCGGTAGCGGCGGGAGGGGCGGGGGGTGCTGGCAAAAATTCCGGGCCAGAGCTGCCTTTGTCTTAGCCGATCCCTCCTTCCCCTCCTTCCGGGGATCGGGCTCAATGCTGATTCCTGCAGGGGAGTCCCTGCTTGGCATCAAGGCTGGCCCCAGGCATAAGATCCTAATTATTTGAATGGTATTTGTTTTCATTGCTCTTTTTTTTTTTTTTTTTTTTTTTAATGTGTCCAGGTCGATGGCATTTTAATGCCTTATTAAACGGGGGTTTTACAGCAGTCTGTCTGTTCAGTCTCTGGGCCCATGCCTGTACTTTGTGTGCAGGGATTTTATCTTTCCTGCTGGCTGAAAATATTTTCCGAATTCCCTATAAAAGTTTTCGAGATTTCCTAAGACAAATAGAGCTCCACCAGCTCTAAAATGACCTTGATGCAGTCGGAATTACATTCAGACACATGCTCTCTCCCTTGTTTACACAAAGAACTGAACTTCACTTGTGCTCATTAGCTGCCGTTCTGAGTACACACCAAATTTGCTCCACAAATGTGCTGGTGCGTAAAAGCACAACTCTACCTGGGATGGCTCCCCAGAATCCAATCTTTTACTGGTTTCTTCCATCCTCTCAGATGGCTGCCCTGGCTTTGAAGGCAGCATCAATAAAGATCAATAAAGCCTGTCCTGGATGAGGGGTTTGCATAAGAGTGTGCAGCATGTACAGCTGAGGGAAGCAGCCAGGCCTGCAACAGGAACACGACTGTCATGAAGCTCCACAAAGTCGCCTAGAAGAAAATCAGCAGAGTCCTTTACTTGTCAGTGTGTAAAATTTTATGAAAATATGTTTTTCAGAAGGAAGCTGAATGTAAAAAACATCGAAATAAGCCACAAGTCAGGCAACATAGTGTTATGGAAAAAACCTAGAACAGACATAGGTTCAAATCTCATTTCTGGTGCAATTTAGCATGTGATCTGGGGCAAATTAAATGGGAAAAATTATCTTTATCTGTATCTGTATCTATCTCAGGGTTATTAGGAGGCTTGGAAAGAAGTAATGTATGTAAAACATCTAGTGCAGTGACCGACCCGGTGATTGTAAATAGCTACCATTACTATTTCATGAGGATCCTTAGGACTCAGATGGGCAAAAGCACAATCATTGTGTGTACTCCGGCTTTGTTAAGGCTTCTGGAGTGGGAGAAGGGAGGCCTCAGGGACTGAATGTCCACTCTGAGCCAGATATAGCAATAACTGGTGTAACCTGAATTTAAATCCAGATCTGACTCCAAAAGCTGGTTCCACTGTCCAGGTTAGGTAAAGTAAATATGGAGAATTATATCTCCATAATTCTCCTGTAGCACAACTTAAGGCTGAATCAGCCATATGAGGCTTATTTTGCTTAGGTGGCACTAAAAACCCCTCCAATGCTCACTGCTTAACCACCTGGAAAACTCCCTTTGAATTTCTATTTTGCTGGGTCTTTTTTTTTTTTTTTTTTTTTTTTTTAGCATTACCTTCTTGGTGGTGTTTCACTAACATTTAAGACATTTAACGTTTAAGACAGACAAATACCCTGGAGATGAATCGGTAGGGATGCCCAGTCCATTCAGAATATTTCCCACTTATTTCATGTCTGCTGTTGCATTAAGCATGTCACAACAAAAAAATGGAAGGTATCTGGGTGGCTCAGCCAGTTGAACATGCGACTTTGGCTCCAATCATGATCTCGAAGTTCGTGAGTTCGAGCCCCACATTGGGCTCACTGCTGTCGGTGGAGAGGCAGCTTCAGATCCTCTGTCCCCTTCTTTCTGCTCTTCCCCTGCTTGTGCTTTCTCAAAAGTAAACTTTTTTTTTTTTTTTTTAAGATAGAAGGTTGCTTGATGTCTGTAGTTGGAAAGGACAATAATCAGGGGGTCATGGCTTTAAAAAAAATTTAAAAAAAAAAATTTTTTTTTCAACATTTTTATTTATTTTTGGGACAGAGAGAGACAGAGCATGAACGGGGGAGGGGCAGAGAGAGAGGGAGACACAGAATCGGAAACAGGCTCCAGGCTCCGAGCCATCAGCCCAGAGCCTGACGCGGGGCTGGAACTCCTGGACCGTGAGATCGTGACCTGGCTGAAGTCGGACGCTTAACCGACTGCACCACCCAGGCGACCCTAAAAAAAATTTTTTTTAATGTTTATTTTTGAGACAAAGAGAGAGAGTGAGCAGGGAGCGGGGAGAGAGAGAGAGGGAGAGAGTCACAGAACCCGAGGCAGACTCCAGGTTCCAAGCTGTTAGCACAGAGCCTAACGCAGGGCTTGAATCCATGAACCGTGAGATTATGACCTGAGCCACAGTTGGATGCTCAACCAACTGAGCCACCCAGGCACCCCAGTCAGGAGTCATGTTTATGCTACTACAGTTAAAACCTATCACTTATTTGTCAAGGTTTGACACACTTGCATGGAATCAATGAATACTCTCAATTTTAAGGAGTACGTTACATTCCTTAAAATTCTATTTGATTCCTTTTTCAGTCAATTTAGTCTTTTAAAAAAATATTGCTTTTTACTCTGTGTGATCTGTTTTTTTTTTATCTATCTTAACCATGTTTTAAAATAATCTCTAGATGGTAATTCTGTTCTCTGAGGTTCTTGGAAGGAAGCATCTGATATGCCATTTACTGGGTCTACTTATGTTTCAGAACAGGATTTTTTTCTATTGTTTTGTAATTTTGTAAGAATTCATTCTATACCACTCTTTATCTTACCAGTTGTACCAGCATGGTCCTGGTGCAAAGATAGACAACAGACCAGTGGAACAGCACATAGAGTCCAGAAACACACCCACACATATATGGTACCTGAATTATGAAAAACGTTATACTATAGTAGAAAAGGATGGTTCTGTGTCAATTGGATACCAATTTGAAACAAAATGAAGTTTGACCCCTGACTCACCATACAGAAACAATAAATTCCAGATGTATTGTGATCTAAATGTGAAATACAATAAAATATTTAAAGGAAAACATAGAAGAATGTCTCTATGACCTTGGGCTAAGCAAAGATTTCTTAAAGACACAAAAAACACTAACCATAATGAAAGAAACTGATAGACTGGTCTGTATTGAATTAAAAACTTATGTTTATCAAAAGACATCGCTAAGACAATGAAAAGCCAAGTACAGAATAGAAAAAAAAAAAGACGTTTTTTGTATATATGTGGACTTAAGTTCAGAACATTTTAAGAACTCCAGTGAATCAACAAGAAAAAGACAAATAACTCAAAAGATAAATGGGCAAAGAACTTGTACAGGCTCTTTGCAAAAGAGGATATCCGAATTTCCAAGAAACATGAAAAAGCATTCAATTTCAATAGTGATCAGGAAAATGCAAATTATGACCATAATGCAATACTACTGTACTCTGATCAGAATGGCCAAAATGAAAAAGACAAACAATACTGAGCATTGGTGGAACTTTCATACACAGCTGGTTGAAATATAGATTGGTACATCCACTTTGGAAAATGATTTGGCGGTATCTACTGAACTGTCAGCATCCTACAATTATGTTTACTAGGAATGTAGGAATGTACTGTATGGACAAACAATTCCCCTCTTAGGTATATACAGAAAAATATGTGCATATGCTAACAAAAAGGCAGGTATGGTATGTTAACAGTAGCACTCTTCATTATAATTCAAAAGTGAAAACAACCCAAATGTCCATCTGCAGTAGAAAGGATAACAAATTAGAGTATATTTATACACTGGACTATTACACACCAATGAGAATGAGTGAACTACAACTTAATGCAAAAGCATAAATAAACCTTACGAACATAATATTAAGGGAAAAAAGCCAGACTTAGATGAATACCTACTGTGTGTTTTCATTATACAAAGACCAACCAGGCAAAACTAATTTGATGCTGTTAGAAGTTAGGATTTCCCTTGGAGAGGTGAGTAGTGACTAAATGGGACTCAACTGAGGCTACTGGACTGCTGGCAAAAAAGTCTGTTTCTTGGTGTGAGTACTGCTTGAATGTGTTCACGCTGTTAAAATTAATTAAAGCATACAATTATAATTTCTGCATGTCATACTTCGAAAAAGTCTACTTAAAAAAAAGGTTATTTAAAAAAGACACTCCATAACCAATCAAAAAGAGAAAAACAAAATTCAAGCCCCTGGCTTAATAAGATAGATTCTTTACACCCAGGTAGTCCTAGCATCAACTTAAATTTACAACTTTGTCTTTAGTTCTTCCTACATTTTTCATCTTTGAGGATTTTTCTTACTTTCTTAAAATTTAGCCATATATTTAAGAGAAAGTTACTCTGTTTTTTTAAATTGAGATATACGGGTCATAAAACATTATACTAGTTTTAGTTGCACAACATAGTGATTTGATATATGTATGTACAGTTGACCCTTGAACAATGTGGTGGTTAGGGATGCTGACCTCCACACAGTCGAAAATCCACATATGACTTTTGGTTCCCCCAAAACTTAACTACTTATAGCCTACTGTTGACAGAAGCCTGACCAATAACATAAACAGTTGATTGACATATATTTTGTATATTACATGCATTATATACCGTATTCTTAAAGTAAGCAGCTATAACTATAAAGAACAAATGGATGGCTACCAGAGGAAAGGTGGGTAGGGGGATGAGTGAAATAGGTGAAGGGAATTAAGAGTACACTTATGAGGAGCATTGTACAGAGAGTACAATGTACTCTCATTGTACATGAGAGTAAAGTACAGAATTGTTGAATCACTATATTGTATACCTGAAACTAATATAACACTGTATGTTAACTATACTGAACTTAAAATAAAAAAAATAAAGTAAGCTAGAGAAAAGAAAATGTTATTGAGAAAATCATAAGGAAGAGAAAATACATTACTGTACTATAAAAAAATCTTCATATAAGTGACCACACAGTCCAAACCCACGTTGTTCAAGGGTCAACTGTCTTGCCAAATGATTTCCACAATAAGTTTAATTAACATCCATCACCACACATAGTTAAAATGTTTTCCTTGTGTTAAGAACTTAAAAAAAATTTTTTTTTTAGTTTATTTATTTTTGAAAGAGAGAGACAGACAGAGTGAGTAGGGGAAGAGACAGAGAGAGGGAGACACAGAATCTGAAAGAGGCTCCGGGCTCTGAGCTGTCAGCACAGAGTCCAACATGAGGCTCAAACTCACAAACTGTGAGATCACGACCTAAGCCGAAGTCAGCCGCTTAACCGACTGAACCATCAAGGTGCCCTGTGATAAGAACTTTTAAGATCTATTCTGTTAGCAGAAAGTTACTATATTATATTATCCATCTTTGAAAAGGTTTTTGAGCTGGAGCATTTTTCAGATTATAATATTGCCAAATATTATAGGTTATAATATTGCCAAAACCAGAAGTCTTTTATGAAAAGGTGCTTGACTTCGATAGTCATCCAGAAAATGCGAATTATAACCATAATACAACACTATTGCACCCCCTCTTGTTTGAAATTTCCTTAAGCATTTTTACTTCTCAAGTGACTCTCTTCTAATTATGGCAGGGATCTAAACTCAGTCAACCATGAGGCAAAAGACACCAGTGATTTAGTCTTAACAAACAGTTCTTCATGTATCACTCTGGACTCACCTGGATTGTTTTTCCAGATTTATTGAGAAATAATTGACATCCAGTACTGTATAAGTGTAAGGCATACAACATGATGGCTTGATTTACATATATATATATATTGTGAAATGATTACCTTGCCACAATAGGTTTAGCTAACATCCAACTTCTCGAAACGATACAATAAAAAAAAAAGAAAAAAGGAAAAAAGTTCTCCTTGTGATGAGAATTCTTAGGATTTATTTACTCTCTTAACTTTCCACAATAGTACTAGCCATTCATCATGTTGTACATCATGACTGGAAATTTGTACCTTTTGACCACTTTCCTCTAATTCCTTTTCCCCCCTACCCTCCACCTCTGGTAACAAGTCTCTTGTTACAAGTCCCCTTTTCTGTAAATTTTGTTTGCTTGTTTGTTTGTTTTAGATTCCACATGTAAGCGTGATCATACAATATTTGTCTTTCTCTGCCTGACTTAGACGTACTAGTCATCTTCCCTGTTGTGCCTTACATTCTTAGGCGTTAGATGTACTAATTACTTTCCTTGTTGCACCAAGTAATCCCCCAGCCAGCAAGAAGGTGAGGAGACAGAAGTGACAGGAGAGTGGAAACTCCGGTTTGAAAGAGTGTGCTTTCTCTTTCCCTTGACCCTAGTCTGTTTGAGAATGCTGGTTCTTATGGGTATTCCAGCAGATTCATTTTTAAAAGGCCTTTTTATAAAATGTGCTTAGTTGAAGCGAGAAAAATTTAACAGGAATGTGCACACTAAATCTTGTGTTGTGGAACCATTAGTTCTCAGAGTCAGGGGAAGTAGTTAGAAGAATAATTTTGATATAGTGATATGTTTTCGTTAGTTCACAAACTGGTTATTTTCTCCTGTTAAGTCTCTACTTAAAGTTTAATTTAAATTGGGGAAAAAATGCACAAAACAAGATGAATCAGATGGTTGCAGCCCTCTTCTTCTGTGCTTAGCTTTCCAGTCGGTTTCAGGGAAGAAACAGAAGGGAAGACATGGTCCTGCAGTCTAGGAGCTTGTTATTTGACTGGAGACTCAGAACTAGCACACGTGCAGCAACAGCAAAAATGTGGAGTATAATTACCACCTATAACGTGGGGCATAAGAAAGAAGTACCTTTAATTTCTTTCCTCTGCATTTCCAAACATAGCTGTTTCCTCATTTTGTTTTTGTTTTTTACATTTTTATTATAATGCTTAATTTATTTTTGAGAGAGTACATGCAGGGCAGGAGCAGAGACAGAGGGGAACAGAGGATCTGAAGCAAGCTCTGTGCTGACAGCAGAGACCCCAATGTGGGGCGCCAACTCACGAACTGCAAGATCTCATGACCTGAGCCCAGCCGGACACTCAACTGACTGAGCCACCCAGGTGACCCCCTTATTTTGTTTTTGTGGTGCATGGTATTTATTTCAATATCTTTCCATTATATTTTCTAAATGGAGGTTTCTGAAATATGGTGGGAAAACAGTTTTTATTTTGTAAATGGGTACTATTACCCTCTCTTGGTTCTAGTAGCTTTGATTCTCTTGGATTTTCTAGTTACACAATCTTATCTTTTGCAAACATTGATAATATTGCAAATAATAAAACCCCTCCCTCCCTCTCTTCCCTTCTATCTTTTTATTGGGCAGAATTTGCTTTAACAACAATGTAAAATAAGTGTAGCGATAATGGATCTTCTTGGGGGCGCCTGGGTGTCTCAGTTGGTTGAGCATCTGACTTCAGCTCAGGTCATATCTCAGTTTGTGAGTTCGAGCCCTGTGTTGGGCTCTGTGCTGACAGCTCAGAGTCTGGAGCCTGCTTTGGATTCTGTGTCTCCCTCTCTGTCTACCCCTACCCTGCTCACGTTCTGTCTCTCTCGCTCTCAAAAATGAATAAATGTTAAAAATTTTTTAAAAATTAAAAAAAACACAATGGACCTTCTTGTCTTGACTCTGACTTCTCTTGAAATCCTTCTAGTACTTTATCCTTATGTTTTCTTATATTATATATTTGATTATTGCATTTGTTCTATTTGTTCTATTCTTTCTAAGAGCATCATTTATCCACTGACTTCTGTATCTATCATGCTGTCTCATTGTTTTTTTTCTCTTTTCCCCGGTATTCTGAGTAATTTCTTTTATAGCTTAACCAGTACCTTATATGCTAATGATTTCCAAATCAAGAAACAAATCACTTCTGTCTTGAATACCAACATCTGTATTCCTAGTTTTGGGTATTGTTATCCGATGTCCTATGGATACTGCAAGCTTGACATACTCAAAATTGAAATCCTTTCCCCATAAAAAAAAGTTCCTTCTCCCGTGTGTCCTAAGCAGAAGCTGATGATTTACCAATCACCTGGTCATTCATCTAAGGAAGAAAACTTAGTTTTGTCCCCTTCCTCTTCCTGCCCTCTCCTTCTCACATACAATTGAAACACAAATGTTTTTATTAAATGAGGCCAAAAGAGTTGGATTAGGGGCACCTGGGTGGCTCAGTCAGTTAGGCATCTGACTTCAGCTCAGGTCATGACCTCACGGTTCATGGCATCCAGCCACGTGTTGGACTCCACGCTGACAGTGCTGAGCCTGCTTGGGATTCTCACTCTTTCTGCCCCTCCCCTGCTCTTGCTTTCTCTCTCTCAAAATAAATAAATAAACTTAAAAAAAAAAAAAAAAAGAATGGGAACGGCAAAATGAAATAATCTCATGTGTAAGGTATTATGAATGGTGTGAAATAAGATCCTCACATTTGTGGTGGTAGGAAAAAATTCTATTAAAAAAAACACACACACGTCACAGCCCCAACTAATAGGGAAGTTGCAACATTGATTTTCAGGGTAAATAACACGACTGTTTAAGAAGACACTTTGATGGAACTTTTTAGCTGAGAAGGGCACAGCTTAGATGTACTAGACAAAGAGAGAGCTGAACGTTTATGTGGAAGAAAGGGAGAAGACTTGAGTTTCTACAGAGAATCATTGTGAAAGAGAGTGGGTGGGACCACCAGTTGGAGATGTCCAGAGATGTGAAGAGGGACTAGGAGACAAGAGGGCCAGTAAGCTAGAATCAAAGGAAAGTTCCTTTCTTTCTGAGAGATTCTCTGTAATGAGGGTGGCCTGGGGACTATAGGACCGTGATGTTCACTTCCGAGTTGTTTGCTGTGCTATGTTGTTAGCCCTTCTATGACTCCCATAAAAAGATACTATCCATAACAGCCTTGCATAAATGGTGCTGAAGGAAACTAGAATGAGGTGCAGTAAAAAGAAGTGAAGCTTTCACCATATCACCTCTCCTCGAGGCTAATGTGGCTGGTGGCAGCAGTGTGTGGCAGAAGGACAGTTCAAGGCTATTCCCTTGAAACAAAACCCCTTTCATTAAGGATATTAGAAGAAAGTGATCATTTTTATTGATTTTTTTAAATGTTTAGTTATTTTTGAGAGAGACAGAGATAGAAAGAGAGAGGATGGGGGTGGATAGAGAGTGGGGATGGGGAGGCAGAGATTCCCAAGATGGCTCTGCACTGACAGCAGAGAGCCTGATGTGGGGCTTGAACTCACAAACTGTGAGATCGTGACCTGAGCCAAAATCAAGAGTTGGATGCTTAACCAACTGAGCCAACCAGGTGTCCCAGGAGAAAGTTATCTTTGAAAGGGGGCAGGTAGGCACTTATGTGACACCTACAATCTAGAAAGGAGATTAACACAAGTAAAATCATAATACAAAGCACTGTAAAATACATGCCATAGAGTGGTATATACAAAAAACTATTGGAGTACAGAATAGGAAAACAGAAACATTGAAAATCACCACATCAAGGGGAGGCTTTGATATTAATGAAAAGTAGAATGAGATAAAAGTATCTGAATGCATATATAATAAAAGCAATGTGCATACCAACAACACACAGATAAATGTGCTATGAGTCACTAAAAACTCTAACAGTGATTTCTGCAATAGTAAATTTAAGAGCACATTTTTAAAAGTGAAACAAAATATTTGTTGATTAAATAAATGATGCATGAAGAATTTGTTAAGTAATTCAGAATGGGAGAGTGATAAATGAATCAGTGCAACTAATCAAGCAAGAAAAATTGTAAAATAAAGGAATGGATGGCTTACAAAGAGTGTCTGAGATCTTGAGTTGATACATTGGCTAAAAATAAATTTGAGAATGAACAGCATAGATGCTAGGATATCTCCGTACTTTACCAAGATCACAAACCCTGGTGCTAGCCAGGGTGAGGTCAATTGATGAAGACAGATCAAGGACAAAGGGTTTAGAAAGCTTCTTAAATTCTGTTATAAGGAGCAGTAAAGATGGAATTGGAGGCAAAACCTCGTCGCAACTGCTCCTGATTCATTCTGATCATAACTGGCTACTCTGAGTACCTTATGGCAACTAAGAAATACTAGTATAAGAAGCAGGAAAGAGCATGTTTGTGTGTGCGTGCATGTGCACGTGCATGCGTGTGTGCGTGTGTGTATGTGTGTGTGAGAGAGAGAGAGAGAGAGAATATGAATGAAAGTCTATGTGTAATTTGTGAGTGAAACATTGTGATTGACAAAATGAAAATCAGATTGTCCAATTGTATTTGCCGTAAGTATTCCTCCCTAGCTTTTGTGATTGTAAAAATAATACTGGATTTTCATTTGACAAATACAAGGAACATGGTACCTGAGTTGCTTGGAATGGTTAAGCACATGGTTCTGATATTTCTGAGTATTTGAAGAAAAGAAAGAAACAATCAGAAGCCCTGGCCAACAGTTATTTGTCCACTGTGGTCTCCATACATGCCAAAGGTGCAGACGCAAATTTGGGGAGAGTGGTGGAAGAAAGGTTTTTGACCAAAGATTAGGGATGGACTGAACAGACTAATTGCTAAAGGGTCCCCCTTCCTAAGGTGAAGGGGACAGACATTTGTTGAGAGCTATGTGTCATGTGGGCACGTGGACGTATCATCTTATTGATTCTCACAAGGGAATAAAGCAAGTGCAATTATCTTCCTTTAACAAACAAGAAGGGTCTGAGCGCTTACACAGTGGGTGAAGATTGGAACTTGGTTTAGATACCAGGTTTGTTAGCTCCATATTACCACACCACCATGAACCCTAAGTAAGGATGAAGATTCTTTTTTACAACTTCTTACTGACTCTCAGGAACAAAAAATCTCTGTGAGACTCTGATGGCTGTTTGACACTAAGCAGAAACCCCCCCAGAAACAGGTGAAAGTTATCAACAAAAGCCCATACTTTTTGAGGGCCTCTTGGGACAGACTCCTGCTTTTGGGGAAAAAAAATATGTGTAAAATAAACTGAATCAACTCCAGATTCATTCAACCAATACTATCCAAGTGGGACTAGGGAAGCCATTCACTAAGGATGAACCAAATTCCAGCTTATTTTTCCTCTTGTGAGAAACAATTAGGTAAAAAGAAGAACAAAGATAGCAATAACAAACTATATTTAAAATTCTGCTTATCAAAGGTCAGCATAAATCAGTGAAAAGAACAAGTCAGAAATATATTTTTAACATATCAAGTGACAAAGATTTAGTGTATATAAAGAATTTCTACAAATTAATAAGAAAAAGACAAACAATTCCATAGAAAACTGACAGAAAGACTTGAACACACACTTCATAAAAGAATAAATATGATTGACTGATAAACATATGAGCAGATGCTTAGCCTCACTGGAAATCAAGAAAATGCAAAGTAACACCAGAAAGGCAAAACATTTCACATTCATTAGACAGCCAAAACTTGAAATGTCAAATAAAACCAAGAAATAGAAAGGGTATAAAGCAACTGGAGCAAATATACACTGCTGGTGGTTGTGTACAACAATTTGGAAAACAGTTTGGCATTATTTGGGATGTTAAAGATGTGTAAACTCTATGACTCAGCAGAAATAAATCCCTAGAGAAATTTTTGCCATGTTCCCCAGAGGGTAGGTACAGTAATGATCAAAGCAGAATTGTTTGCAATAGCTAAACATTGTAATCAGCCCAAATATCTCTCAAGAGGACAATGGTTAAATCAATTTCAGTATAGTCAAACAGTGGAGTATTATACTGCAGTGAACACAAAGTTTTGCCATATATATCAACATGAGTGAATATTGCAAGCATGTTGAATGAAAGAAGTAAGTTGCAGAAGAATACACACGGTATGACAACATTTTTATGAAGCTCAAAACAAAAAAACTGAGCATCACAGTTTAGGAATATTTACTTCCATAGGTGAGCTACATAATAAAGAAAAGTCAAGGAGTCATAAACATGACATTCAGGATAGGGTAACCTCCAGGGAAGAGGGAGCAGGATTTGAGATGGGGCAGAAGCACACAGATGTCTTCAGTGGTATGAATGGTGTCCTTTTTCTTAGCCTGTGTTTTGGGTACAAGAGTGCTTATCCTATTATTCTTCTGCCTGATATATATTTTATATGCATTCATTTGTATGCATAACTTAAAAAAATGAAGAAAGAAATAGCATTAAGGGCTTAGAAATGCATTAGTTTTAATAGGACCTCACTAATTTCCCCTCCCTAATCAGTTAGTATTCATCACTTTTACTTTGCCTTAATGATTCTCTTTGGAATGGAATTTGCAGTGGATAAAAGGATTAGACAGCAGTAGGTAAAATTGCTAACTGTTGGTAGATCTGCAGTTTGCTTTTGACATTTAAAAAGTACAAGGTAAACTTCAGGTGTGAATGACCCCTAAATGCTCCATGGACATTTCAGTAGTTCCTCCATTAATGAAGAAGATGTTTTTGAAAATCCCTCTGTTGATAGACACTTTGTTTCAAGAGATAGATATCATATGGGTAGTTTGGGATTAGGGCTCAGAGCCACTGATTCCCCTCCTGGCTCCCAAACCAGGCGCCACAGCCAGACATTCCCTTTCTCCCCTGAGATAAGCCTTGACTCTCCAAGTCTCTCAGACTGGAGACCAGAGGGCGACCTCCTGCTCAGGGATGGGAGGTCCCATATGGTGGCTTCCCTGCTCCCGCTCTGCTTTTCCTTCAGCTCCTCTTTGTTAGCTGCCAAAGTTCTAACACTTGAGGAGACCAGACTCTTCAAACTTCCCTCACATCGGGCTGTTCTAATGAGCTGAGTTATCAGAGTATTACTTACCAGAGCTAAGTCATCTGACTGATTTCTCACAGCTCTTAGGCACCCCTGCCATACAGGTAGCATTATTAGCTCCTTGTCACTTGTCTGACTCCTAAAACTTTGGGGGCTTTCTTTTGGGAATCTATTTTTCACTTTGATACTTTGAGTGGCTATATAGCTTCAGTGGCCAGTGAAAGGTATTGGAAGAAGAAAAGAATGGGTGAAATTTTTTTCAATGAAGAGGTTAGGTGCACCTGTGCAGCTTAGGCAGTTAAGCATCAGACTCTTGATTTTTGCTCAGGTCATTATTTCATGGTTCGTGAATTCGAGCCCCACATCCCGCTCTGCGCTGACGGTGCAGAGCCTGCTTGGGTTTCTGTCTCCCTCTCTCTCTGCCCCTCTCTCACTTGCTCTCTCTCTCTCTCTCAAAATACAAAATAAAAAAACAAAATGAAGAAGTTAAAGGACTTTTCACTGATGACTACTATAGATAAACTTCACAGATCTAAAAGACCAATTATTTGCTACCAATAAAGGTCAGTCTATTATATGTCAGGCCGTATTGGCATGTATTATCTTTTCTGTTGGTACCAAACTTATAAGGAAAGTATAACCGAGATTTAAATACATATTGGTCAAAATCCAATAACCTGTAAAAATCTGAATCAGTCACTGACTCCAAACCTCTTAAGGCAAGGACAGCTCCAGCCAGTGTGGTGAGGGACAGTGAAGGTCACATGGCCTGTTACTCTGAATATGCAATAACATTAGATTCCATCACTCCACTGCCCTAGTTCAGTGTATAGAGAATCCATATTTCTGGTGGAAAAACACTGCTTTTTCAAAACATGTTTTCCTGCATATTTACAGAGGCAAGCATTTGAGGCATTGTGGACCAACAGCTTAGAAGCCTATTTTTTACCTAATGAAGTTTTGGGGGGGGGTTGTTTATAGACATCCCCCAAATATCTAAAACTAGAAACGTCTCTATTTTTGGGCACACAGCTTAAGAACAGCTAAGAGAGTAGATGCCAAACTTCAACCCAGAGTGAATTTTTATGACTTGAGCTGTAAGCCTATGAAATTAAGGGTTTAAAATGGAAATGCTGACACAATCTTTGCACTTCGTAGAACGTTGAGTGCTAGTGGGGGTGGTGCTATCCTCTTGCTGCTGCTGGCCTCCTCTGTGCTAGGAGACTTCCTGTCCAGCTTTCTTTACTATGGGGCCTCTTGTTCTCTTAGATCTCCCCAAGCCTTCCCCTTGCCCAGCTAGGAAAGGAAGCTTAGATACAGGCCCATCTGGAGATACTCAGTGTGATGCCTGGACGGACCATAGAGTGCAGCCTGTGGAGCCCTTACTGGTTTCAGAGTTTTGTGGTGTTGCGATGGCGCTGTCTGTGAGCCCTCCTAGCCTAAAATCTCCCAAGTGGCCCTGAGAGGTACTACACTGAGCTATCATGCTGTGGCAAGTCAACACCTTCCTGGGAATACTTCCCATGATGCCGAAGGCCACCATTCCTGAGGTTTACAGGACTCCCCCTGGATTTGCCAGGGCCTTTTGGCTGAGTTCCCATCATCCTGAAAGAAAACCTCTGTCAGAAATGCTTTCCTTCATGGCAGCAAGAATGACATGTATTGATGGCTGCCCGAAAGCTACCTCAAATCAGTATGATTCAAGTATGCAGACTTTGTCAGACTGCCTGGATTCGAATCCATACAGTACCTATCTCACAGGATTGTTCTGAAGATTCAGTGAGGTCATATACTCGGAGTGCTTGACACTCACTCGGGAAGGCCTGGGTGAGAGCGGTGTGCTCTTTTACCCTGAATCAAGAGGCAGGGTCAGGAACTAAGAGGACTGGCTCTGGGAACACTGCACATGAGTGAACCCAAGGCAGATAAGATGGAATTGATGACTTCAAAATAAAATTTTATTTGCCTGATGTGTTACAGTGTATGGTCTCATAATTTAATCAGAGCATCCTTAGGGAGGTTGTCTCCATTGTACAGACTAAGGCTCAGAGAGCTTAAGTGACATGGCCAAGCCCATATAGCTAGCAAGTGAAAAGCCAGGGCCTAGGTGCCTGGGAGCCTGGGGGGCTCAGTCAGTTAAGCATCTGACTCTGGCTCAGGTCATGATCTCACGGTTTGTGAGTTTGAGCCCCGCAAAGGGTGGGCCCCTCTTCTCTCTCTCCCTCCCCACTCTATGCCCCTCGCTCACTTGCATCCTCTCTCTCTCTCTCTCTTTCTCTCTCTCTCTCTCAAAAAAAAAGGGGGGGGGTGGCTTGAACCACATCCTGATACTAAGTTTGGTGCTTTTTTCACTATTCCATGGGTTTCATGGACTTAGAAGGACTGGCTGATGGTGATGGTGGAGTCCTCATCACCTTATGGGTTCTTAATCTAAAAGGTGGACATTATACCTTTAAAACACTCACTATCTAAAGAAAGCATATCTCATTTCTTTATCACTGAGAACCCCAGAAAGTACCTTGGAATTGGTACAATCAAGGATCAAATGAGCATGTTTTTAAGTGGACTATATTGAACTGTCTAACTTAATTCTTCTTTCTTTCATACTTTCTCCAATTTTGGTTTTAGTAATTTTCTTTCTCTCAGAAACTGTCTTATAAAATCTTTCACTTCATGATCAGAATTTAATTAGAAAACAATAGAGTAAAACAACATAAAATCAAAGGACACTGCTGGGAAATTTTTCATAATTTAGTAAAATGTGCTTAGAGTTTTAATGCCTATAAATATATGCTTATATACACTTGTATATATATTTGTGTATATATACACAAATAATGAAACAACAAAACCCTAGTTTGCTACAACAAGAAAGGAAAGTATGGTATGATATAAGAAGAACTATCATTTCTTCTGCACAGTGGAGAAGACTTTTCAGATTGTACCAACCTGGAAACCATTCTCTTTCTTTAAAAAAGAAACAGAGAGGGGAGCCTGGGTGGCTCAGTCAGTTAAGTGTCCAACTTCAGCTCAGGTCATGATCTCACGGCTCCTGAGTTCGAGTCCCGCATCAGGCTCTGTGCTGACAGCTCAGAGCCTGGAGCCTGCTTCGGATTCTGTGTCTCCCTCTCTCTCAGCCCCTCCCCTGCTCACACTCTATCTCTCTCTGTCTCTCAAAAATAAATAAACATTAAAAAAAAAAAAAGAACTAGAGAAAGAGAAAGGGAGAGAACACAAGCAAGTGAGAACAAGAGAAGTCAAAGCTGTAGAAGACAGAGAGTGGATGGCTGTGGCAGGCATTTTGCAGGGTGCACAGTAAAAGAAAATGAACCTTCATATGTTATAGCTTTAAATGGTTCTGTTCAGGAGCAGATGTGGAACAGTTTTGATAGTGCTGTGGAAATGCAGTTCAAAAGGGCTGTAGTTAAAGAGTAAACTTTGAGCAATTGCAGACAGAAAAGCTGAAAATTCTGTGTGATTATTGAAACGCGTTTGGAGAAGGTAAAACAGTGGTGACTGTAAGACAGTGGGACACAGTAGATGGGCAAGCAGTGCACTGTAGCGAGGGCAGACAAAGAAAGAAGAGGAACTTCACAGGCCCAGGAGAGAGCTGTCCCCCCAGTGCTTAACATCAGAACTGAGTTATTTATTACTATAGCTGTATTTATAGATTTATGTTCAAATTAACTATTTCACAAAATATGGCTCATTCTATGATATGTTTTTAGTCATTCTCTGAAGAAACTCTGAAAAGTCTTTATGAAGTCTTGAGTTCAAACAGACAAAACCCTTTAACTATTGATGACGCTCAAACGAACTGGGTTCCAGCTCATGACTATAGTCCAGATTTTATGTGAAAAATTAGCGGGCAAGATTGACAGCTCAGACTAGCGCCTGAATAAGGATGCACTACACTTGTAACTGCGTGTATTGTGCTAATGCTTGCTTTATTGATTTTGTATGCCACGACCTTCACAAAATTGCCTTATCATCTTGGCATTTTTCTTCCTTTTTTCTTTTATGGGTGGGAAATTATAGCCATACTCCATGTCTCAGCTTCTCGTGGTCTCAGTCTTCTACAGTCTCACCACCACCCCTTTTCTAACATATTCCAAAATGCATGCCATTGAACCACATACCTCACCTGAGCCAGTTGGCAACCTAATCTATTCAGAAACACAGTGAAAATTCAGGAAGAAAGGAAAATGAAGGGCAAGGCAAGGAAAGAGAATGAAGGACTCCATTATACATTTCCTTCATTTAATCATTGTAATTCTATGATACAGGTTTTATTCTTTGTATTTTAAAGTCAATAAATCTGAGGTTCAGATTGATCAAGTAACTTGCCTGAGGTCACACAGCTAACAAGTAGAGGACTTAAGATTCAGACTTAGGGGGCGCCTGGGTGGCGCAGTCGGTTGAGCGTCCGACTTCAGCCAGGTCACGATCTCGCGGTCCGGGAGTTCGAGCCCCGCATCGGGCTCTGGGCTGATGGCTCAGAGCCTGGAGCCTGTTTCCGATTCTGTGTCTCCCTCTCTCTCTGCCCCTCCCCCGTTCATGCTCTGTCTCTCTCTGTCCCAAAAATAAATAAACGTTGAAAAAAAAAATTAAAAAAAAATAAATTAATTAAAAAAAAAAAAAAGATTCAGACTTAGGTCTGTCTAACTTCCAAACTCATATTCTTTCCACTGTACCACACTATTTTCTGAAAAGGTCTCTGAATAACCAAGACCTGTGTTACAAAGTATAAAACCAAAGTGTCTTATTCACATAAGTAGTCTAAAACCCCCATGCAGAACTTGGTTGCCCTTATTTTAAATTATGGTTGTCTGGTTTTGAAGTCCAGAGCTGATTAGAAAGAAGTAGCAAATTGGGGTGCCTGGGTGGCTCAGTAAGTTGAGCGCCTGCCTTTGGCTCACGTCATGATCTCATGTTCACGAGTTTGGGCCCTACATCGGGCTCTCTGCTGTCAGCACAGAGCCTGCTTCAGATCCTCTGTCCCCCTCTCTTTCTGCCCCTGACCCATTCACACACACACACTCTCTCTCACATTCTCTCTCTCTTAAAAATAAATAAATTAATTAAAAAAAATGCTGGGGCGCCTGGGTGGCTCAGTTGCTTAAGCATCCAACTTCAGCTCAGGCCATGATCTCGCGATTTGTGGGTTTGAGCCCCAAGTCAGGCTCTGTGTTGACAGCTCACAGCCTGGAGCCTGCTTTGGATTCTGTGTCTGCCTCTCTCTCTGCCCCTCCCATGCTCATGCTCTGTCTCTCTCTGTCTCTCAACAATAGATAAATGTTAAAAAAAAATTTTAATAAAAAAAAGAAGATGGGAGAAGAGTTTTTGTGAACAAGTACAGTGATTACTGTGAGAAGAGACAAATGATAGCTTGATGGTAAGACAGAAAACCACATTTAAAAGCAGATATAGAATAAAATCATAAATATGAATAAAAGCTTCATGGTAAGTGATGCTAATCCTACACTGCTATCATTTCAATAGTACTTACTGGGGCACCTGGGTGGCTCAATCGGTTAAGTGTCTGCCTCTTGATTTCAGCTCAGGTCATGATCTCATGGTCGTGGGATCAAGCCCCATGTTGGACTCTGCAGTGACAGCGTGGAGCCTGCTTGGGATTCTCTCTTCCTCTGTCTCTGCCTCTTCCCTGCTAGCTCTCTCAAACTCTCTCTCTCTCTCTCTCTTTCTCTTTCTCTCTCTCTCAAAAATAAATAAATAAATATTATTAAATAGTATCTACTAAGTGTCAGGCTCTGTGCTAGACACAATGGTTTTAAAGACCCAGAGCATTTCCACTTTTTTTTTTTTTTATTCATGACACAGCTCTGTATAAGATTTCATTTGTAAAAAGAAATTTGGGGTGAAAAATACTGAAAAGTCACTGCATTATATCACTTAATTATCAAATAATCACTGTTCAGTTTGATTCCACCAGTCCCATTTTATAGGTGAGCTCAAAAGCTTTGAGAAATTTGCCCAAAGTCATATAGCTATGAAGAATAGGAGCCAGTATTCAAACTCAGGTCTGCTGATTTCACAGCCTGTGCTTTTTCCATTGTCATGTTGCCTCCACGTTTATAGGCATGGCTCTGAGTCACTGAAAGAAGGTTAATTTATAACTGCTTAAAAATCCAGGGAAACTGTATTGGTTAAACTAATGGAAGTGTACAAACACCTAGTTCTCTGGAAAACTTAGCTTTCCAGGATGACTAGATGATACAACAACAGAGGAGCACTATATAATCAAGATCCTTACAGTTTTCCTAACCTGATATTAACATTAGTGCAATATTATAATTTTCATGTCTGTATGTCTTATAGATGATCTTTTATGGTCATCTCAGTGGACAATTTGAAGAAAATCCAATTCAGGAAGGATTTTGTCATAGTAATCATGAGAACTGTACACTTTTCAGCTGGGGCATGTGTTGGCCTGCCTTTGTGGCAATGATTTTATTGAACCACCATTTGGTAGAGTTTGTACAAACACATAAATATAATTTATGAATTATTGTTAATAAAAGCACATTTTTGTGAGTGATAATCTGTGGGCTGCAAAGTAGTATCTTTCACGACATCTTTCTAATGATATTGTTGGATGGAAAAGGAGTAGTTATAAATCATCCCTCAAATCCCCTAAAGGTTGAAAGGTAAGTAGTTGCTAGTCATCTTCAGAACTCATTGGATTTACAAGTTTATCCTCAAATAGATTCATGACTGAGAGTAAGCCTCATTAATCTTAATCATATCAATCTGAGTACCCAGTAAAGTTAGGTCAGAAATGGCTGCTATCAGAGACAGTCAGGACATACTTCAGACAAGAATGCACTCACTTCTTAGACACACATACCCAAGCCAGATAACAGCCGGGGATTTAGGAGAGATTCAGTGGAGACACAAATAGTCTCAATAATGACAATAGCTAGAGAGAGTATCCCACAGCCAAACACACAGCTAATAAAACCACTAAGGTGCAGGGTCAGACCAGAGTTAACTGCAGAGTCATCCAGAACATTACTGCCTCTATTAAATAAGAGAGAGAAGAGAGAGAGAGAGGGGGGAAGAAAGAAAGAAGAAAGAAAGAAAGAAAGAAAGAAAGAAAGAAAGAGAAAGAAAGAAAGAAAGAAAGAAAGAAAGAAAGAAAGAAAGAAAAGAGAAAGAAAAAGAAAAGGGGAGAGAAGAAGAAAGAAAAGAAAAAGGAACAGAAACCTTGTGTGTAACAAGTGGCCAGTTTAGGGCTCCAACTGGTAAACTATGATGGTCCTAGGAGATAGGGCTGGATATCATTAAGGTCAGGAAGAACTCTGCTCTGACCCCCCCATTTAGATGTGGAGACATGAACACAAGATGATGAACTTAAAAAAGAAGGGGAGGAAAGAAGAAACCACGTAATGCAGCCAGATTTTTGCATTTATTGGAGGGTCTAATCTCTGAAAGTTTAGATCAACCTGACCAGACAAATGAAAAAGAGTCATCTATCACAGTGTAGGGAACATATCCAGTCAAGATTAGTAGTTTTCAATTTTTTTTAACTTGTGAAGCACACAAACTTGCCAGGAAGCTTCAGGGTACATATTCTCTCCTCCCTCTTGTCTCTCCAGTCCAAATAGCTTGGTCATTTAATCAAATTTCTCCTAGAGTCTATAGCCTCCATGTGAATATATTCATCTTTGTTTCCCTATAAAGCCTAGTACAAAACATACACTAGGCTCTCAAATCTTTGTGGATTTGAATCCCTCTTCATACCTACCCTCCTCCAACTGACAAGGCATTCTCCTTCTTTTCTCATTATTATCGTTAGCTAAATCTTTTACCTCTTAGTCAAAAATTTTAGAAGTGTGAAGACACACAGGATTTGAAACTGACAGTGGAAACCCTTGTGGTATATATAAAGATTCGGATACACGAGATGAAAACCTATTAGGTGATTTGATTCTAGCCAGCCTTGATTCTGTGAGCTTTCTGATTTGTACCTTATTTAATTTTGCCATCTTCTTCTTCTTCTTCTTCGATTTAAACTTCTTCTTTTTTCAATTTTTCTTTATTCTTTTTTAAATATTTGGAGAATTTTTATTTGGGTAAATGCTTTAATTATAATATTCTCTGTCCCTGATACATTTTTGAAAGGTTTATTAAGATTCACATATCACATAATTCACCTATTTAAAGTGTAAAATTAAATGATTTTTAGTATATTCACAGAGTTGTCAACCATTACCATAATCAATTTAAAATGTTATCATCACCTCCAAAATAAACCCTGTATCTCTTCACTATTGCCACCATATTTCCCACACGCCCTAGCCCAAAGCAACCTCTAATCACTTTCTATCTCTATGGATTTGCCTCTTCTGGACATTTCATATAAAAGCAATCATGTAATATATGGTCTTTTGTGACTAGCTCCTTTGAAAACATATGTTTTCACTTCTCTTGGGTATATATCTAGGAGTAGAACTGCTGGGTCATCGGTAACATATGGTTTGTGGAACTTCCAGACAATTTGCCAAAACTGCTGCACCATTTTACATCTCACCAGCAGTGTGTGCAAGTTCTGATTTCTCCACACCTCACCAAAGCAACCCTGCTATCATCTGACTTTTTTGATTATAGTCATCCTAGTTGATGTGACCTAGCATCTCATTATGGCTTTGATTTGCATTTTGCTGATAACTAATCATGTTGAACATCTTTTCATGTGCTTATTGGCTGGCCATTCATTTATCTTCTTTGTAGAAATGTCTATTCAGATCCTTGGCCCATTTAAAAAATTAGGCCATTTATCTTTTTATTATTGAATTGTAAGAGCTCTTTATATATTCTAAATACAATTCCCTTATCAGAAATGTGATTGCAAGTATATTCTCCCATTCTGTGGGCTAGCTTTTCATTTTCTTGATAGTATCCTTTGAAGCACAAAGATTTCTTTTTAATTTTGATAAAGTCCAATTTATCTATTTTTTTCTCTGGTAGCTTGTTCTTTTAATGTCATATCTAAGAATCTATTGCCGAATTCAAGGTCATGAAGATTTGCCTCTATGCTTTCTCTTAAGAGTTTTATACTTCTTTTTAATTTTTTTTTTAATGTTTATTTATTTTTGAGAGAGAGAGAGAGAGAGAGCGTGTGAGCAGAGGAGGGGCAGAGAGAGAAGGAAACACAGAATTAGAAGCAGGCTCCAGGCTCGGGCTGTCAGCACATGGGGCTTGAACTGTGGGCCTTGGAGCTGTGAGATCATGACCTGAGCCGAAGTCGGCTGCTTAACCGACGGAGCCACCCAGGGGCCCCAAGAGTTTTATACTTCTAACTATCACATTTTAGTTAATTTTTGGGTATGATATGAGGTAAAGGTCCAACCTCATTCTTTTGCATGTGGCTATCATCCAGTTGTCCCAGAACAAATTGTTGAAAAGACAATTCTTTCCACTGAATGATATGGACACTCTTGTTCATAGACACATGGGTTTATTTTTGGAGTTTCAGTTCTATTCCATTGATCTATATGATTATCCTTATGCCAGTATCACACTGTCTTGATTATTGTTGTTTTGCAGTAAGTTTTGGAACTAGGAAGTGTGAGTCCTTCAACTTTGTTCTACTTTTTCAACACTGTTTTATCTATTTCAATTTTAATTGAATTTGAATTCAATTTGATTGAATTCGAATTTTAGAATTAGTTTATCTATTTCCACCAAGAAGCCAGCTGAGATTCTGACAGAGATTGAATTGAATCTATAGATCAACTTGGGGAACATTGCCATCTTATTTATATGTCTTCTTGTACATGGATATGAGATATTTTTCCACGTATTTAGGTCTCCTTTAGTTTCTTTCAACAACTTTTTATAGTTTCCAAAGTATAAGTTTTGTACTTCTTTTTTAAAAATTTTTTAATGTTTATTTATTTTTGACACAGATAGAAAGGCAGAGTGCAAGTGGGGGAGTGGCAGAGAGAGGGAGACACAGAGTCTGAAGCAGGCTCCAGGCTCTGAGCCATCAGCACAGGCCCTGATACAGGGCTCGAACCCACGAACCAGGAGATCATAACCTGTGCTGAAGTCGGGTGCTTAACTGACTGAGCCACCCAGGCACCCCAGTTTTGTACTTCTTTTGTTAAGTTAATTCCTAAGTATTTTATTCTTTTTGGTGCTATTGTAAATGTAATTTAAAATTTTTTATTTTTGAATTATTCATTGCAAGTATATAGAAACACAGTTAATTGATTTTTGTATATTATATGCAAATTATATATATGATTATAGATATAATTTATTTTTATGTATTGATCCTGTGTCTTGAAAACTTGCTGAACTTTTTTATTAGTTCTAATAGTTTTTTAGTGGAATCCTCAGAATTTCATAATAGATTATGTTATTAGCAAATAGATTTACTTCTTCCTTTCTAACCTGGATGTCTTTTATCAATTTTTCTTATCTAATTGTTCTGGCTAGAACCACCAGTACAAAGTTGAATAGAACTGGCAAGAGTTGGCATTCTTGCCTTGTTCCTGAGGGAAAGCTTTCTGTCATTCACCATTGAGTATGGATGTTAGCTGTGGATTTTTATAGATGCTTTTTATTAAAGTAGTTGCTTTCTATTCGTAGTTTTTGTTGAGTGTTTTTTATCATGAAGTTGTGTTGAAGTTTGACAAATGCTTGTCTGTGTCTATTGAGATGGTCATGAGGTTTTGTTTTTTACTCTGTCAATATGATGTATTACATTAGTTGATTTTCAAATGTTAAACCAATTTTGTATTCCTGGAATAAATCCCACTGGTCATGGTATATAATTCTTTTTATAAGTGCTGGATTCAGTTTGCAAGTATTGAGAATTTTTACGGTCATTTTTCTAACAGGTATTGGCCTATAGTTTTCTTCATCTTCATCTGGTTGTAGTATCAGGCTAATATTAGCCTTCTACAATGATTTGGAAAGTGTTCCTTCCTCTTTTATATTTTGAAGAGTTGGTGAAGAAATGGTATTAATTCTAAATTATATGTCTGGTAGAATTCACCAAAGAAAACATTTGGTTCTGGATTTTTTTTGTGGGTAGTTTTTTAAATTACTAATTCAATCTCTTTACTTGTTATAGACCTATTCAGATTGTCTATTTCTTCTTGAGTCAGTTTTGGTAATTTGTGTGCAGGGCTCAATCTCATGAACTGTGAGATGACCTAAGCTGAAATCAAGAGTCAGACACTTAACTAACTGAGTCACGCAGGCACCCCTGTGTTATTGATTTCTAACTTCATTTCATCATGGTAAGAGAACATACTTTGTATTATTTCTTTCTTTTTAAATCTATTGAAGTTTTTATTTTATGTTCCACCACATGGTCTATCCTGGTCCTCTTAAGCTGTAGCTGAAGAGTCCTCAGATCAAGGAGAATTGGAATATGATAGAAAAATCACTATCCAACTGGGTTTTAACTCTAGCTTTTTCTGCTTATCAACAATATGGACTTGGAAGTCCACTTTCTTTCTCTGGAATTTAGTGTCCCTATTTGTATAAAAAGGACCACTTAAACTCCGGTTCTCTTACTAGCTTGAATAAATCCTTTAATCTCTCTGACGCAAGTTTCCTTATTTCTAAAATGGGGACAATAAATCTTAATTTGCAGAGCTGTCTCAAGAACAAGCTAATGATGGGGGGGTGAGGGAGAGGGGAAAGTGGGTGATGGGCATTGATGAGGGCACTTGTTGGGATGAGCACTGGGGGTTGTATGGAAACCAATTTGACAATAAATTATATTTTAAAAAAAAGAACAAGCTAACATGTGTAATTACTGGTACATGGTAGACACTCAATAAATGAATTTTGTTATGCATTTTTTTAACAATGATAGTTGTCAATTTTTCTATGGTCTAGGGGAGAGAGTTAGTAGGTTCATCCCTGCAGCAGAGAAGCAAGTTCTACAAAGCTGTCTAGTATAATACACTAGAAACAAGACATCCCGTGGTAGCATCAACCCAAGCCTCAATGAGATTTCTTTACATAGTGATATTTACTATTTTGTATTTGATGTCTACTTTCTTCCTTGGAAGTCATGACACTTCATAATTGTTTGCTTTACACTTACTTATGAGGTAGAACTTCTCATCTAGAGAGGGTAATTAGTTTTTCTAAGATAGGGAGAAGCAGCCAAAGACACCTGAAACAAGTATGGGAACATACTAGATCCTTAGTCCAGAAAAAAAAAAAAACACCTCATGTTAATAGCTTTGACACCTCAAAAAACAAAACAAAACAAAACAAAACAAAACAAAAACACCTCAAGTTAATCGCTTGTTAATAGCTAATTTGTATTAGCTCCTTGTCTTTAGTCAATCTAGCTAAGAACAAGGAAAGTAAGGTTGATTTTGAAGCCCAGCAGGAAAGAAAGAAGAAATTCCTAATCAGACCCTATGCTAAATGTGGATATAAATCTACTATATAATACCATACAATACATGTAGATGCAAGGTTCTAAACCTGACAATAAGACTTAAAGCCCTGCATTCAGACATCTTATAAGTATGGGGAGAAAAGGAAAGGTCATTACCCATCTGACGCTTGTTGTGATTATCCAGCTACTGATAACAGAAAAATCAATTTAACTTTAAATAATGATTTTAAGCTCAACCTCTTGGGTGGTGTGGGATACTATGGTAGAGAATGGATAGGGGAGTGGTAGGCATTATTCCAGGCATTTAAAATATGCTTTCCTAAAGAAATCTGGTTCTCAGGTGCACCACAAAATATGAATTTGCCATAATCTTAATTTGGGTGATAAAGAGTGAGTAGGAAGAACTTGGAGAAGAATCTTTCTTTCTTCCCAAAGATTCTGTTAACAACCCTAGTATCTCAATTATTCCAAGTTTTGGCAATATAGGAAAGCAGTCAAGCAAAATTTATTCCTGGATAAGAATTTACCAGGAGCCTACCAGGTGCCCCATCCCACATCTCAGAGAACAGCAAATTCACTAGAGAAACTGGCGGCTACTCCAAACCGCTCCACTGGACCAGGCCTCCAAATGTGTAGCAGCCACAATGCTTTCCTTGGACCAGCCTCCGAGCTTTTATTAGCTTTTTGCTGTTTTTCTAGGTTAAACCCATTGGAAATTGGATTCTCTTTAAAAAGAAGTCTATTTTGGTTGAGAATACAGAGTATGTGGAATAATCAAGTCAGGTAATCTCTGGGGCTTTGGACCAAGAATTCTCTGCCCATGATGCATCATACTTAGCTTTCATTTTTGGTGAAAGCCTAGTCTAAGAAATTGTATGGAAAAACAAACAATCACAATCTTTGGAAGAATAGAAATGATGTCTGACTTAGCTATTCAGTGAACTTTAAGAATTCTGGCTTTGTCCTTTTTGCTTGTTTTAAGTTGACAGGTGTTTCTAGAAAAACAAGTCATGTTTGTTTAAGGTCAGTATTGGAAGCCAGTAAAAAGGCTGGCCTTTTTGGCTCTGATATATGGTGTGATTTTGGATTTTTCTTTCTACTACATTAACCATGCATTCCTTAAAGAGTACTTAAAGTCCTGGGAAGGATGTAAAATGTCAGTACTGAACTAAGATCACAAAATTCCTGGAATCATAGCACACATGTTGTTAAGGATCATACTGAAGATGTGCAAATCAAAAACAAGACTTTAAACATATTTTCAGCTTTTCAGTTCATCCTAAAAACTCAACTATTGCTCCCAATACAGAGTAATGTCACCTCCCACCCCTTCTAGGTACTTTTCTGAAGAGCTCAGAGCACTTTCCAGACATGACTTCATTTGCTCGCCAGTAACTAACAGTGCGGGAGGGAAGAGTGAGAACTTTTCTCTATATATTATATATTAAGGAAAATGTGGCTTAGAAAAGAATGTATGTTAGAGTCACATAGGGTGTCAGGTGGAAGTGTATGTGCCTCTCATGTCTATGGCAAAGCCCATAGAATGTTAAAGCTGGGAGAAAACTTAGACCTATCATCTAGTACAGTAATTCCTGATATTTTGGATTTTATATACAAGTAAAACTTTGAAGCTATTTAAAATTTTTTTTTCAACGTTTATTTATTTTTGGGACAGAGAGAGATAGAGTATGAACGGGGGAGGGGCAGAGAGAGAGGGAGACACAGAATCAGAAACAGGCTCCAGGCTCTGAGCCATCAGCCCAGAGCCTGACGTGGGGCTCGAACTCCCGGACCGTGAGATCGTGACCTGGCTGAAGTCAGACGCTTAACCGACTGCGCCACCCAGGCGCCCCTATTTTAAAGGATTAATCATAAATTTTCTCCAAAAAGGACACTAGAAAAACAACACCTGTAATTTTATGAAAAAGGAGACATTATAACACCCTGAAACCAAGAAGTTTATAACTGCTGATATTAGAGGGAGATAAAGAAGAAAGTAACAGAATTTGGAATAATGGAATCAGAAGTAGGGTTGAAGATGGTAGACATCCAAACTATGAATTCATATGATAGGAGAATAACCTCAAAACAAATGGTAGACCTTCTCAACACAAAACATGCACACAAACACTCTACATACTGCTTATTTTTCTCGTTTTACCATCAAAGACCAGCAGCATTACCAGAGTAGAAATAGAGGAATTTAACCTGAATCTTCATTTTACTTACGAGAAAATTAAGACTTGGAAAAGGAAGTAGGGTTGCCAGATAAAATACGGGACACCTAATTAACTTTAAATCCCATGCAATATTTGGGATATACTTACACTAACTAATAATTCGTTGTTTATCTAAAATACAAATTTAATAGGGCCCACTGTATCTCTATTTGCTAAATATGGCAACATTAAAGGGAAATGTCTTTTAGTCACTTGAACCTTGCTTAATGGTAGAATTAGGAGCAATTAGTTTTGACTCCAGTGATTTAAAAAAATATATATTGTTCTACCTTTTCATACATCATAGTCTTGCTCTAATTCAACACAATCCATTAAGCATACTAATTCTACCATCTTCATCCTCACCTTTAATTATAATTCTATTATTCTGAATTCTGCTACTTTTCTCTTTGGAGCCCAAAGTTTCTTTTCCCTTTATACTAGTAGTTACCAAAATTTTTGGTTTCAGGATCCTTTATTCTTAAAAATTACTGAAGACCTATGGGGCGCCTGGGTGGCACAGTTGGTTAAGCGTCCGACTTCAGCCAGGTCACGATCTCGGGTCCATGAGTTCGAGCCCCGCGTCAGGCTCTGGGCTGATGGCTCGGAGCCTGGAGCCTGTTTCCGATTCTGTGTCTCCCTCTCTCTCTGCCCCTCCCCCGTTCATGCTCTGTCTCTCTCTGTCCCAAAAATAAATAAACGTTGAAAAAAAAATAAAAAAAAATTATTGAAGACCTGGGCCGCCTGGATGGCTCAGTCCCTTGAGCGACTGACTTTGGCTCAGGTCATGATCTCGCAGTTCGTGAGTTCATGAGTTTGTGAATTCAAGACCCACGTCAAGCTAGCTGCTGTCAGCCAGTGAGTGCAGAACCCACTTCAGATCCTGTCCCCCTCTCTCTCTGCCCCTCCCCTGCTTGCTTTCTCTCTCTCTCTCTCAAAAAAATAAATAAAACATTAAAAAAATTATTGAAGACCCCAAAGAGTTCTTGTGTGAGTCTATCAGTATTTACTGTATTCCAAATTAAAATTGAGAAAATTATATATATTTATTAATTCATTTAATAATAAACCTATTAAATGTTAGTATAAATACATTTATTTTTAAAAACTATACTTTTCATGTGAAACAAGTCAGACTGAGAAAGACAAATACCATGTAATGTCACTCATATGTGGAATCTAAAAAACAGAACAAATGAACAAACAAAAGGCAGAATCAGATCTCTAAGTACAGAGAACAAACTGATGGTTGCCAGAGAGACAGGGGGAGAGGCGGTGGGCAAAATGGGTGAAAGGGAGTGGCAGATGCAGGCCTCCAGTTATGGAATGAATAAGTCATGGGAATAAAACGTACAGCATAGGGAATATAGTCAATGATATTATAATAGTGTCGTGTGGTTAACAGATGCTAGTTACACTTGTGGTGAGCGTAGCATAACATATAGAGGTGTCGAATTGCTATGTTGTACACCTGAAACTAATATAACATTGTGTGTTAACTATACTCAAATTTAAAAATAAAAAAACTTATATTTTCCAAGATAAAAAAATAACAACAAGAGTGATAATGCTTTATATTTTCACAAGTCTCTTTAATGTCTGGTTTAATAGAAGACAGGGGATTCTGATATTAGCTTCTGCATTTGATCTGTTGTGAAATGTTTTGCTTGAACTATATAAAGAAAAAACAGCCTCATACAGACATGTAGTTGAAAAAAGGAGAAGTGTTGTAAGTAGCATTTGGAGATAATTGTGGCTATTTTTCTTCGATGCTACACCAAAAATTGACAAGTGGTGGTTTCTTAAATGTTAGTTGTAAGGTAGAATCTGAAACCCTATCAATGAATTTTTGTACTATATTTCATTAAAATCATTGGTTTCTCATGCACTGAGAACAAGTCATCTACTCTTGATGATTTTGTAATATCATTCATTAGTAATTTCGAAAATATTGGTTCACCGAGTTATATAGATCTTCCAAATGTTGACACATTTCATTATACAATATAAAAAAATCATGCTTGCCAATATCAATATAGATGTGATAAATAAATGTCTTAAAGTTTTCCAAAATTCCATTTTTGCTTGGAAGCTGGACTTTTATCATTGGCAACAAATACCAATTCATTGTTGAAGCGACTGGCTCCCTTTTTTCATCATTAAGAAAATATCTGCCAAATCTGAGCAACCACACCTTGTCTGTCAGTAATTTTTTCAAGTAACAATAAGATTTTGTGGAAAAAAAGGAGTTAGTTTAACTTACAACGCAAACAGGTGCACAATAACTGTCTTTGAGCCAGCCATCATAGTTTGGTATGCAGCAGGAATGCTTTTTGTTGTTGTTGTTGTTGTTGTTACACTGACTAAAAAGTCCTGTAGTGGAGAGTTGAGTTTTAATAAAATTAATAATTTTTACTGTTTCATCAAAGGTATTCTCAAGGGAAATTTACTCTTTTTATTTTGTTGTTGTTTTGCTTTTGCTTTTTACTGTGAGGGTGTTGTGGTGAAGAATACAGTGACTACTATGCAGTTTTTACAGTAGTTTTACCTACCATTGCTTTATTTATTTATTTTTAAATTTTTAATGTTTATTTATTTTTGAGGGGCACAGAGCACGGGTGGAGGAGGGGTGGAGAGGGAGGGAGACACAGAATCCAAAGCAGGCTCCAGGCTCTGAGTTGTCAGCACAGAGCCTGATGCAGGGCTCAAACCCACAAACTGTGAGATCGTGACCTGAGCCGAGATCGGAGGCTTAACCAACTGAGCCACCCAGGCACCCCTACCTACCATTGCTTATGAACCATCAATGCAAACATCCGCATAGTGTAAAAGGAAATTAATGTCTCAGTGCTGTTAAGAAAATAGTTTTACCCTTGTGGATTCCCTGAAAAGGTATTGGGAATTCCCAGGAATCTGTAAAATTGAGATCCACTGCTCTATTTACCACCTTGGCACTAACACACCCACAACCGACTGAAATGCTTAACAAGAAACTGGAGTCCAAAATCCATTAAGAGGGTTGACCCCTTTGTTCCAACTTATCACTACAGTACAAAACCTGCAGGGAAGCTTCTGCAAGTCTTTTTCTTTATGAATTACCAAAAGATAGCTGTGGCCTGCATGGAGGAAACCAGACTGTGAACTACTGCCAAACACATGCTGTTCCTTGGACCTAGAATGTTCCTTGGTCCTTCCCTACCCCTACTACATACTCTTCAGGTTTTGGCTGAAGCACTACCTCCTCCCATAGCATTATGCTAACATCATGGGGAAGATTTAGGATGAGGGTATGGAGAGAATAACATTATTAAGTGCCTACCATCTTTCAGGGCTCATGCAGGATACTTAACATTTAATGCTTACAAAAATCTTGTGAGACAATTTTTTAAATTAATTAACTTATTTATTTATTTATTTATTAAACTTTTTTAGTGTTTATTTATTTTTGAGACAGAGAAAGACAGAGCATGAACGGGGGAGGGGCAGAGAGAGAGGGAGACACAGAATCGGAAGCAGGCTCCAGGCTCTGAGCCGTCAGCCCAGAGCCCAACGCGGGGCTCGAACTCACGGACCGCGAGATCGTGACCTGAGCTGAAGTCAGACGCTTAACTCACTGAGCCATCCAGGCACCCCTAACTTATTTATTTTTAAGCTTACATCCAAGTTAGTTAGCATATAGTAGTAACAATGATTTCAGGAGTAGATTACTTAATGCCCTTTACCCATTTAGCCCATCCCCTCTCCCACAATCCCTCCAGCAACCCTTTGTTTGTTCTCTGTATTTAAGAGTCTCTTATGTTTTGTCCCCCTCTCTGTTTTTACATTATTTTTGCTTCCCTTCCATTATTCATCTCTTTTGTATCTTAAATTCCTCATATGAGTGAAGTCATATGATATTTGTCTTTCTCTGACTAGTTTCGTTTAGCATAATACCCTCTAGTTATATCCACATAGTTGCAAATGGAAGGATTTCATTCTTTTTGATTGCCAAGTAATACTCCACTGTGTGTGTGTGTGTGTGTGTGTGCGCGCGCGCGTATACCACATCTTCTTTATCCATTCATCCGTTGATGGACATTTGGGCTCATTCCATACTTTGCTATTGTCGATAGTGCTGCTATTGAAACAGCACACCTGTATCCCTTGGATAAATACCTACTAGTGCAATTGCTGGATCGTAGTGTAGCTCTATTTTAAATTTTTTGAGGAATCTCCATACTGTTTTCCAGGGTGGCTGTACCAGTTTGCATTCCCAACTTGTGAGATGATTTTATAGGTGAAGTCACCAAAGTTTAGAGAGGTTGAATAATGTATCTAGTAAGAGGAAGAGCTACCTGAATCCAAAGCATATGTCCTTTGTACTTGATCATGAGTTAGTTTTCTATTACCTAGAGGAATTCTACCTAGTTAAAATTTTTCTCATCTTCACACCATTTATGATGGGATTTTAACCAATAATCTCTTTGATTCCTTTTAGAATTAAATTTTTTTAAATAGCATTAAAAGTTTATGAATCTTGGTTCTTTATAGGGCAACTGATCACTTAACTGACAATCTACATAGAGATACTCATAGTTTTTTTTTACACTTTTCTGAAAAATCAGAGAAGGCAGAAGAAAGGTTGGGATGGAGCTGGAGTTAGAGGAGGAGTAGAGTCAGGAAAGATATTCAGCCCATTTGTGGAATCTTCAGATGGCTAGAAATAGACATGTAGTAAAATCATACTGTCAGAAAAGTCAGGAAAAAGCACACTTTCAAAAGCCAAGGACATAATTATGAAGAAGAACAGGGTGGAGAAATTGTGCCACTTATTATAAAACTATAGTAAGACACAAAAAGCACAAACTATAAAGACTGATAAATTTGACCATTTTAAATATTAAAACTTCAGTTTATCAAATGATACCATAAAATAGATGAAAAGAAAAGATAAACACTAGAAAAAGATACTGGTAATACATAGAACAAATAAGGCATAAATACTCAGGATATATAAAGAATTTCTACAAATCTATATGAAAAAGACAAATAATACTCCTGCCCCTCAAAAGGACAAAAGACATAAGGTGAAACACAAATGGCCAGTAAACAAATAGATATAAAACTTACTAAGTAATCAAGGAGATGAGATATGTCACATCCATCAGATTAACAAAAATTAAAAAGCCTTATAATACCAACTGTTGGTGAGATGGTGAAGCAAAACCTGCTGGTAGGAGTATAATTTGATTTACCACTTTGTTGAATAAATTGGCAATAAGTAGAAAAAGTGAATATGTATTTACTTTTGGGATATGCTCTAGAACAATTCTTGCATGTGTGCACAAAAAGCTGTGCACGAGAATGTTCATAGTAACGATGTTGATAATAGCAAACAATACCAGACAAGCTAAATGTCTATCAACATACGATGTATAAATAGGTTGCAGTATAACCATACGATAGAATACCATACATCAGCAAAAATTAATGAGTCAGAGCTATGTAAATGAATCTCACACACAAAATGTGGGAGAAAAAACAAGTTTCATAAGAATACATATAGTATGACATTTATATAAAGTTTTGAATTTTTTTTAATCTTTATTTTTGTGAAAGAGAGAGAGACAGAGTGCGAGTGGAGGAGGAACAGAGAGAGAGGGAGACACAGAAGCTGAAGCAGGCTCCAGGCTCTGAGCCGTCAGCACAAAGCCCGACGCAAGGCTCGAACTCACAAACTGTGAGATCATGCCCTGAGCCAAAGTCGGACGCTCAACCGAGTGAGCCACCCAGGCACCCCTACTTATATAAAGTTTTAAAAATGGGTATTAGTGCTGTATATTTTTTAGGAATACATACATGTGTAGTAAAAACATACAGAAATGCCAGCAAATGATAAACACCAGATTTCCTCATCTAGGGAATTGGAAGGAAGATGGAACTGGGGAGGGGGACACACAGAGAGCTTCGGTTTTATTGCTAATGTTTCATTTCTTAAGTTAGTCAATGAGTAGAGAGGTGTTTGTTGTATTACTTTTTACATGGTTTTGTATAGGTCATAATAAATGTTTTTAAAACTACAGGGCAAATGTCTGAAAAAGTCATTCTTTAGGTAAACCAAAGATATATATAGGTATATATACACTCCAGGCAGCCACAAACATTTTTTTCTATATTCAGAATATTGGATTTTAACAATTGGATTGCTTTAAAGAATAGTTTTAGACAAAATAACACAAAAGCTTATTCCCACTAGTTAAGTTTCACATTACACGCCTTCTGGATTAAAATAATGCAATGCAGAATCCAGTTTATGTCACATGAGGTCAGGGAAAGAAAAAAATGATACCTGGAAACTAGCATGGGGAAACAGACCCTATATGCACACAGTTTATTTGTTCAGGCTTGTAGCAAGGAGTAAGGGAAACACGAAAATATCTCGGTCATAAATTGTCATGTAAAAGACAAAGAGAAACTCTGGAATATTATGAAACTATAAATTACTTCTGCTGAAAGGGTAGAATTTGCAGTATCCCCTTAACCGAGGTTTCACCTCCCCACTTTTGACAGAATAACTCCTGTTCTTTGGAGAAAAACAGATGAAATAAATGTAAAACCCGAGAGGGAAATCATCTAATATGTACGCCACCTGCCTAATAAAATGAGAATAAATTTGGCTTTTTGGCTAAGTAGATTTGCTTATGTTTTAACTTAGTTAGAGGCACACGCCATCTAAATTACATATATGTTTTTATTTCAAAAACCCAACATGAAGGGACAAAAAAATAATTTCACCGCATTTAAATGGTTTTGCTTTCAAAACAAACATCATACAATAAAATTTTTATTTATAAAGTAAGCCACAATCAGCTTTCAGGTTAACGTGGAGCCATGTCCACTTATTAATAATGCTAATGAGATTCCAAAACATCATTGCTCTGTCTCCAGCTCAGTCCTGGGATCTTAAAACTGTAGTCTGAGGACTACAGGACTAATGCAGACACATACTTTTACTCCAGAGATTGCTAGTGGTTTAGTTAGCGAGCTAATGGCTGCAGGTACCAAACAATGACTTCTCAAGAGTAAACATCTCTACTCTTTTAAAACTCTCTTTCTCCCGAATCCCAGAAGGTAGCAGGCCTCATGAAGAGCTACCTGCAAAATCCTTGCTTTGAAGAAATACACAAATGAGTCAATCCCCCGTTAAAGGATTTGCTAAACACAAAGGTCCAGGAAGCCACGTAAAAATGATTTGTGAGGCTGCTTGATGCCTGACATTTTTTTAAACCCTTTCTATGCCCCATTTCAAAAAATGCATCTGCAGGCAACTTGACTGTTTAAGGCTAAATGCTGGTCTCAGATGTATATTTGAGGCATCTATTCAATCTGGAGTTTACTATAGCCACGGTTTAAACCATAAAAATGGAGTTGGTAATGAAAGTATGGAGAACTTTAACTAGAGTCAGAGCCAGATCCCTATCCGGACTCCTCCAGCACCTTTCACTTATGAGTAATTCCTGCCAAATGGAGCTGTGGGAGTTGCAGAGTGGTCCCCCTTCACTGGCCAATGTGACTCTCTAATAGAACACCGTGGTGCCTTGGAGCCATCGGTTTTCTGCAGTTGTGTTGGTAAGATACAAAGCTAGAGCTTCAAAAAGTCAGTCTGAGGGTATTGCTTTGGCTTTATTCCATTCATTGAATTGGATAGTAGAAGCAAATATATGTTTTCCAGTATTCTGTACAAGAGAAAGAATAGCCAGTGTTTGAGGGTCAAAACAGGACCTCTTTTTGGTACTAATTAGTCTTTATTTTTATTATTGGGAAGAAAAATTACAAGAAAATTAATTCAAATATGAGCTTTTACCAAGAATAATAATAGCTACGAATTTGAGGGTTTTCAAGTTAGCCACTCCTCTTAGGGCTTTTCAGACACTGAATTGTGTCATTCCCTTAACAGACCTAATGATAAGACTACTATCCCTGTTTCATAAATGGGGAAACTGAGGCTCTGAGAGATTAAGTAACCTGATCCAGATCACACATTTACTAAGTGGCAAATGTGGGATTCAAATCCACATCTAGTCAAATATTAAAACCCTTTTCATTACCCTGTAATGCTTCTTCAGAGTTATTTTGTATGTGAACTGCTAAAGATGTTGTGAGATCAGAACAACTTAGGTTCTTTGAAACACATTAGGGGTCCCACTATAGTTCACTACTGTAGTGGTAGGACCCAAACCTGCATTCTGTGGGGGGAATTCTGAAGTATGAAGAGGTTAGTTAGTTAGTTAGTCTAAAATTACACTGTAAGGAAGAGCTGTGGTCTCGACTTGACCCTTTTGACTTTACTGCTCTAAGAAAGTTATAAAATACTCCTTACATAACTCCTCTTGTTCTACTTCTGTGTTTGATCTGACAGCAATAGTTTACAAAAGCTCCTTTGTTTCCAAACAATGTTAAATAATAGAAGGGGGGGAAATACAGGGTTTCCCTCCCAAATGTGCACAAATAAATTAGCTAAAGATATTAAAAAAAATGTATGGGCTCTTTTTGGAATTAATTCATTGAAAGAACCATTACAGTATCTATATCCCTGTTCATCAACTTTCCCATCTGGATTTTATTTTTTAGGCACTCATTGCTTCTCACAGGTTCAATGTTACCCATTTCACACCATTTAACTATTGAAAGCACTTGAAATTCCGGACCCTAGAAGAGGGCCAGTGTATTTCTCCGTGATGCAGCTAATGTGTCAGACTTGTAAAATAGCTCTTAGTGGCGGGCCTCCATTTAGAGAAAGACGGAAACTAGCTTTAAATACTTAGAGCTTTAATATCTAGTCCATTATACTGAAGCAGGCTCTTGTAAAGAGTCAATTATGGGATACTTCTGATTTGATCCACATGCAAGGGAAATCCGCTTCTTTGCCTTTAAATCCCTGTTGTAAGTGTCTTGTTTAAATAATTAGTGACACTTTTTCTTTGATCAAATTGATTCATATTGTTATTCTTCTATGCTAATTTAAAGCTAAATCCATGTAAAAGTCTAGGCAGATCTTAATCTCTCATGAAGAAAGCTTTACTAAAGACTGTAGTTTTCCAGAAAACATTTTATTTTTTAAAACATTATTAATTGATTAAAATAAATTAAAATTTTCTATGAGGAAATATGGGAGTCAATCACAAGCCAAGAGGGTAATATTATTTTTCTATGTAGAGTGATGTATTTCACACACACACACACACACACACACTGCGTAATACATACTTAATAGCATGTTTAAACAACAAATATTACTGAGACCTCTAAAAGCAATCAAATGTAATCTCTGTTTATGGGTTGGAGGCTAAAAAGTTTATGCACATTTGCAACATACTATCAAAGGGTAATATCCGTTATACTAAACTTTATTCATAATCAAGGAATAAACACAAAATGCCAGACTTATCTAATTCATATTTTTTAAAATTACAATACCCAGTGTTGGTTAGGGCCCTGGGAAACTGGTACTCTTATGTACTGCTGGTGGGTACTAAATAGCAGTTTTCTAAAAGGCTCGTGAAAGTACATTTCAAAGACCTAGAAAATGCATACTACATCTGATCCAGCATCAACACTTCTAGCTTAGGAATCTAGTCTGAGGAAATACGCATATCTGTGAATTAAAAAAATGTGACAGTTTATACATCAATATGTTAATGATGGTCATTTCTGGGTTAGGCTAATTTTTATTTTCCTATTTTTCTTCTCTGAATTTTCTAAGTTTTCTATAATAAACATATATTGCTTTTATAATAAGGATGTCATTTCAAACATTTATGTAAATTTTAAATTATTTAACAAGAAATACATTATCATGACATTTTAAACAACACAGAAATAGTAGTATAAATATTGAAAAATTCTTTCTTCCCATCCCTGTCCCCAATTCTATTTCCTTTCTAGGATGTAACTACTAGTGATAGTTTCATATATCCTTCTTGACCATTTTTCTACATATTTATACTTTATGTATATGTATATTTTTATATTGTTTATAAATGGGATCATATCCATGAATTGATAGACCCAGAGTCTATTTAGTCAGTTCCATTCATATTAATGTTATTTCTCTCTTTTTTGCCATTATAAACAATGCTTCAATAAACATCCTCATACATATTTCAACATATACATGCACAAGTGTTTATCTAGAATAAAAACCAAGAAACAAGTGAAATGTTGATGAGAATAGTAGATGTCACCTGTCAATAGTGAAGTCACCTCTCAAGCTCAGTGATTCATGTGAGTGGTTATTGCTTTTACTCATCAACAGTGGATATTACCTATATTTTTTGTTTTGGCCCGGCAGATGAGCAAAAGTGGCATCTCTTTTTGCTTATCTTGGCCTTTTCCTGATTACTAGTGCATTTGAACATCTTGTCAGATGTTAATTGGTCATTTTTATTTCTTCTGTCAGTTGCTCTTTTCACTCTTGGTTTACAATTTCTCTAATTGCCTTGTAGTACTCTTTATATTTTGAGTGTTACCTTTATTTATTAAGTATGTTGCAATTATTTTCTCCCTCCCATTTTTTCTATCCTTTAAAAAAAACTTGAGGTAAAATTTACATACGATAAGTATACAGTTCAAAAGTTTTTATAAAAACTTACCCTCATGTCATTAAAAAAAAACTTTATGTGGAGGCGCCTCAGTGGCTCAGTCTGTTAAGCATCTGACTTCAGCTCAGATCATGATCTCTCAGTTTGTGAGTTGGAGCCCTGCGGCGGGCTCTGTGCTGACAGCTCAGAGCCTGGAGCCTGCTTCAAATTCTGTCTCCCTCTCTCTGACCCTCCCCTACTCTTTCTCTGTCTCTCAAAAATAAATAAACATTAAGAAAACTTTTTTTAAGTTAAAAGAAAAACCTTATGTGTTTTTCAGTTGTACAAAAGTTTTATTTACTGCCAATCTATTTTATGGATTCTAGATTTTTCTTTACAGAAGGACTTCTACAGACCAAATTTAAGATATTCTTTTATATTTTTTCTGATATTTATTTTTTACTTTTGTTTTTAGCTTTCTAATCTATTTAGAATTGAGTTTTGTATTTGATGTGAGATTGTGATATGATTTTGCTTTATTTTTCTAAATTGACATTGAATCACCCCAGCAGCATTTTCTCACTCATTTGAAATACCATTGTTTTCATAAACCAAGTTTATTTGTATGAATATATCTGTTTCTGAGCTCTGCATTTATTCCGTTAACTTCATTGTCTATTCTTGTACCGGTGTCACAATGTTTTAATTATCATAAGTTTATAGTGTATTTTCATATCTGGTAATGCAATTCCCACTTCACTGCTCTGTATCAAGTAGTTTTCTTATGGTCTCATTCAGTTTTTCTTCAATAAATAATTGAGAATCAGCTTGTCAAGTTTCATGAAAAAAACTTACTAGGATTTTGATTTGGATTGCATTAAACTTATGGGCCATTTGAGGAGAACTGACATCTTTACAATGTTGGGTCTGCCAATCCAAGAACAGGGTATTTATCTCCACTGATGCTTCTTTTATGACTTTAATTGAAGTTCAGTAGTTTATATCGCTCATTCAGATTTCTTGTTAGATTTATTCCTAGGAATTTATCTGCTTCATGTAATCGTTGGCATATAAGAAGTCCATTGATTTTTCTATATTGATCTTTAGTTACTTTGCTAAATTTTCTTTAGTTTTTTTCTTTTAGTTTTTGGAGCTGTTGATTTTTCTAGGCAGACTATCATGTGGTCTGCAAACAATGACACTGTAGTCATTCTTTCCAATATTCATAATTCTCATTTCTTTTCCTTTTCATATTGCATTGGCTTTCAGTATAACATTAAAAAGTAGTTATAGTGGGCATCCTCTCGTTCCAGATTGAAGGGAATGTTTACATGTTTGCTGTAGATTTTGGACAGATAAACTTTATCAAGTTAAGGAAGTTTACTTCTATTCCTAATTTACTAAAAATTGATGGTTTTTATTTGTTTAATGAGGAATGGAGCTGAGTTATGTTAAATGTTCTTTTTTAGGTGGGGACTATTGAAATTATTGATTTTTCCCTCTTATAACTTATAGAATATTAAATTGTCTTTACATTCCTGAGATAAATCCTAATTAGACATAATGCATTTATCTCCTAATACATCACTGGATTTATGAATATATTTAAAATTTGGAATCTTTCGTGGATGACATTGCCTATATCTGCATGCTGCCCTTGTCTGAATTTGGTTTCAGCCTTGGAGATGGAGTTAGCTTTAGCGCATTCTCTATGTTCTGGAGCATTTTATCTAACAAAAGAAACATTTATTCCTTAAGGCTTGATAGAATCCGTCTGTAAAAAAACTAGGCTTAACGCTTTCTTAGAGGAAGACTTCTTCCCACTTTTAAATTTTCTCTTATTTTTGGTGTATTAAACTATTTATTTTATGGAATAGATTTGGGTAAGTTATACTTTGCTAGAAAGTCCCAATGTCTATTTGTACTTTTTTTTTTTTTCTGGATCAGATTTACTGAAGTTTTGTATATTTTATTAGTCTTTTAAAAAAACCCAATATTTGGTTTTATTAATTGGATCTACTAGTTTGACCTTCCTATTAATTTTTGCTTTCATCTTGATTAATTATTTCCTCCATTCAGGCTTATTTTGTTTTTCTTCCCCCTAGTTGTCTGAGTTGAATGCTTAATTCATTCATCTTTCATCTTTATTATTTTTTAATAAATGTAATAATTTTCCTCCAATTATCTAAATTTTTTAATATCTCCTCCAATATCTAAATTTTCCTCCAATTATAACTTTGTCTGAATCCTCTAGATTTAGGTTATGTTATGTATTTATTGTTTTCCATTTCTAAATAGTCTGTGATTTGGTGCAATAGTATTAAGAATGCTTAATTTTTTCCATTTAGAGAAATTTGGGTGGGAGAATACCCTTTAACTCTTAATTCTTAATCGCTATTTTTATTGCATTGTGGCCAGAGATTTGTAGAATAGAAAATATTTGCTATACTGGTATTTGTTAAAATTTCCCTTGTAGTTTAATGTATGGCTAAATTCTAAGAATCTTTCATGGCTGTTTGAAAACAGGTGTACTATGTCTTTGCTGGATATAATATTCTATGTGTATCATTTAGAATAGGATTGCTTAATTGTGCAATTTAAATCCTCTATTTCTTAACTTTGTGTGTGTGTGTACTTGATTATCTGATTTCTGAGAGAGAGCTATTAGAATATTCCACTCTAATTATGGAGCTGTCCATTTTTCCTTGTATTTCTATCAATTTTTACTTACTATTCTATATTTCAAAACTATGTTTTTAGTTGATAAAAGTTCAAAATTATTATTTCTTCTTGGTGGATGATACTTTCTATCAATATAAACAATCCTTTGCCCTCTTTATGTTTTTCACTTTTTTAGACTGAAACTAATATTTTGTCTGAAATTAATATTACTATATTTACTTTCTGTTAGCATCTATTTATTATAATGGATATATTTTTCCATTTTTTAATTTTAACCTTTAATCATTTTATATTCTATATGTTTCTTGTAAACAGCTTAAGGCAACATTTTTTAAAAGCTCAATTGGATTTTCTATCCTTTAATTGGAGAATTTAACCTGTTTACATTAATTGTGATTGTTGGTATATTTAGACAAACTTGTCAACTTATTTTACATTTTGTATTTACTATGATTTCTTATTGTTTCTTTTTCCTTCTGTATTGCCTTTTGTTGGATTGATTTAGTTCTTTTTCCCTTTACTGTCTTACTGGAAACTATATATTTTTCTGATGGTTACACATATTTTTAGATTAATTTTTAAAATTTTTCCACCATTTTCCCCTATCAATTAGTCTACTTATCAACACAGCTCTTGCCCCTAAACAACAAAAGAGTCTTAGTAAGCATTCAGTTACTGCTCTGTCCTCTCATCTTGTCCCTCCTATTGCTCATGCTAAAATTATCTGGTATTTCAGCTCCAGGTTGTTGTTAATAATTTTTCATTATTTATGAACATTATTAGAATTACTATAGGTTTTGTTGCTATGTTGATCATTTATGTTTCTAGAAATTCCTCTTAGGGAGGAGGGGTCGAGTTATATAATTTAGTAATACTCTAAAGAGAAGGTTGGTGGGTGATAAGCTTCCAAGTCTTAATGTGCCTAAAAATGCCTTAATTTCCTCCATCCCCCAACCCCCATTTAAGTGTTAACTTGGCTGGCAATAAGGTTTTAGCTTTAAAATACTTTTCCCTTGGGGCACCTGGGTGGCTCAGTTGGTTGAGTGACAACCTTCAGCTCAGGTCACTATCTCTTGTGAGTTCAAGCTCTGTGCCGGGCTCTGTGCTGACAGCTCAGATCCTGGAGCCTACTTCAGATTCTATGTCTCCTCCTCTCTCTACCCCTCCCCTGCTCATGCTCTGTGTCTCTCTCTCAATAATAAATAAATATTTTTTTAAAATTTTTAATTAAAAAAATTAAATTAAATTTAAAAAATTAAAATACTTTTCCCTTACTATATTGAGATATTGTTTCATTGTCTTTTGGCATCCAGCCTTAGTAATGAAGCATATAATGTTGAACTGGTATCTATACCTTTGTAGATTATTTATTTTTCCTCTCTTTATCCGTGGTATTTTGGTGTAGGTCCTTTTAATCTGAAGGCTCCTGTTTTCCTTTAGATCTAGAAAACTTTCTCCTACTATTTCTTTGATTATTTCCTTCCTTTTATCCTCTGTATTCTTTCAGAGATTCTTCCAAATATCTAATCTGATGAACTGTTTCTTCTTTTTAATGCGTGTTTTCTTACATTTTGTGACTTGCTGGGAGAGGAAGTAGGCACAGCAGACCATGATTTTAATCCAACCTTACAATGCGTTACTAAGAGAAGTTCAAAATGAATTTCAAATTATACCTTTGCATGGGATTGAATTTGAGCTCTGGCTATTTTCTCGAAGAATCTTGCTTTTCTATATTTGGATGAATTCTCTTCAGAGAATCCTATGAAGTTTTTCACTCATTGAACCAGTTTTTACTTAGGGCCTATTTTTACCTGGCATTGTTTTACATTCTAAGGATCCAAAGTTGAAAAAAGACACAAGTTTATAGTCTGACAGAGTTTCTCAACCTTGGTATGACTGGCTTTTTTGGCTAGATAATTCTTTGTTGTGGGAGGCTGCCCTGGGCATCCATCATGAATGTTTAGCAGCATCTCTGGCTTCTACTCATTAAATGCCAGTAACACTCCTCTCCCTTGTGTGACAATAAAAATGTCTCCAAACATTGCAAAATAGCACCCCACCCCACCCCTCTGCACCCAAACCACTGGTCTAGCAGGAGAAATAATGAATACAATATGGGGAGTATGTTACAGAAGAGTATATACAGGAGAGTACTGGCACAAGAAGGTAATGGCTAACCCTGTCTTAGATTCAGCAAAGTTTTTACGAAGTAGAATATACTTGGCCTGGATCTTAAAGGAAGAGTTCTCTATTTGTCATGCAAACAAGGAGTGAAAGAAAAAAGAATAGTAATACTAGAGAGAATGACAGCATGCAAAGTTTGAAAACTTTGAAAGTTTGAAACAGTTTGATGCATTTCAAGAACTCTAAATAGTTCAGTGTATGACTGGAACATAGATTTGAGGGCGGTGGTGAAGAGAGAAGGAAGCAGTAAAGCTGAAGAGGTAGTTAGGGACAAAGTTATAAAAGAACTTGCAGGCTATGCTAAGAAAATTTGGGCTTTATTGAGTAGTGATGGCAAACCACTTAAAGTATTAAGGAGGAAAACGGCATTTCAGATAGGTGGTTTTGTAAATATGCAGGCCATCGTTTAGAAACAGGTGAGACTGGAAATAGATTAATTAGAAGACAGTTACAATCGCTAAGTTAGGGTCTAACCTAGGGCTGTGAGTGCTAAAGAGACGGGAAATGGCACAGCAATATATAGGAGGTAGAGTTGATAACGTTTGGTGATTACTTAGCTGTGGAGAGTGATGAATTGGGAGGAGTTAAGTATGATGTCAGATTTTGGTGAAAAAGAGAGGGTATATAGGAATGTTCTTAGTGAACTGTGTTAATAGCAGAAATTCCTAACAAAAATAAATGAAAAGAAAAATCCCTGGGACAAAGCCAAAAAATAACCTGTCCCAAATCTTGTAGATCCATAGTTCCAAACACAATAAACAATAAGTAAATTGGTAGTTTTTAGAAAACCAGAACTGAACCCCTAGCTCTCCTCCCCAAATCATTGTTGTCCTTCATCTCAAAAAGCTTTAAAATCTTCTCTGAACAGTTTCTCACAGTCTTTTCATTCCAGAATTTCGAGAAAATAGTTTACATTTTTTTTCAAATATCCCACTGTTCAATGACTCATTTTTTTTTCAAGCTTTTTATTTTAATTCCAGTAGAGTTAACAGTGTTATATTAGTGTCAGGTATACAATATAGTAATTCAACAATTCTCTGCATTAATCAGTGCTCATCCTGCTAAGTGTGCTCTTCAATCCCCATCACCTATTTCACCCATCCCCCCACCCACCTGAATAACTCATGTCTGACACATTTCAGCTGTTACAAAAGATTATGAAATTTAAGCCAAGGTAAGACGATTAGAATAAATTTTTTTTTTCATTTACCCATGACATAAAAGTAGACCATTGTACACATAAAGTGACTTAAGTTCCACAAGCAATCATAAAGCCAAATAATTCAAGAGTGGGATTTTCAGCATCTTAGTTGAAGAACTATGATACTGAGGACCTCTACTGTTGAGAGTGTGAATGGCTTCAATGTTAGGATTAAATGTTCAGAAAAACATCAGGCATGTGCAAGATACACCCTGCCCAAAGTTCAGAAATTATTTTCAGAGGCACACAGATAATCACTGAAGTTTATGCAGAAATGCTTATAAAGTTGAATCTAGGTCTCCTCTTATCTCCTGGAACTACTTCATCTCCAGGTGCCCCCTATCCTAGTGCTATTTTCTGGCCTATGACTCTGTATTGGGTCTGATTACTACAGTTTTTCTGAGGCCTGATTACAAACAAATCTAATGTTTACACAATTTAAATTCCCCACTGATGCTAAGAGTTGGAAGTAATCTATTATCTCATAGTAATTTATTACCTAATTTAGAAAGGGGAGAGCGTGTTTCTTAAATCCATCTCCTGCCTCTAAAGAAAAACCTCCATCTAAAATGATTAGTGCTTAGAAATGCAAAGTGGCCAAGAGAAATATTACTCTTTTCAGATAATTTTTCTTTTAATCCACCCAGATGCTGAAATGTTGACTAAAAGCACTAAAGATTCTCCTACAGTTTACTCCCCTACAAAGTCGGAATCCAAAAGCTGTTTGATTCTGTCAAACCATTGAGCCTACAACACACATTTTCCCTCAGATTTCCTCTAAATTATCTCAGAAGATTTTAAAACCGTGTAATTACTTTTTAAACTGGGGTTTTTGTGAGAGGATTTTCTCAACTGCCACAAGTTATAGGGTTGGGAAAGATTTCTGTTTATATTTAATATCTGCATGGATATGGCTCTCTACACAGTAAGCTTTCCCTTTCAGAGAGCCTTAGTTCTTTTATTTCCATGATATTCATTGATAGCATTTAAACTAACCCAACCGGGGGGAGGGCATCTGGGGGGCTCAGACCCTCGATTTCCGCTCAGGTTATGAGCTCAGTTTCGTGATTTTGAGCTCTGTGGGCTCTGTGCTGATAGACTGGAGCCTGCTTGAGATTCTCCCTCTATCTGTCCCTCCCCCACTCGCGCACGTGCTGTCTCTCTCGCGTTCTCTCTCTCTCGCTCTCGCTCTCGCTCCTGCTGTCCCTCTCTCAAAATCAATAAATAAACTTTAACTCAAAGGCTTCTCCAGATGTATTTTGGATAATAACTATCACACCCGCTAAAGCTTAAATTTGGGCTCTGTCATTTTTTAGTTTATTATTAAGTAACTTGTTCAAGTCACTTAACTCCTCTGACTCTGAATTTTCTTTTCTATTAAAATGGGAGAAAATAACTATCTTGCAGGTTTTATGAGGTTTGAGTAAGAAACATCTATGACAAAGACTCACCCCAAATTAAGGCTAAATATATGTTTCCCTACTTTTCCTTTCCCTTTTTAAAGAACACTTTAAATAATAACTTCAAAGTAAGAGTTATCTGTGTTTTAAAATATGCCCAGGTGGGATCCTTTATCAACAACATATTTTCAAGCCAACTGTGAATCAAACCAAATTCTTCTCCTCATCAGATTGTGCTTTTACCAGAAGAAAGGCAGGCAAATTTGGGTTGATGCTGACCAAAGGAAGTGGGTTTTAGGGGGGTTGGGTGTACATATAAAGTACCAAAGGCATAATCCATTTTATATAAGAAATTCGATAGAATTACAAGAGTTTAGTTCATCTTACTGCTGCACGTGAATATGTGGTTTGGTATAGGAGTTGATGAGGGAAAGAATCCTACCAAAGTTCAAAACAAGAGAAACTGAAGCCTCGAATATAAAGGAGGCTCACATCACTTTAACCACCGTCGAGCCACTTTCACAACATGCAACGTGTACATTTGGGCCGTCTGTGCAAAGAAAATTCAACAGCTCCCATGCCTCACCATTGAGGACTCAGAGTTAGGTCATCCTCTATCGGAAACTTCTTTGTGAAAAGATGTATCAAGCCATGTGCAGAGAACTATATGCCGAAATACAAATTCAAGCTAGCACATAGACGTATTTTCACATTGCCGGGAGATTTTTGTTGTTTTCTATGCTTGGAGTGAAGTGGGAAAGCTAATGTTTCCTTTGCACTTTGAAAAATGAAAAGGGAGTAACAATCTGGTTGAAGGAATAGTGGGTTAACAATCGGAAATCAAGGATCTAAACCTTGTTTATACCACTGCCTATTAATGGGCCTCAGGGACAAATCCAATGCTTCAGTTTCCCCACCAGAGTGCTCTAAATAACAATTCTGGCTGGTAACACAATGGGAGGAGATAATAAGCATAAAATACTCTGCAATCTTCCTTAAGACAGTGTTACATAAATCCCAGTCATTATCACCACTAATACACTGGGATGATAGTACCTGCAGGGAGGTAATCATCACCTAAGAGAGAGAGAGAGAAAGAACAAGCTATTAATCACCTCAAATCCCTCAAGTTGTGTGTCAAGTCAAGGGCAAGTGAGAGATGTACAAATGGTGTCAGAATGATTTTGTACGAGCTTCAAGCCTTCACTGTGAACATCTGCTGCTAAGAAAATGATTCTAACCTCACTGCTATGAGAAGATACGGTTTTGACTAGGTGACCTCTGTTGACGCTTTAAACCTTGGCAACAGTGTTGTGATTCCCACTTAAGCTGAAGTACAAGGGCGGGATTGTGCCGTCAACATAACCAGAAGGTAAGATAAGTACATTAATGCTAACCGAGAAAACCATTTCCAACCCAGGATTATAAAATGTCTTCCTAAATCCAAACTGTAACTTTTTAAACATGTTTATTTAGTTTTCAGAGATAGAGACAGAGTGTGAGTGGAGGAGGGACCGAGAGAGAGAGAGAGAGAGAGAGAGACAGAATCTGAAGCAGTCTGCAGGCTCTGAGGTGTCAGCACAGAGCCCAGCGCAGGGCTTGAACTTGTGAAAGGTAAGATCATGACCTGGGCCGAAGTCGGAAGCCCAACAGACTGAGCCACCCGGATGCCCCCAAACTATAACTTTTCTCTTGGACTTCACCTCCAGCTGATGTGGTCATGTGCAGATCAAATGTTTAGATTGATAAATGCGGCTTACTTGGTAAGGGACACACTCAGTGACAGAGCCCAGAATCCAAAGGTGATTAGTCGACTAAAGAGGGAAGATGAGCACCAGACAACCTTGTTTGTCATTTTGCCACTTAATCACATAAATCTCTTAACACGAAGTGCATCTGCATGGCAGGAAATTAAACACTGACAAAAATAAAACCCAAGCTCCCAAAGCAGTTCAGACACCTGTTTCACAAGAGTAAGTGTGATAAGATTATCTGTGGGTAGCAATTTTCTTCTGTGGACATTCTTAACATTTGAACATTAACACAAATACTGTAGCATTCATTTTCATAAGGGTGGCTACTTTTTCTACAATGTAGATAAATGTTACATTCTTGGTAAAAAACAGACCGGATTTTAATTGGAAATAAATAGACCATCCTCTTACTATGGTTACTAATTCATAAGCAATATATTTTCTATTTCAGAAGGAAGCCAATTTAGAGATTTTCCTTGCACCAAAAAACATTAAAAGTGACTGATGTTTCTAAACACATACTTAATCTGATTTTGATCAAGATTTCCCTATGATCCTTACATTGTTTAAATGAATTCTTTATAAGGCAGGCTCTAATACCCTAGCATATGAGAATTATTATTTAAAGATTTTTTTTTATCCATATGAAAAATATCAACTTAAAGACCACACTTTTTTTCTTAAAAGAAAACCACAGGACCATGGTCTTGTATCATCACTTGACAACTGTTTTTCTCCAATGTTCCATTTTTTAGTTAAAACCACAGATACAAAAATATGTGCAAATCAGTTAAACATTAGAGGAAATATTGTGAAAAAGCAAAGTAGAAAAGACTCTCTTCTGAGAAAAATCTACCACTTACAGGCACTAATAAAACATTTTTTTTTATTTAAAAATAATTTTAAGTGGGCAATCTTTAAGCAGAATTCCATTTTCTTCTCAACAGCACACATGTACAGAAGATCCCAGAGATGTTCGAGTGCACCAGGCACCAGAACAGCATGTAAGCACTCAGAACTAGGAAAAGGCCCATGGAGGGTTCTCATGGCTACTGACAGGAGTCAGCAGGGCACCACAACTCTTTTCCAAACATACCGAAGGATGGAATAAAGCATTCCAAGCACAAAATGAGCACTCAACAAGAGCTGCAAAAGAGTCTTTTACCTAATTAAAAGCTTAAATTTACAGAACTTCAGAGCATTGCCGTTTCAGCTTAGCCTTGCCAAAATAATCAAGCAGAATGAAGCAAAACAAATAGGGGAACAACAAGCCTACCACTCTGGTTTTGATTTGCTGCCCATTACAGTTGAGCGGTTTGGCCTGCTTGGGCTAGACTGCTTTCAAACGTCTTCCAAATGCCCTATAATGACACCTAATTTTACATTTAACTCTTGGAGGACAAAGTTGTTTTTCTTGTGATGATATTTGTTCTATTTGAACATTATCAAACTGTTTGTTCTAATCCATTAGGAAAAAAAAAGACATAATAAGGCTCATCTAGAGGCCTTCCTAGTTAGGAAGGTGACTGAAAAGATTTAGGTCTTTAGCCTGTCTTTAAATCTTCTAAATGAAAGATGATTTACAATTAAGCTACAAAAATGTGAACACTCTCAAGTCTGGAAAGTTTCAGTCTGAATTTAGGTATCCTAAATCAATGTAAAAGACTCTGTCTCACAGAACCAAATCTTACAAAAATCAGCTTCTATGCTCAAATCTTGTTAATAAATTATAAAGCGTTTGCACACTATGTTTAAGTTCAGCTAGTTTCAGCTGTGACGCTATCAGTATTTCCCTGTAATGCGCCATGGAAAGGATAATGGAGCTTATATTTAAAGGTAGAATGGCATAAAGTGCCAGGAAATTGTCACACGAAGGTCATTTTCTTAAAAAATGATTACACTTCTAATAATTTGATTAGCTGGAATAGGAAGATAATGTTGCTAGGCTCTTCAGAATATATCTTCGGGTTTAGTTGCAAATTAAGATCAATTTTTACAAACAATATCCTCAAAGTGTTTACATTTTTAACCAGCTTTGGATGATCATATTTAACCAGTTTACAATGATCAGCATGAACTCCTTGATTTCCTTTCTCTGTACTCAGCCTTGCCCTTGCCCTTGCTCAGAGATCTTATTTCCACTCAAGCAATACAAGTAGTAGAAAGGCCACAGTTAGAAGTTAGAAGCCTGGGTTTGACTTTAGGCAAGTTTCTTTTCACCAGAATCATTTTCCTCATCTGGAAAACAGTGGAATTAGACCAAGCACCTCTAAGAATTGTTCCAGTTTAAAACACTGAGTTCTCAGCAAAGGAGGAATACGAGGCAGTGGTGCATAGATATCACATTACTCAAGTCTCTCAGCAGACCTTGAGTAAAGGCTATAAAACTACCCAGCTATCTGAAACACTGGAAACAGGAAACTGAAGGCCAAAAAGCTGAGATTTTTAAATCTGCAGATAAAATTTACTAGAGAGAGAAAGCTGCATAGAAAAAGTTGTACATGGTGGAGGTGTGCGTAAGTTCTACTTCAAATAGTAGAAGGAAGAAAAGAGAATACAAATCCAGGAAGAAGACTATAACAAGAACGAGATTTACAAAACTGTGTCAGAGGGGTGCCTGAGTGGCTTAGTTCGTTAAGCGTCCGACTTCAGCTCAGGTCACGATTTCACGGTTTGTGGGTTCGAGCCCCGCACCAGGCTCTGTGCTGACAGCTCAGAGCCTGAAGCCTGCTTCAGATTCTGTGTCTCCCTCTCTCTCTCTCTCCCCCTCCCCTGCTTGTGCTCTGTCTCTCTTTCTCTCTCAAAAATGAATATTAAGAAAAATTTTTAAAAGCTGTGTCAAAAATGACACTTCTCAAAAATGAATAAATAGAATTTCTCAAAAATGAGGATGATGTACTCAAATTTTTTTGTCCTAGAGGCAATGAAGGCAGAAGATAGAACACTGAGCTAGAACTCCGGGAAGACAGATTCTAATGCAGCTTAGGTTCTGCCACTTATTAAGAATATGTGACAGAGAACTTACTTTACCTGTCCAATAATCATTTTACTTATCTGTAGGAAGAAACAGCAGGACTCAATCATTAAGGTCCCTTAGAGATCTTAAATTTTATAATCAGACATGATTAAACAAAGGCATCGTTCCATGAAGTTAGCTGAGAATCTGAGAAAAGCCTTAAAAGTTGAGATAATGCTACCCACTTTCATACATTTTGGAAAACTTAATGAAACGGAGACTATGGAAGTGTTTTTTAAGCTGTAAAATGCTACACAAACAATGGTGGTGGTGGTGGACATTATCATTTATCAGTATTTGAGAAAAATGAGGAGTTAACATTGATGAAAATTTCAGCAATGCCATAGTGGGTGGTCAACACATACTTTCTGAATAAATAAATAGATCCAAAGTAACATGTTCAACCTCATAATGAGAACAGTTGACAAACAGATGTGCAGATATAAGAGGGAAATTCATATCTACATTGTGGAGAACATGGGCAAATAGGGAGCCTCATTCAGGAACAAAGAAGAAGGATGTTTGGAAGGATCCTTCCTGCTGCCTCCTCCACCACCCCCCCCAACCTTCAAAGTAGAAGAATTTCTGCTTTGAACCTCCTTTGGTTTCAAAAAACATGAAGTGTCAACAAGGTGCAAGACTTTATGTTAATTTCTTGATCACGGAGAGTAGGTGTTCTAGGATAAATAAGAATTCCTGCCCTCAAGCAGCTTACAAGTTAATTTGGATGAATGACAAATACATATTAACTGTAATATAACGTTTCAAGTACGGTCATAGAAGTGGTACCAGAACCACGGAGTACAGGGAATAATTCTGTTTGGGAAGAATGGAGGGTAAGAAATGGAGAAGAATTTTTGTAGGAAATAATATTCCTTGAAAGATGAATAGGATTTCATTAAGCTAAACAAGGTGAGAAAGGCATTTCAGGCTGATGACTGAAAGGTGTTTCAGAGTAGAAACATAAGTGAGAGCCAGAATCCAAGAGACAAAAATTGAGTATGAGGGTGACCAAGTAAAGATTAAAGTTTTAATTGTTTGAGCCATATAAGAGAACTACATCATCTACAATCACAATTCATTTTTTAAAGGTAGTATGCTTGTGCAGATTGTTCATTCCATTTCATTCCATTGTTAATTTCAAAAAGTGTCAACACAAATATGTATGTTTTTCTGGGTATTTTGCAAAGGAAATTAAAAAGATAAAAAAATTGATCCTTTCAGAGTTTAAATTTAGACTAATGCAGTTGAGGGGACATCATATGGCTTTTTCTTAAGATTTCACCTTTTTTTTTTTTTTAAGCCTATTTATTTTGAGAGAGAGAGAGACCTCTTGCACGAGCAGGAGAGAAACAAAGAGACAGAGACAGAGAATCCTGAGCTGGTTCTGAGCTATCAGCACGGAGCCCGACGTGGGGCTCAAGCCTACAAGCCCGTGAGATCATGAGAGCAGAAATCAAGAGTCAGACACTTAACCGACTGAACCACCCAGGTTTCATATCTTAATTTGAATTCTAACCTGGGATTAAAGGCAACATTGCCTATAATAAATTGCATAAAAAATCATATAGCTAATACATATGCTTGGGGTGGAACTCTTAGTCTAACTTAACGCATGCTTAAGAGCTCCCAGCTCCACTTTTAAACAGCACGAGTCATGCAGGGGAGCTGACTTTTCTCACCATGCGGTTCCAGCATGCATCTTGCGTCCATCTTTTCCCAGTGATTCCTTTAGCTCCCTACCAGAGAGGTAGCAGATATTTTTTTCACTTTTTTGTCATATCTAACTGCTTGCTAATTAGTCTGATTGAAACATCTCTCCAAACCTATCCTTACTACTAGTTAATCAACCTACGTAGTCGCTTTTGAGTGTACAGTGTAGGGCATACTGTCCGCGCCACGTTCCCAGATCCTACTGGCTTAGGTCCAGAGTTTGGGACTGGAAATTCAATCAGAACCATGCTTTCTTATGGAATTTGACCTTATATTATTTTTTTAAACACATATAGTCCAACAGAAACAAACAGCCATGAAAGGGAACTTCACATAATAGGCACATAGCAAGCTGTTAGGTAAAAATGCCATATTATGCCAAGTATATAGCTGCTGTTCGAAGATGGAAGTCTGTCCACTTGGGACGGTTAAGCTTCTGACTCTCGGCTCAGGTCATGACCTTACAGTTTGTGAGTTTGAGCCCCGTGTTGGACTTTGGGCTAACAGTGCAGAACCTGCCGGGGACTCTCAGTCTCCCTTTCTCTCTGTCCCTCTCCTGTGTGTGCACATATGTGCATACTTTCTCAGTCTTTGAACAATAAACATTAAAAAAAAAGCACCTATCCATCTGAATGCAGCTGAGTAATGCTAAAGCAGGTCATCTGGTCTAGGCATCCTTTGGAGAAGATGGTTCTGGAGGGATGGGAAAGTAACCTTGGGCTTTTCTTCAGTCCCTTCATATTTCCCATGTTCCACAAAGGTCAAACTACTTTATTTTTTAATTTTTTAAAATGTTTGTTCATTTTTGAGAGACAGAGACAGGCAGAGCATGAGCTGGGAAGGGGCAGAGAGAGGGAGACACAGAATCTGAAACAGGCTCCAGGCTCCGAGCTGATAGCACAGAGCCCAACGCAGGACTCGAACTCACGAACTTCGAGATCCTGACCTGAGCCGAAGTTGGACGCTCAACCCAGGCACCCCCAAACTACTATTATAAAAGGAAATTAAATGTTAAAAGCCAGAACTAAAATGAAATCACTCTATTTTCTCACCTAACCCCACCAAAGTCAGGGTGTTTTGAGCTCATATTGCCCTATTTCACTAAGCAGTGGATTCCAGTTTTGGATTTTTTAAAAAATGTCTCTGACTCATATGCTGTAATTCTTCAAAAGAGGATATAATGCTGGTATTTGTTATTTAGGAAGTAATGAATTAGATAATAATGAACTGGACACGTTGAATTCTTCATTGATTTCCTTTTCCACTTACACCATATGTATAAGTACATTTAGTATATGTGTGATTCTATCTTTAAAGACATGCCTATATTAAGGAAGCAGGTTATTTATAGGTGCCAATCCTGAAAGCCCTCACTTGCATGACAGGTGTATTTTGCTTTGTAACACCTCTATTTGATTCCAAATGAAATAAACTCACTTTGTTTAAAGCATATATAGTTTCAGATACATACAATGTAAATGGGAAGATTTATGTAGCAAAATTCATGTGGAGGGAGCGTACAACGACCATATTGATAGTAATATTTAAGAGGCAGCATAGTATCATGGTTAAGCATGCTGGCTACAGATTCAGACTGTTGTGCTTCGATTCAGGCCTACTGCCATACAAACTTTCTTTGCCTTAATTGTCTCTCTCTAGGGGAGATTACAATAGTACCTAGGATTAAATCAATTAGTATTAACTATAATTAGTATAATATAGTTGATACAATCAATTATAATACCAATTAATCAAATATGCAAGTTCCTTTGCACCATGTGCAACACATATGAGTGTTCCGAAATGGTAGTGACTACTACTTGCATAATACTACGTGCTTTACAAAGTGTTCTCGCTGGCATATCACTTGCTCCTCCTAAAAACCTCACTCCTATGATACAGCACAGTGTAATTGTTAAAAGAATGGATTCTGGAATCAGACTGCTTAAGCTGGAAGTTTAGCTTCCCCATTTGCTAACTATACAAAATGGTTAAATTTCTTTTCTAATGCTTCAGTTTGCTTACCTGTAAAATAGAGACAATAGTATGTACCTCACAGCTCTGTTGTGTGTACATGCAAAATGCTTAGAAAAGTAACGGCTAGTGTTTAGTAAATATTAGCAATAGTTATCTTCATTTTAAAGATGAAAAAACTGTTTTAAAGAGGCAAGTGATTGGCTCAAGTGCAATTAGCTAAAAAGTAGTAAAGCTATAAGCAAGAAAAAAAAATTCCACCTAACTAACTGTTATAAGCTATTATATGTTTACTTCAGAAAACATGCAAAAGTATGCATTTTAAGTTTAGTGTTAGACACTAATGACATAAAAAAAGAAGTAAGGCAGATCTTTTGTGTAGACATAAATGATTTCAATATAATATGCTGAATAGAGATTTGCAGAGATCGTTATGTGATCACAAAGAAAAGGACTTTTAAATTCAACCTAGGACCTCAGGAGAAAATGATGCCTGAATTGGGGTCTTAAAAGATGAGTAAGAATTAGCCAAGCAAAGATTCATGGGAAGTAGAGGTAGAGGGAACATAATGAGAAAAAAGGCACCAAAAATATGAAATAACATATGTGCCTATGTAACAATAAAATATCCAGTATTACTAGAGCATAAAATTCTAGTTGAAGAAATGGATAAGATTGGGCAATGAGGGGCCAACAGTCTTATATGCATATTAAAGAAATACTGAAGTTTTAAGCAGGAAGTTGTAGGTGGATTTTTCTGGGTGACAGATTTAGGAGAAGAGAAGATCAAAAAGAGGCAGGAAGCCTAGATAGGTGGCAAAATATGGTGCAGATTTGAATTAGAGTATGAGTAGCAGAGATGGAGAGGTTTGTCCTTAAGCTTAGGACATTGACAAAACCTGGGAAAGGTCAAACTGTTAAAAACACCTTCAAAACACATTAGTGTATCACCAGTTGTATAGTTTTTTTTAAATTACTTTTCCAAATGTTGACAGTTTACCTATTATTTTGGTGTCATGTATATTTTTAATCCTACACATACTATTTAAATATGTTAATGTCACTCCTTTAACTAGACTGTAAGGAAAATTATATTCTGATTATAATAAAACTTAATGTCAGTTAGTGACATGGTTAATAACAGAATTTAGTAAATTTGTCTAAGTAGAAATTCTAAGAGTAAAACAAGTATTTTCGGAATGGCCAATAGTTACTTTCCAAATTACTATTTTATGGAATGTTTTTAAACAAAAAAATAATAAGGATATCAAGAAATATCCAGAAAGAGAAACTATACCTTTAAGAAAAGTTGCAGCAACATATCTGGGAAAGAAATCCTTTTCAAAGACAGGATCAAAAGGATTACTCTGTTCAATTTAAAAAACGACACGCACACCTGCTGAAATATTAGTTTCTATTAATGTTTACATGGTACTAGACTCTTTAGTATTTTTCTTACAGCTTTTCTATAGGATGGGAAGTTGACAAAAGATTATTTCTTTGTACCTTTTGAAAATTCTACTTTTGTGTAGAGGCTGAAACTTCTTTTGCCCCTCTCTTTTGTTCTATTGTACACATTCGTGGATTTTAATTTATGTGACTCACCATTGATGCAACTTGTGAAAAGTTCAGCATAACTGGTAATTAAATCAAGGCATTTTGGAAAACATTACAACTTTTGTGTTAATGGGTGTAACCCAAAAGATGGGCCTGGTGAATATTCTCTTTTATGTATTATGACTCTACCACATTAAAACCAGATGGTAAGTAAACACTAAATACACTTTCAAGTGCAAGGAATTATCAAACAGAAATCATTGATCTTATACCTAACATGTTAACAATGATTAAACAATATTACCTATGAGTAAGAGAGTACTGTACTCTATATAAATTACAAATTGTTTGAGCTCATTCAAAAATATTTTCAATCTGCCCTGAACTTCTTTTCACTGGAAACAATTGTCACTAGGAACTATTATTTCTATAAAAACTAACAATGAAAATGAAGGAAAAACAAGCTGAAAATTTCCTTAACAAACACCTGATTTTTCTATCGAGCTGGAGGGTTGGATATTTTAAAGCATTTGAAAGCTAAGAGGAGTTTCAGACACCTTAGATTAACATTGAAATTGATGTATCCACCTGGTTTTTAAATGTGTTGATCTCCAAGACAAGAAGCTGCATGCTAATTAACACAGGTCTCATTTCAACTGAAAGTTCAAAGAAGCACACTTTGGAAGGTATTACAAAATTATAGAGACTAATTCTACTTGAGAACTATTAGGTACCTGTTTTCTTTCAAGTGTTTCATTTGCATTTTTGTTAAAAAGGCAACTTTTATTTTAGATGTCTTGAACTCTTAGTGGGAAACATTCCCCGTTTATCTCCACCTAGCTCCATTTTTTTTTTTTACTTCCAGTCTCAATACCTACCATGAAAAGAAGACAAAAAAAATACTACAAATGTGCAAGTCGTTACTATAAGCACTGAAAATAGAATGTTTCTACAGTTTCAGATTTAGCTCATTTATCTCCTCTGTGTTTACCTAACCAACTGCACCTCTGTTGACATAATGATTCACAGAGAAAAATAAGAACCCATATTTAAGCATAAAGATCAACAACAAAAAATACCACCCAGGAAAATACTATTGAGTGAGATCATGAGTTAGCCAGAGAGATGTATAAATGAATTGCCAACCTAATGGCTCAGGTGCCAGAGGATGCTAATTGGAGCCAAACCTCTCATCCATCTTTGAGTTCTTGTAGCTGCTGGTGTGAGCACAAAGAAGGGGGCAAAGTGAGAGAGGGGAGGAGAGAATCAGACTTGCAATCGCACTCCATACCAGAACATAACGTCTTTCCTGCGTCAAAGGAAAGATTGCATTTGTCATATACGTACGTTAGGAGACGGGGGTGGTCTGTAGAGGTACCTGAAGAACATATAAAATCATCAAACACCAAAGTTCACCTACTGATAAAATTAGTTTCTCAAAGCAAATATGTTGAAGGCTAATTATTGGTCTGAGACTATAACTGTTGCAAGTCCTGATGTAAAGATACAAACGTACAGTGCCATGTGTAAATATCAAATACAGTTATGATCTAGCCCATACTATTGATCTTATATGGTTATGTACATAGTTTTACTCCCAAATTATTTGAGTATTTTCAATGTGATTGTGTTTCTCAATAGTGTTAATTTTTATAAAATGCTTGGATTATGCTTAGGGCCAGTGTTCTCCAGAAATTGAAACATACGAATTTAAGAATCTTGGGTACTTACTGTATCTTTTAACTATGATTTTCCTTGAATGTTTTATGTCTTATAGCTTAAGTTCTGAAATCTCAGTAATGACAGAAAAATACATAGAACATAGTAAGACTATGCTTCTGAAATACAGAACTGTCTTTCATGTCTTCTTTTATGTCATTTGTCTTTGAATCATTAGAATTTTTAACTGATGAAATGGTTAAATAGGGCTTCACTGGTGATAGTAGGACTTTAAAGGGGGAGACCAAGTTAGGAGACATCTGTGACAGTTTTTTAATGTCTTAAAATTACATAATAAAATTTACAATATCTAAAATATTGAGTGAAAAGAGCAAAATGCAGTGGGATAGGTATGATACCTTTTTAAAAAAATTTAAAAGTCACATGAAACAATAGTAAATATTGTTTATGGATTCAATATGTAAAAAATCTTTTGAAAATAAATGGAACAGATTCACACACACCAAGTTCAGGATAGTGGTTGCCTCTGGGGGTTGAAGAGTGGGAAATGAGATCAAGGAGGAATACAAAAGACACTTTACCTGTACATGTAATCTTTTATTTCTTGAGAAGCAAAACTAAAGCCAATATAGCAAAATGTTAACATTTCTTGAATCCACTGATCAGTTGATGGAATTTGGGATTATTTTTGCCTTTTGGCTATTGTGAATAATGCTGCTATGAACATTTGTATACAAGAGTTTGTATGAATACGTCTTCAATTCTTGAGTATATACCTAGGAGTGGAATTGGTAGGTTATATGATAATTCCATAACTTTCTGAGGAAGCACCAAACTGCTTTCCATAGAAGCTATATCATTTTATATTCATACTAGCAATGCACAAGGGTTCCAATTTCTCCATATCTTCATCAACACTTGTTCTTTCCTTTTTTAAAAAAAATATATAGTCATCCCATTGTGTGTGAAGTACTATCTCACTGTGGTCTAGCTTTGCATTTCCTTAATGGCAAATGATTTTGAGCATCTTTTCATGAGCTTTTTGGCCATTGTCTATTCCAAACCTTTATCCATTTTTAAATTGGGTTGTTTGTCCTTTTGTTGAGTTGTAGGAGTTCTTTATATATTCTAGATACTAGACCCTTATCAGATACATGATTTGCAAGTATCTTCTCCCATTCTTCTGTTTGTCTTTTCATCTTCTTGATAGTGTCATTTTATGTACAAAGTTTTAAACTTTGAAGAAGTCCAATTTATTCTTTCTTTTGTTGCCTGTGTTTTTGGTGTCCTATCTAAGACTCCATGGCCAAATCCAATGTCACAAAGACTGACACCTAAGTTTTCTTCCAAAAGTTTTGTAGTTTATTGCCTACATGGAGGTCTTTGATCCATTTTGATTTAATTTCTGTATAGTATGAGATCAACTTCATTATTTTGCATGTGGCTCTCCAGTTATCCTAGAACCATTTGTTGAAGAGACTATTATTTCCTCATTGAATAATGTTAGAAACTTTCCAAAAATCAGTTGACCATGGACACATGGGTATCTTTCTGAACTCTCAATTCTGTTTCATTGATCTATATGTCTATTCTTATGCCGGCATGCTTTCTTACACACACCATACAGAACAAATTGTAAATGTTTTCATAATACAAGATCACTACTCTTAGTGTCAACTATAATGTACTGTGTTACAACAGTGCCACCTCAGGGTACATTGAAATAAACTGGATGTTTACTTCACAGAAAATAAGCTCAGACTGGTGTTTTTAGTTTTATGTGGTTTTCTATCTTCCCCTTGCTCAGGGCTGTTATTTTTCTGCTATGATCAGGGTGCCTATCACAATTTATACTCTCACCTTTCCCTTCTTAATTCATTATTTTCAGTGCCTCTGTGAATTCAGATAACTGAGCTTTATGCATTCCATAATCATTCTGAGTGTCCACATTTTTAGTTTTTGAGAAAGAGTTAATGACTCTCACATTCTAAGATGAGTATGAACATACTCACAATTTAACAAGCATATATGTATATAGCTAATTGTAAAATAAAATGCTCAATGCACTAATAGAGGTAAGAATAGTGTTGTGGGAACATGAAGAAGGTGGAATTAATTTAGTCCTGGGAGATAGGGAAAGATTTCACGGGGTTGGTGACATGTACACTATACCTTGAAAGGGACTCCTGGCTCAGTTGGTTAAGCCTCTGACTTCAGCTCAGGTCATGATCTCATGGTTCGTGGGTTTGAGCCCCACCTCGGGCTCTGTGTTGACAGCTCAGAACCTGGAGCCTGCTTCAGATTCTGTGTCTCTGTCTCCCTCTGCCCCTTCCCCGCTCACTCTCTGTCTCTGTCTCTGTCTCTCAAAAATAAATAAACATTATAAACAAACAAACAAACAAACAAACTATACCTTGAAAGATGAATCAGATCTTATCAGCTAGAAAAGGGTGGGAAGTACATTCGAGGGGAAAAGAACATATGATGCCCAGGGAACAATAAATATTCCAGTGTGACTAGAGTCATGGTAAAAAAGGAGGGGATTAAGGGGCACTTGGGTGGCTCAGTCAGTTAAGTGTCCAACTTTTCGTTTCGGCTCAGGTCATGATCTCGCAGTTTGGGAGTCCAAGCACCGCATCGGCTCTCTGCTGTCCGTGCAGAGCCTGCTTCAGATTCTCTGTCTCCCCTCTCTCTGCCCCTCCCCACTCATATGCTCACTCTCAAAACTAAATAATTTTTTTTTTTAAGTAGGGGTTGAGAGAGGATGGGGGGGTGATGAGACAGAGGTAGAGGAAGACAGAGGGAGAGCGAGAAAGAGAAGGGAGAGAAAGAGAGAGAGGGAAGTGGAGAGAGAGGAAGAGCAGAAGGAAAGGAACAGACATAAAGATGGGAAAACATGAGGCTGAGTGAATAGCCTTGAAAACTACGCTAAGGAGTTTGAACTTTACTGTGAAGACAATTGGAAGGCAGTAAAGTTTTTTGTTTGCATAACTGTTATGAGTAGTTCTGTTTTCAGAAAATTTGTGGTATGGAGTGTGGTGCTGGTGGTAAGATTGAGGCAAAGAGTTTTTAATCTCTGTATGAGATGATGAGGAGTGGGCAATGGGAACGGATTTGTGATTTATTAAAGCAAGCCACGTGAGTTAGAGTTTCAGGAACTTTCCTATGAATAAAGTGCATCAGGAAATCATAGTGTACAGACTTTGTGATGTTTAACTTTTGGCTACTATGAAGAAAGAAAGTGACAGGGTTCAGGACATGCTACCCCAAAATATGGCACCTTGGCATACTATCCGAAGCTGAAGGAATTTGAGAAATCCCATGTGCAGGAGGAACTTTCTGATCTTCCCCTGAAGCAGGTCATAAGACCCTCATGTCTGTACCTGGAGGAAGGGAGCATCCTTATCTCTGACGTGCAGAGGGACACCATGAGGAATGTCAACAAGGCCTTAGCTTCTCCCAGTTCACTACTCTGAGCTCATACTCTTTTTTGCCTTATCACATTTTCCCCAAGACTTTCCACTCTTTGTCACACCTAGCATAAAATCACTCTGGTTTAATCACTTCTTTGGGTCTTCATTTCCTTATGAAGGCTCCTGTGTGACACAAACGTTATATTAAATACCCTTGTATGCTTTTCTCTTGTTAATCTGTCTTTTGTTAGAGGGACCCAGGCAAGATCTTGGAAGGGTAGGAGGAAAAGATATCTTTCCCTCCCCTGCAAAAGCTTAACAAGAGCATAGACTTTAGAGTCATCAGAGCCCCAACTCTGGCTCTACCATTCCCGAGCTTGCTATGGGAAACTTCCTTAATATTTTTAAGACTTGTCATAAAACAGACACATTACTATTAATATCACAGAATTAAGGTGCAGTATTGAGACACCACGAGTGCTATTCAAAAAATGTCAGTGTTCTTATTTTCCTTCCTCTTCCAGGTTTTTAACTATATTTTTGATAGCTGAGGTTGTTATCTAAGTGTCCTTAGGATTTAGCATTATTGGGGCTCCTGGGTGGCTCAGTCAGTCAAATGTCCAACTCAAGCTCAGGTCATGAACTCGTGGCTGGTGGGTTCAAGCCCCCCGTCAGGCTCTGTGCTGACAGCTCAGGGCCTGGAGTCTGCTTCGGATGCTTTCTCCCCCTTTCTCTGCCCCTCCCCTGCTCGCATCCTGTCTGTCTGTCTCTCTTTCAAAAATAAATAAACACTAAAAAATGTTTTTAAAAGATTTAGCATTATTATAATGGTTATAGTTAGGGTTGTAGTTTTTTAGGTTATAGTTTTAGGTTATAGTTAAGGGTTGATGAGAAAATAGTGACCTTGACTCTTCCCTTTGACTTCAACAAAACTATTTCCTGGAAATTTCACTTTAATATTAGAACTGTATTATATTATTTAATGTGCACACCATGCTGTCTTTGATTTATGCTGTCCCTCTGTTTGGAATGCCCTTCCTCTATCCCTTTCAGTTGGCTAGTCTAGCTTATAAGCCACAACTGAAATATCAATTACTTCAGGAAGGCTCTCTTGCCCTCCACCCCAGGTAAGGTTTGTCTTTTCTATGTTCTCGTATTACCATATATTACAATGTATTAAATGCAAAGATAGAGTCACTGTGTTATAATGATCTATTTATGTGCCGGTTTCCCCCCATAGAGTATAAAAGGACAAGAATTGTGTATTATGGACTATATCAGTGTTTCCTTAGTTCCTATCCAGGGCTTGGTACATACCAGACATTTAGTAAATATTTATTGAATGAAGAAACAAACAAATTTAAAGATCACCCACCACCCATTCCAAGTGTTTACAAATTATATCCATTTTCTTGTCTTAAATCTCTCATGTCCTACTTACCAGCCTGTCTTTCTCCAAGGAGAAGCAGCTGTAATGGCTTTGAAAAAACTGGCCTGAGAATTAAAAAATGTGCATTATAGCCTGGTTCTACCACCACTAGCTGAGAAATCTTGGACAAGTCATCGGATTGTTTTGCCCTTTCTTCTTCATGTGCAAAATAAGAATGATGTGGGTTCATAACAAGAGTTAAAGGAAATAAGATAAAAGAACCCTACATAGTATCTGTGACATAGTGAGTTTTCATCATTTATTGATTATAGTTTTCTGTTGTCAAAAATTAAGTCAGAATATAGCTGGAAATGATAAAAGACTTTTCAGGAAAAATTTGGGTCTTTCATATAATTAACTAGATTATTCCAATAATCCAGAGAACTCTGTAAAACTGCTTTTATTTTAGGCTCCACTGTTATCACTAGCACCAGAATGAACCTGTTAACAAAAATAAAACAAAGTAAAACACCCCAGCCTCAAAGTCATTGCCAGTCATAAATAACTTGAAAGTTATTTAAATTAAGATATATTGCCTCTATAATGGGGTGCTGTCTATAAATCAGGAAGAAAAACAAACAAATAAAAGACCCATTAATGTGAAATGCTGACAAATCTGTGTTTTCAAAGGCCCTACAATTGGTATTTTCAGAAGCTCTAATAAAATATACATTCATTTTGTCTTCTAAACCCCACAACTATAGGACTATGCTCAAAGCTTTGAGGGTAAGTCTGAATGTAGTAAATTTAGAGGTAGACGCTAGCAGAGTCAAAGAAAGTTTTCACCCTCAACAAAGAAAAATGGTGGCTGGTTTTCAGTCCTGTAGGCACTGGAGAGTTTTCAGCATCTTTCTCACAAATTCACTGCGAGAGGCTTTAGAAAGGATGCATTAGTGTGATGCTGCCATCTACAGCCAGAATTTTCCAAATGCTTCCATGAAAAATAACTATTCTAGGCCTGTCCAATCTTTTAGGTTGCTTCATTGAATAAGGAGGTATTCATTGGTTCCAAAAACATTTTGGGCTGATATTTCTTCGGATAATCAGATTTCAGGAACAATCTCAAACAGATGATACTTTCACTTCATATCAGTTTTCCTCAATTTCAAAGGCATACATTTCTATCAGTACAACATCTTTTTAAAAGAATTATGTTTGTCTCTGGGGCGCCTGGGTGGCTCAGTCGGTTAAGCGTCCAACTTCGGCTCAGGTCATGAACCCATGGCTTGTGAGTTCGAGCCCCATGTCCGGCTCTGTGTTGGCAGCTCAGAGCCTGGAGCCTGCCTCGGATTCTGTGTCTCCCTCTCTCTCTGCCCCCCATCTCCACCCCTGCTCGTGCTCTGTCTCTCTGTCTTTCAAAAATAAATAAACATTAAAAAAAATTTTTTTAATAAATAAAAAACAAAAGAATTATATTTATCTCTAATGATGGTGTGAATTCACTTCAGAGTGAAGTTATAAAACAGTCAGATATAGGCAGGTGATTCAGTCCATGGCAGTGCGGATACCAGAATTTCCCATTATTACTCTCTGACCACTTTGCTTGGGTTTTGCCCTTTCGGTCCTGTTTTGACGGCAAGCAGAAGGAAGATGACAGCAGAGGGCATCAGTCTTTTTTTTTTTTCCTAAGAGAACAATGCTGCCTCAATAAGTAGTATCTAATACATAAGTCGCATTTATAAAACACAGAATGTTCCCCAAAATAACCAATTTTACAAAAGTGAAAATTGTGATCGCTATTTCCAGTTTCTAACTTGTTTCCAAGTTTGTTTTTGCTCAGCTAATTATTTGATCTCTACCAACTGTCCCACATTTTTTCTGAAATTTTTGTGTCTCATTATGAATCCACTTATTTTTTTCAAGCTAGGTTTGCTTCTCATATATCTCAGTGCTCACTTAAAGATAAGATAACAAAAATCAGTGTTCATAATCTCTCAAAAATATCATAATGAGTTATTATGATATGAAATGAGTTTCTACCCTTATAGTGTTTCTAGGTATTTTAGATTAAGAATTCAACTGGTTTCCCAAATGTGGACAAGGATATCACAGAAAATTTATAGGTCATATTAAAAATAGTTTGTTGGGGCGCCTGCGTGGCTCAGTTGGTTAAGCATCCGACTCCAGCTCAGGTCATGATCTCATGGTTCGTGGGTTTGAGCCCCGCATCTGGCTCTGTGCTGACAGCTGTGTGTCTCTCTCTCTCTGCTCCTCCCCAGATCGTGCTCTGTCTCTTTCTCTCAAAAATAAACATTTAAAAAAATATTAGTTTGTCGATGTCTTTGTGAGGAACAGAAGATATAAAACTATTTGGTTATCATAGGTAACCACACAATTAGACTACTCTTTACTGTCATTTGGGAGATAAGAAATGAGGCATCTAAGGGTTAAATTACTTACTCAAGGTCATTTCAAGTGAGTTGCATGAGCACTTAGAGAAGAGGTTCTTATTAAGATCTGCACTGAGGTCCTAGAGAGAATGTTAGACCTTTCCTTTTCTACCTCTCTAGTGAGAGGCCTATTTCAAATTTTCCATCTGACCATTATATTGTATACCTGAAACTAATATAACATTGCATGTTAACTATATTTGGATAAAAAAATAAAATAAAATAAATTTTCTATTTGAAAATGGGCACCAATTTCTCAAATTGAACCGTGAGAAAATAATTTATGACAACCCATGCAATTCCTAAGAGATGGATAGGGAAGAAAAATGAGATGCTATATTGAAAGATTTAGATTGGAATGTTAAGGAAAAAAAGGTTTTATCTAAATTTACAGTGGTAGTATTATGTGTTTATAGCTTCAGTAGTCAAGTTACTAAAAACTCATCCGGTAGTAGTAAGATATTCAGCTTTATAAAACGGTTAAGAAAAGACTTTGCAAGCTTATTGCAAAGGCTTAGGTAGAAAAATCTAGCTCTTTCAAAATCAATCTTATGAAATATTAGGGATAAATATAAATATCTCAGTTATTATTATGTATGACTTTAAATCATACCTATGATTTCTAAAAATACAAGCAGTTTTTTCCCCCATGGCTTGAGGAGAAAAGACAACTACTGTCCCCTCTATCACCTTCAGAGTTTTGGGGGGATGTTTTTTCTTAAGGCATGATATTTAATCGTCCATAAGAATTCTAAGTCAACAGAGGCAAAATTTTTAAAAGACTCTAAATATTTAAAATAAATTCAGAAACACATGAACTCTTCTCAGCCACTTATTCATTTAATTGTACTGCAAAACCAGCAAACACACACACTTTTAATTTTTCTATATTCTGTAAACAAAAGATTTCTGAGTAGGATTAGGTAGGTGTTGGATTTCAAATTGAACTGAAAATGTTCCCAAAACACAACCAATTTTATTAACTCTGAATAATTTAAATTCTTACAACTAAACAAGGTCCTGAGTGAATATATATGTATCACTTTCATTTTGTTTAAAAAAATTTTTTTTAAGGTTTATTCATTTTTCAGAGACAGAGACAGAGCGTGGGCGGGGGAGGGGCAGAGAGAGAGGGAGACACAGAATCCGAAGCAGGCTCCAGGCTCTGAGCTGTCAGCACAGAGCCTGACGTGGAGCTCGAACTCACAGAGGGTGAGATCATGACCTGAGCTGAAGTCAGACGCTCAACTGACTGAGCCTCCCAGGCGCCCCATTTCAGTTTTGTTTCTAAAACACACCTGTGATTATGGGTCTGCAGCTCTGTAAGCATACTAAACACCATTGAATTATACACTTTAGAAGTATGAATTACATCATAATAAAAGTGTTATTTAAAAAAGCTAAAATTTCTTGTAACAAAATCCTGTTAGTAAAAAATATGTGATTTTTTTCCTTGCTAGCACTATATTTAAGAGTATACAAAATGAAATAAACAAAATAAGGTTTCACTGCAGCCCAGATAAGATGATGTTCTCTGTTTAGAGTAGGATATCTTCTGTGTTGTAGTTATGCGCACGAAATTGTAATCTTAAAGACTTGTATGAAATGTCCACTGATACCAGTGACCATACACTACAAGGCTTAGAGCATGATTTGGCACATTCTGCAGTATACTTATATTTTTAAAGGATTCTTTGTCATAACTTTCATCTGTTTTTGTTTAACTCACCAAAGGATCAAGCAAAGGTTATGCTCTCATCATGATATTTCTTTAAAGTAAATCTGAATAGAAACAAAAAAGTTCCTCTAGTAGCTTTTGAGCCATATACGTTTGAACTCACTGGAAGTTTTTGGAATAAATGTTGCAGGCACTCTTCATTTGGATTTTGAAAGGAAGAGGAGTTAGAAGGGTCATTCTTTTCTGGAAAAATGACTTTTGATAGCATTAAAGAATCTTAGAGCCAGAAGCAGTTTATAGATAATCTGATTAAATCCACTGTCCTTGATGAAGAAATAGAGACCCAAAGACGTTAAGTGATTTACACAAGGTCATGCAGCAAGTTAGTCTAAGAGTAAAACAGAGAATGGGTCTCTTGATTTTCTGATCAAAAGTTTTCATTCTTTCCTTCCATAGACTACTATCATCTAGGGAAAATAAAAATTTGTTAGGTGTTGTCAGTTGAAAAACCATATTTATATGTAGAATAATCTCATGAGCAGCAGGTACTTAGTAAATATTTTTAAATTATGATTTATTTTCCATTTATTTTTACTGTTTTTTTCACACAACAATTTTGTGAGATATTTTGTAGTTAATGTCATTGATGAAGAAAATTGAACATGCAGAGATTGGGGAGAGGGGAGGTCAAGGAAAGAGTCAAACAGCGATCACATCTCTTTCCAAGCTCCATTGGGCCTCATGAAATCCCAAGAGACTTTTAATAATCAGCCATCCAAATAAGCCATGAAATGCAGGCTATCACATTCTACTAGACACGGTGTAAATTAAAACAACCATTCGGGAAAACGATTTCACAATTTGTTTTTAAAAAGTTTGTATATTGGGGCGCCTGGGTGGCGCAGTCGGTTAAGCGTCGGACTTCAGCCAGGTCACGATCTCGCGGTCCGTCGGACTTCAGCCAGGTCACGATCTCGCGGTCCGTGAGTTCGAGCCCCGCGTCAGGCTCTGGGCTGATGGCTCAGAGCCTGGAGCCTGTTTCCGATTCTGTGTCTCCCTCTCTCTCTGCCCCTCCCCCGTTCGTGCTCTGTCTCTGTCCCAAAAATAAATAAACGTTGAAAAAAAATTTTTTTTTTAAGTTTGTATAGTTTAACCTAATAATTCTATATCTGGGAACCAATTATATAAATATAAACTAAGATCCAGAGATACAACTTTGCAGAGAAATGTTCATTGCGACCTTATCATTATAAGAAATGATAAATATTAGTGAGGGAATGCTTAAGAACACCATAGTATATTCAGTTGATGATTGTCATAGTGGCAAATAAAAGAAAATTTAGATGAATTTTACACAGAAATTATGTGATAGAATGTTAAGTTTTAAAGGCAGAATACAGTGATGCCTAACTGGCTCAGTTGGTGGAGCATGCAACTCTTGATCTCAGGATTGTGAGTTTGAGCCCCATGTGGAGATTACTTAAAAATAAAATCTTTAAAAAAGTACAAAATTTTACATGTGGCATATTTTTTAAAAATAAAAACCTGTACACAGAAAAATATATTGGTTGTCTTAGGGTAGTAAAAATATGGGTGGTTTTTCTTTTTTTTTTTTTTTATGTTTATGTCTTCATTGAGAGAGAGAGAGCAGAGGAGAGACAGAGAGAGAGGGAGAGAAAATCCCAAGCAGGCTCCACACTGTCAGCACAGAGCCCGATGAGGGGCTTGAACTCACAAACCATGAGATCATGACCTGAGCCGACATCAAGAGTTGAATACTTAGCCAACTGAAAGGGTGTTTTTTCTTATATTATCTGATGTTTTAATAAAAAGTATGTACTGCTTTTATAGTAGAAAAATCTTTAATAGATGTTATTACAACAAATATAAAATGAGTCAGCCCATCAAAAACCGACTCAGAATATAATTAGGCTCTACCATTGGACTAAAGTATTTACAGTCTTTGGGTTCAGATGCCTTTCCACTACGCACATTCTCCAATGCCATCATTTCTTATGTCGTTGCTAGGTGCTTTTGTTTACAGAATCACATATGATTAATACCTAACAAAATATATAGTTCTTTGAGATTCTAAAGAATACCATTAACTCTAGGGCTTATAAACACTTCTGTCTTTTGATTTCCTTGATCAGACTGCACCAATTAAAACCAAATTGCACAAGTCTCCCAAACTTAACTCAGGTGGAGAGGCTCCTCTGGCTACTTCCAGAGAGGTTTCCTAATTCAAGGCAGTCGTCTTTCACTCTTTCATGCACATGGGAGAGTTGTGTTTTTTCTTTGTATGCAAACTCATACAAAAGTTTGCAGGCCCATGACTCCTCATTTCACAAAACCCCAAGTAAACCAAAGTTGTCACACATGGGTCTGGGGCTAGGGCGGCGGAGGGGTGGTAGCAAACACCTTAAAAGTAACAACCATCTAAAAGGATAATAAAACATTGTTTCAAACAAGAAAACAGGGTGTAGTGAACTATTTAGTGAAAATGTCCTTCATTTAAAGAAGAGAATTTGTTAAAGGGGATTTTGAAATTCCTGAGTTTCACCTTTAGAAAAACTCCCCCTGTTGCTTACTCTTGGGAATAATAAGGCCAGACAGAAGAACCTTTTATTTCTCTGTCAGAGTGATTCATGTCCCAACATTTTAAATGAAGAGGATCCTTTGCTGACTAGATCTCAATAAGACAACCATGAAGGCAAACTGACAACCTGGGTTTCTGCTGTCAAAGATTTGCACATCAATCGGCGAGACTCCATATGGCATCTGTTTTCAGTGATCATGTCACTTACCATCAACATCACATTAAATCCTTGCAGTGAAAATGGGTTCTTTCCCCCATATTCACAAGCAGATGATCTCTGATTTCATCCTGAGGCCTCTTGTGTTGGGAAGAAAACAGTGCAACAGTGTCTCCTGCTGCCTATTAGTGTGGTGACATGTGTGCATGGGAGGGACTCCTAATGAAAAGGAATGAAGGCTTAATCCTGGCACTACTTGACTTCATTCCAGTGTATCCTTCCTCTACACTCAATTTAACTGTGTTTTGATTTTTGCATTGTTCATTTCAAAGTGTAAGAATACCATCATTAGAACTCTTCTATTAAGCAATTTCTCACATTCTTCTAATTTTTCATATGTTCACTCTCATACTTGCCTGCTCAGCATTCTTATCCTCACCTTGCAGAAGCAATACAAGAGAGCCAGTTAAATCTGAAGAACAGTTTTACCAACAGAAGGATCTGAATTTTAGATACCAGAGACAAAATTACTGGTGTCAAGATAGAACCTTATTACCTCACAGGTTTGACATAACATTCAGCGGGAAATCATTCTGGATGAGTGCCACTAAAACCCACACGAATACAAGTTGGCTTTTTGGTATTATTTCAGATCCTTGATGGAGGAAAAATGCATGTCTGGGAGCAATCACACTCAAGCATATATCTTCCTCTGATGCAATTTTGTGAATCCAAAGTGATAAAAAGAAGTTGTGACTTTTGACATCACTAAATAAATTCTGAGGTACTGTTTGAATCAATCAGGTTACTTCTTCCCCTGAAATAAATTCAGTATGTTTACGCTCTTACCATATGTTAAAGGAATGCATTTGGAAGTCTCATGATGAGTTAATTTATTTTTTAAAAGGCAGTAGGGGCTGGTGGGGAGAGCTCATGAAGAAAATGGCCCCAACCCTTTTTTTTTTTTTTTCCATCAAATTTCCAGTCACTTTTCTAATTTTGAAGATCTGTTCCTGGGGAACGGTTAAGCTTTTATTGTCTCTTGTTTGGGGAAAATTTGACAAGCACAGTTGCACCCATTTTAGATGTTAAAGTACCTGCCTTTGAGTGCAGTGATATGTGCAGTGATATGTGCTCCATATGTGTTCCGAATTAGCTGAGAAAGGGCACTTACTTTCCCTGGTCTCAAAGTGACTACTGAGGTAGTTAGGGTGAAAGACAAAACCATGGCATAGGAATATTTCCTGTACCTCAGGAGTAAAATAGCCCTGGCTCTAACACTGACAATAGATCTGGTTTTCTACCTCTCTATTCAGGTCCATTTTGGCACGTGATCACGTCCAGTGCTGAATATTTTCAAGTTGTTCCAGAAGTGCGTATCTTGCTTCCAAAACAGGACTAACTTACTTACAGGTATTTGAACATGTTGTCACTCCTCCAGCTCAAAGTACACTAATAAAATGGTCTCTTCTCTCTTTGCCTTAGAAATCACAGTGACAACAGCCGCAAACTTTAAAGAGTGTTATGGAATCAATCTGTTAATATTTGTGCAGCATTTGAGAAATAGAAAGCATTCAATATTGTAGTGGATAGCAACTTAATAAGATAATTAACCAACCATTTCTAACTTGAAACTGTGTAAGTATGGACATGTTTTACTTCTGAATATTTTATTCTTTCTTTCTTTTATTGGCTTAGGTGTACTACTGAATGGTCTGATGACTCAATTTGAGTGAAAGAAAAAGACATTTTAGTTTGAATAAGAATTATCTTACCATTTAGCAGCATCATTTTCTCTCAGTATAGGGAATGTTTTTTCATCTTAACATGCCATTTTTTATGCCCTGAGTAGAAAGACTGTTAAAAGTAAACACTGGAGCTAATCTCTAGTTAGGAAAGCATTTGATCACTGGCTTTGCTATACATTTGAATTGGGACACTTTTTAAGAAGACAACCAGTCCCTCCCAGGGTGGAAAGCAACTACTCAGTTCGGATGTATACACAGTTAAACCTTCTATTATGTGTCCTATTAATAATTATATTTACTTTTGTAGTGTGTACTGTCTCCTGATCTCTGAGCTCATACCTATTATAATCCTCTCTAAATAAGTAACGTTCAAGTTCCAGTTCCCAAAGATCTGCTGGCAGAGACCGTTTCCCTCCATTTTCCTAGCACTCTAAGACCCAAGCATACGAAGAGAATCTAAAATTATTTTAGAGCAAAAATAAGAGTGGAATAACAACTAGGAGCCACTAAAATCTCCTACAATATCTAAGTGAATTTACTGATAATTTCTTTGATGGGATGTAGTGTTTAAACCATAAGTAACTCTTACCTTAAACTGTATCAAAGACAGAAAAGCAGATGATAAATGATCAATAATCGAAAAAATAGAGAAAATTATTAGAAATAAAGATATTGCAAATGAAAAGTTATTAAGTTTCATTTACATTACTGAATATTAGGTTTAATGCTACCATTATTATATTAATCTCATATTAATCTAACATTATGATATTAATATTAATATATCAATAGTATATTATACTATTATACTATCAATAGTATATTATACTATTGATATAACATATTAATAATATAATATTAATATAATATTAATATACAATATAAAATATTAATTATATTACATGTAATATAATTACATGTAATATAATTAATATAATTAAATTATATTACATGTAAATATAATTAATATCATAATATTAATCTTTTATTTGGCATCCTCAATGCTTAACACATGCCTGGAACAATGAAGACACTTAACAACTATTTGAAACATCAGTGAGAGAATGAATGAATGAGTGAATGAATGAATAAGTGGCCGACGTACTCTAGATATACACTGCAGTTTATGCATAAGCCTGTACCTTACCACTGATACTCGGTTTACAGATGTATCTGAAAGAAAAATGTCGGAGAACATAAAGAATCAGTGCAACTGGGCGCCTAGGTGGGTGGCTGGCTCAGTCAGTAGAGTGACTGACTCTTGATTTCAGCTCAGGTCATGATCCCAGCCAGAGTGGTGGGACTGACCTCCATATCGGCTCTGGCTGAGTGTGGACCCTCCTTAAGATTCTCTCTCTCCCCACCCTCTCTCTCTCTCTTCATTTTAAAATAAAATAAGAAAAAGAAAAAAAGAATCAGCACTTTTAACCTGGACTCCTTGAAACTAATCTTGGACTCATCTGAATCTTGGACTTATCTGAGAGGGGGTTTGATTGAAGAAGTTATGGAAGAGAGGAAAAGGCAGAATCTCAGATATTTGGGAGGCTCTAAGTAGATTCTTTGGTTACAGTCAGCAAACTTTATTGCCAAAAACTCCTCGACTTTTGTTTTAAGTATCTTCTAATATTGGGGTGCCTGGGTGGCTCTGTCAGTTAGGTTCTTGATTTGGGCTAAGGTCATGATCTCACAGTTCATGGTATCAAGCCCTGTGTGGGAATCCATGCTGACAGCTCAGCAGTTTGGCATTCTCTCCCTCCCTCTCTCTCTGCCCCTTCCCTGCTCACTCTCTCTCTTTCAAATTAAATAAATAAACTTAAAAAAACTATTAAACCCTCTTGCACTGTTGGTGGGAATGCAAATTGGTGCAGCCACTCTGGAAAGCAGTGTGGAGGTTCCTCAGAAAATTAAAAATAGACCTACCTTATGACCCAGCAATAGCACTGCTAGGAATTTATCCAAGGGATACAGGAGTACTGATGCATAGGGCCACTTGTACCCCAATGTTCATAGCAGCACTCTCAACAATAGCCAAATTATGGAAAGAGCCTAAATGTCCATCAACTGATGAATGGATAAAGAAATTGTGGTTTATATACACAATGGAATATTACGTGGCAATGAGAAAAAATGAAACATGGCCTTTTGTAGCAACGTGGATGGAACTGGAGAGTGTGATGCTAAGTGAAATAAGCCATACAGAGAAAGACAGATACCATATGGTTTCACTCTTATGTGGATCCTGAGAAACTGAACAGGAACCCATGGGGGAGGGGAAGGAAAAAAAAAAAAAAGAGGTTAGAATGGGAGAGAGCCAAAGCATAAGAGACTGTTAAAAACTGAGAACAAACTGAGGGTTGATGGGGGGTGGGAGGGAGGAGAGGGTGGGTGATGGGTATTGAGGAGGGCACCCTTTGGGATGAGCACTGGGGGTTGTATGGAAACCAATTTGTCAATAAATTTCATTAAAAAAAAACTATTAAAAATATCTTCTTTTTTTAATTTTTTTTTAGCGTTTATTTATTTTTGAGACAGAGACAGAGCATGAACAGGGAAGAGGCAGAGAGAGAGGGAGACACAGAATCTGAAGCAGGCTCCAGGCTCTGAGCGGTCAGCACAGAGCCCGACGTGGGGCTCGAACTCCAGACCGTGAGATCATGACCTGAGCCGAAGTCCGTTGCTCAACCGACTGAGCCACCCAGTCGCCCCTATTAAAAATATATTCTAGGGGCACCTGGGTGGCGCAGTCGGTTGGGCGTCCGACTTCAGCCAGGTCACGATCTCGCAGTGCGTGAGTTCGAGCCCCGCGTCAGGCTCTGGGCTGATGGCTCGGAGCCTGGAGCCTGCTTCTGATTCTGTGTCTCCCTCTCTCTCTGCCCCTCCCCCGTTCATGCTCTGTCTCTCTCTGTCCCAAAAATAAATAAACATTGAAAAAAAAAAATTAAAAAAAAATATATATATATTCTAATACTATTCCACAAACCTTATTCAGCCCTATACTCTATACAAATAATATTTATAAAGGATCATATTATGTCTTCAAAATATGTTTAATTTCAAAGACATAACTGTGGGGTAAAAAGCACAGGGAAGCTGATCCTCTTGCTGAGAGAACACATTTGGAGTTCTCATTGGGATCAGGGTCACGAATGCCCCTAAAAGTGTGTTTATTGAGGGCAATACAGAAAAGCTTGGCATATGTTATCAATTTGGGAACAAGTACATGTATCTACATTGGCATTAGGCAATTTGTTAGACCCAGAGGCAGGATTCTAAGTCATGTACTAAGAAGGCAAAAATAAGAAACCTGTTTTAAAAGCACATCATTAGATTCAGAATAAAAAAACTTCCTCAGTTTATACATAAACACACCACCTTGTGGAATGAAATATAAATGCTTTATCATGTTCTGCCACTTGTGAATGATGTCGTCACTGTGATTATATGAAGAAGAAACTTCTTAACTCCAGATGGTCACCACTTTCTTTCTCTGACTGCTCTAGTATTCATAAGTTAGTATAATTTTTGTTCAATCTGAATTGTATAAAAACACATTGCCTTTTCTCAGTGATATGGGTGGATGTGCACACTGTTTTATTACTCTCTTCAGTTTTTACTAATGTGTTTTCTTTTGTGATTTATTCTTTTAGTATAGTGATCATTTTGCCTGGATAACCAGAATAGACTTTTAGCAACTTCTATTCCATTAGTTTCTAAGTGGGGTCAGAGATTTTTTTTAAAAGGTTTATTAAACTCTCTTGAATTTAAGCAAAGGTATTTACTTTCTACCTACATGATGAGAGGTATCCACTAATAAATGCGGAAAGGAAAGGGCAGATAATTCCTGTTTGTTAACAATTTATATACTAAAAACCTATCTCGAAACTCACTATCCCCAAGATGTTGTAGAATTTAGGATATTGTGGAAAATGAGTCTTAGAAGGTTAAGTGGATCACCCAACATTATACTATCAGTTAATGGCTGAGCTAAGACCAAATCCCAGGCCTTATATACTCTTTAGTACGTTTTCTACTATACAGCACAATACTGCTTAGCAGTAGAGTGAATTTCAAATGGGTTTTCCAGACAGCAAAATTCATTATGCTTAGCAACTTTGCTACTTATTCAAATGCTCTCAATTTCTTGTGATTTTTATATTTCATGTCTTAAAAGTAATGCTATCGTTTCAGTTTGGTGCAAATAAAGCTATTTTATGTACTTCCTAATTGCAATTTTTAAAAAACATGCATTTTACTTTGACATTTGCTTTATTGTATGTGTATTTTAAAAACCAGGATAATGGAAACACTTCTGACTTTTCCATTAGCTATAAAAGCAATGCATTTTCTTCAAGAAGAGAAAACATTGTAGGTATTTAATCTGTTGCACATACGAATTCTGCCAGATATTTGGATGATCCACATTACATAAGTTTGATGACAGCTATCTTGCAATTTCTAATTGAAGGAGCTTTAAGTAATTGTGCTAAAGCCATGTTCAGTGTGTGTAGCAATGAAGAAGCCCAGATACTGGGGAAGAATCTTTCAGTGCAGCTGTTAATAGAATCCAAATTCCCAGTTTGTAAAGCAGCCAACTGCAACCCACTTGTGATACACCATATAAAGAAGAACAGATGAATTTGACACAAATGATTTATGAAAGCAGAAATCTGCTATTTAAAATTCACACTAGTTGATTTAAAAAAAACATATATGCATCTTTGCTTTTTGACTATTACTTTGAAATAAGAAAAAGAAACCTAAGTAAAAACTCTTTGGCATCCTAAAAATATGCAATGTTGGGCACATGTAACTTCCTTCTTTTGAAGTCTTTAAAAAATAGAATTAGAATACCATTTGTATCACTTCCCTTGTTTTAAAAAATGGGTATAAAATTCAGAAAAGATGTTTCTTGTATGATTCATAACTGGTAAACAAAATGTTCTACATTCCCAGATGAGTCCTATAATAAAATATGAATTCAAGTACACCAGGTCTCTTTGGAAGAAAATGTACATATTTGTCAGCGAAGGGGAAAAGAAGGATCATGTTAAGTATCTCTTACTAAACTTGAGTTGGACTAGCCTATGTCATCACTAACTCTTCCTCTTCCTCCTCCTTCTCCTTCTTCATAGCTGTGGACAACTTAAGGCAGTGATTTTCAAACTCTGGACTTTGACACACTTCTTAGGTCCTAAACAGATTTTTAAGAAATGAAATAGAAATAGTATCAAAGGGGGTCGCCTGGGTGGCTCAGTTGGTTGAGCGTCCAACTTCGGCTCAGGTCATGATCTCACGGTTTGTGAGTTCAAGCTACGCATCGGGCTCTGTGCTGACCGCTCAGAGTCTGGAGCCTGCTTCAGATTCTGTGTCTCCCTCTCTCTCTGCTCCCTGCTCACGCTCTGTCTCTGTCTCAAAAACAAAAACATCAAAAATACTTTTTAAAAAGTAGTATCAAAGGTTGCATTATACAGAGTAAGGATAACTACTTTTGAGTCTTATGATAAAATGTATTTATTACTGTGAATTATGGTTTTAAAAGTTTGAAAAGCACTGATTCTGAGTAAAACAATTATGAAAAGTATTGCTAGTTTTTTTCAATATTTTGTGCATGTTTCTCTTCTTTGGTTTCCTTCTTGGTAACCCTTGATATTTTTTATCACTAATTATCATATCCTGGAATTTATTTTCCACACTAAAAGCTTTGCAGAAGAAGAATTATGTATACTAACATATAACATACACTAACATATATATAATAGTATTCTAACATACAATAATAATGTATGCTAACAGATAGTGAAGGAACATGTAGCTGAGCCTCTCCAGCAATCAACTTATCTTTAGTAAATAACTTAGTAGGAGTCAGGACATCTAAATATTAGTTCTATAATTGTCAGGAGACCTTGTACAATCTTACTGTGATTTAGTTTCCTCATATATTTTGTGAGAATAATTTCTGCTGCTAACTTACTTTCTAGACCCTTGGAAAACTAGTATTAGCAGACTAATAATACTGTAGGCTGCTCTGAGTAATACTGTAGGATAAATACATAGATGGAGAGACCTGCTAGAACAGCAATTTTTAGACCTCTTTTAATTCTCTTCATTGCATATTTTCTTCCTGATTGTTCTTTATACCCTTACAAAATATTTCTTTTAGGTCAAGAGTTTTCCTTTTTGAGAATATACAGCATGACTTAGAGCTTCAATATCATTTTAAGACACAGAAAAGAGCTCTATAAACAGATGTGATTTAAGAGATGCTTATAATAAATAATTAAATCATGATGAAGGATGAAGGACAGATAAAGAGTTAAAATATTATGTGGAGCTGAAAATAGACTCTACTGACCTTAAAATAAACACCATGAGGGGCGCCTGGGTGGCTCAGTCGGTTGAGCTTCCGACTTCGGCTCAGGTCATGATCTCACGGTCTGTGAGTTCAAGCCCTGCGTTGGGCTCTGGGCTGAAGGCTCAGAGCCTGGAGCCTGCTTCCGATCCTGTGTCTCCCGCTCTCTCTGACCCTCCCCCGTTCATGCTCTGTCTCTCTCTGTCTCAAAAATAAATAAACACTAAAAAAAATAAAAAACAAACAAACACCATGAAATCAGTCAGGAATATAGATAAGAGGAGAAACACAATGAGGTGGGGTTAAAACGTGTTAGGTTGTATGGGGCGTCTGGGTGGCTCAGTTGGTTAAGCGGCCAACTTCGGCTCAGGTCTTGATCTTGTGCTCGGTGAATTTGAGCCCTGCTTCAGGCTCTGTGCTGACACCTCAGAGCTTGGAGCCTGCTTTGGATTCTGTGTCTCCCCCTCCCCTGTTCACAGTCTGTCTCTCTCGAAAATAAGTAAACATTAAAAAAATATTAAAATGTGTTAGGTCGTAAGTAGGTAGAAAAATATTGATTTATAGTTTGATATGCATGTGAGAGTAATGATGTTTTTTTTTTAATTTTTTTTTCCCAACGTTTATTTCTTTTTGGGACAGAAAGAAACAGAGCATGAATGGGGGAGGGGCAGAGAGAGAGGGAGACACAGAATCGGAAACAGGCTCCAGGCTCTGAGCCATCAGCTCAGAGCCCGACGTGGGGCTCGAACTCACGGACCGCGAGATCGTGACCTGGCTGAAGTCGGACGCTTAACCGACTGCGCCACCCAGGTGCCCCAGTAATGATGATTTTTATGACACAAAGCTTTATTAATTCCTTTCCAATTTCCTTTATTCAGATGTTTCCCTTTCATTGCACATTAAAGGCTCTTGCATCATAGTTTTTTGGCTAATATTAAGCTAGAAGACAAAGATAATGTGTCAACCTACCTACCCACAACAAATCATACTTTCCTCTAAGACCCTCATCAACAGCATCAAGTTAAAAGTGGCAGCTAAATTTGGTTCCATCAACATAATGGCACAATCAACATGTATGTATGACAAAAATGTTACGACAGTCAATGCATTCCCTGGGAGACTGACAGTCTATTTGCGGTCCATATCCAAATTGGAATCTGTGTTTGGGCAAAGCATGGATATCAGATTTAATAATTGGGAATGTTCCATCAACCACCCTCTGTTACCTTCCCCATACAAGACTCAATATCAAATGGCAAGAACCCCCCTCCTCCATAGAGAAGGGTTTGTGCTTACCATTTTATAGGAGACAAAGGTCGAGGAAAGTTGGTTTCCATAATGCAAGTCATTGGAGGCAACATCTGAGCTTCAGTAACAACTTTTTGGGCAATGAAGTTAGAAGTGAGGTATAAGGGCAGTTGAGAAAAAGATGAATGGAAAACTGATTCTCATTTTGAAGAAAGCAAAACTGCCAGAAGACTAAGACACTGATGACAAGATGAGCCACACAAAAAGTCTAGTCAATAGAGGCGGTAATTCAAATGTACCATCTTTGCCTATGGTGATGGCCTGGTTCATTTTGTATTTTGAGTAAAGTGGAAAAAACTTGGCTTCAGAACTATGTAGAGCATTGGCTCTCAGTCTAGATCTTCCAATTGCTATCTTTTTAATGATTGGCAAGTTAATTAACCTCTCTTAGCTTTGGGTTCTGAAATGAAAAAATAATACCTGCATATTAAATGCTTAGCATTTCTGGCGCATAATGGGGGATCTAAATAAGATCTATTAGTGTTACTGTTAATAGGGAAGATAGATTTATTTCTGTAGATCTGTTCTTGCCCATGATTTCCCTTGTGACCAATAATACATATTTTTGAGTAGTCTGACCAGAGTCTGAAGGCACCATCTGTGGCAGTTGGACTCATTCATTAGCTTCAATAAACTGAGCCAACCCAATCTCACCGTGGTTGGTACCCTTGAGAGCTATCTTAGTTGGCAAAGGATTATCCGATATTTCGTAACATTTTTGCTGGAGGAGGTATATAAAGTAGGCCGGTTGAAGTAACTTTATGGTGCTATGTGCCCAAATTATGATGATGATTAATTTGTAAGTGCCTTGCACATTATTAAATGTTCACAATATTGATGATAAGTAACATTTACTTCACATTTCTGGCTCTATTATATCATGCTCTCCCTGAAGCCTTGAGTAAAGCTTACATGTATGTAGAAATTGTGTCTAAAGGAAACAAGAATTATTAAACAAAACAAAACAAAACATTCCTGACTGTATACATCTAAATGAACAGTGTTCCCTGCAAAGAAATTCCCTTGGGATGCTATACAAACATTTTAACAATCCTGCCATTGCTCAAAACATTTTTGAAGCTTCTCTTCTAGAATTGCCTTATGACCCAGTTTATGAGCCATATGAAAAAAATCAGACTCATTCATTTATAGTCATGCATAATTTTTTTTTACCTCTGATAATATTGCTCTGCTTGATTACCTATCTTGGCTCTGAGTGATTTTGCTGCTTCCAAAATAAAATCCAACCTCAAAGGATAAATATCTGCCACAATCTAGGGTATTAGAGGGGAATATATTGCATGGAGGCAATCCCAAAAAGAATTCCAAAATTCCAGATGCCTGAATGGCATCTCCCATGGCAATAAGTTTGCTGAGGATAACTCTCCCCTGAATAGAAAGATGTAGTGTTTGGGTTTTGGGGGCTTTTTAGATCACTTCATTCAGCGGGGCACCTGGAGGCTCAGTTGGTTGAGCATCCAACTTTGGCTCAGGTCATGATCTTGCAATTCAGTTCATAAGTTCAAGCCCCACATCGGGCTCACTGCTGTCAGCATGGAGCCCATTTGGGATCTTCTGGCTCCTCTCCCTTCCCTTCCTTCACTTGTGCTCTCTCAAAAAAAAATAAATAAACATTTTTTTAAAAAAGATCATTTTATTCAATAGTTATTGAGTTCTAACTATTGCCAATTTGTTTATTCATTCATTCACCCAACAAGTATTTATTGATTACCTACTATGTGATAGGCATTGAGCTGTAGATCTAGCAGTGAATAGGACAGACATGGCCACTACTCTTCATCTAGTCAGGAAGACAAAGATTAAATAAGCAATTGCAGAAAGAGGTGTAATGGGAACATATTTGAGGGAGATCTAAGTTAATCTAGGGACCAGGATTAACTCTCCTGAGAAAATGACTTTAAAGCTGAGATCTAAAAGATGAGTAGAAATGTTGCAGGTAGAGACAGTAGCATGTAAAAGCTTCGTGGCAAGGAAGCACGATTTTGCAGGAACTGAAAGAAATTCAGTATGGTTAAGTGTGTTTGGGGGGATAATAAGAGAAGACTGACAGAAGCCAGAACATACAAGGCCTAATAAACCATATTACAGAGGTCAGAGTTGTACATACTGAAGAATGGATATGCAAATCTGGTTGAAGAATGGATTGGTGAGAATGGACACTGGAAGTAAGGAGACCATTTAGTAGGTTATTACAAAAATTTGGAGACAGCGATAGTAGTAGCGATTGAGAGAAGTACCTGGGTTTGAGAAATGCTCGGGCAGTAAGAACAACATGAACTGGATGTCACAGTTGATGATGACACAGATGACATTGGATGTCACAGATAAGGACAGGGAAGAGTTAAGAGTGATTATCAGGTTGTTGGTTTGGAAATTATGTATGTGATGGTGCCACTCATTGAGCTGGGGACACTGGAGACGGATCTCTAATCAATCAATAAAAGAGAAGTGATTAATTCACTTTTGGAAATGCTATGTTTGAGGTGCCAGAGGGGGATCCAAGAAAGAATGTTAAGTAGGCATTTGGACATACACGTGTGTGTCACAGAACAAAGATTGAATTTGGAATTATAGATTTGTGAGTCATCAGCAACAGGAATGAATCAGATAATTTAAGGTGAATATATAGAGTGAAAAGAGCACAAAGCTGGGAAAAACCCTGAGATATATCAATATTTAAGAGCTGAGATGAGGAGATGCCCACAAAAGAAATTGAGGAGCATGCCAGAGAGGAAAGAAAAAAATCAGGAGAATGTGGTGGCATGGAGGCCAAAGAAAAAGAGCATTTAAAAAGACAGATGTCAACAGTGTTAAATGTTGCCAAGAAGTCAAAGAAGGTTGGAATTGAAATAAGGCTGGATTTAGAGGACATAAATTATAGATAGTCCAGAGTACAACAGAAAGCCACTTATTTAGTAAAAGGACCTGGGAATTGGTCAATGGGTAGTTCATTGAAAAAGACATTAAATTGGGGAATCATAGAAAAATTTACATTCTTTAACATTTATTTTAACCTAAAACATATAACTGTGAATTTATTTGCCAATATTTTCATTTAGGGCCTAAAACTTTCTTTGAGTATAATCTGTTCATTGGATTTCTTTAAGTATGTTCTGTTATTAGAATATGTTTATTGGAATCAGCTTCAGTTTTCTTGTATAGACCATATCCATAACTGCATCTTTTATGATAGCCTGTTTTGGTTATTTAAAGTAAATTAAGAACTTAAAGGTGCTCATGGAGATAATTCTGAGAAGATGGTAGGGTAAGAAGCACAAGGAATCTGTATTTCTATCTAGACTACAATTGCACTGGCAGATCTGTTTCATGTAACTATTTTGGAACTCTGGAGTCAACTGAGGCTTGCAACTTCCAGGGGAAGGTTTGGATGGTAAATTTTGATCAATTTCAGCTTTTAGCATAGTAGTAGCTACGTACCCTACGTCTCAGCCCAGTGACAGGTAGCTGTGCATGCACTCCAGGGGAAGCTTGCAATGCAGCTTGCAAGAACCAGGGTAGCAAAAAGGACTTTCTACAAAATATCAACTATCTGTGGTCTAATTGTTAATTACAGGTTCTAATCTCAGAGGTACAAAGAGATATGAGGCCATTCTTGTTGCACCTCTCCAGTTATTACAAGTCCCACCCTTTTTGCTGAACAAATTCCAGGGGATTTAAAAGCCTGGCACTTTATCATTCCTCCTTCATTTTTATCTTTCCTCTTTTGAAAGCCAGACATTAAAGACTAGGACATTCAAAAGCAACTGCATATACAAAGGAAATTAGAAAGCCATCATGCATGCCTAGGGAAAGGTGCAGGCTAAGAAAAGACCTAAAAAGACCTTAAGTTTATACCTCAGGCCAATCCTTAGCAAAGAGACACATATAACAATAAAATAACAACAATAATAATAAAAGACAAAACTCAAAAATCCTGGGGAAGGAGAAGAATCTGATTTCCAGAGTTACCACATTATTAGGATCAAATGTCTAGTTTTCAACAACAGCAAACACAAGGATAGAAAGAAACATGAAAGAATGATTCAACTTATTCAAAAAATAAGTTAATGGAAACTGTCCAAAAAAAAAAAAAAAAAAAGGAGAGGCCTGCTGGTGGATCTACTAGACAAAGACCTTAAAACAAATGCCTTAAAAATACTCAAAGAACTACAGGGAGATGTGGAAAAAGAAAACAATGTATGAAATAGAAACATCAATAGAGATATAGAAAACTTAGAAAGAAACTAAAAAGAAATTCTGGAGCTGAAAAGTACAATAACTGAAATGAAAAATTCACTAGAGGGAGTCAAAGGCAAATTTGAGCCAGGAGAAGAAAGAAGGAGTAAACTTGAAGATAGGGCTACGGAAATTACTGAATCTGAGGAACAAAAACTAAAAAGATTGAAAAAAGTGAACAGCATCAAAGTGACCTGTGGGATACAATCTAATGTGACTACATATGCATTGTAGGAGTCCCAGAAAGAGAAGAGAAAAAGAAAGTGGGTAGAGTATTTGGATAATGGCTGAAAACTTCCCAAATTTGATGAAAGACATAAAAATAAACATCCAAGAAGCTCAAGGTACTTGACATAAGATGAACTCAGAGACCCACTAAAAGACACATTATAATTAGACTTTTGAAAGACAAGAGCTAAGAGAGAATCTTGAAAACAGACAGAGTAAAGTGACTCATCTCATACAAGAGATATTCATGGGATTATCAACAGATTTCTCATCAGAAACTTTGGAGGCCAGAAGGAAGTGGGCTGATAGATTCACAGTGCTAAAAGAAAAAAAGAAAAAAAAAAGATCTCAAACCAACAACCAAACTCTACAACTGAGGGAACTAGAAAAAGAGAAGAACAAATGAAACCCAAACAACTGAATCTAGCAGAAGGAAGGAAATAATAAAGATGAGAGCAGAGGTAAACAAAATAAGAATTTAAAAAATAGAGAAAATTAATGAAATGAAAAGTTGGTTCTTGGAAAATATCAAAAAATTTGATAAATATTTAGCTAAATGGACTGAGAAAAACAGAAATTTGAATTACTAAAATAAAAAATGAAAGTGGGGACATTACTACTGATTCTGCAGAAGTACAAAAGATTATAAAGGAGTACCATGTATACCAACCAAATGGATACTCTGTATAAAATGGACAAATTCCTAGAAACACAAAACCTACTAAGACTAAATTATGAAAAAATAGAAAATCCAAAAAAGACCGAATCAGTAATCAAAAATCTCCCAACAAAGGAAAGCAATGGATCTGATGACTTCACTGTTGAATATTTAAATAAACCTAAGGATTATACAAAACTAAAGGATTCACATTTACTGATTTAAAAACTTTCTACAAAGCTACAATAATCAAAACAACATAAGACAGACATATAGACCAATGGTATAGAATAGAAATCCCAGAAATAAACCCTCACACATATAGTCAAATGATTTTTGACATGGGTGCCACAATAATTCAATGGGGAAAAGGAAGGTTTTTCAATAAGTGGTGCTGGGAAAACTAGATATCTGCATGTAAAAGAATGAAGTTAGACCCTGACTAATACTATATATAAAAATTAACTCAATTAATCAAAGACCTAAACATAATATTTAAAACTACAAAATTATTTAAAGGAAAACAGGTCAAAATCTTCATTACATTGGATTTGGCAATGATTTCTTGGATAGGACACCAAAGGTACAGGCAACAAAGGAAAAAATGACAAATAGGAGGAGATGAATTAAAAAAAAAATTTTTATATTTATTAATTTTTGAGAGTTAGTGAGTAAGGGAGGGACAGAGAGAGAGAGGGAGACACAGAATCTCAAGCAGGCTCCAGGCTCTGAGCTGTCAGCACAGAGCCCAACCTGGGGCTCAAACCCACATGAGATCATGACCTGAGCTGAAGTCAGATACTTAACTGACTGAGTCACCCAGGCACCCCTAGATGAAAAATTTTTAAGTTTGTGCATCAAAAGACGCTATCAATATTTGTAACATTGCATCCTAAAACATCAGAACACACATTATTTTCAAGTGCATATGAAACATTTTTCAGAAGAGATCACGCACAAGGCCACAAAACAAGCCTCAACAAATTCAAGAAGATCAAAGTCATACCATGCATCTTTTCTGACCACAATGCTCTGAAACTAGAAATCAACCACAGGAAAAAAAACCTGGAAAGAACACAAATACATGTAGGTTAAACAACATGCTACTAAACCATCAATGGGTCAACCAGGAAATAAAAGAAGAAATAAAAAAGTACATGGAAACAAATGAAAATGAAAACACAACGGTCCAAAACCTTTGGGATGCAGTACAAGCAGTTCTAAGAGGAGAATTTATAGCAATACAGGCTTACCTCAAGAAGCAAGAAAAATCTCAAACAAACCACCTAACCTTATACCTAAAGTAGCTAGAAAAAGAACAACAAACAAAACCTAAAACCAGCAGAAGGAAGGATAATATAGATTGGGACAGAAATAAATGATATAGAAACTAAAAAAAACAATAAAACAGATCAATGAAACCAGGAGTTTATTCCTTGGAAAAATCAATAAAATTGATAAACCTCTAGCCAGGCTTACTAAGAGAAAAAAAGAAGGGACTCAAATAAATAAAATCACAAATGAGAGAAGAGAAATAACAACCAACACCACAGGAATACAAACAATTATAAGAAATATTATGAAAAGCTATATGCCAACAAATTGGATTGCCTATAAGAAATGGATAAATTCCTAGAAACACATAAAACTACCAAAACTGAAATAGTAAGAAATAGAAAATTGGGGGGCGCCTGGGTGGCGCAGTCGGTTAAGCGTCCGACTTCAGCCAGGTCACGATCTCGCGGTCCGTGAGTTCGAGCCCCGCGTCGGGCTCTGGGCTGATGGCTCGGAGCCTGGAGCCTGTTTCCAATTCTGTGTCTCCCTCTCTCTCTGCCCCTTCCCTGTTCATGCTCTGTCTCTCTCTGTCCCAAAAATAAATAAAAAACATTGAAAAAAAAATTAAAAAAAAAAAAAAAAACGTTAAAAAAAAATTTAAAAAAAAAAAAAAAAAAAAAAAAAAGAAATAGAAAATTTGAACAGACTGACAACCAGCAAAGGAATTGAATCAGTTATCAAAAAACTCCCAACAAACAAAAGACCAGGACAAGAGAGCTTCACAGGCAAATTCTACCAAACACTTAAAGAAGAGTTAATACCTATTCTTCTCAAACTATTCCAAAAAATAGAAAAGGAAGAAAAACTTCCAAATTCATTCTGAGGCCAGAATAACCCTGATACAAAAATCAGATAAAGACACCACAAAAAAAGAGAACTACTGGCCAATATCCCTGATGAACATAGATGCAAAAATCCTCAACCAAATACTAGTAAACCAAATCCAACAGACATTAAAAAATTAATCACAAAGAAAAAGTGGGATTTCTTTCTAGGTTGCAAGGGTGGTTCAATATTCACAAATCAATCGACATGATACATCACAACAATAAGGGAAAGGATAAGAACCATATGATCATTTCAATAGACACAGAAAAAACATTTGACAAAGTACATCAATTCATGATAAAAACTCTCTGCGAAGTAGGTCTAGAGGGAACATACCTCAACATAATAAAGACCATATATGAAAAACCCATAGCTAACATCATCCTCACTGGGGAAAACCTGAGAGCTTTTCTCTTAAGTTGGGAACAAGACAAGGATGCCCACTCTCACTACTTTTATTCAACATAGTACTAGAAGTCCTAACCACAGCAATCAGACACAAAAAGAAATAAAAGGTATCCAAATTGGTAAGAAAGAAATAAAGCTTTCACTATTTGCATATCTATAGAAAACCTGAAAAACTCCACCAGAAAACTGCTAGAACTGATAAACAGATTCAGTAAAGTTGCAGGACACAAAATCAATGTACAGAAATCTGTTGCCTTTCTATATACCAATAATGAAGCAGCAGAAAGAGAAATTAAGAAACAATTCCATTTACAATTGCACCAAAAATAATAATAGCTAGGAATTTATACCTAGGAATACTTAACCAAAAAGGTGAGAGACCTGTACTCTGAAAACGATGAAACATTGATGAAGGAAATTGAAGATGACACAAAGAAATGGAAAGACATTCCATGCTTATGGATTAGAAGAACAAATATTATTAACATGTCTATACTACCCAAAGCAATCTATACACTTAATGCAATCCCTATCAAAATGCCAATAGCATTTGTCACAGAACTAGAAGAAACAATCCTAAAATTTGTATAGGACCACAAAAGATCCCAAATAGCCAAAGCAATCTTGAAACTGAAGAGCAAAGCTAGAGACATCAAAATTCCAGATATCAAGGGGCGCCTGGGTGGCTCAGTCGGTTAAGCATCTGACTTCGGCTCAGGTCATGATCTCACAGTCCGTGAATTCGAGCCCCACGTCGGGCTCTGTGCTGACAGCTCAGAGCCTGGAGCCTGCTTCGGATTCTGTGTCTCCCTCTCTCTCTGACCCTCCCCCGTTCATGCTCTGTCTCTCTCTGTCTCAAAAATAAATAAACATTAAAAAAAATTTTTTTTAAAAATTCTAGATATCAAGTTATAGTACAAAGCTGTAGTAATCAAAACAGTATGGTACCAGGACCAAAATAGACACATAGATCAATGAAACAGAACAGAAAATCCAGAAGTAAAGCCACAATTATATGGTCAATTTGTCTTTGACAAAGCAGGAAAGAATATCCAACGGGAAAAAGACAGTCTCTTCAGCAAATGGTGTAGGGAAAACGGGACAGCAACATGCAAAAGAATGAAGCTGGACACTTGCTTACATCATACACAAAAATAAATTCAAAATGAATTAAAGACCTCAATGTGAGACTTAAAACCATAAAAATTCTAGAAGAGCACACAAGCAATAATTTCTCTGACATTAGCCATAACAGCTTTTTTCTAGATACATCTCTTGAGGCAAGGGAAACAAAAGCAAAAATAAACTGTGGGACTACATCAAAATATAAAGCTTCTGCACAGCAAAGAAAACAGTCAACAAAACAAAAAGGCAACAAGATATTTAAGTGACATATTTAAAAGGTATTTAAAGTGACATGTCTGATAAAGGGTTAGTATCCAAAATATATAAAGAATTTATACAAGTCAACACCCAAAAAACAAACAATCCAATTAAAAAATGGGCAGAAGACATAAACAGACATTTGTCTCAAGAAGACATACGAACAGACACATGAAAGATCCTTAACATCATTCATCATCAGGGAAATGCAAATCAAAACTACAATGAGACACACCTGTTAGAATGGCTGAAATCAACAACACAAGAAACAACAGGTATTGGGGAGGATATTGCACTGTTGGTGGAAATGCAAACTGGTGCAGCCTGTGGGAAAGTAGTATGGAGCTTCCTCAAAAATTTAAAAATAGAACTACCTTAATAGCCAGGATTCAGACTACTGGGTATTTACCTAAAGAATATAAAAACACCAATTCAAAGGTATACATGCATCCCTGTTTTTATAGCAGCATTATTTACAATAGCCAAATTATGGAAGTGGTCCAAGTGTCCATTGATTGATGAGTGAATAAAGAAGACATGGTATATATGAGTACACACACACACACACACACACTGGAAAATCATTCAGCCATAAAAAAGAATGAAATATTGACATTTGCAATGACATGGATGGAGCTAGAGAGTATAATGTTGAGTAAAATGTCAGAGAAAGACAAATACCATATGATTTCACTCACGAAATTTAGGAAACAAAACAAATGAGCAAAGAGGAAAAAAAGGAGAGAGGGAAAAACCAAGAAACAGACTCTTAATTACAGAGAACAAACGGATGGTTTCCAAAGGGAAGGTGAGTGGGGGGATGGATTAAATAGGTAATGAAAATTAAAGGAGTACAGTTGTGTATCCAAAATCTATAAAGAGCTCACCAAACTCCACACCCGAAAAACAACCCAGTGAAGAAATGGGCAGAAAACATGAATAGACACTTCTCTAAAGAAGACACCCAGATGGCCAACAGGCACATGAAAAGATGCTCAACGTCGCTCCTCATCAGGGAAATACAAATCAAAACCACACTCAGATATCACCTCACGCCAGTCAGAGTGGCCAAAATGAACAAATCAGGAGACTATAGACGCTGGAGAGGATGTGGAGAAACGGGAACCCTCTTGCACTGTTGGTGGGAATGAAAATTGGTGCAGCCACTCTGGAAAACAGTGTGGAGGTTCCTCAGAAAATTAAAAATAGACCTACCCTATGACCCAGCAATAGCACTGCTAGAATTTACCCAAGGGATGCAGGAGTACTGATGCATAGGGGCACTTGTACCCCAATGTTTATAGCAGCACTCTCAACAATAGCCAAATTATGGAAAGAGCCTAAATGTCCATCAACTGATGAATGGATAAAGTGTGGTTTATATACACAATGGAGTACTACATGGCAATGAGAAAGAATGAAATATGGCCCTTTGTAGTAACGTGGATGGAACTGGAGAGTGTGATGCTAAGTGAAATAAGCCATACAGAGAAAGACAGATACCATATGTTTTGACTCTTATGTGGATCCTGAGAAACTTAACAGAAACCCATGGGGGAGGGGAAGGAAAAAAAAAAAGAGGTTAGAGTGGGAGAGAGCCAAAGCATAAGAGACTCTTAAAAACTGAGTACAGTTGTTGTGATGAGCACTGGGTGATATATGGCATTGTTAAATCACTATATTGTACACCTGAAACTAATATAACGGTATGTTAATTAACTGGAATTAAAATAAAAACTTAAAAACATTTAAAACTGTAAAAAAAAGACACTATCAACAGAGTAAAAAGGCAAACCACAGAATGGGAGAAAATATTTACAAATCGCATATCTGATCATATCAAGAATATATAAGAATTCCTAACACTAAATAACAAAAGCCAAACAATCCAATTCAAAATTTGGCAAAGGACTTGAATAGAAATTTCTCTAAAGAAGATATAAATGGCCATATAGCACATGAAAAAAGATGCTCAACATCTCTGGTCATTAGAGAAATGCAAATCAAAACTACAATGAGATACCACCTAATATCCATTAGGATAGCTAATTAAAAAAAAAACAAAAAACAAACCCAAAACAGAAAATTACAAGTGTTGATAACAATGTACAGAAAATCGAACCCTTTGTGCATGCTTGGGAATGTAAAATGGTACAACCACCAAGGAAAATAGTTCTTCGAAAAGTAAAAACAGAATTATCATATGATCTAGCAATTCTACTTCTGGGTATTTATCTCAAAGAATTGAAAGCAGTGTCTCAAAGAGATATATGTATGCCCAAATTCATGGCAGCATTATTCACAATAACCAAAACATGGAAGCAACCCAAATGTGCACTGGCAGATGAATAAATAAGTAAAGTTGTACAGACATACGATGGGATATTATTCTGACTTAAAAAGGAATATTTTTAAGTAGTATGAACTTTGAGGACATTATGCTAAGTGAAATAAACCACTCACAAGAAAAATTAAAAATTAAAAAAACAAATACTGTATGACTCCACTTAGGTTAATACTTAGTCAAAATCATAAAGGCAGAAAGTAGAATGGTGGTTGCCAGGGGCTGGGGCAAAAGAGAAAATGGGGAGTTATTATTTAATGGGTATAGAGTTTCAGTTTTATAAGATGAAAAGAGTTCTCGAGATAGATGGTAGTGGTGATAGCACGACATTATGAGTATATTTAATACCACTGACCTATACACTTAAAAATTTTTAAATGGAAAATGTTATTAACCATAATAAAAAAAAAAGAAAAAAAGTGCTCGTGAAGCAATCTGAGTGCAGAATGCTAGATACTTAATATTTTCCCCAATCTTTTTACCCAGGTCCAATGGAAAAATTTTAAGCCATTTTCCTTTTGTGAATTTTTCCAAAGTACTCAATTTCATTTTCATAGAACTAACATTTTCTTTATTTATATTTCAAATAACAGTTATGTGACAGTTTATACAAACATCAGTTAAGTGATGTAATTCAATAACAAGTATATGTAGCATAAACAGGTTGAATAAACACAACTGTTTCTTGGTAAGTCTACCACTCTCTAGTGAGAACAAAAGTCTACGTGTATACTGGGCAGTGGCATATTACCTCAATGGCTTCAGTGTGCTGTGTGCATCAGTTAATACGTTTTGTTTATAGAGGTAATGGAGAGTACCCATTATTTTTTATTATGTTGGTTAAATAGAGGTTAGTTACAAGAGTTTTTTCTTGAGTTCCAGGGGACGACCAGGAGGAAGTCAGATTGCAGTGGGAGTAGGAGTTTAAAGAATATAGAAAATAGAAAAGATTGAATCTAAATCCCCAAGCATTTTCGAGTAAACTGTAGCCAGATCTAGTGAATTTTCTATTTCTTGAATTCTAGTTGCTGAAAACTGACTGACATCATCATCTTTTGAGAAGTTAAATTTTAGTCGTGGAATTTCTATTTGAACTAACATTACATGACTTAGAGATATATTTTGATTTAAACCTAATGACAGCAAATTGGTTCATAGTAGGAATATAGTAATTCTGGATAAATATAAATTTTATGTTTCAAAATGAAACAATGTGTTCTAATTGCAATGAACAAGAGAATGTAGTTAGTCCCAATTGCCACATGAGACACTGTGCCAAGAATTTCAAGAACAGGAAAAAAAAACAGAATTGTAGTCAACATGAATGCCAGGGAAAGAATGCTTCCAAAAGGCTCTAAGACTCTCCATGGGAAAGCAGTTTCTTTAGTTCCTTAAATCTCCATATCCATACCTTTCATCAACACTGAGAATTTCCTCAATTTTCAAATTCCTGGTTCAGTATTCTGTTTTCCTTTATTAAAACTCCTGTCATTGCTCTGAAATCTCCTTCTCAGTTTTTAAAGGTCAAATTTATGAAGGTCTTGAGGATTTTGTTTTCCAATAGTATCAAATTTTTCCTTTTAATGTAACTAGTGAGGAAGAATATAAACAAGGGCTGGACAGCGGCCCTCTGGCATCCAAAGAAATTACACTTTTTTCCCTTCTATCCCTTGCTTGCTATCTTCTGGGTCTCTAAGAAAATGACAAAGTTTCTGTCCTGGTAACTTGCTTGGTCTGTAAAGTGATAGCTGATATGAAGCTTTTCCGTATCACGGGAATGATTGCACTGAAATTCAGAATCTCGCCAGAAGATGGTCCATTCCTGGGTTTCCGCACCCCCCCCCCCCCGCAAAAAGACAATTTTTCTCAATTCATCACCCTTCCAAGGACATTTTGAATGCATCACTTTCCCAGAGTGAGCATCACCAAAGCAACATGGAAAGAAGCCACATCAGGCTTCTGTCCGTTCCAATTTATATTACTGGTTTTCTAATTGGCTCTTTAGCTACTATAAGTATACATCAATATTGTCCTTCCTTACCGAACTGCTTACTGCTTAAGTCTGAAGATTTGTAAACAAACATAAAGGAAATATATATATATATTTCTCCAAAGCCATCAAAGATAGATACATTTTCTTCTCATGCATTCAAAAATTGGGGATGGGGTTAAAGCCTCATATGATTCCAGTAGAGTAAAACCTTGAATTGAGAGTAACTTTTTCTGTGAGTGTTCTGCAAGATAAGGAAACATTTTAATACATTTTAACTTGATAAATGAGCTATGTCTTGTGATGCAGGTAGTACAAGACACCGAATGTCACATGATCACAACTGGGCTAATGGTTCTTGGAATTTGCTTTGATATACGAGTGCTTTAGATTACAAGCATGTTTCCAGAACAAATTAGGCTTGCAAACCAAGGTTTTACTGTATCTTAACAAAATTGGTGTTTTTATCTGCGAAAGCTTTCTCTCTTTCATTATTCTCACTTGGCTTGAGAGTTGCTGCTTTCTACTCAACCAAAAATATGAAAGATTCAAGTACTAAGAATTTAAGTGTTGAGTATATTGCAGTATGTGGTGCTGGCTTCACCCACCTGTTGGCTCCCATCCACCAGAATTCAAAATGGAAAATGTACCTAATGAAGGTTTACACATAATTTCTGGGAAAGATTTTTGGATTTAGTTTTTTTTTTTAATTTAACCCCATTATTTATTTCATATAAGTGGTCCCAAAGAGATCTCTATAGTGACCAGCTTTAATTTATATACCTCAGGGATCCACAACACCATAAATGGAAGGCCCTGGTCTTAAAATGACAGCATGCTTGGTTACAGGCAGGATACAGCAGTTTGGAATTAACTAAAAGAAACAGAGTTATATATTCCACCTTCTGTTTATTTAGCTACCTGAAAGGTTATTCTAACTGCATCCTATCAAATATATTAGCTGAATTAGATTTAATCCATTGTTCAATACTAATTCTTTATGTAGCATTAGACAAATTGTCGAAATGTTTTGTCTTCTGTACATGTATAAATGGAGATTATATTCTTGCATTCTGTGATGAAATACTTAACTCCTGCTTTTGTTGCCACCACCCAAAGGGTTTAAGGCTACTTCCTGTGTTTATGGCTTGGAAAGGTAACCCAAAAGGTAAGAGATATTAGTCCAACCTTTCTTTTTTACAGATAAGAAAGAACTTAGGCTTTTGTGCTTTGACTTCTGCTCTTCCCTCTACAGTCATATATTAAAATCCTACGCGTATTTTTATTTTTATTTTTTTAACGTTTATTTATTTTTGAGAGACAGAGACACAGAATGCAAGCGGGGGAGGGGTAGAGAGAGAGAGGGAGACACAGAATCCAAAGCAGGCTCCAGGCTCTGAGCTGTCAGCACAGAGCTCTACTCAGGGCTCCAATTCATGAACCAGTGAACCATGAGATCATGACCTGAGCCAAAGTCGGACATTTAACCAACTGGCCACCCAGGTACCCCTCTAGTTATATTTTTAAAAATGAATTAATACAGTTGACTGTTGAACAACATAGAGGTTAGGGGTGCTGACCCTTGTACAATTGAAAATTTGCATATAACTTTGACTCCCCCAAAAGCTTAACTACTAATAGCCTACTGTTGAATGGAAGCCTTACCAATAACATAAACAGACAATTAACATATTTTGTATGTTATATATATTATATACCATATCCTTACAGTAAAGTAAGCTAGAGACAAGAAATGTTATTAAGAAAATCACAAGGAAGAGAAAATACATTTACTGTAATGTTTGTAGAAAAAAATCCATGTATTAGTGGACTCATGCAGTTTAAATCCATGTTGTTGAAGGGCAAACTGTATTTATAAAGCACTTTAAACAGTACCTAGTTCATTATACTATATAAATATTCTACTTTATTTATTTATTTATTTTCAACGTTTATTTATTTTTGGGACAGAGAGAGACAGAGCATGAATGGGGGAGGGGCAGAGAGAGAGGGAGACACAGAATCGGAAACAGGCTCCAGGCTCCGAGCCATCAACCCAGAGCCCGATGCGGGGCTCGAACTCACGGACCGCGAGATCGTGACCTGGCTGAAGTCGGACGCTTAACCGACTGCACCACCCAGGCGCCCCACATTATACTATATAAATATTCGCTCTTATTAAAATATATTTTTATTCCGACTCCTTTGTGAAATCTTCTCTATCTTTATCTGGCCAGTCCTGTACAACAATGTGTTTCTTGGGTTTGTTTTCTTATTCAAACTTAGGTTGAACTTAATTATCTATATGTCCCTCTCCTTCACCAAACAGTATTTGAGGGCAAGAACCATGAAATTTCTTTGTATTATCTTTCTCCCCAGTGCCTAGCATTTTACTTTTCAGGCATTAGATTCCATTTATTTATTTATTTTTTTATTTTTATTTTTATTTATTTTTTTTTTTTGAGAGAGAGAGAGAGAGAGAAAGCACAAGCTGGAGAGGGGCAGAGAGAGAGGGAGAGACAACGTGGAGCCATACTTGGGGCTCGAACTCATCAGACCATGAGATCACGACCTGAGCTGAAATCAAGAATAGGACACTTAACCAACTGAGCCACCCTGGCATCTCTCTGGCACTACATCCCTTAAAAAAACTGTTAATTGAAGGGTGCCTGGGTGGCTCAGTCAGTTAGGCTTCCAACTTCTGCTCAGGTCATGATCTTACAGGGTTCATGAGCCTGCATCAGGCTCAGTGTTAATGGTGCAGAGCCTGCTTGGGATTCTCACTCTCTCCTCTCTCTGCCTCACCCCCAGTCGCACTTTTTCTCTCATTATAAATGAATAAACTTAAAAAAAAAAAAACAACCTGTCAATTGATTTAATTGTAATGATGACCTTAAAAGCCATTTGGAAGTTATCAGTTAACACTATAAAATTCTTTCTTAGATCTGCCTACAAATACTAACAAACACCAAATTAGATTTTTTTTTCATGTTTATTTATTTATTTTGAGAGAGAGAGAGAGCATGCACGAGTGGGACAGGGGCAGAGAGAGAGAATCCCAAGCAGGCTCCAAACTGTCAGCACAGAGCCCAACACAGGGCTCGGTCTCACAAACCATGAGATCATGACCTGAACCAAAGGCAAGGGTCCAACACTTAACGAACTGAGCCACCCAGGAAGCCCCAAATTAGTTTCTTTATGCAAACTGGAGTTGCAATAAGATTAAGCAAGTAACATGGTCAAATGGCAGGGACCAGAAAAAGCTAATTGCAAAACAACAATAACAAAATGCACAAACAATGGGATTAACAATGTTATTAATTTAGAATGGAACTCCCTAAACAGACACATTGATACACTATTAGGGACAAGGATAGATTTAGGCAAGTGAACAGAGCAACTGAAGCTCGGTTCAGACCCCATTTATAGGTAGGAAAGAGAAACTGTAATCTTAAGAAAGCATCTGAAATGGTTTCCAAGTGTTTCATTAACGGGTGATGGCAGGATAGGAGATTAAAAAGAACTATAGGGGTGCCTGGGTGGCTCAGTTGGTTAAGCCTCTGATTTCAGCTCGGATCACGATCTCACGGTTAATGAGTTCAAGCCCGGCATCAGGCTGTCTGCCTCAGCACAGTGCCCACTTTGGATCCTCTGTACCCCTCTCTCTCTGCCCCTCCCCTGCCCATGCTTTCTCTCTCTTACTCAAAAATAAATAAACATAAAAAAAAAAAAGAAACTTGTGTTAAAAATAAATAAATAAAAATAAAAGGAATTATAGCCTCTTAAATACAAAGAATACAGCTTTCTACATTAGTTCCTCCCACAAGATGTTTGCTAAAGAATTCCTGTTTATTACAGTGGTTTCCATTTAACCAGGATCATCTTCATGTGTAGTGCTATTTCTTCAAAGAGGATCAAAGATATAATCACCACTCAAAGACCAATTCCAATTTTCTAAAGACTCTAGGAATTTCCATATGGAATTTGTTCTCTAGAACTCCTAATAGCTGGGCTTTTGCCTAGAGAACCAGTACTGTTCACCCCTCATGCTTACTAAGTGGATTATCAGGTGCACAAATCTCTAGATGGTGTTTGTAGCAGGTCCCAAGTCTACAAGTTACCCCTGTCAATGGAGCACCACTAAGAAATACTAAATGGTTTGGACCTCAAATTCCATAGCATCACTTATTTGAAATCAGTGAAGGAAGGATAGGAAGGGAGTGGGGAGGACATTGTGTAGGAAAGAAAGAAGTTTAATGTTGAGTTTGATGGGACACAGAAAAGATCAGGAAAACAGAAGCTGAAGTCAATAGTTTTAATAATAGGAGAACTAAAGAAAATGTTTTTCAGTCTTTAGGAGAGTGAAAGAAGACTATAAGTATAAATGGTTGGAAGTACTTGGCCTCTAGCTCATTAATATGCCCTGGGGATGGCAGTTCATTTCTAAATTTGCTTTTTTCCCCATTTGTAGAAAGGTGCCCTCTGACAATTTAATTTTTTTAAGAGTCTGCAAAGAGCTCAGGCCTTTGGGTAATGAGACTTTTGGTGTCTCTACCCTTTAGATCCTTGTAATGCTGAAGGATGGTTAACGAAGGGTTTTTAAAGTCTGAGAGCTCTATTGTCTGAGAAAGGGAGTCATCCTTGACACCTCTCTATCTATAGCAGGCATGAAAAGATTAAAAAATCAGTTGGATTTCTTTCATTCCTGTGATGGCAGTCTAATGAGACTGTCAGCTGGTTTCTGCTGAACTTGCTCCATCATTTCTAATCCTAATTCTCTCACCTTTTAATCATTTTGGTGAATTGTTCAATATCCTTCTTTTTTAAATTTCTCTTTTCATGTAAGTCAGCTAAAGTTAGTTCTTATATCTCACAATCAAGAATTCTAACTACTTAGGGGCACCTGGGTCGCTCAGATGGTTACACATCCAACTTCAGCTCAGGTCATGATCTTGTGGTTCATGAGTTTGAGCCCCATGTCGGGCTCTGTGCTGACAGTGTATAACCTGGAGCCTGCTTCGGATTCTGTGTCTCCTTCTCTCCCTGCCCCTCCTCCATTCGTTCTCTCTCTCTCTCTCTTTCTCTCTTTCTCTCAAAATTAAATAAATATTTAAAAAAAAGAATTCTAACTACTTCAATATCCCTTTTCTCACACATGTTATTCAGTCCTGTTAATTCTACTTCCAAAATAGATCTTGAATTGATTCACTTTTATACAGTTACTCTGATATCACCCTTAATCTAGGCTACCATCTTCTCTTACCCAGACCGTTATAAGAATTTTCATGGTTCTGCTTTTGTCATCCTCAAATCTAATCCATTCTCCACATTGCAACCACAGTGATCTTTTAAAACTCAGATCTGATCATGATATTCCTCAGTCTAATATTCTTCAATTGCTTCCCATTGTTCTTAGAAGAAAAGGAGAAAATTTAAAATCCTTAACGTGGTCTACAAGACCTTTTATATTCTGGTTCCAGATACCTTCTCTAATCTTGTCTTATAGCATGCTCCCCAGTTGCTCACTGAGCTCCAACAATTCTGGCCTCCTTTTACCTTCTTGAACACAATAAGCTCCTTATTAACTCGGGGACTTCAAACATGATGCTCCCCCCATCTACAATACTCCCCTTATCAACTGTGTGCCTTGTTGGTCTTTCCTTATTTCTTAATCTAAACTAGTTCATGCTCTCTTCCTTCAAAGCATTTTGTTCCTTTTTTCCATAGTGGTATAACAATTTTTTTAAGTTTATTTATTTATGTTGAGAGAGAGAGGGAGGGGCAGAGAGAGAAGGAAAGAGAGATTCCCAAGCAGGCTCCGCACTGTCAGTGCAGAGCCCAATGTGGGGCTTGAACTCACGAATTGTGAGATCATGACCCGAGCTGAAATCAAGAGTTGGACACTCAACTGACTGAGCCACCCAGGAGCCCCATCACAATTTTAATGAATCTATTTATGTATTCATTTGCATAATATCTGCTCCCTCAATGTCTGTTAAGCTTTATGAGAGCAGACACCACATGTTTTGCTCACTACTGGATCTCCAGCCTCCAGTAGGGTGCCTAATATACAGAATGTATTTTTATTTTTTCATTTTTTTAATGTTTATTTTTGTGTGTGAGAGAGAGAGAGACAGAGTGTGAGTGGGGAAAGAGCAGAGAGAGAAGGGGACACAGAATCTGAAACAGGTTCCAGGATCTGAGATATCAGCACAGAGACCAATGCGGGGCTCAAACCTACAAACCTTGAGATCATGACCTGAGCTGAAGTCGGACAGTCAAACGACAGAATATCTTTAAGAATTATCTTTGTCGGGTGGGGGGAGGGGGGCACCTGGATGGCTCAGTCAGTGAAGCATCCAACTTCAGCTCGCATCATGATCTTGACGTTCGTGAGTTTGAGCCCTGCGTCAGGCTCTGTGCTGACAGCTCAGAGCCTGAAGCCTGCTTCAGATTCTGTGTCTCCCTCGCTCTCTCTGCCCTTTTCCCACTCGCACTCTGTCTCTCTCAAAAATACATGTAAAAAAAATTTTTTAAAGAATTATCTTTGGATTGGAAGAATAAATATTGTTAAAATGTCAGTACTACCCAAAGCAGTCTACACATTCAATGCAATCTCAATCAAAGTTGTACCAGCATTCTTCTTGAAGCTAGAACAAGCAATCCTGAAATTTGTATGGAACCACAAAAGACCTTGAATAGCCAAAGTAATATTGAAGAAGAAGAAGACCAAAGCGGGAGGCATCACAATCCCAGACTTTAACCTCTACTACAAAGCTGTAATCATCAAGACAGCAGGGTGTTGGCACAAAAACAGACACATAGACCAATGAAATAGAATAGAGACTCCAGAATTGGACCCACAAAAGTATGGCCAACTAATCTTTGACAAAGCAGGAAAGAATATCTAATGGAAAAAAGACAGTCTCTTTAACAAGTGGTGCTGGGAGAACTGGACAGCAACATGCAGAAGAATGAAACTAGACCACTTTCTTACACCACTCACAAAAATAAACTCAAAATGGATGAAGGACCTGAATGTGAGACAGGAAACCATCAAAACGCTAGAGGAGAAAGCAGAAAAAACCTCTCTGACCTCAGCCACAGCAATTTCTTACTTGACACATCTCCAAAGACAAGGGAATTAAAAGCAAAAATGAACTATTGGGACCTCATCAAGATAAAAAGCTTCTGCTGTTTGTAAAGGAAACAATCAACAAAACTAAAAGGCAACTGATGGAATGGGAAAAGATATTTGCAAATGACATATCGGACAAAGGGCTAGTATCCAAAATCTATAAAGAACTCACCAAACTTCACACCCGAAAAACAAAAAATCCAGTGAAAAAGTGGGCAGAAGACATGAATAGACACTTTTCTAAAGAAGACACCTAGATGGCCAACAGCACATGAAAAGATAATGTCACTCCGCATCAGGGAAATACAAATCAAAACCACACAGAGATACCATCTCACGCCAGTCAGAGTGGCTAAAACGAACAAATCAGGAGACTATAGATGCTGGAGAGGATGTGGAGAAATGGGAACCCTCTTGCACTGTTGGTGGGAATGCAAACTGGTGCAGCCACTCTGGAAAAGTGTGGAGGTTCCTCAAAAAATTAGAAATAGATCTACCCTATGACCCAGCAATAGCACTGCTAGGAATTTACCCAAGGGATACAGGAGTGCTGATGCATAGGGGCACTTGTACCCCAATGTTTATAGCAGCACTTTCAACAATAGCCAAATTATGGAAAGAGCCTAAATGTCCATCAACTGATGAATGGATGAAGAAGTTGTGGTTTATATACATAATGGAATACTACTTGACAATGAGAAAGAATGAAATATGGCCCTTTGTAGCAACATGGATGGAACTGGAGAGTGTTATGCTAAGTGAAATAAGTCATACAGAGAAAGATACCATATATTTTCACTCTTATGTGGATCCTGAGAAACTTAACAGACCATAGGGAAGGGGAAGAAAAAAAAAGAGAAGAAGGAAGCCAAGCCATAAGAGACTCTTGAGAACTGAGAATAAACTGAGGGTTCATGGGGGGTGGGGGGGGAGGGGAAAGTGGGTGATGGGCATTGAGGAGGGCACCTGTTGGGATGAGCACTGGGTGTTGTATGAAAACCAATTTGACAATAAATTTTATATTAAAAAGAAAGAAAGAAAGAAGAAAGAAAGAAAGAAAGAAAGAAAGAATGAATTACCTTTGAATCCAATGGTCACATTCTCTTCTACCCTCAGCATTCTAAAATCATTAAATCCTTCAATTAATCTCTAAAATATGCTTCTATTATCACTGCTACTGATTTTGTTCAGGCCATCATCATTTCTTACCTGGACATTTACAATAATCTCCTAACTAGTCCTCTTCTCCCTATTCTTGCCCCTCTCTAAACTATCTTCCACACCACAGCCAGAGTGATCTCTTTTTTTTTTTAATTTAAATTTTACTTAACATACAGTGCAAATTAGTTTCAGGAGTAGACTTCAGTGATTCATCATTTACATGCAATACCCAGTGCTCATCATAACAAGTGCTCTCTTTAATAGCATCTAGCCCATCCCCCACCCATTTCCCTTCATCAACTCTCAGTTTGTTCTCTATCCTTGAGTCTTTTCGTTGTTTGTTTCCCTCTCTCCTCTTTTTTCCCCCTTGCTATATGTTCAACTGTTTTGTTTCTTAAATCCACATATGAGGGAAATCATGGTATTTGTCTTTCTCTGATTGACTTATTTTGCTTAGCATAATATATTCAAGCTTCATCCACATTGTTGCAAATGGCAAGATCTCATTCTTTTTGATGACTAAGTAATATTCCACTATATATGTATATGCCACATCTTCTTTATGTATTCATCAGTTGATGGCATTTGGGCTTCCTCAATAGTTTGGCTATTGTTGACAATGCTGCTATAAGCATCAGGGTGCATCTATCCCTTGGAATCTGTATTTTTGTATCACTTGGGTAAATACCTAGTAGTGCAATTGCTGGAATATAGGGTAGTTCTTTTTTTAGTTTTTTGAGGAACCTCCATACTGTTCTCCAGAGTGGCTGCACCAGTTTTCATTCCCACCAACAGTGCAAAAGTTTCCCCTTTCTCCACATCCTCACCAACACCTGTTGTTTCTTGTGTCGTTAATTATAGCCATTCTGACAGGTGTGAGGTGGTATCTCATTTGGTTTTGATTTGTATCTCCCTGATGATGTGTGATGTTGAGCATCTTTTCATGTGTCTGTTAGCCATCTGGATGTCTTCTTTCAGAAAGTGTCTATTCATGTCTTCTGCCCATTTCTTAACTGGGTTATTTGGTTTTGGAATGTTGAGTTCTTTATAGATTTTGGATACTAACCCTTTATCCAATATGTCATTTGCAAATATTTTCTCCCATTCCATAGGTTGCCTTTTAGTTTTCGGAGTGATCTCTTCAAAACACCAGTCACATAATGTCAAGTCCCTATTGACAATCCTTTGATAGCTTTCCATCACCTGCAGGATGAAGACCAAATTCCTCATACAAAGCCCTAAATGGCTTGGTTCTTATCTATTTCTAGCTTCATTTCCCAACTACTCTCCACTTCTAACCTTAAGCTTTCATTCTTCCCTCTTTTTGTTCCCTTGGCCTGGAAAACTGACCTTTTTGTTCACTTCACCAACTCTAATATACCACAATGCCCTGTATTCTATCACAGTTTATCATGTTGCATTAAACTTTATCTGTGTATGTTGCCTTCCTCTGCCATTACAATGAAAGCTCCTTTAGAACATGAACCTTGTTTTACTCACATTTCTATCATCTTAGTATAGTCTTTTTCAATCTGCAAGTTGTAATCCAATACTTTGGTCATTCATCAGTTTAGTTTGTTATAACTAATGTTAATTGTTTAAAATATTTTTTTAAATTTATTTTTGAGAGAGAGAGAGGAGGGGAGGGGCAGAGAGAGAAGGAGACAGAAGATCTGAAGTGGGCTCTGAGCAGATAGCAGAGAGCCTGATGTGGAGCTTGAATTCACAAACCACAAGATCATGACCCGAGCCAAAGTTGGATGCTTAACTGACTGAGCCACCCAGGCACCCACTAGTATTAATTTTTTTAAATGACATAGAAGAGAAAATATCAGACTGTATCATATGTAGTAAGAGTTAAATTTTTTGTGTGAAACTTTTCTAGGATCAATAACAAGACAAGTTTGTCTCCTTTTGCCATGCTTATTCAATATTGTACTGGAGGTTTTATTCAGTGGAATAAACAAGAAGCATTTAAAAGCTTCCGGTTGAAAAGGAATTCTTATTCATAGATGACATTCATTTATGCAGAATATCTGATGGAATATACAAAACTCTACTAGAACTAATAAATGAATTTAGTCAGATTGCAGGACAAAGATAAGTATACAAAAATCAATTATATTTTTATATACTAACAACAAACATTCAGAAACTGAAATACAAACCAACAGTAGCATAAAAATATAAAATATTTAGGAATAAGTGTGACAAAAGATGGGTAAGACCTATACATGGAAAATATAAAACACTGTTAAATTAAACAAGACCCAAATAATGGAGAAATATTCATATGTGGATGACTTGATATTTTTAAGATGTTAATTCTTCCAACTGCAATCTTTTTCTTTTTTAGTTTTTTTGTTTTTTTTTTTTGTTTTTGCTCATTTTGTTTTGTTTTGTTTTGTTGAGAAAGAGAGAGAGCATGTGAGAACAGGGGAAATAAACAGAGGGAGAGAGAGAAAATCCCAAGCAGGCTCTACACTCAGCACAGGGCCCAATGTGGGAATTGATCCCACAACCTTGGGATCATGACCTGAGCCAAAATCAGGAGTCAGATGTTCAATCAACTAAGCCACCCAGGTGCCCCGTAGGTTTTATTTTTAAATAATTTCACTACCAACATGGGGCTCAAACTCACAACCCCAAGATCAAGAGCTACATGCTCCACTGACTAAGCCAGCCAGCCAAAGTTTATGTGAACTTTTTTTGTATAAATTGACAAGCTGATTCCAAAATTCATATGGAAATGCAAAGGACCTAGAATGGTCAATTTAACTTTGATAAAAAAAAAAAAAAACGTTGGAGGATTAACATTATTTTATCAACGTTTTTTTTTTTTTTTTTTTTTTTTTATTTTTGGGACAGAGAGAGGCAGAGCATGAACAGGGGAGGGGCAGAGAGAGAGGGAGACACAGAATCGGAAACAGGCTCCAGGCTCCGAGCCATCAGCCCAGAGCCCGACGCGGGGCTCGAACTCCCGGACCGTGAGATCGTGACCTGGCTGAAGTCGGACGCTTAACCGACTGCGCCACCCAGGCGCCCCGGATTAACATTATTTTAAGACAGTGTGGTATTGTAAAGATAGACAAATAATAAATGGAACAGAATAGAGAGTCCAGAAATAGATCCACACATATATGGACAATTTATTTTTGACAAAGATGCAAAGACAATCCAGTGGAGAGAAGTATTCATTTCAGCAAAAGTTGTTGGAATAATTGGATACAAACAAATAAACTTGGACCTGTATCTTGCACCATATACAAACATTACCCTAATGTGCATCATAGACCACAAACATCTAGAAAAATCTCTGCAACCTGGTGTTAGACAAAGATTTTTTTTTTAATTTTTTAACGTTTATTTATTTTTGAGACAGAGAGAGACAGAGCATGAACAGGGGAGGAGCAGAGAGAGAGGGAGACACAAAATCTGAAACAGCCTCCAGACTCTGAGCTGTCAGCACAGAGCCCGACGCGGGGCTCGAACTCACGGACCGTGACATCGTGACCTGAGCCAAAGTCAGATGCTTAACCGACAGAGCCACCTAGGCGCCCCTAGGCAAAGATTTTTTAAAAATAATACCAAGGGCAAAATCCAAAAAAAGAAAAATGGACAAATATGACTTAATCAAAATTTAAAGGTTCTGTTCTTTGAAAAACACTGCTAAGAAAATGACAAGACCAGGAGCACCTGGGTGAGTCAGTTGGTTAAACATCCAGCTCTTGGTTTCGGCTCAGATCATGATCTCATGGTTTGTGGGTTCGAACCTAGGTCAGGCTCTGCATTGACAGTGCGGAGCCTGCTTGGTATTCTCTCTCTTTCTCTCTCTGTTCCTTCCCTGCTCACTCTCACTTTCTCTCAAAATAAATAAATAAACTTTAAAATAAATAAAATAAAAAGACAAACCACAGACTGTAAGAATATTTGCAAAGCAAAGCCTATATCTGATAAAGGACTTAAATCCAGAATATATAGAGAATTCTCAAAACTCAGCAAGAAAACAAACAGCCCAATTTTTAAAAATGGGCACAAGATTTGAACAGATTATTTCACCAAATAACATATATGGATAGCATGAAAACATATGAATAGACATTGAGCAATAGGGAAAATGCAAATTGACGTTATAATAAAATACCACCACACACCTATTAGAATGGCTAAAATTAAAATGACTGACCACACCAAGTGTTGGCAAAAATGTGGAGGAACTAAAACACTTACACCCTGTTGGTAGGAAAGTAAAATGGTATCATCACTTTGGAAAACAGTTTGGCAGTTTCTTAAAAACTTAAACATTCATGGGGCACCTGGGTGGCGCAATCGGTTAAGCCTCCGACTTCAGCCAGGTCACGATCTCGCGGTCCGTGAGTTCAAGCCCCGCGTCGGGCTCTGGGCTGATGGCTCAGAGCCTGGAGCCTGTTTCCGATTCTGTGTCTCCCTCTCTTTCTGCCCCTCCCCCGTTCATGCTCTATCTCTCTCTGTCCCAAAAATAAAAAAATAAAAAATAAAAAAACTTAAACATTCATCAATAAGAGAAATGAAAAGCACATGTCCATACAAAGACATGTACACGAATGTTCATAGTAACTTTATTTGTAAAAGCACCACACTTGAAAGAACCCAAATGTCCATTAACATGTGAACAGATAAACAAATTTTGGCATAGCTATATAATGAAATACTACTTAGTAATAAAAGGCAATTAACCATTGTTAAATGCAATAACAGATGAATCTCAAAATAATTATGCTAAGTTAAAGATGCCAGACAAAAAAAGAATGTATACTTTACTATTCCATCCATAGAAAATTCTAGAAAAGGCAAACTAATCTACAGTGACAGAAAGCTAATCAGTGGTTGTTGGGGGGTGGGGGAGAAAGAGATGTTAGGAAGGAACTACAAAGAAGCAGGAAACACCTTTTTGAGGTGATGATTATGCACATCATCTTGTGTTGGTGGTTTCATGGGTTACAAACATATAAAAAGTTGTCAAATTCTAGAATTTAAATATGTACTATTTATTAACTGTGTATCAATAAAAAATAAATAAGAATAAAAAAGAAATGAATGGAACAAAACTATTGAAGCCCTAGAAGAAAATAAAAGATATTATCATAATCTGAGTAAGGAAGACCTTCTTTAGCATGCACTAAACCTGGAAATTGTCAATAAAAAAACTAATAAAATTGACCACACATTGACACATTACATAAAGTTAAAATAAAAATTTCAGGGGCACCTGAGTGGCTCAGTTGGTTAGGCATCTGACTCTTGGTTTCGGCTCAGGTCACGATCTCACAGTTTCATGCGTTGGAGTCCCGCCACCCTCCCTTGTGCTGCCAGGGCTGGCCTGCTTGGGATTTTCCCTCTCCCTCTTTCTGCCCGTCCCCCACTCTCTGTCTCTCTCAAATTACATACATAAACTTAAAAACAATAAAAATAAATTTTAAAAAGCTAAAAAAAATAAATTTCAACATATAATACACAAATGATTCATATCTTCATTCAAAGTCTCTTACCAATTAAATAGAAAAGATAGAAAAATGAGGGGAAAAAACATGTATTTCCTGTACTTCACAAATGAAAAAATCTAAATTTGTCGGTAAACAAGATGTGCTACTCTGTCGTATCTAATTAACAAATATTAGAAACATGGATTATACACAGTAGGTGAGGGTGTTGATATCATATACTGTTGATGGCACTGTAAATTTGCATAATTCTCTCAGAGAGCACCTAGACAAGATATATAAAACTAAAACACCTAAACACTTAATCCAATAATTGGAATTTTTGGGATTTTTTCCAAGGAAGTCATTAAACAAATGTAATGTGGTTTATAAAAACCCTGAATTGGAAACAATCTAAATGACCATCGCTAGAGAGATTCATTAAATAAACTCTCATTTGCCTGTAGGGAGTTAAGTATGAACAGAATACTAGGTCACCATTAAAAATTATCAAAATCTGGGGCGCCTGGGTGGCTCAGTCAGTTGGGCATCTGACTTCGGCTCAAGTCATGATCTTGCGGTCTGTGAGTTTGAGCCCTGCGTCAGGCTCTGTGCTGACAGCTTGGAGCCTGGAGTCTGCTTTGGATTCTGTGTCTCCCTCTCTCTCTGTCCCCTCCCCGCTCACACTCTCTCTCGCTCTCCCAAAAATAAAGATAAAAAAAAGCTTTTAATAAATAAACATTAAAAAAATTTTTTAAATATCAAGATCTAAATTCATTGACATGGAAAGTTATCCATAATACAGTAACTGAAAAAAGGCATTTTGCAAAGTAATATACATAAGTATAAGTAAATTTTAAGACTATTTTGTAAAAAAAAATCCTGCAAGCAGAGTATTAACAATGTTTTTCTCTGAGAAGGAAGATTGGGTAGAATCTTCCAGTTTTGAGCTTTTTGTATTGCTTGAGTTTTACAACAAAAATGTATTGTTCCTTAAGGGTGAAAGATCAGTAAAAGTTTTCCATTTTAGGAAAAAAAATCTGTTCTAATGTTATTCAATAAGAATTTTCTAATAACATTATGAATCAAATTCATTCCTACCTAGGTTTTTAAATGTTCTATTTTGTTCATTGAAAGCTTTTAGAAAGTGTTTCCTCTATTGAAAAATCATGAACAATTTTCTTGAATTGTGATTTTTAAACATTTATAAGCAAAGTTTCCTAACCAAACAGTTTTGAACATGAAAAGTACAAGATGTTGGACTTGTGTTACTAGCTCTGAGTAAAATACATCTATCATCACTTTGTGAGATGACTTCCCACTAAACAAACACCTGGGCTAAGAAAATTAATGGATAAACCAATATTGCAAGCCTGAGCTACATTCATATATATTGGATTAGTTTTCATTCACATCATTATTTCTTGTTGAAAAGTATTCCATCTGAATAATTTTAAAATTCGCTTTTCATAATATATTGTCACACTTAAATATACACTGAAAACACTCTGGATAATATTATACAAAAGTTACATGGCTCTGTAATCATTTTTGAAAAGACGGTATATAATCATCTGTGCTATATAGTTACACGTGAAAACAAAGCACTATAAGGAATACCAGTTATTAGAATAATGTGTCTGAAAATTAACCATTGCAAATGTAAAAAAAAATCACATTAGGGAATATTGGCAAGATCAAGGCATGATTAAGATAATCATATTATATATCAAATATGAGTTGTATCACTTCTTTGCACCAAATGTTATCATTGCTGCCCATGACAATTTAAACAAAAAATCCAAACACATTATAAATCACACACCCTCACACACACTCTTAAGCAAAAACACCTACCAGGTATACAATCAAATTAAAACTGTAGAGAGATTTACTGGCTTGTAGATGTTCCTAATTATTTGAAAAACTTGTCTTATGTTCAAGAGCAACATCATTCGAGAGTGCATTTCAATCTTAGGTAAGGGGATCAAACCATCATAAAAGTGATCATAGAGAGGGTATATTAAAGCAACGTTTTGGGGCAAAGTAAACTTTTGGCAGGTATTGTGAGTTTTACTCTATAATACACACAATAGTGCTCAACCTTTGTCACTATCTAGAAAGCTTGCTATGTACAGGAGATACAATAATATAAAAGGTATACTGGGGTAGGGGCAACACAGAGGGAAAGGAGCTAAGATTTATTACCTTCAATTATTTTTGTTAAAATCTCTCCTCAGGGCACAGGCACATAATATATTGTACTTTCCATTACTTAGTGCAAATGTAAAACATATCTAAAAAACACATTTCATCGTTATAACATATTAAAATAACAAGTAGGATGTCATGATGTTAATTTGACAGATGGACTGTCATTTAACAATGTTGTACAACATTAGTTAACAGCAAATTAATATCATCATACCCAATTTTTCTTAACATTCAGATTGGGAAATTTTCCTAGTAAAGTATCATTGATTTGTTTACTAATCTAATGAGGCAAAATAGCTACCTAAAAATATGCAAATGTAATCCACATATAATTCTAAAATAAGTACTTTCAAAAAATTTTAAAACAAATGTTAGAATAATCTAAAAATTCTGATCTTAGCCACTTCCTCTCAACTGTATCCTTCACAAAGGTATTGATTTTTTTTTTGACAAGTTCACATGTACATTATGAACTGACTCATAAAAATTTTCAGCATATCGTACTAGGTTTATTATAACCGCCTTTACTATATATTAAGAACAGTATCTTTTCATCAACACAAGCTGTTAAGCAAACTCAAGTGACATAGTAGATTCATGATTAGCCCATAGAAAAGAAAGCAAAAATAGAGTGACATAAATTTAATTTCATTACACTTTGGCATCTAAAGCCACATTTTATACCCCACTGACCACGAATGACTTCTCTTATTGTAAAACAATCTTGATCTATACAATTCTTATAATGACATTCACCAAGTACATATTAATTTTAGTTTAAAGTCCTCATATCAAATACTGCTGTTTTCTGAAATAATTTTAATAATATTGGAGATATTGGAATAACAAGAAAAAGTTATTTCTTGCAAGTTTATCATCATTGATAACTTATGTTTATGTAGGTACTTTCTGTTAATATTTTTTCTTGATCTAATGTACAATGGGGAGGGGCAAAAGAGGAAGGAGAACTTCCAGCCTAATATCAGGGTTTGGATCAAAATCTTAGTTTAACTTTATATGGCCAGCTCTTGGAGCAAGAACAGGAAGAGTTGCAGAAGCATGGCTTTAAATCTTTAACAGCTACATTCTAGAAAAACAAAATAGTTAAAACATTGAAATAGACTTGCTTTTATGTAAAAGGAATTGTGGTAACCATACTTTTTAGTAAAGAAGCTATAATTTCTCAATGAAAACAAAGACCCGATTTCAGGAATGATTATATAAAACTATAAAAAGGAATATACATGCTTTTTGTAAAATTTGCAAATTCCACCTCCTTTGAGAAGCTAACTCATTCCACACCAAAACCATATAATTTATTTTTCTAGTTGTCTTTTGTATGTTAATTTCATCGCTCCCATTGGATTTTACATTCTTTGAAAGCAGGGACCATGTGTTAAACTTTCCCCTCATTCCCTTTATTAGCATGGTTTAAGCATATAATGTGTACTCAATAAATACTTGATTGTGAAATTCTAGCAATACTTATCAGTTTAAAAACTCTAGATGTATTTTTACCCCCCAAATCCAATATTATTAGGTAAATCTGACTGCCTTTTCCACTTATGACTTATTCTGAGTCTCATTTTTCCTTCATTCTATTTGTTACTTCTGAATATTTCTGTTTTTCTTTTTCCTCCCACTGCCAGGATATACACACATACATCCAACTACACATACACATACACACAAACATAATACCAACTATGTAACCTTCCTACAAAAAATCACATACTATAAAATATATTATTTTACATAATTGATTATTAGAGTTTTAAACTTTGTTCCTATCTTATTGCTTTAAAAGAAATCTAGAAAACTAAATAAAGATAATTTTGGGTTATCTTAAATTGATTTTTCCTACTGAAATCAATGGTCCTCTCTTCTAATGGTTTCTCACATTATCCCAAAATATAGCAATAATTTCACTTAAATGTCACATTTACTACTCAAAATATTTAATTTTATTAATTTCTTGAAAATTGTGTGTTTTGCTGCATTTTCCAATTTCATTGGAAGAAAGTGATGGCTGTTGCTGATAAAAGAATATATTTTTTGAAAAATCATTCTTTTTAAAAATTTTTTTTAGTTTATTTTGAGAGAAAGAGCATGAGTGGGAGAAGGGCAGAGAGAGAGGGACAGAAAGAATTCCAAGCAGGATCCATGCCCAGCATAGAGCCCAAGGAAGGGCTCGATCTTACTATTATGAGATCATGACCTGAGCTGAAATCAAAAATTGGACACTTAACTGACTAAGCCACCCAGGTGTCCCAAAAAATCATTCTTGATTTGTTCTCAAGGTGGTATTAACAATCTTAACTTCCATGTTCAGCCATTCCTAGATTATAAATCCTCATATTTTTTTGTGTGATTTATGATTCTTTTACAAGAAAGGGGTACGTTTAGTATAGGAATGAATACACAGGCCGAGAACTTAGCAGAAAACCTAAATTCAATTCCTTTCCTCCTAAAAATAAAAACAGCATGGTTTCTCAGTTTCTATGTTTGTAAGATTTGAATATTGTTATTCATTTTCATAAGGAAATCTATTGTGTCAAATGGGAGTGATATTAACAAAAGGACAAATAAGACCTGGCAATGTGATATATACAATGCAATAATTATTATATTATCAAAGTATTTCACACAAAAAACTATATTTTTAGTAATTTGAATTATATTATGTATAAACATGTTGAGCACAGGCTATGGAAAGTCAGTATTCAGATCTGTTTCTGGCACTAACAATGTGTGGCTGAAAAAATAACTTGATCTTTGTGTTGGCAAATTGTTATGACATGGATATCATAAATACAATTTGGCTAATGATAAATAAAACCAGTTTTCAATGGGTAGAAAGTACATATTTCAAGTACACTGGTGTTTGGCATTTACTTTGTGAAGTTTAAGGCTTTTTAAATTATAAAACTGGAATCAGAACATTATTTTCATGATTCTGTACCAAATAAATAACTATTATAAATAATAGTTGACACACAATGTTACATTAGTTTTAGGTGTACAACATAGTGATTGGACAACTCTATATAATATGTATGCTATGCTTCCCACAAGTATAGCTACCATGTGTCACCACACAACGCTGTTACAATACCATTCATACACAATATTCCCTACGCTATATCTTTCATTCCTGTGACTTATTCATTCCATACCTGGAAGCCTGTATCTCTCACTCCCTTTCACCTATTTAGCCCATCTTCCACCCCCCACCCCTCTGGTAACCATTAGTTTATTCTCTGTATTTATGGGTCTGTTTCTGCTTTTTGTTTGTTTATTCATTTGTTTTGTTTTTTACATTCCACCACATATAAGTGAAATCATATGGTATTTATCTTTCTCTGACTTATTTCACTTAGCATAATGCTCTCTAGGTTCATTCCTATTGTCACAAATAACAAGATCTCATTCTTTTTTATGTATGAGTAATATTCCGTTGTATATATACCACATCTTTATCCATTCATCTATGAATAGACACTTGGGTTTCTTCCATATCTTGGCTATTGTAAATAATGGTGAAATAAACACAAGGGTGCAGGTATCTTTTCAAATAGATGGAAACACAGTCAGTGTGCTTGCTTTTGTATTCTTTGGATAAATAGTATTACTGGATCAAATAGTATTTCTATTTTTAATTATTTGAGGAACGTCCACACTGTTTTCCACAGTGGCTGCACCAATTTACATGCCCATCAACAGTGCGCAAGGGTTCTGTTTTCTCCATATCCTTGCCAACACTAGTTATTGCTTGTCTTTTTGAGTCTAGCCATTCTGACAGGTGTAAGGTGATATTTCGTTGTGTTTTTTATTTGCATTTCCCTGATGATTAGTGATGTTGAGCATCTTTTCATGTGCCTATTGTCCATCTGTATGCCTTCTTTGGAAGAAATGTCTGTTCAGGGGCACCTGGATAGCTCAGCTGGTTAAGCGTCTGACTCTTGATTTTGGGTCAGGTCATGATCTCACAGAGGTGAGATTGAGCCCACGTCAGGCTCTGCACTGGGTGTGGAGCCAGCTTAAGATGCTCTCTCTCCCTCTCCCTCTGCCTCTTCACCACTTCCATGTGAGCATGCACACACCCTCTCTTTCCCTCTCTCTCTCAAAAAATAAAACTAATTTTTTTAAAGTTTACATTTTTTAAAAAAAGAAATAAAAAGAAAAAAAGTCTGTTCAAGTTCTTTGTCCATTTTTAGTTGGATTATTTGTTTCTTTGGTGTTGGGTTGTATAAGTTCTTCATATATTTTGGATACTAACCGCTCCTCTCAGATGTATCATTTGCAAATATCTTCTCCCATTCAGTAGGTTGCCTTTTTGTTTTGTTGATGTTTTTCCTTTGCTGTGCATACATTTATTTTTGTTTCCCATTTCTGAGAAGACACACCTAAAAAAAATGTTGCTACAACAAATGTCAAACAGATTTCTGCCTATGTTTTCTTCTAGGAGTTTTATGGTTTCCTGCCCCACATTTAGGTCTTTAATCCATTTTGAGTTTATTTTTGTGTATGGTGTAAGAAAGTGGTCCTGTCTTTAAATCTATTTTACATGTAGATATAGAAATTTTAAAAAATTGCAACTCCCACAGGAAACATATCCAGTGTGTTTGCCATTAATTTACTGATGACCTCTACATCAGAATTACCTTTTTAAAGATCTCTTTATGTTTTATCCCATGACAAGTATTTGTAATTATAACTATTATAGTAGGCAATTGCAATATAATTAAATCTATATCTGACCTTATTCATGGCACATAACTCCCAAAACTCTTTGAATTTCCTGAGTGATGGGAATGTCTTTATTATGCTAATTAGGTGACCTAGGACAGGGCCTCCAGATAGCTTCAGAATGAGAGGGCTGATAACCAGAAAACTAACCACATGATTAAAGTGTTGGAACTCTGGGCCAGCCCAACCTTCAGGGAAAGGAGGTAGGCTAGAGAGATCAATCACAGTGTCCTATGATTTGATTTATTGTGTCTATATAATGAAACCATCTGGATACCTAGCCCCAGGGGAGCTTTGAGGTTGGTGAACAAATTGATATGCTGGTGTCACATCATGACCCCACAGAGATAGAAGCTCCTGTATTCTGGACCTTCCAGCCTTGCTCTTTGTGTATCTTCATGTGACTGTTCGTTTGTATCCTTTATAATAAAATGTCAGTCATAAGTATTGTACTTTCCTGAATTCTGTGAGTCATTCTAGTGAATTATCAAACCTGAAAATGTTGTGGGAAGCCCTGACTAAATTTGTAGTAGACCAGACAGAAGTGTGGGTGTTTTGGTGACACCCAAAACTTGCAATTGGCAGCTGAAGTAGGAGCAGTCTTATGAAAGACTTTGTCTTAAACCTGTGGAGTCTGACATGACTCTGGGTAAGTGGTATCAGAATTGAATGGAATCGTAGGACACCCAATTGGTGTCAGAGAATTGGTGTTGGAACACAGCAACACACAACTTTTATCTTAAGAACTGTAAACTTTTGGATTTATTTCCCCACCCCTGCCCCCTGCACTATGAAATCAATTTAAATAGTCTTTTTTTTTTTAATTTTTAAAAAATCTTTACTTGTTTTTGAGAGAAAGAAAGAGACAGAACATGAGTAGGGGAGGAACAGAGACAGAGGGATACACAGAATTCGAAGCAGGCTCCAGGCTCTGAGCTGTCAGCACAGAGCCTGACACAGGGTTCAAACTCACAAACTGCGAGTTCATGACCTGAGCCAAAATCGGACGCTCTACCAACTGAGCCACCCAGAGGCCCCAATTTAAATAGTCTTTAAAGAAAATATGTCAGAGTGGTGTGTCAGTCATTATTCTGGTTGCTTGTTCTAAATGTTATTTTCATCCTAAATAACAAAACAAATAAATAACAACAATTAAAAAAACAACTATAACCTACTAATATATATGGAAAATGAACAGGGCAGGAGAATAGAAGCCATTGTACATTACATATATTCAATGGTCTTTATTAAAATGGTTTTTATAGAGGTCAAAATTGAAACCCAATAGACTTTGATTTAATGGGAAAGCAAGACCTAAAATATCAAAACCCCAAAGCATCAAAAATTTACAAATATAAAATATATTGCAGTTGGAACTTTCTGTTTCATTAATGTCTTTGTAAAAGTGTCTTTAACTATACAATGTTACTTCTGCTATTTAAAATAAAATTTACATTAAACTCTAGATAAAAAGCATCCTGCTAATTTTTGGTTTTGCAGTAAAAGATGAATGGCCTTGAGAAACACTGGATTATAAGTTAAGAGAACCCTTGTATACAGGACCATACTAAAAGTTAAAAATCTTTAACATTAGTGAATGCCACGTGTTTTAAAGAATTATCAGTTTTCAATACTGATGAGAAACAGATGAAATACAGTAAAGTTGCCACAAGGGCTAAGTAAAAGACCCGGTCACTACTTTTACCAACAGTCAATAGCTCTAAAACATTTGTTAAATTTACTTCCTAGAAACTGAGGCATGTGGAGAGTTACACATGAAATAGAAATGCTAAAGATTCAGAAAAAAAATTGTCCATTTCCTTATGATACCATGCATTTCATAATTAAAATAATTCATCTGGTGGTAAAATCTGAAAAATACATTTTCCAGCACACCTTATCCACTTATCATAGTATAGAAAAATAAGTGGATTTCAATTTGGTGATTTAACCTATAGCTTTAAATCTTTAATAAACAAACTTGAAATTCCAAAATTTAATAATGAAAAAGCCATAACTGAAATGATGTCAACCCTGGATATGAATCTCTTACCAATACGATGAAAGCCCCACTTGTAGAGCTGCACTTCTGGTCAGCAGCTGCATTTTTGTTTTAATAAAAGGAGAAAGGGTGCCAGTACACCAATGCGATCCAAGACATGGTTGCTATATAAGCAGTAGGATTAATTGCTTTTCCAGAAAGCTGGAGTAAGCTCTCCTTCCACTGTCCCATCAGGATCAGCTTCCATAAAATGAGTGTAATAAGATAATGTATTACATACGCCAGTAACTCCTACCAGCAGTATTCAGCTGAACAAAGTCATCCATATTTATATCAATCAATAAAAACTTCATTGTTACATATATCTCAGACATCACATTTTAGCTATGTCTTTAAGGAGCAGATAAGGTAGGCTATAAAGAAGCAAAAGTATATTTCCTTACTCTCTAAAGGATGTGTCCACATTTCCTCTACTATCTTCCTTGGCTAATGAGAGGGAAAAACAAAATATATATTAGGCCAGATTTTGGAAAAATAGTGCTACCAATATGAAGGTGATCTGATTCACAAAAATAAGAACTATGACATTTTAATTGGTACCAAAATGGTCATACTAATCATAATTTCATGACTAATGAGATGTGGAGAGATCATATGGTTATCCCATATGTAGCTATGACAAAGTACAATTAGGTTATTGAGGTATCTTCATGATTTCATAGGCTCACACTATCTTTGGAAGTGAACGTAATGGAGAAAGTTATTTCTAAATTTAAGAATAGCACAGAGGGAAGCATGACAAAGGTCACACTCCAACCAGAAAAAGAACTCTTTTCTTCTGGTTCCACAGTCTGGAACTTATCCACTAAATCATTGGGATTTCCAGACCACAACCTAAATGTACCTTCTCATGGCTATGTATGGAATAATCAAATGATCGCTCCAAAACCCATCAATCATTTTAGAAACTATTAGCCTAAAAACCATAGATTTAAGTTTACTTCATAGGTACAAAGGTACTGAGACTATTTTTAGTCTCATTTATGAAATGAAAATGATATTTTTTATGAAATGAAATTGACACAATGAAAATTTTTTTTTATTTATGAATAAATTTCATAAATTTATGAAAATGACACAATGTACTATATTAGAAACTGAAGGCTTCTCTTGGAGTTTTGTCTTTCTTTCTTTCTTTCTTTCTTTCTTCTTTCTTTCTTTTTCAAATGAAAAAGATGGATCTTTCTCTTTAGGAGAGCAAATTTATTATTGTTATCTAATGAAATCCAAACTAAACCTAACTAAATGGATGCTGTTTGTTAAAATGATATGAAGAATAACTGCGGTCTCTGCTTCAGATTTAGTGAAGAAGCAAAAATAAAATTATGATATTAAACTAAAAATTTTTAATAATGTGTGCCTCTTAACATGTGTGTGTATGTCTGTATGCATACCATTGAAAATAGGTAAAAAGCAGAAATCTCTACTTTTACTCAAATATTCTATGATGAATTTAGCAACAATAATATGTAGAATGACATTTTTGAAGCCAGTCATTAACTACTTAAAATGTTTTAACAATATCAAACCAGCATTTTCTAAATTCTGAATAAAATTATTTTTTGTTGTAGTCTTTACCTACTCTGAGAAAAAACATACAATACTATCATCTTCTATTATGATGCCCCTGATGATTTCCAAATGTTCCTTTGCTATGCAGCAGAAGTATATGATTTCTGATCCAGATGCTTTAAAAAGCAATTCTAACAAAGAAACTTAATCTGAACTGAACTTGGCACAGATTCTAAAAACCTATAGGATGATGTTTTGGAAGCTGCTCAAACAAAAGCTGAAACAGAAATATGCATCCACAATCATATATCCTTGGCTGGTAGTAATAAAGGAAGGATACAGACTTTTTCCATAAGTGTGGGTGAATAGAAGTTAATGCTTATAAAATACAGTGTAAGTATCAAAACAGTATTTGAGATTGATGCTTTTTTTTTAAAGCCAAAACATCCATTTAATTCACAAGAAGTTACAAATCAAAGAAATATTATACTTATTCTTTTGAAAGCTACATAGAAGCTTTGGTGCTCATACTAAGTAAAAAAAAATATTTTTGTTGCTATGTAGCAAAATTACAGCATGATAGTCTAAAAATATTAATAGAGAGATGAGGACACTTTAAGCCATTTTCTTTCAGTGAACATGTAATAAATTGGGTACAAAAGTTCTGAGACTTTTTCTGGAGCCCAAGAGGAGAGGAGGAGAGTGGGACAGAAAATATTTGAAAAGATACTGCTTGAGAATTTTCTAAAACTCATAAAAGATACCAAGCCATACATTCATGAAGTACTAATACCCCAAGAGCAATAAATAAAAAGAAAAGTATAACTAAGAGCATCATAATAAAAGTGCTGAAACCAAAGACAAAAAGAAAATCTTAGAGGTAGACAAAAGAAAGGACATATAATATTTCAATGAAAACAATGGGAGTCAGAAGAGAATAGATTATTTTCAAAGCAGTTAAAGAAAATAACTCCAACTGAGAATTCTATACCCAATGAAAATATCCTTCAAAAATGAATGTGAAAGAAGAGTATTTACACACAACTAAATATTGAAAGACTTTGTGACCAGAGGACAAACACTAAAAGAAACACTGCTATGTAAAAATAGAATTTATTTTTGTATTTTATCTTGCATCATGAGACCTTCTTAACACACTTCTTAGTTTTAGTAACATTTTGTACATTCTTTATGCTTTTCTGCAAAGGGGGTCATGTTGTCCATGAATAAAAAGTTTTACTTATTTCTTTCCAATATATATGCTCTCCTTTCATTTTTTTTCCCTCCTTGCTCTGGCTAGGGCCTTTAGCACAATGTTGAATAGAAGTAATGAGAGCATGGGACCTCATCAAGATAAAAAGCTTCTGCACAGTGAAGGAAACAATCAACAAAACTAAAAGGCAACTGATGGAATGGGAGAAGATAATTGCAAATGACATAATGGATAAAGGGTTAGTATCCAAAATCTATAAATAACTTATCAAACTCAACACCCAAAATACAAATAATCCAGTGAAGAAATGGGCAAAAGACATGAACAGACACTTTTTGAAAGAAGACATCCAGATGGCTGACAGACACATGAAAAGATTCTCAACATCACTCATTGTCGGGGAAATATAAATCAAAACCACGATGAGACACCACCTCACACCTGTCAGAATGGCTAAAATGAACAATTCAGGAAACAACAGATGTTGGTGAGGATGCAGAGAAAGGGGAACACTTTTGTACTGCTGGTGGGAATCCAAACTGGTGGAGCCAGTATAAGAAACAGTTTTAAGGTTCCTCAAAAAATTAAAAATAGAACTACCTTATGACTCAACAATTGCTCTACTAGGTATGTATCCAAAGGATACAAAAATGCTGACTTGAAGGGGCACAACCCCCGCCCCCCCCCCCCCCCAGTGTTTATAGGAGCGCTACCAACAATAGCCAACGTATGGAAAAAATCCAAATGTCCATCGATGGATAAATATGTGGTATATATATACATACATACAATGGAGTATTTCTTGGCAATCAAAAAGAATGAAATCTTGCCATTTGCAACTACATGGATGGAACTAGAGGGTATTATTTTCGCTAAGCGAAATTAGTGAGAGAAAGACAAAAATATGATTTCACTCATATGAGGACTTTAAGATACAAAACAGATGAACATAAGAGAAGGGAAACAAATATAAAAAACAGTGAGGAAGACAAAAACATAAGAGATTCTGAAATATGGAGAACAGAGGGTTACTGTAGGGGTTGTGGGAGAAGGAGTGGGCTAAATGCATAAGGAGCATTAAGGAATCTACTCCTGAAATCATTGTTGCACTATATGCTAACTAACTTGGATGTAAATTAAAAAAATAAATTAAATTTTAAAAAAGAGTAGAGAGGGAGTCAAACCATAAGAGACTTTTATTTATTTATTTTTTATTTTTAAAAAAGCTTTAATGTTTATTAATTTTTGAAAGACAGAGAGAGAAAGAGTGTAAGCAGGGGTGGGGCAGAGAGAGAGGGGGACACAGAATCTGAAGCAGGCTCCAGGGTCTGAGTTGTCAGCACACAGCCTGGTGTGGGGCTCGAACCCATGAACCGCAAGATCATAACCTGAGAGCTGAAGTCGGATGCTTAACCGACCAAGCCACCCAGGCACCCCCATAAGAGACTTTTAAACGCAGAAAACAAACTGAGGGTTACTGGAGGGGTGTTGGGTGGGGGGATGGGCTAAATAGGTGATGGGCATTAAAGAGGGCCCTTGTTGGGGTGAGCACTGGGGATTATATGTAAGTGATGAATCACTAAATTCTATTCCTGAAATCATTATTACACTATATGTTAACTAACTTGGATTTAAATAAAATTTGAAAAAAGAAGTAGTGAAAGCAAATATCCTTCTGTTCTGATCTTAGGGAAGTATTTAATCTTTCACCAAAATTAAGTATATTGCTGGCTGTAGTTGTTTTGTTGCTAAAAAGTATTGTTTTTAGAGCAGTTTTAGATTCATGGCAAATTAAGAGGAAGGTACAGAGATTCCCCTATCACACATACACAGCCTCCCTCATTATCAATATCCCCCACCAGAGTGGTACATTTGCTATATTTGATGAACCTACAATGTCACATCAAGATAACCCAAAGTCCAGAGTTGACATTATAGTTCACTCTTGGTGTTGCACAAATGCATAACGACATGTATACATCATTATGGTAACAATGATGTATTGTTACCAATGATGTATACATATAACAATGATGTATACATCATTATGGTAACAGAGTATATTCATTGCCATAAAAATTCTGTGTTCTGCGCATTCATTCTTTCCCTTCCAACCCCAGCCCTTGGCAACTACAGATCTTTTTGCTAGCTCCATAGTTTTGCCTTTAATAGAATGTCATATAGTTAGAATAATACAGTATGTGCCCCTTTTCAGATTGGCTTCTTTCACTTAGTAATATGCATTTAAAAGTTTTCAATGGCTTGATAGCTCACTTCTTTTTGGTGATGAATAATATTCCATTGACTGGATGTAGTCATGTACCATGACCGGAGTTTATTTACCAATTCACCTACTGAAGAACATCTATGTTGCTACCAAGTTTTAATTATGAGTTAAATTTTGTGTGAATAAAAGTGTTCAACTCCTTTGAATAAACACCAAAAGCACTGCAATTCCTGGATTGTATGTTTAGTTTTGTAAAAAACATCCAAACTGTCTTCCAAAGTGGCAGTACCATTTTGCATTCCACCAGCAATGAATGAGTTCCTATTGCTCCACCTCTTTCCCAACATTTGCTGTTGTCAGTGTTTCAGATTTTGTTCATTCTAGTAGGTGGGTGGTGGTATCTCATTGTTGTTTTCATACACATTTCCCTGATGGTATAGGAAGTGGAGCACCTTTTCATATGTTTATTTGCCACCTGCGCATCTTCTGTGGTGATGTACCATTTAAGGTCTGTGGCCCGTTTTTAAATTGGGTTGTTCATTTTCTTCTTGTTGAGTTTTAAGAGTTCTTTGTATATTTTGGGTAAATTTCTTTATCAGATATGTATTTTGCAAATATTTTCTCCCAGGCTGTGGTCTGTTTTCTCATTCTCTTGACAGAATAGTTTTTAGTTTTTATGAAGTCTAGTTTATCAATTATTTTCTTCATGGATTGTGCCCTGGGTGTTGTATGTAAAAAAGTTATTGCCTTAGCCAAGATCATCTAGTTCTTCTCATATGTTTTCTTCCACAAGTTTTATATGTCTGTGTTTTACATTAGGTCTGTGGCCCATTTTGAGTTAATTTTTGTGAAGCATGTAAGGTCTGTGCCTAGATTCTTTTTTTTTTTTTTTTTTTGCATGTGCATGTCCAGATGTTCCAGCACCCTTTGTTGAAGAGACTGTCTTGGCTCCATCTTACTGTTTTTGCTCCTTTGTCAAATATTAGTTTGCTATATTTATGGGGGTCTATTTCTGGGCTCTTTATTCTGTCTTATCAATCTACATAGCTATGATTGTTCCAATACCACACTGTCTTGATTATTGCAGCTTTAAAAAAAATTTTTTTTAACGTTTATTTATTTTTGAGACAGAGAGAGACAGAGCATGAATGGGGGAGGGTCAGAAAGAGGGAGACACAGGCTCCAGGCTCTGAGATGTCAGCACAGAGACCGACGCGGGGCTCGACGCGGGGCTCGACGCGGGGCTCGACGCGGGGCTCGAACTCACGGACCACGAGATCGTGACCTGAGCTGAAGTCGGCCACTTAACCGACTGAGCCACCCAGGCGCCCCAATTATTGCAGCTTTATAGTAATACTTGAAGTTGGGTAGTGTCAGTCCTCCAATATTATTCTTCTCTTTCAATATTGTGTTGGATATTCTGGGTCTTTTGACTCTTCATATAAACTTTCAAATCAGTTTGTTGACATCCACAAAACAACTCGTTGGGATTTTGATTGGTACTGCACTGAATCTATAGATCAGTTGGGAAGAACATCTTGATTATACTGAGCCTTCTTAACCATAAATACGAAAAATCTCTCCATTTATTTAGTTCCTCTCTGATTTCATTCATCAGTTTTATAGTTTCCTCATCTAGATCTTGTTCATATTTTGTTAGCTTTATACCTAAGTGTATCTTTTGGAGGTTTGTGTTTTTAATTTCAAATTCCTCTTGTTCATTGCTGGTATATGGGAAAGCAAGAGACTTTCGTATATTAATCTCATAGCCTGAAATCTTGCTATAATCACTTATTAGTTCTAAGGGGGTATTTGGGTTCATTTTGTTTTATTTAATTAATTAATTTATTTATTTATTTATTTTGGATTTTTTGCATAGATGATCATGTCATCCCTGAACAAAGACAGATGTATTTATTCCTTTTTTTTCAACGTTTTTTTATTTTTGGGACAGAGAGAGACAGAGCATGAACGGGGGAGGGGCAGAGAGAGAGACACAGAATCGGAAACAGGCTCCAGGCTCTGAGCCATCAGCCCAGAGCCCGATGCGGGGCTCGAACCCACGGACCGCGAGATCGTGATCTGGCTGAAGTCGGATGCTTAACCAACTGCGCCACCCAGGCGCCCCTATTCCTTCTTAGTCTATCTAAATTTTATTTCCTTTTCTTGTCTTATTGCATTAGCTATAATTTCTTGTATAATGTTGAAAAGGAGTGATGAGAGAGGACACCCTTGCTTTGTACCTAATCTTAGTGGGCAACCTGTGAATTTCTCACCATTAAGTATGATATTAGTTAAAGGTTTTTGAAACTAGTCTTAATTAGGTTGAAGAAGTTTCCCTTTCTTCCTACTCTACTGACAGTTTTTATTATACATAGGTATTGGCTTTTGTGAAATGCTTTTTCTGCATCTACTGATATGATCATGTGATTATTCTTTTTAGCATATTGATTCAATGAGGGATTACATTACATGCTCACCTCACTTTTTTCTACTTTGCTTTATTGCTCTTCACAGATATTGTGTGGGTTTTTTTTTTTTAACAAATTGAAGATTTGTGGTAGCCCTGCATTAATTAAGTCTATTGGTACCATTTTTCCAATAGCATTTGCTCAATTTGATTGTTTTTTGTGTTGTTTGATGTTTTGCATTCACATCCTTCAAAGTCAAATAATATGCTACTAACAAAGAAGCAGTTTATATTTCGATACTCCTGAGAGGTGTCAATGGCAGAACAATCAGCATAAAGCCCAATCCCATTTTAATGAATCTTTATCAAAATATGCAACAACCTAACCTATAATTCTTACTTTTAGCAGGTACTCCTGTAAGCTTTAAATATATACTGATTCCTTGCTTAGAACTACACGGTCTTGAAGTATCAATTCAGGAAGGCAGACAGAGACACATTAACTTGCAAAATGATAGTATGCAAAAACAATTTGTTTAAAGCACTCTTGCAAGCTGCATGTGACCTTTTAAATCTCACATGACAAATTTCTAGAATTAAATGCGATTTCTAACTTAATGACTGCATCATACCATAACTTAAAAGTAATGTTATATGGCAAAATTCTTAAATTTATAATGGCCAAAGCTAAATTGTAACCCAAAATACAACTATGTATACATTAGCTAATAAAAAAACATACGCACACTCATAAAGTTTTTCATTCATAATATAATGAGCAAAGACAAATTACACATACATCATGTTTATAAGATTTGTTTAATATGCATCTACTTATTTAGACATCTCAAACAAATTATATATAATCATAAATATTTTATTTTATTAAAAATGTTTTTAATGTTTATTTATTTGTGTGTGTGTGTGTGTGTGAGAGAGAGAGAGAGAGAGAGAGAGAGACAGAATCTGAAGCAAGCTCCAGGCTCTGAGCTGTCATGACAGAACCAGATGCAGGGTCGAACCCATGAAAGGTGAGATCATGACCTGAGCCAAAGTCAGACGTGTAACCAACTGAGCCACCTAGCTGCCCCTAACCATAAATATTTTAACATTTAAAGGGCCTTGTTAGCGTTTTGAATTTTAGGAACGCCTGGGTGGCTCAGTTGGTTAAGCTCTTGCTTTTGGCTCAGGTCATGATCTCATGTTTTGTGAGTTCAGGCCCCATGTGCCATTTGCACAGAGTCTGCTTGGGATTCTTTCTCTCTCTCTCTCTCCCTGCCCCTCCCCTGCTTTCTTCTTTCTCTCTCCCTCTCTCTCTCAAAATAAATAAAATTTAAAAAAAGAACTTTGAATTTTGGCCAACATTATATTATTTTTGTCTGGAATGTGTATTTTTAAATATTAATAATTGCAAACATTTGTTATATCAATTATTTTAATCCTTTAGTTTCAGTTACCAGTACCTATATAATAACAGAAATACATCTCAATATTTGGAAAAGTTCTAAGTTTCTTAAAAGGCTGAAAAATTAAATGATTTCAAAAGGAAACTAAGTGAGAAAGAAAGAAAGAAAGAAAGAAGAAAAGAAAGAAAGAAGAAAAGAAAAGAAAGAAAGAAGAAAGAAAGAAGAAGAAAGAAAGAAGAAAGAAACTAAGTGTAGCAAAATTGTACTGAATTGGTGTAGGCTCTCAAAAATAGAATTATTGGGTACATAAATGCTGGTATTTGAGAACTTCAAAAATTTGTGTTTTAATCATTTTTTATATATATGTAGTATTTCATACGTTGCTGATTTAGTAAGTATACTATACTTATCATTTCTTACATTTATAAAAAACTCAGAATCATTAATACAGATGATTTAGGACACTGAGTTGAATCTATACTAACTCTAAAACATTGGCTGGAACTGACATTCTTGGCTAAATCTTACATGATAATTTTTAATTATGATTTTTTGTTTGTTTCAAATAAAAGAAGGATGCAGAAAGTACATGCAGTGGCCATAACACATGGCAAGGGAAATCTGACTGCCATTCTGGAAAGTCATTCTATTGAATCAAATGTTGAAGTACTTATCTCATAAATTTTTTTGCACTCAACAAAATGATCTCAATTATTTTCATTTGAATTTAAATATTCTTTACTTAAGTATGTGTATCTACTTTCACTTTGTTTGCATTCATTTCTCAATAAAGTAATACTAACTAAATTTAGATGGATCTTTAAATTTTCAAAATACTTCATTTGATTCTTGAAAATCTTTGTGAAGTAGGCATTACAGGTATTATTTCTGACTTAGAAATAAAAAACTCAGAAATTCTAATAAATTAAGTGTATACATAGTGTCTCTAGTAACTCGGATCTGGAAGTGAGATATAATAAAAAACAAACAAACAGATCCACAGGTTTTGTAGGTAATTAAACTGGGAGTTAAAATCCCACCTCTCCTACCTTAAAATTGTCTGACATTGCAAATTACTTGGCATCTCTTTGTATCAGTTTATTCATATGTAAAATTGGCAGTAATAACTATTCAATATTATTGTGAGGAATAAATTAATGCACAAAGTAAATACATGTCATTTCCAACTGATATTTAGTTTTATTTTTGCCATGCTCTCTCCCAAGTTCTTAAATGTGTATAAAAGTCTATATGACACTTTCATTTAAGTATAACCCATTTAATGCTTATTGCTTTAAGACACAGGCAAATCAAGTAGAACACCTCTAACTTATTGATGAAAACATTAGGTTTTAGGCAGTATAAGCTTTTTACCCAAATTCATCCTGTTGCAGTAGGGTGACAAAAATCATCTTTATTGTAAACAGAAAAATTTATTTTCCACTGAGGAGTCAACTCTTTCTTATTAGAAAAAACTTTGATATGCCACTGGGAAATAAAAAATATGAGATTCTGAGAACATAATTAGCTGGAGACAGGAAAACAAGAGATAGTTAAATTGCTCTACATTAGAGATGAGCAGGAATTGAGGCATAAAGATAGTATAAAAGAATAAATAGAAGAGACAAGGAGAAGGATTGTTAGCAACACTTACAATTCCTGAAGTATACAATCGGATGCACACATTCTTTCAGTTTAAATTTCCCCGTCTCCAAATCTTCATTAAACCTGATATATACACAAATTCCTTGATGCAGGTGGCTCTTTTACTTTGTTCTTTTTATTTAGCTTCCTTCTCTTTTTTTCTCACTCTTTCTCCTCCTCCTTTTTAAAAAAAAATGATATTTATGAACAGGGTCCAATTCTATAGCTAAGTTAGTATGATGTGAGACAAGGGCAGCATGTGGAGGAAGAGCAAATAATCCATAACTGAATAAATTCAGCAGAAGCAGAAGCTTAGACTTCTGATAAAGAAGAAAACATGCCAATACCTCTCCAGGCTCTCAGAAATCTTGGGTAAAAGAATTAATCCTTTACATGCTGTTCTTATCAAGATTTTAAGGGAAGTATAGTGGAAAAGCTAAGACTAGTATTTAGACTTTTTTTTAAGTGGGCTTCACACCCAGCATGGAGCCCAACACAGGGTTTGACTCACGATTGTGAGATCAAGACCTGAGCTGAAATCAAGAGTCAGATGCTTAACTGACTGAGCCACCCAGGCGCCCCTGTACTCAAGATTTTTTTTCATTCTTTATCCAGTAGTCTTCCTCCCGACCTGCCACAAAAATGTTAATTAACTAAGTGGTACAAATATAGAGCAAGTTAAGGCCTACTGTATTGAGATGACTTAATATAAAAACAACAACAACAACAACAACAACACACCAGTGATGAAAATAATGTCATGGGTTGATATGTAGTGTTTAAGCTAGAAAAAAACCAAAACTTAAGTATAGTCTTGGCTGTCTTACTGACCAAGTCATTTAACCAGTTCCTCTGCCTCACCGGATTATCAAGAAAATGGGTTTTGATATGAATCTTGCCGAATAATTCAATACCTTAACACCATCAGGCTACACTGTATGAAATTAATGTTTTTGTAGGTAGAAAAGGCCAAATACTGACAATCACACTTAGTTAAATTAATATTGAGCAAAAGGCACATCTTTTAGCTTAACTGCTTTATTTCTACATTCTGATAAAGTTGCTGATTAATTTGTTTATGCCTAGTATAATTCATATTCAAATGCATGATGGTTGCTTAGATTGTTAGATGCTACCGACAATTAAGCTCTTTCCTTTTTCTTATACTCTAACTAGATCTTTGCTTCTTATGAATTTTAGTGCCTGGAAGAGATATTAATTTGGCTTCCATCAGAGTGCCTTTAGCAAGTCAGAGAAAACAGTGCTTTGCAAAGAAATTCTCTCCTTCTTCCATATCTTGGCTATTGTAAATAATGCTGCAATGAGTGTGGTGTTTTTGAGTTGAGCAATGAGCCACTTGGGATGCTTCATGTAAAGAACCCCCACAACTGGCCCATAGACTTCCCCGACATTCCGTGCATCTCTTCCCTCATGGCTGTATCACCATGCATAACCCCTGTGGATATGTGCAGGTCTCTGCAGACAACTTGCAAGCACACACAGACATCCAACATGACTTTGTGGGTTTGGGAGAAGGCACACAAACTTCAGGCACACAATATTTCAGGGCACCACCCTAGGAAAAACAAATGGGAGGATCTCAGCATTTGACTGGCTTTGTGGGATCAAGAAAAGGCAGATAACCTTAAGAATCCTCATTGCCCAGAAAGAGGTGTCAAATGGGCACACACATAGAAAATGTTGAAGAGAGCCCCAGAATCTCTAGCCAGGCTGACTGGTGATGGTAGCTCTCTCCCAAAGTCAGTTATAAAGACTGAAGGAAGTCACTGCTTCTTCAAATGTGAATACAGAACACAAGGCTTCACAAAACACACACAGAACAAAGAAACATAACACCACCAAAGTGGTGACCATGTGTCACTGGAACATGACACAATTTTCCAGTAGCTAACCCCAGGAAAGGGAGATCTACAAAGTACATGAAAAAGACATAAAAATAATTAGTTTAAGGAAGATCAGCAAACAACAAGATAACATAAACAACACAAAATAATAGGAAAATAATACACAAAAAAATTGAGAAGCTCAACAAAAAGAAAGAAATCATAAAAACCAATGACAGAGAAATTCTGGAGCTGAAAAATACAAAAAAAAATACATGAAATGAAAAATGCAATAGAGAGTGTCAACAGCAAAAGAATCTCTGAACTCAAAGATAAATCATTTGAAATGATACAGTCAGAGAGAAAAAACAAAGAAAAAGAATAAAGAGGGACACCTGGGTGGCTCAGTAGGTTAAGCATCAGGCTCTTGATTTCAGCTCAGGTTATGATCTTAAGGTTTGTGAGATTGAGCCCCGTGTTGGGCTCTGCACTGACAGTGCAGAACCCGCTTAGGATTCTCTCTCTCCCTCCTCTCTCTGCCCCTCCCTTACTTATTCTCTCTCTCTCTCTCAAAATAAATAAACATTTTTTTTTAAATAAAAAGAATTAAGAAAGCCTATGGGATTTATAGGACACCATCAAAAAAAACCCTAATATATGTGGTATGAGAGTCCTAAAAGGAAGAGAAGAGAGGCGGACAGATGTTTATTTAAAGAAATAATCCCCAAATCGTGGGAGGTATATGAACATCCAGGTACATAGAAGTCAAAGATCCCCAAACAGGTTTAACCCAAAGAGGAAATCACCAAGGCACATAATAATTAAACTGACCAAAATCAAAGACAAAGAGAGAATTATTAAAGCAGCAAAAGTGACTCATCACATACCAGGGAACCCCCTTAAAACTAAAAGCAGAATTTTCAGCAGAAATCTTGCAGGCCAGAAGAGAGATACTTGCAGGCCAGAAGAGAGGGATACTCAGTGCTGAAAGAAAAAAAATTGCCAAGAATAATTTGCTGGGCAAATCTGCCTCTTACAAATGAAGGAAATAGGGGTGTGTGGGTGGCTCAGTCTGTTTGACTCTTGATTTTGGCTCAGGTCATGATCTCATAGTCATGAGATCAAGCCCTACATTGGGCTTCACCCTAAATGTGGAGCCTGCTTGAGTCTCTCTCTCCTTCTCCTTCTGTCCCTCCCCCACTCCCTCATTTTCTCTCTCTCTGCCAAACATTTTTTTAATTAAAAAAATAAGAAAAGAAATGAAGAAGATAAAACTTTACCAACAAAAGCTGAAGAAGTTCATCACCATTAGACCTACCTCACAAGAAATGCTAAAGGGAATTCTTCAAATTGAAACAAAAGGATGCTAATTACTAATATGAACACCATATTAAAGTATAGAATTCACTGGTAAAGGGAAGTACAGACATACCTTGGAGATACTGATGGTTCAGTTCCAGACCACCACCATAAAGTGAATATTGCATTTAAATAAGCCAAATGATACTCTAGGAAGATGGCGGTGTAGGAGGACGCTGGGCTCACTGCGCGACCTGCTGATCACTTAGATTCCACCTACACCTGCCTAAATAACCCAGGAAACTACCAGAAAACTAGCAGAACAGAGTCTCTGGAGCCAAGCACAGTCGAGAGGCCCACGGAAGAGGGTAGGAAGGGCAGAGAGGCGGTGCGTGCTCCATGGACTGGTGAGAGGGAGCTGGGGTGGAGGGGCAGCCCGCTGGCCAAGCTTAGCCCCCGAGTCTGGCTTGCAAAAGCGGAAGGGCCGGACGAGTGTGTTCCGACAGCAAGCGGGACTTGACATCTGAAAGGTTATAAGCTAACAGCTCTGCTCGGAGAACGGGAGGGCTGGAGGACAACGAAGGGAGAGTTGTTGAGGCCCAGACGACAGAGCTCAGCTTGGTGGGGAACAAAGGCACTCACCAGCGCCATCTCCCTCACCCATCCCCCAGCCAAAATCCCAAAGGGAACCAGTTCCTGCCAGGGAACTTGCTTGCACTGCGCAAACACCCAACGCTGTGCTTCTGCAGATCCATCCCTCTGGCGGGTCTGACTCCCTCCTGGTGCTGCAGGGCCCCTCCCGAAGCGGATCTCTGAAGGAAAAGCCAGCTGAGCCTGCCCCTCCCGCCCTTGTGCACCTTGCCCATCCACCCCAGCTAATACGCCAGATCCCCAGCACCACAAGCCTGGCAGTGTGCAAGTAGCCCAGATGGGCCACTCCACTCCACAGTGAATCCTGCCCCTAGGAGAGGGGAAGAGAAGGCACACACCAGTCAGACTGTGGCCCCAGTGGTAAGCTGGGGGCAGACATCAGGTCTGACTGCGGCCCCGCCCACAAACGCAAGTTATTCAAGACAACACAAGGGAAGTGCCCCACAGTCCCGCACCACTCCAGGGACTATCCGAAATGATGAAACAGAAGAATTCCCCTCAGAAAAACGTCCAGGAAATAACAACAGCTAACGAACTGATCAAAAATGATTTAAACAATATAACAGAAAGTGGATTTAGAATAATAGTCATAAAATTAATCGCTGGGTTTGAAAACAGTATAAAGGACAGCAGAGAATCTCTTGCTACAGAGATCAAGGGACTAAGGAACAGCCAGGAGGAGCTAAAAAATACTATCAAAGAGTTGCAAAATAAAATGGAGACAACTACGGCTCGGATTGAAGAGGCAGAGGAGAGAATAGGTGAACTAGAAGATAAAATTATGGAAAAAGAAGAAGCTGAGGAAAAGAGAGATAAAAAAAATCCAGGAGTATGAGGGGAAAATTAGAGAACTAAGTGATGCACTAAAGAGAAATAATATACACATAATTGGTATTCCAGAGGAGGAAGAGAGAGGGAAAGGTGCTGAAGGTGTACTTGAAGAAATAATAGCTGAGAACATCCTGGATCTGGGGAAGGAAAAAGGCACTGAAATCCAAGAGGCACAGAGAACTCCCTTCAGACGTAACTTGAATCGATCTTCTGCACGACATATCATAGTGAAACTGGCAAAATACAAGGATAAAGAGAAAATTCTGAAAGCAGCTAGAGATAAACGTGCTCTAACATATAAAGGGAGACCTATAAGACTCGTGACTGATCTCTCTACTGAAACTTGGCAGGCCAGAAAGGAATGGCAGGAGATCTTCAATGTGATGAACAGAAAAAATATGCAGCCGAGAATCCTTTATCCAGCAAGTCTGTCATTTAGAATAGAAGGAGAGATAAAGGTCTTCCCAAACAAAAACTGAAGGAATTCGTCACCACTAAACCAGCCCTACAAGAGATCCTAAGGGGGATCCTGTGAGACAAAGTACCAGAGACATCGCTACAAGCCTGAAACCTACGGACATCACAATGACTCTAAACCCATATCTTTCTATAATAACACTGAATGTAAATGGACTAAATGTGCCAACCAAAAGACATAGAGTATCAGAATGGATAAAAAAACAAGACCCATCTATTTGCTGTCTACAAGAGACTCATTTTAGACCTGAAGACACCTTCAGATTGAGAGTGAGGGGATGGAGAACTATTTATCATGCCACTGGAAGTCAAAAGAAAGCTGGAGTAGCCATACTTATATCAGACAAATTAGACTTTAAATTAAAGGCTGTAACAAGAGATGAAGAAGGGCATTATATAATAATCACAGGGTCTATCCATCAGGAAAAGCTAACAATTATAAATGCCTATGTGCCGAATACAGGAGCCCCCAAATATATAAAACAATTATTCACAAACATAAGCAACCTTATTGATAAGAATGTGGTAATTGCAGGGGACTTTAACACCCCACTTACAGAAATGGATAGATCATCTGGACACACGGTCAATAAAGAAACAAGGGCCCTGAATGATACATTGGATCAGATGGACTTGACAGATATATTTAGAACTCTGCATCCCAAATCAACAGAATATACTTTCTTCTCGAGTGCACATGGAACATTCTCCAAGATAGATCACATACTGGATCACAAAACAGCCCTTCATAAGTATACAAGAATTGAAATCATACCATGCATACTTTCAGACCATAATGCTATGAAGCTTGAAATCAACCACAGGAAAAAGTCTGGAAAACCTCCAAAAGCATGGAGGTTAAAGAACACCCTACTAAACAATGAATGGGTCAACCAGGCAATTAGAGAAGAAATTTAAAAATATATGGAAACAAATGAAAATGAAAATACAACAATCCAGGGGCGCCTGGGTGGCACAGTCGGTTAAGCGTCCAACTTCAGCCAGGTCACGATCTTGCGGTCCGTGAGTTCGAGCCCCGCATCAGGCTCTGGGCTGATGGCTCAGAGCCTGGAGCCTGCTTCCGATTCTGTGTCTCCCTCTCTCTCTGCCCCTCCCCCGTTCATGCTCTGTCTCTCTCTGTCCCAAAAATAAATAAACGTTGAAAAAAAAAGAAAAAGAAAAAGAAAATACAACAATCCAAACGCTTTGGGATGCAGCGAAGGCAGTCCTGAGAGGAAAATACATTGCAATCCAGGCCTATGTCAAGAAACAAGAAAAATCCCAAATACAAAATCTAACAGCACACCTAAAGGAAATAGAAGCAGAACAGCAAAGACAGCCTAAATCCAGCAGAAGAAGAGAAATAATAAAGATCAGAGCAGAAATAAACAATATAGAATCTAAAAAAACTGTAGAGCAGATCAATGAAACCAAGAGTTGGTTTTTTGAAAAAATAAACAAAATTGATAAATCTCTAGCCAGGCTTCTCAAAAAGAAGAGGGAGATAAAATCATGAATGAAAATGGAATTATTACAACCAATCCCTCAGAGATACAAACAATTATCAGGGGATACTATGAAAAACTATATGCCAACAAACTGGACAACCTGGAAGAAATGGACAAATTCCTGAACACCCACACTCTTCCAAAACTCAATCAGGAGGAAATAGAAAGCTTGAACAGACCCATAACCGGTGAAGAAATTGAATCAGTCATCAAAAATCTCCCAACAAATAAGAGTCCAGGACCAGACGGCTTCCCAGGGGAGTTCTACCAGATGTTTAAAGCAGAGATAATACCTATCCTTCTCAAGCTATTCCAAAAAATAGAAAGGGAAGGGAAACTTCCAGACTCATTCTATGAAGCCAGTATTACTTTGATTCCTAAACCAGACAGAGACCCAGTAAAAAAACAGAACTACAGGCCAAAAACCCTGATGAATATGGATGCAAAAATTCTCAATAAGATACTAGCAAATCGAATTCAACAGCATATAAAAAGAATTATTCACCATGATCAAGTGGGATTCATTCCTGGGATGTAGGGCTGGTTCAACATTTGCAAATCAATCAAAGTGATACATCACATTAATAAAAGAAAAGATAAGAACCATATGATCCTGTCAATCGATGCAGAAAAGGCCTTAACAAAATTCAGCAACTTTTCTTAATAAAAACGCTCGAGAAAGTTGGGATAGAAGGAACATACTTAAAGATCATAAAAGCCATTTATGATAAGCCCACAGCTAACATCATCCTCAATGGGGAAAAACTGAGAGCTTTTTCCCTGAGATCAGGAACACGACAGGGTGCTCACCGCTGTTGTTTCACATAGTGTTGGAAGTGCTAGCATCAGCAATCAGACAACGAAAGGAATTCAAAGGCATCAAAATTGGCAAAGATGAAGTTAAGCTTTCACTTTTTGCAGATGACATGATATTATACATGGAAAATCCGAGAGACTTTACTAGAAGTCTGCTAGAACTGATACACGAATTTAGCAAAGTTGCAGGATACAAAATCAATATACAGAAATCAGTTGCATTCTTATACACTAATAATGAAACAACAGAAAGACAAATAAAGGAACTGATCCCATTCACAATTGCACCAAGAAGCATAAAATACCTAGGAATAAATCTAACCAAAGATGCAAAAGATCTGTATGCTGAAAACTATAGAAAGCTTATGAAGGTAATTGAAGAAGATATAAAGAAATGGAAAAACATTCCATGCTCATGGATTGGAAGAATAAATATTGTCAAAATGTCAATACTACCCAAAACTATCTACACATTCAATGCAATCCCAATCAAAATTGCACCAGCATTCTTCTCGAAACTAGAACAATCAATCCTAAAATTCATATGGAACCACAAAAGGCCCCGAATAGCCATAGTAATTTTGAAGAAGAAGACAAAAGCAGGAGGCATCACAATCCCAGACTTTAGCCTCTACTACAAAGCTGTAATCATCAAGACAGCATGGTATTGGCACAAAAACAGACACATAGAAACCCCAGAACTAGACCCACAAATGTATGGCCAACTAATCTTTGACAAAGCAGGAAAGAACATCCAATGGAAAAAAGACAGTCTCTTTAACAAATGGTGCTGGGAGAACTGGACAGCAACATGCAGAAGATTGAAACTAGACCACTTTCTTACACCATTCACAAAAATAAACTCAAAGTGGATAAAGGACTTGAATATGAGACAGGAAACCATCAAAACCCTAGAGGAGAAAGCAGGAAAAGACCTCTCTGACCTCAGCCGTAGCAATTTCTTACTTGACACATCCCCAAAGGCAAGGGAATTAAAAGCAAAAATGAACTACTGGGACCTTATGAAGATAAAATGTGCACAGCAAAGGAAACAACCAACAAAACTAAAAGGCAACCAACAGAAGGGGAAAAGATATTTGCAAATGATGTATCGGACAAAGGGCTACTATCCAAAATCTATAAAGAGCTCACCACACTCCACACCCGAAAAACAAATAGCCCAGTGAAGACATGGGCAGAAATCATGAATAGACACTTCTCTAAAGAAGACATCCGGATGGCCAACAGCACATGAAAAGATGCTCAACGTCGCTCCTCATCAGGGAAATACAAATCAAAACCACACTGAGAGGTCACCTCACGCCAGTCAGAGTGGCCAAAATGAACAAATCAGGAGACTATAGAGGCTGGAGAGGATGTGGAGAAACGGGAACCCTCTTGCACTGTTGTTGGGAATGCAAATTGGTGCAGCCACTCTGGAAAACAGTGTGGAGTTTCCTCAGAAAATTAAAAATAGACCTACCCTATGACCCAGCAATAGCACTGCTAGGAATTTACCCAAGGGATGCAGGAGTACTGATGCATAGGGGCACTTGTACCCCAATGTTTATAGCAGCACTCTCAACAATAGCTTAATTATGGAAAGAGCCTAAATGTCCATCAACTGATGAATGGATAAAGAAATTCTGGTTCATATACACAATGGAGTACTACGTGACAATGAGAAAGAATGAAATATGGCCTTTTGTAGCAACGTGGATGGAACTGGAGAGTGTGATGCTAAGTGAAATAAGCCATACAGAGAAAGACATATACCATATTGTTTCACTCTTATGTGGATCCTGAGAAACTTAACAGAAACCCGTGGGGGAGGGGAAGGAAAAAAAAAAGGGGGGGGGGGTTAGAGTGGAAGAGAGCCAAAGCATAAGAGACTCCTAAAAACTGAGAACAAACTGAGGGTTGATGGGAGGTGGGAGGGAGAGTAGGGTGGGTGATGGGTATTGAGGAGGGCACCTTTTGGGATGAGCACTGGGTGTTGTATGGAAACCAATTTGACAATAAACTTCATTAAAAAAAAATAAATAAATAAATACATAAATGCCAAATGAATTTTTTGGTTTCCCACTACATATATAAATTACGTTAACACTACACTATAGTATACTAAGCGTGCAATAGTGTTACATTAAAAGAAATGTACCTACCTTAATTTAAAAATACTTGGGGCACCTGGGTGGCTCAGTTGTTTAGGTAACCAAATCTTGATTTCAACTCAGGTCATGATTTCACAGTTCGAGAATTTGAGTCCCACACCACACTCTGTGCTGACAGTGTGGAGGCTGCTTGGGATTCTCTCTCCCTCTCTCTCTGTCCCTCCCTTGTTTACTTGTTCTCTCTCTCTCTCTCTCAAAATAAATAAATAAACTAAAAAAAAATTGCCAGAAAATGCTAACCATCATCCGAGCTTTCTGTGAATTATAACCACCAACCACAAATCAAAATAACAAACACAATAATAATGAAAAGCTTTGAAATTTTATGAGAATTACCAAAATGTGACAGAAAGATTACAAAGTGAGAAAATGCTGCTGGAAAAGATAGTGCTCACACACTTGCTCAACACAGGTTTCTCACAAGCCTTCAATTTGTAAAAAGTGCAATATGTGCAAAGTCCAATGAAATAAGATATGCCTTAACATACTCAGATTTAGAATACTCTAATAGAGAATGGTGGTGAGTTAATCACTTTTAACTCCAGTATGAAAGTTAAAAGACAAAAGTATTTAAAATACCCATATCTGGGGGCGCCTGGGTGGCGCAGTCGGTTAAGCGTCCGACTTCAGCCAGGTCACGATCTCGCGGTCCGTGAGTTCGAGCCCCGCATCAGGCTCTGGGCTGACGGCTCAGAGCCTGGAGCCTGCTTCCGATTCTGTGTCTCCCTCTCTCTCTGCCCCTCCCCCGTTCATGCTCTGTCTCTCTCTGTCCCAAAAATAAATAAACGTTGAAAAAAAAAATTTTTTTTTTAAAATAAAATACCCATATCTGGGATGTCTGGGTGGCTCAGTCAGTTGATTTTGGCTCAGGTCATGATCTCATGTTTCGTGAGATTGAACTCCTCACTGGGCTCTGTGCTGAAAGTGTGGGACCTGCTTGGGATTCTCTCTCCCTCTCTCTCTGCCCCTCCCCCTTTCATGCTCTCTCTCTTCTCTCTCTCCCCTCTCTATGTCTCTCAAAAGTAAATAAATAAACATTAAACAAACTGATAAATAAATAAATAAATATAACTGTAGCCAAAATAATTTGTTAATGGATACACAATACAAAAATATATAAATTGTAGCATTAAAAACAAAATACTAGGGAGTAGAAAAAGTGTAGAGATTTTCTTTGCAATTGAATTTGAGTTGTTATCACCTTAAAATAGACTGTTAGAATTAAAATATATTTTAGGTAAGTGTCATGGGAGTCACAAGGCAAAGGCCTATATAGTAAACACACAAAAGATAAAAAGAAAAGAATCAAAGAATTCCACTAATGATAATCATCAAATCATAAAGAAAAACAGCAACTGAAGAAAAAAGGAACTACAAAAGCTGCCAGAAAACAATTAATGAAATGGCAATCCTAAGGCCTTATCTATCAAAAATTTCTTTAAATGCAAATGAATTAAGTTCTCCAAACAAAAGACACAGAGTGACTGCCGAATGGATAAAAAAACAAGACCCAACTATGCGCTGCCTACAGGAGATTCACTTCAGCTTTAAAGACACATGCAGGCTGAAAGTTAAGGAATGGAAAAGGATATTTCACGCAAATGGAAACAAAAAGAGTTTGGGGGGTGGCCATACTTAAATGAGAAAGAATAAACTTTAAGTCAAAAACTGTCACAAGAGACAAGGAGAGTTATCATAGGCTACAACAGTTGTAAATATATATGCACCCAACATCAGAGCACCTAAATATATAAATATTAACAGATCTGCAGAAATAGACAATAATATAATAATAGTAGCAGACTTTAATACCCTACTTTCAACAAGGTATAGGTCATCCGGACAGAAAATTGATAAAGAAACAGTGGACTTAAACTACACTTCAAATGGGTCTAATAGAACAATCCACCCAACAGCACCAGTATACATATTCTTCTCAAGTACATAGGGTATTCTCCAAGATAAATCATATGTAAGGCCACAAAACAAGTCTTAAGAGAAAGAAGGCTGAAATCATGTCAGGTATCTTTTTTTTGACACAAACAGTAGGAAACTAGAAATAAATAACAGGAGAAAAACTGGAATATTCATAAATATGTGAAAATTGACCACATCACTGAACAATCAATGAGTTAAATAAGAGATCAAAAGGGGAATAAAAAAACTATCTTGAGACAAAGGAAAATGGAAACAAAACACAACTAAACACTGGGGATGCAACAAAAGCATTTATTATAGGGAAATTTATAGTAATAAACACTTACATTAAAAAGAAAAATCTCTCAACTAAACAACCTAGTTTCACACTTCAAGGAACTAGAAAAAGAACAAACTAAACTCAAAGTTATCAGAAGGAAGGAAATAACAAAAATCAGAACAGAAATAAATGAGATAGAGACTACAAAAACAAAAGAGCATTAAAGCTAACAGTTGATTTTTTTGAAAAGATAAATGAATTTGACAAATCTTTAACTAGGCTAAGAAAAAAAGATAAAGGATTCAAATAAATAAAATCAGAAATGAAAGTGGGGACATTACTACTGATACCAAAGAAATATGAAAGATCATAAAGGACTACTATAAACAATTATATACAAAAAAATTGGGTAACCTAGAAGAAATGGATACATTCCTAGAAACATACAACCTACCAAGAGTGAATCATAAAGAAAGAGAAAATATTAACAGACCAATAATAAGTAAGGATATTGAAGCAATAATCAAAACCTTCAAACAAAGAAAAGGCTAGGTCTAGATGGCTTCATGAGGGCAAGCTACATAAAATTTAAAGAATTAATACCAGTTCTTCTCAAACTCTTCCAAAAGGTTGAAGAGGAGAGAATACTTCCAAACTCATTTTATGAGGTCAGCATTTGATAACAAAGCCAGATAAAGACATTACAAAAAAAATTATACACCAATATACCGGAAGAACATAGTTGCAGGAATCTTCAAAAGACACTAGCAAACTGAATTCACCAGTACATTAAAATGATCATACAACATGATCAAATGGGAGTTATCTCTGGGATGCAAGAATGGTTCAACATACACAAATCAATCAATGTGATACACTATGTTAATGGAAGGAAGGGAAAAAATCATATGATCATTTCAATAGATGTAGAAAAAGTATTTGACAGAATTCAACATCTGTTTATGATAAAAACTCTCAACAAATTAGGTATAGAAGGAATGTAGTTCCACATAACAGGTCTGTATATGACAAGCCCACAGCTAATATTATACTCCATGGTGGAACAAGACAATGATGCCCACTCTCACCTCTACTATTCAGCAGAGGATGGCAAATCCTAGCCAGAACAATTAGGCAAGAAAAAGAAATAAATGACATCCAAATTGAAAGGAATATAAAATTGTCTCTGTTTATGAATGGTATGATCTTCTATATAAAAAACCCTCAGGACTCTACCTAAAAACTGTTAGAACTACAAAACAAATTAAGTAAAATTGCAGGACATAAAGTCAATATACATAAATCAGTTGTATTTCTAGCGGTATCTGGGTGGCTCAGTTGTTGAACATCTGACTCTTTGATTTCATCTCAGGTCATGATCTCATGGTTCATGAGATCCAGCCCTGCAGAGGGCTCTGCACTGGCTGCACTGAGCCTGCTTGGGATTCTCGCTCTCTCTTCCTCTCTCTCTCTCTCTCTCTCTCTCTGTCCCTCCTCTGCTATGAGCTCTCTCTCTCTCTCTCTCTCTCTCTGTCCCTCCCCTGCTATGAGCTCTCTCTCTCTCTCAAAATAAATAAACTTAAAAAAAATCAGTTGTATTGCTGTACACTAACAATAAATATCCAAAAAAGAAATTAACAATCCCATTTACAATATCATCAACAAGATAAAATACTAAGAACAAATGTAGCCAAGGAAATGAAAGGTCTTTACACTGAAAACTATAAAACACTGATGAAAGAAAATGAAGGAGACACAAGTAAATGAAAAGGTATCTGTGTATGTGAATTGGAAGAATTATTATTGTTAAAATGTCCATACTACACAAAGTGATCTACAGATTCAATGCAATCCCTAGAAAATCCAAATGACATTTTTTACAGAAATAGAAAAAAACAATCCTAAAATTTGTATGGAATCATAAAACTACCAAAGCAATAATCAGAAAAAACCAAATGGATATTCTTCTGGAGGCATCAGACTTCCTGATTTTAAACTATAGTAATCAAAACAGTATGGCACTGGCATAAAATCAGACACACAGGCAAATGAAACAATAGAAAACCCAGAAGTAAACCCATTCATATAGAAGTCAAGAATACACAATGGAGAAAGGATAGTCTCTTCGGAAAATGGAAGTGGGAAACAGGATATCCACATGCAAAAGGATGAAATTAAATCTTTATTTTTCACCATACACAAAACTCAAAATGTATTTAAAAAAGACTTAAATGTAGACCTCAAACTGTAAAAGTCCTAGAAGAAATACATAGGGGAAAAAACTCCTTGACATTAGTCTTCACAATAATATTTTGGACATGACACCAAAAACAGGCAACAAAAGTAAAAGTAAACAAGTGGGACTGCATAAACTAAAAAGCTTCTGCACAGCAAAGGAAACCATCATCAGAGCAAAGAGACAACCAATAGAATAGGAGACAATATTTGGAAACCATTTATCTGATAAGGGGTTAATATCCAAAGTATATAAGGAAATTGTACAACAAATAACAAAAACCCAAATAACCTGATTCAAAAATGAGCAGAGAACCTGAATAGCCATTTTCCAAAAATGTACAAATGGTCAATGGGTATAATATGAAAAATGCTCAACATAACTAATCATCAAGAAAATGCAAAACAACAATGAAATATCACCTCACATCTGTTAGGATGGCTATTATATTAAATAAAATTTAAAAACACCAAAACCCAAAAACAAACTCAAGAGATAACAAGTGTTTGTGAGAGTGTGGAGAAAAAGGAACCCTTAGGAACTACAGTGGGAATGTAAATTGATATAGCCATTATGGAAAACAATATGGAGGTTCCTCAAAAAATAAAAAATAGAACTACCATATGATCCAGCAATTCTACTTCTGGGTATTTATCTGAAGAAAATGAAAATACAAACTTGAAAAGATATATGCACCCCCATGTTCAATGCATTATTCATAATGTCCAAGATATGAAAACAACTTAAGTGTTGTCAATGGATGAATAAAGAAAATATGATATAAATATATATAATGGAATAATATTCAACCTCAGAGAACAAGATAATCTTGCCATTTGCAAGAATATGGATGAACCTGGAGGATAGGATATTAAGCTGAGTGAAATATGCCAGACAAAAAAGACAAATACTACATGATCTCACTTATGTGTGGAATCTAAAAAAGTCTAACTCACTGAACCAAAGGGTAGGATGGTGTTCACAAGGGGCAGAAGAAATGGAGAGATGTTGGTCAAAGGGTACAGCCTTTCAGTTATAAGATGAATAAATTCTAGAGACTTAATTTCCAACATGGTGACTATATAGTTAATAATAATGTATTGTGTACTTAAAATTTGCTAAGGGAATTAGATCTTTTGTCTTACCACATTAAAAAAAAGGGTCTTATGAGGTGACGGATATATTAATTAGGTTATCGTGGTAATCATATCACAATGTATCAAATATCAAAATACTGTGTGGTACACCTTAAATCTGTATAATTTACCTTAATAAAACTGGGGGAAACCCAGATACATTGTAAATCTAAATGAGGATAGAAAACAATAAAGGCACTAGAGAATTTTTAAGTGAGTATTTTTACTCTTGAATAGATATACAGAAATATTTTTACAGCATATAATAATTGCTTTATTTATAAAATGCTTGACCATAACTCATTCCTAACATAATTTTCATTGTATGAATTTGAGAGGATTCAGTTCCTTGATAAAGCAGAAAATAATAAATAACTCTTTCCTAAGACTCACTGGTCAGGAAATATGAAGGACAACCATCTAATTCCATCTACTCAAAACTTTTAACCAGATTATAAAACTAAGTCCACCTGAACCCTTAATGGGTGAGGATTTCATTTCTAAGGCTGCAATAATTTCATTTGTGGCCAAGTCAGTTCCAGGAGCAGACAGATTACTAAAGATGTTCTAAGATCAGTTTGAAGTACATTCTGCTTAAACCAATTATGGTGAAATTGCCAGATCTCTGATGACAGTCAATTTCATGCATTTCATAGTCACTGAATTTATTTAATCACAACAATAACAGAAACTGAACAAGAAAGAAGGCATTATACATAATTCATTTGGGGAATCAGAACCTTAGATGAATAATTTACAAATAAAATTGTGTGAGTCAGCAAATATGATTTTAAGAAAAATATGTTGCAGGGAAAATGTGGATTTATAATTATATTGTTTAATAATTATACTTTCATGATTATTTTTCTGCTTATTCTACTCATTGACTCATTTTAAGAGAAAACTAACATGTATATTTAAATAATATATTTAATCCTTTTTCTTCTGTATTATTTGATCAAAGTGGATGATAAAATATATCAAGGCAGAGAGCAATGCTTACAAATTTCTCACTTTTGTACTACTTTTAAGCCATGGACTTTAAATGATGCTGTATAATATATACAAAAGGAAACAGTTTTACATAATCAGTAATTATTTCATGCATCCTTCAATATAGAAACCTATAATGAAATAAGAGGAATTCATATGAGCTTTTTCTAAGACTGCTCTTTGTAGTGTGTTTGCATAATAGTAAGACCCAATTCACTAGAAAACAACTAAAGGACAAATTAATTCAGTCATCATTTTGGTCTAATGATGCTTAATGCAGTTTTAAGCAATCTGCTCAAGACAAAAGGTGGCCACTCAGACATAGCCAATTACGTATTTGTGTAGCAGATGAAATCTTTAATAATGAATCTGATTAACATTCGATAATAAACATACAGGCTGAGAAAATGACCAAGCCACCTCCAGCAAACATCAACTAAGGCTTTGTTCAGATTGAGGTCAGACTGGTATTCCAGAAAGGCGCATTAAGATAAAAGTTTATCAAATGTGTTAACATGCACCCCCCCCTAAAAAAATCCACACAAAATCCCTATTATACAAAGGTCACCTTTTTAAAAGCTGACTTGTCTATCAGTTAGGAAAGTAATAGACAAAACATCTTTATGAGTTATATGTATTTAATTTTTCAGAAAAGTTTTAAATCAATTTGATCTCCAAACACTGAAAACATGATAAAATTATGCTATAGGAGATTTAACTGTTCCATTGCTGAAGTTTTTCTACCAATGACATTTTATGAGCAACTTGAAGGTACTCTGTTTTAGTCATTTATATTCCTAAAATGCCTTGGATCCAATGGGGTTTAATAATTGTTCTTATCTAAATAAGCACCAATTAATAAAGTATGTAAGAGGTTAGATGAGGATATCACAAATTGTGTTTTTAAAATGATTTATTGAAGAATAGCATACAGAGAAATACACAAATAATAAGAGGTTACTGGGATTTTTACAAAGTGAGCACACACATTAACCAATAACCAGATTTTTAAAACTAAACATCAAAAAACAGCATCCTAGAAGCCTCCCTGCCCGACCACTAACCCTATTTTTAAAAATTTTTTTAATTTTTATTTTTGTAACGTTTTTATTTATTTTTGAGACAGAGAGAGAGAGAGCATGAATGGAGGAGGGGCAGAGAGAGAAGGAGACACAGAATCGGAAGCAGGCTCCAGGCTCTGAGCCATCAGCCCAGAGCCGGACGCGGGGCTCAAACTCACTGACCGTGAGATCGCGACCTGAGCTGAAGTCGGATGCTTAACCGACTGAGCCACCCAGGCGCCCCATACTAACCCTATTTTTAAAAAACATACTTATTTATTTTGAAAGAGAGGGAGAGGGGGAGGGGCAGACATAGAGGGAGAGAGAAGAATCCCAAGCAGACTCTGCATGGTCAGCACAGAGCTGAACATGGGGCTGGAACCCAAGAACTGTGAGATCATGACCCGCCCCGAAATCAAAAATTGAACGTTTAACCAACTGAGCCACCCAGGCGCCCCTCACTAACCCTATTTTAAAAACCACACATTAGTTTGGCCTGTTTTTGAACTTGTGTCTGACTTTTTCTCTCAACATAATGTTTCTGAGATTCTTCAATGTTTTTAAGCAGTTATAGCTCATTCATTTTTTGTGTGCAAATATACCATTATTTATTTTGGGTTGTTTATTCATGATACTATTGTCATTTTGTAGCTATAGTGAATTCTGCTGCCGCAAACAATCTTACACATGTCTTTTGGTAAACATATGTATGCATTTCTGTTGAGCATATATCCAGGAGTATCGCTGGGGCTTAGAATATACATATATTCAATTTTATTAGATACTGTGCATCAGTTTTCCCAATGGTTATACCAATTCACATTCCCATTAACAGTATAACAAGAGTTCTGCCTGTTCTACATTCTCACCAATCTTTAGCATTTTCTGTCTTCATTTAGCCATTCTGGTAGGCATATAGTGGTATTAAATTATGGTTTAAATTTGCATTTCCATTAAAACTAATAAGGTTGAACATCTGTTCATATATCTTTGGCCATTTAAATACACTTTTTTGGTGAAGTACCTATTCAAGTCTTTGGTCTACATTTTATCTGCCAAGCCAAACTATAATATCTCCTAAAAGTAGTTGTATTAACCAGCATGTAAATGAAATTTTAGTTATTATTATATTTTTAATATATGAAATGAATTGAAATATATCAATATTTTTAGGTTTCTGAGCCTATAATTAAGCAAAAAAGCAAACAACCAAAAAACATTGCTATTGGATGCTGTTGAACTAACTCATTATAATTATGGTAAAGAAAAATACCAAGTAGTTTTTTTTCCTATTTATATGGTTCCTCTGAGTAACCAGATAGCAGACAAAGAGAAGCTCTTCTCCTGGAAGTTCTGTATATAATAACTGAATAAAGGATGAGAGAATTGAAACATCACTCTTTTGCAACTCTTAATGAATTAATGGCCCTAGATGTTGAACATCAATGACTGTTAACATCATCAAAAGAGAGTTACGTAGACATATACTTCTTGATGGAAGAATACAATACCACCTATGAAGTAGATATTAAAAAAAATTACTAGTTATACTAAAAGATTTAAAAAAAACAGTTTGAAGAGATAAGCATGAGAAGCAGACTCAGACATGGCAGAGATGTTGAAATTATCATACTGGGAACTTAAAACATATGATAAATATGCTAAGAAGTCTAATGGGAAAGTGGGCAGCATGTAAGAATGTATAGATATTATAAACAGAGAAATGGAAATTCTAAGAAAGAATCAAAAGGGAATGCTAGAAATCAAGAATACCATTAACAGAAATAAAGAATGCTTCGATGGGCTCATCAATAGATTGACCCATGCTCAGGAAAGATCAGTGGGCTTGATGAAATGTCAATAGAAACTTCCAAAAGTGAAATGCAAAGAGAAAATACAATGAGAGACAGAATATCTAAGAAATGAGAATTAAAATTATAATTACAAAAGGTGTAAAGTGTGTAATGATAATACCAGAAGTAGAAAAAAAGAGAAAGGAATGAAAGGAATACTTGAAACAATAATGACTGACAATTTCCCAAAATTAATGAGAAACACCAGATCACAGATCCATGAAGCCCATAAACCACTGAGGATAAATGTCACAAAATCTGCACGAAAGCATATTATATTCAAGCTTCAGAAAATCAAAGACAAAGAGAAAATTTTGAAAGAAGCCAGAGGAAAAAAAACACATTACCTATACAGGAACAAGGATACCTCTCATCAGGAATCATGCAAGCACAAATATAGTGGAGTAAAATAAAGTGCTGAAAGTAAAAAAATAACGAACTTAGAATTCTATCTGCTGCTAAATTAAACTTCAGAACTGAAGGGAAAATAAATACCTTCCTTAGAAAAGCAAAAAATGAGGGAATTTGTTGCCAGTAGGCAACTTTCATGTTTTGAAAGAAATGTTAGAAGAAATTTCTCAGAAAAAAAATGAAAATTACATACACAATGGTGTGGGCTGAATCGTCTCCCCCCCAAATTCATATATTGGAGCCCAACTCCCCACTAACTCAGGATATAACTGCATTTGGAGATAGGACTACTAAAAAAAAACATAAGCTAAAATGAGATCATTAGTGTGGGCCCTATTCTAATATGACTGGTGTCCTTATAAGGAGAGGAGACGGACTTCTTTCGTGCTAAGTATCTTCTAGTGTACTATTTAACTCCTTTGTGTCTCTTCCCATGTTTGTTTGTTTGTTTGTTTGTTTGTTTGTTTGTTTGTTTTAAAGTAGGCTCCACACGTAGCATGGAGCCCACAACACAGGGCTTGAACTCAAGACCTGGACTGAGATCAAGACCTGAGCTGAAATCAAGAGTCGGACCTGTAACCCACTGAGCCACCCAGGCGCCCCTCTTCCCATGTGTTTAAAATTATTTCCTTAATGCGTACTCTGGAGATTACAATTAGCATCTTAAAACAATTGAGTTCAGACTAGTATTATCTTTTTTTTTTTTAAGTTTATTTATTTTGAGAGAGAGAAATGGGAGAGCACAAAGCATCCAAGTTGGGGAGGGGCAGAGAGAGAGGGAGAGAGAGAATCTAAAGGAGGCTCTGCACTGTCTGCACAGAGATCAATGTGGGGCTTGAACTCATGAACTGTGAAATCATGACCTGAGCCAAAATCAAGAGTCGGATGCTTAACCAACTGAGCCACCAGATACCCCCAGATTAATATTATCTTAACTTCAATGGTATACACCAAGTTTTCTCTGACATTTCCATCCTCTCCCTTGTACAATTATTGCCACACAATTTACATCTTTCATTTAGCATTTCTTGCAGGGCAAGTTTGCTAGTAATGTATTCTGTTTGTGTTTATCAGAGGGTGTCAGAATTTCTCCATTTTAAAAAGTAACCTTACTTTGAGAGAGTTGTAAACTGATATACAGTGATAAGATATAATACAGAGATCCTGTGACTTTTTACTCAGTTTCCTGAAGTATAATATCTTGCAAAACTAGAGCATGATATCACAAGACTGTTGACAGTCAATATGCAAAATTTGCATCATGACAAGATTCAGCTCTTAATGGCCACACACACTTCTCATCTGTACTTACTCCTTAATCTTTGGTGACCACTAATCTGTTCACCATTGGAGTAATTTTGTCATTTCAGGAATTTTACATAAATGGAATTATACAGCATGTAATCTTTTGAGATTGGCTTTTTAAAGTCAGTGTAATTCAATGGAGATACATCCAGGTTGTTATGTGTACCAATAGCTCATATCTTTAATTGCTGCTTAGTATTTCATAGTATGTATAAACTACAGTTTCTTTACTCACCTGTTGAAGAACATCTGGGTTGTTTTCATCTTTTTGTCTATTATGAATAGAGCTGCTATATGCTTTTGTGAGTGCACACAGCATTTATTTCTCTGGGATAAATACCCAGGAGTGAATTGCTGTTTATGGCAGTGGGCGGGGGGTAGATCCTTAGTTTATATATCTATGTTTTAAATAAGACTTTATTTAGGGGTGCCTGGGCGGCTCAGTTGGTTAGGCTTCCAACTTCGGCTCTGGTTGTGATCTCATGGTTTGTGGGTTTGAGCCCCACTATGCTGACAGCTCAGAGCCTGGAGCCTGCTTTGGATTCTGTGTCTCCGTCTCTCTGCCCCTCCCCGGCTCTCTCTCTCTCTCTCTCTCTCAAAGATAAATAAACATTAAAAAATTTAAATAAGACTTTATTTACTGTCTCTAAAAAGTTATCACCTTAGCCAAGGTCATCTAGGTTTTCTCATGTTATCTTTTTTTTTAATGTTTATTTATTTTTGAGAGAGAGAGAGTGAGCAGGAGAGGGGCAGAGAGAGAGGGAGACACAAAATCTGAAACAGGCTCCAGGCTCTGAGCTGTCAACACAGAGCCCAACTTGGGGCTTGAACCCATGAACTGCGAGATCGTGACCTGAGCCAAAGTTGGACACTTAACCAACTGAGCCACCCAGACACCCCACATTAATTTGATTTTTGAATGCTGAGTCAGCTTTGCCTAGTTGGGATAAACCCCATTTGGTTGTGGGGTATAATTTTTTTTATACATTATTGGATTTTATTTGGTAATATTTGTTGACAATTTTTACATCAATCTTCATGAGAGAGATTGTTCTGTAGTTTTCTTTTCTTGTACTATCTTTGTGTAGTTTTGAAATAAGGGTAATTCTGGATTCATACAATGAGTTAGGCAGTATTCCCTCTGCTTTTATCTTTTGAAATAGATTTTAGAAAATTAGCATAATTTCTTCCTTAAATGTTTGGTAGAAATCATCAGTGAACCCAGTTGGGCTGGGTTCTTTCTGTTTTGGAAGGTTATTAAATATGGATTCAATTTTTTAATAGATATAGACAATATGCAGATTGTATGTTTCTTTGTGTGAGTTTTGGTAAATTACGTCTTTCAAGAAATTGGCCTATTTCATAGAGGTTATCAATATTTGGGTATAAAGTTGTTTCTAGTATTTATTATCCTTTAAAGTTCACAAGATCTGCAGCAATATCCTCTCTTCCATTTCTGATATTGGTGATTTTTGTCCTTTTTTTTTCTTAGTTACACTGGCTTGCGGTTTATTGAGATTTTTGATATTTTCAAAGAAACAGCTTTTTGGTTTCATTGTTTATTATATCCTATTTGCAATTTCATTGATTTCTGTTGTAAATTACTCTTTTTCTTCTGCTTACTTTGGATTTAATTTGCTCTTCTTTTTCTAGTTTCCTAAGGTGGAAACTTAGGTTCTTAATTTCAGATCTTTCTTCTTTTCTTATATATGCATTCAATGCTATAAATTTCTTCTTTGCGTTGATGTCGCCGCATCCCACATATTTTGAAAAGTTGTGTTTTCATTTTCATTTAGTTCAAAATATTTTCAAATTTCTCTTGAGATTTTTTTTTCTTTGACCCATGTGTTATTTAGAAGTGTGTTGTTTGGGTGCCTGGGTGGCTCAGTCAGTTGAGCGTCCAACTTCAGCTCAGGTCATGATCTCACCGTTCATGGGATTGACTGCTGCGTCAGGCTCCATGCTGACAGCAAGTAGCCTGCTTGGGATTCTTTCTCTCCCTCTCTTTCTATTCCTTCCCTATACTCTCTCTTTCTCACTCTCAAAATAAATAAACTTAAAAAAAATAAAGTGTTTATTTTGAAACTATGGTGTTAGATGCAAGTTTAAGATTAAAATAGAAATATACCTAGAGATTTGCGTAATAACAAATAGGTAGAAAATTAACTCACTGGAGAAAATGCCCAGTAAATTTGAATTAAGCAATCGTTTCAAAAAATTACTGAAAACTTAGATGATCAATTATAATAAATGATCGCTATGAGTGTGCGAATAGTTTCTCAGCTGTATTAAGGTATCTTCTAAAGAATCTAGAAGTTTACAAAGATAAATTAAAAAAAAAATTAATGTTGATTTATTTTTGAGAGAGAAAGAGAGAGCAGGGAAAGGGCAGAGAGAGAGGGAGACAGAATCTGAAGCCGGCTCCAGGCTCCAAGCTGTCAGCACAGAGCCCTACGCAGGGTTTGAACTCACGAACCGTTGGGATCATTACCTGAGCACAAGTCAGACACTTAACCAACTGAACCATCCAGGTACCCCATACAATAAATGTTAAGGATAACAACAAGCTTTAATGAACTATCAATAGAGAATGGATTATTAAAAAGAACACCTTAAAATCATTTATTTAGAACTTTTTTTTCTTTCATTTACGTACACATACTAACCAAACTGGGAGATGCAAAAGAAAGCAGTTTTTTACCAGTTCCCTATGGAACCATTATTCTTATTGACCTTTGGATGTAACCTGAGATTTTTAGTTTATTCTTCATCCTTCATCCTGCTTTAGAGATATTGCTATGGCAGTGCCATAATAATCTCACAGTATGTCTAATTCTTAGAAAGAAGTGTTGTCTTAGCTAAGGAGAAATTATATGTTTTGGAATGATATAATGTACTCTTCTAATAGTTGCCAAATAGGATGCCAGTGCTTGCTATAATATTACCCCTTCCTCTTTTCGTCCAGATTCTCTTCCTTATTGATTTGCTCTTCTAATAATGTTTTCACTGAAATAAAGACTTCAAGCTATATACGTACATGTAGGTCCATCATCAAGCCACATGCCCAACATGCATAAAGTGCGAAAACATTCCTACTACCTTTTCTACTGAAGTAAGAGTGTTATACCACCTAAAACAAATAAAATATTTTTACAGAGTAATGTGATTTTTCACTGATGCAGTCATTTAAGGAACACTAGTATGCAAACTCTAATTTAGTATAAATAGTGGCAAAAAGAGAAAAAAGAGAAAAGGGTTATAAATAGGCATAAATGAGAGAAATAAAACAATAAAAAATAAATCTACAAAAAATTAAAAAACTAACATTATTCATTGGATATTTTGAAGACAAAAGGAAAAGGGGAGATGTTAAAAATAATAAATCAGAGAAAAATGTAGTTTGCTTACCCCGGGTGGTAATAAAAATATAAAAAATATATCTTCCACAAGTTATTAAGTTACATATGATATATCTAAGTTAAAAATATGAACATCTCTAGAGAAAATCTCATTTTCATCAATAAGATTGTCAATAATAGTTATAAAAACCACCTTCAGTAAAGCCACAAACAGCAGAACTAATCCTTTATTTGTACCCAGCACATTTGAACATAGAATCATTTCAGATTTCAGATCCCCAAATATATTCAGTATTTAAAAAGAATCACTATCCTGGGGCTCCTGGGTCCCTCAGTTGGTTAAGCATCTGACTTCAGCACAGGTCATGATCTCATGGTTCACGGGTTCAAGCCCCACATCCAGCTCCATGCTGATGGTGCAGAGCCTGCTTGGGATTCTCTCTGTCCCCTCCGCCCCCTGCCCCTTCTACACTTGTGCTCTCTCAAAATAAATGAATGGACTTAAGAAAATCACTATATGGGGGCGCCTGAGTGGCTCAGTGAGTTAAACATCCGACTTCAGCTCAGGTTACGATCTCATGGCTTGTGGGTTTGAGCCCCGCGTCAGGCTCTGTGCTGACAGCACAGAGCCTGGAGCCTGCTTCGGATTCTGTGTCTTCCTCTCTCTCTGCCCTCCTCCTCAAAAATAAATAAACATTAAAAAAAGAAAAGAAAATCACCATATTAAAATAAGTAAAAAAAATATCAAGTTGTTACTATTAGGTAAGACTGAACAAGAGAATAAAAAACAGTCTCTCAGTAACACAGGTGATAGTTATGTTTAGTTAAGACGTGTGATAAGTGATATAATTTCCTAACTCACTAATACAAGAGTGTAATATGCATGGATATGACCTGAGCATAACCAAAAAAGAGAAAGCCATATTTGAAAGTTAATTCCCAGTGGTTCTAACCCAAATAAGGTTATGCTTACTGCCCTGTCTAAATTTCTTATCAGGCAAGACAATGGAACAAAACCTTGTTGCAAAATCTTTATTACATTTCCAATTGGGAAGAGTAAATTTTCAAAAGTAAAATCTATAACCCTGCCAGAACTTTTCAATGTTCCCATACTGCCAATTTTACCTTCCTTGGAAGAAAGACAAGCTCTATTTTTTTCCCACAGAGAAGTATTAATTGTAAGGCATAATTCAGCAGCCCACAAAGGAATACTACTTAACTGTGCTCTTCCTGTGAGCATTCAATTAACTGTATGCTTATAAATGGCATTTCCTCTGAACGTGTATTGAAACTCACCTTATAAAACCCACAGCAGTAGGACATTTCTTGTTGCTAAGGGACTATGATACTATTTCATAATGCTAAAACAGGAATATTATAGTTTAATTGTTCATATGCCTAGCCATCATCAGACAACTTAAACACTAAACTGGATAAATGTTCTAACCTCTAATTACGTTATTTAATGTTGGGATGATGAGTGATCTTGTACTTTTTAATAGCTAAAGACTTTTAAAGTAATATAAATAATAAATAATAAATAATAGTAATAATAATAACAACAATAATATAGCATTATTATCATTATGATTGTTGTTGCATGAACTCTTGCATCATGCTAGGCACTATTCTAAGTGGTTTATAGGAATTAACTTATTTAATCCTTATTACAACCCTATTGCTTAGGTATTATTATTTCCCTAGTTTTGCACAAAAGTAACAGAAAAGTTAAGTAACTTGCTCTAGGTCATGGAGCTAATAAAGAGTGAGAGAAGTAGAATTTGATATTCAACTGGTCTCACTGCAGAGTTCACATTCTTACCTGCTACATTATATTACACTAAGAAAACATTTTTAAAAATCTTACTACTTTTAGTTATTTGGGATTGATGTTTTTTAAAGTAATGTTATTCATAGGTCTTTAAGAACATACCTAGGCTTAATTCATAGAACATATTTGCTGAAACTTCTATCCTTTGATAAAACTGTATTTATAACCAAATTGTTTACATTACTATTATAACTTTGAATCTTCTTAGTTTGGGATGTACACTAGCAGTTTACTGAGTTGGAAATCTGATCCTTATTTGACAAAGCTAATCTTTGGGTCATGTCTTTGTCTCCAATGTATATTTAATCCTGATTAGGTTTACGTGAGCAGATTAAAAAACACACGAAGAGATAAGACAGAATTACTTTAACAATGCAAGTTTTTAAAGTGTAATTTCACTGTAATGTGGAACTATAAGGTGTCTAATTTTTCTATGCTGACATACTAAATGGCTTTTTGGTTTTGGCTTTGATACTTATGGTTTAATGCCAAATTTACTAAAGCACTATATCTAGGAATAGTTTATCTTTAATAGTATATCATATTTTATATTTGTTTTTATTAAAAAAGAGAATGGACCTTATTAATTATATTTATCTGCATCACAGAAATATTTATGTTATTAAGATATATGAAATATTATTATGCATAAGCGTCTCCATATTAAATTTCAAGAACAAATGTATAAAAACTTACCCTTGATTCAGCAATGTTTCCAGGATCACTTTTTTAATTTCCAACACCAATTAAAGGGCATGGGAATAGGGACTGGTTGATACAATTCCTATACTATAAGTAGTTGGTTAAAGAACATTCTTTCATATTCCAGATGGCATTTAAAGATAAACCTGTCTCCATGTCTACAAAAAATTTTTAAAAAGGCTTTCAAAAACCCTGAACCACCAGATTCAACATCTCAATTTCACTTATAAATGTCTAATAGAAGGTAGAATGGATGTTAAGACTGGATAAACCATTAGTTTTAAAGGTTTTAAAGGAAAAAGTAAAATCTTAACTTTCACAATCTTTAGTTTAGCATGGATGAGTACAAAAATAGGTTTAAAAAAACAGTACTAGCTTACATTTACTATTGCCTATTATACAAATTCATTAATTCGATTTATTCTCATAGCAACACTATGAAGTAAGTATTATTGTCCTCATTTTATGTATAAGAAAATTGAGTTTCAGAGAATATAAGCAAAACTTAGGAAGCAGTAGGCTGGGTTTGAAAATGTCCGAACCCCAAACACATGCTCCAGTTCCTTGGGCTTAGTGCCTTCCTAAGAATCAAAACTGTTTTCAAGAGAAAAGTATATTTCTTTTTTTTTTAATTTTTTAATGTTTGTTTATTTTTGAGAGAGAGAGAGAGAGAAAAAGAGCAAGCGGGGGAGGGGCAGAAAGAGACACACACAGAATCCAAAGCAAGCTCCAGGATCTGAGCTGTCAGCACAAAGCCCGACTCAGGGTTCGAACCCACAGACCACGAGATCATGACCTGAGCCAAAGTTGGGCGCTTAACCGACTGAGCCACCCAGGCACCCCTATTTCTGTTTTCTAATTAAATTATGTATAAATGAGAATATTAATAAATCTCTATAATCTACCATAAGAAAAACCTCTCTATATTAATTAAATGTGAAATAGCACCTTTAAAATTTTTCAAACCAGTTAGTTTTAAAACAGAAATTTGATTATCATATAAATATATAAGAACTTAATTTTTCCTATAATAGAGGCTATAACAAAAATTACATGGAAGATTCATAGTCTAAGAAAAGGCTAATTTAAAAGAAAAATATTAAAATGCAACTATTTCTTCAGCAGTTAGAAATAGCAAAGTAATTTTATTCAAGCTTCCTCCACATTGTAATACACCTGTGAGAGTTACCATTCCTTTTACAGTATATTCATAATAATAATAATAATAATAATATGTTACTGTCACACTACTGGCGTCAGAATAAAAAGTTTCTCCATATTCATTAGTTGGACAATCCACCAAACAAATCTCAAATAATCGAGGACAGTCTTCTTTGTTAGACTGCCTTTTGTATAAAGTGAGTAAAACTCCTACCTTCTGTAGGAATTAATGGTACTATATAACAGAGGCTTTCAGTTACAGCAAAGAGAAGACAATAGACCAAGAGAGAGCCTCCCTTACTACATTCCCCCAATCTCTTTTGGGATTGAATTACATTTGTGTCTGGAAGTCACTGTAGAGAGGGGTGGAAACTCAGAATGAGTAGACATTGTATGATGTAGCTCAAAAAAAAAAAAAAATAACAACATAGTATTTTACTTCAAGCTCAAGGGTACACAGTTGAAATTAGAAGAATTTGTGTAATAAGACTATGAATCTATGCAAAGTTGTAATTCTCAAAAAACTTCTTACAGTCTTTCATATTGCACTAAGCCAAAAAGTTCTTAACAACCACATATTCATTTTTTGATAAATGAGTACATTCCCACAAGAAAGAATTTCCAATTCCAGAAAAAATATTGAAATTGGTCAAAGCTGCAAAGTACTAAAGGGAACATTATTAGAACCATATGATCTGACCATATGTTTCTGCAGACATTTGTAACCAAAGTAAACATTCAGACTTGTCATAAATGGTCCACCTTTGAGGGGGTAGCAGCAGAGAAAATCCCAAGTTATAGTTTTAAGTGTCTTTTATACTTAAGTATTGAATGAATGGATATTATCATAGAACTTGTTACCCTCAGATTTTTAAATGGGTAGAAAAGAGAGTTTGGATGAATCCACTGATTTTGAAAATGGGTAAATAATAAATGCTTGGTTATTTAAGTAAGCATTTTGGAATACAACTAATATGCTTCTCCTTGGCCATACTGCTCCTAGGAAAAGTGGAGTTTAGGATTATTTCTAGTTGAGGTTCAGGGCCTGAAGTAAATCATGTGTGACCTAGTCTTTTTCTATCCAATAATAAAAATGGATATGATGAGCAGCATTAAAAGTGGATGGGAGGGGCGCCTGGGGGGCTCAGTCAGTTAAGCGTCTGACTTCAGCTCAGGTCATGATCTTTCGGTTTGAGTTTGAGCCCTGTGTTCGGCTCTGTGCTAACAGCTCAGAGCCTGGAGCCTGCTTCAGATTCTGTGTCTCCTCCTCTCTCTGCCCCTCCCATGCTCATGCTCTGTCTCTCAATAACAAATAGACGTTAAAAAAAATTAAACATTTTTTTAAAAGTGAGTGGGAAATTGAAAAAGGGTAGCAGGCAAACTGAGACATACTTATGCAAAGGAAAAATGCTTATGGGTCACTTGTTTGTATACGAGCACCCATCACATTGCTTTTTAGGAACAGCTGGTAGAACCAGTCCCTTTTATCTTTAGGTTGCTTCCATGAGTTATTGCCCACCCTTTTCCCAGGTCAAGTCTGCCAAGGCATGAGATCTGGATTATGTGTTGGGAATACTTGGGAATACTTGTTTGTTTGTTTTAAAATTCATTATCAGACACAAATAGATCAATGCTTATCTGCTCCAGTGTGACATTTCTTACTTTCTTTGTTTTGAACAGAACTGAGATTGTTTTATTTTTTCTTCCTTTGCAATTATTAAGTCAGTTGGCCATATTTTGAAAAGCAGCTTAAAAATTTCTTTTCAGGGCACCTGGGTGGCTCAGTCAGTTAAGTGTTTGATTCTTGATTTCGGCTCAGGTCATGATCTCATGGTCTGTGGGATCAAGTCCCCCACTGGGCTCTGTGCTGACAGTGTGGAGCCTGCTTGGGATTCCCTCTCCTTCTCTCTGCCCCTTCCTCGCTTGTGCATGCAGGCTTGTGCGCTCTTGCTCTCCCTCTCTCAAAAATAAACATTAAAAAATTTGCTTTTCATTTCAGAATTTACATGAAAATGAGAAAGGTGTCTTATTTACATTTGAAGTTTTTCAAATGTAGCAATTGCAATGTAGCAATTAAGTTTATCTTCATTCTTCACTGAAGTCTGATGAACCGTTAATGTGGCATTTAAATAATAAAGGGTTGCTCTGTTGCCAGTGACATAAAATAAATTTTCTTCTGATCTGTACTCTCAGTTAAGCAATAGCAAAGGAATTTTGTGCAATTTTACATCAGGAAGATTCTTTGGATTTTTTTGATTCTTGGAAAAAGCTTTTAAAACAAATTCCTAAGAATAAAATAAGGTGAGGGGCACCTGGATGGCTCAGTTGGTTAAGCATTCAACTTTCAATCTTGGCTCACCATGATCTCACAGTTTGTGAGATCGAGCCCAGCATCAGGCTCTGTGCTGACAGTGTGGAACCTGTTTGGGATTCTCTCTCTCTCTCCCTTTCCTGCTCACTCTCTCTCTCTCAAAATAAATAAATAAACATTTTTTTAAAAAGAATAAAATAAAGTGAAAAAGATTTAGGAAAGGCATATCATACTAACAATTATGTTAATTTCCTAAAAATACACTGCTGGCTGTAGTAATTTGTTAAGGTGTGGTGTATATATTTAGTCAATCAGATGACAGCCCAATGGAGAATTATTGTACATAGTGGTAATAATAAAACAAGTAAATGTATTATCATTAAAATCTATTATCACCAACATATACTTCTTCTCATAATAAGCTCTATAGTTAGATGCAGTCACAAAGAATGTGATTGAGTGGATTCTTAATTAGTATCTTAATTTGTTAGATTTTGGTTATCTAACACTGTATTTTTCTCTAAGAATGCCCAGAAAAAGAGGCTAAATCAGGTTAATTTATACTAAACTACATTAAAAACAAACAGTGTGTGATGTTGCTATCAATGACCTTGGTCTAGTTTCTCCCTGGGCCTCAGTTACCTCAAGTCTAATGTAAGGGAAGTATATGATTCCTAAAGTTCTGGCCTACTCTAAAATATTAAAGCAGTAATAAACAATATAATAAGCAAATCTAAGCAGCACCTAAATAAAAGTAGGCTATCTTAAAATAGCCTGGTACAGTTCAGCTTGTGGAACTGAAGAGTGCAATAAATTGGGTGGTTTTAAAGCATGTACCAGATGCAAGAGTTACAAAGACAAACAAGTATATAGTATGGTACAGAGACAAGCAAAAATAAACAACTTAATGTGCTGAAAATACTATGTTGAAGTTAGGCACTGGGGGGCCAAGAAGGTTTGATGAAGTATACTTAATGCAGTTGGGAGAACACAATGTTTTCAGAGGAATAATGCCTTTGTTGAATTTCTCAGGATTAGTAGGAGTGTGTCAGGTAAAGGAGAGGGAGAGAACTCTGCACAAGTGAAGGAGCATTAGCAAAAGTAATGGGTCTGAAACAGTATGGTCTGTTTTTAAAACTATTCTTAAGTATAATGTCAGCAAAGGGTGGCAGGAGATGAGGTTGGAAACATCGGCAAAGACCAGATCACAAAAGGCCTGGTACGTTTTCAGGTGGAGTTTTGACTTGGTCTTGTACATAGAAGATTTTAAACAAGTGAATGAAATGGTCAGATTTGCATTTTTGATCGACTAAATGGCAACAAAGTGGAAAGGGGTAAGACTAGCGGCAAAGTGACTGATTACACTAGGTTAGAAGAGATTACGAGGTTCTTAATGCAATCACAGTAAAGATAGAAAGTTGAGCAATATTGCTCAACTCTAACACTTAGATGACTTGAATTTAAGATTTAGAGAACTAGATGAATGATGGGTACCATCAGCTGAAAGAGGCAGAACAGGTTTCAGGAAATAATTGTTTTGTGCAGGGGTGCCTGGGTGGCTCAGTAGGTTAAGCGTCCAACTTTGGCTTAGGTCATGATCTCCTGGTCTGTGAGTTTGAGCTCTGCATCAGGCTCTGTGCTGACAGCTCGGAGCCTGGAGCCTGCTTTGGATTCTGTGTCTCCTCTTCTCTCTGTCTCTGTCTCTCTCTCAGAAATAAATAAACATTAAGAAAAAAAAATAACTGTTTTATGCAAATTGAGTTTGAGATGTTATGGGGCATCCAAGATGTTGAGTACACAGCTAGATGATGATTTAGGAATTATTGGCATATAGTTCAAGAGAGGATAAGATTATTCAGAGGAAGAATATCAACTGGGAAGGAAACTGGGGTAAGAAGTAACATTTAAGTTTAGTTCAGTCGCTAATGGGTGAGGGGAGAGGGAAAACTAATCAGGTAAAATACGTAAGTGGAAAAGTGGTATTGAGAATCCCATTAAGACTAGAAGCCATAATACTGTAGTGGCACCAATCCACACTACTATACAATGTTTTTCAGTAGTAGTCAACTCCCCAGATGTAGTAATAGCAAAAACAGACTGTGACATTAAACTGGGCTTATGATTTTGCAAAGCTAAGATAGTAGAATGATGAAAGTAGACAGGAGTTCAGGACACTAGGAAGAAAACAGTCCTAGTGACTAACTATGAAGTCGAAACTTGGAAGGAAGGAAGCTAAGACTGAAGAAAACTGATAAATTGGGAGAAAACTGAGAGAGTAGGTATACAAGGATGAATGGAGTAAAAGCTGGAGGACAGGATCAGAAATGTAATCAGAAGGATATTCATTCAAGGTTACATGAGTAAGGAAGTTTCAGGGTATAGTCAATGGAAGTGGGTGGATGAAATGGAAATGAAATCACAAGTCAAGAAACTGAGGCTTTGGTATTAGGTAAGTTGGTAAGGTGTTAAGAATATAGAACTTATAACACCTGTGTACAAGTTTTGAACTGTAGTGTCACTAGTTAGCTATGTAACCTAAGGCAAGGTTAAGGTTTTGGGGTAGTTTTGAAAAGATTCCTTTTCTCATCAAAAAATATTTACTAAGCATCTGCTGCTATAGGTCAAGCAGTATACTATACTCTAGGACTGTTCTGCCCTCAAAGAGATTAAACTCCTTAATGGATGTTACTGTATCTTTGTTTAATAGTAAGAAATGTTCCAATTTTAGTATATGTGCTGCCGAAGCGAGCACATTAGTCAGAAATGTTAAGATGATTCTGGCAAGTACTCCCTTGGAAAAAAGTAAGATAATGAAGCTTGCTTTCAGAATTCTAAGGCTATATACTTTTCATAAAGAGATTTTTGGAAACAAAGGTGGACTGAAATCAACATGAAAGTACAAAACTGCAACAAAACAGTGGAAAGAGTATCATGACCTTGATTGTAGCCTCATGTTTAATTTTCCTCGTTTATAAAATGTGTTGCTGACATTGGCTGGCTATTTTGAGAACCAAAGAGCTAATGGTTATGAAAGTTCTGTGATAGACTACATACTATATACTAAAAGTACTATGGAAGATTTACTTGCCGTGTTCTTGTTTTCTTTCCTTTAGGTAAATTAACAACTCAATAATCCTGGGTAGAGAGCCTGAGAGATCCGAAGATAGGATTATCAGGAGAAATAGCATATCCTGAATTTCCTCAAGAATATATTTCAAAATTGTAAGTATTTTTCCATTAAAAAATGAAAGAAAATCTGTCAAGATGTTTCCTGTGTTAAATTCTACTGTTAACTTACAGATCCTCTAACTAGAATAATTAACTATGCATACCAATATGCTGTGTGCCTTGCATCTATTACAGCTTTTACAGCAGTTACTGTACTGTAACTGTTTGCTTCTATGTTAATTAGGGTATGAATTCCTGGTGGATATGATCCTTGTCTTACTCATCTTTGGTATCCCTAGAGCATAGCATAGCTCTTAATGCAAGCAGGCTCTCAAAATATGCTAGATGAGTGAGTGGATGAACAAATGCTAAGTAATATAGGAAGCCGTCCTTAATCTTAGGAAGTCACAGTGTGCCAGAGACAGACAGACTTCTACATAATTAATTGCAATATCATGCAATAAATATTACATTGAGAACAACTCATTTTATCACAGGGTGGTAACGAAAGGCTTACAAAATAGCTGACATTTTAGCTAGTCAATTTAGTTAATATGAAATTCAATTGACATTTATTTTTATTTTTTATTTTATAGAAAGAGAGTGAGCAGGGGAGAGGGGCAGAGGGAGACATAAGCAGGCTCCATGATCAGACGGGCTTGATACCATGACCCTGAGATCATGACCTGAGCCAAAATCAAGAGTCGGACGGTCAACTGACTAAGCCACCCAGGCGCCCCTCAATTAATATTTTAGAATCTAATTGTGTCGGAATAATACCGTTTATGGACATCTCTATAGAATGTGCAAAAATCCAACATTGCTTATAGGTGAAGTTGGTAAAAGTACACCCCTCAAAATAAAAAGAGAAAAGAAAATCTCTGGCTCATAACTGAAGGAACAGAGAAAATGTGAAAGATTTAATGTTATTAAAGAAATAAAGAATAAAACATTTGGAAAGAGAAAGGTCATTAGAGTATAGAAATTGGTCAAATGAAATAGGCATTTATGACAGTCAAGTATCATATGATAAAGTCCTGAGAGAAATAAATATACTATTAGAATGCTCCATACATTTTTTTTTAATTTTTAATGTTTATTTATTTTTTTGAGACAGAGAGAGACAGAACAGGGGAGGAGCAGAGAGAGAGGGAGACACAGAATCTGAAACAAGCTCCAGGCTCTGAGCTGTCAGCACAGAGCCCAGCGCGGGGCTCGAACTCACGGACTATGAGATCATGACCTGAGCCCAAGTCGAACGCTTAACCGACCAAGCCACCCAGGCGCCCCTCCATACATTTTTTTTTAATATGAAATTTATTGTCAAATTGGTTTCCATACAACACCCAGTGCTCATCCCAACAGGTGCCCTCCTCAATGTCCATCACCCACTTTCCCCTCCCTCCCACCCCCCATCAACCCTCAGTTTATTCTCAGTTTTTAAGCATCTCTTATGGTTTGGCTCCCTCCCTCTCTAACTTTTTTTTTTTTCTTCCCTTCTCCCATGGTCTTCTGTTAAATTTCTCAGGATCCACGTAAGAGTGGAAACATATGGTATCTGTCTTTCTCTGTATGACCATGGTCACTTAGCAAATAGCAGAGCCAAAACTCAAACTTATTCCTTTGACCCCAAATTCTGTTACCTTTCCCTTCGTCTGATTAAAAAAAAACTTTTTGGGTGCCTGGGGGCTCACAGTTGGTTGAACATCCAACTCTTGATCTCAGCTCAGGTCTTGATTTTAGGTTGTAAGTTCAAGCTCCATGTTGGGCTCCATGCTGGGTGTGGAGCCTACTTCAAAAAATAAAAAAGCGGCACCTGGGTGGCTCAGTTGGTCAAGCATCTGACTTCAGTGTAGGTCATGATCTCACAGTTCATGGATCTGAGTCCCGTGTAGGGCTCTGTGATGACAGCTTGAAACCTGGGGCCTGCTTGGGATTCTGTCTCCCTCTCTGCCCTGCTTGTGCACTCTCTCTCTCTCACTTAAAAATAAACATTAAAAAAATTTTTTTTAATAAAAAAGAAAGCTTGGGGCGCCTGGGTGGCGCAGTCGGTTGAGCGTCTGACTTCAGCCAGGTCACGATCTCGCGGCCCGTGAGTTCGAGCCCCGCGTCATGCTCTGGGCTGATGGCTCAGAGCCTGGAGCCTGTATCCGATTCTGTGTCTCCCTCTCTCTCTGCCCCTCGCCCATTCATGCTGTGTCTCTCTCTGTCCCAAAAATAAATAAATGTTGAAAAAAAAAATTAAATACAAAAAAATAAAAAAGAAAGCTTTTATGCACTCTACTGAATCTGATAGTCATAATGTTTGATCAATTTCTTATGATTATTGTCTCCATTTTAAGATAAAAAAGTGGAAGTTCCGAGAAGTGATTTGTCCAAAAAAGTCAGCAGGTGGAATTGGAACATGTTTCCAAGTCCAGTGGTAACAAATTTCATGTGTATTGCAATCAACTTTAAAGGCTGAAATCTGGAAATATTAATATATCAATCTACTTTATTATGATTTTAGGTAGGCCTATACTAAGGATGGCACAAAATCTTTTTTACATTTCCTACCTCCAGCTTTAGGCAATTGTTCCCCATGTAATACATAGCATCCTGACTGGCAAGACAGGTTACTTGGGTCCCTTTACAACAGATGAAACACATCAGTGTTTGAAAGAATGCTAACATTTAAATATAAATACCATAACAACTAGTTTGAAAAAAAGGGAAAATATATCAAAACTATACTTGATTCAAAATAACAATCTGTATTTAATATCTTTAAATCTTTCAACTACATATGAATCATATATGAAAGATGGTGGCATCTTTTTTTTTTTAATATATGAAATTTATTGTCAAATTGGTTTCCATACAACACCCAGTGCTTATCCCAAAAGATGCCCTCTTCAATACCCATCACCTACCCTCCACTCCCTCCCACCCCCCATCAACCCTCAGTTTGTTCTCAGTTTTTAAGAGTCTCTTACGCTTTGGCTCTCTTCCACTCTAACCTTTTTTTTTTTTTCCTTCCCCTCCCCCATGGGTTTCTGTTAAGTTTCTCAGGATCCACATAAGAGTCAAAACATATGGTATCTGTCTTTCTCTGTATGGCTTATTTCACTTAGCATCACACTCTCCAGTTCCACCCACATTGTTACAAAGGGCCATATTTCATTCTTTCTCATTGCCACGTAGTACTCCATTGTGTACATAAACCACAATTTCTTTATCCATTCATCAGTTGATGGACATTTAGGTTCTTTCCACAATTTGCCTATTGTTGAGAGTGCTGCTATAAACACTGGGGTACAAGTGCCCCTATGCATCAGTACTCCTGTATCCCTTGGGTAAATTCCTAGCAGTGCTATTGCTGGGTCATAGGGTAGGTCTATTTTTAATTTTTTGAGGAACCTCCACACTGTTTTCCAGAGTGGCTGCACCAGTTTGCATTCCCACCAACAGTGCAAGAGGGTTCCCATTTGTCCACATCCTCTCTAGCATCTATAGTCTCCTGATTTGTTCATTTTGGCCACTCTGACTGGCATGATGTGATATCTAAGTGTGGTTTTGATTTGTATTTCCCTGATGAGGAGCGATGTTGAACATCTTTTCACATGCCTGTTGGTCAAGATGGTGGCATCTAACAGTTTAGATAAATGATATGCCACTTGTACAATTTAGTACTTTACAATATCAAAGAGCCAAATTAAACATTTTAATATTGAGTTTTATAAATATTGATGTAAAATAATGTTATGTAAAATGACAGAATTTGGGGAAAATCATAAGAAAATAAAAATCAGATAAATTGCTTTAAAAAGGAAAACCAAGATAAAAATGCAAATTTATTATAAAAAAAAGCACTAAAGTAACTACCTGATTATGCCTTGTTAAAATATATTCCTCTTCATCGGTATTTACCATTAGATTTTAAAGGTTAATTTCTGGGAATAGTAAGTTTCATGCAGCTTTTAATTTTTTTTAATACATTGAAACTTGTTTATTACAGAGTTGAATTTGGTATAAGATGGGTTGTTTTGGACCTTGTCCAAGAGTTTAGTTACTGAAAGCACTTCATTATAAGGTAGTTTCACCAATAAGGTGATCCATTGGCTCAGATCCCATGGATATTATAACAAGGCTCCATTGTAGAGTACAGGAAGCTGGGCAGCCAATGTTCTATCAAATGAAACCTTAAGAAACAAACTTCTTTTTTTGGGGGGGTTGGAGGTGGGTAGAAATGAAAACCGTTTAAGCCTAGAGAATCATAAGCCCAGGTCATCTGTCTAAATTTCCATTTCCTGAAGTGATGTTCTTTATTGTACATTTAATAGTTGCACATATACTTCTTGTTATTTTAGCTTCTTTAAGACATTCATTGTCTGGTGTAGCATTAAATTTATTTTTTATTATGAAAATGTCCAGTATTAATACTGCCCTTCTCTTTATAGAAGATTGACTTCATTTGTCTACAGAATAGACAAGAAACTACCAAGAGTTTATGAAGGCTAAAGTAAAATCAAGTGCAGCTCATTGATAACTGAGGCATGAGCAAGAATAACTGTGTGGTAATCAAATTTTTAAAAATGCCATCATTTAGAGATTAAATAACTACAATAACCAGTCTTTCAAGTGATTTTACAATAGGCACTTTGATTTATAAAGTTTTATAAACAATCCTGAAGAATTAAATATTTTGAATGTGTTTTACTTTGGAAAAATAACAACAAAGTCGTTGCAGCAAAATATGGAAATAAAAAAGTTAATGAACACAAAGATCAAAAGAATAAAACCAAGGGGTGCCTGGTGGCTCAGTCGGTTAGGCGTCCAACTTCGGCTCAGGTCATGATCTCGTGGTTTGTGGGTTTGAGCCCCATGCCAGGCTCTGTAATGACAGCTCAAATCCTGTAACCTGCTTTGGATTTTGTGTCTCCGTTTCTCTCTGCCCCTCCCCCACTCACGCTCTGTCTCTCTCAAAAATAACATTAAAAAAATTGTTTTTAATGAAGAAAAAAACAAAAAACAAAGCCTTATGAGAATTTAGATACACTAGCAAATTAAAAAACCATGTAATAACTAAGTGCATAGTAGCAGCATTGTATGAACTGTCATTAATTTCCAATACAATTACAGAAAGTTTTAAATGACTTACCTAAATTTCAAAAGGAAAATCATGAAACATCTACTCTTTACATTATACCTTTCTCCATCAATAAAGCCCTTTCCAACTGGCAGTTTTCCTGATTCATGGCCAGTATGCTTTATATAATTTCAGCCCTTAAATAAATTCAGTATAATTATCTCATATATCCATTGAATGGGTAAGGCAAATTACCTGATAAACAATTTCTAACTTATGTATCTCCAAAGCCTTAAAAAATAACTAGCCAAATAATTTTTCCTCCCTACTATATAACAATTCTTTATTGTCAGTTTATCTCCGTATGTATCTGTCATCTATCATCATAAAAGGGAAGGCTTCATATAAAGCGAGGGTGTACTTCAGATATATGATTGATTTACTAGCTAATATTTGAGGGTTTGACATGTGCCAGATATTCTTTTAAATGCTTTCACATTTTAACTTATTTAACTCTCTAAAACATCTCTTTCAAAAGCACATTATTACTAATTAAAATGTTCTACAACCTAATCTATTATAAAGGCTGGTACTTTAATTCTTGCAATATTATCCTGGTCAAAGTTGCTATCTAAGGAAACTATATACCTGTTTCACTAATGGTACCATTGCACAAAATTTTTAAAATATCTTTTGGAATTACTAAATACTAGTGGCACAGCTCTACATATGTTCTCAGATAGTGGAAATTTTTAGCCTCAGAAAGAATTAGATTTTGGAGAGAATAAATTTGAGATAAGGTTGGATAATACACCAAGGTATGACTAAAAAATATTGTGCTTAATTTTTCTCTTGTAATTTGCCAGTTCTTCTAAAGGCAATATTAAGGGTCAAAAATGTTTTCATTATAGCATTGTTAAAAATAAATATTGGGGCACCTGGGTGGCTGTCAGTTAAGCCTTTGACTTTGGCTTAGGTCAGGAGCTCATGGTTTGTGAGTCTGTGAGTTCAAGCCCTGCATTGGGCTCTAGCTGACCATGCAGAGCTTGCTTGGGATTCTCTCACTCCCTCTCTCTGTCCCTCCTCTGCTCACTTGCGCTCTTTTTCAAAATAAATAAATTAAAAAAATATATATCTTGCTTCTCAAGTTACTATGTACATACTCATACAATTATTCCTTAAAGATATGAGTGTTATTTCACTGTTTCTAAAAAATGGTTTACTTTATTAAAAAATTTTTGTAATGTCTATTTATTTTTGAGAGAGAGAGAGAGAGAGAGAGAGAGAGAGAGCGCGAGCGAGCAGCGGTGGGGCAGAGAGAGAGGGAGACAGAATCCCAAGCAGGCTCCATGCCATTAGTACAGAACCCAATGTGGGGCTCGAACCCATCAAACGTGAGATCATGACTTGAGCCGAAACCAGAGGTCAGATGCTTAACTGACTGAACCACCCAGGAGCCCCTGTTAATTTTTTAATTTTTATTAAAAACACTTTTGTTCATTTTTGAGAGACAGAGCACGGGCAGGGGAGGGGCAGACAGAGAGGGGGACACAGAATCTGAAGCAGGCTCCAGGCTCTGAGCTGTCCGCACAGAGCCCGACGCGGAGCTAGAACCCACAAATTGTGAGATCAAGACGTGAGCTAAAGTCAGATGCTTAACTGACTGAGCCATCCACGCACCCCTGGTTTGCCTTATTTTAAGCATTCTGGAACAAAAGCAAATGAAAATTGACTCAGAATAAAATATTAACATCTTTAAATTATGTATTTTTAAAGCTGAAAGGGATTTACATGATTTTATATACTAAATCCCACATTTCACAGATGAAACTAATTTCCCAAAAGGCATGGTGATTGCCAACAAGACTTAGCAAATTAGTGGCAGAGCCAGGAACAGAACACAAGTCTCTTGTCTTCCACTTGCTTTTCTTTCTACTACCCTACTACCCTTATCTGTGGATTAGGAACTACATCTGAGAGGAGAAATGGTTTCACTCTTGCAAAATTAGAAATTTTCTTTTATTCTAGTGCTTGTAACTTATTACTCACTGATCAACTAAGAAAAATATACAATACTAGGGATCAAATATATCCTAATCTATAGATGAATTCTTTAACTGGTTATCATTTTAAATTTCTTTGAACTATGCTTATAGTTGTACTATCCAGTGCTATAGAAACAAGCTGTATTCAACCTAAACACCTTCAAAATAAAAGTTAAACATACACACGTATAATTCATTTATCCAAATGAATATATAAAATACTGGATTCCTCGGACTTCAAGCTGTATTACAAAGCTGTACATCATCAAGACAGTATGGTACTGGCACAAGAACAGACATTCAGATCAATGGAACAGAATAGAGAAACCAGAAATGGACCCACAAATGTATGGCCAACTAATCTTTGACAAAGCAGGAAAGAATATCTAATAGAATAAAGACAGTCTCTTCAGCAAGTTGTGCTGGGAAAACTGGACAGCAACATGCAGAAAAAGGAACCTGGACCACTTTCTTAAACCGTACACAAAAATAAACTCAAAATGGATGAAAGACCTAAATGTAAGTAAGATGGAAGCCATCAAAATCCTTGAGGAGAAAGCAGGCAACTTGGCCTGCAACTTTGACTTTGGCCACAGCAACTTCTTACTCAACACGTCGTCAGAGGCAAGGGAAACAAAAGCAAAAATGAACTATCATCATTTAGGCTCATCAAAATAAAAAGCTTCTGCACAGAGAAGGAAACAATCAGCAAAATGAAAAGGCAACCAATGCAATGGGAGAAGATATTTGCAAACGGCATATCAGATAAAGGATTACTATCCAAAATCTATAAAGAACTTATCAAACTCAACACCCAAAATACAAATAATCCAGTGAAGAAATGGGCAAAAGACATGAATAGACACTTCTCCAAAGAAGACATCCAGATGGCCAACCAACACATGAAAAAATGCTCCACGTCACTCATCATCGGGGAAATACAAATCAAAACCACAATGAGATACCACCTCACACCTGTCAGAATGGCTAACATTAACAACTCAGGCAACAACAGATGCTGGTGAGGATGCAGAGAAAGAGAATCTCTTTTGCACTGCTGGTGGGAATGCAAACTGGGGCAGCCACTCTGGAAAACAGTATGGGAAGTCCTCAAAAAATTAAAAGTAGGACTACCCTATGAGCCAGCAATTGAACTACCAGGTATTTTTCCAAGGGATACAGGTATGCTGTTTCAAAGGGGCACACTCACCCTAATGTTTATAGCAGCACTATCGACAATAGCCAAAGTATGGAAAGAGCCCAAATGTCCATCGATGGGTGAATGGATAAAGAGGATGTGGTATATATACACAATGGAGTATTACTTGGCAATGAAAAAGAATGAAATCTTGCCATTTGCAACTATGTGGATGGAACTAGAGGGTATTATGCTAAGCGAAATTAGAGAAAGACAAACATATGACTTCACTCATATGAGGACTTGAAGATACATATGAACATATGGGAAGGGAAGCAAAAATAATACAAAAACAGGGAAGGGGCCAAAAACATAAGAGACTCTTAAATATGGAGAACAGGGTTACTGGAGAGGTTGTGGGAGCGGGGATGGGCTAAATGGGTAAGGGGTATTAAGGAATCTACTCCTGAAATCATTGTTGCACTATATGCTAACTTAGATATAACTTAAAAAAATAAATAAATAATAAAAAAAAAAATACTGGATTCCTGGAAATTTTGACTTGAAAATAAACCACATCCACAACTTGAACAACTTGTTAAGATTTTTCAATTCAAATCACTCACATGAAGCCTAAATGTCCATTGAATAAGACATGTTTCTTAGAAAAAGAGGAGTGAATGTATTTTTGGAATGATGACAGAGAAATGCATCTTTTATAACCATTTTTGATCAGAAGTATAGCTTCATTCACAAATACATAAACAGAGTCAAAATTTACAGAAAAATTTAGTGAGCTATAAGAAAACATTTTTCAGCTGCAGTTACATGTTTGGGTTTACTTATAAAATTTATATATGGAGTTTTCTATCTTAACAGTTTCATAATTACAACCTTCATGCTAGAACATTTCACTTTTTTCTACAATGATGAAGCTAAGTAATTAGAATTAAAAATTTGAAGTCATTCCTTTGGCATTTTGTAACTTTATATAATTTGCTAAATATTCAGTGCTTGATTGTGTTTTATCAAATGAAAAAATGTAAAGCAACATCAATTAAAAATACATGCAGTTTTCTTCCTTAATTCTTACTTCCCTCTAAGTAGGCAGTCTAATACAGGAATAAACTTTTCAAGAAAACTCTGATTTCTAAAATAATATATTGATTTGAAGTAAATACGTAAGTGAAACAAGACTGAGATATGACTGGATTAGACTGCTATTCATTTTCATGTATTAAACAGATGTTTTATGTATAAAAACAGGACTACAAAATACAAATATTTATGCGACAGGGGCGCCTGGGTGGCTCAGTCGGCTGAGCATCTGACTTTGGGTCAGGTCATGATCTCACGGTTCATGGGTTCAAGCCCCGCATCTGGCTCTGTGCTGACAGCTTGGAGCCTGGAGCCTGCTTCTGATTCTGTCTCCCTCTCTCTCTCTGCCCCTCCCCTGCTCACACTCTGTCTCTCAAAAATAAACAAATGTAAAAAAAAAAATAAAAAAAATATTTATGCGACATATGAAGTACCCTTGGAAACTATGTATCTTTCACATTGGTTAATTTTTAAATTGTATTCAGCTAAGGAAGACTTCTTGGAGGAAAATATTTTGTATGAATCTCTTTATCAAAACTTGAAAATAATAAAACACTCTGAATGTAAAATAGACTTTTAAAACACTGTAATAACAATGAGTTAAAGTGAAAAATACATTAAAAAAAAAAGCTATACCACTTATCCAGTGTAGAAATTGTCATTTACAAGAGAGTTTAATACAAGCATGACAACACATTTTTAGTGTGTGACAGTTAAGTATTATTACCTAACACCAGGGAATACAACTTTATTTGTTGGAAGGAGACTGTTTAATATTCTTTTGTATCTGTTTCACGAGTTTTTCCCAGGTCTAATTCATTTATATGAGTTGTTTTTAAATTACTACCATTGTCATCAATTTTACTTTAATATTCATGAGTCTATTCAACTTTGTGCAATCCTCAGCTTTTATTTCTTGGGACTCCTTTCTCAGTTCTAATTTCAAAAAGATCTTCAGCTAAAATGCATTTTGAATTATTAGCCAATCTATTATCTCTATCACTTTCAACTTGTTCATTCTTTTCTTCATTTGTATCTTCAGGATCATAAAGTTCAGGTGTAAAATAGATAGATTCATCCTCTGCTTCTGTGTCAGAAGCTCTATTTGAAGTAGAAAGTTTAGCTTCTTTACTAACTAGAGACAATTCAATGTCCGGACCCAGGGTTTCTTCATAGAACAGCTGTTTGGAATAATTTTCTTTAAGAAGAGTAGCATCAATCTTTATTGGTGAAATAATGATTTCTGACTGAGGGCATGGTTCAACTGCCCTCAATGATGTGTCTACCGTCAGAGATGAGGACTCACATTTATCAGTGAGTGGTAAGACTGTTTTGCATCCTTTTTCTGTTTCAAAAGGGGAAGCGCTAGAGGCACAGTCCTCTGGTGACCTAGATTTAGGTGTTGCAGTCAGAATTTCATCAGTAATATAATGTCCCAAAGAATTAAAGCTAGACCAATTAACTCTCTTTGTCTGTTTGTTGAAGGTTGGGCTTGTCGATCTGGAAATCACAATTCTTTCTGCTTTCATTGTCTGGGCAGACTCTTCCAATAATATAGGATCATCTATAAATACAAAAATTTAAGAATGTTAATTTCCCGTTCCTAACTAATATAATAATTGTCACATTAAAGTAATTTCTGTTAAAAATAATGAAGTAACTGTAGGGATCATAATTGAGAGCCCACAACCAACAGTAGCAGGACTTCATCTTAGAACATAAAGCACAAAATGTGAACTCTTAAAGGAATCCTAGGTCCCCAGTGATTCTGAGCCCAAGTTATAATGCTGTCTAGTAAACTATCAAATTCCACACCAGAGACTTTAGGAGTGAATGAGAAAAGGAGGGGTAAAAAAGGAATAGAAAGAGGGCTGAGTAATGGAGGAAATATATTGTAAAAATTTGCCTTGAAAATCCACTAACCAATGATAGGGAAAAACTGACCCTAGATTAATTCCCTAAAGGAAACTGGCAACCACAAGGACTAAATTATTTGATTTAAAGTTATAAAACTGGTTAGTAATCAGACCCAACTAGAACTCAGGTTTCCTGATTACTAGTCAATGTCTTTGTATTTACTATGACATTTATTAAAAAACAACAACAAAAAAACCCACCAGATGCTATGAAGTAAATATCTAATACTTGATATATTAAATTATCATATATTAGTTAAAATAATTAAAATGGTATCCAATGATATAGACCACAGTTTGGCAAATATTTTTCTACACCTGGCCAGACAGTAAATATTTCAGGCTTTGTGGATCATATTGTATCTGCTGCAACTATAGGCATACCTCCTTTTATTGCACTTTGCTTTACTGCACATTGCAGGTACTGTGTTTTTTACAAATTCAAAGTTTGTGGCAACCTTGCATCGAGCAAGTCTATAAGTAACATTTTTCCAACAGCATTTGCTTACTTCGTGTCTATGTGTCACATTTTAGTTATGCTCATCTGTGACCAGTGATCTTTGATGTCACTATTGTAATTGTTTTGGGGCACTATAAACCATACCATATAAGATGGCGAACTTAATAGACAAATGTGTGTGTTCTGACTGCTCCCCTGACCAGCTGTTTGCCCATCTCTTTCCCTTTCTTCAGGCCTTCCTATTCTTTAAGACACGACAATATTGAAAATAGGTCAGTTAATAATCCTACAATGACCTCTAAGTGCCAAGAGTTACATGTCTCTCTTTATTTACTTTTGTCTCTTTAAGTCAAAAGCTAGAAATGATATGCTTAGTGAGGAAGACATATTGAAAACCAAGATAAATCAAGGAGCAATTTTGACTTTCAACTCTTTTTAAGAAAGACATTTTTGTAAGGCAATAGCTGCCACAGATAGTGATTCCTTTGATGGATCTGGGAAAAATAAATTGAAAACCTTCTGGAAAGAATTCACCATTCTAAATGCCATTAAGAACATTCATGATTTGAGCGGCCTCTGGGAGCAGACTTCAGAAGACCCCGCCTCGGACCAGGCCTTTCTGTGCAGAAGTGGTGGCACCGAGAGCCTCTATTTTACAGAGGCTTACTCTGACACATGCTCCACAGTTGGACTTGTTGCCAGGGAAGGCAATGTTAAAGTCTTAAGAAAACTGCTCAAAAAGGGACGTAATGTTGATGTTGCTGATAACAGGGGATGGATGCAGATTTACTAAGCAGCTTATCACAACTCTGTAGAATGTTTACAGATGTTAATTCATGCAGATTTATCTGAAAACTACATTAAGATAAAGACGGTTCAGGGCTTCTGTGCATTACGTCTTGCTGCAAGTCAAGGACATTGGAAGACCATACACTCTTTTAGAACCTGGGGCAGATGCTAATGCCACTACTTCAGAGAAAACCACACCACTGTTTTCAGATGTTGAAAATGGACAGATAGATATATTAAAGCTGTTGCTTCAACATGGAGCAAATGTTAACGGGTCCCATTCTGGGTGTGGATGCAACGCTTTGCATCAGGCTACTTTTCAGGAAATGCTGAGATCATAAAATTGCTTTTTTAAGAAAGGAGCAAACAAGGAATGCCAGGATGACTTTGGAATCACACTTTTATTTGTGGCTGCTTGGCACGGCAAGCTGGAAAGCTTAAACATACTTATTTCATCAGGTGCAAAAGTCAACTGTCAAACATTGGATGAAGTTACTCCCTCATTCATTGCTGCTCAGGAGGGCCACACATAATGTGTAGAGCTTTTGCTGTTCAGTGGGCCAGATCCTGATCTTTACTGTAATGAGGCCTATTGGCAGTTACCTATTCATGCAGTTGCATGAATGGTCCATATTGGACCATTAATGGACTTGTTAATACCACTTACCAACTGGGTTTGTGACATGGGCCAAAGTGAGCCCCGTTTACTCTGCAGTGTTCGGAGGGCATGAAGAGTGCCTAGAAGTGTTACTCCAGCATGACTACAGACAAAATGTCTAGATGTGCCACATCTTTGCATTTAGTTCTCCCATGTGTATGGCTTTCCAAAAGGACTATGAGTTTTTGGAATAGTGAATATTCTTTTGAAATATGGAGCCCAACTAAATGAACTTCATTTGGCATACTGCCTAAAGTATGAGAAATTTTCAGTATTTCGCTACTTTTTGAAGAAAGGTTGTCTATTGGCATTGTGGAACCATATTTCTGAATCTATAAATCATGCAATTAAAGCATAGACAAAATATAAGGAATGGCTACCATCTCTCCTGCTTGCTGGATTTGACCCACTGAATCTACTCTGCAATTCTTGGATTGACTCAGTCAGTGATGACACCCTTATCTTCACTTTGGAGTTCACTAATTGGAGGAGGCTTCTTCCAGCTGTTGAAAAGATGCTCTCTGCTCATGTCTCAAACTCCTCTTGGGCTCTGCAAGCAGCATATTGCCTCTATTCTGTCCCTCACCCACCTTTGTTGTTTAGAAATTCGTTCAGTCCAGTCTCAAACCAGAACACCTATGATCCGACAGTTTTATCTGTCAGGTGCCACTTCCCAGATTTGCTCTGTGCAAAGGTTCTGAGGATGAATAAAGTTCCAGAACTGGCAGTTATTTAAGATGGAGAAATCAGGGAAACTACTTAATGCAGCTCATGTCTTACTCTGAAAACAACCAAAACAAAGAGCCATGCGGTACAAATTCTTCATGATTTTATGGTCATAAATGATGATTAGGTTTTTGGGGGGGAGGCAGTAGTTTATTGCAAATGTTTACAATTGTGCTTCCTGGTAAAAAAATACCGTAAACCTGACTTATGTTACATTAGTGCAAATTTATCACCAACACATTTTATGTTGTAAATTCATTTACCTAACCATTTTCTGCATTATTTTGTTAATGAACTATGATGCTGCTTCTAGTGCTGAAAATGGCACATTTCCACTTATGAGTCTGTTTACCTAGGGCTAGGAGCTTAGAATGGAATGCATAAAACTTTCCAGGAAATGTACACACAATGGGGTTGAATCTATTATTATTATTATTATTATTATTATTATTATTAATTGGAGGTTGACTCTCTCTTATATTTATAAGTAAGTCCATTCTCATCTCTTAATTCAGTCAGTTTTATGAAGAATTGCTATTCATTGGCTTTTCACAGGTAAACTCAGGGGAGAATTTTTTTTTAAGAATACAGAAAATGAATAATTTTTATGTTGATCCTCCTGTCCCCCAAATTTCTTAATGCTCTCTTTGGCTAAAAGAAACTCCCATTTCTGCAAAGGCAAGAACAGATATAAACTCAAACATAGGCTAAGTTGAAAAAAATTAGGTCAATATTGAAATAAATGAGCATATTACCACACTTAGAGTACTAATCAGGACACTGAGAGGGGCATTTCTGTGGCACTATCTTTAAAGAAAGAAAGCTATGTATTTCTGAGTCACATAGTATCAAATAAAACATTCAAGCTCCATTCAGCCTCCAGATCCGAGGGTAGCTTTGATCCTATGAAGCAATGATTGCTACTTTTATTAATATTATAGTGTTTTTCCTTTTTATCAAATAGTCCTTGATCCTATGAAATTTAGACCTCAGAAACCTAGGGTAATGAGCTACGACCTCATTGGTAGTGCTCAATATGAATCTACAGTCAGAGAAGACTAAACACTGGATCAGGTGAGCTATGGTAAGATGCTGTCACGACCAACCTTGAAAGAAAGTTTATGAAATCATTACTGTCACGACAGACAACTAGAAATTGGGCCTAGAGGAGGGAAAATCTTTTGTCCTACTGGGATCCTGTGGCTTGAAATAGATGGGAGTGTGTCAGACAAGTCCGTCTCTGATAGGCCTTTGCTATTTGCTAAATAGCAAGGATGAAGTCAGACCAAATGATGGAAACATTGTTAAGATCCAGAGAGATGACTGAACTCGGTGCAGATTAGAGCTATAGTTGTTGCCTGTGGGTGGAGATAAGAGTTAGAATGTGGGTATACAGGTAGAAATAAGTGTAGATATGGAAAACCAGGTGGAAATTCTGATACTTAATAAATAAATTCCAAGAATGTATGTACTATGTAATAATTTTTAAATGTTGTTATAATCTTTATTTTTCCAAACCCTAAGTCTCTGGTTTTTCACATAACTGGTTTATTATTGGGGCCAAATACACATAGAATATTTACATTTGAGGGTGAATCTTCTCACGTGTTTTTGTTCATGTTCAAATATGTAATAAAAATTAAACTATCAAAAAAATTCATGATTCATGGGAAGAAGTTAAAATATCAACATTAACAGGAATTTGGGAGGAGTTGATTCCAATCCTCATGGATGACTTTGAAGAATTCAAGACTTTAGTGGAGATGTGGTGGAAATAGCGAGAGCACTAGAATTAAAAGTGAAGCCTGAAAATGTGATTGAATTGCTGCCATCTCATAAGAAAACTTCAATGGAAGAGGAACTACTTCCTATGTATCAGCAAAGAAAGTGGTTTCTTGAGATGAAATCTACTCCTAGTCAAGATGCTGTGAAAATTGTTGAAATGACTACAAAAAATTTAAGATATTATATAAACTTAATAAAGTAGCAGCAAAGTTTGAGAGGACTGACTCCAATTTTGAAAGAAGTTCTAATTTGGGTAAAATACTATCAAAAAGCATTGTATGCTATAGAGAAGTCATTTGTGAAAGAAGAGTCAATTGATGTGGCAAACTTCACAGTGGTCTTATTTTAAACATTGCTGCATCCATCCCAGCCTTCAGCAACCAGCCCCCTGATCAGTTAGCAGCCATAGACACTGAAGCACGAGCCTCCACCAGTAAAAAGATTATGGCTTGTTGAAAGCTCAATTGATGGTTAGCATTTTTTAGCAATAAAGTTTTTTTAATTAAGGTATATACATTATTTTTAGGACATAATGTTATTACACACTTGAGACTATGGTATTAGTATAATGTAAACATAACTTTTATACGCACTACAAAACCAAAAAATTCATCTGAATTGTTTTATTGTGATACTCACTTTATTGTGGTGGTCTGGAACCAAACCCGCAACATCTCCAAGGTATGTAAGTACTCAATTGTGCTGGTCTAGTGCAAAATACACTATGACTAAACTCTGCTGTTGTGTACCACACATAACTGAATGCTCTACCGACTGAGCTAGCCGGGCAGTTCATACATAACTGAATGGATGTGACTCTGTACCATTAAACATGATATACAAAAACAGATGGCCAAATTGGTCCATAAGCCATAGTTTGCCAATCCCTGACACAGACTATTATATTCTAATATATTTTAAAATGTTATTTTTTTATTATTCAGAATAAATGACTCTCACTTCCCTAAACTAATAAATTCATGTAAGAGAAGTTATCTATACATTAGACCAATTTTTAATATAGCCTTTAGGAAAACATCTGCCATTTGTACAGTATTACTATGCTGTGATATTTATCATCTTATTAGATCTTTGCATCCCAAGCTAAGGGATAGCTATGAAGAGATTCCTTTTTTCTTGTTTTTTGTTTTTTTTTTTAAAGTTTATTTAGTTATTTTGAGAGAGGGAGAGGGAGAGGGGGAGAGAGAGAGAGAGAGAGAGAGAGAGAGAGAGAGAGAGAAGGAGGGACAGAGAGGGGGAGAGAATCCCAAGCAGGCTCAGCTGACAGTGCAGAGCCAGACGTGGGGCTTGATCCTGCGACCCTGAGATCATGACCTGAGCTGAAATCAAGAGTCGAATGCTTACCCAGCTCAGCCACCCTGGTGTCTCAGAGATTCCTTTTCTATTAAGACTCAAAAAAGTTACGTGACTTGCTCATGGTCACAAAGTTAGGTAATGACAAAGTTTTGAGTGGAAAACCAGAAAATATGCTCAGGTCTCTTGACAAAAGTTTGTTCTCATTCCAATACACCATACTATTTCATTACTTTATGATAATGCCTTCTATTACAAGCCAACATATTTAAGGAAATTAATCTATAGCACAATATATATCATTTCACTTGATATAATGAAAGAATTCTCTATCAAATGTAAATAGGCAAAACTTTTCAAACCTTGGTCCTTTCGGGAGATGATGTCTCCTGGTAGAGATAGACTGGTGGTTATTTTAGGACAGTGTAGTTCTTGGACACACATTTTTGCTTCACCTTCCCTAGGATTTTCTGGTGGTAGATGGCTTGTTGCTTCTGATAAGTAAGTTAAGGTATTGTCCTTCAAACAGGCCACTTCAAGTGTAGACCCACTGTCCTGTATAAACTTTCTGTCCTCTTTGGATACATCAATGACTTTCTGGTGCTTTTTGGAAAATTCAGCCAAGGACTCCATTGCACTTTCAAAGGTTGAATGGTACTGAACCTGCTGCCGTATCCATTTAGAAAGTCCTAAGGAAAAAGTAAACCCAGGGAAGAAACTTTGGTTATTGAGTTTCTTAAGACATTATGTATTAAGAAAAACCTTAGGTAATTTTTCTAATGAAGTAATCTATATGAATTTAGGGTATATAGAATGATTCTCTACACTAAAAACTATAGAAAAAACTATAGAAAGTTTATGAAATAAATTGAAAAAGACACAAACAAATGGGAAAACATTCCATGCTAATGGATTAAGCTCTTAATTGTTCTTCTGAACAAATATTGTTAAAATATCTATACTATCCAAAGCAATCTATGCATTCAATGCAATCCTTATCAAAATAATACCAGCATTCTTCACAGAGCTAGAACAAACAATCCTAAAATTTGTATGGAGCCAGAAAAGACTGAATAGCCAAAGCCACATTGAAAAAGAAAACCAAATCTGGAGGCATCATAATTCTGGATTAAAAAGCTGTAATCATCAAGACAGCATGGTACTGGCACAAAAACAGACACTCAGATCAATGGAACAGAACAGAGAACCAGAAAAGGACCCACAAATGTATGGCCAACTAATCTTTGACAAAGCAGGAAAGAATATCCAATGGAAAAAAGACAGTCTCTTCAGCAAATGGTGCTCAGAAAACTGGGCAGTGACATGTGGGAGAATGAACCTGGACCACTTTTCACACCATGCTCAAAAATAAACTCAAAATGGGGGCACCTGGGTGGCTCAGTCAGTAGAGCGTCTGACTTCAGTTCAGGTCATGATCTTGCAGTCTGTGAGTCTGAGCCCCACGTCGGGCTTTGTGCTGACAGCCCAGAGCCTGGAGCCTGTTTTGGATTCTGTGTCTCCCTCTGTCTCTGTCCCTTCCCCACTTGTGCTCTCTCTCTGTCTCAAAAATAAATAAACATTAAAAAAATTTTCAAAATAAACTCAAAATAGATGAAAGACCTAAATGTAAGACAAGAAACCATTAAAATCCTAGGGGAGAAAACAGGCAACAACTTCTTTGACTTCGGCTGCAGCAATTTCTTACTAGACATGTCTCTGGAGGGAAGGGAAACATGAACTATTGGGACCTCATCAAGATAAAAAGTTTCTGCACAGCAAAGGAGACAATCAACAAAATTAAAAGGCAACCGATGGAATGGGAGAAGATATTTGCAAATAACAAATCGGATAAAGGGTTAGTATCCAAAGTCTATCTATAAAGAATGTATCAAACTCAACACCCAAAAAACAAGTAAGTCAGTGAAGAAATGGGCAAAAGACACGAACGGATACTTTTCCAAAGAAGAAATCCAGATGGCTAGCAGACACATAAATAGATGCCCAACATCACACATCATGAGGGAAATACAAATCAAAACCATGATGAGATACAACCTCACACCTGTCAGGATGGCGAAAATTAAAAACTCAGGAACCAACAGATGTTGGTTAGAATGTGGAGAAAGGGGAATCCTTTTTGTACTGTTGGTGAGAATGCATACTGGTGTAGCCACTCTGGAAAAAGGTATGGAGGTTCCTCCAAAAATTAAAAATAGAGCTACCCTACCACCCAGCAATTTCACTACTAGGTATTTATACAAAGGATACAAAAATGCTGATTTGAAGGAGCACATGCCCCCCCCCCCAATGTTTATAGCAGCACTATCAACAAGAGCCAAATTATGGAAAGAGCCCAAATGTCCATTGACTAATGATGAATGGATAAAGAAGATGTGGTATATATATATATATACAATGGTGATCCAAAAGAATGAAATCTTGCCATGTGAAACAGGTGGATGGAATTAGAATGTATTATGCTAAGAGAAGTCAGTCAGAGAAAGACAAATACCATATGATTTCACTTGTATGTGGAATTTAAGAAAAAAAGAACATAGGGGAAGGGAAGGAAAAAGAAGATAAAGAGACAGGGAGGCAAACCATAAGAGGTTTTGTTGTTGTTGTTGTTGTTTTTTAAGTTTATGTATTTACGTTGAGAGAGAGAGAGAGAGAGAGAGAGAGAGAGAGAGAGAGCGAGCAGGAGAGGGGCAGAGAGAGGACACAGAACCCCAAGCAGGCTCCACACTGTCAGTGCAGAGCCTGATGTGGGGTTTGAACCCATGACCTGTGAGATCATGACCTGAGCCGAAATCAAGAGTTGAATGCTTAACCTACTGAGCCACCCATGCACCCATAAGAGACTCTTAAATACAGAGAACTAAGGGTTGCTGGAGGGGAGGTGGGTAGGGGGCTGGGCTAAATGGGTGATGCGTACTAAGGACAGCACTTGTTGGCATGAGCACTGGGTGTTACATGTAAGTGAAGAATCACTTAATTCTACTTCTGAAACCATTATTACACTATATGTTAACTAACTTGGATTTAAGCAGGAAAAAAAAAAGATTCTCAATATTTTTCCTGCCTAAAAATCTTCACATGTACACTATGCTTAGTACTGCTCATGTATCAGTACCATTTTTCTTTACATGCAGTGATTGTCAATGGAAGGGAGGGAAGAGGGAGTGGGAGTAGAGTGGAATGGGAGAAATGTATTATTTGTCAGTTTAGAATAACTGGGGAAATAAGGCAAATTTAATTTCATCATAATTCCCCACAAATATTGCCTACGCTTTAATTTTAGAGAAACTAGAAGTTGTAAACAACACGATCTTCCATTCCAACTTTCTAACTTTGACTCCCTTCACAAAAAATAAATGCAAGATTCCAGTCTCATAGGTTTTTTTGTTCCTCTTCTTCCCCAATTCCAAATGTGTCTTAAACTATCCTGGAAATGAAAGGAGTAACAATGTTACCATGGACAAATCATGTCCTATTTGAATATTTATGATATATATATATTTTTTAAATTTTTTTTAACGTTTATTTATTTTTGAGACAGAGAGAGACAGAGCATGAACGGGGGAGGGGCAGAGAGAGAGGGAGACACAGAACCGGCAGCAGGCTCCAGGCTCTGAGCCATTAGCCCAGAGCCCGACGCGGGGCTCGAACTCACGGACCGTGAGATCGTGACCTGAGCTGAAGTCGGACGCTTAACCGACTGAGCCACCCAGGCGCCCCTATGATATATTTTTTAATATATAAACAATTAAGTTGTAAGGGACATGATTTGACCTATGACATGTGAAAACTGTAAAACCTTGAACCATATTAAAAGTATATGTGTTTTGTAGTATGACTTATTTCAGAATGAAATTCAAAATCAGATATTCACTTTTAGAAAATATTCTCTGCTGGTGTTACTATCATCATCTTCTGGAGTAATTTAAAAAGTCACTATGGTATTTTAAGTTAAAAGAAAAATAAGGCAGGGCTTCAAACAACTTGAACTCCTATACAATCATTTAACATACATTCCTTTAGTTTTTTTTTATGGGAGTTTTTCTATATTTAATGCAAAATGAATTGAGTTCTGTAGTTAATGCAAATTCACTTCAAATAAAAATTAGCCATCAAAAGGAATTTGTACGTTGTTGCGCTATTATCTAGCTAGGAAGATTTCACGCTTTTATGAGTCTCAGAGAAAATAAATAGGGGCGCCTGGGTGGCGCAGTCGGTTAAGCGTCCGACTTCAGCCAGGTCACGATCTCGCGGTCCGGGAGTTCGAGCCCCGCGTCAGGCTCTGGGCTGATGGCTCGGAGCCTGGAGCCTGTTTCCGATTCTGTGTCTCCCTCTCTCTCTGCCCCTCCCCCGTTCATGCTCTGTCTCTCTCTGTCCCAAAAATAAATAAAAATGTTGAAAAAAAATTTTTTTAAAAAAGAAAATAAATAAAAACCATACAGAAATAATGTAAAATTCTTAATTTAAAAAATCTGTTGGCAGTGCCTAGCTGGCTCAGTAGGTGGAACATGTGATTCTTGATCCTGGTGTTGTAAGTTCGAGCCCCACATTGGGTATAGAGACCTACTTAAAAAATAAAATCTTTAGGGGCAACTGGGTGGCTCAGTTGTCAAGAGTTAGGCTCAGGTCGTTGTCTCATGGTTCTTGAGTATGAGCCCTACATTGGGCTCTCTGCTATCAGTGCAGAACCTGCTCGGATCCTGTCTCCTTCTCTCTGTCCTTCTACTAGTGCGTGCTCTGTCTCTCTCTCAAATCAAATCAAATCAAATCAAATCAAATCAAATCTTTAGGGGCATGTGGGTGGCTCAGTCGGTTAAGCATCTGACTCTTGATTTTGATTTTGGCTCAGGTCATGATCTCACTTTCGTGAGATCAACCCCTGCACTGGGCTCTGTGCTGAGCATGGGGCCAGCTTGAGACTCTCTGTCTCACCCTCTGCCCCTCTTCCCCACTTACGCCCTCTCTCTAAAATAAAATTAAAAAAAATTTTTAAGATATATAATTTATTTTCAAGTTAGCTTGGAATACTACTCAGCAAGGACAAAGAACGAAATCTTGCCATTTGCAACAACGTGGATGGAACTGGAGGGTATTATGCTAAGTGAAATAAGTCAGTCAGAGAGAGATATCATATGTTTTCACTCATATGAGGAATTTGAGAAACTTAACAGAAGTTAAGTTTCCATCTCTTTCCATGCAGGAAGAGAAGAAAAAAAAAAGTTACAAACTGAGAGGGAGTCAAACCACAAAAAACATTTTTTTAAATAAATAAATCTTAAAAATTCAACAAGTCTGAACTATAAGGTAAGAAGTACTAGATGTTCAAATAAGAAAAACTTTTCAGATTTTCCATTTTTTAACTGAAGTTAAGAAAAACATTTGACAAGAAGACCATTTAATTTTTTAACTTTTTAAAGATTTTATTTTTAAATAATCTCTACATCCAATGTGGAGCTTGAACTTATAACCCCAAGATCAACCCTGAACCAGCCAGGTGCCCGTAGAAGAATATTTTAAAGAAGGATTTCCCTTAAAGTTCTTCATTTTATTTGGTTGGGAAAAATAATTACACTGATTAAACATCAAACTTTTCTAAAACTGAAAAATTTTAGTATTATACTCGCCTCTTTCACGTGTGGAACTTTTTGTAATCAAAGAAAGCCTTTTCAGTGCAAAATGTCAGTTTGCTTTTGAAAACTCAAAGAATCTGAGCTCCACCTGCTGACTAAATATAAGCACTTAACATTTTGCTTTTAGTTATGTCTGGCCCCAAGTGCAATGGGTTGCTTTACATGGAAAGAGCAGAAAAGACTAATAAAGCAGCACTTGCTGCTTTAATCCAGGTGTATACATTTTAATGCCAAACCAAATACTAGGCTCTGAAATAGAAATAGGTAGTTTATCTGAAACAAATTTAAAATTTTGCATCTCTTTTTATTATTGTCATATGAACTTTTTAGCTTTGAAGATAATAAAGATGCAAGTATTTCCAAACTAAATACTATAGGCACATAATATTTGTTCATCTGAGTGGGGAAAAATGGCCATTCACTATATCTTGAGGCCTACAGTGGAGCTTTTTTCCTTTTAGAAAATACTAGCTCTAACATGAACTCTATAACAGCTGAAGCATTTCAAAACAAACAAAAAACAATCAACAATCTTCAATATAATCAAGAATGAAAGAATAAAGAATCCTAAGCAGCCAAAGGAGATGTGCTTAAATGTAAAAACTTATTTTTTGGAAAATTCATTTCTGTGAATAGCCTTTTCCCTGATAATGATAAATAAATAATTACTGTTACTGAATTAAATCCCACATTCTACAAAATTGAAGGATACTAACTGATTAATACTATGTTAGTTAGTAGCTAGATTCTCCTCTATAAAGATTTTTTTGTAAACACACAAGCATTAAAAGGCTAGATTTCCTGTCAATATGAATTTTTCCATATTTGATCTATTAAAAATCTGTCCCTCCTCAATTTTTAAAAAATTTATTCAATTATTTTGAGGCACCTGGGTGGCTCAGTCGGTTAGGCGTCTGACTTCAGCTCAGGTCATGATCTCACGGCTCATGAGTTCTAGCTCTGCATCAGGCTCTGTGCTGACAGCTCAGAGGCTGGAGCCTGCTTCCGATTCTGTGTCTCCCTCTCCCTCTGACCCTTTCCCACTTGCACACTGTCTCTCTCTTAAAAATAAACATTAACAAAATTTTTTTAATAAAAAAATAAAAAATAATTTATTCAATTTTTAATTCAAACGCTTTGGGATGCAGCGAAGGCAGTCCTGAGAGGAAAATACATTGCAATCCAGGCCTATCTCAAGAAACAAGAAAAATCCCAAATACAAAATCTAACAGCACACCTAAAGGAAATAGAAGCAGAACAGCAAAGCCACCCCAAGCCCAGCAGAAGAGAAATAATAAAGATCAGAACAGAAATAAACAATATAGAATGTAAAAAAAACCAGCAGAGCAGGTCAATGAAACCAAGAGTTGGTTTTCTGAAAAAATAAACAAAATTGATAAACCTCTAGCAGGCTTCTCAGTAAGAAAAGGGAGAGGAACCAAACAGCTAAAATCATGAATGAAAATGGTATTATTACAACCAATCCCTCAGATATACAAGCAATTATCAGGGAATACTATGAAAAATTATATGCCAACAAACTGGACAACCTGGAACAAATGGACAAATTCCTAACCACACACACACTTCCAAAACTCAAACAGGAAGAAATAGAAACTTTGAACAGAACCATAACTAGCAAGAAATTGAATCAGTTAAAAAAATCTCCCAACAAATAAGAGTCCAGGACCAGATGCCTTCACTGGAGAATTCTACCAGACATTTAAAGCAGAGATAATACCTATCCTTCTCAAGCTGTTCCAAAAAATAGAAAGGGAAGGAAAACTTCCAGACTCATTCTATGATGCCAGCATTGTTTTGACTCTCAAACCAGACAGAGACCCAGCAAAAAAAGAGAACTACAGGCCAACATCCCTGATGAATATGGATGCAAAAATTCTCAACAAGATACCAGCAAATCGAATTCAACACCATGTAAAAAGAATTATTCACCGATCAAGTAGGATTCATTCCTGGGCTGCAGGTCTGGTTCAACATTCACAATTCAATCAATGTGATACATCACATTAATAAAAGAAAAGGTAAGAACCATATGATCCTGTCAATTGATGCAGAAAAAGCATTTGACAAAATTCAGCATCTTTCTTAATAAAAACCCTCGAGAAAGTCAGGATAGAAGGAAAATACTTAAACATCATAAAAACCATTTATGAAGAGACCACAGCTAATATCATCCTCAATGGGGAAAAACTGAGAGCTTTCCTCCTGAGATCAGGAACACGACAGAGACATCCACTCTCACGACTGTTGTTTCACATAGTGTTGGAAGTTCTAGCATCAGCAATCAGACAACAAAAGGAAATCAAAGGCATCAAAATTGGCAAAGATGAAGTCAAGCTTTCACTTTTTGCAGATGACATGATATTATACATGGAAAACCCGAAAGACTCCACCACAAGTCTGCTAGAACTAATACATGAATTCAGCAAAGTCGCAGGATACAAAGAAATGTACAGAAATCAGTTGCATTCTTATACACCAATAATGAAGCAACAGAAAGACAAATAAAGAAACTGATCCCATTCACAATTGCACCAAGAAGCATAAAATACCTAGGAATAAACCTAACCAAAGATGTTAGAAAGATCTGTATGCTGAAAACTATAGAAAGCCTATGAAGGAAACTGAAGAAGATACAAAGAAACGGAAACACATTCCATGCTCATGGATTGGAAGAATAAACATTGTTAAAATGTCAATACTACCCAAAGCAATCTACACATTCAACGCAATCCCAGTTAAAATTGCACCAGCATTCTTCTCGAAGCTAGAACAAGCATTCCTAAAATTTGTATGGAACCACAAAAGACCCTGAATAGCCAAAGTAATACTGAAGAAGACCAAAGCGGAGGCATCACAATCCCAGACTTTAGCCTCTACTACAAAGCTGCAATCACCAAGACAGCATGGTATTGGCACAAAAACAGACACATAGACCAATGGAATAGAATAGAGACTCCAGAATTGGACCCACAAACGTACGGACAACTAATCTTTGACAAAGCAGGAAAGAATTTCCAATGAAAAAAAAGACAGTCTCTTTAACAAATGGTGCTGGGAAGACTGGACAGCAACATGCAGAAGAATGAAACTAGACCACTTTTTTTTTTTTTTAACGATTATTTATTTTTGAGACAGAGAGAGACAGAGTATGAATGGGGGAGGGGCAGAGAGAGAGGGAGACACAGAATCGGAAGCAGGCTCCAGGCTCTGAGCCATCAGCCCAGAGCCTGACGCGGGGCTTGAACTCACAGACCGTGAGATCGTGACCTGAGCTGAAGTTGGACGCTTAACTGACTAAGCCACCCAGGCGCCCCAAAACTAGACCACTTTTTTACACCATTCACAAAAATAAACTCAAAATGGATGAAGGACCTGAATGTGAGAAAGGAAACCATCAAAACCCTAGAGGAAAGGGTCACCCGGGTGGCTCAGTCGGTTGAGCATCCAACTTCGGCTCAGGCCATGATCTCACAGTTTGTGAGTTCAAGCCCCACATCAGGCTCTGTGCTGACACCTTGCTCAGAACCTGCAGCCTGCTTCACATTCTGTGTCTCCCTCTCCCTTTCTGCCCCACCCCCCCTCCCCAATCATGCTCTGTCTCTGTCTCTCAAAAATAAATGTGTTAAAAAAAAAATTTGGAAAAAAAAAAAAAAAACCCTAGAGGAGAAAGCAGGAAAAAATCTCTCTGACCTCAGCCGCAGCAATTTCTTACTTGACACATCTCCAAAGACAAGGGAATTAAAAGCAAAAATGAACTATTGGGACTTCATCAAGATAAAAAGCTTTTGCTGTTTGTAAAGGAAACAATCAACAAAACTAAAAGGCAACCGAGGGAATGGGAAAAGATATTTGCAAATGACATATCGGACAAAGGGCTAGTATCCAAAATCTATAAAGAACTCACCAAACTCCACACCTGAAAAACAAATAATCCAGTGAAGAAATGGGCAGAAGACATGAATAGACACTTCTCTAAAGAAGACATCCAGATGGCCAACAGGCTCATGAAAAGATGCTCAACATCACTCCTCATCAGGGAAATACAAATCAAAACCATACTGAGATATCACCTCATGCCAGTCAGAGTGGCTAAAACAAACAAATCAGGAGACTATAGATGCTGGAGAGGATGTGGAGAAACGGGAACCCTCTTACACTGTTGGTGGGAATGCAAACTGGTGCAGTCACTCTGGAAAAGTGTGGAGGTTCCTCAAAAAATTAAAAATAGATCTACCCTATGACCCAGCAATAGCACTGTTAGGAATTTACCCAAGAGATACAGGAGTGCTGATGCATAGGGGCACTTGTACCCCAATGTTCATAGCAGCACTCTCAACAATAGCCAAACTATGGAAAGAGCCTAAATGTCCATCAACTGATGAATGGATAAAGAAATTGTGGTTTATATACATAATGGAATACTACATGGCAATGAGAAAGAATGAAATATAGCCTTTTGTAGCAATGTGGATGGAACTGGAGAGTGTTATACTAAGTGAAATAAGTCACACAGAGAAAGACAGATACCATATGTTTTCACTCTTATGTGGATCCTGAGAAACTTAACAGAAGACCATGGGGGAGGGGAAGAAAAAAAAAAGTTAGAGAGGGAGGAAGCCAAGCCATAAGAGACTCTTGAAAACTGAGAATAAACTGAGGGTTGATGGGGGGAAGGGAAAAGTGGGTGATGGGCATTGAGGAGGGCACCTGTTGGGATGAGCACTGGGTGTTGTATGGAAACCAATTTGACAATAAATTTCATATTTAAAAAATAATAAAAAAATAAAAAACCTTTTAATAAAAAAATAATCTATTTGATTATTTTGAGATAGAGAAAGAGAGAGAGTGTGCAAGTGGGAAGGGTTCAGAGAAACAGAGGGTAAAAGAATTCCAATCCCAGTGCAGAGCCCGATGCAGGCTTGAACTCAAGTACCGCAAGATCATGACTGGAGCCAAAGTCGGATGTTTAACGAACTGAGACACCCAGCTGCCCCTGTCCAAATTTTTTCTTTAAAACCAGCAGTTATTAGGGGCGCCTGGGTGATTCAGTTGGTTGAGTGTCTGACTTCGGTTCAGGTCATGATCTCATGAGTTCGTGAGTTCGAGCCCTGCATTGGGCTCTATACTGACAGCTCGGAGCCTGGAGCCTGCTTCAGATTCTGTGTCTCAGTCTGTCTCTCTCTGCCCCTCCCTGGCTTGTGTGCTCTCTCAACCAGTAGTTATTAAATACCAATGACTGTTATTAACTCTTACTCTAAACCCAGCTGAGAATCTTACCAGATACATACTGTGCAGGGTTACTACTAAAGCGATCATCCACAAGAATAAGAGCTCCCCAATCATTTTTGTGTCGAATACACCTATAAAAAAAATAGGGAGAAAAATCAAACAGAAATAACTTTGAAAATAAAAGCCAGACTTCTTGTGAGACAGAAGATTGAGAAAAATCAGTGATGTCAGTAGTATATTCCTCTAAGCCTTGTTATTATGAGCAAGATTATAGAAACAACTCAATACAATGTACCAAAGTAGGTATATTAAAAATCTCCTACTTTTGCCAACTCTTGATAACTTACATCAAAAAATGTTTATATGCATTCTATTTTGAAAGCCAAAAATTTATAGAAAATATTTACAAACTCTTACTTAGCTAAACAAATTATTTTTTTTTTACCTTCAATGTCACTTTAGTTGTAGAATTTATGTAGATAAACTTTGTTCTAGTTTAATGAGTTTTTATCATGAATGAATGTTTCATTTGTAAAACAAACAACAAACTTGGGAAGAACCAATTGATTTGATCATGTAGTTTTTCTCCTTTAAACTGTTAACATGGTAGATCACACAGGCAAAATTTCAAATACAGACCCAGACTTTCATTCCTAAGATAACCACATGCTGTTATGGTGTATATTCTTTTTATAGATTGTTGAATTTGGTTTGCTAAAATATTTTTTAATTTTAAAAATTATTTTAAAAATTTTGAAGTGTGTAATTCAGTGACTTTTAGTACATTTACAAAGTTGTGCAACCTACACCACTATCTATCACACAACATTTTTATCTCACCAAAAAGAAACCCAGTGTCAATCAGTCACTCTCTTTATCCAATTATTCCCCCTATTCCCTGGAAACCACTAACATACTTTCTATCTCTATAATTTGCTTATTTTGAAATTTTCATATAACCGGAATCATGCAACATACAACATGATTCTTTCAGTTAACATGATGTTTTTTCAAGGCTACTTGTTATCACATGTATCAGTACTTTATTCCTCTTTTTAGCTGAATAACATTCCATTGCATTTATCCATCCATAAGTAAATGTACATCTGGGTTGTTTTCACCTTTTGACTATTATGAATAATGCTGCTATGAACATTTGGGTACAAGTTTTCATATGAATCCAACCAGAAGTGGAATTGCTGGGCTGTACAGTAATTCAATGTTAACTTTTTGAGGAACACTTTTGTCTAAAGCAGTTGCACAATTTTACATTCCTGCCAGCATTGTGTGAGATTTCCAATTTCTCCGTATCCTCACCAACACTTGTTATTATCCATCTTCTTCATTAAATGTACTCTAGGAAGTGTGAAGTGGCATTCCACTGTGGTTTTGATTTGCATTTCCCTAGTAACTAGTGATGTTGAACATATTTTCATGTGCATACTGGCTGCTTGTGTATCTCTTTTGGAGAAATGTCTACTCAAAGTATTGGTCCATTTTTAAATCGCATTATTTGTCTTTTCATTGTTGAATTATAAGAGTTCTTTATATATTCTGGATACTACACCCTTAGACATATGATTTGCAAACATTTTCTCACATGTGTGAGTTCTATTTTTTAGCATTGTTCTTTGAAGAACCAAAGTTTTAACAAAGTTAAACAAAAGTTTGACAAAGCCCAATTTATCTAATTTTTAAAGTTGTTTGTGCTGTTGATGTCATATTTAAGAAACCATTGACTACCAGGGTGCTTGGATGGCTCAGGCGGTTAAGTGTCCAACTTCGGCTCAGGTCATGATCTCCAGGTTCTTGAGTTTGAGCCCCACACTGGGATCTGTGCTGACAGCTCAGAGCTTGGAGCCTGCTTCAGATTCCATGTCTTCTCTCTCTGCCCCTCCCCCGCTCATACTCTTTCTCAAAAATAAAATAAACATTAAAAAAAAAAAAAAGAAAGAAACCATTTCCTAGGGGCAACTGGGTGGCTTAGTAGGTTGAGCGTCTGACTCTCGGTTTCAACTCAGGTCATGATCTCTCAGTTAGTGAGCCCTGTATTGGGCTCTGCTGACAGTACAGAGCCTGCTTGGGATTCTCTCTCCCTCTCTCTTTGCCGTTCCCCTGCTCATGCTCTCTCCCTCTCAAAATAGACATTAAAAAAAAAAAAAGGCAAGAAACCATTGCCTAATCCAAGGAGTCTAAGAATAGACTTACACCTTGTTAGTCTTTTACCCATCTTGAGTTACCTTTTGTATATGGTGTGGGGGTAGAGGGCTAGTTTCATTCTTTTATATGGATATGCAGTTATCCCAGCACCATCTGTTAAAGACTATTCTTTCCCCCATTGTATTGTCTTAGCACTTTTTAGGAGGGGGTGGTGGCTTAAACAACAGGGATTTATTTCTCACAGTTCTTGAGGCTAGGAAGAACAGATAGAGTTGCAAACTGATTTAGTTCCCTGGTGAAGGCTCTCCTCTTGGCTTACAGATGTCAGCCATCTCACTGTGTCCTCACATGGGTGGGGGTGGAGAGAGGGAGAAGAAAAGGAGAGAAAGAATCAAGTTCTCTGATGTCTGTTCTTTTAAGGGTGCTAATCCCATCATGAGGGCCCTGCCCACAGGACCTCATCTAAACCTAATTACATTCCATAGGCCTCATCTCCAAATAGCATATGTAGGGGATAAGGGCTTCAACATATGAATTTGAAGGAGGCACAATTCAGTCCATGGAGGTAAGAAAATCATATGATATATGAAAAGATGCTAAGTGCTAGGGAAGAAAAACAAAAAGGGAAAGAGAAGAGGGAATATTGGCAGAGGGTGCTAAATTTTAAATAGGGTGATTTTTGAGCACCTGAGAAAACATTACTTGAACAAAGATTCTTCACAGGTAAGGGAATGAGCTGTGTGTGTATCTGGAAGGGAGGTGTTCTAGCAGAGAGAAATGCAAGGGCAAAGTCTCTGCAGCAAGAGCTTACCTGACATGGTCAGGAAACAGCAAGGAACACAGTATACCTTCTATGATGTACCCTCTTCTCTCCCTTTAGGTGTAGGTCTTTCTGGGGTATATAGGATGATTTGGTAGTTATCTAGCTGTGTTCATGGGACGTGAGGAGCCTAGGGTCCTCCTACTCCACCACCATCTTCCTCTCCCTCTGTCTTGGCACTAATGTCAAAAATAAGCTCACTGTAAACATGGAGGTTAGTTTCTGGACTTTCAATTCTACCCCCTGTCCTACATGTCTATATTATGCAGGTACAACACAAGTCTCAATTACTGTAGCACTGCAATAAGTTTGAAATCGAGAATGGTCAGTTCTCCAATTTTGTTCTTCTTTTTCAAAATTTTTGTGACTATTCTGGATTTCTTTCAATTTCCATATAAATTTTAAGATCAGTTTCTCAATTTCTGCAAGAAATCCAACTGGGATTTTGGCTGGGATTGTACTGAATCTCTACAGACCATTCTGGGGGGATGCTGCGATCTTTACAGTAAGTCTTCCAATCCATCGTCACAGAATTCTTCCATTTATTTAGAAATTTCTTTCAACAATGTTTTGTAGCTTTCGGTGTACAGGTTTTGCACTTCTTTTGTTACAGTTACTCCTAAGTATCTTTTGACGTTATTGCAAATGAAAAATATTTATTTTGGTTGAAGTACATAGTTGACACACAGTGTTACATGAGTTTCAGGTTTACAACATAGTCATCTGACAAGTCTACACATTATACTATGCTTACAACAAATGTAGCTACCATTTGTCACAACACTATTACAGTATGCAAATAGTTTATTAATTTCATTTTTGGATTATTCACTCCCATTGTATAACGTGATGGATTTTTGTATACTTTTTTTGTATACTTTTGTAACTTACTGAACTTGTTTATTAGCTCTATTAGTTATATTTTATGGATATAAATTTCCATGTAGAATATCATGTCATTTGCAAATTTTAAAATAATTTTACTTCTTTTCCAATCCAAATAATTTTTCTTCTTTTTTTCTTGCCTAATTGCCCTGTGTAGAACCTCTAATACAATACTAAATATAAGTGGTGAGAGTGGACATCCTTATCCTGTTATCAAACATAGGGGCAAAGTTTCAGTCTTTCTTTTTTTAATGAATGTAATTTATTGTCAAATTGGCTTACATACAACACCCAGTGCTCACCCCAACAAATGCCCTCCTCAATGCCCATCACCCATTTTCCCTTCTCCCCCAAGCCCCCATCACCGTTTGTTCTCTGTATTTAAGAGTCTCTTGTGGTTTGCCTCCCTCCCTTTCTGTTTGTAACTATTTTTTCTCCTTTCCTTTCCCCCATGGTCTTCTGTTAAATTTCTCAAGATCTACATATGAGTGAAAATGTGTATCTGTCCTTCTCTGTCAGTCTTTTATCATTAAGATGTTAACTACTGGTTTGCCATAGACACTCTTCTATTTCTGCTTTGAGGGTTTTATCATGAAAATGTGTTGGATATTGTCAAACGTTTTCTTCATCTTGAGAAGATGTATTTTATTCTACTTAATATATTACATTAATTGATTTTAGTTGGACCAACAAAATTGGCTGGATGTTGAATCAACCTTGTATTCCCAAGATAAATTCCACTTGGTCATTGTGTATAATTATTTTATAGTAAGTTGCTGGATTCAGTTTTCTACTTTTTCTGTTGAGTATTTTTGCATCTATATCCATAAAAGATAATGCTGTGTTTTCTTGTGATGTCTTCGGTTTTGGTAACAGGCAATACTGTCCTCATAGACTAAGTTGATATATGTTTGTCCTTCAATTTTTCATAAGAGTTTGTAAAACACTGGTGTTAATTCTTTAAATATTTGCTAGAATTCATCAGTGAAGCCATTTGGTCCTGGGCTTTTCTTTGTGGGAAGTTTTCTGATTACTTACTATCTCTTTACTTTCACAGACCTATTCATATCTATTGTATCAGTTGCAGTACCTTATGTTTTCCTATGAATTTGCCCATCCTTAAGTTATAAAATTTGCTGTCATCCATTGTTCAAGGTGTTCTTTTATAATGCTTTATGTTTTTGTAAGGTTGGTAGTTACATCCCCTCTTTCGTTCCTAATTTTACTAATTTAAGTTCTTTCTGTTATTTTCTCTTGGTCAGTCTTGTTAAAAGTTGTTAGTTTTCTTGGTCTTTTCAAAGAACCAACTTTTGTTATCCTTATTTTTTCTACTGTATTTTCTATTCTCAATCTCCTTTATGTCCATTCTAATATCTATTATCCTTTTTGATCTGCTGGCTTTGGGCTTTGCTTGCCCTTCTTTTTCTAATTCCTTAAGTTAGGAGGTTAGATCACTGATTTCAGATCTTTCTTTTTAAAAAATATAGGCAGTTACAAGTATACATTTCTCTCTGAGCAATACTTTCATTTTATCCTCAAAATTTTGATACCGTGCTTTCAGTTTCATTCGTCACAAGGTACTTCCTAGTTTCTCTTATTTCTTCTTGGATCCATTGGTTAAGAATGTATTAATTTCCACTTATTTATGAATTTCCTATTTCTTCTCCTGTTATTATTTCTAGTTTCATTCCACTGAAATCAGAAAAAGTACTTTCTATGATTTTAACCATTTAAAATTTACTGAAGACTTATTTTGTACCCTAACTTATAGTCTATCCTGAAGAATATGCCACATGAACCTGAGGAGGGTGGAGTGTGATAGATATACGTTAGGTTTGTAATTCTTGGTTTTAAGTGGTCAAGACTCACATTAAAAAAAAATGTTTAAGGTGCCTGGGTGACTCAGTCATTAAGCATCTGACTTTGGTTCAGGTCATGATCTCATGGTTTGTCAGTTCAAGTCCCACATAGAGTGAGCTTGAGCCCCACTTTGGGTGAGCAAGATACCTGCTCTGGGTGAGCCTGAACCCTGCTTCGAGTGGGTCCCGCTTCTCGCTCTCTCTGCCTCTCCCCTCTCCCCCTCTGCCCTTCCTGGGATTCTCTCTCTCTCTCTCAAAAACAAAAAAAGTTGGGGTGCCTGGTTAGCTCAGTCGGTTAGGCATCCGACTTTGGCTCAAGTCATGATCTCGTAGTTGGTGAGTTTGAGCCCTGCGTCGGACTCTGTGCTGACAGCTCAAAGCCTGGAGCCCACTTCCAGTTCTGAGTCTGTCTCTCTGCCCCTCCCCCACTCACGCTCTGTCTCTCTCAAAAATAAAAACATTAAAAAAATTTAAAACAAAAAAATTTATTTATTTTGAGAGAGAGTGCAAGCTGGGGAGGGGCAGAGAGAGAGAGAGAGATTCCCCAACAGGTTCCATGCTGTCAGAGCAGAGCCCAACATAGGGCTCAATCTCACAAACTGTGAGATTATGTATGACCTGAGCTGAAATCAAGAGCTAGACATTTAATTAACTAAGCCACCCATGTGCCCCAAGACTCACATTCTTTATTGATTTTCTTTTCTTTAAAATTTTTTTTTAATGTTTATTTATTTTCAACAGAGAGAGAGAGAGATAGAGCATGAGCAGGGAGGGGCAGACAGAGAGGGAGACACAGAATCTGAAACAGGCTCCAGGCTCTGAGCTGTCAGCACAGAGCCCGATGCGGGGCTCGAACCCATGAACCATGAGATCATGACCTGAGCTGAAGTCGGATGCTCGACCAACTGAGCCACCCAGGCGCCCCTCTTTATTGATTTTCTAATTGTTCTATTATTGAAAGTAGGGTAATGAAGTATCCAACTATTTAACTGTTGAATTGTCTATTTCTGACAGTTTTTGCTACTGAAGATTTAGGGCCTTTTTGTTAGCTGCATATATGTGTTTAATAGTTGCATATTATTCTTGGAGTGAAAAATTTATTATTATAGACTATTTATTGTCTCTAGTAACAGTTCTTATCTTAAAGTCTAGTTTGTCTGATACTGAGTATGAGCAAACCAGCTCTCTTTTGTTTACTGTTTGCATGATACGTCTTTTCCCATCCATTTACCTTAATCTATTTGTGTGTGTGTGTGTGTGTGTGTGTGTGTGTGTGTGTGTGTGTGTTTTAACTAGAGTGTTTCTCTTACAGGCAGCATATAGATGGGTCATTAAAAAAATTCCATTTTGCCAATCTTTGCTTTTTGACTGTTGTGTTTAATGCATTTACATTTAATGTAACTACAGATTAAGACAGGATATACTTAGCTATTTCATAAATACTTTTTTTACTATTTGTTTTCTATAGGTCTAATTTTTTTTGTTCCACTGTTTTCCCATTATTGTCTTCTGCATGCAATAGATATTTTTAGGTATCATGTTAATTATCTTGTCATTTCTTATTATTTTGAATTATTTTATTTGTGGTTGCTTTGAGGACAATTAACACCTTAACTTATAACAATTTAGTTTGGATTAATACCAATTTCAATAGTATACAAAAATGTTACTCCTATATAGTGCTGTTCCCTCCCTCTTCATCTGTGTTATTACTGTAATATAAATTGCATCTTTATACATTGTATGCCTGTACAGAAAGGTAACAGGAGGCCAAAATGCTTATCCTAGGAAGGCCTGCATACAAGGTAGGTTTTGGTTGTTTTAAGAACTTAGGTTTCAGGAGGGTTCCAATCATTGATGGATAAGAAGGGCTCCCTGTGTCTAAAATGTTCGTGCTAACAGTGATTGATGCTGACCACCCACTTTGCTTTTACGAGGCTAAACTTTGGAGAAATGCTAGGCAGAGGCTGCTTATCTGACCAGCCCCAAATAAAAACACTGGGTGCCGAATCTTTTGAGTTCTCCTAATTGGCAGTATCTCACACATGTCACCAAAATCACTGCTGGGGAATTAAGTGTGTCCTGTATTACTCCACTGAGAGAGGGGCCTTGGAAGCTTTGGCCTGGTTTTCCCTTGACTTTGCCCATGTGCCTATTCTCTTTGCTGATTTTGCTTTGTATTCTTTCAATGTAATATATCCTACATATGCATGCAACTATATGATGAGTATATCCCTGCTCCTAGTGAATTACTCAAACTGTGGTGGTTTAGGGGGCCCCAAGACAATGCCTATTGCCACATATTTAAAATGATTGCTTTATTGCAGTTGTTTAAAAAAAAAAACAAATAGGATTAAAAAAAGCTATAAAAATAGATTTATATATATCAAGTTTATTTTGAGAGACGGTGAGGGAGGGGCAGAGAGAGAAGGAGAGAGAGAATCCCAAGCAGGCTTGATTCAGGGCTCAAACTCACGAACTATGAGATCATAACCTGAGCCGAAGTTGAACGTTTAACTGACTGAGCCACCCAGGTGCCCCGTTTATATTGTTTTTTTTAAATATTTATCTATGAAATTACCTTCACAGATGTTCTTTATTTCTTCATATGGATAAATTACTGCCTAGTGTTTCACCATTTCAACCTGAAAAGGACTCCCTGTAGCATTTCTGGTAGGACAAGTTTTCTGGAGATTCATTCTCAGTTTTTATTTGGGAAGGTCTTCCTTTCTCCTTCATTTTCGAAGGATAGTTTTGTTAGATATAGACTTGGTTGACAGTCTTTTTCTTTAAATATGTCAGCCCACTGCCTTCTGCTTGCCATAGTTTCCAATAAGAATTCTAAGGTTAGTGAGTATTGAGGATGTGAGGAATATGTGAGGAATTATTATAATTATATAATATATAACATATAATATATATAATTATAAATATATTATATGTGAGGAATTGTTTCCTGTTTTCTAGATTCTTTGTCTTCAGCAGTTTGACAATGACATATCTACGTAAGGATCTCTTTAATTTTTAACTACTTCAAACTTGGTGGTTCTTAGATTTGATGTTCTCCATCAAATTTGGAAAGTTTCCAGCCCTTTTTTCTTCAGCTAATCTTTCTGTCCCTTTCTCTCTTCTATCCTTCTAAAAGACTCCCAGTATGTGTACACTGGTATATTTGATGGGGTCCTACAGGACCCTGTGACAATGATCATTATTCTTCATTCCTTTGTTTTCAATTATTCAGACTGGATAATCTCAACTGACTTACCTTTAAGTAAACTGATTCTTTCTTCTTTCTGGTCAAAACTGCTGTTGAGTACCTCTAATGAATTTTTCATTTGTTATTGAATTTTTCAAATCCAGGATCTCCATTACTTTTTTTTAAGTTTTATTTTTTTATTTTCAGAGAGAGAGAATCCCAAGCAGGCTCCACACTGTTAGTGCAGACCCTGGCACAGGGCTTGATCACATGAACTGTGAGATCGTGACCTGATTCAAAACCAAGAGTTGGACGCTTAACCAACTGAGCCATCCACGTGCCCTTCCATTAAGTTCTTTTCACAAACTCTATCTTAGGGGCGCCTGGGTGGCTCAGTCATTTAAGCGCCTGACTTCAGCTCAGGTCATGAACTCACAGTTTGTGAGTTTGAGCCCTGTGTTGGGCTCTGTGCTGACAGCTCAGAGCCTGGACCCTGCTTTGGATTCTGTATCTCCCTCTGTCTCTGCCCCTCCCCTACTCACGCTTTCTCTCTCTCTCTCTCTCTCTCTCCTTTAAAAATAAATAAACATCAAAAATTCTGGGGCATCTGGGTGGCTCAGTTGGTTAGGTATCCAACATCGGCCCAGGTCATGATCTCACAGCCCGTGGGTTCGAGCCCCACATCAGGCTCTGTGCTGACGGTGCAGAGCCTGGAGCCTGCTTCGGATTCTGTGTCTCCCTCTCTCTGTCCCTCCCCCAACTCGTGCTCTGTCTCTTTCTCTCTCTCTCAAAAATAAACATTAAAAAAATTCTATCTTATTATTGATTCTACCTTCTTTTTAAAAATTCTATTTGGTGAGGGGCAGCTGGGTGACTCAGTTAAACGTCTGACTCTTGGTTTCAGCTCAGGTCATGATCTCGCAGTTTCATGAGTTCAAGCCCTGTGCTGGGCTCTGTGCTGACAGTGTGGAGCCTGCTTGGGATTCTCTCTCTCTCTCTGCCCCTCCCCACTTACATTGCCTCTGTCTCTCTCAAAATAAATAAACTGAAAAAAAATCTATTTGGGGAGACATCATTTTCATAGTTTCCTATAGTTCTTTAGACAGAATCTCCTTAGTTCTTTGACTATATTTCAAATAGCTTTACATACTAACTACCTCAGGGACACATTCTATTGATTGCTTTTTTCCCATGTGTATGGGGCAGACATTCTTTCTTTACATATGTCATCATTTTTGTTGAAAAAAGTACATTTTAAATAATACAATGTGGCAATTGTAGAATTCTGATTCTTCCCTCTGCTCAAGGATTTTTGTTTGTTGTTATTGTGACTTTTAAAAAAATGTTTCTTTAAAGTCTGTATTCTATCATGTGTGACCATTGCAAGATCTACTCAGTGATCAGTTAATGAGTAGACAAAATTTTCCTTAAAAATCCATAACCAATATACGTCTTATTTGCCAAGAGGCTTTGCATGTCTTTTGACATGCTTTCGATCCTCAGCCAGGCAGGTGACAACTCTACCTTAGTCTTCACTTCCTGTTTCAACACAGCCAGAGGTGAGAGCACAGGGCCTTCTCAGTCTTTCTTGAGCATGTGTACATCCCTGGTTATATGCACCATTGTACAAACAGGCATGGCCCACTAGAGTCCGAGAAATACATCAGAACTTTTGAAGCGCTCTATGGAGACCTCAGTTCCTAGCTTTTCCCATTAAACTGTTTAGTTAGCTTATTATTTGCCAGAAAATTTAGTCACTGTCTCAGGATACTGTGAAATTAAACAACTAATTGCCTGGGTGAACTCCTAGTCAGGTCAAATAAAGATAGCCTTGTGAATGGGGTCTTCCAAGAAATGGGGTCTTGTGGAAGAGAGGTTCCATAATGACAATTCTCCAGGAATAAGATCCAGCTGCCACTGTGGCCAGCAGATTGCTTGCTTTCACCATGATTTACAACTATTATGAACTAGGAGAAAGGGAAATGGGAACTGGGCAAGTGAAATTGCCGTAACACTCACTGTTCTTTAAATTTTTTTTTTTCAACGTTTATTTATTTTTTTTGGGACAGAGAGAGACAGAGCATGAACGGGGGAGGGGCAGAGAGAGAGGGAGACACAGAATCGGAAACAGGCTCCAGGCTCCGAGCCATCAGCCCAGAGCCCGACGCGGGGCTCGAACTCACGGACCGCGAGATCGTGACCTGGCTGAAGTCGGACGCTTAACCGACTGTGCCACCCAGACGCCCCAACACTCACTGTTCTTAATGAGATTCGGCCATTTTCATGAATGTTTCCTGGAATGCTGTAAACTGGTTAATTTACAGTTTTGAAAAAGTTGATTCTAACTATTTTGCTTATTTTCTCATTCCTTTGTTAGAGATTTTCAGAGTTCTTTTGTCATTTTTGTGCATCTAACCAAATTTGTAAATATTTTGTTACAAATATTTTCATATAAGTTCATGACAGATATTAGTCTGTAGTTTTTCTCTTTCTTGTTTTTATATTGTCTTCATCTAGTTTTGGTAGAATAGTGCTGGTCTCATGAATTGGGAAGTGGTCTATTTTCTAGAAGAAATCATATGGAATTGGTGTTATTTCTTCTTTAAATGTTTGGTAATATTTATTAATGAACCTATCGAAGTGATTTTTTCAAACTACAAATTAAATTTCTTTACTAGGCAGAGGATTATTCAGGTTATCTATTTCATCTTGAGTGAGTTTGGTATTTTGTGGGTTGGGGGAATTAGTCTATTTCATAGAAGTTGTTGAATGTATGCATATATTTTTTCCTCATATTATCCTTTTAACATCTGTAGAGTATATAGTAATATGACCTCTTTTATTCCAGATACTGACCATTTGTGGCTTCTTTTTTTTGTCAGTTTACCTAGAGGTTTATCAATTCTATTGATCTTTTTAAAATCGATTTTTTAATTTTTAGTTTCACTGATTTCCTTTATTGTTTTTTGTTTTCAAATTCATTGATTTATACTTTCATCTTTATTATTTCCTTTCTTCTGTTTGCTTTACATTTATTTTGCTCTTGTTTTCCTAGCTTAAGATAGAAGCTGAGATTATTGATTTGAGACCTTTCTTTTTCAAAATAAGCATTTAATGATATAAATTTCCCACTGAGCACTGCTAAAGATGCAGCCCACATATTTGGATGTATTTTCACTTTTGATTAGCTCAAAATATTTTCTAATTTTCCTAAGACTTTCTCTTTTACCTTTCACCCATGCATTATTTAGAAGTATGTTTTTAATTAACAAGTATTCAGACATTTTTTTTTTGTTATGTGTTACTGATATCTAATTTAATTGTTTAATTTCATTTTGGTCAGAAAATACTATGATTTCAATTCTTTTTAAAAATGTAAACTTTGGGGCACCTTGGTGGCTCAGTAGGTTGAGTGTCCAACTCTTAATTTCAATTCAGGTCATGATCCCAGGGTCAAGCCCTGCATGGGGCTCCATGCTCAGTGTGGAGCCTGCTTAAGGTTCGTTCTCTCTCTCTCTCTCTCTGTCTCCCCAACTCGTTCTAAGATTTAAAAAAAAGTAAAGTTACTCATCCAGGATATCGTTTATATTGGTAAATGTTCCCTGTGCACTTGACAAAATGTTTATTCTAATATTGTTGCACGTAGTGTTCTATAATATCTATTCAATCCAGTTGGTTAATAACATTGTTCAAGTCTTCTATATCTTTATTGGTTTTCTGTCTACTTTTACTATCTATATCTGAGAGAGGATATGAAATCTCTAGCTATACTTGTGTATTTGTCTATTTCTCTATTCAGATCTGCCAGTAGTTCAAATATATTTTGAAGTTTGATTTTTAGGTGCATACACATTAAGGATTGTTGTATCTTATTGGCATATTAACCTTTTCATCATCATAAGATTTTCCTTTTTAATACTCCAATAATAATACTCTTTGCCCTGAATTCTACTTTGTCTGATATTAATATAGTTATTCCAAAACGTTCACTTGTATTTTGAAATCTATTCTTCTTCCCAAATCTGCCTATTTACTTTTCACAGCACTCAAATAGCTGTTCCATGCATTCTGTCTAGGTTTTTGAGACAGTATGTCTCATGTGTGCTCCATCTTCTCTAGAGTTGAAACCTCCAGACTACTTTTTAAAAGTTAATTTTAACTTTGCACAGGCACCTGGGTGGCTCAGTTGGTTAAGCATCAACTTTTGGTTTCGGCTCAAGTCATGATCTCACTGTTCGTGAGATCAAGCCCTATGTCAGGCTCTGTGCTGCTGTCAGCACAGAGCCTGTTTGGGGTTCTCTCTCTCCCTCTCTCTCTCTGCCCCTCCCCCACTTCTCTCTCTCTGATTCTTTTAGTAAATAAACTCTAAAAAATAAGTAAAAGTTAATTTTAACTTTGTAAATTTTAACTTTTAATCAAATACACAAGTATAGTTTAAAAGTCAAATAATAGTATAATAGTTAGAATTAAAAAAAAAAAACCCAAACAATTCTTTTTTAATCTACTCACATCCTGTCTCCAGTTCCCAATCTTCAGGGAAAAAAAAAAAATCCTTTAAATATGTTAGTTCTTCCACTCATTTACCTCCATGTTTCTAAATAACATTTAGAACTACAACTACTTCTTGGTTTTTAATTTTACACATTATGTAATGACTTTTCTTATACAAGATGTTCATTTTCTTATATCACTGATACTTCATCATCTCTTCATTTTCCTGACAGTTATACCACAATTCTTGTGTCATCAATATTCAGTAGATTACCATTTACAGGTGAGTTATATTGTACACTACGATTATATTTTCTTTCTTGTACAAGATTTTTTGGTCTGCCCTAGAGTTAATAACTGTCTCTCTCTCTCTCTCTTTTTTTTTTTTTTTTTGCTTAATTTTCTATGTATTCTATCATTAATTCCCAAACTTTGCCAAACTGTAAAAATTCTTCTCAATATAATTAAAATCTCCACCCTTAGAAACAAATCTAGACTGGCTACTATGAGACTGCTGCACAGCTGTCACCCCAGAGCATCCTTTCCTAATTTGAGAATTTCCTTTTTTTCTAGGTTGGAACTCCAGTTTCCTAAAACCTTGATATTCCTCTGTCTGAATTTTCTCTTATTTGATGAAGCATATCTTCCTGTAGCATCCTGAGAAAGTGTGCATTTGAAGCTAATGTTTTAAATCTTTCCATGTTGAAGGCTTTTCTATCTTAGAGCTTATTGATTGTTTGGGTTGTATAGAACTTCAATTGCAAGTCAAAATTTCCTTCAAAAATTTGAAGATAAGTTAAAACTGTCTTTTAGCTTCTAATGTTGCTTTTTAAGAAGTCTCTTTCCATTGTGATTCCACGTCTTTTATAGGAGACCTCTTTGTTCCCTCAGGAAAGTTTTAGGACGTTTTCTTTATCTCAGGTACTTTGAAACTGCATGAGGTGCTTTGTAGCTTTTCTCTTACTGGTACTTGAGTGGGCCTTTTTAACCAAGAAATTATGTCCTTCAATTCTGAGTGTTTTTCTCGGATTATTTCTTTGATAGGTTTATTTTCTCTATATTTTCTCTAGTCTCTTCATATAGGTTTCCTTTTTATCAGAAGTTGTCTCTTGAATACTGATGTGTAAATTGTTTAGTTTTTCTTTTTCCATTTTCTACCTTTTTGTCATTTTGACCCAGGAAATTTTAATTTTATCTTTTAAGCCCAATTCTGCATTTAAAATTTGCTCCTATCATGTTAATGCCTAGAAACTTTTCTTACAATAAATCTGTTCTTGTTTCATGGAGGAAATATCTTACCTCTCTATGAATATTATTGTTACATTTGTTTTGTATTTTCTTCTAGGCAGGGGTTGGCCCACAAAGAAAATCTGGTCCATACCTTGTTTTTGTACAGCTTGCAAGGTTGTAATGGTATTCACATTTTTTAAGGATTAAAGAAAAAATAAAAAAGAATATGCATGCAGACTGTACATGGCCCCCAAAACCTAAAATATATATTGTCTGCTCCTTAACAGAAAAAAATTGCCAACCTATGTTCTATTGTGCTGTTTCTGTTTTCTACAAGTTCTTCCACCTTGTTTTTCTTTTGTTGGTATATAGTTCTGCTGTTGTTTTTTTCTGTATTTTTCATGATGCAGACTTTGAGCATCAAATGCTGGCTGACTGGTAGCTCTGCCTACATGGGTGTGGCTTATAAACTGGGAAGCTTTGCCAGAGTAAGGTACTCTGGTAGGAACAGGACCACTTTGATACTATTTTACTCACAAGGTAGTTAGTATCCCTAGAACTGTACTTTCCTGCCTTGGAGATATAAGATTGATTATAAGCCTATTCAGAGCTGAGAAGAAAAGGGGGGTGGAGTTCTCACATTCAATAAACATACTTTCTTAATCCCCATCTTTTATGCATCCTTAGCTACAGCTGGAGTTGAAGAATATATAAATTCTCTAGTATAATCTCTCCAGAGAGTAAATCTCAGTGGAGGAGGGAGCTGTCTACTTATAGGAACTTGCAACCAATTCTTTTGTGATTAACCCTACTTCAAATGATACTTCAGTGTCCCCACATCCTGAGTTTTTCCATGCCTGAATCTGAAGGATCTTGTTGGTTTTGCAACAGCCTTCTTTTGCCTGCTAAGTCACTCAATCATTCATTTGTTCTCCAATGTTCAAAATTTGTTGACATCTCATCTGTTATTGTCCCCTCTTCCACTCTTTTTTTAACTCTGTGGTCGGACATTTTTATTCCTTTACTATCATGGAATTTTGAGAGGGGTGAAGGTTAATATAAATATTTGATTTTTCCAGAAAATCTAAAAAATCTAAATTCTATATAACATTCTTTTTTGATATTAAAGTAATCCATAGGTTCTCAGGCATCACACCACAAAATCAGGCAGGAGAGGAAGATGGATACTGCCAATATTATAGAACAGTGATGAAAATCAATGGAAAGTCAGAGTGCCACTCTATTTTTGATTCCACTTTGGTTTATTTTAAAGTGTCCTATGGTAGAAAGGCATTTAAGTTAAAAAAAAAAAAACGGTTCAGAGAAAAAGAATTTCACATTTTCTTTTTTCCATTGTTTTCATACTGCCTTGTTCAAATGAATTATGCCCACTTCAGACAAAGATTATACTTTCAGCAAAGCAGACATTTTAGGAAACTCATAGTGCAGTTGTAACCTGGTCACAAAACCATCTGGTGCATTCCCGAAGGCTGTTATTACATTTCATGGACTTATATTACTTCAAATACTCTAACAGTCCCATGTGGGCTTAAAAAGAGGCTTAAAAAAAACCTTAATTTGTTTCTGCTTACTTTAGACCTTCTAGACTTATCCCTTGTAAGAGGAATCCTGATTATAAGTACCTTTTATGTCAATCAATACACATTATAAGTTTTATCAAGTGATACAAAACACTCACTTGATTTTTAAATAGATATGTTTCTTTGTAGTAAGTTGCTACTTGTTGATACTGTTTCTCTGAAAATCAATACAATGACAGTTGGACTATCAATTTTTTAATTAATACTAAAACTATAGCATTATATGTAAATATTACAAATGTATTTTTAATGAAAATTCTAGGAAAAGTATGTTTTGAACCTTTAGAAGCTCTCTGGACAACATGGTATAGTGGCAAAAGTATCAAACCCACCATTTTCCACGAATTCAACAAGTATTTATTGACCATCCATACCCTAAGCTGAGACACGGTTGGTTGCTAATAATGTACAAATGTATAATACATGTTTAAGGAAGTAGGCAGATATATAAATAGGCTATTACAACACAGTAAGATATATGCTATAATAGTAATAATGTATAAACTATTATGGGTTTCCTAAGGAGTAAATCCACAGAAAAGTAAAAAGAAATTTTCATCAAGAACATAACCTTCAACTGGTTTTGATTGGTAAATATGCCAAATGAATTGTATAACTTGTATGCCAAGGCAGAGAGTAATGATGGGATATGGTATGTTTATTAGTAAAAGATTGTATGTTTAACAGTGAAAACTTCAGCACATAAAGGTAAGGTCTAAGGATGAAAAAGCAGGTCTTGAGGTTTTAAAAGTAGGTGGGGGCCAAGATGTGAAGGCTCATATAGTAGTATGTGAGGTTAGATAAGTAACTTCATCTCTTACAACCTGTATAATATATGTAGAAAAGGTTTATAAATGACAAAGTAAATATATTTTTGCTTCAAATGATTTCTTAGAATTCAATACACTGCCTACATTAAAGACGAAAAATAATCAACTGAGGTAAGAATATTTATTTTCCTAAAATTAAGTATAGTGACTAAAATTCAGGAATATTAAATAATATTCAAGCTCCCATAGAAACTATTTGCTGAATATTAAAATACAAATAAAAGATGACAAAACAGGTTGATCACCAGGGAGAGACCAAGTAAGCAGATGAAATGCTTCAAGAGCAATTTATAATGCAACTTGATGCCAAGTACCAATGGGATTTCTAGGCAGAGAAGGGCAGCAGCTTAACCGTATCAGATTAATCACAGAACTGAATCATTCAGTTTGAAGGGAAACACCTGCAGAATATTGGAAGAGGGGCACCTGGGTGGCTCAGTCGGTTAAGTGTCCAATTTCGGCTCAGGTTCTAATCTCACAGTTTGCGAATTCAAGCCCTGCATGGGGCTCTGAGCTGACAGCTCGGAGCCTGGGGCCTGCTTTGGATTTGTGTCTCCCTCTCTCTCTGCCCCCTCCCCCCCCCTCACGCTTGGTCTCTCAAAAATGAATGTTTAAAAAAAAAAAAAATTAGGAGTGCCTGGGTGGCTCAGTCGGTTAAGTGTCTGACTTCAGCTCAGGTCATGATCTCACAGTTCGTGAGTTCAAGCCCCATGTCAGGCTCTGTGCAGTTCAGAGCCTGGAGCCTGCTTCAGATTCTGTCTCCATCTCTCTCAGTCCCTTCCCCACTCACCCCTGTCTGTGTCTCCCTCTCTCTCAAAAAATAAACATTAAACAAATTTTTTTTTAATTAAAAAAAATAATGGGGTCTTCCCTTTTGAGGCCATTGCTGGAGCTACACTGGTCAACATGAAGTTCAATCTGTTTGTGACCTCTGACCGGAGCAAGAACCATAAAAGGCATTTCAATGCACCTTCCCACATTCGCAGGAAGAGTATGTCTTCCCCTCTTTCCAAGGAGCTGCAACAGAAGTACAACGTTCAATCCATGCCCATCCCAAAGGACGACGAAGTACAAGTTGTGGAGGACACTACAAAGGTCAGCAAATTGGCAAAGTAGTCCAGGTTTACAGGAAGAAATATGTTATCTACACTGAACAAGTACAGCGAGGAAGGCAAATGGCACAACTGTCTACGTGGGCATCCACCCCAGCAAGGTGGTTATCACTGGACTAAAACTGGACAAAGACCACAAAAAGATCCTTGAATGCAAATCCAAATCTCGCCAAGTAGGAAAGGAAAAGGGCAAATATAAGGAAGAAACAATTGAGAAGATGCAGGAATAAAGTAATCTTACATACAATATTAAATAAAAAATGTTAAAATGGGGGAAAAAAATAATGGGGAAGAAAGTGGGTGATGTGTTCTTGGGACTTAAATCCAGTTATTGTAGTCTTATGTCATTAGCTATCTGTAAATATGAACCCAAATGCAATCTAATCTGCTTATGTGTAAATGGACTAACTAATGAACAAGATACTTGAGAAAAATTTAAATTCTGGATTTGGCTAGGTCAGATAATGGTTAGCGGTGGGTCTTCTGGCTGAACTGAATAGATGTCAAATGGTCATGTTTTCATGATTTTATTCTTTTTTAAAATATTTATTTTTATTTTTTGAGAGAGAGCAAGCTGGGGAGAGGCAGAGACAGAGCAAGAAAGAGAATCCCAAGCAGGGTCTGCATTGTCGGCACAGAGCCTGATGTGAGGCTTGAACACACAAACCACGAGATCATGACCTGAACCAAAACCAAGTTGGACACTTAACCAAATGAGCCACCCAGGAGCCCCTTATGATTTTATTCTTAACCTGTGTTCTTTTATTTTAATTATCTGAGTGCCTTATAGCCTCACAGGAAAATTACATGGCTTTAACTAATTATAATTTCATAAACAGAGAATATGAAATATTAAATTATATTATTAAAAATACAAGAATTACAGTGTTTATAAATTAAACGTTGATGTCCTACAATATGAAAATTATGCTGTAAAATGGTGATTTAATAACTAGTTGTACAAAACACAAATCTTAATGGACCAGAATCCTTAGATAAAGAAGTATTACAATTAAATGTTATTATTAGTTGATGTTAATTCTTTAGTACTACGAGTATAGTTTGTTTTATCTCTTCTTGAATAGTTTGCTTTATACCCATAAAATCATCAATTGGGTTCTGATGTTCACAAGGTAAAACGTTTATTGTTTGAGATAGTGGCTATAAACATTTTTGGAGTACCTCTTCTGTGTGGCATTCATTGGTCAATTATAAATCTATACATATTTTTTAAATCCTTTATTTTTTAAGTTTGTTTATTTACTTTTGAGAGAGACAGAGAGAGCAAGTGGGGGAGAGGCAGAGAGAGGAGGACAGATGATCAGAAGCATGCTCTGTGCTGATGGCAGAGAGCCTGATGCAGGGCTTAAACTCACCAACTGTGAGATCATGACCTGAGCCAGAGCTTGAATGCTCAACCGACTGAGCCACCCAAGTGTCCCAACAACAAATCTTTAAACTTTAGCAGAGTTTGTAGAGCTTCATTTGTTCCATCGATTCTTTTTAGCTTTCACTTGTGACATCTATCATTAAAAACATACCAGTTCCAGAGATACCTGGGGGGCTCAGTCATTTAGGAATTGGGACTCCTGATTTCAGCTCAGGTGATGATCTCACAGTTTGTGAGTTTGAGCCACACATTGAGCTCTGTGCAGATGGCACAGAGCCTGCTTGGGATTCTCTCTCTCCCTCTGCCCTTTCCCGACTCATATGCATTCTCTCTCATAAACAAACAAACCAGTTCCTAAGGTTCTAGTGAAATACAATTCTATCAAATTTATTATAAGGATTAAAGTAGCAAGACTATCTCTTCTACAGCCCTGACCAAAGGGTAATATTATAGTTACATTATATTAAATTTCACTTACCTACCTAGGGCCTGGTTTAAGGCCCTATATGCTTGAATTTCATACCATTGACGGCCAGGTAAAAGACCTCTCAGTTTGGAGTGCTGATCATTGTACTGTCGCTTTAGGACAACCTAATAATTTAAAAATATTAAAAATATAGTAGATAATTACGGCTCAGTTAAAAAACCATATTAACTTCCAACATTCTGAATCATTTTATTAGGGTAGAGAGATTTTGTTTTCCAGTATTTCAGTAATACATTTTTTTTCAGTTTATTTAAAACATGTTTACTCATCCTTACATTCCCTGAACTCCTACATGCAAATAATTAATTAGCTGTGTGATGAAATCAGTTTTATTGAGAAATAATTTACATAGAATAAAATTCACAAACTTTCAATGTACATGTAGATAAGTTTTGACAAATACATAGTCACGTAACCACCACTACAATCATAATTTAGAATATTCTCACACCCTCCTAAATGTCCTTTCTATTCCTTTTCAGTCTCTCTCCTTCACTGCTGACTCTGTCAATGATCTGCTTCCTGTTTTGCCTTTCCTAGAATTCCATGTAAATGTTATTATATAGTATGTAATTGCTTGTTGTTTTCATTTAGCATAATGATTTTGGAATTCATTCATGTTGAAATATACATCAGTGGTTCATTCTTTTATGTTTATCCAGCCTGATAATATCTGCTTTTTTGATTGGGATGTTTACACCCTTCACATTTAATGTAAATATTGTTATGATTTGGTTTAAATCTACAGCAGCAGAACACACATTCTTCTCAAGTGTGCATGGAATATTCTCCAGGATACATTATATCATATATATCATATAATGTATCTTTTACAACATCAATGGTATGAAATTAGAAATCTATTAACACAAGGAAAACTGGAATGTTCACAAACATGTGGAAATTAACACACAACTGAACAATGGGTCAAAGAAGAAATCAAAAGAGAACTTAAAAAATATCTTGATACAAATGAAAATGGCAACACAAAAAACCAAAACTATCAGATGCAGCAAAAGCAGTTCTAAGAGAAAAGTTTATAGCAATAAATATCTACAGTAAAAAAAAAAAAAAAAAAAAAAAAAAAAAATCTCAGATAAACCACCTAACTTTCCATCTTAAGTAATTAGAAAAGGAAGAACAGCTTAATCTCAAAGTTAGCTTAAGGAAGGAAACTAAGATGAGAGCAGAAATAAACTTTGAAGCTAGAAAACAATAGATAAAAATCACTGAAATGAAGAACTGGTTTTTTAAAAAGATAAAACTGATAAACTTTTTGCTAACTAAGCAAAAGAAAGGGTCAAATAAAATTATAAATGAAAGAGTACATTTCTGGGATAACCCAGAAGGAATGGGTAGATTCCTACAAATATACAACATACCAAGACTAAATAATGAAGAGAAAAAATCTGAACAGATCTATAATAAGAAAATTGAAGCAGTAATCAAAAGTCTCTGAACAACAACAACAACAACAACAACAACAACAACAAAAAATCCTAGGACTAGATGGCTTCAACGGTAAATTCTATCAAGCATTTAAGGAAGAATTATCACTGTTCCTTCTCAAATGCTTCCAAAATATTGAAGAGACGGAAAAACTTCCAAACTCATGTTAAGAAGCCAGTACTACTCACATACCAAAGCCAGATCAGGACACTACAAGAAGAGAAAATTACAGGGCTATATCCCTACAGGATAAACACTGTTGCAAAAATCTTTATCAAAATACCAACAAACTAAATTCAACATCACATTAAAAGGATTAGATACATGATCAAGAGGGATTTATTCCTGGAATGAAAGATTACTTTAACTATACATAAATCAATAAATGTAATAAACCACATTAACAAAAGGGAAAACAAAAATCATATAATCATCTCAAAAGAGGCAGAAAAAGCATTTGTGAAAATTCAACATCCTTTCATGATTAAAACTCTCAATAAATCAGATATAAAAGGAATGTACCTCAACATAATAAAGGCCATATATAACAAGCCTACAGCTAATATCATACTCTGTGGTGAAAAGCTGAAAACTTTTCTTCTAGTACCTAAGACAAATGTGCCCACTCTCACCACTTCTAGTCAACAAAATACTGAAAGTCTTTGCCAGGACAATTAGACAAGAAATAAAAGGAATCCAATCCAGAAAGGACGAAGTAAAACTTTGTTTGCATATGACATGATCTCATATGTAAAAAGCCCTAAAGACTCTACCAAAAAACTGTTAGCACTAATAAATGAATTTAGTAAAGTTGGAGGATACAAAAACATCATACAAAAATCAGCTGTTATTTCCATACACTAACAACAAACTATCCAAACAAACAAACAAACAAAAAAAGAAAAAAGAAAAGAAAAAGAAAAACAGTCCCATTTACAATAGCATCAAAAAGAATAAAATACATCAAAAAGAATAAAATACTTTGGGATAAATTAAACTAAGGAGGTGAGGAGCACCTGGGTGGCTCAGTTGGTTAAGTGTCTGACTCTTGGTTTCAGCTCAGGTCATGATTCCAGAGTCATGAGATTGAGCCCTGTTTTGGGTTCCACGCTGAGTGTGGAGCCTGCTTAAGATTACCTCTCTCTCTCCCCTACTCACTCTCTCTCTAAAATAAAAATAAATCAAGGAGGTGAAAGATCTTTACACTGAAAACTGTAAGACATTGATGAAAGCAACTGAAGAAACACAAAGAAATGGAAAGATACTATGTTTATGCATTGGAATAATTAGTATTGTTAAGATGTCCTTATTACGCAAAGTGATCTACAAATTCAGTGCAATCCCCCTCAAAACCCAAATAGCATCTTTTACAGAACTAGATGAATGGTAACTGGCTAGTAACCCACATGAAAAGATACTTAACTTTATTAGTAAACCAAGAAATGCAAATTTAACAGTCCCACTGTTTTTATCTGCAGAATACTGACAAATATTTACCACAAGTGTTTCCATTTTCCTACAAGTACAGATAGATAATATGTGCAAGGATATTCATAGCATCTTTCTACTAAAGACAAATAAGAAACAACCTAAATGTCTAATTATCAAGTGGATAATTAAATGTTATATTACATTTATTCTGAGATAAATACTAATTAAAAGAGATTTATATATTTTGACATGGAAATTTAGCCAAAATATATTTTGTAAATAAAAAATCAAGTAAAATACACACACACACACACACACACACACACACACACACACACAGAGTCAGGTATAATGTTTTTAAAAAGGACCATGATTTAGAAAGATGCCAATTCTAAACCAACTCCCAAAGACTTAAACCAAAACCCTGACAAAAATCACAGGGGAGACAGAGTTTAAAGATTATGTACTTTGAGGGATGCCTGGGTGGCTCAGTGGTTAAGCATGTGACTTTGGTTCAGGTCATGATCTTGCAGTTCATGAAGTTTGAGCCCCACACAGGGGTCTGTGCTGACAGCTTGGAGCCTGAAGCCTGCTTCAGATTCTGTGTCCCCCTCCCTCTCTTTGCCCCTCCCCCACTCATGCTCTGTCTGTCTCTGTCTCTCTCTCTCTAAAAAATAAACATTAAAAAAAAATTAAAGATTATGTACCTTGAGCTTTTCCAGAGTTCCCTAAAAACCTGTCAAATCATGCCCATGTAAGTTCAAGATCATCAGCTACTAACAGAACTACCTACAAAAAAAAATCAATATTCTTCAGAGAATAACAGAAAACAGAATCTCTATAATGTACCATCTACAATGTCCAGTGTACAATAAAAATTACTAATAAAAACGTGAGCCATAATCAAAGAAAGAAAAGAGTGAACAAAAACCAATCTAGCAAGGACCCAGCTACTGGAATTAGCCTTGTTGTAGCAATGACCTTGTTGTAGCCATTATAAATATATTTAAACAACTTAAAAATATATAGCTTAATAAATGAACTTTGGAGAAATGGAAACTATAAAAAAGACCCAAATGGAAATTCTATACCTGAAAAATATAGTAACTAAAATAAAAATCCATTGGATGGGTTTAACAGATCAGAGAAGACAGAAGAACTGGTAAATCTTAAGACAGATCCACAGAAGCAATGAAAAGCATCAACTAGAGTCCCACACACCAAAGACATAGGTATGAAAGAATCAAAGCATATGAAAGCAGTCAGTGATGATCTGAACAAATTTAAAATTCAGAGTTGAAACAGTACTAATACATTTGAGACAATACTTAGTACTTCAAAGGCTCCACTATTAAAGGATATCAAGAATCTCTTACTTTTCCAAGTGGCTGTGACTATATTCATTTTCTATCTAGGTACTAATACACAGTACTAACACATAGAGACTGTTAAATTAAACTTCTTTGCTGGAAAAGAGATCACAGTAAATCCTGCTGTCTAGTCAATTGAGCTTGATATTAAAATCATACTCCTTTTCTGGGAATGCAAGCTGGTGTAGCCACTCTGGAAAACAGTATGGAGGTTCCTCAAAAAACTAAAAACAGAACTAACCTATGACCCAGCAATTGCAGTACTAGTCATTTATACATGGGATACAGGTGTGCTGTTTCGAAGGGACACATGCACCTCCATGTTTATAGCAGGACTATCAACAATAGCCAAAGTATGGAAAAGAGCCCAAATGTCCATCGATGGATGAATGGATAAAGAAAATGTGATATATATATATATATATATATATATATATATATATATATATATATATATAGACAGACACAATGGAGTATTACTCAGCAATCAAAAAGAATGAAATCTTGCCATTTGGAACTACATGGATGGAACTGGAGGGTATTATACTAAGTGAAATTAGTCAGAGAAAGACAAATATCATATTACTTCACTCATGAGGACTTTAAGAGACAAAACAGATGAACATCAGGGATGGGAAACAAAAATAATATAAGAACAGGGAGGGGGACAAAACAGAAGAGACTCATAAATATGGAGGATAAACTGAGGGTTACTGGAGGGGTTGTGGGAGGGGGGATGGGCTAAATGGTTAAGGGGCACTAAGGAATCTACTCCTGAAATCATTGTTGTCACTATATGCTAACTAATTTGGATGTAAATTTTAAAAAATAAAAAATAAAATTAAAAAATAGGCTTTAATATCAATAGTGTACTTATATAAAACTGTAATTTAAAATTTTCTGTTAAAAGGACATTTTTTTTCCCTGGACTATTCTATTCTAGGTAATAAGAGACTGTGAACTTGTAAAAGGTTTTTCTTTATACTTGAAGTAATCTTTCAAGACAACAATGATTTTGTATCTTACCAAAATAACTTCATGCTGTCTTTTTTACCAGGTCTTTGGTTACTTAAGAATACTGAATCTCCTCAATATTAAAAGAGGTAAATTTTCCTTAAAAAAAAAAAAAAAAAAAAAAGAATGTTCCTTCAGTAAGTGCCTGTCCTACAGTCCCCATCTCAAGCTCGGCTTCCAGGGAAACAAACCCAAAACATGAAGACAGTAATGAAATGGAAAATGAAGAAGAGAGACATGGAAGATGGAAGGCCAGAGGATCAAGAAAGACAGACTAGAGGATAAATAACCAAAGAAATAAAAGGAATTTTTCTGGGTTGAAAAATGTCTTCAATTCTCTCAGATCCAAAGGATTCAACAAATGATAGGAATATTCAAAATCCACTGTCATCATGTAAGATTACTTGGAGATTCTAATCACTAAATGAACTAAGAAAAACCAATAGTACCAATTAGAAAAAAATAAACATCATCATTATTTGTAGATGATTTGAATATAAACCTAGAAAATCTAAGAACTGAAGTGGGAAATTATTTAAACTAATAAGAATTCTAAAAGATGGTCAAACTATGTAGTCAACCAAAAACATTAATAGCTTTCCTTCATATTACAATGACTATTTAGAAAACATAGTGAGGAGAAAATTCCATTCACAGGACCAACAGAAATTATCAAATTCCTAGGAATAAAACCAACAAAAATGAACTAGATCCATTTTTTAAAAGAATTTATAAAGCTTTGCTGAAGGACCAAAAACAAGATCTATATATAAACAAATCAAGGTTCCTAAAGGAGAAGACTATGGATGTCAAATCTTTCCAAATTAAGATATAAATATAATATGCTACAAATACGACTGCCAAACGTAGTTGGGGGGCAGTTTTGTGGTGTGTATACAGTCAAGAAATTAAAAATCAGGTTCATCTGGACAAATAAATTCTTGTTCTATTTAATTAAAGATATATTTTTTGCACAAGAGAATTAAAATTTTAAGAACTGTGAAAAAAATAAATAAAATAAAATCATACTCCTTTTCAAAGATGGACTCAATTACAGCATATAATGCTACATTCCTATTAAAAGCAGTGTCACATCAAAGGATACCACATACACAGCCTTCATATGGTCTTTATAAAAAATGTTAAAATTACATCATCCCAAGAGTGAACTACTTTTATACAAGGTCAGAATGAATGGTATACACAATTAGCTAAACACAAAGTCAAAATTGGAAAAGATGGGAACAACAGATTTTAATAATAAATGATAATAACATTTGTTGAGCTCCTATAATGTTCTAAGCACAGTGCACAGGAGTAGAGCTGGGAACTGAATCTAGGTCTCTTTCCAGAGCTTGCTCTCTCAAGAGTGAAAACTCTCGAGTCAAGACACTATATAGATTTCCTGAGTGATCTTGGGTAAATCAATTCTGTTGTGGCTTACTTTTCCTAATTAGAAATGGAATGAGTAAGAAAATCTAATTAAAGAAAATTTAAAATAGTTCTCAAATACAATGACAGCAATTTATTCACCTATAACTATCTGCTAGTATTGGAAGCTCACAGAAATTGACTACAGGGGTGCCTGAGTAGCTCAATCAGTGAAGCATCTGACTCTTGATTTCAGCTTAGGTCATGATCTCACAGTTTCTGAGCATGAGCTCCACGTCGGGCTCCACACTAACACTGTGGAGCCTGCTTGGGGTTCTGTCTCCCTCACTCTCTGCCCCTCCCCCGCTCTCTCTCTCAAAAAATAAACATGAAGAAGAAGAAGAAGAAGAAGAAGAAGAAGAAGAAGAAGAAGAAGAGAAGAGAAGAGAAGGAGGAGGAGGAGGATGGGGAGGAGGAGGAAGAAGAAGGAGAAGAAGAAGAAGAAGAAGAAAGGAGAAAGAAGAAGAAACAATTGACTATAATACCCAGCAACTAGTTATTGAATATGAAACAACAGGAACTGCTCTTTCTTCACTTAGTCAACTTTTTAAGATCTCATATGTAGTATTCCTGGGGAAGTATATAGTATATTTTTGTAGTATAAGCCTAATTAAAGGTATAAAGAGTTACTTTCTTGGATAAATTCTGGACTTTCAAGATAAATTAACAAGTTAGTTTTAAGAAGTTGTGAAACTACTTAGGGCGCCTGGGTGACTCAGTTGGTTGAGCGTCCAACTCTTGATTTCAGCTCAGGTGATGATCTCATGGTTAGTGGGTTTGAGCCCAGCGTAGGAGCCTCACAATGACAGTGCAGAGCCTACTGGGCATTCTTTCTCTTCCTCTCTCAGTCTCCCCCCCTCCTCCCCTCTCTTGAAATAAATAAATAAAAACTAAAAAACAAAAAAAGTTGTAAAACTACTCAAGAGAAAACAAAGTCTCTTCAATACACTCTATATTACTATTAACCTTTTTAAAGAAAAGGACATGTGTTAGACGAGAAATCAGAAGAGTATACTTCTGACAAGTAGCTTTCAAATTGGTAGGAAAGAAATTGTACTTTATATCCTCTCAAAATAACCTGTCAAATTTCTATATTAAAACTTTATAACTAGAATACAAAGGAAGTACACTTTCCTTTAAGTGTTATAGGTTATATTTTAAAAAATAATATAATAATATGGCATCATAGGAAAGGTTAGATAATAGTATGTAAAAGTAACAATTCAGTGATAAAGTATATTATAATATGTAGAGATTAAAAGAAAATATACTTTAAAAATTCTATCCAACTGGGAAAAATACATATTTCCTACCTATCTCTCAAAATATAACTAAGTAGTTTCTCTATATTCTTTGACGGTACCTGCCAACCCCTGCCAAATTGTAGCATTTATCCTTTGTTAGACATAATAGCTTAAGGGTTTTCAAATTTCCCTACACCTTATTCCAGACAAATAGTTCATAATGATCACTCTGCCTATGGTAACAGTTGTTCTAGGATATGTTAGTTATAAATGAAACAGAGATAATGTAGCAACTATTAGATTAAATAAACAAAATTATCTCTCTTTAGTGTTTTAGTTTTCATTAAAATGAACTAATTTTTATGTTTGACAACATGAATTCAATTTCTTATAAGTTTTCAAATATTCTCTACCATCCAAATAACCTTTAAAATACTGTGAGTATTTTACCCAGGAAAATTATTTTAGGCGAAAAGAAAAAAAAACTTTTGAAGGTAAATTGATATATATATATATTTACCTTCAAAAGTTTTTTTTTCAATTAACATATTCAATTAACATTTAAATATTTTTTATTATATAAAGAAACAAACTCTTAAAAATTAATAAAAAGAAAATATTGTCTTGGGGAAACACATTTCATTAGGGAAAGCAAGGTTAAGGGTTTAGAAAAGGTAGGAAGATTGTATACTTCATTATAATGACATCAGAATCTATTTCACTGTACACTTAGGGATTATCAGGCATGAAAATCAATGCCCAATTTAAAATGACATAAAGCATATGTGAAAAAGTCAGTTTCTCCTGCCAGCAAATAGCCTAAATGTTAAGTAAACCAAAGGCTGGAAGGGATTAGTTGAAATGTCAAAAGACAACCTTTTACTTTTACCTGCTCATCCTTATAAATGCATTCTCATCCCTCAGGCATGATTTCCAAACAAATAGTTTCAATGTGCAGCAGCAAAAGGCCCATGGCAAGCTCTGCCATCTTGTAACTGTCAAAGAGATTAGTCTTTGATCTATTTGGGAGGTCATGTCCACATTCACATTAGCAATACAGTCTAACAACATTATACCTGTTGACCAATCCTTCTTTAATGCCTAATGAGACAGACATTTTATATTATGGAAGTTAACTGTGAATGTTTTTTCTAAGTTTTGACAGAAAGTAAACACTATAAACTAAGCTGAAGTGTGGTTTGGAAAGATGATCTTGTAGACCAGTTAACATTACTTTTCAAATACATTTTACAAGGCTTTCCCAAAATAGAAAGCTATATTTAATCGTACACTCTAGAAGAGTTTAAGCCACTTGGTCCCCACCCCCAATAAATTAGTATATGTGTAATTCTGGAGGGGTGTGTAAACAGCAGAGAGAAATCAAACTATTTTATCAAAGGTTGCAAACTGAGGGCCCAAACTTACGTTTCATGTGGCTCTTACCGTAGCTTAAAATAATTTTAACTATTTGCCAACCCTCAACTAGCTCACTCATTTAAATAACCTGTTTAACTCCTTTAGTGGCTTGAGTCTGCAACCCATTGGTTCAGATGCTGCACTGAATTTTTTTCTTTTCCATAATGAGTTTAAGTTCACAGAAAAAAAACAAAAAACAAAAAACAACCCTTAATATAGTAGTTTCTGGGCAACTAAAAATATCTGTGCATCAAAAGCTAACCTGATGTAAGCAAAGATGAGATCCTGAACAGCAGACACAGATAATCAAGACTGAGGTGACACTTAGAGAATTATGTAAAAATACCCAGATAACTATTGTCAAGCAGAAGTTAAATGGTTCTGGATTCTGATTTTACTATTACACTATAATATACTTGAGATCAAACAGTAAGTTTCTCAAGTCCTTTAATGACTCAGTTTTACTGGAGACAGTATACGTACTAATCTACTGAACGGGTATAGAATATATAAAATAACCAAAAGGATTATACTGTATATGTCAACAAGAAATTTAAGTCACACTTTTGAACACTAGATTATTTTTTCAACTTAGTCAAACCCAACAGTGTGGCCATAAGTAGCTCTGCATGATGAGAGTATCATTTTACACGTAGCTTCTGAAGAAATAAGTGGTGTGATAAATATGAACTGGAATTACAAATGCATCTCCTCACTTTATTGCCTTATATAAAAGACCGGGGAATTTATCCCAATTCATATGAATATGTATTATGATTTCCGTATTAAATGCTTTTCTAAAAGCAATCACTAGGGGCGCCTGGGTGGCGCAGTCGGTTAAGCGTCCGACTTCAGCCAGGTCACGATCTCGCGGTCCGGGAGTTCGAGCCCCGCGTCAGGCTCTGGGCTGATGGCTCAGAGCCTGGAGCCTGTTTCCGATTCTGTGTCTCCGTCTCTCTCTGCCCCTTCCCCGTTCATGCTCTGTCTCTCTCTGTCCCCCCAAAAATAAATAAACATTGAAAAAAAAATTAAAAAAAAAAAAAAGCAATCACTATAGGCAGAATATATTTTTTTCCTCATATGTAAGCTTTAAAACAGAAGTTCAAGCATCAAAATAAGACTAACAACAATCAGCTAAACTTATTATTAAAAATATTTTAAAACTTTGCTTCAAAAAAATAAACATATTTGTCCAGCAAACACTCAAGATGCATACTTTTATCTTTTGCCAAGGTAAAGGACCTAAAACATAAACATTTATAGCAAACCAAATCTGGAGACAGAGTCTGTGCATTAGAGACATTTACTGCTTTATATCATCACAGTATAAACACTTTTTATCAGGGTATCACAATATAAATTCCAATGGTTAGAGTTCTAAACTCAGCATAAGATCTTGCATGTAAAATAATTTAGCTAGATAAAAGGAATATAGCTGGTTTTATTTCATCTGGCATATTTTCAAGATTTCTGAAACACCAAGTTAACCAAATATAGTATATATATTTTCTTAAAAGGGGGAAAAAATGGATTTCTGCCAAGACTTAAGAAGCCAGGCTCCCTTTTAGAGTTAAAAAAAAAAAAAAAAACCACAAAAAAAACCACACACACATTAGAGATGGTTTTCAATTGTTACTTACTTTTCTTGTTACAACAGGAATTGACCACAATAATCTACTAAGAAATAAGAATCAAGACATAGTAACAGACACAGTATCAGTAACATAACTTATTTCACATATGCTTTAAGGCTGCTTTGGGTAACACACTTTGTACAGAAAAAAATCTATATTGAACTCTGTGTTATAAATTATCATTGTTAACAAAAAATGGCCTAGAAATTTCAAATATAAAAAAAAAAACATTCTCCTCAAACTAGGCATCTCTTATTCTCGACATATTCAACATATTTTACCTCAACTAGTTATAATAATTTAGCTACTATCCAGAATAGCTTATTGGTAACTCAGTAACATCTAAGTAATTCTGAACAATGCAAAAACATTCTGTCAGTATGGTGCATTAGATCTTTGGGTTTTTTTTACTAAAAAAATAATTTTTCAAGATAAGATAATGAACCCAGAAAAAAGCAGAAATTAATATTTTTCTATTAAAAGAAAAAAAAGACAGTTAATATTTTAAAACATGTAAGAAACCTTAAGTTGAATACACTCATTCTATAAAGGGCAAAGTTAAAAAAAATCTTTTAAATACTAAGTTTTGTGGCAATTTAGTTAGGCTACCCATACTAAAATATCATCTACATAAATCTGAAAATGCTTAAGTTATCATCTCTAGAAAAGGTCATATATATATTCATGCTATAGTAGGTTCTGAGGGAAGGAGGTATAATGGAAAAAATACACAGCTTGGATTCAAGGCTTTGACACTAATTAGTTGTTTGACCTTGGGCGAGATACAGTACCTCCTCAATTTAGCTTTCTTTTTTAGTTTCCTCCTTTGTAAGTGGAAGAAAACAAGAAAACATAAGAAAACAATTCCTGCCACACAAAACAGTAGAGCATCATCACATACTGGAGGTAAGCGGACTGGAGTCATTACATATCCCATTATTTCTAAAAACCAATGGTTTGGGTGGGCTTTACATTCTGTTATACTATATTGTTGCACATATATGAAAGAAGTCACAGGACTAATAGAGACAATGTGGGCCATCTAGCCAATGTACGCCATCTCTTAGGCTGTTCACCTCAAATTAGGGCTTTAACACCTGGATCAACTCCCTATGAAGGCATTTAAACTGTTCTATTCAGTATATAGGCACATTATCTTAGGTAACATAAAATAAATTTCTTCAGTTTATGATGTAGCTACTTTTTCATCAAATATCAATGAAAATATGTACTTTGGCAGGACATAGAGAACAGCGTTCAGTTTTGAAACACAATTTTTGCTAAATAATTTCTGCAACTGATCTTAAATTTTCTGACAAATTATAACATTAGCACTTTTTAATATCTTTCATAATATTCTTTATCACTTTGCAACCCATGAGCTGTATTTGAACTATATACATATAAAATACATTAGTGATATAATCTATGGAATGAATACATGACTGCTACTTTATTAGTCTGAATATTATCTCATTTGCATATCTTACGATCTAGAGCTTCCCTCACTATGAATAAACTTGTCTAGCAATAACAACCAATAAAATGAAGTAATATCATACGTAAGAAAGCAATGTGAGGCTGTAAATGGAACTCCAGGCTCTTAAAGGAATAAGCTAGTATTAAGAGGCTTTGATGGGGCACCTGGGTGGCTCAGTCGGTTCAGCGTCCAACTTCAGCTTAGGTCATGATCTCGCAGTTCGTGAGTTCAAGCCCTACATTGGGCTCTGTGCTGACAGCTCAGAGCCTGGAGCCTGCTTCTGATTCTGTGTCTCCCTCTCTCTCTGCCCTTCCCCTGCTCATGCTCTCTCTCTCCATCTCAAAAATAAACAAACATTAAAAAAAAATTTTTTTAATTAAAAAAAAAAAGGCTCTGTTAAGGGGAATGAGTAGTGCTGCATTCAGCAAGTGACAGATTGCTGAATTGCGGCAAGTGACAAAATGCAATACTAAGCACTTTGGCCCTGCGGTGGAGTGGGGTGGGAGAGGGGGTGCTGGATAAAAGTTTTATGGCAATGGCAGGCATAGAAAGTAGAAGGTAATCACAGTAAGAGGAGGCTCAGACTCAGATTTCACATGATTAAACACTGTGACATTTAAAAACAAACATGGTCACAAGAAAGTGTGCATGTAACAAAGATTATAGAAGTACTGAAAAATACTGCAATACACTTAAAACCTTGAAACTGCTTATTACCTCCACAGCCCAACAAATGAATTACGATACTTTCTCCATCTAGATTTTTATTACATCCAAATTTATCTTTCAAATATAAGTATATACTTGATTTTTTAGAACAATTATTCCTTTCTACCTTTACAATATTATTGTTAGGAATATTTGATTTAGAGCTTCTAAAATGTGCATGTAGAAGTGTGGGAATAAAGTATATGGGATCATAGATTTTATTTATTTATTTATTTATTTATTTATTTATTTATTTATTTAAGGTTTTAAGTTTATTTATTTTTGAGAGAGACCGAGACAGCGGGAGTGAGGGAGGGGCAGAGAGAGAAGGGGAGGGGAGAGAGAGAATCCTAAGCAGGCTCCACACCATCAGCATGGAGCCTGATGTGGGGCTAGAACCCACGAAACCATGAGATCATGACCTGAGCCGAAATCAAGAGTTGGACTTTTAACTGACTGAGCCACCCAGGCGCCCCTGGGATCACAACATTTTAAAATCCCATACTTAATCTTACAAAGTAATGAAGACTTCTAGTTTCAGAAAGGAAAAAGACATAAAAGACATAAAAACTTCTCCAAACTTAAAAGACAAATAAGAGAAACAGTCCTCATCTTCAATTAAACTAAGAGACATCTGCGAACTCAAAACCTGATACATGAATGTGAAAAGCAGATGGACAAAAGGTGTATGACTGAGCAGAGAGGTGAAAGTTCAAACCAAAGTACCCACAGAGCTACTGATGGGAAATAAGCCAGTTAGGCCAGCAGGAGTCCAAAAAAGCTCAGGAAATGAAAGTATAGATAAACTGCCGGAGGACTGTACTATGAAGATGAAAACATTTAGGAAGATTTGAGACTCAGGAAACTTAGGATCCAACACAGAAGATAGGCAAATCAAATTCCCAGGATGACAGCAAAAGGAAATCTCAGGAATCTGGCAGTTAAGTGGGCTAAAGAACAACTTGGTCTTGCTTGATTGAAGTAGGAGATCAGGAGGCTCCAGGAGCAATGTCTTCAGAGGGAAAAAAAGGACTGACCTAATATCTCACAGATCTGATAGGAAAACTGTATTGAGAAGTATTGCATATATTCATTGAAGGGTGACCCAAAATTAATTTAAAGATCTTTTAGGGGCACCTAGGTGGCTCAGTTGGTTAAGATTGAGCCCCACATGGGGCTCTGCGCTGACAGCACTGAGCCTTCTTCGGATTCTCTTTTTCCCTCTCTGCCCCTCCCCTGCTCATGCTCTGTCTCTCTCAAAATAAATAAATAAACTTAAAAAAAAAAACAACAACACCAAAACACCCAAAACAAAGATCTTTTGAAAAGGAAAAAAGGACAGAGGGCATTATTAATAGGAAGATAAAAAGTTCAAGAAAGGAAGGAAATTATTTGACTACAATGAACAACATTTTCTTTTTTTATTAAAAAAAAATTTTTTTTAATGTTTATTTATTTTTGAGAGAGAGAGAGACAGAGCATGAACGGGGGAGGGGCAGAGAGAGAGGGAGACACAGAATTGGAAGCAGGCTCCAGGCTCTGAGCCATCAGCCCAGAGCCCGACGCAGGGCTCGAACTCACGGACTGTGAGATAGTGACCTGAGCTGAAGTCGGACGCTTAACTGACTGAGCCACCCAGGCGCCCCAATGAACAACATTTTCATAGTCATGATGTGAATATTGATTATGGATTTAATTTTTAAAATGTGATGTAACTATGTTAGGAGGAAAAAGAAGGAAAAGGTATATAGTAAGCTAAAATCCTTATCTCAATATAGCAAATAAATACTTAGGTCTAAAACTGATTAAATAAAGATAAAATATGGAGTAAATACCAGACAAAATAGCTAAAAGAAGCGAAAGTCGCTGCCTCTCAGAAGCAAGGGCTGGGAGTGGGGCAGAAGCCAAGATATTGTTAATATAAGAAACAACTGTATTTTGTATAAATTAGGCTCTTAGTAAAAGCTTTATTGAACTTTTTTCAACTTGATAAAAAATAATTAAAAGATAAACAGATTGCTCATTTTAATTCATGACACACACCCATTATGTCTCTCTCTCTATATATATATTTATATATATCACACATAAATATTTTTAGAGAGAGACAGCATGAACAGGGTAGAGGGGCAGAAGGGAAGAGAGAAAGAGATAAAATCTTGAGCATTTACCGTGCTCAGCACCCTATGCAGGGCTCAATCCCATGACCCAGGGATCGTGACCTGAGCCAAAGTCGAGTCAGATGCTCAACTGACTGAATTACCCAGCTGCTCCTATGCCTTATTATATAAAGCAATGGTGCTCAACTGACATTGATTTTGTCTACCAAAAGATTTTGGCAATGTCTACAGACATTTTTGGTTGTCACAACTAGTGAGGAGAGAAGGGTTTGCTACTGGCATCTATAGGTAAAGGCCAGAGATGCTGCCAAACATCCTACAATGCACAGAACATTGCTCACAACAAGGGGATTTGATTAAGGAAATATAAATAGGCCAAAATCCACTGCAACAAAAAATTCTACTCTAAAGAAAAAGAAAACTTTCAGAGAAGTTAAAAGTCAATTCCACCACTTCCCTTGAGGTCAGTGGTGCTGATTATGCTCTAGGCCACTGGAAGTAATGTGTCAATCAACCTCATAAGTTCCCAGGGTGATAATATCACTTTTAAAGCCTTCAACCTACTATGAGAACAAAAGTAAAATACAAGTCAATAAAGTTCTTGTTCTTGCCAACAAGATGCACATAAGAAAATATAATTTCAAAAATTTTCATAAACCAAAAGTTTTTATTTGTTAAATATCCAAAGCTTTAATTTGTAGCTATATTCAGGCATGGCTTTTTATCTGTCCCCCCCCCCCCCCAACAGAACTAGAATGACATGATTATTGGGAGGAAAAGAAGGAAAAAGGCTAATGAAAACTGCTTGAAATTTTGTGATTTTAAATGTTTCTTCCCCTGATCCCAAAACATTCCTTTAAGAAATATGGGAATTTTTTAATTTAAAAATTAAAAATACCTCAGCCATTTATTTTTGTGTTTTTATGCTTGTTTGTTTTTTAAAAAGGATGGGAACAAGGGTTTGGTTATCTCAGTTTTCACTGTCCACGGCAAATTACAAGTTGTTAAATTAGATTTAAACTAGATTCTAATTTTGTTATTTCAAAGTGCACTTAAAACCTACTTTAATAATACTTTTGGCCAAACTATCTTGAAAAAAAAAAAAGCATTCTGAGGAGGAAAAAAATGTTTAAGTAATTGAGGATAAACTCATTCTAGACCTTCAGAGGTGACATGGTTTTTCCTCCATATCTGTGCTTTGGTCTAAGTGTTTCCAAAAATTCCGACAGCAAATTGCTGGACTCCTAAATGTTGGGAGTTTAGTATTACAGCCCTTTAAGTTTATATACATAGCCATTTCCCCTGGGTAACCACATGTTATTATTGGGGCTAGATCCAGGTGGGTTTCTGTATCAGATGCTACACTATAACTAAAAATCCACTACACTCTGACCTCAGGCTCTATTCCCAGATCTGGTTTCCCACAGGACAGCTTAGAATTTCCCTTGGCTTAGAATAGTCTCAAATCCTTAAAATGGCATACAGAGTCCTAAATGATTTGGCTCCTTAATATCTCTCCCAGTCTCTATTCACATGCCATTCTCCCCCACTCTCCACCTCAGCCTCTTTCAATTCCTGGAAACTGCTTATCCTCTTTCACACCTTTAGAGCCTTAGCATAGGCCACTCTTTCTGCTGAGAATACTCTTACCCATTCTGTTCATCTATATAAGTCTTAGCCTTCTAGGACAGTATTTAAGTGTCAGCCTAAATATCACTTCCTCAGGAAGTCTTTCTTTACCCACAAAGACTGGGTCAGGATCCTGTTATACATTCTCATAGTTCTTGTGACTTTTTCTTACAGCATTTATCACGACTGTAATTAACTTCATTACTTTAATGTCACTATTCCTTGCTAGACTGTAAGTTACATGAGTCAGAGGGCTATAATCTGTATAGTGGTTCACTGTGTCACCAGTCTATTAAAGTACTTGGTACTCTTGGCAGATATTTAAAAAAATGGTTGTTTTGGTATTCTGAATAGTCTTAACGATATTAATAGTCTTATTGTAATCTGACCTTTGGTGAGGCCATTCCACTTTATCAAATGTTTGTATGCTTCAATATCATTGTAGACAAGATTCAAATCTCATCTCTCTGTCTCCATCTATTTTAGGCAAATCTAAGTAAATGGATATCTGGATGAGAGGTGAAAGAAAGGTATTCCTTAATTTTACTTTCTCTAAGTATTTGAACACTCAGATTCAATCCCACCAAACACTGTAATACATTCATGTCCTTCACTAAAGACTTTAGTAGTATACAGATAGCATCACGTTCATTTAAAAAAATTTTTTTAAGGTTTATTTATTTTTGAGAGAGAGACAGACTGTGAGTGGGGTAGGAGCAGAGAGAGAGGGGGACACAGAACCCAAAGCAGCTCTAGGCTCTGAGCTGTCAGCACAGAGCCCGATGCAGGGCTCGAACTCATGAACTGTGAGATCATGACCTGAGCCGAAGTCGGACACTTACTGACTGAGCCACCCAGGTACCCCAGCATCATGTTCATTTTTATACCTACTGTATTTAGTACAAATTAGGCTCTTAGTAGAAACTTATTACATGAATGAATACATGAATGCTACAATACTCAAGATCATCAGCACAATTATGGAAGTGATACAAAAGGAATAGATAAACCTACTTAAAATTAAGAATAGTTTCTGTTTCCGAAATTGTTTGTCTTGATATACTATAGCCCTTTACATTCCTGCCTTCATTCATCTACTGATGAATATACACACTGCTGCCAAAGGAACAAGGAATAATGAAGAATCAACAACAATCTCCTTAAAAAGAAAGGTCAGATTTAAGAATTCATATATTGCTATCATCTAATAATACTTTGATACTTGAGGTGGCTCAGTCCGACTCATGCTTGCGCTCTCTCTCTCTCTCTCTGTCACAAAAAATAAACATTAAAAAAAATTTTTTTTAATTTTTTAAAAAAAGTACTTTGACACTTGAAAACACTGGTTGAATGTGGTTTAATGTGCACTGTTTTATTAATGCTGATATCTTTTTTAAAATGTTTATTTTTGAGAGAGAGAGAGAGTGTGAGCAGGGGAGGGGCAGAGAGAGAGGGGCAAAGGATGCAAAGCAGGCTCTGTGCTGACAGCAGAGAACCCGATGCAGGGCTGGAACTCACAAACCATGAGATCGCAACCTGAGCTGAAGTTGGACTTAACTTAGCCACCCAGGCACCCCGATGGTGTTATCTTCTGGGGGCATGCAAAGGCTAACAAGCCCTTTTCTGAGGTTTATAAAATGCCAAGGATGCATGGAAGTCTATAAATTTATACATGTTTGTTATAAAGTCAATAACTAATTTAACATACCTATATTTTTCATTTATGAGTATAACTTCTAAAAATTGATTAAAATAATATATTCATATAGTTCAGTACCTTCAGAGCTAAGAGAAGTTTGCTAAAAAAAAAAAATAGTTACTGTATGTCAAAACTAAGATAACTAATCAGATCATCCTCTGAATTGTAAAGTTTCCAAATAAAATCAATTTTAATAACTCAACATACTATATTATAAAGAAAAATAATAAGCACATAAAATTTATCATCTTAAGATATTTCAATTGCTATAAGAGCACTTCTGAAATTGAATGTTACCATCAAATTTTATGAAACCAATTATAAAAATCTAAAATACCACTTGAACATTTTTGAAGTATAAAATTTTTTTGCCATATTCTGTGGTTTTATGAATTTTCCACAGGGGAGTTAAAGGCACAATATCCAGGAAAAAAAAATTTCTATATACTACCAAACTATGTTAAGGAATATAAATAAAATTTAATTTTAAAATCTAAATATTGTACCTTATAATGTCTCACAAATTATGAATATGCCACCAATTTGAGATGTAGATGTCTGAATTAGAAAGTTGAAGGTTTTTGTAGCTTTTAGATCATACTAATTGGCCAAAGGATTTGCTTTAGATATCCATTAAATGGCAGCCTTGTTATACTGTGACTTAACTGCATTAAAAAAACCTTTTCTTTCAGTTATACTTTTCCACCGACATCTAATCATATAAAGGCCTTGGTTCACTTTTCTGCCCCTCAAATACTATGGTTTAGTGCACAGAAAGTTTTCTTTTTAACTATTACACGATTAAGTATGTCCTTATAGAATGATCAGAAGCATCTGGGAAAGGTGGAAGTGAAAAAAACCCTCACTGGGAAAGTTAGCTTAATGCTTGCCCTTCAGAGTGGCCCATTATCAACATTTCATAGTGGGTTTCTTTATTTTCAGGTCCCTGAGGTATGTGCAATAAATTATGACTTGAACTAAACAAGTCACACTTGGCTCCAAAATGAAATTTTCCTACCTCTACTTTCTAGTCCCCAAGGTGGGAAGAGGAAATCCTGGTCACAGCCAAAGAAGTCATATTTTTGGCTCTAACATACATTTTCCTGCTTCTCTAAAAGCCAAACTCTGCAACTGAGACTATAAGAGTCTTAAGTTAGTATTTTAAACTGTATTTCCATTTTTATTTCCATAATCTGTGTCTCAAATTTAAGAAAAAAATTTTAGTATCATAAAATTAATGTCATTGCTTTTTCCCACTCAAATCACTTTTCTAACTCAGACACTGATCTTAATCTTCTAAAATATGAATTCAAATGAAACAATGAAGAAAATAATGTAGAAATAGATTGTTTCATTTCCAGAAGCTGTAATATTTAAGGTTTTCAATATAAATAGCTTCCACTTATTTCTGTGTGATAGACTGAGTATTAATATAAAAGTCCTATTAATAAAGTCCTAAGTTATCCTAAGTCTAGTAAGTAATTTGAAGCACTATTTTAGTTTTGGAAGAGCCATTTATGGAAATCAATTAGTTCATCATCTCATTTTACCAAAACAAGAATATGGCAAACATACCATAAGGTGACTCAGAGAGTTGTGTCTTATATAATCTTCTCACCTTAAGTATGAGCAGAACCTGTGACTTGCTTCTTATCTATCTTGTTGACCTTGTGAAGAAGTTAACTGCCATGTGGTGAGAGGGCTTGTGAGAAGGCCACAGGGCAAGGAACTCTGCATAGCCTGAGATGAGAGTTGCCCCCGGTTGGATCAGTCCTACAACCATAAGGAACTGAATTCTGCCAACATCCTGGATGAGCTTGGAAGAAGACCCCAAGGTCCAGATAAGAACACAACCCAGCCAACATTTTGGCTGCAGCCTGTGGAAGCCTGAGGAGAGAAGCTGATTAAGCCATACCTACGTGCCTGCCCTACAGAAACTGTGACATTTAAGAAATGTGTATTGTTTTAAGCTACTATGTGATCATAATAATGCAGCAACAGAAAAATAATATATAAAGAGTGACAATCAGTATAACCAATATAAGACACCCGCTTCATTTATTATTTTCTACTATGTATTAGTATAAAATGGTACTGGGATTGAGCATTTTCTTCTGTAACTCCTTTAATGACTGTAACAACACACCATATTGCCTCATTTAAGTCATATTAATGTTCACTAATGTCCTATTATCATCTAATAATGATTACTATCATTACCATGTTTTAATTAAAGTATATAGAACTGGAGGATTTTTTTAAAGTTTACTTATTTAGAGGGGTGCCTGGGTGGCTCAGTTGAGCGTCCAACTTCAGCTCAGGTCATGATCTCACGGTTCATGAGTTCGAGTCCCGTGTCGGGCTCTGTGCTGACAGCTCAGGGCCTGGAGCCTGCTTCAGATTCTGTGTCTCCCTCTCTCTCTCCTCCTCCCCTGCTCATACTCTGTCTCTCTCTCAAAAATAAATAAAGATTAGGAGCGCCTGGGTGGCGCAGTCGGTTAAGCGTCCGACTTCAGCCAGGTCACGATCTCGCGGTCCGGGAGTTCGAGCCCCGCGTCAGGCTCAGGGCTGATGGCTCAGAGCCTGGAGCCTGTTTCGGATTCTGTGTCTCCCTCTCTCTCTGCCCCTCCCCCGTTCATGCTCTGTCTCTCTCTGTCCCAAAAATAAATAAACGTTGAAAAAAAAATTAAAAAAAAAATAAAGATTAAAAAAATTTTTTTTAAGATTTATTTTTAAGAGAGAGAGAGAGAGAGAGACAGAGAGACAGAGAGACAGAGAGACAGAGAGAGCAAGCACGTGCACATGTACAGGAGAGAGGCAGAGACAGAAAAAGACAGAGAATCCCAAGCAGGCTCCATGCTATCAGTGCACAGCCCAAAGTGGGGCTTGAACCCATGAACCATGAGATGAACTGAGTGAAAACCAAGAGTTGGATGTTCCATTGACTGAGCCACCCATGCGCCTTAGGATTGTTGTTTTTAAATAACAGTGTCAAGTAAAACAAACAACAAAACTAAATACTATTTTAATAACTTATATTAAATAGAAATACACACCTCAGAGATATTATGGGTTTGATTCCAGACCACTGTGATAAAGCAAATATGAAAATAAAATGAGTCAAGTGAATTTTCATTTCTCAGTACATATAAAAGTTATGTTTACACTATACTGTAGTCTATTAAGGGTGCAATAGCATTATGTCTTAAAAAAAAGAAACAACATAAACGCCTTAATTGCTAAAAGTGCTAATCATCATCTCAGTGAGTCAAAATCTTTCTGCTAGTGGGGCTCCTCCCTCAGTGATGATGGCTGCTGACTGACCAGGGTAGTGGTTGCTAAAGGCTGGGGTGGCTATGGCAGTTTCTTAAAATATGACAACAATGAAGTCTGTCATATTGATTGACTCTTGCTTTCATAAACTCTCTCTATAGCACATGGTGCTGTTTAATAGCATTTTACCCACAGTGGAATTTCTTTCAAAATTGGGAATCCATTCTCTCAAACCCTGCCACTTCTTTACCAACTAAGTTAATGTAATATTCTAAATCTTTTGCTGTCACTTCAACAATCTTCACAGCATCTTCACTAGGAGATTACGTTGCTCATCCATAAGAAGCAATTCCTTTTCCATTAAATTCTTATCATGAGATTGCAGGAATTCAGTCACATCCTCAGGTTCTACTTCTAACTCTAGTTCTCTTAGTATTTCTACCACATTTCCAGTGAAGTCTTTTTTATAATTTTTTTTAAAAAAATTTAATGTTTATTTTTGACATAGAGAGGGAGAGAGAGAGAGAGAGAGAGAGTGGGGGGGGGAGGGGCAGAAGAGAGGTGGGGACACAGAATCTGAAGCAGGCTCCAGACTCTGAGCTGTCAGCATAGAGTCTGATGTGGGGCTTGAACTCATGAACTGCGAGATCATGACCTGAGCTGGTTGGGTGTCCAACCAACTGAGCCACCTAGGCACCCCTCCACTGAAGTCTTGAGTCCCTCAAAGTCATCTCTGAGGGTTGGAATCAACTCCTTCCAAACTCCTGTTAATGCTGATATTCTGACCTCTTCCCATGAATCATGAATGTTCTTATTGGCATCTATAATAATGAATCCTTTCCAGAAGGTTTTCAGTTGACCTTGCCCAGATCCATTAGAGAAATCCCTATCAATGGCAGCTATTGCCTTATAAAAATGTATTTCTTAAATAGTAAGACTTGAAAGTCAAAACTACTCCTTGATCCATGAGTGCAGAATGAATGTGGTACTAGCAGACATGAAAACAACATTAATCTCATTGCATTTCTCCATCAGAGCTCTTGGGTGTCCAGGTGCACTGTCAATGAGCAGTCATATTTTGAAAGTAATCTTTTTTTTTTCTTTTTTTCTGATTAGTAGGTCTCAGGAGTGGGCTTAAAATATTCAGTAAACCATGTTGTAAATAGATGTGTTGTCATCCAAGCTTTGTTGCTCCATTTATAGAGCACAAGCAGAGTAGACTGAACATAATTCTTATGGGCCCCAAGATTTTTGGAATGGGAAATGAGCACTGGCTTCAGCTTAAAGTCACCAGTTGCATTAGCCACTAAGAAAAGTCAGCCCATCCTTGGAAGCTTTGAAGCCAGGAATTGACTTCTCTTTTCTAGATGTTCCTATATTAGATGGCCTCTTTTTCCAGTATAAGGTTGTTTCATCTACATTGAAAACCTGTTGTTCAGTGTAGCCACCATGATTAATTATCTTTGCTAGATCTTCTGGATAATTCGCTGCTTCTACGTGAGCACTTGCTGCTTCACCTTGCACTTTGATATTATGAAGATGTCTTCATGAACCAACCTCTGCTAGCTTCAAACTTTTCTTCCTCACCTCTCTCATCCTTCATAGAATTAAAGATAATTAAGGCCTTACTCTGGATTAGGTGTTGGCTTCAGAGAATGTTGTGGCTGGTTTGATCTTCTATCCAGACCAAAAAAACTTTCTCCATCAGCAATAAAGCTGTTTTGCTTATCATTTTTGTGTTCACTGGAGTAGCATTTTAAATTTCCTTCAAGAACTTCTGGCTTTGCATTCACAACTTGGCTAACTGTTTGACACAAGAGGCCATTTGACACATTTCAGCATATCTCAGCTTTCGACATGCCTACCTCACCAAGCTTAATCATTTCTAGCTTTTGATTTAAAGTGAGACATGTGACACTTGAACACTTAGAGGTCACTGAAAGGTTATTAACTGTACCAATTTCAATATTGTGGTGTCTTAGGAAACAGGCCCAAGAAGAGGGGGAGAAGTGTACCAATTTCAGTATTGTGGTATCTCAGGAAATAGGCCCAAGAAGAGGGGGAGAGATGGAGGAACAGCCAGTTAGTGGAGTAATCAAAACACATGATGAATGGATAAAGAAGATGTGGCATTTATGTGTATATGATGGAATATTACTCAGCCAGCAAAAAGAATGAAATCTTGCCATCTGCAATACCATGGATGAAGCTAGAATGTATTATAGTAAGCAAAATAAGTTAATCAGAGAAAGACAAATACCATGTGATTTTACTCCTATGTGGAATTTAAGAAACAAAACAGATAAATATATGAGAAGCGGTGGGGAGAAGAGAGAAAAACCACAAGAGACTCTTAATGCTAGAGAACAAACTATGGGTTGACAGAGGGAGATGGGTGGGAGATGGGCTAAGTGGGTGATGGGCACTAAGGAGGACACTTGTGATGAGCACTGGGTGTTGTATGTGTGAATCACTGAATTCTACTCCTGAAACCAATATTGCACTGAATGTTAACAAACAAAAATTTAGGGGCGCCTGGGTGGCGCAGTCGGTTAAGCGTCCGACTTCAGCCAGGTCACGATCTCGCGGCCCGTGAGTTCGAGCCCCGCGTCGGGCTCTGGGCGGATGGCTCAGAGCCTGGAGCCTGTTTCCGATTCTGTGTCTCCCTCTCTCTCTGCCCCTCCCCCGTTCATGCTCTGTCTCTCTCTGTCCCAAAAATAAAAATAAACGTTGAAAAAAAAAATTAAAAAAAAAAAAAAAAACAAAAATTTAAACTAAAAGAAAAAATTTAAAAAAGAGGTATGCCTGAATATTAATACATATTTAACTTTTAGTTCTATTTTAATTTATTTCAATCAATATATTGAATATACTTAATACTTAAATATAATATATTTAAATATGTTTAAATATGAAACATGTTTAAATATGAAAATATATGTATTTAAGACTTAAATATATTAAATGAGTTTATATTAAGTGTTAATTAAATCAACATTTATTGAACACTCACTACATTCCAATTATAGAGACAAAGATGTTTAAGAAATTATCCTAATCCTTGAAGTACACCATATAACAGATTACAAAGTGCATTTATAAACACTAAAATATAATATAATGAAGGCAATATAGTAGGAAGTACTTCAGTTTAGTTTAATACTTCCTACTATAGTAAAGGAAGTAAAGGAAGTAATAAAGGGCACTGGTAAAGAGAACTGTGTAGTTAAACATACAAGCCAGTATTATTATACTTTTAGTTTGTAATTCTTTTTTTCTACATGATTTAAAAGGCAAATGTGTAAAACAATAATTATAAATTATGTTAATGAGCATACAATGTATAAAAATGCAATCTATGACCGTAATGATATAAAACAGGAAGGACAGAGGTTAAGATGTTACTTGTAATCCCCAAGGTAATACTAATAACTAAACAATGTACACAAAAGAAAAGAAGGGGACCAAAATAGTACACAACAAAAAAAACCAACTAAATACAAAAAGGGGTAATACCAAAGCAACTGAGAAACAAAAAGCACAGAAAAGAAATAACTAAATAGTAGAACTAAGTCCTTCCTTATCAGTAATTACTTTGTGAATAGATTAAACTCTCCAACAGAAAGGCAGAATTTGGCTGGTTGAATTAAAAAAACTATATGGTGTCTATAAGTGACTCATTTCAGATGTAAGGAAGCTGAACTCTTATCTTATGTCATATACAAAAATTTACGCAGGGCACCTAGGTGGCTTAGGCAGTTAATTGTCCAACTCTTGGTTTCGGCTAAGGTCATGATCTTACGGTTTGGTTTGTGGGATCCAGCCCAGCGTAGGCCTCTGCGCTGACAGTGCGGAGGCTGCTTGGGATTCTCTCTCTCTCTCTCTCTCTCTCTCTCTCTCTCTCTCTCTCTCCCTCTCTCCTTCCCTCTCTCTCTCTCTGCCCCTCCCCTGCTCGTACTCTCTCTCCCAAAATAAATAAACATTAAAAAAATTTTACTCAAACGGGATCACGTATCTAAATTTCAGAGTTCAAACTATGAAACTCTTTGAAGAAAACTGGGACAGATCTGCATGGCCTAGATTTGTCAAAGTTTCCTAAATATGCCACCAAAAGCATAGGCAGAAACAAAAAAATGAAGTGACTTAATTATCAAACTTTTGTATTTCTTTTATATTTTGTTTATATTTGTATATATGTATATGTATATTTGTGTATGTATATGTTTATATTTTTATTCTTTTATATTTTGTTTATAAATTAAATTAAATATATTTTAATATATAATATACAATATATAAATACATAATATACTTAATTATTTAATATATAATATATAATATATTTAATTATTAAATATATTTAATTTATAATTATAAATTTATAATTTATAAATTTAATTTATATATTTTTTTCCTTTTTTATCCGAAATAAATATCTTCAATAACTTGTTGGATCACTTACGAATTTTAAGAAATCACCCACTGGGAATGCAAACTGGTGTAGCCACTCTGGAAAACAGTATGGAGGTTCCTCAAAAAACTAAAAATACAACTAACCTATGACCCAGCAATTGTACTACTAGGCATTTATACATGGGATACAGGTGTGCTGTTTCGAAGGGACACATGCACCCCCATGTTTATAGCAGTACTATCAACAATAGCCAAAGTATGGAAAGAGCCCAAATGTCCATCGATGGATGAATGGATAAAGAAGATATGGTGTGTATATATATATACAATGGAGTACTACTCGGCAATCCAAAAGAATGAAATCTTGCCATTTACAACTATGTGGATGGAACTGGAGGGTATTATGCTAAGTGAAATTAGTCAGAGAAAGACAAAAATCATATGACTTCACACATATGAAGACTTTAAGAGACAAAACAGATGAACATAAGGAAAGGGAAACAAAAATAATATAAAAAAAAAGGGAGGGGGACAAAACAGAAGAGACTCATAAATATGGAGAACAAACTGAGGGTTATGGGAAGGGGGATGGGCTGAATGGGTAAGGGGCACTAAGGAATCTACTCCTGAAATCATCGTTGCACTATATGCTAATTTGGAATTAAATTTTAAAAAATAAAAAATGAAATAAAAAAAAAGAACGCTTCTTTCTATTTGATACAAGAAATATGGATCCCTGGTAGTAATCAGAGAGAACTACTGAAGATGATTTGTGCTGATTTTTTATACATTTCGAGAATCATCAGTAAGCATAATTGCAACTACAGAGCAAAATGTGGTGTACTGAGCACTGATGTTACAAAGAACCTGGAATGTCATATTCTCTAGCCATTAAAATTTCCCAAATAATTACCATTCTTCAATATTCTATTTTTATTGCTTCATCCCTTCATTTAAAGTTTTATACTACTCTCTACCAATGCTCCACATATTGTCTACTAATACACCACCTTGCTTGTAACTTGAAATGAACTTTTAAACAATTTTGAGTTACTCTAGCAGGTGTCAGTGAGGTGTCTGGTAAATATATCAATAACAGTTATTCAACGGCATTAACAGCATTAATTTCTGTCTTCAAAAATTATGTATTATATATTTTAAAATATATAAACTTATATATCTAAAATTATATAAATTTATGTATTTTTATGGTAACAAGGGTGTTACATGCCCACTGTAAAATAACTAAGCAATACAGAATATATGAAGTTGAAGATTACTTTTCCATAGTTTCACTCCCAAGACAGAATCATAGGTTTCGCTTTGATGTGTACTCTTTTGGATTTTTTAAAATACATATTCAAGATTTATACCATGTATTTTATAAAAAATGTGTTCAGATTATACACATTTTGACCATTAAAAATCACTTATCAGTTATCATTCCTTGTCAGTATGTACAGATATAACTTACTATTTCCGCAAATGTGTGATAGTCAATAGACAACTGCTATATGCTTTTTAGCTAGATTTCAGTTGATAGGCAATTAGGTGGTTGCCAATTTTTTTACATGAAAACATAAGTGCAATTAATACCTATAAACATGTATCTTCCTACATTTGTACAACTATTTCTTCAGGAAAAATTCTTAAACATGGTGTATCTGATTCCAAAATTTATCAATAGCTTAATTCTGAAATTGACGTTTCTTTAAATAGATATTTCCAACTGCTCTCAGTAGAGTGTGTTAACTTACACTTCCACCTTCTAAAATAGTCTAATTCCATCACTGGCATCACCACTCATTTCAATCTTTTCCAAGACAAATATCTCATTGTTTGAATTTGCATTTCTCTCTTGGGTCAGGAGGAACATCTTTTTTTCATATGTTTCTGGTTATTTGCACTTTTTTCTGTGGATTATGTTTTATGACTTTTGCATTTTTCTTATTCCATTTAGTTATTTGATATTGATTTGTAGTACTTCTTGTAATTTATGGCAATTAACCTGTCAATCATATATATAGTAAATATTAATTCCAAGTTCAGAAAAAAAAAAAAAAAAAGAAAAGAAATCACCCATAATGGTGTTCTGATTTATTTCAAGTATTCAGAAAATTTAGGTATCGATAGCTATATTCTGGTCACTTCCAAATGATAAAAGAACTTCCTAATTATTATAAAAATTGTATACCTATACTCCTAAAGCTTATAAACATCAGTCTTTTGAATGGATGCCTTATAAATATTCTTTAGTTATTAAAACAAAAAAAGCCAAAACTCCTTTTTGGAGTCTTGATTCTAAGCCCTTTGCCATGTGTGGTAGAAAATAACCACACCCCACCCCTTGCTCTAGACTTTGGGCTTAGTTAGGCACATGACACGCTTTGGGCAATAGGTTAGCAGATGTGATATAAGTAGGTATTTGAAAAGTATTTGCACAATCAAGCCTGCCTTCTTCTATCTCTGACAAGGTATAAAACATGGTAAAACGTTCTGGCTAGTCTGCTGGTATACAAAGGATGAGATACATGTAGAGCAGAGCTGACCCAGTCGGGCCAAACCTACATTGGTGAAACCATAGCAGGTGACTAAGCCCAGCTGAAATCAGCAGAGCAGCCCAGCCAAGTTCACTCAGATCATTTACCACCCAGCTACCACCCCCACCAATTGATGTGTGACTCATAACAGATGGTTATTTTAAGCCATTAAATTTTAGACTTGTTTGCTACATAAGAAGAACTGATCTAGACATAAGGCAGTAAGAAATACACTTCGCTTACATCTGGTATTGCCAATAAAGAATTTTCCTCTCTATCTGTCCCTTGTCCCTGCAGTTAGGACTACTCTTAGGTCTACTCCACTTGCCCCTTTCAGGAACTACTGGGGAAACTTCTTTAGAACCACCCTCCTCCTCCGCACCCAGATTGCAGTGAAGCTTGTTGTTTTGCTGTTCTGTAGAACTACAGTCAGTCATTGTAATTCAGATAAGCAGAACTGTAACAAGCAAGACCATTACTAAGGAATGTCAGAGCAGGTTACCAGCTATCTTTTTTGTATGATGGAGTGAGACACTGCCTGAGAAAAAAAAATGCTGAGGAAAGAGAGCAGTAAGAACTCAATACCTGTGCAAAAACAATGCCTATAATCATAGTTGTTGGGAGTGAGAGTAGAGAAAATATAAGGTAAATGTAATTTTGTTCACAAGTAACATTTTCTTTAAATGTAAATTTTTTTCAAAGAGTGACATAATACACATCTTTATTCTTCCTATATTTTCTTAAAACTTGTTTTCTACTAAAACAAATATAGGAAAAGTTAAAGTCCCTTTTGATAGCTACCCACACCATCATTCCTTTCTCTTCTCAGATGTAACACGATTGAGTTTGATGTGAATTAATCCCTTCAGGATTTGCTATTTTTGTGAGCATATTTTGTACAACCTAGTATCGGCCAAAAAGTTATCTTCTTTTATGGTCCTCAAGTACTCATACATAGGTGCAAGAAAGAGAGGAGACAATAAGCAAAAATTTAAAGAGCTAGTTTTAGGGAAAAAATATATTTAAGACATTAGGAGAACGTGTGGTACAAAGAGGGGAAAGGGATTCTCTCCACTTTAACAAAGCGGCATTAGTGCAACGATATAGGGCCAAGGTAAAATGATAAGACATCAAAGAGAGCCAGTAACACTGCCAATAGCAGTACCATCAGCAGCATTCAGCTTCAATGGAATGTGGCAATGAAAGCTGTTGATAGTGAACAAAACGGTTTTCTTGACTGGATGTCAACTATTTCATCAGTAGTCAGAGGCAGCATTAACCATTTTAGGATAGGAGCTCTGGGCATGATTGTCAGCACTCTCAGTAAGAGTCACGGTACTTGAAGAAAGGTAGAAAGGTAGAAAGGTACTTGAAGAAAGGTACTTGAAGAAAGCCACCAAAGTTAGTGAAGGCTGAAAGGATTAGGTAACCTCCTAAGGACTTTTAGAAACTTTCAAGAAATCCAGAGGTTAGGGAAGAGTAGGAGCTAACCAGAGAAATACTGTTTATTACTGTTAATATTATATAATTCACAGTGTCTGCTGAAGTATTAATAAATGTAACTGTAAGGGAAAGAATTCTTGCTTTGGTATGAGACCGTAACAGACTGCACCCTAGGAAGAGGGATATAAATTATGCTCAGCTCAAAGGCCAGAAAACCTGAAGTCTGGGTCTCAGATGGCTAGAACCTTCAAATTCCAGCAGGGAGTAAGAGAAAATCCTTCGTGATGGAAAATAACATCACCTTAGGCTTCAAGTTATTGCTGCAAATAATTTTTCAAATATAATGGTTAGCAATCAGTGATAATGAAGCAAAACTCCTGTTTCTGGCTTTGACAGAATAACCAGTTTGGGATCCCTCCTCCCACTGTAAGTAAAAGTAAAACTGGACAAAAGAGATAAAGCAACTGCTTTCAGCAAGTAGATATGAGGTAGCGTAAGACTATAATCTCTGAGATAAGGGAAACCATTAGGTGAACTCCATGATTCTTAGCTCTCTTCCTGGGTATAATTTCCTGACAAAAGCACAGAGCACTGACATACAGGCAGAGTATGGTGATCCTACTGAGCTGGGGTCCAAGAGATCAGATTTTGGAGCAGCTAAAATCACTGAAATCAACAGGGCTGGGCATAGCACTGAGAGAAGGGAGACAGAGAGAAAGTCCCCTAGAATTCCCTGAAGAGCCTTTGTAAGTCTGTGGTTAAGAGCTTGATAAAACACAAATTGCTAGGCTTCACCTATACAGTTTCTGATTGAGCTGTATATTTCTATCAAGTTCCCAGGTGATTCGGATACTCCTGATCCAAGATCACACTTTGAAAATCACTCTTATTGAGCAAAAGATAATATAAGTTAAAAATAAAATAAATCCATATCTACCAAACCTTTCTCACTCATTCTGAGTCACCAAAGCATTTAAATATCTCAGGATAGAAGAAAAACATATAATCAACTTTATGTAAAGATAAACAACTTCTGCATCTAAAACTAATATTACACTGTATGTTAACTAATAGGAATTTAAGTAAAAACTACAAAAAAAAAAAAAAAAGAAAAAGAAAAAGATCAACAACCTCTGTGGTAAATAAAACTTGGCTTACCTGTAGATCTTTCACATTCGGAAAAGGAATCCCTATTGTTATGACAGCACGGGCATTGTCATCTGAGAAATCCAGACCCTCACTCACTTTACCACGACAAACTGCTACCAAGAGGGCTCCATCTTAAGCAATAAAAAATAAATATTTTAAAAAGTACATCTAAATTTCCTCAAAACTGCTTATTCTTGTCATTTTGAAAAGATCTAATTAAGTAATCATCATAGCAAATTTTAAAACATCAAAATAAAAAACTATGATGAAATAAAGTTTTAAAAGGGCCACAAAATTGCATTTCTGTGTAATATGGTACCAAACCAATTTACAAACTGTATCTCCCAGATAACTTCCACAGAAAAACCACATCAGAGTAGAATTAACTTGCAGATGAACTGAGAAATTTTAGGCACCAACTGTTTTATCTTTAAGAGTGTAACTGCAATCATTACTTTTACCACCAAAATGTAAAGGCCTCAGATTGATTTAAACAACTCTAGTTTGTACTATATATTATATTGAATCACTATTATATTGGAAAGCATTTAAAACATACACACAGAATACTCTGTATCATCTCATCATACTGACAATATTGACAATTATGTTACAGTATCTTTAAGATGGTGCACTATTCATTAAGTTATTACTATTAGCTCTTCCTGTCAAACTTTTTATGGACATTCTCTAAACTTGAAATTAAGACTTCAGCTATGCTTTGAAAACTCAAACTTACCTTATGTAATAGAATGTAAGCATAAAGTACATTATTTATATCAAAATGCAGGACTCATTTGGCTACTTAGGTAGATATTTATGCATACTCCATCCATCCTCTTTCACAAAGCATTTTAGGTAGTGTAGGGAAGACTATACTAAATGTCTTCCTAACCTGAATATATGCTGTTTCTCAAGTTGAACTGGCATCTCCAATGAAAATATCCATAGCAGAACAACTCCAAATAAAAGAGTTTCTTCAGTTTATTTTCTTTTCACCCAGATTATAAAATATAACTTTTCTCTTAAGTGAAATTCATTTAAAAGGTAACAGAATTCTGACAGCATCAACTTCTTTATGATAAAAAATACTTTTTGATTGGCCATCAAATAATTTCCAATTACCTTTCTCTCCTTTGTATTTGATCGCATCATAGTACATCTGTAGTAATTCATCAAAATCAATTTTTTCTGCTGCCGGTGGTTCTACAATGACTGTTTTCACCAACTCTAGATTATGCCATAAACCAGTAGAGAGCCAACGTTCTTTTAACTTTTCTAATAACTGGAAAGGAAAAAGAAAAAAAAAATAAACGTTTTGTGTGTCCAACTGAACTTACCTTGGTTTGCTGAAAGAAAATGTGACTACAATGTGACTATGGCAAGTGAATTAATAACCTGTGTTTTACTTTTCTCATCTATAAAGTGAGAAAAACAATAATATGCCATAGTGTTGTTAGTGGGTTAAATTCATGAACTGATTTAGATAGCTTTGAATGATGCCTTGCACACTGTAAGAACTCCACAATAGTTAACTGCTAGTGCTGATGTTACCATTTCTATTACTACTAACATTACTTCTGCTGCTGCTGCTGCTACTTCTATGATTGCTATTTTGGGGTTTCAAAAACAGAAAAATGACTTCTGACAAAGTGGATAAATTTTAAGTTATCTCTTTAAAATGATTTTTTTTAAATATGAAATTTATTGTCAAATTGGTTTCCATACAACACCCAGTGCTCAACCCAACAGGTGCCCTCCTCAATGCCCATCACCCACTCCCCTCCCCCCGCCCCCACCACCCCGCCCCGCATCAACCCTCAGTTTATTCTCAGTTGAAGAGTCTTTGGTTTGGTTCCCTCCCTAACTTTTTTCTTTTTCATTCCCCTCCCCTATGGTCTTTTGTTAAGTTTCTCAGGATCCACCTAAGATCAAGTGTAGTATCTGTTCTTATCAGTTTAAAATGATTTTTTAATGTTTATTTATTTTTGAGAGAGACAGAGAGACACAACATGAGCGGGGGAAGGGCAAAGAGAGAGAGGGAGACACAGAATCCAAAGCAGACTCCAGGCTCTGAGCTGTCAGCAGGGTCTTGAGCTCATGAACGGTGAGATCATGACCTGAGCCGAAGTTGGACACTTAACCAACTGAGCCACTACCCAGGCACCCCTTAACTTACTTCTTTAAACCTAAAGTGAAATTCCTTAATTTCCTCAACTAAAGATTCTTAAAGATCATTTTACCTAGTCCATAGGCAGCTAAGCTGTTTAAAAATTTGATCATCATTGGGGCGCCTGGGTGGCGCAGTCGGTTAAGCGTCCGACTTCAGCCAGGTCACGACCTCGCGGTCCGTGAGTTCGAGCCCCGCGTCGGGCTCTGGGCTGATGGCCCAGAGCCTGGAGCCTGTTTCTGATTCTGTGTCTCCCTCTCTCTCTGCCCCTCCCCCATTCATGCTCTGTCTCTCTCTGTCCCAAAAATAAATAAAAAACGTTGAAAAAAAAATAAATAAAAATTTGATCATCATTAGTAAACTGAATTAAGTAAATACATAAACAGAGACTCAGGTAGCTAACAAGTAGAAAATATACAAGCACAAAAGAACATTTATTAAAAAAAAATAACCATGTACTAGATTACAAAACGACTTTCAACAAATTTCAAAGAACCTTTATCAGATTAACCACATATTCTGGGGCGCCTGGGTGGCTCAGTTTGTTAAGCATCCAACTCTTAATTTCGGCTCAGGTCGTGATCTTAGAGTTTGTGAGATGAAGCCCCGTGTCGGCCTCTGCGCTGATAGCGCGGGGCCTGCTTGGGATTTTCTCTCTGCCCCTCCCCACTCATGTGCTCATGCACAAGCATGCACACTGTCTCTCAAAATAAATAAACATTTTAAAAAAGATTAACCACATATTCAAACAACAGTGTAACTTTAGACTAATAGACAATACAAAGTTAGTGGGGTAAAAAAACCCAACAAACAAACTCAACACTGAAGATTATATTCTTAAAGAAAACATGTGTTATATGTCAATCATATCTCAATAAAACTAGGGAAAAAAAGAACATATGGTTAAAAAAGAAAAACACAGTAGAATTAATGATATCTTTAGGTATGAATAAGAAAAGCACTCACCATTCAAAATACGGGATTCAATACAGATAATACTTAGAAATATACTTGTAGCTTAAGATGTATTTATTTTAAAAACCTGAAACTGAATGAAGCATTCTTTTGAAGAATGCTAGACAATCGGGGCACCCTGGGTGGCTCAGTAGGTTGAGCTTCTGACTTTGGCTCAGGTCATGATCTCACAGTTTGTGAGTTTGATCCCCACTTGGACTCTGTCAGTGCAGAGCCCTCTTCAGATCATCTGTCCCCCTCTCTTTGTGCCCTTCCCTGGCTCATGCTCTCTCTCTCAAAAATATATAAACATTAAAAAGAAAAAATAGGGTGCCTGGGTGGCTCAGTTGGTTGAATGTCCGACTTGGGCTCAGGTTATGATCTCGCAGTTTGTGGGTTCGAGCCCGCATCAGGCTCTGTGCTGATAGCTCCAAGTCTGGAGCCTGGTTCAGATTCTGTGTCTCCCTCTCTCTCTGCCCTTCCCCCGTTCACACTGTGTATTTCTCTTCTTCTCAAAAATAAACATAAAAAAAAATTACAAAAAAAGAAAAATGGAAAAAGAAATAAATGCAAAGAACGTAGAAGTTAACAATAACTGTAAGAGCTGGAAAAAAAAGCCAATATTAGGATTATTATCATTAAAAAAATTTTTTTAACGTTTATTTATTTTTGAGACAGGGAGAGACAGAGCATGAACAGGAGAGGGTCAGAGAGAGGGAGACACAGAATCTGAAGCAGGCTCCAGGCTCTGAGCTGTCAGCACAGAGCCCGACGCGGGGCCAGAACTCATGGACCGCAAGATCATGACCTGAGCCGAAGTCAGCTGCCTAACCAACTGAGCCACCCAGGCACCCCAGGATTATTATCATTTAAACTGACCTGTTTTACCCACTTGTTCTATGCAAACAGTTCTATGCAATGTGGACCAGTTATTACATTGTAGGCAACAGGACATTACCCCAAATTCTCTAGAGAACAAAAAATTATTTTTATAAGATGACTTATTTCCTCAGAACTTCACCCTATCTATTTTCAGAAGTAAACTTAATAAGATCATAAGACAAAATTGTTATCACTGCTATAGTGTAAATGTTTGTGTCCCCCTCAAAATTCATATGTTGAACTCAACCCCAAAGATGATGGTATCATGAAGTGGGCACTGTGGGAGGTGATTAAGTCATGAGGGTGGAGCTTTCATGAATGACATGAGTGCTCTTATCCCACAGAGCTCCCAGCTCTTTCCATCATCTGAGACACAGCCAGAAGGCCCTAGCTACCAACCAGGAAGAGGGCCATCCTCCAACCTGATCTTGGACCTCCAGCCTCCAGAGCTGTGAAAAATAAATTTTTGTTGTTTATAAACTACCAAGTCTGCAGTATTTTGTTATAACAATTGGAACAGATTAAGAAAACCACTAATTGGTAAAACACCTCATTGTGTATTATATAATGATCAGGGTACCCTGATTAATAAAAAGAAAAATTCTCTGTTAACACCATACGATTTAGGTAAAAAAAAAAAAAAAAAAAGTAGGGCTATCATTAATCTAAAAGTCCTTTTTGAGTGCCTCAAGGATTGGCTATTAAAATTTGCTTTTTGAATATGCACTGTTTCTGAATCAGTCTCTCATTAGTGCTAGGAACTATTAAATCTTGTGACAGTATTCAGAGCTACAGTGTCTATGGGAGAGTCAAACCAAGTCTTCAACTGAAAAGACAAGACTATTATAAAGTTGATAATGCTCAGAATAATATATTAATTTGTTTACATTTTCTATTGAATACCAGTTTAGAAGAGGATATAAATATCCTAAGAATGTAAAACCAGATAAAATGTGTCATGAATTTGTGTAATTACTGATACTTAATGGAATTTAATCTAATGATATACTGTTTTCTGTCATCTGAAAACATAGCTAGCATTTCATCTCTGATTCCTTGATCTTGAGATAATCACTGTCAGTACATTATGTTTTTAACATTCAAGATCTGAGGAATAACTCTTACTTGAGGGAGATCATCAAGTTGGTAATTCCAAAATATATTCCATAAAATCTATTTAAGAAGGCAATTTGAGAAATAACAAAGAAATTAGTTCAATGTACAACATTTACCTCCAAAGAAATTCCCATTATATAGAAAAGAATTTAGAACATCAAAGAGTCACAATTTAGAAAATGTCTAACAAAAGTTTAAAAAATTTCAAAGCAGATATGATATAAGCAAAATTTCAAAATTTGTTATAATGAATGAAGAAAAAAGTCTACTGCTTTTTTGGATTCTAAAAACTTCAAAAATTTATGGACAATGAAAATACCCACATATCTGTAAATAAATCACGAATACTGTAATTAAAAAGTACAAAATGCACTATCAATCACTTCAGGAAACTTCTGTGGCAAATACAAAACAAACTGTCTATGTTATTGGGTCTTTAAAAAATTATTTGCAAAATAAGCCTGTTAAAGTTTGTTGATATATCTGAAGGAACTTTTAGTTCTAAAGCTCTTTAATTCTATTAAATTTTTAAAACTGAATTGTCAGTACATAATATTTACATATAAGATTATAATTTCAGAGAATAGGAAAGAACAAAAATGGAAAAGGTGGGACACACAAAGATAGGATATTTATTTCTAGGTTTGCATTAGGGTTGAAAAGCTTTACTGGTAATGCAAATCTTATAACTAGGGCCAATTTTTTTCCCTACATAGAAACCATTCAAATGTGCTTAAATTGAAAAGGAAGAACTATTTTTTTCCAGAAAAAAATTTATGCAATTTGACACCTATCAGCCTTTCCAAACTGCCATACCAGTTAAAGCCAAGTACAGAGAAATATTTTGGGCAACTCAAGCAAAGATGAGGCAGGTAAGACACAAATAACTGAGCATAACTAGGAGAACACTTAGTCAGAAATTTGCTTTTCAGTTGAATCTACTTTTAGTAAGTGTTGGTGAGAATATGTAGAATTGGAACTCTCATATACTGCAGTGAAAATGGTGCAGGTGTTTTGGAAAGAAGCTCTAAACATAGAGCTACCATATGACCCAGCAATTACGCTCATAATTAAATACCCAAGAGAAATGAAAACATATGCCTACACAAAAACTTGTACATAAATGTTCATAGCAGCATTATTCATAATATCCCTAAGTAGAAACAATCCAGATACCTTTCAAGAGATGACTAGATAAATAAAGCATGGTATATTTGTGCACTGGAATATTATTCAGCCATAAAAATGAAGTACTGATACATGCTATAACATGGATGAACTTGGAAAACAATATACAGCCAACCCTTGAACAACACAGGTTTTAACTGTGTAGATTCACTTATATAAACAGATTTTTTTCTGTTTCAATACAGTACAGTACCATGTATATCTTTTCTCGTCTTTATGATTTTCTCTAGCTAACTTTATTCTAAGAATATAGAATATAATACATATCAACTGTTATATGTTATCAACTATTTGTGTTAATATATGTTAATCAACTGTTAATGTTATGGTAAGGCTTCTGGTCAACAGTAAGCTATTAGTAATTAAGTTTTGGGGGAGGCAAAAGTTACACACAGATTTTTGACTCTGCAGGGAGTTAGTGCATTGTTCAAGGGTCAACTATACCAAGTGAAAGAAGTAAGACACAAAGGATCACATCCTATACAATTACAATATGTAAGTTCCAGAATAGGTTAATGCATACAGACATAAAGTAAATCAGAAGTTGCCTATGGCTGGGGAAAGGAGAAAGTTCGAGGGAAAATGGAGACTGATTACTAATGGGCATGGAGTGATGAAAATTTTCAAATATAGTGGTGGATTACTTGCAGAACTTTGTGAATCGGATAAAAACCACTGAATTTACACTTTAGGTGAAGTGAGCTGTCTGTAAATTATATCACAATAAAGATGTCACATTGAAAAAATAGTAAGTGGGACACAGAACTTCCAAATCACTATGATGAAAAAGGACAAAAGCCCATATCGATTGAATAAGGTAAACAAAAGGGGAAAACAGGTAAAAGAAGGCACAATATAAGGTGGTAGAAAATATGTCCAAATGTGCCCAGAATCAAAGCAAACACAAATGAATTTAACTTATTAAAACTGAGACACTCAGATTGTCTGGAAAAAAGGCAGAGAGGAAGGGAGGGAGGGAAGAAGTGGGGAGAGAGAAAGAAAAACTCATCCATTTGTTGTTTATAAATAGAGACATTTAAAATTAAACCGCACAGAAATCTTGAAGATACGGAAGAAGAAATGCAATGCAAATGCCAAAAGAAATCAGGTAAATCACAGTCATGAAAAAACAGACTTCAAAGCATAAAGTTTTCTAATAAATATACATTCCATATAGTTAAAAAGTGCTGGGGCGCCTGGGTGGCTCAGTCGGTTAGGCGTCCGACTCGGCTCAGGTCATGATCTCGCGGTCCATGAGTTTGAGCCCCGTCGGGCTCTCTGCTGACAGCTCACCCTGGAGCCTGTTTCAGATTCTGTGTCTCCCTCCCTCTCTGACCCTCCCCCGTTTGTGCTCTGTCCCTCTCTGTCTCAAAAATAAAGGTTAAAAAAAATTTTTTTAATAAAAAAAAATGCATCCACTAAAAAGATGTAACAGTCATGAATCTTTTTTTTTTTTAGGTTTATTTATTTATTTTGAGAGAGACAGAGAATGCATGAGCACAGGAGGGGCAGAGAGAAAAGGAAAGAGAGAGAATCCCAAGTAGGCTCTCTGTGCTACCAACACAGAACCCAACACAGGGCTTGAATCCACAAAACTGTGAGATCATGATCTGAGCTGAAACCGAGAGTCAGATGCTTAACCAACTGAACCACCCAGGCACCCCTGTCCTGAATCTATATGCACTTACAACATAGTTTCAAAATAAAGAAAAGAAAAGCTAACAAGAAATACAAGGATAAACTGATCAATTGCCTAAATACTATAGAGGATTTCAACATACCTCACTCCCAATGGGACAAAATTAGTAAGAATACACAAGATTGAAGTTTATAAGAATCATCGACCTTGCTCTAATATATGTAGAGAACTTAGTGCTAAATGGAAAATAATGATTCTTTTCAAACATGGAACAATACATGTAAAGTCACAAAGAACATAGCAATAAATTTTTAAAATCTGGAATTGTACAGATTCACTGGAAATGAGTATTAACAGAAAGGTCTTCTATATCAAAACAAAATAAAATTTATCGACATAGAAATAGGAAAAAATTTTTTTCCATACAATTTCTAGGTTCAAGAGGGAAAAAAATTTAAAACATTTGGCTATCCTAGGTCTTTTCCGTATAAATTTTAAAATCAGCTTCTCCAATTCTACAAAAATGTCAATAGTAGCATTATTTAAACAGCAAAATAACCAAAAACACTGATTAAAGGTAATATATAAATTGTTTCATATTCATACAATAGATAAGCAATAAAAATAACTTCTACCATGGATTAGTGAAAAAAGGCAAATGGCAGAAAATTATATACCATTCCATTTTTTAAAAGCTCAAAAAAAAAGCAAAATTAAGTAACATTGTTTAGGAATACATATGTATTGTGGAATACATATGAATGTGGTAAGACCATTTTTTTAAAAAAATGAATAATTACAAACTTCAGGACAAATATTAACTCTATGGGGGTAGGCAAAGGGATGGGATTGAGAAGGGGCATCCACATAGCTTTAAATGTAATATTTAGTTCTTAAGTGAAGTTTTCGATGTTTTCATTTTATTAATATACTTCATAACTCACATATACATTACATGTGCTCTTATATAAATATGAAATATTATATAATGACTATGAAAATGAAGCAAGATGTATTTCTTTCACATGTTTTTACTTTTTAGTAATACCAGGGAGTGGGGATGGAGGGTAAAGATAAGGAAATAAACAATAAACATATTTAGCTTCTACAATGTGGCTGAAGCATAAAAAAATCTAAGGATAAAGAGGCAACATCATAGGAAAGGTACCTGCCTGCATACACTTACATTTCAGTGACAGAATATTATAATCCCAAAGATGCAGAATCAATATGGTCTGAAACTACAAAATTTGTATCTATAGGTTGCTCCTCTATATGCTATATTCATACATCCAACACCCTGGTCAAATTCACCAGTTAGACCTCAAAGGCACCTGAAATGTTTCATACAAGATCAAATTTACAACATTCTAATGCTGCTTATTTCAATAAAGGATATCACCATTCACTGAGTTGCCTTTGCTAGAACACTGAGTCATCCTTAACAATTCCCTCTCCTTCTCATTGCCCATATACAATCTATTACAAATCCTCTCTGAATTTTTGTTTTCTATCTCTCCATATCTAAAACCACCACCCCAGTCTAAGCTATTAAAATCATTTGAAAAACTACTCCAATAATCTCCTAACTAGATTTTCTATTTCTTTTTTTAAATTTTTTTTAATGTTTGTTTATTTTTCAGAGAGAGAGATAGCAGTAGAGGGGCGGAGAGAGAGGGAGACACAGAATCTGAAGCAGTCTCCAGGCTCTGAGCTGTCAGCACAAAGCCCAATGCAGGGCTTGAACTCACGGACCGTGAGACCATGAGCTGAAGTCAGACACTTAACCGACTGAGCCACCCAGGTGTCCCTGGATTTCCTATTTCTTATCTATCACTCTTAGGTTGTTACATTTCAGCCAGAGAATATTTTCAAAACACAAATTTTATCACAACATCCACTCACATCTCCACTTTGAAAACTCAATAAAGTGTATATCAACAAACTCTCCTTGCCCTCATGGAAACTTTGATTCAATAGCAATACATGGACCAATTACTTTTGTGAGAAATCCGGAAAACAGTTAAGAGGCTCTCGCTCCTAGATGACTGTGAAACCAGCTGCAAAGAAGGTAGAAAAATTTGTGGCACCACTGCCTTAGTCCCTCTCCCCAGCTCAGTATGGTGTGAGTCAGGGAAAACTTCCAACTCCTGGCTTTTCCCCAAGGACGGAAAGAGAAAACTGAAACATACATCCAATGTACAGACTATTAGGGGGCTACCCAGGGTACTGGTTTCTGTCTTACCTAAATCTAAGCACTGATAGGAAATGGTGCTGGGTTGGGGACCACTGGGCACAAAGGCTAAAGTTTAGCCTAGCATGCACTCACTCACCATAGTCTCTCCCCACTGGCTCAAGTCTTAATTAAGGGGGAAAAAAACCCAACTCCCAATTTCTTCAGGGGAAGGAAACAGTTGGGACCATATATTCAATGTTCCACTTTCTCAGGAAGCTACCTGAAGGACTGGTGGTTTCTGTGCACATGTCTCAGAGCACTGACAAGACCCTAGATGACATACCCTAGCATACCCTAGCTAGCATACCTTATCTAGCATACCTTAGATGACAGGGGACCACTGAGAACAAAAGAGAGCTAGGAAGCTTGGTGCCACTCCAGAGGACTAGCAGTACAGCAGACAGACCAAGACAGCTTGGTGGTCTCCTGGATGGGGAGTAGAGAAGAGTGGACTATGTGTACAATATTCCACTGGGAAGGCATGCTGCCCGAGGGGCTGGTTTCTGTCTTGCCTGACTCAGAGAGCTGATGGGACCTGACATACTCTAAAGGCCTGGGGGCTGCTGAAAACAAAAGAGAGCTGGGGGTGGCTTACAGCACTCCACAGAACCTGTAGTACCATAGACTAAAACCAGAGGGAAGAACAAATTACGAGCTCTTGGAAAAAAATGGGAAAATACCTCTAATTAGGGATCTATACATATGATTCTAGAGAAGAACATCCATAGGAAAGGTTTGGGAAGTCCCCAGAATCTGTAGCTACAAAGCCAGTCCATAATTTTTTTTTTCAAATGGGTAGATATAAAGGAACAAAATAAACCCCAGGAATCAACCATAAAGAAATGGAAGTTATGAATTACCTGATAAAGAATTCAAAATAACCATTATAAAGATGCTAAATAAGCTCAGGAAAATGACATATAAACAAAATGAGAATTTCAAAAGAGAAACTGTAAAAAAGAACCAAACAAATTTTAGAGCTGAAGAATATAGTAGCTGAAAACTTCACTAAAGAGATTCAACAGCAGACTTGATCAATCAAAATAAAGAATCAGTGAACCTGAAGACAGGTCATTTAAAATTATGTCGTTGGAGAAGTAAAAAAAAAAAAAAAGAAAAAGAGTGAATAAAGCCTAGGGTATTTATAGGACACCATTAAGCAAACAAATATACACATATGGGGGTCCTAGAGGGAGAAAAAAAGTGAGAAGGGGGTACAAAGTTTAATTAAAGAATTAATAGCCAAAAATTTCCCAAATGGGGGGTAGGGTTGAGAAATGGACATCCAGCTTCAAGAAGTCAACAGACACCAAATAGGATGAAAACAAAGAAGGTCACACTGAGATACATTGTAAATAAATGTATCAAAAGTCAGAGACAAAAGAGAATTCTGAAAGTAGCAAAAGCAAAACAACCCCCCCCCCATAAAACTATGAGTGGATTTCTCAGGAGAAATCTTGTAGGCTAGAAGGGGGTAGAATGATATATATGAAATGCTGAAAGAAAACAAACTACCAACCAAGAACAAAATATCCAGTAAAGCATGAAGGTGAGATAAAGACTTCCCCAGAATAACAAATTATTCCCCAGAATAACAAAAACTGAGGGAGTTTGTTTCATTGCCCCTAGACTTGCCTTATAAGACATATTAAAGAGAGTCCTTCAAGTTTAAATAAAGATGCTAGACAGCAACACAAAACCATAAAAAATGACTTTTAAGTGAACTGTTAAAGAGACAAAGATATTATATATTGAAGTGTCAACGCATGAAGATGTGATTATAAACATATAAATGCCTAAACGCAGAGCCCCAAAACATATGAAACAAAAACTGACAGAATAGAGAAATAAACAGTTGCACAGCAACAGTAGGAGACTTCAATACCCAATTTCAATAATCAACAAAACAACCACACAGAAGTTCAGTAAAGAAAAAAGAGGACTTGAAAAACACTGTAAAATAATTGGCCTAACACATATATAAAGAACATTCCATCCAACAAAGTAGGAATACACATTCTTTTCAAGTACATGTGGAACATCCTCTAGGATAGACCATAGATTAGGTCACAGTAGAAGTCATAATAAGTTTTTAAAAGACTGAGTGGCTTTTTTGACAATCATGAAATGAAACTAGAAATCAGTAACAGAAGGAAAATTGAGGGGCCCCTGGGTAGCTCAGTCAGTTGAGTGTCGAACTCTTAATTTCTGTCCAGGTCATGATCTCACAGTTGTAGGATGGAGCCCTGTATCAGGCTCCACACTGAGCATGGAACCTGTGTAAGACTCTCTCTCCCTCTGCTCCTCTTCCCTGCTTGAGCTCTCTAAAATTAAAAAATAATTAATAAATAAATAAATAAATAAATAAATAAAAGGAAAATTGAATAAAAGGAAATCTTCACACATATGTGGAGATTAAATAATATACTATTACAATTTTTCTAAATGTTTATTTATTTTTGAGAGAGAGAGAGAGACAGAGAGACAGAGAGACAGAGAGCACAAGCAGAGGAGGGGAAAGGAGAGAGGGAGACACAGAATCCAAAGCAGGCTCCAGGCTCCAAGCTGTCAGCACAGAGCCCAATACAGGGCTTGAACTCATGAACCGCAAGATCATGACCTGAGCCAGTCAGATGCTCAACCAACTGAGCCACTCAGGTGTCCCTAAATAATATACTCTTAAATAACTACTGGATCAAACTAGAAATCAGAAATCACTAAGGAAATTAGAAAATATCTTCAGACACATGAAAACAAAAATACAAAAACGGCAAAACCTATGAGATATAATGAAACAGTGCTATGAAGGATATTTATAGCCATAAACACATACATTAAAGAGCTCAAATTAATCTTAACTGTACATCTTAAAAAACTAGAAAAAGAATAGCAAGTTAAACTAAAAACTAACAGAAGGAAATAAAAAAATAAAGAGTAGATAAAAAATAAATGAACTGGAGAATAGAAAAAATTGAGAAATGAAAGTTGGTTCTTTGAAGATCAACAAAATTGACAAATCTTTGATAGACTGACTAAGAAAAAAAAGGGAGACTAAAATGACTACAACCACAAAAGAAAGTAGAGACATAACTACCAATTTTACAGAAATAAAAAGGACTATAAAACAATACTATGAACAAAAAACCAAATTGGATAATCTAGATATAATGAATAAATTCTTAGATACACATGATCTATGAAACTGAATCATAAAGAAAAGAAAATGTAAATAGATCTGTAACAAGTAAGGAGATTGAATCAATAATCAAAAACCTCCCAAAGAAAAAGCTCTGGATCAGATAGCTTCACTGGTGAATTCCATCAAAGATTTAAAGAAGAATTTATATATATATATACATACACACACACACACACACACACACGTGTATGTATATATGTATATATTCCCATATACTTAATTCCATATATATGTATATATATGAAATTAATAGCAATCCTCTTCACTCCCTGAAGGAGAGTGAAGGAGAACTGAAGGAGAACACGTCCTAATTTATTCTAGAGGTCAGCATTATCCTGATACCAAAGGCAGACAAAGATACCACAAGCAAAGAAAGCCACAGGCCAATATCCCTTATAAATACTAATGTTAAAATCCTCAACTAATACTAGTAAGCAAAATTTAGCAACATACAAGAAGTATTATATATCATGACCATTTGGGATTTACTCCTGGAATGCAACGTAATGCACTAATAAAAATCAATGTAATGCACTACACTAACAGAATGGAGGAAAAAAATACACATTTCAATTGATGTATAAAAAGCATTTGACAAAATTTAACATCTTTTCATGATAAAACTGCTCTAACTAGGAATCAAAGAAAATTTCCTAAACATATCAAAGGTCTTTTATGAAAAGTTAACTTTTATGAATACCTAACTTTTTGAATACCTAACATCATAGTCAATTTAGGTGACTAACCTAAAGCTTTCCCCCTAAAATTAGAAACAAGATAAGGAGGCCCCCAACTTCACCACTTCTATGAAACAGAGCAATAGGCATAAAAACAAAGAAAGGGTATTCAAATTGGAAAAGAAGTAAAACTATCTCTGTTACAGATGCCATGGTCTTATATCTAGAAAATATATATATCAAAGAATACACATCAACCCTGACCCCCCAACCCCCCCCCCAAAAAAAACCCTGTTACAGCTAATAAATTAAATCAGCCAAGATGCAGGATACAAAATCAACATGCAAAAATTGGTTTTATTTCTATACACTAATAACTATAAAAGGAAATGAAGAAACAAATTCCATTCACAATAGCATCAAAAAGAATAAAATACTTAAGAATAAGTTTAACTAGGGGTGCCTGGGTGGCTCAGTCGGTTAAGTGTCTGACTCTTGGTTTCAACTCAGGTCATGACTCATGGTTTCATGAGTTTGAGCCCTGCATCTAGCTGATGGTGTGGAGCCTGCTTGGGAATTTTCTCTCTCTCTCTCTCTCTCTTCCTCCCTCCTTCCCTCTCTCTGTCCCTCTCCAGCTCATGCTGTCTCTCTCTCTCAAAAATAAACTTAAAAAAAAAAGAATAAATTTAATCAAAGGGTGAAAGACTTGTATACTCACAACTACAAAACACTGTTGAAAGAAATCACAGAAACATAAATAAATGAAAAAACATGCCATGTTCATGGACTGGAAGACTTAATATTGTTAACATGACAATACTACCCTCCAAAGAGATTTATATTCAATGCAATCCCTACCAAAATCCCAACCTTTCCTTCCCGGAAATATAAAAACCTTAAAATTCACAAGGAATCTTAAAAAAAAAAAAAAAAAAAAACATTGGAGGACTCACATTTCCTAATTTCAAAAACTTAATACAAAGCAACAGCAATCAAACAGTGGGACACTGGCCTAAGGACAGACATACAGACCAATGGAATAGAACAGAGAGCTAGAAATAAGCTGTCACATATATGGTCAATTGGTTTTCCACCAGGATACTAAGACCATTCAATGGACAGAATTTTTTTAACCAATCAAAAAAATGGATTTAAAAATGAATTCTTAGATATGACATCAAAAACACAGTGAACAAAAGAAAAATATAGATATATTCAACTTCATCTAGATTTAAAAACTTTTATGCATCAAAGGATACTATCAAGAAAGTGAAAAGATAGTCCACAGGAGAAAATATTTGCAACTCATTTATCTGATAAGGGATTAATATCCAGAAAATATAAAGAACTCCTGTAACTCAAAAACAATCCAATTCAAAAATGGGCAAAGAACTTGAATAGACATTTCTCCAAAGAAGATACAGAGAATGAATAAGCACATGAAAAGATGCACAACTTCACTAATAATTAGGGAAATGCAAATCAGAACTACAATGAGACACCACTTCATAACCATTAGGATGGCTACTATAAAACAAACCAACAAACAAACAAAACCAGAAAATAGTTGCTGCAAGGATATAGAGAAACTGGTATCTTTGTACACTGCTGGTGGGAATGTAAAGTGGGATAGCCACTGTGTAAGTTTGGCAGTTCCTCGAAGAGTTTATAAACATAAAATGACCATATGATTCAGCAAATTCCACTCCTGGGATATATCACCAAAAGAAGTGAAGGCAAAAAACTCAAACAGATAGTTGTACATCAGTGTTCATAACAGCATTATTCACAATAGCGATAAGCTGGAAACAACTCAAACATCCATCAACAGATGAATGGATAAACAAAGTAGGATATCCATACAATGGAATATTCAGCCATAAAAAAGAATAAAATTGTGATACATGCTACAATGTACATAAACCTTGAAAACATTATGGTAAGTGAAATAAGGCAGACACAAAAGAATATTTTATGATTCCATTAAAATTTTTTTAAGTGTTTATTTATTTTTTGGGAATGCAAGCCGGTACAGCCACTCTGGAAAACAGTATGGGGGCTCCTCAAAAAATTAAAAATAGAACTACCCTATGACCCAGCAATTGCACTACTAGGTATTTATCCAAGGGATACAGGTGTGCTGTTTCAAAGGGACACATGCACCCCCATGTATACAGCAACACTATCAACAATAGCCAAAGTATGGAAAAAAACCAAAAGTCCATTGATGGATGAATGGATAAAGAAGATGTGGCATATATACATATGTATACACATGGATACACATATACATATACATACATACATACATACATACATACATACAATGGAGTATTACTCGGCAATCAAAAAGAATGAAATCTTGTCATTTGCAACTACGTGGATGGAACTGGAGGGTATTATGCTAAGTGAAATTTCAGTCAGAGAAAGACAAATATATGACTTCACTCGTATGGGGACTTTAAGAGACAACAGATTAACATAAGGGAACGGAAACAAAAATAATATAAAAACAAGGAGGGGGACAAAGCATAAGAGACTCATAAATATGGAGAACAAACTGAGGGTTACTGGAGGGGATGTGGGAAAGGGGATGGGCTAAATGGGTAAGGGGCATTAAGCAATCTACTCCTGAAATCACTGTTGCACTACATGCTAACTAATTTGGATGTAAATTAAAAAAAAATAAAATTAAGTATTATGTTTAAAAAAATGTTTATTTATGAGAGAGACACAGAGCATGAACGGGGGAGGAGCAGAGAGAGGGAGACACAGAATCTAAAGCAGGCTCCAGGCTCTGAGCTGTCAGCACATTAGCCCGACACAGGGCTCAAACCCACAAACCGTGAGATCATGATCTGAGTGCAAGTTGGACGCTTGACCGACTGAGCCACTCAGGCACCCCCTATGATTCCATTTTTTATGAATGGAATAGATAGATTCATAAAGAAAGTAAGTAGAACAGGAGTTGCCAGGGCTTGGGGAGAGGAGAAAATGAAGAGTTATAGTTTAATAAATACAGAGTTTCTAGATTTGTAATGATGAAAATGTTTTGGAAACAGCAGTGATGTTGTACTATATTATAAATGTACTCAACAACATGGAATTGTATACTTTAAAAACAGTTAAACAGCAGGGGCACCTGGGTGGCTCAGCTCATTAAGTGTCTGACTCTTGATTTCAGATCAGGTCACAATCTCATGGTTCGTGAGTTTGAGCCCTGCTTGGGATTCTCTTTCCCCCTTTCTCTCTGCCCCTACCCCACTTATGCATGTGAGCTCTCTCTCTCTCTCTCTCAAAATAAATACACTTTTTAAAAAATGGTTAAACAGCAAATTTTATGTTATATGCTTTTCACACCACCATTTTAAAAATTGAAGAAAAAAAAAAAACCCACACCTACACAAAAACAAATACTACACAGGAGTGTCAATGAATAAATTAGTAACATGTGAATCAACAAAGATGAACACAAAGCTATAAAAATTACAGAGGGGTGCCTGGATGGCTCAGTGGGTTAAGCATCCAACTCTTGGTTTGGGCTCAGGTTGTGATTTCACTGTTTATGAGATCCAGCTCTGTGCTGGGCTCTGTACTGATAGCGCGGAGCCTGGTTGGTCTTCTCCTTCTCCCTCTCCCTCTGCTCCTCTCCCACTCATGCACAAGCACTCTCTCTCTCAAAATAAATAAACTTTAAAAAACAAAGCAAATTACAGACAGATAACAAATGATTTCATTCATATGAAGTTCAAAAACAATATATTATTTAAGCATGTAAATATACACACACATATACATACTATCTTTAAAAATGTAAAACTATTATCCCTTGAGATGGAAGGATATGATTGTGAAGGGGTATGTGTGTTATTCTAACGTTAAGAGTAATGTTCTATTTCTTAAGTTGGTGGTAGATATGCCAATGTCAATTTTATTGTTTAAAATGTGTATGTTCCCCTGAAAGACAGATACCATATGTTTTCACTCATATGTGGATCCTGAGAAACTCAACAGAAGACCAGGGGGATGGAGAAGGGGGAGAAAAAAAAAAAAGTTACAGACAGGGAAGGAGGCAAAACATAAGAGAGTCTTAAATACTGAGAATAAACTGAGGGTTGATGGGGGGTGGGGGGGAGGGGAAAGTGGGTGATGGGCATTGAGGAGGACACCTGTTGGGATGAGCACTGGGTGTTGTATGGAAACCAATTTGACAATAAATTTTATATAAAAAAAATAAAATGTGTATGTTTGTTTTATATATTTCATATGAAGGCAAAGGCCCATCCAAGGATTATACAGGGAAGTGTACTTTATTAAACTCACTGTTGTATTCCTATAAGTGGCCTATAAGTTCATAGTTCTTTAAATACTCTCATTAGCCTAACATCATACTCATTCCCTCATTTTTCAATAAACTGAATAAACTGTTTGACATTAATCAATAAATTGGATGAACTCTGAATAAATTTACTTTATATTTACATGTGAGTCATGATTTTACCTTTTTGAAAATTATACTGTAGAGAAAGAAAAGTGAGCAAGTTACAAAAATATTTAAAATGAAATATAAGATTGGATATGACAAGGGGGAGAAGGTTCATAGATGACCCCGATTATATGATTAGTCCAAATACAGATTATGGTACCATTCACTCATACAAGCAACACTGGAAAAGGACCAAGATTGGGAAGAAAGATCACAACTTTTTTGCCTTTGAGATACTCATATTGACATGTTTATCTGTCAGTTCAATATACGGCTGTGCGTGATGCTGTGATTTATAATAAATATATATTTTGGTTTGTATCCCTGTTTCTGGCACACAGCTCCTAAAACCCTTGGAATTTCCTAAGCAATAAGAGCTGTAGGGGTATCTTTTGTTCCAGTTCCTAAAATAGCTCCAGAACCATAAAGGTGAAATTATGTATTCATAACAAGCCTCTTCAACTACACCTGAGTATATGTTAATTAGATGATTTCTGGACAGCCCCCAGGTAAGGATGGCAGCTGGTTGCAGGAAGGGGGAGAAGAACCAACCATGTGATTAGAAGGTTGGCACTTTCAGCCTCTACCTCCAACTTCCAGGGAGGGGAGAGGGGCTAGAGGATGAATCAATTGACAGCAGCCAATGATTTAATCAACCATGCCTATGTAATAAAGCCTGCATTAAACCCAAAAGGAAAGAGTTCAGAGAGCTTCTAGGTTGGTGAATGCATCACATGCTGCAGGGTGGTATACCTCAGATCCATGTGAACAGAAGCTCCTCTGTTTGGGACCTTTCTACACCTCACCTCATATAGCTCTTCATCTGGCTATTCATCTGTATCCTTTATATCGTTTATTATAAACTGGTAAACATAAGCCAATGTTTCTCTGAGTTCTACAAACCACTCTAGCAAATTAACTGAACCTGAGGAGGGAGTGGTGGGTACCTCTAATTTACAGCCAGTCAGTCAGAAATACAAATTAACAATCTGGACCTGAGACTGGTGTCAGAGTGGGGGCAATCTTGTGGGACTGAACCTTTAACCTAGGGAATCTGATGCTCTGTCTCTAGGCAGCAAGTGTCAGAATTAAGTTAAACTGTAGTCTGATGCTGCCTCTAGGTAGACAGTGTCGGAATTAAGTTAAACTATATAGGACAACCACACACCTCGTGTCAGAAGTAAAGGTGTATTATAGCAAATTACCAAGAGGAGGCACACAAGAAGTGAGTTTTCTCTTTAGAATGTGGTAGAGGAGAGGGGAGAATTGGATGCGAAATCAGGAAACCAAGACAACCGATGTAACTAAAATAATGAACACAGATGTGACTGACTAGCAGGAGAGTACAAATACAGAAAAAAGCCCAGCAAGAAAACCTCCCTTCCTCCCTTTCTATCACATTGGACATCCAATTCATCAGCAAATCCTGCCAGCACTACTTTCAAATCATATCTAGATTCCAAACACTGCTACCACAGCAGTCCAAGCCACCATCTATCATAGGAGATATTACAGTAGACTCCTACATAGTCACCCTGCTTCTTCTATGTAATCTCTGACAGGCCTTCTAGAACCATCCACGTAAAATTCTAAACCACTTTTCCCCACTCCCCCAAGAGTCTCATTTTCCCCTTCTTGGCATTTTTTACCATGATCTGTACTGGTCCACTCAGGCTACTATAAGAAAATACCACATAATCATTTTGTTATAGACACATGGAATCAAATAATCACATTGATGGGATGTCAACAATTTACATAGGTTATATCAACAATATCTCAATGAAGATGGAAAAAAAATACCACAGAGTGGCTTAAACAGAAACTTATTTCTCAGAGTTCTGGATGCTGGGAGGTTCAAGATCAAGATGCTGGCTGACATAGTTCCTGGTGAGGCTCTCTTCTAGGCTTGTAGACAGACATCTCACTGAGTCATCATATCACTTTTCCTCTGCTCAGATTGCAGAGAAGAGAGCAAGATTTCTGGTATCTATTCTTATAAGGACACTACTACTACTAGATCAGGGCTCCATCCTTATGACCTCATTTAACCTTAATTACTTCCTTAGAGACCCCATCTCCAAATACAGGGAGTTAGGGCTTCAATACATGAATTTGGGGTTGGGGGTGGGGGGACACAAACATCTAGTCCATGACATCATCTAATATGTTAGTTTATCTTTTCTGTGTGTCCGGTTTATTTTCTGTCTTTCATCCCTGGAATATAACCTCTACAAGGACAATGACCTTTGTTTGTTTTGCTCAGTTGATTGTCCAGTACCTAGAACAGTACCTGACACACAGAAAGTACTCAGTAAGTATTTTTTGAATGAATTCAATAAATGAATGAAAAACGGAAGGTCCAAGATAATGGAAGGTCAGAGAGGGGTGTAAGAAGGGGAAAAAAAATCCTGTACAATCCAGTGCCAACGGCCTTAATAAAGGAAGAGTATTCAAGTGATTTGTCACATGTTGATAAAGATGAAAGGGAAAGGGCGATATATGTCAAAAGCCATGAGCTCAGAGACTAGAACTTTTGTTGGTGAGTTTTTTCCTCTCTCTTTACAGGTATCTCTTTTCCCCACATCCTTCCCTCTCTCTCTCCCTCCTTCTTTCCTTCCCTTCCGTCCTTCAGAAAAAAATGGAGATGTAAAGATTTAGAAAAAGCAATGGAGAGTAAATAGGGTATCACCTGAGTTACTACAGAGGAAACATAGTCACAACATGAAAGAGTTAATGAAGAAATGACACGTCCTCTGGGTATATGCAGATTTTAGTTTAGTTAAGGAAACACAAGGAACACTGTGAAAAAGAGGGAATTTGATAATTGTGAGACAACATTTTCACAGAACATAATGTATTCATGTTAATCTCTTCAGTGGAGGTTTTAAAAAAAGTATCTTAAAAGCCTTCTGTTAAAGATTATACAGAAGGGGTGCTTGGGTGGCTCAGTCAGTTGAGCGTCCGACTTTGGCTCAGGTCATGATCCCACAGTTTGTGGGTACGAGCGCCGCATCGGACTGTGCTGACAGCTCAGAGCCTGAAGCCTGCTTTGGATTCTGTGTCTCCCTCTGTGCCCTCCCCTGCTCACACTCTGTGTCTCTGTCTCTCAAAAATAAATAAAGATTTAAGAAAAAAAAAAAAAGATTACACAGTGGCTACATGCACATGGAGTAGTAGCTCTATAGCAAAAACATAATGATTATTTTGGTGAAAATGGTCTGAAGCAAATTTTCAGTTTTAGATAACAGAATATTTAGATATATAGCTTTTCCATTCTCACTGCAGGTGACACTCAAATTATCCATTTATACATCTTAATTACTCCCCCCGCCCCTGCTGCCAGAAAAATCATTTGGATAACTAAAGACACACATTACTCAGTTGATTTTTAAATTCTCTTAAGTATCCCAACTACGCACCTAAAAATCAAATAACTTAAGAGGAAAAAAACACTGACACAGAGTCATCTCTGTCATAGTTCACTTAGCTTATAAAAAACAAATACTATTCACATACAGACTAGCTCATATATAATAATATACAGATGACTTAATCTATTAACTGAAGTTCACATCACTTGGATTTGGTAACCTCATTTTTTTTTAGTCAGATCTCACAAATTAAAGGACACTTTGGAATGTTTATGCTTTAGCTGGATATTGTTATTTTACTTTTCCAAGCTTCTTAAATAGTATCTCACTAGGGAGGCAATAAGTTAGAATGCAACCTAGTGGGGAAATTCTGCATTTGCTCAATGTCTATTGCTTTTACACAGTTCCAGATGTCCGTACATTAATAATGTTCTAACTCAAAGCCTCTTTTTGAAACTTTAGAAAGTGTAAATTGCATTAAGACCTCTTTGCCCTCATTAATGGTATTGTTACAATCCCAGTCCTCTGGAAAATGTTTTTTGGCATGTGTTTAACTTTATAATATTGCCATTTACTCACTTTAATAGCCAGTACTCAAGTCTTAATGCTTTTAATAGGCCCGCCTAAACAGACTACCATCTTTTGTAATCTTTTTCACATAATTTATTTCATAGGTAAAGCCTGTCATATTTTCCATCTGAGGAGGATTCTTCACTATTCATTCCATGAGGTACTAATACTAAAGAAATATTTACTTTCTTTTACTCAGTGTATATGTGCCTATCTATAGATGACACATGTTAGAAATAAAGTGCAGTTCCCTTTATATTTTTTAAGTTTATTTATTTATTTTGAGAGAGAGAGAAATCATGTGCAAGGGAGCAGGGGAGGAGCAGCAGAGAGAGAGAGAGAGAGAGACAGAGACAGAAAGAATCCCAATCAGGCTCCGTGCTGTCAGTGTAGTGGCTGAGTGGGGCTTGATCTCACAAACTGTGAGCTCATGACTTGATGCGAAATCCAGAATCTGGACGCTTAACCAACTAAGCCATCCAGGCACACCTAGTTTCTTTTAAATAGAAATAAAAAAGGAAAATAAAGTAGTGGTATTTTCTACAACTTTTATAGTAAAAATAGGCATATCCTATTCAAATGTAAAATGTAAGAAAACCAAAAATATAAATACCTATTAAACTCTAGCTATTTGGTGAGATTTGACTCAGCAACGTCAGCTCAAGAGACTGGGTTATATTTCAGGATCAAATTTTCAACGCATATAGAAGTAGTCAGAAAAGCGTAAGGAAGAATATGGAGAAATACTGTCCCAAGTGAGAGTAAGTAAGATCCCTTGTAGCTATTGGCTATCTAAATGGAAATGAAAGGTCCTACAGTCCTCTCTGACAAAGCATTTCCTCCCATAAATTTGTTAAGAGTGAGGACTCTGAAAATGTTAGAGCTGCACTACTGATACTGCAGCAGTCATTTATTAATACATTCTGATAAAAGTACACAATTATTTACAATGTAAAAAATTTCAAATAAAATGGAATTTCAGAAATAACTCATACATTTCCTCACAACAATCTACTTGGTTGAAATCTCTTAAAAGAAAACCAATGGTTATTTATGTATGCAACAAATTATTAGTTCTCTAAAATATGAATTCTGAATTTCTGTTGACTGCCCAGCATAGTTAGTTCATCAGTGTCTGAAATAAGCAAATGGTTAAAATGTATAAATTTGGTCAGTTTTGCTACTTTAGAGTCAAGAAGTATTGGCTTAGTAAATTTGGCTGAACTTGGAATGAATAAATTTCATTTATTCATTTATTTCATTCCTTATCTGACAAAATTAATTGCAGGCAAAAAGGGGTGGGGTATGTGACTTGCATTCTATCCTCTGTTAAAAGGCTAACAATTAAAGTAAACTATAATGTAGTGAGTGCACCTGTACTACTAAAATCTTGGTAGAATGCAGACTAAAAGAAGAAAATGAGTAAGAAGAAATCACTACAAAGTTTCCTAAAAGTTACTACTTTCAGGTACTGCCAACATGAATTTACTATAAACCTGTTGCTGTAAATCCTGAAGATGAAATGCTCTAGAACAAAACACTACTTCACAATCTAGTGGAGAAGCGCCCCAAACCCCCACACCAATGCTTAAAATGTAATGTAGTAAGTGCTATTATAGATGTATGAGGCTAGGCCAAAGAGTGACTAACTTTGCTTTAGGGTTAGGATGGCTTAATAGAGTTTAAGGTTAATAACCTATTAGCTGGATATAGAGCATAACGTTCCTGAATAATAATAAAGTCAGAGAGTGGACTTCAAACAGACACAAAACTATGAAAATGACATAGTCTGTGTAACAAATGATTCACAAACTTAGCGACTTGAAACGATACCCATGTTTTATTGATTTTAAGTTTATTTATTTATTTTGAGAGAGAAAGGGAGAGAGTGAGCATGATCTTGGGGAAGGGGGCAGAAAGAGAGGGAGAGAATCCCAAGCAGGCTCCAATCATCAGCATGGAGCCTGATATGGGGCTCCAACTCACAAACTGTGAGATCATGGCCTGAGCCGAAGTCAGAGGCTTAACCAATTGAGCCAATCAGGCGTCCACAATATCAACATTTTGATTTTTTTATTATTATTTTTATTATTTGTTTTTAACGTTTATTTATTTTTATTTTTTTATTTTTTTTTCAATATATGAAATTTATTGTCAAATTAGTTTCCATACAACACCCAGTGCTCATCCCAAAAGGTGCCCTCCTCAATACCCATCACCCACCCTCCCCTCCCTCCCACCCCCCATCAACCCTCAGTTTGTTCTCAGTTTTTAAGAGTCTCTTATGCTTTGGCTCTCTCCCACTCTAACCTCTTGTTTTTGTTTCCTTCCCCTCCCCCATGGGTTTCTGTTAAGTTTCTCAGGATCCACATAAGAGTGAAAACATATGGAATCTGTCCTTCTCTGTATGGCTTATTTCACTTAGCATCACACTCTCCAGTTCCATCCACGTTGCTACAAAGGGCCATATTTCATTCTTTCTCACTGCCACGTAGTACTCCATTGTGTATATAAACCACAATTTCTTTATCCATTCATCAGTTGATGGACATTTAGGCTCTTTCCACAATTTGGCTATTGTTGAGAGTGCTGCTATAAACATTGGGGTACAAGTGCCCCTATGCAACAGTACTCCTGCATCCCTTGGGTAAATTCCTAGCAGTGCTATTGCTGGGTCATAGGGTAGGTCTATTTTTAATTTTCTGAGGAACCTCCACACTGCTTTCCAGAGTGGCTGCACCAATTTGCATTCCCACCAACAGTGCAAGAGAGTTCCCGTTTCTCCACATCCTCTCCAGCCTCTATAGTCTGCTGATTAGTTCATTTGGGCCATTCTGACTGGAGTGAGGTGATATCTGAGTGTGGTTGTGATTTGTATTTCCCTGATAAGGAGCGACGCTGAACATCTTTTCATGTGCCTGTTGGCCATCCGGATGTCTTCTTTAGAGAAGTGTCTATTCATGTTTTCTGCCCATTTCTTCACTGGGCTATTTGTTTTTCGGGTATGAAGTTTAGTGAGCTTTTATAGATTTTGGATACTAGCCCTTTGTCCGATATGTCATTTGCAAATATCTTTTCCCATTCCGTTGGTTGCCTTTTAGTTTTGTTGGTTGTTTCCTTTGCTGTGCAGAAGCTATTTATCTTAATAAGGTCCGAGTAATTCATTTTTGCTTTTAATTCCCTTGCCTTTGGGGATGTGTCGAGTAAGAGATTGCTACGGCTGAGGTCAGAGAAGTCTTTTCCTGCTTTCTCCTCTAGGGTTTGGATGGTTTCCTGTCTCACATTCAGGCCCTTTATCCATTTTGAGTTTATTTTTGTCAATGGTGTGAGAAAGTGGTCTAGTTTCAACCTTCTGCATGTTGCTGTCCAGTTCTCCCAGCACCATTTGTTAAAGAGACTGTCTTTTTTCCATTGGATGTTCTTTCCTGCTTTGTCAAAGATTAGTTGGCCATACGTTTGTGGGTCGAGTTCTGGGGTTTCTATTCTATTCCACTGGTCTATGTGTCTGTTTTTGTGCCAATACCATGCTGTCTTGATGATTACAGCTTTGTAGTAGAGGCTAAAGTCTGGGATTGTGATGCCTCCTGCTTTTGTCTTCTTCTTCAAAATTACTATGGCTATTCGGGGCCTTTTGTGGTTCCATATGAATTTTAGGATTGCTTGCTCTAGTTTCGAGAAGAATGCTGGTGCAATTTTGATTGGGATTGCATTGAATGTGTAGATAGCTTTGGGTAGTATTGACATTTTGACAATATTTATTCTTCCAATCCATGAGCAGGGAATATCTTTCCATTTCTTTATGTCTTCTTCAATTACCTTCATAAGCTTTCTATAGTTTTCAGCATACAGATCTTTTACATCTTTGGTTAGATTTATTCCTAGGTACTTTATGCTTCTTGGTGCAATTGTGAATGGGATCAGTTTCTTTGTTTGTCTTTCTGTTGCTTCATTATTAGTGTATAAGAATGCAACTGATTTCTGTACATTGATTTTGTATCCTGCAACGTTGCTGAATTCATGTATCAGCTCTAGCAGACTTTTGGTGGAATCTATCAGATTTTCCATGTATAGTATCATGTCATCTACAAAAAGTGAAAGTTTGACTTCATCTTTGCCAATTTTGATGCCTTTGATTTCCTTTTGTAGTCTGATTGCTGATGCTAGAACTTCCAACACTATGTTAAACAACAGCGGTGAGAGTGGGCATCCCTGTTGTGTTCCTGATCTCAGGGAAAAAGCTCTCAGTTTTTCCCCGTTGAGGATGATGTTAGCTGTGGGCTTTTCATAAATGGCTTTTATGATCTTTAAGTATGTTCCTTCTATCCCGACTTTCTCAAGCGTTTTTATTAAGAAAGGTTGCTGAATTTTGTCAAAGGCCTTTTCTGCATCAATTGACAGGATCATATGGTTCTTATCTTTTTTTATTAATGTGATGTATCACGTTGATTGATTTGCGAATGTTGAACCAGCCCTGCATCCCAGGATTGAATCCCACTTGATCATGGTAAATAATTCTTTTTATATGCTGTTGAATTCGATTTGCTAGTATCTTATTGAGAATTTTTGCATCCATATTCATCAGGATTTTGGCCTGTAGTTCTGTTTTTTTACTGGGTCTCTGTCTGGTTTAGGAATCAAAGTAATACTGGCTTCATAGAATGAGTCAGGAAGTTTTCCTTCCCTTTCTATTTTTTGGAATAGCTTGAGAAGGATAGGTATTATCTCCGCTTTAAATGTCTGGTAGAACTCCCCTGGGAAGCCATCTGGTCCTGGACTCTTATTTGTTGGGAGATTTTTGATGACTGATTCCATTTCTTCGCTGGTTATGGGTCTGTTCAAGCTTTCTATTTCCTCCTGATTGAGTTTTGGAAGAGTGTGGGTGTTTAGGAATTTATCCATTTCTTCCAGGTTGTCCAATTTGTTGCCATATAATATTTCATAGTATTCCCTGATAATTGTTTGTATCTCTGAAGGATTGGTTGTAATAATTCCATTTTCATTCATGATTTTATCTATTTGGGTCATCTCCCTTTTCTTTTTGAGAAGCCTGGCTAGAGGTTGATCAATTTTGTTTATTTTTTCAAAAAACCAACTCTTGGATTCGTTGATCTGCTCTACAGTTTTTTTAGATTCTATATTGTTTATTTCTGCTCTGATCTTTATTATTTCTCTTCTTCTGCTGGGTTTAGGCTGCCTTTGCTGTTCTGCTTCTATTTCCTTTAGGTGTGCTGTTAGGTTTTGTATTTGGGATTTTTCTTGTTTCTTGAGATAGGCCTGGACTGCAATGTATTTTCCTCTCAGGACTGCCTTCGCTGCATCCCAAAGCATTAGGATTGTTGTATTTTCATTTTCATTTGTTTCCATATATTTTTTAATTTCTTCTCTAATTGCCTGGTTGACCCACTCATTCTTTAGTAGGGTGTTCTTTAACCTCCATGCTTTTGGAGGTTTTCCAGACTTTTTCCTGTGTTTGATTTCAAGCTTCATAGCATTGTGGTCTGAAAGAATGCATGGTATAATTTCAATTCTTGTATACTTATGAAGGGCTGTTTTGTGACCCAGTATATGATCTATCTTGGAGAATGTTCCATGTGCACTCGAGAAGAAAGTATATTCTGTTGCTTTGGGATGCAGAGTTCTAAATATGTCTGTCAAGTCCATCTGATCCAATGTGTCATTCAGGGCCCTTGTTTCTTTATTGACCGTGTGTCCAGATGATCTGTCCATTTCTGTAAGTGGAGTGTTAAAGTCCCCTGCAATTACCACATTCTTATCAATAAGGTTGCTTATGTTTGTGAGTAATTGTTTTATATATTTGGGGGCTCCCATATTCGGCACATAGACATTTATAATTGTTAGCTCTTCCTGATGGATAGACCCTGTGATTATTATATAATGCCCTTCTTCATCTCTTGTTACAGCCTTTAATTTAAAGTCTAGTTTGTGGGGCACCTGGGTGGCTCAGTCGGTTGAGCGGCTGACTTCGGCTCAGGTCGTGATCTTGCAGTCCGTGAGTTCGAGCCCCGCGTCGGGCTCTGTGCTGACAGCTCAGAGCCTGGAGCTTGTTTCCGATTCTGTGTCTCCCTCTCTCTGACCCTCCCCCGTTCATGCTCTGTCTCTCTGTCTCAAAAATAAATAAACGTTAAAAAAAAAATTAAAAAAAAAAGTCTAGTTTGTCTGATAGAAGTATGGCTACTCCAGCTTTCTTTTGACTTCCAGTGGCATGATAAATAGTTCTCCATCCCCTCACTCTCAATCTGAAGGTGTCCTCAGGTCTAAAATGAGTCTCTTGTAGACAGCAAATAGATGGGTCTTGTTTTTTTATCCATTCTGATACCCTATGTCTTTTGGTTGGCGCATTTAGTCCATTTACATTCAGTGTTATTATAGAAAGATATGGGTTTAGAGTCATTGTGATGTCTGTAGGTTTCATGCTTGTAGCGATGTCTCTGGGACTTTGTCTCACAGGATCCCCCTTAGGATCTCTTGTAGGGCTGGTTTAGTGGTGATGAATTCCTTCAGTTTTTGTTTGTTTGGGAAGACCTTTATCTCTCCTTCTATTCTAAATGACAGACTTGCTGGATGAAGAATTCTCGGCTGCATATTTTTTCTGTTCATCACATTGAAGTCTCCTGCCAATCCTTTCTGGCCTGCCAAGTTTCAGAAGAGAGATCGGTCATGAGTCTTATAGGTCTCCCTTTATATGTGAGGGCACGTTTATCCCTCACTGCTTTCAGAATTTTCTCTTTATCCTTGTATTTTGCCAGTTTCACTATGATATGTCGTACAGAAGATCGATTCAAGTTACGTCTGAAGGGAGTTCTCTGTGCCTCTTGGATTTCAATGCCTTTTTCCTTCCCCAGTTCAGGGAAGTTCTCAGCTATTGTTTCTTCAAGTACACCTCAGCACCTTTCCCTCTCTCTTCCTCCTCTGGAATACCAATTATGCGTATATTATTTCTTTTTAGTGCATCACTTAGTTCTCTAATTTTCCCCTCATACTCCTGGATTTTTTAATCTCTCTTTTCCTCAGCTTCTTCTTTTTCCATAATTTTATCTTCTAGTTCACCTATTCTCTCCTCCGCCTCTTCAATCCAAGCTGTGGTCATTTCCATTTTATTTTGCATCTCGTTTATAGCATTTTTCAGCTCCTCCTGGCTCTTCCTTAGTCCCTTGATCTCTGTAGCAAGAGATTCTCTGCTGTCCTCTATACTGTTTTCAAGCCCAGTGATTAATTTTATGACTATTATTCTAAATTCACTTTCTGTTATATTATTTAAATCATTTTTGAACAGTTCATTAGCTGTTGTTATTTCCTGGAGATTCTTTTGAGGGGAATTCTTCCCTTTGGTCATTTTGAATAGTCCCTGGAGTGGTGCGGACCTGCAGGGCACCTCCCCTGTGCTGTGGTGTATAACTGTAGTTGATGGGCGGGGCGGCAGTCAGACCTGATGTTTGCCCCCAGCCCACCGCTGGGGCCACAGTCAGACTGGTGTGTGCCTTCTCTTCCCCTCTCCTAGGGGCGGGATTCACTGTGGGGTGGCGTGGCCTATCTGGGCTACTTGCACACTGCCAGGCTTGTGATGCTGTGGATCTGGTGTATTAGCTGTGGTGGGTAGGCAAGGTGCACGGCGGCAGGAGAGACAGGCTTAGCTTGCTTCTCCTTCGGTGATCCACTTCAGGAGGGGCCCTGTGGCAGTAGGAGGGAGTCAGACCTGCTGCTGGAGGGGTGGGTCCGCAGAAGCACAGCGCTGGGTGTTTGTGCGGAGCAAGTTCCCTGGCAGGAACTGGTTCCCTTTGGGATTTTGGCTGGGGGATGGGCGAGGCAGATGGCGCTGGTGAGCGCCTTTGTTCCCTGTCAAACTGAGCTCTGTCATCCCGGGGCTCAGCAACTCTCCCTCCCATTGTCCTCCAGCCTTCCCGCTCTCTGAGCAGAGCTGTTTACTTATGACCTCCCAGATGCTAAGTCCCGCTTGCTGTCGGAACATACTCCGTCCAGTCCCTCCGCTTTTGCAAGCCAGACTTGGGGGCTCTGCTTGGCCGGCGGGCCGCCCCTCTGCCCCGGCTCCCTCCCGCCAGTCCACGGTGCGCTCTCCGCCTCGCCGCCCTTCCTACCCTCTTCTGTGGGCCTCTCGTCTGCGCTTGGCTCCGGAGACTCCGTTCTGCTAGTCTTCTGTTGGTTTTCTGGGTTATTTAGGCAGGTGTAGGTGGAATCTAAGTGATCAGCAGGACGTGCGATGAGCCCAGCGTCCTCCTACGCCGCCATCTTCCCTAACGTTTATTTATTTTTGAGACAGAGAGAGACAGAGCATGAATGGGGGAGGGTCCGAGAGAGAGGGAGACACAGAATCTGAAACAGGCTCCAGGCTCTGAGCGGTCAGCACAGAGCCCAACACGGGACTCGAACTCACGGATCGCGAGATCATATCCTGAGCTGAAGTCAGACACTTAAACCACTGAGCCACCCAGGCGCCCCAATACCCACTTTTTTAAATTGTGGTAAAGTATACATAAAATTTACCATTTTAACCATTTTTAAATGTATAGCTCAGTAGTGTTAAGTACATTTACATTATTGTACAACCAATCTCCAAAACGCTACTTACCTTGGAAAACCATAATTATACCCCTTAAAAACTCCTCATTCCCTCTTCCCCCAGCCCCTGGCAACTACTCTTCTACTTGTCTCTATGAATTTGCCTACTTTCAGTACCTCAAATAAAGGGAATCATACAGTATTTGTCTTCTTGTGACTGCCTTATTCTATTCAGCATAATGTCTTCCAGTGTCGTTCACGTGGTAGCATAAAAATACCATCATTTATTATCCCAGTTTCTGAAGATCAGATGTCCAGTCATAGCACAACTAGATTCTTGCTTAGGTCTCATAGGCTCAAATTAAGGTGTCTGTCAGGACTGCAGTTTTCATCTGAAATTGGATTTTCTTCCAAGGTCACTGGTTGTTGTCAGAATTCATTTCCTACTGGCTTTAAGACTATTACGCCCAATTTTTTGCTATCTCTGGGCCGCGAAGTCTCTCAGCAGCTAGAGGCCATCTGAAATACCTTACCACATGCTCCACCCCTCCCACCAGTTTACAACACGGATGTCTGTTTTCTTCCAGGCTAGATCATGTGTCTCTGACTTCCTTTTCTGCAATCAGCTGTAGAAAATTCTCCTCCTAAAGGGCTTGAATGATTAGATCAGGACCATCTAGATAATCTCCTATCTTAATGTCTACTGACTTAAAAAAATTTTTTTAATGTTTATTCATTTTTGAGAGAGAGAAAGCAATTAGAATGAATGCAGCTTCTAGATTTATTGCTTGAACCTTGCCTCTTTCAAGTAGGTTATCTAGCCATCCTTCACTCTAGTTAATCTTAACTTCCCTGCTCTTATTCTCCCTAGGTTTTTCACTTAAAAAATTGTAATCAATATATTTTTATAAAGGTCTGTTGAAGCTAGATGTGACATAAATGTACATATTTTTGTTTACAGAAAAACTGTATGAATGATTATATACATGCATAACATTAAAAAAAAAAAAGCAAAAAACCTGGTTGTTTAAATAGATGCTTTCCGAATGATCTATTTCCCAGAATATTTAATCAGTCACTCATTAAAGCCACTTTCAGCATATCCCTTCAGAGTAGCTCTTATGTCTACCTTTCTAAGGATAACAGTTTAGCTCACAAGCAATGCTAGAAGTGAAAAGCAAAAATAAATACTGATATACCAGTATATAGGTATTTGTATAAATGTGTGTATTATTCTAAATAATAATAGATCAAATTAATATTTACCATATCAACTATATTTCATATATTAAACCCTAGAATGCTATTATGAACATAGCACTGGACCAGAAAATCAAGAGTTCTAAGGCAAGTGCTTTCATTAATTAAACATACAACTTTGGCCAAGTCGTTTGAATTGTTTACTCAGAATGTAGTTATGTGCCCAATGTTTGTTAAATAAATAAAATCAGTGAAGGAATGAACAAATGAAGGAATATTGTTTAGTTAAAAAGAGAAGTTCTTAAGAACTACACCTAACCTCTCACAATCCCAAAGTCCTCAACATCATGAACATTCCTTCTTCTTAACATTGTAGGGAAAATGTTCCTTAGAAATGCTTGGTTGATTAGTTAAATAAGGCAAATCTATAATCTATAGAAACATCAAGCATCTAAATTAAAAAAAAAAAGAAAAACATTTTAAATGGACCAATTTGGTTCCAGCAATCTGGCTGAGCATCTGACTTTGGCTCAGGTCATGATCTCATGGTTTGTGAGTTCGAGCCTGCATTGGCCTCTGCTGCTGGTGCAGAGCCCACTTCGGATCCTGTTTCCCTCTCTCTGCCCCTCCTCTGCTTGCATACATTCTCTCTCTCTCTCTCTTTCTCTCTCAAAAATAAATGTTTAAAAAAGTTGAATGGAACAATTTGGTTTCTCCTTCAAATTAAATGCAATATAGCTCAAAAATGAGAAACATATCAAACTAATTTCTCTCAACATACACATTTAATATTAAACAATACTTATAAAAATTCTAACTAGAGACTGAACAGAAACATTTGCATTTTATTCCTTATCTGACATTCAGTGGTCAATGCAAAAATGTTCCCTCAGGGAAAATGGTTTATATATTTTACTCATAAAGATGTAACAAAAAATCAGACTGAAATGAATTAAAAAGGTTCAAGTTGCTACTTTGGCACCAGAGAGTCTCTTTTCAAAATAATTTTTTGGAAACTTTTCTATCCATAAAAAAAGTTTAGAAAATCTTCTACCCATTATCATGATCTCTCTTAGGGGCGCCTGGGTGGCTCAGTCACTTGAGCATCAACTCTTTATTTTGGCTCAGGTCATGATCTCACGGTTCATGAGATTGAGCCCCAAGGTGATTGGATAATGACAGTGGATTATGATAGAGAGAGCTATAATCTCAGACCCTAAGAATGAGTTTTGGGGGACAGTAACTCAAAACTACATGAAAAATAAGTAACAGAAGTAAATATAAACATAAGAGACAGTATAAATGTATTTTTTGTAACACTTTTTGTCTATTTGATTAAAAAAATAAGTACAAATGCAGTAATTATAAATCTGTGTTGACAGGCATACATGTATAAAAATTTATGTTTATGATAATAATAGCACAAAGTATGACATAATACAGCTATACAGGATCAAAATTTTTATATGCTATTGAAATTATAGTAGTATCAATCCAAACTACTGTATATTGTTATAAATTAAGATGGCTATTATTATTCCCAGGACAACCATTAAAAAATAACTAAAAAATAGGGACTGGGTGGTTCAGTTGGTTGAGTATCCAACTCTTGATTTCTGCTCAGGTCATGATCTCTCAGTTTGTGAGATCAAGTCCCATGTCTGGCTCCATGCTCAGCATGTAGGCTTCTTGGGATTCTCTCTCCACCCTGCCCTCCCCCGCCTCTCCGCCACTCATGCTCTTTCTCTCTCTTGCTCTCAAAATAAAGAAATAAACATTCAAAAAAATTTTTTAAATAACAAAATATATATAGTAAAAAAAACCACCAAGGAAATTAAAATGAAACACTAGAAAAATTTAAACAGCACACTAGAAATACCTACTTAACACTTGTATTCCTCCTACTTGTAATGGAGGAATACAAGTGAGAAAAAGACGACATACATAAAACAAATAGCCAAGTGGCAGATATAAAAGCTACCTTATCAATAATTACACCAAATCTAAATGAATTAAAACTTTAGTTAAAAGGCAGAGTAGCAGAATGGATTTTGAAAAAATGAACATGCTGTCCATAAAAGACACACTTTAAGTTCAGAGATACAAATATTGCAAGTAAAAGGAATATTATTTAATCATAGAAAGGAATAAAGTATTGATTCATTCTACAATACAGATAAACCTTGAAAACATTATACTAAGTGAAGAAGCCACCAAAAAGGCCATATATTTACATGATTCCATTTATATGAAATGTCCAGAAAAAGCAAATCCATAGAAACACAGAGTAGTGGTTACCAGGGGGTAAGGGAAGGTAAGAGGAGGAAATGACTACTACTAGATAAGGGGTTTCTTTTTGAAGTGAAGAAAATGTTCTAGAATTAGACCATTAGTGGTGATGGCTGTACAACTTTGTAAGTATACTCAAAACTACTAAATTCTATACTTTAAAAGGGTGATTTATATGACATGTGAACTGTATCTCAAAAAAAAAGGTTTATGAAAACAGGAAGGAGACCAACTTGAGATTAAGAAAAAATAAGTTAAAGAAGGAAAAATTAGGAGGTTTCTGAATTTTCAAAAATTCAAGATTTTGAAACATTATAATAGGAGTCAATTGGTAATTACAGTAATTAGATAATAAGAACTAGTTGAAAATTATGAATAAAGAAAAATTTTCTCCTCTGTGCTATAATATTGATTCTTCAAAATCTTCTCTGTTTTAAATATCTTTTTTAAGGGGTGGGATTGGGGGGGGAGGGAGGGAGAGAGAAAGAAAGAAAGAGAGAGAGAGAGAGAGAGAGAGAGAGAGAGAGAATATGAGAATCTTAAGCAGGCTCCATGCCGTGTGGAGCCCAACATGGAGCTTGATCTCACATGAACTGAGAGATCATAACCTGAGCTGAAATCAAGTCAGATGCTCAACCAACTGAGCCACCCAGGCACCCTAAACATACTTTATATTTATTTTTTATTATTTTTTTAATGTTTTATTTTTGAGACAGAGAGAGACAGAGCATGAACAGGGGAGGGTCAGAGAGAGAAGGAGACACAGAATCTGAAACAGGCTCCGGGCTCTGAGCTGTCAGCACAGAGCCCGACGCGGGGCTCGAACTCACGGACCGCGAGATCATGACCTGGGCTGAAGTCGGACACTCAACCGACTGAGCCACCCAGGCGCCCCCATACTTTTTTTAATTTCGAAGAAATATTCGGTCTTAGTATTACAAACCAAATTTCAAAACTTCTCATGTCTTTAATAAAGTTCTTATGCTTCATGATGAATTATTATGATAATCACATTCTAATCAGGAAAAAAACCCTGTAACCCATATATTGTGTCTCTTTTTAGATCCATACAGCATAATCACATGATATAAAAACTCTATTACTAAGTAACATTTAAGTATGTAATTTTTATTACAATAAAACTAATGTTCTTTTAATTTTACTTAAACTTTCACTTATTTAGAAAATATACTTTTACTATAAAGCTATGTTACAACTGTCATTTTTAATATTTTTTTATTGTTAAGACAAGGTGAATAAATATACCCTAACAAGATTATTTATAGTAAAAATCAGTAGCAATGCTAGCAAAAATAACTTTTCAAAATGAGTATCAGAACTGATACTCACTGGGTACCAAAGAGTATCAGAAAGTACAAGTTAATTAGAATTAGAAGATGCTTCTAAATAAAATTAAGATAAAAACCATTAGTGTTCATGTTGTCAATCTGTCTACATTAAGATGTAGAAAGGCCTGGTGCCTGGTATCTTATCAAAGACTAAGTACCCAATGAAGGGAAAAGTGATAATGCCTATATATTTAGTTGATTCATCATCATAGTTACTCATCTTTCTAAGGAAGCTGTTTACGATATTATAATTAAATATGCTTTTAAATTGTGAATTATAGGTCTGTAACACAATAATATTTTACCAATTGTGTATACTATGTCATAATTACGGAATGGCATCTAATTTAGATATTAATAGCACCCTGATCTTTAAGTTGTCATCAATATAGACATGTTATTCATTAATGAAAAACAGAATTTCATCATTTTGTTTGCCATTTTTAAACCTTTAAACATCTTCCCCCCCCTTTTCTTTTCTTTCTGGTTGATAATTTTCTTTAGTTGAATTCCTGCCTGACTCTTGTACTTACATTATTAACTATTCTAGACTTCATAAAGGTGAAGTAGAAGCTTGTAGGGAATGTGAACTATAAGACTGATTACCTAAAAACTCATGAATGTCAACTTGTATAAACAACAACTCTAAACATTCATTTTAAAACTGAATTTGAACAATATTTGAACATATAAATTTTCACAGCAAAAGCTATTTTTTCAGTTATTTATATTGGCATACCAGGTCCTAATGAAAGGTAGAATGTATCTGCTTATGCACTTTTGTTAAAGGGAAAGTATCGGGGCAACTGGGTAGCTCAGTCAGTTAAGTGTCCAACTTCAGCTCAGGTCATCGTCTTGTGGTTTGTGAGTTTGAGCCCTGCATCAGGCTCTCTACTGACAGCTCAGAGCCTGGAGTTCCCTTTTTCTCTGTCCCTCCCCTGCTCACAATCTCTCTCTCAAAAATAATATAAACATTAAAAACATTTGGAAAAAAAAAAAAGGGAAAGTATTAAGCACACTGTTTTATTGTTGGTTTAACCACCTAATTTTACTGAAGGATACAAAAATACTGCATAATATAGACACACATCATATCCTATGTGGGAAGATCTTATGCTTTCCAGATAAACTTATTTGAATAACATTTTCATCAGATTTGCAATGAAAATTGTATTTTTTTGTTTTGCTTGGGCTGATGTTTTGCTGCTAAAAAAGCAATTTCATTGGTGTATAATTACTTATAACAAAATGCATTCATTTTAAGCGAGTAATTCAATGAGTTTTAACAAATTCATGTACCCAAGAAACTCTTGCCATAATCAAAATATGAAACATACATTTTCCCAAAAAGTTCCTTTGTGCCATTATGGACTGAGATTTTCTCACTCAAAATTTATATGTTGAAGTCCTAATCCCCAGTATCTCAAAATGTGTCTATATTTAAAGATAAGGTCTTTAAAGAAGTGATTTCAGTTTTTATGTTTTAGCTTTTTATGTTTAGGTATGTGATCAATTTTGAGTTAATTTTTTGGATAAGGTTATGAGGTGTCAGTGTTCACTTTATCTCATAAGGATGTACAAGAGTCCCATTTTCTGCAAAGACTTCCACTTATCTAATAAATTACCTTGGCATCTTGGGGTGCCTGGGTGGCTCAGATGGTTAAGCATCAGATTCTGACTCAGGTCATGATCTCATGGTTCCATGGGTTCAAGCCCCGCATAGGGATCTGTGCTGACAGCTCAAAGCCTGAGCCTGCTTCAAATTCTGTGTCTCCCTTTCTCTGTGCCCCTCCCCCACTCATATTCTGCGCATCTCTCAAAAATAAATAAACGTTAAAAAGAATTTTTTTAATTACTTGCATCTTTGTCAAAAGCCAGTTGACCATATATGTATATACATGTGAATCAACTTCTAGATTCTACTTTGTTCCACTGATATATATGTTGATCCCTATGCCCAGTATCTCTGTGGCTCTACAGGAAATCTTGAAATCAGTTATTTAAGACTTCCAACTTTGTTTTTACTTATTTTTCTAAATTTTTAAATAATCTAAGTTATTTGCACTTTTGTGTAAATTACAGAATCATGTCAATTTCTTTACAAAAAAAAAAAAAAGGCCTATTGAGGGGCGCCTGGATGGCTCAGTTGGTTAAGTGTCTGACTCTTGATTTTGGCTCAAATCATGATCTCACAGTTTGTGAGATTAAATCCTGTGTCAGGCTCTGCACTGACAGACTCGTCTCCCTCTCTCTCTGCCCCTCCCCTGCTCGTGCTCTCTCACTCTCTCTCTCAAAATAAACACTTTTTTAAAAAGGCCTATTGAAATTTTTACTAAGATTGGCTTGAATGTACAGATAAATTTCAGGATAATAGATACCTTAACAATACTAAGACAATACTAATACTAAGACTCATAAATATAGTATCTCTTTATATAGGTATTATATACAGTTTTTAATTTCTCTCAGCAATGTTTTGTACTTTTTAGTGTTCAGGTCATGCATATCATGCACATAATTTCATGCTTTTTAATGTTATTTGAACTGATGCTGATTTAAATTTTATTTTCCATAGGCCATTACTATTATAGATAAACAATCTGTTTATGTATGCAGTTGATCCTTGAACAATGTGGGAATTAGGAACAACACCACCCCTGCCCAGTTAAAAAGCCATATATAACTTCTGACTCCCCCAAAACTTGACTACTAATAGCCTACTACTGTCCAAAAGACTTGCCAATAACATACCTGATTAATACATATTTTGTATATTAAATGTATGATAGTGTTCTTATAATAAAGCAAGCTAGAGAAAAGAAAAATATTAAGAAAATTATAAGGAAAAGAAAACACATTTATAATATTACACCATATTTATAAAAAAAAATTGACATATAAGTGGGCTTGTGCAGTTCAAACCCATGATAAGGGGTGCCTATATTGACTTTCGCTAGACTGAGAACTTGCTATATTTAGTTATTAATTCTAATAGCTTTTTTTATTGATTCCTTAGTATTTTATAAATACACAATCACGATGTCTGAGCAAAGCCATTTTCTTTTTCTTTTGAAATCTAACTTTTATTTCCTTTTTTTGTCTTACTATTCTAGATACAGTACAATGTTGAACAGAGTAAGAAACAGACATCTGGGGGTACCTGGGTGGCTCAGTCAGTTAAAAGCCTGACTCATGATTTTAGCTCAGGTCATAATCTTGAGGTTCATGGGATGGAGCTCCATGTTAGGCTCTATGCTCGGTGTGGAGACTGCTTGGGATTCTGTCTCTCTTTCTCTCTCTCTCTGCCCCTTCCCCACTTGCGTGTACTCTCTCACTCTCAAAATAAATAAATAAACGATAAAAAAAAAAAAAAGCCTTATTCTGAAAGTGGACATATCTGAGCCTTATTCCTGAAAGTGGACAAAAAACATTCAGTCTTAGAACATTAAGCAGGATGTTAGCTGTAAGTTTTTCAGATTCCCCTTTATCAGATTGTTCTTTATTTACTAGAAGTTTATATTATGAACTGGCAGTAAATTTTGTAAAATGCTATATCTGTGAACTTTTAGAGGAACATGTGTTTTTTCTAATTTTTCTAACTTATTCCACTGATGAACTGAATTATACAGGTGGATTTTTGAAGACTGACAATTATTAGCTTCTTAGGATAAATCTCACTTGGTCATGATATATGATCCTCTTTATACTAAGGGATTATATTTACCAATTTTTTGTTAATGACTTTTAGGCCCATGTTGGTCCATAGTTTTAATTTCTTATAAGGTCCTATTTGGCTTTAGTATCAGGGATAGTTTGCCTGATGACATGGGAAGTACTCCCTCTTCCTCTATTTTCTGAGTTTGAGTAGTAATGGTACTTTTTCTTTATAGAATTAACCAATAAAGACATCTGAGCCTACAATTTTCTTTGTGGAAAGGTTTTAATTACTATTTCAATTTGTTCAACAGATATGTTATTTGAATTATCTGATTCTTATTGAGTCAATTTTGGTAATCTGTGTCTTTCAAGGAATCTATCCATTTCATAGAAGCTGTTTATCTGCTTGGCATAAAGTTGTTAAAAATATCCCTTTATTACCTATTTAATTCAACAAAATCTGTAATGATATTCCCACTTAATTCTTAGCATTGGTAATTTTCCTTCCCTTTTTATGTTGTGTGGTCTTATTAGATTTTATTAGCTTTATTAATACATTTTAATAATGAGTATAGCTCTTGGTTTCACGGATTTCTTTATATTATTTATTGGTTTTCTATTTTATTATTTCCTTTCCTCTATTTTGTTTATTTTTGTTTATTTTCCTCAGAAATTCAGATTATAAGATCTTTCTCTTTTTTTCTAATAAGGATTAAAAGCTATAAATTTCCCTCTAAGTATAACTTCAGCTACACTACATAAATTGTGACATTTTGTATTTCCCTTATCTCTTAATTCAAATATTTCAAGAAATAATGGCTAAAATTGCCCCAAATGTGATGAAAGAAGTGAGTCTACAAATCCAGAAGGAGTTCAATCAGTCCTAAGGAGTTGAATTAGAATAAATCCAAAGCAACATACACAAAGACACTTTGTAATTCAACTGTCAAAAGATGAAGAGCAAAATAAATACATAAACAAACAAATGAATAAACAGATGCAAAAGCAAAGCAACTCATCTCATACAAAGGATTCTCAATAAGACCATAAGCTTATCTCTCATCAGAAACCTTAGAGGCCAGAAAGCAATGGGATATATTTAAAGTGCTAAAGAAAAAACTATCAACCAAGAATTCTATTATCTGGAGAAACTCTCCTTCAAAAATGATGGAGAAAAGTGAATCCAATACTACACTATATGTTAACTAACTTGAATTTAATTTTTAAAAAATGAGAAATTATGACATATCCAGATAAACAAAAGGTGAGAGTTTATTACACTAGACCTTACTCCAAGAACTGCTAAAGGGAGTCCTTATTTTGAAATAAAAGAACACAAAACAGTAACTTACAGTGGTATAACAATATAAAGATCTTCAGGAAAGATAAAAACATGAAAAAATATAAAGCCACAATTATTGTAATTTTGGTTTGTAACCCTATTTTATTTTTAATTTTTTTTTAATGTTTATTTATTTTTGAGACAGAGGGAGACAGAACATGAGTTGGGGAGGGGCATAGAGAGAGGGAGACACAGAATCTGAAACAGGCTCCGGGCTCTGAGCTGTCAGCACAGAGCCCGATGCGGGACTCGAACCCATGAACCGTGAGATCATGACCTGAGCCGAAGTCAGACGCTTAACCGACTGAGCTACCCAGGCACCCCTGTAACCCTATTTTTAATTTTCTACAGGATTTAAAAGGCAAATGCATGAAAATTATTATAAATCTTTGTTGTTTGGCATACATGTAAAAAGAAGTAACTTGTGACATCAGTAACACAAAGGAGAGATGGAGCTATTTACATGGAAGTTTCTGTACATAAATGAAGTTGGTATCAATTCAAATCTGATTGCTACGATAGGATGCTAAATAGGTAATCCCCACTCTAAGCACAAAGAAAGTATCTATAAGATATACACAAAGCAAAACGAGAAAGCAAAATGTGTAACTATAAAAAATCAAGTAAATAAAAAAGAGGGTGGTGATGGAGGATATAAGAACATAAAAGTTGTAAGACACACAGAAAGCAAAAACAAATGGCAGAATCGATTTAAAAAGATGGCTCAACTATACACTAACTATAGGAGATTCACTTTAGATCTAAAGACATGAAGGCTGAAAGTAAAAGGATGGAAAAGCTATTCCAAACAAATAGTAACCAAAAGAAGAGTAGGGTGGCATTACTAATATCAGACAAAATAAACTTGAAGTCAAAAACTGCTACAAAGGATACTATACATTGATGATAAAAAGGTCGATTATGAAAAACATATAACAACTGTAAATATAATGCACCAAAATTGAAGACCCAACATATATAAAGCAAACAATGGCAGAAAGGGAGAAACTGACAACTATACAAGAGTTGGAGACATCAATAACCCACTTACACTAATGGATAGAAACTGCATAGAGATGAGAAAGGAAAAAGAGAACTAGAACAACACTGTAAATTAGTTGGACCTCATAGACATGTATAGAACTTCAATCACAACAGAGAATACACATTTCTCCAAAAGGGACAGGGAACATTCTCCTGAAAAGACCACATGAGTCCATAACACAAGTCTTAATAAATTTATAATCACTGTAGAAGAAATGGACAAGAGACATGAATAGACACTTTCCCAAAGAAGATATCCAGATGGCTAACAGACACATGAAAAAATGTTCAACATCACTCATCATCAGGGAAATACAAATCAAAATCACATTGAGATACCATCTCACACCATTCAGAATGGCTAAAATTAATAGCTCAGGCAACAACAGATGTTGGCAAGGATGTGGAGAAAGGGGATCTCTTTTACACTGCTGATGGGAATGCAAAGTGATGCAGCCACTCTGGAAAACAGTATTGAGGATCCTTAAAAAGTTAAAAATAGAACTACCCTACAACCGAGCAATTGCACTACTAGGTATATATCCAAGGGCTATAGGTGTGCTGTTTCGAAGAGGCACATGCACCCCAATGTTTACAGCAGTGCTATCGACAATAGCCAAAGTATGGAAAGAGCCCAAATGTCCACTGACAGATGAATTGATAAAGAAGATGTGGTACACACACACACACACACACACACACACACACACACACACAGTGGAGTGACTTGACAATCAAAAAGAATGAAATCTTGCCCTTTGCAACAATGTGGATGGAACTAGAGGGTATTATGCTAAGCGAAATAAGTCAGTCAGAGAGGGACAAATATATGACTTCACTCATGTGGAATTTAAGATACAAAATTAGTGAACCTAAGGTAAGGGAAGCAAAAATAATATAAAAACAGGGAGGGGAAGAAAACATAAGAGACTCTTAAATACAGAGAACTGAGGGTTGCTGGAGGGGTTGTGGGTGGGGGGCTGGGCTAAATGGGTAAGGGGCATTAAGGAAAACACTTGTTGAGATGAGCACTGGGTACTATACATAGGGGATGAATCACTGGAATCGACTCCTGAAATCATTATTGCACTATATGGTAACTAACTTGGATGTAAATTAGAAAGAAAGGAAGAAAGAAAAAAAAGAAAGGAAGGAAGGAAGGAAGACCACTGTAATCATACAAAAGATCTTTTCTGGTCACAATAGAATAAAACTAGAAATCAATAAAAGAAGGAAAACTAGAAAACTCACAAATATAAGGAAATTAAATAACATATTAAAAAATTTTTTTAAGTTTATTTTTCCATTTTGAGAGACAGCAAGCGGGAGAGGGGCAGAAAGAGGGAGAGAATCCCAAGTACGCTCTGCATTGCCAGCACAGAGCCTGATGCGGGGCTCAAACTCACAAACTGTGAGATCATGACCTGAGCCGAAACCAAGAGTTGGATGCTTAACTGACTGAGCTACCCATGTGCCCCTAAACAACATATATTTTAAACAACCAACAAGTCAAAAAAGAAATTACAAGAGAAATTAGAAAATGCCTTGAGAAATATGAAAATGAGAACACAATATACCAAAACTTAAAGGATGCAAAGAAAGCAGTGCTAAGAGAGATATTTATAGCTATAAGGACATGCTTTAAAAAAAAGAAAGGGGCACCTGGGTGGCTCAGTCAGTTAAGCGTCCAACTTCGGCTCAGGTCATGATCTCATGGTTTGTGAGTTCAAGCCCCACGTCAGGCTCTGTGCTGACAGCTCAGAACCTGGAGCCTGCTTTGGATTCTGTGTCTCCTCTCTCTGTCCCTCCCCCACTCATGCTCTGTCTGTCTCTCTTTCTCTCTCAAATACATAAACATTAAAAAAAAATTTTTTTTAATAAATTTAAAAAAGGAAGATCTCAGGGCTCCTGGGTGGTTCAGTCGGTTAAGCATCTGACTTTGGGCTCAGGTCATGATCTCACGGTTCATGAGTTTGAGCCCCACATCGGGCTCTGCACTGATAGCATGGAGCCTGCTTGGATCCTGTCACCCCCCTCTGACTACCCCTTCCCCACTCTCTCTCTCAAAAATAAACATTTAAGGGGTGCCTGGGTGGCTCAGTCGGTTGAGCGACCGACTTCAGCTCAGGTCATGATCTCACGGTTTGTGAGTTCGAGCCCCACGTCTGGCTCTGTGCTGACAGCTCGGAGCCTGGAACCTGCTTCGGATTCTGTGTCTCCCTCTCTCTCTGCCCCTCCCCGACTCACGCTCTGTCTCTCTCTGTCTCAGAAATAAATAAACATTTAAAAATAAATAAATAAAAATTAAAAAGGAAGATCTCAAATTAATAAACTAATTTTGTGCTTTCAGGAAGTAGAAAAAGAAGAGCATGCTAAATCGAAAACTAGCAGAAGGAAGGAAATAATAAAGATCACAGAAGAGATAAATGGAAAAAAAAAAAAGAATAGGAAACAGTAGAGAAAATCAACAAAACCAAAAGTTGGCTCTTTGAAAGGATAAAAAAAAAATTGACAAACCTTTAGCTAGAATGACTGTGGGGCGGGGGAGGGTAAGACTCAAATTGCTAAAACTGCAAAAGAAAGAAGGGACCTCACTACCAATTTTACAGAAATAAAGATTATAAAAAACATCATAAACAATTGTATCTCAACTTGGATAGCCAACATAAAATGGACAAATTTGAAGAAATACACAATCTACAAAAACTGAATCATGAATAAATAGAAAATCTGAATAGACTTATAACTAGTAGAGAGATTGAAACAGCAATCAAAAATCTTCCAACTAAGAAAATCCCTGAACCCAGTGGATTCATTGGTGAATCTTACAAATCCTTTAAAGAATTAACACCAATCCTACTCAAACTCTACCAAAAAACTGAGGAGTAGAGAATATTTACTAACTTATTCTATGAGGCTAATATTACCCTAAGAGCAAAGGCAGACAAAGATATTAGAAGCAAAAGAAACTGGGGCGCCTGTGTGGCCCAGTCAGTTGAGCATCTGATTTTGGCTCAGGTCATGATCTCATGGTTCATGAGTTCAAGCCCCATATCAGGCTCTCTGTTGTCAGCGCAGAGCCCACTTTGGATCCTGTATCTCCCTCTCTTTCTCTCCTTCCCTGACTTGTGCTCTCTGCCCCTCCCCCACTTGAGATTTCTCTCTTTCCTCTCTCTCTCTCTCTCTCTCTGTCTCTCTCTCTCTCTCTCAAAAAGCAAAAGAAACTATAGACAAATATCTCTTATGAATACTGATGCGAGAATCCTCAACAAATTCAGCAACCAAATTTAGCAACATACTAAAAGGATTATAACCAAGACCAAATGGGATTTATTCCCAAAATTAAAGAGTAGTTCAACATATGAAAATCAGTTAATGTAACATATAGAATTAATAGAATGCAGAACCCCCCCAAAAAAGCCACATGATTATTCTCAATTGATACAGAAAAAGCATCAATGACAAAAAAAAAAAGTCAATAAACTAGGAATAGAAGGAAACTTCCTCAACATTATAAAGCAATATATGAAAAACCCACAGCTAACATCACACTCAATGAAACAACCCACAATGCCAGTCTGCACCATTTCTATTCAACATAGTAGTTTAAGTTCTAGCCAGAATAATCAGGCAAGAAAAAGACATCCAAATTGGAAAGGAAAAAGTAAAATGATCTCTGTTTGCCAATGATATGATCTTATAATTAGAAAACTAAAGATCCCTCCCCAAATATAAAGCCAATAAATTTAGTAAAGTTGCAGGATACAAAATCAAGACGCAAAAATCAGTTCCTTTTCCATACAACAGCAATGAACAACTGGAAAAGGAACTTAAGACAATAACCCATTTACTACAGCATAAGAAATACTCAGAAATAAATTTAACCAAGAAGGTTAAAGAGTTGTACTCTAAAACTACTAAATACTGCTGAGAACAATTAAAAAAGACATAAATAAAAGGAAAGACATCCCATGTTTATGGATTGGAAAAATTAACATTATTAATAATACTACCAAAGCCAGATACAGAGTCTCTGAAATCCCTATCAAAATCTCAACAGCATTCTTTGGCAGAAAAAGAAAAAATCCATTCTAAAATGAATAAGGAGGGGTGCCTAGGTGGCTAGTTGGTTGAGCGTCAGATTCTCGATTTCAGCTCAAGTCATGATCTCATGATTTGTGAGTTTGACCCCTGTGTCAGGGCTGTACTGACAGCACAGAGCCTGCTTTGGATTCTCTTTCTCCTCACTTTGCCCTTCCCCTGCTCGTGTGTGCTCACGCTCTCTTTCTCTCTCTCAAAATAAATAAATGAACTTAAAAAAAATGCATAAGGAATCCTGAGGCACTCCAAATAGCCAAAACAATCTTGAAAAAGAACAAAATTAGAGGATCCACATTTCCTGATTTTAAAACTTACTTTAAAGTTAAAGTAATTGAAACACTAATGGCATAAGGATAGACTTACAGACCAAGGACACAGAATAGGAAGTCTACACATAAGTCCTTGCATATGTGGTCAATGGATTTTCAATAAGGGTACCAAAAGCGTTCAATAGAGAAACGGGAAACTTTTCAACAAATGATGCTAGGAAAAGTGGGTATCCACATGCAAAAAAGATGAAGTGGACCCATACTTTACACCATACATAAAATTATCTCAAAATGGCTAAAATATCTAAATTTAATACCTAAACTATTAAGTCCTTAGAGAAAACATAGGGGGAAATCTTCATGATGCTGGATTTAGCAATAATTTCTTGGTTATGACACCAAAACACATATAACAAAAGAAAACAATAGATAACTGAACTTGATCAAAATTTCACAATTTATAATTTTTGTGTACCCAAGAATGCTATCAACAGAGTGAAAGACAACTCCTAAAATGGGAGATGATATTTATAAAGCATGTATCTGGTAAGGGATTAATATATAAAATATAAAAAGAACTACAGCTCAACAATAACAACAAAAACCTTATTCAAACATGAGGAAAGGATTTGAATTAAACATTTCTCCAAAGAAGATACACAAATGGATGATAAGCACAAAAAACATCACTAGTCATTAGGGAGATACAATCCAAAACCACAAGGAGATGCCACTTCATATCCATTAGGATGGCTATTATGGAAAAAATAGTAAATAACAAATGTTGGCAAGAATGTGAAGAAATGGAAATCTTTATGAAATGCTGCTTTCTGAATCTAAAATTATACAGTTGCTGTGGTAAACAGCATGATGGCTCCTCAAAAAGTTATACAGATTTACCATACGATATAGCAATACCATTTCTAGGTATATATTCTAAAGAACTGGAAGCAAGGGCTCAAACAGGTATCTATATACCAATGTTCATAGCAGCATTATTCATAATACTCAAAAGGTAGACCCAACCCAAGTGATCACAGAAGAATGGATAAACAAAATGTGGTACATACACAAAATGGAGTATTATTCAGGCATAAAAGTGAAATTTTTAATACATGCTACAACATGCATGAACCTTGAAAACAAAAATTATATTAAGAGAAATAGGCCAGATACAAAAGGACAAATATTGTATGATTCCATTTATCCCTAGAATAGACAAATTCTTACAGAAAGAATAGAGGGACTGTGGGTAGAGGATCTGGAGAGCTACTATTTCATAGCTACAGAATTCCTGTTTGGGAAGATGAAAAAGTTGTAGAAATGGACAGTGTTTATGGCTGAATAAATTACAAATATATTTAATGGCAGTAAATCATACACCTAAAACGGTTAAAATGATAAATTTATGTTATGCATATTTCACAATTTAAAAAAAAGGAATAACAATAAATATCAGAGGAACAGATCAAAGATTTGAGAAGTCTCTGAGGTACAGAACTGAAAAGTGAGAAGTAAGCCAGAGGACTATTGGTTTTCATTATAATCATTTTATATTATTGTGTATAAGAATTAATTTGATAGCAAATTTATTTTTTAAAGCTTAAAAAAATAAATTATAATAATGAATTCAACAAATGAAAAACTGGGGAAATGTTGATATGTACTATAGGGAATTAATACCCACGTGATCTATTAAGTCCATAAAAATTAATAAAAAAGATACAGTATAAACAGACAATAAATTAAAATAAATAAGCAAACCCCCCAGAACTATCAATCCACTATTAATAAAAACAATTAACTAAGACAGAAATAAAATGTTTGAAAGCTTATTTGATTATCTTCTCATTCTTTTTAGTTGAAAAAGTAGAAACAGAAAATTTTATAATCCATTCATTATGCCAATTTATAAATCTGCTAAAAAAGTATACTTAAATGTTAGTCTCTATAGTCACCCAATAATCAATCATCAATTTCAGTAACTATAAAATTAATACTGTGCTATATCTATTCCAAAAATTAAATTTAGGAGGTAATATTCCATTTATATTTAGAGTAGTTACTTTTCTTCTACCAAGTAATGTATTTCACCTCAATATATTAATAATTAGGATGTATTTTCAAACTGCTGAACCCAGCTAACAAAAACTACATCATTTGAGAACATTGCTACAAGATGATATGGCATACTGTTCAACAGTCTGTTTTCTTTCTCACTGTAACTTTTCCAGTGACAATTGTATTATTGTCAATTTAAATACCTTTATATTAGATTTGGTTTTCCTCCATATATACACTAAAAAACCCAAGAAACAAAAAACAAAACCCCAAAAAACCATACCAAACTGCTTACTAGCATATAAACAATCATTCTTACCATGTCATTGAAGCCTAGTAGAATATGAAATTATTTATTCAACTGGGCATTTCATGGCTCACTTTTGTGATCATGATTGGGAAATATAAAAAGATATTTATTAATGTATTGAGATTTTACTTTTCTTTAGCTCCAAGCTTAATTATTAGTTTTCTTTAACATAGCTGTTTGATGTAAATGTTCACACTTTGGGATAAATATTGCTTTCTTTAAAGAATTTTTTAAATGTTTATGTCCATTTTTTTTCTGGATATTCTTGTAAAAAAAAAACCAACTATCTGATTAAATTGCTTCTGAAAGCAATTCTTTCAATTTATCTACAGGAAGACTAATTTACTGTATCAGGCTAAAAAAGTATGTGTCTTGGTCCCATTTGGGCTGCTATAACAGAATACCTCAATAGCTTTTAAACATAAGAAATGTATCACTTACACTTCTGGAAGCTGGAAAGTCCAAGATCAAGGCACCAGCATGGTCACATTTGGTGAGGTCCCTCTTCCTGGTTCATAGCTGGCATCTTTTCTGTATGTCCTCACATGGTAGAAGGGGCAAGGTTTCTCTCAGTGTCTCTTTTATTAGACACTAATCCTGTTCATAAGAATTCTAACCTCGGGACTTAAGCACCTCCCAAAGGCCCCACTCATAATGTCACCATCTTTAGGGGTTAGGATTTCAACATATGAAACTTTGGGAGGACACATTCAGGTAAAGCAGTATGTACATAAATGGAAAAACAGTAGCAGAGTCAAAAGTATTTCAGTATTGCCATTCAAATATATTATTTATTTATGCTACTATCCTTACATATACATCTTCCAATGAGAAAATAAAAGGAAATACCACTTTTCTACACTGGAATTTAGCTTGGATTTTAATAAAGTATGATTTTACTCTCAGAAATTATATGTAGTTTTAATGCTTTAAATATTAGGACTAAAATACACTATGTAACTCAATTTTACACAGTATTATTAAAAACCAGAGTAACTTTAAAAACAAAAATGTCTAGCCTCGCCAAATACATGAAGTAAAAAGATGGGCAACAAAGAAAGTCTGATTTTAGATTCAGATTAATGAAACATTCAAAAGTATAATTTGTGAAAGTGAAAATGAATATACTTTTTCCTGTCTACTATGAAAAAAATCAAGCTGCCCCTAAAAATAAAAATAATGTACACATCACAAACAGTCCTCATATAACAAACACTGCTTGAAGACTTTTAGTGTTTTAGAGTTTCAAGTAAAACAGTGAATGGACTATCTCAATCAATAAATAAGTAAAATATATGATACTTAGAAAATTATAATTCCTGTTGCTTCCTGGAAACTTACCATGGTAATCCCATGTGATTTTTTAAAGGCAAGAGAAACAATAAATATTCCCTTACCTTGTAAGATGGCAAGAAACACAAAATTCCTTGGCTCACAGTCTGACACACAGATAACACAAGTGCGCCCACTTCATCCTGAAACTCGAAAGTTTCTGTGTGCTGGAAGGTAGCACAGAGATTCCGACCCTTGGGACCTGACCCAATGGTGCCAACCCAAACCTAGAATATAAATATGTATTAGAGTCATGCCTGAACCAGGCAGGCAAATTAGCATTTAGTTGGGAGCCTTAATTACGTATTATTACGTGTAGTCAAAAGATCAAGAAACAAGTTTAGAGAAACTTCATTTTTAAATTGTTGGTGTTTCTCTATTTTCATTAATTAATTATATATAAATCTAAATTATAAAAGTTTTACTTTAAGCGCATCACTGACCACTCAGGATACAAGAAAAAATTACTTTTTTATTTCCTAAACAGCTTTGTAAAACTAAACATGCAACAAAGTTTTGTTGGATAATGTAAACAAATGAAATGAGTAAATCAGAAATGATTCCAGACTATTAGATGAAGGCTTGTATGATCTGCTATAGGTGAGTCTTTAAGACTTGACTATGGTAAGAGTTATGAATATACTCAACAAATTTACAAATTCACTGATGCTCAAAGATCTATCGTCCTAAAAAATCAGACCCACTAAATTTTAGTTATTTGCAATTCATTTATATTCATACAGATCTAGTATTAGTGTGATTTGACTAAGAGAAACTAAAAACTTTACTGGTAATCCACAGACAATATAAACACTTCAGATTGTTGAAACTGTCATAGCCCTATATTTTCAAATAATGTATGAGACTGAGGTACATTTTACAAGATGACATCTAATGGACACCAGTTTAACCAACTTTTAACTAAATGATTAACTAGTAATAAGATAAACTGATATTAAGTGTTTCCTGACATGATGCAATGGGAAGTAGCAATATCACCTATATAGTATTGTTACCAAACTGTTTAACCTGAATCTTATCAACAGGAAACAATCGGATAAAATCCAGATTATAAGACATTCCTCAAGATAACTGCTAACTTGAATTCTATAAAAATGTCATGAAAGACAAAAAAAATAAAAGGCAAAACAACAGTTTTAAAGACTAAAGAGATAGGAAAGTCAAATGCAATACATAATACTTGATTGGATCCTGGGTCAAGAATAAACAAAATAGGGGCACCTGGATGATGGTCAGACTTCAGGTCAGGCCATGATCTCTACGTTCGTGAATTCCAGCCCCACATCAGGCTTGCTGCTGTCAGCGCAGAGCCTGGTTTGGATCCTGACCCCTTCTGTCTGCCCCTCCCCCACTTGCAGTGTGTCTGTCCATCTGTCTGTCTCTCTCTCTCTCTCTCTCAAAAATAAACATTAAAAAAAAAATGGGAATGCAAGCTGGTGTAGCCACTCTGGAAAACAGTATGGAGGTTCCTCAAAAAATTAAAAATAGAACTACCCTACGACCCAGCAACTGCACTACTAGGTATTTATCCAAGGGATACAGGTGTGCTATTTCGAAGGGACCCATGCACCCCCATGTTTACAGAAGCACTATCAACAATAGCCAGAGTATGGAAACAGCCCAAATGTCCATTGATGGATGAATGGATAAAGAAGATGTGGTATATATATACAATGGAGTATTACTCGGCAATCAAAAAGAATGAAATCTGGCCATTTGAGCTATGTGGATGGAACTGGAAGGTATTATGCTAAGTGAAATTAGTCAGAGAAAGACAAATATATGATTTCACTCATATGAGGACTTTAAGAGACAAAACAGATGAACATAAGGGAAGGGAAACAAAAATAATATAAAAACAGGGAGGGGAACAAAGCATAAGAGACTCATAAATATAGAGAATAGAGGGTTACTGGACAGGGTGTGGGAGGGGGGATGGGCTAAATGGGTAAGGGGGCATTAATGAATCTACTCCTGAAATCATTATTGCACTATATGCTAATTTGGATGTAAATTAAAAAAAAATAAAATTAAGTATTATGTTGAAAAAAAATAAAAAATAAAAATAATTTTCAATTCATGAAGCATACCAAAAAAAAAAAAAAAAAACCAAACAAAATAAAAAGATATAAAGACATTTTGGAAATAAGTAGATAAATATAAATATTGACACTATTGTACCAATTTTAAATTTCCTCAGTATGATCATGGTATTGTGGTTATATAGGATTATGAAATTGTTCTTTTTTTAAAGTTTATTTGAGAGAGAGAGAGAGAGAGAGAGCGAGCAGGAGAGGGGCAGAGAGAGGGAGAGAATCCCAAGCAGGTTCCCCATTGTCACCATGGAGCCTGATGCGGGGCTTGAACCCACGAACTGTGAAATCAAGACCTGAGCAGAAATCAAGAGTAGGATGCTTAACCAACTGAGCCACCCAGGTGCTGCAGATTATGTAACTGTTCTTGAGAGACAGTCTCAACTAATTAAGGGCAAATGTCATGATGTCTACAAATTACTTTCTAATAGTTTATTCAAAAATGTACATTATACACATACACATATATAATGTGATTGTTAACATTTTGCAGTTTTCCTCTTCTCTCTCTTTCATATATACACATGAAAAATGTTAACAATTGATGAACCTATGTGAAGGGTATAAAGATGTTCACCATATTAATACTATTTTTTATACCTTTCTGAAGTTTATAATTGTTTAGAAGTTGAGGGCATCAATAAATGAATGCACAATCAAAATTACATACATACAATGGAATATCATTCAGCCTTAAGAAGGTAGGAAATTCTGACTCAGGTTACAACATGGATGACATCATGCTAAGTGAAATAAGCTAATCACAAAAAATATCTATGATTTCACTTTATATTAGAGTATCAAATTCATAAAAATAGAAAGTAGAAGGGTGGTTACCAAGGGCTAGGAGGAGGGGGAAATGGAGAATTGTTGTTTAATGGGAAAAAAACTCTAGTTTTGCAAGATGAAAAAGTTCTAGACATTGGGTACACAACAATGTAAATATACTTAATAAGATTGAACTGTACCCTTAAAAATGGTTAAGATGGTAAATTTTATGTTATATATATTTTATTAAAATTAAAATAAAAATCACGTTTTATAATCAAAAACTCAAAAAAAGCCAAGAGTTTACTCTTTAAAAAGATTAATAAAAAGGATAAACTGTACCAACACTGATAAAGAAAAAACATAAAACCAGAGAATACAAATTGATAATATCAGGTAGGGATAAGGAGAACATGGCTACAGAGTTCATAGATATTAAAAAGATAATAAGACATTTTATAATAAAAAATAAAGTTTTAAAAAGTTGGGTGGGGGACACCTGGATGACTCACTTGGCTAAGCATCTGACTCATGATTTCAGCTCAGGTCATGATCTCACTTTGTGAGTTCAAGCCCTGCACTGGGCTCTGTGCTGACAGTGTGGAGCTTGCTTGGGGATATTCTCATTCTCTCTCTCTCTCTCTCTCTCTCTCTCTCTCGCTGCCCTTCCCCAACTCATGCATACACGGTCACTCTCAAAAATATATAAAGAAACTTCAAAAAAAGAAAAAAACATTAGAGGTAAATGTTACAATAGAATTCAACTGAACAATTATCATTTTTACTATTATAATCCATTGACATTATAGGTTAAATAGGCTTTTGTGTACTAGGTTGAGAACTTAGAGCCTATAATACCATTCTTATGAGAAAATATACTAAATTTATTAATAGCTTCCCATGTTTATTTGAACTCTAAAGGAAGGTACTTAAAACTGTGGAGCATAAAGTGCTTGTGATGAGCACTGGGTGTTGTATGTAAGTGTTGAATCACAAAATTCTACCCCTGAAACTAATATTACACTGTACGTTAACTAACTGGAATTTAAAAAGAAAGTTAAAAAAAAAGAAGAACATATATTTTTCCTTCACTATTGTTTACAGCAATGTTTCCAAAGAGGAGTGCTCTGCCATTACAGAAAGCACAACTTTTAGTTATATAGTAGCTTAGCATTCCAGGCCCCCACCTACTAAATATCAATAGTTCCTGCCAAGTAATTGTGAAAACCAAAATGTCCTCACAAATACACCTTGTTGGTTAAAAACAACAGCTTTATAAAGAACTAGAATTGTGTTAGGCACACAAATGATGCTCAATATGTAGCTAACTGCTTTAAATGACTTCATAAAAAGAAAGAGGGTAGATTGCCAAATGACAGCTCAAATGTTCCTAGGGAATTAAATAACATTTATTGTTCTAAAACATTAAAATTTAAAAAAAAATTTTTTTTTCAATGTTTATTTATTTTTGGGACAGAGAGAGACAGAGCATGAACGGGGGAGGGGCAGAGAGAGAGGGAGACACTGAATCGGAAACAGGCTCCAGGCTCTGAGCCATCAGCCCAGAGCCCGACGCGGGGCTCGAACTCCCGGACCGCGAGATCGTGACCTGGCTGAAGTCGGACGTTTAACCGACTGCACCACCCAGGCGCCCCTAAAATTTTAAGTTATATGACTCATTAGAGTTTTTAATTCATTTCAGATATTCAAACATATGCTGAATATTTGCTAACTAATGCCAGGTATTAACCTAGGTGCAGTGGAAGAATGGGAACATGGAAGGAATAAAAAAATACCACTGTCTAATGGAAAAAAGAAACACATGAGCAAAGAATTATGCATAGGAACTATGGTAAAGATGTTAAATTTTTTAAGTTTATTTTGAGAGAGAGAGAGAGAGAGAGAGAGAGAGAGACAGCGTGCGTGGGGGAGGGGTAGAAAGAGGGAGAGCCTCTGCACTGCCAGCACAGAGCCCAATGAAGGGCTCCAACCCACTAACTGTGAGATCATGACCTGAGCCAAAACAGAGTTGGATGCTCAACTGACTGAGCCACCCAGGAGCTCCTTGTTTTGTTTTTAATTCTCATTTTTAAAAAAAACCCTAAAAAATATTTAAATGAGGAAATTGCAATATAGTCTTTGCATCTAAAGTGTGTATTTTTACTCACTAAACTCAAGGAATGCTATTTATCAGTATTTCCCTTGGTTGACACTACCGAGTAGCTGACAGGTTTTCTTTTATTCTAAAGCTAAGATGTTGGATTTCCTACAGGATCTGTTTGCTAGTATTTCAGGTATCTTCTAATTTTTTTATATAAAATTATATTGACGTAAAAAGATTGAGAGCCTTCAGAAAACTAACCTGTGAGTTATTAATGACATGATTAGCCTCCAGTTGGATACTAAAAGTAACACCAAGTTCTGATGAAAAGGATTTCATTGGTGATAATGTCCCAGATGTCAAAACAATGGTCCAAACTTTGCCATTAATATCTGAAAAGGCCTAAAAGGAAACATTATTAGATACATAAGATCATCTTTAAAACAGTCAAACATATTTATTTAATTGTTGGTACTGAGCAAGATGACAAAATTTTCATTTACAACATGATAGGCTTACCACAGCTGGATTTAAGCACCAAAAATTTAGCACGCGAACTGCAGTTTTCTGTCTTACACGTTTCCTACTTTTTGCTTGAGCAAAGAATTCATTTTTATCTGAAGACTCAGTCTGATTTATCCAAGAATAAGTCTGCTGAATAGCAACTTTATAATCATCTGCAAATCTAGATGAAAATAAAATGGTAATTAAATGCAAAAATTCATGAAACATATGATGTCCCAGACACATACAATGTAAAAACTGATTATATTAAAACTAAATTGAAAGTCGTGGTATCTTCCCACTCAAAGATAACATTTTCCCCACCAACAACCCCCACCACTAATTAAATTAAACTCAGTAACTCTGATAGAAAATGAATCATTAAATCTTACAATCAACTTTCTCACTTAGAGATTAGATATTATCTAAATATCCACCCCTTACCATTTCCCATTCCTACGTTCCAACAATACATAAATCACGGCAGAGACAGAATTAAAATCCAGGTCTCTAATTCCTAGTCCAGAGCTCTTTGCATTCTGTGCTACATTATCAGCTACAAAACAGATAATAGGGTATCATTAAAGAAACTAAACAGTGGATTATACTTTTTTATTACATGAAAAAATGGAGAGAATTTTTACTGAAGATTTCAAAAGTTTAGGAAACTAATTACAAAATTTAAGTTCCTTTAAAATATGGGTCTCAGTCTTCATTAACTTTTAATGAAGATATTGATTTTTGTGATGCCATCCAACTTATAATTTCTTTCAATAAGAGGCTATACAAACTTCAACTTACAGAATAAAACTAGTATTCCCTACCATGTCCTCACAATAATATTTACTGTTAACTTCATCTCTAGAGAGATCAGATCTCAAAGTTCAAGTCAGGACCCTAAAATCTGTGGAGAGAATTTTATAAAAGTACAGGGAGCTAAAAACTATAAAACATTTAGAAGAAAACACAGGGAAAAATTTTTATGATACCATATTTGGCTACATTTCTTATATATACCAAAAACACAAGCACCAAAAGAAAAGACAGATAAACTGGGTTTCATCAAAATTTAAAAACTTTTGTGCATCAAAGGACACTATCAGAGAATGAGAAGACAACCAAAGAATAGAAAATCTTTGTAAAACATGTATCTGATATGGGATAATATCCAGAATATATAATTAACTCTTACAACTCCACAACAACAACAACAACAACAAAAACCACAACCCAATTCAAAAATGGGCAAAGGAGGGGCACCTGGGTGGCTCAGTCGGTTGTGTCCAACTTCAGCTCAGGTCATGAACTCGCAGTTTTTTAGTTCGAGCCCTATAGTGGGTTCTGTGCAGACAGCTCAGAGCCTGGAGCCTGCTTCAAAGTCTGTATGTCTCTTCTCTGCCCCTCCCCCACGCGTGCTCTGTCTCTCTCTCAAAAATAAATAAATACTTTTAAAAATGGGCAAAGAGGGGTGTCTGGGTGGCTCAGTTGGTTGGGCATCTGACTTTTGGTTTCAGCTCAAGTCAGAAACTTGCAGTTTGTGGGTTCAAGTCCCACATGGGGCTGTGCGCTGACAATGCTAAGCCTGCTCGGGACTCTCTCTCTCTCCCTTTCTCTCTTCCCCTTCCCCGCTGGCTCTCTCTCTCAAAATAAACTTAAAAAAAAATTTTTTTAATGGGCAAAGGATGCAAATAGACATTACTCCAATGAACACCTGCAAATGGACAATAAGCATATGAAAAGATGCTCAACATTACTAGCCATTAGTGGAGGGTGGGTAAATCAAAATCATAAGCAGATACCACTTTATACCCATTACGATGGCTATTATCCAAAAACCAGAAACAAGTATTAGCAAGGCTGCAGAACAACTAGAAACGTTGTGCATAACCATGGGAATCTAAAATGTGCAGCTGCTATGGAAAACAGTATGTTGGTTCCTCAGATAATTAAATATAGAATACCATATGATCCTGCAATTCCACCACTAGGGACTCAAACAGATACTTGTACATCAAAATTCACTGTAGCATTATTCACAATAGACAAAAGGTGAAAATAATCCATGGTACATACATACAATGGAATAATCAGCCATAAAAAGGAATGGCATTGATCTATATTACAACATGGATAAACCTTGAAACCATTATGCTAAGTGAAATAAGTCAGTTGCAAAAGAACAAATATATGATTCCACTTTTGGGAGATATCTAAAGGACAAATCAATGGAGATGAAAGAATAGAGGTTACCAGAGGTTGTGGGAAGAAAGAAATGAGATATAGAGATCCTATTTGGGCTGATGAAAAAGTTCTGGAAGTGGATGACTGCACAACAATGTGAATAAACCTAATGCTACTAAAATATATATTTGAAAAATGGTTAAAATAGTAAATTTTATGTTATGTATATTTTACCATATAAAAAAAAAACAGGAACCAAATAGTACTACAATTTAATAAAGGGTACAGTGAGGGGAGTTAACTCTTTCTCATATTCCACATTTCACTAGATAGAGGCTTTATGCAATAAGAAAGAGACTTTCTGACACTGGAAGAAACATATCTAAAACTACACTTAAAACGTAAATGTTTAAGTTCAGTCATATACAACTAAAAATTTAATGCTGAATTAACTAATAAGATGTATTTAAAGTATACTATTTCAATAATCATTTTCATTAATAAAGACTAATTTCAATTGATCTAAGTCTGTGCCAATAAGTAAGAGTAATATTTATACCACTTATTTACAATGATCGTAGGTACTCACACAAAACAAGTAGGTACTCACACAAAACAAGTATACATACTAGTACCCAATAAAATTAATATTTTTAAGATGAAAAATACAGAGGCGCCTGGATGGCTCAGTCGGTTGAGCATCCAACTTCGGCTCAGGTCATGATCTCATGGGTCCGTGAGTTCGAGCCCCGCGTCAGGCTCTGTGCTGACAACTCAGAGCCTGGAGCCTGTTTCAGATTCTGTGTCTCCCTCTCCCTCTGACCCTCCCCCGTTCATGCTCTGTCTCTCCCAGTCTCAAAAATAAATAAACGTTAAAAAAAAAAAATTAAGATGAAAAATACATATCATATGTATTTACTTACTTGCTGTTTTGCCTAAAAAGATAGTCAAACACCATAAAAAGTCCTTTGAGTATTATCTGAGTTGAAGCACTAATAATTGGTACTTCTCTTGTCTCCTCTCTACCATGAATTGGTAAGACTTTTTCTTCTTTTTGAAGGACAGAAGAAAAATGTCCCTGAAAGAAATTACTGTTATTAAGTATACTGCAGGAAATGGGAAGAAGAGGAAAAAAAACCTCTCAAAACTATAATAAAACGCAAATGAAATATACATTGAAATTTGAGGAAAACATTACCAATACACAAGTGCTAAAAGTGTGTTTTAAATTCCCACATATTCCAAAATTCTCTTCAGAGTTCAAGGCTCTTTAATAATAAGTGTACACTTAGGAAGTTCATTACTTCTTCAGGCAATTAGGGTATTATTTAGCACCCTTCAAAAGTCATGAACTAGGCATGTCCAGTGGGCCCACTTTTTAGAGCAGGCAACTCTTGTTCTCAAAGTTGTGAGTTCAAGCTCCATGTTGGGTGGAGAGCTTTAAAAAAACAAAAAAAGAGAGAGAGAGAAGAGAAGAGAAGAAAAGTAATGGACTAAATAAAAATGTACCAAATGGTTACTCCAAGGAGCTTAAGAGTTGATACGCCACCTAAATGCCTGAATTATTTCCAGGGAGTATTCCAACAATGAGAATAATATGACTGTATGACAAGGAAAATCTTAAAAGTGACTCAAGGAAATAATACATGCTAAATACAGAATGTATACTAACTGGCTCATTTGTTTTCATGTGACTAACAAGTTTTAATACAGATAGAAGTGTGGACATAAAAGGGGCGCCTGAGTGGCTCAGTCCATTAAGCATCTGACTTCGGCTTAGGTAATGATCTCGCAGTTTGTGAGTTCGGGTCCCTTGTCAGGCTCTATGCTGACAGCTCAGAGCCTGGAGCCTGCTTCAAATTCTGTGTCTCCCTCTCTCTACCCTCCTCTGCTCGCACTCTGTCTCTCTGTCTCTCAAAAATAAATAAATCTTTAAAAAAATAAAGTGCTTAAAGCAAACTTAAAAAAAAAAGAAGTGTGGACATAAGAAAAAAGAAAAGTATGCATTCGCACATTGTGAAAACTCTGAATATTGAAGCAAAAGATATTGGTGACAACTCTGATGTTTGACAATAAAGTATGTGTTCAATAAAAATAAAATGGGAAAATAGTTAAGATAAATTAAGACATAATATTAACATTCAGATATATTTTGAAATAATACACATCTAGAGTAAAATTAGTTTCCACTGAACATTGAAGGATACAAATAGAAAGATTTTTGAAAAAGAAACAAAAAATGAAAACATAAACTTGGAAAAACATTCAGGACTACAAATTATTAACGAAAAACAAGAATTCAATTGTTCTTCTTTTTGTTAATTTTTTTTAATGCTTATTTATTTTTGAGAGAGAGAGAGAGAGACAGCCTGAGTGGGGGAGGGGCAGAGAGAGAGGGAAACATAGAACATGAAGCAGGCTCCAGGCTCTGAGCTGTCAGCACAGAGCCCAACGCAGGGCTTAAACTCATGAGCCGTGAGATCATGACCTGAGCCAAAGGTGGACGCTTAACCAACTAAGCCACCCACGTGCCCCTCAACTGTTCTTTTTAAAAATCAAGTCCCCTCAGCAATACTTTATATAAAGGCTACAATTCTTCCCCAACATTGGCAGAACACTGGCAATTTATTCTGTAAAACTACAGAACTTCTGAATAGACATTTTGCCAAAGAAGACATTCAGACGGCCAACTCTCACATGAAAAGATGGTCAACAACTAATCATTAGGGAAACATAAATGAAAACCACAGTGAGATACCACTTTACACCTGTCAGAATGGGTAGACTCAAAAAGACAAGAAATAAAAAAGTGTTGGTAAGGATACGGAGAAAAAGGAACCCTCCTGTATTGTTGGTGGGAATGTAAATTGGTACAGTCAATGTGGAAAGCACTATGGAGGCTCCTCAAAATATTAAAAGTAGAAATACATTATCCAGCAATTCCACTATTGGGTATTTAGCCAAAGAAAATGAAAACACTAATTCAAAAAGACAAATGCACCCCTATGTTTACTGAAGCAATATTTACAATAGCCAAAATATGGTAACAATCCAGGTGTCCATCCATAGATGAACAGATAAAGATGTGGTGTATATATACACACAATGGAATACTACTCAACCGTAGAAGAGAATGAGGTCTTGCCATTTGTGGCAACATGGATGGACTAGAGGCTATTTTGCTAAGTAACATAAGTCAGAGAAAGACAAATACTACATGATTTTACTTACATGTGGAATCAAAAACAAAACAAATGAATAAACAAACAAAAAGCAGACAAAGACCCATAAATGCAAAGTACAAACTAATGATTTGCCAGAAGGGGAGTGGGAGATACAGACTTCCAGTTTGGAATGAATAAGTCACAGGGATAAAAGGTACAGAATAGGGAATAGTCAAAGGTACTTTAATAGCATAAGGTGACAGATTGTAGCATAGCATAACATAAAGACTTTTTAAATCACTAAGTTGAAAGTAATGTAATATGTGAAAACTAATGGAACGTTGTGTGTTAACTATACTTAAAAAAAAAAAAAATTTGAAAGAAAGCCCAAACTACAGAAAATCCTCAACTACTGAAGGTAAGGCAATGTACTAAAAACACATGGACTGAATGAAATTCTACATATTGAATCATGAAACTACTCCAAGGCTACTTCTGCCTAGGTTACCTAAAAATTGACAAGTGGGTTTATAGATAAATAGAAAACTAACCATATTTATTTACCAGTAATTATTACTTCACAGGACACATAAAGTTGTATACAAATTTAACCGAGTAAGCTACATGATAGTTACTATCATAAGCCATGATAATATGTATACACGATAATGACATACACACCGAATATTAATTATGGTGAAAGAATGAAGAGTGGAGAAAGGTAAAGAGAGGAAAAGTAGAAAGAGAGAGGAAAAAGAGAGCGAGTGTGTGAGAGACTGAAAGGGAGAGACAGTGTGTGTGTGTGTGTGTGTGTGTGTGTGTGTGTGTGTGTGCGCAAAGGAGATAATGCATCATCATACATTATAGGAAGTCAATAGAGAATATCTAAAATTGAAAACTCAAAAGCAGCAGAACTCAAATGTTATTTAGAAAATGGGTTAAATATCAGAAGAAATCACTGGAAGAGTTAAAAGTGCCACTAGGGGGGCGACTGGGTGGCTCAGTCGGTTGAGTGTCAGACTTCGGCTCAGGTCATGATTTCGCGGTCTGTAGGTTCGAGCCCGCATCAGGCTCTGTGCTGACAGCTCGGAGCCTGGAGCCTGCTTTTCAGATTCTGTATCTCCCTCTCTCTCTACCCCTCCCCCGCTCATGCGCGCTCTCTCTCTCTCTCTCTCTCTCTCTCTCTCTCTGTCAAAAATAAATAAATATTAAAAAAACAATTTTTTTAAATAAATCAAAGTGCCACTAAGAAGTGAAAAGTGGGATTGAGAAGGAGTGGGGCAGATGAATGCTTTTCTTTTTTTTTTTTTTTAATTTTTTTTTCAATGTTTATTTATTTATTTGGGACAGAGAGAGACAGAACATGAACGGGGGAGGGGCAGAGAGAGAGGGAGACACAGAATCGGAAACAGGCTACAGGTTCTGAGCCATCAGCCCAGAGCCTGATGCGGGGCTCGAACTCACGGACCGTGAGATCGTGACCTGGCTGAAGTCGGACGCTTAACCGACTGCGCCACCCAGGCACCCCAGATGAATGCTTTTCTTGATGGTACTGACTCTTTAAATTATATACATGCTACTTGTGTAAAAATTAACTTCTAAAAATTTAATAATCACAATGTTGAGTTTCTTAGCTAGCTAGGATTAAAGGAAATTTCCTTAACCTAATAAAAATATAACTATAAAAATCCTACAGCACCTATGGAATGGGAAAAAATTTACAAATCATATATCTAATACAGTGTTCATATCCAGAATATATAAAGAACTTACAGTCAATAATAAAAGACAACCCAATTTCAAAGTAGGCAACAAATTTGAATAGAGATTTCTCTAAAGGAGATATATAAATGGACATTAAGCACTTGAATAAATGCTCAACGTTAGGAATTATGAGGGAAATGAAAATCAAACCACACTGAGGTACCACTTCATTTCCCCTAGAAAACTATAATAAAGAAGAGATAACAAGTATTAATGAGGATGTGAAAGAAATCAGAATCCTTATACACTGTTGATGGGATTGTAAAATGGTGCAGCCCCTTTGTAAAACAGACTGCAGTTCCTCAAAGTTAAACACAGAACTCTCTCAAAAATAAACATCAAAAAAAAAAATTTTTAAAGCGGGGGGGGGGGGGGGTGTTGGTGCGGGTAGGGGGACGGCACCTGGGTGGCTCAGTCGGTTAAGCATCTGACTTCAGTTCAGGTCATGATCTCACGGTTCATGAGTTCAAGCCCCACATCAGGGTCTGTGCTGATAGCTCAGAACCTGGAGCCTGCTTTGGATTCTTTGTCTCCCTCTCTCTCTGCCCCTCCCTGCTGTGCTGTTCCCGTCTCTCTCAAAAATAAATAAACATTAAGAAAAATTAAAAAAAAAAAAAAAGTTAAACACAGAGTTACCAAATGGCCTGGCAATTCCCCTAAGTATATACCCAAGAGAATTAAAAATATAAGTACACATAAAAATTTGGACATGAATGGTAAAAGCATTATTTATAATAGACAAAAATTGAAACCACCCAAATGTGTCAAGTGATAATGAATAAACAAAGTGCAGTAGATTTCTACAATGGAATATTATTTGGTAATGAAAAGGGAATGAAGTATTCATGAATGTTATGACATACATAGATGAACCTTGAAAACATACACAATGAAGGATACCAGTCACAAAAGCACCCATATCATATTTCCATTTATGTGAAATGCCTAGAATAAGCAGGTCTATAGAAACAGAATGTAAATTAGTGGTTTCCAGGAGCTGGGGGAGAAGGAAATAGGGAATGCTTGCTAATGGGTACACAGTTCTTTATGAGGTGATGAAAATGTTCTGAAATTAGATAGCAGTGATAGTTGCATAACTCTGTGACTATACTAAAAACCACTAAATTGTATGCTTGAAAATGGCAAATTTTATGGCATGTGAATTATATCTCAGTCTACCTGTTAATAAAAAATAAAAGAATTTTAAAACAATACAGTAGACATGTTACTAAATGATGTAACACTAGTAATATAGCCTCTTTTAGGTAGCAGTAACACCAAAATGTGTTTCACTGCCCGTGATAAACAATGCTCTAAAAGTTGAAGCCAGCAAAGAAATAAAATGTGATGGAGTTGGAAAGAAAATAGTCATTACTCATAGACAATAAAATTACATAGAAAATTTAAGAATCCACAGGCAAATCTATAAGATAGTTTAGCAACATAGTTGCTTACAAGATAAATAAATAAAAATCAACTACCATCTTTACACACCAATTAGCAATTAGAAAATTCAATTTTTAAAATATATTATGTGAAAAAGAAACAGAAACTTTAACTTACTTAGGAATAAATCTACCCTAAAACACCTAAGACTTTAAAAATAAAATCATGAAACTTTATTGATATATAAGACATAATAAATGAAAAACTTAATATACATTGTTTGTGAATAGAAAAACTCTGTATTGTAAATATGTCAATTCTTCATAAATTAATCCATAAATTCATTGCAATTCCAATCAAAATTCCAACAGATTTTTCATAGAAATTTACAAGCTAATTCTAAAATTCAGTTGAGATCATCCCAAAGGAAAAGAACAAAGAGGAGATACGCCCTACCACTATCAATATTTTTCTAATGCCAGAGTAGTCAACAAATATGACAGTTTAGATAAACAGAATCATAGAACAAAGTCCAGAAATTAATTCACAAATAAGAGAAAATTAGATATAAAGGCAGAAGTGTCATTATAAATCAGAGGAAAATGGATGGATTATTTAGTAAATGATGCTGAGAAAATTATCCATAGAGGAAATAAAATGGATTCCTAAACAAAAATGAATCCTAGGCTAATTAAAAACCTTTATTAAAAAAATAGTAACACTTTTAGAAAATGTACCACAAGATAGGGAAAGACTGCTAAAACTAAACTCAAATTCATAAAAGAAAACACTGATAAATGTGAATGCACTAAAATAAAAAAAACAAAAACTTAGAAAAATACTCTAAAAACAAACCATATATACAAGAATATACATACAATGCAATAAGCAACAAAGAATTAGTATTCTGAATATATAAAGGAATAGGAATGTATACAAAGATACATTTTCAAGGATGTTCACGGCAGAATTGTTTCTTATCCTTGGAAAACTGGCAACAACTTATATTTCAAATGACAGATTAATCAAGCAATTTAGAATATGTGTACTCACAAAAATGCTACACGGCAATTAAAACTCATGTGAAAAACTCTTTATTAAAATAGTAAAGTACTCACAGTACACTGTTAGGTCAAAAGAGGCTACAAAGAAACATGTATCATATCAGAAATCTATTTATGTTAAGGATATATGCATAGAATAAGAGAGATGGTCATAAATCTAAAAGTTAATAGTGATCATCTTTGGTAGTTTTTCTTTTTCCTTTCCATGTCTTTGTACTTTCCTAATTTTTCCTTGACATATATTTTATCTGTACCTTTTTAAAATTAACGTATAATACATAGAATGCACTAGTCTTAAGTATACAGCTCCCTAAACACACACACGTAACCAACACTCACTAAGGAAACAAAACATTTTTTGAATCCCAGATGGTTCCATTTTGCCCCTCTCCTCCCAAATTGCTCCTTAATGTTGCACAGTAGCGACCAGTATTCTGAATTTGGCTAACATAATTATGTTTGTCTCTTCTTAAAATTCATAAAAATAAAATCATATAGTTTGTACTCTTTTGTGTCTGGTTTCTTTTATTCAACATTATGCCTGCAAGATTCATTTGCATAGTGGCAGTGGTTCATTTTTTAAATTACTGTCTAATATTCTACTATATGAATATCTCACAATTCATTTCACTGTTGATATGAACCTTTAAAATGCAAAGTTTATGCAAAACAGTCATGAAAAGATGTCACAATATGGACAATATTTATGATACCATATTGCATTTTAAAAGCAGGGCAAAAAGTATAAATATCATCTAATTAAAATACATTTTTAATGCTCATATGCTAGTGGTTATCATGCCAGCCATAGTTCCTATCTGTTTGGTTCAAAGACCTCTTCAAATCCAAATGAGGAAAATTACAAAACTCTGATAAAAGAAATCAAAGATCTAAACAAATGGAGAGATACTTCCTATTCATAGATAGAAAGACTCAATATTGTTCAGCTGTCAGTTCTTCCTAGTTTGATCTGTAGATTCAATGCAATTTCAATCAAAATCCCAGAAAGTTACTTTGTGGATACTGACAATCTGACTCTAAAGTTTATTTGGAAGGAAAAAACCAGAATAATCAACACAATACTGAACAAAATCAGAGAACTGACACTACCTGACTTCAAGACTTACTATAAATCTATAGCAATTGATAGTGTGGCATTAGTGAAGAACAGACATATCAATCAATGGAAAAGAATAGAGAGCCGAAAAAAGGACCCATAATAATACATTCAACTGATCTTTAACAAAGGAGCAAATATAATCCGATGGAGAAAGGATGGCCTTTTCAACAAATGGTGATAGAATAATTGGACACCTACATGCAAAGAAATGAATCTAGACACAGACCTTATATACTACACAAAAATTAACTCAAAGTGGATCACAGACCTAAATGTAAAATGCAAAACTATAAAATTTCTAGAAGAAAAAGACAGAAGAAAATCTAGGTGGCTTTGGGTTTGGTGGGGAGTTTTTAGATACAATATCAAAAGCATGATCTGTCAAAGAAAAAATTGTTAAGTTGAACTTTATTTAAAGTAAAAAAGTTCTATAAAAGACACTGTTAATAGAATGAAAAGACAAGCCACAGACTGGAAGAATATATCTACAAACATATATTTGATGAAGGACTTGTATACCAAATATACAGAGAACACTTAAAACTAAACAACAGGAAGACAAAGAACCCAACTGAAAAGTAGGCAAAGATCTGAAGAGACATCTCACCCCAAATAAGATATATAGATGGCACATAAGCATGTGAAAAGATGTTCCACATCAAATGTCATTAGGGAATTGTACACTAAAACAGTAATAAGATACTACTACATATCCAATAGAATGGGTAATATTCAAACCACTGACAATACCTAATATTGGCAAGGATATAGAATAACAAGAACCCTCATTCACTGATGATGGGAATATAAAATAGCACAGCCACTTTGGAAGACAGCAGTTTCTTACACAGCTAAAAACGGTCTTACCATATAATTCAGCAATTGTCCTAAGTATTTACTATTTACACAAGTGAGAAGAAAGCATGTCCATATAAAAATATGCACACAAGTATTTATAAGAGTTTTATTCAGAATTTCCCAAATTTGGTAGTCACCAATATATCCTACAGTAGGTGAATGGATAAACAAACAGTGTGTATACATGCAATGAATATTGTTTAGCAATAAAAAGAAACAAGCATCAAGCCACAAAAAGACATGAAGGAACCTGAGTATGATTCCAACTAAATGACATTCTGGAAAAGACAAATCTATGGAGTCGGTTGACTCCAACTAAATGACATTCTGGAAAAGACAAATCTATGGAGTCGGTTGCTAGAGGTTCAGGAGGGCAAATGAGATGTGGTGAAAGGATGAATTAAGAAGTACAGCACACGGGGCGCCTGGGTGGCGCAGTCGGTTAAGCGTCCGACTTCAGCCAGGTCACGATCTTGCGGTCCGTGAGTTCGAGCCCCGCGTCGGGCTCTGGGCTGATGGCTCAGAGCCTGGAGCCTGTTTCCGATTCTGTGTCTCCCTCTCTCTCTGCCCCTCCCCCGTTCATGCTCTGTCTCTCTCTGTCCCAAAAATAAATAAAAACGTTGAGAAAAAAAATTAAAAAAAAAAGAAGTACAGCACAGAATATTCTTAAGGCAGTGAAAACATTCTGTGTGATATTGTAAGAGTAGATACATGACTTTGTTTATATCAAAACTCAGAACTCCGCAATACAGAGAGTGAACCCCAATGTAAACTATGGACTTCAGTTAATAATGTAACAATATTGGTTCAATTCTAACAAATGTACTATACAATTGCAAGCTGTTAATAATAGAAACTGTAGAGCGTATGAGTGTGTGTGTGTGTGTGTGTGTGTGTGTGTGTGTGTACGCGCGCCTGTGCACATGCGCGTGTGTGGCTAGGGTTAGGGGAATATGAAAATCTGTCCTTTCTGCTCAATTGTTCTGTAAACCTAACACAGCCACTCTTAAAAGCAAAATCTACTGGGGCGCCTGGGTGGCTCAGTCGGTTGAACGTACGACTTTGGCTCAGGTCATGATCTCACAGTTCGTGAGTTCGAGCCCCACGTCAGGCTCTGTACTGACAGCTCAGGGCCTGGAGCCTGCTTCGGATTCTGTGTCTCCCTCTCTCTCTGCTCCTCCCCTGCTCATACTCTGTCTCTCTCTCAAAAATAAATAAAGATTTTTTTAAAAAATTTAAAAAAATCTATAAATTTAAATAAGTAATTAAGAACAAAAATGATAAAAACATTCTTATCTGGGGGGGAAAAACAACCTCTTTCAGAATAGAAGTTATGAAGCCTCTACTAGAAAAAAGTACAGAAGTGCATACTCATAAAATTTTGCATACAATTTCGTAAGATTCACAGACTCCCCAGCCCACTCATGATCCTCCAGGTTTATAACCTCTAACTAAATTAAGGAGAACAAAAAATGAATTTAACTTTTTATTTTCTAAATTTTTAACTTGTATAACTGACAAAATAACTTTTATTACAACCTAAACATATTGACTTGTTTTAGACTGGAATAAAGCAATTCATTCCATTAAGCCTTATTTCTTTCACACTAAATAATGCTACTTTTTCATCCATAAATAATAATGATCAGTTATTAATTATAAATGAATTATAAATAATTTATCAGTTAAAAATTATCAAACTTAAATAAAATAAAATTTAAAAAATTAAATTGCTACTTTTTTTTAGTCTGTATTAATTTATTCACTATTAAACCATTCACTAAATAAATATCACAGATAGAAAAAAGTCTTACCTGCAAAATGGGAAAAGTAGCAGTGGTGATACCCATTTTGTGTAAATTTAAGAGCATTTCACTTCCACTCCATGTTTTACAGGATGATTCATAATCCCTTTCCACAAGATGTTCAGAGTTTGCTTCTAACCAACTAAAATAAAACAATTCCATCAATCAGTATTATCCTTATGTGCACTATTTCAATAAAATAAAGAGAACTGTGATACATTGATCATATTCCTTGAAGCTCTTAGAACACAAATGCGGATTAAGACATCTTTTAAGATGCATGCATGTCTCATATTGCAAAATAAACATTTATATAGCTAAAAAGTAAGCTTTTATTCAGAAAAGAGAAACATGTAGGTGATTTCCCAATTGTGTTTTATGGATTCACACTGCTTTACTTGACTATCTCTCCAACTGAGAGCCAGGTCTTAGCATATCCCAAATGCACACAAAGGAAATACAAAACAATCTAATAAAGAAATTAAGGTGTTACATATTAACACCAAAAGGGAGTTACTAGAAAATATATTCATTTGTATGTAAATACACACATTTTTATATTCAGTCAGTGCTTAAATGTCTATATTATTATACAGTCACATACTGTACTGGGTACTGGAAATACAGCAGTAAATAAAATAGGCAAGATCCTCATTCTCATAGAAATTACATTCTACCAAAGGGAGAAATAAACTTAGAAACATATACATGAAACAAGAAAATATCAGATAGTGAAAAGTGTGATACAATGAAAATATAGGATAAAGTAATGATATAGGATAAATGTAGTGATATAGGATATAATGTAATCTAATTGCTATTTTAATTTGAATGTCAAGGAAGTTCTCCATGGAGTAACATTTATTCTAACAACTGAATGCAAAAAGTACCCAATCATGAAAGGATCGGGGGGGGGGGGGGTAGTATTCCAAGCAGAAATAACAGCTAGTGCAAAGATCCTCAAGTTCGAGCTTGTAACCTCAAGGTTAACAAATTTTACTTATTTAAGGATCTGACAAAAAGCCAATATAAAGTTGCAACACAATGGGCAAAAAAGAATAACATTATGATCAATGTTAAGAGTGATAAGCAGTATTCAGGTCAGGTTAAGCCAGGGTTAGGAAATCTGGATTCTATTCAAAAGTACAATGGGAAGGTTATAAATGAAGGGTTTTAAATAAGAGAGAGACAATCTAAGTGTTTAAAAGATGATTCCAGTTTCTAAGCCAGACTGGATTAGAGGAGAAAGGCAAAAATGAAAACAGAGACTGTTGGAGGCTGTTACAGAATTCTACTTGAGAGATGATTCTGAGATGATAGGAGACTGAAGGATTTGGGACATATTGTACAGGTGGCATTTATTAAACTTACTGATGAACCGGATGAAGTGAGGCAGTATCAAGGACAACAGATTTCTGATTTGAGGAACTGCTTGGTAATGTTTGCTTAGGTAAGGAAGACAGGGAGCATTTGGGGGGAGTAGGTAAGGAAAAGGAAGGAATTTTGTAAAGTTGAAATGTGATATCCATATCCAAACAGACATATAAAGTACAGTTGGATATATGAAAATAGCATTCCAGAGACAGACTAGAACCTAGATTTATTAAAGACCGGGCTAGACACAGATTTAGGCGTCACTAGGACTGCTATGGTACTTGGTTATGTAATTTAGGCAAACTGCAGAGACAGGGAAGAAATGAGGGCCCAGGACCAAATCCTGAGGCACTTCAACATTTACATGTCAAACGGAGTAAGAACTATCAAAAGAAACTGAGAAAGAATGGACTGTGAGGAAGACGAAAACCAGGTGTCATAGAGGCTATCTAGGAAACAAAATCCTATGTTGTCTCCTCTTGTCTCACTACTTCACCTCTGACACATCTGGTCACTAAATGTATGTGGCATTCTTCTTTCCTTACACCAAGCAATTCTCAAGACACTAGCTGGTTGTCCTATGATTCAATTCAATTCTGACACTAACTGGAGTTAGAATTAGCACAGACCCCAAAGGCTAAGCATTCAGTCTCACCAGACTGTCCTCCCCACCTCTTCATCTCAGATGCCAGCATAAAAGTCCAACTTGTCATTTGTACTTCTGACCAACCAGCTATAAATCAGAGGTTCCCATGACCCCTCCTCAGGTTTAATCATTTACTAGAACAACTCACAGAACTCCAGGAAACACTTATGTTTACCAGTTTATTATATAATAAAGGATACAGATAAATAACCAGAAGAAGAGATATATGGGGAGAAGTCTGGAAGGGTCTAAGCACAGGAGCTTCTGTCCCAGTACAGGCAGGGTGCTCTAAGCACATAAATGTGTGTACCAGTCTGGAAGCTCTCTGAATCCTGGCGTCATCACATAGGCTTGATGGATTATTAACTTAATCTCTACCCTTCTCCCTTTCCAGAGGGAAGGTGGAGCTGAAAGTTCTAAGCTTCTAATCATAGTTTAGTCTTTCTAGTGACCAGCTCCATCCAAGAGCCCACCAAACATCACCTCATTGGAATAAAAAACAGTCCTATCACCCAGGAAGTCTCAAGGGATTTAGGAGCTCTGTCAGGAACTGGGGTCAAAACCAAGTATTAGAACAAAAGATGCTCCTAACACAAAAGTGTTACCACTTAGGAAATTACAAGGGTTTTAGAAACTCTGTGCCAGGAACTGGGGACAGAGAGCAACTCTGTTTTATATATATATATATATATATATATATATATATATATACACACATATGTATGTGTATATATATATATATACACATATATATACACACACATATATATAACTGTTTTATATATATATATAAAACTCTGTTATATATATATATATAAAACTCTATTTTATATATATATATATATAACAGAGTTTTATATATATATATATAAAACAGTTATATATATGTGTGTGTATATATATGTGTGTGTGTATATATATGTGTGTGTGTATATATATATATATATATATATATATAAATTAAGCCAAAAACATTTTCATAGAGGTGGTAGTCAACAATACCCAAAGAACACTGCTGACAGGCTGAGTAAGATAACAGAAAAATAACCTTTGGATTTGGCAACATATGGATCAATGGTGACCTTGACAAAAACAGTTTTAGTAGAATTCTGCAGACAGCAACACAACAGAGATCAATAAGGAAAGACCAGGGAGTGAGAAAATACAATTAGCAACTATAGATAATTCAATAAAATTTGCTGTGAAATAAAAATGACAAACTGCTACATGGCAAAAATACCATAAGGAAAGACACAAGCACATGGCAAAATAGGGGAAAAAATATTGCAACTCTTATCACAGGCAAAGGGTTAATTTGCAAAGAGCTTGTACAAATCAATAAGAACCATAACAAGAACAAAAAGAGGACACAGAGGTCAATAGACAGCCGACAGGAAAGGAAATATAAATGGCCTGTTAAGGGGCGCCTGGGTGGCTCAGTCGGTTGTGTCTGACTTCGGCTCAGGTCATGATCTCACAGTTTGTGGGTTCAAGCCCCGCATCGGGCTCTGTGCTGACAGCTTGGAACCTGAAGCCTGCTTCAGATTCTGTGTTTCCCTCTCTCTGCCCCTCCTATGCTCGTACTCTCTCTCAATCTCTCAGAAATAAATAAACACTAAAAAACATTTTTTTAGTAAATAAATAAATGGCCTTTTAAAATGCTTAATCTCGGGGCAGCTGGGTGGCTCAGTTAAGCATCTGACTCTTGATTTTAGCTCAGGTCATGATCTCATGGTTTGTGAGACTGAGCTCCAAGTCTGACTCTGCTAACTGCACAGAGCCTGCTTGGGATTCTCTGTCTCCTCTTTCTGCCCTTCCCCTGTTCAAATTTTCTCTCTCTCTCAAAATAAATAAATAAACATAAAAAAATAAAATGCTTAATCTCAATCCTATTCAGAGAAATATAAGTAAAAACTACAGTGAGATACCAGTTTTCACCCATCTGACTAGAAAAAAACTTTCATGCTCTCATATATTGCTCATAGGAGTATAAATTAGTCTTCTACCCATTCCCCTATTGTGTAAGTTTTAGAAATATCTATCAAAATTACATGTAGATCTATGCTCTGACCCAATAATCCCACTTCTAAGAATTTTCTTATATATTCCCAAACATGTGACATATGTTCAAAGTTATTCATTACAGTAATGTAACAGCATAGGATTATAAACCTCAGTACCTATTAATTAGAGGCTAGTTAAAGAAATTAGTGGACATCCATGCAATGGCATTTTAGACAACTATTTTTTTAAAACTGAGAAAGCTTTCTAAGTCTTGATATGGGAAGATCTCCAAAATATATTGTTAAGCAAAAAAAGGCAAGATATAGGAAGACAAAGGTATAAAGTACAGTGCCAAGAGTTAACAACACTGTACTATATACTTAAATATTTGCTAAGAGGGTAGATCTTACATTAAGTGTTCATATCATAAAGAAATAAAAGAGGGAAAAGGAAACTTTCAGAGGCGATATATTTATGGCAAAATTATGGTGACAGTTTCATGGATAAATGCTTATCTGAAAACTCATCAAGTGTATACATTAAATATTTACAGCTTTGTGTACCCCAATAAAAAGGCTTAAAAATAACATATATTTTTATGCTTAAAATGGAGAAGACAAAAAATGGAAGTATAGTATGCTATCATTTGGGTAAAAAGGAGAGAAAGGGGAAAGTATATTGCTTCATATATGCATTGAATTGCTCATAAATATGGACTGAACAACAGATAAAACTTGTTTGTTCAGGAGGAGAGAAACTAAGCAGATAGAGAACAGGGTGGGAAGGAGTTTTTACAACATAAATTTGTATACCTTTTATGTTCAAACATGAGACTGTACAACATTCAAAAAAATTTTAAAACCTTTTTGAAGTTTATTTATTTTGAGAGGGAGAAAGCATGCATGCAAGCAGGCACCCCAACATTCAAAAATTTTTTGAAGTATACTGTGAGGGAAAAGAAAAGTGCTGCAGGGGGAGCCTGGGTGGCTCAGTCAGCTAAGCATCCAACTCTTCATTTTGACTCAGGTCATGATCTCATGGTTTGTGGCACTGATCCCCAAGTAGGGTTCCATGCAGTCACAGAGTCTGCTTGGGACTGTCTCTCTCTTCTCTCTGCCCGCTCCCTGGCTCACATGTGTGCTCGCTCTCTCTCTCTCTCTCTCTCTCTCCAAATAAATAAACTTATAGAAAGAAAGAAAGAAAGAAAGAAAGAAAGAAAGAAAGAAAGAAAGAGAAAGAAAGAAAAGAAAGAAAGAAAGAAAGAGAAAGAGAAAGAAACAAAAAGAAAAGAAAGAAAGAAAGAAAGAAAGAAAGAAAGAAAGAAAGAAAGAAAGAAAGAAAAATGTGGCAGTAAATGGAATGGGACATAGTATCAAGGTCTAAGATAAAGAGATTCTAGATCAACAGCCTAATATCTAATAAAAAGGTATTTATCTAACATAAATTTTAATAAAATTATTACCAAATCTATTGTTTTAGAGTATTGAAATTTTGGTTAATTGAAACGCATCAAATCAGAATCTTACTCAAACTGGAAGATAAAGCAACAAATTAAAGCCATAATATAAAATTTTAAAATATGTTGGACACCTGGGTGGCTCAGTAGGTTAAGCATATGATTGTAGCTCAGGTCATGATCTCGTGGTTTGTGAGTTTAAGCCCCATGTTGGGCTCTGTGCTGACAGCTCAGAGCCTGGAGCCTGCTTTGGAGTCTGTGTCTCCCTCTCTCTGCCCCCCCACCCCCACCACTCATGCTCTGTCTCTCTCTGTCTCAAAAATAAACATTAAAAAAAATTTAAAATTTAAAATTTAAAATATGTTAACTAAAACCGTGTTTAGTTTATTGTCAGCTCAATGTCCTTTATACATCAAATATGGGGCTATTAAATTATTCCGTTACATTAGAAACAATATTCACAATGATCAATTTAAAAATCAATTGGTTTATCATATTCCTTTGAACAAGACAAAAGTTCGGACTGGCCTATTTCTAAAAGTTTAACTGGCAAGGAACAATCCATTTCCCAAGTAGCCTGGTCAAAGTTAGTAATTATAAAATACTATGGCATAATGAAGCATGTTGTTAATACAAAGGCAGTATAAATGACAGACAAATGTTCTTACTTAATTAGGCTGTAGCACACAGCTCGTAGGGGTTCATGGTCTTTCTTCCTTATATTATTGTTGACCATAGTATCTAATTCATCTCGAGCAAACCAAAGTTGAACTTCTGTTACACTGTAACTTGCTGACTCCCGAGCACAGTCCTCAATGTTATGAGCTTCATCCAAAATGACAATCTGTTCTTTCAGATTGATATCCATCTATAAGACAAAAGAATTTTCCTGTAAAACATTCAGCAAAATTGATTTAACAGCAGTAGGCAAGATATTTCATTTAAAACTTTGCATGACAGACCAATAACAAGGGTAATTATATAAGCAACTGATTCTAGGTCTTAAAACATTTGAAACACTAAGGCTAACAAGTATCAACTTAACATTACCAGTTCCCATTTTTCACTATCAAAATATGTGTTATGTGAACCTGGATTAAAGTACAGCTGGCCACACAAAGGGGTATAAAAATCTCACTATGAGGGAATCTCCACATAATGTTAAAAGCAGAGTAAAAAAACATTTTTTTAAACTAAAATACAAGATTCAAAACACTCTCAAAATGTTAATATAATATAGCATGTATCTATTTCATTCTAGACTTTCTTACAACCCTTCATTTTGAGAATTGTTCTTCCCCAATTCTGATGTGATGTTGATAGAACTATTAATCTGTTAATCAAGGGATATCACCACTCTCACAACATAGAATTCAGGCTTATCAATTAAATAAAGTATTCTATCCCTCTGTGGTCACAGGTTTAAGAATGGAGATGGGGAGGGCGCCTAGGTGGCTCAGCCGGTTAAGCGTTGGACTTCCGCTCAGGTCATTATCTTGCAGTTCATGAGTTTGAGCCCCGTGTTGGTCTCTGTCCTGACAGCTCAGAGCCTGGAGCCCGCTTCAGATTCTGTGTCTTCCTCTCTCTCTGTCCCTCCCCCACTCACACTCTGTCTCTCTTTCAAAAATAAACATTAAAAAAAAAAAAAAAAGAATGGAGGTGGGATTCAAGGTAGGCCAACCAAAGAAATCTGGGGTGATGAATAGGAGATGATGTTCTTTTTTTCCAGGTTAGGTGGCTGCTTGTGGTTATCTTTGTTTCCACTAGAAAGAACCTGCCTGAAAATAAAGCCATCGCAATAAAGTCAGCCAAGTATTTTTTTCTTAAGTTCTGGTGAAGCTGGATTTGTATCACTTGCAGCTGAGAGAGTCCTGGCTAATAGAAAGAAATGTACAAAGCAATTACCAGTGAGTTATTCTGAAGAAAAAATATACAGAGGGTTGACGATGACTGAAAAAGAACCATGGAAGAGTAGGAAATATATTGGGGTTTAAAAAAGGAGAATTTGGATTTGTATAGACAAAGGGAGTAGGGCATTTCAATATAGGCAACATCAAAAGCAGAGATATAGGAAAGAATAAGGTGTCCTCAGGGGGGTATGAGGTAATTTTTGTAGGGTTCAAGTTGGGAGTTTGTAGCGGAGATGTCTGAAAAGGCAGATTCAAGCCAGACTATTGAACATTTTGAGAGTAAGCTTAAGAAATATGGACTTTATCCCATGAGCCAAGAGTGCAATAGATTTTCAAGCCAAAGAACGATGTAATAAAAGTAATATTAGAAAGACTGACATGCCATTGATATGTACAGTGGCTCAGAGGAAAGGGTCTAGATAAAAGGCAACCAAATAAGAGGTAGGACAGTAGAGATAGTAAACATAATGCCTATTAATTTTAAGCTTAAATAGAAAGTTAGTAAGTAGTCAGATCTAAAGAGAAGAGTAACAATTGAATATACTAAGTTATTCACTTTTTGTCTTATACTGTAACAATTGGATGTTTCTAAGAAGAACCATGCAAATAAACACAAATGCTATATCCACATTTCATTTATCAAAAGCTCACAAAGCATAATTTGCATGTTATACATATTCTCCCCACACAAATTCTTCAAACTATAGATTCTTCAGATGAATGTTTTAAAATAATTCTGATGGGGCACCTGGGTGGCGCAGTCGGTTAAGCGTCCGACTTCAGCCAGGTCACGATCTCGCGGTCCGTGAGTTCGAGCCCCGCGTCGGGCTCTGGGCTGATGGCTCAGAGCCTGGAGCCTGTTTCCGATTCTGTGTCTCCCTCTCTCTCTGCCCCTCCCCCATTCATGCTCTGTCTCTCTCTGTCCCAAAAATAAATAAACGTTGAAAAAAAAATTTTAAATAATTCTGATTATTCATAAATGGAAAGAGTGATAGTTATCAATGGGCCTCAAATGGGGATAACTCTGCTCCTACCTGCCTCCCCCCACCCGTATACTTGGCAACGTCAGGAGACATTTTTGATTGTGACAGCTCTAAGGATGCTACTGGTGTCTAGAGGATAAAACCAGAGATGCTGCTAAGCATCCTACAGTGTGCAAGATAAACCACCACAACAAAGAATCATCAAGCCCAAAATGTCAATACTATCAAGGTTGAAAACCTGTGCTATAATCCCATTTCAAAATATTTACTACTTTGGACATTAAAATGACAAGTTTAAAATTCAGTTTTTAATACACCTCAGAATGTTTTCAGTACTCTATTTATATATGTACATAAATATAAAGCAAAAAATAAAAAGTGAAACATCTAAAAGCTTTCATATTGATCACTTATATTCCAGTAAGTGGGAGAAAAGTTTGAATTTTCATATAGCTACTCACACTTTCCCTTATTTGTGCATCTAGAAGATAGTTGTAGGGACAAAATACTATGTGAGCATCTTCTATTAGTTCCCGTGCTGTGTAATACGGACATGCCTTTAGTTTTTTTCCCAAGCTGACAAGTTCTTCTATATCCCAGGCTTTGCACATCCCTTCCAGAGTCTGTAATGTGTGTTGATCACTAATTTTATGTACGCCATGATAAAAATAGCAGGATTTGCCCTAAAAACAAATATGCATAACTGAAACACGAATCAACATTGCAACAAAGGAATAAAACAAGTTTATCTCAGAATTTTCAGAACATCATTAAAGCCACATACAGGATAAATGATACCATACCCACAATCACAACCATTTCAAAGAAAAAATATTAGTTGGGGCACTTGGGTGGCTCAGTCTTGATTTCAGCTCAGGTCATGATCTCACAGTTTGTGAGACTGAGCCCTGCATCAGGCTTTGCACTATTAGCTTGGGATTCTCTCTCTCCTTCTCTCTTTGCCCCTCCCTCATTTGCACTCTCTCTCTCAAAATAAATACATTAAAAAAAAACATTTAAAAAAACATAAAAACATTAAAAAAAATAAATTAAAAAAACAACTGTAATGGTCGACTCAGAGCTCCAGATCAGTATAGCTCTAGATACTCCAAATTAACCTGAAAAAAGAAAAAATTTTAAATTATGTTTGTTGTACCATTGTTCTGATTAAACTGATATTGGGGAGCCTGGGAGGCTCAGTCAGTTAAGCGTCCGACTCAGCTCAGGTCATGATCTCACAGTTCATGAGTTTGAGCCCCGTATCAGGCTGTGTGCTGACAGCTCAGTGCCTGGAGACTGCTTTGAATTCTTTGTCTCCCTCTCTCTGCCCCTTCCCTACTCAGAGTCTGTTTCTCTTTCTCAAAAATAAACATTAAAAAAAAAATAAAGTGATTTTAGGCAAAAATATTTCTTGAAGGATATACAAGAACAATGGTATCACTGGTTGCTTTCAAAGACGACAGCTAAGTGACTTGGAGACAGGAGCGAGAGAGATTTTTCTCTATAGATACTTTTATAGTTTTCAGTTAAGCCATGAGAGAGTATTACTTAATCAAATATATGTAAGGAAAAAGAAAGGAAAAAAGGAGAAAGGGAAGGAGGGATGTCTTAGGGGAAAAACAAATAAAGAGTGTTCACTACAAAATATTTGGAAAATACAAACAGTACCAAAAACTCACTAAATTATCTATAAATCTACCATACAAAGAATGTACCAGTAACATTTGATATGTTTCATTTAATAATTCTTATATTCATATGTATATATGAATACATCTCTACAATGTGATCTAATATTTAAACAATGAGAAAAAAGCAAATTTTCCCCAGGCATCAAGGATTATTAACAATTTAGCCACAAAAAATAAAGCCACAATAAATTTTTTATAAAACCAGAATCATTTTTTTTCTCTCCATCTGACTAAAAATCCTATCAGAAATATTTTCTCACATCACTAAGTAGTTTTTCATTGTTGCCCACATATGTACGTTGAATTAATAGTTATAAACCAGTTTCATTATTGTTGGGCATTTAGACTGTTACCAATTTTTACATTATAAATAATGCTTCAACGAGAATTTCAATTTAATGCACATTTCTCAACATTTTCTTAGTATACAATTTTAGATATGGCATTATGAGACCAAACAGTACAAAGTATTTTTAAGTTTCATAAAAACTATACCACCAAATTATCCTCCAAAAAGCATATAGCATTTTACATTACCCTTTCCCCATAACTTTATCAACACTAATATTATCTTTTCTATCTTTACCTATTTTAAAGGTAAAAAATAGAATCTTCTTGCTTTGGCTTTTTTATACATTCTAGCAAGGTTTAACACTGCTATTATACTATATGAACATGCTAACAAGTTTCAACAGTAACTTGCATTTCTTCTTTCATGTACTATCTGCTAATGTCCTTTGCTAATCTATTATTAGAAGTAAAAAATTTTATTAATAAATGCTTATCAAAAAATAAGAGAAAATAAGTCCTAGTAACAGTGTGTCATATCCTATTAAAAGATGTATAAAATTAGAAGTACAAATATACACTATTAGAAGTATAAACTTCTATTAAAAGCACACAATTTATCAATAACTACCAAAATTTAAAATTTCACCATTAATGTGAATATGTATGTAATGCAATGTTTAATGTCTATCAAGAAGGGACATGTTAAATAACTTATGGTAAATTCATGTAAAAGATACAGCCCTTAAGAAATGTGTTAGATTTGTCCATGTGCCAATGTACTTGAGCTTTTAAAAGAGTATATACACATATTACAAATGCATATTTTAAGTGTTTTGGAAGAATATACATAAAACTTCACAGTAATTTCCTTGAAAGGTTAAGAAAATGGGAAGAGTAAAAAAAAGAGATTTTTCTCTTTTTATGTTACACCTTTCTGTAATTTTGAGTCTTCTAACCACAAATATATTATTACTGTTTTTCAATTTTCATTTGGGACTAAGTGGTAGAAGAATGGGCCGTTTTTATTTTCACTAATTCTAAGTACCAATAAAGAAATTAAATGATTGTGAAATCCAATATTTATCATCTCAGTGTGCTGTCCTTAACAAGTGAAAAGCAATTATATGTATACAATTGTTATAATATATATATACACATAGTACATTCTTATCTACAAACTATCCAAAAGCCAAATCTACGTTTTCAAAACATATTTACTCATTACATTCACAAAAATACCTAGAAATTACTAGAGATGGAGTAAAACATAAAAGGTTCATAACCTATAAAATAATGTCGCCAATTCCAGGACAAGGCACGATCAGCTGAGGGACTACTAGCTCTACAGCTTTGTATTCAGTCATGTAAAAAGAACCTCCAAGGTACTAACAATAAAAATCAAGAGGAAAGGGTTCACCTAACATTTATTTAGTTCATTCTTTCACTTCGTCTGTCTCATCTCTACTACTGTTTTTTACTCCTCATGCTGTGTCAACTTCCTCATTTCATAAGCCACCTTTTGTTTTGTTTCTAGTATAATCAAAATAACAATGGCTAGGAGTTAGAAAAGTTGTCTTTCTTGCTAACTCGCTGTCAAACATTGGACAAACTTCAGGGCGCATTTTTCTCATGTGATGAGGCATCAAAAGAGTAAATGAACCAGGAGCCTATTAAAGATTCCTCAGACCCAAAGGCTGCTATTTCTAAGGTTCCTCTAAAATCCTGATTGTGGGATCCAGAGACAGATGGAGACATGCCAAATATCTTTCATACTGACTTTGATACAGATTGAGTTTAAAAATACATTCACCATTTCTTCATTCCAAGTATCTTCTGTACTATGCTAAAAGCTTATATCTGTACCAAATGATCACCAAGATGCCTTCAGAGTATGTGATTATTAACTGTTAAATCTCATCTTCACAAAAAACCATATTTTCCATATCGAGAATAATTTTTTAGAATTATTTCTGGGGCTAATTAAGATGATTTTTTTGTTAATTGAAACAAAAATTAACTTTTAGCAGATAAGTGCATTGCTTTTCCAGTACAGGAGCACTTCTGCAAAAGAAAGTGAACAAAAACACATGTGCCTTTGGATCAAGCCAAAAAATCGGAAAGTTTACACTTCAAGGGCATTTAGAATGACACTCCTGTGCAGGCTGATAGCAAAACCAGAATGGTTCATCCATTTTAGCAGTGTAACACAACCCTGAGGGGAGTCTGTCAATTGAAGTGTTATCACACTTTAAACTCTTTTTCACTCAAACTGTCAGTTATCTATTTAGCATTTCACTTTGGTGATTCAGTCATAGTAAACATAGACACCTATAGAGACTTTGTAATTGGCATCATTACAATACCAAATTACCTTCAGGACTTGAGAACAAGAAAAAGAATGTTCATGTATGCCTATGAGCTAAGCATTCTGAGGAAGAATAAGGTCAAGACAAATAACCATAAGCACTGAAAAAGAAATGCATAATACAAAATAATTTATTCAAATTACATGGTAGAAGTTTTATCAATTAAATAAAACTCAAGGGCTACCTATGGCTCACGGCTTTTTGTGTAGAACCAACTCTGACAAAATATTAGCAAAAGACAGAATAACTTTCAAAACATATTAAATTATCATAGGTAATTTCATAGACTATCAATTTATGGTTCACCAATAATCTCTGAGTATATTCCAGACTTGTAATTTCAATTTCAGAGTAAACAAGTTATTAAACTGTACACTAACAAATACCGCCAAAAAACTATTGAAAAATAGTATGTTTTTACTAAGAAAGACTTCTCAATTTCCACCTTGCCCAAATTCATATTATTTACGATTTCCCTGGAAAACTTCAAAACCATTAATGACATATCTTTAAAGTTAATAATTTAATAACTTTTTTTGAAACAGAAGTTTGTACTAATCAGAATTGTAAGATAGGATAATCATTATATTTCTCACTCAATTAAAAAGTATTTTAAAAATTTACTCAAGGGAGAGCCTAAATAAACTATCTTCTTTTGAAGTTTTAAAATACTGTACATAAAATATATTAATTAAATCTAATTAAATTAAATCACTTAAATACTTTCATCTCCTCCTATGACATCATCCATGTTTGAATATTTTTGGTGGCAGGATTTCAAAGTACTAAGAAGACACCTAACTAAAATATCCCCAAGCTTTAGAACGCAAATCTATGATTTTAAACTCAAAGAAAAAAAGAATTTTTTTAAAGAAAATTTTTTAAAAACAATTTTACCATAAGAAATCTATCAGTACTAGCAATTAATTTGATTTTCATAGGTTAGATTATCATTGGAAATACACATATAAAACATAAAATGAACACATAAAAAACTGAGTAAACTGAATCTTTTCAGCCTTGTTTTTCCTCTGAAACAAAATAACTTTACTCACATTTTTTCCATCCAGCAACTCCATGCACTTTTCATTTCTGTTGAAGTTGCCCACTACTTCTGGATGGACACAAGTGTGATCCCTGCTGGAAAGAATAGTCATTGGGACCCCTGAGTATGCTGTTCTCCGGAGCTCTCTAGTAATCTGAGCAATCTGCTTGTGTGTGCGCGTCCCAAAATATATTTTGGGTATCTTGGATTTCCCCCCAAGATCCTTCTTAGTGGTATTTGAGCAACCTTGACTGTTTCCTTGTTTAGTAGAACAACAACACCTGGAACAGTGACCAGGGGGCTGTAACAAAGAAAAGAAAAGACAACTCATGTCTGGTATACCACAAAAAATGTTGTTAAACCTCTCACACAATCAGAAGCTATAAGTAGTAAATCACAACTGTCAAATAAAGAGAATATCAAGATGTTACATCATGTAAAACTTGCCATTAAAGAAAAAGCTAAAAACTCCATTTCAAATTGGTTCTGTTGCACTCTTAGAAGTTATAAATGATGTTTCCATATTTACATGGCTTTCTAACATACCACTCCAACTGTTGAATTCCAAATGTTTTAAATAGATTTTAATTCTCCTTTCACAAATTGTAAAAAATAAGACAAAATGGAGAACAATTTTCATTTTTGCTTAGACTTCAAGTGAACACACAATATTAGTTTAGAGTTGATAGTGCTATTTTTGTTTACAGAGTAGCCCGTTCAAATATCCTATAATATACCAATATTTTAAAAAGCATTATAAATATAGCTTACAAAAAAATAGAAATATCAAGTTGAATCTAAAACATCACTAGAAACAATCCCTCTAGCAAAGGGATAAAAATGAATGCAAATTATTAATACTTAATAATGAAGTATATCTGTGCGGAACAGTCTTTCTGAAATTAAATTACCTATCATGGAATGCAAATCCATCAGTAAAATTATACAGGATAGCTTTTTCTGGACAACATTACTCATAATTTAGTTCCATAATTAAAACAGATATATGTCTCCTTAAGCATACCATTTGGAACATCAAAAATACATTATTTACCTGATTTTTCTCTTCTGTTTTCAAATTCTCAAAAATAAAATAAAAAGTTCAATGCTGTATTTCAGAACCATGGGTTCTTAATAACTACTCCCTTTTCAACCTCAATTACTACACAAATGAGACAGAATGCAGCCTCATTTAAGAGAAATACTGTGAGGTGGTTAGTTTTATATTAGTGGTCACTGATGGGAAAAAAACTAGCACAGTAGCTTAAGAAAATGTGTACTGTAGAGTTTTAGTTTAGTAGAACAAATACACCATTTAACTGAATTTTTTTTCTTTTAATTATAATCAGTAAGAGTAGCCTTCATAAACAAATACTAAGTCATAGCATGTTACACCACAATACTGGGGATCAAGCTGTCTTTTAGCCTCAACTCAGTGGAAAAGCAAGTTCAAATTACTCCCAGTCTCGCTCAACCTTGTCCACCATTAAATATTACAATACATGATAGAATGGATGTAAATGTGACCCTTCTGGAGCTGTCACTCACAGGGATAAAAGGTTCACTGATGTGCCAAATAAACAGTCAGTCAAAGCAGATAAAGTTACAGCCATGCTGGAATTGTTACATTCCCCTCTCAGGTTGCCAGTAGCAGCAGATTTCATTACAGAGTGCTGCCACATTAAATAGCCAGTTCCAAATATCCTGCCTTCTATATTGAATAATTACTTATTCACTGAAAGGATAAAAAGAAGAGTTATGAATGGGGCTCTTGTCAACAGTGAGGCAGGAAACAGCTGACATGTGGTTTATGTTACATATGTTGCAATATATAAAAATTTATGGTCACAGAAAGTGGAATGCAAATTATATCATGATATTTCTGACTGAATTCTTTTTTGGCCTTTGCAATGATCACATTAATTAACCTAGTTAATGAATTGAGATAACGTGAGGTAGCAGAAGTAGTTTACTTTTCTGTACCTCCACTCTTTTCATTCAATTATAATATTTCTCTTACCGTATGATATAGTAAATTAAATACTGAATATTAAGTTGAATATTGGAATGCTAGGGTCTAATGCATTGTTATATACTATATGGATATATTATATCCAAGCATAAAAGTAATCCAATAAAGTGTTGTTTTCTCAAAGCTTAGAAGACCTCCTTTTTGATGAAACACTTTCAAAATCAATTCCACTTAAAGCTTTATCACCTACTCCTTTTAATTCCACTGTTTTCTAACCAAAAAGTCCAAACAATATTGAAATAAACAATAAGTCAACCCCCTATGCCAAATTATCTAACACATAACTTGTAAACCTTCATACATATACATCTACCACACAATTTTTTTCAAGCAAAAAGAAATGCTATTATACAGTTTAGTAACTTGCTGTTTTATATTAAAACTTTTTACTTTTTAAAATTTGGCACTAATAATTAAAAAAAGGATCTCCCTATCTTAAAATGTTATGATAGTAGCTATAACTAACAAAAGCTAAAGATTAAGAACTAGTTTTAGAAAACTTTTGCCACTTGAGCAGCTTTATTTAGGTACCTTAAATCTGGTTCTCACCCCATAACTGAGAAAATTATAAACTATGGCTAATTTTATGGTGAATTTACTTCAGACCAGTGTAAAACTTAATAAACAAAAACATGTTTTTGTTTATTAATGTTTTTGTTTATTAACTTTTACACTGGTCTGAAGTAATTATATCATCTATGAATTTGAGGCTGACTCTCCTTAAGAATGATTTTTCCGTGGGTGGTTACGCAAGTATTGGAGAAAATAGAAATTAAGGAAGAAAATTCATTGGTTTTCCTTTGCAATATTAAAGAGGAATTATTTCTTCAGAAGTGATCTTCTATTGAAGCTTCCATTCAAAGGATTTGATACAATCAATCCTATTTCAGATGGAAAAAATTTAATGTGGCAAAAGAAAAAAGGCATTTATTTAGCTACAAAAGAGAATTATTTGTACCAAAATCACCAACTTTCAATTCTGTAAGAAAACTAGAGAAAGATGGCACAAAAACAGACACACAGACCAATGGAATAGAATAGAAACCCCAGAACTAGACCCACAAACGTATGGCCAACTCATCTTTGACAAAGCAGGAAAGAACATCCAATGGAAAAAAGACAGCCTCTTTAACAAATGGTGCTGGGAGAACTGGACAGCAACATGCAGAAGGTTGAAACTAGACCACTTTCTCACACCATTCACAAAAATAAACTCAAAATGGATAAAGGACCTAAATGTGAGACAGGAAACCATCAAAACCTTAGAGGAGAAAGCAGGAAAAGACCTCTCTGACCTCAGCCGTAGCAATCTCTTACTCGACACGTCCCCAAAGGCAAGGGAATTAAAAGCAAAAGTGAATTACTGGGACCTTATGAAGATAAAAAGCTTCTGCACAGCAAAGGAAACAACCAACAAAACTCAAAGGCAACCAACGGAATGGGAAAAGATATTCGCAAATGACATATCGGACAAAGGACTAGTATCTAAAATCTATAAAGAGCTCACCAAACTCCACACCCGAAAAACAAACAACCCAGTGAAGAAATGGGCAGAAAACATGAATAGACACTTCTGTAAAGAAGACATCCTGATGGCCAACAGGCACATGAAAAGATGTTCAGCGTCGCTCCTTATCAGGGAAATACAAATCAAAACCACACTCAGGTATCACCTCACGCCAGTCAGAGTGGCCAAAATGAACAAATCAGGAGACTATAGATGCTGGAGAGGATGTGGAGAAACGGGAACCCTCTTGCACTGTTGGTGGGAATGCAAATTGGTGCAGCCGCTCTGGAAAGCAGTGTGGAGGTTCCTCAGAAAATTAAAAATAGACCTACCCTATGACCCAGCAATAGCACTGCTAGGAATTTATCCAAGGGATACAGGAGTACTGATGCATAGGGGCACTTGTACCCCAATGTTCATAGCAGCACTCTCAACAATAGCCAAATTATGGAAAGAGCCTAAATGTCCATCAACTGATGAATGGATAAAGAAATTGTGGTTTATATACACAATGGAATATTACGTGGCAATGAGAAAGAATGAAATATGGCCTTTTGTAGCAACGTGGATGGAACTGGAGAGTGTGATGCTAAGTGAAATAAGCCATACAGAGAAAGACAGATACCATATGGTTTCACTCTTATGTGGATCCTGAGAAACTTAACAGGAACCCATGGGGGAGGGGAAGAAAAAAAAAAAAAAAGAGGTTAGAGTGGGAGAGAGCCAAAGCATAAGAGACTCTTAAAAACTGAGAACAAACTGAGGGTTGATGGGGGGTGGGAGGGAGGGGAGGGTGGGTGATGGGTATTGAGGAGGGCACCTTTTGGGATGAGCACTGGGTGTTGTATGGAAACCAATTTGTCAATAAATTTCATATAAAAAAAAAAAAGAATGGAGTGAATAATATGCATTTGCTTTTCCGTGTATGTTCTTATTTGATGCACCTGTGATGTTAGAATTAAACTGTGATAAGCAAGATGGGCAATAAACAACACTTTATTATTCTTTGAAAAAAAAAAAAAGAAAACTAGAGAAAGAATACTAAAAACAGCAATGTCAGGAAGTCATAATATCCTCAAATCCAATTAATAGGCTAACACTTTATGGCCTCTTTCTGAAACACTTTGATCTAGCTGTCTTGAGATAATAAATGGATAAATTAAATCTTGTACCTTTCATTAAATATTTCTCCTACTAACAAGCTATCAGGTTTATCTTTCATACGGATATTTTTCTTTTGCTTCTGACCTTTGAATTTACAGAAACTGCATTTAGCAAACTGGAGAATAAATAAAAAAGTGTTCACTCTCACCCAACATATCTGAGTATCAAGAAAGATAAAACATACAGGTTCCCCAAAACCTGTAATCTCTAAGACCTGAAAGTGGCGACACTGAGTGGCAGAACCAACCTCTTTAAGAGATGGCTGCTTTTCCTATAACTAGAAACTGTCTAGAGTCCTTTTACTTCAACAAAAGGCAAGAAAAACCCAAGCCAAATAACACCAAAATTCTATCATCATTTAAAGAGAAACAAAAAACAAAATAAACAAAAACTATTAGGGGGCCCTAATAGTTCAGTAAGTGGAACATGCAACTCTTGATCTCAGGGTCATGAGTTCAAGCCCCACGCTGGGTGTGGAGCCAATATACATACATAAATACGCATATTCATAAAGAGAAACATAAGAAACATATGTGGGTGTGACAATTGTATTATTTCCATATGCAGGAGGTCAACTGTTTAAAAATACATTTCAGGGGCACCTGGCCAGCTCAGTCAGTAAAGCATGTGACTCTTGATCTCAGGATTGAGTTCAAGCCCCACATTGGGTCCATGGAGATAACTTGAAGATGAAATCTAATAAATACATACATACATACATACATACATTACATTTCAAATCTACAAGAGTCAAAACTTTTCTTGGGGCACCTGGGTGGCTGAGTTGGTTAAGCATCAGACTTCGGCTCAGGTCATGACCTCGCAGTTCATGGGTTAGAGCCCCACGTCAGGCTCTGTGCTAACAGCTCAGAGCCTGAAGCCTGCTTCAGATTCTGTGTCTCCCTCTCTCTCTGCCCCTCTCCCACTCACACTCTGTCTCTCTCTCTCTCAAAAAGGAATAAGCATTAAAAAAAATTTTTATTGAAGAAGAAGACCAAAGCAGGAGGCATCACAATCCCAGACTTTAGCCTCTACTACAAAGCTGTCATCATCAAGACAGCATGGTATTGGCACAAAAACAGACACACAGACCAATGGAATAGAATAGAAACCCCAGAACTAGACCCACAAACGTATGGCCAACTCATCTTTGACAAAGCAGGAAAGAACATCCAATGGAAAAAAGACAGCCTCTTTAACAAATGGTGCTGGGAGAACTGGACAGCAACATGCAGAAGGTTGAAACTAGACCACTTTCTCACACCATTCACAAAAATAAACTCAAAATGGATAAAGGACCTAAATGTGAGACAGGAAACCATCAAAACCTTAGAGGAGAAAGCAGGAAAAGACCTCTCTGACCTCAGCCGTAGCAATCTCTTACTCGACACGTCCCCAAAGGCAAGGGAATTAAAAGCAAAAGTGAATTACTGGGACCTTATGAAGATAAAAAGCTTCTGCACAGCAAAGGAAACAACCAACAAAACTCAAAGGCAACCAACGGAATGGGAAAAGATATTCGCAAATGACATATCGGACAAAGGACTAGTATCCAAAATCTATAAAGAGCTCACCAAACTCCACACCCGAAAAACAAACAACCCAGTGAAGAAATGGGCAGAAAACATGAATAGACACTTCTCTAAAGAAGACATCCGGATGGCCAACAGGCACATGAAAAGATGTCCAGCGTCGCTCCTTATCAGGGAAATACAAATCAAAACCACACTCAGGTATCACCTCACGCCAGTCAGAGTGGCCAAAATGAACAAATCAGGAGACTATAGATGCTGGAGAGGATGTGGAGAAACGGAACCCTCTTGCACTGTTGGTGGGAATGCAAATTGGTGCAGCCGCTCTGGAAAGCAGTGTGGAGGTTCCTCAGAAAATTAAAAATAGACCTACCCTATGACCCAGCAATAGCACTGCTAGGAATTTATCCAAGGGATACAGGAGTACTGATGCATAGGGGCACTTGTACCCCAATGTTCATAGCAGCACTCTCAACAATAGCAAAATTATGGAAAGAGCCTAAATGTCCATCAACTGATGAATGGATAAAGAAATTGTGGTTTATATACACAATGGAATATTACGTGGCAGTGAGAAAGAATGAAATATGGCCTTTTGTAGCAACGTGGATGGAACTGGAGAGTGTGATGCTAAGTGAAATAAGCCATACAGAGAAAGACAGATACCATATGGTTTCACTCTTATGTGGATCCTGAGAAACTTAACAGGAACCCATGGGGGAGGGGAAGGAAAAAAAAAAAAAAAGAGGTTAGAATGGGAGAGAGCCAAAGCATAAGAGACTCTTAAAAACTGAGAACAAACTGAGGGTTGATGGGGGGTGGGAGGGAGGGGAGGGTGGGTGATGGGTATTGAGGAGGGCACCTTTTGGGATGAGCACTGGGTGTTGTATGGAAACCAATTTGTCAATAAATTTCATAAAAAAAAAAAAGTTATCACAAGGAAAAAAAAAAAAGAGTCTCTTATGCTTTCCTATGCTTTGGCTCTCTCCCACTCTAACCTCTTTTTTTTTTTCCTTCCTCTCCCCCATGGGTTTCTGTTAAGTTTCTCAGGATCCACATAAGAGTGAAACCATATGGTATCTGTCTTTCTCTGTATGGCTTATTTCACTTAGCATCACACTCTCCAGTTCCATCCACGTTGCTACAAAGGGCCATATTTCATTCTTTCTCACTGCCACGTAATATTCCATTGTGTATATAAACCACAATTTCTTTATCCATTCATCAGTTGATGGACATTTAGGCTCTTTCCACAATTTGGCTATTGCTGAGAGTGCTGCTATAAACATTGGGGTACAAGTGCCCCTATGCATCAGTACTCCTGCATCCCTTGGGTAAATTCCTAGCAGTGCTATTGCTGGGTCATAGGGTAGGTCTATTTTTAAATTTCTGAGGAACCTCCACACTGCTTTCCAGAGTGGCTGCACCAATTTGCATTCCCACCAACAGTGCAAGAGGGTTCTATTCGGGCCACTTTTAGTTGTGAGTGACAAACATCCTTATATACTCATTATTAATAATAACTATCATTTATGAAGGCTGTCCCTGTGCTAAACACTTTACATGTACTATTTCATTTATTTATCCATCCATACATTCATTCAAGAAACATCAGAATTCTTGATATATCGAACCAACTAGAAGACAATGATAAGGGTCACCTCATCTCACTGACAAAGACTGCATACTCTTTAATTTTCAACAAACAAATCATAGTTTGTAGATTGTTTACCAATACCAGTTTGACTCATGAGTTACAGAACTGTTTAAAGTTAGTACTTTAAGTGCATTATTTTCTGAATGTAATTACAAAATATTCCTAAGAGTAAGCTATAAAATTTACTTCAAAAAACTATTTTAACTTATTATTAGCTGACATTTAAATCAAATATTTTCTAACAAGATTTACATTATGTTCCATAAGGGAAAAAACCCCAAAACTCTCAATTAAGAGATTCGTTAAAGCATACATCAACATAAGTTTTCTGTAAAGGGCCAGAATTGAAATATTTTATGTTTTGTAGGAAATAAGGTCTCGGGCCCTGTATAGGAATATATTTTTATGATCCCAATGTGGGGAAAGATTACTTAAACAATATACCAAAAGCACAACGACTGAAAACACAATCTCTTACAATGCAAATTTCTATTTAAAATGGCACTCCCCTTTATAAGAAAAAAAAAATGGGAAAAAAAAGGCAGCACAAACTAAGATACTTGCACTGTATATAACCCAGGACCAGTATCCATAACATACAAAGAATTCCAACAAATTAATTTTAAAAGACAAATCCAATAGCTGGCCAAGAATAAGAAAATCACAAAAAAGCTGAAAGGCCAATAAACATCTGAAAAGATGTGTAATCTAATGCTCAACCTCATTATTAGTTAGGAAAATGCAAATTAAAATCATAATTCGATCCCATTTCACATCCATCAGATAGGGTGTTAGAAAGGATATGTATGAAACAATTCTCACAAACTGCTGACACAAGTATAAAGCAGTACATCCACTTTGTAGAGCAAATTGGCAATCTAGTGAATCAAAGATACACAGACTCTGTGACCGTGCATGACACCACTAAGTATACACACTACAGAAACTCTTGAACATTAAGACAGATACAGTAGGGACACTCTTTGCAGCACTGTTTTAATAGTGAGGAAAATAAGCTAAGTGTATCAACAGAAAAATGGATATATAAATTGTGAAGTTTTTTTCAATTAATGGAATACTATATATAATGAAAAAATAAAAAAAAACAATATTGAACAGACTGAGTATAACTTAAATTTAATTCTCCCCATAAAATTCCAAACAAAGTGATGATAGGAATATAACTATAAAACTTTAGGTACAGAATTAAGAATCCCTACTGTGGTAGATCCTCTTTGGAGCTAAGGATTCTAGTGGACAATATACCTGAAAAATGCTAAAAAGAATTTCAAAAGCAACACAGCACAGCACATACAGTCTATTCTGGTTCGTCTTTAGCTGCTTATGAAAGCAGGATCGTTTTCATCTTAATATCTCTTGATCAAAAATTTTTAACCTAATGTATTAGGAAATAGATTCTTAATTTAGGGTTCATGAACTGTTCCAGAAGAAAGGGTTTGAGATCACCCTGAAACTACAGACACAATTTTGTGTGCATTTCCAGAAACTAAGTCCATAACTTTCATCAGGTGCTGAAGAAGACTCTGACTTATTGGGTGAGGGTTTTATTCAAGAATTTATGTCTGATTTTATAATGAAAATCAAATGGAAACAGCATTTTCTTTGCAACCAACTTGCTCAGACCCATTTATTCTGTAAAGGAATAAACAAGTTGACAGTCCAAAGAAGACAATTTTATAAAGGTTTTTCTACTGCCTATAAATTCATTTATCTTTTACATTTGTTAATTAGCTGATATTAACATAATTCTAAAATACCTAGTTCACTGTTTATTTCTAACCCCATTTTACAGATGAAAAAAATAAAATCTAAAAGAGTTCCTCAAGTTATCACAAAATACATGATAAATTTGTGGAGAAGTTGGAATCATAAACGTAAATGTCAAAACAAAGCTTTAACAGGATCATTTGCATCTACGATGTAACTTGGCAAAAAAGCAAAATATTGCCCTTTTTTATTTCAGAACACCACGCACATAAAAAGCTAGTGGTAAAAAGCCAATGAATGTAGAATGTTACTAAGATCTTTGAGGCATAAAAAAGAGGGTTTATTGTTAATCTTTATCAACCAATTGCTGTTGTCCAAGCCATCTAAACAGGTACTGAATGCCTGTTGTGCAAAATCTCACATAAGCACACACTCTAGTAAGATAGCAAAAGTGACATAACTATACCTTTTCAACTATTCTTTTTAAAAAATTCAAACAGTAGTACTCTACTGCCAGTTTCATGATTAAACTGCACAAAGCAGCTGTTTATCCACTCACAGCAACCAGCAGGTGAACCTGATTCAATATTTATCACAGGCTTTCACAGATCACTGCTAACCAAGCAAACGTTTTAATTAAGCTGGAACTTGCTTCAAAGAGCTCATTCAAGATGTCAATCAGCAGGTAAGGGATCAGATACAGTGTCAGGTGAGAGTGTGTAATACAAATCCACAACTTTCTTCATCCCATCGCTGTAAATTAGCCTGCTCTAAAGTTCAGACTCTGATTGTAACAGACTGCCAGTCTCCTGGAATGTGTAACTGAAGTCACTCAAATTCTATTGTGAAGGTTGTAAGCAATATGTTAAACTGCAATGGGCTAGCACATTAAGACAGATCCTTTTCACGGTTGTTTTTTGATACCATAAGTGTTTGTTACCCTACTCTCCACTTACTGTTTACTTTCTTGTCTGGTGTAAATGGGAATTCCTTAACACAGTTGCCCCAGTTTCTGAAAAGTTTATGTTTCAAAAGAATTAATCAAGAAAGATCCAAAGTGGAATAATTTTTTACCTAAATTTATAGCTATTTTATACAAATCCTCAGTTTGAGAATAAACACATGATGAAAATGACCAAATTGCTAAAAAGCAAAAATTCTCTTGTTTTAAAAGCACTTTACACAGAAGTGCCCATGGCAACAAGTCTCAAAGTCACACTGGCCAACTTCATGAGACATACCTGGAGTATTTATAACAAAAAAAGAAAAGAAAAAGAAGAATCAAAGAATATAAGTGGAAAAGGGAAAGCTCTTCCTTAAAGACTGCCAGCTGGGGCACCTGGGTGGTTTGGTTGGTTAAGCATCTGCAGCTCAGGTCATGATCTCATGGTTTGTGGGTTCAAGCCCAGCATCCAGCTCTGCAGACCATGTGGGGCCTGTTTGGGATTCTGTCTCTCCCTCCCTCTCTCTCTCAAGATAAAGAAATAAACTTAAAAAAATAAAATAAAAAGAGAGGCACCTGGGTGGTTAAGCATCAGACTTTGACTCAGGTCATGATCTCATGGTTCGTGAGTTCAAGCCCCGTGTCAGGCTCTGTGCTGACAGCTCAGAGCCTGGAGCCTGTTTGGGATTCTGTGTCTCCCTCTCTCTCTGCCTCTCCCCCACTCATGCTCTGTCTCTGTCTCTGTCTCTCTCTCTCTCAAAAATAAATAAACATTAATTAAGAACTTGGTGATTAAAAAAAAAATGCCAGCTAAAAATTATATGTAAACAGAATGATAGAATTTTAAAACTCACCATCATGCAACTCCCATGTACTGAGTCCTGCAAGCTACCTAAATGGATGCTAAAATCAGTGAGCAAAAAGTTGTTGGGGAACAAGATATTCACACAGCCTCCAAAAATGACCCCAAAGATTACTTATCAATTACAAAAGAAAAAAATGTGCCTTCATAATGGAGACCTGGTCGTCACCAGTTTAACCAAATGGTGAAATTTATCATTAACAGTGTTCAAACTGGCATCAACATGCCTCTTGATGTGATATTACAAATACACTTATGTGCTCTTCTTGAACAAAGCTACATGATTATGTAATCCAAATAATCCAGACATGAATCAAGCAGAACCTAGAAATAAAGAAACTGTGTTAAAGAGATGTATTATTAGGTTGGTGAAAAGTTATCCAATTACACACTTACAAGTTTTTCAAACTTCCTTCAATGAACCTTTTAAAATGAGAAAACAAAGATATACTGTGACATTATCTTCCACATATAATTGACCAAAATGCTACAAACAAAACCTACACAAAATAGAGATTTTTGCCTTTCATGAGCATTAGAAAATAGATAAGTTATTATCAATATACAAGCCTTTAAATTTAGCAGCACTACCTGATAGAACTTTCTGCAATGGTAAAATGCTCCGTATCTGCACTATTCAATACACTTGCCATTGACTATCACACGTGGCTAGTGAGTACTTGAAATGTCATTAGTGCGACTAAAGAACTACACTTTAATTTTAATTAATTTAAGTAGTTACGTGTGGCTAGTAGCTACCATATCAGACAAGGTAGATTTAAAATACTGCCATAGGTGCTCGGGGCACCTGGGTGGCTCAGTCGGTTAAGCCTCTGACTTTGGCTCAGGTCATGATCTTGTGGTCCATGGGTTTGAGCCCCGTGTCGGGCTCTGTGCTGATGGCTCAGAGCTTGGAGCCTGCTTTGGATTCTGCGTCTCCCTTTCTCTCTGCACCACTCTCACTTGCATGCATGCGTGCACGCGCGCTCTCTCTCTCTAAAATAAACATTAAAAAAATAAAATACTATCCATCACAGGTTCTAAGTCTAATCTGGAAAATGAACTAGTGAGAATAACCAAAAAATATTTGGAAAAGAAGATGGGCAAGAATGATATATATTTTTATATATGTAAGAATTTAGTGTACATGATAAAGATGTTGTGCTAGGCACTTCTTTAGACAGGTGTCCAACCCTATATTCTTAAAAGAGTTTAAGGGCACCTGGGTGGCTCAGTTGGTTAAGCAGCCAACTTCGGCTCAGGTCATGATCTCACCGTTTATGAGTTCAAACCCCACGTCAGACTCTGGGCTGACAACTCAGAGCCTGGAGCCTGCTTTGGATTCTGTGTCCTTCTCTCTCTCTCCTTCCCCCTTCCTCATTCTCTCTCTCTAAAATAAATAAATAAACATTAAAAAAAAAAGTTTATTATAGTTCCTGCTAAAAAGGTGGATCTAATAACATACAACCATACCCAAACACACTCCCAGGCACAGCAAGACCAGTAAGACTCACTTACTCAGGAACTTTTATTTGGGGCATTTAGATTGAGTTGATTAACTATAAGGAGCAGACAAGAACATTTCATAATTCAAGGCTTTCATTCTGAGATGTCATGATAAGGACATAAGACAAACCAAAAAATAATAATAATGAGAGAACTCTGTAGAGAAAGGAAGAGAAGACACACTTGAGGCCTCCAAGAGAAGAAAAAAGCATCCTAAAACTTTTCAGTTCCAATAAAAGCCAACTGTACTCCCTACTTGACCTTTCTTTGAGTAGGCTTCCACTTCTTCAAAAGCAAATCATTCCTGATAAAGTCAATGTTTGAAATTATCAAATAACAAGAGACTTTCCCTAGGCTGAAGAAGTCTGAGTCTTCAATATAATAAAACCTAGTAAATAGCTAATGAATATTAATGAAAATGTATCTCACCTAAATATCCAGCCATAGACTATAAACATAAATTATAGAATAGTCATTCAACAAAATGCAATGTAGTCATTAAAAATCATGAAGAATTGGGGCGCCTGTGTGGCTCAGTCGGTTGGGTGTCCGACTTCAGCTCAGGTCATGATCTCATGGTTCGTGGGTTCGAGCCCTGCACTGGGTTCTGTGCTGACAGCTCAGAGCCTGGAGCCTGCTTCGGATTCTGTGTCTCCTTCTCTCTGCCCCTCCCCCACTCACACTCTGTCTCTGTCTCTCAAAGATAAATAAATGTAAAAAAAACAAAATGATGAAGAATATAAAATGACATGAAAACATGATACTGACTCATTATCATAAAGAGAAATAATTGGACATCATTTGCCTGCTGAGTGATGCAACAGGAAGCATATAGCACTTTGTGTTATTCCTAAAAAACAAAAACCAAGGACAAAATCAAACCTGAATCTAACTCACCCTCTAGATCTAATTATCATCACTAGAAATCTGGGGACAGAGCACGATCTTAAATAAAGCCACTAGGATAAATTCAAACAAATCCTGAATATAAGAAATCCTACAAGACAAATAATGCATTTTCAACAAATAAATGTCATGCAAGTATCTTGTTTAGATTCTCATTTTTAGAAAGCCAACTCTAAAACATTTTTAAACAAAAACAACTGTAAACAGACTGCGTATTAGACAAAGAATTATTGTTAATTTTCTAAAGTGTAATAATACTATCTTTAAAATGTCACTGCTATGTCTTTAAAAGTCTGCATCCATTAGGGGTGCCCGGGTGGCTCAGTCGGTAAAGCGTCCGACTTCAGCTCAGGTCATGATCTCACAATTTGTGGGTTTGAGGCCCGCGTCAGGCTCTGTGCTGACAGCTGAGAGCCTGGAGCCTGCTTCGGATTCTGTGTCTCCCTCTCTCTCTGCCCCTCCCCCTCTCAAGCTCTGTCTCTCAATAATAAATAAACATTAAAAACATTATTTTAAATAAATAAAAGTCTATATCTGTTAGAAATATATGCTAAATTGCACATGGGTAAATGTATGTGAAATCTAATAGTTGTTTGAAAACCTTCAGTCTCTCAATCCTATGTTGGGTGTAGAGATTATTTAAAAAAACAAAACAAAAAAAATAATAATAATTTAAAAAAATAAAAGCTTCTTTTGGGGCACCTGGCTGACTTGGTGGGGCATGTGACTCTTGATCTCAGAGTTGTGAGTTTGAGCCCCCAACTGGGTGCAGAGATTACTTAAAAATAAAATCTTAAAAAAAAAGTCAAGGGCACCTGGTTCATTATGCTGTCCTTTCTGTCTGCTTTGTGTATGAAATTTCCTTAATAAAATATTTTTAATGGAAGGAGTGTTTAAAAATCCATTTTTATAAAACAAGTACAACATTGATCCTAAAGCAAATTTAGATAATCTTTCTTTAACTAAAAATATGAAGAGATCCATACCATCAATACATAAATACTGAAACGATTTCTAAATGTAATAGCAAATAGGATTCTTGTACATGTGTACACACACACACACACACACACACACACACACACACAACCAAAAAGCCAAAAATGAAAGGATAATTCAGTGTTAGGGTCTAATAATATCGTTTAACATATTTTAAAAATGTGTAAAATCCTATTCATATCCATAGTTTAATATTCATTCTTGATGAAAATGCTGAATAGAAATAAAATCATTCTTCTCAACCATGACAAAAAAATCACATTTAAAAATTATATTTAAAATTATAATTAAATCTATGATTTACATATAAGTATAACTTGTATAATTTAACATATTTATATATTTACATAACTTATAGTAATCCAATAATTTATATATATATATATATATATATAATTTTCAAAAGCCACTTCACGTTTAATGAAGGAAACCATAGAAGCATTCCCATTAAAGTCTCAAGACAATGATGACCATACTTGCAATGTGCCAAGGAAAATCTCAGTTTATATCTTTTGTTTCAGGTTTATTACTAATAATGTACCCCACCACTTTTCATTCTCAAAAGTGTCCTATTCTGGGCAATAAATATATTCTTCTCTTACTATTATTACACTTAACATTGGAAGTATTATACAAAATTGCAAAATAGGTAAATGATCACTATTTACAGATGATTATATACTTGGAAAACCTGAGAAAATTTATTGGAACTATTCTAATAAAAGAATTCATTGATGTGGCTCAGTTAAAGGAAAAAAAAAACAAAGTAAATGGAGTTCAGTAAAAAAAAAAAAAGAGAGAGTGAAATTAATAGACTTCATACATAAAACCATAACAAATTAGAAAATGTAACTGAAGAACAAAATTCCAATTATATAGAAATAAAGGATAAATTCCCTAGGAATCAACTTAAGACTATATTTAAGTAGTAACAGGATATGTTAGATGGGGCAAATCCTTTCACAACCTATATGTATATCAAATCATCATGACATATATTTTAGATACCTTCTGCCCCTGCCCCACGCACATGCTCTCTCTCAAAAATAAATATAGGAAAAAAATCTTTAAATATCTTACAATTTTATTTGTCAATTACACTTCATTAAACCTGGCAAAAATTGGTATGAAAATTTTAAACACTAATTAAGGAAACTTAAAAAACACAAGCAAATAGACAACATCATAAAGACCTCAACTCTCTTCCAAATAATCTATAAAATATATCAAGAAGCTAGACAGTCTAATTCTTTTTTTAAGAATGTTCATTTATTTATTTTGAGAGAGAGAGAGCAAACAGGGGAGAAAGGTAGAGGGAGAGAAAGAGAGTAAGAGTGAGAGTGAGAGAGAGAGAGAGAGAGAGAGAGAGAGAGAGAAAGAATCTTAAGCAGGCTCCACGCTCAGTGTGAAACCTGACATGGGGTTTGATAAAACAAACCATGAAATCATGACCTGAGCCGAAATCAAGAGTCATATATACACGTAACCAACTGAGCCACCCAGGCACCTCTGACATCTAATTCTAAAATACACATATAGGGATATCATCCCCTCTGATAATCTCAAGTATGGCTTTAGATAAAACAACAACGGCACAACACATTAAAGAAATAACTGATAAGCTGGACTTTATTTTTTTTTTTTTAATTTTTTTTTTTCAACGTTTATTTATTTTTGGGACAGAGAGAGACAGAGCATGAACGGGGGAGGGGCAGAGAGAGAGGGAGACACAGAATCGGAAACAGGCTCCAGGCTCTGAGCCATCAGCCCAGAGCCCGATGCGGGGCTCGAACTCACGGACCGCGAGATCGTGACCTGGCTGAAGTCGGACGCTTAACCGACTGCGCCACCCAGGCGCCCCAGCTGGACTTTATTACAATTAAAAAGTTCTGTGAAAAACAATGATGAAAAAATGAGAAAACAAGCCACAGACTAGAAGATATATTTACAAAAGACTTATCTGGTAAACAACTATTATCCAAAATATACAAAAAACTCTTAAAACTTAAGAAGGGGGGCACCTGGGTGGCTCAGTCGGTTGGGCGTCTGACTTCAGCTCAGGTCATGATCTCACAGCTCGTGAGTTCGAGCCCCGCATCGGGCTCTGTGCCAACAACTCAGAGCCTAGAGCCCGCTTCAGATTCTGTGTCTCCCTCTCTCTCTGCCCCTCCCCTGCTCATGCTCTGTCTCTGTCTCAGAAATAAATAAAAACATCAAAAAAATTAAAAAAAAAAAACTTAAGAAGAAAAAAATGACCCAATTTAAAAAATGAGTTTTTCAACCCTTTAGATCTTATTAAACATTTCATCAAAGAAGATATACAAATGGCAAATAAGCATATGAAAAGATTCTTAACATCAGATATCATCAGGGAAATGCAAACTAAAACAAAATACCACTACACACATATTAGAATGGTCAAAATCCAGAACACTGACAACACCATATGCTGATGAAAATGTGGAGCCACAGGTACTCTCATTCATTACTGGTGAAATACAAAATGGTACAGCCACAATAAAAGACAATTTGGTAATTTCTTAAAAAACTAAACATACTTTTACCATAAGGTCCAGCAGTCATGCTCCTTGGTATTTAACTAAAGGAGCTGAAAACTTATGTCCACAAAAAAACCTGCACACAGATGTTTACATCCACCTTATTCATATAAAATTTGGAAGTGACCAAGATATCCTCAAGAAAGTGAATGAATAAGCAAACTGTGGTACATCCAGACAATGGAATATTCAGCCATGAATAATGAGTTATCAATCCATGAAATAACACAGAGGAACCTTAAAAGCATATTACTAAGTGGGGCTCCTGGGTGGCTCAGTTGGTTGGGTGTCTGACTTCAGCTCAGGTCATGATTTTTTGGTCCATAAGTTCAAGCCCTGCGCCAGGCTCTGTGCTGACAGCTCAGTGCCTGGAGCCTGCTTCAGATTCTGTCTCCCTTTCTCTCTGTCCCTCTCCCAGTCACACTCTGTCTCTCTCTCTCTCTCAAAAATAAACAAACATTAAAAAAAATTAAAAAATGAAAGCACATTACTAAGTAAAGAAGCCAAACCAAAAAGACTACATACTATATGACTCCAACTGTATATAATATTCTGGGAAAGGTGAAACTATGGAGACAGTGAGTGAAAAGATCAGTGGTTGCCAGGGGCTTGGGGGTAAGTGGGGAGTAAAGAATAGGCAAAGCACAAAAGATTGTTAGGGCAGTAAAAATGCTCAGAAACATCATAATGTTGGAAACATGTTATTATACATTTGTCCAAACCCACTGAATATACAAACACTGAGTGTACTGTAATATAAACTATGGACTTTGGGCACTTAGGATGCGTTGATGTAGGTTCATCAATTTTAATAAGTGTACCATTCTGGCGCAGGATGTTGATAACGGGGTGCCTATGCATGTTGGCAGGGGGCAAGGCATGTACAGTAAATCTCTGTACTTTCTCTTCAATTTTGCTGTGCTCCTTAAACTGCTCCATAAAAATAAAATCTCAATAAAAAAAATAAAACTTGAAACATATAACTGAAGATTTGAAAATGTAACAGAATACTGTATTGTTCCAAAAAGTTGCCAAAAGATGGGGATAGAAGTGAAAATACAGTGGTAGAAGATTCTTATATATTATATGTGAAGTAAAATATTTTAAAGTACAATAAGATGCAAATTATAAACCTTAGAGCAACCCCAAACAAATGGTTATAGTTAAAAAAGCAATGGTAAAGACAGACTCCTAAAACATGATCAATTAATCAAAAAGAAAGCAGAAAAGGAAAGGAGAATAAGAAATAGTTCTGGCAAATAGAAAACTTACAACAACCATATTGATGATTACACTAAATGTACAATGGTGTCAAACTGGTGGGAAAAAGGAAGATTCAACTATGTACAAGAAATGCACTTAAAAATTTTTTTTTAAATGTTTTTACTTATTTTTGAGAGAGAGAGAGACCAAGCACAAACAGGGGAGGGGCAGAGAGAGAGGGAGACACAGAATCAGAAACAGGCTCTAGATTCTGAGCTGTCAGCACAGAGCAACATGCAGGGCTCAAACTCATAAACTGCAAGATCATGACCTGAGCCAAAGTCAGACGCTTAACTGACTGAGCCGTCCAGCTGCCCCCAAAAATGCATTTTAAATGTAAAGACACACATGGGTTAAAAGTAAAAGGATGAAAAAAGATACACTGTGCAAACACTAAGCATAAGAAAGCTAGCTGGCTATATTAATTAGACAAGGTAGATTTAAGAACAGACTCTCCTAGTGACAGATGGGTTAACTCACCAAGAAGACATCTTAAATGTGCACACAGGTAATAACAAAACTTAAGATCTAGGAGGTAAAAATTGACAGAATTGAAAGCAGCAGCAAATCCACAATTATAAGGCCTTCAGCACTCTTCTCTAATTTATAGGTAGATCAAAAAAATCAGTAAGGATATAGAAGACATAAACAACATAATAAGCCAACCTGACCTGACATTTATAGACTACTACACTGAATAAGTGAGTAGTAGTCTATAAATGAATACACATACTTAGCAAGAACTCTGAGTATTTATCAACGGATCATTAAATCTAAATGAACTGAAATCATATAGAATGTTCTCTAACCCCACCAAATTAGAAATCAACATGAGAAAAATATCTGTAGAGAAAACACCTATTTAGTGTTTATTTAGACATGTAAATAAATCCTCGGTCAGAGAAGAAATCACAAGGAAAGTTAGGGAAAAAAGTAAACTAGTATCAAAATCTGTGTGATACAGATAAACCAGTGCTTAGAGGGAAATGTAGAACTTTCAATGGCTGTCTTAGAAATAAAACAAAAAGGTTCAAAATCAATTATGCTTAAACCTCAAGCAGTTAAAAAAAGAGCAAATTAAATCCAAAGTACAACAAAGGAAATAAAGATAAAAGCAAAAATCAACTTAGTAGAAAATGGGAAAATATTAGAGAAAATGGAAAAACAAAGTTGTTTTTTAGAGATAATACAACTTATAGACCTCTGCCTACATTGATCAAAAAGAGAAACACAAATTATAAATGTCAGAAAGGAAGAGCTATCACTACAGATCCTGTATTTTTCAGAAAGGCTATTTTGAGCATTATACCAATGAATTTAAAAACTTGAATGAAATGGACAAATTTCTTGAGATGCTAATTACCAATTCAAGAAGCAACAGAAAATCTGAATAGTCCTATATTTATTTCAAGAATTAAATGTGTAGGGCACCTGGGTGGCTCAGTTGGTTAAGCGTCCAACTCTTGATTTTGCCTCAGGTCATGATCTCACGATTCATAAGATCTAGCCCTGCAATGGGGCTCCGCACTGACAGCATGGAGCCCTGTCAGCACCCTGTCAGCATGGAGCCTGCTTGGGATTCCCTCTAGCCCTCTCTCTGCTCCTCCCCCACTCATGCTGTCTATCTCAAAATAAACATTAAAAAAGAAAAATTAAGTGTGTAAGTTTTACTTACACAGAATAAGATGCAAAGTCCAGATGGCTTCACTAGTATATTCTATCAAAAATTTAAGGAAGAAATAATATCCATACATCCCAACTCATTTTATAAGGCTAGCCTTACCCTGATATCAAAACCAAACACATTCTAAAAAATAAAGACCAATATCCTTAAGAGCACAGATGCAAAAACAGCCTTAGCAAATTTAGCAAATCAAATCCAGCAACATATTAAAAGGGTCCTACACCATGACTAAGTGGGTTTTACCACAGGAATGTGAGTTTGGGTCCACAACCAAACCAATCATTATAACTCACCATATCAACAGGATATAAGAGGAAAATCCTATGATACCAATGGATGCAGTAAAATTTAAAACAGAAAATTCAACATCCATTCCTTATAAAAACTTTCAGCAAACTAGGAATAGAAAAAAAACTTCCTTAACGTAATAAAAGGTAGATATAAAATACTGATGGCAAATGTCATATTTAATGGTAAGAAACGTGAAAGATGCTTTCCCCTCAAGATGTGAACAGGCGAGGATATCCAATCTCACTACTCCAATTCAACCCTGTACTATATATCCTAGCTATTGGAATAAGGCAAGAAAATATGTTAAAAGTGAAACATTATTTAAAAAGTAAAATAATGTGGGGTGCCTGGGTGGCTCAGTTGGTTAAGCGTCCAACTTCAGCTCAGGTCATGATCTCACGGTTCATGGGTCCAAGCCTCACGTCGGGCTCTGTGCTGACAGCTCAGAGCCTAGAGCCTGCTTGGGAATCTGTGTCTCCCTCTCTCTCTGCCCCTCTCCTGCTCATGTTCTGTCTCTGTCTCAAAAATAAATAAAACATTTAAAAAACAATTTAAGAAAGTAAAATAATGTCTACTAGAGGATGTAAATATACAATTCTGTGTACTTAAAAAGTCCCACAAAATCTCCAATACCAACTAGAACCAAAAAATCACTCAGCAAAGTTGCAGGTTACATGGTCAATACACAAAAAACAAACTCTATCTCTACGGGAGCCTGGTGGCTCAGTGGGTTAAGTGTCCAGTTCTTGGTTTAGGCTCAGGTCATGATCTTGCAGTTTCATGAGCTCAAAACCGCGTCAGACTCTGCACTGGTAGTGCATAGCCTGCTTAGGATTCTCTCTCTCTCTCACCCTCCCCTACTCACACTATCTCTCTCTTAAAAATAAATAAACTTTAAAAAAATGAACTCTATTTCTGTAATATTAACACATAACTAGAAAAGAAAATTCCAAGTGGAATCATACAATATTTGTTCTTTTGTGTCTGGCTTATTTCTGTTCAAGGTTCATCTATGATGCAGCACATTTCAGAATTTCCTTCCTTTTTAAGGTTAAATATTCCATAGTATGTATATACCACATTTGTTTATCCATTCATGTATCAATGGACACTTGGGTTGTCTCTACTGTTTGGCTATTATTAACAATGCTGCTATGAATACTGGTGTACAAGTATCTGTTTCAGTACCTGCTTTCAATTCTTTTGGATACATACCTAGAAATGGAACTGCTGGAACATATGGTAATTCTATTTTTAACTTTTTGGAGAACTGGGAATAAGGTTTTTCAGTTAAAAATAGGAAAAGGAAGAAACTTACAATGAACCCTCTGGTACTAAAATGGAATTGTATCTATTGGTAGGAATACATAATTTTCAACACACAGAAAATATATAAATATAAATATATATATATATATAGAAGTGTATATTTGCACACACACACGTAATTACTAGCTCTGTCTGCTGAAAGGGCCTGGAATACCAATCGCAACAGCAATGAATAAAACTAACACCCAGAACTTGGCTTCTAAATATTATTTGCCACTAAAAAGAACCAGGGCTCCCTGGAAAAATGGCTGAATCCAAGAGTAGGCCAGGGAAAAGACCATATGATCCTGGAACACTTTGTGCCAGAAAGTAAGGAAATGCTCCAAGAATGATGGATACATGTCAGAAATACACAAGCAACTTGAATAAACTCCCACTTGAACATCTAAACAAATCATATAATAATGGATTATCACTCACTGAATAAAATGGGAAATCATGAGTCCATAAAGATATAAAATGAATAAATTTAATGTTTAGTGAGGACATGCTATTTATAAAGTTTCAGAGTTTCTCCCCAAAGTCTTCTTTAATTATAAAAGGAAAAAAAAATAACTTTATGGTGATGACTAGCAGTCATTACATTAATCAAATTATCAAAGTAATCATCAGTAATGCAACAAAATGAAACAATTTGCCACTTGACAGAATGCAATAGGTAGAATGGTAGAATGGGAAGCACTGCTTCTGTGACATTCCTGCCAAAGATATCTAGTCTTAATCTAATTATGATGAAGTCCCAAATTGAGAGACATCCTACAAAGGCTGTAATCTTGTATGAAAGTCAAGGAAAGACTAAGGAACTGTTCTAGACTGAAGAAGAGAGCAAAATGACAACTAAATGCAATGCATGATTCTGAACTGGATCCTTCTGCTGTAAAAGATTTATTGAGATAACTGACAAAACTTTGATCTAGTTCTGAGTATTAAATAGTAAAAATGAATCCGTTTTAATTTCCTAATTTTTATGGTTTTATCGTAGTTATATAAAAGAATGTCTTTGCTTATTGGGAATAGACACATAAGTATCCGAGGGTGATGCAGTTTTGGGTCAACAACTTACTCTCAAATGGCTCCAAGGAAAAAAAGATTTATTTGTATTATACTTCCAACTTTTGTATAATTTGGTGGCTATGTCAAATCTTAAAAAGCTAAAATAAACACACAACTGCATCTACTGGCCAGAGAGTTTGCCAATTAACAAAGTAGTATTCTAAAGTACAGTTATCTTTCTATATCCACTTATCCATGAGTGAAAATTTTCTGTACGGCAATTATAGATTCTATTCTCACTAAATATGTACACGTGTCAGCTGGATTGGTATACATATTTCATTAAGTATTTCTACATATCAAGAAAAATAACTGTTAATCTTTCTAAAGCATTAGCCAAGTTTACTCAGTGATAAAAAATATTGGAAAATTTTGAGAATTTTCCTTTGTATTGCCACTACAGAGGTCACTATTATGTTTTCTATAAACTTGCAAAAATTTTAATTATTGGAGCTGAAGGAAATTCCTTCAAGCAATTACTCATCCATTCTATCATCCTGTCCTTAAGTAAATTTGCAGATAAAGCAAGAGATTCACACTAATCCTGCTAACTTCTGGCCTCGCTTTCCAAGATTAAAATAGCATAGGACGGGGCGCCTGGGCAGCTCGGTCAGTTAAGCATCCGACTTCAGCTCAGGTCATGATCTTTCAGTTCATGGGTTCAAGCCCTGCGTCAGGCTCTGTGCTGACAGCTTGGAACCTGCTTTGGATTCTGCCTGTCTGTCTGTCTGTCTGTCTCTCTCTCTCTCTCTCTCTCAGTCCCTCCCCTGCTCATGCTTGGTGTCCCTCAAAAATAAATGAACACAAAAAAATTTTTATATAGATAAATAAATATTGAAAGTTAAGATAAAAAAAAAAAAAACAGGACAAGGGTTAGTAAACTATCTTTAAAGGGCCAGAGAGTAAATATTTTGGGTTTTGTGAGCCATATAGCTCTGTCCAACTACTCAACTCCAATGTTGCAGTACAAAAGCAGCCAATGACAGTATGTAAATGAACATAAACTATGTTCCCCCAAATTTATAAAAACAGGCAGCAGGTCATATTCAGCCCATGGGCTATAGTTTGCCAACTTCTGGCACAGAAGAAAGGTTACATCAAAAAAGTATTTATCAGGGCGCCTGGGTGGTTCGGTCAGTTAAGCGACCGACTTTGGCTCAGGTCATGATCTCATGGTTCCTGAGTTCGAGCCCAGCATCAGGCTCTGTGCTGACAGCGCAGAGCCTGGAGCTGCTTCAGATTCTGTGTCTCCCTCTCTCTCTGCCCCTCCCCTACTCATGCTCTGTCTCTCTCTCTCTCTCTCAAAAATAAATAAACATTAAAAAAAATTTTTTTAGGGGCGCCTGGGTGGCTCAGTCAGTTAAGTGTCTGACTTCAGCTCAGGTCATGATCTCACGGTCCATGAGTTCGAGCCCCGCGTCAGACTCTGTGCTGACGGCTCAGAGCCTGGAGCCTGTTTCGGATTCTGTGTCTCCCTCTCTCTCTGACCCTCCCCCATTCATGCTCTGTCTCTCTCTGTCTCAAAAATAAATAAACGTTAAAAAAAATTTTTTTTAATATTTTTTTAAAGTAGGTATCAAACCAGACCAGTTATGATTTAGATTCTTAAAAACCTTTTTATGACCATAATATATTAGGCGAAAAGTAAAAGCAATATACACTATAATCTAAATTTTGTAAAAAAAAAAAAACAAAAAAATTTTTTAAAAAGTATGTGCATAATACATATTATATGTATGTTTTATACACATATGTTATATAACAAAAATGGCCACAAATTCTTCCCATCTCTATATGGAAGCCCCTTTGCAAGGTCACTTTATAGGTCTTCCACCCAAGAAATGAACTCCACCACTTGAATCTGGGTTTGGCCACGTGATTTGCTTTGGTGACTAAGACATTAGCAAACATGACACAGAGACTCAAAAGGTATTTGCACACTGGGGTTTGCTCTCTTGCTGCTTCTAGAACCCTGGGGCCACCACATACAAAAGCCAAGATTAGATGATGAGAGATACCCACCAGTCTCAACCAACTGCCAACCAACCCCCAACAAAGAGTTGCTTAGCTGACCTACAGTTGACCTGCAGCTGAACACAGATGCATGAGTGGCCCAGCTGAGATCAGCAGAAGAAATGCCCAGCTGAGCCCAGCCTAAATTGCTGATCCCCAGAATAGTGAGCCAAATAAATGGTTGGTTTATTAGATAGTAATGGGTAACTAATTGCGTGTGTGTGTATGTGTGTGTGTTAAGAATAGATAGCAAGTAAAATATCAGGGCTGATACTAAGGAAATAGTTGAATTAAAGATTCATGTTAATAATTTTTTTTGTTTTGGTTTGGTTTTGTTTTTGTTTTGTGTGTGTGTTTTCTTTTTTTTTAATTTTTAATGTTTATTTATTTATTTATTTATTTAAATATATGAAATTTATTGTCAAATTAGTTTCCATACAACACCCAGTGCTCATCCCAAAAGATGTCCTCTTCAATGCCCATCACCCACCCTCCCCTCCCTCCCACCCCCCATCAACCCTCAGTTTGTTCTCAGTTTTTAAGAGTCTCTTATGCTTTGGCTCTCTCTCCCACTCTAACCTCTTTTTTTTTTTTTTTTTAATAATTTAAGTACACATTTATTTTGGTGTTTTCCAAATTTCCACTAAAGAACAGATAACACCTTTATTTCAAAAAACTTCAATGTCATTAAAAAACACATAATTCAACATGAAATGAAAAGTATAATGATGAAAAGTAAATGAAAATGAAAAGTATTTTTCATAATTTCCACTAAATACTGAGAGTCTAAATATATGGACATTCTTGACCTGATGCATTTGAATGAGCAAACAGATTTTACGTTCTATCAAAATTCGGGGATAAATAGTTACAGTTATATAGAAAACTAAGCAAATGACAACACAAATATTAGTAGTGAAAAAAATAAAACCTAGTTTGGGGGAAGAACTGTAACCATAGTAGAAAACTGGTTATGCTTTTCATGATATTTATGTAATTACAATACTGTAAACACTAAATGTAAGGCTTTAGGCAGACAAGTAATGGGACAATTTAAAAAGGATACCAGGAAGGCAAGAGAAGGTATCTAAAACCAAAAATTCAAGAAAAAAGCTGTACATGTTATTCTTTAAAAAATAAATAAATACCCAAGTATTTAATAAGTAAAATGATTAAAATTATTGGCTTCAAATAGTAGGAAATGGACCGCAGCAACTTCTTACTCAACACATCTCCAGAGGCAAGGGACACAAAAGCAAACATGAACTATTGGGACCTCATCAAAATAAAAAGCTTCTGCACAGCAAAGGAAACAATCAGCAAAACTCAAAGGCAACCGACGGAATGGGAGAAGATATTTGCAAATGACATATCAGATAAAGGATTACTATCCAAAATCTATACAGAACTTATCAAACTCAACACCCAAAATACAAATAATCCAGTGAAGAAATGGGCAAAAGACATGAATAGACACTTCTCCAAAGAAGACATCCAGATGGCCAACCAACACATGAAAAAATGCTCAATGTCACTCATCATCAGGGAAATACAAATCAAAACCACAATGAGATACCACCTCACACCTGTCAGAATGGCAGACATTAACAACTCAGGCAACAACAGACGTTGGCGAGGGTGTGGAGAAAGAACACCTCTTTTGCACTGCTGGTGGGAATGCAAGCTGGTGCAGCCACTCTAGAAAACAGTATGGAGGTTCCTCAAAAAATTAAAAATAGAACTACCTTATGACCCAGCAATTGCACTACTAGGTATTTATCCAAGGGATACAGGTGTGCTGTTTCGAAGGGGCACATGCACCCCCATGTTTATAGCAGCACTACCAACAATAGCCAAAGCATGGAAAGAGCCCAAGTGTCCATCGATGGATGAATGGATAAAGAAGATATGATGTATATATAATACACACACACACACACACACACACACACACACACAGTGGAGTGTTACTCGGCAATCAAAAAGAATGAAATCTTTCCACTTGCAACAATGTGGATGGAACTAGAGGATGGAACTAATTTTGATGCTAATCAAAATTAGTCAGAAAAAGACAAATATCATATGACTTCACTCATGTAAGGAATTTAAGATACAAAACAGATGAACATAAGGGAAAGGTAGCAAAAATAATAAAAAACAGGGAGGAGTACAAAAACATAAGAGATTCTTAAATATGGAGAACAGAGGATTACTGGAGGGGTTGTAGGAGGGGGTATGGGGTAAATGGGTAAGGCGCATTAAGGAATCTACTCCTGAAATCATTGTTGCACTATATGCTAATTAATTTGGATGTAAATATAAAAAAATAAATTAAATAAAAAATTTTTTTAAATAGTAGGAATTGGAGAATAGAAATAGGCATTTGTTCAATGCCATATCTTTGACTCTAACTACATACATATATACATACTTTGAAAGTATAAAAAAAGTAAAAGTATAAAATTTAAAGAGAAAAACAGTCTAGGAACCAATCCAAGTATATATAACAATTTAGTGTACGATTATGACAAATATTTATATCAGGAAAAATTATTTTTTAATTGACACTGGGACAACTGATCATCCACTTAGAAAAGCATACAATTAGAGCATCAACTCATACATATACAAAAATAAACCCTATAAATAAAAAAGTTAAATGTTAAAAAAAAATTTTAACTATACTGAATTATGAAAAATATATATTGCTCACAATTTTTTAAAATTTTAGTTTAAAACTCTTGAGTAGGTAAAATACACAAAATATTTAAGATAATTTAATATTTCTCTAAATACAGATTAACTGTTTAAAAGCAGATATTTAACACCAGACATATTGAATAATATCATCTATTTTCTCTTGCACAGGGTTTTTTTCTCACCAGCCAAGAAAAAAAAATTACCCAGCCATTCCTTTTCTCTGTCTTTTCCCCATTTATAATCAATGAATCTATTTGCATTCAATTTTAGAGCTAGGCTCAAGTCATGCTTCTATCATTTACATACTCAAACAGTCTGATATCTTTGGGCTTGAATTTTCTCACATATAAAATGAATCTAGTATCTACTCAATTTTCTTCACAGTGCTAATGAAAGGATTACATAAGAGAACATATAAATTGCCTGGCACAAATATATATTCCAAAAAGCTATCACATTATCATTATTATTAACCCTTTAAGAAATACAGATTATTAAGCGTCTGGCATATCATAGGTTTCAAAATTTTTGTTGCCTTGAATAAATTATACTCTAACTAATTGGTAATTTTAACAACTTGTTCTTACAGCAATTAGAGAAATCAAAAGGTGTTTCCAATCTCTTGTTTATATTAAGCACCAATGTACCTCTTGTTCCCTGAAGTCATTATTTGATCTCTTATTTTTGTGTGCTAGTACATAAAACACTACCACCAAAACGTACTGCAGAAAGACAAAAAAACATTTTAAAACCTGCTTTAAGTCTTCTCTATTTAACAGTACTGTCACACCTCCTTTAGTACATGGATCTGAGTAAAACTTGTAAGCTACAGAAACCATGATAAATCATGTACTTTCTCAACTTTGGCTATTTTTTCATTCATTTATTAAACAAATGTGAAAGTACCTACTAGGTGCAGGTCCTGTGCCAGATGCTGGTTATTAAAAAGGCAGTAAGGGAGACATAACACTTGTCCTTATGGACAGCCTGGCAAGGAGGCAAACAAAACAGTTAAACCTACAAATAAAATATATAATTATAAACTTCAGGAAGCATTATAAAGAAAAGGACAGGGTGTTGAGAGACAGACTAAAAGAGGAACTAATGTTAAATTAATTACTTGTATGGTACTGAATATAATATGGCCTATTACAGTACAGAAAAGCACTTTCACCTAAGTTCATCTGGAAGAGTTTATTCACAGGCAGAATAATGAGGAGGTTGAGAGAATCAATTCTAGGCCAGACTAAGTTTTAAACCAGAGTCTACTCATCAGCTTTGTGACATGACCAAGCTACTTAAATTCTCTATGCCTCAATTTCTACATCTGTAATTGGGGAAAATACCAATACCTTTCTCAAAGGGCTATTGTAAGGATTAAGTTAAATTCTTTCATTTTATTTTGAAAATTGTCAAATCCACAGAAAAATTAAAAGAACTTACAATAGGCATTACCTCACATGAACCTGTACTTACCAGGTGAATTAATATTTCTAGAATGTTTAGTAGAGTTTCTGGCACATAGTAAGCAAGCATTGTATCACTACATAAGCAGTTATATTAAAAGTAAATTAAACTTTGAGAAAATGACTTGTAACATACTTTCAGAGAAAACTGGCCATTTTCTGCTGAGATCCTAGAAAATATCTTAAATTTTAAAGGGAGAGTGGGGGAGAGAGAGAGAGAGAGAGAGAGAGGGAAAGACAGAGACAAAAGAGGAAAAAAAGGAGAAAATATCCCAAGGTTTGCCCAATGTCAACTTTATCAGAAGGTCAACAGCGCACTCTACTGGACCCACATCTCTTCTACACACTAGGCAAAGGTAATAAATAAATGCTACTGCTACACTAAATCAAAAAATATAACTACTTTTATAAAAGTATATAGCCAATGTAAGCCTTTATTTAATGAAGAAATAAAAATCAGATATAAGCATAAGAATGAGTCTATAATAATACCTCACCTAGGAGTGCCTGGCTGGTTCAGTTCAGTGGAGCATGAAACTCTTGATCTCAGGGTTATAAAAAAACAAACAAAAAAAAACAACAAAAAAAACCCCCACCTAACCTATTGTGAAAATTTACTGAAAGTGAAGAGAATATAAATAAGTTCTTAAGAAAATGATTATGAATGGTGGAATAAAGTAAAATCAGAATGGTAACACTCTATTAAAAAACGATGGTTCTCTTAATTTATTTTGACGTGAGAGACTAATGGCTTTTCTAGATCTCTGATGTATGAATGATTAGTATAAACGAAAGAATCTAAAATGTAAGGAAAGAGAATAAACAGTGGACAATGGATGGTAATTATAAAAGAGAGGAAATATTGACACCATTTTCTGACTTGAAGAGAGAATGAGTATACTTGAGATGACAGGATGGTAAAAAGACAACTACCCAATTCTCTAATCAACAGGCTGGAAACTAAATTATTTTAAAGAAAACTAAGAAAATTTTAAGAGAAAAACTTAAAAAGTTTAATGTCAAGTTTAGATAAAAAGAGAAATCATTACACTAATTTATCATTTCATTTATGAAGGAGTTTTTCAAAAAAATATAACTATGGATTTTAAAAGTATGAAGACTATAATATTTACATTTTTTAGGAATAAGAGAACTAAACCATTAATTTATGAATACAAATATAACTATCCTTCCAAAAATAAGTTGTCTTTCCTAATACCATCTTATAAGAGCCAAAACAGAAAAAGCATCCTTAGAATTTAGAAGTGTTAGAGCTAAAAGCAATATAAGGTATATAAAATCTAGTTCCACTTTCCTTTTCCTCCCATTTGAAGGAACAGGTCCTAAAAAGATATGTTACTTACCCAAGTCTCTCAATTTAGCTTATTTAAGATGTTTAGATTATCTAGATTAAAATATGATATACAAAATGTGAGGCATATCATCTATCAACCAGGAAAAGTTCTAAAATATGGACTGCATTTAAAAAAATACTTTATCTAAAGTTTTGGTGATAAAATGATTTCAGAGGCTGCTATACAATAAATATTAAATCTTATGAAACTATATATTTTTCTTCCACTTCTTTATGAAATCATGTATTCCAAAATTTATAGAAAATACTTTTGTGATTTATAATAAGCCACGTAGCAAAGATTATGAAATGTTATACAATGGTGAAAAAAACAATGTCTTCAATATTTGGTGCTGGAAAAATGGACGGTAATATGCAAAAGAATGAAACACAATCATCTTCTTAGACCATACTCAAATACCAACTTAACATAGATTAAAGACTCGAACATAAGACCTGAAATCATAAAACTCCTAGAAGAAAACATAGGTAGTAAGCTCCCGTGTCAGGTCTTAGCAATGATTTTTTTAATCTGACACCAAAAGCAAAAGCAACAAAACAAAAATAAGCAAGTGTGACTATATCAAACTAAAACACTTCTGCACAGTAAAGAAAACCATCAGCAAAATAAAAAGGCAACCTACAAAACAGGAAGAATTATTTGCAAACCAAATGTCCGATAAGAGGCTAAAACCCAAAATATACAAAGAACTCATAGGACTCAATAGCAAAAAAAAAAAAAAAAAAAAAAAATCCAATTTAAAAATGGGCAAAAGATCTGAGAAAAGACATACAGATGGCCAACAGGTATATAAGAAGGTACTCAACATCAGTAACCATCTGGTAAGTGCAAATCAAAACCACAGTGAGCTCTCACTTCACACCTGTTAGAATGACTATTATCAAAAAGACAAGAAATAACAAATGTTGGTGAGGATGTGTGGCAAAAGGAACCCTTGTGCACTTCTGGTGGGAATGTAAATTAGTGTAGCCACTATGGAAAACAGTACAGATATTACTAAAAAATTAAAAACATAACATATGATCCAGCAATTCCATGTCTGGGTACTGGTCCAAAGGAAATAAAATCACTATCTCAAAAGATACAGGTACCCTTGTGTTCACTGCAACATTACTTATCATAGCTGAGATATGGAAGCAATCTAAGTATCCATCATTGGATGAATGGATAAAGAAAATGTGGTATATATAAATATATACAATAGGTTATTCAGCCATAAAAAGAATGAAATCTTGTAATTTGCAACAACATGGATGGACAGACTTCAAGGACATTATACTAAGTGAATTAAGTCAGAGAAAGACAAGTACCATATGCTCTCACTTATATGTGAAATCTAAAAAAAATAAAAATACACAAAAAAAACATGCTCATAGATATAGAGAAGAGACTGGCAGTTGCCAGAGGTAGGGGAGTGGTGTGGGAGAAATGGGTGAAGGCATAAACTTCCAGTTATAAAATAAATCATACACCAATAATGAAGCAACAGAAAGAGAAATCAAGGAATCGATCCCATTTACAATTGCACCAAAACCCATAAAATACCTAGGAATAAATCCAACCAAAGAGGTGAAAAATCTATACACTGAGAACTATAGAAAGCTTATGAAAGAAACTGAAGACGACACAAAAAAATGGAAAAATATTCCACGCTCCTGGATAGGAAGAACAAATATTGCTAAAATGTCAATACAACCCAAACCAATCTACATATTCAATGCAATCCTTATCAAAATAAGGATTCTAGCATTCTTCACAGAGCTAGAACAAAGAATCCTAAAATTTGTATGGAACCAGAAAAGACCCCGAATAGCCAAAGCAATCTTGAAAAAGAAAACCAAAGCTGGAGGCATCACAATCCCAGACTTCAAGATGTATTACAAAGCTGTAGCCATCAAGACAGTATGGTACTGGCACAAAAACAAGACACTCCGATCAATGGACGAGAATAGAGAACCCAAAAACGGACCTACAAATGTATGGCCAACTAATCTTTGACAAAGCAGGAAAGAATATCCAATGAAATAAAGACAGTCTCTTCAGCAAGTGGCACTGGGAAAACTGGACAGCAACATGCAAAAAAATGAACCTGGACCACTTTCTTACACCATACACAAAAATAAACTCAACATGGATGAAAGACCTAAATAAATGTAAGACAGGAAGCCATCAAAATCCTCAAGGAGAAAGCAGGCAAAAACCTCTTTGACCTTGGCTGCAGCAACTTCTTACTCAACACATCTCCAGAGGCAAGGGACACAAAAGCAAACATGAACTATTGGGACCTCATCAAAATAAAAAGCTTCTGCACAGCAAAGGAAACAATCAGCAAAACTCAAAGGCAACCGACGGAATGGGAGAAGATATTTGCAAATGACATATCAGATAAAGGATTACTATCCAAAATCTATACAGAACTTATCAAACTCAACACCCAAAATACAAATAATCCAGTGAAGAAATGGGCAAAAGACATGAATAGACACTTCTCCAAAGAAGACATCCAGATGGCCAACCAACACATGAAAAAATGCTCAATGTCACTCATCATCAGGGAAATACAAATCAAAACCACAATGAGATACCACCTCACACCTGTCAGAATGGCAGACATTAACAACTCAGGCAACAACAGACGTTGGCGAGGGTGTGGAGAAAGAACACCTCTTTTGCACTGCTGGTGGGAATGCAAGCTGGTGCAGCCACTCTAGAAAACAGTATGGAGGTTTCTCAAAAAATTAAAAATAGAACTACCTTATGACCCAGCAATTGCACTACTAGGTATTTATCCAAGGGATACAGGTGTGCTGTTTCGAAGGGGCACATGCACCCCCATGTTTATAGCAGCACTACCAACAATAGCCAAAGTATGGAAAGAGCCCATATGTCCACCAATGGATAAATGGATAAAGAAGATGTGGTGTGTATACACACACACACACACACACACACACACACACACACACAGTGGAGTGTTACTCGGCAATCAAAAAGAATGAAATCTTGCCACTTGCAACAACGTGGATGGAACTAAAGGGTATTATGCTAATCAAAATTAGTCAGTCAGAGAAAGACAAATATCATATGACTTCACTCATGTAAGGAATTTAAGATACAAAACAGATGAACATAAGGGAAGGGAAGTAAAAATAATATAAAAACAGGGAAGGGAAGAAAACATATGAGACTCTTAAATATAGAGAATAAACAAAGGGTTGCTGGAGGGATTGTGGGTATTTGGGTAAATGGGTAAGGGGTATTAAGGAATCTACTCCTGAAATCATTGTTGCACTATATGCTAACTTGGAAGTAAATTTAAAAATTAATTAATTAATTAATTAATTAATTATGTCATGAAGATGTAAAATAGCACTTTGACCATGGTTTATATCTGAAAGTTGCTAAAAGAATAAATCTTTAAAGTTCTCATCACAAGAAAAAAAAAATTTTTGTAATTATAAAAGGTGACAGATGTTAACTAGACTTATTGTGGTGATCATTTCATAGTGTATACAAATATCGAATCATCATGTTGCACACCTGAAAATATGTCAATTATACCTCTATTAAAAAGAAAAAAAAGAGAGAGAGGAGGAAATGCTTCTGTACCAGAAGTAAATAAGTTTCTTCTTTTTTTTTTTTTAACGTTTATTTATTTTGAGAGAGAACAAGAGAGAGAGTTTGTGCGTGGGGAAGGGGCAGAGAGGGAGGGGAGAGGTTCCCAAGCAGGCTCCATGCTGTCAGCGTGGAGCCCGACATGGAGCTCGAACCTGCAAACTGGGAGATCATGACTGACCCGCAATCAAGATTCGGATGCTCAACCGACTAAGCCACCCATGCACCCTGCAAAGTAAGTTTCTAACAGGAAGAAAAAAAAAAAATTTCTATACTCAAAGATTCCTTTCTTTAAATAAACTACCTCTACTCATAGCCCCATTATTCTTTTTCACATCCATGGAAATGATTAGCTTGAGAAAATGCTTTTGAAAAACTAGATATGTTACCTAGTGCTAAATGTCTATGAGATTTACACTAAAAATGCTACCATCCACTTTTAAAATTAAAATGACAGTTAAAACACACAAATCTATATATTTTCTTAACAATTTACTAAAATACAAAAAGATTAACTACTATTTTATATTTTGTACTGAGTATGATTCGATCGTAACTGCTTATTCTAATATTGTTAGGAAGAAAAAGTATCATTGAAAATACAGATCATTTTACCTGAGTATTTGTGACTTTTTCCCTAATCATTCAGAAATTACCTAAAATTACTTTATACCTTTATGTTTTTGACTCCAGACTACAAAAAAAAGAATATTAGAGCTCAACCACATGGTCTTTCTGTATTTGCAAAAGTACTCTAGTGATGATAAATTTACTTTATCTATGTTGAATTAGTATGGCATATACCACTTACGTCTTCTTACAAACCAAAGTTCTATGTCACACTAGTGAAATGTTATCATTTTAGTTACTAGATTTGAGAAATTTAGTTTAACAAATCTTTAAAGTTATAAGAAATTATCAGAAAACCATACCTTTAATCTTGTAAGTAATGTATCACCCACCTATAAAAATTATCCCATTTCTACAGTAATATAGTTATACTACCTACAGCCAAGGAGAAAAACTTATAAATTCTGGTTTAAAATATAACCGATATGGGGCACCTGGGTGGCTCAATAAGTTAAGCGTCCGACTTCGGCTCAAGTCCTGATCTCACTGTTCATGGGTTTAAGCTTCACAATGGGCTCTGCACTGACAGCGTGGAGCCTGGAGTCTGCTTCTAATTGTCTCCCTCTCTCTCTCAAAAATAAACACATAAACTTTAAAAATATAACCAATATAAAGATAGGGATATACAGGTATAAATGCAATTATACTTTACCAATAAGAAGACCATAATAAATGATGAACATAGTACATAACCAAAAGGAGAAATTGATCAAAGCACTTAGCTAAAAATTAAGGTATCCAGCCAGGAAGTCTGCTTATGGTCATGTGGTCTAGACTCTAAACAGGTTTAGCCATAGACATCCTTACCAGATATTAAAAGAATATGTTACTTAATTATAAATCTAATTCCTCAAAATTAGTATCAAGCAATACTATATATTTTAGCAGCATTTAAAGATAACTATATATATTTGATATTAATATTATATAATACCTTTAGTAGCAGCACACAAATATGTAGCCATTTGCTGCTATTATTGCTACTGCTGCTACTTCTACCACTTATCACTTAATAAGCTCTAAAATATGCTAAGTATACTCTAATCACTTTATAAGCAATCTTTTAATGTTTATTTTTGAGAGAGATAGTGTGAGTAGGGGAGGGGCAGAGAGAGAGGGAGGCAGAATCTGAAGCAGGCTCCAGTCTCCGGGTTGTCAGCACAGAGCCCAACACCAGGCTTGAACCCACGGACCACAAGATCATAACCTGACCTACCCAGGCGCCCTTACTCTTACCACTTTATAAATATTTACCAGTTTAATCCTCCTAACAGCCCTGTGAGAGAGGTACTATTACTAGCCCTGTTCAACAAATGGAGAAACTGAAGTAAAAATAGCTCACAGTAGAAAAACTTAATCAAGATTACATAGGTGTAAAGAGCAGAGTTGTGATTAAAACCCAGGTAGTCTGATTCAAGCTCATTCTCTTAACCAATAAAAACAAAACGAAATTTAAAAATCCATTTCTCTAATTTTAATTATTACCAATCACAGCTTATCCTATACTTGATTTCTTTATTCTTGAGGCTTCTACATAATGTTTCTTTCCTTTATATTGATATTAGAATACTGCTTATAGGACTCCAGGATTTCTGAGAGGCATTTTAGAGAGAATGTAAAATAAAGTGATTAGAGCATTTGCCAGAGTATCATACTGTTTAGATAGGATTTAGCTCTAGTATTTGCTAGCTTTGTGACCTTAAGCAAAGTACTTAATTCTCAGAGTATCCTTATCTATAAAATGGGAATAACAATAGTAACTGCCTATGCCATTGTAAGAATTAGAGAAGATTCTAACTAACACATATTTAGCAGGCAACTAATATACACCATATGCTATTCTAGGTACTAGGGATACTTATGAAAAAGACTGACATTACATTCTAACAGGACAGATAGATAATAAACAGGTAAATAAATAAATTCAAACAGTAAGAGCTATGAAGAAAATAAGGCACTGTGAAAGAAAATGAGGTAGAAAACATTGGCAGAGGCAAACACACAGTATATATTATTATTGACAATTTAACATTAAAGGCTCCTAAGATGACTTTTCCCCATTTAGTATTTTTAAGAATTTAAAGGAAGACTCTTTGAGGGCAGGGAATATAGTTTTCATTCATTCAGTCTTTAACTAGGTTTCCTAGCACAAAGGTAGGTACTTGGACCATAAAGATGAATGTAACAGTCACGGCCTTCAAGGAGGTCTCAATATGCTAGAAAACCTGGTGTTGTCCTTAATGGAACTTAGAGCCTTGTAAAGAAGATAGTAAGAGTAAGGTAAGTGTTAAAAACCAAAAAGTACAAGGAACATTCAGATGGGAATCTAACTCAAAATTGGGGATGTCAAAGGCAGCTTCCTGAAGAATTAGCAGAAGCTGGTCAAAAAAAAAAAAAAAAAAGAGGAAGAAGGAGAAAGGGCAAAAGAAAATAAAAAGTTTATAGAGGACTTATGATTGTACAGATAAACAGGAAGGCTTATAAGCCATCTAAAGACTTCTAGGGGTGCCTCGGTGCCTCTAGGGGTAACTCAGTCAGTTAAGTGTCTGACTTAGGCTTCAGGTCATGATCTCACAGTTTGTGCGTTTGAGCCCCATGTCGGGCTCTGTGCTGACAGCTCAGAGCCTGGAACCTGCTTAGGATTCTGGGTCTCCTTCTCTCTCTGCCCCTCACCTGTTTGCTCGCTTGCTCTTTCTCTCTCTCGTTCTCTCTCAAAAATAAATAAAACATTAAAAAAATAAAATAAAATAAGGACTTCTAGAATTTGTCCCCAGAGTCAATGAGTTTTTTCATCTCCTCCCTGAAAAATTAAGAGTACAGACAGAACATATGAAACAATAGTTTTTAAGATACAGGATTTCAGGTAAGAAAGAGTGATCCCTGAAAGATAGGAAATAAATGCAATAGGTCCTATAATCGCCTAGGCTTACTGCCTTGAGAGTTTCTAGGCTGTGCCATGGGGAGGGGGAACCAAGATATAGCCCAGCAAACCTGAATTTAAGAGACTCTGCTCTTCAGTCCAGAAAAATGGGAAGACTAAAGTTCACAGGGAAGAATATTAAAGTGGAGATAGCTGCACAAAGAATGAATTCCAGAGATCTGCAGACAGACCTCTCAAATATCTAGCAGGGTATTAGTCAGCATATATGAGAGAGTAAACAATCCAAGAGAGCAGAAAGAATCACCCTAAATGATGAGGCACTCACACAGGGCATGGAACAGTGCCTGTTCCCACCAGCCAGACTAGAAAATCTAACAATTCATAGAGCATTAGGTAGAGGACTCAGAAGGAGCTAGCCTCTACTGAGGTAACCCACAACTAAACCCTGCTCAGATCCCACCTAACAAATCCTAGAAGCAGATTAAAAGCATCAAGCTGATTCCCTGTAACTTAACTGTATCTCAGAATAAAATTCAAGAGTATTTATAAAAATATAACAACACCCAGCACCCAGCAGGTAAAATTCACAACATCTGAAATTTAATTTAAAAATTTAATTAAAAAAAAGGCACGATTCCATTTATATAAAACTATGGATATGAAAACTAATCTACAGTGACTGAAAAAAAAAAAAAACAAAACTCTAGAGTTGCCTGGAGATGGAGGGATGGGGTAGAAAAAGGTCCACTGGTCTATCTTGCACTTAGGATGGATCTTTTCCAGGTATCATTTCATAATATCATGCACAGGCCATTTAGAAAATATTTGGTTCACTGATTTTACAGATCTTATAAGTGGTAATACATTTCATTATATAATATCAAAAAGTCACACTGTATATCACCACCAATATCATTAGGAAAGTCTACAAGTACCATAAACTGCCAAGTTCACAGTGGCATATACAGTTTTCAAAATTCTGATTTTCAATCAAATTTTATCAGGCTTACTTTATTTCAAGAATTGCCATAGTTTATCTGTCAGTCATTCTTTCAAGTAAAAATAATGTTCCATGAAAAATGTGGCTAGTTTAGCTAACAATTCAAACTATTCTACAAGTGCTTTTCCTCAAGATAATCATCCTATTCTGCATGCAAAATGTTTTGAGTACTGCTCACTTCTTCACACAGAATGTTAAAAAAGCTCAAGGGCTGAGTTAATAAACTTAGTAATTTTTACTGCTTCATCAAGGATATTCTTAGGTGAAACTGGCTTTTGTTAACTGTTCATTAATGAAGAAAACTACTATGCGAGGGGAGGGGAGTAGTGCCTGGGTGGCTCAGTCAGTTAAGCATCTGGGTCTTTCGGCTCAGGTCATGATCTCACATTTCATGAGATTGAGTCCCACATCAGCTCAGGTCCTGATCTTGAGGTTTGTGGGGCCCTGCCTCAGGTTCCATGCTAACAGCACAGAACCTGCTTGGGATTCTCTCTCTCCCTCTCTCTCTATCCCTCCCTCGCTTGCACACACTCTAAGTGAATAAATAAACTGAAAAAAAAAAAAAGAAAAAAAAGACTGGTATCACTTTTTTAAAGTAGGATCTATGCCCAGTGCAGAGCCCAATGTGGGGCGTGAACTCACAAGCCTGAGATCAAGACCTGAGCTAAGATCAAGTTAGACGCTTAATCAACTGAGCCACCCAGGTGCCCCTTATAAAAGGCAAATAACATATTATTACTATGAAAATACTTTTTACCTCACACACTGCCTGAGAGAAAAAATGTCAGTAACCTCCAAAACTCCCTAGACTACCCCTTGAGAACTGCCTGCCCAAAGGACACTGAAAGAATTATAGGGAAGTATAGTCCACATTAGAATCTACAAGAGAAAACCTTTCAGATTTCTTTCTAGTCCAATTCTCTCATTTTATAAATGAGGAAAGTGGGGCACAAAGAAAATAGGGTTTCCTATCTCACACATTGCTAGTAGCAGAGATGTGACAGCATTTCGAGGACTTCTGAGTTGTTTTCTACTATTCTTTGCATTATACTATTCCTTAAAAAAAAAAGTTTAGCAAATTCCACATTTTCCTTCTTTACTGAACAATGGCATAAATACGTACATTTTGTGGAGAAAAGGAGTTTATCTTTCCTAATGGAGAGTTGAGTATTGTGGTCTTTCCTGAAGCAACTTTTGCATCCAAATGACGCACTTCCTTTTCAAAACAATGACGCTTTCTTATCTGTTAACACAAAGCCAAAATGAAGTTTAATGCAAACTAAGTCTGAGCAGGCAAGTTGTTCCTGAAGGTCAAAAGTAGTTTTTCTATATGTGGTAAGCATAAAAAAAAAAAAAAGATGACTCTTTCTAACTGGAAATAATCAAATAATTTTTAAATATACAGGGGCACCTGGGTGGCTCAGTCGGTTAAGCGTCCGACTTCGGCTCAGGCCATGCTCTCATGTTTGTGAATTTGAGCCCCACATCAAGCTGTGTGCTGACAGCTTGCTCAGAGCCTGGAGCCTGCTCCGGATTCTGTTTCCCTTTCTCTTTGCCCCTCCCCCGCTCACACTGTGTCTCTCTCTTTCAAAAATAAACAAACATTAAAAAAATAAAAAATAAAGGGGCGCCTGGGTGGCGCAGTCGGTTAAGCGTCCGACTTCAGCCAGGTCACGATCTCGCGGTCCGTGAGTTCGAGCCCCGCGTCGGGCTTTGGGCTGATGGCTCAGAGCCTGGAGCCTGTTTCCGATTCTGTGTCTCCCTCTCTCTCTGCCCCTCCCCCGTTCATGCTCTGTCTCTCTCTGTCCCAAAAATAAATAAACGTTGAAAAAAAAAAAATTAAAAAAAATAAAAAATAAAAAATAAAAAATAAAAAAATAAAAAGTACAAAGTAGCTATATTATCAATTTATGCCTTAAGTAAATATTTAACTAATTCCTCATATATAGGAAAGCACCATGTACTCTAAAGACATATTATGAATAATGTATTATAATGACATTCTTTTTAATGAGTAATATTATAAAATGAAGTTACAATATTTTATCCTTTAATTTACATCTATGATACGACCCAAGTAAATTGCACAAGGGCCAATGAAAACTTGATTGATACTTGACTATCTTGTGCAGCTCTAATGGTACTATTTCACTGCCAATAAATTGTTTACCTGCTGTGTAGTTTCTAAGGGTCGAATTCTTTTCTTCTCTACTTGAAAATCATCATTTTCATCTTTTTTTATGGAAGCCTGTTTCTTGGCAGATAGTTTCGCAGCCAACGTAGATTTTTCAGGAGAGTCTTCTATAAGAAGTCATAAAAAATTAGTATAAATAACTGACACTTAGGCAATTTTTCCAGGAAAAATTAGAACCAAGATGTTAAAGACTCAAAATTTCCTTACTTTAAAACATGAGAAGGTTGACATGTTTAAAAGCATGTATTTACCACTGTGTTTAACAAAGATATAACATCTTGAGAAATATGCTTTCATCAGGAAACTCCAATTTTGATTTCTTAATAGGCTTATGCTTTTGTAAACCACTCCCAATAATGCGGTTTAAAAAATATAACTGTAAGGGGTGTCTGGCTGGTTCAGTCAGTTGAGCATCCAACTTCAGCTAGGTCACAATCTCACACATTTATGAGTTCAAGCCCCGCATTGGACTCTCTGCTGTCAGCACAGAGCCTGCTTTGGAAACTCTGCCCCCCCTTCCCCCTCTCTCTCTCTCTCAAATTAAATAAACATTAAAGTATATATATAAGGGCACCTGGGTGACTCAGTCAGTTAAGTGTTCAGGTCATGATCTCGTGGTTCATGAGTTCGAGCCCCATGTCAGGCTCTGTGTTGACAGCTCAGAGCCTGGAGCCTGCTTAGGGGTTCTGTGTCTCCCTCTCTCTCTGCCCCTCTCCCGCTCATGCTTGGTCTCTCTCTCAAAAATAAGCATTTAACAAATTTTTAATTAAAAAATATACATTTATATAGATATAGATATCTGTAAGATTCTCCCAAGAAAAGTATTTCATTTATATACACATCTTTCTAAGGTATCTCAATGTTTCTTCCCTACTAAGCTTCTAAATGTTCTTTACACTTAAAAACACAGTAGAATCAACCTCCTATAATCTGCCTTTTAGTCCCACTACCTTGAAGGTCATCAGTGACCTCTTAATCACCAAATAATATTAGCTCCTTTTAATAAATGTGAACACTAGGTTTTAAAGAAGTTAATATGCCCAATATCACATAGCTAGTAAGAAGCAGAGCGTGGATATGACTGACTCTAGCTGTCTGACTCCAAAATCCATCACATAACCTCTAGGGATACAGACAAACAGAACACTGTCTTCTTGAAATATAACAAATACGTTTCCTTTTTCCTTAACATCTGTTAACACTTTACTTAACTGCTCCTATACATGGGTTTCTCCTTTTCCCTAAATGTGAGTGTTCTGAAAAGTACCTTCCTTCCTTTCCACTCTTCTCTATACATTCCTTCCACTTCTAGGGCTTGAATTCATTTAATAAGCATTTATTTTACTGAGTCCATATAATTCCAGAAACCATGGAAAAGCAATGAAAAAGAAACAGCCTCTGCCTTAAAGGATTTATAGACCATCAGAGAAGAAAGCCCTATAAGCAGGTCCAATACTGATTTCAAAAACCAAGTTTGAGTCTGTAAAAACAAAGTAAATCTATAGCACTGATTCTCAAGCTTTTACTGAGGAGGACTATATTTTTTAAATAAGTATTGCTTAAAATTTCCAAAAGAGAATAAAAGACCTAGAACTTCCCTGACTCATTGTGCCCTTACCCCTGCAAGCCATGTTTTTTCCCCAAGACTCTTAGGAACATAGTTTAAATACCATTGTATTCTAAAATCTTAATGGTTTTGCCTTTTATACCTAGGTCTTTTTTTTTTTTTTTTTTGACCTATACAATTCAATTTTATTAGTATCAGGCAGCATGCTAAAAGTTTTACATCGATCAGCTCCTGCTATTATGGCATAAAATAGCAATTGTTAGTTTACATTTGGGGAAACTAATACATAGGAAAATGGAGTTAAACGCCCAAGGTAAACAATGGGACGGATTCTAAACCTGTTTCCAATGTAATCCAATACCTTGAAGTTCTGGATTTTTTTTTTATTTTTAAGTAATCTCTACACCCAACATGGGGACTCAAACTCACAACCCTGAGATCAAGAGTTGCATGCTCTACTAAGCCAGCCAGATGACTTTTTAACTTTTTTTTTAAAGTAAGCTCTATGCCCACCATAGGACTTGAACTCATAACCCCAAGACCAAGAGCTGCATGCTCTACCTGCTGAGCCAGCCAAGTACCCCCAATACACTGAAGTTTTAAAAAATTATCAACTAATATAAGCTCATTATGAAAGATTTCAGCAAATCAGAAATATAAATAAGAAAAAGTAAAATGCCATCTGCTTCCCTCCCCCACTTTCTCACTTCTGTAAATCTTCCTCCCTGAGGTAATCACTATCAATCTTTTGGCCTAAATCCATCCATCCATCCATCCATCCATCCATCCAACCTTCCTTCCTTTCCTTCTTCCCTTCCCTCCTCCCTTCCTTCCTTTCTTTCTTCTTTTTTTTTCCCAGCATTTGTTTTTTGTTTTCCTCACAGTAAGTGTACTCTTTTATCCCCATCCCACTCACCCCCCTCTGGTAACCATCAGTTTGTTCTCTACAGTTAAGAATCTGTTCCTTGGGGCGCCTGGGTGGCTCAGTCGGTTGAGTGTCCAACTTTGGCTCAGGTCATGATCTCATGGTTCACGAGTTCGAGCCCCACTTCAGGCTCCATGCTAACAGCTCAGAGCCTGGAGCCTTCTTCAGATTCTGTGTCTCCGCCTCTCTCTGACCCTCGCCTGCTCACACACTGTCTCTCTCTCTCCCTCAAAATAAATAAACATTAAGAAAACAAATTTTGTTTAATAAAAAAATTTTTTTTAATTAAAGATTCTGTTTCTGGGCGCCTGGGTGGCTCAGTCAGTTAAGCAGACGACTTCGGCTCAGGTCATGATCTCGCGGTCCGTGAGTTTGAGCCCCGCGTCGGGCTCTGTGCTGACAGCTCAGAGCCTGGAGCCTGTTTCAGATTCTGTGTCTCCCTCTCTCTCTGACCCTCCCCCGTTCATGCTCTGTCTCTCTCTGTCTCAAAAACAAATAAATGTTAAAAAAAAATTAAAAAAATAAAATAAAATAAAGAGTCTGTTTCTTGGGATGCCTGGGTGGTTCATTCAGTTGAGTGTCTAACTTTTGATTTCGGCTCAGGTCATGATCCCGGGGTTGTGGGACTGAGCCCTGCATTGGACTTTGCACTGAACGTGAAGCCTACTTAAGATTCTTTCTCCCTCTGACTCTCCCCCGCTTGCCTGTGTACACATCCTCACTCGCTCTCTTAAAAAAAAAAAAAAAAAAGGTCTTCTTTCTTGGTTTGTCTTTTTTCTCTCTGCTTTCCTTTGTTTCATTTCTTAAATTCCACATATGAATGATTTCATATGGTATTTGTCTTTCTTTAACTGACTTAGCATTATACTCTCTAGCTCTATGTGTTGGAAATGGCAAAATTTCATTCTTTTTTTTATTACATTTCTTTGTTTTTGAGAGGCAGAGAGAGACAGAGTGCGAGTGGGGGAGGGGCAGAGGGAGAGGGAGACACAGAATCCGAAGCAGGCTCCGAACTGTCAGCACAGAGCCTGATGTTGGGCTCAAACCCACCAGCAGTGAGATCACGACCTGAGCCAAAAGTCAGATGCTCAACCGACTGAGCCACCCAGGTGCCCCACTTTCATTCTTTTTATGGCTGGATAATTTCCGATTGTATTTACATACCACATCTTCTTTATCCATTCATCTATCTACAGACACTTGGGCTGCTTCTATAGCTTGGCTATTGCAAACAATGCTTCAATAAACATAAGGGTGCATGTATACCTCTGAATTAGTGTTTTTATATATTTTGGGTAAACACTCAGTAGTGCAATTCCAGGACTATAGGGTATTTCTATTTTTAATTTTTGAAGAACTTCCATACTGTTTTCCAGAGTGGCTGCACCAATTTGCATTCTCACCAACAATGCAAGAGGGTTTCTTTTTCTCCATATCTTCACCAACACCTGTTGTTTCTTGTGTTTTTGATTTTAGCTATTCTGACAGGTATGAAGTGATATGAAGTGATATTGTGGTTTTGATTTGCATTTCCCTGATGATGAGTGATGTTGAGCATCCTTTCATGTGTGTTGGCCATCTATCTGTGTCTTCTTTGGAGAAATATCTGTTCATGTCTTCTGCTCATTTTTTAATTGGATTCTCTTTTGGGTATTGAGTTGTATCAGTTCTATGTATTTTGGATACTAACCCATTGTCAGTTATGTCATTTGCAAATATCTTCTCCTATAGAAGAAGTAGGTTACGTTTTAGTTTTGTTGGTTGTTTTCTTTACTGCGCAGAAAATTTTTATTTTGGTGTAATTCCAATAGTTTATTTTTGCTTTTATTTCTGCTGCCGCAGGAGGCAAATCTAGAAAAACAGTGCTATGGCTGATGTCAAAGATTATTGCCTGTGCTTTCTTCAAGTTTATGGTTTCAGGTCTTACATTTAGGTCTTTGATCCATTTTGAGTGTTTGTGTATGGTGAAAGAAAATGGTCCAGTTTTTCTTTTGCATGTGGGTGTCTAGTTTTCCCAACACTATTTGGTGAAGAGATGGTCTTTTTTCCAGTATATACTCATTCCTCCTTTATCAATATTATCCACGTAATTGTGGGTTTTATTTCTGGGTTTTCTGTTGTATTCCATGGAGCTATGTGTGTATTTTTTGCCAGTATCATACTATTTTAATTACTACTGCTTTGTAAAATAACTTGAACTGTGGAATTGTGATACTTCCAGTTTTGTTTTTCTTTTTCAAGATTGCTTTGGCTATCGAAGCAAAACAATCAAGTCATATGTCACATCAATAGGAGAAAGGATAAAAGCTATATGATCACTTCAAAAGATGCAGAAAAAGCATTTGACAAAGTACAACATCCATTCATGATAAAAAATCCTCTGCAATGTAGGTCTAGAGGGAACATATCTCAATATAAGGCCTTATATGAAAAACCCACAGTCAACATCATACTCAGTGGTGAAAAACTAAGAGCTTTTCCCTAAAGGTCAGGAACAAGTGTAACCACCCTTATTCACATAGTACTGGAAGTCCTAACCACAGCAAATGGACAATCTAAAGAAATAAAAGACATCAAAATTGATAAGAAGTAGAATTTTCACTATCTGCAGATGACAGAATACTATAACATACAGAAAACCCTAAAGACTCCACCAAAAAAATACTGATAAATGAATTCAATAAATTCACAGGATACAAAATCAATGTACAGAAATCTGTTGCATTCCTATACACTTATAATGAAACAGCACAAAGTGAAATTAAGGAAACAATCCCACTTACAGTTGCACCAAAAACAATAAAATATCTAGGAATAAACTTAACCAAAGAAGTGAGAGAGTTTATACTGAAAAGTATAAAACATTGATGAAAGAAATTAAAAATGATGCAAAGAAATGGAAAGACATTCCATACTCATGAGCTGGAAGAACAAATATTGTTTAAATGTCTATACTAACCACAGCAATCTACAGATTTAATGCAATCCCTGTCAAAATACCAACAGCATTTTTCACAGAACTAGAACAAATAATCCTAAAATGTGAAACCACAAAAAACCTTTCATGACTAGGTTTTTAATCTATCTGGAATCAATTTTTGTGCATGAAGTAAAGTAGGACACCACTTTAAATTTTTTCCATATGGAGGCGTGTCTGGGTGGCTTAGATGGTTGAGCATCTGACTCTTGATTCCAGCTCAGGTCATGATTCCAGGGCATTGGGATTGAGCCCCATGCAGGCCTCTGAGCTGTACACAGAACCTGCTTAAGATTCTCTCTCTCTCTCTCTCTCTCTCTCTCTCTGCCCTTTCCCCCGCTCATGCTCTGTCTCTCTCTCTCTCTCAAATTAAAAAAAAAAAAAAAAAAAAAAAAAATCTACATTTTTTTCCATATGGATATCTAAGTACCAATTTTAAAAAGGTCCCTCCGGGGCGCCTGGGTGGCGCAGTCGGTTAAGCGTCCGACTTCAGCCAGGTCACGATCTCGAGGTCCGTGAGTTCGAGCCCCGCGTCGGGCTCTGGGCTGATGGCTCAGAGAGTGGAGCCTGTTTCTGATTCTGTGTCTCCCTCTCTCTCTGCCCCTCCCCCGTTCATGCTCTGTCTCTCTCTGTCCCAAAAATAAATAAACGTTGAAAAAAAAATTTAAAAAAAAAAAAAAAAAAAAAAAAGGTCCCTCCTTAGGCCTCTACTCTGCAGAAGCACTTCAATAAATAATCAGGTTTGATTATTTCAAGTAGAAATGAATCTGGGTTTTCTATTGTTTTACACTATGCTAATACTAAACTGTTTTAATCACTATAGCTTTACATACTCATAGATCAAGTCCTTCTACCTTGACCTGGTTCTTGAGAAATGTCTTGGCTATTCTTAGTCCTCTTCATTTCCATGTATATTTTAGAAAAGACATGTAATTTTGAGCTCTGCAATTTCTGGTCAAACTGGTAAAATACCCACAAAATGAATCTAGATCAGTGGTTCCAAACTAGGGCAATTTTAACAATGTCCCCCAGGGACATTGAACATAGACATTTCTGGCTGTCACAAAATGCCAGATACTACTGGCATCTAGTGGGTTGAGTCCTAGGAGATGCTACTAAACATCCCACAATGCATAGGACAGTCCCCATAACAAACAATTATCCCATTCAAAATATAATAGTGCCATTATTGAGAAACTCGGCGCCTAATAAATCAAGGGGCAAATTTGTATGGGCCCATTAAAGGGTAGGAAGCATCTACCAAAAGCAATTAATTTAGTTTTAGAAAAATTAAATTGCCATGTGTCAAATAAGATTAAACCCAATTCGTTAAAAAAAAAAAAATCACATTACCTGCATATAAAAAAGGCTTATCTTCCTGTCCTTTTTTTTTTTTTAAATGTTTATTTATTTTTGAGAGAGTGAGTGAGACAGAGCATGAGCAGGGGAGGGCCAGAGAGAGGGAGACACAGAACCAGAAGCAGGCTCCAGGCTCTGAGCTGTCGGCAGAGAGCCCCTATGCCCGACATGGGGCTTGAACCATGAACCATCAAAACATGACCTGAGACGAAGTCAGAGGCCTAACCGACTGAGCCACCCAGGCGGCCCTCTTCCTGTCCTTTATAGCAGGGCAGTTCACAAGAAATTTATCGAAGGGGTTAAGTCTTTAAAATATAAAATTATAAAGAAATAAGACCTATCTAGAATTTTAAAAAAACACAAAACACACCTCCTAGAAATCAGTAAGAAACAACCCAATAGAAAAATGGGCAAACAACTTAAATAGGCAATTCATTGAAGAGGCTATTCAAACTCTCAATAAACATATAAAAAGAGGGGCACCTGGGTAGCTCAGTCAGTTAAGCATCCATATCCGACTGCTGGTTTTGGCTCAGGTCAAGATCTCCCGGTTCCTGGGATCAGGATCGATATTGGAGCCCCGAGTTGGGCTCTGTGCTAGCAGCACAGAACCTGGTTGGGATTCTCTCTCTTCCTCTCTCTGCCCGCCCCTCCCCTGCTCACACAGTGCACTCTCTTTATTAAAAAAAACAAAAACTTAAAAAAAAGAGAAGATAACATAGAAGGCTAATAAGCACATGAAATTATGCTCAACTGTCACAAGTTATTAGGGAAATGTAAATTAAAACCACAATGGGATACCACCACATACCTATTAGAATGGCAAAAAAGTGCTGACAAGGATATAAAGAAATGGGAACTCCCAACCACTGCTGGTGAGAATGTAAAGAAGGTAAAACCACTTTGGGAAACAGTCTGTAAGGTTCTTAAAAAGTTAAACATAAATGATCCAGTCATATCACTTCTAAGTATTTAGTCAAGAAAACTGAAAGCATATATGTCCATAACAAAGACTTATATACAAATACTCATAGTGGCTTTATATGTAATAGCTTAAAAATAGAAACAACTCAAATATAAATCAACAGGAGACTGGAGAAACCATTTGTAGTACATCCATACAATAGAAAATTACTTAACAATAAAAAGGAACAAAGCGTTGATACATGCAACAACATGGATGAATTTCAAAAGTATTATGTTAAGTGAAAGAAGCTAGATAAAATAAGTGTACAAACTATGATTCCATTTATATAAATTCCAGAAAATTCAAACTAATCTATATTGACAGAAAGCAAATCAGTGGTTGTTTGGGGAGAGTGAATCATGGAGGGTTGGGAAAGAGGGATAACAAAGGAGCATGAGAAAACTTTTGAAGGTGATGGATATGTTCACTATCTTGATGCTGCTGAAAGTTTAATGAAGGTACACCTATGTCAAAACTTATCAAAGTGTACCTACCATGCATATATATAGTCATGTCAGGTATATTTCAATAAGGCTGTTTTTTTAAAAAATACAGGTTGTATAGGGGCGCCTGCCTGGCTCAGTCAGTTAAGGGCCTGACTCTTGATCTCAGTTCAGGTCATGATCTCATAGTTTGTAATTTAGAGCCCTGCATCGGGCTCTGGGCTAGTGGTGTGGAGTCTGCTTGGGATTCTGTCTCTCCTTCTCTCTGCCCCTCCCACTTGTGCATGCTCGTTCTCTCTCTCTCTCTCTCTCTCTCTCTCTCTCTGTCTGTCTCAAAATAAACATAAAAAAATAAAAACAGGTTGTATATGAAGATAAACCAAAGTTCCTATAATTATGTCAAAGTCAACTCCACTCATTCATACAATAAATCTTTATCTAGCACCTACTATATGCCAGGCACTCTGCTAGGCACTAAAGATTCAATGATAAGCAAACTGACATGGTCCCTGACCTCATGGAGTATATAGTTTGCTAGGGGAAGCTGAGATTCATAAATGATGAACACAGACATATGGATAATAAAACTATGACAAGTGCTATAAAGGAGAGGTACACAGTGAGAGGACAGAACATAATACAGAAACCAAATCTAGTATGATAGGTCAGTATGGCTCCTTCAAGGAAGTGACATTTAAGCTGAGACCTAAAGGAAAAGCAGGAAAACAAACTGAAAATGGGATTTTCCTCAGAAGAGACACCATAAACAAAGGCTCTGAGGCAAGAGAAAGCATAACCCTCTTAAGGAATGGAAAGAAAGTCAAAAGGGCTAAGGGTCAAAATAGTGTAGACAACACTGGGGCACCTGGGTGGCACAGTTGGTTAAGCATCCGATTTTAGCTCAGGTCATGATCACACGGTTTGTGGATTCAAGACCCATATCCGGCTCTGTGCTGACAGTTGGGAGCCTGGAGCCTGCTTTGGATTCTGTGTGTGTGTGTGTGTGTTTCTCTCTCTTCTCTGCCCCTATGCCACTCATACTCTGTCTCTCTCTCTCTCTCTCAAAAATAAATAAACATTGGGTCACCTGGGTGGCCTAGTCAGTTGAGCATCTAACTTCGGCTCAGGTCACGACCTCACAGGCCGTGAGTTCAAGCTCCACATTGGGCTCTGTGCTGACAGCTCAGAGCCCGGAGCCTGCTTCAGATTCTGTGTCTCCTTCTCTCTCTGGTCCTCCCCTACTCATGCTCTGTCTCTCTCCCTCAAAAATAAACTTAAAAAAAATAAATTAAAGAATAAATTTAAAAGAATAGTGTAGACAACACTAATGATCACCTCTCTAGCATGTATTCAACCACTTCTTCCTCATTCCTAACAGAATCATTCTTTAATTCAAACAGCTACCCTCCTCCACACAGTCATGTGTTTTAGGGGAAGATGACTCCAACCCTGATTTTAGGAAGTGGATACTATTTAGACTTAAATCAATCATAGCAACCTCTCTCTTCCTACCAGTGATTAAAGAATGGCATGAGTGAAAGCAGTACAAGAAGTTAATGCATGCTCTAAACTAAACATAGTAGTTGGCACTAAGGAAGTATCAATGGAGATAGAGGTTTGTATGGAGAAATATGGAAGAACAAGGCATATAGGATATTTCCTAGGTTTTCAGCTTAGGCAAATAATGGTTAACCATTCCCATATACTCAAAGCCAAAGAAATACTTTTAAATATTAATAATCTTGTGATATTCTTATATATTTCTCTCTCTTTTTCTTAAGTTTATTTTATTTTGGGAGAGAACAGGTGAGGGACAGAGAGAAGGAGAGAGAGAATCCCAAGTAGACTTTGCACTGTCAGTGCAGAGCCTGAAGCAGAACTCAAATCGATGAACCATGAGATCATGACCTGAGCTGAAAGCAAGAATTAGACCCTCCACTGCCTGAGCCAGCCAGGTGTCTCTTAGTATACTTCTCTTAAATAAATCCGGTAAGAACTAGTAAAGGATCATATTTAAAATTTACCTGACTCTCTATTCAGCCTTAAAAAAGGATGAAATCTTGCCATTTGTGACAACATGAATGGACCTACAGGGTATTATACTAAGTGAAATAAGTCAGAGAAAGATAAAAACCACATGATTTCACTTATATGGGGAGTCTAAAAACCAAAACAAATGAATAAATTAAAAGCAGAAACAGACCCATAAACACAGAGAACAAACTGATGGCTGCCAGAGAGAAGTGGGACATACAGGCTTCCAGTTGCAGAATGAATATGTCACAGGGATAAAGGGTACAGCACAGGGAATCTAATCAATGGTATTATAATAGCATTAAAGTGACAATGGTAGACACACTTGTGGTGAGCACAGAATAATGCCTAGATTTGTTGAATCACTATGTTGCACACTTGAAACTAATGTACGTAATACAGTGTGTCAACTATACTTCAATTAAAAAAAAAAAACTAATGTACTTAAAAAAAAAAGTCTCAGAGGATATACTGGCCTCAGAAGTTCAGGCAAATTCATAAGGATGAACGAATGAGGCTAACTGATTTTGTCTTACAATACAAATCAGTATTATTTTTTTTAAACTCTAACAATACTGACCACAAATAAGATCAATTTCTAAATATCATTTATGGTACACTGCCTTCTTCAAAAAATGACTTAAACTAGCAAAATGTCTGAATAAATTAAAAGTCAAGCCAAGAATACAATAGTCCAAGGATATCTGACTACTCTGTGTATTATCTGAAAATATTTCCAGAGAATTAGGTGGAGATACATAAACCATTATGCTAACCAAATTTATCTTAGATAAATCTAATAACAGCAATAATTAAGGCTACCACAGATACCAAAAGAGGCAGGCAAAGTATAAACTACCTTGACAAGTTGATGAAGTGCCATATCTTTCAGAAGGTGGTGTACTTGGACAATTGAAATGATGTGAAGTTCCTTGTTTCAAGTCAATGTTTGTAAAATTCTTTGAATGGCATGCACAACAACATGACAATGGTTCCTCAGCTTTTTTACTTAAGCTTTTGTCCACTGGCTTTCCTAAAAATGAAAGAATCTCAATTTGTAATATTTCTAATTTAACAAACATTCATAATTTTCTGCAACTCAGATGAGCAACCACCCAATTTGCCCAGGATTGGGAGGTTTCCTAGGAAACAAGATTCTCAGTCCTAAAACTAGAAAAGTACCTGGCAGATCTGGGCAAGTTGGTCAACCTATCTCCAGGATCAAATTACAACAGGCAAGAAACACTTATGCCAGAAATACTTATAGAGGAAGTTATCAATTTACATAATCGCAAAAATCTAGTAATAGTCAAAGATAATGTTAACCACTCAAGTACTCATTTATATCAAGTTTTATTAAAATATCAAGCAGGGAAGATTAAAATAAAGACCTAAAGTATACTCTTAATTACTGCTATTTCCTTAAATGAAGAAACTGAAAGCTCAATACATCAAATAACATAAACATATAAGGGTTAAGTCATTTCCACTTTATACACCTATTTCAAATAGAAACATGCTTCATGATGTATCAATTCTGATACATGTATTAAAATATACTTTAAGATCAATATTCAAACTAAATAAAACAGGTAATTTTTAATACTTAAATAAAATACAAAATTGTAATTGGTCTACATTGTGTGCCTACATGTATAAATACACAATTCATAGACAATAAAAAAAAAGTGAATAATTATTTTCTATAAGCAGTAATGACATTATTTTCCCATCTGTATTACATAAATACTACTCATTCTACTTTTTGGTCTCCCACTAAAATTTTAAATTATTAACAGATTATCTCATTTTTCCCCAAAGATTATCAGTAACAATCAGAATGAACAAAAGTTATAAAATATTTACTGTTCATTTTTAAGAGTCTTATAAGTAGATTTCCCTTCAAAAGACACACACATAAAAACATATATACATACCTACACACACTCGTGGTTCACTTTAAATTCTCCTAATACTTTAGGTCAAATCCATTTAATTATGTAACTAAAACATATCCAATACTGCATTTCGGATTCATTATGTACATCAGCTAGTCTTGTATAAAAGTCAATTTACTAGGCCTTTGTTAGCAAATAAAAGTAATGGAAAAAAATATGTATTCATGAAAACAATATTACAATAAAGTTTTGCTTATATGGCATCCAAACAAGTAGAAAAATCGATTAGAATGTTTCCTTTATATATTCCATGTTCTAATGTTGTGAGGAAGGGACAGATAAGCAAATACATTAAAGGATTTACTCAAATTATTTGTGTATATTAAACACCATTAGAGGCCAATCTCTTGCATCTTTTAAATACAAATTATCATAATCATTTTCATAATGATAATTCTAGCATTCCAAGATTCCTGTGCATACTATGAAGCATCAAATAAAGGACTACATTATGTTCAAAATTGTTTTAGAATTAACTGAACATATTTTGCTCTATTGAAACTCTTTTGGAAGATATTTAACTTATAAAGAAATACTTAAAAGAGAATCCACACTTAAATTAGCTAGAGCATGGTTGAATCATTCAGGATAAAAAGTAATTTATTAAAATATTTTTTTCAGGTCCCAATAAGGAACCTGAAAATATCAATAACTACTTACCATTAAAAGATTGTTGCCATGCTAAAGTAGAACAAAGTAAGGCTACACTTTTCCCACTTCCTGTAGGGCTCTCCAGTAAACAATGTTGCTTACTATTTAATCCTCTGACAATCTATGGACACAAAAACAATGAAAAAATCAATAAGCAATTTACTTCATAGGGTATCTCTCCAGGAGAAGTACAAATACAACAATGAGAAATAAGGTTGTACTTAAGGAAGCACAGCAAGAGCAGAAGCAAAAACCCATGTTTAGTGAAATCTAAACACTATTCCTTTATATCTCTCCCTAAAATTATGATGGCCCTAAAAAGCATATCAAGCAAAAAAGAAATGAAAAAAAAGCAATTTGTGCCTTAACGGTTTCTGTAAAACAGGAATATAGTACATGAATATTTTTGATAAAAACAATGGAGGCTACTGCTCATGGGAGTGTAAACTGTTATAACCACTTTGGTTTCTGTTATATTGTGTTATTTAAGTTTATTTATTTATTTTGAGAGAGAGAGAGAGAGCACGCAAGTGAGGGAAGGGCAGAGAAGGACAGGGAATCCCAAGCAGGCTCCATACTGGCAGCACAGAGACCAACACGGAGCTCAAACTCATGAACTGTGAGATCGTGACCTGAGCTGAAACCCAGAGTCGGATGCTTAACCAACTGAGCCACTCAGGCACCCCTGTACACTTTGCACAAAAATTAATGATTCCTAATAAAGTTGAAGATACCCAACTCCAGCATGTACAGTACTATGTATATACTCCAAATTTTACCCACATGAACACAAGGAAACATGAATAATAAATTTCATAGCAACATTGTTTATAATTGCTAGAGAATGTAAACAGTTTAGAAGTCTATCAGAAGGAAAATAGAAAAAAAAAATTCTGGTATACTCATATAATGGAATACTATATAGCATGTAAAATGGATTAACAATCACCAGGCCTACAGTTTAAATATGTCAAGAGAAAAAAAAGTTCTGCACAAAGATAGGTATAGTATCGTATCATTATATAACATTTAAACTACGTAAAATAAATATTCTATTACACTCGTAAACAAGGTACAAAGTAAATATAGTAAAATATTAAGATTTAACAAAGTTGTTTCCTTAAGTTTGCATATTAATTGCCTATATGAACAGTCTCAAAAAAATATACTAGTCTGTGTAACAGACAGCAAATACTTCATAGAAAGCAGTAATTCTGCAAAGTAAATAGAAGTTCCAAATGAGCTGAGAATATTTTTCAGAATGTTCTCCTTTGCCTCCATTATATCCATGGACATATATGGTTTAGCAGTGGTATTATTTTTCCAAGGGTTAGATGTTCTTCAACAAAGCAGGCAAATATTTTCAATCTATTTACTATCTGAGAAAATGAATGTAGCCTTATGAATTATAAACATATGTATCTTAATAAAGGCTTAAAATAACTATTGAAAAATACTTACAGGGGGTGCCTGGGTGGCTCAGTTGGTTGAGCGTCTGACTTCAGCTCAAGTCATGATCTCATAGTCTATGAGTTCGAGCCCTGCATCAGGCTTGCTGCTCTCAGGGTATATCCCTCTTGGGACCTTCTGTCCCCCTTTCTCTTTGTCCTTCCCTCACTCATGCTCTCTCTCTCAAAAATAAATAAAACATTAAAAAAAAATACTTACAGAATTCATCATAGCAAGCTGTGATGGGTAAGCTTTATAAGGAAAGGTAATTTTCACCCCACCAATTGTATATTCAGACCACATTGAAGCCATCATGCTTTATCCTTTACTTCAGATTCCTAACTGCAACAGAAATGAAAATCAATATTGAAACAACACCATTCAAAGAAAACTAGATACCCAACATTAGGACAGATGTCTGGAAATAAAAATTGGAATAAATGTTTAAACAAAACAAATGGAAGTAAAAAAATTTCCTAGTCTTATAAATCACAACAGTTGAGAGCATGTCTTGGAATCTGACAAATGTCAATTTTCATCCATGCTCTGCCAAAGCTAGGGACTAGGAGCTAGAAAGTACAGGTTCTAGACCAGGTTCTGAAAACAACTCAGATATGTTACCTTGATTGTGTCTCTTCACTTCTATAGACTAATAAAATCCTTATCTGTAATAACAATGGCCTGACACTTAGTAGGTGCCCAATAATTCTTATTTAAAGGTCAGGGGGGTATAATGAAAAGAAGATGAGTTTGGAGTAAGGCAAACCTACATTTAAATTCCTCTGTGTGTATCATTTAACCTCTCAGAGCTTATTTCTTCATCTGTGAAATGGAAATAATACTACCCACCTGATCGGGTTTTCATGAAAATTAGCCAGGCACTGAGTTAAGAATAACAATGTACAGAAATGTACCCAAACTTCAGTATGGGTACACAGAGGAAATGATCTACTTTAAACCACCGTTTCTTAACCTAAGATACATAGATACAATTCTAAACCACCTTTTCTTAACCTACGACATATATAATCCAGAAACTGTGATCTATGAAGTTTCTGTGCCATGACTGAATTTTTCTAAAAAGGGTGTCTATAGACTTCACATTCCCAGAAATATATCCTGAGGAAATAACTGAAAAGGGGCGGGGTAGGGAGGGACTGATATACACCGGTACCACTTTGCAATAGTAAAAAAAAAAATTGTAAACTCAAACTGGGGATGGAGGGATGGTTGAATTAACAGTGTAATAGATTAGAAAACCAATTATAACCTTAACCATAGCCTATGTGTTCCAAAAGAACCACTATTCTAAAGTATTTTCCAGTCCTAATATCTTGTGATTCTGTGAAGCTCCGAGAATGAAATTTGGTGGAATCTAACCCCTTAATCTGAACCAACAACTCAAAGCTGGTCTAGTTACTCAGATATGACCTTCAAATAATTCCATCCCCCGCCCCAGTTGTGGCAACAGGCATCTCAAGATGGGGTAGCTTCCCACGCACACTGAGTAAAGCAAACAAAACCAAAACAAACCACAAGTATCTGCCTGTCGCTCCCGGCCGCCTAACGGGCCTCCGCTCCCATCAAGGGAGGACAGGCTCCCCTTCTCCCCAGGTTTCCGTCCTCATACTTGCCTCCTCCCTCAGCCCGCAGAGATTCCAGACGCCCTAGTGATCCCGTCAACTCCGACCAGCCAGCAAGGCGGTAGGGCGAAAGCGGAAGCAGCCTTGCCGCAGATTTCGCGCACTCCCGGGCAAGGGAGACAGACTTGCCTGTCCAGGGGAAAACCGAAGAAACGCCTACAGGGCTAGGCAGAAGAAAAGGAAAGCTTTTCCTTCACAGGAGAAAAGGAAAGCTATATTCGAAAAAAAAAAATACAGTGGAGCGCTGACAAAGAAGAAAGGTCACAAGCCTCTTTCTCTCCCTCAGGGGGCTGCTACCACCATTGCCTAGTTGCGGGCTCTGGGCGGCTCTAGCTTTCGTCTCCAACTTTCATCAGTCCCCTCAACCACGCTCTCCCGGGCGAATTCCCGCCTCCCACCCCTTAACTCCCGACATCCAATCGCCGGACGAGCTCAGACAACCAATCAGACGCCAAGACCAGAAATGAAACAACCAGTCCTGGCGGGAGATTAGGGGGGCGAGGACTCTGGCATCCAATGGAAGCCTCCGCAATAAAAGTAGGCCCAAGGTAAGTGGCGACACCGGAAGGGGAACTACCCAAAGCGTGAACGACTCGTCCAAATCTCAGGGATTTAAAGGAAAAGAGTTCTCTTTGTTCGACTTTTTGAAACCGGTGATTTAACCTGTGTATAGCTTTCTTGGAAACTCAAAGTCTGTATTCTTAAAGTCTGTAGACTAACATAGAGAAAACACCTTTAAGTCCTGCCGAGTTCTCCGAGCACTCATCAGTGCCACTTAATTCAAATTCTAACTATATAAGCAGTCAGGGTATAGAGACTTGAAGCGGGAATTGCCAGACTGAGCCAAACCAGGAGAAAAAGTTCGATGACAACCGGCTACAGTATCTCATAATATTCAAGGCTTTCTCCGATACCAAATTAAACCAGACAAACGCTCTCGAGGTCTTCCGGCACCAGGTAACTTCTATTGTGGCTCATCCAACCTTCTGGCCCTTAAAGGCCAGTTTGTTCTTTGCCAAGAAGTACACTTAAAGTTCCTCAAAAGTAGGTTAATCATGATGCCTCTGAATTGTTATTTTTAAAAAGTTCTGTATAGCCTAAACTTGATTAAAATACTAGTGTCCAAAAAAGCAAAACCTGAGACATTTTCTCAAATTCGAGAAACTGGTTTGGGAGAGAGGTTTGCTCCAGGAGGGAGCAGCAAGATTTGTTTGCCTTTCATTTTTACTACATCGTCCCCAAATGACAATACTTACAGTCATGAAAAAAAATTCTACCCTTTAATTTGGCCCTCTCAGACTCATAAATTTATAAAATAAGTAATCTAAAATTAAGAAAAAGTAATAATACCTCAGTTGATAACAGCGCCTATTGTAGTACTGAAAAAAAATAAACTTCCGTATAGTAATAGGAAGATGGTTATAATATGCCAATTCAGTGATCATGAAGCCAATAATTATAAAACTAAATCACTATGAATTGTAATTATAAAAATTAAACAACTTGCAAAAAACAATTCCATACAAAATTAAATGAAAAAAAGCAGACTCCAAACCGTATACCATTAGTGGGTACCACTACTTCCATTATATGACAAATATGTGTGCATAAGCAAAGATGAAGGAAAAGTACAAAAAATGTAATTTGTTAAGACAGTGGAATGAAGGATAATATATAAAAAATAAGTCCTTAAAATACCTTCAAATTGCTATTCTGCATTTACAAATTGTTTTTAATTTCTTTTAATTTAAAATATTTTTTAAATATCCAATCTTTTAAGTAACTGCTCCAAGGTAACTATTCTGATTTTCTGTTCCTAAATTCCCAAGGCTCTCAACTGACTATAATTTTGTATTGTCATTTTATGTATGTGGCATAACAGAAAGGGACACACATAAACGCTGGAGCCAGTGACCCCTAGATTCCAGTACCTTGAAATGTCCCTTTCAAGTTAGCTGCAGTGAAATGAAACACAAAAACTACAAATTCATTTGATAAAGAATATGAATGTTTATAAACCAATATTCAAAATAGTTGCACACATCTGTTTTCACCTGAATAAAAAAAAATCACATTGTGACAAATCTTAACCTTAACTTAAAATACATGAATATTAACATTTACTAATATATTTACACATTTTATTTACATCATCAACAAATCTGATGAAAAACAGCATATGTTATTTTAACACAGCAGGTTTTGACCAGTCTTTGAAAATTGATCCAGGAATGTGCGCTGCATTTAGTTAGAAAACATTTCAACATTTTCTGAACTCCTAGAAGTTACGTACTCACAAAATATTCCAAAGCCTCTGTTTAAAAACTAAACAAAACAAAACAGGAGCAGTTGCATGTAATCTTAAAAGACTATAAAACTGCTTTCTTTAAAAATATGAAAATTCTTACAGTATTTTTTAAGTGTATGCTTTTACTTTTTGCATCAAAATTACTTAATTGAACATTAAGCATCTAATAAAAGGTACAAATATTCTATCATCTGTGATGCTGTGTACTTCATGATTTGAAATAGCTACAAATTAGTTCTCATATAATACCCTTATGAGGTAGGGCCAGTAGTAATTCCATTTTACAAAGGAGGAAAATGAGATGTGCCTATACACTACTGAAAAGACTAAGGTTAAGTTTCTTTTCTTAAAAAACCACACTTTCTTATTAGTCTACCTAATTTCTTATACAAGTGAAGAGGTCTGTTTCAAAGCAGGGGACTGGAGAGGTTGGGAGGAGTGTGTCATTCAGGTATTTCTCAGAAAGCAAAGAAAAGTACCTTCTATGTTGGATATTTAATTAAGGGGGGAAAAATTGGGATTATGGGTTACCTGAATGCATCTGCCTAATCAATGGAAGTTACTAACACAACTGCAAAATCCTTCACCCACATGGTACTTTACACTTTTTAATTTTTCCTTAGGTCGAAATACTGTTTATTTTTTTATTCAGAAATCTTCTAGAATTAAGATATGAATTATAATTCTAATGGTACACCAAGAGCACTTCAATCTAGTGCGTTTTACTGCCCTAAACTTTAATTAGATACCAATGTATTTCCCACCACTGACCACTAGGTAAGTTAGTAAAGCATTATAAAAATAAATTAAAAAAAACAACAACGAAATGAGATCTCTTTTCAGGTTCTTCTATGCACAAAGATGTTTTTTTTTAACCAGTATCTTAAAATTCCAAATTATTCAAGTATCTCTTTAAACATATGTCTACATATTAGTAAAAATTGAAGCAAATATGTAAAATCTTAAAATTCTCATCTGTAATTACTTGCATTGCAAGTTTTAGCAGTTTCTATCAGGTATTTAAACTAATTTTTCCTGAAGTCTCCCTTCCCTTTTTCTCCCTCTCATCATTGCATCATTGTTACACTGTTATGAGCTGACAGCCATAAACTAGGGCTACCCACTCATCTTTATAAGAAATTAAGTTAAAGGCATGGCACTTTTCCTTTATTGCAAATGCTAAATACAAGGCCAAATTCACCTTCCAATAAGGAGTTCTTAAATGTGCTCCCAATAGGAAAAAACAAACAAAGAAACAAACAAAAAACAACAAAAGAAGCTCTGCTGCTACAATATAAACATACCAGCAAAGTAGATCCAAAGAACTGCCAATCAAATACAAGCAAGCACAATTCTTAAGAGAGTTCTAAATTATATTCATGTTGAAATGAATCGTTTAATGATTCCAAGACGTTACTGTTCCCATTCAGTTTAAAGTTGTTATAAGATGCAGATTTGTATTGAGTATATGCAGCAAATAGCTTCACTTTTTTGTTTTACTTTTTTTTTAAATTCCACTAACACTCATGTTTATTATTTCAATTATTGTGCTTTCAATACAATGACAGAGCTGTACGTCAGGATCCATACTTCCAGTGTCCCCAGATCCATTTTTGTAAGATGGATCTTTACAGATTCCAGACCATCCACTCGGTTTCTCCTTTATTTGTTGAAGACCTAGAAACATAAGGAAAAAAAAATGAATTAATTAAGGCAAGGAATCTGAAAAGGATTTTGGCCTTTTTCTTTGATATATTAAAACAACTTTGAAAATAAGTTACTACTTACGTGTAATAATTGGATCAATGTCTCTTGTCTGAGTGGCAACATCAGAGGCACAGACTTGCCCTATTTGGATCAGCAAAGACATAATATCCTCATACAGGGGAGGAAATGCTCGACAAAAAGAGACCAAACTTGGCAGAGTTGGCATGAAAAAAGCATAACGCTTAGCCTGTGTTAAAACTGTTGGAAAGAAGTTAAACAACTTTTTACTTTACAGATATAAATTCAATGTACATGGCCTACTAAATATATTAAGTACCATGCTCTGTACTAAGTTTTCTAAGACAGGGCTGATCCCTGCCTTCAAGGAGTTTACAATCTAATGTAATAGTCAGCCATCATCCAACATAAATTCTTACTCCCAAGCACTGTGTTAAATGCATTACAAGTATGATTTAATTCTCACAGTTTTATGAATGAGGAAAGTATTATGATGATACCACTTTTATAAAGGAGGAAAACTCTTAAATAAACCTTATATTAAGAAACTTGTTCAAGGCTACATGCCAGTTAGTGATGGACTTGGGACTGAACTCAGGCAGTTAAAGCTCTTAACCACGAAAACTAATCATAACATGAGGTGAATACAATGAAAAGAAAAGTCAATAAAGTAGTATAGGAACACTAAGAAAGAATATAAAATTAAGGCATAACGTTAAAAGATTGAATTATAGTTCATATCTTTTATTTTTTTATTTTTTTATTATTTATTTATTAATTTACATCCAAGTTAGTTACCATATGGTTCAACAATGATTTCAGGAGTAGATTCCTTAATGCCCCTTACCTATTTGGCCTATCCCCTCTTCCCCATCCCCCCCAGCAACCCTCTGTTCTCTATATTTAAGAGTCTCATATGGGGGCGCCTGGGTGGCTCAGTCAGTTGGGCGACTGACTTCAGCTCAGGTCACGATCTCCAGGTGAGTTCGAGCCCCGCGTCGGGCTCTGGGCTGATGGCTCAGAGCCTGGAGCCTGCTTCCGATTCTGTGTCTCCCTCTCTCTCTGCCCCTCCCCCGTTCATGCTCTGTCTCTTTCTGTCTCAAAAATAAAATAAACGTTAAAAAAAAAAAAAAAAAAAAAAAGAGTCTCATATGTTTTGTCCCCCTCCCTGTTTTTCTATTATTTTTGCTTCCCTTCCCTTATGTTCATCTGTTTTGTATCTTAAAGTCCTCAGATGAGTGAAATCATATGATATTTGTCTTTCTCCAACTAATTTTGCTTAGCATAATACCCTCTAGTTCCATCCATATAGTTGCAAATGTCAAGATTTCATTCTTTTTGGTTGCCAAGTAATATATAGTTCATATCTTTTAAAGTAGTTTATTTTCATACCATTTAACTCTACAAACCAGACAGTGATTAAAATATTAAAGTAGGTTTTAAAGCTTAAGGAAACAATTTATATATTTATCTCTTATTTATACATTATGATTACATTTGTAATAAATTGTAACTAAGCAGTTGTAATAAATTGCAACTTGTCTTCTATTGACAGAATTACAATCAGAAAGCAGATCTGATTTTCATTCATAAAATGTGGAAAGCTTATTATATTTACTTACATCTATATACGTTCATTCACAAAATAAAAGATGCTATTTGCTTACCTATTCATCTCTTCTTCACTGTAAATTATATTTGTAACAGAAAATTTTTCAAAAGAATAAATGAAGAGATGGCATAAACTACTAGTAACACAGAAAACATCGTGCTACTAAATTCAGAAAAATATGTACTACTTTATGTTAGAAGTTGTTATTATTGATGCTCGTTGGCTACACACCTGTTAGCAAAGTTCCCATGACATTCACAGCTAAGCGAGCCACACTGAGTGACTTTGGTAATGCATACTGGATACACAAATGAGAAAGCAGCTGGATAGCAAATATCTGCAATACAAAACCAAAATGTTACATGTTTCTGAAGAATCCTTAAGTATTAAACTGTTAAATTTGGGGCGCCTTGGTGGCTCAGTCGGTTGAGTGTCAGACTTCGGCTCAGGTCATGATCTCATGGCTCGTGAGTTCGAGCCCCGCATCAGGCTCTGTGCTGACAGCTCGGAGCCTGGATCCTGCTTCGGATTCTGTGTCCCCCTCTCTCTCTGCCCCTCCTCCACTCATGCATGCTCTTGCTCTCTCTCTCTCTCTCTCTCTCGCTCTCTCTCTCTCTCAAAAATAAATATTAAAAAACATTTTTTTTTAAAGTATTAAATTGTTAAATGCTTGACAACTAAAGACTGGAGAGAGATTAAAATTTTCCTAAAGCTCCAAAATGCTCATTACCTGTTTTTCAAGTTCTGGCTGTGCAATAAGCTCAGGTATGAAATCCAGACAGATGTGCATAGATGGAATACCTGCGACTGTCAGAGGTAGAAGTTCACAAGGATAACCCTATCACAACAAGAAAGGGGGGAAAAGTTAGAAATAAAAAAACTATAAGCCAAATACAGAGAAAAATACACAGGAATGTTTTTCTTCCTTTATGTAAAAGTTGCTCAGAAGGCTACCATGCCTTACATATATCCTGGCATTTCGCCTTTCTGGTGCACTAGAACAGAGATAAATTAAACATGTTAGTCTGAAATAAAATCTAAAAAATCTGGATTTTTTTTCCCTATTACAAAGGACTATGATCATTTATGTGATCTCCAATTTCTGACTGATCCTTATTAACTTTATAATCAAAGCACTCCCCCTCCCTCAAAAATAAAGTTCAACTATAAATCATCATTCTTTGAAAACACACCTGAAAGTGAACAAGTTTAGCAATGTTGGGATCAGCAATGTACATCTGGTGTAACAGACAACAGATAAGGCACTGAACTTCTCGAAGGTTACAGAGCAAATTGTCTTCTCCTTCCTCCATTCCCTTATTTGGAGCACTAGTAGTAATAACACTTTGAACATTCCTTAGCAAGCTGTCTGGATTGACACCCTTTGCTTTTTCTTCTTCAGTAGGTAAGCAAATCTCCAAGAGAATCTGGACAGCTGCACTATCCTACAACCAAATAAAACAGTGAATTGAAGAAGTTTCTGAAAATTTTGTTTGAAAACCAAATCTAATTTTGTTTTCACATGAACAAAAGTGGTAAATTAACTTCTTTAAAAAAAAAAAAAGGTACTTTTAAAAGCAAACGTGAACAATCTATAGGGTAGCAATTCTCACCTTGTTTAGGGTCCTTGTTCAGGACCCTTTTAAGTCTCTGAAGAAAACTACACACCTTCTCTGTATAAAAATGAACATGTAAACATTATGCTAAGCAAAATAAGCCAAAGAAAGACAAATACCATATGATTACACTCATGTGGAATTTAAGAAACAAAACAGTGCCTGAATGACTCAGTAGGTTAAGCATCCGACTCTTGATTTTGGCTCAAGTCATGATCTCACTTATGGTTGTTGAGACAGAGCCCTGCGGTGGCTCTACACTGGGCGTGGAGACTGCTTGAGCTTCTTTATCTCCATTCTCCCTCTGACCCTCCCCCACTTGCAAAAAAAAAAAATTAATTAAAAAAAGGGGGGTGGGGTGCCTGGGTGGCTCAGTTGGTTAAGCATCTCACTTCAGCTCAGGTCAAGATCTCATGGTCAGGTCTGTGAGTTTGAGCTCCTCCTCGGGCTCTGTGCTGACAGCTCAGAGCCTGGAGCCTGCTTCAGATTCTACGTCTCCCTCTCTCTGTATCTCCCCTGCTCATACTGTGTCTCTCTCTCAAAAATAAACACACACACAAAAAAAAGATGAACACAGGGGTAAGGGGTGGGGGAAAGAGAGGGAGGCACACCCATAAAAGACTCTTAACTACAGAGAACAAACAGGATTTGCTGGAACGGAGCTGGGTGGGGGATGAGCAAAATGGGTGATGGGCATTAAGGAGGGCACTTGTGATGAACACTGGAGATGAACACTGGATGTTATATGCAAGTAATGAATCATTAAATTCCACTCCTGAACTCAACAATACACTATATCTTAACTAACTAGAATTTAAATAAAAGCTTTAAAAAAATTAAAATGTAAACAAATATATAATTTCAGGGTAGTCACATATCACTAAGGTAGATCCATGGACTACCATGGATCCTGTTTAAGAATATCTACTAGAAGAGTATTCTGATTCGATGACATCCAAAACAGGCCCTAAGCAAAAAATAACTTCTACCAGAATCTCCTTTCCTTTCTCTTAAATTCCTACATTTCCAAAGATCCTATCCTGCATTCTCCTCCTTTCTCACCTGGCCTTTTTTCTCACCAACTAATTAATTCCTCTGAAAATGGTGGTTAATAATTAATGCCTAAAAGTTACCTCCTAAAGCTCTTTTTCCCTTTTAATTTGAAGATGAGCTCTTTAAGACCCTGGTTTTGCAAGGAAAAGTTCTGCCTTACGATCTATTCCACCTGTACAACTCATTGTTGCTCAGTCTACAAGCTTGAGTGTCATTTCATAGAACAGTAATTTCCTGAAGGTGCTACTCAATGCCCCTACATATAAAGGAGAACTATAATCACTCTTACCTAGCAGGAAAAAGTTAAAAAAAAAAAAAATATATATATATATATATATATACACATACACACACACACACACACACACACACACACACACACACACACAACATGATGTATCTATCTCTGGAAGATAGCCATTGCCTGGAGTGGAAGAAAACAATTACTTAATCTAACTGTTTTCAGAACTTGATCATAAAGTAAGGTTAGCCTTACATTATAATCATTAATGAAGTAAGGTCAGCTTTACTTTATAATTCTTGGGTTGAAGGGTTTTTGGTTTGGGGTTGTTATTGATTTGTTGTGTTTTTGTTCGCAGACTCTGGTGCCAGACTACCCAGGCTTGAATACTAGCTCTGCCACTTACTAAATGTGTGGCCTTGAGCAAGTGACTTAACCTCCCTAAGTCTTATTTTCCTAATCTATAAAAATGGAGATGATAATACTCCATACCTCACAGATTGGCTGTGAAGATTAAATAAGATAAAGAACTTAGATTAGTATTAGATTAAATATATAATATAAATTATATAAATAATATGTAACATATATATTACATATATAATTATATATAAAGTTAAATATATAAAGAAATTAGAATAGCATTCAGCATATAACAAGCATTATGTAAATGGAAGCTATTACAATCCTCAATCCCTTATCTGAAACTGAGAGCCAGATTTCTTTTAGAACTCAGAAATCTTTTTTTTTTTTTTTTAAGAAAGCTCTATGCCCAACATGGGGCTCAAACTCACGACCCCAAGATCAAGAGTCGCATGCTCCACTGACTGAGCTAGCCAGGTGCCCCCAGAATTCTTTTTAATGTAATATTATATAATACCTCCAGCAGAGACTAGGGTAGCACACGCTGCAGTCAAACATATTCACATTTCTACAGCAGAACAATATTCACAAATAAGTGAGATAAGGCCATAAATAGCTTCAAATCAATTCAGGTCACAAATGAGACCACATCAGGTCAGGTTTTTCTGCCAACTGAATTACCAGAAAAATGCTTCAGTTTTCATAGCTTTTTGGATTTCTGTATCACAGATAAGGGACTGTGGACTTACATTATTATTCGAATTCCATTAATTGCCAATGAAAATATTTCAAAAAATATATCTCGGTTCCAGCTTTTGTTTTCGTTTTTGTTTTTTGGTTGTTCTTTATTTTATTTTAGAGAGAGAAAAAGCACGTGAGGGAGGGAGAGGGGCAGAAAGAGAGAGAGACTCTTAAGCAGGCTCCACACTCAGCACGGAGCCCAACATGGGGCTTGATCCCACGATCCTGGGATCATGACCAGAGCTGAAATCAAGACTCAGATGCTTGGGGTGCCTGGGTGGCTCAGTTGATTAAGTGTCTGACTCCGGATCTTAGCTCATGTCATGATCTCATGATTCATAAGACTGAGCCCCGTGTCAGGCTCTGCGCTGATAGTGTGGAGACTACTTGGGATTCTCTTTGCCTCTATCTCTCTGCCTCTCCCCTACTTGCTCTCACTCTCTCTCTCTCCTAAAATATATAAACAAAACTTAAAAAAAAAAAGAGTCAGATTCTCAACTGACTGAGCCACCCAGGTGTCCCTCAGAAAATATATTTCAAATTAAGAAAACATTTCTACTTTAAAGACTTCAAATTGTTTGACATTTAATCATCTCACATCTCCTGTCTTATTCAAAAAATGACTACTTAAGGTTTCAGTAAAATTCTACATTGTTATAAAACTTTTCTAAATATAAAACCAAACTCGTTATGTTGTCATACTATTTACCACTACGTGACATTTTATTATATATATACTTCTTGTTCTATTTGTCTCCACCATTTGATTTTAAGAAACAAAAGTTTTATATTTTGTTAAAATGTAAATCTTGTTTAAACGGCTATTAACCAAAAAATAAATAAAATAAAATAAAATAAAATAAATGGCTATTAACCTAATATCATAAAGATTATTCATAATTTTAGTAATACAGTCCATTTGATATTCAGTGGCAAAGGTAATACCATTATAATACATTCTGTAATGAAAGAAATTCATGGGGCACCTGGGTGGGCGTTCAGTTGGTTAAGTGTCTGACTTCGGCTTAGGTCATGATCTCGCAGTTTGTGGGTTCAGGCCCCGCATCAGGCTCTGTGCTGACAGCTCAGAGCCTGGAGCCTGATTCTGTGTCTCCGTCTCTCTCTGACCCTCCCCCATTCACATTCTGTCTCTCTGTCTCTCTCTCTCTCAAAATAAACATTAAAAAAAAAAAAAGAAATTCATAATATGTCACCATTGTACACAGAGGGCTATCAAATAACATCTATTTAACTCATTATATTAAGACAGAAGCTCATGCCTTTCTAAACTAAATTCTATTTTATTACCTGAGCAGCCAGTAATGCATTTTTCAATTCTTCTCTGGTAACTTCTGGGCCATCAGTTTGCCCAACTAAGCCTATTGTATTATTCTGAGAAGGCCTGTCTTGCTCTGCTGTTTCCTTCAGATGAGCACTAAGATAGGCTTTGGATGCAAGAAGGTATCCATTCAACATGTGTAGAGTGATATCCATCAGTGGCGGGCATCTAAACACAGAAAAAAGAAAAATAGTTGAGAAAGAAATAAATTTATAAATTAGCCAGAACATGATCAATCAGTCCTGAACAGTACCTGAAAAAAACTAAAAAGAGTAGTAACACTTTTCCCACTGAAATATTTATTCTAAACAAAAAATTTTAATATATTTGTCTTAACCTCTGTATTTCAAGATTATATTGAAAATATTTTAAGTATTAACTATTCCATCTTATCAGCTAAAATCAAATATAAATGTATGCCCTAGAGACAAGATTCCTTTTTTGCAAACGTTGACACTACCAGTAAATCTCTTAGATAATGAACCTGCAAAGCAGCTGTCCTCAAAGAGAAATATTCTATTTTCGATAACATGAAGGAGATTAGAACAGAATAGTTAATTCTTTCTACTCTTGTTTCTTCTTTGGAGCACGACAACTCTGTATTCCAAAAGTTCTTCATCCACTTGACCTGGAGTAAGTTATTTTCTGAGCCTCAGTTTCCTCATCTATAAAATAATATAGTTATTCATTCCTAAAAGAATGTTACAGATTAAAGTTAAGTGAGATAAGAATATAAGAAATATAAATGGGCGCCTGGGTGGTTCAGTCAGTATAAATGGGCGCCTGGGTGGTTCAGTCAGTTAAGCGTCCGACTTTGGCTCAGGTCATGATCTCACAGTTTGTGAGTTCGTGCCCTGCATCAGGCTCTGTGCTGACAGCTCAGACCCTGGAGCCTGCTTCGGATTCTGTGTCCCTCTCTCTCTCTGCCCTCCCCGCCCACACTCTCCCTCTATCAAAAATAAATCAACTTTAAAAAAAAAAAGAAAGAAAACAACAAAAAAGACAAATTAGTAGCCACTAAAATTTAAAAAGCCAAGCCCTTAGAATAACCGGAAAATGTCACTTCTCAGTCTATCACAGAGGGAACTAGCATGTGTGCATAAGCAGGCAGTATAGCTGTGTTTATAACTGTGAAACAATGCAAAGAGCTTAAATGTTCATCAATAATATATCCATGGTTTTTCTGAAATGTCCAAATTTTCTATAATAAACATCTGTGTATTCACAGTGAAAAAAATTATGTCAATGGTTAAAAAACTATGGCAATGTTTCCTAAAATTGAAGAGAAGAATAATCTGGGGTACTTATTTGAATAAAACAAAACAAAACAAAACAAAAACAACTCAAGCTCCATTCCAAAATTTCAAATCAGAGTTTCTGGAGGACAGGCCTAGTAATTTACATATGGAATACTATGCAGAAATTAAAACAAATGAGGTAGAACTATGCATATCAATATGGAAAACATAAACAACACTAAGTTTTTTTTTTAAAGAACAAAATAATACCTACAATGTATTACTTGTGTTTTTTTAAACCACTGGGGAAAAAAGTATTTCTACTTATAAATTTATAAATATGTAGAAAGTAAAACTACATACAAACCATTATGACAAGAAATTTTTCTCTGGACACGTAACTAGGATTGGTCAGGAGGCCAAAGAACAATTTTGCTTTAGCCATGGCAACGTGGTAGATAATGAGAAAGAACAAGATTTTTCACTGTATACCTTTTTCTTACTGTTAATCTTCTTGTTCACTTACTAATGAACACTAATGTGTTTGTTCACTTACTAATAAACACTAATGTGTTTGTTCACATTACTAATATAATTAAAAGTTTCATACACACATAAAAAAGGAAATATGATAATGAATCTCCAATAACTAATCACCTAGCTTCAACAGTTATCGACATATGGCCAGTCATTTCCTCTATGCCCGCATCCACTTTCCCACCACCAACACTGGGTTAGTTCAAAGCAAATCCTAAACGTCATATCTTTTTATGCATATATCTTTTTATATTATTTGATATTTTTAAAAACCATTTGGATGATCACTTGGTAAAAAAGTTAAATTTTAAAAAAATTAACAAAATTGGGGCACCTACTAAGTGGTTCAGTCAGTCAAGTGTCCGACTTTGGTTCAGGTCACAATCTCACAGTTCATGGGCTTAAGCGCTATGTCAGGCTCTGTGCTGACAGCTTAGAACCTGGAGCCTGCTTTGGATTCTGTGTCTTCCTCTCTCTCTGCCCATCCCCCACTCACACTGTGTCTCTCTCTCTCAAAAATAAACATTAAAAAATGTTTTTTTTAATTAACAAAATTAAAAGGCAAAATAGAACCACACAGGAAAAACCAGCTATATATATACATATATATATATATATATATATATATATATATATATATAGAAAGAGAGAGAGTGCGCGAGAGAGTGCGTGCGCTAATATCCTTTATGAAGAACTCTTTCCAAATCAAAAAAGATAAGCATTACAATAGAAAAGTAGACTAAAATATAAAGAAGAGATAGCAATAGCCAATAAACATATTAAAACATTCAATCTATAAATTGGTTCAGCCGTTCTACATGGCAGAATAAAAATATGAGTATGGATCAAAATATGAATATGAAAAATATGAATGAAAAGTCTTGAAAATGAGCATGTTAGGTTTGCCTCCATAATTCCATTTTTAAGAGTCTGCTCTGGAGCACCTGACTAGCTTAGTCAGAAAAGCATGCAACTCTTAATCTCAGGGTCATGAATCTGTGCCCCACATTGGTTACAGAGATTACTTAAATAAATAAACTTTAAAAATAAAATGTTTACAAAAAAAGAATCTGTTGTAAGGAAATTCTCAGTACACAGTCACCACAGCACTACTGATGATAACAAATAACAGAAATAAGCAAAATATCCAACAATAGGGATTGGGTTAAGCACAGCGTATCTATATGGAATATGATGCAGCCAATAGATATAAGAATACCTATTAATGGGGGGAAAGTTTCACAAGTGAAAATCTAAGCTACACAAACATTACATACATTATGATAGCATAATTTGACAACTTCTTGAACAACTGGAGACAATTCAAGTGAAAAGTTACCTACTTAAGTGGATTTTTAACACTGACAAATTGTTTTAGAAGTTTTTTTCTGGAAGTGTTATTTACTGCTATTTTTCTTTTATTAGATACTTAAGTGTCATTTATACTGTTCATTCTTTTGATTCCTATTTTCTATGAGACCTTGATCTCACCAAACCATACGTGGCTGATTTTTGCAACTTTTGTCACTTCACAAATACCATCCTTCAGTTGAGGAGAGAGGAGTACATTCAGAGAGTATATATCCTGGTTAAGTCTTCTTTAACTCCAGTTTCCTTCCCCCATCCCAAGCCATCTAACCTAAGGCTTCTCAAGGTACCACCTACATGACCTCTTTAGCCTAACATTCAAGGCCCTCAATAGTCTGACCCCAACTTGACATTCCAGTTCTAAAGTGTGTTCCTCTCAACAACTTACTCCTCCATTCCAACAAAGCCTTTTTCATTTGTGTTTCTATACTTTTGCTCAAAACTGTTCTTTTTCCCACAATGCCTTCCTTGATCCCTTAGCCCCATCATTATAGTATCTACTCATCTAAACCCTATTTCTATCCTTTAAAATACTACTCAGGTCCCACTTCATCTACATCTTTCCTGATCCTTTAACAGCATTCATATACTATACCATTCATCTGCAAATGACCATATTATTTAACTTCTCATGTGTTTGTATTATTTCCCCATGCAGGCAATAATCACTTCAAAGGCAGGCCCCTCATCCTATATATCTTTGAGATTACTTAGCAATTGGAAATTCAAATGTTAATGATGTGAATTAACAAAATCTGCCCCTTGAGGTGAAGTCACTTCAACTCAATTGATTAAGTTCAAAAACTGACAAGGAATTATAGACAAGTGTGGAATCAAGCTAACATCACAACTGAAAATGCCAAAAAGATCACAGCTTCAGTGTACATAACAGTTCATACTAAGCCAGTTTTTTAAAAGCCTTTTACAAAAATGCTAGCAACAAGGCTAGGTTTTACTAATCACATATTAAATATTAAACTGAATAAATAGTTCTTGACTGAAGACAAAAAAACAAACAAAACCTCACAGCTCATACTGCCAATTATCTGTAAGAACAGTAAGATATAAGCTTAAACTAAATTTCTTCAATTTCGTTTGACTCTCCAAAGTATAACTCCAAAAGAAAAATGAAACTCAAATGACACATACCTGTGTACCCTCTGATCACATCTTAGGACAATGAGAGGATCTATCATCAGGTCATTCTGAGTATACTTTTGCTGTCGTACAAACTTTATTGAAGGTTGAAGTGCATTAACTGTCATTACCCACAGCCTGATGAGAAAATAATCACATGTTCAAAAACAGCTATATTATATTTCAAACTTGGAGCCATCTACTCCTAACTTAGAATGATATATTCAGGAAAAAATTTTTAAAAAGATGTGAATGAACTTGGAAAAATTAAGAACTATAGAAACCTAACTTAAGTATGATGTCTCTAAAACAAATGAAGATAAAACAGTAAACACAAAGTAGTTTCAAAAATCCTCACTGTTGTAATGGAATAATCATGGCATATAAAAGTATGAATGAAAATCTCAGCACTTTGAAACTGTATCTGGCCTCATAAATTAAGTCCTGGTTCTGTATCACCATAATATCTCAATGTGAGATGCCACTTAGAGATTAGATATCAAAACTATAAAAGTGATTACTAACTTGACTGTATATTATAATTACTGAAGGATATGCCAGTATGACGAGTACCTGATCTCTTACAGAGAAGCCCCAGAGTTCATCAGCCTTACCTTGCACACAGAGCTTGCTTGTCCACTCTTACATATGAGTGGACAGCCAAGAGTCATCAGACACCTAAGGAAAGCATCTAGTTTGAAAGATTAAGATATGCAAACAGAGGGGCACCTGGGTGGCTCAGCCAGTTGAGTGTCTGACTCTTGATTTTGGCTCAGGTCACGATCCCAGCATTGTGGGATCAAGTCCTGCATCGGCCCTCCCTCACTCTCTCAAATAAAAATAAGTAAGTAAATAGATAAACAAATATTTAAAATATGCAAACAGAAAGAAACTTCAAAGAAACAGAGAATGTAGGGATGAGAAATTTTTCTTAAGCCTATAATTAATATCCTTAAAGGACAGAATATTGCATATATGAAACAAGAACAGTAGGCATTTAAAAATATTCAGGTAAGAAAGAATTCTTAGAAATTAAGAATACAACAAAATTTTTTTTTTTTAATAATTTGTTTTTATTTATTTATTTTTTTTTTTTTAATTTTTTTTTCAACGTTTATTTATTTTTGGGACAGAGAGAGACAGAGCATGAACGGGGGAGGGGCAGAGAGAGAGGGAGACACAGAATCGGAAACAGGCTCCAGGCTCTGAGCCATCAGCCCAGAGCCCGACGCGGGGCTCGAACTCCCGGACCGCGAGATCGTGACCTGGCTGAAGTCGGACGCTTAACCGACTGCGCCACCCAGGCGCCCCTACAACAAAATTTTTTAATTCAAATCAAAGACCAGAAGATAACACTGAGGAAATATTCAGAAAATATATTTAAAAGACAAATTTAAAAAGAAGAGAGAAAATTGAAAAATCGGGGGGTTTAAACCAAGAGGCTTAAAATCCAAATTACAAAAACTACAGAAAACAGAGGAAAAAAATTATTGAAGAAAAAATATATATATTAAAATGTCCTTAGAAATGAAGGCATTAGGAGTGCCTGGGTGGCTCAGTCAGTTGAGCGTCTGACTTCAGCTCAGGTCATGATCTCACAGTTTGTGGGTTCGAGCCCCGCATTGGACTCTGTGCTGACAGCTCAGAGCCTGGAGCCTACTTTGGATTCTGTGTCCCCCTCTCTCTCTCTGCCCCTCCCCTGTTTGTGCTCTCTCTCTCTCTCTCAAAATAATAAACATTAAAAAAAAAAATTTAAAAAATGAAGGCATTAGTCCCAGACTAAAAAAAGGCCAAGCACATGAAACTATGAATAAAGAAAGACCCACACCAAAATACATCATCATGAAATTCCAGAAAACAGTGAAAGAAAAAAACCCTACAATTTAAGAGAGAAAAAACAATGGTCACATACAAAGGAGTGGGAATTGGTATATCATTTAGATTACTTAATAGCAAAAAGGGAAGCTCAATTCATTCAGTAGGATGAAGTCTTCAAATTTCTGAAAGGAAAATTGAGCTCGAACTCTACACCCAGGCTAAAGAATAATCACATGTAATGGGAAGAATAAAAACCTTTTCACACCTGGAAGTCTCAAAAAATAAATAAGTTCTCTAAACACCCTTTCTCAGGGAACAACTTGAGTGTGTGTTCCACGCACTAAAATGAAGAAGTAAACCAAGAAAGAGAAAAACATGGAATCCAAAAAGAGAGACAAAAGCAATTCCAGGATGGCTACTGTGCATGTCCCAAATTGAAAAATGAAGATGGAAAGCTATGAAAGGAATGTTTCCAACAAAAAAATGTTACTGATACATTACCTGATGTATTATAACTAATTGTAAAGTAAATTTCCTCTCAATGAAGTTGAGGGATGAATTAGTTATTGATACAAAACAAAAACAAAAGCAAAACAAACCCCAAGCAAATAGAAGAGGAAAGTATTAACTCAGGGTTTGTGTATAAGGTATAAAGGAAGGCAGTTGTATAGGAAAGAGACTGTAATCAAAGGATATTGCATAGGTCACCTATAAAATTAGGACTTAAGAGGCACATTGAATTCAGCTTCAACCTAAAATTTTGATACTACTGTGTTGGGAGACACAGAGGAAGGGAAAGTATGTATTGGGGGAAGAGGAACTCATGGAGGAGCAAACAGGTAAAAGTGCTAACCCTTTATCTTGTGTAGTGGAAAGTCGTAAGATAATTTCTAAATTGGAAAGTCAGGAAATCATAGTAATTGTATTACTGAGATAGATGGGGGGACATAAATGCCAGAATAAAAAGGTAAGAGAGCTGAAAATAGTTGTCTCTGGGGAGCAACAGTCTAAAATGGGAAGGAATATACTATTTATGTTAAGTTATGTGTATTTCTTTATCTGATATAAGTAAAACTTAAATTTGAAAAGTATAGGGGCACCTGGGTGGACTCAGTTGGTTAAGTATCCAAATCTTGATTTTAGTTCAGATCATGATCTCAAGGTTTGTGGGATCAAGCCCTGAATCAGAGCCTGCTTGGGATTCTCTCTCTCTCTCTCTCTCTCAATCTCTGCCCCTTCCCCACTTGTGGGCACACACGCACTCTCTCTCAAAATAATAAGCATTTAAAAAAATAAAAAGCATAAATATTCCCAGACCTACTGAATCAAAATCACAGGTAAGTCCAGCCCAGCATTCTGTTTTTACTAGGTGTTTTTGGTTGTTTCTCTATTTAAACAGTATTTTCTTTTGTTTTTATTTAAATTCCAGTTAGTTAACCTAGTGTAATTTTAGTTTCAGGTGTACAATTTAGTAACCCAACACTCCCATAAAACACTCGGTGCTCATCACAACAAGTGCACTCCATCCCCATCACCTACTTAAACCAGGTGTTTTTGATGCAATATATGGAACAGGAGAGACTCATCTTTGTAAAGGCAAAATAATTAATTCAGTATTCTCTAAACTTTACTGCACACCAGAATCACTGGGAAATACTTAAAAAAAAAATACTAATGGCTGACCTAATGACCACCAACAGACATTCTGATTTAATTGGCATGGGTTACAACTTGGGGGTTAGGGGTTTTAAAAGCTCTCCAGGTGATTTTTAATGTGCAGCAAAATTTGAAGCCATGGCAATGATTGGATACAATGGTGATCTGAATCACAATTAGCCACAAAAGACCATACATGAGAACTCATTTTTAAAGAACTTTCTCAAGTTGGAAATACTTTAAAGTTTCTCTCTGTTTCTTAAGAGAAAGTTTATTCTTTTTTTTTAATTTCTTTTAATGTTTATTCATTTTTGAGAGAGAGAGAGAGAGGGGGAGAGAGAGAGAGAGAGAGAGAGAGAGAGAGCGAGCGAGCATGAGTGGGGAAGGGGCAGAAAGAGAGAGGGAGACACAGCATCCAAAGCAGGCTCTAGGCTCTGAGCTGTCAGCACAGAGCCTGATGCAAGGCTCGAACCCACAAACCGCAAGATCATGACCTGAGCTGAAGTTGGCACTTAACCGACTGAGCCACCCAGGCGCCCCCAAAAAAGTTTATCCTTTTCCTTAAAGTTATAACAGCTCTCTAATTAGCAGTCTTTAGGAAGGATTTATATTATCAGATACTCAACCATTTTTTCCACATTTAAGTTTAGGTTATTGTATACAATCACTGCTATACACTTATTTATTACATGAAACAATACACTGAAATTACCTTCTAGGCATCACAGTATTAAGAACCATCCATAGTTTATTGACCGTTTGAAGAATTCGCCGCGGAACCCCTGAATTCAACAGCTGGTTCATATTGGATGTTAGTACTTCTGCATATGGTATAAGTTCACTGGCAGAGAGCAGAGTCAAGTGTTCTAGAATCTGCATCACTTGTGTGTGACTTACTGGGACAGCTGAAAATGCTAAAAGGAAAACTTAGCAGTCATGATCTAACTTCTTCTATACAGCTTACCAAATATTTGGTAATACCGTCCTATCAGACTACACACTACAAAAATCAAGGAAACACTTGCTCAAAAAGAATAAAACTTTCAATCCTGCCCATAAGTGGCTATACTTAAAATAAGAGCCCTAAAAAAAATTCATGTTAAGTATAGTTATATCATAAAAAAACAAAACAAAACAACAACAAAAATCCCATTTAAAAAATACATTGGTGACCCAAAGACAAATGTCATTTCCTTGGTGATTCAGACTAATTTAAAAAATTGACTGAAACATGAAAATATACCCAAATATTGTTTTTGGTAGTAACATTCATTAAGATTCAAACTTCTTGATATCTTCCATCTGGGTGGCCCCTCTATAGGATGTAAGTACCCAGCACACTGCTGTTAGTAAAAAGTATCCAGAACTATGCTTTTCAATAGAATAGTCATTAACCACATGTGGCTATTGAACACTCAAGAAATGTAGCTAGTGCAAAATGAGATGTGCTGTAAATATAAAATACCACATTGAAAGACTTTGTATGGAAAAACAGTAAAATATTTCATTAATATTTTTATATTGGTTACATGATGAAATAATAATACATTAGATATACTGGATTAAATTAAATAATTATTAAAATTAATTTTGCCTGTGTTTTACTTTTAATGTGGCTATAGAAAGTTTAAAATTACATATGTGGGTCATATCATATTGCTATTTGAGTGTGTTTGAACATTATCCAATAACAGCAAGTACATTGCTCTATTCCATGGCATTTATTTCTGACCAGTTCGGACCTTCCTAAAGCCACGTGACCTGTTTAGTGATGGTAGTGATGGACATAGAAACTATGAAAAAACAGATACAAGCATGTCAGAAAGAAATGGCTAAAATTCCTTAAACTCAAAGAAAATTACTTAAAATATATTAACCAAATATGGTTACATACCCTGGAATGCTTGGGAAATTCTGCATGATTTGAAGATTTCAATAAGCCTAACATCTCTTTGTACTACAACAGGGTAAAAGGAGTATCCAATTTACTATACCTTCTTGGAGTTGTTTAGGAGAGTGGTTTTTGGCATTATTGGTCAGTAGCATACGCCTTAACAGGGCATCAGTTCCTGTGATTTCTTCTTCACAGATCCAATCATCCACAATGCATAAATGTGGGTAATTAGTCGCAAGGAGACGTAGTAAAGCAGAATGTAACCCTTGAAAATTTACAAAAAGTCAACTGGATTCTTCATTCTCAAATATCAAAATCTTCTCCCTCCCCGTCCCTTCCATTTTCGGCAAACCAAAAGAATGTGCACTTCATACTTCATATGTGCAAGAATACTACCATTTGAGAACTTCTGTTCAGTAGTTCAGCTAGAGAATCTGCTTAAGATTCCCAAGTGATTTGATACACATAAAGGTGGAAACTACAAGTTTTATCAAAAGTTCTCAAGCTTTCTTCTACCCTATCCTAATATAAAAGTCTCCCATCAGGAAAAGTCACTTGACATAGCAATAGTTCAAGAGGGAGGAAGGAAAAAAAAGGTGAAAAGCATGTCCATTTTGGGAAGATCATATATGGTTTGAAAAAGGCCTCATTGAGAAATTCTGACAGGCTTTGATAGAAGAACACATGTTCTCTTCCAGCCCAGTTAAGAATCGCTGCTACAGATGGGTAAAAAATCAAAATTGCCCCCTTTGAGTACCTAAAAGATCTCAAGCATTCTATGTACATTTTTTCATTTCTCCCTAGCAGCCCTTCAAGGTAAGTAACATTGTCTTCATTCTACTGTAAGGAAACAGACTGAAAGACATTTTTTAAAGTTCCCTGAGTCATATAGCTAAGTATGTCAGCCAACCAAAGCAGTACTGATGACACCTACAAGACACTGCATTGGCCTTCCTTCAAGAAGAGTTAAGGAAGCTCAAAAGGAATAGGAAACTTCCTTTTTACTAAATCAAAGTCTTGCTTGTAACAAGACTATGCTATGCTATGCTTATAGCATAGTTGACTATTCATGACTATTACTGTATAATATCAATAACGATAAAATAAATGATAGTGTACAAAATGTCTTAATTAGATACATGAAGTACCACCATGCTAAATGGCACAAAAATATCGTTACCATATTATTATTATCATCCTCATCAGAGTTGTAAGACTAGTAGTAACAGTATTAGGTGTAATAACAGTACTTTTCATCCAATCATCTCCTTATTATGCAACTTAGATCAAATCATACCACTGCTAGTCCCAGGAGGGACAGTATCTGCTTCCTTTGTCACAGAAACTGCTTAAAATGAATATTTCTATTTGAAAAATGCTGCAACAATCAAAAGTGGTTTAATTTTTTTTTTTTTAATGTTTGTTTTTGAGAGACAGAGAAAGACAGAGCACAAGCAGGGGAGGGGGCAGAGAGATAGAGGGAGACACAGAATCTGAAGCAGGCTCTAGGCTCCAAGCTGTCAGCACAGAGCCCGATGCAAGGCTCAAACTCACAAACTGCGAGATCACAACCTGGGCCAAAGTCAGCTGCTTAACTGACTGAGCCACCCAGGCACCCCAAAAGTGGTATTATTTTAAAGTTTAAATATCTAAATGCACAACTACGTGTACAGTTAAGACTATCCCAAAACAGTCATAAAATGAGTACCTACAATAGTGATAATTAATCTACATTTCATAATCTCTTCAATAAAATGTCATTTGCCAAACATTGTCAAATAAAACATTATTTCCTTGGAAAAGATTATGCAAAGATATAAGTAAATAAATGCAGACATCTGACTAATTGTGACCAAAGAAGGTCATCTTTGTTCCTGCTTGAAACCAACCATAACAAAGAAAGAAAAAGAAAACTCCAACTTCAGAGAAACAAACAAAAAACCTCAAACACTCAAACATTACAAAGAGTGGTGTCAAATTAAGAAAAAAACTGAATTTTAAGAGGCGCATGGGTGGCTCAGTCAGTTAAATGTCTGACTTCAGCTCAGGTGATGATCTTGTAGTCGGTGAGTTGGAGCCCTGTGACAGGCTCTGTGCTGACAGCTCAGAGCCTGGAGCCTGCTTCAGATTGTGTGTCTCCCTCTCTCTCTGCCCCTTCCTCCTCACACTGTGTCTCTCTCTCAAAAATAAATAAACATTAAAAAAAAGCTGAATTTCTAAAAATATTACTATATGTCTATTTGACAGTTTTACAGTAAAAATCTAGTAATTCTGTGGTATGGAAAATTATGGAGCAATTAAAAGCAATAAGGTAGATCTACATGTACTGGCATAAAAACATTTCTAAGACACCAAAAGAAAAAAGCAAGTATCAAAAGAGATAGGGTATAATACCATTTATAGTTTAAAAAAACAATTGTTTTACATGTGTGTAGCTATTAGCTTTAACCATATAAAACTGTATTTTTGTAGGTCAAAAAAAGTTGAATACCTGCAATTTCATATGGTTCGACTTACCGGAAAAAATGTCTGAAATTACATTCCAAAATAAAACTGGGTTTTGGGGAAGGGTAAATGCAAGGAGTAAGATAGGTATGTAAAGAGGAATTCACTTCTGAATTGTTGGATTTTTTTACCACCTGTTACACTTTATAACATTATAAACAGTACCGCATTTTTTAACAATAAACGTTAGCAGTAAAAAGCAAGCAAAACAAATACCTCCCAACTCTTGCTGCAGTCCTTGAGCCTGTCGAATAAGGAATTTGATAGGAATCTGATCCATTAAAGAAGACGAATATGATTTGGGCTTTCTTTGCATAGCAGCTGTCAAAGATAAAAAGTGTAAGATAAAAACAGTGTAACAAACAACAGCAATCTTAACCTTCAACCTAAATGGAACAAAAAACATTAAATTGCATTTCATTCACTTACCCTGTGAATATACTTCACAAAAAATGAAGAATCATTACCTAATAGTGGATACACAGGAAAAGCAAGAACATATCTAAGGGGAAGATCTGGAAAATGCCCCTACATTGAAACTAGTAGGGAAAAAAATCGTAAGAGAAGCCATCTGCAGAAGTGTTATACACTAAAAAACAAAAACCAACAAAACAAAAAACAAAAAAAAACCCAAAAAGTCAAGACTCTCCCAAAACTAATTAGGAACACTAAATGTAGCCATGACCATATGGCTTAAAGCTTCATGACTCCAATAGTCTTAATTTAATTATATTATATATTATACTGGTGACTGACTTAAAAAAAAATTTTTTTTTAACATTTATTCATTTTTGAGAGACAGCACAAGCGAGGGAGTGGCAAAAAGAGAGAGACACACAGAATCCATGAAGCAGGCTCCAGACTCCAAGCTGTCAGCACAGAGCCCAATGTGGGGCTCAAACCCACCAACCATGAGATCATGACTTGAGCCTTAAGTCAGCCAATTAACCAACTGAGCCACCCAGATGCCCAGGTGACTGACTCTTTTTCTTTAGTTTATTTTATTATTTTATTTATTTTTTAATATGAAATTTATTGTCAAATTGGTTTCCATACAACACCCAGTGTTCATCCCAACAAGTGCCCTCCTCAATGCCCATCACCCACCCTTCTCTCCCTCCCACCCCCCATCAGTCCTCCTCAGTTTATTCTCAGTTTTTAAGAGTCTCTTAAGGTTTGGCTCTCTCCCTCTCTAACTTTTTTTGTCCTTCCCCTCCCCCATGGTCTTCTGTTTCTCAGGATCCACTCTTTTTATTTTTTTTATTTATTTTTTCAACGTTTATTTATTTTTGGGACAGAGAGAGACAGAGCATGAACGGGGGAGGGGCAGAGACAGAGGGAGACACAGAATCGGAAACAGGCTCCAGGCTCTGAGCCATCAGCCCAGAGCCTCACGCGGGGCTCGAACTCCCGAACCGTGAGATTGTGACCTGGCTGAAGTCGGACGCCTAACCGACTGCGCCACCCAGGCGCCCCAGGATCCACTCTTTTTAAAGGAAGTTGGGCAGTATGAATTTGACTGCCCTCTCACAATTTCTATCTTTAGCCAGCAAACAATTCCTTTTTTTTAAAAAAACAAGTCCATCTTAGGGGCAGCTGGCTGGCTTAGTCAGTAGAACATGTGACTCTTGATCCCAGGGTTGTGAGTTAGAGCCTCACACAGGGTGTAAAGATTACTTAAAATCTTTTTAAAAGATAAATAAAGGGGCACCTGGGTGGCTCAGTTAGTTAAGTGTCTGACTTCGGCTCAGGCCCATGATCTCATGGGTTTGACCCACGCACCCCCTCCCACCCCTCCCCCATATCAGACTCTGTGCTCATAGCCTGGAGCCTGGAGCCTGCTTCAGATTCTGTGTGTCCATTTCTCTCTGCCCCTCCCCTGTGCTCTTTCTCTCAAAAATAAACATTAAAAAAAAATTTTTTTTTAAGTAATAAATAAATAAATAAAAACAAGTCCATCTTAATTTCTCTTCTTTTTCTGTGGTCCTAAATCAGTACCTACTCATTTGCTTAAATATCTATTATGGACTAGTTTCCCTATTTCCAATTTCTCTTCTCTTTAATCCATCCTTCACATTGCTGCCATAGTCCTCTTATGTAAATACAGATTTTACCAGATCACGTGCCTCCGGTTACATGCTCAAAATCCTTCAGTGGATTCCTATATCCTACAGAATAAAGGTACCTAGCAATCAACACTATCTTTTTTTTTTTTTTACATTTATTTATTTATTTTGAGAGAGAGAGAGCACACATGCACAGGCAGAGAGAGACAGAGAGAGAGAATCACAAGCAGGCTCTGTGCTGTTAGCACAGATGTGGGCCCAATCCCATGAACCATCAAATCATGACCTGAGCCAAACTCAAAAGTCAGATGCTTATCTTTTTTTGTGTCATCTCCATCATATTCTATATGCCTGGCACCCTCCTCTCATTCCAAGGTACTTTATTATACACCATAGGACTATATGATCAACCAGGATGTTCACAGTGTAAAAAAGCATATGCAATATGCTTATCCTTTTTTCAAATACAAACCACAAAGTGTAAACTCAACAATTTTTTTTTGAAGACAAGAAGTACATAAGTCCAAGTGTTAGAGTAAAGGTTGAGAATCATTGCCTATATAGACCATATACCTTTTGGCTAAACATAACCTCCCTTGTAAATTAATAAATTAGCATCCTAGTTTTCCATACCAATTTTGTATGAATTCCATTAAGAACACGTTTCAGAAGGCAGTTAAACGGAATAGGTTCTAATGACAGTCAAATTGGGGTTCCAACACTTACTAGTGAAGGAAGTAGTCTTAGAGCAATTAGGAAAGAAAAAGAAATAAGACATCCAAATTGGAAAGGAAGAAGTAAAAATGTCACTCTTTGCAGATGACATATGAAGACTCCATCAAAAACCTGTTAGAATATGGGGTACCAGGGTGGCTCAGTGGGTTGAGAGTCTAACTTTGGCTCAAGTCATGGTCTCACAGTTGATGAGTTCAAACCCCACATCTGGTTCTCTGCTGTTAGCACAGAGCCAGCTTCAGATCCTCTGCAGCCCCTCAGCCCCTCCCCCGCTCACGCTTTCTCTTAAAAATAAATAAACATTAAAAAAAAAAAAAAGAACTGTTAGAATAAGTGAATTCAGGGGGCACCTGGGTGGCTCAGTCAGTTGAGTGTCTAACTCTTGATTTCGGTTCAGGTCATGATCCCAGGGTTGTGGAGCCTGCTTAGGATTCTCTTTCTCTTCCTCTGCCCCTCTCCCCCATTTGCACTCTTTCTAAAATAAAAAGTCTACTATTAAAAAAATCAATTCAGTAAAACTGCAGGACATAAAATCAATACACAAAAATTTATTGTTTTTCTATACACTAATAATGAACTATCAGAAAGAGAAATTAAGAAAACAACCCCATTTATAGTTACATCAAAAAGAATAAAATACCTAAGAATAAGTTAAACCAAAGAGGTGAAAGACCTGAATACTGAAAACTATAAGACATCAATGAAAGAAATTAAAGAGGACACAAATTAATAATATTTGTTATTTATAATTTGTTATTTATAACATTTGGACTGTTTAAAATCAATATTATTAAAATGTCCATATCATCAAAAGCTATCTACAAATTCAGTGCAATCCCTATCAAAATTCTGATGGCATTTTTCACAGAACTAGAACAAATAATACTAAAATTTGTATGAAACCACAGAAAACCCAAAAGCAACCTTGAGAGAGAAAAACAAAGCTAGAAGGATCATGCTCTCTGATTTTAAACTATATTACAAAGCTATAGTAATTAAAAGTTTGGTATTTGTATGAAAGCAGACACATAGATCAATGGAACAAAGTAGAGAGCCCAGAAATAAACCCATGCATACATGGTCAACTGATCCACAACAAAGGAGACAAAGATATATAATGAGCAAGAGGACAATCTCTTCAATAAACAGTGTTGGGAAAACTGGACAGCCACGTGCAAAAGAATAAAGCTCAACTATCTAACACCACACACAATGATTAACTCAAAATGGATTAAAGACTTTAACAGAAGACCTAAAATCTTATGACTCCTAGAAGAAAACATAGGTGGTAACTTCTTGGTCTTGGCAGTGATTTTTTGACTCTGACACCAAAACCAAAAGCAGGACACCTGGGTGGCTCAGTCAGTTAAGCGTCTGACTCTTGATTTTGACTCAGGTCATGATCTCACAGTCAGTGGGTTTGAGCCCTGCGTCGGGCTCTGCACTGATGGTGCAAAGCCAGCTTGGGATTCTCTCTCTCCCTCTCTCCTTCTACCCCTTCTCTACTTGCACCCTCTCTCTCTCAAACTAAATAAACTTAAAAAAAAAAAAAAAAGCAAAAATAAACAAGTGTGACTACATTAAACTAAAGAGCTTCTGCACTGGAAAGAAAACCATCAACAAAATGAAAAGGCAACCAAATGAACTGGAGGAAATATTTACATATCATAAATCTGATAAAAGGCTAATGCCCAAAATATATAAAATAGCTCATACAACTCAACAGCAAAAAAAAAAAAAAAAAAAAAAAAAAATCTGATTTTAAAATGGGCAGAAAATCTAAATGGATATTTTTACAAAGAAGATATACAAATGGCCAATAGGTATATAAAAAGATGCTTAACATGATCAGTGAAAGGCAAAAAAACCCTGCAATTAGCCATCACCTCACACCTGTTAGAGTGGCTATTACCAAAAAAGACAAGAAATAAGTGTTGCCATGGATGTGGAGCAAAGGGAACCCTATGTGCTACTGATGGCAATGTAAATTGGGTATAGCCAATATGGAGGTTCCTCAAAAAATTAATAATAGAGGGGCACCTGGATGGCTCAATCTGTTTAGCATCTAACTCTTGATTTTGGCTCAGGTCATGGTCTCACGGTTCGTGAGATCAAACCCTGTACCAGTCTCCATGCTGACAGTGTGGAACCTACTTGGGATTCTCTCTCTCCCACTATTTCTGCCCCTTCCCCACTCTCTCCCTCAAAATAAAAAAAAAAAAATCTTTAAAAAATAAAAATTTTAAAAATTAAAAAGTTAAAAAAATTAATAATAGAACAACCATATGATCCAGCAATTCCACTTTTGTGTAATTTACCTGGAGAAAATGAAAACATTAACTTGAAAAGATCCCCCCATGTTCACTGCATTATTCACAATAACCAAAATATGGAAACAACCTAGGTGTCCATCAATGGATGAATGGATAAAGAAAAATGTAGGATGTGTGTGTATGTGTGTGTAATATAATTCATCCATAAAAAAAAATGAAATCTTACCATTTTCAACAACACAGATGGACTTCGATGGCATTACACTAAGTGAAAAAAGTCAGAGAAAGACAAATACCATATTATCTCTTTTATGTGGAATCTTAAAAAAAAAAAAAAAAAGCTCACAGATACAGAGAACAGATTGGTGGATGCCAGAAGCAGGGGGTGGGGGATAGAAGAAACAGGTGAAGGGGGGTTCAAAAAAGAAAAAGAAAAAAAACCTCAATACTAAAAACCCATTTTGAAACCACAGCCCTATGGCTCATCTTGATATAAAATAAAATTGTATAAAATGTATAAAATAACACTAAAGAGGAAAAAAACACATAAAATGGTACTTTAAAGAGAAAGTAATAGATTGACTATACTTACACAGAATACTTATATATAAATTAGTAAAGATAGATATGTTAAATAATAAAGTACACACACACACACACACAGGTGTTCAGTGATAGTCAAATCCTCGTACCCACACTTATTGCTTAGAGAAGTTCAGCTTAGGGAAGTTCTTAACTTCCCTGTGCCTCAGTGCTCTCACCTGTAAAATCACAGAAACAGTACTCATCTCATAGAATTGTTGTGAGGGTTTACATGAGTAAACACATGTAAAGTGCTTCAAGTAATGTCTGGCACATGACAAGCACTCAAATGTTAACTGGTATTATTAAGATCTATAGTCTCCAAGATTAATTTAGGGTAAGTATCAATATTTAAGTTTCTGGACCTATAAAAATGAAGACAAAATCCTCATCACATTTTAATGATTCCATCAAAGAACTAGCAGCCCATGAGGCCCTGCCTAAAGCACTTATTTCTCTTTAACATCTCTGTGAAATACAGCATCAAAGATATTCTTAATCCTTCAGTAAAAGATAAACTGTAATTTGACAACAATCATATTTCCAAACTTCTTCCAATGCATGGCTTTCAAAGAGTCAAATATAACATTTAATCTCATCCCCAACAAAACTGTAGAAATACTTTGAATATTATTTACATTGCCCCTAGTTTTTGTGACATTTTAATCCTTAAAAAAATCCGATAGAAAATAATTCATGTAGAAATTAGTGTAAACTTGATACCAAAGCAGAAAGAGAAAAAAGAAAGAAGAAAAAAGGTCAATTTCACTTGTTTAAATACAGATGGAAAAAACAACAACAACAACAACACACATATCAAACCTAGCACCATACTAAAAGAATAACATACCAAAACCAAGTAGGATACATTCCAGGAATATAAAGATATTAATTTTACAATGAAATATATAAATAGACCAAACAAATCATCTCAATAACTGCCAAAAAAGTATTTACTTGATAAATTATTTTTTAAATGGTACTCTAAGAAATTCAGAGCTTAACTAATCCAAACTAAATACCAATACCTTTCCTATAACCAGTGATAACTTGTTAGAAGATTATCCAGAACCTATATAAAGGAAAATTTTATTGGCAGACGCAAAAAAACTTGAATAAATTTTGAAACTTAAATAAATTTGAACTCATTCAAAAAACATTTACTAACTATATGTGTCAAGGGATATACTAGATCTAGATACAATGGCAAAAAAACAGACAAAAATCAGTCCTCATGAAGCTTAAATTTTAACAACGAAAAAAAATTATTTCATATATCTAGATGGGAAGACTTAATATTGTAAAGATGGTAAATTCTCTCCAAGTCTATAAACTTAACATAATTTTGATCAAAAATCCCAGCATAATAATCTTCTCTGGAAAGTTCATGTGAAAGATTAAACATGTAAGAACAGACAAAAATTCTGAACAAGAAGTTATGATGAAAGTGACTGGAACTTAAGAAAGAAAATCCAAAATCAGACATAGGTTTGTAAGAAAACTTCAATGTACATCAAAGCGACCTTCCAAAGCAATAGGAAAATGACAGATTATTCACTATGTGATGTTGACAAATAGCCAATTATAAAAAAATAAAATTGGATCTGTACCCCATACTTTACACCAAAATTAATTAAAGGCATACTTAAATTTTAAAATGAAATAATAAGGTCCTAAAAGAACATATAGGTGATTAGTTATATGAACGTTAGTACCTGGCTTTGGAAGATTTTCTTCCCCCCAAAATTTTATAATTAAAAAACACCATAAACCGAGGTGATGACAGCTCAGAGCCTGGAGCCTGCTTCAGATTCTGTGTCTCCCTCTCTCTCTCTGCCCCTCCCCTGCTCAAGCTCGGTTTCTTTCTGTCTCTCAAAAATAAATAAAACATTAAAAAAAATTTTTTTAAACACCATAAATAATAATACTCTATTATAAAAAAACACTCACATCTTATGCAAATATAGGAGTCTATATTGGTATAACCTATCTGGAAAGCAATATGGCAGTTCATCTTTTTTATATAAATTTTATTTATTCATTCTGAGAGTGAGAGCGAGAGAGAGAGAGAGAGAGTACAAGTGGGGCAGGGGCAAAGAGAGAGGGAGAGAAAATCCCAAGCAGGCGTTGCACTGTCAGTGCAGAGCCCAACACAGGGCTCAAACCCACTGACCAGAGGTCATGACCTGGGCCAAAATCAAGAGGCAGACGCCTAACTGACTGAGCCACCCAGGCAACCTTGTTCATTTTTTAAATCTTACAATTTTTCAGAATCTTAGACTTAGTAATTCTCTATCTAGGAATCTCTCCTAAGGACAGAAATAATCATGCCTATGTACAAAGTTAGCTCTAACAGTCATTCCTCCACTGTTTATAATGGCAAAATTTGGAAATGGTTTAAATGTCCAACAAAAAGAAGTTTGTTAGTAATGAGATATTTATGAGGAAATATTGTACAGCTATTTAAAGATGTCCTTGAAAATGTACTATAATAGGCAAGTGTTTAAAATGTATTAAGGAGAAAGGTCAGATTAAAAATATGTATTACTGGGATGCCTGGTTGTCTCAATCAGTAGAGCACGCAACTCTTAATCTCAGGGTTGTGAGCCTCACAATGAGTGTGGAGATTACTTAAAAATAAAATCTTTAAAAAAATGTATTATGATTCTGACTTTGTAAAAGCTATCATCTGTGCAAAGACTGAAAGGTTTTCTAGGAAAATTCAAATGGTGATTAGCAGAATTATGGGTGGTTTATATTTCAATCTTTTTACTTTTCTCATTTCCTAGATTTTTTTCCAGTAAACACAACTTCTAATAAATGTTTTCTTTTTTTAAATCCAGCTCCTTTGCATCAAATAAGGTACAATTAGGTAGGTAAACAATGAAATAAATTTTTAAAATTCTTATACTGTTACTCTAAAATATGTTCATACAACTTTTTTGTCCAAACTTTATTTTAAAGCTCCAAAACTTGAAGTTGCCAATAAATAACATTGGCCAATGGGGTGCCTGGATGGCTCAGTCGGTTAAGTATCTGACTTTGGCTTAGGTCATGATCTCACAGTTCGTGGGTTCAAGCCCTGAAATGGGCTCTGTGCTGACAGCTCAGAGCCTGGAACCTCCTTTGGATTCTGTGTCTCCCTCTCGCTCTGCCCCTCCCCCTCTCATGCTCTGTCTCTCTCTCTTTCTCTCTCTCTCTCAAAAATAAACATTAAAAAAAAATAACACTGGCCAATGTTTACTTAAAAGTTACTGCATTCTATTTTATTTTTTTAGTGTTTATTTTCGAGAGAGCAAGAGAAGGAAGGGCAGAAAGAGAGGTAATAAAGTCTTTAGATGTAATAAACAGGAAACATTTTTTAAGTCTAAAAAGTGGAACTATAATAGTAATGCTCATATTTTAATTAGGTATTAGTACACTGGGATTTATTATAGCACTTTATTTCTTACGTATATTCTTCTGGATCAATACAATTTTAACTAAAATTAATATATATGGTATAAATATAAACAAATATAAATATTTTTAAACAAACCAAAAATATATGTGCTTGTGAAAAATATATAGACACATATGCACTTTTTTTCCAATGTTTATTTGAGAAAGAGAGAGAGCGTGCACATATGAGAGGGAGGGGCAGAGAGAGAGAGGGACATAGAGAATCCCAAGCAGGCTCTGTACTGTCAGCATAGAGCCTGATATATGACTTGATCCCACAAACTATGAGATCATGAGCTGAGCCAAAATCAAGAGTCGATGCTTAACGAACTAAGCCACCCAGATGCCCTCATATGCACTTTAATGGCTATGATAATCCAATACTTGGTTCTAACTGAAATTGCAGAAATCCATATGTGAGCATCTTCAGCTACCTGGTGGTTACCAATAATTTTTATTATAAGGGCCAAAACCACAGAACATTTAACAATGTACTAAAACCAGAATACAACTTCACATGTAGGAATGTGAAGGCAGAATTACCATTTTGAATGTGAAAGAGCAAAGTTCTCTCATGTTGTGACATATTCTGCAGTTATTTATTCCCCTTGGAGATAAGAAACTAGACTAGGAAAAAGTCTCCTCAACCAAAAAGAAAAAGACAGATCTCTCTATTTGTTTTCCACATCCATCACCTCTCAAGGACATCAGTCCAGGGGTTCTGTCCTCAGCATTATCAACCTTGCCTCTCCATTAGATTACTCCCAACAACATACAAACATTCCCTAAACTCTTTCACCTTAAAAAAAAAAAAAAAAAAAAGAAGAAGAAGGAACCCTCTCGTTACCTCATTTTCCTCTCCAATTATCATATTCATTGCTTTCCTTTCTTTATGACTTCTCCAAAGACCTGTCTCTACTCACTGTCTTCAGTATATCTCCTCTACTTTTCATTTCAATTCACTACAATCAGGCTTTCTCCTACCACTTTACTAGTAAAACCGTAAAAGTCAAATGACCTCCAGCAAGCAATATGCAGTCATCAGCTGAGCCTCAGTCCAAACCTTAACTTACTAGAAACATCATTTGACAGAGGGGATCACTGTATCTTCAGAAACATCTTCTCTTGGCTTCCAGGACATCATAACCTCCTGATTCTCCCACACTTTACTCTTGTCCTTGGTGATTCTATTTAATGTCATGATTTTAAATTATCATATATATGCTGAAGAATCTCAAAGTCTAGTTATTTCCCCTGAATTCCAAGCCAGTATATATAACTATCTCCTTAACATCCCCATTTGAAAGTTTATCACACATTTCAAAATTAACATGTCCAAAACTGAGCTCCTGATCCTCCACAAATCTGCTCCTTCCCCTGGCTCTTTTGTTTCAGTTGATACCATTCTGTCCTTTAGGCTCAGGCCAAAAGGCTCCACATTAACTTTGGCTCACGTCTCTCAAATCTCATGAATTCATCAGCAAAACATTTCAACTCTAATTGAAAAATACATATGCACTATCAGTCCAAAACACCACTATCTTTTCACTAGCATCTTGTAAAAACTTAATAACTTTCCTCTAATGCCCCAGTTCCTTTCCCAGATTCAATCCAGGCCAAGTTGTACTCCTAACCTAAAATCCTTAACTTTCCAACTGAGATCCATCAGATTATTGAGTAAAGAACAGAGGCTTAACAGGAACAGAGTTGAACTAAGCATATCACTGGAGACTGGAATATATAATCTTTAAAGATTGCTCCAGTCCTAAAAATCCTGAGTACTTGTTAATTCTGCATGGTATACACATAAGAGTTGACTATACTACTCTCTGTATGTTCCTGTATTAAAAAATTTTTTTGCTAGACATTAATTTATATAAAAAATAAGAGTGTATCTTGGTTCCAGCTACAGTGTGAATGGTCTGAATTCTCCCCCAGATCACCTTCTTGTAATTTATTCTTCTATGGTCTACTGAATCACAAATGTCATTTTTTTTTAACAGAATTAGTTATATGTGGATAAAAGTGAGAGACTATTATCTACTGCCTATTATTAGCCCATCTTGTGGCTAATATGACTAAGATTATAATTACAGTTAAGGGATATCATCCACATAACCCTAATGATTATAGTCAGGAAAGAAAGCAGCTGAGAAATCCACAGTATTCTTAAAACCCAATACTTCAGATAAATAAAAGAAACTGACCCGCCGAACTCTGAATAGTAACTTTGATTTATAGCTCTCAAAAAGTAAAATCACTCAGCAAAATAACAGCCCTTACAAGAATTTTCCCTGTATTACATACTAAATGCCTACAGCTTTCTAATGACACTTTTTGTTCAGTATGGAACTACATACACTTAGCAAGCCTAAAACACAGGTGAATTTTCTTTTTTAAATATAGAAGAGCATACTACTTTATACCAATATCTTCTATGTTAAATCTGATCTTCTGATATTAAAGTTGCTGTTTGAAAGCCCAGTTCAGTGATAATTTTAATGGCAAAATGAAACTCTTCTGTTGTTTTTTTCTCCTGTTTTTGAATAGTTGGTATTCACACTAATGGAAGGAAGGCAGGGCAAAGATTGAAATCAAGCAAAAAAATTTCAGTTACTTCTTTCAGATTTATCTCTTAATTTATAGGTACTTAGTAGAGTCACTAAATTGCTAAAATATAGGCAATTAGGCCATTATTAATTTAGCCTGCTAAAAAAAAGAAGACTGAGCCTCAAGGGGTGGTTATGTGCCCATACATACATGTATTTATGCATCAGAGTATATAATGCCTACATCACAAAGACTACAGAATGATACTGGAATTTGTTAGTATACTAGACCTTATTTTCTCATGACAGCTTGGAAAATAACACAATATAAGCAAATCAAATGAACGATCACTAGAAACACTCCCCTATATACATGTACACCTTACCTAAAGTCTTCGTGTTTGCTAGGAGAGCCTCCTCATAAGACAGTATATAGTAAAGCACCAAAAGCTGTGCTGTGATACTGAAACGTTGATTAAGACGGATGTTGTCACCCTGGAGGTAATAATATAAATACTTTAAAATACTGTTAAATTTCATGACTGCTTTTTTGATGGTAAAATCATTTAACATAGACTATTCAGTGTTACTATTCCCAAGAGCAGATAAAATGGGAGAAACATTGCCATGTTTGTATTAAACTCAGAGACAACTTGAAGTTTAAATTTGAGATGGTATGGAAGATGAAAGGCAACGTGCTTAACAGTCTTTAAGACAAAAAAAAAAAAAGACTTCAGCTTTCCTCAACAGCAATTCTATCAGGCTGCTTCTGAAAAAGGTTTACTGGAGTCTCAAGTATTACCTGAAATCACCATGAAGAACATAACTCCTAAAAAATATATATTTTACGTCTGAATATATTTATGAAAAATACAACCATCTTTTCCTTCTAAGAAATGGACAAAAAAAATTTTCTTCAAGTTGCCCAATTGAATCTAAGTAGATCTTAGATTCCCAGGAAGCTAAACAAACATCTGTTGAATGTATTGTAATGTCACAGAGTCCTGTGTTAAGCACATACTCTCTGGGGCACTCTTTAGACTTTAAAACGGACCTTTTAAAAGAACTCCTCAGGGGCGCCTGGGTGGCGTAGTCGGTTAAGCGTCCGACTTCAGCCAGGTCACGATCTCGCGGTCTGGGAGTTCGAGCCCCGCGTCGGGCTCTGGGCTGTTGGCTCAGAGCCTGGAGCCTGTTTCCGATTCTGTGTCTCCCTCTCTCTCTGCCCCTCCCCCGTTCATGCTCTGTCTCTCTCTGTCCCAAAAATAAATAAACGTTGAAAAAAAAAATTTTTTTTAAAAGAACTCCTCAAAAAGTGTCTCTTGAACAAACTACTTGGAACTAATAACATACCTATAAATTTCCTAAGTGAGCTGAAGAAATTTTATCTCATTTAAAGTTCAGAACCACCCAGAAGTCCTCTAATAATCAAAGAAATAATATGAAACAAGTCAGAAGAATAAAATAAAATAAAAATCAGAAAAATGTACAAGAACTACTACTTTACCCCAATGACTCCTTGGAAAATACTGAGGATCTCCTGTTCTGTGACTGGCTGATTTGTGGCTTCTGGATTAGATTTAGATGCTGGAGTAAGTATGGAATTTATGTATACATCAATCAGAGGAAGTAATTGAGGATGGAGTGGAGTAGAGGTTTCACACAGCTGTCTATAAATCCAGTCCTAAAAAAGAAGGTTATAGGCACTAAATCAATTATGGCAATAAGAAAAAGCAAGTAAAATTTAATAAGTACATACAATTTTACATGATTTATGAATCACTGAAACTATTAACTTTTAGCAGTTATAAATATATTACCCAGTTTCACAACTGTCTTTGATTTAAAAATATGAATTACTTGTTATATCTTAATCAAGACTATTGTCTAGTAGAAGATAAATCTAAAATGATGAGTCTGGGTTTCAAATATGGACTTTGGGTTTTTAGTCTATTAGTTTTTAAGTAGTAGGAAAAATATTGTAAGTCGCTACTATATCTATATTTAGGTATAGACCCCATAGCACAGAGGAATTTAGGGAGAGGAACAACTCTTTACAGCAAATCCTCAGATAGATTAAGAAAGTGATGAGTTGCCTGGGTGGCTCAGTCGGTTTAGCACCTGACTCTTGATCTCAGCTCAGGTCTTGATCTTAGGGTTGTGAGTTCAAGGCCCGTGCTGGGCTCCACACTGAGCTTAGAGACTACTTAAAAAAAAAAGTGGCCTTGGCAACTACTTATGGGAGAGACTATCACTTAACTACACACAGATAGAGGACATGTAGATATGGTGGGTGTGCATTCAGACTCTTAAATCTTTTCTATTTCATTTGTTAAAAATATAAAGAAGCAGAAGATACAATCTACCTGGAAAATAATTTCACTAAATCATGAAAACAAGGATAGTTAAAGGTAATATATCAATGCATATAAGTGTTCATTATTCTTTATAAATTAAAGAGCCTCCAGAAAAGACTCAGATTTCTTTACTTTTGGGGTTTATCCTTTTCTTTAGAAGACCTTTTAACTGTTTGATATAGCCAACTATAAGTAACTGGAAATATATCGAAATATGTATGTTAGGTGTTAGCTATCCTTGTGACAAAAGTACAAATGCTGGTCATGGCTGACAAGAAACTGTTTGGTAAAGAAAACCAAAGTATAGAAAATGGCAATTTCTAACTAAGTTTTAACGAAATAGCCACATGCTATTATTGAAAATTCAAATGGATTAGTATCATTGTACATTTTGTCAATAACTTAAGAATTATATTATTTTTAAAATCTGACATTAACTATACATACATTTATACATAGTCCTAGTTACTATGTATAAATGGATAGTAATTAGACATATTTTATACACAAAATCCACAGAAGCCTATAAACAGAAATAGAACTAGAAAAAAAAACCATTAACTTGGGTTGTAGCTTGAAATATAACTATAAGGTTATACTTTTATTGACACTTTGTGCTTGGTAAAGGAACGACTCCTGAGAAGCTGGTAAATACAATGAATGGGCAAAAATCCAGTAATGTTGGCACTCAGGTTGCTGGTGACAGGGACCCGAACAGCATGAGCTGTGACAACCTAAAAGGGAAAACAATATTAATACATATGATAAAACTAAATATAAAATTATTCTGAAACAGGGAAGATTAGCAGGTAGACTGTCAATATTTAATACAAATGCGGTCCTTAGGAATGAATGAGAAAAACTAATTACATGGTAATTAATACTTCTGAATGATGAGGCAGCATACATTTAGGAATTTGTAAAGCACTCTAATTTTTTAAATTTGTTTTTAAGCATAGATAGGTTGACAGTGATGTAGTAAGGTAAAATAAAAATCTAAAATTTGGAATCATAAAATCTGGACTCAGTGACTTTACATAAGTCATTTTATCTTTGGAGTCTATTTTCACATCTATAAAATGGAACAATATAGTCTCACCTGCCTCAAAAGGTTTTTGTGAGGGGGAAAAAGTGCTTTGAAAAACATATGTCATTTATAAAGTATCAGTTCTTTATATGTGATATAAATTCTTTATATATGATATAAATTATCACATTGACATAAACAGGAATTTTTATTGTCATTCTCATTCTGTCATGCATAGACCTCTAATGGTTGTTCAAAGACACTTCCCAAAGTCATCTTCCAGTCAGTTCAAATAAACACATAAAAAATAATTTATGAGTCTCCTATGTACCATGTGTGTCTGTACGTGGGAGTGTATGTACATTGAGGAGAGAAAAGAGAGTTTGGTATAGGGATGAGAGTATTACCCTAAAATAAACACAGTTATGCATCCATGAGTATTTTCGAATCTCATTTTTTAAGACATGTATGTTCTTTGTTATCTGAGGTTTACATTAACAAATTAATCTGGGAATTAATTTTAAATTTCAGAATTGTCTCCTCGCTAAAAAAAACCAAAATATCCTTAAGATTACCCATGGACAAAAGAACTAAGGCCAAATAAGAACATGTAAATACAAGAATAAGGAATGTAGACACTCTAGCTTATAATTTAGTTAGAAATGAACATTACAGCCTAAAAGCTTAAACAGGTCTATATTTTGTTTTTCTCTTGACAAATACAAATGATTACTCTATGTGAGATCTTTACCATCAACATCTAAGACCATACTCTTAATATTTACTCAAAATCTCCAAAATATATAAATTTAAAACATACATTTGTATGTAGTATATACTTTAAAAGTAAAATTTAGGGGTGCCTGGGTGGCTCCGTCGGTTAAACAACCCACTCTTGATTTCATTATTATTTTTTTTTAATGTTTATTTTTGAGACAGAGAACAGAGCATTGGTGGGGGAAGGGCAGAGAGAGAGGAAGACACAGAATCCGAAACAGGCTCCAGGCTCCAAGCTGTCAGCACAGAGCCTGACGCAGGGCTCGTACCCACAAACCGTGAGATCATGACCTGAGCTGAAGGCAGTTGCCCAACCGACTGAACCACCCTGGTGCTCCCCCACTCTTGATTTCAGATCACGTCATGACCTCACAGTTGTGGGATCAAGCCCCACATCAGCTCCTTGCTGAGATTCTCCCTTTTCCTCTCACTCTCTCTCTGCCTTTCCACACCCTTCCCTCTCTCTCTCTCAAAAAAGTAAACTTTAAATGGGATTATTCTTTACAGAAGTTTCAGAGATTAAATAAACTATCATTGGAAACTAAAGGACTATAGTATACTCTTAAACTGAGATATGCAAGTTTTCCCCAAATGAATGTTGTAAAACAATATTAAAGAAGTACCTAAAGAATAAAGTTAAAAGAAGTACCTGCTCAGTAAAAATTTCCTGTGTGAAGATAGTCTTCATCCTGCTCAAGGAGCTTGGCTTAATTACAATCTAAAACAACCAAAAAAATTCTCAGCACATAAAAATATATGAAGCACACTTTAATAAATTTATTATCTAAAATGACTGTGATATATAAAATTAAAATACTCTATTTTAAAGTTGCTTCTCAAACCAACATTAAAGTGTGTTTTTCATCATATACAAGTACTTAGTAAATATTACTATCAGCATTTCAAGTAAGTGGGAAGAAGTGGATTATTCAATAAATGAAGGTGAAATAGCTACCTTTCTGGGGAATAAGTATATATACATATTATATATATACATACACACACACATACATACACATATATAATATATAATATATGTATCTGCACACTAACTTAGATGTAAATTTAAAAAATAAATTAAAAATAAACACAGTTTTGGGGGTCCTGGCTGGCTCATTCGGTACAGCATATGACTCTTACTCTCAGGGTTTTGAGTTCTCTCCCCACATTGGCATGGAGCCTACTTAAAAAAATAAGTGAAAATAAATATCTTTTGGGGCGCCTGGGTGGCTCAGTCACTTAAGCGTCCAACCTTGGCTCAGGTCATGATCTCGCTGCTCGTGGGTTCGAGCCCCACGTCAGGCTCTGTTCTGACAGCTCGGAGCCTGGAGCCTGCTCCAGATTGTGTTTCCCTCTCTCTCTCCCACATTCTGTCTGTCTCTCTTGCTCTCAAAAATAAAAATAAACATTAAATAACTAATACAAAAAACCTTTTAAAAAAACACAAAAGACACAGTTTCACTAGTAATCGATGAAATGCAAAGTAAGTGGAACCATCTTTCATCAATCAAATTTGTAAAGATGAAAAAGAATCGTAACACCCAGTGATGGTGAGAGTCCAGTTAACTGGTACTTTCTTGCACTAATGAGAACAGTTAAACCGATATAAACTTTCAGTAAGATAATCTGGCAATTATATTAATATCATTATATTCTTTTTATTTTTTTTTTTTTTTCAACGTTTATTTATTTTTGGGACAGAGAGAGACAGAGCATGAACGGGGGAGGGGCAGAGAGAGAGGGAGACACAGAATCGGAAACAGGCTCCAGGCTCCGAGCCATCAGCCCAGAGCCTGACGCGGGGCTCGAACTCACAGACCGCGAGATCACGACCTGGCTGAAGTCGGACGCTTAACCGACTGCGCCACCCAGGCGCCCCATTATATTCTTTTTAGTTAGTAACTGCCTTCTAGAACTTTTTCCTAAGGAGATAATCCAAAAATTGTTTAAAGGGGGTACCTGGCTGGTTCAATCTATAAAGCATGTAACTCTTGATCTTGGGGCTGTGAGTTCAAGCCCCATGGTGGGTGCAGAGATTACTTAAAAAACAAGTTTAAAGATAAACATATGTGAGTACCTATGTATGTATTTACATAAATAAGGATAATCATCTAGGCACTATTCAGAAAGTAAGAAATCTACATGGCAAATAAAGGATCCATTAAGAAAATCCTGATTGGTCCATATGATGGACTACTATGCAGTCCATCATAAAAATGATATTGTATCAGAATTTTTTTTTAATGTTTTTATTTATTTATTTATTTTTAATTTTTTTTTAACGTTTATTTATTTTTGAGACAGAGAGAGACAGAGCATGAACGGGGGAGGGTCAGAGAGAGGGAGACACAGAATCTGAAACAGGCTCCAGGCTCTGAGCTGTCAGCACAGAGCCCGACACGGGGCTCGAACCCACGGACCGTGAGATCATGACCTGAGCCGAAGTCGGACGCTTAACCGACTGAGCCACCCAGGCGCCCCAGTTTTTATTTATTTTTGAGAGAGCGGGAGAGACAGAATGTGAGCAGGGGAGGGGCAGAGAGAGGGGGAGACACAGAATCTGAAGCAGGCTCCAGGCTCTGAGCTATCAGCACAGAGCCCGACACGGGGCTCAAACTCGTGAACTGCAAGATCATGACCTGAGCCGAAGTCGGACGCTCAACCGACTGAGCCACCCAGGCGCCCTAGAATATATATTGATATGAAGATATGTCATCACATGTTGGTTAAGTTCTTTAAATTGAAAAATTGAAAAATATATCAATGTAAAGAAAGAATAGACACCAGAATGTGAACAGTAGTATCCTTGATATCTTGAAAAATGAAATTATATTCTTCCTTTGTGTATTCTCATGCTTTCTATATTGAACATCTATTATTCTTGTAAATAAATGTTTTCAAAACATGTATTTTTTCCTGATAAAATTTCAAACTATTAAAGTAAAATTACTTCAAAGTGGAAACAAAATATACTGTACACTATAAGAAAATGCCCCACCTAGAAACACCTTCCTTAGAAAGAAGATAAAAGAAAATTACCTTCATCCCCAAAGTGGAACAGACCAAGTCAATGATAGCACTAAGCTGGTTGCTATGAAAGTACATAGCGACCAATAACAACATCTCCCCAAAAGAAGCAGAGACGCCAGATGTACTGTTGAAACAAAAAAGAAAATATGAATTTCCAAAAAGAAGTTAAGAAAAACTTACTAACTGAAACAAATGGAGTCACCTTACCTTTCAAAATATGCTTCTTCTTTTATCATCCAACTTAGCCACACTACCATTAGCTGCTCCTGTTCAGGTGTACTATATAAAACATGAAAAAGTCAATGGTTTATCAGAGATACTAGCATAAGAATGAGAAAGCATTCTGGAATTATTTTTTAGTAGATAGTATTTTTTCCTTCGTTATTTTGAAATATCAATTTAAATTAACTCCTTGTTGAAATGGCTATTACCTGTCACTGAAATAATGAAGTAGCTCCAGAGATGAAGAATAAGGGCCTTTGCTTTTCTTTATGAATGTGAACAAACCCTCTCAAAGTTTTAATTACTGCATTTACAAGTTGGAGAAAGTGAACTTCCTCACATTTTTTGAAAAGCAAAGACCTTTTGGGATTAAAATGTTAGAAAAACTGCATTAACAGCTGATATTTCATATAGAAAAAAAATCTAGTGTTAAAACAATCACCAAAAAGTCACAAACTGAGTATGAGATCAGTAACGAGGTAATTAAAATTTAATTTTGAAAAACATTTTGAGCAGATGGGTGCCTGGGTGGTTCCGTTTGTTGAGTGTCTGACTCTTGATTCAGGTCATGATCTTAAGTTGTGGGATTGAGCCCCACATCACACTCTGTGCTGAGCATGGAGCCTGCTTGAAATTCTCTCTCTCTTCCTCTGCCCCTCTCCCCTGTTTGTGCTCTCTCTCTCTCTCTCAAATAAATAAAATGAAAAAAAAATTTTTTTGTAAAAAACATTTTGAGCAGAACTCAAAACTATAGAGAAATAAGAGAGCACTATTGAAAAAAAAGAAAAAGAAAAAAGAGGCATGGACTCATCACACATAAAAAATGATTATAAAAACATACCAACAATGACTTTTTAAAAGGGAATTCCTAGATTTACATCGAAAGGTACAAGTCAACTTTGACTTGTGAAAATAATTTGCATTGATTTTCTTCTACTTCACTGCAGTATAAATGGATAAAACAAAAGCAACTGAAAAGCCTGCTAACCCAAGTTAAGAAAATTTAAAAGGTGAGTCTCAACTCTACATAAATCATTGCTCTAAAAAAAAGACAGTGTTATGTAGTAGAAAGATAATAGCCTTTAGAGCATGGCAGGCCTCTATAGGAATCCTCTCTTTGTTAATCTCAAACAAGAAATTTAAATGATCCTTCTGAACTTTAGCTCTCCTATCCAAAAATACAAATAAAAATACCCACCTTTTAAAAGTAATGAAGATTAGGGATAATGTTTAGAAATTACTTCAGGAAAAGAGAAATCACGTCATTTTATTACCTAATTTCACACCCTCCTAAAACCCCAAACTACATTAAAGGGATTTTCCTAAAAGGCATAAATGCATATGATGATGACGATGGACAACAACACAGAATACTGGAAGCAAGAGAACATATGGAAGAGTGGTAACTGATTCAGCAGATGCAAGAAAGCAGAATACTCAACTGGCAGGAAGGAAAAGCCAATCCACTTTATACCACAGAATCCCCAAAGAGCTTAGGAACTGACAGCTCCAGGCAGTTCTAGGAGGAAGAGTGAAGACACAGCCTAAATTAAAAAGGTCAACAGTCTATATAAGTAGTAGACCTCCAGATCACCTCCTCCATTCTACACAATTAGATGAATCCCCCTCCCCCAGCAGAGAGAAGACTGAAGATTTATGCTCTGGAGATGGTAAAAGAAGGTTTGAACTAAGGGACAACCAGGGATATCTGAAGCACCGTTCAAAATGTAGGAGAATTAAGTGAATGATTAAACTATAAGCTTAGTTCCCTAACCCTCATTTTTTAACTTTGCTTACAGGTTTCTTGTCAAGCCTTTACTCTCTACACAAGACAAAAGTCTCCTCTAAGAATCTGATAAGTTTCCCAAAGAGCTACCTATACATTAAAAGATTCTAATCTGCTTATCAGTTTCCTACTTTTATTTATTTATTTATTTATTTATTTATTTATTTATTTTCCTACTTATATTTACATTTAAATATAAACAATCAAGAATTATCAAGCCCCTGGGGCACCTGGCTGGCTCAGTCATTAGAGCATGTGACTCTTGATCTGGGTTGTGAGTTCAAGCCCCATGCTGGGCATGGAGCCCACGAAAGAAAGAAAGACAGAAAGACAGAAAGACAGAAAGACAGAAAGACAGAAAGAAAGAAAGAAAGAAAGAAAGAAAGAGAGAGAAAGAGAGAGAGAGAGAGAGAGAAAGAAAGAAAGAAAGAAAGAAAGGGAGGGAGGGAGAGGGAGGGAGGGAGGGAGGGAGGAAGGAAGGAAGGAAGGAAGAAAGGAAAGAAGGAAGAAAATAGAGACTTATCAAACCCTTGAAAAAACTTTCTAACTTGAAAAATAGAGACCAAAAAAAAGCAGGAAAAAAAAATTTAGAAAAGAAACAGTACTAATAAAATCTCTTCAGTCATTATGATTAGTATTAGAGAAAGCATGCCACTGTGAAGCTACTATACAGAAGAAATAACCAGAAAACAAACAAGACTCTTAGATATCAAAAACTAGAGGATTAAAAGTTGAAAAAAAATCTCAGAAGGTAGAATGAACAGTATCTTTTCAGAGTGAAAAAAACGTTCTAAAATTTAGATTGTGGTGATGGTTGTACAACTTTGTAAATACACGTAAATCTATTAAATCACAAACTTTAAAATGGGTGAATTTTATGGTATGTGAATGGTCTTTCAATAAAGCTGTTTTTTTAAAAAAGGAGAACAAGACAAAGATAAGGAAAACAGGAAAGGATAAGAAAATAAGATAATCATTTCAGGAAATCCAATATCTAAGTAAGAGAAGGTTTTGGACAGAAAAAAAAAGCCATTTGGAACATTACCAACAAATTAGCTTAAGAAAATTTCCTAGATTAAAGGACATGAGTTCCCAGGTTGAAAGGGTTTACTGAATATCTACAACAACAGACAAAAACAGATCCATACTAAGGCTTATCATCCAAAAAATTTCAAAACTCTATGGACAAAAAGTTAATCCTCCATGTTTCCATATTTTTAAAAAAACAGGCTACACAAAAAACAAGAATCAGAATGTCATCAGACTTCTCATCAGCAACACTGGAAGTCAGAAGACAATGGAATGAGACTTTCAAAATTCTCAAAGGAAATTACTTCCAGCTTCAAATTCTAAACTCTATGAAACTTAATCATGTTCCAAAGTAGAATAAAGACATTGTCAGAAATACCCAGTCTCAAAATAACTGACCTCCCACATATCCATTCTAAACAAGCAAAATGAGAAAACAATTAAAAGAAGGACATATGAGATGCAGGAAACAGGAAATCCAAATAAGGAGACATGAAGCAAGTTGTGAAAATAATAATGAAGAGCAATTCCAGGATAAGAGCTGTGTACCAGATGCAGAGGTAACCAGTTCAGACTGGAGCCAGTTAGGAGGAAAGATTTCCTTAAGAAATACCTTGGGAGGTATTCTTGGAAATGCTTTGGGAAATATCTTGGGAGGAGGTTAAGATTGGCAGAGAGTATGAGGTTCCATTAATGTAAGTACAAAGAATAAAGAACAAATGAAAACAAACAAAATACAGGATAATTATTAATGCAAAAAGCAAGTTTTGCAGAAGAAAAGTAATCAACTATTACATGGTTGAGCTCCCAATAGTATTATATAAACAACTAAGTATTTGCCAAAGCAAAATTGCAATATAACTGTACTAGGAGAATGGGAAGATGGGAAGGACATATAGATGTGCTAGGGGGAAAAGAAGAAAGGAGAACTAATTCTTCATCTTTCATACACAGTAGGAAATCAACAATTATTCCTAAAATTGAAAAATCAAGATCAAAATATAGCAAATACAAACACAGTATTTAAAAGATATGGAAGTAAAAAAACAAAACAATCCACTAAAAGAACTGGAAGTTGCCTTGAGGGAAGGGGAAACAGGAAGTAAGGGAATTTGCCTTAACAAATGTTGAAGAACTATTATGACTCTTTAACTGGCATACAATTGATGCTATTGACACCATTTACTAAAAGATAATACCACTGTCCATCCCTAGACCAATTTTTTTTAGTACACTCCTAATTAATGCTATACATGCATTTTAATAGGCAAACAAAACAGACCTTCAGAAAATAGAGCAACCTATATAGTAAAGTACCTGACAAGTGTAGAAAAGGCCAGTAGCATACAAAAGGAAAGCGAAACAAAGCGAACCCCAGCTGGTGTAGCAGGAGGACGGCTTGTCATCAACTGCAGTAATTGCTCAGCTTCTTCCTCAGTTGGTCTAAAAAATGAATATATTATTAGGCTTTACTCTTCTTAGTTGAGAGAGGAAGGAAGAAGAAGGGACTTCCCAAACAGTTTAACTTTTCAGATATGAATTCTGATCTTTATAAAGATACCTCATATTTATAAAGTCTTTAATATCTTAAGTCATTAAAAGCAAAACTGTTGCACTTACAACCAGTGCTTTTCCTCAGATACAAATACACACAATCCTCACTTGGCAGAGTAGTATGGGACCATAAAAATAACCATTCAGGGGTGCCTGGGAGGCTCAGTCGGTTAAGCATCCAACTCTTGATTTCAGCTCAGGTCATGATCTCATGGTTTGTGAGTTCGGGCCCTGCATTGGACTCCACGCTGATAGTGTGGAGCCTGCTTGGCATTCTCTCTCTTCCTCTATCTCTCTCTCTCTGCCCCTCCCCTGCTCACTCTCACTCACATTTTCTCTCTAAAATAAATGAACTTTAAAAAAAAGTGTAAAAAATATAATAAAATGTCAAAACATTAAAAACCTCTTCTCAGTCATAATACATAGGGAAATGGAAAAAATAGCAAAGTAATATTTACATAGCACTCTGTAATTGAAAATATTACAAACACTGGGAATTAAAGTGTTTTCTTTGTAAAAAAAAAAATTTGTCAGTAGTTTGAATAGCCCTTGCCTTCTTTTCATTCTATATATCATAATGTGGATTGAACCTCTTTCTTAATCCTTGATGAATTGTCATAGCCCTTTTTAAGTTTGAATCTGATTCCAACATTTTATTCTTTGTTATGTTCAGTCATGAAAAATCCTTTAAGGTGAAGATTTTTGCCAGCATCACTTCCTCTGGGACTTCATCCTTTTTCCACAATGACTTTCTTCATTCATGTTGATAAGAGCACCTTTACTAAGTTCATGCGACACATATCTAGTGTTTCTCAAATGGCAGCAGTGTTAACATCTTCACAGTCAGCTATTTCTTCTATTTATGTTTGGTTCAAATGTCACTTTCAGTGTTACCACCTTTTGTTTCTTTGCTACATTTTCATCTTTCTTGGCCGATTCCTTCTTTCAATTATTTTCCTCAAATGACACGAGACAAGGTGTCACTGAGAGACAAGGTGACAGTTCAACTATGCATTTTGCTGTATGTTCACCAACCGAATAATAGATTGGCAGTGACCAGTCGCCAACAACTTTAAACGACATGATGTGATTAGTCACTGACCATGATGTACATCTGTTATTTACATAATGACTTGAAGAGCTCTCAGCAAAGTTTGTACTTTATACAATTATTTAGCTAATGTATCATAGTAACTGATACATTAGTTGTTGAGGGAGCAGTGTTATTTAACTAAGCCAACACTAAGTGTGGTAAGTGAAATCCAGACTTATAAGAGCCATGCAAAGTGAGGACTGTATATGTAACAATTGAGGACATTACTCAAAAGGATGTAGTGCATTGACTAAGAAATCTTGTGCTTAATAATCACAACATATTGGGGCGCCGGGTGGCTCAGTCGGTTAAGCATCCGACTTCGGCTCAGGTCATGATCTCGTGGTTAGTAAATTCAAGCCCCGCGTTGGGCTCTGCGCTGACAGCTCAGAGCCTGGAGCCTGCTTCGAATTCTGTGTCTCCCTCTCTTTCTGCCCCTCCCCTGCTTATACTCTCTCTCTGTCTCTCAAAAATAATAAATGTTAAAAAATAAATAAATAAATATAATCACGATATATCAATTTTAAATAATTTATGATTTCAGTTGTGAAAGGAAACACAGGAGAGATTTACTTCAACTAGCTACATGGGCTAGGTAAAGCATCACTCACAGATCATTCACTATAGTCATGTCAAGCTGTGTTAAAGTCATACATTTCTTAAACTGCTCTGGTCCTTCCCATATTCACATAATTCTATTTACAATCTGACAAAAATAGATGGATACATCCCACCTAGGAATGTTTTTGATATAAAGACTTCATTCTTGATATAAGCCAGCCTGCTACCTAAGCCCATTAGAAAACCCAAATCCTCTGAATAAAAGGCCTTTGGCTCGCTTTCTTGGAATTAAAAACAAGAAAATAAAATAATAAAAAGGTAAAATATCAAATTATTGAATACTTGAGTCCAGCGATCCCCATCAAAGCACAGTATAGACGTAAGAGTGCACTGGCTTTCACAACATGCTCTTCTTTCAGCCCCGAATACACAGACACATTGGGCTCCATCTCCACATCAGCTTCTTCCACAATGCGGGTACTTCTTACTGTGGGAAGAATGCCCATCAACTCCAGAAGAAGCTGCCTTCTCATTTGCCAAAGGACAGAACTACTGGTCTCTCTTTTTCTCTGTAAAAAATATAGAGCATGGAGCACTTACCAAGTCAAAAGGACATTCAAACAAAGCTCCCCAGTTAAACACTTGAAATTGACCCTTTTGAAGAGCCTGTCGTAACTGTAGAATCTCATTTTAACCAACTGATTAAAAACTGAAAATTCACTGATTCATTTGAAGAACACTCTATTCACACTAATCCAGATTGACTATACAGAAAACACTAAGTTAATGACAATTTGAACTGTAAAATGTCATTTAAATACTTTCAAATACATAATGACTAACTAACAGAGTCATACGTAATACAGTAGAAAGTGCTCACATTTTGGAGACAGGACATCTTGGGTTTAAACAAAGCTTTGCTATTAACTATGTACACTTAACTCTCTGAACTCCAATGTCCTTAATGACAAGGAAATGAATATTAATAATATTTAACTCCTGGGGTGCATGGGTGGCTCAGGTTGAGTATCTGACTCGATTTTGGCTTAGGTCATGATATCACAGTTGGCATTGGGCTCTACGTGACACTGTGGAGGCTGCTTGGGATTCTCTCTCTCCCTCTCTCTCTGCCCCTGTCCCACTGGCTTGTGCTTTCTCTCTCTCTCTCTCTCTCTCTCTCTCTCTCTCTCTCTCTCTCTCTCAAAATAAATAAGTAAACGCTAAAAAATAATAATAGTAATATTTAACTCCCAGGGCTGTTGTAATGAGGAGTTTATAAGTCTATCACCCTCATAGTTCTTGAGGCAGGGATAACATCTTAGTCATCTATTATTTGGCAGAGCCTAACATTGTGCCTGATGTATAGCAAGCATACAGTATCTGTTAAATAGATGAAAGAATGAACAAAGGTAACACATATGAAAGCAGTTCTAAATTGTAAAGAACTAGGCAGATGTCAGTTATTATTTTTAAAATGGTTCTAAGTAAAATATGATAAACCTGCTTTAATAACATTAGCTTCAAATAAGAAAAATTTACTGCACATAAAGGACAATCACAAACAAGATGAGCATACCAAAGTGCTTAACACAGTGCATATAGAAGGTACGCAATAAATGTTAACTTCCCCTTAAAAATCAAGGCTTAAAATTAGTTCTCAAATGGGCTAGAAATACAGTAGAACTTGTCTACAGAAAAGTATGGTAAGCCAGCAGCATAAAAAATAGGCTAGTGGGAACACCTGGATGGCTTAGCCATTTAAGCATCTGACTCAATTTCAATTCTGGTCATGATCTCACAGTTTGAACCCTGCACTGGACTCTGCAATGATGGTGTGGAGCCTGCCTGGGATTCTCTCTTTCCCTCTCTCTCTCAAAAGCAACAAATAAACTTAAAAAATATATAGGCTGGAGGACTAAGCAGTACATATGCTACTGTCTAATTCATTGACATCAACAAGATAAAAATCAGTCTGCATAGATTCCTTCATAGGGATTCTTTTCAGAGTTACCATGAAATGTTCTTTGAAAAAGTGAAATATTTTGCAACTTAAAAACTGTTGCAAAATATAATATATATTCATCAATAGATGAATGAAAAAATAAAATGTAGTATATACATACAATGGAATATTATTCAGCCTTGACAAAGAAATGCTGATTCATGCTACAACATGCATGGACTTTGAAAACATAGAACAAGCCAAACCTAAAAAGAGAAATATTGTGTGACTCCACTTATATGAGGTACCTAGAATAGTCAAATTCATAGAGGCAGAAAGTAGAAAGAAGTTATCAGGGGCTGAAAGAAAGGAGAAATAGGGAATTATTGTTTACTGGGTACAGAGTTTCTGTTAGAGATGATGAAAAAGTGCTGAAAATGAAGAGTGGTGATGGTTGCAATATATTGTGAATGTAATTAATGCCACAGAACTATACACTTAAAAATGATTAAAACAGTAAATTTTATATCATGTATATTCTACCATAATAAAAAAAGATACATACTAAAATTATAGACTATAATAACAACTTATTTTGATGACCTATTCTCATGGATCTGTCCCAGAACCCTAGAGATTCCCAAAACTCTTTCAGAGAGTCCAGAGGTAAAAAAGATCTCCTTAAACATTATTTGCCTTTTCTACCCTCATTTTCTCACAAGCGTACAACAGTTTTCCAAATGTTCAACTAAGCCAGACATTAAAGAGATTTGCAAACATATAAAACAAAACAACACTTCTAAGTTTTTTTTTTAATATGGTTATTTTTCATTAAAAATATGTTCACATTTAATAGGGCTATTATGAAAAAGTTATTTTTGCCATTTTTAAAGAATTAGGTAAGTATTTCATAATCTTCAGTTTTATTTCTAATATCATGAATATCAATAGATAAAAAGCACATAAATAAAAGCCCTTTGGTACCTTCAGTGATTTAAAATGTCAGGAGGTCCTAAGACTAAAAGTGTGAGAAGCACTGGTCTAATGACATCATTCTAAAAGTGTTTCTTTCTCTTTTACTAGTTGCCAAAATATCCTGATTCCTAGCCTATAAACATTATTTTTTTATTTTTATTTTTTAAAATTTACATCCAAATTAGTTAGCATATAGTGCAACAATGATTTCAGGAGTAGATTCCTTAGTGCCCCTTACCCGTTTAGCCCATCCCCCCTCCCACAACCCCTCCAGTAAACCTCACTTTGTTCTCCATATTTATGAGTCTCTTCTGTTTTGTACCCCTCCCTGTTTTTATATTATTTTTGTTTCCCTTCCCTTATGTTCATCTGTTTTGCCTCTTAAAGTCCTCATATGAGTGAAGTCATATGATTTTTGTCTAATTTCTCTAATTTCACTTAGCATAACACCCTCCAGTTCCATCCGTGTAGTTGCAAATGGCAAGATTTCATTCTTTTTGATTGCCGAGTAATACTCCATTGTATGTATATGTGTGTGTGTGTGTGTGTGTGTGTGTGCATACACACACACACACGTATATTTTTTATACATTTTATACATGTATACATTTATACATTTTAAATGCCACATTTCTTTTTTTATCCATTCATCCATCGATGGACATTTGGGCTCTTTCCATACTCTGGGTATTGTTGATAGTGCTGCTATAAACATGGGGGTGCATGTGTCCCTTTGAAACAGCACACCTGTATCCCATGGATAAATGCCTAGTAGTGCAATTGCTGGGTCGTAGGGTAGTTCTAATTTTAGCCTATAAATATTTTTAATCTCACCTGCTGTCCATTTCGGATAAAAGTTCCAAACCAAGTCCGGACTTTTGCATTTGTTCCAAGAAGCAAACCACTAACAAAACAAACCAAGTCACTCACTCCATCTTCACTAGCTTCATTTTTAGTATGATCCAATGTCAAAGCCACTCCAAGGCCTGGCAAGTGACATTCTTCTACCTAACACAGCAAAGAAAACAAACTGAACTCAATCTCATAAGGAAAAGAGCCAGGACACTTCAGTGTTTAGATGTTTTAAAGCTTTTAAAGTTTAGAGGAGGACATATCACAAAACACAAAAACCCAGAAAGAAAGTAATTCCAAATCTCTACAAGATTCTCAAATCATCTTGGGAAAGTTCCTGGTCATAATACAAAGGCTTCTGTCTTATAAAAATAATATCTCTTACCACCATGCCTCGGACCTTGAGGGCCTGAGAAGGATTCATTTTACATAAGAAGCGTAGGGCATCTGTCCTGCGCCTTCCTCCAAGACTTTCCTCATCTTGTCGTTCTCCATTTTTTATGAGACCCCTACAAACTGAACATTTAATAGCCTCTATTACTTTAAGCTTTTAAGTAGAATGTTAAAAAGAATTTCTTCAGTCTTTGAATTAATCATTTATGCGGAATAGACACTATAGAAGAAAATCATCAGGGAATTTGAAAGCATAGCAAAAGAAACTGGTCAAAATAAAACAAAGAGTGAAAAGAGACAAAATGAACAGTGACCTGTGGTGCAATACCAAGTAGTCAAATATAATTAGGGTCTCAGAAAGAAAAACTGAATGGAAAACAAAAATATATTTGAAGAAATTTTTCTGAATTTGATAAAAACTATAAAACCAGAAGTTCAATAAACTTCAAGCAGGATAAACACAAAGAAATAATATTGAGATCCATCATAAGCAAATTTCTGAAAACCAGTGGAAAAGAGAAAATCTTAAAAGCAGCCACAAAGAAAAGACAAATAAAAGCAGCCAGAGGAAAACAGAAACATATACAGAGCAACAGAAATCAAAACTACCACAGACAATATAACAACATCTTTAAAGAGCTAAAAGAAGGGGAGGGGCACCTGGGTGGCTCAGTTGGTTAAGCATCCAACTTCAACTCAGGTCATGATCTCACAGTTCGTGGGTTCGAGCCCCACGTCAGGCTCTGTGCTGACAGCTCAGAGCCTAGAGCCTGCTTTGGTTTCCGTGTCTCCCTCTCTCTCTGCTCCTCCCCTGTTCACACTCTGTCTCTCTCTGTCTCTCTCAAAAATAAATATTAAAAAAAAAATTTAAACCCAACAACAACAAAGAAATGTAAGTGCCAAGAAAATAATTAAGCAAAGACATAAAGCTAATATGACAGTAGTTGAGATTAAATGGAATCCTAAAAAATTTCAATCCAAATGAAGAAAGGAAAAGAAGAAAAAGGAAGCAAACAACAAGATGATACACTTAAATCTAACTACCACAATAATCACATTGAATGATCTACATAAATGGTCTAAATACTCCAAAAGCAGAGACTGTAACTAAGTTTTTTTAAAAACAAGATTCAAGGGGCGCCTGGGTGGCGCAGTCGGTTAAGTGTCCGACTTCAGCCAGGTCACGATCTCGCAGTCCGTGAGTTCGAGCCCTGCGTCGGGCTCTGGGCTGATGGCTCAGAGCCTGGAGCCTGCTTCCGATTCTGTGTCTCCCTCTCTCTCTGCGCCTCCCCCATTCATGCTCTGTCTCTTTCTGTCCCAGAAATAAATAAACGTTGAAAAAAAAAATTAAAAAAAAAAACAAAAAAAACAAGATTCAACTATACTTGTCTATAAGAAACCTACCTTAAAGATACAGATTTTTTTTTAATTTTTTTTATACATTTATTTATTTTTGATAGACAAAGGGAGACAGAGCACAAGTGAGGAAGGGGCAGAGAGAGAAGGAGACACAGAATCTGAAGTAGGTTCCAGGCTCTGAGCTGTCAGCACAGAGCCTGACGTGGGGCTCGAACTCACAAACCACGAGATCATGACCTGAGCGGAAGTCGGACGCTTAACCGACTGAGCCACCCAGGTGCCCCAAGATACAGATTTTTTTAAAGATGGATATATACCATACAAACACTGATTGTAAGCTGCTATGACTGTATTAATGAAGTACACTTCAAAAGAAGGTATATTACCAAGGATAAAGAAGAATATTTTATAATGAAAAAGGCTTAATTCATCATAATGATATAACAATCCTAAATGTACATGGACCCAATCATAGCTTCAGAATTAATGAATCAGGGCTTCTGGGTGGCTCAGTTGGTTGAGCATCCAATTCTTGATGTCATCTCAGATCATGATTCCAGGGTGGTGAGATTGAGCCCCTCACCAGGCTCTGCACTGAGTGTGGAGTCTGCTTAAGATTCTTTCTCTCCCAGGGGGTGCCTGCGTGGCTCGGTTGGTTGAGCGTCTGACTTTGGCTTAGGTCATGATCTTGCAGTTCACAGGTTCGAGCCCCGCGTCGGGCTGTGTTCTGATGGCTCAGAGCCTGGAGCCTGCTTTGGATTCTGTGTCTCCCTCTCTCTCTGCCCCTTCCCAGCTCATGCTCTGTCTCTCAAAAATGAATAAACATTAAAAAAAAATTTTTTTTTTTTAAAGATTCTTTCTCTCCCGGGAACCTGGGTGGCTCAGTCTTTAAGCATCTGACTTCAGCTCAGGTCATGATCTCACAGTTCATGAGTTCAAGTCCCACGTCGGGTAAGCTCATGCCCCACTTCAGGTGAGCTGGAGCCCCGCTTCAGGGGAACACAAGACCTGCTTTGGGTGAGACCCACTTCTCTCTCTCTGCCTCTGCCCCTCCTGGAATTCTCTCTCTCTCTGCCCCTCACTCACTTATACCCTCTCTCTATAAAAAAAAAAAAAAAAAGATTCTCTCTCTCTCTCTTCCTCCCCAGCCCGCATGCGCACACTTTCTCTCTCTCAAAATAAAAAATAAAATAAAATATTTTTTAAAAATTAGTGAAGCAAAAACAAGATGAAAGTAGACATAGACAAATCCACAATTATGTTTGGAGACGTCAACATTCCTCTCTTAATAACTGATAGACAATGTAGACAGAAAATCAACAATAAGACAGTGTTTACAAAGAACTTTTACATACCTTATGATATATTCAATAAATCTCTTGGAAATGTAAGAGAGGGGTACCTGGATGGCTCAGTCACTTAAGCATCTGACTTTGGCTCAGATCATGATCTCATCCTGCATCAGGCTCCCTGCTGTCAGTGCAGGGCCGGCTTTGGATCCTCAGTCCCCCTCTCTCTCTGCCCCTCCCCTGCTTGTGTCTCTCTCTCTCTCAAAAATAAACAAACATTAAAAAAAAAAAATGTAAGGGAAATGTTATTATTAATATCTCATTTTATAGAATGGAAGTATCTTGATGGAGATACACAAAAAGTGAGTGACAAAACTAGAAATTACAACCGCCAGATCCAGTGCTTTTTCCTCTTTGGCTCCCAATTCACAACCTTGCTCAATGAATGTTTTTATTTTAATATCACACAGATCCAAACAACAATGTTCAATCAGTAGTAGTTTGAAACAGAGGTGAAAATTTTAGTTGATTTTCTCAGTTTTGACTCTATCCTTTTTGTAAATTGACAACAATAAGGCTAAAAACCAAAGGGTTTGATTGCTGCTATTTCTGATTACTTATGCCTTGTATTGTATTCTGGCTAATTCACAGACAAGTCTTCTTCCCATTGCTCCATAAGCATCGGACTATATGTTCTAGTTCTTTAGTATTTTTTACTATCCTATTATTGCACTGGTGACTAAGGGCAAAAAAAAATTTTGGGGTTGCATTCTTTTTTTTAAGTTTATTTCAAGAGAGACAGAGACATTGTGAATGAGGGAGGGGCAGAGAGAGAGGGGGAGAAAGAGAATCCCGAGCAGGCACCATACTGTAAACACAGAGCCCAATGCAGGGCTCAAACACAAAACCGTGAGATCATGACCTGGGCTGAAACCAAGAGCTGGATGTTTAACCAACTGAGCCACCCAGGCACCCCTATTGCATACTTACCATATTTAAATTGATAATCTCAAAACAATTTTGAAATCTTCTAAACCCAATACTTCTACAATGAATACTCACTAATAAACTTTCCAGAGATAAAATCTCAAATGAAAGCCCATAAATATTTCTTTGTAGCACAAAAAATAGGTCTTGAACCTACACCAGCAAATCTCTTCAATATCCTATTTTAAAATTATGTTTTTACCTTCATTAAAACTATCAGGAACATTGGCCACCAACAGACATAAGAACCAAGCACCATTTCTAACATGTAGCAAAGCTTCAGCTACATCCACTATAGGAAGCAGAGAAGGGAGCTCTACAAGAAAACAAAATCAATGTTACTAAGGAGTGATATTTCACAAACATCATTTAAGAGCAATAAATTTAGGGGCGCCTCAGTTGCTCAGTTGGTTGAGCGTCTGACTTTGGCTCAGATCATGATCTCACAGTTCATGAGTTCAAGCCCTGCAGTGGGCTCTGTGCTGACAGCTCCCAGCCTGGAGCCTGCTTCAGATTCTGTGTCTCCCTCTCTCTCTGCCCCTCCACCACTCACACTGTCTCTCTCTCCTTCAAAAATAAATAAACATTAAAAAAAAAAAAAAAGAGCAATAACTTCAGGGGGAAAAAAAGCAATAAATTAAGGTACTTTCTTTTCATAGTCCAGAACAAACTGTCCAGCCACATGTGGCTATTTAAATTTAAATTAATTGGTGCACCTGGCTGGCGCAGTCCATAGAGCACAAGACTCTGGATCTCAGGGTTGTAAATTCGAGGCCCACAATGGGTAGAGAGAGTACTTAAAAATAAAACCTTTTACAAAAACAAATAAATGGATAAATAAGCTTAATTAAAATTAAATAAAATTAAAAATAGCTCAGTTACACTGGCTACATGTCCAGTAAACCGTAACTACATGTGACTAGTGGCTACTGTATTAGAAAGCACAATATAGAACAATGCCACTGCTACAGTTGGCAGTGTTGGTCAAGAGTTACTTGCGTGAAAATCTTTGCATTTTTATGTCCTCCACCTTTTTAATCCCATTCAAAATTAGTAAACTGAAATATTTTAATCCTCCCACAGGCATTGTCTTAACTTTTAGTTTTTTATATTCCACTTATCAATTTACCCTTTGCTTTTTTCACTTACATATTATGACCATCTTCAAAAATCATTAAATTTCTTCAAATACACTCTGTTAATGGCTGCATAACATGTCATACTATGGAAATAATATAATTTACTAAATCATTGTCCTATTATTAGCCATTTTTATCTTAACGTTTTAAGGTATATTTTTATAAAATATGTAAAATAACACAATATTCAAAGTTAAGAAGTTACACAGTATCATATAACAAGAAACTATATTTGTAATGTATCTTAGCAGTCATTACCTGCTTGTAAAATACAAAGTACATCTGCAGCTTCCTCCAAATAGACTGGACTCTCAAATAGCTCAGATGACTTAAAAAAAAATTCTCCACTGGACTCAGACACCTTAAAAAAGAAAAACAAATAAAAGAAATGATGAACTCTATTAATTTCAGATAAGCCCTCACTATTTTTATAATTATCTGTTGAGCTTACAGATCATGTCTCTTAATATGTCATTAATATACTCGCAGCAGAATATGCAGTATTGGATAAATTTGAGCGAATGTAATCACAATTAGTCACATTAATTATTATTCAGACATGGCAATCTGGGTCTCAATAATTTATTTCTATATAAATATTTGGAAACATCTGGAATTAAAGACAAGCCAAACAAATGAACTAGGAATGCCACCTACAAAAGTTGTAGCTCAATAAAAGGCAAAAAACAGTAAACTTAAAGCAGTATAACAAATATAAACAATATAAACAATTCCAAATGAACTGCAGGAAAACCAAAAAATAACAATGTAGGTCAACAGAAGTACCCAACTTTTTAAAAAATATCCTACAGCAGTTTCATCACACTTTCCATTTGCTACAGAGTTCTGAACTGAAAAACTGGAAACCTCCCAGAGGACAAAGATCACTTATTTTACTAGAGCCATCAAGTTAGGTATTAAGAAAAAGATGTAGGGAAAATATTGATTGAATTAAGACTATTAGGGGCACCTGGGTGGCTCAGTCGGTTGAGTGTCCAACTTCCGCTCAGGTCATGATCTCCAGTTTTGTGAGTTTGAGCCCTGCATCGGGCTCTGTGCCGACAACTTAGAGCCGGGAGCCTGCTTTGGATTCTGTGTCTCCCTCTCTCTCTACCCCTCCCCCCTCTCTCAAAAATAAACTTAAAAAAAAAAAAAATTAGATACAGGAGCACTGATGCATAGGGCCACTTGTACCCCAATGTTCATAGCAGCACTCTCAACAATAGCCAAATTATGGAAAGAGCCTAAATGTCCATCAACTGATGAATGGATAAAGAAATTGTGGTTTATATACACAATGGAATATTACATGGCAATGAGAAAAAATGAAATATGGCCTTTTGTAGCAACGTGGATGGAACTGGAGAGTGTGATGCTAAGTGAAATAAGCCATACAGAGAAAGACAGATACCATATGGTCTCACTCTTATGTGGATCCTGAGAAACTTAACAGGAACCCATGGGGGAGGGGAAGGAAAAAAAAAAAAAAAAAAAGAGGTTAGAATGGGAGAGAGCCAAAGCATAAGAGACTGTTAAAAACTGAGAACAAACTGAGGGTTGATGGGGGGTGGGAGGGAGGAGAGGGTGGGTGATGGGTATTGAGGAGGGCACCTTTTGGGATGAGCACTGGGTGTTGTATGGAAACCAATTTGTCAATAAATTTCAGAAAAAAAAAAAATTAAAAAAAAAATTAAGACTATTAGTATAGAAGAGAGTAGAAAGAAATAATTGTTTGTAATAGAAAAAACATTTTTTAAAAAATTTCTAACATATACTGGAATTTAAAAAAACAAATAAATTTTTAAAAATAAAAAAATAAAGATTTCTAACATATCTCTTTTTTTCTTTTTTTTTTCTAACATATCTTAAAAACTATCCAAAACTGACTAACTGTACCACCCACCACCACCAGTATTTTCTCTGGAAATAGAATTTAGAGGGTTTGGGTCCACAATGTATAAAACTAAACATTTTTTTAGAAAAAAAAAAATTTTTTTTAATTTGTTTATTTATTTTTGAGAGAGAGAGAGCAAGCAGGGGAGGGGTAGAGAGGGAGACACAGAATTCGAAGCAGGCTCCAGGCTCTGAGCTGTCAGCACAGAGCCCAACATGGGGCTTGAACTCACGAACTGCACAATCATGACCTGAGCCAAAGTCAGACACTTAACTGACTGAGCCATCCAGGAGCCCCAGAAAAAAAGTTTTTTTAAGTTTTTTTTTTTTTTGACAGAGAGAGAGAGTATGCACATACATGTGCACAGAAGTGAGAGAGGGGCAGAGAGAGGCGGGGAAGAGAGAATCATAAGCAGGCTCCAAGCTGTCAGTGCAGAGCCCTACACTGGGCTCAGTCTCGGAACCGTGAGGTCATGACCCGAGCCAAAATCAAGCATCCGATGCTTAACTGACTAAGCCACCTAGGCACCCCAAAACTAAACTTTATTATAAACAAATTGACCTTGAAATTCTAACAGTAAAGAACTTTTGCCTCTGAAAACTCTGGGCTTAAGATATGAGCCATCTTAATATAAAGATCCTGTTGAAATAGCCAAATTATGGAAAGAGCCTAAATGTCCATCAACTGATGAAGAAATTGTAGTTTATATACACAATGGAATACTACTTGGCAATGAGAAAGAATGAAATATGGCTTTTGTAGCAACGTGGATGGAACTGGAGCGTGTTATGCTAAGTGAAATAAATCAGAGAAAGAAAGATACCATATGTTTTCACTCTTATGTGGATCCTGAGAAACTTAACAGAAGACCATGGTGGAGGGGAAGGAAAAAAAAATGTTAGAGAGGGAGGGAGCCAAACCATAAGAGACTCTTACAAACTGAGAATACACTGAGGGTTGATGGGGGTGGGAGGGAGGGGAAAGTGGGTGAAGGGCATTGAGGAGGGCACCTGTTGGGATGAGCACTGCATGTTATATGGAAACCCATTTGACAATAAATTTCCTATTTAAAAAAAAAAAGAAATCACATATATTTTCTATTTATGCTGTATAATATTTTATGAGGGAAATTACATCCTATAAAGGTATTATCAAATTTGGTAATTTGTACAAGTCTTGAGCTACGTACCCTTCTAAATATCAAAAAGGCATTATATGGAATCCATACAGAAAAAAAACCCTAGAATAGAAAATTCATCATAGGTATAAATGATAAAAAATAGTAGTTAGAGAAAGAAAGCCTTTAAGGTAGGCATTTAATATCTTTTTAAGACTTTTGGGGAGCCTGGGTGGCTCAGTCAGTTAAGCATCTGACTCTTGATTTTGGCTCAGGTCATAGTCTCAAGCCCCACCTTGGGCTCTGTTCTGACATCACAGATCCTGCTTGGAATTCTCTCTCCCTCTCTCTCTGCCACCCCAAAATAAGTAAATAAACTTAAATATTTTATATATATCCATAAGTTTATTTATTTGTATATTATTATATTACTTATATAATAATATAATTATACATTATATATAATTATATATTATATGCATTATATTTAATTATTACTATATATTATTATATAATTATTATATTATTTATATATATTAATATATACCCCTTTAAGCCTTTCAAAAACAAAACAAATAGAAATATGTATAGAAGAGGGGCGCCTGGGTGGCTCAGTCGGTTAAGCGGCCGACTTCGGCTCAGGTCATGATCTTGCGGTCCATGAGTTCGAGCCCGTCGGGCTCTGTGCTGACAGCTCAGAGCCTGAAGCCTGTTTCAGATTCTGTGTCTCTCTCTGTCTCCCTGACCCTCCCCTGTTCATGCTCTGTCTCTCCCTGTCTCAAAAATAAATAAAACGTTAAAAAAAAAAAAAAAGAAATATGTGTAGAAGAGTATACAACCTGCCTGCCTTCTTGTTTTCTACGTTTTATGTGTAGACATCAAATCATGCATATTTTGAGGTGTGATTAAAATAAATGCCTCTTGGAGTTCCTGGGTGGCTCTGTGGGTTGAGCATCTGACTCTTCGTTTCAGCTAAGGTCACGATCCCAGGGTCATGGGATCCAGGCAGTGTTGGGCTCCACGCTAAGCGTGGAGCCTGCTTAAGATTCTCTTTCTCTCTCCCTCCCTCTGCTCCCTTCCCCTACTTACTCTCTCTTTCTCTCTCTCTAAAAAATTTTTTTAAAAATGCACCTTGTTCATAATTGCCAACAGCTCACTAAGCACAAGACGCAATCGACGAGGTGAATCACTGTGTTCAAACTCTAATGTCAGTCCATGCTGAAGCTGTGATACCAGGATGCTCTCTCCACTGCCTCCTCCAAGTTTATGCCTAATAAAGCACAAATGTGTACAACAATTATGAGAACACTGGCACAAAAATAGCATAAAATTATCTTTTGTTGAAATAATCTACAAAAGAATGTATGAATTATTTTCATACATTTCATGAAAATAATACTTCTGAAATACTATTTAGTTTGCCTATTTCAGGGATTCACAACCTATATAAAGACACCAGCTAATAGTTAACACCCACTTACATGAACAGTTGCTCACTCTTGGATTCACAATAAGCAGGGAAGGACCAAACAACTGCCCAGAATTTGGGGAAATCAATATAAGCTTAAAAAGCCTCCCAGTAAATACTTCTACTTTTAGGGGAACTTACCCTACCCACTTCCCGCTGAAACCAACTGGCCTATTCAGTTTAGCATGTATACAACAATATGTGTAGCCAAAATTCTCTACACAACATTTTAGAATATGGAATTCTAGAATTTTAACTATAAATAGAAAAGAACTAAGTAAAATGCTCTCCAAAGTTTAGATTCTCAATCTTTTCTGGGGGAGTGCATCCAATAAAAAGTCCTAAAATCTCCAAAAAATATTTGACTCCCTCTGCTTTAACAAATTCGAGTAAATCCCAGTCCACATATTATATAACACAACATTACCTAAGCTGCTGTTCTTTGCTGGCATCCTGTTCTAAAGCATGAAAGTCCACTGACAACAATGCAACAATAGAGTTGACAGCTTCCACTCCAGAGAGAAGACGAAGGATGAGTTTTTTATCTTGAGCCCAGCTCTGGCTCTGGTCAGCAGGAGCACAAAGTGCCATTCGCACCAAGCAGGGCAGAAGAAGTCTCAATTCTGGATCACTTAAAGATGCCAACCGAACAACATCCACTTTCTGCATTGCCTCAAAAGCAAAAGGGCTGACAAACTGAAGGCTTGTACACTCAGCCATTATCACTGTTGATCCTAATGGTAAAAAAACAACAACAACAACAACAAAAAAAAACGAAAGTAGGTGTATAACTCCTACATGTATCAATGCCCCTCTTTTTAAAAACCCTAAGAAGTGTGGTCTATCTTTAATATGCCTCTATGTTGGCTGTTTCAGGCACATGTGAAGGCTCCCTGTGTTTTTACTCCCACCTAGAAAATGAAAAAGAAAGCAGAGTATATTAACATTTCCTCCAGCCCTCGGGATCTTCTAATACTTATTTTGCAAAGAAGAAATATGAAGCCCAGAGAGATTAGGTAACAGACATATAATGATTACTACTAGTAGCAAAATCCTAGGCTGAACCCTCATCTATTAACTCGCAGTCCAAGACTTTCTCCACTGCATAAATCATCTGAGCACCGCAATGCAAATAAAAGTAGTATAGTTAAGAATGTGTTCCTCGTCCATATCTCTTTAGCTTCTTATGCCTATCCAACAAATGTAAAAAACTTACTCTTCTCTTTCCCACCCTCCACCAGTCAATAAATGCACTGCTAAATCTCCTCACTAGGCAGAAGCAATGCCAGACTCAACGTCCTCAAGGCCGTAACACTATCCTAATGTCCCCTGGGTTGCTTGGTAAAAAATTGCTGTGGAGCTACAATTAGCTATGGGAGAAGGATGAGTTCCACTTGAGCACTTCTCTTATCTTCACTAATCAGAAGCTTAAAAAAAAAAAAAAAAAAAGGCAGGGAGCAGGTGGCCAAAGCCATCCCCTCCAATCCATCAGACTAGCAAAATCATGGGTTTAACAGAGTCGTGGGCAGAAACGCTACTTTGTTTTTAAACAAGAGGAGCTGGCCTTTTAACACAGGGGCGGGCTGAGGGAGCAGTGGCGCCAAGCAAGACCGGTGTGTGTTCACAGGTCTCGCCCTCAGCGTAACGAGAACCAACCAGTCCCCCTGGCAGAGAAATGTAAGGCCAGTGACCGACGTGGACCGGAGAACGAGCTGAGGCCTGAGAAACGGAAGCTTCATACCTCAAGATTTACCCTCCAACCTCCCGGGACTCAACACCGATTCCGCGCCCTAGAGGCGGGACACGGTAGAAATCGAGAGCGCGGCCCAAAGTTGGGCCTAGGCGAAAATCCGCATTCGCCAAACCCAACTGTGCCCTGAATCGACACAGGCACCAAAAACCCAGACGCCGGGACCAATGGGGTCGGCAGTGCGATAGGGCTGGATGGGGACACCGCACAAAGGCAGAAACCGCACTGAAGGGAGGGGAAAGCGGAGGGGACTGTTTCAACCTGCACCCAGCACCTTCATTCATCCCCAGCGTCTGGCTCCCGTCGGCCACCGTACTGGACTGAGAGGAAGGCTGTCTGCAAAGGAAACCCAGAGACGTCCGCGCTGATGCAACGGTGCGCGTGCGCGGTCCCACCTCTTCCTTCCAGTCCCCTTAACTGCGTTCCCGAAGATTTAAAATGCTGCTTTCGGTTTCTTCTTCCAAAATCTATCACTTTTATCCTTTCCGATTAAATCTTTAAGCCCCTCTGACCTGCAGTTTCATCTTCACAGGATTTTTGTGGCACTTGAATGACATAACGTATGTAAAAGAAACGTTGAAGTTGTTTCCACCGTCCTTTGACCGGAACACTAATGACTGCACCCTTCTTTCTGTCCCTGCCTATGCCTCCCTAGCACTTAAGGTCTGGAATCGTAGGATTTATAGGCGAATTTAAAAATTAATCTTTTCCTGATCTTTCGCTCTTGACCTCATACCCTCATAGTCACAAGTTAAACATCTTAGTTTCGGGTTTCTATGCCTTCGGGTCCGGGGTTGGGGGATGGGCAAAATGGGTGAAGGGAAGTGGGAGGTACAGGCTTTTAGTTATGGAATGAATAACTCCCTTACAACATAGAGATTATAGTCAATGGTATTGTAATAGATGGTTGCTACACTTATGGTGAGCCTAGAGTATAACATAGAGTTGTCCAATCACTATAGTGTACACCTGAAACCAGTGTACCATTGTGTGTCAACTATACTTCGATTTAAACCAGAACAAAAAACTCAAGGTCCATAGACCTTTGGAAAGTGGTGGATGGGGTTTCAGGAATTCCCTGGAATCTGCAAAATTGTGTGTGCTTGGCACTTCTGGAAAGAGGACCCAAAACTTCCAACAAATTTTCAAATGGAGTCTAAGCAGAAAAGATTAAAAACTAGTCTCTGTATATTTTCATACTATTTCTAGTTCCTGATTTAAGCAATGTGCATGTATCACCTGCTTACCAAATACTGTGCTACAAGCTGGGAGCAAAAATATTTTACAGAGAGAAATACAGCCTCATACTGTATAGTTTCCAAGGCTTTCACAGAGTACTAATCTAATATGTCTGCTTTCAGACTTTCTCTTCTTTCAACAAAGGAAGAAGAGAACTAATGTGTGTTTCATTGTTTCTCAAACTTATATCCACCTGACCTACAGTTTCACATTGTGACCCAGGACACACATGCTCATATATGCCCACATTTAAATGGAACAAAGTTTTTATGAAATAACACATACTACATATTATATGTTCTATTTCACTTCTTTAACTTACTGGTCACAGGGCACCTGACTGGCTCAGTTGGTGGAGCATATGACTCTTGATCTCGGGTTTGTTAGGTTCGAGTCCTACATTGGGTGTAGAGATTACTTAAAAAGAAAATCATTAAAAAAATTTTTAATTGCTGGTCACTACACACTAAAATTGATTTCACAGTCTATTCGATCACAAATTGTACAACATTGTCATTTTTAAGCTGATATTTATTGAACACTTGCTAGGCACTAGTATTTTATATCTGTTATCTGATTTAATTATCTGAGGTAGGGAACAGTCTATTTTATAATTGTTGGGAAATTGAGACTGAGACAGAGGTTAAACAATTTAATCTCTCTGGATGGTCTTTTCACAGGAGGAATATGAAGAGAATTCATGGTTTGGGGATCAATAATGGGAGAAAGGGGATGTGAACTAAGTGATTTTTAAGATCTCCTCCAACTCTAGGTGTGCCTGGGTGGCTCAGTCAGGTAAGTGTCTGACTTTGGTTCAGGTCATGATCTCTCAGTTCATGAGGTCGAGTTCGAGTCCTGCATCAGGCTCTGTGCTGACAGCTCAGAGCCTGGAGCCTGCTTTAGATTCTGTGTCTCCCAATCTTTACAGTCTCCCTCTCTCTTTGTCCCTCCCCTTCTAGTGCTCTGTTTCTCTCTAAAATAATTTTTTAAAAAAATTTCTTCCAGCTCTACTTACAATCCTGTAATCACTAATGAAGAAACAACTTACAGATCCGTCTCAATCTAACAGCAGATCACACCCAGCTCAAATAAGTAGCTAGCGTGTAATGGTAATGAATGCTGACACTTACCTTCTTCCAAGTCCCCTTCTCCTTGTCTTCCAATTCTTATCTCAGTGAATATCACCACTACCCAGAATTGCTCAAGCCATAAACCTGGAAGTTACCCTAGGCTCTCGCCTGTTCCACTCATATCCACTTAGTCAAAGTCTTTGAGATCTACATTGTTCACCAGTGAAATCATTTTGACAGCCATACAGAACTCAGTGAAAAAAGATTTACTGATGGACTTTTGAGTTTTAAATCTGCTTTTTCTGAGGTGGTTTCTCTATACTAAAATCAACTTTTAAAGACTTTGCAGCTCAGATGCTTAATTAGATTAAGAACTTATAGAAAAGTAAATAATGCTACAAATTAGCCCTAACATTTAGTTGCCTATAAACCACAAAACCTTTGATTACTAAAAGGGCATATTAGGTAATTATGGTGTACACTTTGCGTTTGAGAAAGAAATGTTTGAGAAAATAATCCCCGTTTAAGACCAATGTGGCACTGAGGCTCATTACCATTTTACTCACAAAGATATTTCTTTTTTAAAAAAGATTTTATTTTTTAAACTAATCTCTACATGCAATATGGAGCTCAAACTTACCACCCCGAATTCAAGAGTCGCATGCTCCACCAACTGAGTCAGTGAGGTGTCCCACATAAAGACATATTTCATCAACTCTGTGGTGACTTTTTCACATTTTAACATCTCTGATATCTTGGTGTCTTAAGATCAGTAATGATCTTTTAAATTTTTTAGTGGTACATATAATGGTGTCTTACAATTACTGGTGTTTAGATTTGATGCAACACGTTGCGTAGTTCCTATACTTAAGTTAAAAAATAACACTCCTTCCTAAGTGAAGTAAACATTCTCTTCTGACTGGCTTACTATGATTTATCCTTTTCTACTTAACTATTTTTCAGTAAGACTGAGGGAAGAAAAGGAGAAACAAACGGAAAGAAAAAACAATACTATGTTTCAGGCACACTAGGTGCTTTTATGTAGATTATTGCCAAGTAAATGAGCTTCAAGAAATTAGAAGACCTAGGTATTTGAAGGAAGACCAATATTCTTTAGAAATTGACTCATAGAGGGGGCTCCTGGGTGGCTCAGTCGGTTAAGCAGCCGACTTCAGCTCAGGTCATGATCTCACGGTCCATGAGTTCAAGCCCTGCGTCGGGCACTGTGCTGACAGCTCAGAGCCTGGCGCCTGTTTCAGATTCTGTGTCTCCCTCTCTCTGACCCTCCCCCGTTCATGCTCTGTCTCTCTCTGTCTCAAAAATAAATAAACATTAAAAAAAAAAAAATTGACTCATAGAATTTTGGAAGTACAAGGATCCCAGGAGCCATCTAACTCAAATGTTCTCAATATGGAACTCTTTTTATAATTATCCTCAACAGTGTCCTATTTTATCTTGAAATCCCAAAATTTCTTCCATTGTTTCACCCTGTCAAGATCTTTTGGACTCTTCTTTTACACTGGCTATCTGCAAAGCAGATCATCTCTTCATTAATCTTATGGGTAAAATATTGAATGGAATTGGATCCAGCCAAGATTCTATAGTACGTTAGAGACATCCCTTCAGGTTGATACAGCTCCATCAACAAGCCTTTTTTGGTATGATTGTTCAATTAATTATGAATCATCCCAACTGTTGAAACACTTCCCTGCTTTGGGATAAAGTTCATTTTCCTTAAGGTGGCACTCAAAAGACAGTTTTTCACAGTCTGAATTCTTAGCTCTGGTTTGGATTCCTGCATTATCTATCCCACCATAGTGCCTCTGTTTTAGTCTGTTGGAACTGCTGTTTCCCAAATCCTTCATGCTATTCATGGACCTTCTCTCCCACTGTTCCTTCGGTCTGAAATTCCTTTATTCTCTTTATGTAGTACCTCCTATGTATCCTTTAAGTCTCACTTCCAGTGTTCCCTTGCTAAGAAATCTTTCCCAGACAAACCACCTATCTCTTAAAGTATCCCTCTTCAATATTCTCAAGGCTCCCTTTACTTCGTTCCATCATAGCACGTCACATATTGTACTACATTGTTAAAATTTGTTTCTCCTACCTTTCCAAAGTAAGTACTTGGAGGGCAGGAACTAAAGTATGGTACTTAATACTGGTTTGTTGAATTAATGATTTAAGTGTAACAATACCATGAAACCTTATTAAATAACCTGAATATCCATTTCCATGATCTGTTTATTAATGCTGTCAAAATAAAATGTAGATTGATTTCAGCTATTCCTTCTTGTATATGCACTACATTGTTGTTCTTATCACTCTAGAGGGCTTATGGAACTAATTATGTATGCACATGTATGTTTCTCAGCAGATTGATGGCTAAAAGTCAAAGGTGTGTATCTCATGACTAGTGTATAGTAAACAGTCTATTAAATAGTGCTTTAGTGGAACTATGCTGGTTTCTAATGAACTTGTTCATAAAGTGAAATAAATTATTAGTAGTTTCTAGGACATAACTTTTGAGAGAGAAAAAGAGAGAGAGAATGGGTAGGGCAGGGGCAGAGAGAGAATCCCAAGCAGGCTCCTTGCTGTCCAGCACAGCCCAGATTGGGGCTTGAACTCGCTAACCCTGAGATCATGACCTGAGCTGAAAGCAAGAGACAGACGCTGAGCTTCCAAGGCACCCCATCTTTTTAAAAATTTAAAAACTGAGCAAGTTGTGCATTTTCACTATTCTGGAACCTTTCAGTTTTCCACAGCATTTCTGAAATCATATCTACAAGTTCTTTTAGTACCGAGGATATATTTCCTTTGGACCTGACACTTTTAAATGCTTTAAATCAGTTAAGTATCTCAGATTTTATTTCATCATATGTGTGTTACTTTACATTTTAGAGCTTAAAGACCCTTCAAGCTGATTTCTTTTTAGTCAGAGTAGGTTAGGACAGAAGGGAGATAAAAATTAAGTATTAAATACTTGATTCTTTGCATTTTTTTCCATGGATGATCTTGCTAGAAACATATTTTAAAAGTCCTGTTGTTGGGGCACCTGGGTGGCTCAAGTCAGTTAAGCATCTGACTTCACCTCAGGTCAAGATCTCATGGTTTGGGAGTTCAAGCCCTGCATTGGACACTGCTGTCAGCACAGAGCCCACCTCAGATCCTCTGTCCCCCTCTGTCACTGCCCCTCACCCCTCACTCTTTCAAAAATAAACATTAAAAATAAATGAGTCCTTTTGTTGTAAGCATTTTTTTTTTTTTTTTGGTCTGGCAGGTCTTAAATCACAACTCTTCTAGAGAACATAGGTATTGTATTAATCATCCCTCACATTTGTATTTTACAAATTTCTATGTTGTATGTAATCCTTTGAGGTTCACAAAGCTAACATTAGGAAGGAGTGGTTACTATTGTGTTCATATACAAATGAACAAATTGAGACCTCAAGAGGTTCAAAGTTTTGTCTGAAGTCACCAGCTAAAAGGTGGCATATCTGAGAGCACAAGAATACTCATCTAGTGATTGTTTCTACTAATGTGAAAATAGTCCCAAGTAATTAGATTGTACAGTTTCATTTGAATTCTTGCAGAACTCACACTTCAACTAAGTACTATAGTTTGAGGCATTTATCACAAGAAGTCTATTCAAATATTTCAGTGCCCTATTAATGTGCTAGATGTTGTGCTGGATTCTAGATGCATTAGTAAGCAAAACAGACCCAGTTTCTGCCTTCATGAGGTCATTTAGTAGGATCAAACATTCATACAAACTGCAAAAAACACTGTGAAGACTCCATACAGATTATTACAATATAAGTAAAATACTAGGGGGGCACCTGGGTGGTTCAGTTGGTTAAGTGTGACTACTGATTTCAGCTCGGGTCATGACCTCATGGTTGGTGAGTTTGACCCCCTCAGGCTCTGTGCTGACAGTGCAAAGGCTGCTTGGGATTCTCTCTCTGCCCCTCCCCTACTTGCACTCTCTCAGGATAATAAACTTTAAAAAAGTATATTACTAGGGGACCTAGTCTGAGGCAAGGTTGTATGTGGAAAGTTAAGGCAAAAATAACCATGGGGCTTTCAAAGAATTCAAATGGCCTATGAGGCAAGGAGGAAAACACAGGAAAAAGCCCATCTTGATTCTTGTGGGGAAAGCAGGGGACAGACCATGTTAAGACTTTAGATATTTAGAGCAAGAAGCAGCCATAAAGGGTTTTAGACTAACAAGATAAAAAAAAAAAAAAATCACAGGTAATACAAACTATGAGACAGAGACTCACTTAAGAAGGTAGAAGTTCCAACACCATATACTTCCTTTTAAAGGATTATTTTTTAAATTTTGCTGGCAAACACTATTTCAAAATGGACACAATTTTGGGGTTTGTTCTTACTCAGTTTAAGTTTGGACAAAAATATTTAAAACGGCTGCTCATACAATATTTTAATGGAGTGTTCATATCTGAAGACTTTTTTTATGTTTCAAAAACATTTATGTGATCAAAAAAGTAGGCCTGAGCTAAGCTTTAAATATCTGAAGGTAGCTTTGGACTAGAAAAAGGATACCAAACTGATGAGCCTAAAAGGAGTATGTATGTACACATATAACTTTCCTGTATATTAATCACTAATGTGGTTAGAAAAATTTTAATAAAATACTTCAGATGGAGATATTAAAAGTACAATTTTTAGGTTACCCTTTTCGACTTACAACAAAAAATACCACTAATTTTTACTTAAGTTTAAGATGGAAATATTTTTAACAAAATGAGACACCACAATGAAGGCTTCATGAATAATTTATTCCATTTGAAGTTTTGTTTTTTGTTTTTGTTTTTTTTAAAAAGTATAAACCTTTTCATTTCCTCAATCACAATTTGTACAACTCAGTGTTATGGCATTCGGCAGCAATAGTGTTTGTTCCTTATTCTTTTTTTGTCACATTAAAAAAAAAAAGCAATTGGACCATATTAAATGTCACTGCTAAACAACAACTTTAAAACGCCCCTTCATAAAGTGACCAAGCTATTTGAGAGAGTTGATGCTGACATGTCCAGTAATGACGTTACAATTTGTAGTTTAAACTCAGTAACTTTAAGGTCCACAAATCCAGTTTACTTTGAAAACTAAAACTATTTTAAAACTTCATGAATACATCAACCTGAGGAGTATCTTAGGTCCCAAATCCAGTTTTTTAATTAATACTCCACAAAAGAGAAAACATATATATGAAAATTTAAACCACAGTTCTGGGCCCATTAAAACACCAAGAAAAACCTAAAGGTTAAGATTTCCAGCTGATTGGGAGTGGGGGAGGAGAGGGTGAGGGACCAAAAAAAATGTATGTCAAAAACATTTTTCTTTAATTTAGACAAACTAAAATCTTAAGAGGAAACCCAGACCAAAACATTACTCATGCAACATTAAATGTATTAATAGACTGGTATGCGATGCCATAGTGGATGAGTAGCAAATTATATGATGCAACAGCATTTAAAAACTTCCTTTTAATGTATTCAATTTGAACATTTTAAATAACGCAACATAGTATTTTGAATATTACAGTATTAACATAGTGCTTGATTAAAGATCTGCAAATCTTTGTAGTAACACATTAAGTTAAAAAATTACCTCAGAAGGTAAATATGAAGACGAAAGGAGAATAGTTTAATACAGTAATCTGTGCCATACTGACAATTGAGTACGAATACAGCTGAGGATAATTGACTAAGTAGTAAGAGCTTAATTTTAGTGGTTTAAGAAAAGTTTAGAAAGATTTAAAAATTACAGCTACTTTAAAATTTAAGGATTACATATAAGTACACTTGGTGGCCTTCTGGCCAAACAATAAGGTGTACAGAAATTTATTCATACAGTGTTAATTCACAGTCCTGATAACTGAATGGCTTGCATAAGAAAGTATGGCTAGATGTTTCTCACTGGCTGGAAGCAGACATTATATAACTAATCTTTTTAAATGCCAAAATACTGTACTTCCACCCTGCTTTGTAATGGATAACTGCACAAAAAACAGACATTAGCACTGTAACAAAGAAGTCAATGTGTTGGTGATCAACTGGTATAAAGTATATATTATTTTGTTTACCATTTAAACAAACAAACAAACAAACAAACAAAAAACTACCCATACTTGTCTGTGACAGTATGGTAGTAAGTCAGATCCATCATCCTGCATAAAAGGCTTAACTTTTTGAAATAAGTCTCTTGACCTTTTCTAATGGATATTTAATAATTTTCTATTTAAGTGTGAACTTAAATATGAAGGGAAGAAAAAAATCTTACCAGTAAATCTTATATATTTGGGAACTACTCCCTGTTCCCAGATAAAAAGGAATTGTATACTGGGTTCCTTTCTTTATGGCTCCATATAAAAGAAACTGTCAGGGAATAATTTTTTAAAAATCTATCCTCAAACTGAGGTGTGTTCACTACAAGCTAGTGATATTAAACAACTGAGAATATAGCTTTTATTTTTAAAAGTCACTACTGAGCTAAGTTTATAAAAAAAAAAAAAGAGGATACTTTTTATAGATATTCCAAATAAGCATCTTTTTTCCCCTCAAATTTCAGACAAGTTTTTTTAAGTATAGAACAAAACATGCCAACATAATCTGTAGTGTGCTAGCATAATTTAAAAATGAATGCAGAGATGTGATCTTTAAATTCTAATTTCAAAAATGCTGACCCTTGGAATTGCATTATAATTTTGAGGAAGTGATTGAAAACCTTTGTCACCAGTTGTGTGTTTTTTATAGAAAAAACAAGACTTGCTAATGTTTTAATATACACAATTTGAAGAAGTTATATTGTTTGTAAGAAAGTGATATTTAAGCTAAGCATATAGTATTTACAAAACAAGTTTCAGTAAAAACAAAACAAAACACACTGAATTACAGTTTTGTAAATACAACTGATTTTGTCCTTGTGGAGAATTACTGAATGTACAAATTCAGAATTTTTCTAGACTGCTTCCAAGAAAGATAGGTAGACTTGGTGACTGTGAATTCAAGTCAGCAACACAGGCAGGAAGCTAACTTGGACTCTCTTGTGAGCAGCACTGTAGAAACAACTTTTTAAAGGGGTAAAGCCTGCATAAAAGCATTTATCTTGGCATGTGCAAACAAGAAGGGGGAAAGCTGTATTGAAGGAAGGGGTGAATTAAAGTCCCTAAAATTCAAGTCCCTTCTTTAGGGAGGTGAGATCCTCCTTGGCATATGCCCTGCCTTAATCTGAGCTGTGTTATAGAAAAGTACAGACTCTGGTGTTTGGGACTGCCATCTCCAAACCAAGAAAATTAAATAAATAAAAAAGGCAAAAGGAAACAGGTTAAGTTTAGAAAATGGTTCTTTAACTAGTGGAATAGAGTCTGAATACCAGAATTCACTGAGAAATCTATTTACACCACAGTTTGATTGCACACACACATCCATACATATGCATACTCTCACATACATTCCCAATCTTTAATTTAAAAAACAAAAAAAAGTCAAACAATCAGAGTGACTGTTCTTAAAATAATTTGTAAAATGCCTAGAGCTGGGCTAAATTTCAACCTTATAGCAGATCCTGAAGATAATTTTCATAATTAATATTCCCATGCCTAGATGTGCCACTGTCAAAACTGAAAAAAACATTTAAGCATGTAACATTAAACACCAAAATTAGTTTAAGCATTCAGTAGCAAATGTTTTTCTTGTAAAACTAAGTTTCTTTCACTGGAAATGGCCTGAAATATTAGTCATAGCCCTAAACCATAGTACAAAATATAACTGAAGAATTCTCATTTTATTCTAAGTTAAACCACCCAACAATATCACTTGTATATTGCCATCATGTTATTCTGTAAAGGTGTGATATATAAAATGCTGTAAGACCCGGTACCTTTTCAATTTATAAACACAGTGAACTTCATTACTGTACATGTACTCTGCAACTACAGCTTAGCTGTAAATCCTCCACACACAATGGTATGGACATTATTCCCCCTCTATCCCCATTAAACTGTACATCGAGACAATACAAATTTACTGTCCCACCCACCCCCTTACAAAAAAATAATACTCTAAAAGCAACCCTACTGCAACTTTTTAATTAAGACGATTACATATATTTTAGACCAATTGCTTTAAAGCAAGAAGGCAGTATAAACCTTCTAGGAAAATTTTTATAAAAGAGGTTAAGAAATATAAGACAATTTATACATTTAAAAACTTACAATAAATAAGAGATGCAGGCATTTTTGAATACTAGATACTATAATCCAATACAAGAACATCTTGATGTTCTGAAGCCATATGTTGAAATTCATTGTTCCTCATGTTTCCTCTCCATGCTTTTAATATTCATTTAACATGACTGGGTACTATGGCTCATTACTTTTCACAAATACTGTGACTGGAAAAAAAAAAAGGTTAATTTTGCTACGAAAATGTTATAATACGTTTTGTATGATCAGTCATCATCCTAAAGAGTTCAGTATAGTCAATGAAAAATAGCAGGGTTATAGCCCCTCCCCCCAAGTCAAAACAATATTTGTTGAAGTAATAAGAATTAGACCCCATCACAGATGACTTTCACTGAGAAGATAATTATAACTTAATCTTGCAGTGAAATATCTTTTTTCCTTGTTCTCTTCTTGCACAGTTCCATCCAATGAAGATCACAGCATATTCATAATAAAGTTATATAACTGATTCAGCACCACAAAATGAATTGGGAGACAGGAGCGTCTGTCCTGGATTGCAGGGTCACAGGTTAGCCAGGAGAGTGCATTGTACTGTTCCAAAACAAACCTGAAAAGTAAATAAACTGTTTTAAGTCCTGTATATACTTATACTGTAGATTTTGGAAGCAGTTTCCAATTATGGCATCTAAGATTTAAAGCCACTTTAAAAAATGGTGGAAGGTATGGAAGAGAGAGTCCTTGGGGAAATTAAAGATAAACTGATTTTCAAAAAAAAGTATTCTCAGAAGATTACACATGCTAGAAAGAAAAGGACTCATTCTGAATGATGTAATTCATCTAGAGATCCAAGGGTACACAACTATAAATTATTGACAAATAGGAGGAAAATACATAAGGATCAACATTATACTCTTTCAAAGTTGCAATGGAGAACCTTTAATGGTAAAAAGAGCTATACCTGAGGACATCTGAAGTCTGATTTGAGTCAAGTGGGTGGGAGTGTTTACTGTGAAGCAGCTCGTCAGATTGCACTGAAGGCACGTGGAGGTGCAAAGAGGCCTAAAAAAACAGGTAATCAGTCAGCCAAATGAAAAAGTTCTGTTGGTTTTACCTTATTTTCCCAAGTTTTCCCAAGGTCTCGTCCTTGATGAAATACATTTTAGACCTATGTAATGAATGGGCACCACTATAAAGATGCTTGTTCTTCTTGTTTAAGTGCATAACTTATATTCAATCTTAATTTTCCTCAGTTCTATTGTTTTTGAGACCACATAATAATCCCTTCAAAAGTTATTTAATAGTTATTTTAAAAGTTACTTAAAGTTATCTATTTTCTGGGTGCCTGGGTGGCTCAGTTGGCTAAGTGGCCAACTCTTGATTTCAGCTCAGGTCATGGTGTCACAGTTCATGGGATCGAGCCCCAAGTCAGGCTCTGCACTGATGGTGCAGAGCCTGCTTGGGATTCTTCCTCTCCCTCTCTTGCTGCCCCTCCTCTGATCGCTTCTCTCTCTCCCTTTCTCTTTCTCTCAAAATAAACATTAAAAAAATAAAATAAAAAGTAAAAAAGAAAATAAAGTTATTATCTATTTTCTGCATGTAACATGCCTAGATGTGTCAAGTAAATGTTTAAGGAAGCACTAAACTGATAAACCTGTCTACAGGTTACACAGAACTTAGACTATGCACATACACCTAGGTCTAGCACTGAAAAAGTCAGCATATGCAAATATACTACATACAAAGCTACAAATTTTAAATAAAGCTACCTATGGTGGAATTGTAAGCTCTCTAATACAGTACATAGAATGCCTTCCTTTGCCCATGCAATTTCATAACGAAGGCTTAGTAACAACTGCCACACCCATTTTGGTATGACAATGAAGAGTGGAAGAAAGGAATGTGGTACTCTTCTTCACATTTCAGTTAAAGAAAGTGAATCATTTTGTTTATTGAGTCAATATATTAAGTGTGAAAAAACTATGAGAGATGGTGGTATTGACTGCAGAATACTAGCAGACTTCATTCTGTATAAAGTAAAAGGTACTATTTTATATTTAGGTGATCTCTACAACTGCAATAGATGTATAAACTCTTCTAATATATATTCAAGAATATAACCAAAGAAATGTCTTTAACTGCCCATAACTCTTCATTTGTAAGTTATAAACAAGTCTCACATGACAGATCACTACAGATTAAATGAATATAGTCAGTACCAAAATTACCATTTAATTTCTAAGATAAAAAGATTTTTTAAATCATCTAGGGAATAATCTATTATTTTTCTAAGCAAAGAGAAACACATCGGGTGGTTTTATTGCCTATGGTACAGGAAATAAAATGGAATGTATGAAAATAAAAGGTGAACAAAATTATGGTAAATTATGCCTTACCTGGTAATTCAGACCAGAAGTCCTAATCTTGTTACACTGTATCTGAGGGTGAATGCCCACTTTACACTATCCTCTCTGCAAATAAATATTGAGTAGAAAAGAATCTGGATAGTCCCTTGGACTTTTTGTAAAGTGGTGTTTCCTAAAAAAATGTTCTGTGAAACACTAAGGTCATGAATTATTAACTGGTGTTACACAATTGCTTTCTTGTGTATTAAAGTAAATTTGGGAAATAGTAGGTATACAATGTTATTTGCTGCTATTTTTCAGAGACTTTAATGTGCACATATGTATTATAACAACAAAAGGGGGCAGAAAGCATGTGTAACATTTCCCAAAGGACCAAAAAACCCTTTGTTTTATAGAAACACCAAGGACTACTATTTTGCAGAAACACACTTGGGAATATGTTCTTGTAATGAGATCTATATAGACCACTGTACATATATTGGAAAGAGAGGAAAATTCATATGATAAAACTTTATTACCTTGGCTGACCTTCCTAAATATATCACCTCATTAATAGTCAATTCAGATCAACAGCTGTTGTATTCTTTATGTGCTACAGAAGTTCATTGCTTAATCTCAAATGTCACTGACTCAATGGTATGTTGGCCAAGAGTATCAAGATTTAATAGCAACAGGCTTAAAAGATAGCAAGCCTATTGGTTCAAGTACCCACTAAAAGCATAGTATCCAACTTTTACCCTACAATTAAAAATCAATTGGCAAGAAGTTAGGTTAGTTAGTATGACTTCTGGAATAAAATTGTCAACTTCTGGTGGGCATATATAAAAATAAGTGAATCAGATCTGAATTTCCTATTTTGGAAAAGTAGTAAGCAGCAGCAACAAACTCTGCATAAGGCTTTCAAATCTCATTTTACCATTATATGATGTATCTCAACCTTGTTACAGCACTTACTAATGAACTTGTTTTGATAAAATAAGTCACTATGGGAGTCTTAGTACTTGAAAATGACTTAATAGTTTTAACACAGCAATTTACACAAAGCTAGAAAAAAATTTTTTAAGGAGGTAGTAAGTGGGTCTAAGTATCAAGTAGTCTTACAAAATTATGAATCCTTTAATCCCCCAAATACTGAGGCATAACAGAAGTACAGTATGATGTAATTCAAAGAATAACCATATAATCATGAAAGGATCCAGACTGTAATCCTAGTCTACTAACCAATTTATGACTTTAGACAAATGAGTTTTTCTGAACTTTAATATGCTCACCTAGAAAATGAAAAGTTATTAGATTAAAAGTAATAGAACTTTTCACCCAGCTCTAAACTTCCATATGTGCAGCTGAAAATAATAAGAGCAAGGGTCCCAGAAATATGACTTAAGATTAATTAAAAGTTCAAACTTAATATCAGTTTAAAACGTGGAGCTGTTTCATAATTTGTGCTCTTGTCATATATTGCAATGCATTTGACCTTAGACACTTCTGTGTTTCTTAAGACTTAAGCCGTCGATTAGTATTATTTAGGAACTGGCATTAAAATGGAAATACCTTAAGAAAAAGGGGACACTGATATTGTGCTTGAGGACATGCTGACCAGAACCAGTCAGGTAAGGGACCCGCTTTGGCAGTTGACACAAAGTAACCAAGGGCCAATGGTTGCTGAAGAATATTAGTTACTTCATCATGAGATTCTGTTGAAAGTAGCCGATCAGTACCCTGACCCTTTAAGAGAGAAAAATTAAAAGTGTGTTAGTTCATTTGATATATACATGGGCACTAGATATACACAATGGCAATCAGTCTCATTATCTTACAATGTCAATTTAGAAAATACTGAAAGATACTGAAAAAAATCAATTGCTATGTACTTAGTAAGAAGATCATAATTAGTAACAGTACTAAAAGAATGAGCTTTATTTCAAGAGTTTTAAAAGGAAATTAATATGCCAACTGCTTATGCTTGTATCCTTTAGATTAGTCCATGTATTTCTAGATATTTACATTAAGGAAATAGATAAAAAGAAGAAAAAGTGATATGCAGACAAAGGTTCACTGCAACATTACCTGTAACAGACCAAAAAAAAGGGGGGGGGGGAATGCATGGGTGGCTCAATCAGTTAAGTATCTGACTCGTGATTTCAGCTCAGGTTATGATCTCATGGTTCACAGGATCGAGCCCCATGTTGGGCTCTGTGCTAACAGTGCAGAGCCTGCTTGAGATTCTCTCTCCCTCTCTCTCTGTCCTTCCCCTGCTCTCTTGCATGCACACACTTGTTCTCTCTCAAAATAAACTTAAAATTTTTTCATTAAAAAAAAGAAAAAAAAACTTAAATGTCCAACATTTTGGGAATGACATAACAAATTATGGGAAAACAAGGTTAAAAAACTTATGATACTTATTTATACATATTGGAAGCTGTAACAAATACATGTGAAAGGGAATTTGCTACAAGTACATATGGTTTTCTTAAAAGTGATGAGATTACTGGTGCTTTTCCACACACACACACACACACACACACACACACACATTAATACTCTCACTGTTTTTTTAGTATTTTTTTTTTATTTTTAATTAATCTCTGCACCCTCCTTGGGGCTGAAACTTACAACCCCAAGATCAAAAGTTGCATGCTCTAGCAACTGAGCCAGTCAGGTGCCCCAATGATCTTACTTCTTTTTCCAGTTAAAAACAAAAGGAAAGGATACAAGGTAAGATGGGGCAAAGATCCTTCCTTATTTTAAAGTCAGGCTCTAAAGAATAAACAAATAGGCAGGTTCTAAACATATGCATACTATTATAATCAAATAAAAACTATATTTAATTTCACTCAAATAAAGATGTTACTCAAATGAAGCCCAATCAGTTTTGAGTTCAAATAGAAGAACAAGACAGCTGCTTCTCAACACTAAACACTAAAAATTAGGATGGAGGGAAGAAGATAGTGTTTTTCCTATTCTTATGAGAAAATTAATATTTCTATTATGTTCCTCCTCACAGCCCTGATACAAATGGCAGATTAGAGCATATACTATAATCCTCAAATAATCTGGTCTAGCCATACCTGATTAGAAGCTATGGTGAGTAGACGAAGGACTAAAGCCAAGAAAACATGAAGTCAGGGACAGCAGAGCCTTAGAGACTCTTTATAATATATAATTCAACATTATCAACAATAGCCAAACTATGGCAAGAGCCCAAATATCCATTGACTGATGAATGAATAAAGAAGATATGGTACATATACACAATATGGTACATATACACAATGGAATATTAGTCATCAAAAAGAATGAAATCTTGCCATTTCCAACGATGTGGATGGAGCTAGACTGTATCATGGTAAGCAAAATAAGTCAGTCAGAGAAAGAGAAATACCATAGGATTTCACTCATATGTGGAATTTAAGAAACAAAACAGATGACGGGGCGCCTGGGTGGCTCAGTGGGTTAAACATCCAACTTCAGCTCAGGTCATGATCTCACAGTTCATGGGTTCAAGCCCTGTATCAGGCTCTGTGCTGACAGCTCAGAGCCTGGAGCCTGCTTCGGATTCTGTATTTCCCTCTCTTCAGCCCCTTCCCTGCTTGCACTCTGTCTCTCTCTCTCTCTCTCTCTCAAAAATAAACATTAAAAAAAAAAAAAAAAAAGATGAAAATATGGGAGAGGGGAAAGAGAGAAAGGGAAACAAACCATAATAGACACTTTTTTTTTTAATAGACTCTTAACAATAGAGAACAAACTGACGGCTGATGGAGGGAGGTGGATGGGGGGATGGGCTGGATGGGTGATGGGTACACTTGATATGAGGAGCACTATGTGTTGTATGTAAGTGATGAACCACTGAATTCTACTCCTGAAACAAATACTGCACTGTATGTTAACTAGAATTTAAATAAGAATTTGAAGAAAAAATATGCGATTCAGGTATTAACATCTGTAAGACAAAAGTGCATGCAGGTACTATAATTCTCACTTCTTGTTAATTTCCAAGGAAAAAATAGTGTTCTATTTATCAATCCGTTACTAAGTTAATGAATGACATTTAGATTAAGCTTTTATAACAGGGTTACCTTGCCAGCATCACCTCCATGGGGGTAATGAGATCCTGGAGAATGTACGGGAGACCCCGTTGGAGATGCAGGAAGAATATTAATGATATCAGGGTCAAGATCATCTCCTGTGTCTAACAAATCAAAGATACCCATTCCATCCGCTCCATCTATATAGGAGAAAGAAAAATAAACAAATATTCCACTTTTCACATCCTGTGGTCACTTGCAGAAGAGGGTTAAAATAAATTAACGAATTTTAATCAAAATGGGTTAATTAACATCTATTTAATGCCTACTATGTGATAGGTATTGTTCTAGAAGCCATATAAACAACTATATATTATACACAAGCATGTGGTAGTCTTAATAATGCCCTCCCCCAAAGATGTCCACATCCTAATCCCAGGAATGTGTGAATATGTTACCATAAAGAACTTTGCAGATGTGATCAAGCTAAGGATCTTGAGATGGGGAGATTATTCTGGATTATCCAGGTGGGTCCAATGTAATCACAAGGGTCCTAATAAGAGGGAGGCAGTAGGGTTAGAGTCAGTGAAGGACGTATGATGATGCTATGCTGCTGCTGCTGCTGAAGATGGAAGACAAGAGGTGCAGGTGGTCTCTAGATGTCGGCAAAGAAACAGATTCTCTCAGAGCCTCCAGACAGAATCAACCTTGCAGACACCCTGACTTTAGCCCACTTAAGACTGATTTCAGACTTTTGACCTCCAGAACTATAAGAAAATAAATGTGTGTTGTTTAAAGATACTAAGCATGTGTTAATTTGTTACAACAGCAACAGTAAAATAATACAAAACAGCATGCTTGGAATGAAAATATATTTAAAATGGGACTATGCACAATTAATACTCTAGTTCTTTATTAAATAAAATATTCAAGTTATTGTAAAACACATTAAAAGAAGAGAATATTAAATACTCCCTACTTGTGACTTTAGAGATGTACCGTGTTCTAAGGTAATTCAGGGCAACAATGGAATATCATTTATTTTCTCTTCTACTAAAATGTAATCTATTAAGTTCATCTACAAAAGCTATATCCCTACTATGGCAGTTTAAATAAATTACTATATTATTTTGGCAAATCAATTTATAAAGGAATATAAAATGTGCCACAAAGTCTATTGTCTATGTACAGGTAAACAGCACAGGCAAAAAACCTATACAAACATTTTATGATCAGTGTTGCCTTTTAAAATAAGTAAATATTTTTGAGACAATTCATAGCACTAGTTCCAGTATCAATAAAGTAGAAGAATGGTTGTATTAGTTTCTTATTGCTACTTTAACCAATTACCACAAACTTTTTTTAATGTTTTATTTATTTTTGAGAGAGTGCAAGTGGGGGAGGGGCAGGGGGGGGGGGGACAGAGGATTTGAAGTGGGCTCTGCGCTGATAGCTGCAAACCCAATTTGAACTCATGAACCTCATGATCATGACTGAGCTGAAGTCAGATGCCCAACTGACTGAGCTACCCAGGTGCCCCACCACACACTTAATGACTTAAAAAAACATATCTTAATTCTCTACAGTTCTGGGGGCCAGAAATTCAAAATCAGTTTTACTGGGCTGAAATCAAAGTACTGGTTATTAGGCCAAAATCAAGGTACCAGGAGGTCTATTCTCTTTCTGGAGGCTCTAGGGGAAAGCTTTTCTTGTCTTTTCCAGCATCTAGAACTATATTCCTTGCATTCCTTGGCTCATAGCCCCTTCTTTCATCTTCAAGGTCAGCAGCATAGCATCATTTCTGACTTTGCTTCCCTCTGTTTCCATCACATGGCCTTCTTCTTTTTGTGTGTAAGCAAATGTCCCTCTGCCTCCTTCTTGTAAAGATACATGTGATTGCTTTTAGGGCCCACCTGCATTACCCAGGATAACCTCTTCATCTCAAGATCTTTAACTTAATCACACATGTAAAGTCTTTTATGGTCATATAAAGTAACATTCACAGGTTTCATAAACATTTATAGGATGCAGATAGGTTTGGGGAGGAACTCTTCAGATGAATTAGCCACAATCATCAAGACTTACTTTATATTTGCAAACCTTTAAAGAACAATTCACCTACCATTGTTGGGATTAAAAGCTAAGTCCAAATTTTCAGTGGTGTAAGTAGCTGAAGCTACTTGCACAGAAGCAGAAGTAGGGAACACAAGTATATGAGTACATGATGTGTCCTGTGGGGTATTTAGCTGAGATGTCTGCATGTTTAGAGTAGTACTTCTTCCAAATACAGAACCAGTTGACACAGAATCTGAAAAGAGAATTTTTTTTCTTTCAATAATAGAAGAATCAATTTTATATGATACTTAGAAGTGCAAGTGCATGAAGAATTAAATCGGATATAAACTAAGGATAGCTAACCTGGCATAATAACAAAAGAGCCTTGGGGTTCCATTGCTACCAAGCAAGCACTGAGAATGCTGGGAGAGTCTGCAGCAGATATACCACACATTCTACACATGTCCTTGAGCCTTTTACTTAGAGACTGCAAGTTTCGACGACTCAGCAAACTGCTCCAATCTGTGGGTATCAACAGTAAAAATATAACATCCAAAGTAACAGCATTGTTAACACCCTGCAGAACCAAAGTTAAAACATAATGGTTTTTAAGTTACTGCATTCCTCAAATAGGAATCATCATCAAACCAAAAATCTTGCTGACATTACTCAACATCATACATTTTAATATAGGTCAACATCAATTGATCTGTTAAATAGGGGATGAGCTGCAATAATGGGCAAAAAGAGGAAAAAATGGAAGACAAAAAAAAAGGACAGTAGTAATAACACTGCCATTAAGTCAAAACAAAGTAAAATGTCCTTTCAAAATTGGAATTAGGCCATTTGTGAACTAGATATTTGTGATTCCTCTTTGAAAACAAAACAACTAGTTTTATAAGCTCTGCATTTTATTCAGTACATTTACATAGATGTAGTCTGAACAGTGTATGAATTAACAATCAAAAGCACAATTTTACCTTTCAATTCTCCATGACCAATCCTTCCTAAGCGGCCAATTACAACTCTCCATGGTAATGAGCTCATCTGTACAAGTCCTAAGCACCACTCCCAAAGTTTCTGTAAACCAAACCTTCTAGCAGATCCTTTTTTCCGACGAGCCCTATTGTACAGAATACAAGAGACAATTAAATATTTCTAAAATTCATATGACATTTTAAAAGAGCTCAAATTTGTGAAAAACTGGTCCCTTAATTTTAATGCTTGACACTCTACATAGTCCTAAGCAAGAATATACATAAAATCATAGGTTATGCTAGTTTGTGTTTTTATAATACACATTAAAATATTTTAATTCTTTTTTAAATGTTTATTTCCGAGACAGAGACAGAGCATGAGTGGGAGAGGGGCAGAGAGAGAGGGAGACACAGAATCTGAAGCAGGCTCCAGGCCCTGAGCTGTCAGCACAGAGCCTGATGCGGGGCTCGAACTCACAAACCGTGAGATCATGACCTGAGCCGAAGTTGGTCACTCAACCGACTGAGCCACCCAAACGCCCCAACACATTAAAATATTTAACTTTTAAAATGAAAAATAGTTCATGAACCATCAAAATTCACCAGAAACACTGCTCTACACCAGAGATTGTCAAACTTTTTCTCTAAAGGGCCAATATACTAAGCTTTGCAGGCCAGGCCATCAAGATTCTGTTGCAACAATAACTGCTGCTGCAGCATGAACGCAGTCCTTCAGAATACCTAACCACACAGGTGTGACCAGATTTGGCCCAAAGGCTGTGGTGTGCTAACCCTTGCTTCATACTTTAAGTTGAAGAATATCAAACAAAACACTATGTTTCTCAGACCAAACAACACTGTTGGGTTTTCTGCATATAAGTCCTTTATTAGGCAAGTACATAACATAAGCACTCTCTGGCTGAGCAATGATTGACTAAGTACTTAACACATAACAAGCATTATGCGCAATTTACATGTTATACCTCATTTCAGCCTAACAACCCTATGAGGCAGATAAAATTATTCTCCCAATTTTACAGAGAAGCTGAAGCTTAGCTGGCTAAAGTAGTTTTCTCAAGATCACATAGCCAGTAAGTGGCAGTGTCAGGATTTGAACCCAGATCTCTAAAACTCTAGAGTTGGACCTTTCTACTTCAGTGAAATGGCAATACTATCTTTGTACTGGAAAGGTGATATTATTCTTTCTCTACTCTTTCTCAACCTTCACAGATAAGCATACTATTTCCAAAGCTCGCTAACTTAGCATTTAAAAAAAATCAAACTTATGGGGCGCCTGGGTGGCTCAGTTGGTTAAGTGTTTGACTCTGGATTTTAGCTCAGGTCATGATCTCATGGTTCGTGGGTATGAGCCCTGCACTGGGCTCTGCATTGACAGAATGCAGCCTGCTTGGGAATCTTGCCCCTCCCCGATTTGTGCCCCCTCTCTCACTCCCTTTCTCAAAAATAAGTAAATAAACTTAAAATAAATAAATAAATAATAAAAACTGTGTCAAGGAAATAAGGTATGAAGTACTTCTCTAAGGTTTATTAAAAATAACCAATAAAACATTATAATAATATAAAATTAATGTTTCTATATTTCATTTCTTCAGCATCACTATAATCTAATAGTCATCAAATATTTCTATATATAACCAATTTCTGAACTTAAAGAAACTGAACCTTTATATAATAAAAAAAAATAATAAAGGATAGAACCAAACCTCAAAATTTTTTGAAAATTACTTCATGGACTTGCCTTTCAGGTTCTCTTAGTCCATGTTCACTAGCCTTGAAATATATTACTAGAAATGTCTATTAAGTTATAACTTAATATGAGGCTTACCTGTTGTGATCTATTACTTACAACCTTCAGAAATAACTAGCCATGATACCTAATTACTACCAGAAGAATTCTAAAAAATAAGGCCACCATTTTCAGAAGACACTCCAATATTTAATTTAAAAGGCAAAATTTTCAGTCAACAATTTTAGTAAATGAAGTTAATGCAGTTAATTAGGGACTATATTTTAGATGGCACATGAGAGAAATAAATGTCCTAGGATGCTTTACTAGATTTTTTTTTTTTAAATTGCAGAGGCTCTCTCATTCCATGCTTCAAAGTTTTTTAGGCTAAAATCATTGTGTCAAGCCTTATTACATAGAATTTAGGTACTTTACTCTCTTCTATGTAACAAAAATCAAAATTATTTTTTTTCCATTTTTTTTAATGTTTATTTATTTTTTCAGACAGAGACAGAACATGAGCGGGGGAGGGGCAGAGAGAGAGGGAGACACAGAATCCGAAGCACGCTCCTGGCTCTGAGCTGTTAGCACAGAGCCTGATGTGGGGCTCGATCTCAAACCACGAACCATGAGATCATGACCTGAGCCGAAGTCTGACACCTCTCAAAATTATTTCTAATACTCCTAAATTATACAATATATTACCTACCAAAAAAAAAAAAAAAAAAAAAAAAGTGAATATCACCCACAATTCCAAAACTTAATGATATAACCTTCCAATTTTCTATTTTTCTATTCATTAATAATGAAACATAGTGTGTGTGTGAGAGTATTTTTAAATGGATGATCTAATGATACACTTAAGGAAACAGAAGTACCTATTCGGGACATCGATGTTAATGATACAAGTTTCTAAAAGTTCTCCGTATAGATCTGTGCAAGATGCAAGAATCCATCTTTGATCATGTGATAAACAGTAGCCCACGAAAAGAACATTGTATTTCTGTCCAGCTTCTCCAAATGTTTCTCCTAGCTCTGTCTGTTTATCCTTCACTGGAGCCAGAATAAAAGGTGGTGTATAAAGTCGAATACACTCTGGTCTCTGTAAAATAAAAAATTAAGGTACTATTGGTACTATGCAATCCTAAAAATCTTTTACTGAAAATGTGATATCTCTATTCAATTATAAGATAATTGGAAAATGAGAAATAAACAGAGGATTATACTTAGTTTTGTATAAAATCATAAAATGTATAATCATTCAATAATTTTGGTCACAGAAAACATACTTACATCAGGACTTTTAAGAGCAGTTTCCATGGCTAAACCTGGACCAAAGCCAGTCAATGTTTTCACGTTGGTTGATGTTGGAAGTGGTCTCCGACACTGGGTAAAGGCCGAAAAAGCCAGGGATTTTAAATGCTGGGTATATATTTGTCTATCTTCGTGCTTCACAGGTTGCAACAGGTACTGACAAGGAACAATCTAAGAATTATAAGCAAATATTACAAAGTTAAACTTGTAAAAATAAAAATAAAAAGAACTGTGGGTCTAAATCTCTAAAAACTTTTACCAGAAAATTTAAATAAAACCTAATTAAAACTATAATCTAAAGAATTATATTTTATTACATAGGTTTTTAATAATTTTACTAACAGGTTATATAAAAACTTTAAAATTTCTACACAGCAGTTATATTAATACTGCCATTGATTACTTCTGTTATAGTCTATAAAGAAATAATTCAAAATATCTGTAAAAAAGTTAATATCATTATTTACTACTTTTACTTGAAATCTGTCTTATTTAGAATTCTAGTTTATATAGGCCCACACTCTAGGGGTGTCTGGGTGACTCAGTCGGTTAGGTGTCCGACTTTGGCTCAGGTCATGATCTCGTGGTTCATGAGTTTGAGCCCCACGTTGGGCTCTGTGCTGACAGCTCTGAGCCTGGAGCCTGCTTCAGATTCTGTGTCTCCCTCTCTCTCAACGAAATAAACGTAAAAAAAAAAAAAAAGAAAAAAAAATTATATAGGCCCATGCTCTAGTCTTCTATTTAAGCATATGAATTTAAAAATTAGTTTATAAGAGCAACACAAGAGAAATATTTAATGTACTTAAATGCAATCTTTTTATCCTCTATTAATGTGATATGACTGTAAAATTTATCTTCATAAACTCCTGAAGATTTCTATCATAATATCACTTAAAGTAAAATATAATAGAACCTGGTTTTTAAAAAAATTAATTTGGATACAGAATAGTATTTTTGAAACTTCTATCTACATCAAATTGTTTTATATAAATTTAATTTGCAACATTTACTATTCTTACCTGTACAGAAACAGTACTCTTAATATGAGGAGGAAGAGTCTGGACCATTTCCAGAAAGCATCGAAGTAGCCCCAAAGTCCATACATTAGAAGAATTAGTGCTCTCGTCTTTATTTTCATAGGTAAAAGGATCAATTATATAAACGACAATTGCAGGTGGATAAGTGATTGCATGTGAATCACCATCTGTGGGGATGCCCACTTTATCCCGATCCATCGTGCTAAAATTTAAGGTAGAAATATATAGTTAGGAAAAAAAGTTGTACTGTACCTTTTTTGAGGTAGTATCAAAAGCAGGTTCTTTCCCCTCTCCCCGCCCCAAGGAGAAAAGAGTAGTTTATTAGGAAACGTAACACAGGATTACAGAGAATACATGTTGTGTGATATTCCCATTCTCTTCTGTGTGTTCTAGAAAAGGCTCACCACCCCACAGCTGCCACCTGAGTATGCACTGGGAAAATCACAGAAGACTTCAAGTCATCAGTGTTAACTACCTCCTTCCTTCCTTGAATCTCCTAGCAGACATGTATATACCTAAAGTTTTTACATTCTGGAACTGCCCCGTCATCTAGAACTCAACTTCCCCCAAATAAAACATTTTCACAAAACTTTAAAAAATTCATTTGTCTTTGTTATAACCTTTTAAAGCACTTGAGCACTACATTTTCACTCACAAAACTTGCCAAGTTACTTCTTGAACAGCTTTATAACACACTTAAGTAGACTTATAATTTCGCTACTCTAAACAATGTTCTTCTTTGGAAAATTAGTCCTATAGATAATTACTCCCATCAAGTCGGTTCAGTTTAACACACTAGTTTCTAAAGAGGCCTGGTACATATAGTTAATAACTACAGGGAATAGAGGATTTAAAAAGTAGATCCAGAAGGTGAAAGTGTTTTAGCCAATATATATTTTTTTAAACATCAAGGTATACCTCAGAACACTTCAGTGACAAAAATATTTGGTCTTACTAAGGAATCCTCTTGATCCCTAAATACTTTATCCTCTCCCTTTTTTCTGGTGGTGTCAGAGAGCCTGTCTAAAAATTAAGGGACATCTCTTTCTTTCCAAAGAGAATAGTAAAACATTGTGCACACAATATCATGGTATACAAAGACCCTTGCATTAAGAGGTCTTGAATTAAAAAAGGGAAAAGTATTCCTAAAACCACAGAATATCAGAAATGCCAGAGCACTTAGTGCTTTAGTGAGAAATCTGAGACAAAGGGAAGTTAAATGGGCTGCTGAAAATCACAAAGCACAGCTAGACCAGAAAGGAACCAGGTTTTCAAACTTAGTCAATGTTCTATTACATTTTTAGACTATACTAATCCACTTCACACTTCATAATTTTAATGGTGAACGAGCTTCGTTCTTTGATGGTGATACAATTTTTTAAAAACCCCAAATCTATTTAGATATTCAAGATGAATGGATCCATCTAGGTAATTAATGGTTTGTTTTTACTTACATAAGTGCGTTTTTTAACTTTGAGCCAAATGCATCTAGGTAGCTGAAAGATTATTACCAAGCTCCGGCTAACCTAATCTATAAATCAAAAGGAAGCTCATTCAAAACCTTCTTCATAAAAGGAATAGAGAGCTGCCATCATCATTGTTGTCACTATAAATAACTCATATGTTTGGAAAGCATTGTATAAAGCACTTAATGTACATTATGTCCTACTGCTCCCATTCTACATTAAAGAAACATGCTCAGAAATATTAGACAACTTTCCTAAAGTAAGACAGCCAGAAAATGGCAGAGCTAAGATTCAAATCTTGGTTATGACTCTTAATAAGTTCTGAACAGACTAGTTCAATAGTAACTATTATATCATTGGGAGTGATTTGCAAAGGCAAATCTACTTGACAATTACGTCACAGAAGAGATTCAAAACATCACAGGACAGTTGAACTAAATGGTTTTCAAGGCCTTAATTACCACACTGAGATTTTAGGATGCTATGATAAAGGCTTTATGAAGTCTGCATTATAATTTTTTTTAATGTTTATTTCAGAGAGAGAGACAGCATGCATGCAAGCAGGGGAGGGGTAGAAAGAGAGAAGACAGAAAATCTGAAGCAGGCTCCATGCTGACGGCACAAAACCTGACATGGGGCTCAAACCTACAAACAGTGAGATCATGACCCGAGCTAAAGTCGGACACTCAACTGAGCCACCCAGGCACCCCTGCATCATACTTTTATAAGTAAAATAATCAACGTAACAAAAACTAAAATTTCAAAGATAAGACCAAAAAACTCTGTGTTCATTCACAATGTATTTACATTTCTGTGAAGAATAGTATATTAAAAAAGGTACCTTTCAGACACATCAGGATGTGGCTGAGTGGGAAGTGAAGATGATTCTCCAGAAATCCCAGCTGTTTGTAGAGCTGATGACTGTTGCCCTCCTAGCTGGCCATTCTGAACTGTACTCGCTTGTGTAGACATGGATCCTGTAGCACTACTGTTCATACTGCCAAAGGGTGGAAATGAGGGTAGTTTATTTGATGGTACTCCACTACTCAAGTTGGAGGATGATGAAGATGAAGTTGAAGTTGTGGTCAAAGTTGAATTAGCTGTGGCAACTGAAGAAGACATGGCAACACCTGAAGTCATTGTCATAGTGCTACTTGCTGAAGATGCTAGGGTGGCAGATGGAGTATTAGCATTTCCAGTATTTGTCATCTGAGGTGGAGTAATCAAAGATTGACTTGTAGGGGCAACTAAATTTGGCTGGGAGAGTAGAGAGCTGTCCAAAGGCTGGGAAGCAAGATAAGGACCTAAAGATAATAAAAACAGGCAGTATATTTAATTCTTTATTTTACTGATTGGTTCTTTTTTTATTCTACTATGTGAATAATTATCTAGTTGATGCTTTTTTAAATCACCCTCCCTTAGTTACTTGCTAGCAGTGTAGCAGATATAAGCTTTTTATTTCCCCCCAGAAACTGAAGAAACAAATTTTAAATGGAATTGAAAAAGCCAGCATTTTCATACAAAATAAAGAAATGGTTCCTATGAAAGTATAACAAAATTATATTTACTAGGCATAATTAATTAGATGAAAATAATATCGAGCAAATTTTCATCAAACCATTCAAAGGGTTCCTAATATTGAGTGAATTGGGAGCTAACTAAATATAAATAAAATAGAAAATGTTATTATGGGATTCATATTATCAGGATGTCTAATGAGGGTCAATATTTTGGTTCTGTGTTTCCTTGGATTAAGTCTAAAGTAAGTCCATTGATATTTAATTCAATGTTAATTCAAGGGTGTTAAAAGCAGTCTTAAATAGATGTCATTTTCTTAGTTCCAACAAAGAACTGTTTCTTGGTGTTGTAGAGGTAACAACAAGTCATTTTATCTCTAAGCCAATAATAAATCTTAATGTTAATAAGCTTAAATAAAAACACAAATTCATCAGATCCAAAAGAAGCAAAGGAAATTGTTTATACCCTCAATTTCTTCTTACCTGATAGAATCCCTATTTTGGGAATCAGCAAACTTTCTCTGTAAAGGGTCAGACAGTAAATATTTTGGGTTTTGTGGGTCTCACAGTCTCTGTCACAACTATTCAGCTCTGATGTTATAGCACAAAAGCAGCCAAACAATATGTAAATGAGCATGGCTGGGTTCCAATAAAATTTTATTTACAAAAACAGCTAATACACTAAAGCTACACTTTGCTACCACTGATCTTATAAAATAAATGCAAATTTAATACCTAAGTCATATCTGCAGACTTGTGCATAAAGCTTGAGTTTAGAAAATGCTTCATTGTTACCATCAGCTGCCTGAGAGAACCATTCTGCTACCAACTTTTCTGATAGTTTCTTTGATGCAGTAGATCCAACTCTCATGATCCCATCTGTCAACAGTCGAGAAATAGGTCTATGCTGACCTAGTCGACAGGACTAGAGATATACATAAAGAAAACAGAATCAGTGAATTTACTATAGTATTTGAGCACACGTTATAAAATAAAGCATTTAATTTATTTTTACTTATTTTTTAAAATATCTCTTACATATTTTAAATAATTATTTATTCATTTATTTTTATGTAATCTCTACACCCAACATGGGGCTCCAACTCACAAGCCCAAGATCAAGAGCCACATGCTCTAACAACTGAGCTAGCTAGGAGCCCCAAGCATTTAAGTTATTTAAAGTAAGCTTTATAATTTATAATTAACATTTGGAATAAAAATATCAAGAGTGAAACGGTACATCTTTTTCTCTTTCACATGAGAAATCCAAATTAAACTATCTCCGATGAAATAAAACACCTAGATAAGAATGGCACAAGAACCATAGTTTGAAGAATGAAAACTTGCAGAATACAGATATAACTGAGCATAAAAATGCACATATATCCGAGTCAAATCAAAATAAAAACTGTATATACATTATGAATTTGCCAGCTCTCCCTCCAATTCTATGGGCCACTGATGTCTATTACAAGAAGCCCAATATCAAATAAGTTTGTAATACTAAATTAAGAAAATATAGAGAGGATTTCTTTACTCTTAAGACTTTCAAAGGCTTTAATAATCTAATATGAATAGTGAATCTCTAAAAAAGTAATATAAAGCATGTTTCCCCAGAGCTATTTAATCATGGAACTTTTGTCTGGAGAGACTTTGCAGAACAAGTAACACTCTTTGGGAAATAATTATTTCCCAAACACACTACAGATGACTTGCAATTAAATGGAACATTTATAAGGAACTAAACTAACACAAACTAACAACTCAGATTGTCAAATTAAATTTTAAGGACTGGATTTCCAACATTTGTAGGAAAAGAAAGGTATAATCAAGTAAGGCTTTATGTCCTGTACCACTTAAAATTTGTAATCACTGCACTCATGATGGCTACAACATGAGAATTATAACTTTAAGAAGATCAGTCAAGAATTAAAAAAAAAAATAATGATCATAGAGAAATCTAGCACAGCTTTACTTTATGAAAGTGAGGCCTAGTGTCAGTACCTGAGGTCCTAGAGAATCAGGACTAGAATTTTCATAAATGTAATTTTTTCCTGGCTATTTAATACTATCCTTTGTTTCAGAAAAAAGATGATCATAAAAGGTACATACATGCCCTTGAAGGTTTTTCCCCAATACAGCAATTTCTACTGTGACACATGGCACACATATCCAACAAAGGGTCCCGGTCTAATGCTGTGAAGAATATAACTGGCTAGTATGAGAACTACACAACTAGTCTCACATCATTATTATTCTGTACAATCAACTGAACTGCCCAGTATATTTCATATATAAATATACAAATTATAGTCTTAAAATGCTACCTCTTTTTAAACACCTACCTCATATATTGCAGTGAGGTCTCTAAAAAAGCTTTTGGCTCCATTTAACAAGGCTTCATTTTCTGGACATAGTACAACATAGGCTATATCTCTTTGAGATCCATAGGGTTCCAGCATAAGTCTCTCCCAATAAGGGAGTGCAAATGGAGAAAGCACCAGAAAATCATAATCATAACCCAACAAAAACGTAGGGATTGGCAGTGGTTCTGGGGATTCATCAGTTCCTAAATAAGAAAATCAGATTTTAAGAAAACATTTTACAGCAGTTACATGTCTTTTTTTTTTTAATGTTTATTCATTTTTGAGACTGAGAGAGAGAGAGAGAGAGAGAGAGCACATGAGCATGTGTGCAGGTGGGGGAGGGGAAGAGAGAGATGGGGACAGAGGATCTGAAGTGGGCTCTGTGCTGACAGCAGCATGCCCAATGTAGGACTTGAACTCACGAACTGTGAGATCATGACCTGAGCTGAAGTCGGATGCTCAAGTAAGACACCCAGGTGCCTCTGTCTTCTTTTTTATTTAAATGTCAAAATTACTGAAGTCATTATTAGAAGTAATTAAAGACAAAAACACGTAAAGCCAATGACTGAGACACGTCCACAGTTAGGCATTTGCTAAATGATCTTTATAAAACATATGATTTATACCTCATTTAAATGTAAATCCATTGGAGCACCTGGGTGGCTCAGTTGGTTGAGCTTCTGACTTCAGCTCAGGTCAAGATCTGCTGGTTCACGTTTGAGCCGCACATCGGGATCTCTGCTGTCAGTACAGAGCCCTATTCAGATCCTGTCCTCCCTCCTTCTCTCTGCCCCTCCCCCACTAAAGCTCACACACTCTCTCTCAAAAACAAATAAACTTAAAAAAAATAAGTGTAAAAAAATTAATTTAGAATGAAAAAAGAAGTACAAAAGAAAACATGGAAGAGGAGTTTTATTTTTTATAATTTGGACTGGGGAAAGCCCTTCTAAGCATAACATAAAAACCTGTCCATTTAAAAGTTGATTAATCTGGGGAGCCTCAGTGGCTCAGTTGATTAAACATCTGACTCTTGATTTCAGCTCAGGTCATAATCTCATTGTCATGGGATGAGCCACACATCAGGCTCTGTGCTGACAGCACGAAGCCTGCTTGGGATTCATTCCCTCCCTCCCTCCCTCTCTCTCTCTCTCTCAAAATAAATACATAAACATTTTTAAAAAAGAGTTAATTATTATAACTACATAAATTTTAAAATTTGGCACAAAAAGCATTATACAAAAGCCAAATGATTAAACAATGAATTGGAAAAAAGATGTGCAATACATATGACAAAAGGTTCATTTCCTTACCATATAAAGGGGACTTATAAATCCCTAAGAAATGATCAACAACCTAACAGAAAAATGGGTAAAGGATATGAACAAAATCCACAGAAACAAATATACATAAAAAGATCTCAATCTCATTAAGAGAAGGCAAATTAAAATGGTGAACAGTTATAACATTTACTATGTGCTAGATACTGTTCAAAGATCTTTACATATATTAACTCTTTTAATCCACACAAAAACCATGAGGCAGATACTAACATTAACCTCAGTTTTAAATTTTATTTTGAGAGAGAGACAGAGAGAGAGAGAGCGTGCGTAAACAAAGGAGGAGCAGAGAGAGCAAGAGAGAGCGAGCCAGAGAGAGAGAGCCAGAGAGAGACAGGGAGAGAATATCCCCAGCAGGCTCCACACTCAGTCCGGAGTCCAATGTGCCACTTGATCCCACCAACCATGAGATCATGACCTGAGCCGAAATCAACAGTTGGGACACTTAACTGAGGCACCCAGGTGCCTCCAAATATATTTTAAAAGCTCCAATTACTCCCACCTTTCAGAGACAATCTTCAATAGATAATTCAAGTATTTTTTTTTTAAAGTTTATTTATTTATTTTGGGAGAGAGACAGAGACCACGCAAGTCGGGGAGGAGCAGAGAGAGAGAGAGAGAGAGAGAGAGAGGGGGAGGGAGAGAATGCCAAGCAGGCTTCGAGCGGACAGCGTAGAGCCTGACGTGGGGCTCAAACTCACGAAACTGCAAGATCATGACCTGACCCAAAACCAAGAGTAGGACGCTTAACCAAATGAAGCACCCAGGCACCCCAATAATTCAAGTATTTTGAACGTTCTCTTTCTTTACAGATGACCATAAATCTACTGTGTACCATATACATATACATATATATATATATATGTATATGTTTTTTAAAGATTTTTAAGTAATCTCTATACCCAATGTGGGACCTGAACTCACAGCCCGAGATCAAGAGCCACATGCTTCACCTATTGAGCCAGCCAGGTGCCTCTAACTGTGTACCACATTGAGTATTCCTCTGCTACTCCTACAACCAGCAAATTTCTTCTCGTTTCCCCCCTTTTGTGCAAATGAAGAACTCAGGATCTTTTATCACTACTATTGTCCCCTTCATTTGCCCCATTTTTCATTCAATTTTGTAAAATGATAAGCAACGAAAGCAATGTTCATTTTAAAAAATTTTGGCGGGGGCGCCTGGGTGGTGCAGTCGGTTAAGCGTCCGACTTCAGCCAGGTCACGATCTCGCGGTCCGTGAGTTCGAGCCCCACGTCAGGCTCTGGGCTGATGGCTCAGAGCCTGGAGCCTGTTTCCGATTCTGTGTCTCCCTCTCTCTCTGCCCCTCCCCCGTTCACGCTCTGTCTCTGTCCCAAAAATAAATAAACGTTGAAAAAAAAAAAAATTTTGGCAGTATGATTCTTTCTTTCAAAAATCTTAGATTTCATAAAATCTCACTGGTCAGTCTAGCCTGTATAAATAGATCTAGGTGAGGCTGTTCTTTCTGAAGAGGGGTTGGAGAACCCAGTAAACTGAATGTTGGAAATGTTCAACAACATTAGGACTGACCACACTGGCATTAAGCCAAGCAAATGCTACAAAAATATTTTAAAAAGACGAATGTGCTTATTCTAAGTTAGGCACAAAAATGAAGGACTAAAATAAAACCAGTCAATACACATTACTATAAATTACTTACCATAAGAGCCTCGGCCAGCCATTTTATGAAATTGTTGCCAAGTAAGAGGACCTTGAACTCCCCAAGGCCTTACTGTTCTTTTTTTCTGAATAGCATCCTGAAGAACTGGCTGAAGAGATAGGAGCATTCGAAGTATATCCTGTGAGCACTGCATACTCACATCTACAACCATTAAAAAAGAAAAAAATAAGAATTACTATTGCCAACACAAAGAACTTTTTTTTTTTTTAATGTTTGTTTATTTTTGAGAGGAGGGGAGGGGCAGAAAAATAGAGACACACCGAATCCTGAGTAGGTTCCAGGCTCTGAGCTGTTAGCACAGAGCCTGACACAGGGCTGACACAGGGCTGAACCCCACAGGTCATGAGATCATGACCTGAGCTGAAGTCAGACACTTAGTCGACTGAGCCACCCAGGCACCCCAAGAAATAAAATCTTAAAAAAACAAATACATGAAAAAAGTTCAACTTTCATCATCAAGATTAAGCATCTGTTTGTGCAGAAAACTGTATTAGTTTTGATCTCAAATGATCTGTAGAAATGGTTCTTCTAGATCCTTACCAATGAACAGACGTAATGAAAGTTCTTGTAACTCATCTCCACAAAAAAGTTAATCATTAGCTCACTAACCAATTTATAAATTAATCAAAAAAATCTCTTCCTTTATGCATTTGTTTTGGATGATTTTGGTAGTTTTGGTAGTTTAGGAGAAAGAACTCTACCTCACAGTGAAATGAGTTATAAATTGTGTACCTTAGTTACTACCACTATGGTAAAATGATCTGATAGAGAAGACTAGTTACATTGACTAAAATTTAATTTGGAAAGTAAACCGTAACAATTTTGAAATACAGAACTTATACAGTAACAGATAACTTGCTCACACTATAAAAAGTGTTATAATATCCACAGATATTTTGTAAACCTGGATTACAGATTTATAGATTATCACATTATCATGACCTGCATTTCTGACCCACTATCAGAATGGGTATGAAAGATGTTGCTCTTAACTATCAAAAGGCTTTAAAAAAAAAAATCACTAAATGTTACTGATATACTTAATCTGCTCCCCCAGTAGGTTTAGTTGTAGCATTAAACATGCTTGAGTACTTTTACAGTAAGTCATTTAACTTTAGTTCATTATTATTATTGCCTAATTTATTATATCTGGCTTTCATTCCCTATATCTAAATAGCATATGAATTAGAAGTAATTTAATTTCAAATATACTGCTTAATAACTATTATGCTTAAATAAACTACTGTATACACAATAGAATACACAGTAAAGTAACAACCGAGCTATCTGAAATGGACTTACACACTGGTAAAGCAAAAGCAAGTTATAAAACTATCTATAGAGGATATTTTACACAAATAGTATAAAATATAAATGTGTATTCACATAAAATGAAATCTAGAAAAAGTTGCTACTGGCTAAGGTGGTTTGTCATAATCACATGGGAACTTTTTAAAAACATGCAGAGGGGTGCCTGGGTGGCTTGGTCGGTTAAGCATCCGACTTCGGCTCAGGTCATGATCTCGCAGTCCATGAGTTCGAGCCCCGCATCGGGCTCTGTGCTGACAGCTCAGAGCCTGGAGCCTGTTTCAGATTCTGTGTCTCCCTCTCTCTGTGACCCTCCCCCGTTCATGCTCTGTCTCTCTCTGTCTCAAAAATAAATAAACATTTAAAAAAAAATTTAAAAACATATGCAGAGCTACCCTGAGAAATTCTGACCTGGGTTTAGCTCAGGAATTTGTATTTTGAATACTTTTTCATTCTTTTAGAAAGTATATTTATTTAAGACCTACTATGGGCCAAGAATTACGCTAGCTGCAAGAAATACACTGTGTAAATTAATTCTTATTTACATCTTGAGGGATCTTATAATCTTGTGGGGGAGACGGACATGAAAAAGAATATAAATGTATATAGTGACAAGTGCCAAGTCTCTGTTTAAGCTGAAGCCTGTTTCGAAAGCAATGATTAAAAGGGTATAAAACAATTTTTAAGAGGGATCATGAAAGATAGCACATAGATCAGTAGAAACATTACTGAACACCCAGAAATCTCACATTTACGGTCAATTTATTCTTGACAGGGCATCAAGACAAATTAACAGGGAAAGAATCTTATTGACAAATGGTTCTGTTGACAGGTAGATATTCACATGCAAAAGAATAAAGCTAGACCCCTTCCTTACACCTAATACAAAAGTTAATTAGGAATTTATTACACTCCCATATATAAGTGCTACAAGTATAAAACTCTTAGAAATAAAAATGCAGGAATACATATTCATGACTTAGGGTTAGGAAAAAGCCTTTGTAGATGGGATGCCAAAGCACAAGCAATGAGAGAGTAAGTATGCTGAACTTCATTAAAGCTAAAATTTTTTGTGCTTTGGGGCACCTGGGTGGCTCAGTTGGTTAAGCATCCAACTCTTGGTTTCAGCTCAGGTCATGATCTCATGTTTTGTGAGTTCAAGTCCCATGTCAGGCTCAGTGATGACAGTGCGGAGCCTGCATAGGATTGTCTCTTAAAATAAATTAACTTAAAAAAAACAAACAACTCTTCTACCTCAAAGCATACTGTTAACAAAGTGAAAAGACAACCCAGAGAACAGGAGAAAACATTTGCAAATCATGTATCCGACAAGGGACATGTATCCAGAACATGTAAAGAACTCTTAGAGGGGCACCTGGGTGACTCAGTCGGTTAAGCATTCGACTTCGGCTCAGGTCATGATCCTGTGATTTGTGGGTTTGAGCCCCGCATTGGGCTTTGTGCTGACAGCTCAAAGCCTGGAGCCTGCCCTCGAATTCTGCGTCTCCTTCTCTCTCTGCCCCTCCCTGTCTCACACTTTCTCTCAAAAATAAAAAGTTAAAAAAATAGTAACTCTTACAACTCAATGATGAAAGGATAAAAAGTCTAATTACAAAATGAACAAAGGTTCTGAAAAGATAATTCTCCAAAGATATACAAATGGACAACAAGCACATGAAAAGTCATTAGGGAAATGCAAATCAAAGCCACAATGAGATAATACTTCACAGTCACTACAATGACTGTAATAAAAAAAGACACAAAATGACAAGTGTTAATGAGGATGTGGAGAAAGGAGAACCCCACACACTGCTGGTGGGAATGTAAAATGGTGCTTTGGAAAACACCTGGCAGTTCCTCAAAAGGTAAAACAGAGTTCTATGACCCAGCAAGTCCACCCATTGAGTAATGACAACATGTTCACATAAAAACTTGTACACACATGTTCATACCAGCATTATTCATAATAGCCAAACAGTAGAAACACTCCAAATGTCCATCATCAGATGAAAGGATAAATAAAGTATGGTATACCTGGATACAACAGAGTATTATTTGGCAATAAAAAGCAATTACGGGGAGCCTGGGTGGCTCAGTTGGTTGAACACCCAACTCCTGATTTCAGCTCAGGTCATGATCTCACGCTTTGTAAGTTTGAGCCCCCACTGGGCTCTAAGCTGACAGTGCAAAGCCTTTTTGGGATTCGTTCTCTTTCCCTCTCTCTGTCCCTCGCCTGCTCATGCTCTCTCTCTCTCAAATAAATCTTTAAACATTTTTTCAAAAAAAAAAAAAAGCAATTAAGTACTAATGCATGCTACATGGATGATCTTTGAGAACACTATGCTAAGTGAAAGAAATCAATCATAAAAGACTACAGTATGATTATATTTATGCAAAATGTACTAAAAAATCTATATACAGAGAATGTAGGGGCACCTGGGTGGCTCAGTCAGTTGAACGTCCAACTTCAGCTCAGGTCATGATATTGTGGTCCATGAGTTCAAGCCCCGTATCAGGCTCTGTGCTGACAACTCAGAGCCTGGAGCCTGCTTCTGATTCTGTCCTCCCTCTCTCTCTGCCCCTCCCCCACTCACACTCTGTCTCTCAAAAAATGAATGTTAAAAAAAAAATTTCAGGGGCGCCTGGGTGGCGCAGTCGGTTAAGCGTCCGACTTCAGCCAGGTCACGATCTCGCGGTCCGTGAGTTCGAGCCCCGCGTCGGGCTCTGGGCTGATGGCTCAGAGCCTGGAGCCTGTTTCCGATTCTGTGTCTCCCTCTCTCTCTGCCCCTCCCCCGTTCATGCTCTCTCTCTGTCCCAAAAATAAATAAACGTTGAAAAAAAAATTAAAAAAAAATTTCATATAGAGAGAATATAGTTGACTGGCATGGAAAGGGAGGGTTTGGAGGGAACTTCTAATGGGTATGAGGTTCCTTTTCATGGTGATGAAATGTAAAATTGACTGATGATGGCTATACAACTCCATGAATACATACCTTGCTTTACTGTGTTTCACAAATACTGCATTTTTTTAATAGACTGACAGTTTGTAGCAACCCTGCAACGAGCAGGTCTATTGGTGTCATTTTTCCAATAGCATTTGCTTACTTCATGTCTCTGTGTCACATTTTGGTAATTCTCCCAATATTTCAAAGTTTTTCGTTGTTATTACATTTGTTATGGTGATCTGTGATCCATTAATGATCTTTGATGTTACTGTTATAAATTTAGGGGGCACCACGAACCATTCTCACATAAGGCAACAAACCTAATAAATGTTGTGTGTGTTCTGCCCTACAACTGGCTTTTCCCCCTCTCTCCCTCTCTTTGGGCCTCTTTATTCCCTGTGACACAACAATATTGAAATTAGACCAATTAATAACCTTACACTGGCCACTAAGTATTCAAGTGAATGGAAGAGTTGTACTTTAAGTCAAAAGCTAGAAATGATTAAACTTAGTGAGGAAGGTATGTTGAAAGCCCACACAGGCTGAAAGCTAGGCCTCTTGCACCAAATAGCCAAATTGTGAAAGCAAAGGAAAAGTTGAAGAAAATTACAAGTGCTACTCCAATGAACACACAAATGATTTTAAAAAATCAGTCTGTTAGCTGATATGGAGAAAGTTTTAGTGGTCTGGATAGAACACAACATGTCCTTAAGCCAAGCCTAATCTAGAGCAAGACCCTAACTTTTTTCAATTCTGTGAAGGCTGAAGAGAGGTGAAGAAATTGCCAAAGAAAAGTCTGAAGCTAGCAGAAGTTGGTTCATGAAGTTTAAGCAAAGAAGCCATCTCCATAACACCAAACTGCAAGGTGAATCAGTAAGGCTGTTTAAGTTAACTTCCTGCAGCAAGTTATCCAGAAGATCTAGCTAAGAAAATTAATGAAGATGGCTACACTAAATAATAGATTTTTCTTTTAATATTTATTTATTTATTTAGAGAGTTAGAGAGCAAGCGCAAGTTGGGGAGTGGCAGAGAGAGAGAGAGAGAGAGAGAGAGAAGGGGGGGGGGGAATGCCAAGCAGGCCTCATGTTGTCAATACAGAGCCTGACATGGGGCTTGATCCCATAATCCACGAGATCATGACCTAAGCCGAAATCAAGAGTCAGACACTTAACTGACTGAGCCACCCAGGAGCCCCAAATAATAGATTTTTCAATGTAGATGAAACAACCTTCTATTGGAAGAAGATATCATTTAGGGCTTTCATAGCTAGAGAGAAGTTAATGCCAAGTCAAAGGACTTGCTGTCTTTCTTGTTAAGGGCTAATGTGGTTGGTGACATTAAGTTGAAACCAATGCTCATTTACCATTCTGAAAATCCTAGGGCCCTTAAAAATTAAAAAAAGATGGGGCGCCTGGGTGGCGCAGTCGGTTAAGCGTCCGACTTCAGCCAGGTCACGATCTCGCGGTCCCGGAGTTCGAGCCCCGCGTCAGGCTCTGGGCTGATGGCTCAGAGCCTGGAGCCTGTTTCTGATTCTGTGTCTCCCTCTCTCTCTGCCCCTCCCCCGTTCATGCTCTGTCTCTCTCTGTCCCAAAAATAAATAAACGTTGAAAAAAAAAAAAATTTTTTTTTTTAAATTAAAAAAAGAAAATAAAAAGAATTATGTTTAATCTTCTCTGCCCTGGAGCTATAAAATGAACAAAGCCTGGGTGATAGCACGTCGTTTACCTCATGATTTACTGAACATTTTAAGTCCACTGCTGAGATCTATTGCTCAGAAAAAAAGATTCCTTTCAAAATATGACTGCTCAGTCTATAGCCATTTGACCCTGAACACGCCCAATCTCCTCAAAATATGACTGCTCAATGACAATGCACCTAGTTACCCAAGAGCTCTGATGGAGAAGTACAATGAGATTAATGTTGTTTTCATCCCTGCTAACACAACATGCATTCTGTGGCTCATGGATTAAGGATCAAGTCTTATTTATTTAAGAAATAATTTCATAATGTTGTAGCTGCCATAGATAGTGATTCCTTTGATGGATCTGGGCAAAGTAATTGAAAAGCTTCTGGAAATGATTCACCACTCTAGATGTCACTTAGTAACATTTGTGATTCATGGGAAGAGGTCAAAAAACAGCATTAACAGGAGTTTGGAAAAAGCTGATTGCAACCCTCATGGATGACTCTGAGAGATTCAAGACTTCAGTGGAGATGAGGTGGAAATACAGAACTAGAATTAGATGTGACTGAATTGCTTGAACCTCATGATAAAACTTTAATGGATGAGAAGTTGCTTATTTTTGAGACAGAATCTACTTCCAGTGAAGATGTTTTGAAGATTGTTGAAATGACAACAAATACATATTCTAAATACACACACACACACACACACATATACATACTTTGTTGGTAAAGTAGCAGCAGAATTTGAGAGGACTGACTCCAATTCTGAAGGTTCCACTGTGGGTAAAGTGCTATTAAACAGTACCTCCTACTACAGAGAAACTGTTTATGAAAGAAGATTCAATCAATGTGGCAAATCTCACTGTTGTTCTCATTTTAAGAAATTGCCACAGCTACCTCTCAGTCTTCAGCAACCACCATCCTCTCAGTCAGCAGCCATCAACAATGAGGCAACCAGCAAAAAGATTTATGACTTGCTGTAAGCTCAGATAATGGTTATTAGCATTTTTTAGCAATGTAGTATTTTAAAATTAAGGTTATACATTTTTTAGACATAATGCTGCTGCACATTTAATAAGACTACAATGTAGTGTAAATGTAACCTTTATGTGCACTGGGGAACCAAAATACTCATTTGACTCACTTTACTGTGATATTCGCCTTACTGTGGTAGTCTGGAACCAGATGCACAATGTTTCCGAAGCATGCCTGCAGTAAAAACCATTCAACCATCTGTACACTTATAAATGAGAGAATTGTATGGTATGGCAGTCAATAAAGCTGTTGAAATCAGAGTTATCTTGGAGTTTTGTAATGGTGAGGATGGGCAGAAATATGGGTAATTTTTACTTCTCGGTTTTTTCATTGTCTAGATCCTTTCTTTTCAGCAAGTATGCATTTTTTAAAAAATTAGAACAAAGCTTTTCGAATGTTGAAAAAAAAAATTAACATTACCATTAAGATACACAAACTGCTGGGGTGCCTAGATGGCTCTTTTGGTTAAGCGTCCCACTCTTGATTTCTGATCAGGTCATGATCTCACAGTTCGCGAGTTCGAGCCCTATGCTGACAGTTGAGCTCTGCACTGACAGTGTGGAGCCTGCTTGAGATTCTCTCTCTTCCCCCCTCTCTCTGGCCCTCTCCCACTTGTACTTTCTCTCTCTCAAAATAAATAAATAAACATAAAAAAATAAAATATACAAACTGTTGTTTATAGATTTTTAATTCCTTCAAACAAATATTTTAACCCCTTGGACCTCTACCATATGCCAGGCACTGTTCTAAGTATTTGGGATATATCAACAAGCAAACCAGACAAAAATTCTTGCACTTACACAGAATTTGCATTGGGTAAATTTAATGGAGATAATAATAATAAATTATACAGTATGTTAGAGGGTAATATGCACTCTATGGAAAAAAAACAAAACAAGCAGGATGGAGAATGTGGAGAGGGGTTTGCAACTTTATACTGAGAAAATGGTATCTGAGAAGACTTAAAGGAGACAAGACAGTTACCCATGTAAATATGTGGGGGAAAGTTGTCTCAGGCAGAGGAAACAATTAGGGCAAAGGTCCTACCTAATGTAGGACTTTTCCTTTCATGATGCTACTGTAGTTTAATGAAAGCATTCCAATAAATATTACACATTTAGGTTTTAAAGCACTGTTTTATACTGAAATGTATAAAAAGGCATTGCTCTTTTTGTTTTAAATTATTCTTAAAATTTATTTATTTATTTATTTATTTATTTATTTATTTATTTATTTAAGTAATCTCTATACCCAATGTGGGGCTCAAACTCATGACTCTGAGATCAAGAGTGGCATGCTCTTCCAATTGAGCCAGCCAGGCATGCTTATTTTGAATTAGCTTAACACAAGTTCTGAGGATGAAATTTATCTTTATGGTTGTAAAGTTTCGGTTTACATTAATGTCTACTGTTACACAAAAAATATTAAGACTCAATATTTTCTATTATTTGGAAAATAAGTTGGTTCTTTTTTTTGAGGTGCATCTGGCCTAAGTTCTTTTTTTATTTTTTATTAGAGGTAAAATTGACATAACATTAGTTTCTAGTGTACAATGTAATGATTTAATGTTTGCATATGTTGTAAAATGATCACCACAATGCCTCCACAGCCTATATTCTTAACTATCACCTACAGCTGAAAACAATCCTGCCCTTTTTTTGAACATCTACAACATTCACTTATACCTTTTTCAACTTGGTCCTTGAGTACAATGAGTTTGATGAATCATCAAATTATGTCATGAACAAAATATTAACTACTGGCCCATGTATTGCCCTCCTATCTTATATCACAAATTTTAATAATATTATGAACAACTATGATCTCATGACCCAAGAACTAGAACATCACCAAAGTTCTTCTCTCTATCCTATCCCTCCCTCAGCTTTTTAAAATTAACCACTATCCTGGGGTGCCTGGATAGCTCAGTTGGTTAAGTGACTTAAGCCGAGGTCTGACCTCAGCTTGGGTCATAATCTCACAGTTCATAAGTTCAAGCCCCGTGTCAGGCTCTGTGCTGACAGGGTGGAGCCTGGAGACTGCTTCAAATTCTAAGTCTCCCTCTTCCTGCCCCTCCCCCTGGTCATACTCTGTCTCTCTAAAAAATAAACATTAAAAATTTTTAAATAAGATGAAATTATTAATAAACAAATGAATGAATGAATGAATGAGTGTAGGAGATTCATCGTATCTCCCAGAATGCTAACCACATTGTTTTGCATGTGTCAAAAAGATGACTGAATTAGCAAATGACTCATGGACCAAATAGAGAGGTTATTATACGGCATATACCACCTTAGAAAAGATCCTTACCAAAAACCACATTTTGAAGGAGGCAAATTTTCTGTATAACAGTCAAAAATTAGAAAAGTTAGTGGTATACTGAGACATATTTTAAAAACTGTTGGGGGGCGCCTGGGTGGCTCAGTCAGTTAAGTGTCCGACTTGGGCTCAGGTCATGATCTCACGGTTCATGGGTTTGAGCCCCACTTCGGGCTCTGTGCTGACAGCTCAGAGCCTGGAGCCTGCTTCAGATTCTGTGTCTCCCTCTCTCTATGCTCCTCCCCCACTCATGCTCTGTCTCGAAAAAAGTAAATAAACATTAAAAAAAATAAAAACTGTTGGGGTGCCTGGGTGGCTCAATCAGTTTAAGTGTCTTGACTCTTGATTTCAGCTCAGGTATGATCTCACAGTTTGTGAGTTTGAGCCCCACCACTGGAGGCTCCGTGCTGACAGTGAGGAGCGTGCTTGGGATTCTCTTTCCTTCTGCCACTCCCTGCTCCCCACTCTCTCAAAATAAATAAATAAACTTTTGAAAAAACTGTAGGTTGGTTGGTTGGTTGGTTGGTTGTGCCTGAAAGAAAAATATCTGGGAGCACCTGGGTGGCTGGCCCAGTTGGTTAAGCATCTGACTCTTGATTTCAGCTCAGGTCATAATCTCACCATTTGTGAGTTCAAGCCCTGCATCACGCACTGCATTGACAGTGTGGATCCTGATTGGGATTCTTCCTCTCTCTCTCTGCTCCCCCCACCTGTGCTTTGTCTCTCAAAATAAATAAATAAAAACTTAAAAAAAAATTTTTTTAATATCTATTTTAATAATAATGGCAACTTAATTCAGTACTATATTCCAAGCACTGTACCAAGCATGTAATATGGATTAAATCATTAGCTTTTCTTTTCTTTTTTTTTTTTTTTTAGTTTTTTTGAGTTTATTTATTTTGAGAGAGAGAAAGAGAGAGAGGGAGAGCGTGCGCGCACAAGCAGGGAAGGGGCAGAGAGAAGGAGAGACAAAATCTTAAAAGCAGGTTCCACACCATTAGCACAGAACCCGGTGTGGGTCTTGAACTCACAAATCTTGAGATCATGACCTGAGCTGAGATCAAGAGTCAGACACTTAACCAATCGAGCCACCCAGGTGCCCCTGGATCCTTAAAACTCTACACAGCTAGTATTTGACGTTGTACCTTGTAGAACATTATTTGACGCTGATGATCATTTTCTCCTTCTTCAAACATTTATTGTACCTATTTGACTTCTAGGACACCTCTTGGTTTTCCTCCCACTTCCTTGGTTTCCAATCCTGGATCCTTCCCTTCTCCATCTCTAAATGTCAGTTCCATCCTTCTCTCTAGTTACTCTCTATGTTGTTAAATCCAGCTCCATAGATTTTAACGCTGATAACTTACACTAGAAAATTTTAATCTCCAGACCCAACTACTCCTGTGAATTTAAAACTGTTATCTCCACATATGTACTTGACCTCCTCTCCCAGTGTTTCCCTCCTCTATAATTAGAACTATCATTCATCCTGCTGCTCAAGCTATCCTTGATGCCTCATCATATCTCGTATGTATCAGCAAATCCTATAGGTTCTACTTCCCAAATATACCTAGAACCTACTACTTTTATCTCCATCACTTCCAATCTTGTCTAAGTTACCATCATCTTACACCATCTTTCTAAATGCTTCCTAACTATTCTATCTACTTCTATTCTTACCTTCACAACACATAATAGCCAGAATGATCTTTTAAAAAAATAGACAGAAAAAAGACCGTGTTATTTCTCTGCTCAAAACTGACCTATAGCTTCCCATCAGTCTTACAATAAACTATAAAGGTTTTACACAGTCCCTAAGACCCCTACATGATTTTGGTTTTTGGCTAGCTCCTAGATTCATGTCTGACCAATCTCCCCATCACCCAATTCATTCCAGCAACAATGTCTCCTTACTGTTCCTCAAACATATTAACCATACTACTCCCTCTGGGTCTTTGCACTACCTGAAATACTCTTCCCTTAGTTATCCACATAGCTCCATTCCCTCACTTTATGTAGGACTTTGCTCAAATGCTGTCCCTCGGTAATATTTTTCCTAACCATACATCTAAAATAACCATACACACCTGGGGCACCTGGCTGGCTCAGTCAGTAGAGCATGTGACTCTTGATCTTGGGATGTGAGTTTAAGCCCCACACTGGGTATAGAGCTCACTTTAATTAATTAAAATAAATCATGAAGTACTTACCCAAATAAATAAAATAGTGTCCTCCTGTCTTTTTCCACTCCTTTCCACTTGCTTTTTCTTCAAAGCCATTTATCACTGTCATTATATAATTACTTTTTTTTTTTTCGTTTGTTTATATGTTCTACACTAAATTATAGGCTCAAAAAAGGCAGGAACTAAGTTTGTTTCATTTAATGCTGCACTTTTATAAAGGAACAGTGTGTGGCACATATCAGGTGCTCAGTAAATATTTAATGATTGAAAGAATGTTGAATAAAGCAGACAACTAGCAATTTTCTGTTAATTAACATCTACAAAGTACCCTTTATACTCCCACATAAGTACATAATTACAGATTTACAAGAGCCATACTTTTATTGGTGAAATTAAACTAAACTGCTAGGAACTTCTCCCTTTAAAAATGTCATCCTTAAAGGAGTTTTCAGTCCAAATTTTAGTGTCTCTATTAGCTACATGGAAAACTGCCTTTAATACTTTATCCTCAGAAAGAAAGGCAAAGTCCTACAATTAAAGGAAAACAAACAAAAATTATTCCATTAGCATACTTACCATTTCTTTTGGACCAGGGGTGTAAGCATGAACTTTTCACAAGTGCTTCATCAACTTTCCCTCCTGACATGTTATCCATGAACTGACGCCCATGTTCTAATGCAAGGTAGCAGTCATTGCAACAGTCCCGCTCTTCAACACGTACCCAATTACTAATTACACCAATTCTAGGAAAAGGATCTTGGTCTGCTGCTCCAAAGGGTGAAAATAAATTAGTGCACTGATCTTGTAGCAATAATATCAACTCGTCAGGGAATTTTTCAGATTCCTTTAGTCCTCCATTAACATGTTCAGCAGAAGTAGCCCTGAGAGCTTCAAAACGTTTTTCTGCTTCTTTGCCACATTCTGTGTTGCGTCCTATGATGTCTAGTTCATCTTCAAGAAATAATCCTGAATTGTTTCCAAATTTTCTGTTCATGACAGCACTGAAGCCACAGGTACACCTATACTGTGCTTCCTGCATTGGATCTGGAATGTAAACTCCAACATCGGCACCCTTGATATTCATATTGCAGACACAGATACAGCAACTATCAAAGTTACAGTCTTTAAACAAATTCATAACTGATTCTGAAAGAATGAGGTTTACATAAAGACTGTGTGCTTCAGGGATGGAAGGAACAGTTGCAGGTTCAACAGAGTTAAGGGGTCTGCATGTGGATGGCGTGGAAGCTGGTGAATACAAATCTGAATTTTCATATTTGACTGAACCTTGAGCACTAGCAGGTCCACCAGCTCGAGGAGTCCTTGGAGTCCTTGGAGTCCTTGGAGTTGGAAACCTAGGTGTAGATGGAGAAGGAAGAATTCCTGCTCCACTGTTACTAGGAGGTGCACTGCTAGGAGGCATCCCAAAAGAAGTATGAGTCTGAGGTGTATAAGCAGGACCATATTCTTGATCAATAGTACTTCCATCGCTAGTGTTACCAAGGTGAAAGAAAATTAAACACATAAAGGAACATATTAGTGATATGAAACAGAACAAAAAATGTCCAGTATTTTTCAGTAACACTGATAATTATGAAAGTACAATTACTGCAAAAATTACAAGTAGAATTAAAATGTATTTCTGGTTAATAAATCCACTCTAGGTGACTGTTGTGGACTGTGGACCAACCAACTAGCTCCAAATTGTAAATAAAATCTGTTTACCTAAACATCCACCTTTACTATCTATAGTTCTTATACTACAAATAACCATATTTCATTGATCCTAAGATGCCACTGTTAAAAACAAAACAAAAAAAACTTCTAATTTCAGAGATGTTTACATGCAATAAGGGACAATGGCCATTTAAAGATGTCATAAGACACCCCAATTTCAGATACTAAAATATGAAAAGTATGTGATATGGCAAATACACAAATGGCATTTAGAATTTTAGAGCAAAATAAACAGTGCTTCTGAAGACAATCAAAAAACAAAAAAAAAAAAATGAAAGCAAGTAATCAATGAGTAATAATACTTAAATTTTCCAACAATTTATCCACACCCAACGAATACCATTATAATTTATTGATCAAAAAATAATTCTTAGAATCTTTAAAACCCAGCATCTTTTTTCTAAATACTAGCAAAGCAGGCACCTCTATGAAAAAAAATTAAAGCTATATAAGCACACCTGTAGTATACCAGTAACATAAATCTATACCATACCCCTCTTTGATGAATGGCACTGCAGGCCCTGAGGAAAGCAATTCCAATTTTCCAACAGTCCAACTCTGACGGTAAATACACTCTTCTGGCAATTTGATAGGAGGCAGACATTGGCTTGGGAGACTTTTTAGAGGTGCAAACATGGAACACCCCACCAGAACTTGACAATTTTCAGGCTTATAGACATACGAAAAATCCTACAATACAAAAACCATGACTTTCACCATCTTATCTTCCAAGGGAAAAAAGCTAAACTGTCTCTATCTAGTCTCTTTTCCTGTCTCTTTAAACAAAATAATAAAATGTAAATATAATTCTGTTCTTTTTTTTTTTAAGTTCATTTATTTATTTAGAGAGAGAGGGAGAGCACGCACACACACGACAGAGAAAGAGGGAGAAAGGACAGAGAAAGGACAGAGAAAGAGGGAGAGAGAACCCCAAGCAGGCTCCACACTATCAGCACAGAGATGGATGCGAGGCTCAATCTCACGAACCGAGAGATGACCTGAGTGGAAATCAAGGGCCAGATGCTTAACTGACTGAGCCACCCAGGTGCCTATTATTCTATTCTTAAATGCATTCTTTTTATTTTATTTCCAGTAAAATTAACATACAGTGTCATATTAGTTTCAGGTGTACGATACAGTGATTCAACAACTCCATAAATCACCTAGTGTTTATCACCTAACTCCTCTGATAATTATCAGTTTGTTCTTTATAGTTAAGAGTGTTTCCTACTTTGTCTTTTTTTTCCCCCTTTGCTTATTTGCTTTGTTTCCTAAGTTCCACATAGGAGTGCAATTATATGGTATTTGTCCTTTTCTGACTTATTTCACTTAGCATTACACTCTCTAGCTCCATCAAGGTCACTGCAAATAACAAGACCGAATTCTTTTTTATGGCTAAATAATATTCCTGTGTGTGTGTATCTTCTATCCATTCATCTGTTCAATATCACTCATCATCATGGCTATGCAAATCAAAACTACAATGAGAGGAGAGTCTGGCTGCCTCAGTCAGCAGAGCATGCAACTCTTGATCTCAGGGTTGTGAGTTCAAGCCCAATGTATGGTATGGAGTTCACTTACAAGAAAACAAAAACAAAAACCCCTTATGATGAGATATCACCTCACACCTGTAAGAATGGCTAAAATAAAAAACACAAGAAACAGGTATTGGAGAGGATGTGAAGGAAAAGGAACTCTCTTACAATGTTGGTGGGAACGCAAACTGATGCAGCCACTGTGGAAAACAGTGGTGGTTCCTAAAAAAGTTTAAAACAGAACTACCCTACAGTCCAATAATCACACTACTGGGTATTTACTCAAAAATTACAAAAACACTAATCAAAGGGATACATGCACCCCTGTTTATAGCAGCATTATTTACAACAGCCAAATTATGGAAGCAGCCCAAGTATTCTTAAATGCATTCTCTGTAGTTTCACCACTATTCAGCCTTCTAATTTGTTAATTACAAAATGAGAATCATGACAGATTTTTTAATATAGCAACAAACTAACTAAATCTATAAGAAAATATTGGAAGTGAATTATTTTTCCAGAAATATAAAATACTTACTTTAATTTCAGAAGGTTTTGGGCTACAGAATCCTTCATCAACCTCAATTTTGAACTGTGTTCCAACAGTAGAACTATTTCCTTCTAGAACAGTTCCTCCAGGTGTTATATCCATACTACCATATTCTTTATTACTCATATTCATTGGGGAAAATCCCATAATATGCTGTTCCAACGATGGTGGTGTAGGATACATTTTATGAAGATCTGCAGTGCCTATAATTAATAAAGCACACATTTTAACATAAGACTAAATAAAAAGAAGTTAATTAATCTGTGTTTAAAAGAAAGGGGTGGGGAATTTTATTCATATTAAAAGTTGCGGATTTATCTGCAGCAGATTTGGGAAGCTTACTTATGCAAGATAATGGATCCAGATTTCCTGTTTTTGATTCCTTACAGCTGGATTTATCATCTGTTCCATTTGCTGACTTTTTAGATCCAGGCTATTAACAAAAACAAAAACACATATTTATCTGAAATTTTAAATCCAATGTGATCCAAGATCATTAAGATGTAACTTGAAGGTCAAACCCATTCATCAAATATAGTATTTTGAATTTATGCTAGAGCCAAAATATGAGATACTAGAAACAATTTATAAAGACCTAAAACATATTTTAAACAATCACTGAACCCAGATTATTTTGTCTGTTTATATGGTAATCCTGCAATTTAACAGAGGGAAAAGTTCCTCCAAATAAAAATGACTAATACTTTCAGAACACAGAAGAATAACCTACCACTTAAAGCCTATTAAAATTAAAAAAAAAAAAAGAAAGAAAACGGAAATCTGCAATAAGGATTTGTAATACAGAACCGCTTTTTAGAAAAAAATACTCCTAAAACATTTGTCCCCTCAAATAAAATACATCAAATTTTCCTATATAATCAATCACCTCTCTGAATTCTAATTTATATTTTTACCTTGTTTAATAACCTCTTCTCCCTAGAAAAATGCTGCAACACGTAAAACAAAAGCATACACTTCAGAAAGATCTCATATGACAAACAATAGTACACCTAACTAAAAATCAGTTTTAATACGTTGAACAAACCAAGTTTTACTATCTCCAATCTATCACCAATGTTTTTATATTTGGTTATATCTAACATGGTTCCAAGTCTCCTGTTAGCCTCTTTGTCATAAACATAACAGTTCTAATTACAACCTTCTTACCTCACAATATCCATAGCTGATACATGAATAGTAACAGGAAGCATAAAAGTATCAAAGAATTCAAGGATATATTTACCTAGTAAATGGTACTCTCTAAAATATACTATATTTTGGGATATAAAATGTTAGTTTATGTACAGCTATACCTGCTGTATATCACTTAATTGAAGACACCAAATGTGCCTGTATGTGTACGTATGTGTATATATACACAAATACACACAGTGTGTATCATATACAAAAGAGGATTAAAAGTATATGTTATATAAAAAAAGTATGTATTATATAGGACAAGAAAGACCAAATGTACTACAGACGTTTTCAAGCTACCTTTATGCAGATGAAAATGGAATTCCCTTTTATGATAATGCAGCACTCAGTTCACTAATCTGACATTCTAACAAACCTCATTTTAAGTTTTCTTTTATAATCACCTTTGTGTGCAAATGGATGTTCAAAATTAAATACTACCTCTTCTTCCTTTTTCATTATTATAGTATATTGCTGTCTTAAAATAATGGTTGTGATGACAAACATATTCAAAAGAAGTGGTATTCCTTAATAAATTGACAAGGCATACAATTTTAATGTTAATTACTTATTATTCTTATCTAAGTGAGTCAATTCCAGGGTTTCTCAAATGAGAGGATTAAAGAATAGGAAAATAATTCTGCTTCCTAAAGATTGCAGAAAAAAAATATATCATAGCGTTCAAATTAAACTTAATCACACATCCCAAACATAAAAAAATAAAGAAAAAACACACATAGTTTGTAGGTGACACTATGCCAAGAATGCTCAAACATAAGTTTAAAAAAAGGAAACCAATTAATAAAATTTTATTACAAAATACTTCTTATTTTTCAGGGCCAAAACATACAGTTCAAGTCACACACCACTTCTGAAAAATAAGTCTACATGAAATTAAGGAAAAGATATTATAAATCTTAGCCATTAATAGAATACTCACTGTTAATTCATCTTCATCAGAATTGAAAAGATTATCAAGGTCAGTATAAGAGACAGCCAGGTCTGAGTCATAAATCAAGCTGGTTGATGGAGGGCGGGCATGACTAGTAGGGCGTGGAGCATCTACACGTCAACCAAAAAGGCAAAATAAAAAATTCCACTACTGACCAAATAAGTATTATTCTATTTATTTAAACTAGATATCTAACTTTAAACCTATTCTGCAATAAGAAACTATGATTTGCTTGGGGCGCCTGGGTGGCTTGGTCGGTTAAGTGTCTGACTTCGGCTCAGGTCATGATCTCAAAGTCTGTGAGTTCAAGCTCCGCTTCAGGCTCTGTACTGACAGCTCGGAGCCTGGAGCCTGCTTCAGATTCTGTGTCTCCCCTCTCTCTTCCCCTCCCCAGTGCTGTCTCTCTGTCTCTCTCAAAAAAATAAACATTAAAAACAAAAAAAATTAAAAAAAAAAAAAAGAAACAGTGATTTCCTTAAAATCTAGAAATTTTCTCATAGAAATAAAATTGCAAATAAATGTAGTAACTTCTCCAGGAAGCTCACTAAAGGCTATGTAATCCATAACATGGCTAAATACTCTGATTTTATATAACAAATAAAAAGATATACACTAACAGGACAATAGTGTACACACACACACACACACACACACACACACACACACACACACTCTCTCTTTTATTTTTCTATCTTCCACATTTTTAGTTTTCTATCTTCCTGAAAGAAAGAAACATACTACAATGATTAAGTGCCCTGGCTCTTGAGTCAGAGAGACTATCATGAATTTGAATTCCCAACTATGACACTAACAATATGACCCTGAACAAGTTACTTAACCTCTCTGTACCTTAGCAATAACAAGAATTAAAAATGAAGAATGTAGCTAAAGCACTTTGTCCAGTGCCAGGCAGTGAAGTACTCAATAAATATTACCTGTTGGTTAAGCTTTCATTTTAGTTCTGGAATTAAAAAAAAAAAAAAATTTTTTTTTAAATGTTTATTCATTTTTTGAGAGACAGAGAGAGAGCATGAGCAGGGGAGGGGCAGAGAGAGAGAGGGAGACCCAGAATCCGAAGCAGGATCCAAGCTCTGAGCTGTCAGCAAAGAGCCCGATGCGGGGCTTGAACTCATGAGCGGTGAGATCATGACATGAGCTGAAGTTGGACGCTTAACCAACTGAGCCACCCAGGCGCCCCCTTAGTTCTAGAATTTTATTTTCCTTTTTCCTTTTCTTTTTTTTTTTTTTTACTCTCCCCAGTTGTAGAGGGAAAAATATAGGATTACTTAAGAAAAATTACAAATACCAAGAGAAGTTAAATTCCTTTTACATTCTCATATAAGAAAAAAATTACAGTTTGGTGTATAACCTGAAGTATGCTTGGTGTATCAAATGACTTGAAATAGTCCTCACTTTCAGAAAGATGAAAGTCACTTTCCAAGTGCCTCTGCATGATAGTTCTAAAAATTAACTGGAGCAGTTCTGAAATTTGGTGTAAAAAATCATCTAGGGTACTTATTAAAAAATATTTCAAAGCTCCACCTCAAAAGATTGCTCCAGAATGTGGGAGATGGTCCAAATTTAGAGAAAGCAGAAGACAGCAATTACACTCATTCCCACACAAATTTTGTAAAACAAATAATGTGCCACACCTCTCTATTCCAAGCACAAGGAGCACTAGTCAGACACTTTCAAAGTGGAGTCTTTTTCACAGTATCCTCAGTGCTAAGAATAGTCCCTACATTTAAAACCTGTTTGATAAATATTTGTTAAATTAATAATTTCAACAGTTCTTCTAATTTGAGTGAGAGAGTAAAGGACAACAAAATTGTAGTCAAGTCTAATTTATAAAGTTGAGTTTTCAGATCAGAGAGGGACCTTAAGGTGATGATCTGTTCAAATCTCATTTTACATAAGAACTATTTTTATTTGAGAGAAAGTTTCAACAATTCAAAACAGAATTTCTATCATCTCAACCTGCTTCTCTCAATACAAAATAAGCAATAAATCATTTTAAGATAGGTACCTTTCTATGAAACATAAATTATGCAAAAAGGAACACTGTAAGTCCAATAATATCAGATTAGCTTGTAGCAGTAATCTTGTAATGCAATATTTTGATTAGAAAATAAAAGTTTTACCTTGCTTGAGAGATGGACTAAATAATGACATAGCATCTTCTTCATGTGATAATACTGTTACACTAGATGGCCCATCTTCTACCTGCAAACAATATTACATATTAGACTGAAATATATAATTTAAAATAACAAAATCTTCCAACTACTGAGTAACTATGTGTCAAGCATCCTACTAGATGTTCTACAGTCATACTAATTCCCACAATTAATCTATATGATAAACAGCACGTTCAACTTACAAAAAATAGTTCTAAAGATAACCCAGGAAATGTATCTGGATAAACGGTGGGAGCTGGGATTCCAAGCTAAATTTGTCAAATTCCAAAGTCCATGTTCTTTCTATAATACCTATATCCTTCCCAGCTACTACTCTTTTCATATTTACAGAAGGACAAAATGTCAAGTACCAGGCGCACAGTAAGGCTAAAAACTCTGTGAAAGAATTTTCTGTATTATACTTATTATTGGGTCCTTTTCACAATTTTACAGCTTTCAATTTCCATATTTTACATTAAAGGCAAATTTTAATTAAAAAAATTTTTTTTATTTAATGTTTTTATTTATTTTTAACGGGGAGAAAGAAAGAGAGAGAGGGAGAGAGCACGAGCGAGCGAGCACACACAGGTTAGGGGCAGAGAAAGAGGGAGATACAGAATCCAAAGTAGGCTCCAGGCTCTGAGCTTTCAGCACACAGCCCGAAGTGGGGCTTGAAACCAAGAAGTGTGATATCATGACCTGAGCCAAAGTTGGACACTTAACTGACTGAGCCACCCAGGCGCCCCTACTTTTTGTCTTAACTTTTTGACGTTTATTTATTTTTGAAAGACAGAGACAGAGACAGAGCATGAGCAGGGGAGGGGCAGAGAGAGGGAGAAACAGAATCGGAAGCAGACTCCAGGCGCTGAGCTGTCAGCACAGAGCCCAACGCAGGGCTTGAACCCACAAACCATGAGATCATGACCCGAGCTGAAGTCAGACGCATAACTGACAGAGCCACCCAGGTACCCTTAAAGGCAAAATTCTTATCCAACAGAGTTATCTTGTGCTTAATACATCCTATAATATTAGATTTTCAAATTTCTAATAAATACTCCTGTATCTTATATTTAATATATTTCATCAAGGGGCTTTATAAGTTAACTCACATTCAAAAATATCATGTACGTTATAAACTCAGCATTGGGTATTTTATTGTATTTTGAAAACTGGCACTTCACCTATTTCAGTACATTTTAACTCAGTATCAAAATACTTCATCTACCTAAATTTTCTGATTTCAGTATTACAGAAGTTAATGTACTTTCCTCAAACCCAAAAAAACTCTTACAGTAAATAACAATCTTTTCATTATCAGACACCAGGTATAAAGTCTACATAAACTCTTAAATTTTGTACAATGTGCCTGATTTACCTATTCAAAAAAATATTTTCATTATTTAAAAGGGCTCACAACGGTGAGATCTTGACCTGAGCTGTAATCAAGAGCTGGAGGCTTAACTGACATGAGCCACTCAGGTGCCCCTTAATCTATTTTAAAAGACAAAAAAAAAAAAAAAAAAAAAGAGAGAAGTATGGTACTATATGCTGTGTTAAAAAATATCAGCGACCCTTTGGTGTACTATGATTTCTTTTACTCACCTTGTGTTTTTTTACAGCTTCTCTCTCACTGTTTTGTCTATCTTTCTTATCAGGAAAAAGGAATTCCTCATCTCCTTCAACAAATGCATATGGATCAATTTTAGATTCTTGCTCTGCATCAGATGCTATTGCTGAAAGATACTGATTTTTAATTTGATATTGCTGCACTAATTCATCAGAAACTTTTAAAGGTTTCTTACATTGCACCATTAACCTGCATTAAAAACAAAAAAACAAAATTAGAAAATTATATTTAATTTTCCATAAAAGCAAAAAAAATTCCAATGACTTAAGAATCATCAAGTTTTCATGATTATTTAGAGATGATCTAAACTGTAATCCTTCATATTACGAATGAGGAAATTAAGGCATTGAGAGGTTACATGATTTATTAAAGCCTCAAGTTTAGCAATCAAGAAATGAAGCTAAAATCTAGGTCTCCTATTTGTTCTTTCCACCAAAATATGTCCACTCTGTTCCCAATTCCTTACATGCATTAACTTGTCCAAGTCTATTCACTGAAAGGAACTTTTTTTTTTTTTTTTTTGAAAGGGACTCTTACATCAAAATTGCTCCAGGACAGGAACTCTCAAAATTGTGGGCTATGTGCTGAGGCAAGACTAGTTTTATACAATTTATACAATGGAAGTGATTATCCTTTTCCTATTGACATGAGTGGATAAGGTTATAAAATTATAAGGACCTAATTTGTGTTTCATGAACACTATAACTTATTAATTCTGGCAAGAGGTTTTATAATGGCAAGTGAAGTTTCAGCTCAAGTACCTCAAAGTTTTTACCTGATCGGATTAGAAAAATCTATTTTTATATCATCAGTCTTATGGTTTCACATGGTGACTAGAATCAATAAAACAAAACAAGAGAGGAGACAACACTGAAGTTAGAAAGACAAACAAGTAGAAACTGTCAGATCAGAGGAAGCTAAAATCAAAGGGTAAGAGCAAGAAGCTGATTTGCACCACCAGAATCCCAGAAAGCATCAAGACTTTTCTATCTCTGAAGACCAGGGTACTTGGTGAGTGTGAACACTGAATGATGTTTTTGGTTTGTAGAAGACACTTTCTGACTCCCAAATTCATGTTCTCTATAGTTTGTAAAGTGGAGATTCCCATGCTGCCAGAAAGAAGTAGCGAGGCTTCTACTCAGACCAGGGTAAAAATCCTGCAAGGACTATTTCACTCCGAATAAAAACCAAACCCCTTGTAATATCCTACCAAAGCTTTCCTTGACCTTTCTCCTCTTTGCCTCTCCAACCAACTTCATTTGGTTATTCTACTCCTGCCTCTCTCAACTCTGCTTCCAAGACCTTCCTTCATGTTCCTCAAACAGGCCAGACACACTCCTGACTGTTCCCTTTGTTTGGAGCATTCTTTCTCCAAGTATCTGCATGGCCAACTCCTTCACTTTCTAAAAGACTTTGTTTAAATGTCACCTTATGTAGGAGACCTTATTTAAAATTGCAAAATGCCCAACTACTTCAACACTGATCCCCCTCACCCTGCTCTATTTTTCCCTCCATAGCACTTATCTTTTAAAATCTATATAACTTGCTTATATTAATAGCTGACTGTCACTCTCACTAGAATATAAGACCCTAAATGACAGGGATCTTGCCTTTGTTCACTGAATTATCCCAAATGCCTAGAACAGTGCCTGGCAAGTAGAAGGTACTCAATAAATATTTCTTAAATGAATACATGAAATCGAAAAACCACATAGGATTGAGACGTTGTGGATGCATTAATAATTCTATAATACAGTATCTTGTACTTGGAAATAAACCATCTTCATTCATCAGAAAGTGATACTGCTGCTACTTATCTGTCCTACAATTTAAGACAAAAAATTATAAGAGATGTAAGATTTGGGAACAATGAAGGTGAAGGTATTTGTTAGCTTATAAAATCTTTGAATGGAAGGATATCATAACTTTCAATCTATTTAAGATGCCCAGCACTATAAGTACTCCATATACACTATAAACTAAGGGTGAAACAGAGGACATAAAAAAATAATAACTGATATTTTCTAAGCATGCTATTAAATACCATGTCATTGTTATTCCCAATATGCCCCAGATTTATCCCCAAAACTAAAATCCCAGGTCTATAAAAACTTTCTTCCATTTGAACATGGTGCTAACTAGTTAACAGGAGTATGTTTTAAAATTGTTAGAATACTTCTATAAATGAATGAATAGGTATTTCTTAAAGAGTAGCATTGTATCTTACCATCTTAGACCAAAACTGTTTGCTCAACTGTTAGGTGCTAACATAAGTCTCTCCAAAGTAGTTTGCTATCTACTTTGACATGTTTTCTTATTCACTACTTATAATTAATCTTATAAGACAGAAAATGCAGAGTATGCTGATTTTGATGTGCAAATTATGTAGAAAGAAATGGTTTGCTAAGGTAACATAGTAACAAAGTTAAGGCTGTAAAGATTTTAAGTATGCATATTCAAGTAACTATTCATAGGAGAAAAGTGTTAAGATCCCACTCCTCCTCCCCACCACCAACCTGAAAGACACTACTACTCTGTGTAGAGGTGAATAAAACAACTGTTTCTCATATTAAGTTGTCCTCTGGCAGAAGCAGGAAAACTGCCACACTGTTTACACAAGTAGTTAAACTAGTGTGCAGTTACATTAAAGGACCAATGCTCCTGCACAGGGCTCTATTAAGAATAAAAATGAGTAAACCAAATGCGGTGCCTAAAGACAACTTGTTATTTTATTGAATGGTTCTCACAGACATTGGGATATGCAATGAATTTAAATGTAGTCAATAATATCATGAGTATCAAGTCACAACATATTTTAAAATATATTTACATTACACATCTTTCTATATTTAAAATTGATAAGAATAGAAAAAATTGTGATTTTTAAAAGATGTCAGATTAAAAACTCAAAGTTATTTCATCACTATCATCATATAGTATATATATATTTCTGTGAAACAGGAATAACCCCTCCTTTTCTAAAAGAAACTTTTCACATATAGTCGAACTACAGAGATAGTTTCAATCAGATATAGAGCTAAATACAGACAAACTGGAAGAGGATTAGGTACAGTAATGAACAGGAAGCTTTGCAAAGACCAAAGCAAACTGAAATTACGTTTATATTATTCATTAAGTGTATCTCTTTCCTTTTACTATGACAACAGTAACATTCTATCCTGAAATATACTTGTAGAGAATTTAACATGGCTTGGAGTAGCACATGCTTTTAGGCCTTTATTCAATAAAAATTCTTCCAGACAAGAAACGACAGTATTTTAGGATTGACAATTATAGAAGGAGATAAGCTATAGAAGGAAATGTTAAGGAACAAATGAATTTAATAAATATCAAAAATCCTCTATTTTCTTTAATAGTACCTTTTCTGGTACCACACCCACTATTCAGCATCAATCCTTAAACTGAGTCAAGCTAACTGTAAGAAGAATAGCTTTATTGTATTAAGATATCAAGTAAGACTTACTTAAAATATTTAGATTACAATAAACCAAAACAAGTTTATTTCATCATAGACTCCTATGAAACAAAATAGAAACTATCTTTTAGAGATCAGATAATGCACTCTGTAACTGTATGATATATACAATATAAATGTCAGGTATACCCCTAATGCAACATAGGAGCTAACTCTATTGATGAATTCTATGGTTAAGATATCCAGATGTAGCCTTGCTATAGAACAAGACATGATAAAACTATGCTCCAGTATAGTTCTTTCTCTGCTCAGGGTTTAGAAATGTCTCCCTCTGAATCAAAATAGAAGACTATTTTAAGCAATCAAAATACTACTAGAACTAAGTGCTAGCCCTTGAAAAATGATATTAAAAAAACTGTAATGTTTCTTTGCAGAAATTTTGCTATCTTCAACACTTACAAGGTTTATTTTTTTTTTTTAACTTACAAGGTTTAAAAAAAATTTTTAATGTTTATTTATACTTTTGAAAGAGAACATCAGAGTGCCAGCAGGAGAGGTGCAGAGAGACAGGGACACAGAAACTGAAGTAGGCTCCAGACTCTGAGCTATCAGCACAGAGTCTGATGTGGGGCTTGAACCCACAAACCGCAAGATCATTACCTGAGCCAAAGTCAGATGCTTAACCGACTGAGTCACCCAGGCACCCCTAAAGCTTATGAGGTCTTAAAAGCCACTATTCTAAAATAGATACTAGCGTTAACCAATAAAGAAACTAAAAATAATTAGAAGCAAAAAGAAGATTGCCACAGATGTGTATATCCGGTATGTAAGATATGCTATGCTCCACCTCAACCTCTCTCTCCCCCAACTAAATTCTAAGAAATTAGAAAGGGATTTCACTTTAAAGTAGCTGCTGAAATATCTGGCATCAACTGAGGCACATGAAGTCTAAGAACAAGGGAGATGTTTAGAAATGATGAATCCTAATACTCTGTACTAGTTAGGCAAGCCATCACCATCTAAAACTAAGAATTAGAAAAACTAAGAATACTGCTTTCTTTTGTTTATCCACCTATTATGGAAGTACAGTGCCACTCTTTAACAGCAGTCAATGGAAAACTTTATTTATACCAAATGGAAATTGAATTTTCACTTAACGTGAATAAAACAAACGTACAAATTTCTCCTCCATCATTCTAAAAAAGCACACACCTATAAAATTTTTATTAAAAAAATGTTTCTTTTTAAATTTCTACTGATAAGATTCTTGCCCCTCTTTGCATTATGTATTACTCCAACTGTGTTAATAGTTTCCTCTCCTAAGCTTCAGATACAATGCCACAAATGTCTGACAGAATCTTTCAGCAGGCTCCTCACACTAAATTCAAATTTACAACATAGGGACGCCTACGTGGCTCAGCTGGTTGAGCATTTGACTCCTGTCTGATTATTGATTTCAGCTCATGAGTTCGAGGCCCGCAACATGCTCTAAGATGACAGTGAGGAGCCTGCCTGGGATTCTCTCTCCCCCACCACCCTGCTCACACTTTCTCTTTCAAAATAAATGAATAAACTAAAAAAATTAAATGGGGTGCCTGGATGGCTCAGTCAGTTAAGCATCTGACTTCAGCTTAGGTCATGATCTCACTGTCCGTGAGTTCAAGCCCCACGTCAGGCTCTGTGCTGACAGCTCAGAGCCTGGAGCCTGCTTTGGATTCTGTGTCTCCCTCTCTCTCTGCCCCTCCTCCACTCACGCTTTGTCTCTCTCACTCTCAAAAATGAATGTTAAAAAAAATTTTTTTTTTAATTTACAATGCGTATGTATTACAAACACATATTTAAAAGTCATTATTGTACACTGGGGCTCCTGGGTGGCTCAGTCGGTTGAGCGTCCGACTTCGACTCTCGTCATGATCTTGCGGTCTGTGAGTTCGAGCCCCACGTCGGGCTCTGTGCTGACAGCTCAGAGCGTGAAGCCTGCTTCAGATTCTGTCTCCCTCTCTCTCTCTGCCCCTCCCCCGCTCACGATCTCTCCCCCCCCCCTCAAAAATAAATACACATTAAAAACATAAAATAAAATAAAAAAATAAATAAAAGTCATATTATAAACAAAGGCATAGTTGAAACTTCTAAATATCCCAATCCCTCTCCTTCAAGATAACAGGGATTAACAGTTTCTTGTACTTTAAAAAAAATTATAAAAACTAAATTATAAAAAATTTTAAAAATTACATAAATCTTAATTTAATGTAAACTGAGTAAAAGGGTAGAAGTCTTCAAATCGGTTTTTCCTCCTCTTTCCCTCATAAAATAAATATGCTGTTCTTTAACTCTCCTGTTACTACCTCACTGCACTATTCAACTGGTCATAAAGTTCTTGTCTATTCTATACTTACAAAATCTACACATCCCTACGATCTCTAATTTCCTAGGGCCCTGTATCACCTTATATCTGAACTATTCAAGAGTCCAAACTGATGTCCTTTCATACATATATACCTCTTCATTTCAAAAAATCTTTCAATAATATTACTTGGTTAATATTTCTAAAATCCTTATTTTCCAAAACCCTATTATTTTATCTACCTCAAAAAAAAAAAAAAAAAAAGTACAACAGTGCCCCTATCATCTCAAGGAAAATACATACTCATAAACAGTATTTTTATAAATAGTATTTTATATAATTTATTCCATTATATAGCCCCACCTCCCTTTTCAGGTCTCATTTCTCATCATGACATAGCAAACTACTAAGCAACACCGTATAATCTATCCATACCAAAGTACATAAAACTTCTGGATCTTCATAAATGGAATTAAATTATTCTTCACTCTGGCTCACCATCCCTAATATCTTTTATGTATGCTTCTATCAGAGAATGTTAGTTTCCATTGGATTACAATTTCGTTTAGGGCCAGGACCAAATTTATTTTTTACTCCAACAGTGCTTTACAGCATCCTGCATATTAGGGAAACTTCAGTTTTATTCAAACTGATGAAACAGATATTTGAAGAATATGAATTTAAAAAGATAATGTTCCAAAGGGCAAAAGAATGCAGGAGTTGCAACAGCCCCCTAATTAACCGCCATATATTTAAATACTTTCAAAACTCAGAGTATGGAAAAAGAATAGAAATTTACCAGGTTTACCTAGTAATATGAATTCAGTAATATGAATTTACCTAGTAATATGAATTCAGAAATTTATTATATAAAGCAATCTAGGCTTCTGACTGGACTACTCTGACTAGAAAAGGTTTGATCATATTATATCTTTAAACCTAGACAATGCTTCTATAAAGAATTTAAGACAAGGGTTGCCTGGGTGGCTCAGTCAGTTGAACGTCTGACTTGGGCACAGGTCACGATCTCACAGTTTGTGAGTTCGAGCCCTGTGTAAGGCTTTGTGCTGACAGCTCAGAACCTGGAGCCTGCTTCAGATTCTGTGTCTCCCTCTCTCTCTTTCTCTGCCCCTCCCCTGGTAGTGCTCTGTCTCTCCTTCAAAAATAAATAAACATTAAAAAAAAAAAATTAAAAAAAAAAAGAATTCAAGACAGGTGTTTAAATGCCATCGAGAAGAGTATTAATTCATAGAATTTATTTTAATGACAGGAGACATCACCTGAGTGATGATCCTCATGACATCCTATCTCAAGTAATATTAATAGTAGGTACCTGAATCACTAAGTTATCCAAATAAGATCCTTTTAACTATGAAAAACAAAACAAAACAAAACTTTTGTTAGCATAATGCAAACACTGAAGCCCACACCAGGTATTTTACTGTATAGTAAAATAGTATGGGGGATCTCCCTAGTAAAACTAATCAGTAAACATGTTTGGCCTATCTAATTTAATAACTTATTCCAGAGTTCAATTTTCTGTAAAAGTTATTTATGATATTAAGGCACCTCAACACTATGAACATTTTGGGCTTTGTTGCGGAGGACTGTCCTACATATTGTAGGGTATCTAGCGGCATCCCTGGACTCTACCGACCAGATGCCAGTAGCACATTCCCCGTTGTGACAATCTAGATTGTCTCTTAACGCTGTCAAATGTCACCTGAAGGTATGAGTGAGGGAATAAGAAATTGCTCCAATTGAGAGCTACTGCCATACAAGAGGAACTACAAGGACAAAATATTCACGTGATTAAAACATAAAACCAAAAAACTTCTATCAAGTACAGAACAATTATGTTCCATAAATGTTTTAGTTCATACAGCAAGCAGCTAAACCTGTTTACTTTTTTCCATATTCTAATCTATTAAAATAAAAAAAGGATTCTACGCAAAAGCAAATTGTAACATAATACACATTTTAGTAACTAATGTAACTAAAACAATACTCACATAAGACACAGAATTAAAAAAAAAAAAAAAAAACACCACCCTTTTATTCAGTCTTTTCTTTTCACAAAGCAGAAAAAATGGTGACCAGGAACAAGTGGAAGCATGTTATTTCCTTAATTTAAATAATCACGACCCAGCACCATTCTACTCTGCAGCTACTTTTCTACATTATACTTGTATCCTCTCATTCTTATTCCATGAGAAAAATGTCAAACAATTTCAAAACAGATTCTAATGTTAAACTGTACTAACTTATTTTTTTTAATGTTTGTTTATTTTTGAGAGTGAGCGTGCCACACACGAACAGACAAGTAAGGGAGGGGCAGAAAGAGAGAGAAGCGAGCCCTGAACTGACAGTAAAGGGCCCAATGCAGGGCTCAAACTCACAAACCTGTGATGTCATGACCTGAGCCAAAGTTGGACACTTAACCAACTGAGCCACCCAGGCAACCCCAACTATACTAACTTTTTTTTTTTTCTTTTAATGTTTATTTTTGAAAGAGAAAGAGCACAAGCAGGGGAGGGGCAGAGAGAGAGGGAGCCCTAGAATCCGAAGCAGGCTCCAGGCTCTGAGCTGTCAGCACAGAGCCTGATGCGTGGCTTGAACTCATGAACCATGATTATCATGACCTGAGCCGAAGTCAGATGTTTGACTGAGCCACCCAGGCACCCCCTAAAACTTCTAAGAGACCTTCATTTCATTTCACCTACAGATGCTCCTGCATACAATCAGCTAATACACTTATTTAAAGTCATGGCTAGAATTCTTGATCTTATGAATACAATATGCCCATAAACTCACCCCTTAAGTTTTTAAAATATTCATAACAGTACTTTTCGTCCTTAACACTACATTTTTTATATTAAATAAGAAAATATAATCTAGAAGGAAAATAAGTTCTAAAATCATAAAGTAACCCTAGGAATATACTGTTGTTTAATTTATCCAAACGTCTAATGAATGTGCACTATGTGCCTAGACTTGTTCTAGGGATGTTTGTGTGTAATCTGGAGGAATACAGCAGTAAACAAGACGGAGAGCCCCTGCCTTCACAGAGCTCGTATTTTAATAGGGAAAAGATCATTAACAAATTCATGATATGATTTTGGATGATATAGGATGATATATATAAGGAAAAAATGAAAACCGTGTACAAGGTAGGTAGTGATTTGGGGAGTGAAGAAAAGCCATAGTTTAGATAAAATGGTCAGGAAACTACCTCCTGAAAAGGTAACTTTTCAGCAGGACTGAATAAGAAGGGGTGAGCTATTCCCCGCATCTGTAATACAATACTAAAGGCCATTAGGAATGAGCTTGGCTTGGGCCACCTGGGTGGCTCAGTCCGTTGAGGTTGAGCGTCTGACTTCGACTCAGGTCATGATCTCACAGCTTGTGGGTTTGAGCCCCGCGTCGGGCTCTGTGCTGACAGCTCAGAGCCTGGAGCCTGCTTCGGATTCTGTGTCTCCCTCTCTCTATGCCCCTAACCCACTCGCATTCTGTCTCTGTCTCTCTCAAAAATAAATAAACTTTAAAAAAAAATTTAAAAAAAAAAAAAACAAAAAAAAACAAAGGAACGAGCTTGGCTTTCTGAAGGAATAACCAGAAAATCTGATGCCTCAAAATCAGAAAGCAAACAGGGCAGTAATAGATAAGAGTGAAGAACTAGCTAGACAGGAAACTGGGTAGAAGCTTACAGATGAGGAATAAGAGTTTGGATTTTATCTTAAATGTAGAGGGAAACTACTGGAGGGTTTTCAGCAAATGAATAACATCTAACATTTAACCTACAATGATCACTCTACTGTGTAGGAATATATGTAAAGGAGAAGTACAGAAACAAGGAGACCAAAAGTAGTTTCAGGCAAGTACTCAGGACTTTTATATTATATCCAGCACAAATGAGACTAAGATCTTTTTAAGACTTGTTTCCAAGACATCGTTTGTTTTCAAGAGACTATCTGCCTGTTAAATAAGCTAGTTGTTTTCCATGATCAAAAGGTATCCTAAAGTCCCTAAATTTCAAATCCAGATTAATTTTAACTGAAAAAAAAAAAACAAACCCATACTAGAATATTTTTAAGATTCAAAGAGCTAGATAAGATGCACAGGTTTACTAAAATAACAAGGAATATTGAAAGAATAAATCTTTAACAGTAGGGAAAAGGAGACAAAGGCTACAAATGGGACATTTTACTTAGTCTCAGGGAAACTCAAAATCAATAAAACACAGCAGAGAAAGTTCATGGCCTAGAATATGCAAGAGGGGGTGATGGTAACCCACAACAAGAGAGCCAAAATGACCAAAAACTCAGAGAAAATATGAACCTGTATTTCTAGACAGAAATGAAAAATTAGAGCTGAAAATGGAGGAACAACAGGGTTTCTTTTCTTAAAAAATGAATAACCTACCTGGTAAAGACCCAAGATCCCCTTCATTCTGCAATTTTAGGTACCAGGTCTCCCCTCCAAAATATCCCAACCCCATTATCATAAAGCAGTGTAGGAAAACTAATACATAGTATAAGCTAAATAACTTGTTGAATGAGTAAGGCCTACCAATTAGCTCCCCTATTCCTTCATTCAAAAATGTGTAGGAAGAAACAATAATTATATTTTAAAAATGTGATAAGAGGGGCACCTGGGTGGCTCAGTCAGTTAAGCATCCGACTTTGGCTCAAGTCATGATCTCACGGCTTGTGGGTTCAAGCCCTGCACTGGGCTCTGTGCTGACAGCTCAGAGCCTACAGCCTGCTTCAGATTCTGTGTCTCCCTTTCTGCCCCACCCCTGCTTGTTCTATCTGCTTCTCAAAAATAAATAAATGTTAAAAAAAAATTAATTAAAAAATAAATGAAAAAAAAATGTGATGAGAAGCAGTAAAGAAAAAGATGAAAATAAATTCTATAGAAAAAAAAGGTACAGAACATTAAGAAGGGGATACTATTTCTTAATAGCCAGGGGGTGCCTGGATGGCTCAGTAGGTTAAGTGTCTGACTTTAGCTCAGGTCATGATCTCACAGTTCATGAGTTCGAGCCCTGCATTGGGCTCTGTGCTGATTGCTCAGAGCCTGGAAGTCTGCTTTGGATTTTCTGTCTCCCTCTCTCTCAGATCCTCCCTGCTCACACTGTGTCTCTCAAAAATAAATACATATTTTTTAAAAATGAAATAAACAAACATTAAAGATGCTTTTAATTAAAAAAAATTCTTTGAAGATTTATAGCAAGAACTTGCAAAGAATTGGGGGAAAAATGGGACTAAAAGATAGGATATACAAACAATTCACAGAAGAGAAAACCTGAATGTCCAAAGAACATTTTAAATAAATGCTTACTTTCAAACATGTATTAAGACAATAAGATGCCATTCTGCATATAGAAAATTAGCTAAATTGAAGGCTTGTAATACCAAATGCTGATGAAAAGATCATTCTCATACTCTGCTGGTTGATGAAGGTGTAAACTGGTATAGTTGGAGAGCCAACATGACAATGACCCTTAATGCCAAATGTGGACAAACCCCATGGCCCAGTAATTCCACTTTGAGATGTATTCCGTAGAGAAATCTTATACAAGTACATAAGGAAATGTGTACAAAAAAGTTCACTATTACATCCTATGTAACTGGAAAAAACTGAAATAACCAATATGTCCACCTTTAAGAGAGCAGATAAATTATGTATATTCATAACAAATACTATAAAGCAATTAAAATGAATTAATTAGAGCTACATGTATAAAAACATGTACAGAAATGATAAACACCAAATTTAGGACAGACGAAGGAAGAATGGAGGAAAAAAAACAGTACACAAGAGTTCTAATGATATTCAAAATCTTTAAGTTGTTTGATGCTATTATTTTCTCCACTTTTTTGTGACTAAAATATGTCATAATAATGAGTCTCCCTAAGGAAAAATCACAGTAAAGAAATTATGCAAAACTAATATTTACAGGATTTATTATTATTGTAAATCCTACCCTGAAGCCAATTCTGGAGTCCTAGTATTAAGAACTTACATCATTTCCACCCTTAAATTATAATAGTGACTATTAAAAAAATACATACTCTGTAACTGATGTTACACTTTCCTGTCCAAAAGGTCCAACTGGATCATCCTTGAATTTATCACTTGGAAGCTGAGGAGGCAAAAACTCTACATCTTTTTTCTTTGGAACCTTGTAATACTTCCAGGCTATATTAGCTTCATCTTCTTCCAAGTTTACTGCTGTACCGACATATATTGTAGGTTCTACAGCTTCCTGGAACTGAGCTGGGAAAGACTGAGATAAACTGTCTATCCTATCTTCCATTGGTTTAGAAGGAACCAAGGGATCTGGTGTTGGCATTTGATAAAAATGTTGACTCTGAGGAGTTGAAGGTGTTTTAGTTACTCCTTCATCAACCACATCACATGGGTGAGGACTGAGTGGGGGTGGTTGAGGTGAATTTGCCATTTCGGTGCCATGCATCTGCGGAGTCTTTGCTACATCATTAGTTCGGATGTTTGAAAATCTCACTTGACTATCTGGAGCGGAGATCACAAGTCTTTGGCTAGCTGAATCTGCATCGATGCCAACGTCATCACTAATAGAAACACGATGGTGAAAAGGAGTCAAGGGGCGTTTCTGTGGTTTTTCACTCTTTTCTTGTTTTTCATTGGTCTTGTGCTTAGGAAGTACTTGTTGTTGCTGACTTAAAGATGGTGCCTGTCCTTGTTGTCCAGGATTTCTTGGCTTGAGATTTTTGTGCCTAAAAAGTTAAAAGAAAGGTTTAATGTTTATAGTATCATTATTACATCTAAGTACACAAGTAAACACTATTAAACATTCCATATTATCATTTGTTTTTTACATATAAATCTAAAAGTAAAATTATTTGAATTTACATTGGAAAAAAATACTTTGGGGCACCTGGGTGACTCGGTTGAGCATCCAACTTCAGCTCAGGACACGATCTCATGGTTTGTGGCTTTGAGCCCCGCATTTGGCTCTGTACTGACAGCTCAGAGCCTGGAGCCTGGTTCACATTCTGTGTCTCTCTCGGCCCCTCACCCGCTTGTACTCTCTCTCTCTCAAAAATAAACATTAAAAAAAATTTTTTAACAAAAAAAATAAAAAATACTTTGTTGAGTGACCTAAAACTAAGAACTGCAGAAAGATTCCTAAGAGCCAATTCTCTTCTGCTCATTTAATAGCTATGTGATCGGACAACCAAAGATAGTTTACTAATGTAACCTAAATATTTTAGTATCTGAATCAAGAGACAAAATTCTAGTTAAGATAAAGTCGTGTTTAAAAAGGTCTGAAATTTATTCATTTACCAATGTACCTGCAAATCAATGGCTAAGCTCAGTCATAATCTACAATCCTACAGCAACCAGCTAGGAAACTTATTCTACACAAACGAAGTTAATCATTCTGGATAGCACTGCAACTGACTGATGGGCCCCACACCATATCTGCCATCCTTCTCCCAAGGCATACCATGACAGAACGAATCCACTAACTAGAAAAGGAAAAGAAAATGCCTGAAGAAATTTATTCCCTCATAATGTGAAGCAATTTCTAAACTGAAAAACTTAAAACTACATGCCTAAAAATCTAGTAATTTTGTTCAGAGTTTAAGATTTCTTTCAGCATAGTAAAAATACTGTGCCCTATGAGATTTCCAAGCTAAACTGATAGTGATGTATATAATATTTTTTTTTAACTAAGAAACTAGAAGAAAAATGTGGAGGGAATATGAATTTAAAACATGTCCCAGGAATGTAAGGTATAACATTCAATAAAAATTCATCACATTAACAGAATAAAAGAGAAAACCATGTAACTATCTTAATACAGAAAAACATGGCAAAATTCAATACATAATTCATCATAAAAAGACTCAAGGGGCGCCGGGGCAGCTCAGTCGGTTGAGTGTCCGACTTCGGCTCAGGTCATGATCTTGCATTTGTGGGTTTGAGCACCACTCCGTGCTGACAGCTCAGAGCCTGGAGCCTCCTTTGGATTCTGTGTCTCCGTCTCTCTCTGCTCTTACCCCACTTGCACTCTGTTTCTATCTCTCAAAAATAAAGTATTATACCTTCATAGAATTATGGAGTAGTATAAACTTAAAAATTAGAGAGGCACCCTGGGTGGCTCAGTCGGTTAAGCATCCAACTCTTGATCTCAGCTCAGGTCATGATCTTACAGTTTGTGAGTTCAAGCCCCGTGTCAGGCTCTGTGCTGACAGCTCGGAGCTTGGAGCCTCTTTCAGATTCTGTGTCTCCCTCTCTCTCTGCCCCTCCCCAATTCATGCTGTCTCAAAAACAAACATAAAAAAAAATTTATAAAAAAAGACTCAAAAAGCAAGACTAATCTTAATCTGATAAAGGACATCTATGAAAAACTATACTAATATCATACTTAATGATCAAAGACTGAATAACTTAATCCCTAAAACTGGGAACAAAGCAAGAATATTAACTCAACATTCCTATTCAACAATTTTATCAAAAGTTTAAACCAATGTAGTAAGTCAAGAAAAAGAAAGATTGGAGATTTCAAAAGAAGAAGAAAAACTGTCTTTATTCATACTAAACATGGCAAGCTTTACAATAAGGGGTCAGGCTGACCATTACCTTCTCAATCTCAACAAATTATTAAAAGTGGGACAACCAGACATGTGTCTTCTGATGTGACAGATACAAAGCAACACAGCACCACGTGTGAAGTATTCTCATCAAAAATATTGAACCTGAATTCATTAAGCCTCTAGATCAGCACTGTCCAACAACACTTTCTGTAATGACAGAAATGTTCTGCATGCGGCTCCTGAAGACCTGAAATACGGCCAGTGCAATGAGAAACTGAATTTTTAACTGTATTTAAATTCAAATGCTTTAATTTAAAATCCATTAGTGGTTACTAACATGGCTAGGACTAGACAGCACAGCTCTAGAGGTAACTTCCATTTACAGAAATGCAAGGGATAAAGAAATTAAATGACACTAAAAGAACAAGTTACAATATGACAAGTTGAGAAATACAGAATGTGAGACATTCCACGGGACACCTGACCTAGTTTTTCCAGCCAAGCCAATGTCCTAAAAATTGGAGAGGGGATTACAAGAGAGACATAAAAGACTTAACAACCAAAGGTATACTTCTTGTCTGGGTCTTTGTCAAACAACCAACTACACAGACATTATTTTTTTAAAATAGACATTTCTGAGACAAATCTGTAGAGGATATCAGATGACGCCAAGAAAATACTATTCTTTTTATTAGGGGTGATAATGGAATTATAGTTATATAAGAAAATATTACCAGAATATTATTAAATAATAACAGAATTAAAATATTAGAGTTGCATACTGAAGTAGGAGTGAAATGATATTTAAGATTTGCTTTAAAAATCTTCAGCAAGGGGGGGGCACCTGGGCGGCTCAGTAGGTTGAGCATCCGACTTTGGCTCAAGTCATGATCTCACAGCTTGTGAGTTCAAGCCCCACGTCGGGCACAGGGCTCTGTGTTGACAGCTCAGAGTCTGGAGCCTGCTTCAGATTCTGTGTCTCCCTCTCTCTGCCCCTCCCCTGCTCACGCACTCTCTCAAATATAAATAAACGTGTAAAAAATTAAGAAAAAAAAGGGGGGGGGACGTCGGGGGGGGCTCAGTCAGTTGAGCAGCCGACTTTGGCTCAGGTACTAATCTCATGGTTTGTGGGTTCGAGCGCAGAGCCTGCTTGGGATTCTCTCTCTCTCTCTCTCTCTCTCTCTCTCTCAAAGTAAATAAAATAAAATAAAACTTAAAAAAAAAAAAGAATGGATCTAAATGTGCTAACACAGAAAAATACCCATGATTACTATTTATCAAAAAAGTTCCAATATCTATAAACAACTTATCAAACTTGGGGCGCCTGGGTGGCGCAGTCAGTTAAGCGTCCGACTTCAGCCAGGTCACGATCTCGCGGTCCGTGAGTTCGAGCCCCGCGTCGGGCTCTGGGCTGATGGCTCAGAGCCTGGAGCCTGTTTCAGATTCTGTGTCTCCCTCTCTCTCTGCCCTTCCCCCGTTCATGCTCTGTCTCTCTCTGTCCCAAAAATAAATAAAAAAAGTTGAAAAAAAAATTCAAAAAAAAAAGAACTTATCAAACTCAACACCCAAAAAACAAATAATCCAGTGAAGAAATGGGCAAAAGACATGAATAGACACTTCTCCAAAAAAGACATCCAGATGGCTGACACACGTAAAGATGTGCAACATCACTCATCATCAGGGAACAAATTAAAACCACAATGAGAAACCAACTCACAACAGTCAGAATGGCTAAAATTAACAATCAGGCAACAACAGATGTTAGAGAGGATGCAGAGAAAAAGGATCTCTTCAGCACTGCTGGTGGGAATGCAAACTGGTATAGCCACTCTGGAAAACAGTATGGAGGTTCCTCAAACTAAAAATAGAACTACCCTATGATCCAGCAATTGCACTATTAGGTATTTATCCAAGGGATACAGATGTGTTGTCTTGAAGGGGGGACATAGACCCCAATGTTTATAGCAGCGCTATCGACAATAGCCAAAGTATGGAAAGAGCCCAAATGTCAATTGATGGATGAATGGATAAAGATGTGATATATATATATATATATACACACACACACACACACACACACACACACACACACATACATACACACACATACATACATATACATACAATGGAGTATTACTTGGCAACCAAAAAGAATGAGATCTTGCCATTTGCAACTACATGGATGGAACTAGAGGGAATTATGCTAAGTGAAATTATTCAGTCAGAGAAAGAAATATCATAGGACTTTACTCATATGTGGAATTTAAGATACAAAACAGATGAACAGAAGGGAAGGGAAGCAAAAATAATATAAAAACAAAGAGGGGGACAAAACATAAGAGACTCTTAAATACAGAGAACTGAGGGTTGGTGGAGGAGTTGTGGGTTGGGGGATGGATAAGGAGCATTAAGGAAGACACTTGGTGGGATGAGCACTGGGTATTATACATAGGGGATGAAGCACTGGGTTAACTAACTTGGATGTAAATTAAAAAATAGAAAATTAAAAAAGAAAAAAGCAAGTTGCAGAACAGCATACATAGCAGGATTCCACTTGTATGAAAAGAAAGCAGACAGGCAGATCGTAAGTATACAGGCGCAAGGAACTCACAGCTTTTATTTCATGTGCATTATTTGAATTTTTTAAATAGCATAAAAAATTTACAAATAGCATTAAAAAACAAGCAGTAGGTTATTCCAATGTAGGAATAATCCCTTCACTGATCATCCTCTCTTTGAATACTTTCAATGACAAAGACCACATCGATTTATAAGGAACGGCATTCCCGCCATTGTCAAATAGCTCCAGTCGAAAAGAGAAAAATTATATATATATACATGCATATATATAATATGTGTATGTATGCATGTATATGTGTGTGTGTGTGTGTGTGTGTGTGTGTGTGTGTGTGTGTGTGTGTATTTTTGGGGGCGCCTGGGTGGTTCAGTCGGTTGGCATCTGACTTCGGCTCAGGCATGATCTCACAGTTTGTGAGTTCGAGCCCCGCATCCGGTTCTGTGCTGACAGCTCGGAGCCTGGAACCTGCTTCAGATTCTGTGTCTCCCTCTCTCTCTGTCCCTCCCCTGCTAGTGCTCTCTCTTTCTCGTTCTCTCTCAAAAACAAACATTAAAAACTAAAAAAATAATTTATATATATATTCAGAGAGTGAGAGAAAAGAGAGGGAGAAAGTAGGGGAGGGGCAGAAAGAGAGAATCTTAAAACAGGCTCCATGCTCAACCTGGAGCCTAAAGCGGGGCTAGATCTCAGAACGTTGAGATCATGACCTGAGGTGAAACCACCAGGAGTCAGATGCTCAACCTACTGAACCACCCAGGCACCCCAAAATAGTAATTTTAGATCAATCAAATTCAATAAAATGTTAAGATTTTTTCAAGTTTTTCAGTAAAAGAAGAGGTCTAGATGAAACAAATGTAGCAAGTAAATATGGATGGCTGATAGACAGGAGAGCACTGTCCAACTTTCTTACTTTTCTGCACATCTGAAATTTTTCACAGAATAAGATAGAACTAAAATGCAAAAAATAATAAAATGGAAATAACTGGAACAAGATTGAACTGTCCCAAAGTCCTTCTCTGTTCCATAATGAATATAGGGATACAAAGATTAGCTTTAAACTTCATGGAAAGCAAATGAGATAAATGTTTGATTAATTAACAAAAGAATTAAAATAATTTCTCAGCCAGCTGTAAGAAAAAAAGAAGACAGTCAACAATAAAAGCAGGAAAGGGGAAGGAAAGCAAAGTAGGGTGTGGGGGAAGCAGAATAAGAAGGTAGGAATAGATAGGTATATTGTGACAGTTATTATTCATTTATTAATTATTCAAATATTTTAGTGTCTACTATGAAAGTCTTCAAAGTATGGTCCATGAACTCTTTCAGGGTTGTATGGGGTTCAAACCATCATCATAATAGCATAAGACATTATTTGCCTTTTTCATTATGTTGATATTTAACAATGTTACAAAAGCAACGGACAGTAAACTTTTTGGCAACAGATCACGATTCAAGGCATTGGTACTATTAGTAGTAGTACTGTGTATTCTTTACCACTATACACTCATGTTTTTAAGGCCAATTTCACTTAAGAATGTCCTTCAAGAGGGGCATCTGGGTGGCTCAGTTGGTTAAGCGTTCTGACTTCAGCTCAGGTCACGATCTCTCAGTTCGTGGGTTTGAGCCCCACATCGGGCCTGTGCTGACAGCTCAGAGTCTGGAGACTGCTTCGGAGTCTGTGTCTCCCTCCTCCATCTCTGCCCCTCCCCCGTTCACACTGTCTCTCTCAAAAATAAAAAATAAAAACATTAAAAAAAATTTTTTTAAAGAATGTCCTTCAAAAGACAGTAAAAATGATTTTTTATTAAGTTTCAATCTCTGCATACACAGCTATTTTTTTTTAATGTTTATTTTTAACAGGGAGACAGAGTGTGAGCAGGGGAGGGGCAGAGAGAGAGTGAGTCACAGAATCTGAAGCAGGCTCCAGGCTCTGAGCTGTCAGCACAGAGCCCGACAAGAGGCTTGAACTCATTAACCGCGAGATCATGACCTGGGCTGAAGTCAGACACTCAACTGACTGAGCCATTCAGGCACCCCTGCATACACAGCTTTTCATATTCTACCTAAAGAAACAGGAGGGGTGCCTGGCTGGCTGGGTCGGTAGGGCATGCAACTCTTGATCTCAGGGTCATGAGTTCAAGTTTCACATTGGGTATGTAGTTTACTTAAAAAAAAAAACTCAAAAGAAACAGAAAATACACATAAAGCATTTCTGCTACATATTATGTTTTGTTTTTGAGAGAGAGAGAGAGAGATCGATCATGAACTGGGGAGGGACAGAGGATCCAAAGCAGCTCTGTACTGGCAGCAAGAGAGCCCTATGCAGGGTTCAAACTCACAAACAGTGAGAACACAACCTTAGCCAAATTTGGATGCTCAATCAACTAAGCCACTCAGGTACCCCTCTGCTACATATTATAAAATAATGGCTGATTTATGGAAAAGCCTTTATATAAGTGAGTTGTAAGCTCAACTAGCCATTTTTTTCAAGGAACACTACTTTCATTTAGGGGTGCCTGGGTGGCTCAGTCGGTTAAGTGTCTGAATCTTGATTTTGACTCAGGTTGTGATCTCCCAGTTTGTTAGTTTGAGCCCTGCTCTGCGATCTGCGCTGACAATGGGGAGCCAGCTTGGGATTCTCTGTCTCCCTCTCTCTCTCTGCCCCTCCCCTGCTCATGCGCTGGCTCTCTCTCTCACAAAAGAAATAAACTTAAAAAATGCGGTGCCTGGGTGGCTCAGTTGGTTGTGCATCCGACTTCAGCTTGGGTCATGATCTCACAGTTTGTGAGTTCGAGCCCCACATTGTGCTCTGTGCTGATAGCTCGGAGCCTGGCCCTCCCCCACTTGTGCCCTTTCTCTGTCTCTCAAAAATGAATAAATGTAAAAAAAAAAAAAATTTTTTTTTTTTAAAATAACTATTGACTGATAAACCTTAGTTAACTAGATTTGGTTATTTGGCAGACTTGGTTATTTAGGTCTCAAAATGAACATAATGAGTTTGTCATTTTAAGGAAGAATAATAAAATGTGAGCTTTTAAACAAGATTTTGAATTTGGAAAACTGTATCTGCTATAGTAAGCTTCACAGCTTCCCATACTGAAAAGATATTTCTGGTGAGATCTCTGGTGATACTAATGAATGTGATTTTTTTTTTTTTTAACACTGTAAAACAAATGTGCCAACACTCAGGATCTGCATAATGCCATGAATTGGTATTTTCCAAATGATAAATGATGTTGCAAAATCATGCATAAGTAAAAGATCCATTAGTTATTATGCAGTACAAGGATTTAATTAATATGGCTTCAGATTACACGTGAGAACTAACCTTTAAGAAACTACCATTTGTCAAATTTTGGTGTAGTATCGAAGAGTATCCACAATTACCTGAAAAAGCTACTAAAATACCCTTCTGCTTTCCAACTGCACAGCTACATGAGGCTGGATTTTCTTCACGTATTTCAACTAAGACAATATACACAAAAGACTGACTACAGAAGCAAAGGAGAATCCAGATTATCTTCTATTAAGTTCAACACTGAAGAGATTTGCAAAACTGTACAACAGTGCCACTCTTCTAATTTTTGTTTTGGAAAATAGAGTTGATTTCTATAAAAGTATTTTATTTATGTTAATATGTACTGGTCTTACTGTTATTTTTTTCAATAAATTTAATAGAGCTTGGAGCACCTGGGTGGCTCAGTCATTTGCATGTCTGACTTTGGCTCAGGTCATGATCTCGCTGGGTTTGTGAGTTCGAGCCCCACGTTGGGCTCTGTGCTGACAGCTCAGAGCCTGAAGCCTCCTTCAGATTCTGTGTCTCCTCCTGTCTCTGCCCCTCCCATGCTCATGTTCTGTCTCTCAATAATAAATAAACGTTAAAAAAAAAAATTTTTTTTTAATAATAAAATAAATAAATAAATTTAATAGAGCTTTAAAATGGCGGGGGGTGTGGGGAACCTGGGTGGCTCAGTTGGTTAAGCGTCCAACTTCAGTTCAGGTCATGATATCACAGTTTGTGAGTTCAAGCCCCCGCATCGGGCTCTGTGCTGACAGCTCAGAGCCTAGAGCCTGCTTCGGATTCTGTGTCTCCCTCCCTCTCTGCCCCCCCTCCCCCGCTCATGCTCTGTGTCTGTGTCTCAAAAATAAACAAAACATTAAAAAAAATTTTTTTTTAATTTTTCTTTTTCCCTAAAACAGGGGCGCCTCAGTGGCTCTGTCGGTTAAGCATCTGACTTCAGCTCAGGTCATGATCTCAGAGTTCGTGGATTCAAGCCTTGCATCAGGCTCTGTGCTGACAACTCAGAGCCTGGCGCCTGCTTCAGATTCTATGTCTCCCTCTCTCTCTCTGTCCCTCCCCCACTTGCACTTTTTCAAAAATAAAAACATTAGAAATTTTTTTTTGATATTGCTAAAATAGATATAAGTAAATATAATCCACATAAATAAAAGCACTTTGTGTCCTCAATAATTTTTGAGAGCACAGATGAGTGATGAGACCAAAGTTTAAGAATCAGTCAAGTTACACAAGGCATTAAGGAGGATAGTATCTCCAATAATCTGAGGTGAACTATATTCCAAGTATATAAGGGATACGAAAAGTACACAGCCATAAATTCATTTACCCTTCTAAAAGGGTAAGAAACTATTAATCTGGGACAAGAAACTATTAATTTGGGATATATACGAATAGTAGTGACTCTCTAAAATTTTGGTAACATTAAGTCACAGCCCCTTTCTTCTATACAGACCGTTTCCTTAAAGCTAGTCTGTTTTAGAGAGCAAATGAATTTCATAATAGAACTCAACCAATTTGGGGAACTGTCCTAAAAAAAAAAAAGTCGTGTTTTTAAAGCAAAATTCAAGATGATCTAAAGAATGATCCCTTTAGATTCTTTTCCTATTGATTAACTCCCAGTATTTCAGGAAATTTATTTGGAATTTATTGTATTACTTTCTATTTATATAGCTTGCTAAATGCTTATTTTCTCAAGAACATTCTACCAGACTAAAGCTTAATTTCAATAAATGTGTAATATTTAATCTCATTAATAACTGAAAAATGCCAACTGAAGCAATCTTGTGCTTTTTGCTTACTATAAGAGCAAAATATAATTTTGAGGACAGTTTCTCAGATCAGTGAAAGCACAAGAAAAAACAGCACTCCTATACGTAAAAAGTGGGAGTAAAATGGTAGGATCTTCCTGAATTCACAAAAGGGTTTAAACAGCTCCCCCCCACCCCCCCAGCTCTGTATCACACCACCCACCTCATTTTTTTCCTTCCTAGCCCTGCATCACTCCTAAATTTTTTTTTTTTAATTAAAAATTCTTTTTTTTTTTTTTTAAGTAATTATCTATCCCATTAATGTATAGGCTTCGTAATAGCAGGAGCCTTACTGACTAGTGTATCTGAGCCTAGGACATCTCCTATCATAGAATAAGTGTTTAAAAAAATCTAATAATTAATAGTCAAAGAAGTATTATTTTTATAAAAGTAAACACAAACAAACTTTTTGAAACAACCTATTTGTCCATCAAATCCAAATGATTAAACACACCATGGGGTACCTTCCATTCAGTAAAATACCAAGAAATTTTTTTTTTTTTAATGTTTATTTTTGAGAGAGACAGAGACAGAATGCAAGTGGGTTAGGGGCAGAGAGAGAGAGGGCGACACAGAATCCAAAGCAGGCTCCAGGCTCTGAGCTGTCAGCACAGAGCCCGACGCGGGGCTCCAATTCACAAGCTGTGAGATCATGACCTGAGCCAAAGTCGGATGCTCAACTGACAGAGCCACCCAGGGGCCCCAAGAAATTTTTAAAAATAATATGGCAGATCCACAAGTAACTAAAATGGAAAGACTGAAGGTACATTAAGTGAAAAAAATTAGCTGTCAAATACATCAGTATTATATTTGTGTGTTGAGAAGAAAAACACATACACATAAAAAACTACAGAAAAACCACGGAAAGATAATACCTTATTGGCAAGTAGTCAATTCTAGGAAGAGGTAGTAGAGAGATTAAGAGTGGTCATGGGTAACTTCTTCTCTATTTAGAGGGTTTAGAGGGTTTCTATGACTTCTAGGACTAGAAGGACAGTAAGATGAAGATAGTATCCATCACCAGATCAAAGAAGCCTGGGATGCTGTTACAACATTAGTGGGATCTGCTCAGTGGACCACGGAAGACGAGGCTATTAATGGGTCGCAGAACTGCTGCTGGAATGGACTCAAAAGAAGGGTGGGGAAATATGCCGGCTTCTTTCCTCATTTCATGAACCAATCTTTTGTTAGTGCCTACCTTAGCCAAATCCAGAAAACAACTGGGCCTAGTCAAATCATCACTTTAAACTTATACAATGTTATTTGTCATTTATAGCTCAATAAAGCCGGGGGCAAAAAAAAAAAAAAAAAAAAAACACACAAAAAAAACAAAAAATCACCACCATGTAAAAAGCAAAGGAGCCTAGGAAATGTAATACCCTGCAATACAGAACAGAGTAGGGAAAAGGCAGGGATAGATCTGACAGCAAACTGGCTGACTAGCACAGTCAGTTACCAATGTGTGCCCTACTTCCTATATTCTGTGGCAGCAGACAATACATATGGTAGCTCAAAATCTACTTTAAGTCTTATTGAAGAATTAAATAAGAGAACCTGATTTGAGGGACGTGGAGGGGAATTAGAAGTACGGAATACAATAGGGGGTGAGGGGTGGGGGTAAAAGATTAGAAACACTGTTACATCCTAGAGGGGCAAATTTACCAAAACAAGTCACGTGTATGGTCACGTGTATGGATTATATAAAATTTCATTATATCAATTCCCTCTATGCCTGGGAAGAATTTCTGGAAATATGAGACAAAGTTTTTAAGAAATAAAAGTTCAGCTCAGAGACCAAGAATTAAATTTATACTACCAACCAATATGCATTTTGAGTGTCTTCTTCTAAAACCATTTTTTTTAAAAATGTGTATTTATTTTGAGAGTATGCATGTGCGAGTGGAGGAGGGGCAGAGAGAGAGAGAGAGAGAGAGAGAGAGAGAGAGAGAGAATCCCAAGCACACTCCACACTGTCAGTGCAGAGCCTGACACAGGGCTCAATCCCACGACCCTGAGATTAAGACCTGAGCCAAAATCAAGAGTTAGACGGTTAACTGACTGAGCCACCCAGGCAGGCATCCCATTCTAAAACCATTTTAGACAAATATACCTAAAACCCACATCTTTCAAAAAGAATAAAACAAAAGTCTAGGTCAGCAACTAAAAAAGAATTGCTGCTTGATAAAAATGCCAATATATGGAAAGAAAAGCCTAACTTCATTCAAGCACTTTACACTTTACTGGTCTTAGACCAGAAATTGGCAAACTTTTCCTATAAAGGACCAGATGGCAAATATTTTAGGCTCCAGAGGCCATATAGTCTATGTTGCAACTACTCAATTCTGTGAAAGCAGCCATAGCTGACATGTAAATGAACAGGTGTGGCTCTGTTCCAGTAAATCTTTATGGACATTAAAATCTGAATTTCATAGAAGTTTCACATGCACAAAATATTCTTTGATTTTTTCCCCATCTATTTAAAATGTAAAAGCCACTCAGCTCACAGGCCATATGAAAACAGGCAGTGAACCTAATGTGACCAATAGATCACAGTTTGCTGATCTCTGGTATCAGACAAATATGTGATGGAGCTCTACATTTTAAGACTAGGTTTGGGTCTTAAAACCACCCAAGTGGCTGTGGTATTTAACCATTTTAAACTGTTAAACAAGAGCTAATCTGTCCATATTTTTATTCCAACCTATCAGCAACAGAAACAAGTTTTTAACAAAGTTGTCAGACATTACACAGTCTCTAATCCAAAGAATCTATGTAAATACATTTAATCTACACAAAAACATACCAAAGCACTTCAGAGTCTGTCACAGTAATCAAACAGAGCTAATATAAGAAAAACCTTGGCCCTAACATACAAGTATTCCATTCCTTTGGCTCACATCTGTGACAAAAGAGTGGCTAAGTATTAGCTCACAAGTTCTGGTAAGGGATGCCAATGTCATTATTATTATTATTATTATTATTATTTTTTTTTTTTACAAGACTGCAAACGCATCTTTCATATTAGAATAAATTAATAAACTTTAGGCAATATAATCTGAAAGCCTCTGATAACCAAATCTCATCAAAGTTTCCAATATATAAATACAACTGCCAAAAGAATTCCAAGTTCATCCATTCTTCTACCAATCTTTAACCAATACAGTTTATTAGAAAGCTTGTACTTTTATAGTACAGCTTCAATCCCTTGCAGAATCGTTTTTTCTGATCTTATTTCAGCATTTCTTTCACATATAATTTGCCCAAAAGGATGTTATAAGAAATTTCTGCACAAAACCCAAAACCATATTTACCATAAAAAGGATCGCAGAAACTTTCATCTAGTGTATCATATATCATCTTTTTTATGAGAACCCATGGGAGAAATTTCTCCAGCCCAGTGCCATCTATGAACTCTTTTCAAGAGACTTCTGTGCTTTTACCTTATAGATACTACATATACCATAATCCAGTATAAAATTCTCTTTTATTTAGCTGTAAAACCAAGCCTTCACAGTTCAGCTCTGGTAAGGACTATGGCATACATTTGTATGTACTTGCATAATCAGTTCCAAATTATTAAATTTTTTTCCCCTCAAATTTTCTTTTGAAAACAATCCTAACACACTATGTTTAGGTAAGCTAGCTAAAACTGAGACGCATTCAGTAGCATAAGAAGCTACAACACACAAATATATAGGCATCAATCAACTGGGGGGTTGGGGGTACTACCTCAAACAGCTGCAATTTGTTCTTTGTGTTGCTTCTACAAAATCCCAGGATGCTATTTTATCAGGTATCTCTTCTTCAGATAGACCACCTGATGAAGCTGAATATTTCCTCCTAAGATTTGAAATTATAAAATTCTTTAGAATTCATGAAGTTTCCCATAACCGTGAATTAAGCATTAAAATTGAATTTTTAAAAAGTTTTTAAATTAAAGCCATACAAACGACTGTTTATACTTTAAACATCTTCTATTTATAAAGTAACTACCAACATGCAATTTTTAAACTTGAAAATGAAAACACATACTTGTTCTGTGCTCTGTTCATATTGCACTCTTGCCAAACTCTATCCACCACATGATTTGCTAATTTTCTGGGTATTTTCCCACCATGGTGGCTAGTACTATCAGAGTTGAAGCCATCAGATACTGAAGAAAATTTGACCCACTTCTGGGCTGACTGAGGATCAACTGAAAACAAACCAAAAAGAATAGGCTATAGGAGAATAAAAGTAGATTTAAAGTAACATTATTTGTGGGTTTTTTTTTTTGTTTTTTACTTGTTAATTTGTGTTACAACATACTCCACTGTTATCTGGTAGGTCTACTTATATTTTGAAGCAAAAAAGCATGCTCCTCTACTTAAAACACAGAAAGCTAAAAATCCGAACAGAGGATGTAAACTTGATGGTAGTGTTATATCAGTGTTGACTTCCTGAGGATTAAATGGTAGTTATATAGGACAGTGTTCCTACATTTGGGAAATACGGAGTACTTACGCATAATGGGGCATCGTGTCTGTAGCTCATTCTCAAATGGTTCAGAAAAAGACCAATGATAATGAATGTATACATACAAAAAGGGTGATGGAACAAATGTTTACAGTTTGGGAATCTGAATGAGGGAGTTCTTTGTATTGTACATGCAAACTCTTCAATAAGTCTCAAATTACTTCGAAACAATTTTTTAAATGTTGATGTATTCAAAATAACAGATACGTAACTAGTGCTAATCAAACAGATCAGTAAATACCTGTTTGGACTTCCTCAGGAGATGTAGGTGGTGTAAGAGTAACTGAAGACATAGCAGGATCTCTTGTGGAAGCAGGCACTTGGTGGACACCCAAGCAAGAAGCTGAACAATGAGAGGATCCCACAGAGCTAGGAGTGGGAATGTCTGACTGAGGGACTAGAACAAAGCATGCTGGGTAGATCATTCGGACACCAGCTGAAAGGCAAAAATAATAGGCAAGAAAATCAATTACCACTGTGATTGTAGTGGGATTAGTTTCACTCAAAAGTACTGTAATGGAAAAGTACATACGATTATATAATGTTTAAATAAAATTAAAATATATTTAATATATTTTTATAAACATATGCTCCTTTTGGCATAAAGTTTTTCTGGAATAAACCAGGAGAAGCTCTTAATACCTTCAATGGTTACCTTCAGTAACCTAGAAGAAACTTAGAAGAAAGCAGCTTTCTCTTTTCATTTTTGGATTTTCTAACCATGAGTATTACTTTTAAATCTTTACTTGCAAATTTGACAAATTATATTGTGTACTACTTTTAAAGAATTTTTAAGTTTAACAACAGGTAATCTGGGCACTCAATAATGGACCAGGGGCACATGGGAGGCTTGTTCAGTTAAGCTTCCAACTTTGGTTCAGGTCGTGATCGCATGGTTCATGAGTTCAAGCCCCATGTCAGGCTCTGCACTGACAGCACAGAGCCTGCTTTGGATTTTCTATCTCCTTTCTCTGTACCTCCCCCACTTGTTCTCACTCTCTCAAAAATAAACATTAAAAAAAGGAATTATGGGCCATCTTCTGCTTTCTTCTTTATATATCTCTTTTTATGAAAACCTAATATGTTTATGCTTTGTTTCTGGTTTTGTCACAACTACTCTGGCAGAAATGCATTTACTGAAATTCAATACTGGTATTCCTTTTATTTAAAAAACTCAAGGCAATTTTCATATACATAACATTCCCATAAGACTCCATTAAACACTGTTGCAAACTCTAATACTAATTATCTGCTCAATTATACATTCTCCACAACCTCCCATCTTCATCCCATTGTTAGGCTTGGCTGTGTGACCTGCATGCAATATAGACCAGACTCCAACAGAAGCTTAAAACAGAAGCAGCCTCTCTTTTTTTCTGCCCTTTGCCTCAAGATTAGCATGTCCCAAATAATAGTTTATCTTGTTAATCTGGGTCCCTAAATGAGAAGACACAGGGTAGAGTCAATATGAAAAGAGTTGACCTGGGCAGAGCAGATCACACCCACAAGTTCTTTAGGTACATTTTCTACCTTTTAAAAGTTATCAGAGGCAACAGTTTTAAGAAATGTGAAAATACTACATAACACAGGTTGTCAACTTTCCAGCTTCCAAATGTTATTTATTCACAATTATTTTCTTTGCAATGATAAGCTTTGCAAGCTTACCTCTAGGTGAAATATGTTTCCTTGCCCCAATGACTTTGGCATGGCAAAGTGACTAGTTCCGCCTAATGGAGTGTGAGCAAATGTAACATACATCATATCCTAGCAGAAGCTTTAAATACACTTACATGATACACTCAGTCCTTATTATTCCTCTGTTCTTGTAAGAACAGCATGTCCCAGATACTGGGTACTCATTGAACCTAGGCTGCAGAATGAGAAGATACAAGGAGCCAAACCACAACCAAGCTGCAGTCTTTATGTAATGTGAGGAGAAAATAAAGGAAAAATGTTTAATGTTGAAAGCCACTGAGGTATATGAATTGTTTATTATTCAACAAAATCTAACTAATACATATAGTCACATATTTTTCCCTTAGAATTAATACTCAGAATCCATACCAACAAGAACTTCTACTGCAGCTAAAGAATCATCTTCCCAATCCATATCTTCCTGTTTTTCTTCGGACATCTCCTTTAAGCAAGATGAGATAGGATAGAACTGTTTCCATTCACCAATCAATTTTTTTGTAGCTGAATCAGACATCTTGAATGCTTGTCCTGTGAGTGTGCCATTTAGTCCAAATGGGCTTAAGATTACTAGAAACCCAAGAGACATGAAGTAAGTAACTAAAGACTGTTACACCAAATAAGATCACACAGAATAGTCTGACAAGTAACTGTGCAATTCTAAAAAAGAAAAGGAAACCCAAAATGATCATTCCAGAGAAAATTCACTGTATTTCATTATTGTGAAGATAAACCACAATATTGAATTTATTATAAAATCTTAAAATTTAGGGGTGCCTGGGTGGCTCAGTCATTTGAGTGTCTGACTTCAGCTCAGGTCATGATCTCACGGTTCGTGAGTTCAAGCCCCGCATCAGGCTCTGTGCTGACGGCTCAGAGCCTGGAGCCTGCTTTAGATTCTGTGTCTCCCTCTCTCTCTGCCCCTTCCCTGCTCGTGCTCTGTCTTTCTCTGTCTCTCAAAAATGAATAAACGTTAAAAAAAAATTTTTTTTTAAATTTTAAATCTTAAAATTTCGTTCACTCAAAAATCTCACATAGACAGAATTTCAACATGAGTTGGGGATATATGTACATCCTTCAACTTCTCTTGATTTCTACTAAGAAAGCAATTTGAGAAAACAAAACAATGTGTGTGTATACTTATTATGTACTGCCACGTAAATTTTAAAAAAGGAAATACTAGGCTTAGAATTAAAACAAGAACACACTGCCAGCCCTTAAAAATAAATCAGCAATCGTGTATAAATATTATTAAAGTCCCTGTGTACCAACATTAAAAATGGCTTATGTGACTGCACACAAAAGATGACCTTGAAAACATGAACATGTATATCTGCTAAATGCTATTTAAAAGAACACTTTAAAATATACTTTCATGTATAAAAATTTTTTCAAATAATATTTGTATTAAAAACTTGCTTCATTGACTTGTTTTCACTGACTTAAAACTCTAATACGGAAGAAGAAAATAAACTACATTAGAATCATCGCTAGGCTAAAGATCAGGGGAATTCTCATTAATTCCAAAATTTAAGATTACCAACTATAATAAGAATTTTCCTGAGACAAATGAAATATCTAAGCCAATAAAATAATCTACCTTGAAATGGACTATTAGACTGTTGAGCAAGGGTGATATGCTCTTCACTAAGAAGGTATACAGGTTGATGTTGGTTAATTTCCACACTGGTACAAACATTGCTGTCTCCATGCAAGAAAAAGGTGAAAGAGCAGGACAAGTGTTCACTAATAAAGAAGAAAAAGTTATATTTTAGTGATGATTAATAGCCAAAAAATAAGTTAACTTGCTTTTCTTTATTAATAAGTTATACTACAAAAACGCACATTCTCTTTAACCCAGAAATTCTACTTCATCATCTGAAGGGGAGAAAAAAAACAAAACAAAAAAACATCACAGATAAGAGCCAAGATTTAGTTTTAAGAAATGTTCTTCATAGCACTGTTTACAGTAGAAAGAACTAAATAAAGGAATCAGTAAACAAGTTAGGTACACCCACACATACCATTATAATATAGCCACCAAAATAAGTATAGGTAGAGTAAAAGGGGAGTGAGTTTAATGGAAAGGACAGGCTACCAAAATGGTATAATCTCAATTTTTTAAAAAAAGGTTCCCTCGGTGAAAAAAAATCTAGGCGTGCAATAGAATTAAGGATGACCTAATTTTTATTTTTGTTTATTTTCTCTTCTATATGAGAAATTAAATACAACTATATTTTCTCATTTTTTTATTTCTGAAATTGGGCTGCATACCATTAGTCAAGCATTTAATGTACTGCCCTCCCCTGGCCCCCAATGATAAGGTACTTTAAAGCCATGATGGGTCTCACAATTGAAGGCATCCTAGAATCAAAGTTATATGCAGAACATCTTATGATATTTAGATATGGCTGGTAAAATGAAAGTTCCCAAGAGGAAAGCACATGTATCCTTATGATAAAACTTAGAAAGGTCAAATGGCCCAGAAGATGAGACTGTACATTAAGAAGAATCCACTTTTCTTATTTCTTCTCCACACATTTATCTTAAGAATTTGTCTTAAAGAACTAGTTCTTTAAAATATAACCATTAATAAACTAAAAACCTGTTGTATATTTCTATAAACCCTCCTGAATTATTTCTGGACAAGTAAAGGACACAATAAATTAAGTTATATTAAAAGTAATAATAGAGCTAAGAAAGTGGGAAAACAAAAAGTCAGAAGGAGGTGAAGAGTAACGCAGAGCTGATAATTTCTTCATTACACACACACACACACACACACACACACACACACACACACACACACACACACACACCACGGAGGCAAAAGATTGTCTGAAGCTGATAAAAATAGCAAGAAACTGAAATTTAAGCATATCACTCAAGTTAAAAAGATAACCAACAGAAAAACTGACAAAAATACAACTAATAAAGCAAATCATCTTTCATGGTAAAAAATCAGATACTGTCTAAAGTCAGTTAATCAAGGCCTAGAGGTATAAGCATCGCTGGAATTATGGCAGTAACCACCAGAAGTAGTAAGCAAAAAAGTTAAAACACGAAAAATAGAAAACTAAACCTGGTTACTTCTAGGGAATTGTACTGTTTAAATTATATTAATTTTACCTTCTTAAAAATTATGAATTCTACAATGATTACTGTATCTTTCCCCACCCCAGTAGCTTCTGTTGCTTTTTTTTTAAAAACAAATTTACTTTTGGAATAACTTTAAGTTTACTGAAAAGCTGCAAAAGTATCACAAAGAGTTCTCATATACCCTTTACCCAGTTTGCCCTAAAGTTAAACATTTCACATAATCATGCTACATTTGTCAAGCAGGTAATTAACGCCAGTACATTAATTCCAGTCATTTTGGATTTTCCACTTATGGCATTTTTCCTTTTCAGGATCCAATCCAAGATACCACACTGCATTTAACCTCCCTCCCCTGCCTTACTGACACATTATTGATAAAGCCAAACAGTTTTTTAACAGGAAATAAAAGTATCTGAACTATTTTAATATATTAAGCTTGTTTCTCATCTGACTGAAAGACTAATCCTATTGGAACAGCTACTGCTTGAGTAATTACAAAGCCTACAGACATTTGCTTTGGAGTAAGAGTAAAATCTAAAATAATCACCAAGATAAGAGTCTTAACTAATAACTTTGAAAACTGTCCTTCCAAAGGCAGACCGTTGCTAATGCCCATTTAAAGTAAACTCAATTTTATTATTGTTTTCCAGCAGTATTTTCCAGCACTGGTAAGGTACCTACACTGTAAAACATACAAAAAACCTACCAAACATAAACCTAACTCCAAATGCTTAAAGCACCCACCCACATTCAAAAGAACTCTGCATTAAACTTAGTTTAATATTCAGATCTAAGCTACCAAGTGAAAGCAAGTATTATTCCTTTATTCAACAAATATTTTATGGCTAAGCACATGGCACTATGCTAAGCACACATTTAAGTTATGCTAAGTGCTATAAAAAAAGGTACAAGATGCTATGAGAATGTCTTAAGATATGAAGAATATCTTCTAGATAATGAAAATAAACTTTAATTCCTAAGCAGAAAAGAATCAACTTGGTACCCTGGGTAACAACATAAAAGTTATTCTTATGTTTCATGGTACCTATTTCTTCCCCAACCTCATCTCTTTACTAGTCTTCCTTTATAATACTTTCCCTTCTCCCTCAACTGGTCTCTCTGCAGTTCCTTAAACATACCAGGCCTTTATACCTACTGTTACTCAATCTGAAACACTCTACACATCTACATTCACCTTCATTAGGTTTTTTGTTCAGATACCTCATAGGTGCAATCTTCACTGACCACCCTACTTTAAACTGACCCACAATTCCTCTTCTGGGATTGATTTTGTTTGGCTAAGAAATCACAATCTAACGTGTTACACAGTTTATTTCTTATAGTCGTCCCAGAACATAAGCTCTAAAGGAGGAAGAATTTGTCTCCTTTGTTCAATGTTGTATCCTCAGATTTCAGAATAGGTCCTTAACACATAGTAGGTATGCACTAAATACTATAGGATAAATTCTGTATCTGAGCTACTTATTTCTTTTTTTAAAAATATTTATTTTGAGGGAGAGAAAGAGCATGTGAGGGAGGGGCAAGGAGAGATGGAGAGATAGAATCCCAAGCAGGCTCCACACTGTCAGCACAGACGGACACAGGGCTCCAACTCACGAACCACAAGATCCTGACTTGAACCGAAATCAAGAGTCAGAGGTTTAACCGACTGAGACAGCCAGGCATCTCCTGAACCACTCATTTCTAATCAAACATTCCTTTTCTTATCAAGTCTGTACCTATATAGCTGTCCAAGCCAGACATGTAAATCACACTAAACTTTTCTTTTTTCCTAAACTCCCTATAATTAACTAAACCATCAGCAATTCCTACTGATTCTATTTCTTTAAGAATCTATGATTTGTCAATTGTCTTTTTAAGGTCTAAATAACTATTAAAATCTCTAATTTATCTTTTCACTGCTGCCAGCAATCTTCCTAAAAATTAATTCTGATCACGTAACTGACAGGCTCAAAATCAATAGTTCCCCAATGCCTTAAGGACTGAAAACAACAACAAAAAAATACCTTAGCACAGCACTTTAGACCCTTCAGAATCTGATCCTTGCCTAACTCTCCAGGCAGAGGTATTTAATCCACTAAGAACCCCTCCTTTGTTTACCCCGAATTCCTCCTGACTTCATCATTCTCCAACACTCCTTTAAACATTATCTCTGTGTTCCTATAATAGTCTATGCTTATCATAGTATTTATTATAACACTACTATTACTTATTTAACTAATTGAATTCCTGACATGTTGTAAATTCCTTGATAGAAAAACTGTAACTTTAATATTTGTAGAAAATTGAGTTATTGGCCCCAATTCTTCATTCTTCTTTCAATTCTTTAATCACAGTAAAAAACACAACATAAAATGTATCATCTTAACCATTTTTAAGTGTGCTGTTCAGTAATGTTAAATATATTCCTATCATTCTGAACTAGATCTCCAGAACTTTTCATTATGTAAATCTGAAATTACACCCATTAAACAACAATTCCCTCTTTTTACATCATCTCAGTCCCTGGCAATCACCATTCCACTTTCTGTTTCTACAAATTTGAGTACTTTTCTTTTTTTAAGAAGGCTCCACATGCAGAGTGAAGCCCAACGTGGGGCTTGAACTCATAACCCTGAGATCAAGACCTGAGCTGAGATCAAGAGTTGGACACTTAACCAAGCAAGCCACTCAGGCACCCAGAATTTGACTACTTTAGATCTACTTCATGTAAGTAGAGTCATACAGTTTTTGTCTTTGTGACTGGCTTTTTTCACTTAGCATTAATATCAAGGTTGATACATGGTGTAGCATGTGACAGGATTCCTTTCCTTTTACATGGTAAATAAAAATCCACTGTGTACATAACACATTTTGCTTAACCATTCATCCATCAATGGACATTTGGGTTGTTTCTACCTCTTGGCTATTGGGAAAAGTGCTGCTATGAACATGGGTGTGCAAATCTCTTCAAGATCCTGCTTTCCTGTAGTCATCAAGATAGTATGGTACTGGCACAAAAACAGACACATAGATTAATGGAACAAAATAGAAAACAAAAAATGGACCCAAACTATACGGTCAACTAATCTTCAGCAAAGCCGGAAAGAATATGCAATGGAAAAAAGACAGTCTCTTCAACAAAAGGTGTTGGGATTGGTGGACAACAACATACAGAAGAATGAAAGTGGAACATTTTCTTACACCATACACAAAAATAAATTCAAAAGGGATGAAAGACCTAAATGTGAGACAGGAAACCATCAAAATCCTAGAGAAGAACATAGGCAGCAACCTCTCTGACACTGGCCATAGCAATCTCTTACTAGACACATCTCCAGAGGCAAGCAACACAAAAGCAAAAATGAACTACTGGGACTTCATCAAGACAAAAAATCTTCTGCATGGCGAAGAACACAATCAACAAAACTAAAAGGTAACTGTTCAGAATGGGAGGAGATATTTGCAAACAATATATTGGATAAAGGGTTAGTATCCAAAATCTATAAAGAACTTATCAAACTCAACACCTAAAAAAAACAAATAATCCAGTTAAGAAATGGGCAGAACAGGGCACCTGGGTGGCTCAGTTAAACATCTGGCTTCGACTCAGGTCATGATCTCACAGTTCATGAGTTTGAGTCCCACATCAGAAGAGCTCGAGTCCCTCTTCAGGTGAGCCCTGCTTTGCTCTTTCTCTTTCATTCTTTCTCTCCACCCCCCTCCACCCAGGACTCTCATCTCTCTGCCCCTCACTCACTTGTGCTCTCAAAAAAAAGGGGGGGGGCGCAGAACGCATGAACAGACATTTTTCCATAAAAGACACACAGATGGCTAACAGACACATGAAGAGATGCTCAACATCACTCATCATCAGGGAAATACAAATCAAAACTACAATGAGGATCATCTCACACCTGTAAGAGTAGCTAAAATTAACAACACAGGAAACAACAGATGTTGGCAAGGATGCAGAGAAAGGCAAACCTTCTTACACTACTGGTGGGAATGCATACTGGGGCAGCCACTCTGGAAAACAGTGTGGAGGTTCCTCAAAAAGTTAAAAATAGAACTACCCTACAATCTAGCAATGGCACTACTAGGTATCTACCCAACGGACACAAAAATACTAATTCAGAAGACACACCTCAATGTTTACAGCAGCATTATCAACAATAGCCAACTATGGAAAGAGCCCAAATAGCCATCTACTGATGAATGGATAAAGATATGGTTTATACATACATACAATGGAATATTACTCAGCCATAAAAAACAAGAATGAAACCTTGCCGTTTGCAATGATGTGGATGAAGCTAGAGTGTGTTATGCTAAGTGAACTAAGTCAAAGAAAAATACCATATGATTTCCCTCATGTAGAATTTAAGAAACAAAACAGGTGAACATGGGAAAAAAAGAAAGGCAAAACATAAAACAGACTCAGCTACAGAGAATAAACTGAGGATTGCTAGAGGGGAAGTGGGTGGGGGAATGGGCTAAATGGGTGATGGGTATTAAAGAGAGCACTTGTCATGATGAGCAATGGGCGTTAAATGTGAGAAATCACTGAATTATACTCTTGAAACAAATATTACACTACATGTTAACTAACTAGAATTTAAATAAAAACTTGAAAAAGAAAAAAGACAAGATCCTGCTTTCAATTCTCTTAGAAGTAGTATTACTGGATCATGTAGTTCTATTCTTAATTTTTTGAGGAACCTCCATAAGGTTTTCCAGAGCAGTTGTAGCATTTTACAATCCCACCAAGAGTGCACCAAGGGTTCCTATTTCTCTACCCTCACTAACCTTTGTGATTTTTTTTTTAATAGTAGCCATCCTAGCAGATGTGAGGTGGTATCTCATTGTGGTTTTGACTTGCATTTCTCGGATTTGTAATGTTGACCATCTTTTTTTTTTTTTTAATATGCTTATTGACCCTCTGTATATCTTCAAAATGTCTTTTCAAGCCTTTTGCCCATTTTTAAATTGGGTTACTTGACTTTTTGTTGTTGAGTTGTAGTTCTTCATACATGCTGGATATTAATGCCTTAACGGATATATGATTTGCAAACATTTTCTCCCAATCCATAAATTGCCTTTTCACTGATTATGTCCACTGATGCACAAAGGTATTTAAGTTTGATATAGTTCAGTTGTCTATGTTTGCTTTTGTTGCCTATGCTTTTGATGTCATAACCAGGAAATCATTAGCAAATCTGAAGTCATAAAGCTTTCTCCCTATTTTCTTCTACAAGTTTTATTGTTTTAGGTCTTATTTAGATTTTTAATCCATTTTGAGTTCATTTGTGTATGTAAGACAAAGGCCAACTTAATTCTTTTACCTGTGGATACTAAGTTTTCTCACCATTATTTATTGAAGAAATGCTCTTTTCCCCAGAGTGGTACTGCCATCCTTGCAAAGATCATTTGAATACATACATACAAGCTTATTTCTGGACTTTCTATTCCATTGATTTACATGTCTGTATGCTAGGACCACACTGGGTTTTGTTTTAAAATTTGTTAATGTTTATTTATTTTTGAGCGTGAGCATGAGCCAGGGAGGAGCAGAGAGAGAGGGAAACACAGAATCCAAAGCAGGCTCCAGGCTCCAAGCTGTCAGCACAGAGCTCGACACAGATCTCAAATCCACAAACTGCGATCATGACCTGAGATGAAGTCAGATGCTTAACCGACTGAGCCACCCAGGCGTCCCAATATCACACTGTTTTGATTACTATAGCTTTGTAATAGGTTTTGCTCACCCTTTTTTTTGTTTTAAAAGATTTTAAGTAATCTTTAAACCCAATGTGGGGGTCAACTCACAACCACAAGATCAAGAGTCGCGTGCCTCACCAACTAAGCCAGCCAGGGACTCCACTCACCCTCTTTTATCCAGGCTTTTTGGTGTGACATTGTAGTTCCTCCCATTAGAGGTGAAATATACCTCCCCAACCTGACTCAGGCTTGCTTTGTACTTGCTTTGGCAAGCAGAAGCTTAAAACATGCATATGCAGTCTGGATTGCCCTTCAGTGCTTCTTTCATTCCCATGAGAATTATATAAAATATACCTCTACCCAACCTGCAGTTCACAGTGTGGACTAGATTGGCTAACCCCTAGTTGACGAGCAGACACGTTACTGAAAACACAGAACTACTGTTACACCTCCATGTTTTGGGAGTGGTTTGTTACACAGCAATGGCCAATACAGAAACTGGAACCAAAAGTGAGGTGCTACCATGACAGAAATCTAAATATGTGGCACTAACTTTAGGATGAGATTAGCAAGAAACATGGCACTGAAAACTGATGAAGAAATTATTATAGGGGGCTGGGAAAATGATGATCCATGTTATGTAATGGAGAAATACATCATAGAACTGTTGCCTGAAATAATCTAGAAGACAGAAAATATACCTAATGAATTTACAGAGTTGGGAGAACAGATCAAGTCAGAATGTAATCTGATTGTTACTAGCTATACTTCATAAGGTACTAAAAGACAGAGATAAGCTCAGGAAAAAACTTGATGGTTTGCAAGCATAATTTATAAAGATACAGACAACCCAGAAACTGTAGGCTAGAAAATAATACTATTCATCAACAAAGTGATGGTGTGGCCTATATATAACACTGCTTCAAGGAAAACACAAGGTCAAGAGTGTGATTCTAATACCCTTTGTTAAAAATACATGATTCTTGATACCAGTTGAAACATTAAGATTTTTAAATATTACTCCTAGGCCTCAATACATTTTTCTCAAAGAAGGTATCTAAAGTAAACAAGTATATATGCAATATTTTGTTACTATATGTGGGAATACATAGATAGCCATATTTGTACTTTTCTTTCTTTGTCCTCTTTCCTGACACAGTTCTTCTATAATTGTTAAGGCTGAGTAATAGGGCATATAAATATAATTTCTAAACAGCATTTTTGTCTTAGCCAACCATTAATGTTTAATTTCTGAGAGAGATTGGCCCATTTTAAAACAGGCAGATAATTTTCAAAGCATTTCTATCTCTAAACAATAAAAAAAGGACAAAATGCTAAAAAAAAAAAAAAAACTTAAGAAAATTCATATTCAACTGGTTAGAATGACTATATATATATTTTTTACCATTACAAGGTTTTTTGCGTTTTTTAAATTTTTTAAATTATTTAATTTAAAATAAAAATAAATATTTTTGAGAGAAGGGGTGGGGGGTGTAGAGAGAGAGGGAGACAGAATCCAAAGCAGACTCCAGGCTCTGAGCTGTCAGCACAGAGCCCAACGTGGGGCTTGAACCCACGAACCATGAGATCATGACCTGAGCCGAAGTCAGACGCTTAACTGACAGAGCCACCCAGGCGGCCCATTTTGGGGTTTGTTTTTTTTTTTTTTTTTTTTTTTACGGGATTTTCAGGAAACTTTAGAAGACAAATATTTCTCAATAAATGAGACAAAATTTACGAGTTTACTGCGGAATTACTAAGAATACTTACATCAAAAAAAATATTAAGTGACTCTAGCAAGAATTACACAAAGAAATTGTAATTTGGTAAGTTTTAAAGATCAATTAAGTATTTTACAAAAATGATTACGAATGCTATGTGCTTATTCAGTAACTGAATAGTAAATTTTAAAATCTGACTTGCAAATACTTTCAAGAACATTTGCAAGTGTAAGCAACAACCTAAAACAGTCTCATGTTCTTTATCTTTAAAAGACTAAGAGGCTAGGAAACTTGAATTTTATATCCTACTTCCTGTTTTTAATCAGTGAAGTATAGGGCGCCTGGGTGGCTCAGTCGGTTGAGCATCTGATATTGGCTTAGGTCATGATCTCACAGTTAGTGAATCTGAGCCCCCCATATCAGGCTTGCTGCTGTCAGCACACTTCGGATCCTCTGTCCCCTTCTCTCTCTGCCCCAGCCCTGCTCACGCTCTCTCTCCCCCAAAATATATAAATATAAAAAAAATTTAGGGAAAAAAAAATCAGTGAAATATAGTTCTTAAAAATACAGTTTGACTATGTTTCATTTCGCATGTAAATGTTAAATGAGAATAAAAAAGGAAACTCAAAATTGATTTTGTCATGACATAAAAAGCAAATAACATGCCTCAAGTTTTTCCTAAAAAGATTACTATAATCTGAAAAATGTTTTTTAAAAAGTACACTACTTATATTCTATTAAATATTATTTAGGAAAATAAACATAATCTGGTATATACAAACACCATGGTCTGTAAAATGAAGGCCTAATATAGGCTTTCCATTATGTACAATGAGTACTTAACCCTCATAACTCTTAATTCACAAAAACTTGGCTGATGTAAAAAAATTTGTCTCCAAAGGGTTTTGTAAAAACCCAACATTCCAATACACAATCTCTCAGCTGCCACTATTTATCTGTATTGCCCTACTTATCAGCAGCTCTCCATTCCAGATGCCTATGATTAAAGAAAAATATCACCTCCTATATTGCTAGCATATGTTCCTAATATAGCCTAATCTAATTCTAATATAAAATGATTTAAAATAAATCAAATTTGTGAATACAGGAGAAAAAACTAACCATTCTTAATATGGCATAAAATTTCTAAAATTCTACATTTCTAAAATTCTAAAAATTTCTAAAATTTTTTTTTTTCCAACGTTTATTTATTTTTGGGACAGAGAGAGACAGAGCATGAACGGGGGAGGGGCAGAGAGAGAGGGAGACACAGAATCGGAAACAGGCTCCAGGCTCCGAGCCATCAGCCCAGAGCCTGACTTGGGGCTCGAACTCACGGACCGCGAGATCGTGACCTGACTGAAGTCGGACGCTTAACCGACTGCGCCACCCAGGCGCCCCTAAAAATTTCTAAAATTAAAGACAATATTCTAGTCAGAAAATATTATAGGGCAAAAAAATGTTACATAATACTGCCATATTAAATTCAGAATGGCTCTTATTTCAAGGAGAAGATATTATTTATAACATCACTTAAAACATCTTTGGCACTTAGCACTTAGAAAAATGGAGTTAAATATGTGTAACTACAATGAGAATCCATGGTGGGACAACTGGGTGGCTCAGCTGGTTGAACGTCCAACTCTTATTATCAGCTGGGGTCACAATCCCAGGATCATGGGATTGAGCCTTGCCAGGCTTCGTGCTGAGCATGGAGACTGCTTGAGATTCTTTCTCTCTCTCTCTCTCTCTCTCTGCCCCTATCCCCCACTCACTCATGCACTTTCTCTCTAAAATTAAAAAAAAGAATCCAAGGTACTGCTAGCTACTATAGTTACTGCAGAGAATACCTTGTTCTCTAGGAGCTAATACTGTAATAACCAAAACAAAAAGATGAGTGAAGCAAAAGTTTACAGATGAAACCTGAGCAAATAATCTGTTGTAGAATAGTAAACATTCCTCATTTAAGTACTGAAATTAAACAAAACATTATTTCTAAGACAAAATGAAAATATGCTTATAAACACCTATTCTAATAGTTTAATATGTACACTGTTTTAAGAGATGCCATATCTCATTTAGTTTTAGCACTTCTGTTAGGTAGGTACAGGAAGATGATATCCCATTTTGCTGATTGGGAATTTAAAGCACAAAGAAGTTAACAGGCTTGTCTTAAAATCATAAAACTAGTTAAAGAGAATGTTGACTTAACATCCTAGTCATCCTAATAGCCAATTTTAAGTGGACAAAGGACAAAACAGGACTTATATCTCCAAAGAAGATATACAAACAGCCACCAACCTCATGAAAAGATACTCAACATCACTCATCATTAAGGAAATACAAATCAAATCTTCAATATACCATTTCAACTCTAGGATGGCTATTATTAAATAAAATATTTTAGAAAAGAAGTGTTTGTGAGGATGTGGAAAAATTGGAATCCTCCTAGTGGGAATGTAAAATGGTGTAGCTGCTATGAAAAAGTATGGCAGTTCCTTTAAAAAGAAAAAAAAAAAAAATCAAACACAGAATTACTATATGATCCAACAATTCCACTTCTAGGTATATTCCCAAAAGAACTAAAAGCAGGGACTTGAACAGATATTCGCACACCAATATTCATAGCAGCATTATTCACAACACACAAAAAGTGGAAAAAACCAATCATCCACTATCAGATGAATGGATAAACAACACGTGGAATAAAAATACAATGGAATATTCAGCCTTAAAAAGAAATGAAATTGTGGTGCATACTACAAGGATCAGAACCTGAGGACATTAAGCTAAGTGAAATAAGCCAGACACAAAAGGACAAATACTATATAATTCCACTTATATAACGTAACTAAAACAGCCAACACAAAGTAGAACAGTGGTTACCAGCGGCTAGGAGGAGGGGACTATATAAGGAGGAGTTATTAAAGGGCAGATTTTCAATTTGGGATAATGAAAAGGTTCTGTAGATAGTGGTGATGGTTGCACAACAACACGAATATACTTGATGCCACTGAACTGTACACTGAAAAATGGTTAAAATGGTAAATTTGTTGTGTCTAGTTTACCACAATAAAAAAACCAGTTCCCCCAATTCCTAGATTTTTATTCCATTAATCCAATAATTTCCAAACTTGTCTTTTATTACAATCAACCTGGGTAGCTTTTAAAAATTTCAAAGCCCAGGCCATACTCCCAGGTTAAAACATGGACACATCACTACTGTTTTAATCTTTCAAGGTTATTCCACATCAAGTTTGGCTACTGCATTAATCTACATTTCTGTAGCTCTCATGGTACCATTTTTAATTTCTTAAATTTATGACTTCAACATTAGGTATTCTGAACATATCTCCATGAACAAGAGAGCTTTATTAAAATCTAAAAGATAACATTTCATCTGTGAATTTTGAATATACTCCTGCTCACTTATTAAACACATTACTTACACTACAGTGTAAGGAATACTTAGAAAGCAATGATATTCTGGTTTACATCTTCAGATGCTCTGCAAGTACTCTTTATACGCTTATATTTCTCCAATATAAAAAATTAGTCAGGGGGCGCCTGGATGGTTCAGTTGGTTAAGTGTCCAACTCTTAATTTCAGCTCAGGACATGATCTCACAGTGTGTCAGTTCAAGCCCTGCATCTGGCTCTGTGCTGACAGTGAGGAGCCTGCTTGGTATTCTCCTTCTCTCCCTCTCTCTGCCCCACCCCTGTTCACAGTCTGTCTCTCAAAATAAATAAATAAATAAACTTGAGAGAGAGAGAGAGAAAAGAAATTTGTAAGTATTCTTTTACTACTTCCTATCACTTTAAAAAGATGTAGATACAGAAGAAACAGTGGTCTACAGGGTCCACAATCTGTCCTATCTTTCATGCCCTATAATCTAGCTCCAACACTAGCAAGATGTATGACCCTGGATAAGGGACTTAACCTCTCTGTGCTTCAGGTTTAGCAATTGTAAAACTGAAGTAATAACAGAGTTGTTTTAAGAATTGAGTTAATACACATGAAGTCCTTATTCTGAACACAGCCTGGACAGTTCTGCTTGAGCAAAGGTTTCTCACTACCCTCCTCCCCTTCAGAGAGAGAAAAAAACAAACAAAAAAACCTTCCCTATTATCATTCATATCTAAAGCCAATAGTTCAAAAGAACAGATTATAGGAGTTTACGGTAAAAACCATGTAAGAAATGATAGTAAGAAAAGCTCAAATGAGAGGAAAAAAGGAAGAAGTCTTTCTTAGCACTTAATTTTTCTCATAAATGCTTCTGGAAAGCATGAGAATGTAGAAAACTGACCATGTAAATCCTAATGACTGAAGCATTAGAGAAATTTCATGGGTCATAAGTACTATTATATCATCACTTAAGATTTCAGAAAATAGGACACATAATAATCTTGAAGAGACATTAATGACAGACCAACACAGGCTGCAGAGAGGGGGAAAAAAAAAAAAGACAGCAACTATGTCCAACTGGGCAAATAGTAGGTACTTTGAGATAGGTGAAGGTTTCCCCTATCTTTGAGAGTCTCAAAATTTAACATACAATTCCAAGAGGGTTCAGAAAACCAGATAAAAAATATCTTTTACCAATAAACACTATACCAAGCTCAGCTGGACTTAAAGTCCTGGAACTATACTGCTAATGCAACAGCTAATATATACACGTGACTACTGAGCACTTAAAATGTGCCCAGTCCAAACTGAGATGTATTCTAATTACTGAATAGACATTAAACCTCAAAAACTTATTTAAGAAAAGTAAAATATCTCAATATTGTTTGCATAATTAATTACATGCTAAAATGATATTCTGGATCTACTGAGTTAAATATATTAAAATTGATTTCACCTGGTTTTTTGTTTTACCTTTTTCAATGTATCTACTAGAAGATTTAAAATTACATTTGTAACTCACAAAATTTCCATTGGACACTATTACCTTAGAATGCAGGAAGAAAGAAAAGGAATCCTTAGAAAAAATAATAGTGATAGCTCTTATCTTACCTAGAAGTTCAAGTTTTCAGAGGTATTGAGGAACCCAACCAAAGGACATCCTAAAGCTATATAAAATGGCTGCTTATGTATCTCCAAATGAAATTTAAATCTTGTGTTTATATTTATTAAAATATTAAAGTCACTGTGTAGAAACCACAGGTGTAGTAAAGATAAACAGTTTTATGGGTGAAATTTAAAGTATATTCCTTCATGTATCGCCTTAATAACAAAAGCTTGACCAACTAATTCAGGAAAGCTCCTGAAGTATTATTTTAATTATAACTGTAAAGGCTCTGGTATAAACAACACCATCCAAAAGAACTTTCTGTTATGATGGAAATACTCTATTATCTACATCACCCAATACAATAGCCACTAGTCACAGGAGCACTTGAAATATGGTTAGTGAAACTGAGAAACTGAATTCCAACTTTATTTCAATTAACTGAAATTTATTTATTTATTTTTATTTTATTTATTTATTTTTTTAAATTCTAACAGATATTCTTTTTTTTTTTTTTTTCAACGTTTTTATTTATTTTTGGGACAGAGAGAGACAGAGCATGAACGGGAGAGGGGCAGAGAGAGAGAGGGAGACACAGAATCGGAAACAGGCTCCAGGCTCCGAGCCATCAGCCCAGAGCCTGACGCGGGGCTCGAACTCACGGACCGCGAGATCGTGACCTGGCTGAAGTCGGACGCTTAACCGACTGCGCCACCCAGGCGCCCCTAACTGAAATTTAAATAGCCACCAGTGGCTAGTGGCCACTATCTTGAATAGCACGGTTCTAAAATTTCTTTAAAAGAAAAAAAATAGGGATTATATTTCCTTATTTTGCCCTAATATGCTAGTTACAATTAACTCTGCACAAATACTCAGGGATGTACTCCTCTCCATCCTGTGAACTTTGCCTGCTTCACACCATAAGGCGAAAATCTCTGTGAACCAGGCTGTCTTTGCTAATACTTAACCATAACGGCTTAGAACATACAGAACAGACATTTGATCCCATCTCCTTTATGTTCTATCCAGAAAAGATTTATTTTACTTATATATACACATGTAACTATACACATACATATATCTTATATATGTGTATATACATATTTCCTACACTGCCTTTAAAATTGAAGTTAAAGGTATCTTACACAGTAAAAATCTCAAAGCAGATTTACCAAATATATTTTTGCATAGAAATGAATTATACGGCTACATACGGGAACATAGTTGAGGGAACATAGTAAAATTAAGGTATATATTCAGTGTTCCCTATTAACTTCTCTCCTATACGATCTCAACTGCCATTTAGCAGACTCCTACGTAAATACATACTGTAAGATACTGGACTAGCAGTCTTTTTGTTAAGTTTATTTTGAGAGAGAGAGAGAGAGAGAGAGAGAGAGAGAGCGCGCTCACGCGAGAACGAGAGAGCGCATGTGCAAGTGGAGGAAGAGCAGACAGAGAATCCCAAGCAGGCTCCACACACTCAGCATGAATCCCAAGGCAGGGCTCAAACTTACAGGGCTTGAACTCCTGAACCGTGAGATCATGACCTGAGCGGAAATCAAGAGTCAGACGCAACCAACTAAGCCACTCAGGTGCTCCTGGACTAGCAGTCTTAAAAAAAAAATCCTTACTAATAACTTTCTACTCTGTGTACATTCCTACAAGCATTTAAAACTCTTACTAGGGGCACCTGTAATGCTAGTAAGTCATTGGTACTTACTACATCCATTTACCTGTGCTTTTACTAGCAAACACAGCGACTGTCATCTGATAGACCCCCTACACTGTAGGAAAATACCTAAACTGTTAAGACAAAACACTGATCATTCTTTTAACAATACCTGAAGATGGCAGATTTAAAAGTAATTCTTTTCAATTTTTCTGTGTTAATTATCCTTATAGCTTCTTAAATTTCTGTGGTTAATTACCCATATAGTTGAGGGGTTCTTTACAGCTAACCTAGCTATACCACTAGATTTAATTCCATTTCCTGAGTCCCTGAAGACTGTTACAGTTAATCAGACAATTAGCTATACTGAAGTCCAGATTATTAGAAGATGAGAATCTATATTTAAGGGGCATAAAAGGAGGAAGAATGAAGAAGAGGTCAGTAATAGTATTTTCTCCTTTGTTCAAATCAAACCAGTTTCACAGTAACAATTTCCTTCCTTGACAACTGTGTTAATTCTTTTTAAGAAAGTGTATACAAGTTTAACAAAAAGTGAACTGATTAGTGAACAAAAATAGTATATATTATGCTTAATGGGTTAGCTTCATAATGGGCTAGAAGTGCACTAATTTATAATCTAATCTTTATCTACCTTCCCAATTATCATTCCATTGAATTCACTGGAAAAGTTAGTAGTCCCAAACCATAATTTAAAGCAACTGACAGACTTATATGCTGGATTTTTCTACTTGCTTTTTCCTTTCCTTTTTTTTTTTTTTAAATGTTTATTTATTTTTGGGAGGGACAGAGAGCATACACATGTGTACAAGTAGGGGAGGGGCAGAGAGAGAAAGGGAGACACAGAATACAAAGCAGGCAACAGGCTCCAAGCTGGCAGCATGGAGCCTGACACGGGGCTTGAACTCATGAAGCGTGAGATCATGACCTGAGCCAAAGTCAGATATTCAACCGAGACACCTAGGTACCCCTCTACTTGCTTTTCTAAAGGGAGGGGAGATGGCAGGTAAGCTCCTATGAAAAAAGATTTGAGGAACAGCATTTATTCTTCCTGGATAAAATCAGTTTTGTACCACAACTATCCTTCAAGAGTAATTCAAAAGAGCATATACTATTTCTGATACCACCCCACTAATAAAACACAATTTGAATTTAGTCCCCCTTCTAAATGGGTCAGCCTCCTGGGGCACCTGGGTGGCTCAGTCAGTTGAGTGTCAGACTTCAGCTCAGGTCATGATCTCATGGTTCATGGGGTCAAGCCCTGCGTCATGCTCACTGCTGTCAGCACAGAGCCCACTTTGGATCCTCTGGTCCCCCACGCCACCCCTCCGCCACTCATGCTCTCTCTCAAAAATAAATAAACTTAAAAATAAATAAATAAATGGGTCAGCCCACAGAAAAACACTAGTGCTCAATTACAGAATTAAATAACAAGTAGAATCTACTAGATTTATGGAAATCTCCAATATGAAAAGTTGTATCTTCTATTAATAATAGCCCATTAAGAGAACTTCTTGCATGAAGAGAAATAAAGATACTTCCAGTATCTAACATGGCTCATCGAACACATTCATTTATTTCTACTTCTTTGTGAAGCAAAAATAGATAGTAAAAGGCAGGAGAAGCACAAAGAGAATGGTGGAAGTAAAGGCAATAGACAAAACATGACCACAAAATTTGGGGAGCTAGCAAGCAAAAGCAAAAATAGTAACTAACTTAGTAAATAAGGGCTAACGGGAAGATACCAAGGTAAAAAATGAATTAAACCCGCAGAATCCCGAATCCCAGAGAGGTACAAAAGTTGAAGACACTGGTAGATCTTTGAAGGTGGATGCATCATGTAACTAAAAAGAGAAAGAATAAAAGTTCAAATGATAAGTCAGACTCCTAGACCTACTTCTCCATCCTGTAGACAGGATCTTTACATCTTTCCAGATCAGTGGAAAACTTACAAGTTCACTCTGAATTGGATGAAACAGAGGGACTCTGCACTTAAAGATACTAGATACAGCTGAAATGATGTATTTAAAAGAGAAATTAAGTGAAAATCTAAATACCATACAAGTATAGTATTTCCCCAATATAAATGTACAACTACAGCCCCCTTTCCCCAGTAGACTCCCTAAACATCAGCAGCCAAGCTTATACTCTCTAGTTAGGATACTAAAGGACTCCTCCGGGAAAGCAATTAGCTTAAAGGAATGGGGGTGGGGAGGGACACATACAGATAGACAGGCAGCAGGCACCCAATAAAATGAACAGGTCCCCGACAAGTCACACTACTAAAGCCTGCAATTTCATAGCTACTCACATACAAACAGAATTTCCAATCAGTATTTTAGTGCCCAGAAGTCTCAAGAGTAGAAAAGGAGGTAATTTAGATATTCAGGATCCCAAAATATTACTTCTCATGTACTCCCTTCTTAAGGAAACTACTGGTGGATAGGCACTACCAAAATAGTTAAGACAAAAAAAGCAAACATGAGATCTAGGAAATAAGGGAAAGGGAATTCCCATGATGAATGCTGTGAAACGAGCCTATAGAACAACAAATCCAAATTAGAACTGAAAAATGAAGGGCTCAAACATATATTTTTTAAAAATATTTATCCTAGGAGAGAGAAAGAGAGAGAGAAAGAACGTGAAGGCACATGGGGGAGGGGGCAGAAAGAGAGGGAGAGTGGCGCCTGGGTGGCTCAGTCAGTTGAGTGTCTGACTTCAGCTCGGGTCATGATCTCACAGTGAGTTTGAGCCCTGCATCGGGCTCTGTGCTGACAGCTCAGAGCCCGGGGCCTGTTTCAGATTCTGTGTCTCCCTCTCTCTCTGACTCTCCCCTGTGCATGTTCTGTCTCTCTCTGTCTCAAAAATAAATAAACGTTAAAAAAAAAAAGAAATTAAAAAAAAAAAAAAAAAAAGAAAGAGAGGGAGAGAGAGAATCCCTAGCAGGCTCTGTGCTGTCAGCACAGAGCCCAATGTGGGGCCCAAACCCATGAACTGTGAGATCATAGCCTTAGCTGAAATCTAGAGTTGGATGCTTAACCAACTGAGCCATCCAGGTGCCCCACAAATAAAGATATTAAGTGACAAGAGAGGGGAGCCTGGGTGGCTCAGTTGGTTGAGTGTCCAACTCTTGGATTTTGGCTCAGGTCATGATCCCGGGGTCATGCACTGAGCCCTGTGTCAGGCTCCGCACTGTGTGGAATCTGCTTAAAATTCTGTCTGTCTCTCTCTCTCTCTCTGTCTCTTTTTCTTTCTCTCTTCCTCCCCCCCCCGCCTTTGCCCTTCTCCCTGGCTCATGCTCTCTAAAAATAAATCTTAAAAAACAAAACAAACAAACAAAAACACACAGAGGGCCACTTGAGTGGCACGAGTTGTTTAAGTGTCCTGATTTTTGGTTTTGGCTTCAGGGCATGATCTCAGAGTCTGGGAGTTTAAGCCCTGTGCCAGGCTCTGCACTGATGGTGCTTGGGATCCTCTCTTCCTTTTTCTGTCTGTCTCTCCTGAGTGCACTCTCACACACTCTCTATTCTCTCAAAAATAAATTAAAAAGAGAGAGAAAGAAAAAGAAACTAATAGATTACACAAACTACTTAAAGGAAGGGAGGGAAGATTTGTGCTTCTGGTAAATAGTCTGGGAGTGAATCACCAATCAGTACATAGATCAAAGGTCAGAAAACTATAACTGAAAAGAGCTAGAGGATAAATATTTTAGGCTAAATATTTTAGGCTTTGTGGGTCATCTATCTCTATTCGGCTGTGCTGTAGTGTGCAGGCAGGCATAAAATAATCCATAAATGAGTGAACATGGCTATGTTAAAATCAAATTTTACTTACAAAAACAGGTGGCAGGCTATATTTACCCTGTGGAGTAGTAGTTTACCAATCCCTGACATAGATAATTAAGTGAAAAAAGAAATCATCATGAACACAGAGGAAATGGAATATAATCCTAATATACTATATGGCTTGACTATAAATAGTATTTATATAATCATAGTAAATATTTTTTATGAACTCTTATAATCTTATTGGCAAGATAAGAAAGAAACAAAGGGAAAAGAACGCATACAAGTATATCAATGTCCAAGTGGTTGGGATGGAAGAAGAGTATAAAGTAACTAAACCATCAATACAAAGTCAATAGATTAATCCTGAATAACTGAAAACTCAAGAGTAAGCATGTTACTTGCTTTAAAATGTATAATAGTTAAATTAAAAGAAAGTTAAAAGGATTAAAAGGGAATGCGTATAAGGAGCACATCTAGGAGCTGGGGCTCAGGATCACAGCTTTTCATCATTTTAGATCTTAGTAATCTGCTTGACTTCTTAAAACTGTATTATGTATTTGGTGAACATTGCTAATTACCAACCTGTATTTCCCCTTCTTCTAATCGCCTACCTAATATCTATTCTCTTTCTTCTTTTAATCAGAAACCTTATTTTGTTCAGAGTAGCAATGCTTCCACATAAAAATATTTGTTTCTCTCAGGATAGACAGTGATATGTCAGCTAAAGTCTCTAAGAAGGAAACTATTTTCTGATTCAAGGGTCACCCCGTCTAAATTCTTCCCTTCCTCTTCCTGCCTGAATTCACTGTGAGTGAAATCCAAAGCAACAACACCCACTGGGACCATGTGGATGAAAGCCAAAGACTAAAGACGACATGGAAGAAAAGTCCAGGAAACCTGAGTCCTTGAAGACATTACTGAACCAATGCACTAGTATTGAACTATATACCCCCAGATTCCTTGCAATTGAGAAAAATCAATTCCTACATAAGGCAAGTGGTTAAGTCTTCTGTCTTTTGCAACAGAATTCATTCCTAACCTGTACAATTTTCTTGTTGATAATAAAGGTTTATGTTCATTTTCAAAGAGGAAAAAATAAAAGAGCCTTGATTTGTCCAGGTTTATCTACTCATCCATTGTAATAAAACTAAAAAGAGAAGTTTAAAAGAACATTAAAAAAAGATGTGCACATAAGACAGAAAAGATGGCATCTCAGCAATGATACAACATAACCAAATGTTTACTTCATATCCTCACATCTTTCAGGGAAAACTAAAATATTTCCTTTTCCCTTCTCTCACATTCCATCTTACCACTGTTTTATCTCTCTTGAAGCCTCACTAATTTAACAACTGCTTGGGACCAAATCTTCTAACAGGCTGTGTCTCAAACCATTTAAATCACAGAGAACTGTAGCAACCTAAAGCTTTTAACTGCACAGGAAAAGATGGTATCTTAAAAGTCTTCTGTGCCTCTACCTACTCTAAAAATTAGTGTCATAAATTTGCTTAATTCAAAGTTCAAGAAAATTACAAATACTCTAAGACTAAACAGGTCTTATATAGAAAAGCACAAATTTAAATTACTTTAAAGCAAAATGAGAAGTTTGGGAATGAAAAGAGCTAACTCAATCCAAAACATAACTACAGATCACTATCTTTTACAAGTATTAATATTACTTAACAGAGTACTGTGAATATATTTGCACTAGTATAGTACTAAAATAAGCACTGTTCATTGCTTAAGCCTCTGCTTTCATCCTACATTTTTTCTATCATCCTGAATAAAAATTTAGGCCACTATACTGAAACCACAACCTATTCTCACTTCAAGAAAATTCTTAAAATGTGTAAAAGAAAGGGTGAAGTGGTTAGAGAAAATCACATACTTACAGTACTTTGCCAAAATTAACCTCATTCATCTGTCTGTAAGATAGCTTGTTTTACTCCACATTTTCTGTAAAGCTATAAAAATTAACAAACCTAAGAAATGTTAAGTAAGAGTTTAAATAAGATAGCTTACCTTTTATTTATAGGTTTTTCATCTTTTTCATAAGGCTTTACAAACCACTTGCCAATGCGTACAAAGTTCCGGTTCATTAAACACCGTTCCAACAGATTGTGAACTGCTTTAAAAAGCAGAGTACGACATTCATAGGAAAGTCCATTCTCCCACACTCCATCTTCCTCTTCTACAAGAGAAATGAAAGAAACAAAAACTATATCTACTCAGAGCCAAGCAAAAAGTGTTACAATTTAAACTCTCAATTCGTAAACCCCCTACCACTTAGTACATTAAACCTACTGCACCTCAGAATATTGAGCTACCATCACTTCAATATATCTCTACACATTAAGATATCAGGTTTCAAAGTTACTCCATATGGAATAAAACGCCTAAGTGCCATATATTCTACTAAAGTACCTGAAAATTATTTTCCCACTGCATAAAAAAGCAATGATGTAATGCAAACATACTGATTTGATTTCTGTATCCATGAAAAGACCATTTGTATAAGCTGGGATTTATTAAAGACACTCTATACCTGAAGTGCCAATTTCTAAGCTGGCTTACTTGTTAGTTACCTTGTCCTAATTCCTCTATTCATTCAGCTTGCCAAAAAAATTAGCTAGTTAATAATTAACCCAAAACATTTTATGTCCATCAGCATTCTAATCCACGACTCAACTATAAAAATAAGTGATGAATAAAAAGGAAGCTTTTGGCACACAGCCTAACAAGCAACGTATTATTAGCCACCTTAGGTCTCGTTTCAAACAAACGATTCCCATGATTACTATTCAGTATAGGATCCTCTACTGGGGGAAGAAATTTTAAAATATAAAAACCAAAATTTTAAATAGCACTTATGATATAGTTGTAACTACCCTCACTATTCATTAGTAAGCAGCAATTTTGCCAGCTCACCTATTAACCACTCCAAGTTAACTTATCAAAAAAATATTAACATAGTTATTTCGAGAGAAGTCCAGATGTAGTTTAACAAAAATTTATTACTCTATCCCTTTCATACCTTTAACAAAGCATCAAAAGAATACTGCTACAAACTGTACTTGAGCTTTTTAACTTATTTTGTTTCAAATATAATTTAGTATCATTTCATAGCCTATGTCTTTGTAAACAATATACATATGAATCTTCCAATGTAAGTAAAAAAATACATAAAACCTTTCTTAATTCAACACTAAAAATGTCTACACTACACTCATAGAAAAATAATAAACTATGATGCTTTTGAATAAAAGCAGAAGCATGTGTTTAGAGGGACACATGGTTTACATTCATAACCTATACAACAAATGGGAGAATGAACATTAACTAAAAAGCATATAATGACAGTGGACTTTAACGGCACTAGAAATTTGTGCCACTACAAAGTTAATGTTCTTTAAAGTGATTTTAAAGTGTTTTAAATTAGTCAAGTCTTTCAAGTCAATTAATTATTTTTCCAAAAAGGTAAGCTTTAAAAAAAATGAGGTAAGCTATAGAAAATGACAATACTTGAGAACTGGAATAATTTTAAATCATTAATATTAAGCATTAATACTAAAGATAAAAGGCTTTCACATTCTATTATATTATAGACAACCATATATAGATAGATCTATATAGATCTATCTCTCTCTCTCTCTATATATATATATATATGTATCCATTTAAAGCCAAAACTTCATGAGTTTCGGTTTATTAAAGAAAACAGTAAGCTAGGAGAAAAGAGAAGTGGCACACATGGACTTCAATTTAATTATTTAAGGGTCTAGATCACAAGTATATTTGTGAGTCGCTGAGAGAAAAAAATCTTAATGTGCTTTCAGGCTAATCAGATTCTATCACTTCAAAATTAAAGTCACATTAAAAGTTTTACCTCAAATTATGATTTATAATTACTTAAAATATGCATGTTTTTAATTCCAAGAAAGTTATCCTAGGAATATCTTCCAGTTCTTAACTTCTTTGTAATCTATTTAGTGTATTTTTATTGCCATTTACCTCAAAAATCCTTACCTTCTGAGAAGCACAATGGTTATAACATCTGTTCTATACAAGAACTCTTTACCGAAACTTTTTTAACTAGTTCTAAGTTCAAAAGCTACAAACACCTAAGACACAGAATTACCATTACATATTAAAGTTGTACAGTTACTATAAACTTCAAATATCGGAAAATTATTCACTTAAAACTTGAGAATGAATTTGCCTTCTTCCCAAAAAGAGTAAATAAAAAAGTGTTTGGAATAGCAAAAGCCTATAATACAATAATTTATATACGTTTTTCTTCTTTTCTTAGAGACACAGAGCAGGAGAGAGGGACAGCGGGAAAGAGAGACCATCCTAAGCAGGCTCCACACTCAATGCAGAGCCTGATGCAGGGCTTAATCCCAGGACACTGGGATTATGACCTCAGCTGAAATCAAGAGTTGGACACTCAACTGACTGAGCCACCCAGGCACCCCTACATACATTTTTTTTTTAACATAAAATCCAGTTACACCTGAATTTAAATGATTTAAGAATACAAAATACAGTTTAGGAAATTAATCAGCATTAATTTTCAAGCATTTCTCTCTCATTGCTTTAAGTTTTATCTAGGGAAACTCAGGTGAACTTAATGCTTTTATCTCGAGAAACTCAAGTGAACTTATCCTCATTTTACATCATACCCTCAAACTCCCACAATTTTCATTAACACTAAATGGGATTTAGGCATAAAACCACCACCTGTTAGGGTTTTCTAAGCCAACAAACATCTTAAGTACATCCTCACCTATACATCAAGTAACTAAGCAACTAATACACTAAAGTAACATAATTTCATTTTTCACTGCTGAGGAAATAAGTCCTAATAACTAACACTCAGTGAAAAGCCTAAAGATTTTTTTTGGTGTTTTTTTTTGGGGGGGGGGGGAATCACTTAAAAATAAGAGACTACTGAGCAAAGCTTCTAATATCCTGATGTTATAATAACCATAGCAAAAATACTTCTCTACATGTTGTATTCAGATATGAAAAGTGAAATGGTACAGCCAACCCACCCAAGACAATGATATGTACCTCTTACACTAATTAAAACAAGTCCTTGAATTGCAACACAAGTACTACAATAGAGAAGGGAGGTAGAGGGGAACACATGGCAAATCTTTACCTAGCTCTTTTGAATTTAATCAACCATAGCCTAATGGAAAAAGTCTGCTTAATGCACTTAAATGTTTTTTCTCCTCTTGTATCTGTATCCCCAGAGAAAACAGGTTCAATTTTGTTTATAGTACTTTTCCATCAGAACTCTTAGCATTAGAATTCTTCATCATCGTTACTTGAAAAATTTTTACAAAGTATCTATTTGAAAAAAACAATACAAAAGTTCACATGCTAAATTTGATAACCATAAAATATTTTTTTCCTGAGGATACAAGACTACAGCGATGATGATAAACTATGTGATAGGTCATTAAAATAATTCTGAGTGGTGGAGCGCCTGGCTGGCTCAGTCGGTAGACATACGACTCTTGATCTGGGGGGTTGTGAATTCAAGCCCCTCATTGGATATAGACATTACTTAAAAATAAAATCTTTAAAAACAATAATTCTGAGTGGGGGAAAAAATGAAAAGAACAAATGAGCTGACACACCTAATATTCAACATTTTTCTCAAAACTGACATCTTTAAACATTTCAACAATAGACCATTAAAAAAGGAATCTTTTCCTAAATAATTTTGACAAACTATTAAAACACAACATACACTAATGAATAATGAATGGGTCAAAATGATGGCAAAAAATACTACCTGAAAAAAAAATATCCTGAAAGAGTAAAGAGAAATGTTTTTATTTTTATTATTTTTTTTAATGTTTATTTTTGACAGACAGAGAGAGAGAGAGAGAGAGAGAGAGAGAGAGAGACAGACAGCATGAGCGAGGGAGGGGCAGAGAGAGAGGTAGATACAGAATCCAAAGCAGGCTCCAGGTTCTGAGCTGTCAGCACAGAGCCCAACGCGGGGCTCGAACTCACAGACTGCAAGATCATGACCAGAGCCGAACGAAGTCGGACGCTCAACCGACTGAGCCAACCAGGCGCCCCAAAAAGAAATGTTTAAACGTCTAATTCAGCGTTTGTCTTGAATAATATAATTGCCCATTCACAGTCATTCACTCAACAAATATTACTGAGAGCCTTAAGCTGACAGCATCATTGATCTATGGCAAAACCTGAAAAGCTCTGGTTTAAATACCCTAATATATGTTGACGATTATCTTTGATATGAAGGTTTAAAAAAATAGTTTCTTGCTTAAAATGGACAGTACACAGAAGAAACAGGACAAACAAAATTGTCCTAAAAGACAAGTGAATAAAAAAGCTGGGTCACAAGTAAATTATGGAAGAAGACAAAAATGAATTAACTCCCTTCAGGGTAGCTAGAGAACAAAAGTTTTTAGTTTGGCTGCACTAGATTCCTATACTTCACTGCTGTTTATCTATTTGTTAATCCTGTTAAAGCTGCTACTCAAGGTTAAGTTCCATTGTAATTAATATCCTTCAATAAAAGAATCTAAAATTCTAAGACTAACGAATGGCCCATTTAGTTTGACAGTATTATGATGAAATTCTTGTATAATGAAAAGTATTTGGACATGTAGCTAAAATTCCATATATACACCACAGGAGCCAGAAAAAATAACAAGTATTTTTAGCCCTGACTTTGTTTTTTTAGTTCTCAAGGTATCAAGTTTTCTCAAAGTCTCATCACATTCTAGCTTACTATAATTTTTTTTTTAAAGATGTAAACCTTCAGGAGAGGTTTTGTTTTTATTCTTATTTAAGGGAAAGACTAAAAGCCAATAATGACAGCAATAAAATTCCAAAAAAGTGAAGGCATAAAACAAAAATACCCAGAAAAAATTCTTCTCCTTCAAGGACACACTAATGGCAATAAAACAATCTTGCTTTGATGCAAATAGCACACTTAAAAGAACAAATCAGTCCTGCCCACTATAGATAGGACTTGTGACCAGAGAAATTAAGCTAAAATTTTCCCAGCACCAGTTTTATATTTCTATCACACAACCACTAAATGAGGTCTGCTACAAATGTTAAAGCAAAAAAAAAAAAAAGAAAAAAAAGAAATTTAAGGCTGTAATCAAGAGAGGAATTTTGTTCCCTAATCCTTCTTCTATCAAAACATACTGATATTGGGGCCCCTGGGTGGCTCAATCGGTTGAAGGTCTGACTTCAGCTCGGGTCATGGTCTCGCAGTCTGTGAGTTTGAGCCCCGCATCAGGCTCTGTGCTGACAGCCTGGAGCCTGGAGCCTGCTTCTGATTCTGTGTCTCCCTCTCTCTCTGCCCTTCCCCCACTCATTCTCTGTCTCTCTCTGTCAAAAATAAACATTAAAAAAAAAAAAAACACATACTGATATTGATTCAACTACCCATTCTCAGAGGAAAGAGCAAAAAGTTAAAAACAAAATTAAAAAAAAATAGTAGTAAGTAGAAGTTTTTGGCTTTGGGAATCAAAGAATATTCTGAACAAATGTCTTCCTGGAATGTTAGTTAGGCCAATACTAGTTAGCACAAACCCTAACCCAAAAATCATTAGGTCTTTGCAAATTACTACAGTACTGACTACTGCTACAAAACAAGTAACTGAGAGTTTGAAGTATCAAAATAGATTTGGTTTGCTGTGACAGATTTTTACCAATTAGCAACATGACAGATTTCTACCAATTAGCTATAAGGTGAGTTTACATTCTATTTCTATACCTCATCTACACTTGAAAAGAAAGGAACCCAAACACAGGCTACACAGACAAAATTTAAAATGCACTATAGAACCTGATCAGACTCTTCAGAACTATCAAGATTATCAAAACAAGAAAAGTCTGAGAAAATATCAGTCTAGAACAGCCTAAAGAAATGGGAAAACTAAATGCAGTATCCTGGATGAGGCAGAGGGTAGAAAAAGAATTTCAAGTAAAAATAAAGGAAACCCAAATAATGTATAAACTTTAGTTAATACCACTGTATCACTATCAGTTCATTAGTTGTGAAAAATGTTAACAATACATAAGATACTCAAAATAAAAGCTAGGTGAGAATTATATAGGAACTTTCTATACTATCTTTGCCAATTTTATGTAAAACTTTTAAAATTAAGAGTTTATTTTTAAAAATACACTAAGGATGACATGAAGAAAGGGGTTAAGCAAAGGCAATTCTGTACTTTTATAACTAAATATTTCAGTTAATAAGAAAAACAAAATTTTACTCTTTGCAAAATAGAATGCTTTCTCTCCTTTCCCCACCAAGAAGGGAAATATCACCATAATCACAAACATTTCAGTAACAAGATGTCATAGGTGCTGAACCAAACAGAAGGGCACTGCCTGTGCCTGCAAAAAGCAAGCTCAAACTAAATTAACCAGCTTTTTAGTTACCACCTGGGTCCTTCCGGTTCCCCTTTCCTCAGTGCTACACCTCCACTTGGAACTCAGGATTGCCTCCTGCAGCTGATGCCACCCCTACTGTCCAGCTGCTCTCTTCTCAGGGGAGCTTAAAAGAAGGGAATAGAGTGCCACAGATGGGAAGAAATGAAAAAGGGGTTAGCTAGACAGACAGAGGCAGACTAATTATCCCAAAAGGGAGGCAGACGGTGTCCCTGGAGCAAAGAAAAGGGCTAGACAAATATACTCCATCTGAAAAGACCTTATTATTCTTTAAGATATGTCTGATTTAAGTAACAACATTCTAAAGTAAATGACAAGGGGGGTGGGGGAGAAAGCTAAAACATTACATAAATACCAATGACTATACACACTACAGAACAGGCTTTGGAACGGTAATTACGATTATACATACTACTCCTAATATATTTTGCTTTACTATTTCAATTGCTTTCACTTTGACAAAATTTTTAAAGTTAATTCCCATTCAGTGGCATTCAGCAAAATCTAACAACAATTAAAACCTAATATGCCAAAATTATATTCATTTACATTCAAGATCAATATTTTAAAATACAGGTACTACCATTTTTTTTAGTTATGCAAAAAAGCAAAATTAAACTACAGAAGCAGTTTTTTAAACTGTAGCCCAGTTTTAGGAGAAAACATTTAGCATAACATGAAACTTAGGGGAGAAAAAAAATCCACACAGTATTTTCATTTAACTTTAATAGGCTTTACTTCTAAAACATTAGTCCTACTATGGTAAAACTGAATACCTCACACCTGTTAAAATTCTTTGATTTCACAAAATGTATTACATGGAATCTGGGGGGAAATGGTCTGTTCATATGCTCTGCCAATTTTTTAACACTAAAATCCCCAAGTCAGCATTATAGTTTATCAACAACTAGTTTTTATCTATAGTTTATAAACATCATTAAAATAGTTCCCAAAATTTTTGTAAGGTGGTTTTTATGACTACTTAAAATAAAGATTAAAATAACTCCAGCATACCAAAGTCAATGGAAGAAAAAGGAAGCTGGCAAGCTTACCTTTTGACATGACAATTAAAAAGCAGCAGCATCTTGCTGATGCCAGGAAGAAATTTCATATCCTCATATATATATCATATATTTGTGCATGTACATATATATAAACACATCACTTTACATATTTAGAACTACACTGCATACTTAGAACCAAGAACTAATCTCTCCAGCAGGGATCTTATTAGGAAAGCTGGAAAAGCCGGAAAGCATTTATCATAAAAGAACTGCAATCACTCTCAAAATAAGGATTAGCACTGAAGGGTTTGTTCATTAGAAGGTAAAGGCGACTTTCAAAACAAATATAACACATACATTCCTACAGAAAAGTTAGTCTTACTAAGGGCTTATTTGAGACAGCCACCTGGATTACATTACATCCAAAAATAAAATAGGTCTTACAGGTCAAATGGACACTAATAGAAACTTCAGAGTACTCAATTTCAAATAAGAATGCTTTTTTTTAGTTATCTAAAAATCCTAAATTTACCTGTCAAGAATCATTACCAAACATCTTGCTGAAGTGGTTGGTACCTTACATGCAAATAACTAATCATTTACATTCCTATCATCAAAGATTCAGTTAACATTGATTCTTACAAAGTAAGCAAAAGCATCAGTGATTACTATAAGAGAGCTAGAGTTTCTTTTTCTAAAGTAACATTTAGTCCTAAAAGTCACAAAAATAAGACAGAAGTAACCTTATTGATACATTTATAATAAAATTATTTCTGTGTAACTTTTTTGATTATGACCCCATGTTCTATATAAGCTAAATAAGTTGGCACTAGTCTCATCTTAATGATAGTCTTTGATGAAACAGTATCTAAAATAAAAGAATCACTTTCCAAAAATAACACAATTAACATATGCTTTCATTCGTTAATATAACAATAACTAAATATGTATCTGAAAAAACACGAGAAAGTTACAACATTTCTAGATACCCCTATAACTATCTGCATATTCATACAGTAGACAACAATGGCAAAATTGACTCAAATAGTTAGTTACATATGCCTACAAATTACTGTTAGGAACTTTATGCTCCCCCATTCCATTTTTCTTAGGTAATGTAACATGTCTTCCCTGTGCCCTGTCTGTAAGAAGCTCACAAGGAAGCTGGGTGGTGAAAGAACAGTTATTCAAGGCTAAAGCCTACCACAGTATGGATAATTTAAGTAAAATAAAATAACCAGAGTGAAATAAGCTAAATTTTTATCTGGCTTCATACCTAACAGTGTTTCACACACAAAAACATCTCAATTTGTAATATAAATGATTTTTAGGAAAAGTATACAATGTTTCTGTATCATTACTTAGAAATGATAAGTTGCTTTCACCTGACAAGTCATGGTGAATAAGGTCAGCAAAATTGGGGTCTTCACCCCACCAAAATATCCACAATTCTCTTCTTCCAGGTCTCTGATCTCGCCGCCAAACACCGAGTACATCTGCCTTAAGGCAGCGACTAAAACTGCTCAAAATGGGGTCTTCCTCTGTCACCGGAAACAGAATAGGGGCAGAAGTTGGGCCTTGCCATACATATCTTTTCCATTTAATTCCCGTCAAGTCAGCCTAAAGAAAAGAAAGCGTGATTATTGCACAAAGTCAAAAGCACTCACTTTTAAAGTCCCTTCTTTAAGACATTATAATTTTTCAATATATACTTAAGATATTAAAGCAGATTGACTGAAAAAAAAAATGTTTGATAAGTGAACCAAAAATTTAAGGACCAGAAACAGTTAAAAAATTAACACTGACATATCATTGAATATCAACAAATACTGTGTCCCAAAGAGAAATAAAAGAAATGTAATAATGTTAAATACAAACATGTACTTTAATACTGCACACTTAGTAAACATTTCCTAAGTTCTGTTCCAACTGGTCACACTTGTAACAGAAAATTAATTTTTAAAGACTCATCATTCCATGTTTATAGAAGTGATGTCTCTAATGAAAAGAAACGTGAACTATAACTGAAAAAATTTATTAGTTCTTCACATATCCCTTTTAGGAAAAGTGAAATAGGTGCTCACAAAGAACTGTCAAGATTTGTAGTAGTCTATTTTCAAAGAACCTGATACTAAAAGTACCAAAAATAGACGGAGCCAGAAATGTAAAACCTGCTGTTATGTCTTAACATCTGAAGATGATGCTGATTAATGGACATTGTACAAGAAAACATTTTATAAGAGAGAAGGGCGCTAAAAATCCCTATTTGGCACAGTGAAAGAAATTCGACAGAGGAAATTCAGTAATTCTTTACTGCGCTTAAAGGTGTAAAGCCTAAAGTGCCAAAAATGAAACTGCTGATACATGACTGGCAGTTTACACTTGCCAACTAGTTGTGCTCCGCCCACTCAGTTCACTTACCTATCAGATTCTCTCTTAATATTTCTCATAGCACAGAAAATATAAAAAAAGTCACTGAAACTTTAAATCATGGGTGAAGCTAAGCTACTGCCCAACTGAGGACTAAATATTTGCAACAGTTGGTACTTTTCAAAGTCTTAACAGTTGGATGTTCCCAGAACTGGGCCAACCTATACAATTGTCATTCTTGCATCCAACTTCCCTAGACTTTTCAATAAAACGAGGAGCAGCCTGCTCAAAGCATTCTAAAAATACAAGCAAAAGACAAATAAAAAAAAAAAATTAGTGCAAAATCATGACACATCCATTAGTCCGTTTCACTCTCACACAAGCATAATGTAATAAAAGCAAGATGGCTAGAAATTGTCAAAACGGTAAACTGTTTTCAAAGTTTAAAGAGAAAACATATGAAATAGTATCTACTGGTTTTTATACAGAGATATGAACTCATCGGAGGAAAAAACTAATCTGCTAGTTTGACTCATCAGAAGAACGTAAAACGAAAAGAGATTTTTAGTATCTAAGTTCCGGGGTACTGTTTATTGGGGGAAACCAAACTACCGGAGTGAGGCATAAAGGCACCGGGAGAATGGGCAATATGCAAAGTGTGAAGAAAGATACACGGTCAATAATGTGAAAAGCAATAGTTAAGAAACAGAGGGAAATGTGAGTGTCCAGCCAGATAAGGAGCACAAGTTGAAGGCAGGACTATGGTGAGAAAGAGTCAGAAACAAGGAAGGAAAAAAAAAAAAAAAAAAAAAAAAAAGCCAGCACTCCTACACCGGAGCCCAGGATGGTGGGTGAGCGAACGCGTTTCCCGGGGTTGGTGCGGAGCTGGGCCGCCACGCCGGCTCTGGCTGGGCCTAGCCTAGGGACTCGGGCATCTGGATCAGACCCGGACCCCCTCCCCCACGGCCCAAGGGCGCACCTCGCCGCCCCCTCCCCCACCGCCCCGTTCGCCGGGGCCTCTGCCCGCGGCCCGGGCACTTACCAGGCAGAAGAGGTTACAGTGACAATCTTCCAGGCTGGCCCCGTTCGGCACGAAGGAGGAACTCATCGTCCCTCACAGCAGCCGCCGCCGGCGCCACAACCCACCATCCGCCATTACCGCCGCCTCCGACCAGAGAGAGAAACACAGACACCGGGGAGGGCGGGGGGGTGGTGGTTGGGGGAGCGGTGGAAGAGGAGGCCGCCGGGCCGCCCGCCCTCCCCACCCACCCCCCCCGCCGCCGCGAGCAGCCCCCGCCGCCCGGCCGGCACCTAGCCGCCCGGGGCCCAGGGCCGGCGGGAGGGCCGCGCCGCGCTCGCCCCGCGGGCCGGACTGCAGCCGCCGCGGAGCCCGCGGACGCTCGTTCCTCTCTGGGGGACAGAGGAGATATGGGCCCCTTCCACAAGGAAAAATAATAAATTACACAATAAATAATTAAAATCGAGTCCGAGAGGGCAGAGCACAGGCCCTGGAGACTTCTCCCGGGCGGGGAGGCGCCCGTAGAGGGGCAGGAAGGGCAAGAACCGGGAGAGAAGCTCAGGCCCCCGGCCCGGCAGCGGCGATGTCCTTAAGCCCAGAATCTCTTCAGCGGCGGAGGTGGTGGCGGCGTCTGCGGGCTGAGACCATTCTCTGGCTGTGTCTTCGTGTCGTCCCTGGGCCAAGCCGGCCTAACGTCTGCTCTACTGCGGCCTCACCGCCCGGACGCCGTAGTCTCCCCCATTTTGTGGGCCCAGCGGGCGGTGTTTTTCCCCCTTTAATCCGAATTCACGGGTTTTCCCTTCGCTTTAATGGCGGCCACAGGGACCAGCTCGCCCTCTCTGCTCGCCCATTGGCCGCCTTGAGGTCACGTGGGCTCGGGCTCCGTGGGGAGGAGGAGAGAGAAGGGAGTGAGAGAGGGCCGGGAAGCTTTCGGCGGAGGCGGTGAGCCCTGGGGACCGGACAACCAGCTGGCGGCTACTAAGATAGCGCCATCTGCTGGGTGCCCCAGCTAGTGTAAGATGACCCCGGGCCCCAGGCCCTACCTTGTTCCTTGCTGGGAATTTGCAGTGCAAGAGGGTTGTATCACAAATCTGATAATTACGTGGAAATCAGTTTGATTTCGTCGTAAGAGAAAGTGTTGTAAAAATTCTCAGGCATCCTCAATCCTCATTTTTTCCAGGGGACCACTGAGGTGTTTTGCAAACCTCCGAGCTTGGGAGTCAGACGACCTGAGATAGAACTTGGACCCTTAAAAGTTGTGATACTAAGAAAGAAATGTATAAGAAACAATATAGCCTCGTTGTTAATAGCCTGAGAGTTAGAGCCACACTGTTGAGGTTCAAACCTTGAGCTAGTCACCTCTTTGTGTCTCAGTTTCCTCATTTGTGAAGTGGGGAAGAGATACCCCCTATCTCACAGGATTGTTGTGATAATACATATAAAGCAGGTATCCCAGTACCTGGGATAGATCTGCATTGCTAAGAGTTATCTATTATTGTTGTCATCATTACCTCATAAGATTATTGTGAGGAGTTGGTGAACCAGTCAGTTTAAGTGAAGTGCCCACCAGTATAATCTCTGTGAGAACTAGAACTTTGTTTTGCTTACCGCTGTATCACTAGGGCATAAAACAAGGTTCCTAGAACACAGTAGGTGCTTGATATTTGTAAATCTGCAAATCAATGAATAGTAAGAAGTGGCAAGTAAGATATTAGTTCCCTTCCCTATAAAACATTCAATTCTTTACTAGATTACACTTAAGTATAAGAATTCAAACATCCCTGAGGTTTTCTCTCTCCCCTAACAGTGGGGAGACAGAAAGGAAGTAAGAGAGAGAATGGAAGAAGGGAAGGAGAGGTAAAGGTGAATCAAAAGTTAGGGGGTGCCTGGGTACTCAGTTAGTTGAGCTTCCGACTCTTGATTTGGACTCAGGTTACAATTTCATGGTCAAAAGATCCAGCCTCGCATGGCTCGCTCTGTGCTGGGAGTGGAGGCTGCTTAAGATTCTCTCTCTCATCTTGATGATGAAAGTTGAACTTTCTTTCATGTATTTGTTGTCTTTAAAATTTTTATTTCTTGGGGCACCTGGGTGGCTGAGTCAGTTGAGCATCCGACTTGGACTCAGGTCATGATCTGGGGGTTCATGGGTCCGAGCCCCACATCAGGCTGTACTGACAGCTCAGAGCCTGGAGCCTGCTTCAGATTCTGTGTCTCCCTCTTTCTCTGCCCCTCTCCCACTCATGCTCTGTCGCTCTTGCTCTCAAAAATAAATATTAAAAAAAAATTTTTTTAAAGATTCTCTCCCTTTCCCTCCCCCCTCCCCCATTCACACATGTGGGTGTGCACACTCTCAAAAAAAGGAAAAAAAAAAAGAAAGAAAGAAACATTCTTCCTTGAGTTAGGATTTACCATAATTTTACATCATAATTGCCTTTGTAATATAAATGATGGGCTCTTCCATGTCACTTCTACAGCCATGGAATGGAAAGCATTCTTTAGTCAACCATTCATTCATCTATGATGATTAAGAGCCCAAATCTTAAAGCCCAAAGCCTGTAGAAAAAGTTCTGCCTCTTACTAGTTGATCTTGGATTAAATTTTACTTCAGATGAAATAAATTTCTACTACTCTCTGCTTTTGTATTGTAAAATGAAGATAATAAGTGTTTTTGGGGGGCATGTGGCTGGCTGAGTTGGTTAAGCATCATTCTTGATTTCGGCTTAGGTCATAATTTCATGTCTCATGGGATCGAGCCCCATACAGGCTCTGCTCTGACAGTACGGAGGCTACTTGGGATTCTCTCTCCCTTTCTCTCTGCCCCTCCCAGCCACCCCCCCCCAAAATAAATAAATAAATAAATAAACTTTTTTTAAAAAGTACTTTTCTCCTAAAGTGTCTGGTGAATGACACATTGTAGGTATAGAGCTTGCCACAGTGCTTACTAAATGTTAGCTATTAAAATACTTTTAAAAATCATTATTGAGGGGCGCCTGGGTGGCTCAGTTGGTTGAGCGATTGAGTCAACCAACTCAGGCTCAGGACATGATCTCAAGGCGCCTGGGTTCGAGCTCTGCGTCCGGCTCTGTCCTGACAGCTCGGAGCCTGGAGCCTGCTTTGGATTCAGTGTCTCCCTCTCTCTCTCTCTGCCCCTCCCCCACTCATGCACATGCGCGCTCAAGCTCTCTCCCTCTCAAATAAGTAAACATTAAAAGAATTTAAAAAAAAAACAAAACAAAACATTGAGCATCTGCGTGCTTAACTGAGTGTGTTCCTGGTCTTTGCTAGGCCTGGGATACAAATATGAATAAGATACCTGCCTGTCTCTCAAGATTCCTGAAAAGAGGCAATAAAGGAAACATTTCCCACAGAATCAGATAAAATACGATGAAGGTGATTGCTTGAATAAGGCATGTATCAACTATGGCACAATAGGAGGAGGAGCACCAAAGTCAGAGAAGGCATCTTAAAGTAGGTAGCATTTGAAATCAGATTTAAAGGATAAAATGAATTCTTATAAAGCCCTTTGAAGCAGTTAAATCTTATTAAGCCCAATTCAGATCCAAAGGCCACATATCAAAGTCAATTATACAACCAAGACTAATTTAATCCAGGAGCTCAAATTAGCTGAAGTCCACATCCTTTCTGAGTGCCAGCACCAGGGAGACAGCAATTCCCAGACCCCATAAGGTAAGAGCGCCTCTCCACATCTCTTTTTCCCTGATAGAATCCTCAGATCTTTGTTCCCACTGCTTTTGGCACTCTGAAATGTCCTTCCCCACCTTTTATTTTATCCAAAACATAGCCATCCTCTTTGGAAGTCTCACCCTCCATTGCTCAGGCCTCAACTCAAGCACCTTCCTCAGGACTCCAGAGGCAAGTAGAATCTCCCTGAAACATTTGCAAAGTAACATTTGCAAAGTAACATTTGTTTGACCTTTTATTTGAATATCATTCTTGTCAAAAAGAAGAGAGAGGAGATAGAAGAAGACCCAGGAGAAAATGTCCCAGAAAGGATCATGAAAGGAGCAAGACAGAGAAAGAAGGGTGAAAAAGCAAAAGAGAGAAACTGAGAGAAAATGGAGAAACAAGGTGGAGGAAAGGGACACCAAATGTGAGAGGAATGGAAACATCATGGAGAGAAAAGATCAATATCAGCACACAGAGAACATGTCAGTAACCACCTACTTTCTCTTAAAATGCTATTTTGTGTAAGTTTTAAAGTAACAGAAATAAAACAGTATATGCACATTGTCAAAAGTTTGGAAGATACACAAAAGTGTAAAGATGAAACGTTTTAAGTGTATGCTTTTTTTTTTTTTTTTTTTTTTTTTTTTAATGCCCAAGGGGCGCCCAGGTGGCTCAGTCAGTTGAGCATCTGACTTCAGCTCAGGTCATGATCTCGTGGTTCGTGGGTTCGAGCCCTACGTCGGGCTCTGTGCTGACAGCTCAGAGCCTGGGGCCTAGTTCAGATTCTGTGTCTCCCTCTCTCTCTGCCCCTCTCCCGCTCACACTCTGTCTCTCTCTCTCTTTCAAAAATAAATAAACATTAAAAAAATTTTTTTTAAATGCCCATTACATCACCATTCATAATCAGCCATCTTTTAACATTTTGACGTTTTTCCTTCCAGACCTTTCCTTATATACATATATATCTCCGACATGGTTGAAATCATATTACATATACATTTTACTACACATATTTACTATCTAGTTAATGTGTCAGGTCATGTATGAACAAGGCATCGGATATACAAGGAGTTCATAATCTTGCTAGATATGGCAATTGGATAGTTAGACCAACTAGGATCAAAACTCCACACTGCCTGCTAGCTCCCTAACTTCCATTTACTCATTAGTAAAATGTGTATGCAACAATAGCACCCAAATGTTAGAGTTGTTGTGACAAAGGAGATAATCTAAGTAAAATAGGAGAGCCAATCAGGAATGCTAAGGTGAATGTTAGACAGTTGCCTTGGGGTGCTAATCACCTATTGTCTTTGACCCTTTGAAATGTGAATTTGCTCAATGATCTACATTTAAAATTGTTCTCTAACTCCTTCACCCTTTTAGGGACTCCATTCTGAAAAGGACAGTGGATGTACCTGGCCTCCAGGACAGGGGACAGATACATCATCTAAGACAGAGAAAGTCTAGGAAAGGGCAATGTCGGACTTTAGGACTAATGTTCCCCACCTGTTCTGAAAAATCCCAGGGTCTAGAGCAGAGCTATCCAATGGAAGTGTAATGTTAGCTAAAGAAGTAATTAAAACTTTTTCAGTAGCCACATTAAAAAAAATAAAAAAAAACAAATAGGTGAAATTAATTTTAATTATATATTTATCCCAACATAACAGAAATATTACAATTTCATATGTAATCAATGTAAAAATTATTGAGATAGTTTGCCTTTGTTTTAAACCAAATCTTTCAAAATCTACACAGAATCAAAATACACATGTATTTTCACTTACAGCACATTTCATTTCACACTAGCCACATATCAAATGCCCAATAGCCACACGTGGTTAGTGGCTACTATGTTGAGTAATACACGTCTATACAGTCAAAAGCTATAAACTAAGGACCAATTAAGCTGTAGAGTGAGTGGTCTTGAGCCTGGGGACATTATTGATTTTCATAAGGTCATGTTAATGGTTTAATGTTGTATTTAATTCAATGTATTAAAAAAAAGGCTGAGTGAATGCACAGACACTGCTTCTTTGAATATAGAAATAAACAATGTAAATTAGTAAGTTGAGCCAATTAAAACATTTCAGTTCTTAGTGCTAAATATCCTAAACTGTCTTCAAGGTTGGACTGACTTGCCATTTTTCTTAGTAGTGTAGCATCTACTCTCAAACACAAGTTTCTCAATACATGTTTTATTTTAATATTAAATTTGAAGTCAATTCCCCCTAATTTCCTCACTTTGAAATTTGGTTTGTAATCCTTCATAAGCAAATCAAATATCTCCTTCCCCCTTTCTTTATTTTATCTGAGCTGGTCATTTGATTGCTCTGGATCTCAGTTTTCTCAATTATGAAAGACTGAATTAAATAATTGCTATGATTTAACACCTCAAATGTAACACTTAATATATGTCAGGCACTGTGCTAATTATTTTGCATTAATTATCTATTATCCTTTCCACAAGCTTCTGAGGTAAGTGCTATATTATCCCACTTTTCTAGATTGGAATACTGAGGTTTAGAGAACAACTTGCCCAAGGTCTCTAAAAGTGTGCTAAGGGAGCCTAATCCATAGTGAGGGGGCTCAAGGGAAACTTCCTGGAGGGACAGTTGAAACTAAATCTTGAAGGATGAGTTAAGTTGAGCTAGGAAAGATTCAGGTGAAAGGGGAAGGAGAGGGACAGAAGGAAGGGATGTGGTGGAGATGGGTGGGGGCTGAACAGAAAGCTTAGTGTTGGTAAGAAAAGATTAGGCTGAAGAAGTAACCCTACGGCCAAATTATGAAGAGTGTGGATTTCTTCCAGAAGAGAATGAGTAACCACTGAAAAACTTTAAACATGAGAGTACCGAACTAAGATTTGTTTTTAGAAGCAAGATGCCAGGAGACTTGTTCTGGGCATTATGGAAATCCAGTCAGGAAGTGAAGACGCCTGAACTAATTAAGAGGAGCTTATCTAAAAACATCCTTTTTGCTTCACAATTATTCCCTCTATTAAGACATCAGCAAGGAAGACAGGGAGCTAGAGGAAATCACTTTTGCAAAATGCTGAGCATTCCTTTCTTACTGAGCAGATGATTTTTCTCAGAGTAGCCAAAGTTAAGAGAGGAGACAAGTGCCATTCTCTGAACCTACTCCTCCTACTAAAAAGTTCCACACAGAACTTTGGTCTCACAGGATAATTCCTACCCAGATACAACCCAGTTTGCGATTTTATGTTCTCTTCCCCCAAGGAAAGGTTCAAAAGAATTCAGAAGATGTAATGAGGTGATAAAATGGGAAGATTATTCTAGGATTATTCTACCGTGTAGAACTTGCATATATGTAAGGGATTTAATAGTAACATAGATGAAGGTAATAGTTTCATAGCATTTCTACCACTAGCTTTGACATTCATTCATTCACTCATTCATTCAATTAATATCTATTGATATTTACAATGAGCAAGGTTCTGTGCTAGGTGCTATAATGATGGGGCAATATGCAATAGTACATCAGAAATAGATTTGACTCTGAAGAAGCTCTTAATTCTCAGACAATAAGATAACATTAAATAAAAGTAAGTTGTGTATAAAAATGACTAAAATGGGTGTAGATCAAATATTATAAAATTGAAAGTAGATGGGGCTATCCTCAAGTAATGAGGAACAAAAGGTTAAAGGAGCGAAACTTTGCATTTAAAGTGGACAATAATTTATGTATAAGATTTGGATTTGCAGAGATTTGGGAAGAGCAATTTAGGCTACTGTTTCCCAAACTGGACTTTGAAAACAAGGTTCTGAAGAACATTGGAAATTCCATGAGAGAGGGTTCTCGGTTGTGCTGGGAACTTGCCTATTCTCAAATTGATTTCCTTCTCTCCCTCTGCCATATTTTGCATTTTAAGAAGTTGCTCCTTACAACTGACATTTCTCAGGCTCTCTTATCAGTTTCCTTGTGGTTTGGTTTGGCCAATGAAAGCAAGGGCAGCAGATGAGGGGCCATGGAGAGGCTAGGTCTTTCCTTCTCCCTGTGCTTCAGGCAGTGTCTCCAGTACTGGTTGCATCCTCTTTGGGACTCCAACTGCACATGGACAGCTCCTCTCTCTCAGTGGACCCAGCTTCTACTGGGTAGTCTTGGCTCTTGGGCCATCTACTGATGATTGAATTACCTTGAAACTTCACAGCTTAAAACAACAAATATTTTATTATCTCACACAATTCCTGAGGTTTAGTAATCTGAGAGTGACTTAACCAGGTGATTCTGGCTCAAGGTCTCTCATGAGGTTGCAGTCAAGATGTTGGCTGGGGCTACAGTTATCTCAAGGCCAGAGTAGGACTGAAGAGTTCACTTCCAAGTTCACTCACATGGTTGTTGGCAGGACACAGCTCCTAGCTGGACATTGGCCAGAGGTTTCAGTATTCTGCCAGGTGGCCTCCTCAGAACTGTATACAACATGGCAGCTTGTGTTTCCAATAGGAAGTTATCCAAGAGATAGAGATACCAGAATAGAAATGCAGTCTTTTTAATAACCTAACTCAGAAGTAACATACCACCACCACTTCTGCCACATGCTGTTGGTAACACAGACTAACTGTGATCAGTGCGGGAAAGGCACACACGGGTGCTAATACCAAGAGGCAAGGATAATTGAGGGCTATCTTGAAGGCTGGTCCATCCTCTGGTCCTTGATGATTAACGTCCCTCTCAAATATGAAATACACTTACTTTCTCCCCAAAGTCACCAAAAGTCTCTTACAGCATCAGCTTGAAGTCAACATGTCATCGTCTAAATCAAGTCCCAACACAGTTGAGGCTTCCTTAAGTATAGCTCCTTGAGTATAGTCCCTCTCCCCTCCATAGAGCTAAAGCAACAACCTATCAGCCCTCCATTCATCCAACATACAATGGTGACACGGGCATAAGAGAGTAACTGCTATAGATATTCCTGCTCAAAAAGGGGGAGAATGGCAGGCACAGAGAAGTCACTGGTCCACTGTAATTCCTAAACCCAGCTGAGCAAATGTTGAAAGTTCCTTAATTAAGTCTCAATGTCTGGGAATAATTCTCCCTGGCTCTGAGCTTCATGTTCTGGGGTCTTGGTTCTGACTTCGAAGTCATCCTCCCTTTTTCATGAAAGATAGCCCATGTTTACAGCTGAGGAGTTTTCTCAGCCTACTTCTTGCAAGTAGGACTTTTGAGAGTGTAAAGGCCTTTTAAAATTTTGTATTATATTGATAATTTTTGGTCCAAGATGGCAATGTTTCTGCATACACACTTCCTTTAAAATTTGTATGAGTTTTCTGTGAATCTTATTGGAGTCCACTCCATTAGACAAAAGCTACACCTACAAATACCTTTCTGATGACACGGCTGAGGGATAATGACCTTAAGCTTCCTAGATGCTTTATCATTTTATTGAGAGTCTGTGTGAGACACACTTTTAATCTCCTTAGAGGAACTTTTGTCTGACAGAATAGTACTCTGACACATGCCTTAAATCTTTCTGAGACTTTCTTTGACAAAAGATTTTACAGTCACACCACTGGCTTTATCTTTGGGCTGTGTTTTACTGACAGTGCCCTGGATCTCATAATTGCTCAGAAGCTGCATCTTAATTTTAGCTTTGTTTACCATTCAGAGAAGCTGAGGATTTTCAAAAACAGCAAATTCTGTCTCCTTTTTGTTTAACAGTTCTTTATTTTACCTCTCTTCTCTCACATGTTACTATAGAAGAAAGATTTGCTTGAAAATCTGTTTGGCTAGATCACCCAGTTCATTAGACACATTTTCTACCTTTCAGTTACTGTATGGCAGGCAATGGTGTTGCTGAACTTTATGCTCCTTTATAATAACGTCCCCTTTCCTCTAGTATCCAATAACAGAACCTCATTTTCTTGCAAACCTTCACTTGCAGCATATCAAACATATGATATGGGGGCGCCTGGGTGGCGCAGTCGGTTAAGCGTCCGACTTCAGCCAGGTCACGATCTCGCGGTCTGTGAGTTCGAGCCCCGCGTCAGGCTCTGGGCTGATGGCTCAGAGCCTGGAGCCTGTTTCCGATTCTGTGTCTCCCTCTCTCTCTGCCCCTCCCCCGTTCATGCTCTGTCTCTCTCTGTCCCAAAAATAAATAAACGTTGAAAAAAAAAATAAAAAAAATAAAAAATAAAAAAAAAACATATGATATGATACCTCTAGTAACAGTTTCTTCAAGTACTTTAGACTTTCATTAACCCCATCTCCAAAGTCCACTCCAAAGTTACTTCTGCATTTTAGGATTTTGTTACAGCAGAATCCCACTTCCAGGTAGCAATAAGTACATTAGTTATATACTTCTATGTAATATATTATTCTGAAGCTTAGCAGTTGAAAACAGCAAATATTTATTATCTCACACAGTTTTTGAGGATCAGGAGTCTAGGACCTGGCTTAGCTAGATCTCAGGGCTAGGGGCTCAGGGTTTCTCAAGAGGATGCAGTCAGTCAAGATGTTTGCTAGAGCTGCAGTTATCTCAAGGCTTAACTGGGGCTGGAGAATCTGCCAAAAAAATGTATTACCACATCTGGGCAACATTACCTTCTCCCTTAGTCTCTAGAATCCAAGGGGTAGCATCTCCCTCATATTGCCCATCTGTGGGTTGTCCCACTATTACCCTTAGAATTTCTCTAAAAATTTTAAAACTAGTTCCTCACATTAGATTCCCTGGATTGAATTCCCTGGCATAGGTGCTGTTTTCTGTTCTGGATCTTGATTCATATGTTAGTCAATGAGGTTCTGTTGAGCTGAACAAAGTTTTGTTTGAGGGAACAAATTTCTTTACTGTGGGACTTTTCAGAGCTTTTAATATGTTAAATACACTGTCAATCTCCCTGAGGAATCTACAACACACAGCATTTCCCAAATTCTTTTCATCACAGATCCTACCTTTGTTTTGTTTTTGTTTTGTTTTGTTTTGTTTTGTTTTGTTTTGTTTTTTTTTACATGCACCTTATAGCTAGGATGCAAAAGCCATGATTTAGAAACATCATAGATCAATTTAACTGAAACAATAAGCTTTGTAAAGGAAAGCAGTAGAAAACAAGGTGAGAAAAGGGTTTAGGCTTAATCACTGAGGGTGAGGTGTTTAAACTTGATCCTATAGGCATTGAAGAGTCACTGAAGGTTGCCTCCTGTTGGGCAAAAAGTTAGAATTGTTGAGCTAAACTGTTTAATCATAGCAATGCCCTTTATTTTTTTATATGCAGAATTACCTAGTACGATTAGTGAAATGGTGAAAAGAGAATTGTAGTTTAAATTTTTTTTAATGTTTATTTTTATTTTTGAGACAGAGAGAGACAGAGCATGAATGGGGGAGGGTCAGAGAAAGAGAGAGAGACACACACACACAGAATCTGAAGCAGGTTCCAGGCTCTGAGCTGTCAGCACAGAGCCCAACACAGGGCTTGAACTCATGAACCGTGAGATCATGACCTGAGCCGAAGTTGGATGCTTAACCGACTGAGCCACCCAGGCACCCCAAGAGAATTGCAGTTTAAATGTTTTTCTTTCTACTGCCTTTATCTTTGGTTTAAAAAGGTTGAAGAAACTTGGCCCAAACTTTAGGTATCTCATCTTGTTTGGCTTATGTTTTCAATATAGTAGATGAATTTGAAAAAAAAAAAAAAATGGAGAAACCCTCAGAAGAAAAGAAAATGCTGCAACATATTCCTCTAAAAAACAGCTTTGTCAGAGACGTTAAAAGATAGAGAAATTCTTTTGAAAAGAATTAGTGATGAGAAAAGAAGATGGAAGTATATCTCAGGGAAATAATGAGCTAGTAACTAGGAAGAGAATAGACATCTTTTAGGAAAAGCAGTATTTTAATGGTAATGTGTACATGACTTACCTATTTCTGCAGAACAAATTATCCCCAAACATTATTATTATCTTAACATTATTAACATTATTATTTTTCACAGTCTGTGGCTCTTTGGTTCTAGCTTAGAGATTCCCATGAGGTTAAGTCAGATGGTGGTTGTGATTGCAGTCATCTAAAGGCCTGATTTAGGATACTAGATGTGCTTCCATGGTGGCTCATTCACATGAATGGCAAGATAGTGCTGGCTACCAGCAGGAGGCCTCAGTTTCTCTTCACATAGGTAAATTTTCAGGGGGTCCTTGAATTCATGGTGGCTGACTTCCCCCCAGAGCAAGGGATTTAAGAGGCCAAGACAAAAATTACAATGTCTTTAATGTCTAGTTTCAGAAGGCCTACACTGTCACTTCTATAGTAATCTATTTGTCACACAAATCATCCCTGATTGAATGTAGGAGGGGAACACCAAGATAGGAGCATCAGTCTAGGTTATCTTGGAAGCTGGCTACCATAGCATATGTTCTACATTTCTAGATTCCTCTGTTAACAGTCTTTCCCTCAACAAAACTCTTCTGAAATAGATACAACTTGGATAGCCAAATTATGCCTAGCATACTGAAAACATCATATTATCAGGTCAAATTTTAAAGAATTTCAGTGCAAGCTCAGCCAGTCTTCTGGATTTCTGTTTTCAAAGATATGTATGGGATTTCCTATTGCAAAAGCTAAGCAAGTCAGGAATCTCTCAAGAACAAAGATTTATCCAAAGGCTGAAAATTCATCATTGATGAAGAAAAGTAGTTTATGACACCAGTTATTTTATTCCTCTGCTCACCATAAACAAATTCATCTCTTTGGGGAAAGGGGAAGCAGGTATATACAATATCTGACATGCTTGATTTTAGAAGACCTCTTTTTTTTAAAACATGAAAATCATATAAATAATCAGTAACTTTTTTCCTTTAAAAAGCCCAAACTGTATTCATTCAAAATCTGTATCTTTTAATGTGGGAGAGATAAGTTACTGAAAGTATATGACCAGAAGAAATGTTACATTTCAATTAATAAAAAGACTTACCTTCTTCTTACAGGTACAACCTTCACCTTTAGATAGGTCTTCTCTATGAGACTGTTCCAAAGATGAACTATTGCCCTCTCCCTCAATGATTTGCCAAATAGAGACAGTATGGTATATGAAAAGTATAAACTTTGGAATTAAAACCTTGTATCTTTGCTAGCTGTGTGACCTTGGGCAAGTTACCAAGCTTCTCCAAATCTCTATTTACTACTCTGTAAAATGGGGATAATAACCAAATTGAGGATTAGATGATAAATATAGTACTTACCAAAATGCCTGTTAGAGTGAGGGTTCAATGAATGATAGCTACTATTAACAGTTTGGGCAAGCAAAGAAAGAAGTTCACCTTTCAGTCTTCAGGTCTTATCTTCTCTTAACACTACATGGCATCTGTGATTAGTGATTATTTTAATTTTTTTTTTTTTAGTTTATTTATTGGGGGGGGAGGGGCAGAGGGAGAGGGAGACGGGGGATTTGAAGCTGGCTCTGCCTCTGTGCTGACAGCAGCAAGCCCAATGTGGGGCTCGAACTCACAAACTGTAAGATCATGCCCTGAGCCAAAGCCAAGAGTCAGGTACTTAACTGACTGAGCCACCCAAGCACCTCTGATTAGGGATATTTTTTAAGTCTTTGTTTTAATTCTAGTTCGTTAACACAGTGTTATATTAGTTTCAGGTGTACAATATACTGATTCAACACTTCCACACATCACCTGGTGCTCATCATAAGTGCACTTCTTAATCCCCATCACCGATTTAACCCACCCTCTCACCCTCTCTCCTCTGGTAACCATCAGTTTATTCTCTGTAATTAAGAGTCTGTGTCTTGATTTGTCTTTCTGTTATTTTTTCCCTTTGCTTGTTTGTTTTGTTCCCTTTTTTTAAATTTTTAAATGTTTATTTATTTTTGGGAGAGAGAGAATGGGGGAGGAGCAGAGAGAGAGAGGGAGACACAGAATCTGAAGCAGGTTCCAGGCTCTGCGCTGTCAGCACAGAGCCTGACGCGGGGCTCTAACTCACCAGCTGCAAGACCATGAAGTCTGACACTTAACCAACTGAGCCACCCAGGTGCCCCTGTTTGTTTTTTTTCTTAAATTCCATATACGAGTGAAATCACATGGTATTTTCTTTCTCTGACTTATTTCACTTAGCATTATATTCTCTAGCTATATCCATTTTGTTGCAAAGGGCAAGATTTCATTCTTTTTTTATGGTTGACTAAAATATATATACACATTTCACATATTTTTTATCCATTCATCAATTGATGGACACTTGGCTGTGTCTATATCTTGGCCACTGTAAATAATGCTACTATAAACATAGGGGTACACGTATCTCTTTGAATTAGTGTTCTTGTGTTCTTTGGGTAAATAGCCAGCAGTGCCATTGCTGGATCATAAGGTAGTTCTATTTTTAACTATTTGAGGAATCTCCATACGGTTTTCCACAGTGGCTGTACCAGTTTTCATTCCCACCTAACGATGCATGAGGGTTCCTTTTTCTCCAGATCCTTGCCAACACTTGTTGTTTCTTGTGTTTTTTATTTTAGCCATTCTGACAGGTGTGAGGTGATATCTCATTGTAGTTTTGATTTTCATTTCCTTGATGATAATTGATGGTGAGCATCTTTTCTTGTGTCTGTTGGCCATCTGTCTTTTTTTTTTTCTATTGTTTTTCATTTTTTATTTTTAAAAATTTACATCCAAATTAGTTAGCATATAGTGCAACAATGATTTCAGGAGTAGATTCCTTACTGCCCCTTACCCATTTAGCCCATCCCCCCTCCCACAACCCCTCCTGTAACCCTCAGTTTGTTCTCCATATTTATGAGTCTCTTCTGTTTTGTCCCCCTTCCTGTTTTTATATTATTTTTGTTTCCCTTCCCTTATGTTCATCTGTTTTGTCTCTTAAAGTCCTCATATGAGTGAAGTCATATGATTTTTGTCTTTCTCTGACTAATTTCACTTAGCATAATACCCTCCAATTCCATCCACGTAGTTGCAAATGGCAAGATTTCATTCTTTTTGATTGCCGAGTAATACTCCATTGTATACATATACCACATTTTCTTTATCCATTCATCCATCGATGGACATTTGGGCTCTTTCCATACTTTGGCTATTGTTGATAGTGCTGCTGTAAACATGGGGGTGCATGTGTCCCTTTGAAACAGCACACCTGTATCCCTTGGATAAATGCCTAGTAGTGCAATTGCTGGGTCATAGGGTAGTTCTATTTTTAGTTTTTTGAGGAACCTCCATACTGTTTTCCTGACTGGCTGCACCAGCTTGCATTCCCAGGCCATCTGTCTTTCTTTGGAGAAATGTCTGTTCATGTCTTCTGCCCATTTTTAATTAGATCATTTGTTTTTTGGGGGTGTTAGGTTTTATAAGTTCTGTATGTATTTTGAATACTAGCCCTTTATTGGATATGTCACTTGCAAATATCTTCTCCCATTCTGTAAGTTGCCTTTTAGTTTTGTTGATTGTTTCCTTCACTGTGCAGAAGCTTTTTATTTTGATGAGGTCCCACTAGTTCATTTTTGCTCTTGTTTCCCTTGCCTCAAAAGACATATTGTGATTAGTGATTTTAAAATGTTGAAGGCACTACAAAAATAACAATGATTAAAAAGCTTAACTTATGGTCGTGTTGCTCCTTACTTTTAAGTTTTCTCTGGATGCAAAGCAGTCCATTCAATATGTAATTCAATGAAGTAGACATTTTTAAAAATGCTTTTTCTAACAATAATGACCCTCAAGAAAAATAAGACACTGCAACACCACAAAATGATTATCAGATTATAAATCTGGGCTTAATTTTCCCAAAATTGGTCTTTGGAAAGTAAATGTTATAAATCTTAAGATATTTTGGGAAGTATTCAATAAACTTTGGAGGTAATCACCTTTGTAAGACTCTTTCCCCCAATTTTCTAGATGGAAAGGGGAGAAGAATAATACTTTATGAAGTCTTTTTATATATTCAAATGCAGAACAGCCATAACCAAAAAAATGAATTACAAAGAATAATCAGGAATCTAAATATGTACATATTTTGATTCAGTACTAAATGGGTTTGGCAATTTTGATGCAAAACTATTTCATACTTTGCATGTATTTATATCTTAACCATTTTATATACTTTTAAAAACTGAAATAAGAATAACAGAGGGGTGCCTGGGTGGCTCAGTCAGTTAAGCCTCTGACTTCAGCTCAGGTCATAACTTATGATTTGTGGGTTCAAGCCCCGCATCAGCTCTGTGCTGACAGCTTAGAACCTGAAGCCTGCTTCAGATTCTGTGTTTCCTTCTCTCTGCCCCTCCCCTGCTCATGCTCTCTCTCTCTCTCTCTCTCAAAAATAAATAAACATATAAAAATTTTTAAAAAAAGAATAGCTCTTAGAAAACACACAAAATGTTTTTAAATGTCCACTTTTAAAAAAAGAAAATATGAGTAAACCAGATTAAGAATATATGATTTTATTAAAATATAATTTACAAAGCAGCTGCAGATATTATTTTATTGTTAAAAAGTTAATACAAAGTATTAGTATTGGCTTTTCTTCCTTTGTGCAACTCAGTGATGATTCATAAAGTACCATAGCCTATATGGATATAATGGAATGCCATGTAGCTACCAAAAATGACAAAAGCCTCATTCATGTCCATACATGGAAATGTGTATAAAGTAATAAAAAAAAAGAAAAGAAGAGATACAAAGTAGCATATATACTCTGGTTAAACTATGTAAAAATATATGCCTATATACTGTAGTACAGTGGAAAGGACAGTGGAAATCAGAAGAGCTGTATTCTAGTTGTGACACTTGGCTGGATATTGATATCTAAGCAATTTATCTGCTTGTTCTCAGTTTCCTCATCCATGAAATGAAGAATTTAATCTAGAGTCAGTCTATAAGGAAGGCCAGTCTCAGTGCTAAAGTTTAGTGATTCCAGAGTTCACAGATTCGGAGTGACACAGATATAGTTTATCGTTTATTACCTTCTTTCCCATAAAATTGTTTAGGTTAATAATAATTTTAAAAGGATACCACATATTTTTAGGAAGACATAGGAGAGACATAATATTAATCAGGAAATAAGATTCAGCGACAGACAAATATAATGTTTCCTTTAAACTTTGCAGGGGTGCCTGGGTGGCTGAGTCGGTTAAGCACCCAACTCTTGATTTCGGTTGAAGTCATGATCTCACAGTTCATGGGACTGAGCCCCACATTGGGCTCTGTGCTGTCAGCATGGAGCCTGCTTGGGATTCTCTCTCTCTCTCTCTCTCTCTCTCTCTCTCTCTCTCCTTGCCCCTCCCCTGCTCATACTTTCTCTCTCAAAAGTAAATTAATAAACATTTTTTAAAAATTAAAAAAATAAACTTTGCTTAAAAAAGTTACTTGAAAGGGGGCACCTGGGTGGCTCAGTTGGACCTCTGACTTCAGCTCAGGTCATGATCTCCTAGTCTGTGAATTCGAGCCCCACACCGGGCTCTGTGCTGACAGCTCAGAGCCTGGAGCCTGCTTCAGATTCTGTCTCCTCTCTCTGTTCCTCCCCCACTCGTGCTCTGTCTCTCTCTGTCTCTCAAAAATGAATAAACATTAACATGTTTTTTAATTACTAGGAAGTCACTGAAAGATTTGAAGTAAAAAAAGTGACATGATAAAAGTAGTATTTTAAACCAGGTATGTATCATATCAGAAAATGAGAGAATGAAGGCAGAACGACCCTTTAAAGGATGATTAACAATAAACTAGGCATGAAGTAGTAAGGGCTTGAACTTGGGAAGGCACATTATTTATTCATTTATGTATTTGGCATTTATAGACACTCACTGAGCTAAGTGCAGGGGGAACAAAGATGCTGTGAGTGTGAGTGCACAATATTTCTCCATCCCCTTTCCCAATTTAATTTCCTTCATAGAATTTCTCATTACCTGAAATTTTATTTATTTGGTTTTTATTTATTTATTATTTTATTGTCTGTCTCACCCTCCAGAATATAAATTCCTTGAAGGCAGAGAGTATCATGGATATAAATACTCAATAAATACTTGCTGAATAAAAGAGAAAGTGAAAATTATATTGAATCTTTTCTGGTACATTTCCATGGCTTTGTAGCTTCAGACTAATTTAGCACCAAAAGCCCTTACAGACCCTCCTGCTGTGTTTCTAGTAAAATTAAATGAAGAAATTATTCCTATGACTGCCCTTTCAGACTACTAGTAAAGTGTTTCCCCATAAATTTTCCTCCCCTTCTGTTCAGAAATTCTTTCTTTGATAAAAATGAAGCTAGAAGAGAGAGATGATTATCTGCTTCACTCTCAGTTCTTTCTGTATTACTTGTCTCCAGATATTTGATTATTAGTTTGACGCAATGGCTAAATATCCATTAGCTCTTTTTCTTGCAACTTCAGTTTACAAGTTTGGCTGAGGTTGACTGGTACCAAACACCTCTCTCAGAGCCACTGGGAGATGAGATGGAGGTGAGGATCAGAGCCAGGGAGGAGAGCTCACAAGGTCAACAATTAGCAATGGTCTCTATCCCAATATCTCTGTGGTTTTTACTGGCTTTAGAACTACATGCCTCAGCCATGGGGCTCCAACACTTCTCTCTCTGAGCAGTAATACTTGAATCTGCTTCCCTTAAAAGTAATAGCATTTCACATTTGTAGAGCACTTAAGAGTTTACAAGATACTTTTTAACCCCATGATCTTACTTAAATCTTATTTAATCCCTTTATTCTCATGCAGGTTATTACAAGTTTTTCTAGGAGAACCAAGGGGAAAACTTGAGTAAGATGTGGGAAAAGGGAGTTCATAGATAGTTATAAGCTGACTAAATGGTAACACCGTAATCATGATAAGACCAAAGCTGGGGTTTTGTGTATGTGTGTGTGTGTGTGTGTGTTTGTTTGTTGTTGTTTGTTGAAAGAGAGAAAGAGTGCACATGTGCACACACAGGGGAGGGGCAGAGGGAGAAGGAGACAGAATCTTAAGCAGGCTCCATGTCCAGTGCCCAGCACGGAGGTCAAGGTGGGGCTCTATCTCATGACCATAAGGTCATGACCTGAGTCGAAATCAAGAGTCAGATGCTTAACCAACTGAGCCACCCAGGTGCCCTGAGACCAAAGCTGTTTTGATTGGCTCAGGTTCTTCATTCTGGATAGAGTTGATTTGTTATTTTCCAAGAGCTGGTGTTCTCCTTTGTCCTCTGCTGTCTGGCTCATCCACAATTAGTTGTATTGGAAAGATGATGCTACTCCAAAGGGCATGTAGGTTCTACTTGTCTCTCAGTCTAGTTGGTGCCTGGCTCTGTCTTCCCTGCAAGCTGGAAACTGGTGGCTCTTCGTCTTATTTCCCGCCTCCAGGTAATGTCTGTATTAGACTGTCTTATTGCCTGTTGGGGCCTGTTGCTGCCTAAGAAATAAATGATTCTTCCTTTTGTTCTGACATCTCTAAATTATTTTTCCTATTCTCCTGACCTCACACTATTTCTATCTTTTCCTTTTGTTGTTTTTGTTTTTCTGATACTTCCTACAACTGTACTTGTTGATTCTCTTTCCATCTTGCATGTGGACAGCAGATAACCTGTTCTGTCCCATTATCTCACCCACTTTCTTGGGTATTAATCAGTCAGGTGCCCTCGGGAACTGTGACTTCCCAAAGTCATCTCATTACGTTTTTACCAAGGCCAACCCAATGCCTTAGGAACCCTGGTAATAAAATAATAACAATTACCATTATTGAGAACTTACTGACATGTACTGCCAGACAATTTACACGAATGATTTTATTTAATCCTCCACATAACCCTATGAGGTCAAATTTGAACAGGTGGGTCAGCAAAGGCTTTATCTGCATGATTGTAAATAAAACCACATACAAAAGATAGTGACTGGATATGTTGGAGTATATGACTAGTCCTATACACTAAGACCCCCAAGTTCTCAAGACACACTCAATGGAGATTTGTATCATTCGTAGAAAAAACTTACCCTGGGTAGAGAGAGAGGTTAATCCTGGTATATGTCTATTAAATCCAAAGACAGAAAATAAAACCTAATATTTCTTATGGAAGTGAGTTACATTGGTGGCCCTCAATCAACCATACCTCCTGGCATTTACATTCTTATGTAGTCCCTTCTCTCAGGGCTCGGTCTATGTTTTTAAGAATAGAATACAGTAGAGGGGTACCTGGGTGGCTCAGTTAAGTGTCCAACTTCAGCTCAGGTCGTGATCTCACAGTTTGTAAGTTTGAGCCCCAAGTTGGGCTCTCTGCTGTCAGCAAAGAGCCCAATTCAGATCCTCTGTCCCCCTCTGTTTCTGCCCCTCCCTCCCCTGTGTGCGCATATGCACATGTTTTCTTCTCTCAAAAATAAACATTTAAAAAATAATTTTAAAAAAGGAATGGAATATGGTAGAAGTGACATTCTGCCTGTTCCAGGCCTAAGCCCTAAGAATGTCTGGCAGCTTCCACTTTTATGCTTTTAGGAGCCCTGAGTCACCATTTGGTAAGTTCACACGGAGAGAGAAAAGCCCTGAGACTACATGGTAGGAAAGAGAGGTCTCTCCTTGCCAGTATCCCAACTGAGTTTGGCCTTCCAGACATGCCCAATGAGGTGTCAGATACAGAAGTGAAGCCATCCTGGAGATTTCCAGCGTCAGCTGCCATCCAACTGCAGCCATGTGAGAGACCCAAAGGAGACCAGGAGAACTGACCAGCAGAGCACCAACCAGTCAACCTGTACAATCGTGAGAAATTAAAAAACAAAAACAGGGGCACCTGGGTGGTTCAGTTGGTTAAGCGTCCGACTTCGGCTCAGGTCATGATCTTGCTGTCCGTGAGTTTGAGCCCCGCATCGGACTTTGCGCTGATAGCTCAGAGCCTGGAGCCTATTTCAGATTCTGTGTCTCCCTCTCTCTCGGACTCTCCTCCGTTCATACTCTGTCTCTCTCTGTCTCAAAAATAAATAAATGTTAAATAAATAATAAAAAGCAAAAACGAAAGATTGTCGTTTTAAGCCATGAAATTTTAGAGTGGTTTATTAAGCAGTAATAGATAACCAAAACACTACTAAGATTAATAATGTTAAAGGTTATGATTAGTTTTGAGTCCCATTAGATAATATTTGGTCAAGAAGCTTAAGAATACTAGAATCCTACCTTAGACCACAGCCATACCCTACCCCACCACCAAGATCTGGAGGAAGAAATATATACAGGAGACAGTGGCAAAAGAAAACAACACTTGAATTTTAGCTAGGCTTGCTCTCTCTGATCAGGTGGTCTGAGGTGACATGCCTAGAGCTGGAGGCTTATAGGGCCGTTTTCAAGGGTAAAATTAAAAATACTTAGCCACCAGGGCTCAGTTGGTTGAACATCTAACTTCAGCTCAGGTCATGATCTCACGGTTCATGGATTCGAGCCCCACATCAGGCTTTGCGCTGACAGCTCAGAGCCTGGAGCTTGCTTTGGATTCTCTGTCTCCCTCTCTCTCTGCCCCTCCCCTGCTAATGCTTGCTTTCTCTCTCTCTCTCTCTCTCTCTGTCTCTGTCTCTGTCTCTCAAAAATAAACAAAAAATAAAAAAAATATATTTAGCCACCAGGAAAGCCAAGAACCTGCCTAATCAAAATGGACACTAGCTGAAACAGGCTGCACCTTCACAGTGTAACTACAACTGTGAGAGAGGCTGTTCCCTCTCTAAGCCTGAGGGCAGGCCTGGGTTAAAGTGTCACTCAGTTCCTATGAGGGCAAAGAGAGAGGAGCCCAGAGGGATCCATACCCATGTGTGATCCAAGGACATTGTGCATGATCTTGACTGCTGGGGAAAATGACCTGGTCAATGTCTTGGAATCTAACCAGCCAATAGCCACTTCTGTCAGGGAAGTTAGGGGAAAATGCATATTACTTATTTAATTACATTAACTCTACTTTAGAAGGTAGATATTTTTCTTGCTATATTACCCATGAGAAAATTTTAAGTATCAGAGAGGTTGAATGACTTGTTTGAGGTAACACAGTGTAAGTATTAGGAATTACAGGGGTGGGTTGGAGGAGGTTGATCAGGAGAGATTTTTTTTTTAATTTACTTCTCAGAGAGAGAGAGAATGAGACAGAGTGTGAGCAGGGAAGGGGCAGAGAAAGAGGGAGACACAGAATCCAAAGCAGGCCCCAGGCTCCAAGCTGTCAGCACAGAGCCCGACGTGGAGCTCGAACTCATGAGCCATGAAATCACACATGACCTGAGCTGAACTCTGACAACCAACTGAGCTACCCAGGTGCCCCAGGAGAGATGCTTTTTGAGCATGGCACATCATGAAGTCACTTACATGGTCATCTCAATTGTTGTCTGTTCAAGTGAAAAACAAAGTCAAATGAAAGTGCTATTCTATTAGAGGCACCCAAGGAAACAGGGCCCAAAGTCACCTTTTTTGTGGCTTGATAACAGAACAGGTAGGAAGAAGGCATCTCTTTCTACTTCAGCAAAGAAGTGGCTGCACTGTCCAGCTGTGGTTGGTGATTTGCGTCTGTGAATAGCCACTCAGAGAAATGCATGTGAGACCTGCCCTCCCCCCATATATCCTTGACAGATACAGAAGTGACCTAAGGTTCATATGATTGCCTTGTAGAGGCTGCTACTGTCCACATTATCCAGTTCTACTGTCAAACTAGAGTGGCCCAGAGAAATGTCTGCTATACAAACATTACAACTCTGACAGAAAACTCTGTATTTGTTCCACCCCCACACTTAGCATTCAAGTTCCCAGAAGTTTACAATTATCCTCAAAAGATGTTTCCAGACAAGACTTACTCAGCTTTGGTTTTTGGTAGGATAAGATTATTTTGTTTTGTTTTATTTTTTTTATACTTGGCTGACCATTCACATTCCACCCTAGGCTGGTGTATAAAAGCCAGTCATGAGCCACATATCTGTTCCCACTCACTTTTACCTGCTTGTTCTTTCTCTCCTAATCCTGGATTCTTGGTCTTATATGCCAATTTGATACCTGCATCTCTCTTTCTTTGTGTCAACCCAACTTCATTCTCTGCTGGATTATACTGTTTCCTTTAGGCTGGTTGGACTTTGACCTCTTGCTCAGTTTTCAGCTATACTAGTTCCTCTGGCTTGGTATCCCATATTGATTTAGCTGAGAATCTTCATTCTCATCCCCATTATTGCAGAATTCCACCAGCTACCTGCACCTGGGTGGCATGTATTGTCCAAGCCCTGTGACTGGGAAAGAAAACTATCTGACAAAAACAATGGCAGAAGACAGGGAAGAATTGTTTTCAACCTGTACTTGCTGTCACTGCCAGCCAAATTTCTACCTGCCCACCTCTGTCCCATTTTTCTTCTGGCTCCATGAAATTTAGGAAGGATTATATATATATATATATATATATATATATATATAAAAAATTAATATATTATATTATATAATTATATTATATAATTATATTATATAATTATATATTATATATTATATATAATTAATATATATTATTATATATATTAATTATATATTATATATATATCTTTGGTTACAACAATTTTGGAAACCGTTTGGCAGTATCTACTAAAACTGAACATATGTATATACTTTTACCAAACAATTCTACTCCTAGATACATTTCCAGTAGAAATGCATACATATGTTCATCAAAAGACACGTACAAGAATGTTCACAAGACTATTCATGATAGCTAAAAACTAGAAACAAACCAAATGTCTAATAGCAGTAGAGTGGATAGAGTAGTATATTCATACAATGTGCTAATATAACAATGAAAAAGAACAGACTACTTCTATGCATGACAACATGGATAAATCTTACATATACAATGTTGACCCAAAAAAGCCACACACAAAAGAATACATAATATATTTTCCATTTATATGAAATTCTAAAACAGGCAAAACTAATCAATGTTGTTGGAAGTCAGAAGAGTGATTACCATATGGGGAGTGGTAACCAGATGGGGACGTGAGAGGATTGGTTGCTGATAATGTTTGTTTCTTAATCTGGGTACTGATTAAACTAGTGTGTTCACTTTGTGAAAATTCATCCAGCTGTATACTTGTGATTCATGTATTTTCCTATATAGGGTCTATGTGAATAAAGTGAATGACAGAAGGAAAAATTTCCTTGCTTTCTCCTGAAAATGTAGTTATTAAAGACACTCAAGTTTAGTGGCTGAGTAAATGGGTTTTGTGTTCCTAGTTGTCATTTTGAAAAACATAGCAATTCCTATTAACCTATAAAACCTATAGATTCTGCTGCTATAATGGAGACATCCTTCCCCAACCCACCTCCAGTGGACATCATGGTATTTGGCAGGACATGATCAGTGGTATTGCATACAGCCAACACTACACAGGTCTCCACCCCTTGGTTCCCAGATGGAATGGAAGAAACACCATTGTGGGCCTACCTCTAAGATGGAGTCAGGGGGTATTGTGGAATGAGTTAACCAGTTGGCTGGATAAGACAGATTGCAGGCTGCAGAGCATGGAGGGACAGCAAATGTCGACATTGTCAAGGGTTAAAACTGTAATAGATGGCTACAGAGATTATCTTAGTGAATTACATGGCCAATGAGACTAAACAGAGCAGCAAAGGCTAGGTGCAGCACAACAGGATGGAAATGGAGACCATTAGGACAGAGCAAGTAGTTTTGGTAAAAAAAAAAAAAAAAAAAAAAAAAAAGTAATAATAAAATAAAATAAAGGAGCATAGGAATGAGCAGCCCCAGGCTTTTAATAGGGCCTTTACAGCCTCCATGGATTGGAAAAGAACTATGAAAGGTCTGAACTGTTCTAGACAAAAATCCTTTACTCTTTGTGTTACTATCCAGCTTCCCTTTCTGTGCTGTTTTGGTGACATCCCTCACTCACATCTTACCTCCCATCTTCTAGGATTTTGGTTCCTTGAACCTTTCTCAACTCTCCTGGCTTCTATGATTTGGGCATCTTCCATCATCTGAGGTGAGAAATCCCACGCTTTAGCCAACAACCTGCTGCTCTTAACCTCTGACTCTCCCAACCCCTCATAGGTCAACAATACTCCTCTCCTTCAGTCACCATCACCTGACTGGGGTGGGGATCCTGGATAGAAAGAAAAAGAGCAGCTGGAACCAAGCAAGGCTGTCTTCTCAGAACTCAAGATCACTTCTTCGCTGCTACAGCCACCACACACTTTGTGTGAAACTCTGTCCCTGGTGCAGTCTGTCCCCTTTTGGACTGAGTTGCTGTAATTGACAAACCCATGTAAACTGGCATAGAAATTTAAAATGACACTAGTATCCACTAGTGTCTGTCTTCCAGGTTGGGAATTCCTTCATGCTATCGTTCCTTCCTGTTTCCTTTGCTTCAACTTATTTAACTCTCCTTGTTTTCCCACTTACGTTGGTTCTATACCTTGGCACCATTCTAAGACAGTCTAGTAGGTACTCTATTTTGGCCCCTCTAAGATGCTACCCTACTTGGCCACTTTTGTCTCATTTTATCCTACCAGGAGACAATAATCAAAATTCTCTTTGTTTCTATAGTATTTCTTGCTGTTTACATGGCTATTTGATATTCTCTTTCTTAAAATGTTGCAAACTAAGATCTGAACCACCAGCAGCAATACAGGGTAATGGAAGTCCATATTTTGGAAACTGATAAAATGGGGTTGAATTCCTGGATCTATCACCTGCTAGCTAGGACACTTTGTATAATTTACTTGACCTTTTAAAGCCTCAGTTTCATCATTTGTAAAACAGTGATCTAGTCTGAAAGTGTTGGGAACGTTTAGCAATATTATGTGAGGATAATATCTATGAACTACTTAAATGTTTGTTGTGATTGTTCAGAGATTTGTTTTTAAGAACAGGCATTAACTACCTTCCAATTACTGAATAGTGTTATGGAGTCAAGCTGATCTGAAAAAGAAAATGCATTTGCTGAGAAGTACACAAATGAATCCCTTTCTATAACTGTCTACCGAGAGAAGCATAAATAGCGAGCTCTGCAAAGAAGCACATACTGAGGTGCAAAAGAATGCAATTCAAGTATACAAATTAAGCACCAAACTTACATTATGCATTAAAAAATACAAATATTAAGAAATTGATAGAATCAAGAAAAAGTCACAGTCCTAAGATATTGCTGATCTCAATAAATGGCTTTTGATTGTGGAAAGACCTAAAAGAAGCTGACTCCAAAACAGTCTAGAGAATTCTAGAAAGAAATAGTATTTATGTTGAATGTTGCAGCAGACCAAGGCCACAAAAAGAAATGCAAGGGTTTGGGCAGCAATAAGACAAAGGCCAATTAATCAACAAAAATCAAGAATGAGTAAATAAATATCCAAGGGCAGAACAAGATAAGATGACCAAAGTACATACAGCCTGCAGGGAGGAAAGCTATTGATCAATCAAACAGTTTGCCTCAGAAAGGGTCACAGGAAATGTGGAAGAGGCAGAGTTAGCAGAACAGACAGTACCCAGACCCAACAGAGAAGGACTCTCAGTATAGAAGCAACATACTCTTTTAGCCTCAACAAAGCCATTACAGTTCTCTCACCCTGGTGAGAATGTGTCTGCAGTGAGCCTGGTCTGTAGTCTTGCTGGTAACTGTAACTAGATGGTTAGGAGTGAGAAGGAGACTTAACAAGGTTCCTTGGAAAGTATTTCAGGGCTGTCTTGGCTAGCTTCGTATGCAGGTTTATCTGTCACTGATGGAAAGGGAGGACTTGACTAGAGCATGGATCTGATCAGTAAATCTTCGTGGGCAGTCCTCAGGTCCACAGCCTTCCTGGTTAATAAAATGGCAGGATTATATTTCTAAGAAAAATATTTAGTGTGTCTAGCAGTGTCTAGCAGTCTTCCTGGTTATACACCACAGTGGGGAAATAGAAGCAGCATCCTGTCCTTGGAACATCTTTTCCTTTTAGATGTGCAATGCCAAATACATCTTTAAAGAGTCCCAGAAAGTCAGTCTTCAAGCCCCTGAAGGAATCTTTTGTATGTTTTTTTATATAGTCGAACTATGTTCCACAGAAAATTTGGGAGTAACATACTGTAGCATACTGGAAAGGGTACCTCTTTCAGTGCCTGACAAATCTAGTTTGAATTCGAGCTTACCCACTTATCAGCTGTGTGACTTTGCACAAATTATTTAATCACTCTGAGTCTCAGTTTCCCTGACTAGGAAATGGAGATAATATCTATCAGAGAGTTGTTGTGAAGGCTAGCTGTGATTAAGATATATCTCACTGTAATACCTGAAATATTGAAGCTAACGGCACCCAGTAAGTGGTAATTCTCTTTCTTTTCTGCTGATTTTTAATGGACAAAGCCATATCGCATCTCTTATATAAGGTTCTCTCCATCTAGCAACATACTTGAACTTTTTACAGACATACTTGACTGCTATCTTGATCCTAGATGTTCTTATAAGAACATAAAAGGATTTGTAACTGGAGTATGTAACTACAGAATGATTGCTCTCCAAAAACGTCCATCTCCTAATCCCTGTAAACTGTGAATATGTTGCCTTACTTGGCAAAAAGGATTTTGCAGATGTGTTTAAGGTTAAGAACCTTGAAATGGGGAAATTATTTTGGATTATCCAGGTGGGCCCTACTTAATCACATGAGTCCTTAAAAGCAGCAAACCTTTCCCAGCTGCAGTCAGTGAAAGGGAGATGTGACTACGAAGAACGGTCAGAAAGATTTGATATAAAAAGGACTCAACACACCATTGCTGGTTTTGAAAATGGAAAAGGGAAAAGCATACCGTGAGGCAAGGAATGCTGGCATCCTGTAGAAGCTGAAAAAAGCTAGGAAACAGATTCTTCCATAAGGCCTCTAGAAAGGAATGAAACCTTTCTAATATCTTGATTTTAGCCCAGCGAGGCTGTGTTGAACTTCTAGCCTACAGAACTTTAAGATAATAATTTTGTGTTGTTTAAGCCCTAATGTCATAATAATTTGTTATAGTAGCAATAGAAAACCAATATATACAGACACTGAAAAGGGCTCAGGACCACGGAGGTAATGACAGTATGGCTTCCAATTAACCAATTGATTAATCATAATAACCAAGCAATAATTATTTATGATATGATAAAAATTACCTTCACAACTCCTCAAAAATAATATTCTAAAATATTTTTTTCTAATCTTCAATTTTAAAATGCAGATGTGGTCAAGCAAATCTGGTTATCACTGCTCAAGAGTAATAAGAGGATTTTCTTAAAATGTGGAGTAAAAAAAGAAGACAATGGGGCGCCTGGGTGGCGCAGTCGGTTAAGCGTCCGACTTCAGCCAGGTCACGATCTCGCGGTCCGGGAGTTCGAGCCCCGCGTCAGGCTCTGGGCTGATGGCTCAGAGCCTGGAGCCTGTTTCCGATTCTGTATCTCCCTCTCTCTCTGCCCCTCCCCCATTCATAATCTGTCTCTCTCTGTACCAAAAATAAATAATAATAAAAAAAAAAGACAAATATTTGTGGCAAGAGTTCTAGATGGACCATAAGCTGTGTATCCACCCTGAATGCAATTATGTCAAGGTGTCTCCATCACTCACCATCACTCTCTTCATAGAAAGAGATAATGTGCTTCATGGGAAAAACAACTGGATTCTTTAGAGCTCATGTGCTATCCTCAAGCTCCCAACTGAGACTTCCAGGAGTGGCAATTTACTCAAGTTACCTTTAGTAATAAATGATTTATTTTAAAGATGCATTTCATAAAAACCCAGGGAAAGATGAGCAATCACAGTCAGGAAGAACAGGAATAGGAGGGCGGCTGTGGATTCAAGGCAGTTCTAAGACTTCAGCCATTGAGTTTTATGAATTCTTACTCTTAAGTGACTCAGCTACTCCCTATGTCTGCCACACTCTCCACTCACTACTGTCTGGATTTTTTACCATCTACTCTGTGTGTCTTCTCTGCATTATAGGTTTTGTTTACTCATAACTTGGCTTAGTCATAACTTAGTCAAACCTTTGACTCATTCAAGTTCTCCCCTGACTTCCCTGACTTCTCTTAACCCCATAGTCTTTCTGCTTTATTCATACATTTATTAATTTGAAAAATACCTATTGAGCAACTACTGTATGCTCCCATGCAGTTTATTGTCTAGTCAGAAAGACATTAGTCAGATAATCACAAAAGTGCTTCAGGTGCATTCTAATTGCCTCGGTTTATTTGTTCAAACCAGGCCTTGGGATCAGTTGCTAAACTACCCATGAGCTGGCCATCTTCAGGGCAGCAACAATAGGTGGTCATGTCCACAACATCCAGACAGAGCTAATTGGACTAAAGGCTGGCATTTGACCACGGACAATTAATACACGGGCTGATCAGCAACCTGCCGCTTAACTCAAATTAATAAGCTTCTCTTGGAAGGAAGAAATTACAGTGCAGCAGACATTATATAGAATTGACATGTTTATCATTGGGAGATAAACCTTACACTCCAGAGCAGTAATCTAAATGTGCAAGGACTTCACCCATAGGGAATTTTCTCATTCATGAGATAGAAAGAGGGCACTTGTTTGAATCAAGGATTCTGAGCAGGGTGCAGGGCAGAGACAGGGGTGGTTTTGAATACAGCATCAGGCTGCGTTAATCACTCAAATGATGACCAGAGTGAGGCTTAGGGAAATTCTGTCCAGTTCCTTGCAGGAAAACAGCATAGCCTTAGATAGGGGTAAATCGGTGATAAGTTTCTAAGAAATTTGCTTCCTGGGATCCCTAGAAGAAAGTGGCGAGAGCAAGAGGCCTTTGGATTCTCTGGGACAGTCCTTAGTCTGGACCTAAGCGCCATAGGTTTCAGCAAAGCGCTAACTCTTATGTCAGATGTAGAACCATCGTGTTTATCTTAGGCAGTTCTCAATGAAGCATGGTATGCAAAGGCATCATGGCCCAACTATAGCATATGACCTTGGCTTCCCCTGCTGGAACCCACAAACAGAAATTTATGTGGGGAAAGCCAGATTAAGTGGCAGCTCCCTATACTGTGGATTATATGGTTAGCAACAAAGTTGGCAAGGCTCAGTTGCTACAGGTGCTGTGTTGCATTACTGGTGTGGTTGAAAAGGAGGTAAGAACCCAGACACATTGAATAGTAAGGGCATTTTCTAGAAGGCAGATCAACTGGAGGGCTGGTGGTTCCTGAGAGTTTGTGTATTTTGGTTTTTGGAACAGGATATTAGCACATTTGTTCTGTTGTCTGAAGATAGGCTTGATTTTGAAATAAAAACACACAGAGAACGGAGTTTTCTCTGGGACCATCTGGTAGTGTGTCCTAAACCTGACTTGGACAGAAGTATTTAGTGTTGGCCCAGAGTTATCTGAGGTTATGGTGGTTCATGCAGACACTAGTCATGATCCTGGAACAAATAAGCAGAAATCCAAGAACTGTAGACCTGCCAGGAGCAGGAGAACACTGACCAACAAATTGGATGTATTAGCATTCATTGTGAAAGCCCAGGAGTTGGGAAGTGACAGGCATGAAGACTATTTCACTATCTGGAAGACCTCTGGCTGCTAGATACCACTGGCATCCCCCGTCCTCACTCGATACTACATATTGTAGATAATCTGGCTCAGCTTTCTCATCTTATGGGTATACATATTAAGGCCCAGAAAATCCAAGTAACCTTGTCTACTTCAATTAATGGTTGAAACAGGAATAGAACTCATGGGATGAACTCTCTTTAAACAAGGTCTAGCAGGAAACAATCATGGTCAAAGCTGAAAAATAGGCAGTTACACGTCTTTACTGTGAATATCACCTTTACATGCATGCTGAGAATCTATGTGTTCAGTGGTTTCTGAGCATGTAGCAATGGTGTTGATAAAATTGTTTTAGATCCTCTTTAACAACTGTTGAGTGATATAATTTAACCATCAAGTTGGGCAAGGCAGAAATCGCAGGGGCCCTTGATCCCCAACCCATATCCAGTCCCTCACCAAGTCTTGTCAATCCCATCTTGTGTCTACTTCTCTCCTTTTTCCCCATAGCCATTCTGATCTGAACTACCATCTTCTCTTGCCTGGACTTCTGTGACAGCTTTTTAATGATTTGCCCATATTTGTTCTACCTCAAATCTACTTTCTTCACAGTAGCCAATGGTCTTCCCCATCCCTCTTATTTAAAAAAAAAGTTAGTTAGTAGACTCTTATTTGTTAGAGCAGTTTTAGGTTCACATAAAAATTGAGCACATAGTACTCTGTACTTATAACCCCACTCACTACTCTACTCCCAGCTTCCCCTATCATTAATAATTTGCATTGATGTGGCACATTTGTTACAACGGATGGAACCACTATTAATACATCATTGTTAACTAAAGCCCATAGTTAATATTGGGGTTCACGCTTTGTCTTTTACAGTTCTATGGGTTTTGGCAAGACAAATGTATCCACTATTACAATATCATGCAGAACAGTTTCACTAACCTAAAGAAGCCCCTGGGCTCCACCTATTCATCCCTTGCCAGTAGTCTTTTCAAAATGCAGATCTCACCCTGTCACTTAGCCTGTCACCTCACTGTCTCATCTTATTCCACTCCCTTTTTAGTTTTCTATTTCCAACCTTATAGGTCTTGTTTCATTTCCCCAAACCACATTCCATTCTTCTCCAGGGCTTTGCTCATGCTGTTTCTTCTTCCTGAAATGCCCCGTTCTACCTACCAGCCCTACCCCCAGGGTCTTATCATGGTTTATAATATGTTTATGGGTGTGATTATTGGATTCAAATCCTTTTTGACTGTGAACTTCTTACTGGCAAAGCTGTGCCATTGTATCCACACACCTGGCACATAGCAGGTATGTAATGAATATTTGTTGAGTAGTGTTATAAATAAATTAATGAACAAACAGAGTTTCACCTGACTGTGTGGAGCTTAAAAAGAGTAGTGAAGATTTGCAATGACCATAAGGGATGAAAGGAAAAGCTGATGGGAAACAAGTAAAAAGGTTTCTAGGCTGAGAACACAGGTTGAAAATTTGCAAAAGCCTCAATCCATTAGATTGTGTCAAGGAAGAGTGCCGGATGGATGACAGAGAGTTTGGGTAGAACCGTTCTGGTGATGATAGAGTACAGGATGTGGCCATAGGAGGACACTGCAGTGGACTGGAAGTGAAAATGCTGAGTTTGAAAGGTCAAGGAACTAACTGGGACATTAAATGGGTGCTCCACAGAATCAATAAATTCCCCCTCCTCACAGAATGAAGAAATAAACCAGGCATTTAATAAATGTGAAGCTGTAACCAGGTTGGTAGATGACATGAGAGAAGATGACTAGTTGAATGGCATGAACTTCAGTGGGGCAGAGGTTTTTCATACTAGAATAGAGGAGAAATTATTTAGAAGGGTCTTGAGGAGCTAGAAGACTGTTGCTAATGCCTCTCTGTTTGTGGGATATGGGGAATAAATAGCTTCTACTTGAAAGGACTACAGGGGAAGTGGTAACCTCAGGGGAAAGCCAGGTTTCAATTCAGGCTAGAAGGTGGAGAGAGATTAGCTAGATCTCTGGTTGCATGTGACAGAAATCTTCTCTAGGTATCTGTGGCCAGTAGAGAGTAGATGATTGGGGGAGTATCCAAGGGTGTCTTGGACACATGGAACAAGATGGTAGCCAAAAGTTCACCATTATGGGTCAAGAGAGGTGCTATGAAGGTCTTTGTGATCTGGGGAGATATCTCAAAAGGTATCTGCTATAGGTAGTTCTGTGAATAAGTAGAAGAAGTAAGGGAGTTACACCAACAGACAGGGGTTCCATAGGACACAAATAGAAATGTCTGGTGGGGTGAAGAGAAGCAGAAGTGCAAAGAAGTATGAGTATTAGAGTGGCTTTTGGGTTCTAAACGGTGGTGTCAGGAAGGTGGTATCTAAAATGATAGCTATTGGAGGACCAAAAAAGCACATGGTGACAGTTGTACCATTTGCCCACCACCTGAACTCCTATTCCATTTCAGACATCTGTCTGCTCCCTGATTGATCTTTACCCATTGAATTTGAATTTCTGACCTCCCCCATTTCATCCCCTTCCTTCGCCCCTAAACACATCTTAGATCCTCACTATGCCACCAAACCCTCTGCTACCTCTCTAAGAAGTTACATCCTGGATTATTTACTAAACTAATGGCCAATGAGTGGGTGTAATGCTGACCCAGCCTGCCCCCTGAGCCCTGTCAAGCCTCTTCTATCTTCCAACTTACCACATATTGTAATTGTTTTTTTTTTATTTTTTTAATGTTCATTTATTTTTGAGAGAGACAGAGACAGAATGCGAGTGGGTTAGCGGCAGAGAGAGGGACACACAGAAGCAGAAGTAGGCTCCAGGCTCTGAGTTGTCAACACAGAGCCTGAAGAGGGGCTTGAACTCACCAGCTGTGAGATCATGATCTGAGCCAAAGTCGGACACTCAACCGACTGAGCCACCCAGGTGTCCCTGCAATTGTTTTTTATATGTCCTCTCCTCTTCTAATGAGTTTCTTCAGGACAGAGGCCATTTTTTGTTCTTGTTTATATTCCTTTCCTATAATGTTTAACACATTTCCTGTGACCTCAACAGGGGTTAATTTGTTGGATGAATGACTGAATGAATAACTGAGTGAGTAAATGGACTTTGATCTCTTATTGCCCTGTTTTCCTAGCCTATAAATGTAGGGCTCCAGGAGATGACCTCTCTGACAAGACTTTTCCATTCTTGCCCACCTTTTTCTATGAATATAAATTTCCTAGCTTTGATCCATGCTTGCCAGATATAAATCATCTGCTGGGGTAGACAAATCCAGCTCACAAGACACCCTGTCCCAATTATTTCTGGCCTCCTTCCCCACATCCCTCCAGAATGTGAGCCTAACACATACTGAGTGTTTTTTCCATTTCCTAAAACTTGCCTCTACAACATGGTTTGAGTCCTCATCCCCAAACATTGGGATTAGGGCCAGATCACCTGGTCTGTATTCACCAGACTGATTCTTTTCCCACTCTCTACATCTCTGCCATTCTAGCAGAAAGGAAGCCCAGGGTAAGTGTATAGAATGAGAATTTATATAACCATGATGATCACTGAATTCAGTAAAGTGATTAATTCTGGGAGGTGGGATGAGACCAGGGACAGCTATGGGGCCTTCAACTATGTAGATGATAATTTATTCCTGAAGACGTATACATAAGCATTCAGTGTTCTTTATACCTTTTCTAATTCTTTTTTTTTCTAATTTTTTTTCAACGTTTTTTTATTTGTTTTTGGGACAGAGAGAGACAGAGCATGAACGGGGAAGGGGCAGAGAGAGAGGGAGACACAGAATCGGAAACAGGCTCCAGGCTCTGAGCCATCAGCCCAGAGCCTGACGCGGGGCTCGAACTCACGGACCGCGAGATCGTGACCTGGCTGAAGTCGGACGCTTAACCGACTGCGCCACACAGGCGCCCCACTAATTCTTAAATGTTTCAATTAAAAAATTCAGAATCATAAGTACTCAGGTTTTACCTTAGTGGAATCTCTGCAGGTGGATCTGGGGATAGAGAGAGCACTGGCTGATGGACTCTTGGAGCTAGGGGGAATTCAATTAAAATGTTTAGCAGAAATAGGGCATCAGTAAACAAAAGAATTTAGAAAAGTGTAGATGCTTAATAGACCTATAAGACAACATCAAGCAGCATAACATTCACATTATAGGGGTCCCAGAAGAAAAAGAGAATGAGAATGGGCAGAAAACTTATTTGAAGAAACAATGGCTGAAAACTTCCTTAATCTGGGGAAGAAAACAGACATCCAGGTCCAGGAAGCACAGAGAGTTTCAAATCAGAGGAATTCAAAGAGATCCACAACTAGACACATTATAATTGAAATGTCAAAAGTTAAAGAATTTTTTTAAGTTTATTTATTTATTTTGAGAGAGTGAGAGAGAGGGAGAGAGTGAGTAGGCTAGGGGAAGAGAGAGAGGGAGAGAGAATACCAATCAGGCTCTGCACTGTCAGTGCAGAGCCCAATGTGGAGCTCGAACTCACAAGCTGTGATATTATGACCTGAGCTGAAACCAAGAGGGAAGTTCATAGCAATACAGGCCTACCTCCAAATACAAGAAAAAATTCAAATAAACAATCTAACTTTATACCTAAATGAACTAGAAGAACAAATGAAGCCCAAAGTTAGTAGAAAGAAAAAAACAATAAGGATCAGGGTCACCTGGCTGGCTCAGTCAGTGGAGCATGCAACTCTTGGTCTTGGGGTTGTGGGTTCAAGTCCAACGTTGGGTGTAGAGATTACTTAAAAATAAGATCTTAAAAAAAAAGAAATAAAAAAGATCGGAGTGGAAATAAATGAAACAGACACACGCATGTAAAGAAAGAAAGAAAGAAAGAAAGAAAGAAAGAAAGAAAGAAAAGATTAATGAAACTAAGACTTGGTTCTTTGGAAAGATGAATCAAATTGACACATCCTTTAAGTTAAACTCACCAAGAAAAAAAAGACATAGGGCTCAAATACATAAAATTAGAGATGAAAGAGGTGAAGTTGCAATTGATAGCACAGAAATGCAAAAGATCATAAGAGACTACTATGAACAATTATAGGCCAACAAACTGAAATACCAACAAGAAATGGATAAATTCCTAGAACCACAATCTTCTAAGATTCTTGAAGAAAGAAGACTCAAAAATTATGAAGAGGGGGCACCTAGCTGGCTTACTTGGTAGAGCATGTGACTCTGGATCTTGGGGTTGTGCATTCGAGCCCCACATTGGGCATAGAGATTACTTTTTAAAAATTAATTAATTAATTAATTAATTAAAGAAAAGAAAAGAGTCATGGAGAAATAGAAAATCTGAATAGATCAATTACTAGTAAGGAAATTCAATTAGTAATCAAACCCTCCCCATACTGGTGAATTCTACCAAACATTCAAAGAAGATTAAGTATCTATCCTTCTCAAACTCTTCCAAAAAATTGAAGAATACAGAGTATTTCCAAACTAATTTTTGATGACAATATTACTTACCCTGATACCAAAACCAGACAAGGGCACCACAGAAAAGAAAATTGCAGGCCAATATTGCTTATGAACATAGACACAAAAATCCTCAACAAAATATTAGCAAACTAAATTCAACAATACATTAAAAGTATCATACACCATGATCAAGTAAATTTATTACAGGGATGCAAGAGTGGTTCAACATCTGAAAATCAATGAATGTGATACATCACATTAACATAATGAAAGATAGACTCATATGATCATCTCAATAGATGCAGAAAAAGCATACAAAATTCAACATTCACTTATGATAAAAACTCTTAACAAAGTGGGTACAGAAGGAATATATCTCAACATAATAAAGGTCCTATATGACAACTGCACTGATAACATACTCAAAGTGAAAAGCTGAAAACTTTTTTGTGCTCACTCTCACTCTCCTGACTGAGTCACCCACCCATGTGCCCTACCACTTTTTTTTTTTAAGATTTTATTTTTAAGTAATCTCTACACCCAATATGGGGCTTGAACTTACAACCCTGAGATCAAGAATCACATGCTCTACCAACTGAGCCACCTGGGAACCCCTCTCTCTCACCACTTTTATTCAACATAGTATTTATTGGAAGTCCTAGCTACGGCAATCAGGCAAGGTAAAGAAAAACACCCAAATTGAAAAGGAAGAAGCAAAATTGTCACTATTGAAGATGACATAATAATATATATAGAAAATGCTAAAGATTCCACCAAAAAAACCCTCCAGAATAAGAATAAGTGGGGCTCCTGGGTGGCTCAGTAGGTTGAGCTTCAGCTCAGGTCATGATCTCGTGGTTTGTGAGCTAGATCCCTGCATCAGGCTCTCTGCTGTCAGCGCAGAGCCCACTTGAGATCCTCTGTCCCCCTCTCCCCCTGGCCCTTCCCCACTCATTCTCTCTCTCTCTCTCTCTCTCTCTCTCTCTCTCTCTCAAAAATAAATAAGACATTAAAAAAAGAAAGAATTATGGGGCACCTGGGTGGCTCAGTCAGTTAAACATCTGACTTCCACTCAGGTCATGATCTCAGGGTTCGTGAGTTTGAGCCCCACATCAGGCTCTCTACTGTCAGTGCAGAGCCTGCTTTGGAAGCCCTCCCCTCCCCCCCCCCACTGCTCCTCCTACTCTCTCTCTCTCAAAAAAATAAACATAAAAAAAGAATAAAATTAGAGTTTCAGGATGCAAAATCAACATACAGAAATCTATTGTGTTTCTATACACTAATAACAAACTCTCAGAAAGAGAAATTAAGAAAAAATCCCATACACAATTACATCAAAATAAATAGATAGATAGATAAATAAATAAATAAATAAATAAATAAAATACCTATGAATAAATTCAACTAAAGAGGTGAAAGACTGGTACTCTGAAAACTATGAAACATTGTTGAAAGAAGTTGAAGACAACACAAATAAATAGAAAGATATACCATGCTCATGGATTGAAATAATATTATTGAAATGTCCATAATATCCAAAGCAATCTGCAGATTAAATGCAATTCCTAACAAAATTCCAATGGCATTTTTCACAGAACTAGAATAAGTACTCTAAAATTTGTATGGAACTATAAAAGACCCCAAAGAAATCTTGGGAAGGAAGAACAAAGCTCCCTGATTTCAAAACACTATTACAAAGCTATAGTAATAAAAACAGTATGGTATTGGCATAAAAACAGACACAAAGATCAATGGAACAGACTATAGAGCCCAGAAATAAGCACACAAATAAATGGTCAATTCATTTATGACAAAGGAGCCAAGGATATACAGCAGTGAAAAGATAATCTCTTCACTAAAAAGATAAATCTCTCCCGAAATTGCACAACCACTTGGAAAAGAATGAAACTAAAGCACTACCTTACACCACACACAAAAATGAACTCAAAATAGATTAAAGACCTAAATGTAAGAACTAAAACCATAAAACTCCTAGAAGAAAACCTAGGCAATAAGCTCCTTGACACCAGTCTTGGCACTACATTTTTGGATCTGACTGCAAAGCAAAAGCAACAAAAGGAAAAATAAACAAGTGGAACTATATGAAACTAAAAAGCTTTTGCAAGCAAAGGAAACCAAAAAAAAATTCCAACCTATAGAATGAGAGAAAATATTTGTAAATCATATATTTGGTAAGGGGTAAATATCCAAAATATATAAAGAACTCAAATAACTCAAGATCATGTGAACAAACCAATGAAAAAATGGCCAGAGGATCTAAATAGACATTTTTTTCAAAGAAGACATACAGCTGGCCAAAAACGTATGAAAAGATGTTTAGCATCACTAATTATTAGGGAAATGCAAATCAAAACCACAATGAGATATCACCTCACACCTGGGAGAATGGCTATTATCAAAAAGACAAGAACTAACAAGTGTTGTCCAGGATGTGGAGAAAGGAAACCTTCATACACTGTTAGTGGGAATGTAAATTGGTGCAGCCACTGTGGAAAACAGTTTGGAGGTTCCTCAAAAAATTAAAAAAAGAACTAGCATATGATCTAGGTATTCCAGTTCTGGATATTTATCTGAAGAAAACAAAAACACTAATTTGAAAAGGTATTTACACATCTTTGTTCATTGCAGCATTAGTTGCAGAAGCCAAGATGAAAACAACCAGTGTTTATCAGCGGACAAATAGGTAAAGAAGATGTAAATATATGCAATGGACACTACTCAGTCATAATAAAGAAGGAAATCTTACCATTTGTGACAACATGAATGGATCTTGTGGCTATTATGCTGAATGAAATAAGTCAGAGAAAGACAAATACCATATGATTTCACTTATGTGTGGAATTAAAAAAATAAATCAACAAACAAAACTTACAGAGAACAGATTTGTGGTTATCAAAGCAGAAGGGGTTACAGGATGGGTGAAAGGGGTAAAGTGGGTGACAGATGGTAACTAGACTTATTGCGATGATCACCTTGTAGTATATACAAATATATTATTATGCTGTATACCTGAAACTAATACAATGTTATATACCAATTTTACCTCAATTTGTAAAAATGTTCAGCAGAGAGGGGTCAGAGGGGCAATGGAGGGCTTCTGGGTGCAAAACCAATATCTTAAACTACAAAGCTGTAAGCTCAGTTTGATTGACTATGAAAGCCTATGAATCTATTGTGTGTACCAGTGAAAAGTCTCAAAACAGGCAATTCCCAGATTATTAGTTTATTTGTTGGTTTGTCTGGAACTGGGAACAAGTTTTTCTATAGGAATAATATTACAAATGGCAGCTTTGCCCCAAGGCCACCCACAAAAGCTTACAGAACCCTAATGTACATAAAACATTACACTAAAAATACTAAACACCCTGACCACTGTTTATAAAAGTGTTTCTGTGGGAAAAGTGCATTTAGAGTTTTAATGCCAGTAACACATATTCCTCAGCCTTGTGAATTCTCTGGACTCTTGACCTATTCCCACAGTGCTGAATCATTCTTATCAGAATGGTTCCATATGTGATAGAGGGCAGATTAGTTGCCTTCTGTTCCTACAGGATTCAAGCTGGAGTTCCAAGTAATTCACCTCCATAGAGATGATCCCAGCCCCACCATGTGGTCTAAGTTTAGCATCCTAAGCACAGTAGGGGGCCTCTTACCCCTACTGCCTTGCACACCCAATGACAAGCTGATCCTTAAACTGTGTCACATTAGGACCTCATTTGTATATTTCTGGGACTTTTTCTGAGAACAGGAGTCCTCATCTCATGAGGGAAATGCGTGTAAGAGACTTTGGGACTAGTACAATCCCTGAAACACTGGGAAAGGAGATAAGCATGGGACAACCTTTGAATAGAGGATAGCATGACCAAGAATTCACCCTGAAGTTGGTTAAAATAAGATTAAAAATGTTCTTCAGGTTAGGATACTAGTTGCTTTGGCAGGAGAAAATATTCCTCAGCGTGATACAGAAGAGTATACTTGAATACTCACACTTGGAGGGCTCACTTGAAGAACTGAAAATTGAAAGATCCACATGGTATTTGGGGGCCTGAAAGACAGAACTATCATTTCTCCATAGGCAAAATGTCTTGCCTATTGGCTACAAAAGTCCTAATTGTAGGAAGCCTTCTCACTACATCCAGAGTCCTAACCATAGTGGTGGAGGACAATGACATTTGGTGGTCCTGGTGATCAAGAAAAGTGGTGAGGATTCCAAATTCGACCCTTAAAAGAGCCGGAGAAGCCTTGAAAAAGAATATGAGTCCCTGGGATCAGAACTAGAACAACTTTGGACAGGGGCGCTTAAAGCCCTAGTACCACACAACTTATTTGGGTAACAACAATCTGACTGGGAAAACTACCTTGTCTATAATCTTGATGAGATTATAAATCAAACTGCCTTGTTCTCCCATAGTCGAGGAGTTAGGTAAACAGACTAGGAATGAATCTTGAATGATGTGGCCTAGACACTGAAAATCCAGTTGACACCCAGCAGCTGTATCCTCAGACTGTCAAGGACTTCTGGCCACCTAAACCTCTAGAGATGTCCTGGTTCCTGTCTTTCTCTAAGCAGATTCCCCAGCTTTCCCTTTAGGTCTATTAGCTGCATATTATCCTCCTAAAACATTTATTTTCTACTCAAGTTTTTCAGAATCTGTTCTTATTGTGAACAACTGAGGAACTCTAACTAATACAGACCCTACTGGCAGAATGTTGATAGATCTGGGCAGATCTGCCACTACAGCTTGTGAAGCAAGGAAGTGTAATCCACTGAAGGCATAGTTATAGTATGCCATCTCCACAATAGAAAAATGATGATTCATATTGAGGTGTAATGGGCCCAACTTTCACCTGAGAAGGCAAAGTGTGTAGGTAGAGGGAAAAAATAATGTTTTTATTTAAACATTACTCTAGGAGCAGGTCACCAATTCCTAGCTCTTCACTGTTCTAGTAACATGATTAACATGATGGCATAATATATATGATGGCTGTATTCAGTAGTAACCATGGTTTATATTTATTTACAGAAATAAACATATTTATGTTAGTGGAAAGATTTCTAGGAAAACAGGTAAACTGTAATGCCATTCCCTTGTCATCATTTAGAAGGAGTGAATTAAGATTCGATGTTAGATTAAAAATAACAACTGAGACAATTGAGTATGGAAATGTGTCTGCTTAATTAAACCAAACAGTTGGCCAAATAAAGTAAGGTATGTTTCAACTTAACCAGTTGGCATTTTCTGTTTGCTCCATGATTAGCAGGCCGAATGGCTCAGCTTGTCTGAAAAAGAGTAGGCTTTATTCACTAATACCTGGTCCAAAAAGGTGCCATCCACCTCACCAGATGGTCTGTGTACCTCAGCCCATGCTGTAGCCTGGTTTCCTTAGGCATAGGAAGGGATGTTTCACATTCCAGTGGAGTACAGATTTGTGGGTTCTAGTCTTCAGATTGGAGCAATGATGGACTCAAGGGGGTCAAGCAGATTTCTCTGGTTTAGTTGGTTTCTCTCCCACTTGACATGGGGCACTGCAGCATAGATAGAAACTGGGATGTTCAATGTACATGCTGTCCCTGGATTTCTGGCTCTGACTGGAGGCCCATGACCCAACCATGACCTGGAAAACCCATTCCTTCTCCCTATTGTCACATATATTTTTTAATGTTTATTTATTTTTGAGAGACCGAGTGTGAGTGGGGGAGGGGCAGAGAGAGGGAGACACAATCTGAAGCATGCTCCAGGTTCTGAGCTGTCAGCACAGAGTCCGACACGGAGCTCAAACTTGTGAACTGCCAGATCATGACCTGAGCTGAAGTTGGCCACTTAACTGACTGAGCCACCCTCATTGTTACATTTCTGCCATCCCCTTGCCTCTACCCCAACCCCCAACCAAACCCTCTCTTATCCGTGATCTCTGTTTCCAGAATTTCTTTTTCTTTCTTTCTTTCTTTCTTTCTTTCTTTCTTTCTTTCTTTCTTTCTTTCCTTCCTTCCTTCCTTCCTTCTTTCTTTTTGAGAGAGAACGAGCACATGAGTGGGGGAGAGGGCAAAGGGAGAGGGAAAGAGAATCTCAAGCAGGCTCCACAATCAGCCTGGAGCCTGACACAGGGCTCAATCCCACAACCTTGAGATCAAGAATCAGATGCTTGGGGTGCCTGGGTGGCGCAGTCGGTTAAGCGTCCAACTTCAGCCAGGTCACCATCTCGCGGTCCATGAGTTCGAGCCTCACGTCAGGCTCTGGGCTAATGGCTCAGAGCCTGGAGCCTGTTTCCGATTCTGTGTCTCCCTCTCTCTCTGTCCCTCCCCCGTTCATGCTCTGTCTCTCTCTGTCCCAAAAACAAATAAACGTTGAAAAAAAAATTAAAAAAAAAAAAAGAATCAGATGCTTAACCAACTGAGCCACCAAGGCACCCCAGGAAGTGCTTTTAAAAACATAAATAGGGGCGCCTGGGTGGCGCAGTCGGTTAAGCGTCCGACTTCAGCCAGGTCACGATCTCGCGGTCCGTGAGTTCGAGCCCCGCGTCGGGCTCTGGGCTGATGGCTCAGAGCCTGGAGCCTGTTTCTGATTCTGTGACTCCCTCTCTCTGCCCCTCCCTCGTTCATGCTCTGTCTCTCTCTGTCCCAAAAATAAATAAACGTTGAAAAAAAAATTTAAAAAAAAAAAAAAATAAATAAAAACATAAATAGAGGAGCCTCCCTGCTATATGAGTAGGGCAGAACAATAGATCTGGTGCCATGTGATGATCCTTCATGTGTATTCCCTTCAGAGTTAGGAATCTTCAGCAGGTATATCTTGATCCCCTCCCTTTGTAACAGTTTTATCAGCCTTTCTACCTCCTTCATCTTAGTCCCATTGCCCTTTGTAATAAAGAGTAGGGAATTCTGGCTCTGTAGAATTACCACAATATCTAGAGGTCTTCTATCTGCTCCTACTGATGTCTGAATTCTGGTACAGATCTTTACAAAATAAAAACATCAAGGAGACCACAACTTCTCCCAGATCTTGAAGGAAAATGAAAGACTGTCTTATGATTGGGTAAGTCTAAATATATGGCATTGTCATGTTGTCTAAGCAGTGTCTCAGTCATTTAGTGAACAGTACTTTCTATGACTTCCTGGAGGTCATGCTGTATCTACACAACCTCCTTACATACTTCTCCAACCTAACATGAGCCCACAAACCAGGTTCCTTGACCACCAGCAGTACTACAACTCCAGGCCAACTCTAAGAATAGTGTTATAGACCCTCATGGTTGTTCTACCCAGCCAGATTCACCAAAGGCATTTGAGTTATTCCTGGGATTCTCACAGGACTCTTCCTTTACTGGACCAAAACTAACCTCCTCAAAAGGAAGAAAAAGTTTCCCTCAGATCCAGAGTTAAAACATTCTAGCAGTTGAAGACTTGCTTATCTCAACCTTACTTACCTGGACCCAAACAGCTCTACACTATTGAAACCAATGCCTTTAACAGTGCGATGGGGGCCATATTGCCCCAAGATAAGAGAGCCATGGCTCTGGCAACAATCAGTCCCTATGGAGGAAGCTGGCTTGGTTGATATTAACTACCTGATTTAATAATAATGAGAATCATTTAACATCATGGCTATGTTAGAGGTTTGAAAACATCAAACTAGATACAGGTATCCCATGCCCTGTGACAATGTGTGTAGGCCACTGAACCCTGGAAAAGCTGAGATAGACTCAGGTGAGCTCCTTTCTTTGAGTGTTTTGATTCTTTTTTAAAGTTTTATTTATTTAAGTAATCTGTTACACCCAACGTGTAGCTTGAACTCATGACCTTGAGATCAAGAGTCACATGCTCTTCCAACTGAACTAGCCAGGTGCTCCTGATTTTAATATTTATTATAAGTGAGATAGTGAAATGGCCAGGTAGGTTCCCTATTTCAAAGTACCAGGAAGTAGAGGAAACATCCCTACTCTTGAAAATCCTTCTGTGGTTACAACTAACAAAGGCAATCCAAGGTCTGATGTTCACAGTGCCTAGCACAGGCACCAAGCACCAGGAGTAAGTCAGGGAGACATTGAACACTATGAAACCTTTTCACCAGGACCAGTGGCTATATTTCACTAGTAGGGAACCCTTTAACAAGCACTTTGCCTTATTATAAAGATACACGGATTCACACCTATCACACCTCCAAAGGACATCCTGCTAATTTAAAGCATTAAATATAAGATAAAATCTTAAGATACTAGGAGAAAATATGATGAATATTCACCTTATCTGTTAGGTAAAGAAAAACCTTGTAATCATTAAATCAAGAGATGAAAGACCAAAATAAATTAAAAATAAATTAAACTGCATAAAAATCTTCTCTAAAACAAGATATCATAATAAAAATAATACCAAAAATTAATACGACAAAAGGTTAATATATTGTAAAATCCTTATGCTGCATCTCAATAAACTCATGAGAAAAACAGAGATCCAAATTTTAGAAAAATAAGTAGAAAACATGTCCAGGTGATTCACAACAGATGAAACACAAATGGCTAGAAAATATGGAAAAACCAACAGCTTTATTAGTATTATTTATCAAAGACATTAAGTGAGATAACATTCAATGCTGGTGAAATTGCAGAGAGAAATGTAGATTTGACCAATTTTTCCTGTAAAACAATTCAATCTTATTTATTAAGAGTCTTAAAATGCTCAGGCTTTTTGAATCAACAATTTTATTTTTAGGAATAGCTTTTAAGGAAATAATCACAAATGTGAACAGAGTTTTATGTACCAAAGATATTTATCATAGTATAATTTATAATTGAAAACAACCTAAATATTCAATTACAGTGAAAATGTTGAAAGTAATTTATAGTAAACCCATATGAAATTCAGAACTCCCACATGCAGTCATTAGAAGTAATTTTGTTAAATAGAGATACTTGTGAAATGATGGTAGGTGTAAAAGACAGAATACGAAACTGAATACACTCATAAACTATATATTTAAAGTAACACTAAGAGTGAAATTATGAAAGTATAAATTAAAATTTAATTTTAATTAAAATTGCGAAAGTATAAATCATTTTTTTGTTTTATTCTTTTCTATATTTTCCATATTTTTGAAACCCAATAAATGTTGTTGGTTGTTGTTTTTTTTTTTAAGTAGGCTTTAAGCCCAAAATGAGGCCCAATGTAGGGCCCAAGACGGGGCTTGAATTCACGACCCTGAGATCATGACCCTGAGATCCTGACCTAAGCTGAGATCGTCAGCTGCATATGCACAACTGGGTGGCTCAGTTGGTTGAGCATCCAACTCCTGATTTCAGCCCAGGTCAGGTCATGATCTCACAAGTTCATGGGATTCTTGTGTGTCAGCAAAGAGCCTCATTGGGATTTTCTCTCCCTCTCTCTCTCTTTCTCTCTCTGTCCTTCCCCTGCTCATGCTGTCTCTCAAAATAAATAAATACATAAATAAATAAGCTTAAAAAAAAAGAGTCGGATGCTTAGCTGACTGAGCCACCCAGGAACCCCTGAATGGTGTTTTTTTCAAATGCCTCTGGATTTCTGACTACTAGTGCTTTCTTTTTTTCCTACAACTTTAAACCATAATGCGTTTTTTTCCCTTTTTAAATTTTTTTTTAAAGTTTATTTATTTGTTTTGAGAGAGAGACAGAGAGAGTGAGCAGGGGAGGGGCAGAGAGAGAGGGAGAGGGAATCCCAAGCAGCCTCCACACTGTCAGTGTGAAAAGCCTGATGCAGAGCTTGAACTCACAAACTGTGAGATCATGACCTGAGCCAAAACCAAGAGTCGGACACTCAACCGACTGAGCCACCCAGGCACCCTTCTTTTTTTCCTTTTTTTCAAAGTAATTTTTTCTAAGGGTTCAACAACTCTTTTTTTTTTTTTATTTTTTAAGTAGGCTCCATGCTCAACATAGGGCTTGAACTCACAACCCTGAGATCAAGAGTCGCATGCTGTACAGACTGAGCCAGCCAGTTACCCCATAATGAGTTTCCTGGTGGTGCTCAAAGAACTGCAGTTTATATAATAACTAACAAATATTGGGGCGCCTGGGTGGCTCAGTAAAACATTCAACTCTAGATTTTGGTTCAGGTCATGATCTCACGGTTCATGAGTCCAAGCCCCACATTGGGTTCTGCAGTGGCAGCACAGAGCCTGCGGGATTCTTTCTCTCCTTGTGCCTCCCCTACTTGTGTTTTTTCTCTCTAAATAAATAAATCAATTTAAAAAAACCTAATAAATGCATTATACATATTAGAAAATTACATATTAAGTTTTGCTTTAACATATGTTATCTTGGAGCACGATTGAATTGATCAGTAGAATTTAAGACTGAAATAATAATTTTACAGTTTAGTATGAACTGGTTTGATACTTTCAGCACACCCCTCCTATATGGCAGCCTAGAAGCTTTGTCAAGGCTCCTTCCCTCTGCTAACTTTGTCTTAGGTCATATCTTTCAGCTCTACCTTTATCTTGCTCTTGGTCTTGCTTGACTTCTGTATAGATTCTTCAACTCAAAGCAGGTTCTTTTTTTTAAAGAAAGGGTCTTTTCTTTTTTAAGTTTATTTATTTATTTTGAGAGAGAGAGAGCACACAAGCAGGGGAGGAGCAGAGAGAGGGAGAGAGAGAATCCCAACCAGGCTCTGTGCTATCAGCGTGGAGCCTGACAAGGAGCTTAATGTCATGAACCTCGAGATCATATCTGAGTCGAAAACAAGAGTCAGCCGCTTAACCGACTGAGCCACCCAGGCGCCCCAACTCAAAGCAGGTTCTTAAACTCCCCCCTTTGTCTGAATGTTTTAACAGCTCCCTGCTTCTCCAGCCTGCTCTCTTTGAGACATGGTCATTTGAAACTTCAACTCAGACCAAGCTCATGTTGAGATTTCCTAAGGTTCTGATTTCCTTGGACTCTCACTTGTCCCAGGTTTCCAGGGCTCCTACCTGACATGGCACTTCTAATAAGCCAGTAAGGCACATGGACTCCTTTATTGGCCTTCTTTCCTTTCTCTTTCTTAGCTTGCTCTCCAAGAACAGACTCCTAGGCCAGTGAAGTTGCCTGGGCCAGCTCCCCATCTTGACATCTGGCACCCTCCAGTGGCCATGGATGGGTGTGCCTTGGTCAGCAGTGAATTTCAGAGCTAGGTTCCTACAGAGCTTGTTAGTGCTCACCAGTGACAGTTAAAAGGAGCTGCTATCAGAATCAGCTATCAGATCCTGGCAAGCTTTACCTTCTTTGCAATTCACCTCCTGCAACTTGCTGATAGAGAAATTCACCACAGGCCCCACCTTCCTTTTTCCTATAAATGTATTTGCATCAAGACATGCTAAGATCTACATTCTCAAAGGAAAAGCCTTTTCTGGTTTTGCACTTGGCAGAGAAGTAATAATAAGTACTAAATTAAATGAGTGCCAGATGCTGAGTCAACGCTTTACACACATTATCACAATCTTCACAACAATGCTGGGAGACAGTCACCTATCTTTAATCTCCATTTTATAGATGAGGAAACAAAGGCTTAGATGGGTTACATAGAAGTTAAGGGTAAGCTTAAAGGTCAAGATCTCCTTGCTACTTGATGGCTAAGTTTGGATTCAAAACAAGCCACCTGATTTGGGGCCCATGCTTCCTAATCACCAGGCCATACAGTCTTTGTAGAAAATTGGGATGCTCAAAGGCCATGTTTTCTGTCATGCAGATAGAGTTCATCTGTAGCAAGAAGAAAGAATAAAAAAAAAATAGAAGCTGAGAAAAGGGGTAGAGGTAGGTTTCTAAAAACCTTGAGACCTAGGTTCCTGAGGCTCAGAAGCATCCTTGTCCTTCTCCAAACTTGGTTGTTTCATCAGATAACTAAGTCCTTCCAATAAACTCCCCCTTCTAATTCAGTTTGATATGCTTCCTGCCACTTGCAAAGTAGAAGTACTACTAAAACAGGAAACAAGTAAGGTACTTTTTTTTTTTTTTTTAGTAGACCTCATGCCCAACATGGAGCCCAAGGCAGGGTTTGAACTCACAACCCTGAGATCAAGACCAGAGCTGAGACAAGAGTGAGACGCTTAATTGACTGAGCCACCTAGGTGCCCCCAAGTAGGGTGCTTTTGAAGACACTCTAACTATTAACACTTGGAGCAGAATTGGTGATGAATTATCTGATCCATACTGGGTTATTATTTTTAATAATGCTTATTTATTATTTTTGAGAGAGAGACAGAGTGTGAGCAGGGGAGGGGCAGAGAGAGAGAGAGACACGCAGAATCTGAAGCTGGCTTCAGGCTCTGAGCTGTCAGCACAGAGCCCGATGTGGGGCTCAAACCCACAAATGGCAAGATCATGACCCGAGCTGAAGTCAGACGCTTAACCAACTGAGCCACCCGGGAGCCCCTTTACTGGGCTATTTTCATTGCAAGAAACAAAGATTGAGTCAATTTACTAGAGCCAAGTTACTCATTACTCAAAGACAAGTAAAAAAAAAAAAAAAGGCTTATAGAAAAAACGTACGTGTGCTAAAACCTGAGTAAACTGAACCACAGGGCCTCAGGAAGAGTCAGAATCACATCATTAGCACTGCGGAATAGCCACCCCTTCGCCTCTCTCAAGGCTTTTTGGCTTCTCTGTGAATCAGCACCAGTCTCTCTCTGAACCAGCCTTCTCAACTTACTCATCTTACAACTGGCTGCACAAGTAGCGACTCTAACCTCTATACTTCTATGGCCCTCCAATTCCAGCACATACCAAAACTGTAGCCCACTTTGTGTCTCTTATTGCATGTTTCCAAGACAGAATTTCTGACTTCTGCTTTTCTTTTTAGACCAAAGTACAGGAGGCCTAAGTCATGGGGTATAGTTTATGGTCATAGTCATTGGCCCACTGCCCACGCAGTATGGTCAATGGGTAGGGATTTTACTAGAAAGGGATGTGAGCAGGCCAGTAATAACTGGCATCTCTAATCAAGCCTACTTAAATGTAACTTGAACTCTTGCCAGTAAAAAAAAAAATTAAACACCATGCAAAGACCCATTCCCCAAAGACCCTCTCTAATTATCTCAAGTTGGCAGGAGAGTTCACCTTCTGCCGTTTGTAGGCTTGTGTGCTATCCTCTACCTCAAAATCCATCTTCTTCAAGGTCCCAGTCCCACCTGCATCTTCCCTAAACACTCTGCACTGAGCTAGACTACTTCACTCACTTGGGAGTCTATTAATTTTTTTCTCCCCTTAACCACACTAAAGACTTTGCTTAGTAAAGCATTTTGAAGATTTAGAAAGTGACTGTTCAGTCTGCTTAGGATTTATATCCCAAACAGATGTGCCAAGAAGTCATAGGAATCAAACTGCTGTTCTGTGAGTAGAATAATATATTAACTTGCCTTTTAGCAGTTTCGATTACACAGCTGTACAAATTGCAATGGAGTCTTCATAGCTAAAGTTGCTTTTATCAAAAGCACATCACTTCTTCGGGATGGAAGTTTAACATAGCAGGCATCTTGAGGGGCATGTATCCTTGTAAAATACTTCTCATTATTTGAGAGAAAAATCATCTAGGAAACTGAGATATGGTAGTACTTAACTTGCATACTCTGCTCTTCATCATCATAGCTGAACTGGATAGTATTTCATGATGAAAATAAGGAGCTCCAAAATAATGGTACCATCATCTTACACTTTTAGTCTTTCTGAGACTCAGTTTTCTCAACTGTTAAATTAGGATATCAGTACCCATCTTATAAGGTTGTTGTAAGGAGCCGATGAAAGCTTAACAAACCGCCAACCATAGTAAACGCTCAATAAATGTTAGTTACCATAATTATCATTACATTTTGTTTCTCACATTACCAAATTAAAATGTGTTTTTTAGCACAGTTTCTCATTTTACCCTTTCAACCTGTGGGTAGGTATGCTGCTAACTATAACCCCATTTTATAGCACAATTAACAGAAATAGGTTAAATAACTTATCCAGCAATTTTTTTCAAGGTAACATAGACAATATTTCACATCTGTGACTTCTAATTGAATGTTCCTTCTGCACAGAACTTAAGTTCTGTGACAGGGACTTTAGTGAAAGGAGAAGGTTAATATTAAAGAAAGAATCCTCTGGGGCGCCTGGGTGGCTCAGTCGGTTAAGCGTCCGACTTCAGCTCAGGTCACCATCTCACGGTCTGTGAGCTCGAGCCCCGTGTTGGGCTCTGTGCTGTCAGTTCAGAGCTGGGAGCTTGCTTCAGATTCTGTGTCTCCCTCTCTCTCTCTGCCTCCCCCACTCACGCTCTGTCTCTCTCTATCAAAAATAAATAAACGTTAAAAAAAATTAAAGGAAGAATCCTCCACAATTTCGTCTAAGAATTGTTTCTGGGCTAGAAATGTTGTGTAGACTTCTATTTCTGGCAGCCTGGAAAGCCAGATAACCTGAAGGGCCCCTTAGCTATGAGACAATTAAATCTAATTTGAATGAAAGCTAATGTGCACTTTAAAGTTTTTGCTGGGGTTTGATGAAAGGGATCAAAAAGAAAAAGTGACCTCAAACAAGAACAGGGAGCAATAAACAAACAGAAGCTAGAGTTGTAATGGACAAGTGCTAGTGCCAATCCAGGACAAGAGATTGAGCTTGGAGGCACACTGCAAAGTGTGGAAATCACACCTGGGATTCTGCTTTGAGCCTGGTTCTGAAAAGGAGCTTCAGAGATCCCTGATCAGTTGTATCTCATACCTCTCAGAATCAAATGCAAGGACTCTCTAGAGTAAAGCAACTCCTGTGCTCGCTTCGGCAGCACATATACTAAAGCAACTCCCTGCTTGGGTCCCTGAAATTTCCACAAATTAAGTTCAAGAAAATATAAGTTTACAATTTAAAAAAAATCACCAATACATAAACTACCATGGGTTAAGATAAACAGAAATAACAAACAATAATTTGTAAGAACTGAAGAACTGGAATTAGAATTGTCATTTATAGAATATTAAATAACCTTTTATGAACCATTTAAAGAAATCAAATATGAAATGAAATAGATTTAGAAAGTGGTGCCTGAGTGGCTCAGTAGGTTGAACATCTGACTCTTGATTTCTGCTTAGGTCATGATCTCAAGGCATGGGATTGAGCTCTGCATCAGGTTCCGCACTGAGTGTGGGCCTACTTGGGATTCTCTCTCTCCCTCCGGCCCTCTCCCCACCTCACATACTCTTTCTCAAAAAGAGAGAGAGAGAGAGAGAGAGAGAGAGAGAGAAAGAGAGAGAGAGATTTAGAAACAAGAGATCAGATAGATTAGTAAAAGAACCAAATAGAACTTTTTAGCCCAATAGCTTTAGATTTTGAAATTAACAACTCAGCAAACCCATTAAAAACAGCTAAAGACAGGATTAGTGACCTGGAAGTTATATCTGAAGAAATTAGCCAGGATGGAGCATAGAGAGTACAGCAGATGGAAAATATGAAAGAAGGGTTAAAAGACACGGAAGGTAAAATAAGGCTTAATATAAATTTAATCAGAGTTCTAGAAGTAAGGAAAAGAGAGAATAGGAGAAAGCCAATATTAAAAACGATAATTCCCAAGAATTTTCCTAAACTGACTAAAGATAAACCTACAGATAGAGAAAGCACAGCATATTTCAAGCATGACAAATAAAGAAAAATCCACACCAAGACATATTGTGATGAAATGGCACAATACCAAAAATGAAGACCTTAAAAATCCCAGAGAGAAAAAGCCAGGGCACCCACAAAGAACAAAACAATAAGCTATCAGAAGACTTTTTTTTTTTTAAAGAAATGTAACAATAATTTATTATTAGTAGTTACTGTTATTACTTCCATTTTAATGTAAGGAAATTCTAGCTGAGAGGGAAAGCCCAAGGTCCTAGAGATACACAGCAACAAGGATATAGCTTAGAAATGCAAGAATGAGTGGAAAAGTAGGTCATAAAACACTGCTTCAGCCATATGCAACAGCATATGAATCTTAGGACATAATCTTCAGATGAATCTTAAAAACATAACACTGAGTGAAAAGAGCAGGTGGCAGAAAACTATATACAGAATACCATTTTTATAAAGTTCACAAACAAAACTAAATAATATATTGCTTAGAAATACATGCATGTATGATTAAATTATCTTAAAAAGCAAGAGACTAATTGCTATATGCTGAATGTTTGTGCCCCCCCCCACCCCCAAATTCACATGTTGAAACCTAGTACCCAATGAGATGTTATTAGGAGGTGGAGCCTTTGGGGAATGATTGGTCATGAAACCAGAGCCTTCATGAATGGGATTTGTAACCTTATAAAAGAAGCCCACAGAGCTTCCTACTTCCTCCCACCCGTGAAGTTACTGTGAAGAAATGGCCGTTTATGCGTGGGAAGCAGGCTGTCATCAGACATGGAAGCTGACCATTCAGGCACCCTGAATTTGGACTTCCAGCCTCCATTTCTGTGGGAAATAAATTTCTGCTGTATATAAGCTCTTGTCTGTGGTATTTTGTTATAGCAACCTGAATGGACTAAAACAGGAAAATACACAAAATTCCGGATAGTAGTTAGCTCTTCAGAGATGCAACAGAAGAATGGAACAAGGAGAAGCACATGCTCCAACATTCTAGTTCGTAGACTGTTGATAGGTAACAGATATTCACTTCATCATTGTATTAATATATGTGACTTTTATTCTTTTGTATGCATCAAAGTTACATAATAAAAATAAAATAAAATTGCCAAAAGACTAAGATTTAACTGGATTTTACAATGTATGTTTTAAAGCCACTGGTTAATCCTTCTGGCTGATGGCTGAGGGGTATAATCAGCCTCTAGAGTTTAACTGCTAATTTTTTTTAAAAGGTTTATTTATTTTTGAGAGGTGGGGGAAGGGCAGAGAGAGAGGGAAATAGAGGATCTGAAGCAGGCTTCATGCTGATAGCAGCAAGCCCGATGTGGGGCTGGAACTCATGAACTGCGAGATCATGCCCTGAGCTGAAGTCAGACACTCAACTGACTGAGCCACCCAGGTGCTCCTAACTGCTAAATTTTTGTAGTAAATCACAAAAAGGGTTATTACATAACTAATGGAAGACAATGACAGAAGTCATTCCTGGCTTGGGACTTTAAATTCCTGGTCTTGTATGTTCTCTGCAAATATAAGTCTATTCACACAGCTCTAATAAGAGGTGTGGTATGGGGTGCTTGGGTGTTCAACCGGTTAAGCGTCTGACTTGGGGTCAGGTCATGATCTCACAGTTTGTGAGTTTGAGCCCTGCATTAGGCTCTGTGCTGATAGCGCAGAGCCTGTTTCAGATCCTCTGTCTCCCTCTCTCTCTACCCCTCTCCTGCTCGTTCTCTCTCTCTCTCTCTCTCAAAAAAAATAGGCAGCTCTTTCTGCCCATGGCTCCTGTCCATGTGCTTTAATAAAATCACCTTTTAGCACCAAAAAAAATAAGAAGAAAGAAAGAAAGAAACATTTGAAAATAAAACATTAAAAAAACAAAAAAAGAAAAATTAAATAAACATTAAAAGATGTGCTATTTACATCATTTGTATGGCTGTCTTTCACCTTATATTCCAGATGGTAAAAAAGCAATTTCAACATGGGAAAAATATGTTTATAGGATAACTGTATTAGCAAAAACTAGTCCCATTTTGTGTTTGATGTCATACGATTAAGTTGGTAACAAGTGAAAAATCTAATGTCCTTTTTTTGGGGGGGGTAGTGGGGTTATAAAATAAATTCAGTTTCTCATATCCAAAATTTTATGATCCTATTTGCTCAATTTTAAAATAAATAGATATGGGGCACCTGAGTAGCTCAATTGGTGAAGCATCTGACTCTTGATTTTGGCTCGGGTCACGATCTCATTGTGCGACTTGGAGCCTGCATGAGGCTCCAAGCTGACTGACAGACAGTGCGCAGCCTGCTTGGGATTTTCTCTCCTTCTCTCTCTCCCCCTTTCTCTCTCTCTCCCCCCCACCTCTCTTCCCCTCTAGTGCACACACACACACACTCTTTCTCTCAAAATAAATAATCTTAAAAATATAAAAAAATAAATGAAGTAAAAAAATATACCTGGATTTTAATTATAGTAAGAGAAATATAGTTGATAAACTCTATATAGATGTATTTCTACTGGACTGAATTTACATACTATTCAAGTTCTAATTGCTTTTTTAAAGCCAATTGTATGCAAATATATATTTACAGCAATTGTATAAATGTTTAAATACATTTTTCAGAATATTTGGAAAGTGCCTAAGCCACAATCACTAATTAATAATTAGAAAGCAAAATCAAAATTGTTTGATATTTTCATATTACATCTTAAGGGAAAGAACTCTTTAAAATGATATTGTCTTATTTTTCAGTTCTTATAATAAATTCAAAATCATTAGACCAATATAAAATGTGTTATCCTATTCTCTGTATTTCCTGCATACCTTAATAGTTTGTAATTATCATTAAAACATCTTTGAGTTGGATGAGTTATCTGGCATCAACATTGAGTTTCACTTCTTTGGGGTGGTTGTGTGTGTTCAATGCCATAATAGAAGTTTATACAATCTTCTCTTAATCCAAGTCCATAAACTTGATCTTCCCTCAAGATTTCCCGCCAAAATCTCAACATGTCATACTATCTTAGTACAGGAAAGTGTTTTCTAAATGGTAATACATGCAATTTTCCCTTCATGAAAAATGAAGATAGTTTTCACAGGAGTAAACCAGCTTAGTAGTTTATTAAGTTTAATGCATTATTATTTGGAAGACACGACTTAAAAGATTTCTGTATAATTTTATAATTTTTCATTCCTTTGAATAGTAATACAATCTAAAATTAATACTATAATTACCTAAAAAAGTAAAAAGGATTTCCCCATAGGTAATTAAAATAAGCTCTCAAAATATATCCCTGTTGAATCTGTATTTACTAATATGTCAATCTCAAATTTTCCTTTTATGTTTTTTTAATTTTTTAAAATTGATTAATAATTTATTTCCTCTTTTTAAGTAGGCTCCATGCCAAATGTGGGGTTTGAACCCATGACCTTGAGATCAAGAATCACATGCTGTACTGACTGAGCCAGCCAGGTGCCCCGGGGTTTTTCAGTTTTGTTTTTCTTTTAATTTCTTTAAGTTTATTTTTATTTATTTTGAGAGAGAGATAGAGAGCAAACAGGAGAGGGGCAGAGAGAGAGAGAGGGAGACAGAATCCCAAGCAGGCTCTGTGCTATCAGTGCAGAGTCCAACATGGGGCTCGAACCCATGAACTGCGAGATCATGACCAGAGCCAAAACCAAGAGTCAGAAGCTCAACCGAGCCACCCAGACACCCCTGGTTTTTCAGTTTTTAAAAGTGATATTCATTAGTTTAAATATGTTTGTGAATGTACAGTTGACTTTAATATTTGCAAGGCAGTTGTCCAGAGGCATTTATGATTCCCCCAATTTAAAACAAAGAAACAAAACAGCAGCAACAACAAAAATAAAATTCTATAGCATAAACTTGGTCTATGTAGAGAAAAATCAAGTTGCAAAGAGAGAAGCAAAATACAAGAGAGCCAGAATCTTGACAGTTCCCCTGTATCCAATGTCACTTACTTCCTGAAATCTGGCTGGCTTCCAGCCTGAGATAACACTTTACCCACATAATAAATACCCTCTTTAGCTTTAAGTTACCTCAAGTTGGTTTCTGTTACCTTCATTAAGAGTCCTAATACATATATTTATGCTGAACTATTGGGTAATGCATATATTTCATTCCATTGTATGGATCCAGTGATTCTCAGTTAATCTTTTTGATATCTTACTGGTATCATGGGGCTAAGAATCCTTTTGTGAAAGAAAAGTATCTGAACCAGTTGGATTCCATCTGACTTTTGCAAACAAGATCTCAGGGCTGAGTGAGCACTCCAAGTAAGGAGCATCTCTTACAGAAGGCTTCCCCTTCTTATTTGGGTGGTCCACAGGTTACAATGTGCAAGTAGATTTAGGTGATAAATGAAAAGAGTAAAAAGATTTTCAATATACCAGTCCTCTGCAACATACATAGTAGCTCTTTCTTTGAAGCCCTGTACTGAAACCAGATGCTTAGTTTTATGACTTCCTTCTCTCAAACAACAAGATAAGAAGAAAAACATACATAAGTCAGTTAATGTTATCAGGAAGTGATTATTAGTTTTGTTGAAATCACAATGCCTTTGGGGCTTTGAAGGAAAGTACTAATTTAAACCATTCTTGAAATGAATAAATATTCAAAAAGTAGTATATAAACTTTGCTTGCCTCAGGCTAACATTAAGTATTTATGACTCTATCATGTGTGTTCTTCTTTGGAATTTTTCCTCTTTCATCTGAAAACTGATCTTTCACCTGCATACCCTTTAGGAATCAAATTTAGATACAAAGCAGTGACAGCTTGGATCTTGCCCTCCGTATAATAAATCAACTGATGCAACTCCTTTCCATTAAGAACAGCTCACTAATAGCCGAGTGGGCATGCTTTAAATTAACCTGATATACAAGAGTCCATTCAAGTTGTAAATCTATGGATTATAGTCTCACCATATCTAATTCTATATTTTGTAACAGTCCCTTAAAGGGTGTACATTTTGTAATTAACATTTTAGCAACATCAGGATTGAAATTACATATAGTGTCTCAAAATAGTCTGTAAACTCCTTGGAGCCTGGAATGTCTTTCCTATCTTTTTACCCGTAGCAACTGCATGCTGGAGTAAATTAGAGAGTTATTTATTAGTATGTGGAGTTGGATTAATAACAGTAATGGGAGAGTTGGGCCAAAAGAGAATAGATGAAACAACATGGAAAGAATGTGATACCAGGCTTTGAAAATGAGCAGAGGCCAAGGGTAAGGAAAACATGGAAAGGACATGAGGGTAAGTATGAAATTGTGTGCATCCTAAAATAAAGTCAAACCTATGATTTGGAAACTGGAAAATTTCTTGAGACCCACTCTTTTGGGGGCTATGTGGTTTTTGGGATTGGGTTGATTCGATCTGCTTAGTGAATCAGAATGGCAGTGAGGGGAGATAAAGGAGAAGGCGTTGCTATTAATTAAAGATTCATGATTCAGCTGCTTGTGATGAAGTGAGGATGTATGTGTCTGAATCACAAATTCAGGTGCACAGGAAATACACGTTTATTTTCCTATAATAATTTCTATTTTAAGCTTTCATTCCATCAGGTGTATCCAACAGGACATAGTAATAAAACAGAAACCACTGTAGGTGTTTTAGGCAGGAGGGGGTTTAACACGGGGAATAAGATGCTTATAACTCTTTGGAAAGAGCTGGGGAAACAAACAATTGATTATGATGTTAGCTCTGAACTAGTCATACACAGCCTTTATTATTTTGAGATAGGTTCCTTCCATACCTAATTTGTTGAGAGTTTTTACCATAAATGGATACTGAACTTTGTCAAATGCTTTTTATGCCTTTATGGATAAGATCATACCATTTTTTTAAAGATTTTATTTTTAAGTAATCTCTACACCCAATGTGGGGTTCAAACCCACAGCCCCAAGATCAAGAGTTGCATGCTCTACCAACTGAGCCAGCCAGGGGCCCCCATGTAATTTTTGTCCTTCATTCTATTAATGTGGTGAATTATATTTATTGATTTGTATATGTTGAACAATCCTTGAATCTCAGGGGTAACATTTGATCATGGTGTCTGATCCTTTTAATGTGCTGTTGAATTTGGTCTCTGGTATTTTGTTGTGGATTTTTGCAGCTTTATTCATCAGAGATACTGGCCTGTAATTTTCTTTTCTTGTAGTGTCCTTGTCTGGCTTTGGTATCAGGGTAATGCTGGCTTCAACATAAGTTTGGAAGCATCTGTCCTCTTCATTTTTCTGGAAGAGTTTGAGAAGGATTGGTATTAATTCTTCTTTAAATGTTTGGTCATATTCACCTGTGAAGCCATCTGGTTCTAGGCTTTTCTTAGTTGGGAGGTTTTTGATTACTGCTTCAATCTCCTTACTTTCCATAGATCTGTTCAGATTTTTTATTTCTTCATGATTCAGTCTTGGCAGATTGTATGTTTCTAGGAATTTATCCATTTTTTCTAGGTTGTCCAATTTGTTGGCATATAATTTTTAGTAGTCTCATGATCCTTTTTATTTCTGTAGTATCAGCTATAAGTCTCCCTTTCATTTATAGTTTTATTTCTTTTAGTTCCCTCTCTTTTTTTTTCTTAGCATAGCTAAAGACTTGTCAATTTTATCTTTAAAAAAAACCACTTCGTTTTATTTATTTGTTTGTTTGTTTGTTTATTCTGTTGTCTTTCTAGTCTCTATTTCATTTATGTCTGCTCAACCTCTATTGTTTCCTTCTTCTGCTAACTTTGAGCTTCATTTGTTCTTCTTTCTCTGGTTCCTTGAGTATAAATTGTTTACTTGAGATCTTTTTCTTTAAAAAAAATTATTTTTATTTTTTTTTTTTAATTTTTTTTCAATGTTTTTTTATTTATTTTTGGGACAGAAAGAGACAGAGCATGAACGGGGGAGGGGCAGAGAGAGAGGGAGACACAGAATCGGAAACAGGCTCCAGGCTCTGAGCCATCAGCCCAGAGCCTGACGCGGGGCTCGAACTCACGGACCGCGAGATCGTGACCTGGCTGAAGTCGGACGCTTAACCGACTGCGCCACCCAGGCGCCCCTAAAAAAATTTTTTTTAATGTTTACTTATTTTTGAGAGAGAGAGAGAAAGAGACAGAGTGCAAGTAGGAGAGGGGCAGAAAGGGAGGGTGACACAGAATCTGAAGCAGGCTCCATGCTCAGAGCTGTCAGCACAGAGCCGGACACGAGGATAAAACTCAAGAACCACAAGGTCATGACCTGAGCTGAAACCAGTTGCTTAACCAACTGAACCATTCAGGCACTTCCTTTTCTTTTTTTCTAATGCAGGCATTCATTGCTATGAACTTCCCTCTTAGAATTGCATTTGCGGCATCCCATAAGTTTTGGTAAGTTGTATTTCCATTTTCATTTGTCTCAAGATACTTTTTTATTTCCCTTTGATTTTTTCTTTGATCTATTAGTTGTTCAGGAGCATGTTCAGTTCCACATATTTGTGAATTTTCCAATTTTCCTCCTTTTATTGATTTCTGGTTTCATGCCATTGTGGTCAAAAAATATACTGGATATGATTTCCAGTTAAATTTGTTAAGATTTGTTTTGTGATCCAACATATGATCTATTCTGGAGAATGTTTTATGTACGCATTGAGAAGAATGTGTATTCTGCTACCACTTAAAGGAAATTACTCTCTCAGGAAGGATTTCAAAGTTACAAATCAAGAAAATCTTGTAAATAAATCCACTAGCTTTATTACAAAGGGACTATTGCAATCATCCTATTCTCTCTCTCTCTCTTTCTTTCACTCACGTCTCTTTTGAATTCACCCCACTTTCTCCAGCTGCAGCTGCAGCTACCACATCTAGGCTGAAAGATCACAGAACAGAGTGCCCTAAATCTCCTTGTGATGATGACAACAGATGCGGATGGCAAAGTCAAGGTATGGCAGAGAAATTAGGAGAGAAGTAGAAATTGGAGACTGAGGAAGAGAGCAGGTGTTTTCCTTGCTCTTCCTTCAGAGGATATTCCCCAGAGCAGATTCTACATTATGAGGTCCTGGGTGCCTACCTATTTCCTGCAGAACAATGAAATTTTGTCATCCTGCCATTCCTCTTAGTGCCATCTTCTTCACAGCTCCCTTGTTTCTCTTAATACCCACTCTCCCATCGCCAAAAACTTTATTCTTACTTTTTGAAGGACAGTGACAGAGTAGGTCTTTGGGGCCACCCCTGGAGCCAGAGCTGTCCTGTCCCTTCCTCTTTCACTTCCTGTTGTGAACAATAAAGGCCATTGGCATAGGGGTGATGGGAAGTGGGGGAGATGGGAGGGTGGAAGGGGGGAATAACCCTATTCCTCTTGCTCAGCCTTCAAAATCCAACTCAAAGGATACGTCCTCCTCAGACCTTCCACAGTCCCCTCTTCCTACTTTACCTCACCTTCACCATTCTTTCAGCTAAACTGTCATCCTCCCCCTGAATTTCTGGAATGTCAATTACTCTTCTTTTACAGTACTGATCACCTTGAACCTTATGACATCCTTTAAACCCATGCTTCATCTCCCTTGATAGACTGGTGACTATGAGCACTGTTTGGGCAGGGTCTATGTCTGGTTTATATCGATGTCCCCTACAGCACTTAGCACAGTGCCTTTGGCATAGCCGATGCTCAGTAATGTTCAGGGAATCATCCACTTGGCCCTTGCTCCACTACAATTGCCATTCTCCTGAAGTTTGAGGCTCTGTACATGCTCATTGCAACTCTTTTACCTACTTGGAACCTCTCTCTCTGTCTTTCCACTCCCTTTCTTTATTCTTTCCTTCTGCAAAGATTCTCATCACTTACCCTTGCTTCCCTGCCCCATCTTCCAGTTAAACCCAAACAACGGCTCCTTTAGAAATAGGTCCTTTCGGTACCTGCTGATCTCTCTTTCTACCTCCTGCTCTTCCTGAGGTTTATGTCCTTAGATCTACTGATACAGACTGCCCTGGAGGCTCACTGTAACCAGATTTTACTTGTTCAAAAATGATAGGCAGGAAGGCCTCAAAGTACAACTTGTTCCCAGTCTCACCCAGCCTTAGAGAGGGCTCTTCTTGGAACAGAGCCCAACATTAATAACCTGGTGGAAAAGGGAGACAAGGTAACTGCCTTATAATCATGGTGCATTAGCCTTTTTATGTAAGTTTTTCTTGTGAGAGGCAAGACCTAACTTGTTCTAGATATAAATCCATATAATAAGCCAGGTTCTACTGTAACATTTACCCATTTGCTAATCTCAAAATACAAAATTTGAAGTTATAAAATGTGCCCATGAGGACTGAATACTATCAGTTTGAGTTTTTCTAGCAAATGCATAACACACACACACACACACACACACACACACACACAGAACTTTTAAGAGAAAACTCTAACCATGACTCTGTGCTATAATTAGAGAGGAAGTGTTTCTGCCACATTCTACCAGAGAGATTCTTGGGCTTAGAGAAGTCTGCTGATGGGTTCAATGGCCTACAGCAAGAAATTGAATCTGGCTAGATCACTTTGTATAGTAAGTGAACTTTCTTTGAACTCTCATCTCTCACTTTCTTACACATGACACCTTTCTTTGAAATCTCATCTCTCAGTTTTTTATATATGACACTTAAATTTCCATTTTTTCCCTTCCTAGGAAGAAAAATTTCACTAGACGATGTGCTGTATGGTAAGTACACTGCACATCAATATAACTTAGCAGACACAACTAGTAGCCTACCCCAAATATGTGCTCTTCTTCCTTACTAACAGGACCCTATGTTATTGGGGGCATCAATATACCCAGCTAAAAGGACAGCTTCACTTAAAAAACATATGGCTTCATGACTAAATTCTGGACAATTAGGTAACAGCAAAAATGTTATGAGGGACTTGGGGATAGACCCCTTAGAGGTGAACTTAATCAGCTGGGAGGCAGTCCTTTGCCCTTCCTCCTTTTTCTTGTCTGGAATGTGGATGTAATGGCTGGATTCCTCATAGCCATCTTGGACCATCACTAGCTAAGCACAAAGATGGCTGATCTATAACCTAAAAGGAACCCTGATGTCTGATAACTATGGTGCTGCCAAATCAGCCCTAAATATATACCTCCTTCTAAACCTCTTTCACATGAAAGAGAAATAAAATGTTAGTGAAACTATTGTTATTGTGAATTTTCAGTTATGTACATCTGAATCTAATCATAACTAACTCTAATAACAAATTTTGTTGAGTTCTAAACAGACAAATTAGGATTTCCTTAAATCTTTCTTCCTCTCAAATACGTTATAAAGTAACTGCAAGCCAAACTATTTTAATATTGAAATAATATCCTTGAGGGTGTTGTGACTTAAAGAGACATGAGGAAGACTCTGGGATGGTGATAAAGTTTGTTTCTTCATCAGGTGTCTTCATTTTGTGAAAATGCAGTGAGATGTATTTGTGATGTGCATATTCTGTGTATATATTTTATACATCAATAACAAGTTTTAAATATATCCATAGTAGCTTTGTATTTTTGAGTGGAACTACTACAGTTTAGTTAGGATTAAAGATTTTAAAAGGTTAAGTCTTCAGAGAACTGTAAAGATTAAATGAAATAGGGGCGCCTGGGTGGCGCAGTCGGTTAAGCGTCCGACTTCAGCCAGGTCACGATCTCGCGGTCTGTGAGTTCGAGCCCCGCGTCGGGCTCTGGGCTGATGGCTCAGAGCCTGGAGCCTGTTTCCGATTCTGTCTCCCTCTCTCTGCCCCTCCCCCGTTCATGCTCTGTCTCTCTCTGTCCCAAAAATAAATAAACGTTGAAAAAAAAAATTAAAAAAAAAAAGATTAAATGAAATAATGAATGTGAATGATTCACTTTTAACCTATTGAGTCATGCATCTCATGAATATTTTTGGAGAACCTACTATGCACCAGACACCCAGGGTCAGCTATTACTATTAGCCCTAATGTAATTGCTCATTTGTGTTCCTCCCATAGACTAACTAGCTTCATGGGGACTGAGACTATATGTTTTGCTCATGTTGTACACATAGCTTAACACAGTGCCAAGCAAACAGTGCTTCTTAACATAATGAATTACCGAATGAATATGTTATAGGTTAAATAACCTCTTACAAACCACTAGGAGAATGTACCTCAGTTTCAAACTGACGTAGAAGCTATCTTTTAGAATTCATTTGTAAATTAGAAGCAATCTAGGGCTCTTCAGCATCAGTATTAAATCAAGAACTACAAGTAAAAATTCCAGCAATTCTCTTAACGCTTCAGAAATTATGTAGTCCAAAATATAAGAGGATGAAAATCATAATGCAATTATCACAAGAAACCATCAAAAGCCCTTAACTACACTAGTTAAAAAGACTGGAACAGATTAACTTCTTGATATCATAATGAAAATGCAAACACTATGACTAACACATACCATATCAAAATAGAACATTTTCATTGCATGGCAAGAGAGAAGAGATGTCTGTGTTTTAAGCAATCAAAGAACAAAATTGAAAATGCAAGCAACTGGAAAATGGCAGTCCATAGAAATTCCTTGTTAAAATACGGTAAATGTATGACTATAAATTTTCTATGTAATTTAGAATATTCTCCTTGGTGGTTTAAAAATTTTGTCTAGATTTCAAAAGGAGAGAAATATCAGTTTGACATCTATAGGAGACCTACTTTAGGGGTACATACTCAGTCCACATTCCTTTCTGTGAAAACTGTCTCTGGGTGCCTGGGTGGTCTCAGTTGGTTAAGCAACTGACTCTTGGTTTCATCTCAGGTCATGATCTCACAGTTTGCGAGTTTGAGCTCTGCGCCGAGCTTGCACTGACAGTGCAGAGCCTGCTTGGGATACTCTCTCTCTCTCAAAATAAATTAAAAAACTAAAAAAAAAAAAAAAGAAAAAGAAAACTGTCTCCTTGGCAAAAGGGCAAGCCTACACAACCAATTTTGTCACACAATACGCCAACCACAACTTATTGGACATCTGGAGAACTCTTCATCTAAGCTGAACCAATCAGAATCTTTCTCATGACAATCTGAATTAGTAGGTCTTGAGTCTGTAGGTAGTGGTGAGCTAGAGCTTCTAGAACTCAAAGGTCAACTAGAGTTGAGGCTGAGATTAACACCAAAGCTATCCAAAGTTTCACAAAAGCCAAAATTATGAGGGAGCAGAAACTGTTAAGTAAGCAAAAGAAGCCTACTTGAAAAAAAGGAAAATGGAACACATATGCAAAAAAAGTACAGAGACAAGGCACAGTGAGTAGGGTGCAGGGTGGAGGAATGAGATCTGTTCTTGAATTTTAATTTCCTATGAAATCTGACTGACATTGTTACATGCTTTTTAAAAAATCATTAATCAATTAACATTCCTGTCCCTGACCAGTGTCCCCAATCCTACTTTTTATTTGAACAAACAGCACCTACCAGTTGTCAGACATGCATCAAGGAAGGCTACAGTAGTAAATAAAAAAGAAAAAATCATAGTTATTGGGATCCAGAGGGACTATTATAATGAACATATAACAGATAACTATAACAGAGTAGTAAATGCAATGATAGAGATGAATGTAAGATATTATGAGAAAAAAATACCTTACTTGGCTTAGGGTTAGCCTCAAACAACATTTTATTTGAAGTAGCTTGAGTGAAGTTTTATATCTTGCAACCAAAAGAACAAAAGAACCTCTGTTTGAACATCTTATTTAAATATATTTATATTGTTTCCCCATGACCCCCACCTCCAAGGAGTGGTTAAGAATGCCAACAACCTACCTAGGTTAGAACTTAGGCCCCACCACTCATTAACATATGACCTAGTTCATATTACAGAATCTCTGTGTGCATCATTTTTTTCTTTTACCTCATGGGGTTGCTTGAAGACCCAATGGGTAATTCATATGCAGAGCTTTAGAAGTATGCCTGATATTTGATAAGTGGGCATCAATTGTCAGTTGCCATAACTGTTGTTGTTGTCTTGTTGTTGTGGCTGCTATGTTGATCTTTTGTTTGTTGCAATTTGAAACAAGTGTCAGCTGGGAAAGCCTGGGTGGCAGTATTTGCTTGTATTGATTGCCATGTTTAAGGCGGTCCTCAGCTTTGCTAAACTAAATTGTGTTACCATACACAGAGTTATGTTCAGGTTAGCCATACAGATAAGTTGATATAGATATAGGTATTGATACAGATATGTAGACATTAATGTATTAGTTATTTTATCATGACAAATTTTATTGTCAAATAAATAGGAAGTTTTGGTGAAGGTAATGGTTCCACTGACTCCATTACCAGAGATCCAGGCTAACCACTCTCTTCCATTAACATATTCTCTTTACAAGCAGGTAAGAGATTTTTTCCTTAGTAATAATCTTAAGCCAGGCCTGCTCCCTGAGGGTACACACAGACCACCTTGATTGGATTTTGGGTATGCTCAACTCTTCAATCTTACTTTAACAGCAGATTTCTTAGATCTGTCATTCCTGCTGATGGGTAATCTCATCCATTAAAAGAACTTTTGAGTCTAATTTTGTTTCTCAGAAGGAAACATTGACTTTAGCTTTAGTCTTACAATCATCAGCAATATGAAAGATCATGTCAACCTTTTATTTTTTTTAATTTATTTTATTTGATTCATTTATTTAAAAAAAAAACATGTTTATTTGCTTTTGAGAGGGAGAGGGAGAACGAGAGCGAGAGCAGGAGAGGAGCAGAGAAGAGGGAGACAGAGGATCCAAAGCAGGATCTGTCCTGACAGCAGCAAGCCCAATGTGGGGCTCAAACTTATGAACCATGAGACCATGACCCAAACCGAAATCAGACACTCAACCAACTGAGCCACCCAGAAAATCTAATGTAACTTAAGGATCCTCTTCCCAGAAAAATGCTCGATAAAATAGTTTTGTATTTTAGAGAGAGAGAAAGCGTGCAAGAGTGGGAGAGGGGCAGAGGAAGAGAGGGCAAGTATCCCAAATACACTCCATGCTCAGCACAGACTTTAATGCAGTGCTGGATCCCACAGCCCTGGGATCATGACCTGAGCCGAAATCAAGAGTCAGACACCCAACTGTCATGTCAACCTTTTAAACATAGCTTTATTCCATTTTAAGTTACTATGTGTTTGGGCCATAATAAAATGAATTAATATTCCTCAAGATGAGTTGAGGCTAAAATTGTCTTCCTCCCATCTTCTTGGAATCCTTGCTATTTAGACATCTCCAGAGGAGCAACTGCTTAAAGCTTTGGCTTGTCTACATGAGAGTGCTTGGCACTTAAGTATGCTTTAATAGCTATCACTCTACAGAACAGATGTTTGTGTGTTTCGTGGGCATCATAAATATTAAGAATGATGTTATATGGCTTGGAAAGCACTTCCCATTAATTGTTAATGCTCACTATGTGGATATGAGAGGGAGATTCCTTGGGGGAAAATCAAGATACATTATTATGTCTAACTTTACTGTATTTCAATTTCAAGGCAGAGGTTGAAGAGATTTAGTCACTGACTTCTTGAATATCACATGAAAGTTCTAATTAATGTAATGCTTGGTGTCCCTTGTTCCTTACAGTTCCATAGTGAGATATGTAATGTATAACTATAACAGAGGTGTGGTGGAAGAAGGCAAAGGTGGATTTACAGGCCAGTTCTACCTCTTCTTGACTCAGTCATTATGAACTTAATTAGCCTTTCTGAATTTAGCTATTTAACCTATAAAACAGAGGCTAATAACACCTACCTCATAAGGTTGTTATGATAATTTAATAAAAAATATGTGTAAAGATCTTAGGTCAGTAACTCGATTACAGTTAATTTTGCTTTGTCGTCAAATTAGAGATGCTGTGGACTATGCACCAAAAGTGGCCAATGTGTGACTAAATTCTTTGAGTTTTTGGCAACTTCAGATGGCTCAGGATTTCTCATATAGAAGGCTTTGCCCAGTGAGACTACAGATTCTTCGCTGATATCCCACATGCAGGCCTATTGCCTGTTGATCTTTCCTTGTTGCCCATGGCATTTATTCATTCATTTATTGAGGGCCCACTAGAATCATGAAGATAATATGGTCTCTGAACTAAGCAAGTTCATAGTCTAGGAGGGAACAAAGATGCAAAAACAATGACAATATCATGTGATAAGTATTATCTCTAATCAAGGCAAAGTAGAAGGCTGTAGAAAGACAGAGGAAGCACACAGTTCTGTTTAGCTGACAGACACAGCTGTATGAAGAAATGAGAAATCCAGGCAACAATAGCAGGCAACAATACATATGGGATGCCATGAAAACCAGAAATGTGCTAGTTAACTAAGGTTTCTGTACAAAATTACTTACCTTTCTGGTGAAAGATAATTTGGTTTTGCTACCACCAAAGAAAACAATGCTTTCATGTGAAAATTAAAAACAAAAAACAGGGGTACCTGGGTAGCTCAGTTGGTTAAGCCTCTGATTCTTGGTTTTGGCTCAGGGCTTTATGCTGAGAGCATGGAGCCTGCTTGGAATTCTCTCTCTCCCTCTCTCTCTCTGCCTCCCCCTTCTCTCTCTCTCTCTCTCTCTCAAAATAAATAAATAAACTTTAGGGATGCCTGGGTGGCTCAGTCAATTGAGTGTCTGACTTCAGCTCAGGTCATGGTCTCACAGTTTGAGAGTTCAAGGCCTATGTCAGGCCTTGCACTGACAGTGCGGAGCCTGCTTTGGATTCTATGTCTCCCTCTCTCTGCCCCTCCCCCACTTGTGCTCTTCTTTCTCTCCCTCTCTCTCCCTCAAAAATACATAAACATTTAAAATTTTTTAAAAAAATAAATAAACTTTAAAAACAAAAAAACAGAGACCTCCTCTCTAGAACTGACCTATGTCTGTTGATTAGTTTTGCCATGAGCAGCTGCAGATGAAGTCAACTGAAATTCTGAAATCAAATCATGCATAACACCAAGCTGTTTTTTCTGGAATGAATTTTAAACTGTTGAACAAAGCCTAAATTTTAAATTCTTTGGTATGTCTCCCAAGTAGTCTGATTCAGTAAATTGCAAAAGAAAATAGAAACGAGAACAGGAATTACAGAAAAATGAGATTTCTTTTTTCCAGAACATTGACTCTACTTTGGCCAGTGGGAGTAAGCCTCTTTTTTTTAAATATAATAATAAAAATATTGGTTTCTCCCTAACTCCACCTAATAAATGTTGAATAAATATTTTAACTGGATTTTTTTTTTCAAGAGGTACCAAATAATTAGTCTATCTGGGACACTCTTGTGTCTCAACCTTTCCCTGAAAGACAAGTGGAATGGGAAAGGCATCACAGAGGAGGTGACTTGTTGCTACTTTTGGGGATAAAGTTTGGGAGGAGGAAGAAGAGAAAAAGAAATGCTCCCTCTTTCCCCAGATTGCCCATATGAAGGTCTCTGATTTCTTACATATGCTGTGTTCTCTCTTTAGTATGGCCTCTCCTACATCTGCCCATTTCACCACCATGCTGGTGAGGTACAAACCATTTGCTTTGCAAGGATTTCTTTTTGGAAATTTCGCCTCTCTCTCTGCCCCTTGTGGGATGCTCTCTTTCTCTGTCCCTTGCTCACTTGCGCCCTCTCTCTCTCTCTCTTAAAAAAAAAAAAAAAAGAAACTTTCCCAAATTGGCAAACCTGCTGAGGTAACTGCCAAGATACTTCTTAGCACATTGTTTTGACCTAAGGTTGTTGTTAGGACTCCTATGTGGTGTTGGATGTTTATTAGGCTCGGGCATGTGTGGCTTTGGCATATCTGCATCCAGTAGAACAATGTAAGGGAAGAAGAGAATATGGCCATTAGCACAGGAATTTAGTTAGTTGCTCTTTTAGGTACCAAGAAGTAGAATCCAGGATCCTCTTCTCTTGTGTTTCAAAGAAAGAGCTTCCCTTTAAATCCTGAAGTGGGGAAAGTGCCTCCAGGTACTAGTTGCTATAAGTCCATTGCTCCACAGAAAGCAGCCAAGGACAGCTGAGTAAGGCTGATGGTCTGAGTGGGGTCCCTGAGCACCAGGCTCTGTCTTCCCCATGCTCAGCCAAAAGGTGAGAGTAAAAGCAAAGCCTAGAATTTGACTGCAACCATGTTCTACTCCCACTGCAAATCCAGAGTCTGCACAGGGGATTTCATCTCACTCCTTTATGCCTTTAGACTCCCCTCATAACCTGGCTAGGTGTAGATATAACTCTTTATACTATAGGCCCTGGAAACCCCCCACATAGAGCAAATTCATATCTTCCTAACTCCTAAGCCTTTTCAGTTTCAAATTCCTCTGAGTACATCTGTAATCTCTGCACCATAGAAGGTCACAAAAGTAGGTTTTATTATGGCCTACTAGGAAAGTTGGGGAAAGTGAAGGGGCCCTTTAAAATCATAGAATATCAGTGCTCTCAGAGGATGGTGTCCAGCCTTCTCATTGTACAGATGGGTAAACTAAGGCTCAGGCATATAGCTTCTCAGTGAAGGAACTAAGATTCACACCCAAGACTTCTCATCTGAATGCACTTTCCACTCTTCCACCCTGACTTCCATACAAAAAATGCTGCTATAGAAATCAGAACATTATAAGGAAGGAAGATTTATATGGCAGGCTGGTATGGTGAAAGAGCCCATGAGTCAAAGTGGGAAGAATTGAATTTGATTCTGATTATAATTACTGGGTATGTAATGTTTCTGAATCCAAGTCTCACTTTCTCCATCCACAAAACGGGCTAGTTCTATTATAAGACTGGTGTGAAGATGAAACCACTTTGTAAATCACAAAACATACAAACAAGGAACTCTACATAAAGGGTCTGAGTTGGGGAGAGGTCAGGAAGTGACACCTTACAAGTTAGGTGTTAGGGGTCTGAAATTATGTGCAAAGTGTTTTGTGTTTGTGCATTTTTCTGGGAAGAGGATCCATAAGTTACATTAGATTTTTGTTTCCCAGAAAAGATAATGAATAGTCACTGATTTTAGTACTCACCCCACTATCATTGATCTGAGAACTGTTCTAGTTCTACAGAAAGATGAATAAAATGTAATCCTTATGCTAGAGAAACCATTTTTGAGGAATTCATGAAATTGCCAGATAAAACACAGGTTGCCACTTAAATTTGAATTTCAGATAAAAAACAGAATTTTTAAAGTACAAGTATGTCCCATGTAACATTTATCTGAAATTCAAATTTAACTAGGAATCCTGTATTTTTATTTGCTAAATCTAGCAACCTTAGAAATTTACTCTCATCAGCAGAGAAAAGGTGACTTGTGTTTCAGTAAGCTTGCTTTCCAGATCTTGTTGTAACACTTTCCGGTTGGCAGAGAGTAGGATGGGGATGATAATGTGTTCAAGAAGCAAAAATGGAAGTCACGGTGGGGCACATTAAAGATTAGACACCTTAGGGACCATTTTGAATTAAAGCATGTTACTCTCTTGATGCCATAGCAGGAAAAGATTCAAGCTTTGTGTAATCTGAAATCTATAAAATGTTGGGGACTCTCTTTAAGAAAAACAATGCAAAGTTGCAAGAAAAAATTTAAGTATAAAAATATTTGTTTATTTAAATGAGAAAAAAAACTCACAATGAGCTATTGGAGCCTTGATGGCTCCAGAACAGATGGAACAGAGCCTGACACGTAGTAAGTACACCATAGCGAGAAAAAAAGAAAAAGAAAGAAAGAAAGAAAGAAAGAAAGAAAGAAAGAAGAAAGAAGAAAGAAAGAAAGAAAGAAAGAAAGAGAAAGGGAGGAAGGAAGAAAGGAAGAGGATGATTCTGGGAAGATGACAGAGCAGGAAACATTAGAAATCTGTCTCCCCATCTAGACGACTGGCCGATTCTGCTGATGTAATTTTGAAACTCGAGAGTCTATGGTAGGCTCACAACTTCCAGAGGAAATCTGGAGGTAAATTGTGATTAATTTCATTTGATTCCAGTTCTTAGCACAATGGCAACTACCTATTCCCCACACCTCTGCCTCACTGTAGGGAGATATGTATGTGTTCCTGGCAGCTATGCATGGTGTGACCATTTTACCAAAAGGACCCTGTTCTCCAAATATCAGGGATCTGTGCTCTAATCATTGATTATTGTTTCTGATCACATATGTGCAGATAATGAAACTGTGGCCCTTATTTTTGCACACACATATCCCATTGTTGCAAGACCCTCCCCTGCTGGCTGAAATGATTTTTAGGGGACTTAATGGGTCAGTACCTTTCTTTCCCCTTATTTTTTCTTTTTAGCCATTTTGGTAGCCACACAGTGAAGAGTAGGATATTCAAAAGCAACCACATATACAGGGATGCCTGGCTGGCTCAGTCAGTGGATCATGTGACCCTTGATCTCAGGGTCACGAGTTCAAACCCCACACTGGCCATGGAGCCTACTTAAAAGAAAAGAAAGAAAAGAAAAGAGAAGAGAAGAGAAAAAAAGAAAAGAAAAAAAAGAAAAGCAACCACATACACAGAGGAAATTAGAAAGTCATCATGTGTGCCCAGAGAAAGTTACAGGCTAAGAAAGAACCTGAGAAGATCTTATGTGTACATCTTATGGTAATCCTTATCACAAACAGAGCCAATAATAATAACCACGTCCCCCCAAACTAGAACTTAAAACAGCAAACCCTGGTAAAGGAAGAAAATCTAATTTCCAGAGTTACCACTTATTAGACTCTAATTATTAGAGTATTAGATTCAATGTACAACTTCCAACAGAAACCACCACAAGGTATACAAAGAAACAAAATAATACAGTCCATTCAAAGGAAAATAGCAACAGAAACTGTCCCTGAAAATCCCGTGATGGTGAATCTTCTAGACACAGACTTTAAAACAACTGTCTTGGGGTGCCTGAGTGGCTCAGTTGGTTAACTGCCCTGACTCTTGGTTTCAGATCAGGTCATAATCTCATTGTTTATGAGTTTGAGCCCCATGTCAGACTCCACAGCTGGCAGCATGGAACCTGCTTGGGATTCGCTCTCTCCCTCTCTCTGTCCACCCCCTCCCCCCACACTCACTGTCTCTGTCTCTCTCAAAATAAATACATAAACTTTAAAAAATAAAATAAAATAAATAAAACAACTGTCTTAAAGATGCTGAAAGAACTAAAGAAAGATATGGAGAAAATCAAGAAAATGATGTATGAAACAAAATGGAGTGTTAACAAAGAGAAACCTTAGAGGAAACCAAAAAGAAATCTGGGAGTGGAAAAGTACAATTGGGGTGCCTGAGTGGTGCAGTCAGTTGAGCATATGACTCTTGATTTCAGCTCACAGTTCATGATGTCAAGCCCCATGTCAGGCTCTGCACTGACAGTGTGGAACCTGCCTAGGATTCTCTCTCTCTCTCCTCTCTCTCTCTCTCTCTCTGCTCCTAACTGCTGCCCCTCTCAAAATAAATAAGTAAACTTTTAAAAATTCTTTAAAAAAAAGAAAGAAAAATGCAATAATTAAAATGAAAAGATCAATAGAGGGATTCACAGATTTGATTAGGCAGAAGAAAGGATCTGTGAACCTGAAGATAAGACAATGGAAATTATTGAGTCTGAGAAACACAAAGAAAAAAGATTGAAGTGAACAGAGCCTAAGGGAACTGTGAGATATCATCAAGAGGACCAACATATACATTGTGGGAGTCCTAGAAGGCAGAGAGAAAGAGGCAGAGAGAATATTTGAAGAAATAATGGCTAAAAACTCCCCAAATTTCATGAAATACATGAATATAAACATCCAAGAAGCGGGGCGCCTGGGTGGCGCAGTCGGTTAAGCGTCCGACTTCAGCCAGGTCACGATCTTGCGGTCCGTGAGTTCGAGCCCCGCGTCGGGCTCTGGGCTGATGGCTCAGAGCCTGGAGCCTGTTTCCGATTCTGTGTCTCCCTCTCTCTCTGCCCCTCCCCCATTCATACTCTGTCTCTCTCTGTCCCAAAAATAAAAAAAATAAATAAATAAAAATCCATTTAAAAAAAAATAAACATCCAAGAAGCTCAATAAATGCCAAGATGAACTCAAAGAAACCCACACCAAGACACATTATAACACTGTCCAAAGACAGAGTATTTTGAAAGCAGCAAGAGAGAAGTAACTTGTCACATATAAGGGATCCTTAATTAGATTATCAGCATATTTTTCATCAGAAATCTTGGAGGCTAGAAAGCAGTGAGCTGATATATTCAAAGTGCTAAAAGTAAAAAAACAAAAAACAAACAAACAAACAAAAACCCAGTCAATGAAAAATCCTATATTTGGCAAAACTGTCCTTCAAAAGTAAGGGAGAAATTAAGACATTCCCAAATAAAAAAAAACTAAGGAAGTTTGTGACCACTAGATCTGCCTGCAAGAAATACTAAAAGGAGTCCCACATCTTGAAATGAAAGGGCACTATACAGTAACTTGAAGCTATATGAATAAAGATCTTGGTAAAGGTAAATACAAAGGCAATTACAGAAACTGGTATTATTAAAACAATGGTGTGTAACTCCACTTTTTGTTTTCTACAAAATTTAAGAGACTAATACATTAAAATATTATTTGTTTATGTTTTGGGATACATAGTATATAAAGATATAAGTTTACAACAACAATTAAAAGAGGTAGGGACAGAGTTGTTAAAGGTGCAGAGCTTTTTATATGTTATTCCAGTTAAGCTGGTATAAATTCAAACTAGAGTGTGTTATGACTTAAGTTATAAAATGTTAAATGTTGGAGCGCCTGGATGGCTCAGTGGTTTGAGTGTCAGACTTTGGCTCAGGTCATGATATCACTGTTCATGAGTTCAAGCCCCATTCCAGGCTCTCTGCTGTCAGCTCAGAGCCCACTTAAGATCCTCTGTCTCTCTCTTTTTCTGCCCCACCCCAACCTGTGTGCACTCTCTCTTCCTCTCAAAAATAAATACTAAAAAAAAAAATGTGAAATGTAATCACTATAGTAACCACACACACACACACACACACACACACACACACACAACTAGTTAAAGAATATACACAAAATAGGGGCACCTGGGTGGCTCAGTTGATTGAGCATGCAACTCTTGGTTTCGGCTGGGGTCATGATCTCACAGTTCATGAGTTCAAGCCCCACATCAGACTCTGCACTGGCAGCATGAAGCCTGCTTGGGGTTCTCTCTGTCCCTCTGTCTCTGCCCTTCCCCTGCTTGTGCATGCTTTCTCCCTCTCTTTCAAAATAAATAAACATTTTGAAAAATTAAAGAAAAGAATATACACAAAATAAAATTATAAAGAAATTTGAATGTTTAACTACCAAAAAAATCAAACTAAACATATAAGAAGGCAATAATGCAAGGAATGAGGGTCAAAAAAGCTATAAAGCATATAGATAACAAATAGCAAATGACAGAAGTAAGTCTCTCCTTACCAGTAACATTTTATAAATGCAAATGGATTAAATTCTCCAATGAAAAGACAGATTGGCATAATGGATTAAGACACATGACCCAACTACACACTGTCTACAAGACTCACTTAAGTCCAAAGACATAAATAGGTTGAAAGTGAAAGGATAGAAAAGGCTATTCCATGAAACAGTATAATGGTTACATTAACATCAGACAAAATAGACTTAAAACAAAACAAAACAAAACAAAAAAAGGTTACAAGAGACAAAGAAGGACATTATATATAAATGGGAATTTTAATACAGCAAAAATATAACAATTATAAACATCCATGCACCTAATGACAGGCCATCAAAATATATGAAGCAAAAATTGAGAGAACTGAAGGGAGAAATAGACAATTCTACAATAATATTGGAGGCTTCAATATCTCATTCTTTTTTTTTTTTCAACGTTTATTTATTTTTGGGATAGAGAGAGACAGAGCACGAATGGGGGAAGGGCAGAGAGAGAGGGAGACACAGAATCGGAAACAGGCTCCAGGCTCTGAGCCATCAGCCCAGAGCCCGACGCGGGGCTTGAACTCACGGACCGCGAGATTGTGACCTGGCTGAAGTCGGATGCTTAACCGACTGCGCCACCCAGGCGCCCCTCAATATCTCATTCTTGATAATGAATAGAACAACTGGATAACCACATGCAAAAAAAAAAAAAATGAAGTTGGACTCTTACCTAACACCATATACAAAAATTAACTGACAATGTCCTCAACAAGATATTAGACAACTGGATCCAACAACACATTTAAAAAATTATTTACCACAACCAAGTGGGATTTATACCTGGGATACAGGGCTGGTTCAATATCCGCAAAACAATTAACGTGATTCATCACATCAATAAAAGAAAGGTCAAGAACCATATGATCCTCTCAAAAGACGCAGAGAAAGCATTTGACAAAATACAGCATCCTTTCTTGATAAAAACCCTGAAAAAAGTAGGGATAGAGGGATCATACCTCAAGATGATAAAAGCCATATACGAGTGACCCAATGCTAATATCATCCTCAATGGGGAAAAACTGCGAGCTTTCCCCCTAAGGTCAAGAACAAGACAGGGATGTCCACTCTCGCCACTGTTATTCAACATAATATTGGAAGTCTTAGCCTCTGCAATCAGACAACACAGAGAAATAAAAGGCATCCAAATCGGCCAGGAAGAGGTCGAACTTTCACTCTTCACAGGTGACCTGATACTCTATATGGAAAACCCAAAAGATTCCACTAAAAACTGCTAGAACTGATTCATGAATTCAGCAAAGTTGCTGGATATAAAATCAATGCACAGAAATTGATTGCATTCCTATACACCAACAATGAAGTGACAGAAAGAGACATCAAGGAATCAATCCCATTTACAGTTACACCAAAAACCATAAAATAACTAGGAATAAATCTAACCAAAGAGGTGAAAAATCTATACACTGAAAACTATAGAAAGCTGATGAAAGAAATTGAAGAAGACACAAAGAAATGGAAAAAGATTCCATGCTCCTGGATAGGAAGAACAAATATTGTGAAAATGCCGATACTACCCAAAGCAGTCTACATATTCAACGTGATCCCTATCAAAGTAACACCAGCATTCTTCACAGAGCTAGAAAAAATAATCCTAAAATTTGTATGGAACCAGAAAAGACCCCGAATAGCCAAAGCAATCTTGAAAAAGAAAACCAAAGCAGGAGGCATCACAATCCCAGACTGCAAGCTATACTACAAAGCTGCAATCATCAAGACAGTATGGTACTGGCACAAGAACAGACACTCAGATCAATGGAATAGAATAGAGAACCCAGAAATGGACCCACAAACGTATGGACAACTAATTTTTGACAAAGCAGGAAAGAATATCCAATGGAATAAAGACAGTTTCTTCAGCAAGTGGTGTTGGGAAAACTGGACAGTGACATGCAGAAAAATGAACCTGGACCACTTTCTTACACCATACACAAAAATAAACTCAAAGTGGATGAAAGACCTCAATGTAAGACAGGAAGCCATCAAAATCCTCGAGGAGAAAGCAGGCAAAAACCTCTTTGATTTTGCCTGCAGCAATTTCTTACTCAACACGTCTCCAGAGGCAAGGGAAACAAAAGCAAAAATGAACTGGGACCTCATCAAAATAAAAAGCTTCTGCACAGCGAAGGAAACAATCAGCAAAACTAAAAGGCAACCGACAAAATGGGAGAAGATATTTGCAAATGACATATCAGATAAAGGGTTAGTATGCAAAATCTATAAAGAACTTATCAAACTCAACACCCAAAAAAATAATCCAGTGAAGAAATGGGCAAAAGACATGAATAGACACTTCTCCAAAGAAGACATCCAGATGGCCAATAGGCACATGAAAAAATGCTCAACATCATTCATCATCAGGGAAATACAAATCAAAACCACAACGAGATACCACCTTACACCTGTCAGAATGGCTAACACTAACAACTCAGACAACAACAGAGGATCTCTTTTGCATTGTTGGTGGGAATGCAAGCTGGTGCAGCCACTCTGGAAAACAGTATGAAGCTTTCTCAAAAACTAAAAATAGAACTACCCTACGACCCAGCAATTGCACTACTAGGCATTTATCCAAGGGATACAGGTGTGCTGTTTTGAAAGGACACATGCACCCCCTTGTTTATAGCAGCACTATCAACAATAGCCAAAGTATGGAAAGAGCCCAAATGTCCATCGATGGATGAATGGATAAAGAAGATGTGGTATATATATACAATGGAGTATTACTCAGCAATCAAAAAGAATGAAATCTTGCTATTTGCAACCACGTGGATGGAACTGGAGGGTATTATGCTAAGTGAAATTAGTCAGTCAGAAAAAGACAGAAATCATATGACTTCACTCTTATAAGGACTTTAAGAGACAGAACAGATGAACATAAGGGAAGGGAAACAAAAATAATATAAAAACAGGGAGGGGGACAAAACAAAAGAGACTCATAAATATGGAGAACAAACTGAGGGTTGCTGGAGGGGTTGTGGGAGGGGGGATGGGCTAAATGGGTAAGGGCCATTAAGGAATCTACTGAAATCATTGCTTCACTATGTACTAACTAATTTGCATGTAAATTTTTAAAATTAAAAAATAAAGTTAAATAAAAAAAATTAACTGACAATGGATCCAGGACCTAAATGTAAGACCTAAAACCATAAAACACTTAGAAGAAAATATTGGGGAAAATCTTCAAATTTGGTTTGGCAGTGGTTTCTTGGATATGACAGTAAAGACATGGGTAACAAAGAAAAAATAGACAAATTGGACTTCAGATACATTAAAATTTTTGTGTATCAAAAGATACTATCAAGAAAGTAAAAAAGCATCCCAAAGAATGGGAGAAAATGTTTTCAAATTATATCTAATAAAAATTAATATCCAGAATATATAGACAATTCTTAATACTCAATAATAAAAAAAGCCAAAAAAATGGGCAAAGGACTTGAGTAGACATTTCTCCCAGAAAGATATACAAATAGTCAATAAGCACATGAAAAGATGATTAACATTACTAACCATTAGGGAAATACAAATAAAAACTACAGTAAGATATCACCTTACACCTATTAAGATGGTTTCTGTCAAAAAAAATGAAAGTAACAAGTGTTGGCAAGGATATGAAGAAATTGGAACTCTTGTGCACTATGAATAGAAATATAAAATGGTACAGCTGCTATGGAAAATGGCATGGAGGATATATAAAAGTTAAAAATGGAGGGGCGCCTGGGTGGCTCTATCAGTTAAGCGTCTGACTTCAGCTCAGATCATGATCTCATGGTTCATGGGCTCGAGCTCTGTGCTGACAGCTCAGAGCTTGGAGCCTGCTTTGGATTCTGTCTCCCTTTCTCTCGGCCCCTCCTCCCACCTCTGTCTCTCAAAAATGAAGAAACGTTGACAAAAAAATGTTTTTTAAGTTAAAAATGGAATTACCATATGATCTAGCAATTCTACTTCTGAGCATACAACCAAAAGAATTGAAAGCTAGGTCTTAAATAGGTTTACACATGTTCAGAGCAGCAGCATCCATTATAGCTAATACCTAAAAAGCAACCCCAGTGTCCATCAACAGCTGAATGGATGAGCAAAATATGCAATATACATACAATGATATATTATTTGGACTTAAAAAGGAAGGAAATTCTGACATGCTACAACATGGATGAACTTTGAGGACATTATGCTAAGTGAATTATGCCAGCCACAAAAAGACAAATAATGTATGATACCACTTGTATGAGGTACTTAGAGTGGTCATATCACAGAGACAGAAAATGGAATTGTCCATCTGTCTTTTGAAACAAACTATCCACAACAGATAATATACTCATTATTGATTCTATAATTTACTGGCAAATATAATTTAGTAATTGTCCAGTTGGTCTTTGTTTTATTTTATTTTATTTTTAAAAAATTTTTTTTTTCAACGTTTATTTATTTTTGGGACAGAGAGAGACAGAGCATGAGCAGGGGAGGGGCAGAGAGAGAGGGAGACACAGAATCGGAAACAGGCTCCAGGCTCTGAGCCATCCGCCCAGAGCCCGACGCGGGGCTCGAACTCACGGACCGCGAGATCGTGACCTGGCTGAAGTCGGACGCTTAACCGACTGCGCCACCCAGGCGCCCCCTTTTTTTTTTTTTTTTTTTAATTTTTTTTTCAACGTTTATTTATTTTTGGGACAGAGAGAGACAGAGCATGAGCAAGGGAGGGGCAGAGAGAGTGGTCTTTGTTTTAGATATACCACTGTAATAAATACTGAAATTAAAAAAAAAACAGCCAGTCTAATTGCTTTTTCATATATGTTGTATAAATTTTTTTAAATGTCTATCTATTTTTGAGAAAGAGAGAGAGAGAGTGAGTGCAAGTGGGGGAGGGGCAGGGAGAGAAAGGGAGGCACAGAATCTGAAATGGGTTCCAGGCTCTGAGCTGTCAGCACAGAGTCCAACTTTGGACTAGAACCCATGAACCGTGAGATCATGACCTGAGCCGAAGTTGGACACTTAACCAACTGAGCCACCCAGGTGCCCTTGTTGTATAAATTTTTTAATGAAGTTATTCAGTTTAAAACTCTACTTTTAAAAATATACAGATATGTATGGAATAAAATCCAAATTTTAAATTTATTCTATATTATACACCATAAGCAATACTGATAGAGAAATTCTTGACACAGTTCCTTTTCAAAACATTTGAAAGTTCATACAAATTTATGCATGGAAAACATATGAAAGGGCACCTACCAAAATGCTAGCAGAAACTTTCTCTGGGTGGTAGTGAAATTTTAGGCAATTTTTATCTTCTTTTTCTCTATCCATATATTCTGATTTTTCTCAAGTAAACATTAAAATGTAGAGATAACTCTTGGGACAAAGAAAGCTATTACATGAGAAATGATCTTTGGGATATTGAACTTGACATTTGGAAGTCTGAGTTTTCACTTAGCATATTTTATCACAAGTAATGGATTGGAATTACAGCTCACCTTGCCATCTGTTAAATGGGAATGAAGGAAATACCTTCTTCACAGTTATTGTCAAAACAGTAGAGCGCATATTTAGAGCACCTCACATAGGGCCTGGTACACTCTATATGCTTAATAAATTGTAGCTGTTGTTATTAAGATTATAAAAATAAATTCTCCAGCTACCTGTAAAGCTTTATTTAATCATGTTCTCAAATCAACAGGAAATAAACACTTGGGCCCTTTAAGAAAGCAATCAGAGAATTAGGCTGCTTATTTTCTTGTTTTCAAATTTTCAATTAATGAAATATTTCAAACATAAAAAAATAACAAGAGAAGCCCACTCTCTTACTCTTAAGAGTAAAATATTACAGATACAAATAAAGTCCTAACCCCTCCCTACCCCTATCCCTTTCCCCACAAATAATCACTATCCTAAAGCCGACTTTTTTTTCTTCCATGCACACTTTTGTACTATTGCTACGTGTATCCATACTATCTATATTTACAGCCATACTTTATGTTCATTAATAATATATATAATTGTTTATGTGTGGGGAAACATGAGGCCTAAGCAGAAATTACTTCCACTTGAGATACTTCTCTTCTCCTTTTCCTCATCTTAAACAATAATATTACATTTGTTTTTAACAAACTTGACTTTATCAATAAGAAGTAATTCCAATTATAAACCCTGTATCCCATACTAATGCATGTTTAGCTTTAAACCAAATAAAATCACAGAAAGATAAGCCAAACCTCCCTGAAAGCTCCATGTAGAACAGTTTATAATCCACATTCTAATTGCAAGTTTTAAAACACAGAACTTAGAAAAGTAATTACATCTTAATAAGTTTATTCATTTATTAAATTGGGTTTTACTCTAAAATATTTATGTTCTTATGTAAACAGCACAGATCTAATTAATCAGGTCAATGAGGGAATGCAGTTACATATAGAAATAAAATCTTTTTCCAAACCTCATTCAAATTTAAAGTGCCAATCATTGCTGGAAAAGAATACTAATTCTCCATATTATTAATACCAATCTTAGTCCTTCAAATATTACTTTTCAACTTGAAAATGTAATTTATGGAGAGCTGGTACTGCAAACTATTTAATGTTTTAGCATATATACAGATAGAGAATTACTAACAAATCAATGTCAACCTGAATGGTGAGCCCATGACATCTCCTACTGGTCACCCCTTCTCTTCCTAAATAATCACAAACCATCTACTTTAAAACCCATTCTATGATTTTGTCTTCACTGGCTACCACACTCTCTTCTAGGATTGACAGAATTGAGCATCTCATTCATTTTGAAAATCAGCATTTCTTCAGTCTTCCAGCACTTCTATTGTCCACGTTGCAATGAAAATGATGGAAACAACTAAGTTATCTCATGTGTGAGGTCTTTCATCCTTAGCTATAAGCTCTCTGGGCCAAGAGCTTTAAACTCATGAGATCATATAGTATTCTCTAAGCATCATCACCTCTATCTAGACGTTTGCTTTTCTCTTAATCATCTTGTCCCCTTTTCTGGTCATAATACAATTTTTCTTTTCTTTCTTTCTTTCTTTCTTTCTTTCTTTCTTTCTTTCTTTCCGTTTATTTTTGAGAGAGCACAAGTGGGGGAGGGGCAGAGAGAGGGGGACAGAGGATCCAAAACAGGCTCTGTGCTGACTGTAGTGAGCCAATGTGGGGTTTGAATTCACTAACTGCGAGATCATGACCTGAGCCCAAGTCTGACGCTCAACTGACTGAGCCACCCAGGTGCCCAGTATATCATTTTTCTTGATGGCAACAAAATAGGATATGAGTAGATCTATTCTTTGCTTTGGCTTTTCCCTTAACATTATGCCATCCATATCAGGAAGTCCAATCATAGGCACTGGTATTAAAAGCAAGGATGGGGCACCTGAGTGGCTCAGTTGGTTAAGTGTCCGATTTTGGCTCAGATCATGATCTCACAGTTCATGAGTTCCAGCCCCATATGGGGCTCTGCTCTGGCAGCGTGGAGCCTTCTTGGGATTCTCACTCTTGCCTCTCTCTCTGCCCCTCCCCCATTCACACTTTCTCTCTCTCTCTCTCTCTCTCTCTCTCTCTCAAAATAAATAAATAAACAAAAAAAGTCAAGAAAAAGAATAAGAGAGCTGGGACTACCTCTTAGTTCTTTTTTTTCCTGCCACTGAGAAGCAATTAACATTCAGTTTCCTTCTTCTCTCCCCAATCATTCTCTGATAGTGAAATGGAGTCCCTTAGAATTAGTGTAAGGGTTAACTAAGGTCAACATATGTAAAAGCCTTGGAACAGTGCTAAGCAAATACATAGTGCTCAACTATTTTTAGATATTATTAACATTTACCCCTAAATCATATATTATTTAAAAATAGGCGAATCTTTCAACAAATGGTGCTGTAACTACTGAACATCAATGTATAAATGAATGAAGTTGGACTCCTTCCTCGTACCACACATAAAAATCAACTCAAATGGATTGTAGACCTAAATGTAAGTGCTAAAACTATAAAATTCTTCGGAGAAAATGTAGACATAAATCTTTGTAATTTGGGGTTAAGCAAAACCTTCTTAACACCAAAATCACAACTGACAAAAGAAAAAAATAGGTAAGAGAGAGAGGACAAGGAAGATGGCAGCGTAGGAGGATGCTGGGCTCACCTCTTCCTGCTGATCACTTAGATTCCACCCACATCTGCCTAAATAACCCAGAAAACTGCCGGAAGACTAACAGAAGGGACTCTCGGCAGCCGAGCGTAGACAAGAGGCCCACGGAAGAGGGTAGGAAGAGCGGAGAGGCAGTGCGTGCTACACGGATTGGCAGGAGGGAGCCGGGGCGATGGAGGGGCAGCCCACTGGGCAAGGCAGAGCCCCCGAAGTCTGGCTTGCAAAAGCGGACGGGCTAGACTCCGTGAGTTCTGACAGCCAGCGGGACTTAACATCTGGAATGTTAAAAGTCCATGGCTCTGCGCTGGGAGAGTGGGGAGGGCGAGAGAACCCCAGGAGGGAGAGGTGTTGAGCCCCAGAAGGACAGAGCTTGGCAGGGGAACAAAGGCACTGGCAAGCACCATTTTCCTCTCCCATCCTCCAGCCAAAATTCCACAGGGAACCAGTTCCTGTCACCTAACTTGCTTGCACCGCGCAAAGGCCCAACACTGCTTCTGTGGATCCATTCCTCCGACAGGCCTGCCTCCCTCCCGGTGCTGCAGGGCCCCTCCTGCAGGGGACCACTGATGGCAAAGCTAGATAAGCCTGCCTCTCCCACCCCTATGCACCTTACAGATCCACCCTGGCTAATACACCCTTGGCCAGATCCCATCGAAGCAGCACCACAAGCCTGGAAGTGTGTAAGCAGACCAGACAGGGGCCATACCACTCCATAGTGAGTCCTGCCCCTGGGAGAGGGGAAGATAAAGTACACACCAGTCTGACAGTGGCCCCAGTGGTGGGCTGGAGGCACACATCAGATCTGATGTAGCCCCGCCCACCAACACAAGATTCTCCAGATAGCACAGGGGAACTGCCCTGCAGTTTGGAGCTACTGCAGGGACTACCCAAAATGACAAAACGGAAGAATTCTCCTCAAAAGAAACTCCAGGAAGTAGTGACATCTAACGAATTGATCAAAACCAATTTAAGCAATATAATGGAACAAGAATTTAGAATGATAGTCATAAAATTAATCGCTGGGCTTGAAAAAAGCATAGAGGACAGCAGACAATCTATTGCTACAGAGATCGAGGGACTAAAAAATAATCACAAGGAACTAAAAAATGTTATAAATGAAGTGCAAAATAAAATGGAGGCGGCCATAGCATGGATTGAAGAGGCAGAGGAGAGAATAGGTGAATTAGAAGATAAAATTATGGAAAAAGAGGAAGCTGAGAAAAAGAAAGATTAAAAAATCCAGGAGTATGAGGGGAGAATTAGAGAACTAAGTGATGCAATCAAACAGAACGATATCCGTATCATAGGAATTCTAGAAGAAGAAGAGAGAGAAAGGGGCTGAAGGTGTACTTGAACAAATAATAGCTGAGAATCTCCCTGATCTGGGGAAGGAAACAGGCATTGAAATCCAAGAAGCACAGAGAATTCCCTTCAGATGTAACTTGAATCGACCTTCTGCATGACATACCATAGTGAAACTGACAAAATACAAGGATAAAGAGAGAATTCTGAAAGCAGCTAGGGATAAACAGGACCTAACTTACAAAGGTAGACACATAAGGGTAGTAGCAGACCTATCTACTGAAACTTGGCAGGCCAGAAAGGAATGGCAGGAAATCTTCAATGTGATGAACAGAAAGAATATGCAGCTGAGAATCCTTTATTCAGTAAGTCTGCCATTCAGAATGGAAGGAGAGATAAAGGTCTTCCCAAACAAACAAAAACTGAAGGAATTCATCACCACTAACCCAGCCCTACAAGAGATCCTAAGGGGGATTCTGTGAGTGAAATGTTGCAAGGACCACAAAGTACCAGAGACATCACTACAACCATGAAACCTACAGACATCACAATGACTCTAAACCCATATCTTTCTATAATAACACTGAATGTAAGTGGACTAAATGCTCCAACCAAAAGACATAGGGTATCAGAATGGATAAAAAAAACCAAGGCCCATCTATTTGCTGTCTACAAGAGACTCATTTTAGACTTGAGGACACCTTCAGATTGAAAGTGAGGGGATGGAGAACTATCTATCATGCTACTGAAGTCAAAAGAAAGCTGGAGTAGCCATACTTATACCAGACAAACTAGACTCTAAATTAAAGGCTGTAACAAGAGATGAAGAAGGGCATTATATAATAATTACAGGGTCTATCCATCATGAAGAGCTAACAATTATAAATGTCTATGTGCTGAATGCGAAAGCCCCTAAATATATGAAACAATTAATCACAAACATAAGCAACCTTACTGATAAGAATGTGATAATGGCAGGGGACTTTAATACCCCATTTACAACAATGGATAGATCATCTAGACACAGAATCAATAAAGAAACAAGGGCCTTGAATGATACATTGGAGCAGATGGACTTGACAGATACATTTAGAACTCTGCATCCCAAAGCAACAGAATATACTTTCTTCTCGAGTGCACATGGAACATTCTCCAAGATAGATCACATACTGGGTCACAAAACAGCCCTTCATAAGTATAAAAGAATTGAGATCATACCATGCACACTTTCAGACCACAATGCTATGAAACTTGAAATCAACCACAGGAAAGAGTCTGGAAAACCTCCAAAAGCATGGAGGTTAAAGAACACCCTACTAAACAATGAATGGGTCAACCAGGCAATTAGAGAAGAATTTTAAAAATATATGGAAACAAATGAAGATGAAAATACAACAATCCAAATGCTTAGGGATGCAGCGAAGGCAGTCCTGAGAGGAAAATACATTGCAATCCAGGCCTATCTCAAGAAACACGAAAAATCCCAAATACAAAATCTAACAGCACACCTAAAGGAAATAGAAGCAGAACAACAAAGACACCCCAAACCCAGCAGAAGAAGAGAAATAATAAAGATCAGAGCAGAAATAAACAATACAGAATCTAAAAAAACTGTAGAGCAGATCAATGAAACCAAGAGTTGGTTTTTTGAAAAAATAAACAAAATTGATTAACTTCTAGCCAGGCTTCTCAAAAAGAAAAGGAAGATGACCCAAATAGATAAAATCATGAATGAAAATGGAATTATTACAACCAATCCCTCAGAAATACAAGCAATTATCAGGGAATACTATAAAAAGTTATATGCCAACAAACTGGACAACCTGGAAGAAATGGACAAGTTCCTGAACACCCACACACTTCCAAACTCAAACAGAAAGAAATGGAAAACTTGAACAGACCCATAACCAGCAAAGAAATTGAATCAGTTATCAAAAATCTCCCAACAAATAAGAGTCCGGGACCAGATGGCTTCCCTGGGGAATTCTACCAGACATTTAAAGCAGAGATATTACCTATCCTTCTCAAGCTGTTCCAAAAAAAAAAAATAGGAAGGGAAGGAAAACTTCCAGACTCATTCTATGAAGCCAGCATTACTTTGATTCCCAAACCAGAGAGACCCTGAAAAAAAAAAAAAAAAAAAAAAAAAAAAAAAAAAAAAAAAAAAAAGAACTACAAGCCAATATCCCTGATGAATATGGATGCAAAAATTCTCAACAAGATACCAGGAAATCAAATTCAACAGCATGTAAAAAGAATTATTCACCATGATCAAGTGGGATTCATTCCTGGGCTGCAGGGCTGGTTCAACATTCACAAATCAATCAATGTGATACATCACATTAATAAAAGAAAAGATAAGAACCATATGATCCTGTCAATCGCCGCAGAAAAAGCATTTGACAAATTCAGCGTCCTTTCTTAATAAAAACCCTTGAGAAAGTCAGGATAGAAGGAAAATACTTAAACATCATAAAAGCCATTTATGAAAAGCCCACAGCTAATATCATCCTCAATGGGGAAAAACTGAGAGCTTTCCCCCTGAGATCAGGAATACGACAGGGACGTCCACTCTCACCACTGTTGAGAGTGTTGTTTCACATAGTGTTGGAAGTTCTAGCATCAGCAATCAGACAACAAAAGGAAATCAAAGGCATCAAAATTGGCAAAGATGAAGTCAAGCTTTCACTTTTTGCAGATGACATGATATTATACATGGAAAATACGATAGACTCCACCAAAAGTCTGCTAGAACTGATACAGGAATTCAGCAAAGTCACAGGATACAAAATTAATGTAGAAAAGTCAGTTGCATTCTTATACACTAATCATGAAGCAACAGAAAGACAAATAAAGAAACTTATCCCATTCACAATTGCACCAAGAATCATAAAATACCTAGGAATAAACCTAACCAAAGATGTAAAAGATCTGTATGCTGAAAATTATAGAAAGGTTATGAAGGAAATTGAAGAAGATACAAAGAAATGGAAAATCATTCCGTGCTCATGGATTGGAAGAATAAACATTGTTAAAATGTCAATACTATCCAAAGCAATCTACACATTCAATACAATCCCAATCAAAATTGCACCAGCATTCTTCTCGAAGCTAGAACAAGCAATCCTAAAATTTGTATGGAACCACAACCCCGAATAGCCAAATTAATATTGAAGAAGAAGACCAAAGTGGGAGGCATCACAATCCCAGACTTTAGCCTCTACTACAAAGCTGTAATCATCAAGACAGCATGGTATTGACACAAAAACAGATACATAGACCAATGGAATAGAATAGAGACTCCAGAACGGGACCCACAAAAGTATGGCCTACTAATCTTTGACAAAGCAGGAAAGAATATCCAATGGTACAAAGACAGTCTCTTTAACAAATGGTGCTGGGAGAACTGGACAGCAACATGCACAACAATGAAACCAGACCACTTTCTTACACCACTCACAAAAATAAACTGAAAATGGATATAGGGCCTGAATGTGAGACCAGAAACCATCAAACCCTAGAGAAGAAAGCAGGAAAAAACCTCTCTGACCTCAGCCGCAGCAATTTCTTACTTGACATGTCCCCAAAGGCAAGGGAATTAAAAGCAAAAATGAACTATTGGGACCTCATGAAAATAAAAGGCAACCGATGGAATGGGAAAAGATATTTGCAAATGACATATCGGACAAAGGGCTAGTATCCAAAATCTATAAAGAACTTACCAAACTCCACACCCGAAATACAAATAATCCAGTGAAGAAGTGGGCAAAAGACATGAATAGACACTTCTCTAAAGAAGACATCCAGATGGCCAACAGGCACATGAAAAGATGCTCAACGTCACTCCTCATCAGGGAAATATAAATCAAAACCACACTGAGAGATCACCTCACGCCAGTCAGAGTGGCTAAAATGAACAAATCAGGAGACTATAGATGCTGGAGAGGATGTGAAGAAATGGGAACCCTCTTGTACTGTTGGTGAGAATGCAAACTGGTGCAGCCACTCTGCAAAAACAGCATGGAGGTTCCTCAAAAAATTAAAAATAGATCTACCCTATGACCCAGCAATAGCACTGTTAGGAATTTACCCAAGGGATACAGGAGTGCTGATGCATAGGGGCACTTGTACCCCCAATGTTTATAGCAGCACTTTCAACAATATACAAATTATGGAAAGAGCCTAAATGTCCATCAACTGATGAATGGATAAAGAAATTGTGGTTTATATACACAATGGAATACTACGTGGCAATGAGAAAGAATGAAATATGGCCTTTTGTAGCAACGTGGATGGAACTGGAGAGTGTTATGCTAAGTGAAATAAACCATACAGAGAAAGACAGATACCATATGTTTTCACTCTTATGTGGATCCTGAGAAACTTAACAGAAGACCATGGGGGAGGGGAAGGAAAAATAAAAGTTAGAGAGGGAGGGAGCCAAACCATAAGAGACTCTTAAAAACTGAGAACAATCTGAGGGTTGGTGGGGGGTGGGAGGGAGGGGAGGGGGGGTGATGGGTATTGAGGAGGGCACCTGTTGGGATGAGTACTGGGTGTTGTATGGAAACCAATTTGACAATAAATTTCATATTTAAAAAAAAAGAACTGGTATGTAGAAGTTATTGGAGATATTAGCTCAGTGTACATGAACCCATACTACTCTCCAGAAATGGGTAAGCTGGAGCACCGGGGTGGCTCAGTTGGTTGAGCATCCAATTCTTGATTTTGGCTCAGGTCCTGATCCCAGAGTCGTGGAATTGAGCCCTGTGTTGGGCTCCATGCTGAGCGTGAAACCTGCTTAAGATTCTCTCTCTCACCCTCTGCTCCTCTCCCCTGCTTGTGCTCACTTGCTCTCTCTAAAATAAAAAAAATTTTAATAAAAAAAAGAAGAAAAAAAGAAATTGGAGAATTGGTTGAGTGCCTTTCAACTAGCTCCTCATCTCTGGAGGTGCTTATGTAAACATTAGATAAAATCTTGTAGGGAACCGTGGTAGCCAGTCTCCAAGATGGCCTCCATGATCTGTACCTCCTGGTATTATTCATGCCTTTGTGTCATCCCCTCTTTGACTGTGGGCTTAATGACTTATAATGCATAGAATAAGGCAGAATGCTGGTATACGACTTAGAGACAAAGTAATAAAAAGCAATATGGCATTATTCTCCTTTTATTGTATCACTTGCTCTGAGAGAAGCCAGCTATCATATATTAAGCAACCCTATAAAGAAGCCCACATGATAAAGAACTCAAAGTTTCTTGCCAATAACCATGTGAGTGAACTTGAAGTGAATCATGTAGTCTCAAACCTTAAGTTGATTGCATCCCAGCCAGCAGCTTGACTGCAACCTCATGTGAGATCCTGACTTGGAACCACCTAGCTAGGCTGCTTGCAGGATTCCTGACCCTCTGAAACTTGTGAGATAATAGTATTTTCAGTGGCTAAATTTTGGGGTATTTTGTTATGCAATGATAGACAACAAATACAGGAATATAAATGGTTCAGAGAGTCTATGATCAGGTAAGACATGATGTATTTGCCTACAAGATTATTCCCCTGTGAGGAGTGAATGCTAAGCAAATGAAAAATAGTGCCACTGATATGCATTATTTTGGGGCTGCAGAAATAGCTTTGGTATGCCGAACCTTACATTAGTTATGGTAATGGAATCATACCTGTATATAGTTGCTAGCTGTGACAGAAAAGGCTCTGAGATTCTAGAAGTGACAAGAAGCACTAATTAGAAAATTGGACACATAAAAACCATTCAAAGAATCCTGGGCATTCATTCCAGTTCTCTGCTTACTTCTATGCTTCTTCTTGTTCTGGATTATTTTTGGTTATTTGGCTTTTCCTATGGTGTTTTATTATTATCACCCTTTTATAGAGGAACTGATCCTGACTTTGTCTTTGTTTATCTATCCCAACTTCCCACCTATTTCTGGCTACCAGGTCTCTGCTCTTTGAATTTTTATAGGTAGACCCATTGTCCAACTCAACTCTCTACCATTGTTTTACTTTTGGTTCCACCCTTGCACCTCCTCTACTGGGCCTGATTGACTTGTTTAGGTTTGCTTAGATGTAGGCTTTGTTCCTCCCATCATCCATGCTGCCCACTTCCAATCTGCCAGATCTTTGAAATCATTATCCATTCTGGACCATGTTCTAGGCCTAGGAACTTCCCATTCTGTCAGTATTCCAGTCCATCCTTTCCCTCTTTGCTGCCCTTGTCAATTAGTCCTAGCACATGGACTCTGACAGGCACAAATGTGTTAGCAAAGTTGGGAGTCTTTTTTGGTAGGCTTCAGAGCTATAACATATTCTGGACACTCTCAGGTGGAGTACCCATCAAGGCTCATTCTGTCCTGGAAACTTAGATTTTCATGATCTCTACACCTTGTTGTATACATTGGATATTTACTTTACTTAACATCTTAAATGATTACCCAAGGTCTCCTCTCTGACAGGAAAACACTGAAACGATCTTTGGATATTCATTTCAATTATTCGCTTGTAAAATTTTAAAGATAGTCTTTGACATACGGCACTAGGGATTTCCCCTAAGGCTCTACATGTAAGTTTAATAAAATAGTGGCTTTTCTCAGAGTACAGAGCTGAAGCAGAATAACAGAACCTGAAGAAATAGTTATTGTTATAAACATGTTATAAACATGTTAATTAAGATATACTTGAGGGGCGCCTAGGTGGCCCAGTCAGTTAAGCGTCTGACTTCTGCTCAGGTCATGGTCTTGCAGTTCATGAGTTCGAGCCCCACATCGGACTCTGTGCTGACAGCTTGGAGCCTGGAGTCTGATTTAGATTCTGTGTCTCCCTCTCTCTCTGCCCCTCCCTTGCTAATACTCTGTCTTTCTCTCTCTCAAAAATAAATAAAAACATTTTTAAAAATTAAAAAAAAGATCTACTTGAAAATAACCAATTCATGAACATGTCTAGCTTGACAACATTGATAGGATTCATAATTTCATGCCTGACATTTTTCTTTTGCACACTAATATGGGGGTAAATCAGGAAAATGTATCCCTATTTTCCTAAAAACTCTTGCAAAAACTTTTATACAAACCAATGTAAATGGCTGCATTAATAGTACATAAGAAAGTTATTCTGGATGAATTTAGCACCTATAAAATACTCAAGTAAATTGTGACTATTACTTGCAGTCAAACAGATGATCAAAAACATCCTCTCCCTTTGATCCCAGTTGTTTAGATTCTATTGCTTTCCTCATCAGTAGAATTCACTAAGTCTATAGATAAAATGTGCAGAAATCTCAGCAATCAACAGGCAACTCCACAGCCTTTTAACTATATTGCTCTATCTTATTTTATCACCTTACATTTCCCCTACCACTTTACACCATGACAATCCTACATCAAAATCATTATGTAAAATGAAATGTGGTGAAGGGAAGTAGTTGTCAACCTTAGCAAGATCTGACCTTAGAAGATACACACCTGGCTGGATCTTTCCAGTGGGCAGTTCAAGGGCAAAGCAATCTAGTAACAGAGTGGGGAGAGTTAAACTGATATTATGACTATGCAGTGTCTTTATTACTTTAAAGAATAAGGTGTGTTTTTTATCCTTGTTCTGATGCCTGATCCTTGGTAACACTGTGTGGAGAACATTGATGCACCTCAGCCTCCACTTTAGCATTTATTCTTGCTCATACCACTTTCCAAAACAATCATGAGGAGTATAATAAAAGAAACTATTGTACTTAATAAACAGGTGACAGTGTGGAAGATGAATACTTTTATTTTTTTTTTCAACGTTTATTTATTTTGGGGACAGAGAGAGACAGAGCATGAACGGGGGAGGGGCAGACAGAGAGGGAGACACAGAATCGGAAACAGGCTCCAGGCTCTGAGCCATCAGCCCAGAGCCCGACGCGGGGCTCGAACTCACGGACCGCGAGATCGTGACCTGGCTGAAGTCGGACGCTTAACCGACTGTGCCACCCAGGCGCCCCAAGATGAATACTTTTAAAAATATAGTTTTTAATGAATTTGGTCAATATAAAAAATATGTCCTCATTACAGAAGATTTTGAAAAAGGAAGAAAGAAATAAAAAATCATGTTTATACCTACTATGCAAAAGATAACCATTAGTAATACTTCTGTGCATTTCCTTTTGGGCTTTTATTCATGTGCAGTTTTTGAAAAAAATTGCTGTGATCATATATATATATATGTATATATATATGTATATACATATATATATGCATACTTTTGTGTCCTATTTTCACTTCCAATTATAACACAAGCAAAAATGCATACTTTGAAAGTTGATGTGAGTTCACGGTTTAGTAAAAATATGTGTTTCATTTGAATTGGAAGTCAAGATTATAATATTACTTTGAGCATCATAAAACATATTTCTTCACCATTCTACCATTCCCTTTCCCATTATTTAAGTTGAACATTATATCTTTTCTAGATTTTCAAGTGTTGTCTTTTTGGACAGTGAATATAATTACTAGTAGTTGTTACATTTTACTACAAATTAAACATGTTGCTTTAAATCTGTTAGTTTGCACTAGGTCTGACATTTATATCATGGAATATTTTATTCAATTCATTAACATTTACTAAAAATTTAGCATTACCTTTGAAATGAAATAATTCCATTTCTTATAATAATAATAGCCTTCAGTGAACCAATGATATAAAGACTTCAAATTACAAATATTTATTAAACTCTTCAATGTTACTTCAGTTTTCCTCCCACACACCCACACTGCAGTCTTGATATAAGACACGTAAAGAGTAGTAATCAAGAATTAAGTTTTTCTTTTTAAAAACTGTCAAAAGCTTGCTACACCAGCATCCAGCAACAGGAGGAGAAATGTCTCCAGTCTACTACATTCCCCTCCAAGCCAGGTTTTAATTTGTTGAGAAGTGGGGGGGGGGGGGGGGAGCCTATAAAGATCTTGGCAAAACACAGAGCTGCTAATTTAATCAATTTTAGTAGTTAAGGCAGTGATTTCAAGTGCTAACGCAATCTGTTGAAAGAACTAATTTCCAAGGTAGGGGAGATTCATTTATTTCTACTTTTTCTTCCCAGTTTTCCATTCTAAGGGTATGTGGAGCAGCCATCATGTACCCACTGAGGGACACCCCTCCCAAGATTTAGGAGGATTAGGTTCTAATTCAAACCCCGAAGTAAATGTTCTCTCCTTTTCTCTAGAGAGGATTTTTGAGATGCAGACGAAGTAGACCTCAACTGATGTAATAAATACCTGCCTGAGAATGTAGTGAGAACGAAAATTGTACTGAACCACAAGAAAGAGCTGGGTGTCTTTTATGCATTGTCAGAGAGAGAGAGACAGAGACAGAGAGAAGAGATGCTTTGCCGCTCACCTGGAACTGAAATCTTCCAGTTCTCATTGCCTCCTGTTATTAAATTTCTTTTATAGCAGCTTAGTGGCACCATATTTTGATATATTAACAGATATGTTTCTGGGGCGCCTGGGTGGCTCAGTCAGTTGAGTGTCCAACTTTGACTTTGGCTCAGGTCATGATCTTACAGTTTGTGAGTTCCAGGCCCACCTCGAGTTCTCTGCTGTCAGTGCAGAGCCTGCTTTGGATCCTCTGTCCCCCTCTCTCTCTGCCCCTTCCCTGTTCATGCTCTCTCTCTCAAAAATAAATAAACATTAAAAAAAAAAACAGATATGTTTCCAATCCCTGGCAGTTCCTTTATACCCCATCTAAAGCTATACTGTGGAGGACCAATTCCCTTGGGGAAGGGCTGTTATGGCAGTAAAAGTTTTTTGAATATGACGAGCCCAAACCCTGAAGTTCTCTGAGCATGGACAATTTGTAAGATATGTAGGTGCCACCCCTGAGACTAAATAAAGTTTACTTTGACTGCAAGATGAAGAGAGAAAATCAGAAAAGGTAAGTTTAGACGTTACTGTGTTCCTAAGAAACAGTTCAGGGTCCTTCCCCAGTTCATCTCATCTGGAATGAGAAACCCAGGGGTAGAGGAAACTTATGATGCACCCCCAGAGAGAACCCAGGGAGACTTCAAGATACCAGAGTCCTCCTTACCTAGAATGTTGAGGGCACAGAAGAAATATCTGTGCCTTGGCAGGTGAGGCAGATGCAGTCTCAAAGCATCCCTTGGGCCTCAGTGTGGTTGGGGAGAAGCAAAATGCTTTCCACACACCTGAGACTAATGCAGACTTGGGGCAGGGAGTTGGACATGCCACCTAGTTTTCTGCCATCCAGGAATGGTAGAAAAGCATTTGAGTAGGGGAAGAGAATATATCTAGAAAGGCTCTGCAGTCAGGAGGAGAGACAAAGGACCTGGGCCAAAGACGGAGGAATCAGACAGGAGGTGGTATATATTTCAGCAGATGCCAGCATGGACTGATGAACAAGGACAAGACACTACCCGTCCCCACTCTGATGCTGTGGCACTATGGTAAATTCCCAGATCTCAGAGGAAAAGAGCAACAGGAACCCTAAACTAACTAAGATTTAGTATCTGTCAGTTAGCAGAATGTCACTCAAAAAGAGAGAGAGAGAGAGAGAAATTAAGTTTTAGAAAACTGAAAAAAGGTAAATTTCTTGCAAATCTGATTTGTATTATTAGACTTATGTCAGTTACATGTATCCTATAGAATTTCTAATACATGCACACCACAAACTAAATACTTTTTATAAATGTCTTATGGGGCACCTGGGTGGCTCAGCCGGTTAAGTGTCCATCTTTGACTCAGGTCATGATTTAGTGGTTTGTGGATTTGAGCCCCGCCTCAGGCTCTCCACTGTCAGGGCAGAGCCTGCTTCAGATCCTCTGCTCCCTCTCCCTCTGCCCTTCCCTGCTCACGCTCTGTCTCTCTCTCTCTCTCAAAAATAAACATTAAAAAATTTTAAAAACTAGGGTCGCCTGGGTGGCTCAGTTGGTTGAGCGCCCGACTTTGGCTCAGGTCATGATCTCGTGGTTTGTGAGTTCAAGCCCCGCATCTGGCTCTGTGCTGACAGCTTGAAGCCTGGAGCCTGCTTCGGATTCGGTGTCTCCCTCTCTCTCTGCCCCTCCCCCACTCACACTCTGTCTCTCTCTCCTTCAAAAATAAATAAACATTAAAAAAATAATAAAATAAAATAAAAATAAAAAGTAAAGATGTCTTATGTATTAGGCTTTGAATAAGAGTTGATATCATATAGGGGGTATGAAGGAAAGAACATCTTTGCTGTGTTCTGATCAATATCATTTTCAGATTGGAATTATAGTTTTATCATATTTCTTTGGAAGTGGGGTAACTATTTTCCCTAGTTTGTATAAGAATGGATTGACTGATTCATCAAGATTCTAGAAATAACTGAAGGATTATGCTGTACCACCTGCTTACATTAACTGCTCAGTTGGTAGACTGACAGAGCACTGTAATCATTTCTTCTCAATTCCTGTGGTGAAGTAATCCCAAATGTCACTATCATCATCTACCTCCCATCAACTTCCACATCTCTGCTATGCAATGATGACCTGGGATAAAGTGGGTAGGGGCAAGGGTTGTAAGAAATCACAGATTAGCCAAACCTTAGGGGTCTTCCAAAGAACATTTATTTTAGTTCTTTCTTCCAAGCAGGTCTGCAGCTAACTCATTTAAGAAGAATGATTGTCTATTCTATTTTTAAAGATCCTTAAGAAAGGCAATCTCTAATAACTTGTTTTGATATATAATCTATATTTTGAAAAGGTTCTTCCTTTTAGCAAATCTAAACCTAAACCCATCTCCCTTTGTTCTCTTCTTAGTGAACCGTGATAAAAATACATTATATAATTGTTTGGAAATCCCATTCTGAAATCCTGTTTTGGCTTAAATATTGGATTTTGGCTAAAAAATAGCATTTATCCTGTTAGACATGTTGACCTCAGAAAAGAGTTTATGACTTAAATGAAGATTTTATAAATTGCTGTCTCAGAGGCAGATCCCTGATTGCTAAGGTGGTTATTCTACACTGAATGAGAAACTAATATTTGTGACAGCTGATCTCTTCTCTGAAGTGCTCGCTTTCTCTCAGAAGCTGCTTGTATGGGGATATACTTACAGGACCAAAAAGAGCTTTTCAGTTATGTCAGCTGTGAGAAAGGAAGGAGAAACAAGAAGTGAAGCCTGAGGCCAGACATCCCATTACTTAGCCCAACTGCCACACAGAATCACCTGGTGGGTAGTGATTGTGACAGGGAAGACAGAGCAGATGTTTTGGCAGCAAAATATCTTCAAGTCCTAAAGTCTCAACATGAACCTTGGAAAGGACATTATTCTGAGACAGGATTTAAGATGAATTAGAAACATGGCATTCCAGGGGCGCCTGGGTGGCGCAGTCGGTTAAGCGTCTGACTTCAGCCAGGTCACGATCTCGCGGTCCGTGAGTTTGAGCCCCGCGTCGGGCTCTGGGCTGATGGCTCAGAGCCTGGAGCCTGTTTCCGATTCTGTGTCTCCCTCTCTGTCTGCCCCTCCCCCGTTCGTGCTCTGTCTCTCTCTGTCCCAAAAATAAATAAACGTTGAAAAAAATTTTTTTTAAATAAATAAAAATAAATAAATAAATAAATAAATATTAAAAATTAAAAAAAAAGAATAATCTAGAGTTTGATTCCAGATATCTGATCAGAAGCATGAATTGAAACTTTTTTCTCTTAATATTCCTTAAAATGGTTGTGAAGGAATAAAAAAAGTTAGTAAAATACAACAATAAAGAGACTGAAGGGGAGAAGAGGTCTATAAGTCAGGATTAAGTTCATTTTGAATAACAGAAAGAAATCTAAAATAATAGTGTCTTAAAGAAGATGGAAGTTTATTTCTCTCTTCTGTTCCAGAAGTCCAGAGGTGGTCAGCCCAGTGTTAGGGACTTAGGCTCCTCATTTCTGCTCAACCTTGTTTCTATTCTCGACATCACCTGATAGTCCAAGACGGGTGCTGGAATTATAGCCAGTAAAGAGCAACATTGTCAAAAGGAAGAAGGAAGAGATTAAAAAAAAAGATGCCCCCTTCCATTTAAGGATGCTTCTTACTAAAAGAATACCCTTTTATACCTGTTAGCCAAAACTTAGTCATAGGGCTGCATCTAGTTGCAGGAAGAATGAGAGATAATAAACTTTATTCTGCATGGTCACATACCCACTTAAAAATTGGGAGTACTATTATTAAGGAAGGAGATACAGGTGGGACAACTAGTATTCTACCAGAGGAATCATCCAGTAAACAAGAAATTTCCTCAAATTTTTGGATGAGAAAAGCAGGTAGAGAAATGTTACTAATTGATGAAGCAGAACAAAGAAGGATGTAGCAGGGATATGCACTGGGGACTACAGATATGGAAGAAGTCAGTATGCCCTATAGAGGTCTGAGATTTAGAAACAACTGGACCATTGCTGAGAAAAAGATAATACAGATAGTAAGTAAGATATAAGTGAACTAATTCCTCTTCTTTCATATTGGGAAGCCAATATATATTGTCAAAATTTTAGCAAGTCACTGTTTCAAATAGGAATGGTTTCAGGTGCAAGTAATAAGACTTTATCTAATATTAGTTTAAGCTCCTGCTATTCAAAAAGTGATCTGGAACAGACAACGTGATTATCTACATAGAAAATCCCAAAGAATGTACAAAAGGGCTCCAGGAGGGGACACCTGGGTGGCTCAGTTGGTTAAGCGGCTAACTCTTGATATGGCTCAGGTCATGATCTCAGTCATGGAATGGAGCCCTACTTGGGGCCAGCTTGGGATTCTCTCTCCTTTTCTCTGCCCTTCCACTCATGCTGTCTCTCTCCCAAAATAACACAGCTCTGCATGTGCATCTGGCCTTCTAGATCTGAAGAAATACCTTAGAGGTTTTAAAAAAATATCTACAAACTTACCATGTCCATCTTTTCTTTTAAGCTTTTTTGGCCAGGGGTGCCCGGGTGGCTCAGTCAGTTAGAACGTCCGACTTTGGCTCAGGTCGTGATCTGGAGGCTTGCGAGTTTGAGCCCCACATCAGGCTCTGTCCTGGCAGCTGGAGCCTGGAGCCTGCTTCAGATTCTGTGTCTCCCTCTCTCTCTGCCCCTCCCATGCTCATGCTCTGTCTCTCAATAATAAATAAACATTAAAACAATTAAGTTTTTTTGGTCAGCCTCTTGTTAGGCCCAACTTCTTCCCCTCCTCCTCCTCCTTTTTTTTTAAGTAATCTCTACACCCAATGTTGGGCTTAGGCTCATGACCCTGAGATCAAGAGTCTCATGTTCTACCAAATGAGCCAGCCAGGCACCCCTAGCCTCAACTTCTAACATCACATAGAACAGCTATAGTCTTAAACAATTGCCACTGATTGTTTTTGACAAATGTCCTGAGGACAGTACTATTTGCACAGAGAAAGTTCTCAGGCAAGCCAAATAAAGACAAGTTCTGAAAATGGAGCTTTTCTTCAAACCACTAGACAAGTCAAATAGTCACAATTCTCTGGGAAGGGAGCTCTGCAAAAGCAATAACACAAACCCATTTTGTGTTCTCCAACAGTTGCTAGGCTTTTGGTTTTCACAGATATAGTAGTTGCAGTAATGTTAATTTTCAAGGCTACTTCAGAGCTGGAAAGTGGGGATGGGATTAGGGAAAACTAAAACACCATAAAGTTCATCAAATTTTTACTAAATTAAGCTGTTTTTCTGAGTAAACATTACTCAGAGTGTTTCAAGCCATTTGTTAATTTCCAAAGTTCTGAACAAGCTAATTTTGTCAGTTTTTTCCAGTGCTCCTTGTTGCCTTTATGGAAAAGTGGATTTTCAAAGGCCTTTACTCTGACATTCTGGAAGTCAGCCTGGAACATAGGTTTGAGTTGAGTGAGATGTGCAAGTGAAACAGAAGTAAATAACATGGGAGTATAGGTCATCTACTTCTATAACTTACTTGTGCCCTCTGGCCCTGCATATGCCCAATTCTGAAAGTATCACTTCCATCTTACAATGGATTGCTGCTAGATCTGTTGATCTATGCCTTAATGAACAGCTCTGGCCACATGGTCCCTTAATTAGATACTTGGTGTCTACCATACCGATAGCATGCCAGGAGCTCTTTTTTGAACAGTATATAATTCTCTGCTGCAGGTGGCATGGCCTTACTCCAGAGCCCTGTGTGTATCAATTGTGATTTTCATTTTGGAGCTGGCATAAACTTCACATGATACATTTTCTCATTGTAGGTTATCTTATACCATAGAATATGATGGGTCAACCTGGCCCAAAGTAGGGCTGCTTGTACTGCAGCCTGAATTGCTGTGGAGCCCTTTCCTGCTCTGGGTCTCATTTAAAGCTGGCAGACTTCCTCATCACTTGGTAAAGTGTAAAGCAATATTCCCAGAGGACTATCAGGCATTATGCTTCCCTTAGTGGTTAAATGTACAAGATGGAATCATTTGACATTTACTTTGGAGGGGATGTCTCAGCATGCCTAAAACTACCAGTCCCTAAAAAATTTGACTAGTGTGGCAGGGCTCTGAATCTTTGTAGAACCTCTGAAATATGTGTCTCTTATCCAGGCCTCCAACAAATGCTTGTATTTTTTTTCTTATCTGGCCCAAATAACACAATGTCATCAATAAAGTAGACCACTGTGGTGTTCGGCAAAATGTCCAGATGGTCAAGTTTCTTTCAGACTTTAACATGACAGAGAGTAGGAGAGTCATTGTTCTGGGGCAAGACTTTAAATGAACACTGTGGTCCATCCCATGTGAATGTGAACTTCTTTCAGAGAGGGATGGATAAGAATGCATTTATCAGATTAATGGCCAATACTACATACCTGAAGCCATGTTGGTCTGCTCTAACAAAAATAGCACTTGTAAGACAGCTACTGCAATTGGGACTACAACTTAGACGAGTTTTTCATCCTTCAAGTTCTACCTGGCATTTTTGTCTGGGTCCAATAGGTGAATTAAATGGGGAAACATCACTCTTGCATTTAAGTCTTTAGGGGTGGCTTTCATCTCTGCCATGCTCCCTGGAATGCAACATTGTTTTTTGTTTATCGTCTTGGATGGGCAGGAGGGAACAGTTTCAGAGGCTTCTACTTGACCTTTCCCACCGTAATATCGCTTATCCTGTAGGCAGAAGAACAAATTGTTGGGAGAGGGAATCTGCCACGAGTTCTGAGTATACCTGCATAATCTTGTCGGGTACTCCAAGACTTATGCCAAGGTCACAACTTCTTTCTGTCTAGGAGATTTCTTAGGGTTGTGTTTGCAGCAAGGAACCTTGAGACATGAGCTAACCTCTCCCACCAGGACAAAGAACAGCCTTGCATACTGCTTATTATAAAAATGGTAGATTCCCCAAGCTCAGTGATGCAACACATTGTATACAGGCACCCAGCTGGACCCTCCACATTGCCCCCTTGGAAATTGAGGGGCAAGGGGAACCATGGTAAATATGCTGCTCATGCTGCTTGCTTGCTGTGCTATAAAAAAGTCCTTTGTTTCTGACTCAGGAGTCTCATATACTACCAGCATCCATGAAACAATAAAAGCTGATTTATCAGCTTGTAAAAAAAGTAAACTCCTAGTCCCAGAGAGGAATACAGGGGTTCTGCTAACTCTCAAGTATGTTCATGTTTTCTGGCATTATACAAAATGTCCACTCTAACAGGACCACTTCTCTTAGCGTTTTGATCCCTTCCTCCATCATTTTCCATGATGGTTCTAGCATTTCCACCTCACTTGGAGTGGACCATCACTCTTCAAGCCTGCAAGAGGCAACAAAGCAGCTTAATAGAACCATTTTTGAAGATCTTTAATAGGTATTAAATCTTGTCTCATGGGGTATTGGCCCCATATGAATAAACTCTATGTTATCCAACTTTATTCAATGACCTCTCATCCAACAACTTCAGAGTCTGTTTCCCAGGGAACCTAATCTATGGCTTACATACTCTCCTGGCTGTTAAGAGTATATGTGAGCTAGGCCCTCAGCTCCTTTAGTACATAGTCCTTTTCTCCCTTAGTAGGCCTAGCACTTCCTGTGCTGAATTTTTTTTACTTGATTCTAGTAATTGGTTTTTTTTAGCCAGGAGAGGAAATGGGAATATCCTATGGAGGGCATGAATTGTCCTATAAGAGAGAATCCCCAAGAATCTTTAAGAAAGGGGAGAGTGCTATCCTTTAATAGGGAGAAATGGGCTACTTCTGTAGGCTCAGAGGATTCCAAAGAATTTTTAGTGCATTGACCAAGAAGATTTTTAGTTCATTGATCCAGAGGTCCTCATCCCAAATCTCAGGGTCTCACACCTTGCCAATCCTTGCTACTCCTTGCCCTGACCTTCGTGTAGCAGATCTGACATGACAAACAATCCAGTTTTCTTTGGAACTCCACTATTCTTAAACTAATTAAGTCCTGCTCCTGTACCTCAGCCTTTTCTGCCCTCGGCTATAAGCAATGAGAGTCTCTTTGTATGCTGCCAAGGCCTCTGGTTTCACGCTTCACCTTATATAGGTGATTAATGACCTTAGCCTTTCACTGTCTTTCTTTAATACATTAATAGCTAGAAGAAATGGCCATCCAATTCCAAAGTTCTTATATAATTATGACCCTTGAGGCTCTCACATGATCCTCCATTGTGTCCTTTTCCACCAGTCTTTTAACACAGTTCCCCACTAGTGGAGTTTTAACAATTACACCGCAACCATTTGCCAAGGGTCAATACCTACACCAGTGATCAGGTCTTCGTTGTAAACTGGATGTTGGGTGAAACAGTTTCAAAACCCCATTTTAGTGTCTGGTTCTCATGATATCTCCCTATACCAATTGTCATAAATTGGGTTCCCTGGGAATCACACTCTGAGACTCTGAGATTTACATGCAAGCAGTTTATTTGAGAGTGCTATAGGGATAGGGTTGCCAGATAAAATACAGGATGCCAAGTTAAGTTTGAATTGCAGATAAATAACAAATAATGCAATATTTGGGACAAGCTTATATTAAAAATTATTCTTGTTTATCTCAAATTCAAATTTAACTCGGTGTTCTGTGATTATATTTGCTATATCTGGCAACTCTATCTAGGGAACAACACCTATGAGAGGTGAAGAAGCAGGCTTGTGAAGGGGGAGAAATTGAACTATGAAGCAGCTGGAAGAGAGACTTCAGCTGACCCTATAGGGTACCTCCCGAAAGGCTCTCTGTCTTGAGGAAGGAGGGCAAAACTTTTATTTCTTCACATCAACCAGCCATTGGATGCAGGCTGCCCCAGGGCAGCGGGCATGATGTTGGGTGAGGTAGAGAGTCTTGATATTTGCTATTTTCTTTGCCTGGAGCATCCTCCTACCTCCTCCAAGTATCTACCTACATGGCTTGATCTCTCACTTCCTGTCTTTATTCAAATGATAGCTTTTCAATAAAGCCTTTTTGACCTATTTAATACTGAAACACCCTCTCTCCACTGGTGGTACTCCCTGTTCCCCCTCTCCTGTCTTGTTTTTATTAACAGAATGTACCACAATCTTATATGCTATGTATTTTATGTATTCCTTTATAATTTGCCTCTGTCTCTAGTATGGAAGCTCATGATTGCTTATTTATGAGGAATTCGTGTCTGTTTTGTGCACTGCTGTATCCCCAGGGCCTAAAATGGCCTGGTAGATAGTAGGCCTTCATTAAATATGTGAGGAAATGCAAAACTCACAGAAAGGGAGAGGAAGAGGGAGAGGGAGAGGGAAAGGAAGAGGGAGAGAGGGCGCAAAGGGGAGAAAAAGCAGGGGGTGGAGGGAGGAGGAAAGGATAAAAGAGGGAGAAAGGAAGGTGGGGGGGGGCAGAGATTGATTTAATGAATTGGTTCAGGTGACTATGGGGGTTCACAAGTCTGCAATTTGTAGGACAGGCTGGAAAGCTGGAAACTCAAGGAAGAGTTGATGTAGCTTTGAGTCCAAATTCCAAAAGTTGGAAACTCAGGTTTCTATGTTGCAGTTTTGAAAATAATTCCTTCTTCAAAAAACCCCAGTCTTTGCTCTTAATATCTTCAAATAATTAGATGAGGCCCGCACACTTATTATAGAGAGTAATCTGCTTTATTCAAAGTCTACTGATTATAAACATTAATCACACCTAAAAAAATAATTTCACAGCAACATCTATACTAGTGTTTGACCAAACAACTGGGTACCATAGCTTAGCCAATTGACACATTAAAATTAACCATCACAGCACACACAGCATCATCACAGCACACACACACACACACATACATACACACACTACATAATTGAAAGATACACAACTTCCATTCTTGACGGGTGGTGGGAAAAATAGATAGGAAATACAGAAGACTGAAGCAATGGCTATACTACAGAGGTACAAAGAAATTTCTGTGGAAGGGTAGAGTTTTTTGGTGGGGGCCAGCTAGGAAGACGTCATACGGAAATGTTCTCTCAAATTTGGCAGGATATGTGGAATTTTGATAGAAGGAAAAAGCATTTCAGACTAAGGAAACATACAGGCCTGAAAATGTTTGTCACATTTGGTAAATGGCTGTCAGTCTTCAGGAAGCCAATCCTTACCACCATAGCATCTACCTCCTCCTGTACCTTCAATTCAATGCTAACATTATGCTGCTTTAATTTGTTCATTATGTTTGTTTTGGTAAGTCTTGTTTCTCTATTCTTGAGAGCAGGAAGGGACCATATATTATACTTTTTTTTATCTCTCATTTTTCTTAGTAGGTAGAAGGTACTTCAACTTGTATCTAACTACAGTCCTTGCCTAAGATGAACTTGTCTAGATTTGCCCCCCAGGACCAGGCGTGGGCTCATGATCCAGCCTTGGCCACTCTCTTCAGAACATCCAAAGCCTGGATGTGCAGGTTTTTCTATGAATATATAAGCCACCCCACATCTTTCTAATAAATTTCTTTCTTCCTTATTTGGCCAGAGAACCCTAAGTAGTATAGTCTTGTCATTCAGACATATAACAAAACACTAGTATATACATGGTAGCTGCTAAATTCATATAAAGACAAAGTGTCCAAAAAGAAATAAACAGTTTAATCTTAGCTTGTCAATTGAAGCATAGCATACAAATTAGTTATTCATTCATAGAGCATATTTTGGGATTTATATTATACAAATGATTGCATAGTGCTAGGTTTGGGGAGTACAAATATGAAAAATGTATAGTCTTTGCTGGCAGGAGCTTGTAACCCAGTAGTAAGAAAAAGACGTCCCAAATTTAAAATTTTTATTAATGATACAGGCAGGCTCTTTTATAGTCCAGGCTCATTCTGTTGCTAGTAGTCAGCAACCAATTCACACTGGCGTCAGCAATAAAGGGGATTTATTTGCTCATACGACTAGAAGGATGCAGTAGATTGAGGGACTCCAGATTGTTGGGTTCTCTCTCATACACACACATGTACACATAGGCATCAGGGTACCTCTTAACACCATGTAAGTTTTTTGACCCAAAGAGAAGAGAGAACTTCTTTTTCCTCACTTCAGTGAATGTGGATCCAGGGAAAGACTCTCCTTGGTCTGCTTTGGACATATTGTCATAAAATATTCCCCACCAATCTTTAAAGCCAACGTAGTAGGGTGTTATAATCAGCAACGTTGAGTATGTGTTACCCCTTGTCCAGTGTAATGGGGTACTGCAAATGGTATCTATACCAGAATAACATGGTTGGAGTAGAGATGAAAAGAGGTAGAGGTAGATCTTGTTACTGGAGATAGTGGAAAGGGATGCTGGGCAAACAAAACAATTTTCCATTATAAGTGTCAGGAAAATGACTTAAAGCACTTAGGAGCTGAGAGTAGGGGGAGAAAGTTGATTTTTAGGCTGCTCAGTGAAGAATTCCTGAAAGAAGGATCTTGGACCTGAGCATTAAAAGATATGATTTTAGGAGGTAGAGAAGGCAAGGAGGTTTAGGTGAAGGAAGGTCATGAAGAAAAGGCACGGAAGGGCACTTGAGCGGCTCAGTGGGTTGAGCATTAGACTCCTGATGTCGGCTTAGGTCTTGATCTCCCAGTCCTGGTATCAAGCCATCTGTGTCAGCCTCCCCCTGAGAGAAGCCTGCTTAGGATTCTCTCTCTTCCTCTCTTCTGTCCCTCCCCTGCTTGCATGCACACTCTCTCTCTCTCTCTCTCTCAAAATAAACTTTAAAAATAAGTAAGTAAATAAATAAATAAAAATATTCTCTCTCTTTTTAAAATTACTTTTCTTTATTTACTTTTGAGAGAGAGAGCGAGAGCAAGTGGGGGAGGGGCAGAGAGAGAGGGAGACACAGAATCTGAAGCAGGCTCCAGGCTCCAAGCTGTCAGCACAAAGCCCGATGCAGGGCCCGAACCCACGAACCGTGAGATCATGACCTGAGCTGAAGTCGGACACTTAACCGACTGAGCCACTCAGGCACCCCAAAATTATTCTCTTTAAGAAAGGGTATTCCAAGAAAGCACAGGGCTGGTTTGGGGTATGTTTCCATTTGGTAGATTCCAGAAGGTTCACATGGACACTGAAGAAAATATGTAAGTATGGTGGGATTCAACCCTTATCTAAACACAGCTAGATTCAGGAATCTCATGAGTTGGGACCTGCTGCAAATCTGCTTATATGAAAACTGAGCAGCCTCCCAGAAAAAAAAAAAAAAATTACACAAACTCTGCCTATTAACCATATCATGGGGGTGTTGGAAGAGGGCCTCACCAGCTAGACCCCAAGACCTGACCTTTACTGCTCACTTGCTGGTCCCTGCTGTCCTTTGTTCCACATTTTTCCTTAAGCTCTTCTTTCCAGCTTATCTCTTGACTCAGGCAAAAGATCTGGGGGGCATACCATCCCCTGAGGGAGAGTGATAACAACTGCCTGGACAGAGTTCCAGCCAGCCCACACCACCCAGACCAGTTTCAACTTAACCCCCAACTCCTGTCTGCAAGGATGGACCATGGAGTGACCCAAAAAGTGATGACAGTTCCCTTTACCTCATTATAATACTAAAATTTCCACCCAAGGAGGAGCACAAGCCTCATTTGCATAACACACAATGTATGCATGTGGTACATGCGCCACCTTATGCCCACCTCTATATGATGACAAGCCTCCTCTATCTAAATATTCATCCTGACCCTAAATAAAAGAAACCCCCGTCTTGCTCAGGGAGTCATGGCTTTGGAAGTTGTTCCCATGAACTCTTTATTTGCTGCAAATAAAGTTTTCTTTGTGCGACAACTCACCTGGTATAGTTTCCATCTGTGACTCACCAAAGAGCCAACTCGAAAGTTGGCGGCAAGATGGCGGCTTAGGAGGACGCTGGGCTCACCGCACGTCCTGCTGATCACTTAGATTCCACCTACACCTGCCTAAATAACCCAGAAAACCGCCAGAGGATTAGCAGAACAGAGTCGCCGGAGCCAAACGCAGACGAGAGGCCCACGGAAGAGGGTAGGAAGGGCGGCGAGGCGGTGCGCGCTCCACGGACTGGCAGGAGGGAGCCGGGGCGGAGGGGCAGCTCGCCGGCCAAGCAGAGCCCCTGAGTCTGGCTTGCAAAAGCGGAGGGGCCGGGCGGACTGTGTTCCGACAGCAAGCGCGACTTAGCGTCTGGGAGGTCATAAGTTAACAGCTCTGCTCGGAAAGCGGGAAGGCTGGAGGACAAAGGGAGGGAGAGCTGCTGAGCCCCCTGACAACAGAGCTCAGTTTGGTGGGGAACAAAGGCGCTCGCCAGCGCCATCTCCCCCGCCCATCCCCCAGCCGAAATCCCAAAGGGAACCGGTTCCTGCCAGGGAACTTGCTCGCTCCGCGCAAACACCCAACTCTGCGCTTCGGCGGAGCCAAACCTCCGGCAGTGGATCTGACTCCCTCCCACTGCCACAGGGCCCCTCCTGAAGTGGATCACCTAAGGAGAAGCGATCTAAGCCTGCCCCTCCTGCCCTCGAGCACCTTGCCTACCCACCCCAGCTAATACGCCAGATCCCCAGCATCACAAGCCTGGCAGGGTGCAAGTAGCCCAGACGAGCCACACCACCCCACAGTGAATCCCGCCCCTAGGAGAGGGGAAGAGAAGGCACACACCAGTCTGACTGTGGCCCCAGCGGTGGGCTGGGGGCAGACATCAGGTCTGACTGCGGCCCCGCCCACCAACTCCAGTTATACACCACAGCACAGGGGAAGTGCCCTGCAGGTCCTCACCACGCCAGGGACTATCCAAAATGACCAAGCGGAAGAACTCCCCTCAGAAGAATCTCCAGGAAATAACAACAGCTAATGAGCTGATCAAAAAGGATTTAAATAATATAACAGAAAGTGAATTTAGAATAATAGTCATAAAATTAATCGCTGGGCTTGAAAACAGTATACAGGACAGCAGAGAATCTCTTGCTACAGAGATCAAGGGACTAAGGAACAGTCACGAGGAGCTGAAAAACGCTTTAAACGAAATGCATAACAAAATGGAAACCACCACAGCTCGGCTTGAAGAGGCAGAGGAGAGAATAGGTGAACTAGAAGATAAAGTTATGGAAAAAGAGGAAGCTGAGAAAAAGAGAGATAAAAAAATCCAGGAGTATGAGGGGAAAATTAGAGAATTAAGTGATACACTAAAAAGAAATAATATACGCATAATTGGTATCCCAGAGGAGGAAGAGAGAGGGAAAGGTGCTGAAGGGGTACTTGAAGAAATAATAGCTGAGAACTTCCCTGAACTGGGGAAGGAAAAAGGCATTGAAATCCAAGAGGCACAGAGAACTCCCTTCAGACGTAACTTGAATCGATCTTCTGCACGACATATCATAGTGAAACTGGCAAAATACAAGGATAAAGAGAAAATTCTGAAAGCAGCAAGGGGTAAACGTGCCCTCACATATAAAGGGAGACCTATAAGACTCGTGACTGATCTCTCTTTTGAAACTTGGCAGGCCAGAAAGAATTGGCACGAGATTTTCAGGGTGCTAGACAGAAAAAATATGCAGCCAAGAATCCTTTATCCAGCAAGTCTGTCATTTAGAATAGAAGGAGAGATAAAGGTCTTCCCAAACAAACAAAAACTGAAGGAATTTGTCACCACTAAACCAGCCCTACAAGAGATCCTAAGGGGGACCCTGTGAGACAAAGTCCCAGAGACATCACTATAAGCATAAAACATACAGACATCACAATGACTCTAAACCCGTATCTTTCTATAATAACACTGAATGTAAATGGATTAAATGCGCCAACCAAAAGACATAGGGTATCAGAATGGATAAAAAAACAAGACCCATCTATTTGCTGTCTACAAGAGACTCATTTTAGACCTGAGGACACCTTTAGATTGAGAGTGAGGGGATGGAGAACTATTTATCATGCGACTGGAAGCCAAAAGAAAGCTGGAGTAGCCATACTTATATCAGACAAACTAGACTTTAAATTAAAGGCTGTAACAAGAGATGAAGAAGGACATTATATAATAGTTACAGGGTCTATCCATCAGGAAGAGCTAACAATTATAAATGTCTATGCACCGAATACCGGAGCCCCCAAATATATAAAACAATTACTCATAAACATAAGCAACCTTATTGATAAGAATGTGGTAATTGCAGGGGACTTTAATACACCACTTACAGAAATGGATAGATCATCTAGACACACGGTCAATAAAGAAACAAGGGCCCTGAATGAGACATTGGATCAGATGGACTTGACAGATATATTTAGAACTCTGCATCCCAAAGCAACAGAATATACTTTCTTCTCGAGTGCACATGGAACATTCTCCAAGATAGATCATATACTGGGTCACAAAACAGCCCTTCATAAGTTTACAAGAATTGAAATTATACCATGCTTACTTTCAGACCACAATGCTATGAAGCTTGAAATCAACCACAGAAAAAAGTCTGGAAAACCTCCAAAAGCATGGAGGTTAAAGAACACCCTACTAACGAATGAGTGGGTCAACCAGGCAATTAGAGAAGAAATTAAAAAATATATGGAAACAAACGAAAATGAAAATACAACAATCCAAACGCTTTGGGACGCAGCAAAGGCAGTCCTGAGAGGAAAATACATTGCAATCCAGGCCTATCTCAAGAAACAAGAAAAATCCCAAATACAAAATCTAACAGCACACCTAAAGGAACTAGAAGCAGAACAGCAAAGGCAGCCTAAGCCCAGCAGAAGAAGAGAAATAATAAAGATCAGAGCAGAAATAAACAATATAGAAATAAAAAAACTGTAGAGCAGATCAACGAAACCAAGAGTTGGTTTTTTGAAAAAATAAACAAAATTGACAAACCTCTAGCCAGGCTTCTCAAAAAGAAAAGGGAGATGACCCAAATAGATAAAATCATGAATGAAAATGGAATTATTACAACCAATCCCTCAGAGATACAAACAATTATCAGGGAATACTATGAAAACTTATATGCCAACAAATTGGACAACCTGGAAGAAATGGACAAATTCCTGAACACCCACACTCTTCCAAAACTCAATCAGGAGGAAATAGAAAGCTTGAACAGACCCATAACCAGCGAAGAAATTGAATCGGTTATCAAAAATCTCCCAACAAATAAGAGTCCAGGACCAGATGGCTTCCCAGGGGAGTTCTACCAGACGTTTAAAGCAGAGATAATACCTATCCTTCTCAAGCTATTCCAAGAAATAGAAAGGGAAGGAAAACTTCCAGACTCATTCTATGAAGCCAGTATTACTTTGATTCCTAAACCAGACAGAGACCCAGTAAAAAAAGAGAACTACAGGCCAATATCCCTGATGAATATGGATGCAAAAATTCTCAATAAGATACTAGCAAATCGAATTCAACGGCATATAAAAAGAATTATTCACCATGATCAAGTGGGATTCATTCCTGGGATGCAGGGCTGGTTCAACATTCGCAAATCAATCAACGTGATACATCACATTAACAAAAAAAGAGAGAAGAACCATATGATCCTGTCAATCGATGCAGAAAAGGCCTTCGACAAAATCCAGCACCCTTTCTTAATAAAAACCCTTGAGAAAGTCGGGATAGAAGGAACATACTTAAAGATCATAAAAGCCATTTATGAAAAGCCCACAGCTAACATCATCCTCAACGGGGAAAAACTGAAAGCTTTTTCCCTGAGATCAGGAACACGACAAGGATGCCCACTCTCACCGCTGCTGTTTAACATAGTGCTGGAAGTTCTAGCATCAGCAATCAGACAACAAAAGGAAATCAAAGGCATCAAAATTGGCAAAGATGAAGTCAAGCTTTCGCTTTTTGCAGATGACATGATATTATACATGGAAAATCCGATAGACTCCACCAAAAGTCTGCTAGAACTGATACAGGAATTCAGCAAAGTTGCAGGATACAAAATCAATGTACAGAAATCAGTTGCATTCTTATACACTAACAATGAAGCAACAGAAAGACAAATAAAGAAACTGATCCCATTCACAATTGCACCAAGAAGCATAAAATACCTAGGAATAAATCTAACCAAAGATGTAAAGGATCTGTATGCTGAAAACTATAGAAAGCTTATGAAGGAAATTGAAGAAGATTTAAAGAAATGGAAAGACATTCCCTGCTCATGGATTGGAAAAATAAATATTGTCAAAATGTCAATACTACCCAAAGCTATCTACACATTCAATGCAATCCCAATCAAAATTGCACCAGCATTCTTCTCGAAACTAGAACAAGCAATCCTAAAATTCATATGGAACCACAAAAGGCCCCGAATAGCCAAAGGAATTTTGAAGAAGAAGACCAAAGCAGGAGGCATCACAATCCCAGACTTTAGCCTCTACTACAAAGCTGTCATCATCAAGACAGCATGGTATTGGCACCAAAACAGACACATAGACCAATGGAATAGAATAGAAACCCCAGAACTAGACCCACAAACGTATGGCCAACTCATCTTTGACAAAGCAGGAAAGAACATCCAATGGAAAAAAGACAGCCTCTTTAACAAATGGTGCTGGGAGAACTGGACAGCAACATGCAGAAGGTTGAAACTAGACCACTTTCTCACACCATTCACAAAAATAAACTCAAAATGGATAAAGGACCTAAATGTGAGACAGGAAACCATCAAAACCTTAGAGGAGAAAGCAGGAAAAGACCTCTCTGACCTCAGCCGTAGCAATCTCTTACTCGACACATCCCCAAAGGCAAGGGAATTAAAAGCAAAAGTGAATTACTGGGACCTTATGAAGATAAAAAGCTTCTGCACAGCAAAGGAAACAACCAACAAAACTAAAAGGCAACCAACGGAATGGGAAAAGATATTCGCAAATGACATATCGGACAAAGGGCTAGTATCCAAAATCTATAAAGAGCTCACCAAACTCCACACCCGAAAAACAAATAACCCAGTGAAGAAATGGGCAGAAAACATGAATAGACACTTCTCTAAAGAAGACATCCGGATGGCCAACAGGCACATGAAAAGATGTTCAGCGTCGCTCCTTATCAGGGAAATACAAATCAAAACCACACTCAGGTATCACCTCACGCCAGTCAGAGTGGCCAAAATGAACAAATCAGGAGACTATAGATGCTGGAGAGGATGTGGAGAAATGGGAACCCTCTTGCACTGTTGGTGGGAATGCAAATTGGTGCAGCCGCTCTGGAAAGCAGTGTGGAGGTTCCTCAGAAAATTAAAAATAGACCTACCCTATGACCCAGCAATAGCACTGCTAGGAATTTATCCAAGGGATACAGGAGCACTGATGCATAGGGCCACTTGTACCCCAATGTTCATAGCAGCACTCTCAACAATAGCCAAATTATGGAAAGAGCCTAAATGTCCATCAACTGATGAATGGATAAAGAAATTGTGGTTTATATACACAATGGAGTACTACGTGGCAATGAGAAAGAATGAAATATGGCCTTTTGTAGCAACGTGGATGGAACTGGAGAGTGTGATGCTAAGTGAAATAAGCCATACAGAGAAAGACAGATACCATATGGTTTCACTCTTATGTGGATCCTGAGAAACTTAACAGGAACCCATGGGGGAGGGGAAGGAAAAAAAAAAAAAAGAGGTTAGAATGGGAGAGAGCCAAAGCATAAGAGACTGTTAAAAACTGAGAACAAACTGAGGGTTGATGGGGGGTGGGAGGGAGGAGAGGGTGGGTGATGGGTATTGAGGAGGGCACCTTTTGGGATGAGCACTGGGTGTTGTATGGAAACCAATTTGTCAATAAATTTCAGAAAAAAAAAAAAAGAAAAATAACTTAATAAAAATTGACTCAAGAAAAAAAAAGTTAAATAAATAAATAAAACCTAAAAAAAAAAAAAACAAAAAACAAAGAGCCAACTCAAATTAGTTCGGTTACAGGGGGGATTTGTATTTTTTTAACTGCTTATTTTTAACTAGACTTTGTTAATTGAAAAAGGAGGGCATGGATGGGGGTGCCTGGCTGGCCGAGTTAGTAGAGCATGCAATTCTTGATCTTCAAGTTGTGAGTTCAAGCCCCATGTTGGGTGCAGAGATTAAATAAAAATAAAATTTTTAGGGGCCCCTGGATGACTCCGTTGGTTAAGTGCCCGACTCTTGGTTTTGGCTCAGGTCGTGATCTCTCAGTTTCAGGACTTGAAGCCCCACTTTGTGCACTCTCAGTGCAGAGCCTGCCTGGGATTCTCTCTCCCTCTCTCTCTGCCCTTCCCCCACTCACACTGCCACTGTCTCTTTCAAAATAAATATATAAACTTTTTAAAAGATCTTTAAAAAAAAAGGAGAGCATGTATTCTAACAGTTCAAAGAGGTATTCAATGAAAAACACTTTGCCTTCCCATCCCAGTCCCTTAGCGAGAGAGGGAGTGATTTGGAGTTCATACTAGTGGCCACTATTCACATTAGATCTTCCAGTGCAGTCCATGAGTCCATTTTTAGGTGCCACTTGGAGAGGGGGAGTCCAAAGTTAAAAGTGGAAGATCTATGTCCACTAAAACTCTGAAATAATCTGGGGAAAACAAGATGGTCATACAGAGACCATGGGTGTCCTGGTATGAGAGTGTAGCTCAAAGGGTGAGAATGTATTTTTTTTTTAAGAGAGAGAGCGAGTGAGAGAGTGCACAAGCAGGGTAGAGGCAGAGAGAGGAAGGTGGGGGGTGGGGGGACAGAATCCAAAGCAGGTTCTAAGCCCTAAGCTGTCAGCGCAGAGCCTGAACCCATGAGCTGTAAGATCCTGACATGAGCCAAATTCAGATACTTAACTGACTGAGCCACCCAGGTGCCCTGAGAATGTATTCTACCTAACTGGGTAAGAACCCACAGGGCTATGACACTAGGAAAGTTCCAGAAGCAGAGTGAAGCTTTGACACATCAAAGTTCCCAGCTCACCAGTGGCTTGAATGGTATAGGTTCAGGCCTGAGGTTCTGATGACACAGCACCAATGACTTTTAAGCAGGGAGAGCAGCAAAAGTAGAAGCAAAAGAAAGTAGCTCAGGGACATGGCATCTGTGGACTTTCTTATCTCTAATGATGCATGGTGACAAAAGAAGGTGTTCTCAAAGGGTGGTTGAGATCTTGGATCCTGGCATTGCTATTTACTACTTCCTACTGGTACCATAACTCCACAGGGAGCTATGAGGATTTGCTTATGTATCATATGTAAACAGTTTGACCCAGGGCCTGGTTCATAGTAATCTTTAGTGTTATTTTTCTTTCTTTTTTTTTTTTCCTTAAATTTAGATGTAATTGACATATAAAATTATATTAGTTTTAGGTGTACAACATAATAATCTGATATTTATGGGGAGACTGGGTGGCTCAGTCAGTTAAACATCCAACTTCTGATCTCATGTTTGTGAGTTCGAGCCCCATGTTGGGCTCTGCACTGACAGCTCAGAGGCTGCTTCAAATTCTGTCTCCTCTTCTTTCTCTTTTTTTTTTTTTTAATTTTTTTTTAACATTTTTTAAATTTATTTTTGAGACAGGGAGTGACAGAACATGAACAGGGGAGGGTCAGAGAGAGGGAGACACAGAATCTGAAACAGGCTCCAGGCTCTGAGCTGTCAGCACAGAGCCCGACATGGGGCTGGAACTCACTGACCGCAAGATCATGACCTGGGCCGAAGCCGGCCGCTTAACTGACTGAGCCACCCAGGCGCCCCTCTCCTCCTCTTTCTCTGCACTTCCCCTGTTCACTCTCTCTCTCAAAATAAATACATAAACATTTAAAAATAATAATAATCTGATATTTGTATAGATTGTGAAAGAATTAATCTTTAGTGTTATCATTCTTAATGAAGGGACTTACTAACAAGAAGAGACCTCAGCAGATAGGCGTAATGAAAAACAAGGAAAAGAACATCTGGAATAATGGGGGTCTTTGCAGCAGTGGGGATGGGGCTGAAGAACATTGTTTATTTTTGTGAATGTGAGTCCGTTGTTTTTACTCCCCTGCCTCTGAGTCTTCAGGGCAGTCTTCATGAGTTATTCAGGTGTGACAGGAAGTGAAGCTAGAATTCACACTGGATTTTGAGTGCTCAGCTGAGAAGCTTGGATTTCATTCAAGAGGTCATGAAGAACAATTGAAGAAAACTGTATTAAGATTAATTCAGAGTTCTATACAAATAAGTCAGAAAAGGGGAAGCTCCAAGAAAGACAGACCAATTAAAAGATTATTACCAGAGACTGTAGGAGAGGACATAAAGAGCTGAAATAAGATAATAGCATTAAGAATGGAAATGAAGGGACAGATGTGAAAGAAACACTTGGCGACAGAACTATCCCAGGATATATAAAGCATCTGCTTGCCCCCAGTCTTCAATGTGTTCCAGTCCAAATCCTAGAGTTTTAAAAACTATGTAAACCAGAACCTTGCTATATGTAATCTAATAATCTATTGGGTTTCTTTTCATTGTTTGCATATATTCTTTTAAACAAGTAAATTTTTTTCCAGACCAAACTTCTAATTATTTTATTGAACATCACATTAAATGATGTTGCTCTAGCACAGATATCTTAACTCATTTCCTTTTCCCAAATCATTTTACACTTGTAGACTTTAAACTATTTTACCATCTGCTAATCCACTATAAATCAAATAATTAATAAAGTTTATAGTAAGTGGCAAATTTGATATTTGACAAAACATCATTATTTCTGTACTGTTGCTAATAAATATCTATTTCTAACACCAGTAGTTTCTGTCCTTTCATATTGCCTTAAAATATTTATTCTCCATTGTTCAAAACAAAGAAACATAGGGGCACCTGGGTGGCTTGGCTGGTTGAGTGTCCGACTTTGGTTCAGGTCATGATCTCACAGGTGTGAGTTTGAGCCCTGCGTCGGGCTCTGTGCTGACAGTTCAGAGCCTGGAGCCTGCTTCGGATTCTGTATGTGTGTCTCCCTCTCTGCCCCTAACCCACTCACATTCTGTCTCTGTCGGTCTCAAAAATAAATAAACATTTTTTAAAAATTTAAAAAAGAAAAGAAACATAGGCCGCAAATGAAGTTACCTGCTCCCATGGCAGCAAAACAAGACTTTAACTGCAGTTTCAACCTCTCCCAAGAACATGACCTTTAGTCAATTTAGAATTTCTTGTTCAATGCTAGTGAAGTAATCTGCATGATAGATCCCTGCCATTCCCTCCAAGAAAGGTGATCTTGCCTGAAACAATCCAATTTATAAAAACCTTCTCTTTTATACAGGTTCTAGGAACTCCTTTCTACTTGCTAGATGGGATGCTGCCTGATTCACGAATCATTTAATAAAGTCAATTGGATCTTTAAATTTGCCCAATTAAACTTGGCTCTTATTTTTAATTTTGTTTTTTTTTAAAAAAAAAATGTTTAAGATCTGTTCATTTTTCAGAGACAGAGAGAGACAGAGCATGAGGTGGGAGGGGCAGAGAGAGAGGAAGACACAGAATCCAAAGCAGGCTCCAGGCTCCGAGCTGTGAGAGCCCAACGTGGGGCTGGAACTCACAAACTGAGAGATCATGACCTGAGCCAGAGTCGGACGCTTAACCAACTGAGCCACTCAGATGCCCCTTAATTTTGCTTTTTAACAGATTTGGGTAGCAGCAGGACCAAAGATTTCCAACAGATTTGGGGATAATGAGAAACATAAATGTGCTGTGAACTCTTTTTGAGTTCTTTGCCTTTCTCAACATTTCTAAGCGCCATGGGTAAATTCCTTTTGATTCAGAGCTCTGCTCTCTTTGCATCGAGCTCCTGATTTAATTGGCTTTTCAGTCTGCAATTCCCAATTTGTGTAACTTCCCAGCCCTTGATTCTGTCCCAAGATCCACATGAGAACTGCTACTAGCAATTTGCAGTTCCCCATTTATGTGGAGCTCCTGGTCTGCAGTCCCCATTTGTTGATATTTACTATTTGTCTGCTGGCTTAATCCTGTACCCAGTCCAAGGTTCCACAATAGGAATTGCTGGAGGTGTGCATGGGACCTTCCACTGGCCACTACACAGTAACATCTAAACTGCACCCCTTCGAATCCTTCCCTGGGTTCCATGTTGGGAGCATCCTTCCAGCTGGTGGCAGCTGCAGTTCTCCATTTGTTTGGAATCAGTCTGCAGTCCCCATCCTTTGAGGTCTGCTGTTTCAGTCCTTTCCCCAGTCTCTAGCTCATTGGTTACTGATGGTATATTAAGGTGCACATATTTCTCATTTTGTATAGCTAACAGCTATTGCTAATGGGAATTTCAGAAGCAGCAGACTCTTGATTTCAGCAAAGTTCATGATCCCAGGGTCATGGGATCGAGCCCTGTGTCAGGCTCCACTCTGAGCATGGAGCCTGTTTGGGATATTCTCTCTCTCTCTGTCTCTCTCTCCCTCTGCCCCTCTCCCCTGCTCATGCTCTCTCTCTCAAATTAAAAACAAAAATCTTCAAAAAAACCCACAATGGCCATAATGAGGAACATTCCAATTAGACAAGATCATTTAAGCAGTACACTTTAAAACAAAGATTCCTAAATCAAACCAAAAGAATGGGATACCTATTTTTTTATTTTTATTTTTTAATGTTTATTTATTCTTGAGAGAGAGAGAGAGAGAGTGCAGAGGAAGGACAGAGAGAGAGGGAAACATAGAATCTGAAGCAGGTTGCAGGCTCCGAGTTGTCAGCACCGAGCTGGATGCAGGGCTCAAACACACAAACTGCGAGATCATGACCTGAGCCAAAGTCGGATCCTTAACTGACTGAGCCACCCAGGTGCCCTTGGGATACCTATTTTAATTGGCATATTCCACAATATGGCTTCATTGAAAGGTTCACTGCAAAGGTATAAAAATTAAAGATATAAAAAGTACCTAAAACGAGACTATAAGACTGATGTAACTCCTATTGCTCCCTTCTATGCTCCTTTGAGTACTCTGAATTGTTTTTCTACCTTGAAAATGACTATATGACTTTAAACAAAAGTCCACTAAGTTAATGGCCTTATAGACATCCTCATATCTACCTTCAAAGGTCCCCTGTATGTCCCCTTCTAGAGCTGACAGAACTCTGCAAGTTTTTCTTGCAAACTGCTCTGTTATTCCCTTAAATAGACAAGAGAAACTGAAATTAAAATTAATGAAAAAAATCTTCCCAAATTCTGGTAAGTACCAGAGCCTGCGGAGGGAATCCTAGGAAAACTGGCAGAAGCAAGCAAACACTAAGAATTCTCATCAGAGTCAGCTCTCATGAATCTCTGTAGCATCCAGTTAAGAAAGGAAAATAGGGATGCTTGGGTGGCTCAGTGAGTTAAGGGTCCGACTCTTGATTTTGGCTCATGTCATCATCGCACGGTTCATGAAAAGGAGCCTATGTCAGGCTCTGTGGTGACAGCAGAGAGCCTATTTGGGATTCTCTCTCTCCCTCTCTCTCTGCCGCTTCCCCACTTGCACGCATGCACATGCTCACTCTCTCTCTCTCAAAATAAATAAGTAAACTTAAAAAATTTATAAAAGAAAGGAAAATAAAATTTCATGCTGTCTCTTCCTTTCCAAATCCAGATGCAGTGGTTACTGATCCTTTTTCTCCCAGGGATAGCTACTGACTGCTTGCTTGCCTTATTTTATGTCCCAAGAACTTGGCTTGGCTTTATTCCTGCCTGGCACATGCAGGTTGTTGATTCTTTCTTTTGGCTATCTTTGGGAGTAACTCCAGATCTTGTGAAGATAATATCTCTTGCACCTTCTCTGAGGACACCTCTTGAATCCACAGGGTTCTTTAATATTGCCAGAAATATTTACTGTTTGTTCTGTTATGAAATATTTGAAAGGATTTTATAACTCTATGATCCTGAATTTGGCCAAATTGGAAGCTGATACACAGAGCTTCAAAGGATTTTTTCAGGCCTTCTCTCCTAAGATAAATATACCCAGAGGGAAAGGAAAGCATTCCAACTTAAAAAAAAAAAAATTAAAAAGGGGCGCCTGGGTGGCTCAGTTAAGCATCCAACTTCAGCTCAGGTCATGACCTCATAGTTCATGAGTTTGAGCCCTGCATTGGGTTCGATGCTGACAGCGCAGAGGCTGCTTGGGATTCTCTCTCTCTCCCTCTCTCTCTGTTCCTCCTCCACTCATGTGTGGGTGCTTTCTCTTTCCCAAAATAAGTAACTAAATAACTTAAAAAAAAAAAAAAGAAAGAAAACGATTTCCTCAAATCTTTTTGGTAACTCAAAACCTTAAAATTTTTCTAAGTTAGATTAAATGATGGATAGTCACTGGATTTCTAGATCATTTCCAAAAAAGATAAAATACTGAAATATTAATTATTGAACATAGATTTATCCACTTTAGGCTACCTTTCACAAAGAAACTAAAAGATATTTGGGTCTGTTAGTAAGCATGTTTTGTGCCATACAGAAAAATCAACTGTGAGAAATTTCTATGTTTTTAGAAATTATAAAATATATTTATAAATTTGCCAAGCCATAGAATGCTAATGTTAAAGAAAGTTCACAATTATTTACTTCTTTATTTTCATTAAAAATTTAGGTTTTTAAAGGTTAAAAATTCTAATACATGTAATTAAAGCTTCTAAAAATGATAAAGGAAATATCTTTGTATGCGAGAAAAGTAGGATAAGAGAAGTTAGGAGCAGAGATGCGTTTTTTGTTTTGTTATGTTTTTTGGTTTTGTTTTGTTTGGGTTTTTTTTTTTTTTGAGGGAAAAGATAGTAATTTTGTCCTAAAGCGAGATTGGTTATTTCAGAATGGTAAAGAAGAGATTAAAAAACACAAATGAGGGGCGCCTGGGTGGCGCAGTCGGTTAAGCGTCCGACTTCAGCCAGGTCACGATCTCGCGGTCCGTGAGTTCGAGCCCCGCGTCAGGCTCTGGGCTGATGGCTCAGAGCCTGGAGCCTGTTTCCAATTCTGTGTCTCCCTCTCTCTCTGACCCTCCCCCGTTCATGCTCTGTCTCTCTCTGTCCCAAAAATAAATAAACGTTGAAAAAAAATAAAAAAAATAAAAAAAAAAACACAAATGAATAGCAAGTTGAGAAGAGAGAGAGAGAGAGAGAATCTGACCTTAGTGGTCAATTTGGCTAACATCAAATGAATTTATTATATGGGTTATAAAATTAAAGTAAAAAATAAGTAATGTACTTATGCCAAATAGGAACTTCATTTTCTTTCATCTGCTAAAAACAAAAGTTTAAAAAAAATTTTTTAATGTTTATTAATTTTTGAGAGAGAGAGAGAGAGACAGAGACAGAGACAGAGACAGAGAATGAGCAGGGAAGGGGCAGAGAGAGAGAGACACAGAATCTGAAGTGGGGTCCAGGCTCCGAGCTAACAGCATAGAGCCTGAAGCAAGGCTCAAACTCACAAACCGTGAGGTCATGACCTGAGCGGAAGTGGGATGCTTAAATCAACTGAGCCACCCAGGTGCCCGCACAAAGTTTTCTTATACTCGGTCTGCTTTTGATATAAGATTGTAAAATGTTTTCCTTACAAATTACTTTTAAGTAATTTGCCTAGGAAAAAAAAAGGTTTTGTCTCTTGTCAAAGAACTTTCCTATGTCTTTATCAAGTCTTATGATTACTTTAAAAAGTTGAGTCTTCTCTATTGAAAGAGTTAAGTTTGTTTTTGTTTTTTAACAACTATTAAAATTTCTTTTTTTTTTTTCAAGTAGGCTCCATGCCCAGTATGGAGCCCAATGCAGAGCTTGAACTCATGACCGTCAGATCAAGACCTGAGCTGAGATCAAGAGTTGGATACTTAACCAATTGAACCACCCAGATGCCCCAACTATTAAAATTTCTTTATTTGCCTGAAAAGTTTTTAACTATCACTGTGGTTAAATAGATAACTAAGTATTATTTTACAGTGACCTATGATCCTATTTTACTAGGTGTTTCTAAAGCCTTTCAGTATCTATGACAAAACTTTCTAAAATCAAATTCTAAATGAAGTATTTTTGACCTCAAACTAACTTTGCAATTTTTCAGAGGGTCCCTGGAACATCTGAAAAGATTTGTTCTGCCTCCTTATAAAAAAAAAAAAAAAAAAGATGTTAAACTAATTAAGCTTATTTGATATGTTAAATTACATAGGAAGCACTGTTAAATAAGAAATAATATTAAGCCTTATTTATGTTGTATTTGCATGGGTATATAAGTGTTCTAGAAATCGTGTAAAATTCCTAGAAATCTGATATGTCCTGGTATAATGTTATCAGTCATAATTCTAGCTATCATCTTAAAATGTTACACATTAGAGAAATAACCAAATTCCTTTGGTTTAATGCAAATAAGTTATTTTTACTGTGATTATCTTTGGTTAAAAAAATAGACACAATTATAGAGAAAGATATTATGTTTTCACCTTTGTCTATATTAGATTCCAATCCTGTTAATTTTCTGAGGTTTTGTTACATACCTGAAAACTAAACTGGATCCTAAGTGCTTCTAGTTTCCCTAAATATCTGGAAAACTCTCCAAGCTAATGTTTCCATTTTTCTCCCACCCCTCTGATTTTGAATGATTAAGAACAAAGCACTCCCTGGTCTCCTTGGAAGGGATTATACCAAGTCCTCCTTACTAAACTTCAGGCTTGAACCTTTACTATAGTATATCTCACTGCTAAAGAATGCTTCACCTGATACCTGTCCTGTACAAATGCTGGAGACCATCTGACTTCAGTTCAGATCATGATCTCATGGCTTCTGAGTTCAGTCCCTGAGTCAGCCTCTGTGGTGACAACTCAGAGCCTGGAGCCTGCTTCAAATACTGTCTGCATCTCTGTCTGTCCCTGCCCCCACCTCTCAAAAATAAATAAACATTTTTTTTTTAATTTCAAATGCTGGAGACCTCCAAATCAAATTGACTTGGAAGAAAAGTAGTTGGCATTGAAGCAGACTGCTTCCTACCAAGATGCCAGATCAAGATTTCATACTTTAACTAAACATAGAACTCTTTCAAGGCACCTGGGTTGTTCAGTCAGTTAAGCATCTGACTCTTGATTTTGGCTCAGGTCATGATCTCATGGTTCATGAGATTGGGCCCTGAGTCAGGCTCTATGCTGAGCATGGAGCCTTCTTGGCGTTTCCTCTCTCCCTCTCTCTCAAAATAAATAAATAAACTTTAAAAAAATCAGAAAACCCTTTCTTCTCTTCCTTTCCTTTACTCTGGCATTGGCCTGGAAAGATAATGCCACCATCTGTATCTCCAGGCTATTTCTAGAAAGGGTACAGTCTAGAGTTTAGAACAATGTTTTACTTCAGGCTAGGTGAAAGCCTAAATGACCCCTGGCTTGAACAGATAAATACAACAATCTCTGCCATTAACAGTGTCACCTTAGTGGAAGTGTATTGTGACCTGACAGGATTTATTTTTGTCTGTGGTGGTTATCATTCTCCTTGGGTCTATGAATGCCTAGATGGCTGGCACATAATTGGACAATGCCTCTTAGGTTATCTAATTGTGTCCCTAACTGTTTATAGACAGACACTCCACTGGTCAACTCCCCTGAATTTACATCAAGTTATAAAAGACCTATCAAGAAGTATTCATGATTCAAAATTAGCTTCCTTTAGTAGATCCCTACTTTTCTGGTCAGGAGTAAATGTAAATTCTTGAAAATATTACAGCATCCACTGCTACGACCATAGCTGCCCAACAAAGAGAGCCCATAGACTCTCCGGCCAAAGTTGTTCTTCATAATAAGGTAGCCCTTTATTATCCTTTAGCTGAGTGAGGATGTTTCTGTGATGAGGGAGTGTAGGACAAGCTGAGGGCAAAGTATAGGCTAAAAGCACTCCCCACCCCTAGGTGGGATATATGTGACATTCCTCAGGCACTCCTGGTTGTCCAAGGACTAAGGAATGGACAGAAAACAAATGGCTAAACTGATAAGTCTCCACCAGTTTACAAGAAAAAGGCAAGCCCATCCACGGCCTAAAGTCCAGGAACTCCCTACTGTCTTAAAATTAATGCTTTGCTAGAGGGAAAAACAACCATAGCATGGTGGTGGCTAGGCTTCCAGTAAGCCTTTAGCCATATGAAAGTCTCTTTGGAAACTTCCCTTTTGAATTTACCTCCCCCAAGTCCATGGTATATAACCACCCATTCTACACAACCCCATTGTAGCTCTTCCTGCCCAGAGGTCCTGTCCCCATGCTTTAATAAAATTACCTTTTTGTACCAAAGATGTCCTCAAGAATTCTTTCTTGGCTGTCAGCTCTGAAACCCGTGAATCCCCCATCACCCCAAAACCTCATCATCTGTGCTATGGTCAACACCATCTACTGCACCTGGATTAACACTTTTGGAGAAGTTGGAAGTTCATATATAAGATCACTGAGCAAGCAACTTGGCTTAAAAAGGTAACTCCTTCAACATATCTTTCTTTGACTTATTTGATTTTGATTGGTTTGGGTCAGAAGTACACTCCAGACATCAGGAATTATCCTGCTGGCAGTAAGTATACTACTCTTTCTGGTGCACTGTCTTCTCTCAAAAGCATAGATGCATTTTCACAGACACTAACCACCAAGCAAATGATCTCACTAAAACTTGCATGCCTGAATAGGAATGAAGAAAATGACAACTAAAAACTGTGAACCTAAAGTCATAATTCGTAAATACTACAGGGATTCAGCAAAAAAAGAAAAAAAAAATCATGACCTATGAATATCACACAGAGGATTGGTAAAAGCCACAACTACAGAGCAGTAGCTGAGCAAGGTGCAAATGCCTTCAATTTTGATCCTGTCTTTCAATTAGGTTGAGTCTGATCAAAAGAAGGGAATTTAGGCCACAATAGGCCCAAAATGGAGTCATTTACCCTCATGACAGCAAAACAAGATTGAACTGAAGTTGCAACCTCTCCCAGGAATGTGACCTTTAGCCAGTCAATCTGGAAATTCCTGATCAATACTAGTGAGGTAATCTGCTTGACAGACCCTTACCCTCCCCCCAAATAAAGGTATCTTTACTTAAAATAATCCATTCTTTGTTAGAAAACTTCCTTTTCCACCCCCCATCTGTCTATAAAAACTTACATTTTTGTACAGCAACTTGGAGCTTCTTTCTATTTGCTAGATGACATGTTGCTTCATAAATCATTGAATAAAGCAAGTTAGATCTTCAAATTTACTCAGTTGAATTTTAACACCATATTAAGGGAAGAAAAATAAAAGAAAAATCAAGAGGAAAAAATATACCAAATAAATTTATTAACAAACTATAACCGGAACACCAGGATTTAAGAAAAATATATTGACATTAATGACCTCATTATTGCCATTACTTGGCACTATCTTCCTGGAATTCAAAACTTTGATACCAAAGTCAGAACTAAAAGTGACATTAAATATGTGCAAACTTAAAGCTATAATTTGTTCGGTTATCCAGGAATGAAACTTTAATACTATCATGATATTGTGATTTGTAATAAGAAATGCATATTTTATTTTTATCCCCATCTCTGATACAGGGCTCCTAAAACCCTTGGAATTTCCTAAGTGATGAAAGTGACAAAGGTGTTTTGATATTCTAATATATCCCTTTCAACCACAGCTGAATTTATGTTAATGAGGTGACTTTTGGAAAGCACCTAAGAATAGGGATGGGTTGTTAGGGGAACCAACCACGTGACTGAGGGTTGGAAAGTTCATTTCCACCTCCCTGGCCTCTAGGGAGAAGAGAGGAGCTGGGGATTGAGTTCAATCACCAATGGCCAATGATTTAATCAGTCATGCTGATATAATGAGGCCTCCTTAAAAAAAACCAAAAACATGCGTTCAGAAAGCTTCTGGGTTGGTGAACACGTAAAGAGTCAGGGATAGTGGTGTACTCAGACAGCAATGGAAGCTCCGTGTCTATTTTCCCATACCTTGCCCTATGCATCTCTTCCATTTGACTGTTCCTGAGTTACATTCTTTTACAATAAACTGGTAATCTAGTAAGTAAGATATTTCTGAGTTCTGTGAGCTGCTTTAGCGAATTAATCAAATCCAAGGAGGAGGTTGTTGGAACCTCTGATCTGTAGCTGATCAGAGTGGATTTGAACTGAACATTCTTAGATATTTCAGTTACCAACAAATTTCTCAGCCACTTTGACTGGACTAGGGTGATAATACACACAGTAGACAGATAACAGGTGACACGCACACTCCCACAAGCATCAGCAGGTTTGCAGCACAAGGCAACTTACTTCCCAGCAAGACTTTTCTCTGAAGCAGGTGTTCTCTGGAGCCATAAAATAGCATCATGATTTTTTTTAGTTAAAAAGGGACTTTTATTAATTTGTTAAATCAAGTATTTTTTTTAATTTTTTTTTCAACGTTTATTTATTTTGGGGACAGAGAGAGACAGAGCATGAACAGGGGAGGGGCAGAGAGAGAGGGAGACACAGAATCGGAAACAGGCTCCAGGCTCTGAGCCATCAGCCCAGAGCCCGACGCGGGGCTCGAACTCACAGACCGCGAGATCGTGACCTGGCTGAAGTCGGACACTTAACCCACTGCGCCACCCAGGCACCCCTAAATCAAGTATTTTTTAAGTGCCTAGTATGAAGAGGTAAGCTGAATGGCATAGTGGTTTCGGACCAGGCATCACCACTCTATTATAGAGTACTGTCATTAAGAACAGAATTTGGGGCATGACAGAACTGGTTTTGAATCCTGGTTCTGCCACACCCTAGCCAAATTCCCTTGAGAAATTTACTTAAACTACACAAAAAATCAGGGTCCTCAAGGCACAAAATGAGAATACATCGTAGATTTAGGAATTCTTTGAAGATTAAATGAGATAAATCATGCAAAAAGTTCTGTACCATTTCTGGTGCCACCTACAAAGTATTATGCTAGTAATGCTGGCATACAAGTCCTTTTTCTAGGCTAGATGTGGTTATTAATGATGCTTTGCAAAGAAAGAATATATGTATTTAGTACATGATAGTAGAAAAAAAATGGCTGGTCATGGAAAAAATTAAGTTTGAGGAGCGCCTGGGTGGCTCAATCAGTTAAGCAGCTGACTTTGGCTTAGGTCATGATCTCATGGCTCGTGAGTTTGAGCCCCACATCAGGTTCTGTACTGACAGTTCAGAGCCTGGAGCCTGCTTCAGATTCTGTGTCTCCGTCTCTCTCAGCCCCTCCCCCGCCCACACTCTGTCTCTGTCTCTAAAAATAAATAAACATTAAAAATATTTTAAAAAGAAAAAAAATTAAGTTTGATTTCTACCTCACTCCTTACCCCAAAATAAATTCCAGACAGATAAAAGATATATTTTTTAAGGTACTAGGAAAAAAGCTTTAAATCTTATTGAAATAGGGAAAGCATTTCTAAGTATGATCCAAAACCCAAAAAATACCAAAAATAAAATTCATAAATTCTACTGTATAAAAAATTTTTAATATTGTAAAGATTGTGCCTATATATAAAAATATTGTGCACTTAAAATTTTATTAAGAGGGTAGATCTCATGTTAAATGTCCTTCCAACAATTTTTTAAAAATCTGCATAATTAAAAACCATCATAAGCAAAGGAAAAATGAAAAACTAGGAATAATTTGCAACACATTACAGAGACAGAATTTCTTTAAAGAGCCCTAACAAATCAATAAAAAGATATGATGGGGTTTTGGGGTGATGACGGGGGTTCGGAGCCAACAGCCAAGAAAGAATTCTTGAAGATGTTTATGGTGCAAAAAGGTGAATTTATTAAAGCATGGGGACAGGACCCGTGGGCAGAAAGATGTGTAACTGATTTTATACCTTCAGGTTGGGAAAGAGTTAGGGATAGATTAAGTCTCTAAGGTATTTTGGAAGCGAGGTTTTCTGGACCTTGAGGGGCTAGGTGTTGTTAGGAAAACGCCAGTTATTACCATTTAGTAAAACCTCAGTCATGAGACCCTTCAGATGTGTATCAAGGGGCCACAAGCTTGGAGCATGATTGCCAGCATATATCTTGAGGTAGTTGAAATAAAGGAAGTCTCCAAAGGAATTTTTATATGTTAAAGTTGACTTACAGGATCCTGGGGGGTCAGGATAATGTTAAATCAAGATTCCCTTTTGCCCATTGCAAAGTGTCATCACAGCTGCTGATTGTGGCAGAGGGAGGTCACTCTGCCTCTTTCAAGGACTTGTCAATGGGCTGTAGGCAGTAAGGGGATTTAATTTTTCTTTTTCTTTTTTTTTCGAATGTTTATTTACTTTTTAGAGACAGAGGCAGAGTGCAAGCAGGGGAGGGAAAGAGAGAGAGGGAAACACAGAATCTGAAACAAGCTCCAGGCTCTAGGCTCTGAGCTGTCAGCACAGACACCTATGCGGGGCTGGAACCCACAAACCATGGGGTCATGACCTGAGCCGAAGTTGGTCACTTAACCAACTGAGCCACCCAGGCCACCCTGGAATTTAATGTTTCATTTGTCTTAGTTTCCCACATCACCATGGTAAGCACTTAAACCCCTTTCCTTTGTTCTTGGATAGCCAAGAGTGTCCGAGGAACATCACACATATCCCACTTGAGGGTGGGGGGTGCTGTTAGCGTGTACTTTGCCCTCAGCTTGCCACAACCTCCCTCATCAGAAGGACCAGCAATCTAGCAGAAAAAACAATATGAACAGACAATTCATTGAGAAGGAAAATGAATGACTTAAAAATTTGAAAAGATGCTCAAATTCTCTCATAATAAAAGAAATGCCCATTTAAACTACACTTGAGGGGCACCTGGGTGGCTCAGTTGGTTGGGCACCAGACTTCAACTCAGGTCATGATCCCATGGTTTGTGAGTTTGAGCCCTGCATCAGGCTCTGTGCTGAAAGCTTGGAGCCTGGAGCCTGCTTCAGATTCTGTGTCTCCCTCTCCCTCTCTGCCACTCCCCTGCTCATGCTCTGTCTCTCTCTTTCTCTCTCAAAAAATGAATAAACATAAAAAAAAGCCTACAATTGAGATATCATTTTTTTCACCTAGAAGACTGACAAAAAAAAAAAAAGCAAACAAGTTGATTTCACACCAAATAAGTAATATGAGAAAATAGGGAATGATAGTTGATGTAACTCTATGGAGCCATTGTGAAATATCTAAAAAAACTACACATGCATAAATCCTTTGAGCCAACATCCACTTCTAGGAATTTGTCCTTTAAATATATTTTCACCATATACATAACATGCATGACATATGTACAGATATTCAGTGTGCTATTATTTGTAATAATGAAACACTGAAGACTGATTAAATAAATTGTGGCAGATGTTATAAAACAGAATACTATCTGGCATTAAAAGAGAAGAGAAGGCTCTACATATACAAACGTTCCTTTATCTATTACTGTGTAATAATCCACCCCAAAACTTAGTGACTTAGAGCAATTTATAATCTCTCATAGTTCTACAGGTTGATTTGCTCAACCAGAGAATTCTCTTTTGGAGTCTTTTATGAGATTGCAATAAGAGACTAGGACTGGAGTCATCTGAAGGCTCAACTGAGTTGCATGTCCAGTATATGGTTTCTTCACTCGTGTTTTGTGTCTTAATTAGAATAGATGGAACAGCTGAGAAGTAGCCAAGAATCAATCAATCTCTCTGTCTCTCTGTCTCTCTTTCTCCATGCAGACTTTCCATAGGACTAACTTGGGCTTTCTCACATTACAGTGATCTCTGGGTACTTGGACTTCTTTTTTTTTTTAATTTTTTAAATATTTATTTATTTATTGAGAGAGAGAGAGAGAGAGAGAGAGAGAGAGAGAGACAGTGTGAGTGGGGGAGGGGCAGAGAGAGAGGGAGGCACAGAATCTGAAACAGACTGTCAGCATAGAGCCTGATGTGGGGCTTGAACCCACAAGCTATGAGATCATGATTTGAGAGGCAGTCAGACATCTAACCAACTGAGCCACCCAGGTGCCCCTAAACAATTATTTTTAAAAATTCTTCCTCCAAAAAGGCACAGGATTTTTCATTAGAAATAGTATAAAATGTCATGTTTCACTATTAAGTCAGATATGTATGAATGAGAAGGAGGAAAGGAAGGAGTGAGTGTGGAAAGGAAAGAAACTTTCTGTTTTTACGAAGTACTTTTATGAAAGTACTGGAGTTACAAAGCCAGATGTTTTATTTGGTGTGACTGTGAATAATTTCTTAATTTTGAACAACACTAAGACTTATTTATAAATTATTGGCATCTCAGTTAATATTACTAATTTCAGAGGCATTAAAAAAACGGGTATTAAGAATAATTTTCCATGAGTTGTCAGATAACTGCAACAGAACAGTAAAGACATTGAGCTGATTTCAAATAATACTCATTTTCAACAACTATATTTTGGGTCCATGTGATAGTTTCCTGTTCAGGAGGACATAATTAAGTTTCTGAAAAATAAATTAAGAGGCTGAATTCTTTGTGATTTTTTTTTCTGAAATGCAATAAAATATTGCAATAAAACACAAGATTGCTAGATTCAGCAATATGGCTGAATAAGATGTCCCTTGTTTATATCCCTCCCCCAAAAAAGAACAATTTGGCATCCATCCTTGGACAAAAGTGTCTTTATGGATTGCTAGATTCAGCAATATGGCTGAATAAGATGTCCCTTGTTTATATCCTTCCCCCAAAAAAGAACAAGTTGGCATCCATCCTTGGACAAAAGTGTCTTTATGGACGTTGTGGGACTAAGCACCACATGCTGAGGGATCTAGAAGAATCTCACCCACCTATGAATCAGGTTATAGGTATACAGGCCTCACTCCCAGCTGTGGACCCTACAGTGGCCAATGAACTAACTCCAGTCCCTCTCAGCTGTTGTAAGTTTGGACAATTGGAAAGGGCAGTTAGTAAAAATTGGAGGAGGTGACTGCTATTTCAAATGTGAAGACAGCAACATAAGGCTTTAGGGAACATGAAAAATCAAGGAAACATGAGGCCACCAAAGATCACAATAACCTTTCAGTAACTGATCCCAACTACATGGATATCTGTGACTAACCCAAAAAAGAATTCAAAATAGCTGTTTTAAGGAAACTGTATTAGCTACAAGAAAGCATTGGCAATTCCACAAAATCAGGCAAACAATACATGGACAAAATGAGAGGTTTAACAAAGAGATAGAAATCATAAAAGAAATAAAAACAGTAATTCTGGAACTGAACCAATATAATGAATGAAATGAAAAAAATGCAATAGCACCAACATCAGAACAGATCAAACAGAAAAATGAACCCTTGAATTAGAAGACAAAGAAATTAAAATTACCCAGTCAGAGAAGAATAAATGAAAAAGAACGAAAAATAATGAAGAAAACCTATGTGATCTATAGAATACCATCAAAAGAAACAATCTGCAAATTATTGTAGTTCCAAATGGAGAAAAGAGGAACAAAGGACAGAAAGAGGTAGAAAGCTTATTTAAAGAAGTAATGTCTGAGAATTTACCAAATTTGGGGAGAGATTTGGATATCCAAGTTCATGAATTTCATAGGTCCCCCCAAAACTCAACTTAAAGGTCTTCTCTAAGACACATTACAATAAAACTCAAAAATCAAAGACAAAGAAAATCTTAAAAGCAGCAAGAAAAATGCCTGTAATGTACAAGGGAACCCTCATAAGGCTATCAGCAGATTTCTCAGCAGAAATTTACAGGCCAGGGCAGAGTAGGATGATGTATTTAAAATGCTTTAAGCATTTTTAAGCATTAAAGGAAAAAAACTGCCTACCAACAATACTCTATTCAGCAAAACAGTCCTTCACAATGAAGGAAAGATAAAGATTTTTAACTACCTGCCTCTCGGTTTTGGCTCAGATCATGATCTCATGGTTCATGAGTTCCAGCCTCAAGTTGGGCTCCGCGCTGACAGTGCAGAGCCTGCACTCTGCCCTTCCCCTGCTCGTGCTCTCTCTGTCTCTCACTCTCAAAATAAATAAATAAACCTAAGAAAAAAAAGGGACACGCATAGGCTTAAAGAGGTGGAAAAATATATTCCATGCAAGTGGAAACTGAAAGAGAGACAGGAAAGCTATATTTATATCACACAAAATAGACTTTAAGCCAAAAACTGTAACAAGGGATAAAGAAGCTCATTATATAATGACAAATGGTTCAACTCATCAAGAGAGTATAACAGTCATAAACAGGGGCACCTGTTAAGCACCCAACTCTTGATTTCGGATTGGGTCATGATCTCACCATTCATGAAATTGAGTCCTGTGTTGGGCTCTGTGCTGACAGCACTGAGCCTGCTTGGGATTCTCTCTCACCACCCCCCTCTCTCTCTCTGCCCCTCCCCTGACTGCATGCACGCTCTCTCTCTATCTCAATAAATAAACTTTAAAAAAAAGCATAAACATATATTCCCCAAACATCAGAACACATACATATATTAAGCAAATACTAACATAATTGAAGGGAGAAACAGACAATGAAACAATAATAGTAGAGGATTTCAATGCCTCTCAACAATGGTAGATCATCCAGACAGAAAATCAGTAAGGAAATGTTGGACCTAAACTAAACCTTAGACAAATGGACCTAATATATATACAACATTCCATCCAAAGGCAGCAGAATACATTCTTCTTCTTTTTTTTAATGTTTATTTATTTTTGAGAGACAGAAAGAGAGACAGAGTGTGCACAGGGGAAGAGCAGAGAGACAGGGAGACACAGAATCCAAAGCAGGCTCCAGGTTCCAAGCTCTGAGCTGTCAGCACTGAGCCTGACACAGGGCTTGAAAGCATGAACTGTGAGATCATGACCTGAACCAAAGTCGGATGCTCAACCAACTGAGCCACCCAGGTGCCCCCAGAATACATGGTTCTTAAGTGCACGCAAAACATTCTCCAGGATGGATTATGTGATATAACACAAACAAGTCTTAACAAATTTAAGAAGAGTAAAATCATGCTAAGTAACTCTTCTGACCACAATATTATAAAACTAGAAATCAATTAACAAAGAGAAAAGTTTATAGCAATAAAGAAAACATTTTTAAAAAATCTCAAACAGAGGCACCTGGGTGGCTCAATCAGTTGAGCGTCCGACTTCAGCTCAGGTCATGAGCTCACGTGACTTCGAGCCCCGTGTTGGGCTCTGTGCTGACAGCTCAGAGCCTGGAGCCCGCTTCAGATTCTGTGTCTGCCCCTCTCTCTGCCCCTCCCCTGCTCATGCTTTGTCTCTCTCTGTCTCAAAAATAAAAACATTAAAAAAAATTTTTTTTAAATCTCAAACAACCCAATTTTACATCTTAAGTAACTACAAAAACACACTGTCCAAAGTTAGCAGAAAAAAAGGAAACAACAAATTAATAGCAGAAATAGAGACCAGAAAAACAATTTAAAAGATCAACAAACTAGAGAGGTGCGTTTTGAAAGTATAAACAAAATTGAAAAACTTCTAGTAGACTAAGAAAAACAGAAGACTCAATTAAATAAAATCAGAAATGTAAGAGGAGATATTATAGCTAATACCACCGAAAGACAGTGGACCATAAGAGACTACCATGAGCAATTATATATCAACCAATTGGATAACCAAAAATAAATGGACAAATTCCTCGAAATGTGAAACCTACCAAGACCGATCTTTAGAAATAGAAAATCTGAACAGACTAATAATGAGTAAGATGACTGACACAGTAATCAAAAATCTTCCAATAAGAAAAGTCCAGAACCAGATGGTGTCTCTGGTAAATTCCACCAAACATTAGAGAAGAGTTAAAGCCAATCCTTCTCAAACTCTTCAAAAAATTGAAGAGGTGGAAAGACTCCAAAATTCACTTTACAAGAACAGCACTACCCTTCTACCAAAGTCAGCTAAGGATACCACACACAAAAAAGGAAATTATAGGCAAATATCCCTAATGAATACAGATACAAAAATTCTCAACAAAATATTGGCAAACTGAATTCAGCAGCATATAAAAGGATCATATACACCATGATCAAGAAGGACTTATCCCAGGGTGTAAGGATGGTTCAACATAGGCAAATCAATAAATATGATTTCACTAGTAGAATGAAAGAAAAATCATATGATAATAGCCATAGCTGCACAAAAAGCATTTGGAAAAATCCAATATCCTTTCATGATAAAATTTCTCAATAAACTGGGTACAAAAAGAATGTACCTCAATGTAATAAAGGCCATATATGATAAGCCCACAGCTAACATCATACTCAGCAGTGAATCACTGAAAGCTTTCCATTCAAGATCAGAAACAGCGCAAGGGTGCCCACTGTCACCACTTGTATCCAACACAGTATTGGAAGTCCTACCCAGAATAGTGGTTACCAGAGGCTGGGGCTGGGAAATGAGATATTGGTAAAAAGTACAAACTTTCAGTTGTAAAATGAGTAAGATCTGGGAATCTAATGTACAGCATGGTGATTTTAGTTAAAAATACTGTAATATATATTTGAAAGTTGCTAAGAGTAGAACTTCAATATTCTACTCACAAAAAAGAAATGTTAATTATGTGAGATGATGGAAGAGTTAACTATCCTACTGTGGTAATCATTTTGTAATATGTAAGTATATCAAGTTAACAAATTGTACACCTTAAACTTACACAACTTAATTACAGCTCAATAAAGCTGGAAAAAATACGAGATTGCCAAGACTGACACTGGCTTTTGAAAAAATGCTAATAATTTTTCAGTCGCTAAGAGGTTTTTCTAATACATACAAAATACTCCTACTATTCTTAAAAGGTATTTTGAAGATGTAAAGACAGAACTTTAATTGTAGCTTTTATGCAATGTTGCCATTATTTTTCATGATGCTATTGCCAAAAAGTAGGATAGAGCATATGAGTGCTATAAACTGCCTGTGAATCTGCTTGCAACAGAATTTAGAAGAAGAAATGATAAATGTGTGCCACTTAAAGTAAGCGTATTGTTTAAGAAAAACTGCAGTGCTTTATGACAAAATGGATGCACTGAAATAAGAAAGTTTTAAGTTAAATGGAAAAATAGCCTCTCTTAGTTTGCCTTCATTCAGTAGTCCATATTTGCTGTTTTTTGTGTGTGTCCAGCATCTTTGCCTTCCCTCTGTCAGTAGCTCAATATTCCTTTGGGTGAAATTCCATGTTGTGTGTTTTGTTAATGTGTGGACTATCCCTGCCACACATGTCCCACTGCTGAGGCTTTCTATGGAAACAGAGGAACACCAGATCTTTTCTCCAGCTGCCCTTTGGTGTCACTAGGGAGAAGACACATGGCCTAACTCAAACAATAAAATGCTCTCTGCTAGAATTTTGCATCTTGAGTGTCTGAACCAAAGGCTAGGGGCATTTGGGAATCAGACTGCTCCCAGCAGCAGTAGCATGGTGCTAAAACTGTATCTCCATGTCTCCCCTGTATTCAGCCTTTCTTCAAAGCCCTCCGGGCTTCTGTCAGTTTAATGAGTCCTTAATGTCTACCTGTATGTTTTTTTTTATTAAAGTATAGATGACATACAATGTAATATTAGTTTCAGGTGTACAACATAGCGATCAGACAATCCTATATATATGCTCACCGCAAATGTAGTTACTACCTATCATCATTCAGTGTTATTACAATATTATTGATTATATTCCCCATGTTGTACTTTTCATTCTCATGACTAATTGACTGACTTATTTATTTTAATTCCAGGATAATTAACACACAGTATTCTATTCATTTCAGGTGTACAATATAGTGATTCAACAATTCTATACACTACCCAATGCTCATTACAAGAAATGTACTCTTTTTTTTTTTTAACGTTTATTTATTTTTGAGACAGAGAGAGACAGAGCATGAACGGGGGAGGGTCAGAGAGAGGGAGACACAGAATCTGAAACAGGCTCCGGGCTCTGAGCTGTCAGCACAGGGGCCCGATGCGGGGCTCGAACTCACGGACCACGAGATCGTGACCTGAGCCGAAGTCGACGCTCAACCGACTGAGCCACCCAGGCGCCCCAAGAAATGTACTCTTAATCCCCTTCACCTATTTCATCCACCCTTCATCCATCCCCTCTGGTAACCATCAGTTCGTTCTCTATAGTTAAGAATCTGTTTCTTTGTCTCTTTTTTCTTTGTTCATTTGCTTTGTTTCTTAAATTCCATGAATAAGGGCGCCTAGGTGGCTCAGTGGGTTAACTGTCTGACTTCGGCCTTGGTCATGATCTTGCAGTTTGTGGGTTCAAGCCCCACATCAGGCTCTGTGCTGACAGCTCAAAGTCTAAAGCCTGCTTCGGATTCTGTGTCTCCCTCTCTCTCTGCCCCTCCCCCACTTGTGCTCTCTCTCTCTCTCTCTCTCTCTCTCTCTCTCAAATAAATAAACATTAAAACAAAACAATTTTTAAATGTTTTTATTTATTTTTGAGACAAAGAGAGACAGAGCATGAGCAGGGGAGGGGCAGAGAGAGAGGGAGACACAGAATCCGAAGGAGGCTCCAGGCTCTGAGCTGTCATCACAGAGCCCGAGGCGGGGCTTGAACCCACAAGCCATGAGATCGTGACCTGAGCTTAAGTCGGATGTTTAACTCACTGAGCCACTCAGGCACCCCTAAAACAAAATTTTTTTTTAAATTAAAGGTACAGACTTCTTCCTTATAGTCCAAAATGGAGCTCCAGCCATCACATATATGATGGGAAAAGGGAAGAGCCATATGCTTCCACCCTTTAAGGATAAGTGCAGGAGGTAGCATATGTTATTTCTGCTTATATTTCATTAATGAGAAGTTAGTCACAAGGCCAGATCTAACTGCAAGGGAGGCTGGGAAATGTGGTCTTTATTCTGGTAGGCAGTGCTGAGTAAAAAGGAAAGAACAGAAATTAAGTAACAACTAGCACTCTCTTTCAGACACCTTCCATAAATTACTTTTATACCTACGATCATCAGAGATGGTTTTTATTATTTCCTTTTCTTTAAATTAAGTTCCATTTTTTCTTTTTAAATGTTTATTTATTTTGAGAGAGCATGCACAAGTGTGCATGATGCGTGTGCATGAGCATGAACAGGGGAGGGGCAAAGAGAGAGGAAGAGAGAGAATCCCAAGCAGGCTTTGTACTGTCAGCGAAGAGCAGGCTTTGTACTGGGGCTCAATGTGGGGCTCGATTTGACAAGCCGTGAGATCATGATCTGCACCAAAATCAAGAGTCGGATGCTTAACTAACTGAGCGACCCAGCTGCTCTGGTTTTTATTATTTGCAGTCAAGAATCATCTTTGGTTCAGTAAGGAAATCCTGAATGGAATGACTCAAGGAAGCCATATAATGTTGCAGGTTCTAGCATCACTATGCAATTCAAAGTGTAAATCAGAAACCTGGGAGTCATCCAAATCTTTTCTTTTTCTTCCATATGTAATCAACCACTCAATCCTCTTCATTCTTTCATAAGTCTCTTTCATAATTCTCAGTTCCACCCCTTCCCTTCATTCCCACATCATTGTCTTAGATTAAGCCTTTGTCATTTTTATACCTGTATACCTCCAAGTCCACAGTTCTCCTGTGGAATGCTCTTTCTAAAATCTAAATCTGCATAATACTTCTTCAAGGTCCCTGCCTCAATTAATTCTTCTTCTTCTTTTTAAATGTTTATTTTTGACAGAGAGAGAGAGAAAGAGAGAGAGAGAGAGCATGCATGTACACATGAGCGGGGAAGGGGCAGAAAGAGACGGAGACAGAGGATCCAGAGTGGGCTCCCCGCTGAGAGCCAAGAGCCTGATGTGGGGCTCAAACTCACCAACTGTGAGATCATGACCTGATCGAAAGTCGGGGTCTTAACCGACGGAGTCACCCAGGTGCCCCTTCAATGGATTCTTCTTAAGAACAAAACCCAAACTCTCTTGTATGATATACAAAGCCCTTCAGCATGTGGCACTTTTAATTTCATCTCTAGACATTCCCCACTATACATAACCTACGCAGCTGGTACTTTGGTTATTTCCTCATTTCTCAGATAGGGTTGCTTTGATGAAGACCCATCCTTGCTTACATGTTATATTTAGGTTATCTGGAGCTACAAGTGTGGTTCAGTGTGACAGGGAAGGAGAATGCAGGGCACCATGCTGTCTAGACAGATTAGAGACTAACATTGTCATCTTTTAAGGGATATTTTATAAATAGGAGATGCATCCTAGTGATTAAATTATTATTCATACTAATTTCTGTTCCCAGCCCCAAATACTGTGCCAGGCACAGAAAACAACTTAACACTAGTAAAATTATAGGTTGCTAGAAATCTTAGATATGATAGTAGATGATCATATTCTCTCATCCACATACATTTCAGCATTCAGTAATTTTACCCAAGGTAAGCCATCTGTATGAACTCAAATCACTACAACCTAGTATACTCATAAATTACAGATAAATATATGAGAGCCATTTTGGCTTTGTCAAAGCAAATCATATCAAAAGAAAGCACCATATACAGATATCAATTAAGTGGGCAATGTAATAGCAAATCATTACACTCTGACAAAAGAGAAGAAAATGAATTAAAATACACAAATAACATTAATGATAAATATGAAATTAAACACTTTTCTCATCAGGGTGATACTGAGTAAAATGAAATGATGGAATAAGGACATTTACTGCATAAATTTCTACAATGGAATGAATTCATATATGTAATATAAAATCAGATGGAGTGGGATTAAACTGAAAGGCAATACTTGAATTAAACATAATACAGAAACTTCTGTTGAAAGATCCTTATAGGAATGGAATACTGAGCATGTTATAGACACTCATTGGGCTGGACAATTACCTGTCTAAGATGACTTAATTATGCTTCTGCCTAGAGGCCTGAGGCTCAGTTGATGACTTCTATGCTGGGATTTTATTGTTCTATTGAAAAAAATATAAAATCTATATAACTTTCAATTTAAATTTCTTATGAGGCAGAGAGTAGAATGCATCCATGTAAAGATCAAATTGTTGATTTACAGATGTGAGACCAATATATTACCTGGATTTTATGGAATTCAGGTTCTATGTGGCCTTTATAGAATATTTCTCTATGAAATGCCTGATATTAAAAGAATTATAAATTTGATGGTTCTTATTAATCCAGTACTTCCTTCACTTAAAGTATACTACATTGTGTTAATATAGTAGCACATATAAATTATTTAGGTTGGTCTTTTACACTCAAACATGAATTCTCTTTTTTTTTTTTTTTTTTGAGAGAGAGAGAGAGAGTTCAAGCAGAGGAGGGGCAGAGAGAGAGAGAGAGAGAGAGGGAGGGAGAGGGAGAGGAAGACCAAGGATCAGAGGCAGACTCCATGCTGACAACAGACAGCCTGATGCGGGGATCCGACTCACGAACCCTGAGATCATGACCTGAGCGGAAGTCAGTTGTATAACCAACTGAGTCACCCAGGTGTCCCCAAACATGAAATCATTAATTTACAAACCTCACTTTTCAATAAGGCTATGGGAGTGTATGGGGTAAAATCAGAATTCTCCATTATTCATTCCATTTATACAACTATTTGACGCATGCTAGTAGGTAATTATTTGCAAGTCAATTTCAGATGAAAAAATATTCTTAATCACTGCATTGCTATAAACAATGAAAATAGCAAAAAGTCAAAAGAAATAAAAAACATATTTTATGAGCATTTATTTATAGTATTAAAATGCTAGTACAAATGGGTCTGTTTAAGAATCATAAAAATGAGGGGCGCCTGGGTGGATCAGTTGGTTAGGCAATCATCTTCAGCTCAGGTCATGCTGTCACGGTTAGAGGGTTCAAGCCCCGTGTCGGGCTCTGTGCTGACAGCTCAGAGCCTGGAGCCTGCTTCTGTGTCTCCCCTCTCTCTGCCCCTCCCCTGCTCACGCTCTATGTCTCTCTGTCTCTCAATAATAAGTAAACGTTAAAAAAAATTTTTTTAAAGAATCATAAAAATGATATATACACAGTTCATAGAAAAAGAATATACCAAAAATCATTCAAAATATTTCAAGCATGAAATAGCATTGTGGTATGTTTCTTCTCAGTCATATATGTTTTTACATAAATATCATGGAAATACTCTTTACAGATGTGATTAAGATTCAAGAACCAAGAAATATGTTTGTTCAATTAATTAATTCATTCACAAGCATAAACTTGTAATTGCCTGCCCCACCCCAATACATACAAAATGTGTGTCTGAGCTATATTTCTTCACTATACTTTGTTCTCTTGCCCTCTGAAAATTGTCTCTTGTTTATTCCTTCAGAACTAGCTCCTCAGCTTCTCAGAACCAATGTATTTCATCAGCAATTTTAAGTTCCACCCTCTCCACTCTAGGCTCTTTCCAGCTGCTGACCTTGACAGAGAGCTGAGAGAAGAGGGTGCACTGCTACTTCTTCTTCTGCAGTAGGCAACAATGGCTAGAAGCTGATGAGATGAACTTGTTACACCAAGTTAAAGGTTCAGAAGTTTCAAGCAAGTGCAGGGCAAAAGGACAAAATTATTTTCTTTCATCTTCTTATGGACAGCTCTAAGAGTTTTTGAGAGTATAAGAAGGTTTGGGGGGGCGCCTGGGTGGCTCAGTCAGTTAAGCATCTGACTCTTGGTTTCAGTGCATGATCTCAGGGTCCAGAGATTGAGCCCTGTGGGGCTTGGTGCTTGAGCACAGAGTCTGCTTGGGATTTTCTCTCTTCCTCTGCCCCCTCCCCTACTCACGCATGTGGGTGTGTGCACGCTCTCTCTCTCATAATTAAAAAAAAAAATTCTTAAAGAAAAACAGGTTTTTTACACCCTTTGACTTTTTTTTTCAATGCTCATTTGAGACAGAGGAGAGTACGTGCACGCCCACGTCCACATGAGCAGGGGAAGGGCAGAGAAAGAAGGGTACAGAGGATTCAAAAGCTGGCTTTGCACTGACAGCCACGAGCCTGATGTGGGGCTCGAACTCCCCAAACCATGAGATCATGACCTGAGCCGAAGTCAGACGCTCAACCAGGTGCCCCTCCACCCTTTGAATTCCATAAATGATGCTCCACTTAAGTGTCTCTGAGAGCTAGGTTCACTAGAAGACACCAAGCTGTTGTTGCATTCTAGCAACTAGTAATTGTTACTAATCACAATTAATATGGAAATGTTGGAAAAGTTTACTTTATGTGCTTATGTATATAACAAGTTCATTGAAGAGTTTCACCTCAGGGGTACAAATCTGAAACTTTTTTTTCTCTCAGGCCCAACTGTGCTATGTTGAATCTCTTTCTTTCTTTCAACATCTTGGGCAGATTCTATAACTTTCTGATCCTTTTTGAAATATTGAAAGTCTAGCCCTTAAAAAACAAAAACAACAACAACAAAAAACCTAGGTCTGGTAAAACCTTCAAACTTAAGTGTTGTATTTAAGAAACATGCAATATTTGGGACATACTTATACTAAAAAATTATTCCTTATGTATCTGAAATTCAAATTTAAATTGGATGTCCTGTATTTTTATTTGCACATCTGGCAACCCTAATTTTGACTTCGTTTCTTCTTTACCCCCTTCCTTCCCAGGGCAGGCTTGACCCAAAACTGGAAGGATGTGGAGTGGGAAGGACCCATCATCTGCTTTACTTCTCTCTCCTCACCTTTCTGGTCCTACTCACCAGCTGCTGGAAGTGGCAGAAAGGGTGAAAAAGGCAAACATCTCTTTCTCTAACTGGGGATGGAAGTAGCTTGTCATTATTTCTCTGGTAAATGCTAACTGGCCAAGGATACTGTGTCGTCCAAGGATGCTGTGTCGTCCAAGAACTAGATGCTACAACAGGGTTAGGCATATGAGACACCAAGGAGTAAAGCCTGCAAAAGATAAAGGATAGGGTGGGGGAAACAGAATTGGGACAGGGAAAACCTCAGACTGCGATGAAGGTCTGATAAAGTCTCAACTAACCTATGAGGAGTTCTGGAGCAATGATTGCATACTAGAGGAATCTTGCACCAGGCAGAAGCAGCCAGGCCTTACTACTCCTGCTGTGTTGTCACTGACCAGGGGCTACCCAGTAAAAGCATAGGCCCAGCTCAAATTCTGCATCTAATCCTGGAGATATTGCAGTGGCAACTAACTGCACTCCCTGTAGTCGAAAAGCAAGTTCTTTCTTGAATGGAGATCTGAGTAGCTCACCACCATGACCACCAAAGTTATCTTCTGTGTGGCAGACATCCAACTGCCCACTTCTTTCTAAGGCTACTATATGGGTTTCTTTGGAGATCTTGATGCGGCTTCACCACAACTTAGTTCTCAGTCTTGAGAGGTCTGGTTCCAGCTTCACTTCTGCCGCCTCTGTCCTCACCTCCTTCAGCCTCTTGCTGTTGGGGTACCTTCAGCCAATGAGTAACTCAGTTGGACAGGTAGCTGCCTCTATAGCTCCCCAACCCTTGGGAAATGCTCACATCCCTAATCTGATACAGGAGAATGTAGGCTGCTCTACGAAGCCCAGTCTCTCTCTCTCTCTTCATTTCTCTCATAGTTACTCTTCCTCTGCTCAGACAGGCACAGGTGATAGGTCAGGGGTGTCACCTAAACAGATGTGTGGACATCTGTGATACTAAAATGCCAGTCACCCCTGCTTGCAGTACCTCTCTGAAAACACAGTTTATAAGGGATTCTCTGCTTGATTGCTGTGGGGAAGAGCAGGACTCACTTCATGAACACTGCACTCCCCAGAGGCTCATGGCTCTTTTTTCCTGTGGTGCTCAGTAGACCACAGATGTACTTTCTTGAATGAGTGACAAAAGAGTTGAGTTCGAGAACACACTTCAGGATTGTACATAACCTAGGTGTAAATTTGTATGAAAGTTATTCTTTTTTTTTAAAATGTTTATTTATTGTTGAGAGAGTGCAAGAGAGGGAGGGATAGAGAGAGAGGGACAGAGGATCTGAAGCAGGCTCTGTGCTGACAGCAGCGAGCACAATGTGGGGCTGGAACTCACGAACTACGAGATCATACCTGAGCTGAAGTCAAATGCCCAAACAACTGAGCTACTCAGGTACCCTTGAAAGTCATTCTTTGTGCAAATTGTAGCAGGAAAAAAAGAATAGAAAACTACGGGTTTAGAGACAATATACATAAATAGACCAGAGAAACAATTGAAAATGAAGATCACAAGTATCCTCTTAAGCTTTGGGGAAACAGATAGATAAGCAAAAGTAGTTAATCAGTATAGAGGACATTTGTAATTTGCCTCTCCAGCATTTATTGTTTCTTTTACAAGTCACAGCTTGGTATTATAGCATATAGCTGCATAGGTTATATACTGAAAAACTCCAAGAGGGTGCCAATCACATTGTGGACTGTGTGAATGGTGGACCCTTGGGAGTTGTGCAGTGCACAGCCTTGCACAATATTCAAAGTAGACCTGATCACAGCCCTTATTTTCCTTTGTGATTCACTGCTCACTGTCACATTCAATGTGACCTAATTAGATACTACTCCTGGGCCTAGAGTTAAAGCACATAACCAGGCCTAATGCATCCCATTCCCCTGGCCAATGGTGGGCACATGAACTAAACCTAAACTAGTCCAATCACGGTGGATCTCAGGACCCTTGACAGGAATGTACATTCTTGTGACATAATTTTCCAAATGAAAACCTTGACTTTTTTTCAGTAAACTAATAGCACCTAATGAAGATACCAATTTTCAATAAAATGTGCCAAAATGAAGGACTTAACTTTTTTTCCAAACAATGATACTGGTATCTTCATTCACATAATGACTCTTATCTTATCTCTATTGTGCCCATTTGATACCACTGAGATTGGGTTGCAAAGGATCTGGTAAATATGGTCTTAGAAAAAAGGTTTTCTCTGACCAATATGGAGACTGAACTGGCATTGCCATAAACTCTAAGTAACCAGACAAAGCTAAAACAAATAGACCATTATGTATCAAAGATAGTGAGTTCCCATCCCTGCAGGTGATCAAACCTAGGCTGGGTGATTGCCTATTATAAAGCATGTAGTAGAGGAGATTCACACATCTACTGGGGTTTGGACTATTGCATTGCCAAGATAATGTCTTCAATGTGGTCTTTTAAATAGTAAAGATATTCAAACATACGCACACAAATAGAAACATGATATTCTGAGAATTAAATAGATTGTGTTATCAATCTATTTCCAAATTTTTTTGGAAGAATAAGAGTGTGAAGTTGCTTTCCTTTGCAGGGTATCATTCAACTGAACAGTGATGCCAGTATGTCAACATTATGAACCAGATTCTTGGGTGATTTTCTTCACAATTTTGTTGAGATAGTCTACTTCTTTGTGTATTATGTTATTTTTATGTTACTAATTTTAAATTTTATGAAGTCTTCTCCCATATATTTTCTCTGTGTAGCTATCTAAAAAGCAAATATACAACACAATGACTAATTTTTTTGTCATTTATGTCTTTTGCTTCACTGGCTTATTTACAGATTTATAATTCGTTGACTTTCACAGTTTGAAAATTAATGCTAAATCAATACTTTGTACAAATTTATTATGATTTTACCATAAATTATTTTGCAATAGGTTGTTTGACCGATGTGGTGTAAAACTCTATTGTATATAAATGAAAACATTAAGCAAGTTGAAGGCATAAAATCAGCTAGCACCCTAGCAGAGCAGCTTGTGAGTGAGAAACTATATAGCATTTTTATGTAGCATATGGGAAAACTGTGCAGCATGGGGGTTTTGAGTATTAATTCTACAGTTGTACTAAATCTAACATGTCAGTCTCTATCTACATCCAGCCAGATTTAACGTGTTATGTTTTTGCTGTTGCATTGAATGCTGAATTATCTAAGATGGTGGTGTTTGAGAGAGCCCATCTTCGTAAAGCAAGTCTACACAACTTAGCATCTATACATTTAACTAATGGGTATGCTAAAATGTAGTTTTCTTACAAATTTAGCAGCCCTTCCAAATAAAGTATGTATTTTAAATCTACCCAGGTGTGGTTAAAGCATTTACCTCTGTGTAGTGTGTAATTAGCCTCAAAGGACAATGACATCTTTTTTCTAGGCATGATCTTTGGAAGGCAGCTTACAGTTTTTCAGATACAAGAAGGATATTACATTTCAAAACATTATAGTAAGACATTGAGAACATATTTAGATCTTAATAGATTTAAGATCTTAACTCAGGAGTGTAAAAAATTAACTTTATTTTTGGTACTTGATACACTGTGAAGTAAATACAACATTGAACAGTTACAGATCTGGGACAGTCCCTTCTAGGAAAGTGCTGAAATTAAATTAAAATCAGTCTTACATGAAGTTAAAAAAAAATTAACTTTATTTTTATATCGCTAGATGTAATTCCTATTTTGAGCCTCCATTTCACCCAATGGCAGAAACTTAATCTCAGTGAATGTAGAATGTCCCCCTCCTGCCTTTTCCTGGGCTGCACCTACGTTCCAGAGGTGGACATAATGTTAGGTCTCTGGTTGGCATCTATTCAAACTGCCATGTGTTCATTCCTACCTAAGCCCTGCTAGGTATTGGGATGCCTGCCTGGTCCTGGCAGTAGGGCCTGCTGAACCCTTCAATAAGGTGGGCTCTCTCTCAGGCCTATGGCCTACACATTCCATGTATATGCTCATGAACACTTGTTCTTTGTGCCCACATCCTATTGGGTCCCAAAACATTCTATTAGTCCTGAGTGGAGTCAGCAGCCTCACTCTTCATCTATTCTTCCAAATCCACTGTTGATGGCATGAACTCCATACCTTGAATCTTTTAGGCCTTTGGGTTCTTGAAAGTCAAAAGTTCAGGGTCTTATAACTCAAAAGGGTTACAGGGTCTTGTAACTTTTCACCTGTATCATCCTTTGCTCAAAGGAATTTATGCTGATGATTGCAGAGTGGGGAACTAGGTGGAAGAGAATATTGTTTCACCACTTACTACCCTACAACCCAGCAATTGCACTACTAGGAATTTACCCAACAGATACAAAAATGCTGATTCAAAGGGGCACATGCATCCCAATGTTTATAGCAGTGCTATCAATAGCCAAATTATGGAAAGAGCCCAAACACCCAATTACTGCCCAAGAATGGATAAAGAAGATGTGGTATACACACACACACACACACACACGCACGCACGCACGCGCGCACATGCACACACACACAACAGAATATTTCTCAACGATGAAAAAGAATGAAATCTTGCCATTTGCAACAACGTGGATGGAACTCGAGTTTATTATGCTAAGTGAAAGAAATCAGTCAGAGAAAGACAGATATATGATTTCACTCATATGTGGAATTTGAGAAACACAACAAACATAGGGGAAGGGAAAAAAATAAAAACAGAGAGGGAGGCAAACCATAAGACTCTTAAATACAGAGAACACGGGTGCTTGGGTGGCTCAGTCAGTTAAGCATCCGACTTTGGCTTAGGTCATGATCTCACAGTTTGAGTTCAAGCCCCACGTCAAGCTCTATGCTGACAGCTCAGAGCCTGGAGCCTGCTTCTGTGTCTCCCTCTCTCTCTGCCCCTCCCCCACTCACACTCTGTCTCCCTCTCTCTCTCTCAAAAATAAACATTTAAAAATAATTAATAATTAATTAATAATTAAATACAGAGAACAAACTGAGGATTGCTGGAGGGGAGGTGAGTGGGGGTATAGGTTAAATGGGTGATGGGCATTAAGGAGGACCCTTTTTGGGATGAGTAGTGTGTGTCATATGTAGGAGATGAATCACTGGGTTCTATTCCTGAAGCCAAGACTACACTGTATGTTAACTAACTTGAATTAACAATAACAACAAAAAGTATGTTTCATTCTATTGCTCCTTTTATAACTTAAGTTAAACAACAAAACCTGGGATGGCTTAGTTGGTTACATGTCCAATTCTTGATTTCGGCTCAGGTCATGATCTCACAGTTTGTGAGTTTGAGCCCCATGTCTGGCTCTGTGTTGACAGCGCAAAACCTGCTTGGGATTCTCTCTCTCCCTTTCTCCCTCTCTCTCTGCCCCTCCCCCCTCAGGTGCACATGCATGCTCCCAGTGCACTCTCTCTCAAAATAAATAAACTTAAAAAATTAAATTAAATTAAATTAAATTAAATTAAATTAAAAATAAAAAACAAAAACCAACCAAACAAAATTCTTTTCTATTACTACTTCAAGTTTACCATGAATACAGCTAGATTTGTATCAGATTGAATTAAGTGTGAAATTTGGTAAAATTCATAGCTGTTTCTGATATATGTTTCTGACATAGTTTAAAATTCTGGAGAAAGAAAATTCCATAATAGCAAACTACTACTAGCTACCATTTACTGAATACATAGCATACGCCAGGTGTTATGCTAAAAACACTTACATGTATTTCCTTATTTAATTTTTATGGCAACCTTATAAAGGAAGGTATTATTCCCTCATTTTATATGTGAGAAAACTGAGGCACAAAGAGGTGAACAAGCTTGCTCAAGGTCACACACAGCACCATGTAATACTATCACAGAGCAAGGATAGAATCTGGCAAGTGTGTTATTACTTTCTCCATTAAAACACGAAAGTCCAGGAAGTCTAAGTGCTCTTTCAAACAGAAAATCAAGAACTCCTTAGTACTGTCTGGATCCTGGTTCCCACAGCTTATATGAACCAGAACCTGCTGAGTAAATAGAATAAATTGTTGAACTACTTGTAACAATTTCTAAGGTCAACATTTCAACATGTTGTCATGTCAGTTCTTCCTAACCTGATCTATAGATCAATCAATCCCAATCAAACCCTAGAAAATTATTTTGTGGATATTGACAAACTAATTCTGAAGCTTTGGACAGGCAAAAGACCTAGAATAGCCAATTCAATAATAAAAGAGAAGGACACAGAGGACTGACACTACTTGACTTCAAGACTTACTATAAAGCTATAGTAATCAAGACAATGTGTTATTTGCAAAAGAATAGACAAATTGGTCAATCACACAGAATACAGAGCCCAGAAATAGACCCACATAAATACAGTCAATGGATTTTTGACAAAGGAACAAAAGCAGTACAATGGAGAAAAGACAGCCTTTTCAATAAATGGTGCTAGAACAACTGGACATCCACATCCAAAAAAATGAATCTAGACACTGACCTTACATCCTTCCCCAAAATTAACTAAAAATGGATCACAGGCCTCAAAGTAAAACACAAAACTATAAAGCTCCTTAAAAAATAACATAGGAGAAAGCTTAGATGACCTTGGGTTTGGTGGTGACTTTTTAGTCTCAAGATCAAAGGGATGATCCAAGAAAGAAAAAATTGATAAAGATGGACTTCATTAAAATTATAAATTTCTGCTCTGCAAAAGACACTGTCAAGAGGATAAAAAGATAAGCCATACACCGAGAGAAAATATTTGCAAAAGATACATCAGATAAAGAACTGTTACCCAAAATACATAAAGAAATCCTAAAATTCAACAATAGGAAAACAAACAACCCGATTTAAAAATGGACCAAAGAGATTATCAGACACCTCACCAAAAAAGATATACACATTCAAATAAGCATATGAAAAGATGCTTTGCATTACAGGTCATCAGAGAATGCAAATTAAAATAAGACACCACTATACAACTATTAGAATGGCAAAATCCACAACATTGACACCAAGTGCTGGCAAGGATGTGGAGCAACAGGAACTCTTGTTCATTGTTATTGGGACTAAAAATGATATAGCCACTTTGGAAGATACTTTGGCAGTTCCTAACAAAACTAAACATACCCATACTAAACAATCCAGCAATTGAGCTCCTTGGTATATACCCAAAGGAGTTTTGTGTATTAAGTGCACACAAAAACCTGCACAGGGATGTTTATAGCAAAACTGTCAAAGCTTGGAAGGAATCAAGATGTCCTTCAGTAAGTGGATGAATAAACTGTGGAACATTCAGACAATGGAATAGCATTCAGCACTAAAAAGAAATAAGCTATCAAGCCATGAAAAGACATGGAGGAAACTTAAATGAATATTACTAAGTGAAAAAAGCCAATCTTCAGACTACATACCGTACAATTCCAACCATTTGACATTCTGGGAAAGGAAAACTAGTGAGGTAGTAAAAAGATCAGTGTTTGCCAGGGTTTAGGAGGGAGGGAGGGTTGAATGGGTGAAACAGAGAATTTTTAGGTCAGTGAAACTACTTTATATGATACTATAATGATGGATACATGTCATTACACATTTGTCCATACCCATAGAATATGCAACAATAAGAGTGAACCCTAATATAAACTATGGACTCCGGATGATAATGATGTGTCAATGTACATTTATCAATTGTAACAAATGCACCCTCTATACAGGGATATTGATAATGAGGAAGGCTATGTATATGTGGGGACAGGGGATACATGGGAATTCTCTGTACCTTCCTCTCAATTTTGCTGTGAACCTAAAACTGTTCTGAAAAAGTCTATTTTATTTTTTTAATAGTCTACTTTAAAAAGAAGAAAAAATTATATACAAGCACGCAGTCATTGAAACTGCAGAAGGCTTATGATCTGATAAAAAGTTTTAAACAATATGCGATTATACACACATATACACATCTTATATAGCTGACAATCCCAATTGCTACAGCACTTGAGCAAATATCTGTAGTGAAAATTATGTTTAGTCAATGCCTTCAAAAATAAAGGCTGCTGGTTGTTTTAGCATTATCAATGAGAGAGCTTTGATCTAAAAGCATTGGGTAGAATTAAAATTCATTTTTAGGGGTGCCTGGGTGGCTCAGTCGGATCGGCTCAGATCATAATCTCGCAGTTTGTGAGTTTGAGCCTCACATCAGGCTCTGTGCTGAGAGCTCAGAGCCTGGAGCCTGCTTTGGATTCTGTGTCTATATCTCTCTCTGCCCCTCTCCCCTTGCACTCTGTCTCTCTCCCTCTCTCTCTCAAAAATAAATAAACATTAAAATTTTTTTTAAATAAATAAAATAAAATTCATTTTTATTTCACTTCTTTAATCTTTTGCCCTGTAATAAGGGAACAAATGTCAGTTTTACATTTTTCATTTGAGAAAATGAATAACATGAAAATGATATTGCATGTCACCATAAAACTTCCAAAATGTCTACCTTAGCCATTTTTTCTTCATCTCTCAAAACTGCTCACATGCTCATGTTCTCTCTCTCTCCTTCCATACTCATAGGCACCTTTTCTCAAACTTCCTTCCTCTTCCCTTTCTTTTCCTTTATGTTTCTCTATTCTTTTCTCAAGTAAAGCAGTCTGTAGGCTTTTTCATTTTTCAGAGAAAGTAATCCCATAGTTGGCTCATTAGTCAGGTAAATAAAGGACTCTTCCTTCCTTGAAAGTTTGGGAGACCAGGAGCAGCAATGGAAAACACTCATAATTTAACATTCTTTCCTTTCCACACATATACAGCTATATCTCTTATATGAAGAGTTTTTTTGGAATTTTTTGATAAAAAATGGAAATGATATTATACTATACATTCTGCTTTATAATTTGATTTTTTTCATTTAAATATGTTAGACATATGTTGATGTCAGTATAAATAGATCTACATCATTTTTGTAAAGTTTTGTTTTTTAATTCCAGTCAGTTAACATACGGTGTTACATTAGTTTCAGGTGTACAATATAGTGATTTAACAATTACATACATCACCCAGTATTCATCACGACAATTGCACTTTATTTTTTAGTATTTATGTTATTTTAGAAAGAGAGAGCAAAGCAGGGGAGGGGCAGAGAGAGAGGTAGACAGAGGATCTGAAGCAGGCTCCAAGCTGTCAGTGCAGAGCCCAATGCCAGCCTCAAACTCACAAAATGCGAGATCATGACCTGAGCCGAAATAAAGAATCAGAAACTTAACCACCTCAGCCACCCAGGTGCCTTGACAATTGCACCCTTTAATCTCTATCACCTATTTCACCCATCCCCCCACTCACCTCCCCTCTAGTAATCATCACTTTGTTCTCTATAGTTAAGGGTGTGTTTCTTGGTTTTTTCTCTCTCTCTCTCTCTCCTTTTTTCCCCATGGCTCATTTGTTTTACTTCTTAAATTCCACATATGAGTGAGAGCATATAGTAGTTGTCTTTTTCTGACTATTTTGCTTAGCATTAGACTCTCTAGTTCCATCCATGTCATTGTAAATAGCAATTTTTTTCTTTTTTATGGCTGAATAATATTCCATTGTCTGTGTGTGTATGTGTGTGTGTGTATACCACATATTTATCCGTTCATTAATTGATGGACACTTGGACTCCTGCCATAGTTTGGCTATTATAATTAATACTCCTATAAATACAGGGGTATGTGTATCCTTATGAGTTAGTGTTTTTTTGTTTGTTTTGTTTTTTTGTTTTGTTTTGTTTGGTTTGGTAAATACTCATTAGCTCAATTGCTGCATCATATTTTCAACTTTTTGAGGAAACTCCATATTGTTTTACACAGTGGCTGTACCAGTTTGCATTCCTATCAATGGTGCAAGAGGGTTCTCCTTCTTCCACATCCTCACCAACACCTGTTGTTCTTGTGTTTTTTTTATTTTAGTCACCCTGACAGGTATGAGGTGATATCGCATTGTGGTTTTGATTTGCATTTCCCTGATGATAAGTGATGATGACCATCTTTTCATGTGTCTGTTGGTCATCTGTATGTCTTTTTGGAGAAATGCCTGTTCATGTCTTCTGCCCTTTTTTGTTGTTGTTCTGCCCATTTTTAAATTGAGATCCACATAATTTTTTTTATAGTCACATAGCATTTCATTATATAAATGTTTTATAATTTAAACCCACCATTTCCAAATTTTTGCTATTTTATGTTATGCTGCAATTCCTATTCTTGAACGAGTAGAGTAGAAGCCATCTAATCCAACCCTATTGGGACCAATAGTTGACTGGTTAATCAATTCAAGCAAGACATCATAAAAATTGATATAACATATTTTATATGTTTTATATTAACTTAAAACACACTGAAGTGGGGGTGCCTGGGTGGCTCAGTCGGTTAAGCGGCCGACTTCGGCTCAGGTCATGATTTCGCGGTCCATGAGTTCAAGCCCCGCGTCGGGCTCTGTGCTGACAGCTCAGAGCCTAGAGCCTGTTTCAGATTCTGTGTCTCCCTCTCTCTGACCCTCCCCCATTCATGTTCTGTCTCTCTCTGTCTCAAAAATAAATAAACATTAAAAAAAAATTTTTTTTTTAAACACACTGAAGTGCCTGGACAGCTCAGTCTGTTGAGTGTCCAACTTCAGCTCAGGTCATGATCTCATGGTTCATGGGTTCGAGCCCTGTGTCAGGCTCTATGCTGATAGCTCAGAGTCTAGAGCCTGCTTCAGATTCTGTGTCTTCCTCTTTCTCTGCCCTTCCCCTGCTTTCACTCTGTCTCTATCTTTCTCAAAAATAAATAAACATTAAAAAAAATTTTTAAGCACACACACACAAATGTATTTTTCTTCTCCAATTTTTTGACAAAGAGTCGAGGTCTTTCAGAATGAGTCACTGATTATAGTTTTACATCATATTTCTTGCATAAACCATAGCCAAAACACATGGGTTACAATTTCTCATTTTAGTTTTTTTAGTGTAATGTTCACTGGGTTGTGGGCATCTGTCAGTATACTTTAGAGACAGAATTGTAGTTATTTTTGGTTATGCTGGTGAGCTGTTTAATTGAAGACTGATTAAGAGAACTACCATATATAAGATAAATTCTTAGAAATACAATTACTGTATTGAAGGGTATAAACATTTTAAAGTTATACAGCTGTTGTCAAACAGTTCTCCAAAAAGGATGTACCAATTTATACTCCCAAAAATGTTGTGTGAGAGCTTTTATTTACCATATTCCCCATCAATAGTGGATAATATGAATAGTTTAAATCTAACAATGCTATTTGTTCATTTATTCAACAATATTAATTAAAATTTCTATGTGTAAAATTTAAAATAGATCATCTACCTAAATGTAAGAGTAAAAACTATATTGGGGCACTGCCATCAATTCCCCCCTTTCCCCAGTGCTGTGTTTCAGCAGAACTGCTCTCTTCAATATACTCTTGGCCAGAACCAATAAAGGGTGGTGCCACAGGCCTGGCAGTGTACAAGCAGCCTCTACAGTGGCCAGCAACACTCCAAAGTGATTCCTGCCCCAGAGAAGGGGTAAGATAACCACCTATACCCATCAGATGGAGGTCCCATTAATATGCTAGAGGCAAAAAACTGGTCTGACTGCTGGACCCACTCACAGATGTAAGCTTCTCAAGGACAACACAGGGAAAGCGCCTTGCAGTTTGGCACTACTACATCTCTGGCAAATGCCTAGTCTGACACAACTCAAGCCCAAGGCATACCCAGACTGGCCCACTAACAACACAGGGCAAAACACTGCCCACAACATGCAGAGAGATCCACTGCAGACAACTGGACTAAAGGAAAAAGCAGCTCAGCCACAAAACCAAGGCACACGCATCATACATAGGAGATACCCCTGAAGCTCCAGATTCTGGTGAACAGGGAACACAGCACAGCAGCACACTACAGGACTTCTTCATAATAAGGCCATTATTTTCAAGTGCAGGAGATGCAGCTGTCTCCTAACACACAGAAAGAGACACAGAGAGTTAGACAAAATGAGGAGAAAGAGAAATATGTCCAAATGAAAGAACAGAACAAAATCACAGCAAGAGACCTAAGTGAAATAGGGATAAGTAACATTCGTGATAAAGAATTTAAAGTAATAATCATAAAAATACTCATTGGATTTGAAAAAAGAGTGGAGGACATCAGTGAAATCCTTAACAATGAGATAAAAAAAACAATCAGAAATGAAGAACAGAATAAATGAAATTGAAAATACACTAGATGGAATAAATAGTAGACTAGATGAGGTAGAAGAATGAATCAGCCACTGAGAGGACAGAGTAACGGAAAGTAACCAAGCTGAGCAAGTAAGAAGGAAAAAAAATTATGCAAAATGAGAATAGATTTAGGGAAATCAGTGACACCATCAAGTGTAATAACATTTGCATTATAGAGATTCCAGAAGGAGAGGAGAAAGAAAAGGGGGCAGAAAATTTATTTGAAGAAATAATAGCTGAAAACTTCCCAGATTTGGGGGAGAAAACAGAAATCCAGATCCAGGAGGCACAGAGAACCCCCTACAAAATCAACCCAAGGAGGCCCACACAAAGACACATAATAACTAAGATGGCAAAAAGTAGTGATACAGAGAGAATTTTTAAAGCAGCACGAGAAAAGAAAGCAGTTACATAAAAGCAAAATCCTATAAAGCTATCAGGTGATTTTTCTGCAGATACTTTGCAGGCCAGAAGGAAGTGGCATGATATATTCAAAGTGCTTCATGGAAAAAATCTTCAGCCAAGAATACTATATCTAGCAAGGCTATCATTCAGAATAGAAGGAGAGATAAAGAGTTTCCCAGGCAAACAAAAGTTAGAGGAATTCATGACCACTAAACCAGCTCTACACAAAATGTCAAAGGGACTCTGAGTGGAAAGGGAAGACCATAAGCAAGAGTAAGGAAAGGAGGAAGCACAAAAGCAGTAAAAATAAGTATATCTGTAAAAATCAGTCTAGGGATTCATAAAATAAAAGAAAGTAAAGTATGACAACATATACCTAAAACGTGGGGTAGTGAGGAGTAAAGAATGGATTCAAACTTAAGCGACCATCAACTTAATACAGATTGCTATATACAGAAGATGTTATAGGGGTGCCTGGGTAGCTCCGTTGGTTAAGCATCCGACTTCGGCTCAGGTCATGATCTTGCAGTTTGTGGGTTTGAGCCCCATGTTGGGCTCTGCGCTGACAGCTCAGAGCCTGGAGCCTGCTCCAGATTCTGTGCCTCCCTCTCTCTCTGTCCCTCTCCTGCTTGTGCTCTGTCTCTCTCTGTCTCTCAATAATAAATAAATGTTAAAAAAAATTTTTTTAGAAGATGTTATATACAAACCAAATGGTGTACAAATCAAAAACCAGTAATAATATGCAAAAAATAAAGAGAAAGAATCCAAATATATTATTAAAGAAAGCCAACTAATCGTGAGAGAAGAGAGCAAGAAAAGAATGGAGGAAAACTAGAAAAACAACCATAAAATAAGGAACAAAATGACTAAAAAGACATACTTATCAATAATTATTTTGTAAATGGGGGCGCCTGGGTGGCGCAGTCGGTTAAGCGTCCGACTTCAGCCAGGTCACGATCTCGCGGTCCGGGAGTTCGAGCCCCGCGTCAGGCTCTGGGCTGACGGCTCAGAGCCTGGAGCCTGTTTCCGATTCTGTGTCTCCCTCTCTCTCTGCCCCTCCCCCATTCATGCTCTGTCTCTCTCTGTCCCAAAAATAAATAAACGTTGAAAAAAAAAATTAAAAAAAAAAAAATAATTATTTTGTAAATGGACTAAATGCTCCAATCAAAAAAACATAAGGTGATGGAATGGATAAAAAAACAAGACCCATCTATATGCTGCCTACAAGAGACTCAATTCAGACCTAAAGATACATGCAGATTGAAAGTGAAGGGATGGACAAGCATTTATCATGCAAATGGATGTGAAAAGAAAACTGGGACAGCAATATTATATTGGACAAAATAGACTTTTAAAAAATGTTTATGTATTTTTGAGAGAGAGAGCGCGCACGTGCAAGTGGGGGAGAGGCAGAGAGAGAGGGAGACAGAGGGTCCAAAGAAGACCCCTGCTATCTCAGAACTTTCATTCCAATGATCAAAGGAAAGAAATAACATAAAAATATTCCAAGTAGAGAGAACAGAAAGTGCAATGGTGCTGTTCCAAGCAGACATTTGGCATGTTTGCTATACAGAAAAACCAGTGTGACCAACATGGAATGACTTAATGGGAAGTAATAAGAAATGAAACATGGTGGTGGTCAGGGCCAAATTATACAGTGTCATATGCATGCTATTAAATTTTTACTGTCTGATATATTTAATTAAATACAGACAAAACCTAAATAGAAACACAACTTTTAGTATTTGTAGTGTAATCCAATATTTGCATCCCTAATTTAAAAACCCCATGCTTTTGGGGCACCTGGATGGCTCAGTCAGTGAAGCATCCAACTCTTGATTTTGGCTCAGGTCATGATCTCATGGTTCCTGGGATCAAGCCCCAAATCAGGCTGTGTGCTGACAGCACAGAGTCTGCTTGGGATTCTTTCTCTCTATCTCTCTGCTCCTCCCCAGCACATGCTGTCTCTCTCTCTCTCAAAAATAAATGAACTTAAAAAAAATTTAAATAAAATAAAAAAATCTCATGCTTTCTGGGTGCCTGGATGGTTCAGTCAGTAAAGCATGCCACTCTTGATCTCAGGGTCATAATTTCAAGCCCCAGGTTGGGCCCAGAGGTTACTTAAATTAAAAAAATAAAAATAAATAAATAAAAATCCCATGCTTTATATTATAGCAGTGTCAAGTACTTTCAAGAATAGGAAAAGGCTTAATTTCTGATTCACAAAATACAAATAAATCAGGTGATCAAATGTATGGACATGCCATATGTGTGTGTGTGTGTGTGTGTGTGTGTGTATGTATTCATTCATAATGAAAAATTCAGAAAATAAGATTCATGATATACTTTCTTTCTTACCACCTCATCCTTAAAGGAGAGCCCTAGGTTTTTTGTTTGTTTGTTTGATTTTTTACTGTTTTATTTTTGGAAAAAAAATGAGTTTAATTAATACTTAGGGAAAAGAAACTCCTTTGCAAAGTAGAAATGTGGAACTAGCCAACTTATATGGGTGCCTAATGAAGCAAATATTCCTGTGACAATGGTAGTACTTAAGTTGAAATAAATTATCTATAAAAAATATTGTCATATATAGACTGATTTGGGGGGGATATCCACATTCTATATTCTCATTATAGTTTCTAATAAACTCTTTGTGGATGTTTATAAGTCTTCTCTCTGAAAATTCTACAGGCAGCCTGGTAACTTTATATGAAAGCCAAAGAACAAACTAAGAATATATCAGAGATGGTGAAAAGATTAAGAATTATAACCACAGAAATCAGTTGAGAATCAGCTTTAAGTATAAATAAAGTACAATTAAGGGGTGCCTGGGTGGCTCAGTTGGTTAAGAGTCCGACTTCAGCTCAGGTCATGATCTCACAGTGTGTTGGTTCGAGCCCCGAGTCAGGCTCTGTGTTGACAGCTCAGAGCCTGAAGCCTGCTTCAGATTCTGTGTCTCCCTCTCTATCTGCCCCTCCCCTGTTTGTGCTGTCTCTCTCACTCTCAAAAATAAATAATAAACATTTTTTTAAGTACAATACACTTTGTGGGGGTGCCTGGCTGGCTCAGTCAAAGAAGCATATGACTCTTGATCTTGGGGTTGGGGTTCAAGCCTCACAATGGGTGGAGAGATTACTTACATGGGTGGACTTCAAAAAAAAAAGAAACAACAGTGGAGAGAGAAAATAAATTGAATCAACAAAATTACTCTTTGCAAATAGCAAAATATAGAGTTCCTCTTTCTTCTAAACAATAAAACACATGTGGTGTTTTATTGAAAATAAAACAAAACAAAACAGGGGTGCCTGAGTGACTAAGTCACTTGAGGGTCTGATCTTAATTTCAGCCCGAGTCATGATCTCAGGGTCATGGGATCAGGCTCTGAGCTGAGGGTGAACCTGCTTGAGATTCTCTCTCTCTCTCTCTCTGTCTCTCTCTCTCTCTCTTTCACTCTCTCTCCCTCTCCCTCATTTGCATGTTCTCTCTCTAAAATTAAAAAATAAAAAAAATTAACACTTTGTGGAGCAAAAATTCATAGAAACTATTTTAAACAATTGGTTCTACATATCTCATAAATAAGTTAGTTAAACCATGGCCTGGGTGAAGATTTAAAAAAATTTTTTTTATGTTTATTCATTTTTGAAAGACAGAGAGAGACAGAGCACAAGCAGGGGTGGGGCGGAGAGAGAGGAAGATACAGAATCTGAAGCAGGCTCTAGGCTCTGAGCTTTCAGCACAGAGCCCGACACGAGGCTCGAACTCACTAACCGCGAGATCATGACCTGAGCTGAAGTCGAATGCTCATCTGACTGAGCCCCCCAGGCACCCACCTGGGTAAAGATTTTAAATAGAGTTGCCAGGATGAGTGTCAAAGTCTCCAGCATAAATTCACTGACAAGGAAATGTACAATATTTTTAAAAATATTAATACTCTCTTTATTCTAAAGAATAGGGCATATAAAGTCACAATATCCTTGGGCTTCATTTCTTCCATCTGTGTATCTATAAAGTATCATATTGGTTTTGACTTACTAAATATTCAAGTCCTAGCAAGAAATACTTATGCACTTCCAGTTTCCGACTGATTAGAGCGCCCTCATGTGTCTTTGTTGTAATGTTTAAAATATCTGGAAGTGTTAATCTCAGCAGCAATACAATTATAATGTTTTAATTTTCGCATTTATAATGGCTTCAAGTAACACTCAGCAAATGTTAAGGAATGTGATTAATCATATACAGTTCACTATCAAGCTTTTCCTATATCAAATTTTATTCTAAATGTTTTTATTTTTGAGAAAGAGAGAGAAAGAGTGAAGGAGGGGCAGAGAGAGAGGGAGACAGAGGATATGAAGCAGGCTCTGGGCTGACAGCAGAGAGCCCAATGTGGGGCTTAAACTCATGAACCACAAGATCATGACCTGAGCTGAAGTCGGATGCTCAACCGACTGAGCCACCTAGGTGCCCCATATTAAATTTTATTCTAAAGTAGTGAAGTTTTTGTACTGGTTTACATTTTAATGACTTAGAGGGTTTTCCTTTAAAACTTCTTAGATAAGTTTTTCATTATAATATTATTTTATCATATCTGAAAGAAAATATGTAGCCAATGAAGTTGTCATTTATATATGATAGCTTGACAGTATCTTTTTGGGGTGGAAAATAGCTCAAGGGGACATTACTAACTCAGTTTTTCCAAATAAAAATTTACTTGTCTAAATCACTGCAGAGATTTCTTCCTACTCAAACAGACTATATTGGAGGGAGCCAAAAGAGAATCTCACTTTTTGAAAAACTGTACATAAAATTTAAAAATCTCATAAATCCAACCATATTTTAAATGGCATTCATCCAACAAATATTTATTGAGGGATCCCACTATGTGCCAGGAATGAGATGTCAAACTGAAGGAACCCAAAGCTACTAAAGTAAAGCAAAAAAGTACTGTTTCTTTTTTTCCTTCTATAAAATGACTTAGTAATAACTGGTTCACCCAAGAGAGTTGCTGTAAAGATCTAATAACATGACATAAGTAACCACATTTTTAAGAGAGAGAAGTGTTATTAAAATGTTTACGAGAGAAACCTAGGTGATTCCAAAGATATATTTTGTGTGTGGAAAATCTTTGGGTGTGAGGCTCTGCTGATTTTAATTAAAATTTTTCTTCAAATTTTCATGACAGCAGAGAAAGTGGGAAGAGAAAATTATGTCACCTAAGAAAGGAAGTCTGAACTATTCTTCACCATCTCTTATGCTCTTTTTCTTAGCAAGGCAAGGCGTGGATTGGTTATGATGACACCAGTTAAGTCAAGAGGTATACTGGACTAGCTAGAATGGAGCAATAATTCTACCCTGGCAGAAGCCAGAGTTTTCACCTTCCAAAAATCCCTGAAATCAACGCCAGCAACCCATCTTATTCAAATGAAGGTAGCATATGAGATGATTCTTAGTGATTCTCTGATTCTAGCCACCGTGGAAAAATGAATAGATTGTTTGGGTGTCCTTTTACCAAGAGTTAGAATGCATTTCCCATTTCCAATGTCTCTTTTCCTGTCTCCCACATATCCACGGCCTCCTATTTGACTGTCCTTGTCCCATTCAGAATCCTTTACTGCATCCCAAGAAAAGTTCCATACCCCAGAATTCTCTGTGCCCCAGTTTAGGTGGTTTTCATACAGCCTATTGTTCAATTGTTTCCAACCTTTTAGAGTATGATGATATTCCCCACCTCTAATTTTTAAACTTATTATGGAAATTATTTAACATATCAAAAGTAGATGAAAGTGTACAATGAATCCCCACACATCCATTATCCAAGCTTTAACTACTATCAACATATGGGAAACTGCAAGCAGTTTGTTTGCCTTGGTTAAAATATAGCACGAGAGGGGGTAGTGATGAGAAAATCAAACAGAATTTCTGAAAAGAAAAATATATTTGAAAGTATAAAATCAATGGGAAAATTAAACAGCTGAATAGCTCTGTGGAATAATTAATTACTTAGATGACAACCCCAAAAAAGTTACCTAGAATATAACACAGACACAAAGAAATGGAAAGGATGAAAGTGTGTCACTGATGATAAAGTGCAAAGATTCAATGTACATTTGGAGTTCCAGAAGAGGAAAATGGAGAAAATGGAGGAGTGGCCATATTTGAAAAATTATTACTGAGAATTTCCAGAATTATAAAACTCAAATTCTCAGTCTGAAGAAACTACATGATTCCCAATGTAAATAAGTGAAAAGAACTCAAGATACATTATAGTGAAACTACAGAAAACCAAAGAAGAAGATACTATAACAGCTAGAAAGAAAGACAACTTACCTACAAAGGAACAAATGAAAATGACAGGACATTTCTCAGTAGCAACAGTGGAAGCCAGAAGATAGCGGAATACAGGCATACTTCATTTTATTGCCCTTTGCTTTATTTTTTTTTAAATTTTTATTTATTTTTAATGATTAGAGAGAGCGAGTGAGTAGGACAGGGGCGGAGAGAGAGAAAGAATTCCAAGCAGGCTCTGTCCTGCCAGCACAGATCCGGATGCGGGTCTTGAACTCACAAACTGTGAGATCATGACCTGAACTGAAATCAAGAGTCAGACGCTTAACCAACAGAGCCACCCAGGCATCCCATTGCTCTTCCCTTTATTGTGCTCCAGAGATACTGCATTTTTATTTATTTATTTATTTTTATTTTTTTACAAATTGAAGGTTTGTAGCAACCCTGCATCGAGCAAGTCTATCAGTACCATTTTTCCAGCAGCATTTGCTTATTTCTTGTCTCTGTGTCACATTTTGGTAATTCTCACAATATGTTAAATTTTTTCATTAATAACTGTTATGGTGACCAGTGATCTTTGATATTACTACTAGAGCCTGAAGATGTGACTAAATTGCTGGAATCTCATGAAAAAACTCTAATGAATGAGGACTTGTTTTTTTACGGATGAGCAGAGATAGTGGTTTTTTTTTGAGATGGAATCTATCCCTGATAAAGATGCTGCGAAGACTGTTGAAATGACAACAAATGATAAAACAGTAGCAATATTCAAGTCCTAAACGTAGTTGATAAAACAGTAGCAGGGTTTGAAACAATTGACTCCAAGTTTGAAAGAAGCTCTACTATAGGTAAAATGCTATCAAACAGCATCACATACTACAGAGAAATCATCTTGTGAAAGGAAGAGTCCACCAATATGGCAAACTTCATCGCTCTTATGTTAAGAAATTGCCACAGCCACCCCAACCTTTAACAAACACCACCCTGGTGAGTCGGCAGCCATTAACATTGAGGCAAGACCCTCCACCAGCAAAAAGATTATGTCTCACTGAAAGCTCAGATGATGGCTAGCATTTTTTAGCAATAAAGTATTTTTTACATTAAAGTATGTATATTGTATTTTTAGACATAATGCTATTATTGCACTCTTACTTAACTATACTCTTACAGTATAGTGTAAACATAAATTTTTTTTTAATGTTTATTTTTGAGAGATAGGGAGACAGAGCATAAGCAGGGGAGGGGCAGAGTGAGCGGGAGACACAGAATCTGAGGCAGGCTCCAGGCTCTGAGCTGTCAGCCCCGGCACGGGGCTCAAACTTACAAACCACAAGATCATGACCTGAGCTGAAGTCAAATGCTCAACCAACTGAGCCACTCAGGCGCCCCTGAACATAAATTTTATATGCACTGGGAAACCAAAAAATTCGGTTGACTTGCTTTACTGAGATATTTGCTTTATTGCCGTGGTCTGTAACCAAACGTGCAGTATCTCTCAGGTATGTCTGGTAATATCTTTAAAGTCTGAGAGGAAAATAATTGTTGACCTACAATTATGTCCTAGCAAAATCACCTCAAGAAAGATCTTGAGGGGTGCCTGGGTGGCTCCGTCGGTTAAATGTCCGACTTCAGCTCAGGTCATGGTCTCATGGTCTGTGAGTTCGAGCCCCGCATCGGGCTCTGTGCTGACGGCTCGGAGCCTGGAGCCTGCTTCAGATTCTGTGTCTCCCTCTCTCTCTGCCCCTCCCCCGTTCATGCTCTGTCTCGCTCTGTCTCAAAAATAAACATTAAAAAAAAAAGAAAAAAGAAAGATCTTGAAACAAAGATATTTTCAGAGAGACTTAATGGAAGATACAGCAGCAAGGTCAAATACCCTAAAGGTAATTCTTTTTTTTTTTTTTAAATAACATTTATTTATTTATTTTGAGAGAGAGAGAGAGAGCACGAGAAAGGAAGGGGCAGAGAGAAAGGGAGAGAGAGAATCCCAAACAGGCTCCAGGCAGTCAGGGCAGAGCCCAACACAGGGCTTGATCTCACAAACCGCAAGGTCATGACCTGAGCCAAAATCAAGAGTCGGGCACCTAAGGCACCCAAGGACCCCCTCCTGGTAGTTCTTGAAGTTTCTAATGAGAAATTCTGAGGAACTAGTGTTGTAAAAGTTGTGAAAACTCATAGGCAACTAAGAACATAAAAAGACTAAGGGGACAATAGCTCTAACCACAACTACCACTCATTTCACCTTAACTTTTACTCAGTGGAACATTTTGGTTACGTTTGAGGCATATGGCTCATTTTTGTAGATTTCAGGGAGGAGAACACTTCTGCTCCATTTCATCATATTGCCAACCTTAAAAGGCTTTCCTGGGCCCCTCAGTTCTTAAGAGGAGTGGTTAAAGTAATGGGTCAGAGTCCAAGGCATTCACTGGGCCTTAATGCTTATTCCTGACTCAGATCTCTCTTCCTTATACTGGGGCCTCCCCTGCTGACTATGCCATGTTAGTTTTAGGGAGAAGGGAGAAGTTCAACGTAACACAGCTCTCCAGCAGTAGTTATTGGATTTTCATTTCATATATGTAGCTCCCTATAGCTCCTGGTACACTTGCCTTTTTTGCAATGTGATTTGCTGTTCCTTCCTGGAGAAGTACAGTCTCTGCCTACTGTAAGGTAAAGTCTATTTCTCTACCCTTTGAATCCTAGACTTGGCCATGTGGCTTTCTTTGGCCAATAAAGGGTACAAATATGGAATAAGCAGAAGGTATAATAATCACACATTGGAGCTTGCTCTCTCTCGCTGCTAGGAACAACTTCCACCACTGTGTGAACACAAAGCCCAGACCAGACTCCTAGAGGATGAGACAGCATGTGGAGAACCTCTGGTTATCCCAACCATCCTAGCTGAGGCCCCCAGATACATGAGTTAGGCCAACATAAATCACCCAGGACCAGCTGAGCTGGCCCAACTAGAACTGATCAACCAACCCTCAGAATTGTGAGAAATACCATTGTTTTAAGCCACTAAGTTTAGATGATTTTGTTTCACAGCAAAAGATAATTGATACAGCAACATAATGTACAAACAAATAAAAAAAGCCTCAAAAACCTGAATGTAATCAATGGGGAATAAATATCCCTACTGCAGGGGCGCCTGGGTGGCGCAGTCGGTTAAGCGTCCGACTTCAGCCAGGTCACGATCTCGCGGTCCGTGAGTTCGAGCCCCGCGTCAGGCTCTGGGCTGATGGCTCGGAGCCTGGAGCCTGTTTCCGATTCTGTGTCTCCCTCTCTCTCTGCCCCTCCCCCATTCATGCTCTGTCTCTCTCTGTCCCAAAAATAAAAAAATTAAAAATAAAATTAAAAAAAAAGGATGGGTTAGAAATAAGGACAGCATCAGAATCTATCATCCATGTTAAGGTCTGACAAAGAGTTAACTTTCAATAAAAAAAAGTGAACCTTTGCTTAGCACTCAGACATCTTTAAAAAAAAAAATATCCCTACTGCAGACTATTATACAACTATTAAGTGTTAGGATCTTCATCTATTAGTTCAGAGCAGCACTGTTCAATAGAAATGTAATGTGTCACATGTGTAATTTCAAGTTTTTAGTAGCTAAATTAAAAACACTAAAAGGAGAGGTGCCTGGGTGGCTCAGTTGGTTAAGTGTCTGACTCTTGGTTTTGGCTCAGGTCATGATCGCCCAGTTCGTGAGTTCGAGTCCCTCATCAAGCTCTGTGTTGACAGCACAGAGCCTGCTTGGGCTTTTCTCTCTCTCTCTCTCTCAGCCCATCCCTTGCTCTCATTCTCTCTCTCAAAATAAATAACAAAACTTTAAAAAAAGTAAAGGGAAACAATGAAATTAATTTTAAAAATATATTTAACTCAGTATATCTAAATACTGTCACTGCAACATGTAATAAATAAAAAAATTATTTATGAGGTATTTTACATTCTCTTTTTTTGTACTAAGTCTTAGAAAACTGGTATGAATTTTACACTTACAGCACAATTCGATTCAGACTAGCTACATTTTAAGTATTCAATAGCTACATGTGGCTAGAGACTATCCTATCGGATGACAAAGGTCTGGAGGATAGTCCACCAGACACGGAAGTTACAGATTCAAATGTATGATTTCACCCCCCTACACACCTTTCCTTTCCTTTATTTTATTTTTTTAAAGAAAAGTTGTACAAGTATACATAACCATGTAGAATGGGTGAAGGGATGTAACCCGAGTTGTCAAAATTGCTTTGCCATGGGGCGCCTGGGTGGCTCAGTCGGTTAAGTGTCCAACTTCTGCTCAGGTCATGATCTCGCGGTCTGTGAGTTCAGGCCATGTGTCCGGTTCTGTGCTGACAGCTCAGAGCCTGAAGCCTGCTTCGGATTCTGTGTCTTCCTCTCTCTCTGACCCTCCCCTGTTCATGCTCTGTCTCTCTCTGTCTCAAAAATAAATAAACGTTTAAAAAAATTGCTTTAGGGGCGCCTGGGTGGCGTAGTCGGTTGAGCGTCCGACTTCAGCCAGGTCACGATCTCGCGGTCCGTGAGTTCGAGCCCCGCGTCGGGCTCTGGGCTGATGGCTCAGAGCCTGAAGCTTGTTTCCGATTCTGTGTCTCCCTCTCTCTCTGCCCCTCCCCCATTCATGCTCTGTCTCTGTCCCAAAAATAAATAAATGTTGAAAAAAAAAAATTAAAAAAAAATTGCTTTGCCAGACAGCTATTTGAGATTGGAAGGAAAGGGAGATTATATTTCTTTCTTAAAAAAAATTTTTTTTAATGTTTATTTATTTTTGAGAGAGAGAATCAGAGTGGGAGCAGCAGAGGGGCAGAGAGAGAAGGAGACATAGAATCTGAAGCAGGCTCCAGGCTCCAAGACACCAGCACAGAGCCCCACGCAGGGCTGGAACTCACGAACCATGAGATCATGACCTGAGCCAAACTCAGACACTCAACCGACTGAGCCACCCAGGCACCCCGAGATTATATTTCTTTATGTATTCTGGTATTTGTTTAGCTTCATATAAAGGTATATTGAGTTTTAAATTATTTTTTAAAGCTAACTAAAAAGCATGAAATGAAATAAAATTAGTTAAAAAGGAGGACCCATGAAATGCTCCTGAGGTTACTTCTGGAGTCAGCAAAAAGGAAGAATTCTATTTTGTTAATGTTTTTATTGAGGTATAATTGACATGTAACATTGAGTTCAGGTGTACAACATAATGATTTGTGTAGTTGTGATCACCACAATAAATCTATTACTATCCATCCTCATAGAAAGTTAACTTTTAGAATTTAATCTCTTGATAATTTTCAAGTATGCATTACAATATTACTGACTATAGTCACCATGCTGTATATTACATCCTCATGAATTATTTATTTTACAAGTGGAAGTTTGTACTTCACCCATTTTGCCCAACTCCCAATCCCCCTCCCCTCTTGAAAATACCATTCTATTCTCTGTATCATAGGAGTTTTGCTTCATTTATTCTTTTTTTGTTTGTGGGTTTTGTTTTTTCTTTCTGTTTACATTCCACATATAAGTGAAATCATATGGTATTCATCTTTCTCTGACTATTTTGCCTGGGAAATTTCCTCAAGATCCATCCATGTTGTTGCAAGTGGCAACATTTCATTCTTTTTAATGGCTGAGTAGTACTTCATTGTGTATATATGAAATGAAATATGTACATATATATACATATATATATATATATATATACACAATGAGATACACACACACACACACTATAGTATATACATTCTGTGTATCTATCTATACTACACCTTCTTTATCCATTCATCCATTGATGGACACTTAGGTTGTTTCCATATCTTAACTATTGTAAATAATGCTGTGATGAACAAAGGGATGAATATATTTTTTGTTTTGTTTTTGTCTTTTGCATAGATCTTTTTGAATTAGTTTTTTACTTTTTTTTTTCAGATAAATACCCAGAAATGGAAAACCTGGATCATATGGTAGTTCTATTTTTGTTTATTTGAGGAACTTCCATAGTGGCTTTCCACAGTAGCTGCACCAATTTACATTCCCACCACAGGTGCACAAGGATCCCCTTAAGAATTTTACTTTTTAATATAGGTCTTTGCAATTTTTAAATTCTAACCACTTACTTTTTTCTTTCTTTCTTTTTTTTTTACTGGAGATCTCTTTGTCATTAATTATAAAAGTACACACTCATTGCCAAATTTAAGCCAGTACAGAAGTGTATAAAGTAAAACATGAGAGTCTCACCAGCCAATTCCACTCTGTAGCAGCAAAATTGTTAGATGTATCTTATGCTTACAGGGCATACACATATTTATTCACACACAGGTAGTTTTTATTTTATAAAAATGGAATGGTGTTACATGAATTGTCTACAACTTGATATTTTAAAATATCTTTCCATGTCAGTAGCTATAAAATTATAAAGCTATAAAAAAATTATAAAGCTATAATTTTATTTTTTTCATAATATAATTTTAGATGTCACTTTATAACCAATGGACACTGAGATTCATAAATGGTGCTAACATTTATTGGCATAAATTCCTACTATTAGAGCTCATGGCCCCTAGTATATGCCCATTTTATTTTATTTTATTTTTTAAAGATTTTATTTTATTTATTTATTTTCATTTATTTTTAATTTACATCCAAGTTAGTTAGTATATAGTGCAATAATAATTTCAGGAATAGATTCCAGTGATTCATCCCCTAAATATAACATCCAGTGCTCATCCCAACAAATGTCTTCCTTAATGCCCCTTACCCATTTAGTCCATCCCCCCCTCCACAGCCCCTCCAGCAACCCTGTTTGTTCTCTATATTTAAGAGTCTCTTATGTTTTTTCTCCCCACCCTGTTTTTATATTATTTTTGCTTCCCTTCCCTTATGTCCATATGAATTAAGTCATATAATATTTCTTTCTCTAACTTCACTCTAGTTCCATCCACATAGTTGTAAATGGCAAGAGTTCATTCTTTTTGATTGCCAAGTAATACTCCATTGTATATATATACCACATCTTTATCCACTCATCTGTCAATGGACATTTGGGCTCTTTCCATACTTTGGCTATTGTTGATAGTGCTGCTATCAACATTGGGGTGCATGTTCTGGATCCCCTGGATAAATACCTAGTAGTGCAATTGCTGGGTTCTAACCACTTACTTTTTAATAATTTTTAAAAGTTATATATATTTTTAATTTTTTAAAGTGTTATTTATTTATTTTGAGAGAGAAAGAGAGAGAGCACAAGCTGGGGAGAGGAAGAGAGAGGGAGAGAGAGAATCCCAAGCAGTCTCCATGCCATCAGCACAGAGCCTGATGTGGAGCTTGAACTCACAAACTGTGAGATCATGACTTAAGTTGAGCTCAACAGTAGGACACATAACTGACTGCGCCACTCAGGTGCCCCAAAAGTATATTTTTATATAAGATATTTTAAATATTTAATTTCATATACACTTACTAAGTATCAACTCTGATAGGCCCAGACTCATTAAGCCACAACAATTTTTAACTTATAAAAGCACAAAATATATTTTTGAATGTGGACACTTTTTGGTGATCCTCCTTTCTTATTTAAGAAAGGTCATTCCCCTGCCCCCAATTATTCTATCAGGGAATAACATACATGGGATCAGCTTGCCACTTAGAAATCTGATGTTATTTAGTAACCAAATATGCAATTTCCTGGGGTACCTTGATGGCTCGGTCAGTTGAGCATCCAACTCTTGATTTCAGCTCAGGTCATGATCCCAGGGTCATGAGACTGAGCCCTGTGTCAGGCTCCTCACTGAGGGTGGAGTCTGCTTGGGGTTCTCTTTCCCTCTCTCCCTCCTCCCCTCTGTCCCTTTCCCCCACTCACACATGCTCTGTCTCTCTCTGGAAGAGAGAGAGAGAGGGAAAGAAAGAAAGAAAGAAAGAAAGAAAGAAAGAAAGAAAGAAAGAAAGAAAGGGAGGGAGGGAGGAAGGAAGAGAGGGAGGGAGAAGAAATGGTTAAAAAACCCACAAATATGCAATATCCTTATAATTTTTTTAAAAGTTTATTTATTCATTTTTGAGAGAGAGGCAGCATGAGCATGAGAGGGGGAGGGGCAGAGAGAGAGGGAGAGAGAGAGAGAATCCCAAGCAGGCTCCACACTGTAAGCATGGAACCTGATGCAGGGCTCAAACTCATGAACCAGGAGATCATGACTTGAGCTGAAGTCAGATGCTTAATAGACTGAGATACCCAGGCGCCCCTCCTCTCCACTTCTACACTAAGTGTAATTTTTGTATTTGTGAAGGACAAAACATGAAGATACTGAATATCCTAAATCTTTCATCATCAGTTTACAGGATACCTATGGTATCCATATTGTTATGGATCCTATCCATATTGCTATTGCGGGAACTCCCATCCATATTATTATTGTGGGACACCCATTTTGCAAAATCTAACCCCACATCTCTGACCACAATTAATTCTGAAGGTGGGCATCTGACTCAAACTGGGTGGACCAGAGCATATCCAGGAATATGTGGACTTCGGACACAAAGACTTGAGCCATTCTTTTCCCAATGGCTGTTGAAGCTGTAAGTAAAAAATGCTAGAGCTATCAGCAATCTTGTGGCTCTTGGGTGGAATAGGGAAGCAGAGGCAGTCAATCTGCAGAGAGAGGAATTTGCTCAGAAAGGTGCAGAAAAGGGATGGAAAAAGACCTCTGATGACTTTTATACCCTGGGTTCTAGTTTTTCCAGAGGTAGATCTATACCTCTACTCTGCCCCCAATGTAATTTTTCAGTCTATGATAACATTATCTTCCAATAAAATCTTTTATAATTCAAGCCATTCAAATTGGGTTTTCTTTAATGTGCAACCAAATAGTCCTAGCAAATACAAAGGATACAAATGTAGAAGGACTCTGGTTGGGTTTTTTTCTTATTTTCTATTTGTATTCTAGCATGCTATTATAAAACTTTTATAATTTTTGTTTGATCTGAAATTTGCCATCATAGAGCCACTATTTGTTGCATACCATGCATTCATTCCTCTAATTCCCTTCCTAAGAGAAAAATTTGTTCAGGTTTTCACTTCTTTGCTCCATGTAGCACGCTAACTCAGGCAAAGATGATCTATCCCATTGCCATGAGTGGCATTTCCCCGGCAACTGTGTATTAAAAGATTTTTATTCCATGATTAGAGGATAGGTTTTTATCTCCTATAGGACATAAACAAGGAAAATTGCTGTTTCAGCTGGTGACTGAAAGATGGTGGCAGCCATGTTGCCATCATGAAGAAAGCAAGCATGAAGACAAAGCTGACAAAACTGAGGAGGGCAAAGTCAGGAGAAACACAAGAGAAATAGATCCAGCATCCTGATCATATATTCCATGTACTCTCCCTACTTCTAGAATTCTTCTTATGTAAGATAAGTAAGATTACAAATTCTTGAATTATTTATACCATTTTGAGGTGGGTTGTCTGTTATTTGCAGCCCCAAACATCCTCATTTCTTCATCATCAAAGATTATTTAGTACCCATTATATATGGCAATGAACAAAGAAGGAGTAAGCTGTTGTCATTCTCTGAAGCATAGATTTACAAAAATATTGTGTAATAATTTAGGCAACGTGTTAAGTCCTAACTGAATAATGTAGATAAATAAATGAAGAAGATTCCATCCCTTCCACTGAGGTCTTATTTTTTAACTTTAATGAAATATTTTTCATTTATAGAATATCTGATTCTTTAAAAATTCTGCCTGTTCTTAAAAAAAAAAACTGCCTATTCTTTTTACATAGTGTCCTATTCTTACTTTATGGATTCTTTTCCTTTCTGTCCTAAGTATTTTATTATTTTTTTTTATTAAATTTTTTTTTCAACGTTTATTTATTTTTGGGACAGAGAGAGACAGAGCATGAACGGGGGAGGGGCAGAGAGAGAGGGAGACACAGAATTGGAAACAGGCTCCAGGCTCTGAGCCATCAGCCCAGAGCCCGACACGGGGCTCGAACTCACGGACCGCAAGATCGTGACCTGGCTGAAGTCGGACGCTTAACCGACTTCGCCACCCAGGCGCCCCTGTCCTAAGTATTTTAAACATGCTTATTTTAAGGCATGGAAATGGGAGTTCAAGATAGATTCAGAGAAGGGTAAGCAGTGCAATTTGGCTGGAGATATTTGCTACTCCAGGGATCAGCATCATTGGCATCACCGGGGAGCTTACTAGAAATGCAGAATCCTGGGCTTCACTCCAAACTTGCCAAATCAAAATCTGCATTTTAACAAGATCCCCTGGTGACTGGGGTTATTTAAATGCACATGAAAGTTTGAGAAGTCCATCTGTAAAGTAAGAGAAAGCAAGTTAGGAAGGTCAGTAAAACTTCTTTGCTATTTGTTTTAAATTTTAGTCCTTCCAGGGTAAATGAACACAACTAGTCTGCATAATCTCTAGTATATGTAAAAGACTGATAAAAGCATTTATTTAATTCAGGGAGTATTTCTACATTTACAAAGCTTCCTAATAATCATTACTATAACTAGTATAACAATCGTAATTTAAATGTAAACAAAAACCTTATCTGAACTTTGTGGTGGTACAGATAGGTAGAAATTTATTCAATACAAGAATTGATTTAAAAAATGGGGCATCATATAATGGTTACTACTCAGCAACAACAACAAAAATTACTGATACACGATAGTGTGAATGACTCTCAAATAGTATGAATGAACAGTAGGACTGAATCTCAAAAGCATTATGCTGAGTAAAGAAGCCTTGTACAAGAGCACAAAATTCTATAACAACTAAATTTATGGTGAAAAAATTAGAACAGTGGTTGTTTTTCACAAGGGATAAGGACAGAAATTGAGTGGGAAAATATAGAATATTTTGGGGTGATGAAAAGGTCTGTGTCTTAAAAAAGGGTTAAGATTACACAGGTGAATGTATTTGTCAAAACTCACAAGATATACACTCGAGATCTGTGCATTTCACTTTGTATAAAAAAGTTATTAAAAAATTGAACCTAGTTAATACATATGATGATATATTTAAAAGTGAAGTATACTGATAAATGTAATTTGCTTTAAAATGCACAAAATAATAAGGTGGTTTGAGGAGTAGACAGAATATGTGGCTATGGCTAGGAATGGCTTATTACATGATAAAGGAAATATACCAAAATGTCACCTGTAGAATATAGACTGGGGGTAGGGAGTGGAGAGGGCAGTGTGTTTGGGTATTTACTATAATTCTTTCATTATCTCTATGTTTGAAATTTTTCATAATAAAACATTGGGGAGAAAAGAAAGTTGCAGAAAAATGTAATATTATAATTTGGTTTAAAATATAAATGTGTTGTAGAAGACATATTTATATATTCATAAAGATATGAAAGCTACACAAAACTGCAGAAATTGTCAAGCTGATCCTAAAATTCACACAGCAATGCAAAGGACCCAAAATAGCCAAAATGATCTTGAAAAAGATGAATAAAATTACAGTCCTGACACTTCTTGATTTCAAAACATACCACAAAACACAGCAATCAGGACAGTATGGTACTGGTATAGAAACAGACATATAGATCAATGGACTAGAAATGTAAATGCTTACACTTATGGTCAACTGATTTTCAAGAAAGGTGTCAAGGAAATGTAATAGGAAAGAGACAGTCTTTAAATAAACTACATATCCATATAGAAAAAAAATTAATTGGGACTCCTACTTCATACCATATATAAGGGTTAACTCAAAATGGATCACAAATGTAAGAGCTACAACTATAAAACTCTTAGGAAAAAAAAATAGAAGTAAATTTTTGTGACCTTGGGTTAGGAAATGGTTTCTTAGAGATAACACTAAAAGCGTAAGCAACTAAACGAAAAGAATAAATTCGACTTCATCAAAATAAAAAATGTTAGTGCTTCAAAAATAACATCAAATATTGGGGTGCCTGGGTGGCTCAGTCGGTTAAGCATCCAACTCATGATTTTGGCTCAGGTCATGATCTCATAGTTTGTGGGATCAAGCCCCACACTGGCTCTGTGCTGACAGTGCAGAGTGTGCTTAGGATTCTCTCTCTCTCTCTGTCCCTCCCTCACTGGCTGTCTCAAAATAAATAAAGATTAAAAAATGGGAGTGCCTAGGTGGTTCAGTCAGTTAAGCATCTGACTCTTGATCTCAGCTCAGGTCTTGATTTCAGGGTCAAGTGAGTTCAAGCCCCACATTGGGCTCCACGCTGGGTGAAGGGCCTACATAAAAAAAAAAAAAATACCATTGGGGCTCCTGGGTGCTCAGTCAGTTAAGCATCTGACTTTGGCTTAGGTCATGATCTCATAGTTTGTGAGTCTGAGCCCCACAACAGGCTCAGACCTGCTTTAAGCGCAGAACCTGCTTTAGATCCTCTGTCCCCTTCTCTCTCTGCCCCTCCCCCACACTTTCTCTCTTTCTCTCTCAACAATTAACATTAAAAAAAATATCATCAAGAAAGTAAAATACAACCTACAAAATGGGAGAAAATATTTGCAAACCATATACCTGATATAGAAACTGTATCTAGAATATATAAAGTCAAACTCATTAATAAGACAAAAAAAAACCCCTCAGCCATCAAAAAAGAATGAAATCTTGCTATCTGCAACGACATGGATGGAACTAGAGTGTATTATGCTAAGAGAAATGTTAGTCAAAGAAAAAAATACCATATAATCTCACTTATATGTAGAGTTTAAGAAACAAAACAGATGAACATAGAGGAAGGAAAGGCAAAATAAATAAGATAAAAACAGAGAGGGAGGCAACCATAAGAGACTCTTAACTATAGAGAACAAACAGGGTTGCTGGAGGGGAATTGGGTTGGGGGGACAGCTAAATGTGTGTTGGGTGTTAAGGAGGGCACTTGTGATGAGCACTGGGTGTTATATGTAAGTGATGAACCACTAAATTCTACTTCTGAAACCAATACTACACTATATGTTAAGTAACTTTGAGTTTAAACAAAATCTTCTAAGAAAAAAAAGACAAAAACCCATTTTTTTAAGTTAATGGTCTTTTTATTGAAAAAAAGACTAGCATTTACAACTTGGAATGGACGTAAATTGCAATTTCTTGAACAGCAATGTTGATGGTTGCACTGACATCCACAGCCACAGTCTACTCTGCAGGCTCCAAGTCACAGTTCAGAAGGTTTTAAAAAGATAGAGTCCGAAGCTGCTCCCTTGGTAAAGGTTTCTTTCTAAAAATTTGTGTGAGGGGTGCCTGGGTGGCTCAGTTGGTTAGGCGTTCAACTTCGGCTCAGGTCATGATTTCCTGGTTGGTGAGTTCAAGGCCCACATCAGGTCGCTGCTGTCGGTGCAGAGCCTGCTTCGGATCCTCTGCCCCCCTCTTTGTCTGCCCCTCTCCCACTCATACTCTCTCAAAAATAAATAAAACATTAAAAAATAAAAATTAGTGTGAATGGTGACAGCCTGACACCTATTTCGCTTTAGTACAATGTGGACAAGGCTAAATCAACACATGCAGCATGCCACCAGGATGTGTGTCATCATCACCATTGGTCAGGGCACATGGAAGTACAAGAGGGCTATCCTGCTAAGTGGGGCTATGTCTAGACAGTTTATCCTTCACCCATTTTTCTGCACAGCATCCTAAGGTAAATCCATTTTAAATGTTTGCTTTCAATGAACCAGCTATGAGAATTTATACTAGTAAAATGAACCAGAAACCATTCGAATAGGTTTTAAATTTGTTTTTTCATTTTTCAAAAAACACCAATTAAAAAAAAGCATCTGAAAAGACATTTCTCCAAAAAAGACATAAACATACAGATAGACAATAAGCACATGAAAAAATGTTCTACATCTTAGCCATCAGGAAAATGTACATCAAAGCCACAATGAGATACCACTTCATAACCATTAGGATGGCTACAATCAAAAAGACAGATAACAAGTGTTAGAGAGGATGTAAAGAAGCTGGAACCCTTACACACTGCTGGTGGGAATGTAAGACGGTACAGCGCCTTTGGAAAATAATCTGGCAGCTCCTCAAAAGGTTAAACAGAGAGTTACCATATGACCTAGCAATTCCATTTTTATATACATACTAAAAAAAATGAAAACCCTATGTCCATATAAAAACTTATACATGGGGGGCACCTGGCTGTTTCAGTTGGTACAGAATGTGACTCTTGATCTTGGGGTTCTAAGTTTGAGCCCCTGTTGGGTGTAGAGATTACTTAAAAAAAAAAACTTATACATGAATGTTAAAAGCAGCATTGTCTTAACATCGTCAGTAAGTGGGAAACAATTCAAATGTCCATCGGTTGGTGAATGAATAAAGAACATGTCATATCCATATAATGGAATATTATTGAGCAATAAAAAGAAAAGAAATGTTGATACATGCTTCAACACGGATAAACCTTGAAAATATACTACGTGAAAGAAGTGAGTCACAGGAAGGACACATGTTATATGACTAATTTATATGAAATGTCTAAAACTGGCAAATCCATAGAGACAGAACATAGATTAATGGTTGCTAGCAGCTGGGAGGATGGAGGAATGGATTTCTTTTTGAAATGAAGATAATGTTCTAAATTTATAATAATGATGGTTACACAACTCTGTGAATGCACAAAAAAAACCACTGAACCGTATACTTTAAAAGGGTAAATTTTATGCTATGTTAATAATATCTCAGTAAAGCTATTATTTTAAAAAGTTAGTTTGAATGAATAAAAGTTTTATATGAGAAAAATTAAATTCACTTCTTTATGTTCTCTATAATCTCTATTATTACTTAACCATTTTTATGAATGAAGATGAATAAGAAAGAAAATAAAAGAAGTGTAATTTAAAAAGATTAAAAAAAACAACACACTTACGGTTTGTTGTCTGGTACACAGGGGTGACTCAGATTTGGGCTGGTAGCAAGAAGGGGGGAAATTGCAAGTGCAGTAACTACTGCTACAGAAACACCAGCAGTTTCTAATTTTATGCTGTCCTATATTTTGCTGTGACTTTCATAGCTTTCAATAATGCTATAGTAGAGGCCAAAACAGAAATGTCTTTTATATTTTATTATAACAGCTAAACTGGGAAATAAACTCACCAATTGCTTTTTTAAAAAGGAAATGAGCTAAAAACAACATAGATGTAAGTGGAGCTTAAATAAACCTTTACTCAGTAAAATGAATGTGTTCACAGGGGAGGGAGAGTTTGGTAGTAAAAATAGTTTAAAGTATTACATTATTTTAAAAAGCATTTTGTTTCATTTACTGTAGATGGTCAAACACTTTAAAACAGATGGTAAATCTGTTGGATAGTAAAAAGAAATGACATCTTGTTTCCATTTTCCTATTCCTTCCAGTTCATCTCTTTATTGTAAATCATTTTCCATTGTGGGAGGATATTAAATTTAAATCAAACTGAAAGGAAAAAAGCATGTGGCTATGTTCATAAATTCATGTTTCTTAGCACTTGCTGCCTCTTATAGCCATTTTATGAAGAATATTTCAAATTGATCTATTCTTTCTGGAGCTGAACAAATTGAGAGTTTCTTGTCTTGAGCAAACAGCTCTTTCAAAAAAACCTATTTAAAAAATAAACAAAAGAATCAAGTAATTACCATACCAAAATTTAAAATAAATTTTAATACTTTCAGGAGAAAGATGTGGCACTGGTAAACATCCGAGGAATGGTATTAAGTTTAATTTGTAAAGACAAATAGGGGCACCCGAGTGGCTCAGTCAGTTAAGCATTCAACTCTTGATTTTCAGGTCAGGTCATGATCTCATGGTTCATAAGTTTGAGCCCTGCACTGAACTCCATGTCAGGCTCTGCACTCACAGTGCGGAGCCTGCTTGGGATATTCTCTCTCTCCCTCTCTCTCTGCCCCTCCCCCATTTACATGCATGTGTGCGCACCACCCCCCCCTCCTTTGTCAAAATAAATAAACTTAAAAAACAGTTTGAAGGGGCACCTCAGTTGGTTAAGCATCCAACTTCGGCTCAGGTCATGATTTCACGGTTCATGAGTTGGAGTCCCATATCAGGCTCTCTGCTGCCAGCACAGAGCGTGCTTCAGATCCTCTATACCCTTCTCTCTCTTCCCCTCCCCTGCTCATGTTCACTCTCACTCTCTCAAAAATAAATATAAAAACATTTTTTAGGGGCGCCTGGGTGGCGCAGTCGGTTAAGCGTCCGACTTCAGCCAGGTCACGATCTCGCGGTCCGTGAGTTCGAGCCCCGCGTCGGGCTCTGGGCTGATGGCTCAGAGCCTGGAGCCTGTTTCCGATTCTGTGTCTCCCTCTCTCTCTGCCCCTCCCCTGTTCATGCTCTGTCTCTCTCTGTCCCAAAAATAAATAAACGTTGAAAAAAAAAATTTAAAAAAAAAATTAAAAAAAAAAACATTTTAAAAAAAAATTTGAAAAGATATGTAATAGCAAAGATGTGCAGTGCTTAAGATTGTTCTTAATGTCATACATGAAACAGTATGTATATGTTTGAACACATACATGTGTATATGTTTGTGTGTTGCTCACAATTATGTAAATAAACAAAAATTTCTCACAAAAAACACATTAAGATGAGGAAACTGAGAAAGAGCAAAGTTAAACAATTTGTTCAAGCTGAATCCAAGGAAGTTTGGCACCATAGTCCATGTTTGTTTGTTTTTTAATTTTTTTTAATGCTTATTTACTTTTGAGAGAGAGACAGGGCATGAGTGGGGGATGGGAAGAGAGAGAGGGAGACACAGAATCCAAAGCAGGCTCCAGGCTCTGAGCTGTCAGTACAGAGCCCAGCTCGGGGCTCAAACTCATGAACTATGAGATTGTGACCTGAGCCAAAGTCAGATGTTTAACCGACTGAGCCACTCTGGCGCCCCACCATAGTCCATGTTTTTAATTACTCTGCATATATCAAGAGCACTGAGAACACATTAAAAAACATTTTTTTTAATGTTTATTTTTGGGAGAAAGATAGAGACAGAGCATGGTTGGGGGAGGGGCAGAGAGAGGGAGACAGAGAATCTGAAGCAGGTTTGGAGGCATCAGCACAGAGCCTGATGTGGGGTTGAACCCACAAAGTAACGAAGTCATGACCTGAACCTAATCTGAAGCATTATTCAGATGCTAAACTGACTGCATCACCCAGGCACCCCAAGAACACTGAGAACATTAAACAAGCCAATAGATCCTTCATACCTCCTGTACTGAACTTTCTTCTACAAAACACCAAATCCTTCTTTTAGACACAAGCCACATCTGAAACTTACTGAAAAGTTCTTCTACAAGAAAGGAGGTAACTAATTTATGTTTTTGAACCCTCTTTGACCTACAACAAAACTCTCTAGATATTTTTAAAAAAATTTTTTAATGTTTATTTTTGAGAGAGAGAGACAGAGACAGAGACAGAGCATGAGCGGGGGAGGGGCAGAGAGAGAGGGAGACACACAATCTGAAGCAGGCTCCAGGCTCTAAGCTATCAGCACAGAGTCCAAAACAGGGCTCAAACTCACTAACCGTGAGATCATGACCTGAGTCAAAGTCGGACACTTAATCAACTGGGCCACCCAGGTGCCCCAAACTCTCTAGATTTAATGAAACCAAACAAATTTTCAAGCTAAAGCACATTACTTTGGGATCAAATATAAATACATTATATTTTATTTTATTTTATTTTATTTTTATTTTGAGAGAGAGAGAGCAGGGGAGGGGCAGAGAGAGATGGGACGGAGGATCCGAAGCAGACTCCACACTGACAGCAACAGAGTCCGGCGCAGGGCTCAAACTAATGACCTGAACCATGAGATCCTGACCTGAGCTGACGTCAGATGCCTAACCAACACAGCCACCCAGGCACCTGGAATGTAAATACATTTTAAAAAGATACACTGCAGAGGTCACTGAGGGAAGCAGGGCCAGGAAGACATGGAGAACCAGGAAGCACAGGACCAATAGCTAGGACCTAGAGATACCCCTCTCACATGTGATACCACTCCAGTAACCTACCCGTCTCCTGAATAGGGATCTGAGAATGTGACAAGACTCCCCCTAAACTTCACTAGGTGAGCCTGAATAATGTGTCCATGTGCAATAAAGAGAGATGTCTTTTATTTTTTTGCTATCTTCTCCCTGCCCATTGTTGGGGCAAAGGGAGAAGAAATTTTCTTTTTATTTACTTATTTATTTATTTACTTATTTATCTTTTAACGTTTTTTATTCATTTTTTGATAGAGAGAGACAGAGCATGAGTGGGGGAGCGGCAGAGAGAGAGGGCGACACAGAATCCAAAGCAAGCTCAAGGCTCTGAGCCCGACGTGGGGCTCAAACTCACAGACTGCGAGATCATGACCTGAGCTGAAGTCAGGCGCTCAACCGACTGAGCCACCCAGGTGCCCCAGGAGAAGAAATTTTCAAGACAAAGCACAAGCAACACAAATAAAAGTTGTGAAGTCACAAAAAAATAAAAGGGCATTGATAATAGGCTAATATATCCATATTTTTTTTCATATGGTTAACCACTAAAGCACATGATACAAATAAATTTTTATATAAGAAATGTATCTACTCTGGAGCTTGCTTCCTATTCTGTGTCTCCCTCTCTGTCTGACCCTTCCCAGCTTCTGCTCTGTCTCTCTCTCAAAAATAAAAATTAAAAAATTAAAAATTAAAATATTAAAAAAAAGAAATGTATCTACTTTGGTAATTTGGGTGTTTAGCTAAAAAGGAAAACATATTTCCTTTTTTCAATTTATCTATATTTTTAAAGTTTTTTTAATGTTTATTTTGAGAGAGAGAGCAGGTGTGTATACATGCATGCACACAACTTGGGGGGGGGGGGATAGAAAGAGAATCCCACGCAGGCTCTGCACTGTTAGTATAGAGCCTGACATGGGACTCAATCTCATGAACCATGAGATCATGACCTGAGCCGATATCAAGAGTTGGACACTCAACCAACTGAGCCACCCAGGCACCCTTCAATTTATCTATATTTTTTAAGTTGAAGTATAGTTGATACACCATATTGACATTAGTTTCAGGTGTGCCATATAGTGATTTGATAACTCTATACCTTATGCTATGCTCACCACAAGTATAGCTACCATCTGTCACCACACAACATTATTAGAATACCACTGACTATATTTCTTATGCTATACATTTTATCCCTATGACTTATTCATTCCATGACTAAAAGCCTGTATCTTCAACTCCCCTTCGTCCATTCTGCCCATCCACCTACCTCCCTCCCCTCTGGCAACCATTAGTTTGTTCTCTATATTTATAGGTCTGATTCTGCTTTTTGTTTTTTCTTTTAGATTTCACATGTAAGTAAAATCATGTGGTGTCTGTCTTTCTCCATCTTATTTCACTTAGCATAATACCCTCGAGGTCCATTCATACTGCCAGAAATAGCAATACCTCATTCTTTTTTACAGGTGAGTAATGTTTCATTGTATATATACACCACATCTTCTTTAATCATTCATCAATCGATGAACACTTGGGTTGCTTCCAGATCTTGGCTATTTTATTTTCTTTCATTTATTTATATTTATTTAAGTAGACTTCATGCCCAGTGCAGAGCCCAATGTAAGGCTTGAACTCACGACCATGAGATCAACACCAGAGTTGAGATCAAGAGCCAAATGCTTAACCAACTAGAGCCATTCAGGCGCCCCAGAGATCTTGGCTATTTTAAATAATGCTGCAATAAACATAGGGGTGCATATATCTTTTTGAATTAGTGTTTTTGTTTTCTTTGGGTAAATACCCAGTAGTAGAATTTTTGGGTCATACATTTCTATTTTTAATTTTTTGAGGAACCTCCATAGTTTTCCACAGTGGCTGCACCAATTTACATTCATATTCCCAACAGTGCATGAGGATTTTGTTTTCTCCACATCCTTGCCAACACTTGTTATTTCTTATCTTTTTGTTTCTAGCCATTCTCACTGGATTAAGGTAGTATATTATGGTTTTGATTTGTATTAAGGAAAACATACTTTTTAAGATTATAATCAACTTTATACAACTAATTGCCTTATAACAAAGGTATTTTTATTTTGAAAGCGAGACAAAGATTACCTCCCTATATGCCAACTCTAAACCAGACTGCTCTATGACATTTTTCCTAAAAGTATTATTTAACACATGTTCACCTTGTATCGACTTCAACTGATTGATAGTGAATGGCTGGACTTACATATTACAAATGTATCTGAGGCTGAGTTCAGACTGAATAAGAATGAGTTTGGTATCACTGCCAATTATCTGCCATAGGTATAGGTAGGTAAAGTGATAACACAAGTACTATGTATTTACATCGCTGAATTAATGGATACAATTTCTACACCAAAAAACAAAAAAAGAATAAAACCCACATCATTTGTAATTTACACCAGGAGCTTAAAGTAAAACTGAGAATATATATATATATATATATATATATATGTGTGTGTGTGTATATATATATATATATGTATATACGTATATATATATGTGTGTATATATATATATGTATATATATATATATACATATAAACCAAACAAATAAAGACCATTTAAAAATTTTTTTAAAAATATTTATTTATTTTGGGGAGACAGAGAGACGGAGTGCAAACAGGGGAGGGGCAGAGAGAGAGAGAGAGAGATACAGAATTTGAAGCAGGCTCCAGGCTCCAAGCTGTCAGCACAGAGCCGGATGCAGGGCTCAAACCCACAAAGCACAGAATCATGACCTGGGCTGAAGCTGGACGCTTAACCAACTGAGCCACCCAGGGGTCCGAATAAAGACCACTTTTAATAAAAATAATACCACCTTACTGTACCTTAAAATAAAAAACTAACACTCCTAATTACTCTCTAAATGTTTAGCAAGTGAACTGAGGATCAGCCACATCACATAAGGGTGACAGAAGGAAGACCAAAAATTTGTGTTCAAAGGAAGCAAGATGGAGCCAAGATTTAAACAAAGTAAGAGAAATAACTGGGCACAAGGAAGGGAAAAAAAAACATTCTGATGAAAAGGGGACTGGTGCTATAGAAAAGCAAAAATAAAGTTTTCTTGTCAGGGTAAAGAGCCTTAAGAAAAAAACATTCAAAACTTGGAAATAGGCAGAAATTACTGGGATCCTTCCACTGGAATGCGAGATATAATTTAGCAGACCCTCTGGGAATTACCTGATTGTATAGGGATGTGCATCTTGATTTGACTTTCTATTGCCTAGGCTATTTTACAACTTTACAGGGGTAGTGGTTAACTTACAGGTAAATGATAACAAAGCAATTGCAGATGAGCAATGCAAATGATTCCTGTTCTTAGTCATATAAATACAAATCTCCTGGCAGAGATTTGTTTTCCATCTAGAAAAAACATAACCTGAGATGTAACATTTTATATCTCTTGCCATGCAGAAATTTGCCTCTACTGACAAATTTATTTCAGCATTCCTTTGACTATATAAATTCTCTGTCCCTTGAATTTCACTTTCAACCAGTCTTAATATCTTATATGTTCTCATTAATTAATGAGTTGAATAAAATATTAGAAATATCTTCCTTTTATATTTGAATGAGTAATGTGGGGTTTTTTGTTTATTTAGTTTGAGGGAGAGAATGTGAGTGGGGAAGGGACAGAGAGAAAGGGAAAGAGAGAATCCTAAGCAGGCTTTTCACTGTCAACACAGAGCCCAACACAGGGCTCGATCACAAAACGTGGAGTCATGACTTGAACCGAAATCAAGAGTCAGACACTGAACTGACTCAGCCACCCAGGCACCCCAAGAGTCATGTTTTTAAATTTTAGAAAATTATACTCTAGCAAGAATTTGTGTAGGAAATAAACTAGATAAGCAGGGGAAAAAAGAGTTATATGGGGCCTAGTAACAGAAATAAGATAGATAGCAAAGGAGGGCCACTATGCAGTTAACAAATATCTGTTTGGTTCTAAAATGATGAAATGGTGACTGAGAATTTATTAGTAAGAATTTATGTGTGCCTATGTGAGCAGACTATGTAGGTGCCCCCTTTTCAAAAGTAATTTCTAAAGCTGCAAGGTTCATAAAGAAATAGCAACTTACCTACAAAGGAAGGCTAGACAAATGGGGAAACCAGTAGACTTTAATAATATGGGAGCCTAGGGAAAAAAGATTCCAGGTGAGAACAATCCATAGTGTAGAATGCTACAAAAACGTCAAGTAAGATGAGATCTGAAAAGTGTCCATTCATTCATATGTTCAATAAATATTTATTGAGTTCTTAGTTTATGCTAAGAACTGTACTAGTCATGGGGATACAGTAATAAAACCAAAATAGTCCTTATTGACACTGAGTATAGTAGAAGAGACAGATATTAAATAGCTAATTTAAGAAATAAGTATTCAGAGATTCCAGTGCCAGCCAAGGAATAGTCCACTAACACCTGTCTCCACTGCTGATTATAACTAAACACTCTGGATGAAACACAAAAGCCACTACCTGAGCATTCTGAAAAGGTAAACAAGAGCAGTATTGGGGACAAGAATCAAATTGGAAGAGGGGTCCATATGAGAGAGAGCTTCACGTGTGTGTGTGTGTGTGTGTGTGTGTGTGTGTGTGTGTGTCGGGAATGGGGGTGGTTGGAGAGAGAATTTTACAGGCGTGTGGGTGCCCAGTGAGGCTGTGGCAGCTACAACTCCTAAAAAAAACAACCCTGTCTTTATAGACAGAGAAACAGAAAATGGGTCCCTGGATTTTAAAGAGTTGTGGGGAAGAAATCCCCATTTTTCCCTCTTGCTGTGGCACGGGCAAGTAAAACTCCCAGAGAATAAAAGCCATCATTCCAGCTGTAGGACAGAGGCAGGAGGCCAAAGAGAATCTCACAGAGGAGAGAGCTGGAGAAGGGTTCTCTTAGTTCTGTGCACAAATCAGAATATATCCAGAGCTCACTTCTGAAGTACACATACACAGAACACCCCAAAGCAGCATAGTAAACTCCTTGAGAACTGAATGGCAATATAAAGCAAAGCACAATTCCAAGACTAGCCCCTGAGTAGTACAAATGTAGGACAGATCTAAAAGAACACTGCATAGGCCTTGGAAACTGTCCTAACATTAGAATCCATAAGGGAAAAAAAGTCAAAATAGACTTTGCAGTCTCAATCCAACCAAGATAACTGACTGCTGAAGACAACAATAAAAATCAATATTCTTCAGAGGATTTTAATAGGATCCAGAGTATCAGGTTTTCATTGGCCATCATCCATTAGTTGGTAAAAAATGAAATACAGAGATTGTTATCATTCAGTGTTTAATTCTTCTACTACTGCTAAGAAAACAGTATACAAATCAGCCCACCTAGCTGATTTTTATCTTCCAGATCAGAGTGGTGGTTTTCCAAACAGAATGTTGTCCATTTACTTTACAACTACCATCCATGAACCAAGGAGATATTTGTTGGTCAGCTGAGAGATGTTTATTGGACACAATCCAAGTGATGACAGAATCTGGCAGCTCCTCACACAGTTTCAAAGTCAGGCCTAGGGGAAAAGAGGCCCCCTACGTGTGAATACATCATCCTTGCATTCCACAGGTAGCATGACCCTGAATAAACCATTTCCATTTTATTATGGAACTGTTCTCGGCACTGCCTTCCCCAGTATAGTGTTTTTCCAACATCAACCAAGACATCAAAGGCATTTTAGGTTTCAAGATTATTTTATGTCTTTAGTCACAAGGTCAGTGTTCTGTTTTTTTTTTTTCTTGAGAGAGAGAGCACACGTGTATGCATGAAGTGGGGTGGGGGGGCAGAGGGACAGAGAAAAAGGATCTCAAGCAGGCTCCACACGCAACATAGAGCCTGATACAGGGCTCGATCCCATGACTGTGAGACCATGACCTGAGCCAAAATCAAGAGCTGGATGCTCAACCATCTGAGCCACCCAGACACCCCACAATGGCCATTTTAATTAATGTCTGATAGTAACCTACTAATTGCCCTTCAAAGGGAAATTCTCCAGACCAAAGTCCCTATAGTCAGTGCTAAGAGGTGCTCCTAGGCTTTTGTGATAAGCCCCACTGAATGCTCCACATACAGTTACTGCACGAAGAATTTGTCCATATCAGCACTCCAGCTTCTACTTTATATTGTTTGGATTCATGCAAACATTAATTTTCATTTAGCATGTCCAATTAATATTTCTTGAAGGGCAGATTTATATGCCTTCTATTTTATAATAATAGGTAGCTGAAATATTCCCCAATCAGATATGATATTCATCCCCATAATGCAATCAGGTAGAGGCACAATCACTTCACATAAGGCCTGTTGAAACATCAATTCTCCTCCAAACTTTCACCTTAATCCCATCAGCCTTTACATTCTTAGCTGTAGCTTCCATTCAGATTTCATTAACAGGTTCTGGTTTATAACATGAACTATGGAAGGTGTTCCCCAGTCATACCTAATATTCATTCCTATAAAACATTCAGATAGAGGAGACACAATTTCTTTACATAAAGCCTGCTTCAACATTCTAATTTTTATAATCCCATCAACTCTTATATATTTTCTCAATCTGACTGTAGTCCAAGTTAGGACTTCATAAACATGTTTCCATAGCACAGTGCATGGAGCTCTGTTGCAAAGGAGTACCAGAAATTTCTCTATCCCCTGATCACATTACCCACACAAGTCCATATGGCTTCAGGGGTTGGGCCAGAGGATTTGGGCCCCTAGAGTTATATCTTCACCTTGATTAATACAGCTAACCATCACCCCAAGCAATTCTGGGTAGGGTTTTTCATTGTAATCTATACCTTCTAGCTTTTTAAGTTCCTCCAAATTGAGGTAAATGAAGCAGACTTGTTTGGGGCCTTTCAACATTGAGGGACTAATCGGGAATCCCACTGGTCCACCCAACTTTGATAGTGCTGTATCAACACCTTTGTTTCAACATCATCAGTGTCCACCACACTCCTCCCTTTTCTCAATAACCATCCATAAACTTCCACTCTGCTGAGACAAGTCCCCTGACTCTCCCCTCTGTCTTTCCCTGCTTTTCTTGTTAATTACTTTAAAGATCTTGTTTTCAGTAAAACTTACACTGGGAAGCTCATACAGCAAATCTGATAGGACTTTTCATCATGTTGTTTGATTTTTGCAACAGTAAAGTTACATGGAGTGCCCCTACAACAGAGGCCTCCCTAATCACAGCATCTACCATAACTTGAGTAATGAGCATATTCATCAAGTGAATATACCAGTCATCACAGATCCAGTCCCACATGGCTTGCATACAAAGCACATCAGCTGCTTCATTTGGGATTGGTTCCACTTGGCAATTATAGGAGGAGTTAGACAGTCCCCCGCTTTCTCAGACAAACACACTTCACAGTGTCTTTTAACCAGTCCACCAGGATGAATGTTCCCTTGGGAATAACCACCTGTGTGTCTGAATCATGTATAGCCATCTGTGATTGTTTAACAGTGAGCTTTGGGTCCTGTACCAGCCCAAACAAACTCTTCCACTCAGCAGTATTTAAAACCAAAGATACTTCTCCTAATTTAGTTACTCTTACAATCCATTTGAGTAAAGGTTCTTCAGAAAGCTGATGATACTGACCTACAAAATGAGACAAATCCTACACTATACCCACTGTTCTCAGTAGTTTCTTGGTTTTGCCTTCCCCCCATGTTGACTACCTTGTTGGCAACCAGAGGTATTAGAGGCAATTTCTTTTGTTCTGGCATATTTTTTCCCTTTGTGGGCAGCTCTGAGGCTAGTGGACGAAGCTCACACCAATCAAAATCTGAGCTTGGTCTAGAATCAAAGCCTAACTACACTTTCTTTCACTTTAGATATTACAGATAACAATAACCAAGGGATTGTACAGTTAATATGTTTCTTATTATTTTACATTTCCTTACATATCCACAGTAAGCCAACTCTACAGGGGTTGGGTCTACCATCATTTCTAAATTCCAATGGTAATTGTTACCTTTAGTAACTGATTGCAGTGCAGCTGCAGTTTCATACCATGGGTAATTAGGTAGCCATCCTGGGATCAGAGGTTCCTCATCCCCATCCCTTCTCTTCATACACCACATGTTTCCTTGAGCCAAGGGCCATTTTGGCAAATCTCATTTCTCCAACACCAACTAAAGGAAAAACTGTTTCTCTGCCCAGAGAACACTTCTGACACCAAGTGTATGAAGATTTTTTTTTTAAGCACATCACCTAATTTTCCAACTCTGGATAACAACTGGGTATCCTATAACTTAATGTCAGACTCCACAGACTTAAAGACTCAGTCCCATAAGACTACCCTCAATTCAGATGCCAGTCACAAGTAACAAGTGAGTCCCCAAGGGGCCCAGATTTTTGTCTGACTTGGCTACAAAGTTAAGGGGGCCTATAATCATCCCTTCAGAATTAGGAATTTGCTTGGATGGCTTACAAAACTCCAGGACAGATTTACTTATGTTTACCAGTTTTTTATAAAGGATGTTATAATGAATACAAGCAGCCAGATGAGGAGGTAAACAGGGTGAAGTCTAAAAAGGTCCCATGTTGGGGCGCCTGGGTGGCGCAGTCGGTTAAGCGTCCAACTTCAGCCAGGTCACGATCTCACGGTCCGTGAGTTCGAGCCCCGCGTCAGGCTCTGGGCTGATGGCTCAGAGCCTGGAGCCTGTTTCCGATTCTGTGTGTCTCTCTCTCTCTGCCCCTCCCCTGTTCATGCTCTGTCTCTCTCTGTCCCAAAAATAAATAAACGTTGAAAAAAATTTTAAAAAATAAAAAAATAAAAAAAATAAAAAGGTCCCATGTGTAGGAGCATCTGCTTCCACGGGATTGGGATACACCACCTTCCTGGCAAGTGGATGTGTACAGCAACCCAGAAGCTCCCCTTGTAGTTTAGGGATTTGTATGGAGGCTCCATCATGTAGGTATGATTCAATGTTACCTCAGTCTCCATCTTCTCTTCCCTTTCCTGAGGATGGAGGGTAGGACTGAAAGGACTAAACTAATCATGGCTTGGTATTTCTGATGACCAGCCCCAATCTTGAAACTATCCAGGAGCTAACCAAGAGTCACCTCATTAGAACAAAGGATGCTCCTATCACCCAGGAAATTCCAAAGGGTTTAAACCTCTGTGTAAGATATTCCTATCACTCCCATCGGTCAGGAAATTAAAATGGTTTTAGAAGCTCTATCAGGAACCAGGGGCAGAAACCAAATATATATTTGTTATTATATCACATTGTTATTATCATTATGCTCTGTAAGATAGAAGTGAACATGCTTAAAAATGGAAAGACAGAAGTTCTCAGCAGAGAAAAAGAAATTATGGAAAAGAAACCAATAGAAATTATAAAACTGAGAAATATATCAAAATAAAAAATTTCACTGGATAAGATCAATAATAGGATAAAGGTGATAGAGGAACTTGAAGATAGACCAACAGAAACTATCTAGTCTGAAGAATAGAGGGGGGAAGAAAGATTGAAAAGAAAATAAAGACAGCCTCTGGGTCCTGTGGGACAGTATCACATGGTCTAACATTCATTCACTGGAGTTCCAGAAAGGTACATTAGTTTCTATGTAAAGGTACATTGGAGGTATATTACTTTCCCATTGATGCTATATCAAATTACCACAAACTATGTGCCTTAAAACAACAGAAACCATTTTCTCACTGTTCTGGAAGCCAGAAGTCTGAAATTAAGGTGTCAGAAGGGCTGCAATTCCTCTGGAGGTTCTAGGAGAGAATCATTCTTTGCCCACTTCTGGCTTCTGGTAGCTATCAGCATTCCTTAGCTTTTATGGTCATTTCTCCCTCTACTCCATCTTCACACTGCCCTCTCCTCTTTGTGTTACCTCCTTTGCTTCTCTCTTATAAAGACACTTGTGATGGCATTTAGGGCCCACTTAAAAAATCCAACGTAACTGCCTTATCTCAAAAATCCCTAACTTAATTACATTGGCAAAGACCCTCTTTCCAAATAAAGTAATATTTTAAGTTCTAGGATTAAGTCTTGATATCCTTTGGTAGCCATTAGTCAACCTACTGTAGGAGAGATTGGAGCACACAAAAAAAATGTTGTTGAAGACATAATTACCAAAAACTCCACAAAATTTGGTAAAAGATGTAAATTTACAGATCCACTGAGATTCTTGAATCTGAGTGAATCTCAAACAGGATAAACTCACAAAAAACCACTCCCAAAGACATCATTATAAAATTGCTGGATATACAAATACTGAGTCATTGCGTTGTACACCTGAAACTAACAATAATGTGTCAATTATACCTCAATTAAACAACAACAAAAATTGCTAGAAACTCAAGATAAAGAAAAAAATCTTGAGACCAGCTAGAGGAAAATAAGACATAACATACAAAGGAACAAAGATTTGAATGACTATGGGTTTCTCATTAGAAACCTTGGAGAGTAAAAACAATGAGGTATCTGTAAAATGCTGAAACTATCTAACCAAAATTAGTTACCAACCAAAGTATCTTTCATTAATGAAAGTAAAGACATTATAAGAATAAGGAAAACTAAGAGAATACATTTCCAGGAGCCCTGCACTATCAAGACAAAGGGAAATGATACCCTTTTGATTCCCTAAGATTCCCTTAAGAAGAAAACTTAGAACTTTAGGAATGAAAGAAAAGCAAAATAAATCTAAATAGGTAGATAAATATAAAAGACTATTTTTTCACTAGATTTCTCTAAAATTTGTATGACTATTATAAGCAAAAATTATAACATCATTTGATGTAGTTTTCAAATGACAGAAATGCAATCAACATGATAATCAGAAGGGAGGAAAACAAAGGCACCTATACGGATATAAGATTCTGACATTTTACTTGAAGTAAACTGTGAAAGGTTAGGGATGTATAGTATAATCATTAAAAGAACAATTAAAAACAATTATCTCCAAGAACATATACAAATGGCTAACATAAGCATATGAAAAGATGCTCAACATCATTAATCGTTATGGAAATGCAAATCAAACCATAATGATTACATGTCAACTATATTTCAATAAAGCTGTATAAAAGAAAACAACGAGATATCACCTCACATCTAACAAAATGGCTACTATTTTAAAAAGGAAGGAGGGAAGAAATGAAGGGAAAAAATAACAGGTGTGGTGAAGATGTAGAGAAATTAAAATTCTGGTATACTGTTGGAGATAATGTAAAATAGTGTAGTTGTTAAGGAAAACAGTTTGGCAGTTCCTCAAAAAATTAAAAATTGATATAATAATTCCACTTCTGGGGTATATCCAAAATAAGTGAAAGCTGAATCTCAAAGAGATAGTTGTATACCCATATTTATGGCAGATTATTCAAAATAGCCTAAAGGTGGAAGGAACCAAGTGTCCATCAACAGATGAATGAATAAACAAAATGTGGTATACAAAGTGGATTATTATTCAGCCTTAAAAAGGAAGTAAATTCTAATACCTGCTACAACATAAAGGAACTATGAGGATATTATGCCAAGTGAAATAAGCCAGTCACAAAGACAAATAATGTATAAATCCATTTGTATGATGTATCTAGATGAGTCAAATTCATAGGAACAGAACGTAGAATGGTGTTTGCCAGAGCTTGGGAAGAAGGAAAATGGGGAGTTATTACTTAATGGGTTTCAGTTTCACAAGATGGATAAGTTCTGAGGAATGGTTGCACAACAGTGTGAATATACTTAACAATACTGAACTATACACCTAAAAATAGTTAATAGTTAAATAGTTAAAAATAGTAAACTTTATGTTATGTGTATTTTACCACAACTAAAAATTAGAAAATGAAAAAGTGTTTCTAAACAGATAACCAGGGGCACCTGGGTGGCTGACTTCAGCTCAGGTCATGATGTTGTAGCTCATGAGTTTGAGCCCCATGTTGGGCTCTGTGCTGAGAGCTCAGAGCCTGGAGCCTGCTTCAGATTCTGTGTCTCCCTCTCTCTCTGCCCTTCCCCTGCTCGCTCTCTCTCTCTCTCTCTCTCTCTCTCTCTCTCAAAAATAAATAAACAGGGGCGCCTGGGTGGCGCAGTCGGTTAAGCGTCCGACTTCAGCCAGGTCACGATCTCGCGGTCCATGAGTTTGAGCCCCGCGTCAGGCTCTGGGCTGATGGCTCAGAGCCTGGAGCCTGTTTCTGATTCTGTGTCTCCCTCTCTCTCTGCCCCTCCCCCGTTCATGCTCTGTCTCTCTCTGTCCCAAAAATAAATAAACGTTAAAAAAAATATAAATAAATAAATAAATAAATAAACATTAAAAAAATTTTTTTAAACAAATAATCAAAAAACTAATAGATAAATTATAATGGAATACTAAAAGTATCCACACAATCTAAAAGAAGGCAGAAAAGGTGAAAGAGAAAAATTAAAAAGAAGACACAAACAGAAAACATTTAATAAAAGGGTAACCTAAGTCCAACAGCATCAATTATTACACTAAATGTAAATAGTCGAAACATACCAATTAAAAGAAAAAGTTGTCAGAATGAGGTTTTTTTTTTTTTTGAAGATTCAACTAAAATAAAATAAGCAACCTATTGATAGATTAGGAGTAAAAGGATGGGAAAAACACTAGTCAAAAGAAGTGGAGTTGCTACATATCACCATGGATAAAGAGGGATATTATACAATGTTAAACAATGTTAAAAGGATCAATTTGCCAAGAAGACATAAGAATTGTAAGTGTGAAAAAAAAATTGTAATTGTGTATGGACCTAAAAATACATCTTCAGGGGCGCCTGGGTGGCTCAGTCGGTTAAGCGTCCGACTTCGGCTCAGGTCATGATCTCACAGTCTGTGAGTTTGAGCCCCGTGTCAGGCTCTGTGCTGATAGCTCAGAGCCTGGAGCCTGCTTCAGATTCTGTGTCTCCCTCTCTCTCTGACCCTCCCCTATTCATGCCCTGTCTCTCTCTGTCTCAAAAATAAATAAACGTTAAAAAATTTAAAAAATACATATCTTCAAAATACATGAAGCAAAAACTAAAGAGTTGGAAAGATAAACAGACAAATTTATTATTATACTTGGAGACTTCAATGTTTCTTTTTTTTTTTGAGAGAGAGACATAGGGGATGCAAGTAAGCAGAGAGAAAGAGGGAGAGAGAGGGGGAAAGAGAGAGAGAGAGAGAGAGAAGTGGGGCTCACCTGAAGCGGGGCTCATGTTTACATGAAGCAGGGTTCGTGCTCACCCAAAGAAGGACCCATGCTCACCCAAAGTGGGGCCCATGCTCATCTGAAGCAGGGCATGAGCTCACCTGAAATGGGACTGGAGCTCACCCAACGTGGGACTTGAACTCATGGACCGTGACATCATGACCTGAGCCCAAGTCAGATGCTTAACTGAGCCACCCAGGTGCTGGAGACTTCTCTCAGCAATGGACAGAATAAGTAGACAGAAAGCCAGCAAAGATTGAGAAGACCTGAACAACACCATCAAACACCTTGACCTAAAACATTTGTAGAACACTCTACCTTAACAAGAGCAGAAGATATATTCTTTTCAAGTGTACCTGGAGCATTTACCAAGACATATGATATTCTAGGGGTGTGGTGCCTCGCTGGCTTGATTGGCACAGCATGTGACTCTTGATCTTGGGGTTCCAGCCCCATGTTGGGTGTAGAGATTACTTAAAAATAAAATATTTTTAAAAAGACATATGATATTCTAGGTCATAATACAAAATTTAAAGAATTGAAATCATAGAAAGTACATTCACTGAATATATCAGAATTAAATGAGAAACAAATAACAGAAAGATATCTAGAAAAGTCACAAATATTTGAAAATTAACACACTTCTAGTAACCCATGGGTCAAAGACGACAACACAGGGAAACTAGAAAATATTTTGAACGGAATTCAGATAAAAATACAACATATCAAAATTTATGAGCTTCAGCCAAAGCAGTGCTTAGAAGGAAATGCATAAAATTACATGTTCATGTCAAAAATTAAGATCCCAAATCAATGATCTAAACTTCTACCTTTAGAGGGGTGCCTAACTGGCTAAGTCAATAGAACATGAGGCTCTTAATCTCAGTGTCATGAATTCAAGCCCCACATTGGGCAGAAAGCCTACTTAAAAACAAACAAACAAACTTCTACCTTTAGAAACCATATAAAGAGTAAATACAAAACAGATGAGAAATAATAAAGAGCAGAAATCAGTAAAGTTCAAAATAGGAAAACAACAGAGAAAAAGAAGTAATACCAAAATAAAACAAATTTTATTGAAAATACTAACAAAATCTAGAAACTTCTAGCTATACTGACCAAAAAAAAAAAAAAAAACAAAAAACAAAAAAAACCCCAAAAGACAAAAAAACAAGACACAAATTACCAAAATTAGGAATGAAAGGGTAACATCATCACAGACACTACAGATATTTAAGAGAATATTACACAATTAATCCATAGACACAAATTACCAAAGCTCACTTAGGAAGAAATACATAACCTGAATAATCCTGTAAATATTAAAACAATTAAATCTGTAATTTAAAACTTCTCTATAAATAAAATTCTATGCCAAGTGGCTTCACCATCAATCTACCAAATCATAGTGTAAGAAATAATACTAAATCTATACAACCTTTTCTGAAAACAGGAAAAGGGGAAACATTTCCAATTCAGAAACACATCCCTGTTACCAAAGCCAGATAAACACATTATAAGAAAGGCAATACCTCCCATAAACATAGATGCAAAAATCCACCACAAAATATTAGTTTTAAAAAATGCAACATGTGAAAAAGATAATATACTACAACCTAATGTGTTTTATTCTGGAAATTCAAGGCTGAGTCAACATTTAAAAATTAACTGACATAATTCATCATATTAACAGACTAAAGAAGAAAAACTGATTTCTCAATAAAGGCAGGAAAAGCATTTGGCAGAATTCAACATCTATTCATGATAAAAACTCTTAGTAATCTAAGAAAAGAAGGGAACTTCCCTAACTTGAAAAAAATGACACCTACAAAAAAAAAACCCAAAAAACTATAGGTAACACTTAATAGTAAAAGACTATTTTTCCTGTTTTCTCCCTAAAATCAGGAACAGGACTAGGACATCTACTCTCACCATTCCTATTCAACATGTAATGGCAGTTCAAACCAATACAATAAGAAATAAAAAGCATACAGATTAGAAAGTTAGAAGCTGTATCTGGTAATAGACAACAATGTCTAAGTACAGAATATTAAGGAATCTACAAAGAAAGCTCCCAAAACTAATAAATGAGAATTGGTCAATGTCATTCAAAGCCACAGCTTTTACTCCAAAGTTATGATCTCCAGATCTTTATATCACAGTCAATGGATATCTTCACCTGTATATTCCAAGAACTCCTAAGATTCTATTTCCACAACTGAATTTATTGTTATCCCTCCCAAAACTTGTCTTTAAAAATACATATTTCTCATTATCTTTGGTAATACCACCAATTTACTTGTTCTAATATTCATAGCTTTCCAATATTGATTTATCCACCCTCTCAAGCTACAAAGGAGAGATTCATCTTAGATGACTTCTTATCCAATCCACATCTACGTGGTCGTTTAGGGTATCAGTTAACTTTTGTTATGAAACAAACTGCTCCAAATCTGAGGGCTTAGAAGTAAATATTTATTATGTCCTGTGATTCTGTGGGTTGACTAGCTGATTCTTCTGGTCTGAACCATCTTAGGTGGGGCTGGACAGTCTAGGATGGCCTCACACATATGTTTGGAGCCTCAAATGGGAAGGTTGAGATAGCTGGGACACTTGGGGCCTCTCTCCAAGTGGTCCTTCATCTTCTAGGAAGCAAGAGTGATTTGATTACATGGTGGCAGAAGGGTTGTCAACAATAAAACGGCAAGTCCCAAATGTGCAAACATCCTTCAAGTCCCTGCTAAATTACAACTGCTATTATCCCAATGGCCACAGTAGGTCCGTCTGGGAGGGGACTACCCAAGAGTATGGAATAGGTGGGCGTGAACAATTGGCTTGAGAAGGAAGGCATAACTGCAACAATTTACACTTAATCCTATTGATTCTATGATTCTATCTCCTTTTAACCCCTCCAATCTCATGAATCCCATTTTACTGAGGAGTTTAAGAGCTTCTCATCTCCTACTTCCAACTATTCGGAATAATCTCCTAACTGAGCTTGTATTGCTATAGATGATCAGCATGTGAATTTTTCAGAAAATGCAAATCTTGTCACAAAACTCTGCTATTTCAGGGTGCCTGGGTGGCCCAGTCGGTTAAGTGTCTGTCTTCGGCTCAGGTCATGATCTTGTGGTCTGTGGGTCCGAGCCCCATGTCGGGCTCTGTGCTGGCAGCTCAAAGCCTGGAGCTTGCTTCAGATTCTGTGTCTCCCTCTGTCTCTGACCCTTCCAGACTCATGCTCTGTCTCTCTCTCTAAACACAAATAAAAACAAAAAACAAACAAAAAACACAAAAAAACCTCTGCTGCTTAAAACTCAATAGTTTTCCTTTTGCCATTAGAATAAACTATGGAATGAATTCCTAAACGAGATCCACAAAATCTTACTTACTCTTACTATTAAAATGTTACTTACTCTTACTATTCCCTCATATGCACCCTACTCTTTCAGAAACAAAAAACTAAGTCCTTCAAAGGGCCATAGTATTTCAGACGAGATCGGGCGCGTTCAGGGTGGTATGGCCGTAGACGGGCCATAGTATTTCAATACCATGCCTTTCCACCTAATGTTGTTTCTATCTGGAATGTCCTGTTAATGCTTGTATCCTACCAAATTTCGACACATTCTTCAAGATTCATCTCAAACACCACAAATTTAATGAAGCAGGTCCTGCCCGACAAAGTTAAATGCTCCATTTCTTGCTTCCATTGCATCTCCTACAACCTTCAATTATAGTGTTTATTCCAGTACACTATAATTATTTGTTTAGAGTCTTGTCTACCTACTTACTTCACTGTGGGAGAAGGACTATACCTTTCAAAATATCTATCTCTCCAACATTTAGAACAATTATTGACATTTAGTAAGTACTCATTAAATGCTGTTTAATTGATTAATTCATTTCCAACATTCTAGATGCTAGTGGAAAGAAAATTTATGAGATAAGTCTTTCATTGTCAAATACTGTCATCAATTCAGTACTCTTCTTCAAACGTTACTTTTCAGTGAAGTTGTTTGAGTAGAATGTAGTTCCAAGTATACTAAACTTTCAATCTGTACTAATACATCTGTAATGTGTTATGAATATGTTAAAATGAGAATTTAACAGTGGGGTGTATAAATGTACTAAATTTAAAATGTACCTAATGTACTAAAACTATCAATGTACTAAAACAGATTGATGCCACATTGTAGCTATAGCTGGATTAAGTAAGACTGACTCTCTTTCTCTTTCCCTAAATTATCATACATTTTAAAGTTTAAAGTAAAAATATCCATGTTGTATTGTCGCTGGAATGAGAGAATATATACACAAATAAGTCTCCTTGAAAAATTCACTGCAGTCCAGAGCCTGGCCCTCAGCCTTTGCTACAGTCCTAGTTTTTGTGTCCTTTGCAAAATTCATACATTGAAATCCTAACGCCCCATGTGATGGTATTAGGAGGTGAAGGTAGGTGATTACGTCATGAGGGCAGAACTCTTATGAACGAGATTCCAAAGAGCTCCTTCTACCCTTCCACCATATGAGGGCACAGCAAAAAGACTAGGAAACAGATACTGAAGGAAACAAGTACTTACCAGACACCAAATCTGCCAGAACCTTGATGCTGGACTTCGTAGGCTCCTGAACTGTGAGAAATAAATTTGTTGTTTATAGCTTTGCAGCTCAAATGGGCTAAGACAGCCTTACTGACCCAGAAACCTAATTTGTCAGGAAGACTTTTGTTTAAAACACACACACACACACACACACACACACACACCCCAGTATCTTAATCAACAGTAAGAAGCAGATCTAATGCCAATGGCAGGGAAGGGGGGAAGGGGGAGTAGAGAGTGCCTCTCTAACCAAGGCAAATACTTTGGTGATAGAACTAATCTAATTTATGTTACAGCCTCAAAGTGCATAATTGAGGTTAAACACTGGACTCAGTTGTATTCTGATACAGGAAAAAATAAAGTGCAAAGAAGCTCATGATTAAGGAGCCTCAGAAAGTACAAACCACTAAACTAACTTGGGCAAAGTTGTGAATGATTTTAAATCAGGTAGTGACCAATAAAAAGACAAAGTACCACTTTTTCCACTAGATGGTCAACACATAACATATATATGTGCACATTTATTGTCTCTTGTAGTGAGGAAAGAAAAGCCCTTGCCAAGTAAGTTCAGTGCACAAGGTATGGAATATTTAATTTCGAGACTGGAGAAAGACTATTATTTACTTGACGTCAATTTCTATAAATTAAAGGTAAGAAGCTTTCGGTTCAGAATGTAAAGGCTTTTGATCGCTGTGAGGAGATGGAGGAGATTCACGCAATACATTTAATATCATTTAAGATATATTTTGGCCAGGGCTCAAGAGGTAGGCTTTTTCGTTTCTTTTGTTTTGTTTAAACTTTTTCTTAAAAAAAACTTTTCATTTTAGAACTTAGAGCGAAAATAGCAGAGTTCCTATTATACCTCATACAAGACCGTTTTTAAATCTCCCACTTCCACAGCCAAATCTCTTTCCGACTTCTTTGCTTCTCTGCTCGGATTTTGGCAGAGCCTAGTTCACACAGTGCAACTTTAGGATCGTAACGAAAACCCAGTTCACTTAAAACTTCACCGCCCAGCCACAACTCTGTCAGGGCTTAAACTCGCCAAACACGAAAGCTCTCGCTCCGCCCCGCTCTTCTAGAGACGCCCGAGCCCCTTGCAGACGTGGCTCCTCCAACTCAGGTCCCAGGAGACGAGCGCGAAGCGGACCAGGGGGGTGGCCTGCCTCCAGAGGGGAGGCGCCCAGGACCCCACGGGACTAGCTGGGGCCGGCCTAGGGCAACCACCAACGTCAGGCCTCTCCTCCAAGGGCAGGTTCCCGAAGCCAAAATATGTTTAATCTCAAAACGTCCAGATCTCTGAGGCATGTGGCGGATTACACAGAAATACGCACATAGGTGACGGCCGCTTATTGTTTAATGCAGACGCCTGCAGGAAGTCCCCAGGCAGCACCCACTCCTCTCTACAGCCACCACCCACAGGCGGCGTCGCTGGCGCAGCCAGTCCTAGGACGCGTTGCGCGGGGAGCGGGCACGCGCGCGTGAGGACGTCCGGGGAGCGCGCGCGCCGCCGCCACCAGCGAGCTCGGTTGGGTTTGCCGGTGGTGGGGTTTGAAGGTGATGGCCTTGACCGAAGGCCTCGAGGAGGGGTCTTCCGCTGTTCCAGCAGTCGCTGCCGGGACTACCGTTCACTCTTCGTCATGAGAGGTAAGGCCTGGGGGAAGCGGGCCGAGGAAGCGAGGGGCCAAGGCGAATGGGCTCTGGGAGAATAAGTGAGGTACTCGAAGCTCGAACGTGGGTGGAAAACTCTGTCCTGGGGATTCCGGAAGAGTTTTGTGCGTTTATTTTTCTTACTTTTTCGTCCCCTTTCTTGCTTGTGCTTGGAGGAAAGTGGGAAGGTTCTACGTTTTTATTTATGGAAAAAGATACAGAAATTGTCCCGTCCAACGTCAGTCTTCGGAGGTTTGAGGGAATAAATAGCACCTGTGGCTTCAGAGCATCGGTGAAAAGCTTTAGTGAAAATCATTTAAAAACCACACCACCATACAGTAATTGGAAAAAAAAAAAAAGTTAGACTTCAGAAAGAAATAGAATGGCAGAACATATCCTGACATTAATCCTAGCTACCTCCTATAGAAACGGCAGTCTGGGATAAGGCTCAGCGTGTCCTCTGCTGTCATTACGACTCTGGCATCTTCGAAGACTGCTACACTGGTAATTTAGGGATCCTTTCCTGCCAGTGTCCTTTTTCTTTCCCACCTCCCAACCCGCAATGATGGTGGCATTTTTATCTTTATTTTATTTTAATTTAAAAAATTTTTTTGAATGTTTATTTATTTTTGAGAGAGACAGAGACAGAGCGTGAGTGGGGGAGGGGCAGAGAGAGAGGGAGACACAGAATCCGAAGTAGGCTCCAGGCTCTGAGCTGTCAGCACAGAGCCCGACGCGGGGCTCGAACTCACGAGCCATGAGATCATGACCTGAGCCGAAGTTGGACGCTCAACCGACTGAGCCACCCAGGCGCCCCATTTTTAATGGGCAGACTATATAATGATCTTTACACAGACTAAAGAGTTACCTACCTGGCAATTACATAGCGACTCCCCAAGTGTCCCAAATTTAAAGGTGTTTGGGTAGCATTCTTTTCTGGGGGAAGATAATACTTTTGGTATTAATCATTAGAAATCTTTTCAGCCTTGGGAAAGCTATTTCAGCATAAACCGAAATCTGTAGGTCACTTAAGTGAAATGTTTATTATTAGTTCTCCATGATGATACTTAAAAAAAATTTTTTTAATGTTTATTTTTGAAAGCGAGAGAGAGAGAGCGAGAGAGAGCATACGAGCAGCGGAGGGGCAGAGAGAGGAAGACACAAAATCCAAAAAAGGCTCCAGGCTCCGAGCTGTCAGCACAGAGCCCAACACAGGGCTTGAACTCATGAACCCATGAGATCATGACCTGAGCTGAAGTCCAACGCTCAACTGACTGAGCCACCCAGGCGCCCCATCCATGATGATACTTTAAAAGGCATTAAGATTTAATGTTTTTTTTCTCCTTAGCCTTTCAAAGCATTAAAAAATACTGTTTACTCTTAGGAAATGTAGAATCTCCACCAGAGATGAAACTGCTCCAGTTGGGCAGAGTAAATGTCCTGAAGTATCCAAGTATGAATGAGTATTAGTACATTAGTAACATCTGCTGGGCACCCATACTTAGACTATTTTGCTGTTTCCTTCTGTCATTAGAGAAGGGGGCATCTGAAGCTCAATTTTGTTTGTAGCAGATGTTCCCTAAAAAATAGTTTGAGTACTGCAGCAGAGCCTTGACATTAAGGGAAGAGGGATGTCTAGTTAAAAGTGATAGACAACCTGAAGATAATTCATCTACTGGGACTATTGGCCTGTCCTGTAGTGAGTAAAGGATTCCTACTGAACAATATATTGCCTGTATTTAATTGTTCACTTAGAATATTTTCTGATTTTTTATTTTTAGGAGACCAAGCCCTGAAGCAAAGAAATCTGGATCACAGAAAAACTATTCAAGGGTCATGCAAGCCAACTGTAGCCAACTGCACAGCCCTCCAGGAGCTGCAGGCAGTGAGGATGCCTCAGCTTCCCAATGTGTTCATACAAGATTGACAGGAGAAGGTTCTTGTCTTCATTCTGGAGATGTTCATATCCAGATAAACTCCATACCTAAAGAATGTGCTGAAAATCCAAGCTCCAGAAATATAAGGTCAAGTGTCCATAGCTGTACTCATGGATGTATACATAGTCGCTTACGGAGTCACTCCCACAATGAAGCAAGGCAGTCTGATGATACTGCCACAGAGTCTGGAGATCATGGTAGTAGCTCTTTCTCAGAATTCCGCTATCTCTTCAAGTGGTTGCACAAAAGTCTTCCATATATTTTGATTCTGGGTGTCAAACTTGTTATGCAGCATATAACAGGTAGGGTATAATAAAACATTGCATTGTTTCATTGCAAAATTTAGTTAATTTTATTTCCTTATTGGTAATCTCCTTGAACCTCTGTATTTTGTTAGCTTTGAAAATTGTATGTTTCCTGTAAATTCATGTTATTGTGTTAACTCTTGGATTTTTTTTTCTTTCAATTAACTGGAACTTATTTCCTAACAGGAATTTCTCTTGGAATTGGGCTGCTTACAACTTTTATGTATGCAAACAAAAGCATTGTAAATCAGGTTTTTCTAAGAGTAAGTATAACAAGTAACTTAAAAAAACATTAAATGTTTCTCTCTGTACAATTTATTATATACTCACTTTTGAGAGAAATAGGAATTAAGATCATTTTCTTGACAAACATGTTATAGCATCCATGATATATTAAATTTTGTTATCTAAATGATCTGTCCTGATGATAAATTATTTCACCTTATTTTCTTTGTATGTTGAGTCCCTGATAGAAAAACTAGATAAGATTAAAAGGTTTAGAATGCACTATTTGATCTGATTTGTTAAGTGCCTTCATATTTTGAGTAAATTTTACCATCATTAAAAACTTCACCTGTTGCCCTAGAAGATCTAAAATAGTTCAATAAAATGTACAGGTATCAAACTATTAGGGCTCCCTTTTTTAAAGAAAATTAAGCCCAAGAAGTTTTCCCATAATATAAATTATAAACTATTAGTCATATAAGTTACTGGAAAAAATAGGATTAGTTTATAAAATTTCACCTTCAAGCAACTTTAAAGGGCTGTATCTGTGTAAAGGATCAGCATTCTGACCTGGATATTTGTAGTTAGAATCTACCAAACCATAAACATTTAATTCGGGGTTTAAATTAAACTAGTAATTAAGACAATTTTAAAAGTGAGATTAATAGCAAATTACCTTGTTAAAATATTACTGAATTGAAAATTTTTAGTTATTTTTATAAGTCCTGACAACCTAGCATTTTTTAAAGTTCAGTTTTGTCAGGGAGGCAAAAATAGGGAGTAGAGGTAAAGTTTGTACTTGGATGGTTCTTTTATGTCATTTTGTAGATTTGGCTTCTTTGAAACCTGGGTAATGTGAGTATTGTTTTTATATAGTGAAGAAAACTGTAATTTAAAAATTTGTTTAAATATTCTGTTTTGTTCACTAAAGATTCATAGAGTGCAATGATGTACAATTTATATTTTTATTAAGATTAATCTACTAAAATGTTCTAAGTTCACAAATTAGTCATTAAAGTAAAATAGTTAAATGATATTTATAACTCTGGCATAATTCATAATAACAAATTATAAAATTGTTTATTTTTCAGGAAAGGTGCTCCAAGATTCAGTGTGCTTGGTTACTGGTATTCTTAGCAGGATCTTCTGTTCTTTTATATTACACTTTTCATTCTCAGTCACTTTATTACAGGTAATTTGAGGTACAAATACACAATCATATTTTTTATGTAAAAATTTATTCCATAGCACTTTGTATATATCTTAACTTACACATACTTATTGTTAGAGTTCAATTTTTACCGGTCCCTCTCCTTCCAAGATAATAGCTCTAAGTGACATACTCAGATTTGTATACTAAGTGCCTTGGCTCATAGCAGGTACTCACTATTTTAGTTTTTGATACTTAAATTTTTACTTATATAATCAGTGGTTTTAAACACCGTTAGGTGTTGGTGGCGGTCTTTTTAAATTTTTATTTATTTTTGACAAAATTGTATGTATTCAGGATGTAAACATGTTTTGACATATATATGCATTGTGAAATGATTATCACAATCAAGCTAATTAACATGTCTGTCACTTCTCTTAGTTACTTGTGTGTGGGGGGGGGGTGGGTAAGAACACATGATCTTTGTTTCTAGAAGCAAGAAGACTTACTAAAGGATAGTTGTTAAGTTTCCAGGTCAGATGGAAGTGTTCTTAATTTTTAGCTTTAATCCGATGATTAGAAGTCCTGGTTTTAGCGGAGTTGGGAGAGATGGGACAAATCTAGGAAATAGTGTATAGAGGGAACCAATACCACTCAAATTGGATTGGGTGTGTTGATGGGAGGTAAGAATCCAGGATGACCCCTGGGATTTAGTTTTAGCAACTGGCTGGGTGGTGGTTCATGTATGGGCTAGGAAACACTGGAAAGAGAACTGATTTTGAGGGGAAGATCAGTTTTGCTTTGAACATGTAAAGTTTGAGAGGCCATGTAGAACTCTTAAAGTGATTGTAGCTATATGTCATGAGCTCGTTGTCAAAGTTAGGGCTTTAAATTTTGGTGGTATCCAGCATATGGTTGATAGACCTAAAAACCATGGAATTCACCAAGACTAATCAGGGAAAGAAAGTGTAGACAGAGGAGAGGGCCCAGGACTGGACATTAATCAGAGGAGGAGCAGCAAAGGATATTTAAGGAACCATCAGTTACATAATGAGAATAACTAGGAAAGTGTGATGTTAGAAGTCTAAGAAGAAAATAATTCAGGGAGGGAAGATGGAAAACGAGAAGTGACCTTTGAGTTTAGCAAGACAGAAGGAATTGGTGATCTTGACAAAAGCAATTCAGTGGAAAGGAGATGGAACCCTGATTGGAACTGGTTGAGAAGAGAATGGTGGACATCCAGTATTTAGTGAATTCTTTAGATTACAGGGTAGCTTTCCAGCGATGACATGCTAGAAAGACTGTTCTTTTTCTTTATTCTATGGAGGAAAGATTTGAAATTCAAACATTTGAAAAGTCCCTTTAAGCAAAATGATCTTCCATTTTATTTACATGAACTCTAACATCTTGCCAAACTCACATTTTTTACATATCAAAGTAAAATACTTGGTAGCAAATTTAAAACCCCTATCAAAACTTGACCTTTGTATATTGTTTTGGTAAGTTTTGATGTTTTTCTCTTGGTAGCTTAATTTTTTTAAATCCTACTTTGGACCATTCAAGCTTCTGGGAAGTACTCTGGATTGTTGGAATTACAGACTTCATTCTGAAATTCCTCTTCATGGGCTTAAAATGCCTTATTTTGTTGATGCCTTCTTTCATCATGCCTTTTAAATCCAAGGTAAGAAACATGTTTTATTGGAACAATATTAGCAAACCACATTAATACTATTTAGTCTTTGTTGAAATGACTCTTTTATAACTTTTCCGTTTTCTAAATAACCTAATTTTAATCATCTGTATTACCTTAGACTAGAGACCATTTGTTCAAAGACCTGAACTTAAATAATCTATTCCAAATTCTGTAAAATCATAATTACATTGCTTCAGAATAATCCTCACATCACATATAGAAAAATACTATTTAGATTTGTACTTCTATTCTCCTCCAGGGCTTTATCAAGTAGTTATTTATAACTGACTACAGGCAGTTTTTCATGTGTTTTTTCTCATATTCAGTAAAAATTTTATAATTGAGTTGTGCTATATACTCATGATGATCTCAATCCAATATGAAATATTTGTGCTATGTAAGTAGCTTATATAGCCCTGTTTTCTTTTTCCTTTCTTTTTAGGGTTACTGGTATATGCTTTTAGAAGAATTATGTCAGTATTACCGAACTTTTGTTCCCATACCAGTTTGGTTTCGTTACTTTATAAGCTATGGGGAGTTTGGTAATGTGACTAGACGGAGTCTTGGGATATTGCTGGCTTTACTCTACCTCATACTAAAAGTAGGTAATGTTATAAATCTTGTCATTGTATCATTCATATGATGATGACAGATTTTACATACTACTGCTTTTCCCCTTGACTGTTTTATAGTTTATATCACTAGTTTGAAGTAATGACATGTTCTGTATCTGTTTAGAAATGGAAAAATGGAAATATATGTCTTTATCTTATAATCTAGTGGTTCTTACATTTAATTGGGACAGTGGAGCTCCAGATAGCATGGGTAGAATAGAACATATTCATCCCCAACAGTAGCATCTGTCATACACAAAAATACTATCCTCCTCCCCTCAAATTAATATGAAACTTTTAAAAAGCTACTTTAAAAGTGCCTGGTCTTTGACAGTTATATTTGTCTTAACTAAATTGTAACTCTATTCAAATGTACTTCATTTTGGTCAAGAGTTGACTGAAATCTATAAAAGGGATGGGAGGATGGGCAAATGGGTGGAGAGGAGTGGAAGATAAAAACTTGGCTGAAATCAGTAAATGGAGTAAAATATTCCATAATTGGACTTTAAATATATTTACAATGAAGTGAATACGCAATGAGCATTACGTTAATACCAGTATTTGATATGATGGGATTTGAGCTTTAATCTCTGGGGTTTTTAAAAAAAATTTTTTAGGGGCGCCTGGGTGGCGCAGTCAGTTGAGCGTCCGACTTCAGCCAGGTCACGATCTCGCGGTCTGTGAGTTCGAGCCCCGCATCAGGCTCTGGGCTGATGGCTCGGAGCCTGGAGCCTGTTTCCGATTCTCTGTCTCCCTCTCTCTCTGCCCCTCACCCGTTCATGCTCTGTCTCTCTCTGTCCCAAAAATAAATAAACGTTGAAAAAAAAAAAATTTTTTTTAAAAAATTTTTTTAAATGTATATGTATAGATTAAAAAAAATTTTTTTAACATTTATTTATTTTTGAGAGACAGAACATGAGTGGGGGAGGGGCAGAGAGAGAGACACACACACAGAATCCAAAGCAGGCTCCAGGCTCAAGCTGTCAGCACAGAGCCCCACGTGGGGCTCTGACTCAAGAACCATGAGATCATGACCTGAGCCGAAGTCAGACACTCAACCAACTGAGCCACCCAGGCGCCTTTTAATGTATATTTTTGAGAGAGAGAGAGCATGCGCATGAGAAGAGGGGAGAGGCAGAGAGGGAGGGAGACAGAATCAGAAGGCGGCTCCAGGCTCTGAGGTGTCAGCACAGAGTCTGATGGAGAGCCTGAAGCCATGAACCTCCAGATCGTGACCTGAGCCAAAGTCAGGCATCTAACTGACCAAGCCACCCTGGCATCCCTTTAGGTTTAACAGATAGGGCTCTTTGAATTCAGGAATTCTTACTTCCTCTTTCAGCTTTTGGACTTTTTTGGACATCTGAGAACTTTCCGACGAGTTTTGCAAATATTTTTTACACGACCAGTAAGTACTTTTTATCAGTTAAAAACACTTTTTACCTTTCTTCTTCTTCTTTTTTTTTAAGGTTTATTTATTTTTGAGTGAAAGAGTGCAAGTGGGGCAGGGGCAGAGAGAGAGGGGGAACAGAAGATCTGAACTAGGCTCTGCACTAACAAGAGCAAGCCTGATACGCACCTCGAACTCACAAACTGTGAGATCATGACCTGAGCCAAAGTCGAACTGAAGTTAACTGCTCAACTGACTGAGCCACCCAGGCGCCCCTACCTTTCTTCATTATAAAAATGTTTTAGTTCATAAATTTTACAAGTATGGATTTCATGGGGCACTTGGCGGGCTCAGTTTGTAGAGCATGTGACTCTTGATCTTAGTTCTTGAGTTCAAGCTCCACGTTGGGTGTAGAGCTTACTTTTAAAAAAAAAAGGTGTGGATTTCATAATTACATGCTTTTTTAGGACTCTGGCACATGGGGCTATAATCAGTTCCTTTTTTTTTTTTTTAATGCTTATTTTGAGAGAGAGAGAGAGAGAGAGAGAGAGAGAGAGAGAGAGAGAGAGAGAGAAAACATGTGTGCATATGGGGAAGGGACAGAGAGAGCATCCCAAGTAGTTCTGTGCTATCAGCATAGAGCCTGATGCCAGGCTTGATCTCATGAACCCTGAGATCATGACCTGAGCCTAATTAAGAGCCGGATGCTTAACTGACTGAGCCATCCAGACACCCCTCTATGACTTGCATGTTGACAACTACCTTATAGTTGATGCAGTGCCTATATTTTCGAATATGCCTCTTGCCCTTCAAATCATTTGATGTAAGGATTTATATACATTCCCATAAAAATCTTGTCATGAACTTTTGTTCCTCTTCCTTTTTAAAAAATTCACAAGTGGTGGGTTTGTGTACTTCCATTAAGTTCTTATTCAGCTCCTGTAAGAGTGCTCATTGTTAATTTGAGAAAAACTCATTACCAAAAATATCCCTTGAAATTTTCTTACTGAAAAAATTTCCCCACCAGTAGTCAATTCTGTATGCACAAGTTCTCAAGTAAGTTCTCATTTATTTAACAATAAGTTGAGACTCCAGTGTCAACTATAAACTTGATTATTACGTGATTCCACTGATGTTACAAATTGCAGAGAGAGGCTCATTTGCTATGTAGTAGTCTCAAAGATTCTCAGTACTTACATGTGGACACTCTTTGGCTAGATAGAACTAGTAATGTTTTTCATTTTTAAAGTGAGCTCACAAATCCAAGATCAAGAGTTGCGTGTTCAACCAGCTAAGCCAGCGAGGTGCCCCTAGAGCTAGTAATTTAATAACAAGTTTTGCTGCATCCTATTCAGACTTCTCTCTTTAGACAAGATATAATAAAATTGAGAATTCCATTTTGATGGAGTTTATTCAATTGATTATAGGAGTGCCAGCCATTTTACTATAATTTAGTAACGCTTGTGCTAAAATACGTTGATATTCTTTCTCTGTAAGGCATAAAGAGAAATCATAGTCATTGATACGCTTCGATTTATTCTTGAGTCTCTCAGGAATACACGTATACACATGTTCCTTAACTTTGCCAGAGAAATGGCAATCACCATTAAGAGGAGTCTTCACCTGAAGGGAGTCTGCAAAATCCCAGACAGGAGTGCTGTTTTGTTTTTAAGTTTATTTATTTTTGAGAGAGCGAGCAGGGGAGGGGCAGAGAAAGAGGGAGAGAGAGAATATCAAGCCGGCTCTGCACTGTCAGCACAGAGCCTCATGTGGGGCTCGACCTCCATGAGATCGTGACATGAGCCGAAACCAAGAATCAGACACTCAACTGACTGAGCCACCCAGGTGCCCGAGGAGTGCTGTTTTAAAAGCTGTCAGCTTCTGTGTCTGCAGTGTACTCTGCTAAATGACATTTTAATGAAGGCAAATTGGCACCAGGATCATCCATCAGTATCCTGATTTGTTTCTGGAATCTTGAACATCACCAGACCCAAAACAGAAATCTTACTTTTAAATATTTTTATCCTTTGAGTTTTAGTTTGATTTTGTTAACTCTCAGTATTTAGTGAAAGAAGTTTAGATCCTAGCTTTAGGTTGTTGAGTCAAGTCATGCTTTGCTCTCATTACCATAACTGAACTTGGGTGTACTTACTTCTCTTCAGCCACCCTTTCTTCATTTCTACAAAAAGGTGATCTCATTTGTAAAATCTTCTCACGTCTCGTTAATGACTACATTCTATTGAATTTGGTGAGGAAGTTATTAAGATCTTAAAGAGATCAAAAACTTTTAAGGACTGTAGTAGGAGAAAAGGAAATTTAAGAAATTGTGTTAGTCTGTTAGTTTTGACAGTACAACTCTATCTGTGACATTTTGCAATACTGGTTCTTTTGTAAAATTTTATTTTTTCCTAGTACTAAGTGTTCTCTGACTTGTGATAATTAAGGATGACAATTCAAATTATTCTTAAATTTAGTAACAGGACAGACATGTTCAGTGGTCCCCAAAACTTCTTTACGTTCAGTTCACCTAGAGAACTTTAAAATATTAGACTCCTGGGTCTTATTAGAACAGTATGTTTGGACCTATTGAGTCAATCTCCAGTGTGGAGCACAGAAATCTATTTTTAAAGCTATCTCCACACGAGTTACATTCAGGCAGCCAAGCTCTGAATGGACTCTTTTGAACCACTGCTATAGGTAATATGTGGGTTATTTGGCAATATGGGCCACATAATACATGAATGTAGACTTTATAGTAATTATATTTCAGATTGCTTAGTCTCTTAAGTCCGTTGAATTTCTAGCACTATCATGTGGGAATCCAATAAATCTAACCATCTTCCAAGATCCTATTGTGTATCTAATGAGTTCATCTTGGTGCATGCAATCCAAGACACACATGGTTCTGCATACGTAGTTCAGTTTTGAAATGTTTGTATCCTTCGGCAGAGTTTTCAAATGCCTAGTTCAAGGGAGATTTGAGAAATACAGCATCACCTATGCATTTGAGGAACAGGAAAGAAAGATTTGTAGATAAACAGAACTTTTTATCTTCACAGAGTTATGGAGTGGCTGCCAGCAAGAGACAGTGTTCAGATGTGGATGATATTTGTTCAGTATGTCAAGCTGAATTTCAAAAACCAGTTCTGCTCATCTGTCAGGTAAGTAGATTTGTTAAGCATACCAAATACAGCATTTCTCTGTCATATTTATGTTAGCTACAAGGAAAAATCTGCAATGTTTAGCATAAAGTAGCATTCAGGGCACATACTAGAAATTTCTTACCTATAATCAGGGGTTTGGTAGATTAGCTAAACCTTGTTCCTTATGTTCTAATGATTTGTATGCAGAGGAGGGTATGTGGGGGAAAAATAATTCAGAGGGCAGACTGGATACGAAAATGACTTGAAAACAGGCTACTCTTGGGGCGCCTGGGTGGCGCAGTCGGTTAAGCGTCCGACTTCAGCCAGGTCACGATCTCGCGGTCCGTGAGTTTGAGCCCCGCGTCGGGCTCTGGGCTGGTGGCTCGGAGCCTGGAGGCTGTTTCCGATTCTGTGTCTCCCTCTCTCTCTGTCCCTCCCCCGTTCATGCTCTGTCTCTCTCTGTCCCAAAAATAAATAAAAAACGTTGAAAAAAAAAAAAAAAAAGAAAACAGGCTACTCTTAACAACTGGTTACTAGTCTTTAAGAATACCAGCATTTGTTATTGGATTGTGTAAGTCCCTTTCCTATACTTTATGGCAGTTATTCTCAAACACTTTAAGACAGGAGGTCATAATACTTGATCTTAAAGTTATTACCCAGGGATAGCTTATATCTTATTAAAAGTAGTTGAATAGTATAGTCAAAAGAACACTAGTGGCTCTACCACTAATACCGCTTTGTGTTCTTGAATGTCGTACTTTGTTTTCTCATTTGTAAAATGAAGGGATTAGTGCTCTCCAAAATTCCTTTCAGCTCTAAAGTATGATTCTATAATGTGATGATTTTAAAATTAAAATGTTAAGTATAAAATCTAATTCTTAATTCCTTTACAGCATATATTTTGTGAAGAATGCATTACCTTATGGTTTAATCGAGAGAAAACGTGTCCACTGTGCAGAACTGTGATCTCAGACCATATAAACAAATGGAAAGATGGAGCCACTTCATCCCACCTTCAGATATACTAAGTTGTATAAACTATGAAGGCCACAAAACACTAATTTTATTTGGTTACACTGACTATTGATAAAGACATTAGAATGGGTTTTCAGGACTAGACATTAAGGAAAATGTTTCCAAATGATTTTAGACTATTATAGTAAGACTTAAGTGTGTCATCTAATTTATCAAGAGATTAAATGAAAGAACCTTATGTTTTAAAAAATATGTAAGTAATGTTCAACCTAATGAATATGGAACATTTATCCTGTCCTAATTATTTGACAGGTGGTTGCAGTGTTAAATTGTGAATGTTTTCTCATTAATGTTACCAAAATGTCAATTGGGTAACTAAAACTAGTGATTTTAGAGGAACTCAGGTATTCTTTCCTGACATTGTTTTCAGAATAAAGAATATTTTTCATAATATTTTAAGATACACATTATCTGAAAGTAGAATTTTCTTTAGCATTGACTTTTATAATTCCCATTCTAAAAATTCTTAAATTTTCATAAAATTTGTATTTTTAAATGAAAGTTCTAAATACTATTTTTTACCTGTAAACAATCAGATTTTCTAAGTGAAGATTAAATTTACTGAGGATGATATATTTTAATATTGTGTTGTTCTCTGTAAGATGATCAGCAATCGAGAATAGATTATTTGAACTCATTGTTTGTGGACCTCATACATACAATCCTTCTGTCAGCTTTAATGTTCATGATCTTGCTTTTTGTATAGTGCCATGAACTATCTTGAAGTAACTATTAAAATAATTGACATGAATTACAAATAGCTGGCTCCACTGATGATTTCAATAATATGACAAATAAGACCCACTCAAACTCTTACAAAAGAATTCCCCTTATAACTAATCTTCTCCAAAGAGTTTTGGAATCTTATGCTTAAGTCACTGTTACTTGGGAGATTAAAGTTTGCTCTCAGAGGCTTGCACCCAAAGCTTTGGATAGTGTGGTTTATTTGCCTCTAGGTATTTGTGCAGGGTAATGGAAAAGGGAATGAGGCATTTTCTCTCTCCACATGAAACCTTTAAGGCAGAATCAAATCTATAACAGAAGTATGAAAGGCTAGTTACATCTAGAGTATAACTTCTGCCCATTTTTTCAATTACCATTAATCAGTTTGCACACAAGGAAAAAATAGTAGAAAGGAGGAGCTGGGAGGTAGAAAACAAATCTGGCAGTATTGACAAAGTCTGAACCAGAATATGGATTAATATAAGGATAGTAACCAACCAGCTACAGATAAAGCCTAGTTACATCTAGAGTATAACTTCTGCCCATTTTTTCAATTACCATTAATCAGTTTGCACACAAGGAAAAAATAGTAGAAAGGAGGAGCTGGGAGGTAGAAAACAAATCTGGCAGTATTGACAAAGTCTGAACCAGAATATGGATTAATATAAGGATAGTAACCAACCAGCTACAGATAAAGCCACTTTCATGCCTGTATGGCCACCCAAATTGACACAAGAACATTAGAAAGCCTGTAACTATTTTTCCTATAGGTAAATACTGCCAGGTTATAAGTACAACTGTTTCTATTCAGTGATGACATATTTAAACCTATTACCTAATTTGAGAACAGTTGCAAATATTGAAACAAGCTTATTTGGCCTTAAATCACCTTCTTGACTGTGGTGAGCCAACAGTTATTTAGGTATACAGTAGGAGATAGGTGAGAAAGACAATTTGAGATTAGAATTTGGGTGCAAAAGATAGGTGTGTTGAATTCCTATCATGAACACAAGAATAACATCTTACTACATGGGTTATTTCCACCCTATTAAAATACCTACTCTTCTTACTCTGTGGCTATATGGATAGCTTTGTTTCTTAAGATGATTTAATAAAAAGGAGGTCCATGATAGGCAGATGGATTTTTGTTCTTAATGAATTAACAAGAAAGCAGTTCATATGAATTTAAAAGGGGGGGAAATGTAATAGGAGAGCTATGCCATCTACCAATAACACTGATGAACTGGAAGCATTTCTCTACTTAAAGTCTTTTACCTCAAAAATGGGAATAGGGATTCAAAAACCCAGTTATTCTGTGAACTCAGATCACACCCTCTTAAAGATCGTTTTATCAGCATTAAGAGCTGCAACTCTATGGGGCACCAGGGTGGTTCAGTCCGACTCTTGGTTTCAGTGCAGGTCATGACCTCACAGTTGGTGAATTTGAGCCCTGTGTCAAGCTCTGCACTGACTGCCTGGGATTCTCTCCCCCTTTTTTCTGTCCCTCCCCTGCTCACATTCTCTCAAAAAAAAACAAAAAAAAAAGGAGCTGCAACTATGTTTAATAAAAAAGTCAGTTTGAGAACTTATATAGAGAAATCATCCAAGTGTGATAGAATTGCCTCAAATAAGTGGCTTATACAAAACACCCATCTTACACTAGATATGTTGAGACATTAGTTAAAAACAGATTTGGGGCATGACATTATGTAGCACATACACACCCAATAATCAAATGTAGTTGACAAGTGTGGCTGAACAAACTTGTTAGGACAAGAAAGTCTTCCTAGTGTATCTGTAATGAAACTAGTTTCACATAATTTTTCACATGAGCTTTTTTTTAAGCAACCAATTCAACTATTGGACAGAACTTGGAAATTACAAGTGTGTAACATCTAATATATATATTAGTACTAAAACTTGTTATATATTTAAGTAGCTTCAATTTCTCAGCAGAATGTTTTTACAACTGTTAGTCCTCATATATATAAGTAGTTTACTAAATATGAGAACCTGAACATATCTGGTATATTAATGAAAATAATTATTGAAACCATTTGTGCACCTGATAGTTATTTCTTCCTATCTTAGGATTAAAAAAAAAAAAATCACTTCTATTTTATGTTCATTCAAATTTGCATTTAATTTCTATTTACATTCATTCAATCCGAAATCAAATACTTAATACAGTAAACTAAATACAAGATGAAAAGCAGAAAAATGTGTTACCCTCATAGCACTCCTAATAAGGCAGCTTAATATTTACTCTGATAGATGCAAAGCCAACTTGGGACAGGAATAAAATAATTAAAGAACACAGATGAACCCATTTTTCAGATGTTACTTCAAATAATCCACTGAGATAACATTTGTGCTGTAGTGATAAATTAAGAATCACACACAAAAGTTTTATATCAATCAGTAACAGACCACAGGTCACAGTGTGACAAATACTTTTATGATTATTTTGTCCAGCTTACTAGTGTCTACTCCTATGAAAAAGGGTAGATGTTTGGATACTGATGTTTTTGAGAAATTAACCATTTTCAAAGCCTCAAAATCCATTCTTCATAAATTCAACATTTCTCATGGGAATATTCTTAGATCTAACCCTTGTAGACTAGGAACCACATGACTGACTAACCAAAATAGGTCCTACATTAAATATAAAATCGAAGGCTCAGGGCGCCTGGGTGGCCCAGTTGGTTAAGCATCCGACTTCAGCTCAGGTCATGATCTCACAGTTTGTGAGTTTGAGCCCTGCGTCAGGCTCTGTGCTGATAGCTCAAAGCCTGGAGCCTGCTTCAGATTCTGTGTCTCCCTCTCTCTCTGCCCCTGCCCCACTCGCACTCTCTCTCTCCCCCTCAAAAATAAACATTAAAAAAAAAATCTTTCTTTAAAATAAAATTGAAGGCTCAGTATATTGATACTATCGAAGATGCATATTGCTTATAATCATTTATTAAAGAATGTTGAATTTATGGAGTATCATACATGCATTCTTACCTCCCACGCCCCTAATTATCTTCTATCTCAAAAAATAGTATGGAAAAAAGTCTCCTTGAAGGATTCAAATTACGTGAGACCATAAAGGGGAAAAAGAAATAATATAATTTTCCAAAATATCTGGTTCAAGTTCAATAATTCTTTACATTGTTAATCACAGCTGGTTTATAAATCCCAGTTTATTCTGTAATGCTACAAACCTTATAAAATCAAAATTAGTAGAGTTCAGTTCTCAGTGATTATATTTTAATTAAAAAACAACATGTATAAAGTAAAAAAATATCCTGTAACAGCTGGTTTTAAAGAAAATAATCGAGTGATGAAAGGAAAGCACTTAATCTCTTTTATACACTTACCTGGAATAATCATAAAGAATCCTCTTAGAAACTTAAGACTAATAATATTGACATCATACATTTTGAACTATGCTTGGATTTTTACAAATAAATATAGGGTAAGCCATATTGCATAGGTGTGTGCTTTCTGTCTGTGACACTAAAAGTGGCACTTGACATGTTTCACAGTCAGAGTAGGGATATCCATTTATGAAACAATGTTTCAGTGAACTTGCCTCAGCACAGGAAATTAATTTCACTCAATATTAAGTCTGAAAACTATTTGTATGGATGGTAAATATGTAATTAATGCATTTTATGCAGAAAATTTGCGGTGTGTGCCACTACTGCTGGCAGTGCTAATTATGAAAATAGTTTAACTATGGGGTGGTTATATAGCCAGCCAATCACAGTGCAAATGTTACTAGCAAATAGGACTGAGGAGGAATATTTTAGTGTAAAAATTTTGCTGGAATTTGGTTAGGCAGTCAACACTACAGTTAGTAAACACATTTGAAAACAAGTATCAGAGTAGCACAAGTCATTTACAGTCTGAAAGAAAGTCTATACTTATCACCATAGTTTTTGCGTTCTGTTTTTTCAGACATCAATTGTCATAGAACAAAGCTCTGCACGTTAAGTACAATTTCTGCCCTTATCATTTATTGTAGCTTCTAATTTACTAGCTACAGTTAACAAAGTTCTCAGTAGGCTGCTGCAATAAGGGAGGAGGAGGTCTAGAGGAAGTGATAAAATAAAAAAAAATAATAAAAAAATAAAAGGCTTTCTGTCCAAAGATGAACTGTTACCAATTTCTTCATTTATTGCCAAAATTGAAAAGGTATATTTCCAATCACTTTTCGTGGTTCTATTTTGCTCAGTGTCATAGGATTTCATCTCATCTCACTTGAATTGCCATTTAAATAAGCAAAGCTTTCCTCTTTTCTGACTGAATTCAACATGCATAAAGAATCTTATGGCTTGGATCCTATGGCTCAAAAAGGTTTGAAGAACATAGCAAGCAGCAACTATTTAAAAAAATTGTAGGGTTGCAAAATATTACAAATTGACTTTGCACACTCAGAAGACATTATAACAAAAGGAGGTGATAAGACTCAACTGCATGATCATCTATTATACCAGTATGCACTGAAATGTATTTTTATAAAGCTCTGCAGATATTAAACCCTTTCACCAGCTAAAGTCATGGAAATGCGCTCTTTAAGGCAGGAAGTATTTAAGAAAGGTAAAGTTACCTTTATTTTTATTCTTTGTACCTGTATATCACTTATGTAGATTTTGTTACAATTTCAAAAACATAATGTCTTGTTCACATGTTTCCTAAATTAAACCACTAAGTTTTCTTATTCACTGTGGAAGACATTCATCAAAAGGCCATCAAATGTTTTTACAATCAAAAAATGTAGCCCCAGTATAGAAGAAACTCTTTTTCCTTTTGAAACTGCTGAGGAAAAAAATGTAAGGAAGGTAGACAGCAAAAACAGTTAAAAGTAAAACTTAAAATCTTAACAATTTGCTGTAAAGAGATTAGACATAGAGAGTGGAACATGATAACACCCTCTTCCCCTGGATCTCCCTCTCTCCCTCACTTTACTGCCCTCAGTATGTATTTTATCCTCTTTTCCATCCTTCTTCAGCCATAGGCTGAAAATATTTGGCGTCTTGAACCAAATACTGGTATAAGAACAGGGGGCGATATTTTTCCAGTGCAATGCAGGCCCGGGTCAAGGATGCAATGTAGGACATACAAATTATGCCCATTCCAAAGCTTCCAGTTAAGCTTAGCACATAGCAGTACTGCAAGTAGAAATGATTAAATAGATTTTTTTTTTCCTAGTATTACAGACAGGTATTGCAGCTGGGTTACTGAAAATAAACCCCATGTCCACCCCAATCCCTCAAAATAGCCACAGCTGTGGTTAACAATGATTCATTTGCATTTTTATTGTTTCACCAAGAGAAGAAACAGAAGTTGTCTGGCTTTCTTCACACCAACCAATAATTTTGCATTTTAAAGTTGGGATGTTTTCCATAATGAGCTGAATCAAAAATCTATTTGAAAAATATATATTTATATAAAAAAAAGATTCAGGTTGTTTGCACGTAAAACATCAACTGTTAAGTTTCTTTTGTCTTTGATTCCATGTTGCTGGAAAAGTTTGAACAAGCTTGCATGCTAATTTGTCCTTAGTTGCAAGTATTACAGGCAATTTCATACTTTGCCTAATGAAAGGATAACCCTTCTTCGACACAATCAGAACTCAACAGTGATTCAGAAGCAACATCCTACCCTTAATACTGTCAGTTTTGAGCCATCAACATGAAAATCCTTGATAAGGTTGAGAAGATGTCGCTAGGAATCAATTGATGTGCCTAAGAGTTCCACAATACTATTATGCTTAAGTTTTTTTTTTTTTTTTGCACCATTGATTGATTTTTTTAAAATCCATGTTTATTTTTCCTCTGTCCAAAGTGTTCAATGTAATGACACTGACTCTTCAAGACTGTCATTTTGAGCTTTCTTGTTTCACTTTACAGGATGCTCACATATCCCTTCCTCACCTGTTTTTGCCTTAAATTCATTAAAATCATTGCTCTGTCATAGATTCATACGTAGGTGCTCTGGTCGTTTGGAGATCATGGGGAAAGCTTGTTTTTTGTATGGCCCAGAGTTCGGCTGTCGTATGGGAAGTGGTGCTGAAGCTTCCCCACTCATCGTCACATCCATCTGCTCTACTCCACTTGTTTCCATTGGATATTCCACAGGTGTCTGAGGATTTGCTGTGCTGGCTGAAGCACCTCTTCCCCAGAAATCCCCAGGAGAAAATTTGACTGGGCTTTAAGACAAGGAAGAGCTATCATTCATTTATCTCAAGGATTATCTCAAGAGGAAATATTTCCCTTACATTTAAAGGGATGACACTTATTTTCATTCAATTTTATTTTTGTGTGAATTATACAAAGGCTAAATTTGAGCCATTGCTCCTCTAGACTAACTGGTAGAATTTCCTAACTGGTCTCTTTATCTCTCTGCCTTTGTAAAATACTCAATGATACTTTTTTTTTTTTTTTTTAAAGTCATTGTACTTCCCTACTTAAAACAGCTTCCCACTGCATTTAAATGTATGTAAGACAAACTCACATGTCAGGAATGTTGACCACCCTTTCATTATGAAGACCAAGATTCTTCCTCCCTTGGGGCTTTTGCATGGGCTGTTGCTGTACCTGTAACACCCTTGTACTTCTATTTTTTGTATGGGTGGCTTTTTCTCTTCATTCTTAGATGTTACTTCACCTGAGAGACCTTTCTCTGACGACCATGAATAGGAGCCCCCTTGCTATTATTCTCTGCTCTCTACCACCACACTCTATTTTTCTTCAAATAGTACTTGAACACTACTTGTGCTTACATATTTTTTGTATTTCCTTCTTTAGTTATTGTGACTCTCTTCTCACTCAATTGTAAGCTTCATCAGAACAAGGACAATTCCTATGTTAATCACGTGTCCCCAGCATGTAGCACAGCCCCTGGCACACAATAAATGTTGAATGAATGGGTAAAGAAGACATTTGCCAATAGAGTAGCTTACTTTCTTTCACAGGAGGGAAGGTAAACTATATAGCATTCAATATACGAAGATGTAGATGCTGTTCTTATGTTAGCTAAATAGAGTATGACACCTCTTTTGTTTATGTAACTTTGCACACATTTAAGTGATGCTCTTCTAGGTTAAAAAAAAAAAAAGGAAAAGAAAAGAAAGAAAGAAAGACAGTGAGAACAACAAACTCTGAATACCTGACAGGTGTTCGCGGGCTGCCAATAAATCTTCGAGGTGATCGGATTTTTGGTTCAAAGGAAAATTTTTCTTTCACACTTTCAAGTACAGATGGAGCAACATATGTAAAACCCTGAAAGACAGAAAAAGTAGACTACAGAATGGCATTTTGTTATATAAATCAAGAAAATGTAGTTTCAGTCTCTGACACACCAAAACAACAATGCACACCTAAACCCACTGCTCTGTATACACCCGTCTCCCCAGTCTCATTTCACATCTGTTAGCTTCTTTCCAACCATTTCTTGAGGCATAGACCTCAAGAAGGCAGAATTTAATTGAGCCTCGTATGCCAGCAAAGAATATTCTACTCTACTGAAAGGAGTAGAACAAAACAGGAAATTGTAGGCTCCACATTAAGATATTAAATATGATATATGCAAAGAAAATTCTAGGGTTTCTAGCCACATGCACATAAGCAACTAAGATTATCACTCCCCAGTTTCTCATTATTAGGACAAAGTAAAAATACAATTCTTTAAATTGGCATGTGTGATCTTCTGATTTTATACCAATGACTGGATAGATTTGATATTTTCATGATAAAAAAAAAAACTAAATTTTTTTAATTCGCAATTATTCAGTTTTGCTAGCTTTAGTTCTTTCTTGGACCTTGCTATTAGGCCACACCAGTTGTCCTTTCTCTTGCTGCCAATGTCCTATCAATCAGTCCTCCATCTATCTTCCCTTTTATTTATTATTCCAGTCATCTATATATAGGCATATGAATTATAGTAAAACGACTCAACAAGGCTCTGGGTGAAGTCCTAAAGAGTGAGGTACATTCTCTAGTGCATATACTTTGTGACAGGTACATGTGGACTTCAGAAGCCATTTCCCCACATAGTCTAGTGAACTAAAGCCATAACTACCAAGAGGACCAGGCTGTACCTTGATCATCTTTGAATTTCCTTTAATTCTGTGAGAGGAATTTAAATAATTATTAAACTGAAGTTGTTATAACCACAATCCCCAAGTAAGTAGGATGTTACTGATTTTTATTAATTTCTAAAGAGATTGACTTTATATACAGAAATCTGGCTACAACCTAACAAATGAATTATTCTTATGTCCATTAGTTGGCCAATTTAAGTAATTATGAAAAGTTCAACAATACTTTAACTGGCAATGAGAGCCTAGTTATGTAAACTTTGCCACCACAACTTTGGATTTCTTTGTAGTGAGATAAGACATTTCTAGACTTTTTTATGGGGGGAAAATTGTCAAACTAGTTGAAACTCTGCAATGCCCAACTGAGGAAAAGATCTCTATGTTAAATCAAAGGTATAAAATCCACATCAGTAGAAAACAAAATTCCACAGAAGAGGAAAAAAAGAAAGTGATGCCAGAATTTAAATGAATCCTGTTGGGGTGCTTGGGTGGCCCAGATCATGATCTCATGGTTCATGAGTTTGAGCCCTGTATTAGGCTCTGTGCTGACAACTCAGAGCCTGGAGCCTGCTTTGGGTTCTGTGTCTCCCTCTCTCTCTGCTCCTCCCTCACTCGTGCTCTGTATCTGTCTCTCAAAAATAAATGTTAAAAAAAAATTTAGAAAAGAAAAATAAAATGAATCATGTCTACTTCACTAACTGAACACAAGATATTTTACCAAGGAGTATACCATGACTTTGCATCGTGTAGATATAAACTTAACAACATTCATTCATATTTCATCTCTTATGTAATTAAAAAGACTGTAAAATTATATTTTGCATATATGCTCTATTCTTATAACACTATACAATCATACACTTATAATATTATTATTCAATGTTAGTTACTCAAAGCCATACTGTACTATGGTGATTTAAGAATAATTTTGACCATACATAATTTTTGCATTCCATGCTAACTTTAGAACTTACCCTCCACCCCAAAATATACAACACTGTGTATTACACTGTGAACAGTATAAAAAAAATGGACAATTAATTTGGTGATAAATGTGGTAAACTCAGAAATAGAAAAAAAAGAAAAAAACAAAAAACAAAACAAAAAAAACTTTCCAAATGCTTACTTTCTCCATATTCCACTCTCTCTAGATGTAGTCCAAAAAGAAATGACAAAGGATAATGACAAGTAACAACAACAAAAAAAAGATACAAAATGAGGTTTTTGATCAAAATCTAAAAAATCTTTAAAAAAAATCTAAAAGCTGTTTTTCTACCTTAAGAGACAAGGTATAAAACAGTACAGAAACTTCTACAATGAGGATTAATTTATTTACTATTACATATGAACCAATATGTTTTGATGCCAAATATTCACTATTGACAGGTTAAAAATCCCCTACAAAGTTACACTAAAAAGTACCAAAAATTTGTAGCTATTTCAGGAATAGAAGTTATAGTGAGCTCTTCTCCTCCTACTGTTATAACTGTGTGACTTTCAATTGAGATTTGCTAAGCCAAACATCATTTTAAGTCAGTGGCCCATGTATACTCCAAAGAATCATACAGTCCTATTCTAATTGCTAAAATGGAATCTGGATTATGAGAATTTTTTAATTTAGCAAGTTAGAAAACTTAATAAAAAATAGCATCTCAGGTTATCTACATGAACTGCAAAGAAGCAAATTGAATTTTCTTATTGAAAAGGGCTCATCCTAATACTTAAATTTCTTGTGGCAATATGAAATTCTTTCACTTACCAGAAAGACCTGGTTGGCACTTTCACTGAGAGTTGAGTCATCTGGGCTGTCAACAGGTGTCTGACGTGTAAACTTTGAATCAAACTGACTCACATCCTCCTCAGATTGCTTTATGAAAAAACAAAATGATTAGAAAATGATGAATGTCTGTATTATATATATCAATCAAATGCATTACTTGCATTAGACAAGACTCTAGATAGAACTCTTTTCACAGGATTTGACTGTAATAAAATATCAGAATACTCTTAGTAGGCAAAGACTAAAGAATAAATACAGGTGGAACGTATCAAAGGTCAAATTATATCTTCAAACTTTAGACATATATTAAAATAGATTATAGTACACCCTTACCATTCTTTATCATTCTTATAAAAAGTCTGTCAGATCACCTGGGTGGTGTCCAACTCTTTTTACTTTTTTTTTAGCTTTTTTTTTTTTTTTAAGTTTACTTATTTTGAGAGGGGGAGAGTGGGGCGGGGGGGGGGGGGGTGGAGAAAGAAAGAGAGAATTCCAAGCAGGCTCTGCGCTGTCAGTGTGGAGCCCATCGCGTGGCTCAAGTGAGATCATGACCTGAGCCAAAATCAAGAGTTAGACGCTTAACTGACTGAGCCATCCAGGCACCCCTCCCCCCCCCCCACCCCAAGCATCTGACTCTCTATTTCCACCCAGGTCATGACCTCACAGTTGAGGGATCAAGCCTTGCTTTGGGCTCTGGGTTGGGCATGGAACATGCTTGGGATTCTCTTTCCCTCTCCCTCTGCTCCTCCCACATTTGCTCTCTCACATTCCCACCCCCTCCAAAAAAATCTGAATGTCAATCTTCCCCATTTACAAAGCTTCAGTGTGCCTAGTCCACTGGCTAAATTCCTTGTTAGATATAATTTGCTCAGTTGGCCACTGCAGGTTTATAATAAACCTGAGAAACAACTGAAGCAGAGATTTAACACAAAACACATTTGTAAATGCTCTAAAGTTTCTTTCTATAGCTTATTTCATCCCTTTAGACTGCTCAGGGAGAAATAACAACATTCTACTGTTTGAGTACATTTTCTTGTGAAAAATGTCACCCAAATCTTTTTTTTTTTTTATGAAATTTATTGTCAAATGGGTTTCCATACAACACCCAGTGCTCATCCCAACAGGTGCCCTCCTCAATACCCATCACCCACCCACCCCGCCCTCCCACCCCCCATAAATCCTCAGTTTGTTCTCAGTTTTTAGGAGTCTCTTATGTTTTGGCTCCCTCACTCTCTAACCATTTTTTTTTCTTCCCCTCTCCCATGGTCTTGTTAAGTTTCTCAGGATCCACATAAGAGTGAAAACATATGGAATCTGTCCTTCTCTGTATGACTTATTTCACTTAGCATAACACTCTCCAGTTCCATCCACGTTGCTACAAAAGGCCATATTTCATTCTTTCTCATTGCCACGTAGTATTCCATCGTGTATATAAACCACAATTTCTGGGGCGCCTGGGTGGCGCAGTCGGTTAAGGGTCCGACTTCAGCCAGGTCACGATCTCGCGGTCCGTGAGTTCGAGCCCCGCGTCGGGCTCTGGGCTGATGGCTCAGAGGCTGGAGCCTGTTTCCGATTCTGTGTCTCCCTCTCTCTCTGCCCTTCCCCCCGTTCATGCTCTGTCTCTCTCTGTCCCAAAAATAAATAAACGTTGAAAAAAAAAAATTTAAAAAAACAAAAAAAACAAAAAAAAACCCCACAATTTCTTTATCCATTCGTCGGTTGATGGACATTTAGACTCTTTCCATAATTTAGCTATTGTTGAAAGTGCTGCTATAAACATTGGGGTACAAGTGCCCCTATGCATCAGTACTCCTGTATCCCTTGGGTAAATTCCTAGTAGTGCTACTGCTGGGAAATAGGGTAGGTCTATTTTTAATTTTCTGAGGAACCTTCACACTGTTTTCCAGAGCGGCTGCACCAGTTTGCATTCCCACCAACAGTACAAGAGGGCTCCCACTTCTCCACATCCTCACCAGCATCTATAGTCTCCTGTTTTGTTCATTTTAGCCACTCTGACTGGCGTGAGGTGATATCTGAGTGTGGTTTTGATTTGTATTTCCCTGATGAGGAGCGATGTTGAACATCTTTTCATGTGCCTGTTGGCCATCTGGATGTCTTCTTTAGAGAAGTGTTTATTCATGGTTTCTGCCCATTTCTTCACTGGATTATTTGTTTTTCGGGTGTGGAGTTTGGTGAGCTCTTTACAGATTTTGGATACTACCCCTTGGTCCGATATGTCATTTGCAAATATCTTTTCCCATTCTGTTGGTTGCCTTTTAGTTTTGATGACTGTTTCCTTTGCTGTGCAGAAGCTTTTTATCTTCATGAGGTCCCAATAGTTCATTTTTGCTTTTAATTCCCTTGCCTTTGGGGATGTGTCAAGTAAGAAATTGCTGCGGCTGAGGTCAGAGAGGTTTTTCCCTGCTTTCTCCTCTAGGGTTTTGATGGTTTCCTGTCTCACATTCAGGTCCTTTATCCATTTTGAGTTTGTTTTTTGTGAATGGTGTAAAAAGTGGTCTGGTTTCATCCTTCTGCATGTTGCTGTCCATCCAGTTCTCCCAGCACCATTTGTTAGAGACTGTCTTTTTTCCATTGGATATTCTTTCCTGCTTTGTCAAAGATGAGTTGGCCATACTTTTGTGGGTCTAGTTCTGGGGTTTCTATTCTATTCCATTGGTCTATGTTCTATTTTTGTGTCAATACCATGCTGTCTTGATGATTACAGCTTTGTAGTAGAGGCTAAAGTCTGGGATTGTGATGCCTCCTGCTTTGGTTTTCTTCAAAATTACTTTGGCTATTCAGGGCCTTTTCTGGTTCCATACAAATTTTAGGATTGCTTGTTCTAGCTTCGAGAAGAATGCTCGTGCAATTTTGATTGGGATTGCATTGAATGTGTAGATAGCTTCGGGTACTATTGACAAAAATGTCACCTAAATCTAACTACATCTGTTTCCTTAATTCTTTCTCTCTGGTACAACAGACTTTGTGGTCATGTCAAAAGAGTTTAGGAACCAATATGAAGAAGCACCCGGTGTCCAAAGATGATAAAAGGTGAGCATCACTAAAGATTAGTGCAATGGATGGAAACACAAATAAAAGGCATGAATTCATAATCATACTTAAAAAAAAATCATAGAATTCATTGGTCAATTGGGAAGATGTTACGGAACTAATTTATTATTTTGAAAACTGGGAAAGAAACATTTATCCTGCCTTTCCTGTAGGAAATGTAAGAGTTTTTCTTTATGGATAAATTCAGTAATGAAGAATGAATAATAGTATTAAAATAAAACAATTTTGCAAACCCCTAATGAAATCTTGAAACTAGGCTAGAGTTTCTCAATCTCCGCACTACTGACATCTTGGGCTTCATAATTCTTGTTGTAGAGGCCTGTCCTGTGTAATATAGGATGTCTGGAGCATCTCTGGCCTCTATCCACTGCATTCCAGTAGTATCCCCTCCCCAAATTGTGACAACTTGTCTCCAAACCTTGGCAAATTGAACTTAGCTGAGAATTACTGATGTAGGCAATGATCAATGACCACTAACATTACTAGAAAAAAAAAAAAAATACAAATGACCAAAACATACAACATCAAAAGTTTAATCAGAATCAGATTAGGCATCTAAATCTAACTACTAGGTTTCAGAAATACAGGGAACAGATGAATATGGTCAATGACACTATGGGGTTAAAAATCAACAAAATCAAAATGTAAGGAACCCTACAGGACAAATAACCCAGTTTCTTCAGTAAGTCCTCAGGAGAGGAATTGAGCGGGAGTGGGTATTATCTACAGATGGAAAGAGAACTAAGAGACACAATAACCATACTGTACATAGACCTTGATTGAATCATCACTGAAACAAAACCAATGGGGAACAAAACAAAACAAAAGAAACTGGGGAACTTGTCAGCTTTTTAGTTGTAATGATAGCATAGCAGTTATATTTACGTTTAAATAAGATGACCTGACAAGATGGACAATTGGTACATGAGGGTTAATTATCCTTACAATTGTATATGTGAAAATTTTAAAGCAAGTTAACCTGTGCTCCAGGACCAAATTATCATCATCATTATCCTCCTCCTCCTCCACCTTCATTTCAAGAAATATAAACTATGTTTTCTCACATTCTGAGGTGGGAGAAAGACAAGAACACACTAACCCATTTACTCATAAACATATTGTAATGATCTGAGTTATGCCCCCCTCAACATTCATATGTTGAAGTTCTAACCCCCAGGACCTCCGAATGGAACCTTGTTTGGAATGAGAGTCAGTGAAGATGAAATTAGTTAAGATGAGGCCATTCTGGAGCAGGGAAGATCCTAATTCAGTATGAGTGGTATCCTGATAAAAAGGGAAAATCTGGACACAGATCTGCATAAAAGGAAAATGCAAACATAAAAGCAGGGATCGGGTGATATGCCTACAAGCCAAGGATCGCCAAAGATTGTTACTAGCAAACCACCAAAAGCCAGGAGAGTGGCAGAATGGAAGAGAAGTTTCTCAGAGCCTTCAGAAGAAACCAAGCCTGTCAACATCTTAACCTTGGACATCTAGTCTCCAGAGCTGGAATACAATAAACTTCTGCTTTAAGCCACCTAGTCTGTGGTACTTTGTTACAGCAACCCTAGCAAACTAATACACATATATGCTGTATTTTTAAGAAAAAATTTCCAGAAAATTCAATTCAAAATAAGGTTGAATCAGAGGATAACCACACTTACCTTGATAACTATTTTGTTATGTATATAAATGTTAAATGATTATGCTATATACCTGAAACTTATATAATATTATACATCAACTAAACTTCAATTAGAAATAACAAATAAAATGGGACACCTGGCTGGCTCAGTTGGAAGAGCATGAGACTCTTGGATCTCAGCATTGTGAGGTCAACCCCCATGTGGGATGCACAGATTACTTAAATAAATAAAACTTTTGTGGTGCCTGGGTGGCTCAGTCAGTTAAGCATCTGACTCTTTATTTCAGCTTAGGTCATGATCTCACGGTTCATGGGATCGAGCCCTGCACTGGACTCTGCACTGACAGCAGGGAGCCTGCTTGGCCCTCTCTCTCTGCCCCTCCCCTCCTCACGTTCTTTCACTCTCTCAAAGCAAATAAACATTTATAAGCAAATAAATAAATAAAACATTAAAATTTTTTTTAACTTTATTTTAAAATAAAATAGGGTAGATCTAAGCAAAAAAAAAAAAAAAAAAAAATGCAAAAAAGTTTCAACTACTAGGGGCACCTGGGTGGCTCAGTCTGTTGGGCAACCAACTTTGGCTCAGGTCATGATCTCGTGGTTTGTGGGTGCGAGCCCCGTGCTGGGCTCTGCACTGACAGCTCAGAGCCTGGAGCCTGCCTCGAATTCTAGGTCTCCCTCTCTCTCTGCCCCTCCCCCACTCATGCTCTGTCTCCCTTTCCTTCAAAAATAAATAAACATTAAAAAAAAATTAAAAAATGTTCCAACTACTTGAAATATTTAATTGTCTTTAGCAACCAACCTAAAAATAGTTAACATAGAGGTGTCTGGGTGGCTTAGGTGGTTTAACGTACAACTTTGCCACTGGTCATGACCTCAGAGTTTGTGGGTTTGAGCCCCACATCAGGCTTTGCCTTGACAGTGCAGAGCCTGCTTGGGACTCTCTGTCTTCCACTTTCTCTGCCCCTCCCCCGTTTATACTTTCTCTTTCTCTCTCAAAAATAAACATTAAAAAAAAGTTAATCATCCTATACTCATCAATTGCCACTGGTAGTAAGTCCTTGAAAAGACTGCATAGAATAAAGATTCTGAAGAGAAGTCAAAGTTTTCCAAATTGTTAATATAAACAAAATGTTTCTGAATGCTCTGAGATTTTCTTATTCTAAAAAAGCACGAGGTCTTTCAAATAATATGCTTTCGTGTATACATACCAACAGAGGTTTAAAAGGGGGTTCCACCTTCCTAGCCAGCAGTTCTTCCCAATTAATATGCCTGAAGAATGGATGAGCCTAGAAAAAAGGACCAGAAAGAAAAATCAAGGGAAACAGACTTCACTGGATTGACAAAGTAACTGCCTATTTGAAGTTACACCAATCACAAAATAAGCTGTACTTTAAACAACTACATACAAGCTTCACAAATACATAAAATTAGCACTATCTTCCACTCAAACCACCAAACAGATCAATCCCTACTTGAACTTCTCCAGCATCCCCAGGACCAGCTCCAAGACGAGAAGCAGCATTTCTTTTCAGCAGCTTTAGGGAGGGGGAAAAAAATTGATGAACCTTAGTCAAATTGATTAGTTTTCATTTATAAAATTTGCTTGTCTATACTGCTAATCTATTTTGAGAAAATATGATTTATTAATTACTACTAAATACTGTTTAGGAATAAAAAGTAAAGAAAATCTTTAAACAAATTTGTACTTTACCTGCAAAAACTGTAGGCTTTCTTTTTTTAATATATGTGTATGATTCTTTATTCAAAATGTATATTCAATTGTATCCATTTAAATCCCAGTAGTTGTGGCTTATTGTTTGGTGTCCTACCTTTTTAAGCAGATCTCTGGCTTCTTGTGTGAGGTAGGGAGGCAAATTGAGTTTACATTTGAGGATTTTGTCAATTGTTTTCTTTCTATTCTCCCCAGTGAACGGGGGCTAGGAGCAGAAGAGAGTGAGAAAAATCAGCATATAAAAAAAATAAAATCATCAATTTCCTGAATTAGTCAGTTATGCATAGACATCAGAAATATATGCTGTGATATGGGCTGACTGCTAAAGATCTGTGTTTTTAAGCAATGGGACAGAAGAAACAGCAACATCCTAGAAGAAACTGGGTTTCCACTATTAACTTTGTGTGGTAATATATGAGCCATGTGCTTATATTCTTTACTTTCTCTATTTACAAAATAAGGGCAGTACCTATTTTATACCTGTTTCACAGGACTGCCGTGGCAGATCATTTAAAAAAAAAAATGTTTTTAAAAGTATAGGGGAAGTACTACTAATAAAGCATTATTAGCATGATTTTTTTAAATTTTTTTTTTACTCCATCAGTAACACTTTTAGAAAGCACAGAAAAGGTCTCTTCCTATAATGATTTATAACTACCCAGCACAGACCAGAATACATGCAGCTTTTAACTGTGCACCTACTGCTCCAGTCAGCATGTCATACATTAATGCTCCCAAACTCCACCAATCCACAGCACGATTGTGGCCACTTCTCATCAAGATTTCAGGGGCCCTACAATGAGAAAAATAATACTCCTAAAAAATTCACCCATTTGCATGTCATCTGAATTAGAATTTTAAAAACAATATACAGAGCCAATTGTTGCTATCGAAAATATAGCACACTATTATTACGTAGCCAGGTAAAAGTCAGCTATTACCCCCAAACCAGTTATATTTCTTTCAACATGCAGCTCACATGTATTCTATTGTTCCACAAAATGTGTGTGTGACTGTTCCATCATGAATAGATTCCTTGCATAGTCCAAAGTCTGTTAGTTTCACATGACCTACAATGAAAGATCATAGCATGGTTATTCTGAGAATTCTAAGTATGTACAGTGTTTGAATGTATCATACAAGACAATAATCTACAATAATGTAGATTATTAATTATTAACTTTTTCTGCCTTAAATATTTTTTTGAAGATACAAAGAACTAGCAAGGTGCCATCCATAAAATGAGATGCTAACTCCCTACAAGGCTAGTGTAGTCATCTTTTGCCAAAGGCTCCAGCTTTACCTATACCTAGAATTCTCTACCATCCTGAGAAAGTAAACACTGGAAAAATTCTCCAAAATCTGGCTTAAGTATACAACCCCTAATAAAGATATGCTGTACCTTTTTAACAGAGGTGTTAACCTGTACTTCAAATATGTAACTTTTACCACAGTGAACTGTGACTTGAGAGTTTTTAAAATGGTCTCAGAAAGTCACTGTAACAAGTTAGCTTATTCTGCTAATCCTGCCAGTTCAGAAAAAGAAATGAAATTGCTACATGGCATGGGACCGTCATCTCTTGCTTAGAAAGTAAAAAACTGACTACCTTACACAAAGAACATTTCAGTTCAAGTTTAGCTTTACTGAACTGTTATTAGATATCCCATGGTTCAACAATCCCAGGGACCCTACTATTCCAGGGTTGTTTCAGAAAAAAGAAAAGGCAATGGCCTACTGATTCAAATGTAAATGTGTACTTCACTCTGACACAGAAGAAATATGACCTTTATTTTCACAGAACTACCTGACACTGACACACTCAAGTTTATGGATCAAAGAAGTTAACTAGTCACTTCCCTATTCTATCCTTTGCCTTAGAATTCAGAATCAGAATCCAAGTTTGGGGGGATGAGAGCGGAACTGGGAGGGAGGCAGGGAGATACATAGATTCCCATGATATACTTGGTTAAGTACAGCATTTCTCCAAAAAAAAAAAAAAAAAAGGAAAGAAAGAAGAAAAACACAGTTTGAAATGGATTTATACTAGTGTCAGTTGTCCACACACCATTTTCTGTCCAAGAATTTAAAACTCTTAACTACCTCGTGTATCGTTTTGTAAACCTTGAAAGATCAGCTGTTGCTACCAGCACCCCAACAGCCTGGTTGTTTGATTGAACTGCAAAGTCTACATAGCCCATAATACTCTTGCATAAATCGAACGGTCTGTAGCAGCATGCAGTTGTAATCAAGACTCAGTCTACTCTACCTATAGCTGTACAGAATATTAGCCTTTCTAAATTTTTTTTTAATGTTTTTATTTATTTTTGCGACAGAGAGAGACAGAGCAAGAGCAGGGGAAGGGCAGAGAGAGAGGGAGACACAGAATCGGAAGCAGGCTCCAGGTTCTGAGCTGTCAGCACAGAGCCCGATGCGGGGCTCGAACCCACAGACTGTGAGATCATGACCTGAGCTGAAGTCAGACGCTTAACCGACTGAGCCACCCAGGCGCCCCAAGCCTTTCTGATTTTTATGTTTGTTGTTACAAAGAGCAAGAATAAACCGATGCCTACAATAAATATTTTCTTTCCAAGGCTGTATCAAATATTTTTGTTCCATTCTAATCCTTTTTTTCATAGCATCAAGAAAATTTATCATAAAAAGTACTGATTCTAATATTTATGTATTTTTATCCTTAAGGAAAACCCAATTTATAGAGTTAAGATTTACTTTCCAATTTAAGGAACAAACCAAAATTAGAGTTGGACTGGCTTTTGATATATAAAGATTTCAAAAGAATTATAAGCTATACAGACCAAGGATTAAACTGAAAGGGTTGAGTGGCCAATTATCCTTAACTCCCTCTAATCTCGTCAATTACAAATACCTAAATACCTAAATTTCAGCAAGTATTATGATGCCGTAAGTTCTGAGGGAAGAATGTATAATAATAGATACGTGACTATGGGGCTTTGAAAAATGACCATGACCTGTGAGGGAGGATTTTAAGATGATTATTTACTATAGAATTGTTTACGGTATATCTCCACCTTGGTGATTTAGCATGATATTCTCCGGCTTCAGGTCTCTGTAGATGATCCCCTTTTGATGTAAATGCCCCAAAGCCATGGAGATTTCTGCCAAGTAAAAGCTGGAAACAAAAGTGATTTAATAAAATTAAAAAGAGTAATATACTCAAAGCAGTTTATGTATGGAGCAAAATTCCTTGAAAGAAATAGACATGCACCAAAGACCAAATTAGTGGGGATGGGGGTGGGGATGGGGGAAAGAGATGGCATAGGATGCTGCCAAAAGGCATGATGACATTTATGTTTCACTTATTTAGTGAAACTATGTTTAATTTCATCATTAGAACATACTGCTAAAATTGCAAAGAAGTCCAGAATATGCCAAACTGTCACTGGTTTTTGTTCTGTTTGTGTGGCAATTAGGCCAATAGTCATTCAGATCAAAGCAATTTTCTCCCACCCACCCCCAATTTTAAAATCCCACAGGACATAGGAACTTTGTTATTCTTAGAGATTAAGTCTTAGTTTCAAAAGATACCTTATAAATAACCTAACCCTTAGAAGCCCGCTCATCCCTTAACACAGCTGCTATTTATATACAGTTCATGCCCACAGTATCTGCCCTCCCTCTTGCCAGCCAGCCCACAACTATAAACTGTGTGACACTCAAATTTATCTACCTCAAAAGAATAAAGGGCTGAGTCAACCCTGTCTGGATTCGAAAAGCACAAGGCACTGCAATACTGGCTGCATAACAATGTTGCAATCCTGCAGATTACTCCAGGATGGAGAGGGTGTGTCCTAGAGGACTGAGGCAGTTTCACAGCCAGCAGGACCACAAACACAGCCTCCAACATGGCTCAGAGAGCCTCCTCCAAAAAAGGGCACTTCATCCCTAAGGCTCTTAAATGCAGCTTCTGTGTTAGAAAAGGCCTGAAATTAAACAATGGAATGCAGTTTGGTAATTAAGGTAGAAAAAACATTTAAGTGTTTTCTATTCAATTAATGTGTAGGATAAACTGATTTATTGTTACCCAATACTGTCCTCTCACAAAAGGATGTATATATTTTTAATTTGAAGCAGATGCCATCTTAAGAAATATAAGGGTAGATCCCATCCTGGCCATAGAATCAATCCACAGATGATGTGTGCCGGTTTATCACCTCCCTAAGACTGCACCTTGGGAACTGGAAAGTCTAAAAAAAAAGAGGAGATGATTTCTGATACTTTCCATTGTTCCACACATAAAGTTTCACCGGAAAACCACACTCACCCACAGCCAAGGCAGGCAGCTTACCAATTCAAGGAAAGAAAGCCCCAGTGAGAATGGTTCTGTTAAGGACTGGCGTGAAGAGCGTTCCACCCAAGGCCTGGGGGCAAAGGAATGACGTGACCTCCAAAAGCTGCCCAGTCCCATAGATACTTCTCCCCCTTGAAGTTCTGAGTGACTGACTGGCTCCAGAACAATTTATTGAATCATTTGGCTGCCCACAGTGAGAACAGGGCTTTACTTTTAATTATGTGAATCATTACCTGAATCCATGCAACCAGAAAAATTTCACTTACCAGGCTGTGTCTTCCATAAATATTCCTTCTCTTTCTAACTGCATAAATAATTCTCCTCCTGTAAGGAAAAGGAAAAGACATTAGAAATAGAACAATCTTCATTTCCAACCCATTTCTAATGAGGGCTGTGCTTTCCTTTTAACCACAATTAAAAGGCATCAGCTCCTTAAAAATAAAAAACAGATCCTAAAAACTATAGGTTTAAAACTAAGTCCTCAGGATTCTATTTTTAGCAGTGTTCTTATTCTTATGTGAAATATATAAGTTTTGGAATTCTAGGTTTTACATCTATAAACTTCAAAATAGTTATAGATTCCAGACCTGAGGTTAAAAGAAATCTTGGTTAAAGCTTCTCTAACAGTTTAACCTAAGCAGAAAAATGTCAGTATATAATTGAGCCACCCTTACAAATTAAAATTAGTAAATGCCCTTATTCCATATTTTCAGAATTCTTAATCTAGAGGAATCTGGCAGCAGCTTTCTTAAAAGCATGGCACTATTCTGAATATTAAAATAAATAATGATAATAAAGAATTATATCCCACTGAATAACCTTAGAATCCATGAGTCCACAATGATGTAAATCAAAGAAGAGATCAATAAATTTTTAAAATGGGAGAGAAGGGAAAGTTCTTCATTACAGTAAAATGCCAAATAATAAATGAATGAGGTATGATGGAATAAGAAAAATCAGTTGGCAATCATCATAGTTAAGTGTTTCAAGCAAGAATCAATGAATGCTAAAACTGTATGTGAAAGTTTGATGAGAGACGAGATATTTAAATAATCCCAAAGTATCTCAAGATACTTATTCATTACAAAGGGAAAATTTCACCAGGGAAAAAACTGGTAGACGCCACCTCATACATGTGATCAAAGTTAACATCAACAGTAATGGGACAAAGATATAAATATCATGTACCTCCTGATCTGACAGAGAAGGACACAGTGTCACTTCGATGGTCCTCCCAAAAATGCATGACCTGAACCTAATCTTGAGGAAACATCAGATAAGCCCAAATTGATGTGCTCTACAAAATAACTGCCCTATTCGCTTCAAAAATGCTAAGGTCAAGAAAGACAAAGAAAGAATGAAGAACTGTTACAGATTAAAGGAAACTGAGAGATATTACTGTATCAACATTAATTTCCTATTTTTGATCCTTTTAGTAGAGTTAAGTAAGATACTGCATTGATTTCAGAAAATATACACTGAAGTATTTAGGGGCAATGGGAAATCATGTCTGCAACACTCTCTTGAGCAGTCCAGAAAAAAAATATATATACAAATACATGTGTGTGTATATATGTACACACACACACACATATATATATATATACACACACATAAATATGTATATATACACATAAAGAGAGAGAAAAAGAAGGATGAAACAAAACTGGTAAAATGTTTGGGATATCTAGGTGAAGGATGTGTGAGAAGTCTTTGTACTATTTCTGCAACTTTTCTGTGTAAATCTGAAATTATGTCAAAATAAAGTTACCAAAAAATGAAAAAAATGGCAACAGTCACATAAAAGTTAGCGAAATTCTGCAGCTTTCTGTTCCATGTTACAGATCATTGTGAAATCTGTTATTCAGAAAACTCACATGTGCTTGCTGGAAATAGATACTTGTGATCTAGAAATGATAAGGAAGCAACAAGTTTCTAGGAGGTGGTAAATCCTAGAAAGTGTGGATGTTTTCCAATGTAAACTTCATAGTCTATCAAAAAAGCTATATTAAACCAAAAAATTATTCTCTTTAGAGATCCAATTCCAAAAATATTCAATAGCTTAAACAATACTCTCAGTAAGTTTTCCACTTCAATTTAGAAAAAATGCTTTGATGATTCATGTAAATTATAGTATCTTACCCAAGTGCAGTCAATGTGATGGCTATCAATTAGGGGTTTGTTATTTATGTAATTGATTACAAAGGGATAAGGATTAAGGTAAAATTTTACAGATGGGGAAAAAAACTTTAACCTTTAAAGTTTCCTTCACATTTTTCTGCAAAAAGAAACATTTGGTCATATCTGAATTCCTTATGTCAATGTATTTGTCAATTTTAAGAATATTTAATCACATTGGGGAAAGCATTTTTCCATTGGAAAATAATTTTGACCCAGTTTCTGGAGCAAATGCAAATAATTACACCAAACTGAGTGTACTGACCGCTGAGATACTCAAGGATGAGGTAGAGTTTTCCACCGGTCTGAAAGGCATAAATTAAATCCACAATGAAGGGATGCTTTACTTCCTCCAGAATATTCCGTTCTGCTTTTGTATGAGCTGTATCTTTAGCATTTCTTACTATCATTGCCTAAAGGAAAAGAGATGATCTATAAGAACATAACAGTAGACATTTTTATAGTATCTGGAAAATCTATTTTGTGCTTTTCTTGCCAATATTAAAACTATTAATCATAGTTCCCACTAAAGACAGAGCTAGGAATAATGGAAGCCATTCACTTCTTATATGCACTGTCTAGACTCTCTGCAGTGAACATGTAAATGAAAACCTAGATACCTTTTTAAAAAATGTAAACAGATCAAGTTTATTCATATATTCACTAACTATTGAATGTCTACTATGCTCGAGGCTCTGCAATAAGAAAGCAGAACTAACAGAAGTCTCCACCCTATAGGAGTCCGAAGTCCCAGGGAAGAGAGGTAAGTCAATGCAGGTAAGCACAAGGTGCTACGGGAGAATGGAGAACTGCATCTGACCTGGCAAGAAGTGTTCCTGGAAGGGGCAATACCTAAGGCGTACAGTGAAAAATAATTAAAATGAAATGTAGAGGGTAAAAAAAGGCATTTCCAGTGCAAAAGAGGCTTGACAGGACATGTCTAAGGAATCTATAAGTAGCTCAGTATGGTAAGAAGGGCTAGAAATTAGGCTGGATATCTGGGTGGAGACCAGGAAATATAAGGCCTAGGCATCTAGACAAAAGCATTTGAATCTTAGAAGCACAGGAGAAATACTAAGGTTAGACAAATGAAAAACCCTTGGCTCTAAGACAGACAGTTTTAATAGCAGTGTGGAATTTTAGGGAAGAAATGAGAGCAATTAGGAGGCTAGTACAGTAAATTAAGCAAAGTAAGACCTTCGGTAGAATCCTATTGTAACTAAGGAAATTAAGTTGAGAAAAAAATAAAAAGATAAAGATGCATCATCAGCACTTGCTGACTAACTAGGTATGAGAAGAAATGATGATACCATGGTTTCTGCATAAGTAACAGGATAGATGATGGTTATCATTCAATAACAGGGAATGGAAGTCAAGAAAAAAGTATTGGGGAAAATGATGCACTGTTTTAGACATGTTAAGTCTGTTTAGATTATAGGACTAAGTTCTGGTACATGTAACATGAAAAAGTATATACACAGGTTATCAGCTGCAAAGTAGAAGGTTGGAAATAACCGAAATGCCCATGCATAGAATATTGACTACCTAATGTGTAAAAGAATGGGGAATAGCTCTATGAAAGGAAGGTGCAAAAGAGCATAGCATAGCATAACATAGCATAGCAGTATCACAGCAGTATGTTACCTTTTGTGTAAGAAAGAGGATAGAAGAATATATATCTGTATGTCCTTGTATCTTTAATAATGAACACAACTAAGAGAAGCCAAAAGCTAATGACAAGTAGAAAGGTAAGAAGGGAAATCAGACTTCTCAGTATACCTTCCAAGTAAAACCTCAAAGGTTTTAGCATTAATTTTTTCTGTACCTAAATCATATATTACTGTGACTATAAAATGGAGGTTTTTGAATTCTGAACCATGTTAATGTTTTATACATTCCAAAAGTAAAATTAAATCGACAAGGATGGGGGAGGGAAATAAAATTGAATAAAACAGAAATACAAAAATGTAACTGAAAATTACAGTGACAATTTTACCACAGGAGAAAAATGACATTTAAATAACTTTACACTGCAGTCTTAATGATGTATATGTAAGCATAACAAAAACTGCAAAGTTTAAACCACACTTAGTAGGTTTGTAGCTGCTGGTAGTACTGGTATTATATTTCTCAAACTATTATGCGTGTATTGTACAACCGAGCAAATAAGTAACTTTACTGATGTTGCTACCAAGCTTTTCACTGTGGAAAAACAGAGATACAAATATGGATTGAGAGAAGAAAAGCCCTATGGAACTGGACTGGAATTAGGGATATCAATTTGAAGCCATGATTTAAAAACAAAAACTTCCTTGCTCTATCCACTGAAAGAGTGGATACCTTAGTAGTAAGGAGCATAGCTGGCACCTAGATCTTGGTTTCTCCACCAAAAGAAACCAGGGTTCCTTAGAGAAAAAGATCATTCTAAACCAGGGTAAGGGAAAGTGCAAGGTAAATCTGGAGCACTCTATTATACCAGGAAGTACTAAAAAACTGACAAGGATATGTCAAAAGGACATAGAACCCATCTTAACAGAGAGCTCTCTAGCAAAATTTGAGACAATTTGAGAACCAAAATGAATAATGAAATGGTAAAACACTGAAAATAAAAAGTCCATATTGACTCTTAAAAATTAAATTTAGGGGCGCCTGGGTGGCTCAGTCGGTTAAGCGGCCGACTTCGGCTCAGGTCATGATCTCGCGGTCCGTGGGTTTGAGCCCGCGTCAGGCTCTGTGCTGACAGCTCGGAGCCTGGAGCCTGTTTCAGATTCTGTGTCTCCCTCTCTCTGACCCTCCCCCATTCATGCTCTGTCTCTCTCTGTCTCAAAAATAAGTAAACTTTAAAAAAAAAAAAAAATTAAATTTAAAAATGTATATAAGGGGCACTAAGGAATCTACTCCTGAAATCACTGTTGCACTATATGCTAATTTGGATGTAAATTTAAAAAAATAAAAAATAAAATTAAAAAAAATTTTTTTAAGTATGAAAAATTCTTTCTAGAAGAATGACAATATAGAAACAATATAATAAAAATAGAAAAGTCTCCATTTTGTAATCACCCTAGTAATATTTGATTTGGGTAAGAAACAAAGGATGATAAAAACCACTAGATAAAAGATTATTAGGATGGGGTGCCTGGCTGGCTTGGTTGGTGGAGTGTGCAGCTCTTGGTCATGAGTTTGAGTCCCAGGTTGGGCATAGAGATTACTTTAAAAAAAAAATTATTAGAATAGACTATTCATATCGCTAAATATTAAAAACAGTATTAGAATAAACTATTCATATCCCTAAATACTATACCATAGATGCTTATTAATTTAGGGGTGCCTGGGTGGCTCAATCAATTAAGTGTCCAACTTCAGCTCAGGTCCCGATCTCATGGTTTGTGGGTTTGAGCCTCGCGTCGGGCTCTGTGCTGACAGCCCAGAGCCTAGAGCCTGCTTCGGATTCTGTGTGTGTCTCTCTCTCCGCCCTTCCCCTACTTGAGCTCTGTCTCTCTCTCTCTCTCTCTCAAAAATAAAAAAACATTAAAAAAAAATTTTTTTTAGTAAATAATTTCAAAGGGAAGAGGGTACCTGTACTATGGCAAGCCTGTCAGACACTACCTTAACCAAGTGATCAAACTCAATTTCACCAAATAACAGAATAGAGCATAATGTACTTCCTGAGCCCATGCACTGAGGACATAATACTCCTACAAAAAATATTTAACCTAAGTTTAAAATGTACATGTTTTTATAAGTAAACAAGGAAATATATCCAAATTAAGGGATACTGTGTAAAACAACTGACCTGAGCTCTTACATATGAAAACGCCCTTACTCTTAAGAGATACAGGGGCACCTGCGTGGCTTAGTCAGTAAAACATCTGACTCTTAATTTTGGCTCAGTTCCCATGGTTCATGAGATAGAGTCCCACATCGGGCTGACAGCACGAAGCCTGCTTGGGATTCCCTCCCTCCCTCTCTCTCTCTCTCTCTCTCTCTCTCTCTGCCCCTCCCCTCACACTCCCTCTCTCTCAAAATAAACTTAAAAACCAAAGAAAGAGAGAGAGATTAAAGAAAATAAAGGTGAAACACCATGATGGCTAGAATTAACTTTCAAATTGTACAGCAAAAAAATAAAAATTCTGAATATACATAAATACACATATACATGGAAGGGATGAAGAAAGTGGGGGTAGACAAAATATGGCAAACTTAATTGGTGTTCACTGTACTATTCTAGCAACTCTTTGGAAAGTTTGAAAAATTTTAAAGATACATTATTTCTTAACTGCTCAGGAGGTTTGAGGGTTTTTTTTAAGTTTATTTATTTTGATAGCAAGAGAGATGGGGGGGTGGGGAGGGGAGGAGCAGTAAGGCAGAGAGAGAATCCTGCCAACAGGCTCTGCACTGACAGAGGCTTGAACTCATGAACCATGAGATCATGACCTGAGCCAAAACCAAGAGTCGGATGCTTAACCGACTGAGCCACCCAGGCCTCCCAGTTTGAATTTTTTAAATAAGAAATTCTGAGAAAGTCTGAGAAGCAAAAGACTAAGAGATAAGATGAAAAATTAGTAAAGTAGAATCACAGAAGTCAAGGAAAGAGAGTTTCAAAATGCTGTGGTCAATAGCTTCAATACAACAGAGAGCTAAATTAAAGATGAATTAAATAAAGAAAGACCACTAGATTCAGCCATTAGATTAGTGGTGACTTAGGGAACAAGACTTTCATTCAAATAGTAGAGTCATTAAGTCAAAGTATAGTAAGTAAAAACAAACAAACAAACAAAAAACAATAAAACATGACTTCTCAAGAAATTCAGGTATGAAAGGCGAAGAGGGTGGAAGCTATAGAGAGACTTTGTATGATCGAAGGATTTGTTTTACTAAACATGGCAAAGACATAAATATATTTAAACAAAGAAAGAAGATAGGATAGAGGATGGAAAGAGAGAAAGAAGTGCCCATACAGGCAAAAAGGGATGAGATCCAAAACATAAAGAATGGGCTTAACCTTGGAAAGAAGGAAGAATACATTTCCCACTAACACTGGAAAGAAGGAAGTAAAGACAGGTGAAAGTGCAGATTAATATGGTATTAGGGGTAGGGATCAGAACAGGAAGTAAAAGGAAATCACGTGACAGCCTCAAATAAAAAGAGAGGCAGTCTATTAAAAGAGGAAAGAGGGACTGATAGCAAAGTTGTAGAGAATGGAAGGAGTTGTCTAAGGACATGTAAAAAATAGTTGGTGAGTACTGGGGGTCCAAATAGGTTGGGGACTATGAATTTGTTTCAGCAGCAACCTACAAGTTTGTGTGATTTTTGCCAGCAATGTTCCAGCAGCTGACATACAGGAATAAAAGAGCATTAACAATGATATTGATTAAGATTAGGACTTTCCTAAACATAAGGTCAATGGGGCTAGCAAGTGACTGAAATGGCAGATTATGCTGATTAGGCTGGATTCAAAACAAAGTGAAATAAGAAGGGGCTTAAGAACTTCAGGAAAAAAACAAAAACATCAAAGGACTAAAAGGTTTAGGGTCAAAGACCATGCATTGTGGGAATAAAGAAGAAAGTTATTGTTCTTTTATAACCCAATACTTCAGAGATGAAGAATACAGTCATGGAGACTGGTAAAGTGGAATGGAGGTGAAACCTGATGGAGTTAAGATCAAGGAATTAGAAGGCCAAGCTATGGATTACTTACTTAATACAAGGACAATGAAGACATCCAGGATGACAAGGCTTAGGAGTGAAGAAAAAAATGATAAAAGGTGAGAGAGGCTCCAACCCCAAAGTAGAAAGGATTTTGACCACAGTATAGAAGAGAAATGGTAACAATAAGCTTATCAGTTTTTCCCTTGAATTATATAGTAAGCAGACAGGCAGAGACTACATCTGCCTCAAACACTAAATCCTAGTTTCTAGCATAATGCCTGGCACACTGCTGGTTTTCAATTGATTCAATAAAAGAAAGAATGGAAGAAATATGACCAATCTGTGAACCACAAGCCTTTAACCAAAGGGTCTAAAATTTACAGTGTGGCCTGAACTAATGCCATAGGCAATAGTATTTTGCTTCCAGGATACATTTTTGTTGCAACTGGTAAGAAAGGGAAATAGTCTTTTCCTCAACATTCCACCATAAGAAAATACCCAAATGGTACCATTCCTGTAAAAAAATCCCAAGATAATTGATAAATTCAGACAGACTGTCCAAATGCACCCCTCATTTAAGATAAAAGACACCTGGTTCTACTTTGATTTCATCTTCAAGGAGGGAAAAAGAGATGTTCTTACCACATACTGAGTTCAAGAGCATTAGTATGCTCTGCTTCCAGGATAATAAAGTCAGAATAAAGAAACTCAAAGGCAGCATACAGTCATCTTAGCTAGTCAGGAATCAAAATTATGGACTTAATCCTAGCAACCTCTTTCATTATTTACCCTGTGAGCTTATTTTCAGGGGCAACAAGGGGGAAAAAATGAGACAATATCTGATTCTATAGCCAGGCTTAGGGAAAGAAAAACCCTGAGAGTAGGAGGGAATGCTAAGCAAAAGGAGAGGCAAACAAGTTAGGTTTTAGAAGCCTGGGCCCAAAAAGGAGGTCCGACATTTAGCAATAATTAAATCTATGGATTTCCCAATACATTGCACCCATCCACCATCAGTAGAAAAAAACAACATCCTCTTCTTTTCATTAAAGATACCCATGCCAGAAACATACTTCACTCAAGATAGAATTAGGACTAATTATGGTCAGCCCTGATTATAAAATATATCAAAAGGAATAAATTAACCTAAGAATCTTGACCAGTACTTCTTTCAACATTCCGAGAACAAGCATTACTACACTATCTCCAATTCTATATCTAACAGGTTTTACAGATCAATAATTAATCTAAAATGTTTCCAATAGGAAAGCCAGACAGTACATTAATTCTGACTTATTGATACAGAAACTGATGTTCAGAATATCTAAATTGCTGGAGCACCTGGTTGCCTCTGTCAGTTAAGCATCCAACTCTTGATTTCAGTTCAGGTCACAATCTCACAGTTTGTGGGATCGAGCCCCAATGACAGCACAGAGCCTGCTTGGGATTCTCTTTCTCCCCAGAGAGAGAGGGATTCTCTCCTCTCTGTCCCTGCCCTGCTCATACACGTATGCACGCGCCTTCTCTCAAAATAAATAAAACATTAAAAAAAAAAAAAAAGAGTATCTAAATTGGTTCTTTAAGACAATCAGTGGGGAAGGGGGGTGGAGCACCTGGGTGGCCTAGTCGGTTAAGGGTCAGACGTCAGCTCAGGTCATGATCTCACTCACTGCTGGTGAGTTTGAGCCCCGAGTTGGGCTCTGTGCTGACAGCTCAGAGCCTGGAGCCTGCTTCAGATTCTGTCTCCGTCTCTCTCTGTCCCTCCCCCAATCTCTCTCTCTCTCTCTCTCTCTCTCAAATATAAACAAACATTGAAAAAAAAAAAGAAAGAAAAAAAAAAAAAAAGACAATCACCAGAAGCACCTGGCTGGCTCAGTTGGAAGAGTATGGGACTCTTGATCTTGGGGTCATGAATGCAAGCCCCATGTTATATAGAGATTATTTAAATAAACAAACAAACTTAAAAAAAAAAAAAGACAATCACCAATAAAGTTGTGGTCATAACATTTGTTCCTCACCTTGTAAAGTAAAGTCATGCATACCGCTTAAGTAAAAATCAGGAAGAAGATAAAGGTCAAAGTATTACAAACGCTGTAATTTTTGTTAAAAGTCATTTTGACTGTCTTTTAATAGTTTTCTACTAAGACTTGTTTTAAGACAGTACGATCTTTTCAGAAATCAGTCCCAAACAAAAAGAACAAGAAACCAAACACACATAATCCTTTTTCAATAAAACTAGGAAATGCACCTAACTCCACACCTCAAAAGGTGAAAACAGAGCAGGATAAAGCAATAATGACTTAGTAGAGTAGGGTATTATCAAGCCTAAATGCCTGCACAAAGAAATAACTCAAAAGAAGTTGATTCCATCCATATAACCCTAACAGGTTCAAAAATCAGAGACAAAAATAAAAAGCAAGAAGGAAAAAAAAAAAAAAAAGAATCATTAGAAACTACAGAAGATGGAGGACCAAAAACAGGTAGATTGCTACCACTTGGAAAGGTGTACTCTCCAGAAAAAGTGAAGGATCAGAGTGAAGTGCTAAAGTAAAAACTTGACTTCAGTGAAAGTTTGCATGCTGACAAGGTAAGATCTCCATCTCTTCTCTCTCATCCAGCTCCAGGATGCTTTTTCTAGGCAAAAGAATAGAGGATCTGTCTCAGTACCAACTGACCTACAGACAAATATTTAGAGGTTCTCAGTCAGTTGCCAGCCAACTACACGACTATCCTACACAGATGGAACTTCTGATCAGCTTCTCAGAGTTCTATTCTTAAATATGAACCATCAGTGAAGAACACCAGACATCTAAAGAAGGCCTTTGATATGGAAGAAAAAGACTAAATCAAACTGAAAGAAAACAGAAACTTAGAAAAGAGATACAATACATAGAACAAAAGAACATTTCAAAGAATTATCATTAATACCTTCAGAGGAATAAGAAAAAATACTCTGCTTATTAAAAAAGGATGCTATAAAAAGAAAAAACAGAGCTCTGGGGAACCACAAACATGATAGCTTAAAAAAAATCAGTAAAAGGATTAGAAAATAAATTTCTAGAAAAATCTCAGAAAGTAAACAAAAAGACAAAGAAATGGAAAAGATAAGAAAAACAGATGACGAGTTGAGGAGTTCCAACATCCAACTAACTATAAATCCAAGAAAATGGCAGAGGGGTAAATTATCGGAGACTATACAAGAAAATCCCTTAGGGCTAAAGGATTCAACTTTTAAGATTGAAAGAATAAAAATAAATAAAATAAGAAGGATCAAAAGCAAGATAATACATCACTGTAAAAAATTTAGAACAACAGAAATCAAAAGAAAATCTTAGATATCTTTAAGGAAAAATAGACCTCTACAGGAATAATGGGAATCAGTATGGCAAGGGACTCCTCAATAGAAACAGTCAAGGCTAGATGGAAATAAAGCAAAATCCTGGATGAAAATGATTTTCAACTTCAAAACCACACCCAATCAAACAACTGTAAGGGTATAAAGAGGGAAATTTTCAAATATGCAATATTTCCCCAAAATTTTACCTTCATGCACCCTCTCTCAGGAAGCCACTAGTAGATGGTCACCAAAGGAGGGAACAATGGCATAAACTAAGAAAAAGGAAGATATGGGATCCAGGAAACAAAGAATCCAACACTGACAGTGCCAAGGGGAATCCAAGGATTTGATCCAAGTCCAGTAACAGCAGCTATGCCTAGAGAGCTACCAATATAGACAGGAACAGGGGAACAGAAGATTCTGATGGAATATCTACAGGAAAATAAATGGAACTGACAGACTACCTAATAAGTGGGACCATAGAACACTGGCTTGAACAGAGTTATTGGAAGGTATAGAAGACAACAGTAGACTCAGAAAAAATGAAGCAAATAAGAGGATGGGAAGAAGAAGTGAATGAGTGGAAGTCAATACACAATTCTAAAACTGAAGTGATAGCAGAATATGCTTATTACTTAGAAATATGGAGACCAGAACAAAGAGCCAAGAGAGTTACCTCAGAGGAAAATTAAGAGCTCTCCTTTCCACCCTCACCAAGCAGAAATAAAACAGGAATAACAATAATGAAACATATCTTATATTCTACGAGGACTTATTGTGTTAGAATTACATTTTCTTGACTAAGAATTTTAGGCCAAAATGTGGGTTTTATAGCAATTAAGAATAAAGTTGGTGGGGGGAGGGGGGAACTCCTGCCTGGCTCAGTTGATGGAGCACGCAACTCTTGATCTCAGGGTCATGGAGTTCAACACCCACATTGGCTGTGGAGCATACTTTAAATTAAAAAAAAAAAAAAAAAAAAAAAAGAGAGAGAGACAACAAAGATGGGGGTAGGGGAGAGAGGAGGGAAGGAATCACCTTTTTAAGCACCTTCATGGCAAATATTTTCCCAGTATTTGCTCCTGTTACTTTCCGTACTTGAAAAACCTGGATAAAAAATACAAGTGTTTCTGTGTTATTAAAAGCTAAACTATGCTAGCCACACTCCCTTAATTCCTATTTATAGGAAACAAACAATACAATAGTTTATATTCTTATAAAAATTAGTAACACAAACACACAAAAATGAGCTGAAAGAACAGATTGTATTAAAGATTTAGTAGTGAAATCTCCTCCACAACATGGGGCCGTCCTATTTGGTCTGCTGACATCTGGTGGCAAAGCTGGTCAGTGACCATCCAATGATGAGCACTCTATATAACTTCATACATAAAATCCAAGTTTGCAGAAGCATAATACCAAAATTAAAAATTATAAAATATCTTATAAATTTCTTCCAGGAATGTCTCTGTCCTTGCTTCACATAAAACTTTAATAATAGTTGACAGGAATTACCATTTACCTATTTCTTAACTATATAGCTATATAAAACATCATCATGCAATACCTGAAATGATATGAGACTCTAAGTGCATGTGTTGCACATTCAAGATAATTAGAACACATTAGAATGTGTCCTTAAGCCTAAGAATAAACTACAAATGTCATGCTATGAAAAAATTAACCTACACAACAGCATAAATAGTTCTTAAACTTAATCCTAACTACTAAAATGGTATCCAAATTCTATCTTTTGATAGAGAATACCTAGGTATAAATTTTCTTGAGCAGAACATGCAAAGGTTAAGGTCATTTATTAGAAAGCCTTGAGCAGAACTATGAAACTAAGAAGTTCTCTTCATTTTTCTTCTCCCTTCTTATATTCTTCAGCTTCCCTAACTATTGCTCCAAATACTGCAAGTCAAAGAACACCAATTCAGATTTAGGTCTCAGTAACAGATAACAATTTAATGTGCCATGCCTGTTGAAAGGAGTGGTTTTTAAGAGGATACTTACAGGGGATACCATTTAACCAAAGGAAGGAAGGAATCTTCTAATAATAGACTTTGCGTGGCATAATTGCCTATTTATTTATGCAACAAATATCGACTGAATGCCTGTTATGTGTCAGTCTTTTATGTGTATGGTGGTAGGAAGAGAACTTCTTTACATCCCTCAAATAAAATCATGTGAAGTGATCATACCCTCTGCTGACAGCTAGCAAACAAAGATTGAAGAGGACTACTGAACCAGGGCATAACAATTAATCTTCCAAAGACAGACAACAGCTCATTTCAAAAATACTTCCTACCTTTCCATAGCCCCCTTTACCAAGTACCCGAAGTAGCTCGAAACATTCTGGTCTGATTTTTTCTGGCCCTCTGTTCACACTAGTTTCCGAAATTTCAAATTTCTCACAATGTTCCATGCCACTGGGGAGAAAAGCAAAATCAAAAGTAAATTCTCAACAAGTTAAATTGTCTTTAATATACTGTAATTGTAATCCAAAGAAGTAAAAAGGAGAAGGCATATAACAGCAAATTTACTACCTGTGCTCTGTAAACTAATGATTCAGTGACATAGTAGGTCAAGATTACGATGGATTGATAACTGTATATCTATTTGTTTACAGAACGTGCTATTATTTATTTTTGTAAGCATTAAGCATCCTCAAACTAAGATAAATTAGAACAAGTTTATTATATTGACAAAGGAAAAAAGTCTTCTGGTTATTCTTATTTAGTTCATTCAAAATGTCCATGAGATTTAGGTATTATTCAACTTTATTTGGAAACTTCAGAAAATCTGGGAACTTTCTAAAAGTACCCAATTAGCTCAAGTCTCTTTGCTACAGAAAAATTCTTGCTAATAAAATGTATCCATGCATCTTTCCATATCTACTATTAGCTTGATTTAAAGACTCCAACACTGGCATTTATTTTGTCACTTAAATGCTTTTTACATGAGTGATCTCAGTCTCCCCTCCAACCTATGGTTTTTACTTAAGGATGGGTACAGAGCAGATTAATCTGTTCTGTATTAACCACAGTCACCTAAAAGAACTTGTCTAAAATGACTTCTGAGATTACACAAATCATTTTATAAATGATGTATTACAAGCAAAATAAGAGCATTTGACTTTGGAAGACATTTCTAAAAATTTGATTTTTTAGTAAGAAAAAAAAACTCTATTGAACTAATAATAATTCCTAACCCACTCAGACTCATATTCAGTATACTGTAAGTCGGAATGAATACCTTTTCCTCAAAATCTATATATGATCTCAAAACACTAGATATGTTACTATATTGGTGCTAAACTCAATAAACCAAGTGCACGTGTGTGTGTATATATATATCTATATATACATGACTAGATAATTAAGAACAGGTTATTGCAATCACAGGATGGTTACAAACCAGAGCTGATAAAATCTACTTGTAAGAAAGGCAGCACGAGAAAATCTTTTCACATAAACTTACAGTTCATATGGTCCAACTCCCCCATGGTCCATGCTTTCATTTAACTGACCCTGAAAAATATGTTAAAGTTTTAAAAATAAATTATCTCATAAACATAAAATCAAAATACTTAACGCTTCAGGGGTGCCTGGGTGGCTCAGTCAGTTGAGTGTCTGACTTCAGCTCAGGTCATGATCTCACAGCTTATGGGTTCGAGCCCCATGTAGGGGTCTGTGCTGACAGCTCAGAGCCTGGAGCCTGCTTCGGAGTCTGTGTCTCTGTCTCTCTGCCCCTCCCTGCTCACATTCTATCTCTCTCTCTCTCTCTCTCTCACAAAATATAAATAAACATTAAAAAAAATTAAAAAAAAAAAAACTTAACGCTTCACCCTACTACTAAAGAAGAATTAATGAAATAAACCAGCTTAAAAATTCTCAGTACTTTAATAACAGGCAAATGTGATGAATAAAATACGGTTCACAAGAATATGGGGACTTCACTTTTAATTTTCTATGACAACTAAGCTACAGATGCTACTTATCAATGATCTACAAACAAAACCAGGTGATTGTTCCTTTAAAAATTACATTTATTGGGGCACCTGGGTGGCTCAGTCCATTGGGCATCCAACTTCAGTTCAGGTCATGATCTCACAGTCTAGGAGTTCAAGCCCCACACTGGGCTCTGTGCTGACAGCTCAGAGCCTGAAACCTAGTTCAGATTCTGTCTCCCTCTCTCTCTGCCCTCCCCAGCTTACACTCTGTCTCTTCTCTCTCTCTCTCAAAAATCAATAAACATTAAAATTTTTTTTAAAAAATACATTTATTCAGAGGCGCTTGGTGGCTCATTTGGTTAAGCGTCTGACTCTTGATTTCAGCTCTGGTCGTGAGCTTACGGTTCTTGAGTTCAAGTCCCACATCAGGCTCCATGCTGACAGTGCGGAGCCTGCCTGGGATTCTCTTCCTCCCTCTCTCTCTGCCCCTCCCCAGCTCCTGCTCTCTCTCATGCACACAAGCTCGCTCACACTCTCTCTCAAAATAAATAAACTTAAAAAAATTATTTATTCAAAAAATACATTTTGTGTATTATAAAACTAAAGCACCACATTCTGAGTTACTAGATCAAACAATTTACACCAAGTGGTACTCTGATATGCTTCTGAAGCACAAAAACTAACACAATGTTATAAGCCTTATGTAACTACAACCTAACTAAGCCTAAGGCAACCACAACCAGTCCACAATATTGTAGTGTATGATGTGGCTGACCAAAGCAAAGTAATTAAGCACTACCCTCAAATTGTCAGGAGTCATGTTGGCCAAATATTCATTCTAACCATAGTATAAAGGGATGCAAAATTTAACTAACCTTCTGTACACTAACAATGAACAATTCAAAAATGAAATTAAGATAACTCTATTCAGGGGCACCTGGGTGGCTCAGTCAGATAAGCATCCGACTTGGGCTCACGTCATGATCTCGTGGTTCATGAGTTCAAGCCCCATGCTGGGCTCTGTGCTGACAGCTCAGAGCCTGGAGCCTGCTTTGGATTCTGTGTCTCCTTCTCTCTCTCTGCCCCTCCCCTGCTCATGCTCTGTCTCTCTTTCTCAAAAATGAATAAACTTAAAAAAAAAATTTTTTACTAAAAGATAACTCTTCAGAATAGTCAAGAATAAAATAGCATCAATTAGAAAAAATTTATCAAAAGAAGTGTAAGACTTGTACATTTGATAACTACAAAGCATTGCTGAAAAAAATTAAAGAAGGGAGCCTGGGTGGCTCAGTCAGTTAGGCGTCCAAATCTTGATCTCAGGGCCATGACTTCAAGCCCTATGTTGGGCTCCATGCTGGACGTGGAGGCTACTTAAAAAAAAAAAAAAATTAAATACCTAACTAAATCAAAAGACACTCCATGTTCATGGATCTGATGACTTAATATTGTTTAAGATAGTTCTACTAACCAAACTGGTCTACAAATTCAACTCAATACTATCAAAATCCCAGGTTCCTTTCTTACAGAAATTAACAAGCTGATCCTAAAATTCATACAGAAATGCAAAGGACCCAAAGTAGCCAAAACAATCTTGAAAAAAGGAGAACAAACTGGAGAGCTGACATTTCCTGATTTTAAAATGTACTACAAGGGTGCCTGGGTGGCTCAGCCAGTTGAGTGTCCAACTTCAGCTGAGATCATGGTCTCACAGCTCATGGGTTCGAGCTCTGAGTCAGGCTCTGTGCTGACAGCTCAAACACTGGAGCTGTTTTCAGATTCTGTGTCTCCCTCTCTCTCTGCCCCTACCCCCACGCACGTGCTCTCTCTCTCCCCCTCCCTCCCTCAAAAATAAATAAACAAAAAACAAAATGTACTACAAAGCACAGCACCTAAGACAATGTGGTACTGAGATAAGGACAGATATATAAATCAATAAAATAGAATTCAGAGCCCAGAAATAAACTCTTACATCTATGGTCAACCAATTTTTTACAAAGATGCCAAAAAAATTCAATAGAAAAGGGACAGTCTTGCAATAAATGGTACTGGGACATTTGGATATCCACATGAGAAAAAATTACTTTGGACCCCTACTTCACACCATACTTCCCCATACTAAAAAGTTAACTGAAAATTGATCACAGGTCTAAATGTAAGAGCTAGAACTATAAAACTCTTAAAAGACACCTAGGATGGAATGAATCTTCATAATCTTGGGGTAGGAGATGATTTCTTAAGACACATCACCAAAAGCACAAACAATTAAAGAAAAAAATCAATAAATCGGACTTATTCAAAATTTAAAGCTTTTGCACTTCAAAAGGCAAAACCCACAGAATAAGAATATATGAAGGGGCACTTGGGTGGCTCAGTCCATTAAGTGTCTGACTTGATTTCAGCACAGATTATGATCTCACAGCTGGCCCCGTGTCAGGCCTTGAGCTGACAGTGCAGAGCCTGCTTAGGATTCTCTCTCTCCCTCCCTCTCTCTGCCCACCTCCCTGCATGCGTGTGTACATGAGTGCTTGCTCTCAAAATAAATATTTTATTATTTTTTTAATGTTTATTCCATTTTTGAGAGACAGAGAGAGAGCAGGGGAGGAGCAGAGAAAGAGAGCGAGAGCGAGAGCAAGAGAGAGAGAGAGAGAGAGAGAGAGACATAGAATCTGAAGCAGGCTCCAGGCTTCCAGCTGTCAGCACAGAGCCTGACGTGGGGCTCGAACCCATGAACTGTGAGATCATGATCAGTGAGCCAAAGTCAGACACTCAAACAATTGAGACACCCAGGTGCCCCATAAATAAACATTTTTTAAAAAGAATATATGAAAACTTCTGTAACTCAAAATTTAAAACAACCTAATTCAAAAAAAATCATTTAGAATTTGCATAGGTATATCTCCAAAGAAGATACACAAATGGTCAATAAGCACATGAAAAGATGTTCAACATCATCTGCCATTAAAGAAATGCAAATGTAAACCAAAATTATGTTGAAATACCCCTTCATATCCACTAGGATGGCTATAATTAAAAAGACAGAAAAACAAATTTGGCAAGGAAGTAGAGAAACTTGAACACTTGTACACTGCTGGTGGGGAATGTAAAATGGTACAACCACCTAAATAGTTTGGCAGTTTAGGGGTGCCGGAGTGGCTCAGTTGGTTAAGCAACCGACTCTTGATTTTGGCTCAGGTCATGATCTCATGGTAGTGAGAATGAGCCACGTGTCAGGCTCTGTGCTAACAGCGCAGAGTCTGCTTGGGATTCTCTCTCCTTCACTCTGTCCTTCCCCCAGGTGCAAGTGTGGTCTCTCTCTAAATAAATAAACTTTAAAAAAGTTTGGCAGTTTCTTCAAAAATTAAACATAGACTTACCATACGACACAGCCAATCTACTCCTAGGTATCCATCAATAAAAATAAAAATACATGTTCCACAAAGACTTGGGCACAACTGTTCATAGCAGCACTATTCGCAACAGCCAAAAAATGGGAACAACTCCAATGAACACCAACTGGTGAAGTGATAAATAAAATGTGCTTGATACATACAATGGAATACTGTTTGGCCGTACGTATATATATACTATGACATGGATGATTTTTAAAAACATTAAGTGAAAGAAGCCAGACACAAAACTCTACATACTGTATGATTCCATTTATACAGAATGTCCAGAAAAGGCAAATTTATAGAGATGGGAAATAGACCAGTGGTTGCCTAGGGACAGAGGTGGCAATAAGGAGTGACTAGTTTCTTTCAAGGGTGATAGAAAAAATGTTCTAAAACTAAATTGTGTGATAGTTGTACAGTTCTGTAAATATACTAAAAGTCACAGAATTGTTATAAAAATAACTTTGCAGAATTCAGTTATTAATATTATAAAACATAGCTTTAAAATGAGTATTCTTGAATATAGTCTGGTTATGAGTCTTTCAATATATACAAAAGGGCATAACCTAATTGGGCTCTCAAAAATGCTAAGTTTTTGTAAATGTTGAATCACTAAATTGTACACCTAAAACTAGTATTACACTGTAGGTTAACTAACTGGAATTAAAATAAAAACTTTTAAAAAATGGTAAGATTTGAAGTTTTTATTTATAATTTTAGAACAATTCAAAAAATATTTAAGTGAACACATCTTTCTTCAAAGGTACCAGTCAGTACAAACTACACATAGAAAACTGATAGTATTCTTAAACAAGGGATGTTTAAATGCCCCCTAAACCGCAAATTTCAGTGGAAATTTGCTCATGGTGTGAGCAAGTCAGAATGAAGTCTAACACTAGGAATGTATGTTTCAATATTCAACTGAGGCAAATGGATAGGTCAGTATCAAGGGAAAAAAATTCTTGCAGTTTCAACTTGATAGTTTCTTCTTGGGGGGGAAGGGTAGGGGTAGTTATGCTTAAAGGTTTTTTGGTTGTTGTGTTTTTTGTTTTTGTTTTGGTTTTTTTTTTTTTTTTTTGGTCTCTGGTACTTCACATAATCACCCACGATGGCTTCACTTTAAAGACAAAAGACTAACTTCTCTCACATGTGATAAAACTGGTAATATATAATTGTTTTTACTTTAATGTTAGTTTTACTTAATTTTAAATTAAAGACCACAGAGTAGTTAACACTAAACCATGACTTTGAAGCCACCTAGAAGGATATGCCCTGTGGCTATGTTTCATTTCCGGAGCCAGCCAGGCCTGTATTACCACCTGCATCTGTGTTTATAACTTCCTACCGTTACCTTCTGGAGAAGTATTTGAGGCACAATGCTTTTCTGCTACTCAACATTACCTTTAGAAAAGTCTTGTATCAGAAGTATCAGGTTAACACTATGTAATATTTACTGACAACTCTCTTTCATAGGAAACTCTTTAGATTTTTTTAAGCTTTATGACCCATCCAATGCTTTTTTTGTGTGCCACTATGATTGACAAAGTGAATCCTGCTCATCTAAGGTACATGATTCAAACCAGACCACCAGAATATTTCCACAGTTTTAAATTAAAATTGTATATAAATTCAAGTTAATATGCCTAAAATCCCAATGAAAACGAGCACATTTTATAAAAATGTAAATAAATTGTAACAGAATGGGTGAAATATCCTCAATCCAGTTATTCATTATAGTGTTTATCCACTTGCTTGTTTGTTCACAAACATTTCCTTATAAAATAAGATTCAGTCATTAAAATGAGTTGGAAGAAAAGGAATAAACCTTGCTCAAAATCTTCAGCTACTTAAAAGTGCTCCATGGGACTCCCGGGTGGCTCGGTCAGTTAAGTGTCCAACTCTTGATCTTGGGTCAGGTCATGATCTCATGGTTCCTGAGATAGAGCCCTGTGTCAGGCTCCACGGTGTCAGTGCAGGACCTGCTTGGGTTTCTCTCTCTCCCTCTCCTTCTGCTCTTCCCAAAATCATATGCATGCAAGTGTGCACTCTCTCTCAAAATAAATAAACATGAAAAAAATTTAGAAAAATAAAAATGCTTCATAGAACCTATTACAATGCAAGATAAGAACTGATGAGATGTTATTCTGTAATTTTTCATAGCTGCAAATATTTGCAATAACAGTTTGTTCTCAAAGCACTAAAAATTTTTTGCTCACTAAAAATCTGATATCCCAACCTGAAACTCATGCAGTCTCTGTGACTACTTCAAATTTTGAATTAGTAGAGTAAAAGTTAAGGATTAGACTTTTCTATTACTCTTTTAACTTTGTGTCTCCACAGAAACCTGTTGGAAACAGGTTTCCAACATTTTCATAACCTAATGAAAATCTCTAGAGGAAAACTTTCCCTTAGTTTCAACTCACTCTCTCCAAATTATACCATCACCAGTGAAAAACAGACAAACAAAAAAGACCCAAATCCACCTATCCTCCTCCCAAAAAACCCTCTCACCCACTGCTTTTTAACATAGTCCTTTGAGGTATTCAGAGTCTTTTTCTAGTTAGGTAACGGATATTCAGCTTTATCCATAAATGCATTCATTTACTCGCCTCATCCTTTACACGCTGAAGAAATTAACTATGCTGTGTAAATACATAGGTTTCCTAATACAAATTCACTGTAATACATCTAAAAAGGCATACATGTCTAAATAGGACCAATAATTTTAAAAAATACTACAATTTCAAAAATGCACCTCTAGTATAACTGCATTTATTAAGTCTTTAAGCATAGATGAGGATAAACTTCAATGTTTGGTTCCTTGGCAACGAGTAACACTGACAAGCTATATATCCATGAACCACCTAACTGCTTAATATGCCAGAATATTTTAAGAGGACAGTAGTTTATATACTTGATCTCACATAATCCTCATTTTACAGAAAAAAAAGTGTCAGAGAGCTTAAGCAATTTATTCTAGGTCACACAGTCAGTGACAAGGCCTGGAGGGATGTGAATTAACTTCTGACACACTGCAAAGAGGTACATTATGAAAAAGACTAGTAAATGCAATGAAGCCATGCAATGAAGCTTGCAAGCTGAAAGGAGTCAGAAGATACTACCAGTAGTTACCAATGTGGCCTTGTGTAACCACCTCTCTAGTTTATGCCTCAGTTTCCTTACTATGAAATGAAGAAGTGAGGCTACTGTGTTACGAACCAATGTTTTAAAAGTTTGTGTACTAAAGGTAGTAAATTCACAAATGGCCAGATTTTCTAAGAATCTAAACTTCTTTCATTTTTCAGAATTTGTAAATTTGGGGGAACCTGGATGGTTCAGTCAGTTAAGTGTCCCACTTTGGCTCAGGTCACGATCTCACAGTTTGTGGATTTGAGCCCCGTGTCAGGCTCTGCACTGACAGGTCAGAGCCTGGAGCCTGCTTTGGATTGTGTCTCCCTCTCTCTCTGCCCCTCCCCGACTCATGCTCATGTTCCCACAAGCTCTCTCTCTCTCTCTCTCAAAAATAAACATTAAAAAAAGGGGGGGGGGGTGCCTGGGTGGCTCAACTGGTTAAGCATCCAACTTCGGCTCAGGTCATGATCTCATGGTTCGTAGGTTCAAGTCCCACACTGGGCTCTGTGCTGACAGCTCAGAGCCTGGAGCCTGCTTCGGATTCTGTGTCTCCCTCTCTCTCTGCCCCTTCCATGCTCATGCTCTGTTTCTGTCTCAAAAATAAATAAAACATTTTTTAAAAATTAAAAAAAAAGCTAACTTTAACTCCATAGGCAAATATATTAAAAAGGACAACTTTCAATACCCACCTTATAAACTGTGTGATTTTTATTTAGACTCATATGATTATGAAAAGAACAATATATTTTAGCCCACTTAGTTTCTTAAGATGTTCAAAATTGTTTATGTATAACATCCCAGTGTTTTTGGCAACCAGTAAGGTACAACTTACTTTCCAGAAGAGGAAAATCAGGTGAAAAATAGGGAAGCCACTTACATAGTTAGAGCAAACATCTGACACCAGTGGTTAACTCATGTACTGATCTAGACAGTGGGATTTAGAATTTAAATTATCATGAGGTTATCACTGATGATCATTTTCCCAGAATAAGTGATTTAGCATGACAACAGTATTTTTGAACATCAAGTGCAATTTGTGATCTTTCAATAAATTTATCTTGAAAAAAAGAATGACATTACACAAAGAATAACAAACTAATAGGGTGCCTGGGTGGCTCTGTCAGTTAAGTAACCAGATTCTTGATTTCAGCTCAGGTCATGATCTAGCCATTTGAGTTTGAGCCCCCTGTCCAGCTCCAAGCTGACAGTGTGGAGCCTGCTTGGGATTCTCTCTCTCAAAATAAACTTAAAAACAAACAAACAATTAAGACAGCAAAGGTAAAAGCAAGCTATGCATTAGGAAAATTCTAAATTTAGTACCCTAAATTACAGCAAGGAAAGCCCTCACACCACCATTCACAAGTCTCAGTTCAAGCAATTTATTTTTGGCAAACCAAATCACAGCTGTCAACGCTGGGTTTTTTCCACCCCAAAATTACACGAAGTATTCTGAAAAAATGTAGACATCTTCAACTAGGGTAAAAGTTACAAATGCCGTGTGTCGTTAGAGATGCTTTAAAAAAAAAAGTCACACGGAAATGGGGGTGGGGGGTTAAAAAAAAAAGCAAACAGACAAACCCTGGAAGATGCAGCAGAGCCCCCTTGCTCCCGAAATAAAACTCCTGGTGGCTGTAACAGCAGCGGCAGCGCTACTCCCGACAGAAGTTTTCAGCTGTCACTTCTAACAGCTGAGCGCTTCCTAGGAGAGAGCGACAGGCCGAGAAGAGAGGTGGTTGTGGGAGGTCTCAAGATTTTAATACTTGAAATTTACAGTCGAAGGAAAACCCTTCCGCACTTCACCTGCACTTACGGGACACCCAGTAAGCGAACACCCCTTCCCCCCAACATGCGCTTACACCACTCGCGCCCCGCCACATTCAAGTTCAACAGCTCAAGGAATTGACCACGCGCCCTTTTCGTTCACTCCACAAACAGACTGCTCCGGGCTGCGCTGATTAGGAGCTATGGGCGCGACCTGCACCTGCGAGTCCTGGAACGGCCTCACACCTAGGGCCAGATCCACCCCGCCCGCTCCCCTGTCTCGTACAGCGCGGCGCCTGTGCTCCTCCAAGAGACTACTCGCGCCCCCTCGGGTATCCGCGCTCTCGGAAGCGCCAGGCTTCCAGGGCCCGCGCCGCCGCCCTGGCCCTGTCACCTCGGGCCCCCCGGGACCCCGGGCCTCACCCCCTCCTCCAGCTCATCCTCAGAGCCCGCGTCCTCTGGCTGGTCCAGGTCTATGTCAAACACTCCTGCCATGTCCTCAGCTTCCCTGTCTCGGAAGTCCGGCGCTGGGTAAAAGCCGTCCCGCCTCCGTCGTCGCCTCATGGGCCCGGACCCGCCGCAACCACCGCCGCTGCTGCCGCCATCACCGGCTGCTTGGGCTTAGTGCGTCTGCGCTTAGGCCCTAGACTGGCTCCTCAAGTTCAGCTCTAGAGCATGCGTACAGAGTTCTATGAAGCCGAACTGTGGGCAATGAACATGCGTAGAGCTTTCGCCTGGAGCCAGGTACTGGCAGAAGCATGCGCAGAACCCCAGCCGAAGCCTCTTATGGTAGCTAGGCCATGCGCATTGTGTGCTAAAGCCTTTGATGGACAAGGAGCATGCGTACCATGTCTGAAGTTGATAAATTGAAATTGAACATGCGTAATTAACCTCTGAATATCAGGGGAGGGGGGAGGAACCTACAACAAAACTCTTGGTTTATGAACATGCGCATTCGTTCTCCGTAGCTTTTTTTTGGTATTGAAAGGGAGCATGCGCATAATGACGGGATTGGCCCTCTGAAGTTTGAACAGGACCGAAACGGCTGGTTCTGGGTCTGTCAGTGAGTGGGGTTTATGGGGAACTCCTGGAGCTAGTGGGGAAAGGGAGAGCCTTGGTTTGCTATTCGAGTTCAGTGGCCTTGCGAAAATCACATAACTTTTCAAAGCCTCGGTTTCCTTATCTGTAAAATGAGAATAATGATACCTAGTTTGCAGGGTTATTTGAAAATTTACAAGTACAGTTTGGCTAGAAAGCCACTGTTCTTTCTAGTGCTGCACAGACCTGGTGTGAGGTCTTTACCAAAAATTGTCTTTTCATTGTTAAAAACAGAGAAGACTTATTCCCTTATTTCCTCTGGTTCTGTCTTTCCAAGCTTAGTATTCCTTGCTGTCTACCTGAGCTAAACTCTTCTAAGTGTTATTGTCATTACCAGGCCAGAAGGTGATTGGTAGAGAAAGAAAGTCATTATGTAGAAGAGAGAATATTAATGTTAATTAAATGTACAATTGTTGAGCTAGCTTCTGCATTCTGTGTGTTCCTGTAGTGTGAAGTATATACTAGGAATTCCTTCAACTAGCATTCATTTTATTTTGTTTTGTTTTAAATGCATGCTTAGGGAAATAGTGAATACAAATCAGATTTCAGAAACTATTGAGCTGTCTGAATGCATTTGGGTACAGTAAATTCCAAATCCCAAAACTGTGTGTAGAAAGGGAACAACTTCCTTGAATGATTAAGCTTTTTCATCTATAACACCATATACATGGCATTTTAAAATTATACTTTTATTGATGTGTATTAATACATATGACATTCCTTATTTATTAGTAATGTAGTGGTTCTCAAAGCCTATATTTTTCTATTACAGGTTGCTCACTTTTTTGAAGGAGGCCTAGTTTGCATCTCAGCATGTCAATAGTAACAGTGCAACTTGGTCAGTGTGGCAATCAAATTGGTTTTGAAGTATTTGATGCTCTATATAGTGACTCACACTGTCCCCAGGGACTCTGCTCTAAAAGAGAGAATGAGGTGTATCAAGCATCTTGCAAAGAAAGATTCTTCAGTGAAGAGGAAAATGGAGGTATGTGTGGTCAGTCTATCCATTGTCCTCTCCTTTTCACTGACATAACCAACCTCTTCAAGGCCAAGTCCTCCATGTGGTATCTGAATCCCATATCTTTTCATGACTTTACTGTCAGCACTTTGTGTCTGTGTTAACAACCTTTGCCTCTCCAGTGGCATCTTCCCTCGGCACATGAGCATGCTCGGATCTCACCAATCTACAACCAACCAAACAACTTATGACTATAGCTTTTTTTCTTTTTTCAAGATTTATTCCCTTTTGGGTGTGGGCACTGTGGGGTGGTACAGAAAGTACAGAGAATTTGGAATTTCATTTGGAATGAAAAAACATTTTTTTTCAATAAACTCTACCCCCAACATGGGGCTGGAACTCACAACTCCAAGATCAAGCATCACATGCTCTACCGACTGAGCCAGCCAGACACCCCAGTTTTTTTCCTTCTTATGTCTTTACCTTCTCAATCTCCTAATCACTAGATCCAGTGACTGTTTTTCTTTTCTTAATTCACTTAACTTTTCTCCTGGATTTTATTCCATTAACTATAAAATTCTCTTCTTGAAACTCCTTCTCCTTAGTCTCTGAACTTTTTTTTTCTCCGGTGGTTGCATCTCTGGCTCCCTCTCCTCTGTCCTCACTTACATAGCTCTCTCTGGGCCATTTCAGTTACTGTTGTAATTTGCTACTTCTTTGACACTAGTGACTCTCAAATCTAGCCTAGCCTCTCTTTTTTTTTCTTTAAAATTTTTTTTAATGTTTATTTATTTTTGAGAGAGACAGAGACAGAATACGAGTGGGTTAGGGGCAGAGAGAGAGGGAGACACAGAATCTGAAGCAGACTCCAGGCTCTGAGCTGTCGGTACAGAGCCCAACGTGGGGCTCGAACCCACAAGCTATGAGATCATGACCTGAGCTGAAGTTGAACACTCAACCAACTAAGCCACCCAGGTGCCCCATCTAGCCTCTCTTTTAAGCTGCAGACTGATTAGTGGACATCTCCACCTGCATCCCCCTGTGTACCTCAAACTGAGCATCTCCATATGCTAGGGTGTTTGTTATCTTTCCTTTAGAACTTGGGCTCTGATTGCCCACATACTATCAAACATAACCATCTGCTTAATTTACCTCCTACATATATCTCTTCTCCCCTTTCCATCTTCACTGTCATTGGCTTAGTTCTGGCTCTTGTCCTCTCTCACTTGGACTGTCACCTGGACTGTTTCAAGACATTCCTTCTAGTTTCCCTGCCTTCACTTTTGTGTCTATCATATCTATTCTCCAGACTGCTGTATTTATTTGTTATTTTAGAGAGAGTGTGAGTGGGGGAGAGGGGCAGACCAAGACAGAGAATCATTTTTTAAATATTTGTTTATTTTTGAGAGATAGAGAGACCAAGCACAAGCAGGGGAGGGGCAGAGAGTAAAGGAGACACAAAATCTGAAGCAGGCTCCAGGCTCTGAGCTGTCAGCACAGAGCCTGATGCAGGGCTTGAACTCGTGAACCATGAGGTCATGACCTTAGCCAAGTTCAGACGCTTAACTGACTGAGCCACCCAGATGCCCCTAGAGAGAGAGAATCTTAAGCACGCTCAGCACGGAGCCTGATACAGGACTCAATCCCATGACCTTGGGATCATGACCTGAGCTTAAATCAAGAGTTGGACACTCAATTGACTGACCCCCCTCGGCGCCCCCACACTACTGTATTTAAAAAAGTCATCTGACTGGGGCGCCTGGGTGGCGCAGTCGGTTAAGCATCCGACTTCAGCCAGGTCACGATCTCGCGGTCCGTGAGTTCGAGCCCCGAGTCAGGCTCTGGGCTGATGGCTCAGAGCCTGGAGCCTGTTTCCGATTCTGTGTCTCCCTCTCTCTCTGCCCCTCCCCCGTTCATGCTCTGTCTCTCTCTGTCCCAAAAATAAATAAATGTTGAAAAAAAAAAAGCATCTGACTTCAGCTCAGGTCATGATCTCACAGTTTGTGAGTTCTAGCCCCACATTGGGTTCTCTGCTGTCAGTACAGAGCCCACTTTGGATCCTCTGTCTCCCCTCTCTCTCTCTCTCCCCCTCCCCCACTTCTCTCTCTCTCTCTCTCTCTCTCTCTCTCTCTCTCTCTCTCTGTCTCAAAAATAAGCAAACATTTAAAAAAAGCCAATCACCTGACAGGACAACTGGCTGGCTCTGTTGGTATAGCATGTGACTCTTGATCTCAGGGTTATGAGGTCAAGCTCCACATTGGGTGTAGAGATTACTTAAAAAATAAATAAAAGGGGCACCCGGTGGCTCATTCAGTTGAGCATCCGACTTCAGCTTAGGTCATGTTCTCGCAGTCTGTGAGTTCGAGCCCTGCGTCGAGCTGTGTGCTGACAGCTCAGAGCCTGGAGCCTGCTTCAGATTCTGTGTCTCCCTCTCTCTCTGCCCCTCCCCTGCTCATGCTCTGTCTTTCTCTCTGTCAAAAATAAATAAACATTTAAAAAGATTTTTTTAATAAATAAAAATAAAAAATAAATAAAAATAGGGGCACCTGGATAGCTCAGTCGGTTGAGTGTTTGACTTCAACTCAGGTCATGATCTCACAGCTTTTGGGTTCAAGCCCTGCGTCGGGCTCTGTGCTGACAGCTCAGAGCCTGGAGCCTGTTTCGGATTCTGTGTCTCCCTCTCTCTGCCCCTCCCCCGCTTGTGCGCGCTCTCTCTCTCTCTCTTTCTCTCTCTCATTAAACATTAAAAAAATTTTTTTAATAAATAAAAATAGAATAAAAAGTCATCTGACTATTCCTCATCTGCTTGAACATTTTCAGCAGTTTCACATTACCTTAAAAATAAATTTCAAGTTGGGGGCCTGGGTGGCTCAGTTGGTTAAGCATCTGACTTTGGCTCAGGTCATGATCTCACAGTCAGGCTCTGTGCTGACAGCTCAGAGCATGGAGCCTGCTTGGATTCTGTGTCTCCCTCTCTCTCTGCCCCTCCCCCTACCTCTCTCTCTTTCTCTTTCTTTCTCTCTCTGTCTCAAAAATAAACATTAAAAAAATTAAAAAAAAAAAAGATAAATTTCAATGTTTTTAGCACTGCATACCAGGACTTCCAAGATCTGAGCCTGCCTACTTTCCATCTCCATCCATTACTTCCTCCACCCCTTCCTCCATCTTGTGCTTCAACAATCCTGAGCTGCTTATTGTGCCCATGGTATTTTATATCTCTGAATGTGCTACTCTTAGTGTGGATTCATCATGAGTCATTATCATGTCATGCTGTGATTAAGTTTTATCTCTCCCACTAGTCCTTCTAGGGCCAGATTGATGTTGTCTTCATCTCTGTGTTACCAGCATAGTACATGGCACATTGTAAGCTCTCAACAGATGTTTGTAGACCTGACCCAGTGATCATTTTAGCCCACACTGATTCATCCTGCTTAGCAGAATGCTAGCATTATGAGGTGCCTGGGTGGCTTAGTCGGTTACAAGACCGACTTCAGCTCAGGTCATGATCTCATGGTTGTGGATTTGAGCCCCATGTTGGGCTCTGTACTGATAGTTCAGAGCCTGGAGTCTGCTTCGGATTCTGTGTCTCCCTCTCTCTCTGCCCCTTTCCCTCATGCTCTGTCTCTGTCTCTCTCTCTCTCTCTCTCTCTCTCTCTCTCAAAAACAAGTAAACATTAAAAAAAAATTAAAAATGGGGTGACTGGGTGGCTCAGTTGGTTAAGCATCCAACTTCGGCTCAGGTCATGATCTCACAGTTCCTGAGTTCAAGCCCTGCGTCAGGTTCTATGCTGACAGCTCAGAGCCTTGAAGCCAGCTTCAGATTCTATGTCTCCCTCTCTCTCTCTCTCTGTCCCTCCCCAACTCATGCTCTGTCTCTGTCTCTGTCTCAAGAATAAAAAATAAACATAAAGGGATGCCTGGGTGGCTCAGTTGGTTAACCGTCCGACTTCATCCCAGTTCATGATCTTGCGGTTCATGAGTTCAAGCCCCGCACTGGGCTCTGTGCTCACAGGCCCTGGAGCCTGCTTTGGATTCTGTGTCTCCCTCTCTCTCTGCCCCTCCCTTCCTCATTCTCTGTCTTTGTCTCTCTCTCTCTCTCAAATATAGAACAAAACATTAAAAAAATTTTTTTAGGGGCGCCTGGGTGGCGCAGTCGGTTAAGCGTCCGACTTCAGCCAGGTCATGATCTCGCAGTCCGGGAGTTCGAGCCCCGCGTCGGGCTCTGGGCTGATGGCTCAGAGCCTGGAGCCTGTTTCCGATTCTGTGTCTCCCTCTCTCTCTGCCCCTCCCCCGTTCATGCTCTGTCTCTCTCTGTCCCAAAAATAAATAAACATTGAAAAAAAAATTTTTTTAATAAAAATAAAAGAAAAAAGAATGCTGAGTACTATGATCCGTCTGCATATACCTGGTGCTGCCCACTTCAGTTTCTAAGCAGTGTGACAGATCTTTCTATCCTCAACCTTTAGATTTTTTTTTCTTTTTTTGGACCTAGAAATTTGTTCTCTGCGAGAACCCAAATAAGACTTATGAAATATTTTTCTTTTGGTTTTTCTTCTCTCTCTAGTTCCCATTGCCCGGGCTGTACTTGTTGATATGGAACCTAAAGTTATCAATCAAACACTATCAAAGGCTGCCCAGTCTGGCCGATGGAAATATGGCCAGCATTCGTGCTTCTGTCAGAAACAAGGTTCTGGAAACAACTGGGCATATGGGTAAGAGTAACTCCTCATGTTTTCCAGTTTAGATACAGCTACCTGGACAGCTTAGTTATAGCTGTACAGTTAATATACCAAGCACATAATCTTGAAATTGCTGTTTTAGGGGCACCTGGGTGGCTCAGTGGTTGAGCATCCAACTTCGGCTCAGGTCATGATCTCACAGTTCGTAGGTTCATAGGTTCGAGGCCCACATTGGGCTCTGTGCTGATACCTATGAGCCTAGAGCCTGCTTCAGATTCTGTGTCTCCCTCCGTCCCTTGCCCCTCCCCTGCTCACGCTCTGCTAACATTTAATGAATAAATGTTAAAATTTTTTTTTTAAATGGCTGTTTTAGGGGTGCCTGGGTGGCTCAGTCGGTTAAGCATCCGACTTCGGCTCAGGTCATGATCTTGCGGTCTGTAAGTTCGAGCCCCGCATCGGGCTCTGTGCTGACAGCTCAGAGCCTGGAGCCTGTTTCAGATTCTGTGTCTCCCTCTCTCTCTGGCCCTCCCCCATTCATGCTGTGTCTCTCTCTGTCTCAAAAATAAATAAACATGAAAAAAAAATTTTTTGTTTTAAAATGGCTGTTTTAAAATGTAGAGTGTAGGGACGCCTGGGTGGCTCAGTTGGATAAGCGTCCAACTTCGGCTCAGGTCATGATCTCACAGTTCGTGGGTTTGAGCCCCGCATCAGGCTCTGTGCTGACAGCTCAGAACCTGGATCCTGCTTCTGATTCTGTGTACCTCTCTCTCTCTCTCTCTCTCTCTCTCTCTCTGCTCCTCTCCTGCTCGTACTCTGTCTCTCTCTCTCAAAAATAAATAAACTTAAAAAAAAAGTTTTTTTTAATGTAGAGTGTGACTTCATCCAGAAGAAACTCTTTATTCTGTCTCATGTATGTCTGTGCTTCAGGTCCAGGTAATGATGAAACCAGGGATCTCTTGCCAGCAAGGTTTTCTACTTTTTCATGTTGTTCTGCCAACTAACTTCTCATTAAAAAATATTTTGGGGTGCCCAGGTCACTCAGTTAAACGTCTGACTCTTGATTTCAGCTCAGGTCATGGTCTCACAATTCGTGAGATCAAGCCCTGCATCAGGCTCTGTGCTGACAGCATGGAGCCTGCTTGGAATTGTCTCTCTACCTCTCTCTGCCCCTCCCTCACGTGTGCATGCATGGACACACACGCTCTATCTCTTTCTGTCTGTTTCTTAAAATAAATAAATAAACTTAAAAAAAAAACCAGTATCTTTACCTGGCAGGTATTCCAGCTAATAGGGAACCCAGCAAAGCAGTAGTATGTCCTGGGGTTCTTTGGAAAATTCCAATGCCTGGTTCTTACTTCCAGAGATTTTGATTTAATTGGTTTAGGCTAAAGCCCAGATATTGGAGCTTTTCAAAGCTTCCCTAGGTGATTCAAATGTGCAGCAAAGTTTGAGAACCACTGTTTTAGGAATATTATTATGAATGTTGGATGTTATTTTGTACCATAAACTTGCAGAAATATCTGGTAATTGAAGTCTTCAGCTAAAGGAATGACCTGTAAAAGATAAGTTTCTGTACCCAGTAAATTCACTCTCCCCGCAATCCTATTCGCCTTTAACTTGTATATTTTAAATTTTGTCGATCAGAGCCCCTGTTCCTTTCATGAAAGTTAGTTCACATCCATGGGTTTAAAAAGCCTTCTCTATCCTATATCTTCCTCTCTGCATTGCCTCTTTCTGATTAAACTGAAAGGTGTTTGTATTTGTTTCTTTTGTGTTGTAGTTACTCTGTTCATGGACCCAGGCATGAAGAATCTATAATGAACCTAATCCAGAAGGAAGTGGAAAAATGTGACTGTTTGAGTGGTTTTTTCATCATAATGAGTATGGCTGGGGGCACAGGATCAGGTCTAGGAGCCTTCGTTACACAGAATTTACAAGATCACTACTCAAACTCTTTGAAAATGAATCAGATTATATGGCCTTATGGAACCGGTGAGGTAGGAACATGTTAATTGAAAATTTTATATTTTGTGTTCTTTGCAGTGAAATAAGTGTAGGTTAAAGATTGATTTTACCCTTTCTTTGGAAATATTAATTTACTACAACAGGAGTCATTCATTATACAGTATGGTACTTTTTGGAATTTTTAAAACAAGGACACCTCATTCATTTGGAAAGGTTTAAGCAAAGTTAAATGGATTGTTCACAAAAGTACCATCTTAGGAATCCACTCCTGGGTTAGTCCCTCTGGATATAGTATGTAAAGGAGGGACCTTGACCACATGTGGGGGTTCATCATGACATTACCAACCTTCAAAGAATTTTCCTTTCTTTCCATTGAGAGGAAATTTCTATATAGGCTAGTTTCTTGTTGATCAGCCTAGTAGGAGAAATTCTAAAATGGAGGTGAGTTAAGTCACTATAGGAAACGCTGTAGGAAGAAAGTATGATAGTAATAGTCACTGTTTATTAAGCCCTTACTATATACAGGACACTCTTTTAAGTGCTTTACTTGCATTCTGTCATTAATCCATACAACTCTAGGAGCTGATATAATTATTACACCTGTTGTACAAATGAGAAAACTGAAGCATGGAGAGATTATATAACTTGTTCAAGATCATATAGCTAAAAAGTGACAGAGCTGGGATTTGAACCCAGGCAGAATGCCCTTACAATCTACCCTCGTAATTGCTCTTTTCTTTTGCCTTTCTTATTTCTGACCTTTTTCTCTCCAGGTTATTGTTCAGAACTACAACTCCATTTTGACTCTTTCTCACTTGTACCGATCTTCAGATGCCCTCCTCGTTCATGAAAATGATGCTGTTCATAAGATCTGTGCAAAACTGATGAACATCAAGCAAATCTCCTTTACCGATATAAACCAAGTCCTTGCACATCAGCTGGGAAGCGTGTTCCAACCTACTTATTCTATGGAAGGCTCATATCACTACAGAAGAAATCCATTAGGTATTTGTCCTCTTGTATGTAACTTGTATGAAAGTCTTACGTTTTGAAAGCCTCAGTTATTCCTCCCTGGCTTGTCCCGTCTGTCTGAGGATACACTCAGATCTCCCTCATCTCAAAAACCTTCCTGAAGAACTACCTAGCTCTCCAACTAGATAGTTGGAAGTTTTGAGAAGTTACTAAATTTCTGAAGTGATAGATGCGCATTAGTTCTATTCTTCAGGATCCTTTTCTTCTTCTTTTTTTTTTTACAGCAACTTTGAGATATAATTCACACACCATATAATTCACTCATTTAAAATGTACAATTCAATTTTTTTTTAAGTTTATTTTGGGGCACCTGAGTGGTTCAGTTGGTTGAGTGTCCAACTTCGGCTGAGGTCGTGATCTCGCGGTTCATGAGTTTGAGCCCCATGTCGGGCACTGTGCTATCAGCTCTGAGCCTGGAGCCTGCTTCGGATTCTGTGTCTCCCCTTCTCTCATCTCTTCCCCTGCTCACGCTCTCTCTCTCTCTCTCTCTCTCTCTCTCTCTCTCAAAAAATAAATACACATTAAAAAAAATTAAAGTGGGGCGCCTGGGTGGCGCAGTCGGTTAAGCGACCGACTTCAGCCAGGTCATGATCTCACGGTCCGTGAGTTCAAGCCCCGCGTCAGGCTCTGGGCTGATGGCTCAGAGCCTGGAGCCTGTTTCCGATTCTGTGTCTCCCTCTCTCTGACCCTCCCCCGTTCATGCTCTGTCTCTCTCTCTCCCAAAAATAAATAAACGTTGAAAAAAAAATTAAAAAAAAAAAAAATTAAAGTTTATTTATTTTGAGAGACAGAGAGAGAGTGAGTGCACAAGTGGGGGAGGAGTAGAGAGAGTGAGAACGAGAATCTCAAGCAGGCTCCACGCCATCAGCAAAGAGCCTAATGTGGGGCTTGAACTCACCAACTGTGAAATCGTGCATGACCTAAACTGAGGTTAGGAGTGGGATGCTTAACCGACTGAGCCAGGCATCCCTACAATTCAATTTTTTAGCATATTCACAAAGTTCTACAACCATCATTTTCATCACCCCATTAAGAAACCCATCATTCTTTTTTCAGCTTATTCATCAAGTGGTGCCATATCAATCCAAATCATCTAGATGCAAATAACTCCATAGTCTATAGCCTTCTCGGTCCTAATGTCTTTCCCAAATAGTTGCCTATCCCAATTTTTTTAGTTGCCTTCTGGCTTCTTCAAGTTTAGAATGTTCTGAATAGATCCATCTTTTTTTTCCCCTGTCCTCTCTCCCCTGCTCCCTCTTCCTAAGTTTCTATCACCTGGATTTCTCCCACTGTCCTCATATCCCATCAGTATGTTCAGACCTGTTGGTGCCTTCTCTACCATCTGCCTGCATTCTTCCCCCTACTTCCCTATCTCTCTGACATTCACTCAGGGTGCCAGTATCTCTCAACTAATACTGCATACTCTCCCTGAACACAAAGCAAACTAGCCTCTTTCTATTCCTTCTCTCTCTCTCTCTCTCTCTCTCTCTCTCTCTCTCTCTCTCTCTGGCATAAAAACAGAGCTTAGATCTAATCAACATTCCTATCTGAAGGTGGTCCTAACCTTGCATTCCTTCCTGTACCTGCCTCATCCCCCTGCAGTCCATCTTGCAAGCTTACTGCAACAGAGCGTCCCCAGTGTGCAGATCTAATTCTTGTACTCCCTCGTGCTCATCCTATGGCCAGGTTTGCCAGAATTCCTTCGCCTGGCCTCCACATTATGCCCTGAACCCTAACTTTCTAGCTTCATTACCTACTGTCTCCTCTGCATGGATCCCCACCTACTTTTCATCCTGTCTGCACTGTCTCTCTTCAGTCTGGTGCTTTCCAGCCCAGGTCCCTTTGTTCAGTGTTCCTTCTCCTTAGAAATCGCTTCCTCCTTCCTTTCTTCACCTCTATTAAAACCTTATACATCCTTCGGTGTCCCAATTCAAGTGATAATTTTTCTGTAAAGCTTTCATACTGAGGTCTTCACCTAAAGTAACCCTCTTTTTCTGAACTTTAAGGCATTCTCTATCTCTTTTACATCACTTAATATTTTTTACCATTATTATTTCTTTAAGTGTGTTTGTTTATCTTTAAAAGTAACACAAACAGCACACCTATTCAACAAGTGAAAAACAATACGCAATCAAAAGTAAGTGTCCTTCCCACCCTTCCCCAGATGCTACCACTATAACCAACACCATGTGTTTCCTTAGAGAGGAATTCTGTCATGTGCATATTATGTAGTCCTACTAATGTGCAACTTCCTTGGAGACATGTCTTGTTAATTTCTGTGCATTCTACAGTACTTACTGTATTGCACATCTGTTCATTCAACCAATATTTATTGACTTCCTACTGTGTGCCAGGCACTATGCTAAATGTTGGGGATCCAATGCGAGCCAATGCAGACATTGTGTTCACTGTGAAATGTGAAAGACATTAAACAAATAAATTACACCAAGAATGTATAATTAAAGAACTCACGAACTGTGAAATCGTGCATGACCTAAACTGAGGTTAGGAGTGGGATGCTTAACTGACTGAGCCAGGCGTCTCTGAAGTGCTCTGCACTCTGAAGTGCTCTGAAGGAAAGAAGTCCAGTTTCAAGAGAATGTATCACAAAGGAATCAGACTTAGACTGCAGGGACAAGGAAGACTGCCCTGAGAAAGTAACACTTGAGCCAAAAGCTGGTAAAGGACTTGGAGATGACTAAGCCAAGGGAAGGAGGAGGGAACAGCATGGGCAGAGGTCTTGCAGCAGAAGGAATCCTGGCACATCAAATAGAAATCCCATGACCCCGTAGCACAGAGAATGGTAAGGCTAAAGTGGTGAGCAGGGGTAGGCCTTACAGATTCTCATAAGCCATTTAGAGGCCTTCCTCATTACCCTAAGAATAGGGAGAAGCCGATGAAAGATTTTAAGCAGGTTGGTGACATAATCACTTTTCCTTTTGAAAAATCCACTGGACTTCTGTGGATAGCTGATTAGAGGTGAGTCTGTAGGCTGGTCTAGTCATTCCCTGCAGAGATTTTGGTGGTTTGAACTCATTGAACTGCACTGAGAAAATAAAGATGGTTATTAATAAAAACTCCCCCACTATGTGCAAACCTTACTGTGCACTTCACCTCACAATTTGCACTTCACCTGGTGTCACGGTGGGAGAAGTGTCCTGCTCCTGTCAAAGACCGCTCTCTCGCTTAATTTCTGGGTCCCATTCCCTCCCCCTTCTCAGGGACTTAATTCTTCACTCATCTCTCGTCCTCCCCTGTCATAAACTTATGCCTCTTTCCTGGATTATTGCCATTACAACTACTCTTGGGCATCTCTTACACTGAAAAAATCCTCCCTTGACATCACCTCTAGTGATTGCACCCATTCCTCTGTTATTCTTTAAAACAACGCAAGGGTGTGTGTCCTTGCTGTCATTAGCTCCTCCTCATCTCATCATCTTCACCCCCTCTGATCTAGTTTCTACCCCACCATGTCTCTGAAAATGCTTTTTATAAGTCACAAGTGTGTCCACATTGCCAAATTTAGTGGACACTTTGTTGTCCTCATTTCCATCAGTAGAATTTGGCATGGCTGATCTTTGGTCTTCCAAATCTTTTGTCTTTTGTGACAGCCCTCTCCTCATTTTCCTTTTGTCTCACTGACTACACCTTTTATTCCCTTCTTTTCTCCTCCTTTGGCTCCTTTTCTTTTTCCCAAGCTCTAAATGCTGGTCTTAGACCCTCTCCCTGATAACTGGCCTAGTTCCATGGCTTTAAACACCATTTGTATTCTCCAGCTTGCTGGTTTATCTCCAACTCTGACCAATTCCCTAAGCTCCAGATTTCTATATCCAGTAGCCTTTTCCTGTATGACATTTATATGTACACATTTCATGGACATCCCAAACATAATGTGTCTAAAACAGAGAGCTTTCCCCCAGAAGCTCATTTCTTTCTCACTCCCTCAGTTACTCAGTTTTAAAATCTTAGATGCAGGGGCCTGGGTGGCTCAGTTGGTTAAGCATCTGACTTTGGCTCAGGTCATGATTTCACAGTTTGTGAGTTCGAGCCCCGCGTCCGGCTCTGTACTGACAACTCGGAGCCTGGAGCCTGCTTGAGATTCGGTGTCTCCCTCTCTCTCTGCCCCTCCCCCACTCATCCTCTCTCTCTCTCTCTCTCAAATAAATAAAGATTAAAAAAAATTGGGGGAGGGGGGCTCCTGGGTGGCTCAGTCGGTTGACTGTCCGACTTCGGCTCAGATCATGATCTCGCAGTTCGTGAGTTCGAGCCCCGTGTCAGGCTCTGTGCTGACAGCTCAGAGCCTGGAGACTGCTTCAGATTCTGTGTCTCCCTCTCTCTCTGCCCCTTCCCTGCTCATACTCTGTCTCTCTCTGTCTCTCAAAAATGAATAAATGTTAAAAAAAATTTTTTTTTAATTTTTTTTTTTTTAATCTTAGATCCAGAGGTACCTGGGTAGCTCAGTCGGTTAAGCATCTGACTTTGGCTCAGCCCATGGTTTCATGGTTCAAGAGTTTGAGCCCTGCATTGGGCTGTCAGCACAGAGCCCACTTCAGATCCTCTGTCCCCTTCTCTTGCTCCCCCTCCCCCGTTCATTCTCTCTGTCTCTCTGTCTCTCTCTCTGTCTCTGTCTCTCTGTCTCTCAAAAGTAAATATTTTTAAAAAGTTTTTTAGGGGCACTTAGGTGGTTCAGTCGGTTAAGCATCCGACTCTCTGTTTCGGCTCATGTCATGATCTCACAGTTTCATGGGTTCAAGCCCGCATCGGGGTCTGTGCTGATGATGTGGAGCCTGCTTGGGATCCTCTCTCTCCCTCTATCTCTGCCCCTCCCCTGCTCACTCTGTCTCTGTCTTTCTCAAAATAAATAAATAAACTTAAAAAAATTTTTTTTTAATTTAAATCTTAGATCCAGTTTTCTTACAGGAAAGTCTATAATTGCCTCCATTGTATGTGGTTTATCTTCTGTCTTCCAGTTTCCCTTCTTTTCTGCCATTCTCCCCTGTTCATGAACAGAGCCTCAGGGGCCTCATTACGTATCATATAGCCCAGCTCATTCTCACCAGGGTGTCCGTTCTTGCTGTCCTCATTAACTTCCTTCTCCCTCTACCAGGAGTATTCTCCTGACCATTTCCCTTTCATATTTCAAGTCTCAGCTCACTGTTACCTTCTTAAAATGGCCTTCCATGATCCTGTTTGAGGAGTGAGCACCTATAATATCATCCTGTTTGTTTCCTTCCCACCATTTATTACTTTCTGACATTGTTTTGTTCATTTATTACTTCTTTTATTCTTTCTTTCTTTCTTTCTTTCTTTCTTTCTTTCTTTCTTTCTTTCAAGAGGGAGAGAGAGCACACACCAGCATGGGACAGGGGCAGAAAGAGAGAGGGAGGATCTTAAGTAGGCTCAGCACAGAGCTTGATGCGGGGCTCTATCCCACAACCCTGGGATCATGACCTGAGTGGAAATCAAGAGTTGGACACTCAACCAACCGAGCCACTCAGATGCCCCTGTTCTTTGTTCCCAACCACTAGAATAGAAGCTCTGTGAAAGTAAGACCTTGTCTACCTTGCTCACCACTGTGTCTGCTATCCTCAGAACAATGCCTCTCATATAACAGGTCCTTGCTAAATGGGACTAAACACATTGAGATAAAGAGGATAGATTTGAGAGAAATTGGGGGTGGAGTAAAATGCAGAGGACCAGATGATGGATTGGATCTGGAAAATGACAGAAAGGGAGGTGCAGAGCATAAGTCATGGGGCCCTGGGTTACAAAACAGTGTAGTCTGTAGTGATGTTTGCTGGATCTGGGGACACTAAAAAAAGATCTGGTTTGTGGGGCATAGTATGGGGCAAAGAAAGAGGTGGGTCTTAAACATGTTGAGTGTGAGGTGCCTTTGCCGTATCTTAATGGAAATGTCATGTGATAAGTTAGCTGGAAGTTTACCTGGTCTTCCCGCTTCAACCTTTGCCAGCCCACAGCCTTTTCTAAAGTGTAGCAGCCAGGGGCGCCTGGGTGGCGCAGTCGGTTAAGCGTCCGACTTCAGCCAGGTCACGATCTCGCGGTCCGTGAGTTCGAGCCCCGCGTCAGGCTCTGGGCTGACGGCTCAGAGCCTGGAGCCTGTTTCCGATTCTGTGTCTCCCTCTCTCTCTGCCCCTCCCCCGTTCATGCTCTGTCTCTCTCCCAAAAATAAATAAACATTGAAAAAAAAATAAAAAAATAAAATAAAAAAAAATAAAGTGTAGCAGCCAGACTGAACTCTGGCTTTACTTGTCTAAAAGGTTAAATCCCATTAGATCCTGTTACTCTCTTATTCAAAACTTTCAAGAGGTTTCCCATCTCACCCAGAGTTAAAGCCAAAGTAATTGGAATCACATGCAAGGTTTTGTTTTGTTCTGTCTGGTTTCCATTGCTTTCTTGACCTTATATCCTGCTCTCTCTCTTCTAGCCACATTGGCCTCCATGCTTTTTCTCAGATATGTCTGTTGTGCCTCAGAGTCTCTGTAATAAATGACCTCAGATACCCACATGGCTCCATTCAGGTGTTTGAGGAGATGTCACCTTTACAACAAAGCATCAGCATTAGTGGGCATCTAAATTCTGAGGGGCCCCAGTCTGTGATGTGGGGTGACTTTCTACAGCAATGCTCTGACAGCAACAGAGAATGTGAGGAGTGGGGCTGGTCCAAGATTGGACTTTCACTTAAGAAGATTTGATGAAGAGACAGGGGCAAATAGCTGGGTTAGAAAAGAAGTGAAGCAAGGGGAAGACTGATGGACTGAGAAGGCAGGAGGTCCATGGATTAGTTTGTCTTAGTCCATTTAGGTTGCTATAACAAAAGTGCTATTTACTAAGTAACTTATTTAGAACATAACATTGTTTCTCATGGTTCTGAAAGCTGGAAAGTCCAAGATCAAGGCACCAGTAGGTACAGTGTCTGGTGAGGTCCTTCTTCTTGGTTCTTAGATGGCCATCTTCTCACTGTGTCCTCACATGGCAGGGGGTGCTAGAGAGTTCTGTGGGGCCCCTTTTAGAAGGGCACTAATCCCATTTCTGAGGGTTCCACCCTTACCATACCATCATCTTGGGGGTTAGGATTTCAAACATATGAATTTGAGGGGGGAACAAACCTTCAGTCCATAATAGGGTCTTAAGAAGGCCTTGGCTTGGTTAAAAATGAGAGTAGGTAAACAAGAAGGCTGGAGGGAAAAGTAGATTGTGACCGTTAATAATTCATGTGTTGGGGAGGCTGGGTGGCTCAGTTGCTTGAGCATCCAATTCTAGATTTCAGCTCAGTTCATGATCTCAGGGTCCTGAGATAGAGCTCCATGTCAGGCTCCGTGCTGAGTATGGAGCCTGCTTGGGATTCTCTCCCTCCCCCTCCCTCTGCTCCTCCTTTGCTCTTTCTCTCACTCTCAAAAAAATAAAAATAAATAAAAAAATTTAAAGGTAGATCATTAATTACCTTTCTAAAGAATGATCATTCATGTGTCAGTGCTCAGGCTATATTTGTTGACTATTGTTTGTGCTATGCAATAAAATTCAGCTGTAGGTATTTTGCATTAAAGGACTCTTATGTTCAGGGGTGCCTGGGTGGTGCAGTCAGTTAAGCATCCAACTCTTGATCACAGCTCAGGTCATGATCTCACAGTTTGTGAATTCGAGCCCCACATCAGGCTCTGCTGTGATGGTGCAGAGCCTGCTTGGGATTCTGTTTCCTTCTCTGTGCCCCTCCCCCACTTGTGCGCTCCCTAGTGCACATCTCAAAATGAATAAACATTAAAAAAAAAAAAAAAGATTCATGTTTAGAGGAAAGTCCACTAGTCATAAGATCAATTTGTGCAAAACTTTGTAGATGTTTGTGTCAAAATTTGTTCTTTAGGATATAGGATGAGTTTGCACTCAGTGTTACAAAATTTATATTTCATGTTGTTATAATAATATATTTTTCTCAAGTTTTTTCCCAAAAATATATAAAACAGCTCTGAATGCAAAACAAATTAGCTTTTTTTCCATAATCCTGTTTCATTACAAATATGTTTCTAAAGATAGGTGTATTCCTGTCTTCAGGAATCACTAATCTTGTCTTTTTTCCCTAGTAGAATTTGCTTTAACATGCCCTGCTTATCCTTTAACCAGATAAAATAAATAAGAGATCTAGAAAATTTTCTAAAGGAATATTTAGTGGATATGAATGATGATAAAAGCATATTAGCTCTGATGCTCACTTAGATTCCTGGGGTGTAGCTACATATTTTGTTCATATTTCCAGTTTCTTAGCTTCTACATTCTTGTTTCCTTTTTGTCAAAGTATGTTTTCTCACTCAAGCTAAAATAGGTGCCAAAATGAAGCAAATATGTGATCTGAAATAGACATTGTCTCTGAAATTTTGTTTACATTTTTAAATTTAAGCAATTCTGGCCTTGGTGGAGAAAACATTTGGCCCCCCAAACCATCTAACCATAGTTGTGTAAGGGTCAATGGAAATATTGTGGAACTTAAAAATTCAGTCCAGGTTTTTTCTTTACAGGAGAGTTAATGGAGAATTTAGTCCCCCATCCTGAATTCAAGATGCTGGGTATTCGTAACATTCCTCAGATGTCTGAGAACTCACTGCCTTACAGTACGTTTACTTGGGCTGGCCTCCTCAAGCACCTGAGACAGATGCTCATTTCTAATTCGAAAATGGAAGAAGGTAACGGGTATTTTATTTTATTTTTTTTAAATTAATTTATTATTATTTTTTTTAACGTTTATTTATTTTTGAGACACAGAGAGACAGAGCATGAACGGGGGAGGGTCAGAGAGAGGGAGACACAGAATCTGAAACAGGCTCCAGGCTCTGAGCTGTCAGCACGGAGCCCGACGCGGGGCTCGAACTCACAGACCGCGAGATCATGACCTGAGCCGAAGTCGGCCGCCCAACCAACTGAGCCACCCAGGCGCCCCAGTAACGGGTATTTTAAAAACATGCAAGCCACAAACTGGGAAAAGAGCCTGCACTGGAGTTCTCAGTATAAACTGGCTTGGGCGAGTTGAAATAATGGTGACTTCTGGTCAGGGAGGTTCCTGCAAAAACCAGGACATCCCAGGAGGACTGCTTAATCACTGCACAGTTTCATTAACCAAAAATGAAAAAAATTTTCAGAGGAGTTTAACATTTTTTTAAGTTTTGTTGATTGATTGATTTTTAGTAATCTCTGTACCCAACAGGGAGCTCGCACTCATTACTCTGAGGTCAAGAGTCGCACACTCAATTGACCGAGCCAGCCAGGTGCCCCTATTTTATTTTATTTTTATCAAAGTAATATATGAACATAATATTTAAAAAATCAGGGGCACATGGGTGGCTCAGTTGGTTAAGCGTCCGACTTCACCTCAGGTCATGATCTCACAGTTTGTGAGTTCGAGCACTACGTTGGGCTCTGTGCTGACAGCTCAGAGCCTGGAGACTGCTTCAGATTCTGTGTCTCTGTCTCTCTCTGCCCCTCCCCTACTTGCACCTCTGTCTCTCTGTCTTTCTCTCTCAAAAATAAGTGAAAAAAATTTTTTTAAAAGATCAAATAGCCTGGGGTGCCTGGGTGGCTTAGTCAGTTAAGCATCCAACTTTGGCCCAGGTCACGATCTCACAGTTGGTGAATTCGAGCCCCACATCAGGCTCTGTTGCTGACAGCTTGGAGCCTGGAGCCTGCTTCAGATTCTGTGTCTCCCTCGCTCCCTGCCCTTCCCCCACTCATGCTCTGTCTCTTTCAAAAATAAATAAATATTAAAAAAAATTTTTTTTTAATCAAATAGTCAAGGGGCGCCTGGGTGGCTCACTTGGTTAAGCATCTGATTCTTGATTTCAGCTCAGGTCATGATCTCACGGTTTGTGAGATGAGCCTGTCGTCGACAGCACCAAGCCTGCTTAGGATTCTCTCTCTCTCTCTCTCTCTCTCTCTCTCTCTCTCTTTCTCTCTCTCTCTCTCTCTCTGCCCCTCTTCAGCTTGTGCACACACACTCTCTCTCTCTCAAAATAAATAAATAAACTTAAAAAAAATCAAATAGTCAAAACTCATCTAAGTGTATACTTATATCTTTACTTTGCATTGTATGTAAATCATATCTCAATTTTTTTAGATAAAGCCAAGTAATTGTCCAGTATGTATTTATAATGAGGAAAAGAGCAGCTCCCTGGCCTATACTTCCCCACTACCCAGATGAAAATACTGTCAATGGTTTTGGCTGTCTCATCTGGAATTTGCCTCCATATTTCTAAGTATCTTGCTTATATTATTACTTGTTTTGTGTTCTAGGTTTAGATATTACCAATTGCCTTCCTAATGTGAAATTGAGAATTGAATCTTCTTATACCACTGTTATACACACACACACACACACACACACACACACACACACACACGCACGAGAAGTCTCACATCAATCTGATTCCTAATCCTGTTTTGTTTTCTCTTGGATCTTTTAGGATTTCCTTTTTGTCCCTGGAATTCTGTAATTCCTTAATGTGGATCTCCCATTGAGCTTAGTAGAATGTAAGCTTTATTAGGGCAGGGATTCTGTTTTGTTTACTGTTGTACCTTCAGAGCCTGGAACGTAGGGCCCAGCAGGTAGTTTTACTGAGGCCAGAGCCTGACTGGTTTAGCCTTTCTGGAGCAGAAGCCTTTTAGGATGAAGGGGGGGCACTCCCTCTGCTGCAGGGAGTGGGGAAGGGTCTAGGGTTCTCACCACTTCTCATACAGATTTTTATTTTTATTTATTTATTTTTAAGTTTATTTTATTTTTGAGAGAGAGCATGAGTAGGAGAGGGGGAGGGGAGGGGCAGAGAGAAATAGGGGACACAGGATCCAAAGTGGGCTCTGTGCTGACAGCAGCAAGCCCGATGTGGGGCTTAAACTCATGAACCGTGAGATCATGACCTGAGGTGAAATTGGGCAGATGCTCCACCAACTGAGCCACCCAGGTGCCCCTCATACAGATTTTTAACTAAATCCTCTTGTTTCCTCCTCTTTTAGAAGTGGCTGGCCTGCTCCCAGGACCTCTCCACTGTGGGCAGACATTCTAAGCTTCCCCTGCTTGCTAAGTCAGTCACCACTGATTCATTTGCTTTCCAGATTCCAAAGTTTTTTTGCTATTGTCTCCTCTTCTCTTCCCTTTTTTCTTGTTTATGACAAGCTGATGTTCAGTCTGTCATGTCTAACTAGAAATCACCACTATGTATTATTTTAGTAGCATATATTTTACCACAAATAACAACAATTTAGGTTTCAATAATATGAAAGTGGATTTCTTCTACATTTATTTACTAGTGAAACCTTATAGATTTTAGATTATAGTGTCTGAGGTTTGAAGATAAATAGGAAGTTCACATCTTAAAGTAATGCTTCCCCAATTTTTTGGCCTCAGTACCCGTTTTTCTAGTAATACCTGTTAATATCTCAAGGAACACACTGTTTCTCAGAGTATAGTAGAAGACATGCTGCTTTGAACTCTCTTAGGTCAGTAAAACACAGTTTGCTTAGTCATTTTCTCATGTGGGACTCTGAGTATCAACATTTCTTCATAGTTATAGGTAGAGCTTTGAACATATAAATATCTTCATATATGTGAAGATATATGAATAAATATATTTATGTACTAACCAGGTTGAAACAAATAGCTTTAAAAATCTTTGTATATTACCAGACGACTCCATCTGAAGATTGACCCTATTAATATCACTATCAGCCATTTATCTGTTTCCATATGTCCTAGCAACAGAAGGAATGAGTGATCCCAGAGGGGGCCAGGCAGAGTTACAGTGTCTTTTATGACTTAGCTTTGGAAGTCACATGCCATCTTTTTTATTATTTTTTTTTTTAGTTTTATTTTAGTTTTATTTATTTTATTTATTTTTTAATGTTTATATATATTTGAGAGAGAGAGAAAGACAGAAGGCAAGTGGCGGAGGGACAGAGAGAGAGGGAGACAGAATCCGAAGCAGGCTCCAGGCTCTGAGCTATCAGCACAGAGCCCTACACGGGGCTCGAACTCATGAACCATGAGATCATGACCTGAGCTGAAGTCAGACGCTTAACCAACTGAGTGACCCAAATGTCCCTTTTTATTTTTTTAAAGTTTATTTATTTTGAGGGGCGCCTGGGTGGCTCAGTCGGTTGAGCGTCCGACTTCAGCTCAGGTCACGATCTTGCGGTCCGTGAGTTCGAGCCCCGCGTCAGGTTCTGGGCTGATGGCCCAGAGCCTGGAGCCTGCTTCCGATTCTGTGTCTCCTTCCCTCTCTGCCCCTCCCCCGTTCATGCTGTCTCAAAAACAAATAAATGTTAAAAAAAAAAATTAAAAAAAAAAGATGTTCTTTTACTTTTTTTAAGTAATCTCTATATCCGACATGGGGCTCAAGCTCACATCCCCATGATAGTCACATGCTCCACTCACTGAGCCAGCTAGGCATCCCTAATATTTTTTTTTAAATATGGTTTTCAAATATAGTTGTGTATTAGAAATACCCCAAGAACTTTTTTAAACAATGTTTATTTATTTTTGAGTGAGAGAGAGCATGACCATGGAAGGGGCAGAGAGAAAGAGAGGGAGACAGAGAATCCCAAGTAGGCTCTCCACTGTCAATACAGAGCCTGATGTGGGGCTCGAAATCACTAACTGTGAGCCAAAACCAAGAGTTGGATGTTCAGTTGACTGAGCCACCAAGGTACCCTGAATTTTTTTCTTGATAAGTTCAAATATTGTATCAGTTTCATCTTCTTTAAGAAATCTCTCCTAAAGCCATCTGCTCTGCTTTAATCTGGACTTTTTGCCCTCTGTAACCAGGGTACACTTGTCATCCTGGATATTCTCTTTGCCTGTCTCCTGTGTTGAATTTTCTGTTCAGAAGGTTTAGGCAAAGCCCAAGGGTTCTAGGGAGAGGGGAGGAGAGGGGTCATGGTTTTTCTGAGTTTTGCTTGATCTAGTTCCTTACCCTTAACTCTGCCTTGTGTTCTCCAGACCAGAGACCCTCAATCATATCCTCTCTAGAAAATAAACCTTTAGTTTTATGCTACAGTACAGAAGAGGCAGTTAATCATGCTGAACAGACAAGTTTAACAATATTCCTTGATCAGGAGTCAAAGGCAGTGGTGCTCCACAGGATAGGAAAGCTAATTTAGGAGCCAGTGACTTAGTGTTTTCATGGATTCCCTTAAAGATGTTCTGGAGGGACAGAGAATAATAATGGGTGAAAAACATTGGCATCATTAATGCTGAGTCAAAAGTGATAAAGCCACTGAATGTGAAAACATTTTAGGAAAACTTTAACCAATTTATTTTGTTGCATATATTTTTTATGGATGTTCAAGAATGATCTAATTTTTAAAAATCCAAACCTAATTTACTCTAAAAGAACTATTTCAATAAGTATAAAATTTAATAATCTAAGTGAATAATTGACATAATTTGATAATCTTTTTTCTTATAATCAGTGGTGTCTTAGATGGAAGGAAAATAATATTATGGATTTATACCCTTTTTTGTCACATGGGTTTCAAGTATTTTTGTCCATCATTTTTGTCTTTTGTGTGGTATTTTTCATCATATGGAGGTTTTACATTTTTATGTCAGCAAACCCATATATCTTCCTATGTTATAGATTCTGAGCTTTGCCCGAGATATAAAATATTCCTTAGTATTTTCCAGCATTTTTTATAGTTTTATATTTAATATTTAAATTTTTTAACCCATCTGGATTTATTTTTATTTCCGATAATGCTTTTTTTTGGTTACTTCTCTTCTCATTTTAAATTTTATTTGCTTAACTTTTCCCTTCTCACTTTTTTTTTCCCCCTTTTCACTTTTGAACATTAATTTTTCAAGGGCCTAACTTTAGAATGGCTTCATTTCTTTTTTCTTTTTGTAACTTTTAGATAGAGTTTATTACCTTTTATTTCTGAGTAATATAGAGTGATGAATTATCTAACAAGTACAGCTTCTATAGCATGTCAGAAATTTTTTTTTAATTTTTTAAATTTTTTATTTATTTTTGAGAGCGAGAAACCGAGTGTCAGTGGGGAGGGGCAGAGAGAGAGGGAGACAGAATCTGAAGCAGCCTCCAGGCTCTGAGCTGTCAGCACAGAGCCCAATGCGGGGCTCAAACCCACAAACTGTGAGATCATGACCTGAGCCGAAGTCTGACGCTCAACCAACGAGCCACCCAGGTGCCCCAGCGTGTCATAAATTTTTAAATATTTTTACTGAGGTGTGATTTATATACCACATACACCTATGATAAGTGTACAATTCAGTGATTTTTTTCATAACTTTGCAGAGTTGTGCAATCATTATCACAGGCCAACTGTAGAACGTTTCCATCACTCCAGAAAGTTCCTTGTATTCATTTTGGAGTCAGCTCCCATTTTTACCCCCCGTCCCAAATGACCACTGGTGTGCTTTCTGTCTTTACAGATCTGCCTATTTTGGACATATCATATAAATGAAATTATACAATAAATAGTCTTTTGGGCCTGATCTTTTTCACTTAATGTCTTTGAGGTTCATCCACATTGTAGTATGTATCAGTAGTTCAATCTGTTTGTTGTATTGCTGAATAGTATTCCATCAGATGGACATATGACGTTTTATTTAGATGTCCAACAGTTGAGGGGCGCCTGGGTGGCTCACTCGGCTAAGCGTCCGACTTCAGCTCAGGTCACGATCTCGCAGTTCGTGGGTTCGAGCCCCGCGTCGGGCTCTGTGCTGACAGCTCAGAGCCTGGAGCCTGTTTCAGATTCTGTGTCTCCCTCTCTCTCTGACCCTCCCCCGTTCATGCTCTATCTCTCTCTGTCTCAAAATAAATAAACTTTAAAAAAAAAAATTTTTAAAAAATTAGATGTCCAACAGTTGACTGGACGTTTGGGTTGTTTTCACTTTGTATCTGTTACGAATAATGCTGCTGTGTGCATCTGTGTACAAGTTTTTGTGTACACATGTGTTTTTAATCTTTTTTTAACTTTTTAAATATTTATTTTTGAGAGAGAATGAAAGTGGGGGAGGGGCAGACAGAGGGAGGCAGAGGATTCAAAGTGGGTTCTGTGCTGAGAGTAGCAATCCTGATGTGGGGCTCAGACCCACAAACCTGAGCCAAAGGCAGACGCTCAACCGACTGAGCCACCCAGGTACCCCATTAATCTCTTGATTATATACCTAGGAGTAGCATTGCTGGGTCAAAGGATAAGTATGTATTTAACATTTTGTAAAACTGCTAAACCCTTCCAAAGTGGCTGCACCATTTACATTCCCACCAACAGTTTAAGAGGGTTTCAGTTTTTCCACATCCTTGCCAACATCTGATATTGTTAGTCTTCTTGATTATAGCCATTCTAATAGGTATGAAGTAGTGTCTCCTTGTGGTTTCAGTTTGCATTTTTTTTTTAATTTTTAATGTTTATTTGTTTTTGAGAGAGGGAGAGACAGATAGAACACAAGCAGGAGAGGGGCAGAGAGAGAGGGAGACACAGAATCCGAAGAGGCTCCAGGCTCTGAGCTGTCAGCACAGAGCCCAACACAGGGCTCAAACTCATGAACCATGAGACTGTGACCTGAGCCAAAATCGGACTCAACCTACTGAGCCACCCAGGTGCCCCTCAATTTACATTTTTAATGTTTATTTATTTATTTTGGGAAAGAAAGAGAGCAGGGGAGGGGCATAGAGAGAGGGAGTGAGAGAATCCCATGCTGGCTCCACACTGTCAGCACAGAGCCCAATGTGGGGCTCGATATCACAAACTGTGAGATCCTGACCTAAGCCAAAATCAAGAGTCAGACACTTAACGGACTGAACCAACCACATGCCCCTCAATTTGCATTTTCCTAATGACAGTGATGTTGAGCATCTTTTAATGTGATCGGTAGAGTTGTTTGATTATCTTTTTTGGTGAAATGTTTATTCAAACATGTTTCTAATTCTTAAATTGGCTTGTCTTCTTACTGAGTGCAGCATGCCAAAATTTTTGGTTTGTTGTATTTCTCTGTTTGCTGAAAATCAGTCTGTTATGAACACTGAATTTTATCCCTATCCTATGTATAATTTAAGAGTATTTTCTTAGGGGCACCTGGGTGGCTCGGTTGTTTGAGCTTCCAACTTCAGCTCAGGTAATGATCTCACAGTTCATGAGTTCAAGCCCTGAACTGGACTCACTGCTGTCAGCGCAGAGCCCTCTTTGGATCCTCTGTCCCCTTCTCTCTTTGCACCTCCCCTGCTCGCACTCACTCTCTCAAAAATAAATATTTAAGAAAAAAACCTTTTTAAAGTATTTTCTTAATATTTCCCTATGACCAGTCAATTTTCAATCCTGTTTTTGTTTTGTGTTTCTACATCCCTTAACATTTTTGTATGAATTTTGTTTGTTCATACAGGCATATAGAGCAAAGTTCACCCTTTTTAGGTGTATAGTTCTATGAATTTTGACAAACTTATAGTAACCTCTATGACAACTGAGATAGAGTATTTCCATCATCCCAAAAAGTTCCTTCATGCTCCTTTGTAGGCAGTCTCTTCCCTCCACTCCAGCCTCTGGCAACTACTGATTTGAATTTTGTTCCCATGGTTTTGCCTATTTCAGAATGTCCTATAAATGGAATCATCCAGTACGTAATTTTTTTGAGTCAAACTCGTTTCACTTAGCATAATGCTCTTGAGATGTGTCCATGTTGTTTGTTATGTGTATCAGTAGTTTCTTTTTATTCCTGAGAAGAAATCCATTGTATGCACCTACCACCATCCTTGAACACCCTATGCAGAGTATTTCATCCCTTTCTTGGGACTGAATAGTTTGAATCATTTTGGTCAACCAGGTAAAAATTTTTAAACATTTAGTAGAAAAAAACGACTTTTGGGGAGCCTGGGTGGCTCAGTTGGTTAAGCGTCCAACTTGGACTCAGGTCATGATTCACGGTTGGTGGGTTTGAGCCCTGCATTGGGCTCTGTGCTGACAGCTCAGAGCCTGGAGCCTGCTTCAGATCCTGTGTCTCCCTCTCTCTCTGCCCCTCCCCTGCTCATGCTCTGTCTCTCTCTCTCAAAAATAAATAAAAACATTAAAAAAATTTTTTTTTACCTATCAAATAAAAATATATGTAAAATATACCTGCCATAATACATCTTTCTCTTGTTGCTCAAAGTGATTTATAAAATTTCTTGCTTTTTTTCCTTTGGTAGGTATTGATTGGCAGGTTCGGCCTCCTTTATCAGGACTTCCTACTCTTGGTAAAGTGTCTCTCAACAGGGAGCTTCATTTTAACACTTCCATTGCTAACTTGGTCATCCTTCGTGGGAAAGATGTGCATAGTGCAGATCTGGGTAAGCAGAAGTTAAGGTGAAAATTAAGATGTACATTTTGCTCATATACGTGGTACACGTTTTTTTGTTTGTTTGTTTGTTTTTTAAAGGAAGTTCATCCCCTGGGGTGCCTGAGTGGCTCAGTCAGTTAAGCATTGGACTTTGGCTTAGGTCATGATCTCATGAGTTCGAACCCAATGTTAGGCTCTGTGTGGACAGCTGGAGCCTGGAACCTTGCTTCAGATTCTGTGTCTCCCTCTCACTCTGCCCCTCCCCCTCTTGTACTCTCTCAAAAAAATAAAAAATTTTAGGAAAAAAGGAAGTCCCTGAATCTATTTTTAAATTTCTTTTAATGTTTATTTATTTTTGGCAGAGAGAGACAGAGCATGAGTGGGGGAGGGGCAGAGAGAGAGGGAGACACAGGATCCGAAGCAGGCTCCAGGCTCTGAGCTGTCATCACAGAGCCCAATGCGGGGCTCAAACTCACAGACCATGAGATCATGACCTGAGCTGAAGTTGGACGCTCAACCGACTGAGCCACCCAGCCTCCCCCCTGAATTTATTTTTAAAGAAAGGAAAATAATAACTGTGTTTTAGTAGCAAAGTGTAAGCATTGTATCAGTAATATGTAACTGGACACCAAAAAGTAGAAGTGGTTGAAACAAGATATAGATTAACTTCTTTCTGTCCTCACCTTATGGCTTTCTCCTCTTGTTTTTTTTTTTTTTTAATTTTTTAATGTTTATTTTTGAGAGGGAGAGACACAGGGTGCAAGCAGGAGAAGGGCAGAGAGAGGGAGACAGAATCTGAAGCGGGCTCCAAGCTCTGAGCTGTCAGCACAGACCCTGACAAGTGGCCCGAATTCATAAACCGTGAGATCATGACCGAGATAAAGTAGGACACTCAGCCAACTGAGCCACCCGGGTGTCCCATGGCTTCCTCCTCATAGTCCAAGACATCTGTTTGAGCTTCAGCCATCAAATCACATAGGAATGAGCAAAGGAGGGTATGCTGCCTTTTCCTAGGGTCGCACACCACACTCATGGTTGAATAGCTTTGATTGGGACTGAATCTTGTGCTACAACTAGCTGCAAGGGTGTCATGAGCACAGTTAAAATTGGGGAGCTCTGTTACTAAAGAAGGGGAGAACAGATAATGTAGCACAACTAGGATCTCTGTGACAAGCATTTTGTTACAAAATTTTCAGAAGGTTCAAAGAGCAGTACTCTTATTAGTTTGTTTCTATGGCGAATCTCCAGGTTTGTATTATCCTTATTTGATGATTTTAGCAGTATCAAATTGGCTGCTTCTAGCTATGATAGAAAGAAGACCAAATAATCTAGTCCCTGTAATGCACCTTAGATAAAAAAGTGAAAACTAAAGAGAGATCATTTCAGGTCCATCAGATGGTATACTTTCTCCTACCTCAGAACATTTTCTTCATAGTCTTCATTTTAGATTCTAAATCAAGAGAATTAATAAGAGGATATATAAAGTAATCAAACTTCCAAAAATTTACCCACAACAAATGACATAGGTACAGAGAGGTGTTCTTGCAAAGATATTCACTGTAGTATCTTTCACACAAAAATGTGGAAACAACCTAAATGCCCAACAGTAGGAAATGTGTTAAATAAATTATGGTATATTCACATACTAAGGCTTTAAATATGAGTGATATTTATTGACATGAAAAAGAGGTTCACACCATACTGGTGAATGAAAACAGATTACAGAACAGTGTGTGTGTAAAATTATATACACAAGAGGGTCAACAAAATGTTCACAATCTTCTCTGGATGGTGACATTTCACCTGTTCAATTGACTTAAATTTTCTTCTTAGTACTTCTGGCGTGTAATTCTGAGTGGTGTGAATTACTACTATTTTTTTTACAATGACTATGGGTCATTTATCTAAAAGCACTATAAACTAGTTTTAAATAGGTAAAACAAAAGATTTCTGGTTAAATATTAAAATAAGAAAAATCTGTTTATTAATTTGTTTCCAAAATTAATGATTTATGGTATGAACAATGGCTTAATGTTGTTTTACTCTAGGAGGATTTAAAGATCCAGCACTCTATACTTCTTGGTTAGCGCCTGTTAATGCTTTCAATGTATGGAAAACCCAGCGAGCATTTAGCAAATATGAGAAGTCTGCAGCATTGGTCAGCAATAGCCAGTTCTTACTAAAACCACTTGATACGATTGTGGGCAAAGCATGGAATATGTTTGCTTCAAAGTAAGTAAAAAATAAATCTACAAACCTTTCTTTGTATTATTTATTTATTTACTTACTTATTTACTTATTTATTTATTTATAGAAAGTGTATGTGAGCAGGGGAGGGGCAGGAGAGAGAGAGAGAGAAAGAGAAAGAGAGAATCCCAAGCAGGCTCCGTACCCTCAGCACAAATCCTGATGGGGGGCTTAATCTCACAAACTGAAAGATCATGACCTGAACCAAAATCAAAAGTCAGATGCTTATCCGACTGAGCCACCCAGGTGCCCAGAAATCTACAAGTCTTTCTACCCTTAGGAATATAAATCTTAAAACAGAAAGCAGGATCTGGAATGTCTTAGTCTGTTTGATTTGCTCTAACAAAAATAGCACAGACTGCATATCTTACAAACAACAGAAATTTATTTCTCACAGTTCTAGAGGCTAGGAAGTCCAAATTAAATGGTGCTGGCAGATTTGATGTCTACTGAGGAGCTACTTCCTGGTTCATAGGTGATGTCTTTCCCTGTGTCCTCAAATGGCCAAAGAGGCAAAGATCTTTCATGGGCCTCTTTTAAAAGGGCACTGATTCCATTCATGAGGGCTCCACCTTCATGACCTATCACCTTCCAAAGGCCTCACCTCCTAATACTATCACCTTGGGGGTAAGATTTTAATGTATGAATTTTGGGGGAACGCAAACATTCAACCTACAACATGGAGTAAGCATGGCTTACTTTGTAGGTGTGAAATTCAGTCATGTTACTTCAGGCATCATTTTCTTTTCTGCACAATGGGTCCAAAATAAGAGGATATGTAGCGAGGATTAAGTGAGATAACCATGTAAGAATACCTACCACATTGCTGTTAACTCTTGTTGATAAAAGGAGTAGTTTCCAAATGAAATGAAATTAAAGTAGAAATTTCATTATAAGGCTGGGACAATAAAATAGTATTCCAAAATAAGATCCTTGGAAGAATGGAAGAGATCCTGATCTTGTTCAGCAAGAAATATTGCAAGTTTAACTCCATTTGCCACTACAAAATGTCTGCTTGATCCTAAGAAATGAGTTATCAGGTCTCCTGACCTCTGCCACAATTACTTGTCAAAGCAGAATTCCTCATATTAATTGGCAAGGCCTCTACTTTGATTATCCAGGATTCCCAAGGGCTCCCCCTTTCCACACGTGGCTATTCCACAAGCCCCGTCCAAAAGGACAGCAGTGAACTCTGTCCTTTTCTGATATTGTTCACTTCCCACTCCCCTTAAATGGCAGCAGCTCTTATTACATCAATTTAATCCATGTCTGCCCCTGACATTCTTTTTAATATTTGTCCTACCTCAGAACATTTGGAGAGTACGGGGTATTAAAAGAACCACCTGGTATAACTGCAAAGTAAATGTCTGAAAAATACTTGGGAGACTTCACTTCATTCCTAGCACTAAATTAATGCATTTCAAGCCTGAGGTAGAAATTCTCAGGCACCTTTTAGAGTTTGTATTGAACCCAGTCATCTCTATAGGGTGTTCAATATGTGCTTGGTTAGATAACCAAATCTGAATAAGCTTCTTTTTCCTATGTGCTTCTTACTGTCACTCTCTTGGATACTAAAAAGGCGGGGAGCTTGACATAAACTTTCAAAGTTTACTAATCTTTGGAATAAACGTTGAAACAAATATAAGACATTTAAGAGATTCTTCCATCTTCAATTACTCATGAACTAGGACAGTTCTATTTATGGTTTGATTTTAGGAGTTACTAATTTCTCTGAGATTTTTTTTATTTTACATTTTCTGTTTCTTTCATCAGAGCCTACATTCATCAGTACACAAAATTTGGAATTGAAGAAGAGGACTTTCTGGACAGTTTCACATTGTTGGAACAAGTTGTTGCCAGTTACTGCAATCTCTGATCGCCAACAGAGGAGAAAAAGTACCCTAGGTCATTTTGGGGCTAAACAATTTTCAATATTACTTTTTCTGTAAGGTGTTCAGATCCCTACCTGTTAAAGTAACAAAGGTGAATGCTGTTTCCTTTGGCATACCATAACCACAGAAAAGGAGGAAAACTTTTTTTTTTAATTTTTTTTTAACGTTTATTTATTATTGAGAGATACAGACAGAGTATGAGCATGGGAGGGGCAGAGAGAGAGGGAGACACAGAATCCAAAGCAGGTTCCAGGCTCTGAGCTGTCAGCACAGAGCCCAATGTGGGGCTCGAACTCACAAACCGCAAGATCACAACCAGAGCCGAAGTCAGATGCTTGACTGGCTGAGCCACCCAGGCGCCCCAGGAGGAAAACCTTTATTTCATTTTATTTTACTTTTTTTAAATTTACATCCAAATTAGCATATAGTGCAACAATGATTTCAGGAATAGATTCCTTAGTGCCCCTTACCTATTTAGCCCATTCCCCCTTCCACAATCCCTCCAGTAACCCTCAGTTCTCCATATTTATGAGTCTCTTATGTTTTGTACCCCTCCCTGTTTTTATATTATTTTTGTTTCCCTTCCTTTATGTTCATCTGATTTGTCTCTTAAAGTCCTCATATGAGTGAAGTCATAGGATTTTTGTCTTTCTCTGACTGACTAATTTCACTTAGCATAATACCCTCCAGTTCCATCCACATAGTTGCAAATGGCAAGATTTCATTCTTTTTCATTGCTGAGTAATACTCCATTGTATAGATATACCACATCTTTATCCATTCATCCATTGATGGACATTTAGGCTGGTTCCATACTTTGGCTATTGTTGATAGTGCTGCTATAAACACGGGGGTGCATGTGTCCCTTTGAAACACCACACCTGTATCCCATGGATAAATGCCTAGTAGTGCAATTGCTGGGTCGTAGGGTAGTCCTATTTTTAGTTGTTTGAGGAACCTCCATACTGTTTACAAGAGTGGCTGCACCAGCTTGCATTCCCAAGGAAAACCTTTATACTATATGTTACCTTAGATTATAATAAAAGATAAAAAAGAAAAGGAGGAAAACGTTTTTTTTTTAAGTTTATTTTATTTATTTTGAGAGAGAGTGTTGTATGTGAGCAAGGGGGGTGGGGGCAGAGAGAGAGGGGGAAGGAGAGAAAATTCCAAGCAGGCTCAACGTTGTCAGCACAGAGCCCATACAGGGCTTGAACTCACAAACTGTGAAATCATGACCTGAGCCAAAACCAAGAGTTGGACCTTAACCTACTGAGCCACCCAGGTACTCCTGGAGGGAAACCTCTTAAATGGGAATAGCATGTTTTTGAGGTGCCTGGCTGGCTCAGTCAGAAGAGCCTGTGACTCTTAATCTGGGGGTTATGAGTCTGAGTCCCATGCTGGATGTAGAGATTACTTAGATAAACAAACAAACTTAAAAAAAATTTTTTTAATGAAAATAAATGAAAAATAGTATCTTTTCAATGAAAACACTTGGTATTTTTATTTGTAAGAAAAATAATGGTGCTTCAATAAAGAAATTTGGAAACACTTTGCTGAGATGTTGGAACTATGGAACTATACAAGAAAGGGGAATATTCTTTTTCTAAATCTTCCCTTTATTCCAGAAAGGATTCACTAAATTTGGGCTAAACTTTCACTACACACTTTTAAACTTAAGAAATTGGCAGTTCTGTATTTGTGTTCCCCTCTGAAGTGAATGCTTTGAACCATAAGAGGGAGCTATTGTCAAATGCTAGAGCATGAACATCTATTTTGAATATTTTATTCTATAACAGGGTAAGATTTTCCACATGAAGCAGCTACTTAAAAATAAATATCAGATCTTGTTAATAAATGTATATTATGCTTTTTTAAATAAATGTATACCATGCTTAAGTACAAAAGTAAGTAAATGTTTGCTTTTCTTAAATTTTCTATCCATCAGAAAACTGGGTCAGTTTTTCTTTTACATCTTGAATACAAGAAAAGAAACTGATTTTATTCAACTAGTGTTTTCAGATTACTTATAGGTATTTATCTGGTGTGGAAGATGTTGTGCTTTTCAGTAAAATGTGTAAGAACTTCACCAAAATTTCATGAAGTTGAGATACTATCCTGTTCTTGATGAAATGGACACAAACAGATGTGGGTTTCACTCAGTAGAACAAAACACACTTGGAAATTGGCAACTGAGTTTGAGGGTAATTGTGTATTTCAATAAAACACATCTCATGCGATGTATTAACACATGTAAAATGGGAAATAAATACAAACGTTGGCCCTTTCTGCCAAATCTACCAGTGGTGATTTATTTTTTATATGGAAAAATGACAGTTCACAGCTTCACTGGTTTCTTCCTTTTCTTTCCATATGGAAATGATTACCTTTTTGCTGTTTTTCTTATCAACTGTTGCTATGATTTAAAATACTGAGCCATATCTTATTTCTAAGGAATGTAAAAAGTGGTCTCTGTTCAGTTGCTAAAAGGCACACCCCTCTGCTGCATTTTGTTAACCCAAGTGTACTTGAAAAATAATCAGATAATAATTTTTACAAAATAAAGTTAAAAGTAATTATTTTACATTGAAGATATCCAGAGACTGAAACAATTTCCCTAACTGAACCAGCATTAATGAAGACCTGTAACTCACCAGGGGTTAAGCTAATTCTGAGGAACATTGCTAAAAGAGAAGCTAAAGAAAGTCATAAGTATAAATCATTTTATATTTATTTGAGAAAGAAATTCATGTCCAATGGTGACAAGTGTATTTCTAATTTGACATCTCATGAAATCAATGGCAGGTGAATATTAGAAGAAAGCCCCAATTTGACACAGCTCTGGGTCCATTCACTTATATGAATAGAGTCTCTGTTATGATCCACAACTGCATTTCATTATTTGATGTGTGTAGATACCTAAATATTTGCAGACTTGTTTTAAACATTTACATGGAAAATATTTTTTTGTCTGTGTAGGGTAACAAAATTTTTGGTATCAGACTTGTGATTTAACTTAAAAACTAATACAAAGAAGCTGATCAAGATAAAGCGGTGTCAGTGGAAATGTACTTTGTGTAGAGAAAACAGCCAGCCAGGACAAAGTAGAATCTTAACTTCCTGGGCATACAGATCCAGAACCTTTAAAATTTATATATATATATATATTTGTGTGTGTGTGTGTGTGTGTGTGTTCATTTATTTGTGACAGAAAGAGTGCAAGCAGAGGAGGGACAGAGAGAGGGAGACATGGAATCCAAAGCAGGCTCCAGGCTCTGAGCTGTCAGCACAGAGCCCGATGCAGGGCTCAAACTCACGAACTGTGAGATCATGACCTGAGTCCAAGGTGGACGCTTAACCAACTGAGCCATCCAGGTGCCCTCAGATCCAGAATCTTTGAATTTGTAATATCTTAGATTACTGGGTAACTGGAGAACTATGTTGTCACATCCCACAGTGCCAGGATGCACCCCCTATAGGCAGTAAGTACAGTGTAAATTCAAATGGCTGCTTATTTTCAAGCCTTTTCATTCTCCATTTGTGCTCTTGTCAAGAGCTGCTTAAGCTGTAGAACCTGTTTCTTCCCATTCGGTCCCTCTTGATTCTAACTTTGCCCCAACACTAATCTACATCTTTCTCCTTTAACCTGTCACTTAGAACTTAGCAAATGTATCCACAATTCACTGTTGTGGATTGGACAGGGCTGTTCTATTGGACAGGTGTCTATTCTAGACATCTCCGTTTGTTCATTCGTTTATTCAGGCAGTATCTATTCAGTGCCAGGCATTGAACTAGATGTTAATGATGTAGGAGTCAACACCACATAGTCTGAAGAAGCTTACAATGTAGCTAAGTTACTTTGAACGTCTTAATGCTACAATCCTAGCTTCCTAATTATTATTTATCTTCCACATGTCCGTTTTCCACTTTTTTACAGCAAAGCCGTAGTACAGGGCTAAGAGCTCTAAGCTTTAAATTTGAAACGCCTCCTCACTGGCTCTGTGGACTCTTTTGCAGTATACATACCAATGATTCTTCTCCTGACCACCATGTTTATCACACTTGAATTCCTGTCCAAAATTTTGTTTTAAAACATGCTCCATATGTTCTTATCACAGTATTCTCTCCCCATGAGCCCAAGGTTTGGCAGTCAACCCTTTCTTGTTCTTCAACCTACGTACCAAATACGGCTTTACTAGCTTGTCATTGGCAAAAAATCAGTTATTTAGAAGATGTTTGCTCATCTGTATCAATCATATTGTTTCCTATGGTTTTTAGGGATATGAGCTAAAAATCTGGCTTTACATATTTAACTAACTTCTTACTCCAATACTCTGAAATATCTCAGATGATGCAATGTCAGCCTTATTAATAAATGGAACCCCATTTCCAATAGAATGCTTGCACAAGAAGCTAAGGAAATGTAAATATTCAAGTTTCAGGGGAACACAGTGTGGGGTCAGTGTTGTAGAAGATATGGCATTAAAGGGAGAAGAGCAAAAAGAAAATCCCATTTAGATTCCAGGGAGCCAGGGACACAGGAAGAGATGAAAAGGAAAGTTGATGCTCCCCACGACCAAAGAATTGCTTACAAGCAAAGAATGGCTTACAAGCATTTTAAGAAAAAGACTTGCTGGTTTTTGAAATATGGACTTTACCTAAAGATAAAAAAAAAAAATCTAAGAATAGCTTAAAAAGAAACAGCACATGGCGTCTGGGTGGCTCGGTTGAGCATCTGACTCTTGATTTCAGCTCAGGTCATGATGTCATGGGTCATGAGATCAAGCCCCACATCCGACTCTGCTGATAGTGCAGAGCCTGCTTGGGATTCTCTCTCCCTCTCTTTCTGCCCCTCCCCTGCTCGTGATCTGTCTCTCTCTCAAAATAAATTTTATGACTTGTCTACTGATGAGTACACAAAAATTCAAAGACTCTATACTTGATGGGTGATGGGCATTATAGAGGGCACTTGTTGGGATAAGCACTAAATTCTCCTGAAACCAATACTGCACTACATATTAACATGAATTTTAAAAAAATTCTACACCTGTGCTGTCTAGTAATGTAACCATTAGCTGCATGTGGCTAGTGCTGTATGTGAAAAATACACCTTGGATTTTGAAGACGATATGAATAAAAAATTGTAAAATATTAATATTTTAAATTAATTGTTGGAATATTTTGGATATATTGGGTTAAATTATTAAAATTGGTATACTTGTTTCTTTTTACATTTTATTTATATTTCTAAAAAGTATTTATTTGGAGAGTGCATGTGTGTGCACACGTGGGGGAGGGGCAGAGAGCGGGAGAAAGAATTGAAGCAGGCTCCGCCTTGTTAGCACAGAGCCCAACTTGGGGCTCAGTTGCATAAACCCAAGCTGAAATGAGCCACCCAGGCACCTGCCTTTTCACATTTTAAAATGTAGCTACTAAAATTTTATTTATTTATGTATTGCTACTAAAATTTTAAATTAGGGGCGCCTGGGTGGCTCAGTCGGTTAAGCCGCCGACTTTGGCTCAGGTCATGATCTCACAGTCCGTGAGTTCGAGCCCCGCTTCGGGCCCTGTGCTGACAGCTCGGAGCCTGGAACCTGCTTCGGATTCTGTGTCTCCCTCCCTCTGCCCCTCCCCAGCTCACACTCTGTTTCTGCCTCTCAAAACTGAATAAACGTTAAAAAAAATAATAAAATAAAATTTTAAATTAGATATATGCCTTGAACTGTATTTCTATTGGACAAGGCTATTCTAGACATCTCAGGAGCAAAGTCCTGGGAACTATAGAAAAGGGAGTTGAACAAAGCTTGTTCTTATTAGGTGAGAGGTCATGGGAACATAGTAAGAAACATAAGTCAAAAGATGGGAGTTTCCTTTCTGGGGAAAAAAAAAAAAAGCTTTGCTTAAGCTCAGCTCATGTGAACAGCATGAGAAAGGCAGGATGTGAGCTTAATTCAACAAACATCCATTGACCACCTGCAAGGAAAGACAGTGCTAGGATAGACAGACTTTAAAAGAATGAGTTAAACCTGGCCTCTGTCCTTAAGGAGTTCACCATTTGGTATACTCTTTGCTTCAAAGCATATGCCTGGCTCATGGTAGAAACTCCATGTTTACTGAACAGATTAATATAAATGTCTAAAACACTATGGAAAAGATGTAAAGCTGCAAAACTAGAGGCACACATGAAGCCCGTTAAGGCTCACTTATTATCAACAGATCTCATAACAAATAAAACCGAGGACCTGGAAATACAAATATAATTAAAAATGTTTTGTCTTGGGGCACCTGGGTGGCTCACTCAGTTAAGTGTCCTGACTCTAGGTTTCAGCTCAGGTCATGATCTCATGGTTCATGAGTTCGAGCCCTGAATTGGGCTCTGTGCTGACAGCACAGGGCCTGCTTGGGATTCTCTCATTCCCTTTCCCACATGTGCTTCCTCTCTCTCAAAATAAGTAACTTAAAAAATATATTTTGTCTCTGAGCCATCTTATACAGTTAAGAGCCATTTAAAACAATATAAACTCAACGTTTTGATAATGAAGAGGCTTTGTAAGTCCTTGCCTAAAATCTAAAACTAGTCCTGGAATTCCAAGCCTTCCAAAGTTTGGCCACGCCCACTGTTCCCTTTATGTATGCTGCAGTAGCCAAGACAAACAGAAATGACTGTTAAATGTTATGAAAAACCCACAGATTTGTCTATACGGTTATGTTTAATTTTGTTGAGGAAAGACAGGGATGGAGCAATCTATCACTGACTTGAAGATACAGGTGAGAGATGTGACCCAGTGATCCTGGCTGCTCCTGCTTTGCCTCCACTGTCAGGCCCCCAAGACCAAGAAGAATGGGAAGCTCAGAGCATTTTTGAGCAGGCCTGAAAGGATACACACTAAATTTCATAGTAATTTCTCTGGGGGAGTATCTTTCTCAGAAGATCTCCCTTTTATACTACGCATTTCTTTTGCCTGGTTTTTATTTTTTTAAGTCATTGCTTCACCCAGTGTGGGGCTTGAACTCATGACTTGGAGATCAAGAGTCACATGCTCTTCCAACTGAGCCAGTCAGGCGTCCTGCATATTTTTATTTTTAATTTATTTTTAATTTTTAAAAATGTTTTACTTATTTTTAAGACAGAGAGAGACAGAGCATGAGTGGGGATGGGGCAGAGAGAGAGGGAGGCACAGAATCTGAAGCAGGCTCCAGGCTCTGAGCTGTCAGCATAGAGCCCGACACGGGGCTCGAACTCACAAACTCTGAGATCATAACCTGGGCCGAAGTCAGACACTCAACCGATTGAGCCACCTGGGTGCCCCAGCATATTTTTATTTTAAACAAAGCTTTAAAAATCCAATGTAAGGGGTGCCTGGATGGCTCAGTCAGTTAAGCGTCTGACTCGATTTTAAGCGTCTGACTCAGGTCAGGATCTCATGGTACGTGAGTTCTAGCCCTACATGGGGATCTGTGCTGACAGCATGGAGCCTGCTTGGGATTCTCTCTCTCTCTCTCTCTCTCTCTCTCTCTCTCTCTCTCTCTCTCTCAAAATAAACTTTAAAAAATCCAACATAAGATAAAATAAATGATTTTTAAAAGGATGTTAACACTTGGGAGACAGTTTGAAGAATGAAGGAATAAGTCAAATGAATCAGAAGGCAGTAACAAGGGGTGGAAGTAGTAAGCAGCATCGCTGTTCTGTAAATTATCACATAAACAGGTGTAGAATTATAGAATGTTCCATGTACATTCAGGGAACAAACAGGAGGAAGAGGGAAATTAAAGACTACCTTTGAAGTCCTACTATCTCAACATGCCCTTCTAATGAACACTGCCTATCACAAGGAAGACTGAATCAATCTCTCTCTCTCTGTCTCTCTCTCTCTCTCACATACACAGTCTGACAGCAGCCCAAAAAGTATACTAAAAGGTAGGAAAGATTTTGAGTATGAAAGCACTTTTTAAAAAAAGATTTATTTTTAAATAATCTCTACACCCAATGTGGGGCTCAAACTCACAACCCTGAGTTCAAGGGTCGCATGCTCCACTGACTAAGCCAGCCAGGTGCTCCTGCATGAAAGAACTTTTTACTTCCTCCGTGCAGAGACCAGGGATCTTTTATGCTCCAATGGATTCTTTATGCTTGAAGAGGAAATGGAGAGCATCTGAAAACTTCTTTGATCTCTACATTTTTCTAAAAAGCACTATTTTCAGCTTCCTTTCTTCTTCTGAAATTGTGCAAAGCACTCCCACATACATGCTTTTACTGATAGGCATCTCTTTATGTCTGATTCCATCAGAAAGCCAGTGACACCCCAATTCTCCCAGGTTTCAACAACTGTGCACCCACCTGAGAAGAGAATACTAAAGTTTTGTACCTCTCTTCCCCACCAAAGTGTTATTACACAAATAAATCTCTCCTTTTGAACTCTGCTCTTCCTGGTGAGTGGTATAATTGTGGTCATATGTCATTTATTCTGAACTCCTAGCCAGCCAACTTCAATAAGCATAACTCATTTATTGAAACATGTAAACAACCCCAGTACCAAAGCAGCCAAATGGAAAGCCGCCTTGACCACATGCTCTAGAAGGTGTAATAAAGCCGTGATTCTGCCTTTTGGCTTGGCAAAGGCAGTTGGGGGGATGCCCTCATATTTACTTCGGAAAACTTATGACATGTGGGTTCTAGGTGGCTGCCACTGCCATCTAGGCTAGCACTACTGGAATCTTGGATTCCAGGACAAATACACAGGAAATCACATTGCCAAACTTTTCTCCTTATAAAGACAATCTATCCAGGAATTACCATCCTCTCAGTTCTCATAGGGAGGAGTCATTCATTAAGCAAGCAGGATACAACAGGGGTGAGGAATTTTAAGGCAGTTTCCTGTGGCCCCAAGGTCTGGTCACAGTGCTGTCCTTAGAAGAACAGTGCTACCTAACAAGTTAAGGCTAAGATGATCACTTATGGAAAAGTACAAAGGATGTATTACTCCAGAGAATTCTCCGGAAAAGTCCAGTTTATTCTCTGACAGAAGTCACAGAGTGGTCTAATGGATAGCACATTCTCAAGCTTAGGAGTTAGAAAACCTGAGAGAGACCCATGGTAGGAGCCACTATCCTGTTGGGCAATGTGTTCAGAACAGAACACTGTTTCTCTCTCTCTCTCAAACTTGCTCCTCCTCCTGTATTCCTGGCCCGGTGATGGATCAGCACTGCTGTCTTCTCAGATTCCTTCTTGACCTTTACTCCAACTTGCCTAGTACCCTGGCACCTCATCTTAGGGAGCCTGTCCAGCCTGCCTTTGAAGCTCCGCTGCTACCCCTCCTGGACCACTGCAACATTCACTCGGCAAACACTGCGAGCCTACTGAGTGCCAGGCCCCGGGGAAACAATGGAGAGTGCAACAGTGCCCGCCCTTACAGGGCTTACGCTCTAGTGAAGGAAACAAGCAAAAACAAGAAAACAGATAAACTACTTTGTGAGTCACATATGTGCTTTCAAGGATACAAAACGGGGCTAAGGCAAAGAGTACCAGAGGTGGGCGGACTGACTTTAGGTGACTCATTGGTCTTGTCTCTCCTACTCGTGCTTTCCTGCTGTCTCACAGGGCTTTCTCTAGTCAGAACACCTGCCCTCTCCCCACCCTAGCTGGCTATTCAAATGCCACATCCTCATGAAATCTTTTCTGAGCCTTCCTGGTCACCCATTCCCATCCTCTTCTGGGTTCTTTTCTTAATGTTCTTTCCTTCGCTGTTCATTTCACTTTATGTTGTAGTTATCTGTATATAAGCACAATACCCCTAAGGAGACTGTAAGTTCCTGGAGGGCAAAGATTACGGTCATTAGTGTTGTCTCTTCCCCACAGTACCTTAAACCAGTGGAGATTTAAAAAGTAAATTTGGAGCACTTGCGTGTCTCAGTTGGTTAAGCGTCCGACTCTTGATTTGGGCTCAGGTCACGATCTCACAGTTCGTGGGTTCAGGCCGCCCTTGTGGGCTCTGCGCTGACAGCAAGGAGCCTGCTTGGGATCCTCTGTCTCTCTCCCTCCCTCCCTCTCTCTCTCTCTCTCTCTGCACGCCCCCCCCCCCCATTTGCATATCCCTCTGTCTTAGAATAAACATTAAAAAAAAAAAAGAAAAAGAAAACATCACTTAAAAAAAAGTGAATTTAAAAATGTTTCCCCCTACCAATCTGGTTAATGCCACTTTTGGCTCTATTTCATAGGGTTGTTATGAAGATCAAATAAAATTTAAGATGTGAAAGTGCTTTGAAGGAGAAAAAAGATCTGTACAAATAGAAATTGCTTTGTAATCATAATTCTAGCAAACACCACTTTGGGAACCTGCCCACACAGGATGGCCAGGGATGGAGCCGGCGTTCCCACCCCTGTGATAAACGCAAGCAGAGGCTGCTCATCTATTTAAATAGCAAACTTTTAGGGCTGTGGGCTTGATTTTCTGTTGTCTTTCTCCATCACCTACTTGTGATCCCAAGATGAGACAAGGATGTAGATAAAAAGCCTGGACTTTTCTACTGGACTTTTCTGTAGAACTGAATGTGTAAGAGCCAGAATGCCTAGGTTTGAATCCTTTCTCTGCTTCCCTTCTTCCCACAGCTAACCACTAATCTTCTCTACCTTAGTTTTCTCACAGGGTTGTTAAGGATTTTAATACTCCACAATACAAACCAACACTGAAAACAGTGCCTGCTTACAAGGTAATCAAACAATCATTATCACAGTTACAGTAATCTACTGTACTTCCCGGGAAAGGGCACATCAGAGGTTCCTGGGACCTAATCTTGATTGCTGGTATTAATGGGGTTTTGCACAAAAATATACCATAGAAGGGACATGGGAGTGGGAAGGGACGGATACAGTGGCCAGAATGGAGCAGAGGTATCCGAAGAGCCGCAAGAGTGTAGCCACTGTCAGGTTAAGCAGAGAAAAGTTTGGTGGCTAGAAGAGGTTAGGCCTGTCACTCAAGTGAAAGGGCCTCCCAAGAGGCTGGGAGGTGCACTAAAAAGTGAAAGGTTGAGAAAGGCCTCCTCTCATTTTCATTTTTTTTTTTAAACTAATGAAAAGAGGTTGAGAACAACATGGCTCTTGGATGACTGGTGTGCCAGGCTTCTTCACTACTGCAAAGAGGAGTGAAACTGAGCTGCTGTAGTTTCCAACACAACATGGCGGCCAAAGGAAGATAAGAGTAATCTGAACAGTCTTTTCCCACCTTCAGGGAAGGGCAGAAACATCTCTCTACGAATCTCAAACTGCCTCACTGCATGGAAACTTTTTTTTTTTTTTTCCATCAGAAACAGGCTGGGACACAATTAAGCAATACTGTCGGGTTGGGTCAGTCAAAAGCGTCTGAAGGAAAAAGCTGCTCATGCTCTATCCCCCTTAAGGGGATACATGGCAACAAAGGGAAATGACACATTTGGGATGAAGTGGGGGGAGGAGAGAAAAGTGGCTTACAAAGGCCTCCTTCCAAGAACAAGGCCTTTCCTGAGGGCTTTAGGTGGAAGGCCATCAAATCAATCATTGTAGATACTGCCTGGAAAGTCTCAAAAGAAGGCAGTGACTGTTAATTTAGAAGGCTTGGGGTCCCTCTTAGTCAAAGATGCCCAGAATAAGCCAGAGCCTTCCTCTCAAGAATTCAGGAATGTGGTTTCCAATGCAAATAAAGACTACATTGTAGAACTACCGCTGGAGTGTGTCCAAGCCCTCCTTCTGTCCTTTGAGTCATTTGGACATAGTTAACAATCGGGTTGAACACCTGGGCTGATTACCCCTGAAGGGGATTTCCAGACTCTATCCAGTAAAATCATCTCCTCCCCTCCTGAAGCAACTCCCTGCCACTCTCTCTGAAGTGTGCTCTCAAGATTCCAAATTTTCTCCCATTCTAGGCTTCCTAGGTTAGAGCACCAACTGCTGCTGACACAAAGAAACAAGGAGCCAAGCAACTTTGTGCTTTTTAAAAAAGTTTATTTTAAATTAAAAGGAACAGATGTCCAATGTTTCAAAAAGCCACACATTTGTGGATTTGGCTGACAAACCGTCTAAGCTGCATCTCATTCCTGTTCCCATAGAGTCAGCCAGCCACTTACAACTGACTCACACTGGGCCACAGTTTGGGCCAGTCTCCCAACTACAGAATTAGAATCCCAGATCTCAAATGAATCCAGGGTGTTTGGGTGGAGAGCGGGGGCCATCTAAAATAAATTTCTTTTAATTTAGTAGTATCAACATCCTCACAGCAAACTGTGCAAGGCTAGTAGGTCAAATGAGCAAACAGCTGGCACCTGCCTATCCCAGCACCACGCAATTCTAAAGGCAATGAGTAAGCAGCTGTCCAGAACAGGTTTTCATTATAATCCCTTTTATGAGTACTGGTTGAATATGCAAATACATGTATGTTATTTGCTGCAATTCAAGGCCTCACCCCCGAGGCAAACGTATTACCTCAGGTGAACTCCTGGCCTTGTTGGGAAGGGCAGCAACCGAAGCCTCAACCACCAGACACAAGTGACTCAATCACTTTTAGAATGTTCAAGTACTTCATGTGCTTTCTTTTCTTGTTGTCTTTGAGAATAAAGGAACAAACACTTCAGATGCAAGTTTTTTGCTTAGCATTTCATTTACCATGTTTTATGAATACCCAAGTTTTGATCATTGTCAGTTAGAAATGGAATGCTACTTGGCTTTCAAAAATGGCTATTGAACTCCTGCTTAGGGGCACCTGGCTGGCTCAGTCAGTAGGGCAAGCGACTCTTGATCTCGGGGTTTCGAGTTCGAGCGCCACATTGGGTGTGGAGCCTACTTAAAAAAAATAATTCCTGCTTAGGTTGATTTAACTTTTTGTGAGCACATTAATAACTACAAATAAAACAAACCAATATTCTTTTGTTTTCTAACAAAAATGAGACTTTTAGGTCTATTGAGGAAGGTCCCACATGCCAACTTTTTAAACTGTTTTCACTATACCCAGCAAACCTCACTGAATATTCTATTTTTATTTATTAAATATATGAAATTTATTGCCAAATTGGTTTCCATACAACACCCAGTGCTCACCTCACTGAATATTCTAGATGGAACCTGGGCGGCTCAGTTGGTTAAGCATCCGACTTCGGCACAGGTCATGATCTCATGGTTTGTGAGTTCAAGCCCCACATCAGGCTCTGACAGCTCGGAGTCTCCAGCCTGCTTCAGATTCTGCGTCCCCCTCTCTCTCGGCCCCTCCCCCACTCACACTCTGTCTCACTCTCTCTCAAAAATAAACATTAAAAATGTAAAAAAAAAAAAAAGCAGATATTCCTTTTTCTCTACCTTCTAGATTTCTTTTAGTATTTTATTTTTTAATGTTTATTTTTGAGAAAGCGAGCAAGCAAGGGAGGGGAAGAGAGAGAGAGACAAAGAATCTGAAGCAGACCCCAGGCTCTGCACTGTCAGCACAGAACCCGATGTGGGGCTCAAACTCATGAACTGAGATCACGACCTGAGCTGAAGTCGGACTCAGCCACCGACTTGACTGAGCCACCCCTTAGTGTGTGTATGTACGTATACACAAACACACACACATATACATACATGTTTATTTACTTTTGAGAGAGAGAGACAGAGTGTGAGTGGGTGAGGGGCAGAGAGAGGGAGACAGAATTTGAAGCAGGCTCCAGGTTCCAAGCTGTCAGCAGAGCCGGACAAGGGCCTCAAACTCATGAACCGTGAGATTATGACCTGAGCTGAAGGCAGACGCTCAACCAACTGAACCACCCAGGCACCCCTTAGTATTTTATTTTTTTAAGTTTATTTATATTTATTTTAGGAGAGAGTCCCAAGCATGCTATGCGATGTCAGCACAGAGCCCGACATGGGGCTCCAACTCACAAATTGTGAGATCATGACCTGAGCTGACGCCAAGAGTTGGAAGCTTGATCGACTGAGCCACCCAGGCGCCCCTTTAGTATTTTATAATAAAAACTAAATTAGGAAAATGTCAATATTTTAAGGATGTAAGGTTAGAAAAGTATTTTCATTTTTTTTTTTTTTAACATTTTTATTTATTTTTGGGACAGAGAGAGACAGAGCATGAACGGGGGAGGGGCAGAGAGAGAGGGAGACACAGAATCGGAAACAGGCTCCAGGCTCAGAGCCATCAGCCCAGAGCCTGACGCGGGGCTCGAACTCACGGACCGCGAGATCGTGACCCGGCTGAAGTCGGACGCTTAACCGACTGCGCCACCCAGGCGCCCCTTTAGTATTTTATAATAAAAACTAAATTAGGAAAATGTCAATATTTTAAGGATGTAAGGTTAGAAAAGTATTTTCAATTATAGTAAATTTTGTGTATCTGTGCTTTGTACTTTGTTGCCTCACTGGGGGGTTAATTTTAGATTTAACAAGGTTTTGGTTTTATCAAGTCAATTGGTTCCTTAATTTCTGCCTTTCTCTTTATTAACTTATATTTGGGTTTAACTTCTTTAGAAAGAGCAGGTTTACATCAAAACAAGGGCATACCTGCAGACAGTATTTAAAACGCATATATTGGGGCACATGTCTGGCTCAGTTTACAGAGCATGCAACACTTGATCTTGGGGTTGTAAGTTCAAGCCCCACGTTGGGAGTGGAGCCTACCAAATAAAAACATGTTTTCCGAGTAAACGCAATGTAAAATTTTTGCATGTGTATCAAATGCGGTCTTTGACAAGTTAAATACTGAGAACACGCCAACAATTATGGTAGTACTTTACATTTTATCCAATTTAATCATTACAACAACCTATTTCCATTCCTATAGATGAAATTTAGGCTCCAAGTTTAAGACTTTCTCAAAGTCACATGTTAGAGGCAGAACGATAAGCCATCAGTAACATAGACCGTTGCACATGGAGGCGAGTGGGTTTCAAAATCTATGGAACGGCTTTTTGACTGTAAAAGGCTGGGAACTCCTCTGAGCTCTTTACACATGGGTCAGTCAAAACACAATTCACCCAGGGCACAAGAGGACAACACGCTATTCTAATTAGCTTAATGCATTAATTGTCCTCAAAAGAATCACTGCTGAGTAGTGAAAAGTGAAGACCAGCCTCACGGCAGTCCTACTACAGCTACAGCCAGCAGAGAGCACAGTGGAAACACAGGCAGAGGTTGTTCATAGGGAGCACTTCCTACTTACTGCATCTGCTGAACTAGTGTATTTCAGAAACTGCACTCCAGCTGTACCTTTTTCTGACTTTTAGAAGATGAGGAGAGTGGCCATCATCCAAATCTCTCTTTCTGTCAAACACTACACGTTTCCCACATTACTGTTTTTAGGGAGGTGTTCCTCAGCACCTAAGTGTATAAACTGAGGATGTATTGCATTATATCGTACTGTATTATTTTGACAGTCATGGAATTGAGAGACAAGATAAAGTACCACAGAAATGTAAGGCACAAAATGACACTTAAATTAGATGGAATTAGAATTCCCAGGCACCTCCCCCCCCTGCTTTTTTTAAATTTGCAGTAATATCAAACCACCCACTCACAAATTTTCTGGTCTCCCAACTGGAATCAACTAGGTTTGTTTTGGGGATCATGTAGTTGTTTGTGTTCACTTTGGTGGATACAAGAAAGGGACAAACGAACCACTGGAACAGAAGGGTAACGTTCTGTGCCAGCTGGAAATCCAGCAAGATCATCTGAGCATGTCCCACCTGAACGCTTTGTGGAGGAAAGGGGGACAGCTGTTTTTCGTTTGTTTTCAAGGCAAATTCATTTGAAAGAGTGAACAAACCATTATCATAATAAGTCAAATGTATTACTTAGCTCCTCAGTCTAAGAAATGTTTCTTTTTTTCTAAACACTGTACCCTGAAATAAGTTTACCAATAAACCTGGAAGATTTAGCACATATAGTATAATTCATACGGGGTTTCCTCTTTCCTTTCTTCAAACACCAAATAAAATGCAGGTGAAAGAGATGACACACAATTGGAAGCTGACTTAGAAGTTTATGCTAACCCTAAAAAATCTAAAAAATTTTGTTGGTTAATGTGAATCTATTTAACATAAAACCTGGGTACCGCTTTGCAAATAAAGGAACAATCACATTACCACAAGGTCCCTGGGCAGAAAAAAAAAAGATTGTTAAGAATAATAACCTTTTCAAAACCCACAAGGCAGGTTGTCTTTTATTTAGCTGTGGTCATGGAGACCATCCCAATTTTCCATAAAATCTTCTCGATACTGCTGCAATATCATGGCATAAAAGATTCAAAGTGCCACTAGACTTAAGGACAAGAGTTTTTTTGGTCATAAACCATGAGGCTAGGTCATGTTTAAATGGGAATATTTGATATGGATGGTCAGATGAGAGATACCAGAATGTCAGACAGCCCATCGACTGCTGTTGCCATGAGATTCAACAGTCAACATCAGTCTGATAAGCTACCCGACAAGGTGGTACAGCCATGGAGATGTCACGACGGTAGGCAAACTAAGTAGACATTCAGGCAGGATTTGATAAAACAATCAGGCATTTCTGGCCTGTTGCGATTTAAACCCGATTCTACTTTTAACATAATGTCAGAAAAGATTTTCCTAAAGAAAAAAAGTGAAATTGTTTATTTTCCTCCCAGGCAAAACGAAACAACCAAGTTCAACTGGAAACATCCCAAAAGAACATAACACTCACTGAAGAAAGGAAAGAAAATTAGGTTACATTCTAAAAGTAAATTTTTGTCAGAAACAGAGAACATGCTGAGCTAAAACGAACACAGACAGGAGAAAGTGTGGTTTTTTGAAAAAATGAGTTATTTCTCTCTCCAGTGCCCTTTAATTTGTATACTTTCATTTCTCCTGTTTTCACGAACCCCTCGCTATGTCAATCCCTAGGGAGCCATTTCATCAATGTGTAGCAAGCTGCCCCAATTCCAGGTTAACAAGAAAGTGCCTCGGTGGTGGCTCCTACACATAAATAAACAATGGTTGAAGAAATTATGGTTGTAGGTAGATCTGGCAAAGTCGACCATTAGTTGGAAGTAGCTAAAGGGAAGCAAAAAATCAAAACGCTCAAGAAAACGGACACAATTTTGGAATGATCAAAGATGTCTTTATAAAGTTTGTTCATGACTTCATTCTAAATATACAGAATAAAAAATGGTGCCAGCTCATTCGTGAGACACCAATCAGAATTTTCTTATACTGTCTCAAAATTTAAAGATCAGTTTCCCAAGAGGGTGTGCAATGCATCATAAGATGGCCTTTTTTTTAAGGTAGGAGAGGAAGGGTTGGGCAGGATTAAATAAATTTTACCATGATAGACATGCAAGACCGTTATCCAATCTAGTATAATTTATACACACTTTAATGACTTAGAAAAACAAAGGAGTCATTTCTGACAAGCCTAAAAGGCTTGACATACTCAACATACTTAGGAACTAGTTTTTGGTGTCCGGAATTCTTTAATTGTACCACGTGGGCCTTCTGAAAGTAACAAAGAAAAGCCCGGTTTCTGTTAAGTTCGCTGCTGAACATCACATTCCACCTGAATAAAACACAAGCTGGATTGAATTGAGGGTGGATACCTTACCTTAACACACAAAGGAAAAGTGTGTCAGTGCAAAATATGGACTAAACTGTTTTCAGAAAACAAAACAAAACAAAACATTTTTTTTTAAATTGATATAGGGTGGAAAAGGGTATTTTCCTTCCTGGTTTGGAGTCCTCCCAATTTAAGGCAGAACTCATTTCTAATTTCTGCCATTAGAACCTTTTTCTGCTTATTTGGTTTTCTCCTCTGAGTTCAACCGCTGCTGGATTCGTTTGGCATAACTTTGTGCCATGGAGTTAATGATGGACAGGATGAAGTAACACACCATTACAACGACCAACTTCTCAAACATCCAGGACAACCAGTTTTCTCCCTGTAAGAATAAATGCAGAACAACCCACGAGAAATGCTTCATTAGTTCAGTAGTAAAAAGGGGATCATTTACAATATTTAAGAAAAATGATGAGAATTTGGGGCTCATAAGCTATAAAGTCTAAACAATGAAAATGAGAAGGCCCGTGTCTCTAGATACCCTGAAGTCTATATTCAGGCCTTCTGACACCCAATTATTAAGATTTCACTTTGTCAGATGTAAAGTCAATGTTGATTCACATAGTTTAGAATGGGTCAGTGTGAGGTCGCCTTTTTTTACTACATAATAAAATTTTTGATTCAATTCTGCTCTCTGAAGTTGCCATGTAGATACTTGTGGAGAGCAGTGTCCAGATAGTTACATGTCGTTCCAGCACTGGGAGCAGCTTTTAAAATATGTCATCTATTTCTGAAGTCATGTTTGGTCAACTGAGGGCGGCAAAGGGCCACACAGAGTGTAAGGCAGACGGCGGGGGGAAAAATTCAACAACTATGCTTTCTTCAAGTTTCCCATTTCAGGTTACTGCTTACCCATCCTCTTCTAGTCATTTCCCTTTGCCACAGAACTGTTTACAGAAAAGGCAGCCTTAGTTTAAGTTAAAGTTTTTAAGTTCAGCTATGTGAAGAGCCTTTTTTAAAAAAAGAAAAAAGATTATTTTCCCATCTCTTAAAAAAGTAGGGCAAAAATGAAGGAGATAGTCAAATGACCGCCGTTAGTCACATACTTTGTTATGCTATGAAATGCTACAAATTTTAACTTTTTAATCCACTTGGGAAGTAGATTTGGTAATAAATCATTTAAGATCAAGGCAACAACTCATTCTACATAACACATCATTTGCCATTAGCCTTCCCTTTGTTTTTTTTTTGGAGAAGACAGATACAAACGGAAATTACAGTTCTGATTTAGTCAAAGCCAGTGTCCCAGTAGAGAGTAAACAGAGCCTCCACTTCAGTTACTGAAGACTGACAAACTACTCTATTTGCCTCAAAATGCCAGTGAGTGCTGGGAGTATAATTTCAGCCTGAGACTGGGGGGAGGGGGGTGGCAGAAGAGAGGAAAACAGAGCAAAGTCTCACCTGCGGTGTGCCCATCTCACTTCTGTGGTGAAGCTTCTGCCGCTGGGCCTCCAGATATTCCTGAAATGGCTTCTGCAGAGATGGACCTATGCCGGGGACAGCACTGGAAGCAGGGTACGATAACCCAAGGAAAAAGATACATTTGGGAAGAAAAGCAAGAAAAATGTGAAAGAAAAATCCACTTACCACCTGGACTCAAAAAGCAGGGATTGGACAGAAAGCGGAAAAAAAAAATACAACAATCAGCACAACTGGCAAAATCCTCTGAACTCTTTTCAGTGGATACATTCATCCTTTAATAACCCCTTCTAGGAGAAAAATCTCTTCCACCAACTCAGGAGAGAAACTAGGAGCTGAGCCCCTTCTGGCACAAGAGTTCATCCTCAGAGTGAGACCAGCTAGGCTGATGCCGCACGCTGTTGTGGCACAAAGAATAAAATGAATGACTTCTGAGAAGTCCCACATTTATCACCACCAGTTCCTGTAAGAACTGGTTTGAACCGATTAATAAGGAAATGACTTATGCTTGTGTCATCCCTAGTTGAAAAAGAAACTGCCCGCCCTCTCTCTGACTTGTCCCATCTTCTCAGAGGGGGGCGGTCCTTTCTCAATCTAAGTCCTTATTAGGACAATCTGTGCGTCATCCTTATCCAAAAAGAATGCATTAGCAAATTTGGGAGGCACCTCCCACTAGTCAGAAGTCAGTGATTAACAAAGGAACAAAGAAGGAACTCTGAACCTTGAATCACCTCGTGGTTTATGGTAGATGGTTTGCACAGAAACTACAGTACATTACTAAACAACTTGTTCTGAAATGACTGGGATAGGGATCTCTGATAAGTTTATGTACTCGGAGGTCCCTCTCACCCAGAATATGTGGAGGCAGTGCTGTTAAACCGGTTTGGCAACCAGCTACCAGGATCCTGTTTTAGAAATGCTTGCAGGCGTTTTTTAAAATGGTAACTTGAGGCAACTTAGAAAATCAAACATCTCTATTTTCTGTACCTTTTATTTTCTCATCTGCCATAACAGGGCTAAAAGGTAGATGAGCTCAGTCTCCTGCGGCCAGCAAAAGCTATGTCAATATGTATTTGCAACAGCACCTAATGTTCCCTCTTATAAGTACTGACTTCACCACCTCTTTTCGAGAACAATTCAGTTACTGCTTTCTGTAATACAAAGCAGAGAAGCAGAGGAAGAGAAATTTTTTGCTACTATATTTACCAGAAGTTAACACATATATAACTTCTGGCTGACACTTCTCTTTGATCCTCTTAAGTATCCACCACCAAGTACTTAATGGAGTCCTTATTTTGTGTCTGACATTGTAATTGGCACTAAGGGAAAACAAAACAACTGCAAGAAATAGCTTGTGCCCACAAGGAACTTAGAATCATTATGGAGATTCAAAACACACGGGCACACACACGTACACACAAACTGATTTGTGAACAACAAAATTTACAAATTAATACTAAAATTTTTTGGTATAGAAGATCTATTCCAAAGGAACTGGCGAAAGGAGAGATCAGTGTGGGGTGAAGCTGTCAAAAAGATCCTTTAATAAATATTGAAAGACACGGGGAAGGGCCGAATAGACATAGATAGCAGAGACCATGGCTGTACTGATCAGCACATAAGACCCATATGGACAGACAGGAAAAATGGAGAAGGGCAAAGTCTCTTTCTTAACCTACAGCCTCAGTCTCTCTCTCACTGACTTTTAAGTAGCTTTACATTAAGGGGTAAACCAGAGAAGCTGGGTCTGAGCTGTGTTGCTATTTATCAGTGATGATTCTCACTACAACAGGGCAACAAGAGGACAAACTTTCTCTTTATTTTTTATTTTTCTTAAGTTTTATTTAAGTTATCTCTACATGGGGCTCAAACTCATGACCCTGAAATCAAGAGTCACATGCTCCTCTGACTGAACCAGCCAGACAGAACTTAACTTCAGAAAATCAATTCTTATTCACTCTTAATAACAAATGCTAGGAGCCTGGGTGGCTCTGGGGGTTTGAGCGTCTGACTCTTGACTTCGGCTCAGATCATGATCCCATGGTTTGTGAGCTGGCAGCTCTGGGATTCTCTGTCTCCCTATCCTTCTACACCTCCTCTGTACTCTCTCTCTCTCAAAAATAAATAAATAAAAATTAAAAAAAAATACCCTATATCGTTGTTTTTAAACTTCCAAGGATAAGCCACAGTCAAGCCATTGTGTTTTTTTTTTAAGGTTAAAACACTCCTTTTATTTACAATGGCTGATATAATTGTAAACTAATGTGAACAGCTAGATTATACAAGAAATGCCTTGAAAATTCTCTTTTTGATGTCCTCTAAGAGTTGGATTCCATTATATGTGCCTTGTTCTTTCTTCAGACTTCTAACTTCAGACTAGAGTTTAGCAGAAATAAGGCTTACAGTTTCCCTCAAATAATTCTTGGGCTCCATTCTTGGGCCATTATTGAAAGAGAAAATGAAGAACTAAGACCCACATGTTAGAAAGGTTCTACTTTTTTGTTGCTGTGGTTGAAGGGAATGAGGAAGGGACTGGCAACAGTCATTCTAGACTCTCTTCAAAATAATGTGAAGTTAAAAAATGTTGCCATTGTTAAGTCTATTAAGAGCTACACTCTAGTTGAGAGAGAATATATGTCATTACATTTAGTTTAGTTTATTGCACATTTACATTTAGTGATGTGCAATTTTCAACTATCTTGGGCTAATGCTGAGATAATTTTTTAAGGTGCTATATAGTGTTACATGCTTTGAAGAATTTTTGGTGGGGTGGGAGACGAATCTATTAGTTTCTCATAAGAGACTAGGGACACAGTTGCAATAGAGAAGTTAAAAGTTTTTATTGCAGGGGTGCCTGGGTGGCTCAGCTAGTTAAGCTTCTGACTTTGGCTCAGGTCATGATCTTGTGGTTTGTGAGTTCAAGCCCCAAGTTAGGCTCTGTGCTGACAGCTCAGAGCCTGGAGCTTGCTTTGGATTCTGTGTCTCCCTCTCTCTGCCCACCCCCGTTTGTGCTCTGTCTCTCAAAAGTGAATAACTGTTAAAAAAAATTTTTTTTAAGTTTTCATTGCAATATATTAACCAATACTATCATGAACAAATGTCACATGCTCTCAATAAATCCGAAAAAAAAAGAACACATAAGTATTAACTATTATATAACTAATTGTCGGATTCTCTTAACCTTGATATACTCATCAAAATTTTAGTTTTATTTTTATTGTTCTAGCTCTACAAACAATGGCTTAGGCCACAGTTGCCTCCGCTTACACAAAGCACATTACACTAGAGTTCCCTTAATTAACATCAAAGCTATTTTAATAATGGACTACATAAAAATTGAAAGTGCAGTTGTCACTCTTTTTAAATATATATATTTCATTAATATTTCTGTACAGCTGTCAATCTTAACTTGCATTTAAAGCAAACTATAATACCAGCCCATGACCTCATCCCTCAAGTTATTTTCAAGCAGCAGACAGAAAAGTCCATTCTGACATTTAAGATTAATTTAAGGTACATATATGGGGGATGGGGGGGGGTGAAGAATAACTTGAATTCCAGTTCAGTGGTTTTTTACAGTTGGCTTAGGAAATAGCTTAAATGCCATTCTCTGAAAGCCATTAAATTCAAAGTACCCTGTGCACCTGGCCAAGGAGTCATCTCAACCTGTAGTGAATGCGTGAAGTCCTCCATCTGCCATTAGGTCTGATGAAGTTCAAAGTATTATAGTTTCGTGATATAAAAGGATATAAAATAGGAGGAGAACAAACACAAAATGATTTTTCAGTCAACTATTGGATTTAAATATGTTTAAACAACCCTTGTAAACACTTTCTCTAAGTAAGAAAGCCTTAAAAAAACCCTAAAAAACAAAAACAGAAAAAACAACAACAAAAAAGATCTCATCTGCTTTTCCTTGCTGTAGACCTTCAACATGGTGGGTAGAAAAAGCTTTGTGGATAGTAATTATCTTGATATTTATTTTCTTGGCATACACAAACATGTTTCAGATAATATCTCATTAAAAAACAAATTTCCAAAAAAGTAATGGCAATTTTTGAATTTCTGTTATTGATTTTAATAAAGAAAAAAAAACTGTCAGAAAACGCAAAATGAGAAAAACAAAGAGAAAACAAAGGAGAAAAAATAAAGAAAAAAAAAAACCCTACGTTAAGTCCAAACCCACCCAAAGCTTGAAAAGTGGTTTCACAGGAACAGTATTTTACCAGGCTTACATACCTTAGGAGGTATGTAACAAGACAAACTTCTTTGTAAAATTCTGTTAAGGGCCCTGACCAATATGCAAACAACTATTTTTCTGCAGTTTTTAATACATTATGTGACTCTGCTTCTGAAAATCATTTTTCTGAAAATAAATCTATATTTTAAACTCTCCCCATATTGACTTATTATAAATAAAGGTCTGCATTATTCTCTGTACCCACAAAAAGCCAGAAAATCTTCCAGAGGAAGCATCACAATTGGTAGAGGCTGGAGAGAGAGTGGGTGGTATGATTATTTGTCACAGTGTTTAAATTTTCATTTTGTTGGTTATTCCTGGGCACACAACCCATCCCAAAACTTTATCGGTCATTATTATTCCTGTTTCCAAGGAATTCCTTTTAAATTGTGTAACTCTCAAACAAAATGGTTCAACAGATATAAAAAACACATCATTAAAACTTTCAATCTCTTCTCCATCATAGAGATGGTCATCAAACTAACAATTGTTATTAGAAGACCTGAAATTTTCCTGTTCACGATTCTGGTTGGATTTTTCCAGCCAGGTGTATGTTTTGTTACTATGTGCCACCATAAAACTGGGGCACAGTGTTTAATAACAGAAATAACATGAACTTAGAAAACATTGATTTGTCTTGTTGTTTAGACCTACTTACACAGGGCTGCCTCATATAAAGGTTAAGCAGTTAAAATGCCTAGGGAAATTAAGTAGGTATGATTAAGTAAATGTTTTATTTAATATAGGCTCTGCTCCTTTCTTAATCACTTTTTTGAGGATCTTAGCACTGATGTGATCATGGAAGTTACACTGGCTTTCCTGAAAATATATTGTCTGACATCAGTTCTTAGTAAAAGCTACAGAGTAAGAAGCCTTTATCTTTCTTAGAAAAAATTATAGGCAAAATGTATTTTCTACCTTTCTTTCACTAGTTGCGCTGTACTCTGAGGCTAATTTATTTAACATCCCTCTGATGATTAATCATAACATCTAAATAACATTCTCAGGGTGTGATTAGTCAAACCTCTGAAAGCTTATAAATGGCAGAAAAATGTTTTTAGAATAAAATTCAGGTCAAGGACAATATTAAAGAAAGGAAAAGTGAGGGTTTAATCAATTCTATTGCTGTTATAATTCAGAATCATAGTAGAGATTTTTTTGAAGTAAACTAATGATGCCCACTACTTTTTGAGCATAAAAAGTGGCTTTTGAGGCCGAGAAGCTTAGACCAATGGTTTGTAAACTTTTGAATATATGTATATATTACTTGTGCAAACAGTAAAATACACAAATACAAATTAAAAAGGATAAAATAAAGCTAAAATTAAAAAAAATTCTTAACTTTAAGTATGATGGCATTTGTGTTATCATTAGTGAATATTTATTTCAAGGCATATTACACACTTGTCCTTTATTAAAGTAGTAATTTCTAAATTTGTTGGCTGACTTCTATAGACATATACTAGTAAGATGTCAATGCTGCAACTTTCTTTACTGTTTCTTGTGACTGCATTATTAGTACTATCTTCCTTCTGTTTCTTTATAGGAAACTTTTAAAGCTATTTGTCTGTTTTGTGAAGGTTAATTTAATTAAAACTAGGAATTATAAATCTGATTAATGGGGCACAGAAAAACACAATATACTCCAACAGGCCCAATGTGAACCCCTATCTGTATCACTGTTTCCTTAGCCTATTTTTATATTCCATGAGATGTGATTTTCTGACCTGTGGACTGAGGGAGCGCCAATCAGATTATTGGTAAACTATATGTTCCATGTGTGTATAGTCATATAAAGTTTACATGTATGTGCTACCATAATGTTATATATGTAACAAAAATACACAAAAAAAGAAAATAACAAAGATGAAAATAAATATAAATAGAAGTTCTGAAAAAAATGAGAAGTTCTATTATTTTAGTCCCATTCTGATGGTGGAGACCACTGGTTTAGACCATGAAGCTAAACTTCAAGCGGTATAAATATTATACCTTATTCCCAAGAAGGTATAGTTAGCAGAGCAATTCCGTGCAGGACTGTTTGGTAATATATCAGAAAGAAAAGAAGCTATTTCTGTAAAGACACAGACTGGATGTCTCTTTTTTGCTGACTTCTAATGGGTCATTTATAAAGAGTGCTATTAAGAATCTGGAGAGTCAAACCTCAAGAAACTGAAATTCTGTGCCCTTGGTTAAATTTTAATTATATTTCAAATGAGTATCAGGGGTCTTCAGACTGATTTTCTTCATTGAGTGAGGATCACTGTATGTAAATCAATTAATCGGATTTATCCTCTGACTCCAGAGAATTCCTCTATCAACTGAGAATTGGCCCAGAAGCACAGGAGTAGAGAGTCTTACTATTAAATGGAAAATGGTCTCCTGCAGACTCAAGCCAACCGGTGGTTCTGCTGAAGAGACTGAATTTTACAATGAAGGTACTAGTAGGATATATTTTCAGAGATAAAATAAAAACTCCTTCCCATTCCACTGCCCATTTACATGCTTATCTTGTCTTCTATATATAAGAGGCAATGACAGCATGGTAGAAGTTCAGTAAGAAGATGGATTAACAATTCCCTTTCTTCTTTAAAAAAAAATTTTTCTTTTTCTTTAAAGTAAACTCTACTCCCAATGTGGGGCTCAAACTCACAACTCCAAGATCAAGAGCTGCATGCTCTACCCACTAAGCTAGCCAGACATGCTCCACACCCCCAGCAATTCCCTTTCTTGATAAGTTTTATAAATAATTTTCTGTTTCCAGAAGTGTGCAGATTTTAACCAAACACTATAGAGTTAAATCCACCCTCCCCCCCCACCCCCGCCCCCACCCTCCGCAGTGATCTAAACAGGCTTAACGGTTAGTATTTTAATGAGTTGTCATTTCCTGTCTGATAAAGATTCTCACAGTATTTAACCACCAGTTTCCCTGTGGCCCAACCAATACTAGAGCTCTATTCATAGTGACTCAGAATGGATCTCAGACTCCAGGCCTGATTCAACAATGACAGATTGCTCCAAATGAAATGGTCATAAGGTAGACTGCTCTGAAGAAGGAAGGAAGGGGGAGTGTAGTTTATCATGCAATCTTTCTGAAGAAGTCAAAGGCCATCATGATGACTCCCATTAATATTTATAGCTTTCCAGTCCACAGACATCAGAGAAAGAAAAAAAAAAAAAGAGAGAGAGAGAGAGAAACAAAATGATACCTAATTAACCCAGGAATATGACAAGTAAATGAACTGATGTTAATTGCAAATCAACTTATATTTAACCCAGTAAAAGTGGGATCCTGTAATTCTGTATGACTGGAATGAAAGGGTTATTAATTTCCCCATGTAATTGAATAGGGAACCTGAATCTTTGAAGCTAATATTACAAGAAAAAAATGTTAACTGATGTATTCTACTTGCTTTTGGATCTGAAATGTGGCAGCCCTAACCCAAACCAAATTCCTTTATATCTCAGGACCTTGGAAGAGTACCCCAACATAAAATAAAGTTGGAATGAAAACTACACTACACTAAACAATCTAGGGTTTTCTCAGATACAAAAGTTTGGGTTGATAATCTCTGGCACTGTCTAAAATTCGTTGTGATTCAACCTCAGGATCTGGAATTAAAACATCTTGAATTTCATTCACATCTGTGTCCCTTTCAAATGATTTAAACCTCTTTTGTACTCAAGTTAATCCACTGTGTGTTCAGCAGTATTATAAACACATGACACCATCGGTTTCTTAGTGGCTGTGTAGAAGGAAGACTACTGCATTATCCAGAAACATCAGGTGTATTGTTACTACTGGCTTACAGCACATTTCCATCACAGACGTTTTCAAAAAAAAAAAAAAAAAAAATAATCTGCAATTGTCCTTGCTTTTGAACATTTGGAATTGTTTTCTATCAGAATGGAGGTAAAACCTCCTTATAATTAGTAGCTACTCTTTGGATTATGCTATCATTAAAGGGACACTTTTGAAAACAAAACCTGAGCAGGAGGAGCTAAGTGGGCATTTATGTTAATGAATGAACCCAGAACTAGAGCAGTTTATAAGAACCAAGTAAAAATGATTGGCTGCCAAAACAAAATCCTGTAAAAAAAAATCAACTGATTTCAGTTCTAGAAAATGGTACACCGATGGCAGCTTTATACAGCGACAAATTTGTGTCTGGCTTGAAGACCCATTGAATTCTAAGGATGAAATCACCAACAGGGACCCATAGACCCAAAGATCAAGAATAAAGGAGAGTTTGCAGAATTTTAAATTGAAGGTGGGATGGCATAAAAACTTACTGAGTTTGGTCATTCAAAGTGGCAGGAAGGTGTGTGGAGAAAAAAGTGACAGTTACTGACTGGAATTCAACCTCAACTAGGAACAATCTAGTTATTCCAACATTAGTTAGGAAGAGAATCACAAAACGCAGTAGATAATGAAGAAGAAAAAAGTCATGATCTCTGTCCTTAATGAACTTAATCTAGAAGGGTGATGAGAGAGGAAAAAAATGCATTTAAACCTACACTACAAAAGCCAGTAGGTTTCTCCCTCAAAGTAACATCTGCAGTAACTAATTACAGCTGTACAAGGTGAATGCAAGTGTGAACAAGGAGTGGAAAGAAAAAATTCACATTGACTCCCTATCAAATTCACACAGTAGCCATTTGAAACTGGCACTGTAGTCCAAACCTCCAACTTCAAATAGACTACCTCACTGCTTTCTACAGCACTCCCTCAATATTTCTCTTTCTACCTCAAAAGATCTTAGAATCTTTAGTTTTGAAGGAAGCAGTGGTTAAAGAAAACAATCCACTTAGGCTTTTGATCTTGTCTCCTGGATCCTGTCTCCATCTCTTGCATTTACATGAATTTAACTTCTCTGTGTTTCAGTTTCCCTATCTACACAGTGATAGTACCTTACAGGTTTTGTTATGCATATTCAGTAAAAATGTATGTAAAGCATCTGGCAAAGCAGGTTCTTAGTAAATGCTAATTTCCAACCCACATCCTTCCCTTTTTTTCATTTCTATCTTCCATCTCTAGCTTTTTTACTAGAGTCTTTCCTTCAGTCTCAAAATACTGTTCTAATAATGAATGAACGAATGCATTCATGATTAGAAATGAATGAATGGATTCATTCAGTTTACACAACACTTAAAATGTGTCAGGTGTGACCCTGATCTGCTTTTTCCTTTAATCAACAATTCCATGTAATACAATTTAATTCAGTTTTAGTTTACATCATTCTACAGAAATGCTCTAATTATGGCCAGCATTAAGTTCCTAATGCAATGACAACTTCTCATACAGTTTAACTTCAGAGTTCCTGCTTTATCTTTTAGCTATGATGCCTCCCAATATCCATAACAAAAATATAGAAGATTTAAGTGTTAAAAGAGAAGATAACAAACTACAGGAAGAGGACATGAACATTTTCCACCCTAACTGCAGAAGATTATGTTAAAGTCAGTGTGTACAAAGGAGTCTCAGCAGCTGCAATGTTAAAACTTAATGTATCCTTTTTTAGTTAATACAAATATTTGTATTTTACACTTCTGCAACCGTTTCTAATTATTTTATAGTGATCAAAGGCAAAGAGAATCAACTACATTAACCATTTTATATTTTAAAGTGAAAATAGATTTTTCTTTCTATAGAAGAAAAAGTCCAGGCCAACATAGCTCACTCTGACCACTTGTCATAGGATAAGGAACAAGAAACATCCTTAAGACTCAAGCACTTAATTACTCACTGGTTAAAATGATCCCTCTCTTGCCACAGGCAAATCCGACTCTGAGGTCAAACATCAAGTTAACTCAGAAATAGGCAGCAAAGAGCATGGAACATTCTGTGTCTGGTAAAAAGTCCCTGCTCCAGCCAACCCCCTCCCCCAAGTCCAATGATTTGAGTTATGGAAACTTTCCTGTGTGGTAAAACTAGGGACTTTGTCTTCCAATAAGACCCTGGCAACCTGACAATAAGCCAATGTTCTGCATATGGTTTGTTACGAGTCATATGCTTAATGTTATTTTCTGGGAATTCTCATCTTCTACTTGGTGAGAATACTGGAACATGTCATTTTAATAACGATTTTAATGTTAGACTTGGTCATGCTCTTATGCCCAGGTCTCTCTCATTTGGAGAAAGTCTAAAATTAAATAAAAATTAATTTTAAATCTTATTAAAAAAAAAAAAGACTGAAACAAATGTAATGCCTTTGAAGCTCTGAAGTTCCCTCTTTCTTTGGTTCCATCCCTTGACTTATTTCACACTAAGATACCAAACAGTGAAAAACTCTAATACATGCCTATTCTTTTTTTTTCAGAACCTTTCTCTGTCCTCCTGCCAAACATATCATAAACCAAAAGGCTTTCTCTCAAGGCAATTATCTGTATTCTAACATCTCTCAGAATATAAAATTGATTCATTACATATGTTAAGATTTCCATATATAACTAGACTAACCCTTTGATTTAAGAAAATATAATAGAGATACCTTTCCCTAAACTTAATGACATTAGCAATTACTTCCCAGAACTGTTTAAGAAATAAATCTACTAATTATTATTTCTAGTTGAAGGAAGGGAACTATTTACTGTTAAAATTGCAGTAAATTTTGAAGGTAGGGCTTACCTTCTCTCTGGAACCTTAGGACTGTCATACAATGACATACTGTACTAAAAAACAAGGGTATAGTTAAGGTATCATATTTAGCTGGGCCACTCCCTAGTTACATTAAGAGTACCAGCCCTTTGGAAAGGAATATATCCTTCAGTAATCAGTATAGCATTCAAATCTGTGTAAAATTAATACTAAACCACACTACCAGAGATGTAATGGTCAATAATAACTCAATGCTGGAGGTGGGGTGAAGTGAGGGGTTGGGGTGGCATTAGTGAGCAGTTTAGCCTGGTAGGCCACAGGCATACCTGTGGTAAGAATTTGCCCAAATATGGCCCTAGACAAAATTAAGTTATCTTATCAAAACTAAGTTATCAAAACTGAGGGTTATCTTGCTTATGTCCAATTTCTCTCTTATTCACCTTTTCCCTCTTCTGTGTTTTCCCTTTCACCATACTCTCAGGCTCTTTACTATGTGCTCACCTTTCCTGCACTAAGAAATGCTCATAAAGCATTGTTCGAAAAAATAAAAAACACGGAAACATTTCAAATGTTCATCAATGGTAAGTGGATAATTACCCAATGGAATAACATATAGCAACCAAAATGAATTATATTCAGCAACACAGAATAACATTAGCAACATAAAAGAAATCTGAAACAATTACATATAGTATGATACCCCCCTTTATTTTGAGAGAGAGCACAAGTGGGGGAGGCACAGAAAGAGGGAGAGAGAGAATCCCAAGCAGGCTCTGCACCATCAGCGCAGAGCCTAATGCAGGGCTTGAACTCACGAACCACGAGACCATGACCTGAGCCAAAGTCAGACACTCAACTGAGCCATATAGGCGCCCTTAGTATGATACTCTTTTTATGAAAACAAAAACAAAACAAAAAACTAAAGCAAAAATTATATAAATGAGTTATTTATAACAACTCTGACCTCATTTCCTTATCAATAAGAGGAAAAAAATACCCACCATACAAGGCTACAATTAGAAGTAAACAGTAATAATAATTGTAGGTAAAGTGCTCACTATGTTAAAAAAATAGTATACTTGGGTGCCTGGTTAGCTCAGTCAGAAAAGTATGTGCCTCTTGGTTTTGGGGTCATGAGTTCGAGCCACACGCTGGGTGTAGAGATTACTTAAATAAATAAACTTAAATAATATCTCCAAGAATTATTTGTACAATCTTTGATGAAGAACTTCATCCCGGTTAAAGGCCAAGAATTAGGCCTTCCCTCAATCCTTCCTGGGAGTAAACAAAATAGTCACTTAGCATTCTACCTTTCTATCCAGTCAACAGAAACTGGAAAAAACAGAGACTGAAGACACAGGCAACAAAAAAATCTAGATGAAAGGCACTATTTATTTATTTATTGCTGGTGATTTTTAAAATTTATTATTATTTTTTAACGTTTATTTTTGAGAGAGAGAGCAAGCAGGGGAGGGCTAGAGAGAGGGGGACAGAGGATCCAAAGCGGGCTCTGTGCTGACAGCAGACTGCCTGATGTGGGTCTCAAACTCATTAACCAGATCATGACCTAAGCCTAAGTCAGATGCTTAACTGACTGAGCCACCCAGGCGCCCCACTGGTGACTTTTTAAAAATTGTTTATTTATTTTTGAGAGAGAGAGAGAGAGAGAGCAAGAAAGTGAGGAGCAGAGAGAGAGGAAGACAGAGGATCTGAAGCTGACTCTCCTCTGACAGCAGAGAACCTGTTGAGGGCTTGAACTCATGATCCAGATCATGACCTGAGCTGAGATCGAGTCAGATGTTTAATTGACCGAGCCACTTGGGTTCCCTGAGATGGAAAGCATTTTAAAAATTCACATGCCTTGGAATGTTAAACCACGGATAGAAGTATGTTTCTACTAAACTGGGCATTTCACATTTGATTGGAAGTTGGAAAGGTTGTCAGTGGCCTCCTGAACTGGAGAAGAAATACTACCAGTTAAATAACTAGTCTGGGGCAGACTTCATATTCAAATCTCAATTTATTTTGTTCAAAGGCAGTACACTCTTTTCATGTTCCACTCCCTAGCTCTCCTTTACTCTTGGGGTTCATTTTTCATTCCTTCTTGTCTCAGTATCTCATCATTTTAAATTTGAATTGTTGCTGGCTTTTTTTTTGTCTTGTCTTTTGATTTTTCCCTCTACCACAGCAACTCACCACTCCCTTAATTATGGGTACTTAGTTTTAAATATCCTTCAAAAGCCCGTATTCCAAACTTTACTAGTTTAGTTTGATGATTTGCTAAACCATTTACAGTTTAACAGTGTAAAGAGGGATACCAAACAATCAAAGGATAATGTTATTAGAGGTAGTATTTTCAGATCAACTCAACAAGGGGTCTAGGGAGTCAATTTAACTGTTCTTTCCTTTTCTAAAACAAACTACCAAACTATTATATATGTAATAATAAATTTACACCTACCAAAATTCATTATCCTTGTTTAACTTCATTTTCAGTCTAGGTTTGGTGAGTCTGTTTATTATCATCTAGACACTTGTATTTAAAAGCACTTCCTACTTCAAACTGTAGGAAAACAGATCATGTCAAGCTCAATTGGAGGATTTGATTAAAAGATGTTATTCTAGGGGCACCTGGTGGCTCAGTCCTACTCTCGGTTTCGGCTCAGGTCATGATCTCACGGTTTTTGAGTTCGAGCCCCATATTTTGAGTTCTGTGCTGACAGTGCAGAGCCTGCTTGGGATTCTCTCTCTGTCCCTACCCCATTCATGCACTCTTTCTCTCTTTCTCTCTCAAAAATAAATAAACTGTAAAAAAAACTTTAGAAATATAATGTTATTCCTGACAAATATGAGAAAAACAAACAAACAAAAAAAAAACCCAAAAAACCAAACACCTATTGGCAGCTGGTAATACAGAATTATTATCTGCCAAGTCTGGTTATTTATGCCATTTAATACATTATCTAGAAAAGAAGTTAATGAGGTAATGCCTGTAGACAGCACTGGGGAAAAGAGGATACCAGGATGTTCCAGTATCCATGTCCTGAAAACAATTTTAAAAGTACGATACCACCCATTTAATTCAATTAAAACTGGATTCCAGCAGGTCTTGAATATCTTAGAATACCTTTATGCAAAAACATCCTTTAAAAAAAAAGTTTATTTATTTTGAGAGAGAAAAAGAGAGCACGTGCACACATTCACACACATGATTGGGAGAGGGGCAGAGAGAGAGAAAATCCCAAGCAGGCTCTGTGCTACCAGCATAGAACCCAGTGCAGGGCTTGGTCTCACAAACTGTGAAATCATGACCTGAGCTGAAATCAAGAGTTTGATGCTTAACTGACTGAGCCACCGAGGCACCCCATATGCAAAACCATCTTTAAGAAGAATCACTGAATAAAAAAAAAAAAAAAAGTTTATTTATTTTTGAGAGAGAGCGAGTGGGAAGGGGCAAAGAGAGAGGGAACAGAGGATCCAAAGTGGGCTCTGTGCTGACGGCAGAGACTGATGAGGGGCTCAAACTCATAAACCAGGAGACCATAACCTGGGCTGAAGTTGGACACCTAACTGACTGAGTCACCCAGGCACCCCAAGAATCACTGGATTTTCTGTGAAGGGCTGTGTAGATGAGCTAGTACTCAGGGAAGAAAGTACTGATTTTGAAAACCGTAAGAATTCCACTTTTGATTTGTTGGCGTATTATTATAAAGACTCTTATTTCTATTTACTGTGTATAAGTAATACAACTTTTTAGAAACTCCAAAGGCTGGGGAAACACTCTGGGCTATGAAATGATATGCGAATTTTTATGGGCCAGATCTTTATTTGGATACCATGTGTTCATTTATCCACTAGATAGTTATCAAGCACCTGCTATGTGTCAATCAAGATGCCAGGTGCTGTAGACACAATAGTGAACGAAGGCATGCCCTCTGCCAGTAAGAAGCATACATGTTAGTGGTAGAAAGACAATAATCATATACCCTCAAACATAAATGGAAAAACACAACTGTCAGTGCATGTAGAACAGGCGTCTCTAGAAAAGAGGATATCTGATTTAGTCAGGGAAGGCATTTTGTTAATGTAATAGTTGAAATTTAAAGGACACTGTCTAGGCCACTGGTTCTCCATGGGGTTAGTGGTGGTTGTGGAGGTATACATGCATTGGGACATTCGGTAATGTCTACAGACATTTTTTAAAAATTATTTTCAATGTTTATTTATTTTTGAGAGAGAGAAAGAGAGAGAGAGAGGGATGACCAGAGAGAGAGGGAGACACAGAATCTGAAGCAGGCTCCAGGCTCTGAGCTGTCAACACAGAGCCCGATGAGGGGCTCAAACTCACAAACTGTGAGATCATGACCTGAGCTGAAGTCAGCCGCTTAACCGACTGAGCCACCCAGGTGCCCTGACATTTTTAACATCATGACTGGGAGAGACTATTAGCATCTAGTGAGTAGAGGACAGGATGCAGTCAAATACCTTATAGTGCACAGGACAGTCGCCCACAACAAAGAATTACCTGGCCTAAAATGTCAACAATGCAAAAGGTTAAGAAGCCCTGAACTAGGCAAAGGGAAAAGCAGAAGCAAGTAAAGACCATTCATGGGAGACTCAACAAGAGAAAATTATAGAGGATACATCATACAAGGTTCATGATCATGTTCCTGATCACGTTCAGGAATTTTAGCTTTATTTTAAGAATGAAGGAAAAAACAAGTAAAAGTTTTAAAAAAGATGAGGAGCTGGGGGTAAGGGCGGTGGTGGTAATGTGCTCAGATTAATATTTTTAAAAGGTTACTAACTGCGGTATAGAGAACAGATTAGAAGGGAACATAATTTGATGTGAGTAGGGAAGACAGGTAGTTAACTAATCTTTTTATTTACTTATTTACTTTTTCTTTTTAATTTTCAACGTTTATTTATTTATTTTGAGGAAGAGAGAGAGAGAGAGCGAGCACAATGGGGAAGGGACAGAAAGAAGGAGACAATTCCAAGTAGGTTCTGTGCCATCAGTGCACAGCCCGACATGGGGCTCAAACTCATGAACCTGTGAGATCAGGACCTGAACCGAGATCAAGAGTCAGATGCTTAACTGACTGCGCCACCCAAGCACCCCACTAATCTTTTTAGAAACTCCAAAGACTGGGGAAACAGAAGGTGGTAGTGGTGGGTAAGTTGTTGAAAAACTTCCTTCTATAAATGCTCAGCATGGGAACAGAAGAAGGGAAGGATGTAGAGTGCTACATGCACAGTCATTCCTATAATGTGTGGGTTTTTGTAGTAGTCAGCTGTGTGTCCTTCATAATTCTTGAGGTGGAACAATAAACTCTAAGAACAGATGAAATGCCTTCTTTGTATTTAAAAAATAAGGGACAAGAATATTTCTTCTTTCTTTTTGAATGTTATGTATGGTGACTTGTAAACCAATTCATCTGTAAGGATCCAGGCAACAAAAAACTGGAGTAATTAAATTTTAATGTATAAACTATAATCCACATTTGTGATCAGAAGCTTAGGAAGTAATAAAACCAATAACTGGCCCTACTGAGTATATTCTCAAGAATATGTTTTTCCTCAATTATTATATTAAAACCATAATAGAAAATATTAAAAACTATTTTATTACAAAATATCTATAGAAGAGAATAAATATAATATACAAGGTATGGTTTAAAGAATAATAAAACGAATACTTATAAACTTACCTCCAAATGGCAATTTTTTAAATAGCAAAATTGTCATAAGTGTTTTGTTTTACAAATGGTTTTTAAGATAAAGATTCATGTTAAAACTACATAAAGGGAAAAAAACACAAAAAAAGCGAAAAAACTACATCAAGTGTACTTTCTACCACTGGGCAGTTAAACTTTTTTTTTTTTTTTAAGATTTTATTTTTAAGTAATCTCTATACCCAACATGGGGCTCAAACTCACAACCCTGAGATCAAGAGTCACGTGCTCCATGGACTGAGCCAGCCAGGAGACCTTGGGCAGTTAAAGTATTAAATGAAAACCTCATACCTGTAAACACTGAATTAAAAAAATATATATAAAAAGTTCAATTTGCTATCTGACAGTATTCCTATTCCAGTTAATAATCTGATTAACCAGATAAAATGAGTCTGTCTTTATTTTTATCAAAGTCAACTCCATAAATTTGTGACATTATCATTTAAAGCATAAGTTAAAACTTACTTCTATAAACACAAAAATAAAAGCTTTGGATAGGCTAGGCTTTTTTTTTTAAATGGCCGGATTTTTCTCTAGTGAAGTAATACGTTCATAACTGACCTATTTTGTAATATTAAATCATCTTATCATGCCTTCTTTAATGAAATATTAATATTTTATGTAAGATTTATATTTAAATTAAAGGCAACTGTGTATCTGGCATCCAATTTTGGCTAAAAATCACAGCACTGTACTAAAGCACCATTAAACTGTAATAATACACACATGTCTTTTATATAAAGAGAATTTCTTATTTCTTTGGAGGAGCAACGGTCTCAAACTCCAAAGCTTCTTTTATTCTTATTTTTAAACTTTATTATTTTTTTCCAAAGCTTCTTTTAAATCAAGAATTATATGACTTTAAAATTAAAATTAAATTAAAAATTTTAAATTAAATAAGGGTTATCTGAACTTCATCTTTCTCAGCTGTAGAGCAAGAAAGTCTTCAATTTAATAACAGGGCAAAAGATTTTTCCTTCTCAAAAGATAAAAAAATATGCATTAGAAAAATTATGTTTCAATAAAATCTTTTATAAATTTTCTTCTGTTCAGCGATATTAATATTAGTCCACAAAGAATTACTTACCCGATGAAAGCCACCATCTGCTCCACTATGTGTTTGCTGAATGTTATTATAACGAAGATTTTCTGTAAAGAAAATGCCAGTTAAAATATGTTACCCAAAAAAAACCCCACTATAAATTCATAATTCTGATAAGAGTTTAAAAAGATGAGGTACTGCCCCAATTGCAATTTTTAAAATTCTTTAAAAAAACAAAATATACGAAACACCACTTTACTGACAAATGCTACCTACTTTGTATTTTAAAGATGTTTTTCCTTTAGCACAGCTGTATTCTAACCAGCATACACGACCATGTCTGAGGGAAAAATATGAGTCATGAAACCCAAGGCTGGGTGGACATTCCGCATGTTCTATGTATCCTAGAATGGATACATAGACAAACTGAAGTCATGGGTTCCCATACAGACCCCACTACTGAAATTAAAGCTGATCAGCCTGATGACATGCGTCTGGTCTAAATCTAATCCATAGGATCTTGAAAAGCCTGTATGCCCTTCATAGAAAGTTTATAGAAGTTATTATTAAAGTTCCATTTTCAGATCCTGAATGATTTTGGACTTTTAGGCTTACTATACAAGCAAAAGTATCAACAGTTATTCAGAATCTTTATCAGATTTGGGTCATTTCAATTTGGTGTTTTTTAGTACTCTCCATTAATTAAAGATGTTGACATCCTACCTTCCAAGTAAAGATGTCTTTAGGACTAACAGGTAGCAAATGTCCTCAACTCAAATAAATGTTCAAAATAATATATAACATAAGGCATTATTATGGATTTTCAGGGAACACAAAGATGGCAAGGACACTTCCTTCTTCAATGCCCTGAAGAAATTAAAATATTTTTCTGTATTATAGTAGAAAAATGATAAATTATGTGTATATATATATATATGTATACTATAGATGACATTAGTAGTAAAAATGTGTTACAGAAGCTCAGAGAAGGAGAGGTACATAAGTACAATTAGAGATTCAAGAATGTGGTATTAAAGTTTAGCTCTAAAGGATTGATAAGACTTCTGATTAAACATGAGTAATTCAAAGTTGTCCCTCGACTGCTTAAATCTTTGTTATTGTTTGTCAAATAATAACTTCAGACTATGCAACCACAGGGGAGGGAAGAAAAATAAAATAAATAATAGTAGACTTCTTTTTATCCACCCATTATGAATCTCAGGAAAGTGGCTAAATTACACTAAAGCATATCATTTCAGGTAGAAAGACTAATAAAGCAATGATATTTTCTTAAGGAATGTCTAGTGTTAGCAGAGACATTGACAGCTGCACAGCTGGGTATGTGTAAGGAAGTAGGACTAAAAAAGAAAAAAAAGTTCATAGTCTTTTTTGGTGTTTATGTATCTATTAATTTTTTAAAATGTTTATTTATTTATTTTTGAGAGAGAAAGAGGGAAACAGAGAATCCAAAGCAGGCTCCAGGCTCCAAGCTGTCAGTGCAGAGTCCAACGTGGGGCTTGACTGTAAGATCATGACCTGAGCTGAAGTCGGACGCTTAACCGACTGAGCCACCCAGGCACTCCCATATCTATTAATTTTAAAAAGATTACTTACTACTTATCTTATGGAAAAAGCAAGCACATATAGATGTCAAAAATAGTTACAAAATGGATGGTGATTTCATAAACAATGTTACACAAATGGTATATGAAGATTACAAAACTAACAAGACAATTATACCGATCATTTTAGGAGAAAAGCATTATATACAAGGGTCCTGCTAGTTTCCATACTAAAAGCCAGTTAGGTGGAACTATAAATCTTTCACTAACAATGCCTTTTGCCTCTCAGTGATTTCACCACCATGAGTTTTCCCTTACCATCATTTCCTAACATTGAAAATAAGCCAATGCCCAGATAATTGCATAATTTCACTGCTTGAAAACAAAACAAGACTTTCTTTTTATATGTAACAGCTTGAAAATTCACAGTGCTGGGCAAGACATAAATGTGTCAGATATTTAAGAACATATGTCTCATCTCAGAGTCATTCGGGCTGGAGGTCTGAGTGGGGATTCTACCAAATAAACAAACACACGGCACAGACCACCAGACAGCCCACTCAACCATGTGTGCAGAATAGTCAAGGGAAAGGGTTGAGTAGGAAAGAAAAGAAAAAAAAAAAAGAGGGTGTAGGGAACTAATGGTGCCAGAATGAACAAAGAAACTATCTATAAAAGAAGCGTCCTTCAATGGAAAAAAAGAGTCTTAAATTCATTTATTAAAAATTTATTGAGTGTCTACAACATGTCAGATGATATTCTAGGCACTAGAATACCTCAGTGAGCCAAAGACAAAATTCTCTACCTTCATGGAGCTTCCATTTCCATCTATGTGTCCATGTCGGAAAGGTAAAGAGGCAACAAACAACATACACGGTAAGTAAATTACAGGGTATATGAAATATTGAGTGTAAGTATATTGACTTTGGAAATCCCAATATAATATTACTAGGTGGGGTAATTTGAAAATTTTAAGGGAAGTTTAACAAATAGCAAGGTATCAATAAAAATAACAATATTTTTGGCTCTTTGCTTTAGGCTGAGGAAAAAGAAGAATCAGAAGAAAAGATGGATTTGTTATTACAGAAAAATCTGTGTGTGGGGTTTCCTCCTGGTTACTTCAGAAATAGCTAAAATGCTTATATTATGCACTACTATTGTCTACCCAAGAATGAGAAATGTTTGTTGTCCTGAGCTACATCTGGATGTACACCAAGTAACATGCCTTTAGAAAGTATGTGTCTCCATGATACAATGGAACACAGCAAACACATCCCATAGTCTGTTTAGTGAAGAAACTCAGATTCTCTGCTTTCAGAAACATAGAACTTTTTTCCCTCTACACACATACAGGGAATACCTTCAAATTTATACAGTTTGGTTTGAATTCCAGAGCCTAGGCATGGATTTTATCTTCTCTAACACTGTTCTCCTACCTATGAAATTTGGATAATAACTACCTCGCAGGATTGTTCTGAGATAACCAGTGCAAACTGCCTGGCACAGGTCTTGATAAATAGCAGGCATTACACAATTCAATTTCCTTAATCATGTAAGTAATTTACAGTTTAGAAGGCAATGCCAAAGAACGCAAAGAACACTGAACTTGAAGCCAAAAGACTTGGGTTCAAATCCTAGCTGTTACTTACATTCTTAGGCAACTACTACTTATTAATCTTCTAAGTGTGACAATTACAAAATTGGAGTAGTAATTTCTCTATCCAATGATTATAATAATAAAATCAGCTCACATACACTAAGTGCTTTAAAGTGTGAAGTACTAAAAAAATAATAATAATTAAAAAAAATAAAGTGTGAAGGCCTATATAAAAAAAAATTAAGCATTATCATAACTTGATAAAATCTAAGAATGCTTAAAAAATATACGAATTTGCATATTCTGTTTTGAAGTCTGATAAGTTGCATGCCCTATCACTATAGAGTACTCTTGGCATAATAAATTTTACTATTAATTTATAGAAAGTTACTATGCAAAGCTGGACGCATAAAGTTTATGGATTCCCAGAGAGGTTGCTATCATAAAGGGAATTAAAATAATGTTATTGTTTCTTAGGCATTAATACTTTCTTTTCTTTTTTAAAAATTTTTTAATGTTTATTTATTATTCTGACAGACAGAGAGAGAGACAGCACGAGCAGCGGGGGGCAGAGAGAGAGGGAGATAGAGAATCCAAAGCAGGCTCCAGGCTCTGGGTTGTCAGTACAGAGCCCGACGTGGGGCTCGAACTCACAAACCACGAGATCATGACCTGAGCCAAAGTCAGAGGCCTAATCGACTGAGCCACCCAGGGGCCCCTTTCAAGGGACAATTAATACTTTAATTAATTGGAAGAAAAAGCAAAATGATAGCTTCCTTCTTCCCCTAGAAATAACTAAAAAGATCAAAGAAAAATTTATCTTCTGATACACTACAAAATAATTTACTACTCACCATGGTATTTTATTATTTGTAAAAATCTAACAGGATATTGTAATATTTACCAAAGTAACTAGCATTCCCAATATTAAAAAATCATTTCATTGAACAATATACTTAATGTAAGTGGGAGAAAATATATTCCTTGAAGGAGGAATGTCCTTGGAATTTTGAGTGATTTTCATGGCAGGAGAGTAGAGGACAGGCTCAATAAACTCATCCCAAATGCCAAAATCTAATATTAGAAACTGGGCAGGTAGAAGTAGCTGAAGTTTTCCTGTCTCATTCTGCTCTTCTAAGAACTGAAGGTAGAGAGGTGTTAAGAAGAAATTGGAGAAAATTAAAAGATATGCTTTTAATTTTGAAGGAATTATACCAGGGCAAAGACATTACTCACTGCTCTTGCCTTTCCTTTGGTGAATGCCTCTTTGACGTAAACCTCACTGATTAAGACATTCTATTCAGGTTAATTTTATTTTATTCTAGTGAGATTTGCCCTTTTAAAAGGCAACAATTCATGTCAAGGTTCGAGAAGCATATATTCATTTCCCCTCATTTTCTCTCTTCTATTCATACACACACACACACACACACACACACACCTCTCTGTCCTGAAGCTTTTGTTAAGACTGGCTATGAACAATAGCTGATTCTCACTTCTCTAACCACAACCCACAGCTCTTTGCCTCTTCAGAGACTCCTTTCTTCCCCATTTTTTGCCACACTGACATCTGGCTGGTTTTCTGTAAAGGAAAGCCCTGAGAGGAAGTATTATTTGGGGGTATGAAAGAAAAGTGGAATTAGTGTAAGGCAATATTCTCTCAGCTAATAGTAAAAATATGACATTTTTGGTTATGTATGTGAAAATGATGATGTGCATTTTCCTATATGAGAACACTATTTTTGTTTGCTAAAAGTCTTAGATGAAAAGTTTCACAAGGCAAGAAGTGAAATAAAGACAGACAGGAAGGGAGGGAGGAAGAAAGAAGGAAAGAAAGAAAACAAGGAAAAAGTCATAAAGGGGCACAATTTTCCAACAGGGACAGGGAAAACCTGCCCCAAATTCACTAACCCCCAGATGACTTTCCACAGTTAAATACCTAAGGAAAATACCAACCCAAAGAAGCAGAACCAAAATATTAACAATTCACACTGGAATGAGCAAAGGAATTAAGTTTCAATGCATTTCAAAGGGCTCACCATCACCAGACAGTAAATCAGAGGGTATAATTACCTGGATATGCATTTTAATTATTGCTTTTCCAATCAGAGTTGCACCAAAGAAAGTCCAAAAAGGTACAAGAAAATGTCCACATGTTATTCCAGCCAGGTCAAATAGAGGATTTGGAATCTATTTAAAAAACAAAACAAAACACACACACACACACATTAAAATAGGACTTTCATATATAATCCAAGGAACAGTTTTAATTTTACCACCTACAGGTATGTGGAATTATGCTTAAGCCTTGCTTACATTACAAAGAGAGGTGTAGATTCCCTGATCAATACTAGACTCTTCAGAAGGTTAGGCAAGTATTCTAATGTTTCTGTAAATTCGGTCTCATATTCATCTCAGGCTGCTGTTAAAGCAAACCCAACTGTCCTTTTGCTTACATTACTTATGGCTAATGCCCCATAAATATACTTTCTTCTATCACATTAGAATTGGTAAAACCAATGGACCCACAGGAATTTAATCCCATTCAGCAGATACTTAACCGTTTGGTAGCTGTGTCTAAGGTGAGGTATAAACGAAGAAAAAGTCCTGAGATTATTTCAGTAATACTGGGGTTGTAAAATCTTCAGCCTGAAATAAGAATATCATCTAGAAATCACTCATATCTATATAGCAAATATTCTTATGAAATTCACAAATATATAGGCAGATGCGCTTTTATTCCTCAATATAAAAAAAAAACCTTGTAATTTATATTTTGCACAGACAAATCTCATAATTTGTATGACAGTACAAGGCTGTGAGGCTGTGTTATATATTTTAGGCAGAAAATCAAGTGTGGAAATATGAGCGCATAGATTCAGATGTTTTGAATACTCAGTCCGAGACAAAGAAGTGATTCACAACAAATACCTTTTCCAAACATTCCCACATTTCAAGAATGCTGAAAGACAATTTCATGTAAAAATGCAAGGAAACCACAAGCTGTTTTTGAGCACTTCATCCATTTTTCTCCCATAGAAGCACTCTGTCCTTGTGGCAGTTGGCAGAACCATTCACAAGCCAATTAATTTATATAATTTCATTTCTGAACTTTCAAAGAAAAGACTAGTTGTTTAAAAGATATTTGTCACATATGTTCTTCTTAAAAACAATGTCATGACTAAATTAGAATTCAAATATTCTTTTGTTCATAACACTTGGACTTAATAACTTTTGTTTTTCTCATCCAAATTCAAATGTTTAATGCAATTTCATGTCTTATAATCATATAATAATATCACTTGCATAGCTTTACATCTATCATTTCTTATATTTTCTCACGTGACCCTCATAACTCCATGGATTATAATTTTAATTGTTTTCCTTTATTATCAGGCTCTATCTCAAGTTGAAATAGAAATTAAAGTATATAAGATATGTAAATCAGAATAGATTAAAAATTAGAATTTGTTAAACATGTTAAACACCTCAGTGTATGCCAGATACAGTCTGAGCATAATTAATGAGTTTACTGTTGCATGTGCATGTTATTTATTCTTTTTTAAGTTTATTTTGAGAGAGAGAGAGAGAGAGAGAGAGAGAGCGAGCGAGCGAGCAGGGGAGGGGCAGAGAGAATCCCAAGCAGGCTTTCCCCTGTCAGCAAGGAGCCCAATGTAAAGCTGGAACTTGTGAAATGTGAGATCATGACCTGAGCCAAAACCAGGAGTCAGATCAATTGAGCCACTAGGCACCCCTTCTTTTTTTCACCATCTAACTAAATACAGAAAGGAAAACTGAGATTACAAAAGCTACTAATGGGGTGCCTGGGTGGCTTAGTTGGTTAAGCATCTGACTCTTAAATTTGGCTCAGGTCATGATCTCACATTTTGTGGGTTTGAGTCCCACACTGGGCTCTGTGCTGACGGTGCTGAGCCTGCTTGGGATTCTTTCTCTCTCCTTCTCTCTCTGCCCCTCCTGCACATGTTCTCTTTCTCTCTCTCAAAATAAATAAAGAAAACTTAAAAAAAAAAAAAAAAAGAGCTACTAAGTAGCTTTGAAATTTTCCCTCAAGTAGGAGTTTAATTTGTTAGTTTAAACGTTAACAAAATAACTAAAAACTTCTTTTTACCTTAAATAAAGTATATACTTTTAATACTTTAACAGAAATATCAATTTTCTGAAAAAAAGTTCCTGGAAGGCCAAACTGATCTATCAATTTCTGTTCAATACTGACTATTCCTAGTCAAATATAAAGAAGACTGACTAGTATGGAAAATGGATTTGCAACAGTGAGGTCACAGAGATAGATGAGTGCCAAAGAATAAATACCATTTTTTATTTTAATAAATTGAAGGTACTCATGTTTTCCCTAGGAATAATGAAAGCTAGTTTTTATTGAATGTTCTGATTTTTAGGATACTTTTCTAAAGTTTCTGCATCACCAACTCAACTTAATCCCCAAAACAATGCTATATGATATGCTTATGCTCATTTTACAGGAAAATGAGACAGATTTGACAGTTTGTTCGGGAGAGCAGGATTTCAGCAGCAGAGCAGAATTTCAACCCAGGCAATGTGGTTCCCAGGCTTGTTTTCTTAGCCTCTAAAGTAAGGACATTATTATCCATTAGGCCTCTCAGTTTAATCCCAGTCTGCTGACTTCCACAACACTTTCTACTTATCCTTGTATTTCAATGGTCTCCCTCACTAGAATTCAGGATCCTCGAGGAAAGGGAATATATCTTTCATCTCTTTATTCTCAACACTCAGTGACTAAATCAAAGCTGAGGAATAATGATAAAAAATGGTTGAACATTTATGTTCTAAGCACTGTGTTAGTTCACACACACACACACACACACACACACACACATATTTTAATTTTTTAATGTTTATTTATTTTTGAGAGAGAGAGAGAGAGAGAGAGAGAGAGAGAGAGCAGGGGAGGGGCAGAAAGAGAGACACAGAATCTGAAGCTCTAACTCATAAGCTAGGAGATCATGACCTGAGCTGAGTCAGATGTTCAACTGACTGAGCCACCCAGGCACCCCTTACATATAGTTTCTTGAATCCTCAATCAGCCTTTACAATGATGAGTGACTTATTGTCCATTAAAAAAAAATTAGAAATCTAGGGCTCAAAGAGAGTAACTTGATTAGGTTACATAGCTAATAAGAGACAAGACTGGCTTAGGAATGCCAAAGCCAATTTTCTTTCTACAATATCACACTATAGTATACTTATAAACTGCTCAAATACTTGAGAGATCAAATTATGATAAAGAGCTCATACACTGAAATGAAAACTTAGATTATGAAAATTTCTAGTATTGCTGGGTCAAAGGACAGTAATTGAGGCATATGTGTATCTCACAGTATCTCTAGAATGTTGACATTACATTAGAAATTTTGGCACCAAAAGTCCTCTTTTTTTGGGCATTTGCTTTTGCTAAGGCAGGGGAGGGGCAGAGAGTACTCAAAGATATATTCATATTCTAGAACATAATGGACAAAGCAGCTGTGTGTCAGTAGATAATAATTTTGTGAATTATATTTATAGCTGCAGTTTTTATTGTATCAACTAGGTACACCTGGTTAATCTGCCCAAATCCACCAATGAACTACCAAAAATTGTGTATGGGCTACCAAAGAAAGCTTTGATCAAAATGCTCCATTTCAAATATAACTATTTCTATCATATTAGAAAAGGACCAGGATAAACACCAACTCATCAAGGAATGTTGATTTCCCAAATCTGCAATTTAAGAAATTAAGTTTTTGACATAAGTGGCTTCTTAGTTCACTGTAGCCAAAAATGCCCTTAACTTTGCCCCAGAGGTTTCAATTACCTAACTTGGTGTAAATGCCCCTTAAGACAGGTTTCACATGACTTCTTCCTTATAACTAATGCTTGAAACTTTGGAAAAAGACTACCTATCTATAACTCTGGAACGAATGAAGTCATTGTTACTTGGTTAAATGCACTTCATTTTATAAATTCTTCATGGAAAGGATGAATTTTATCTCTTTTATTCTTACTGAACCAAGCCATTTAGGTCTGACGTCATCATGGCAAGATGAAATGCTTGAAAAGTCAATAAACTAGATATGAATCCATCCAATAGAAATAGCTCATTTGATGAGTAAGATGAATGATTAATAAATTTATATACTCATTAAAAGTGATAGCATTTTTGTTCACTCAAGTATGTTACCTTATTTTTTGTTAAGTGTGTTATCTTTAAAAACAAACTGGATCAATATATAAATCTACCATTTATTGGAATTCCTCACTTTTAATACAATTCACTTACTGAAGCACAGGCCAAAATTCCAAAAAATCCAACCTTCTGTACTAGGTTTTGAACTGCCAGTTTAGCCCGGGAAGCAAAGTCCTGTATAAAAGGAGGATATCAAAACATTAATGAAATGTACAGGGAAGAAGAAAAGATGGCTCTTTATAGAATTTATAATATTAAATGCCACACAACCTGATTCACTTAATCATTGCTTTTGATGAATGATTAAAAAAAATCATAGGTTGCATTAAAAAATATGAATAAAATCTTGATAGAACATTAGTTACATCCTTAAAGACAAACTTTTACCACATTTCAAGAATAAACCAAAACACTGTTACTTTAATTTTCAGATTATCTCTGGATTATCTAGGGATGAAGAAAATGTTATAAACTATGAACCAACTCATTATTTTGGAAATACTGACCTACCACATGTGATTCTTTTAAAAAAAATTATTTATTTATTTAATGTTTTTATTTATTTTGAGAGAAAGAGAGACAGACAGGGCATGAGCAGGAGAGGGGCAGAGAGAGAAGGAGACACAGAATCTGAAGCAAGCTCCAGCTCAAGTTGGAGCCCAAGGCAGGGCTTGAACTCACGAACTGTGAGATCACGACCTGAGCTGAAGTTGGATGCTCAACCAACTGAGCCACCCAGGCGCCCCTACCACATGTGATTCTTGATCTTGGGGTTGTAAAGTTGAGTCCCATGTTGGATACAGAGATTAACAAAAATAAAATCTTAAATAAAAATAGAAAAAAAGATTAAATTTTATGCAGATCACCTAATATACAAAATAATAAAAAATATTAAGCCTAGAGAAGTTTGTGGAATTCTGTTTTTAAACACATCCTGAAAGGGGCGCCTGGGTGGCGCAGTCGGTTAAGCGTCCGACTTCAACCAGGTCACGATCTTGCGGTCCGTGAGTTCGAGCCCCGCATCGGGCTCTGGGCTGATGGCTCAGAGCCTGGAGCCTGTTTCCAATTCCGTGTCTCCCTCTCTCTCTGCCCTTCCCCCGTTCATGCTCTGTCTCTCTCTGTCCCAAAAATAAATAAACGTTGAAAAAAAAAATTTTTAAACACATCCTGAAAGTAAGGAGTCATTTCATCCCTCTGAGGCAGAATCTCTTTACTCAACAGAAATTAGATAAAAACAAAGGAAAACAGACTCCTTGTTCTTTCAGATGCCTGGGTGCCCATCATCAATTATCCTTCAGGGTGCTGTAAGAATTTTTATTTGAGGGGAAAGAGCTACTTTATCCAAATAAATGAAGTAGAAACTTCCCTTTACCTTTTTGTTTTCTTAAATTTTCTAAATTAATTTTCAGCTTGCATGTCTTACAAGGAAAACAAATTAAGTGCCTTTTTAATGGGAAGTTTTACTTGTTAAAAAGTCTGAAAGTTGTCTACTGAAAATGGATTTCACAAATCTCATTATGTGTTGAACACACACGTGCGCACGCACGTGCACACACACACAAACACACACACACACACAGTGACCATGCTACTTTCAGTTCCTGTAATTTATTTTCCAGGACTTTCACAATATTCTCGGAATTAAAATTACATTTTTATACTAAACAATCCATAAACGTTATTTAAATTCAACTAATATGAAGTTTACACACTTGTTTTCATTATAAGAAGCCAACAGTAGCAGAATATGCAGCTTGAGGGAGTATTTTCTTGATGTTTTTCCTTGCCAGTGTAGTGAAAAACAAACAAACAAAACAAAAACAACCAAAAGAAACCTCAGGGAAGCATTGTACTAGTGTCTGTACCGAATCTAAAATATTTTACGGTAGTAACTCATGTTTAGATTTCATAAACACAACTACATTTAGTTGTTTTTATTTTAAACTTATTTTGCTTAAAGCCATATATTTACAACTTACTGATATGGCTCTAAAGGCTTTATTGACATAATTTTATTGAAAACATCATTCTTTCATGGTCTAAAATGTTCTACATGTTAAATGTAATTGTACTTTGATGCTCTGTATTTTATTTTATTTTCAGTTTTATTTATTTAAGTAATCTCTACACCAAATGTAGGGCTCAAACCCATGCCCTGAGATCGAGTTGCACACTTTCTGACTGAGCCAGCCAGGCATCCCTGTTGCTTTATATTTTAAAATTTCTTTTTTTTTTTTTAAAGCAACTCAGATACTTTTAAATTATTTGCATAGTTGACAGTTCTTTCTTATCATGTTGATTTTAAAGTAACACTGTCTATGAATATGTCTGTTTATATTTCTGCTTGTTGTTAAAATAGAATTGTATCATAGGAATATTATTTGACAATAAATTCAACTTACACACACACATCCTCAACACCAGCCAAAAAAACTCTTCTACTAAAGTTTAAAAGAATCATTTCAAGCACAGTCTGCTATTCTTTTTAGGCTGGCAAATAAAATAAAATAAAATAAAATAGCCACAAAAGGACATCAATAATTTTAAAATCAATATTTTAAACAAAAAGCTTAACAATTTAATATGGTAGGTAGTCAATATTCAAGTTAAATATCAAAAGAAATTAGTATCTCATTTTAATGGTTTTGGTGTATCTGTGGGAACAATGTAGCAAGTACAATTTGATTACTTCCTCAATTGTCATTCTTTATTAAAAATAAATCTGTACAACTAAAAACAAATTCCTTTTAATAGTTTCATTTCTCTGGATTCACATTTCATAAATTTACCTATTTCACAATTTAAATGCCTGAGAGGAACGTTTGATTTTCTAGTTCTACCTAAATAAGCAGCATGCATTTGCAGTTTGTAATCATGTATCTCTTTCTACTTTTAAAAAAATAAACACAATATAAGATAGTAAAATTATCTTTCCCACTCTCAACAACCGTGATTGTGTATTTAACTAACCATGCTTCTGAAATGAAGAACAAGAGACATTAGAAACATTTCTCCAATAACTACAATAAAACAAATGAAGCAGTGTTATAATAAATCCTTATTACGGAGACTTTAAGGATTAATAAAGAAAAAAACAGATAAAGCCTTCAAGTATGAATATTCCTGCATGACTTTTACTTCACCTTTCTTTTTCCTAAGAAAAATTTGTGATTAAGGGAGAAGAGAAACTATATGGCTAGTTATAATTAGCTTGCAAAATGCTAACCTTTGAATCTAAAGATACCAGATGGATTTAAAATACATGAAAAAACATTTATCTTCAAATGGCAACAGTCCACCTATTTCAATTTTCATAAGTGATCACGTGAAATTTCAAGATCTCTTTAAAAGCAACAAAAAATACCTAAACCTGTTAAACAAATGCAGTACTATGGAGATAATTAGTATTTGCTTAATAGCTTATGTTAGTTTGAGATGGTAAATGGTGAAAAATTTTATAAATTATCTGCCTTCTTAATCCATTCTATGTTAAAACTTTGGCTGACCTTGGGATGGTAATGAAGTGGCTCCACAGATAAAATTAAAAACCACAGAACAACTCTTTCAATAATAATTCCTTGTATGTAAGGGGAATTTAAAATACACTGAATTTGTGAAGTTCTTTCACCATCTAAAATGACATTTTAGGGGCACCTGGATGACTCAGTAGGTTAAGCATCGACTCTGGATTTCAGCTCAGGTCATGATCTTACAGTTTTGAGTTCGAGCCCAGTGTCTAGCTCTGTGTTAACAGTGAGGAGCCTGCTGGGGATATTCTCTCTCTCTCTCTCTCTCTCTCTCTCTCTCTCTCTCTCTCCTTCTCTCTCTGCCCCTAGACTTCTTATACTCTGTCTCTCCCTCAAAACAAATAAATAAAAGTAAATAAATAAATAAAATAAATAAATAAAAATTTAAGATCCTAATAACCATGTAATTAAATATTTTTTACAATGAAATAATACTAAACATAATACCATAATTAAAGTATACAATTAATTCTCATCTTCATAGAAACTGCAATGAAACATAACTCATAATCTTTAAATCTTTCAGACTAAAACATGTCCCAATTGCAATTTTCTACCCTTTATCAAGGCTCCCTATGGGTTATTTTCACATAAAAATGTAGATTAATTCATTAAATTCAAGTAAACAAAATATTTTATCTTACTATTATCTTAATCAACAATATTAATAATGTAACTACTATGTCTTAACACTGCATATTTAAGTAAGTTTACTTTAAAAGAGGTCTGTTTTAAAGAGTCATAGATCATCTATTGTTTTTGAATTATAATGGACTCAACCATGCTTATGAGATGAAGACTAATGAAATAAACTCTAGAATTATAAGCAAAAGTAGGGATATTAACTTGATGAAATGAAGTGATTGCAACAGTAGTACATTTATCAAAATAGTGATCAGAACAGACTTGTGCAACTACTATTGAAAATGAAATGTTTTAATATCAAATTTATAGCTTTTACATTACATCAGAGATGATCACTGGAATTTCTATTTAAATTGAATATTAGGGTAAAATTCTATAATAGTACAAACTGAATACATAAAGACATTTCATAAAAGCAAAGAATATTTATTTTGAAAACAACTTAAGAGATTTAGAAGTTAAAAAAAAAAAAAGTTTGTTATTTTTGAGAGGGGGAGGGCCAGAGAGAGAAGGAGACACAGAATCCAAAGCAGGCTCCAGGTTCCGAGGTGTCAGTACAGAGCCCGACGCAAGGCTTGAACTTACAAACTGTGAGATCATGACCTGAGCCAAAGTCAGATGCCTAACTCACTGAGCCACCCAAGTGCCCCTGAAAGTTTTTTTTCTAATTTAAATAATCTTTACACTCCATGTGGGGCTCAAACTCATGACCCCAAATTTTAAGAGTCCCATGCTTTACCACCTGAGTCAGCCAGGCATCCCAAATGTAGAGCTTTAAAGTGTGTTTAAGGGGTGCTTGCATGGTTCAGTAGGTTAAGTATCCAACTCTTGATTTCGGCTCAGGTCATGATCTTATGTTTTGAGAGTTCAAGCTCTGCACTGGGCTCTGTACTGACAGAGTGAAGCCTGGGATTCTTTCTCCCTCTCTCTTTGCCCTCCCCGCACCACCTCACTTGTCTTAATAAAATAAAATGTGTTTGAGTTTAAGGTGTTATCAACTTGAGACAAACTGTTATAAGATGTTTTATGTAAGCCTCATGATAACCACAAAGCAAAAATCTATAGGAGATACACAAAAAAACAGTGAGAAAAGAATATAAGCATCTTATTACAGAAAATCATGAAATCACAAAGGAGAAGAGTAAAAGAAGAAAGGAACAAAGGAATTATAAAACAGCCAGGAAACAATTTTAAAATGGCAATAAATTTATCAATGATAACTTTAAATGTCAATGGATTAAATTCTCCAATTAAAAGGCATAGACTGGTTGGATGGATTAAAAAAACAACACCCATCTATATGCTGCCTACAAGAGACTCACTTCAGCTTTACGGACATACAGACTGAAAGTGAAAGGATCGAAAAGGATACTCCACACAAATAAAAACCAAAAGAAAGCATGAGTAGCTATACTTTTATCAGACAAAACAGACTTTAAGACAAAGACTGTAATAAGAGACAAAGAAGGCCATTATATAATGATAAATGTGTCACTCCAACAAGAGAATATAACATTTGCAAATATTTATTCACCAACATAAGAGCACCTAAATATATAAAGCAATATTAACAGATCTAAAGGAAGAAATAGAGATCAATATAATAATAGTAGGAGACTTCAAAACCTTACTTTCATCAACGGATAGATCTTCTAGACAAAATCAGTAAGGAAACACTAGACTTAAACTATATAATGTAAAACCAGCCATATAACTTAAAACTATATAATGTAAAAACTATATAATGTAAAACTATATAATGTAAATACACATTTACAAAACACTCTATCCAAAAGCAGAATATACATTCTTTTCAAGAACACATGGAGCATCGTCCAGGACAGATTCTATATTAAAACACAAGACAAATATTAATAACTAAAAATCCTGAAATTGTATAAAGATCTTTTCTGACCACAATAGTATAAAACTAGGAATCAATTAAAAGAAAAAAATGGGAAATTCACAAATACATGCATGCTATTGAACACATGGGTCAAAAGAGAACTCAAAAGTGAAATAAAAAAAAACCCCAAAACCTGAAACAAATGAAAGTGGAAACACAGCATAACAACTTAAGGGATACAGCAAAAGCTATTCTAAGAGGGAAATTCACAATGATAAATGACTACATTAAGAAACAAGAAAGATCTTAAACAACCTAGCTTTATACCTCAAGGAACTAGAACACAAAGGACAAGTTAAGCCCAAAGTTAAATTTCTTTTTTTTAACGTTTATTTATTTTTGAGACAGAGAGAGACAGAGCATGAACAGGGGAGGGGCAGAGAGAGAGGGAGACACAGAATCTGAAACAGGCTCCAGGCTCTGAGCTGTCAGCACAGAGCCCGACACGGGGCTCAAACCCACGGACCGTGAGATCATGACCTGAGCCGAAGTCGGACGCTTAACCGACCAAGCCACCCAGGCGCCCCAAGCCCAAAGTTAATAGAAAGAGGGAAATAACAAAGATCATAGTGGAAGTAAATAAAATAGAGACTAAAAAGACAATAGAAAAGATCAATGGAACCAGGCTGATTTTTTGAAAAAATAAACATAACAGTTAACAAACCTTTAGCCAGATTCACTAAGAAAAAAGAAAAAAAAAAAGACTTAAATAATACCTGAAAAACTGGACAACCTAGAAGAAATGGAAAAATTCTTAGAAATCTACAACCTACCAAGACTGAATCATGAAGAAATAAAAAATCCAAACAGACCAATTACTAGTAAGGAGATTGAATTAGTAATCAAAAACCTCCCCAAAAGCAAAAGTCAGGACCAGATGGCTTCACTGGTAAATTCTACCAAACATTTAAAGAAGAACTAATGCCAATCTGTCTCAAACTTTTCCAAAAAAATAGAAGAGGAGAGAACACTTCCAAACTCATTTTACAAGGACAGCATTATCCCAATAACAAAACCAGATAAGGTCACTACAAGCAAAGAAAATTATAGGCCAGTATCCCTGATGAACACAGGTGAAAAATTCTCAAAACATTTTAACAAACTGAATTCCTTAATACACAAAATTTATTTCAGGGACGCAAGGATGATTCAACATACACACCAATCACTGAAATACACCACATGAACAAAATGAAGGGTAAAAATATATGACCATTTCAATAGACGCAGGAAAAACATTTGACAAAATCCAACATCCATTCATGATATAAACGTTTGCTCAAAATGTGGGTATAGAAATGTATGTACTTCAACATAATGAACGCCACATACGACAAGCCCTACAGCTAATATCATACTCAATGGTGAAAAACGGAACACTTTTCTTCTAAGATCTGGAACAAGACAAGGATGCCCACCTTTAACAGTTTTATTCAATATAGTCTTGGGAGTCCTAGCCAGAGCAATGAAGCAAGAAAAAGAAACAAAAGGCATACTATATATAGAAAATCCTAAAGACTTCACCAAATAGCTGTTAGAATAAATGAATTGAGTAAAGTTGCAGGATACAAATTCAATATACAAAAATCAGTTGCATTTTTTTTTAACTATTTATTTTTAGTAATCTCTGCACCCAAGGTGGTGATTGGGCTCATGACCCCAAGACCAATTGTCACATGCTCTTTCAACTGAGCCAGTCAGGCACTCCCCAAATCAGTTGCATTTCTATACAATAATAATGAAGAATCAGAAAGAGAAATTAAGAAAACAATCCTATCTGCACTATGAAACACTGATGAAAGAAATTAAAGACACAAATGAATGGAAAGATATTCTGTGCTCAAGATTGGAAGAATTAATGTTGTTAAAATGTCCACACATCCAAAGCAATCTACAGATTCAATGTACTCCCCCCCCTTTTTTTTTTTTAATTTTTTTTTCAACGTTTATTTATTTTTGGGACAGAGAGAGACAGAGCATGAACGGGGGAGGAGCAGAGAGAGAGGGAGACACAGAATCGGAAAAAGGTTCCAGGCTCTGAGCCATCAGCCCAGAGCCCGACGCGGGGCTCGAACTCACGGACCGCGAGATCGTGACCTGGCTGAAGTCGGACGCTTAACCGACTGCGCCACCCAGGCGCCCCTGTACTCCCTTTTAAAACTCCAATGGCAGTTCTCACAGAAATAGAATAATCCCAAAATTTGTATGGAACCACAAAAGACCTGACTAGCTAAAACAATCATGACAAAGATGAACAAAGCTGGAGGCATCGTGCTTCTTGATTCCAAATAACATTACAAAGCTACAATAATCAAAGAAGTATGGAGGTAACTTATAAAGAGACACATAGATCAATGGAAAAGAACAGAGAATCTAGAAAGAAACCCACACCTACATAGTCAAGTCAATTAATTTAAGACAATGGGGCCAAAATTATACAATGGGGAAAGGACAGTCTCTTCAATAAACAGTGTTAGGAACACTGGACAGCCACATGTAAAAGAATGAAACTGGACCCTATCTTACACCATACACAAAAATCAATTAAAAATGGATTAAAGACCTGAATAAAGGATCCAAAACTATAAATACCTAGAGGAAAACATAGGGAGGTAAACTCCTTGACATTGGTCCTAGCAATTTTTTTGAATAGGACACCATAGCAAAGGCAACAAAAGCAAAAATAAGGGTTTCTATCAAACTTAACAGCTTCCATATAGCAAAGGAAACCATCAATGAAAATGAAAAGGTAACCTACTCAATGGGAGAAAATATTCATGAATCCTATATCTGATAAGGGATTAATAGACAAAATATATAAGGAATTCCTACAACTTAAGAGAAAAAAATCTGATTAAAAAATGGGCAGAGGGGCACCTGGGTGGCTCAGTAGGTTAAGCGTCCGACTTCAGCTCAGGTCATGATCTCACGGTTCGTGGGTTTCAGCCCTGCATCGAACTCTGTGCTGATAGCTCAGAGCCTGGACCCTGCTTCAGAAATTTTCCAAAGATGACCTACTGATGGCCAACAGGTACACGAAAAGGTAGTCAGCATCACTAATTATCAGAAAAATGCAAATCAAAACCCCAATGAGATATCAACCCACAAATGTTAGAAGTATATATATATTTTTTTCTTTCCTTTTTTTTTCTTTAAGTAGGCTCCACGCCAAACATGGGGCTCAAACTCATGTCATGTCCTTGAGATCAAGAGTTGCATGTTGTACGCACTGAGTCAACCAGGCACTCTGGAAAGCCTATTATCAAGACAAGAGATGGTGCAAAGGGAGTGCATGTGCATTGTTTGGGGAAATGTAAATTTGTATAGCCAGTATGGAGGTTCCTCAAAAATTAAAAATAGAACAACTACATGATCCAGCAATTCCACTTCTAGGTACTGATCCAAAGGAAACAATCAGTATTGTGAAAAGATTTTTGTATCTCCCAGGTTTACTGAAGAATTATTTACAACAGCTAAGACACGGAAACAACCTAAGTGTCCACTGATGTATTAATAAGGAAAGTGTTGGGGGGGGGGCACCTGGGTGGATCAGTCAGTTGGGCATCTGACTCTCAACTTCGGCTCGGGTCATGTATGATCTTGCAGTTCGGTTCGTGGCTTTGAGGCCCCTGTGGGGCTCTGCACTTAACAGTGCAGAGCCTGCTTGGGATCCTCTCTCACCTTTCTCTCTGACCCTCCCCTGCTTGTAGTTTCTCTCTCAAAATAAATAAATAAACAAAACAAAGCAAAGAAAATGTAGGACACACACCCACACACACCCTGAAATATTCAGCCATTAAAAAAGGAAATCCTCCCATGTGCAACATGAATGGACCTTGAGGGTGTTGTGTTAAGCAAAATAAGACAGAGAAAGACAAATACTGTATAATCTTATTTATATGTGGAATATTTTAAAAACCACAAAGTTATTAATACAGAGAAAAAAATCGGTGATTGCTAGAGGTGGGGTGTGGGGGATAGTGGTGGAGGACGGGGGAAGGCAAGGATGGTAAAAAAACAGCAGCTTCCACTTATAAAATAAATAAGTTCTGGGGATGTAATGTATATTGCACAGTAACAGTTAACAATACTGTATTGTGTATTTGAAAGTTGCTAAGAGAGTAGATCTTGAAAGTTCTCATCACAAGGAAAAAAATTATAACTATGTATGGTGATGGATGTTAACTAAACTTATTGTGATAATCATTTCTCAATATATATGTATATCAAAACATTATGTCGTACATCTAAGACTAAAACAATTTTACATGTCAATTATATCCCAGTTTTTAAAAAAAGAATTCAGTGGGGCACCTGGGTGGCTCAGTCAGTTAAGTGTCTGACTTTGGCTCAGGTCATAATCTCACGCTTTGTGGGTTCGAGCACCGCATTGGGATCTCTGTCAGCACAGGGCCCAGTTGGGATCCTCTGTGCCCCTCTCTCTCTGCCCCTCCACCATGCTCTCTCTCTCTCTCTCTCAAAAATAAACATTTTGTTAAAAAGTTTATCTATTTATTTTGAGAGAGTGAGAGAGCAGAGGAGGGGTTAGAGAGGGGAGAGAGAATCCCAAGCAGACTTCCCACCGTCAGCACAGAGCCTGATGTGGATCTTGAACTCACAGACTGCAAGTTCATGACTTGAGCCATTCGAAATCCATGAATGGCTTAAGTGACTGGGCCACCCAGGTGCCCCCCCATAATCATATATTTCTATTCCTCAGGGCACTTTTATTAGATTGCATATTGTGAAAATTTAGTGTGTGTATATGGGAGGGGAATAGTAATTGGCAGAAAAAGCAAAAAGAGATGATGAATGACTCAGGAAACCTACAATGTAAGAGAGAATAGAAAAAAAAAGATGAAAAAAGTACTTAGAGAAATAATACAAACGCCAATTCTACAGACTTCCTGTGACATCAAAATGATATAATACTGATTACATGGTCTTTAAAGTTCTCTGAGCCACAGTTTCTTCATCTTTTCTATAAAATGGTAATAATAGTATCTATTACCATGATAAATAAGAGATAAAACTGATTATGGGAAAAATTATAGACAGGTTGTATTACTTAGTAACTGTCAAAAGATTAAAAAAAGAAACCCCAAGAGCCAATGAAATAAAATATTTCGTCAAAATTCTTAGCTGGACAATATGATGAGCTCAGTTATAGTGCAATCTCACAACTAAGGGGATAAGAGGTTTTTGTCTTGTTTTTAATTTCAAAAAGAGAAAAGCAACATGTTAATATCAAGGAAGGAAGAGGGCTGTAAAGCAGGAAGAAGGGAAGGAAGGAAATGCATTAAGAATTGAAAATTTATCAAACCTGCCACTAATTAGTTTGCCAAATCCTCCCCTCATAAGAGGGTAGAAATGGATAAGATTACTACTCCTGGAAGCACCTGGCTGGCTGAATCAGTAGAGCACATGACTCTTGATCTTGTGGTTGTGAGTTTAAGCACCATGCTGAGTGCAGAGATTACTTAAAAATAAAATATATATTTTTTAAAGTTTATGTATTTATATATTTTTAAAGTTTATTTTATTTTGAGAGAGAGAGAGAACAGGGGAAGGGGGGAGAGAGGGAGAGAGAGGGAGGGAGGGAGGGGGAGAGAGAGAGAGAGAGAGAGAGAGAGAGAGAGAGAGAGAGAGAATCGCAAGCAGGGATATGGGACTCGAACTCGTAAGCCATGACATCATGTCCTGAGCTGAAATCAAGAGTCGGATGTTTAACCGACTAGGCCACGAGGGCACTTCAAAAATAAAATCTTAAAAAAAAAAAAGATTACTCCTGAATACTAATTCTTTTTTTTTTTATTTACGTTTTTATTTATTTATTTAAGAGTGAGAGAGACAACAAGCAGGGGAGGGGCAGAGACAGAGGGGAACAGAGAATCTGAGCAGGCTCTGCTCTGACAGCAGAGAGCCCCATGCAGGGCTCGAATTCACGAATCATGAGATCGTGACCTGAGCCAAAGTCAGATGCTTATCCGAATGAGTCACTCAGGTGCCCCCTGAATGCTAATTCTTAATCAACATATTCTTGTTTCTAGAAAATAAAAGGAAATTCTTTAGTTATTTACACCTGTAATGGTTATCTCACTATGATCACAAATCTTAAAACTCACAAATAATCTATTACACATAAAATATCTCATGAGTAGTCTAGGAGGAAAGAAGAGACGGAAGAAGTAAGGTTTCAGGAGGCTTTCTCCGGGGCTAATCATCAGCTGTTCTTAACATTTTCAGATAAAAAGTAGAGAAGTATTTTTAGAAGTTCAAGGGGCGCCTGGGTGGCGCAGTCGGTTAAGCGTCCGACTTCAGCCAGGTCACGATCTCGCGGTCCGGGAGTTCGAGCCCCGCGTCGGGCTCTGGGCTGATGGCTCAGAGCCTGGAGCCTCTTTCCGATTCTATGTCTCCCTCTCTCTCTGCCCCTCCCCCATTCATGCTCTGTCTCTCTCTGTCCCAAAAATAAATAAACGTTGAAAAAAAAAAATTAAAAAAAAAAAAAAAAAAAGAAGTTCAGAAAAGCATAGAGTGCTTTTTTTTTTTTTCCCTTCTCACAGTCCAGTCAAATTAAAATTGAAGTCCAAGTCACCTGAATTTAAAGTGACCAGTATCTGCAGCTTAGGTTACTGCTGAAAAGAAACCATATGGAATATTACCCTGCCATAAGAAAGAATGCAATCTTGCTATTTGCAATGACATAATGGAGCTCTTAGAGAGTATTATGCTAAGTGAAATAAGCCAGAGAAATACAAATATGATTTCATTCATATGTAGAAATTAAGAAACAAATGAGCAAAGAGGAAAAAAAGAGAGAGAGGCAAGCCAAGAAACAGACTCTTAACTACTGAGAACAAACTCATGGTTACCAGAAGGGAGATATGTGGGGGGGAGGGGGGAGGGGGGAAGGGTTAAATAGGTGATGGGGAGTAAGAAGAACACTTGTGGTGATGAGCACTGGGTGTTGTATGGAAGTGTTGAATCACTATATTATATACCCGAAACTCATATTACACTGTGTTAACTAACTGGAATTTAAATAAAAACTTTTTTAAAGTTTATTTATTTTGAGACAGACAGAGAGAGACTGGGGAAGGGTCAGAGTGAGGGACAGAGAGAATCCCAAGCAGGCTCTGTGCTATCAGTGTGAAACCCGATGTTGGGCTTGAACCCACAAAACCTGAGATCATGACTTGAGCTGAAGTCAGATGCTTAACGGACACAGCCACCCAGGTGCCCCTAAACAAAAACTTTTTAAAAAGGTGGTGCCTGGGTTGGCTCAGTCAGAAGAGTGTGAGACTCCTGATCTCATGGTAGTGGGTTCTCAAGCCCCACATCGGGGGTAGAGATTACTAAAAAATAATAAACTTAAAAAAAAAAAAGAATCCATATAGTAATTCTTAGGAAGGCAGGCAGGCATCCACTCTTATTGGTGCCTGCCTAGCCTCTATTTGAAATAAAAACAGACTCTGTAGTTCAAGAAGAACAACAGTGCTCTAGATACTCAGGGAAAATATCTGAGCACACAAGATTTATTAGAAATGACACATTATACAAGTCATGCATTTTTCTTTTCTTCTTTCTTTTTCCAGTCTGAAGCCAATATCTCCTCATGTGATCTCCTCATGTCTCACCAGAAAGGGTATTTACCAACTCTTAGTTTGATGCTGGGGTGGAAAATCACCCTTCATTTTTAGCACTTTATAATTGATTGTATTTTGGTTACGAGTAATTAACAAATAACGTTTATTTCCAAATTCAAACTGGAACTGAGAAAACAAAAAGCATATGACAACCTGCTATGTATGTAAGACAATAATACTAGGCTGTGGATGGAAAACAGTAAAAGTAATTGAGATGAACTTCACTTAAACATCCAAAGCTATGAAGACTACGTCAGTATGGACTCTGTAAAACTATCAGGGACAGGAAACTTAAGACACGGAAAACAAAGAATAAAGATAAATGGGATCTCCTCTAAGAGATGTAAATAGTAGGATTCTTTCCTTAGATAGAACCAATTCTGCTTAACAAATTTACAAATGGTCCCAGTAAAAGGAGCAGAGAGTTTAAGTTCCAAATCTACAGCTGAAATTAAAATATTAAAGTAGTAAATGCCAAATTCATGACAATAAGTTGAAAGATCATGTAAACTAGAGCAAGTAAGAAGAAATGTGGCAGTGTACACAACAGTAAAGTAAAGTATTTCGGGAAAAATTATTTAAATATAAAATGATGGGTGGGGTGCGTGGGTGGCTCAATCCACTGGGCATCCGACTCTTGGTTTTGGCTTGGGTCATGAACTCATGGTTCGTGGGTTCAGGCCCCACGTTGGGCTCTGTGTTGGCAGTGCAGGGCCTGCTTGGGAGTCTCTCTCTCCCCCTCCCTCTGCCCCCACCTCACTTGTGCTGTCTCTGTCACTCTCAAATAAATAAACTTAAAAAAAAAAAAAAAGATTAAATATAAAATGGTGGGTTATAAAAGTTTTGTAATATGAACAAAGAAAAGGGAACTGAGAGTAGTCTCCCATGTAAATGGTTTATTGAAAAAAACAATTATTAAAAACATCAGCAAAATGCATTGTCAAATAGGACGATAGCTGTAGAAATCTGAAAAACACAAGTATAGTAATAACTTTGGAAAATCATGTGCAGATCTGATAACTTCATGTTAGGAAAGATGTAAAAGAATTAGATAAAGAGCCATGCAAAAAAAAAAGGGATCAAAGACTTTTAGGGGGCTGTTAGATATAAAAAGTAAATGATTACTTTCTCTAGAAAGGGTGAAAAGGGAACCAACCAACTGAAATCTATAAAATTATGAAAAAAGGAAAGGGGAAGTGTTAAAAAAATCTCACAATGCTAGAATGAGGATGGCGCCCTTTACAATGTGAGAGAGGCAAATTTAAAACGAACAAATGGAAGCACTAGTTTATTTTTATTTTTTAAAGATTTTATTTTATTTATTTTTTAAATGTTCATTTATTTTGGGGGGGGGTGGGACAGAGAGAGAGGAAGACTGAGGATCTCAAGTAGGCTCTACACTGACATCAGAGAGCCCAATGTGGGGTTTGAACTCAAGAACTGCGAGATAATAACCTGAGCTGAATGAAGTCAGATGCTCAACCAACCAAGCCACCCAGGCGTTGTTAAAGATTTAATTTAATTTTTTTAATTTAATTTTTAAAAATATTTTTTTAATGTTTATTTATTTTTGAGACAGAGACAGAGTGTGAGTGGGGAAGGGGCAGAGAGAGGGGGAGACACAATCTGAAGCAGGCTCCAGACTCTGAGCTGTCAACACAGAGCCTGATGCAGGGCTTGAACTCACGGAGTGAGAGATCACAACCTGAGCCAAAGTCGGATGCTTAACCAACTGAGCCACTCAGGCGCCCCTACATTTTATTTTTAAGTAATCTTAAACCTAACCTAATGTGGGCTTGAACTCACAACCCCAAGATCAAGAGTCACATGCTCTACTGACTGAGCCAGTCAGGCACCCCAAAGCATAGCTTTAAATAACAGGTGTAAACTTACTGAAGTCTTTCCCTTAAGAAGTAGTAAACATATAAATTTCTATATGTTTTGATCAATCAATTGATGCAGACCCCTATCAGGGAAGGAGACAAAGAAGTCTAGAGTATATGTGTACTTTTGAGGAGAGCATTGAATTAATGATCATGCCCACTTCCTGGTATCTCTAATGCTTGAGTTTAAAGGCATTATAGTCAGATTTTTACACTTCCAAGACAAGAAAATGGGAAGAACCTTTTACCAGTATTCTACCAGGAGAAATTCCCTTGAATACTCAATAAGAGATAACTACATATTGATTATGAAAAACACTCTGGCTAATTAGAAACAAAAACACTTAAAAAAATGTTTATTCTTTTTTTTTTTTTTTTTTTTTTGAGAGAGAGACAGAGACAGAAACAGAGCAAGAGCAGGGAGGGGCAGAGAGGGAGACACAGACTCTGAAGCAGACTCCAGGCTCTGAGCTGTCAACACAGGGCCTGACGCGGGGCTGGAACCCATGAACCGTGAGATCATGACCTGAGCTGAAGTCAGATGCTTAACCAACTGAGCCACGCAGGCGCCCCCAAAACACTTTCTGTAATAGGAAATGAGCATAATAGTTATTCTCTCCACGTCTTGGGTTAAATTCTGATCTTGGGCCAAGAACTCTGGGAGCACTCAGCAGGTATGACAGAGGGTGTGTTTGTATTTATATGTTGCTGATTTGCAAACTCATGAGCAAAAGTACAGCATACATAGTCAGTTGGTCCACATTTCAATGAAAGGGGCCTTTACAAAGGCATGTTACAAAAGTTGTTTGAAACATAATCTGAAAAAAATCTTTAATTTAGTTTAGCAAAAGTAACCTAATGCCTACCCACTGATAACTTTTCCCCCATCTGTAAACAGGTGTGCATATGAAAAGAACAAAGCAGACATAAAACAAAACTATATTCTACTCCAATGCCCAAAGCAAACTAAAAAGAAAAATTTTAAACATTTATAACTTACTGCACTTTGCTAGTAACTAGGCTGCATTAAACCTCTTTGCATTTTAAAATCTAGTTTGTTACAATTGCTCCTTCATCAAAAGAATTTTTTTTCTATTTTAATTTGATCATTGAGAGTTAGTGAGCATTGCTAGAATATAAACAATTTTAAACTTTTCACTATTCTGTATTCTTTCCTCTAAGGAATAACTAGCTCAAAATCTTCTACCACTTGTTTTCCCTAAATTTATTTTGTTACCAAAAAAAGTTAAGCAGAATAAAAATGATTTTTAGGAGGTTGGATTTAAATGTATTAATTAAGTTTACTTTTTAAAGAAAAGTCTGGCTGAGATGAGATGGTTAAATACTGAAATGCATATTTAAAAGCAAATGGATTCAGGAATGTACAGTGAGTAGTTAAGTTTCCCAGTGGCCATTCATTCAACAGCCTGCATCATGCAGCAACTCTCCTACCTGTTCAGTTAGTTACTAGTACTATAAAAATAGGTTAAAGGGGGGGCACCTGGATGGCTCAGTCGGACGTGATCTCAGGGTTCATGAGTTCAAGCCCTGCGTCAGGCTCTGTGCTGACAGCTCAGACCCTGGAGCCTGCTTCGGATTCTGTGTCTCCCTCTCTCTCTGCCCCTCCCCTGCTCATGCTCTGTCTCTCTCTGTCTCAAAAATAATAAAACATTAAAAAAAATTAAAATTAAAAAATGGGTTAAAGAAATAGAGAAGACTCAGAAAACAAAGAAGGATTAAAAGTCTGGGAGTAGGGTGGCAAAAAAAGAGTTCAAAATAAAGTTTCCTGAGAAAGTAAATAAAATGAGGCATTTTGAGAAAGTAAATTAAAATGAGGCATAAGAATTCCACCATAATGGTGTGTGTAGCTTAGAAACTACAACTACAGAACTATTTCAAGTGCTACTTTTTGTTGTTGAGCCCAATGCAAGTGACCTTTGTGTACTAAAGCTAAATGTGCTAGTAGTCGCAATATCCTGCAACAGAATCCTTCAAAAGAGACCACTTAAAATTGCTTAATCTTGATGGTACTTTGTGGTAAAATCATGAGCCAGTGCTGAAAGAAGATCTAGCAGGCCTGTCTTTTCAAAAACTAAACGTTGTTGGGTGTGGTTGATTCTGAAAAGAGAAACTACAGTAAGCCCTGGTAGCTTTAACGGGGCCTAACGATAAAGAAATGTGTTTAACGTGTGTCTCCCATGTTCATTATGGTAAAGTTTATCAGTTTAACCCTTTGCAAACAAGGAAAAGATCTTGAGAGCAGGAAGCTTTTCTGTGGAAGTCCTGACGCAACACAAACCATAGCAGTTACTGCAAAGCTTAATGCAAACCCTCTAGAGTCCACGTTGACAAATTCTTTAACAAGCTGTGGTTACAGGGAAGCTGGTTTCACTCTGACTCACTCCTACTCAAACAGTTTACTGGAAATGAAGGGGAGGGGGAATTTTCAGAGAAGTCATGTGATGGCCAGACAAACCACAGCCAGTAAAGGTTCAACAGAGTCAAAAACAGGTCCCAGCAACAACTGACACCCAGTGTGTTCAACTGGCACTAAATTATACGAAAATAGTCCTGTTGGGTTTCAGATCATCTGCACCATGAACTCTTTCATAAATCTCTGTATGTAAAGGAACAGACGGTTCACAGGGGGAAAAACCAGCAGGCATTGACATGGTATGGGCAACTGCAAACACTTCATAGGAAAATGTGCTTAACAGAGAATAGCATCAAAGGAATGTTAAAGCACTTTAGTGAGTGAATAAATAATCGTTATTAAATGCTTTCCCACAGTCTCTAAATTCAAATGTTCAAACACATATTTTATCATTACCAAAAGAATGTCAAAAGAACCTTTACTTATCATCTTGCACTTTGGGGGGTGTTCATTGGATAATCTATTCTACTGCATAAACGTACTGGCCATAAGAATGAAAACCTGATGAACTTTTTGCGTTATGTGTTTTCACTAATAAAATAATGTAAATAATCTGAAATTTCTAAATAGGAAAAGGATCTCACTAAGCTAAAAAAATAAAATAAAAGTTTTTTGAGCCTTAAATATATCAAGCACCAACTAGTAAAAGATGTTGGTATTTAAACTTAATTTGGGGACTTAGCTTCAATAAATCAAATTAAATAGCAAATATTACTTTAGATATTGCAGTCCTAAACAGAAGCTAAAAACATGATCCCTTAAAATAAGATTAAATCCAGAAAGTATAAATTCACCTTTGAGGAAATACTTAATCTAAAATGGTGTACACACTCAATGACTTACACTCAACAGAAAGACAAGCTAATCGACATAAATATGGAGGAAAAACCTGCATTCTTTTACAAGATAAAGTTTTAAGAAATTTAAATTGCTTACTTCTGCCTTAATTCTCAATTTCCTATAGGAATAACAAGAAACAGTAAATTTCACACAATCAGCAACCTAGTATTGTGAAAAAGAATCCAAGTAGCTAGGTCACTTGGACAGATGGTGTTTAGGAAAGCAAACTTATTCAAACCATATTCTTCCAAGTAAATATGTACAACATTCCTCCTCTATTGTGTAACCTTTAAACACAAAAATACCACAACCACCCCCATGCTCCCATTTCCCATTACTTCAATAATACTGGCTGCTCTAATCTTTTATGATACATCAAGTGAATAAGTTACTTTATTTTTCAAACTTTTTTATTCCTAATGTTTTAAATTTTCCTCTTTTCTTTGGCTATGCAGCTTACAGAATAAACAAGTTGCCTGAAAAAACTGTTCCTAAGACAGAATTTTACAAATACTGTTTTACAAAATGTGAACTTAAAATTGTAAGTCATTTAACTTATTGATGTTTTCTATATTATCTTCAACACTCACTCTCAGATGACTAGTAAACTCAAAGATGTAGAATTCAATATTTCTTATGAAAATGATTTTTGTTCACTGCAGTTTTACACTTTATTTTGTAGTGGAATAAGACTGGATATTAAGTGAACATGTTTCATGGCATCTACACTTTCTCTCTTGGTATTTCTTAGTTTATTCAAAGTATCTACTGCATGAGTAGTATGTGCAAGACGAGGCAGGTATTGTTGAAGATAATTTTTGTGGTCTCCTCTCAAGGAGTTTACAGACTCCTGAGAAAGATAAGACAAATCCATAAATAGTTTTATTTTTTAAAAATACTTTTATTTTTTTAAAAGTAAACTCTACCCTCAATCTGGGGCTCAAATTCACCACCCTGAGATCAAGAGTCACATGCTCTACTGACTGAGCTAGCCAGGTAACCCAAAAAGTCCATACATAGTTTTACTTTTCTTCTTTATTTTAGAGAGTGAGAGCATGAGCAGGGAAGGGAGGCAGAGACAGAGAGAGAGAGAGAGAGAGAGAGAGAGAGAGAGAGAGAGAGAGAGAGAATCTCAAGCAGGCTCTACACTCAGTGCAGAGCCTGACGTGGGGCTCAATCCCACGACCCTGGGACCATGACCTGGCTCAAAATCAAGAGTTGGACGCTCAGTGGACTGAGTCACCCAGGCGCCCCTATACATAGTTTTAAAAGTAGGAGCAGCTGGGTGGCTCAGTTGGTTAAGCTTCAGACTTCAGCTCAGGTCATGATCTCACGATTCATGAGTTTGAGCCCCACATCGGGCTCTGTGCTGACAGCTCAGAGCCTGGAGCCTGCTTTGGATTCTGTGTCTCCCCCTCTTTCTGCCCCTCCCCCTCTCACACTCTGTCTCTCTCTCAAAGATAAACAAACATTAAAAAATTTTAAGAAAGGGGGCACCTGGGTGGCTCCATTGGTTAAGCGTCCGACTTTAGCTCAGGTCATGATCTCGCAGTCCGTGAGTTCGAGCCCCGCATCGGGCTCTGTGCTGACAGCTCAGAGCCTGAAGCCTGTTTCAGATTCTGTGCCTCCCTCTCTCTCTGACCCTCCCCCGTTCATGCTCTGTCTCTCTCTGTCTCAAAAATAAATAAACATTAAAAAAAATTAAAAAATTAAAAAAAAAAGGAAAGTAAAAAGTGACACAAGAAGGTTACAACAAGAAACAATTCCTGGGGATTAGGAAGATTTTTGAGCAAGCAAAGTTTCATGATCAGAGTTATTTTTTCAGGAAATTATTTTTGTTGCTTTGTGCAGGAATAGTTTGCAGGGGAAAAAACTAGTAAAGAGGAGACCTAAGAGGAAGTCACTGGAGACATTCAAGGGAAGAAGTGGTAAAGCTCTGAACCAGAGAGGGCACATATGAAGATACTGAGGAGGTAGAGTCAACAGGCCTTGAAGAATGAATGGATATGGGAAGCAAGGAGGGAGTCAGATGACTCAGATTTTGACCCCAAATGATTATGAGGATGGTGACATCATTAACAGAAATCAGGAATAAAGAAGAAAAAGAATTATTCTCATAAAGAGAGTAAATTAAATTAATTTAAATTTAATTTCATGCAATTAAACCTTGTATGAAATAGTCCATAAAGAACATAAACAGCTATCTAGACTTAAATTTTATAAATTATGCTAGAATTGTTCAAGGTCATAGGAAGCTACATTTATTCATGTCTACCTCCCACAGACATCTAGTGAAAACATGATAGAAAGCCAAGAACAAAAGGAAATCAGTTTAGTGGAAAAATACTGTCTAATCTCAGTACTGGACTCATGAAAATAAATTAGGTACCATAAGGAATCAGAATTCAAATAAATGTATCATAATCTCTTACTCCCCTCAAAATATCTGTAGTACAAAATCCAATCATTAGTCAAAACTAGAATTTAAGCAAATACTTAGCTGTAAAATTGCTACCTAGTAATAAAGTATATACACCCTTTAACCTAGTTGGAGAGCACATGATAAAGCAATGAGAGCCAATTTTTTTTTCCACTCTTCCTGCTGATAAATTTATTCTATTAAAGGGCTTTACCTTAAAGAATAAAAAACACATTTTCTACCTCAGTCGCAGGCAAGCTTAAAATTTAAATACCCACTCCATTTTACTTAATTTCCTGTTTTAGCTAGAGTTGATCCAACTTTTCTACATTTTATTGCTTTTATCAAATTGGAGATTTTATATAATACATGTATCTGTGAAGAAATTCTAGCATCAAAGTCAGATAAACTTTTGGATCCTTGTGAAGCTGATTACTGTAAAAAGTTTTAAATCACAATCAGTAAGATATAACTAAAAAGATGTTAGTAAAGTTATAGCTTACTAAATAAATAAAAACCTAGTATCTGTTTTATTATATACCAATTATAACTATTTATAAAAATATAATAATTTATGACAATAAAGTGTAAGACAAAACTAACATATTAACATCACTGGGAAAACAGTATTGGAATGATGCATAAGTAGCTATTTACCTGAAGATGAGAAAGTCAGATTTTTTACATTATATGATAGGTAAAAATATTTAATAGATTAAATATTTAAAGGTGAAAGAATAAAACCATAAAAATCCTAAAAGGAAATATGGTTGAATATTCACTAAATTAATCATAAGGGTTCACTATGATAATTTTATGCATTAATCCAAAAGGAAAAGTCTAAGATATTAGAAATTAAAAAAAAGTAAACGTCTTTAAGAAGTAAAACATAAAAAAAAACAACAAACAATATGGGAAAAAACAGTGGAAGCATATGACAAAAGAAATCTACTTAAAAATGTCAGTCAATAAGAGAGTGAGAAATACACTAAATACAAACAAAAACAAAAACAAAAACAAAAACAAAAAAATGGGTAAATGAACCAGTTAGGTGAGGTTTTTTTCTTTCAGTTTTTTTGTTTATCTCTATTTTCAACATGTTATACAATAAACATACTTTGTAACCAGAAAGACAGTTGTTATAGAAAGCAAAGATGTGGAAAATATTTAAGGACACTGAAAAGCATTCATAGTATGTTTTTATATTCAAAACAAGTCACAAAACAGTAAGTATGATTCACTCTTATAGATGTTTATAGAAAAACAGACTGAAAGATGGAGGAATTATTTTTAAATACACAAATATTCCACGATGACCTGCTTCACTTCGTAATAAGAAGACAATTTTAAAGATCAGTATCAAATGTCATGACACACATGTGAAAAAGGAACTTAAACGTTGACTAATATTTATGATATGATTCTAGTTTTTATTTTAAAAAGCTACATATGCAAATAAAACAGTCTAGAACATGGTGATTATTCTCCGACTCTGGGAAGTAGGTATGTGGGCTTTCACTTTTTACTTTTAATATATCTGAAATGTTCCAATTCTATTACTATAAGCACTTACGTATTTAAAAATATACAAATCGGGAAAAATAACAGAAGCAAAGAGCCTAAAACAAATTTGTTACTGACAACATAAAAAATATTTTTAAGATTACAATTTATAAATGACAAAAAAATCCTCATAAGTTGTTATAAATTTATCTGCATAGTAAAAATCTTAAAAAAAATCAATGTGTCATAAAAGTGTATTAAAACAGCTGAGTATAAGAGATCTTACTAAACAAAACAAGAATGTGTCATTAAAATGTATGAAAACAGCTGAGTATAGGAGATCTTACTTGGATATAGTAACAATCCACGGTGTTAGCAAAAACAAAAACAAAAACTTATTTTTGCTAAGCCACAGTAAGAACAATGAATTAAAAAATTAGCACTCTCAGATAATTTATAATGTGGAAAACTGGCAACAGTCCCTTCTCCAACTATTTTATCCCCACGCCCTCTAACCGCAAAATAAATACATAAGAGTTAAAAACCTCACACAACCCCTATTTAAACCTGGGAAAAAGTAAGTTGGGATAAATATACCCACATACACTATACAGTAAGCCACAGAACTGATGAAAACTGGTTTAAAAAAAAAAAACATGAAAGACCATAAAGAAAGAAAAATCAAATATAGGTGAAAGAAAAAAATTTTAAATCAGTTCTTTTCTTTTTGTTGCATTAATCTAGAGGAAAATGTTGCTATGCTATACTGTAGTAAAGTAACCAGAATACTAATCTTAATGTCAGAAAATTGGGTTGGGTGCTGGCTCTGAGATTCACTGGCTGTGTTCTTGAGTGTGTTTCCTGTTCAAATCAGGAAAAATATCTCTAGTTCAGAGTTGTATTATGACACTTCATTCAAGGACCTTATATATAGTTTTATCCATCTTAGAAAGAAAATAGTTGTCGGATGAATTAGTCTTTTACCATATTATTTCACTGAATTATTTTCCAGTTTGACTGTATAATTGGTTGATAGTACATATAACTGCAATTTTAGGTAAAAATTTTAAATAAGGTATAAATATAAACAATATAACAAATATAAACAAATATAAAATTAGGGAATAAGAAATAAAGAGTTTATCCTAAAATAGTGATTGTAATTATTGGCTTTATAGGATGAAAACGGGCAAACCTCATAACCATCAGAAATATTGTGTGCAGGCTGGTTTCTACAACTCAAAACAAAGCAGAATTAGAGAAAATTTACAGTCAAAAAGTAATGAAAACAATCAGAGCTATAAGAGATGAATAAAAAAGATTACTGCTTTAATGGTAGAGAAAGACTAAGTCTCTTCAAGGCTCAAAAGTCTTCAAGAGCTCAAATCATACATACAAGACGAAGCATAATTCATCAAATTCTAGAAGATCTGAGTTTTCACAAGTTGAGCTTTTAGGTGGTAACAAGTTTACAGAATGTATTATTTATAATCAAAAACTTGCAAAGAATGAAATGAGTCATCCAGCTAATATTTTACACAGCACAGGAAGTGCTGTGCATGGATTCATGAAAGATATCACATAGAGAGAGAGATAAGGCATTCATTCTTTTGAAATAGCAATTCCATCTGTACATAATTAAAATTGATAGGAAGTTGGTTTTGTTTTTGTTAAAAAATTTTTTAATGTTTATTTCTTTTTGACAGAGAGAGAGAGACAGAGACGCAGTGCAAGTGGGGGAGGGGCAGAGAGAGGGAGACAGAATCTGAAGCTGTCAGCACAGAGCCCATCGTGGGACTCCAACTCACGAACCATGAGATCATGACTTGAGCCAAAGTCAGACACTTAACCAAGAGTGAGTGAGCCACCCAAGTGCCGTTTTTGTTTTAATATTGAGCCACTGTAGGCATTAGAAAACTTCTATTGACTAATTCCTTTCTTTCAATGAAAAAAAAATGTTTATTTATTTTTGAGGGCGGGGGGGAGGGACAGAGAGAGAGGGAGACACAGAATTGGAAGCAGGCTCCAGGCTCTGAGCTGTCAGCACAGAGCCTGATGTGGGGCTTGAGCCCAGGAGACCTGAGATCATGACCTGAGCTGAAGTTGGATGCTTAACTGAGTGAACCACCCAAGTACCCCTTTACCCACTAATTCTAAGACAAAGTTTATCTCTACAGTTTCTCAGCATGACTATATCTTCTTGCCACAGGAGAGACAACTTTTTGCATATCTGACAAGTTTATCATTTCCCCCTTTCAAGGAGATATGTCTAAATTCTTTTTTTTATTTTTAAAGTTTATTTATAGATTTTGAAAGAGAGAGAGAGAGAGATGCAGGAGGGGCAGAGAGAGAATTCCAAGCAGACTCCACACCATCAGTGCAGAGGCTGACGTGGGGCTCAAAGTCATGAACCATGAGATTGTGACCTGAGCTGAAACCAAGAGTCGGACACTTAACTGACTGAGCTACCCAGGTGTGCCTGTCTAAATTCTTTTTGACAACCTCTCACATTATATAATTTCAAAATCATTTACCATCCCATTCCCCTCCTATAAGGAAATTCTGGTTTGTCAATGTTCTATCCTATTAAAAATGATATTACAGGAGGGTTCCCACTTCAAGATAACCAAATAAAACCTTTGCCCCTGTTGTAGGTTAGAGATGGCTACAAATTCTTCCTTACTCCTCTCACTGAGAGGTGGAATGTAATTCCACTCTCTGAGTTTGGGCTAACTTTAGTTTCTTAGTTGGCTCACAAAATGTGGCAAAGTGACTGGGATTTTGAGGCTACGTCATAACAAACCTTCCAGCTTCGACCTAAATTCATACAAACCACATGTTTTTGGAACTCAGATGCCATGAAGAAGTCCAAGGAGAATAACTTGAGGGGCTCCTGGGTGGCTCAGTGGGCTAAGCGTCCGACTCTTTGTTTTGGCTCAGGTCATGACCTCACAGTTTGTGGGTTTGAGCCCCACCTCGGGCTCTGCACTGACAGCATGGAGCCTGCTTGGATTCTCTCCCTCCCCATCTCTCTACACCTCCATTGCTTGCTTGCTCTCTCTCTTAAAATAAATAAATAAACATAAAAAAAAAAAAAGAGTAACTTGAGGTCCCAAACTAACAGTCGAGCTGAACTCCAAGCCAATAACAGCCAGAATCAATTTATCAGTCATATAAGTAAATCATCTTGAAAGTAAATTCTCCAACTTACAGTCAAGCCATTTTGTGCAAATTTTGTATTTGTGAGCAGTATAAATGACTGTTCTTGTTTTAAACTACTAAATATTTGGGTTTGTTACTCAACAATATATAGCTGGAATACCCCAAAATAAAAAATAGAAACATGAACTCAGTCTTTGATGAAACTAGCACTGATAAATGAAGACAAGGGAAGATGAAAAAAAACAGTGAAAGATATGAAAGAGAAGCAAAGTGACATATATTACAGAACTCCAAAAAGGATTTTCAGTGGAACTGCAGAAGAGACTGGGGTAGGGCACAAACCAAAGAGACTTTATAAGAAGTAGACTCTAGGTCCCACCCCTACTTAGCACAGCCAGATAATGTTGTCCCCTAGCCCCTTAAAAGACATTAAGTATACAGTTTCTGATGAAGTGAAGCAAAAGTTCTGGGCTCAGGATATGTTTGCGTAGGTATCCACAGTCTGAACACAAAGAGAGTTAAATGAAAGTCTATATGCAATCTCTAAACCCCTTCTCTAGCCTAGCTTTACTATATAAGCAGCAAAGTTTATATTCTCCAAGCAAGAAACTAGAGGATCCATCACTAGAGAAAATGAACTATCCCAAATTAAAGATCCACAGAAACTCATATATGGAGGCTCCAATAAATAAGGTGGTTTGACACTCTTACAACTTTCCTCCACACACATAGCTCCCATTCAGCTTTTATGTGCCTTATTCTTATATATAAACAGAAAAACAAGGACTACCAGACTTGGAGGAAAGCTTCCAACAGAAGTAGAACAAAGGAAGAAAAAAAAAACCTAGAGAAACTAAGTATCTTCAGAAAGATAAGAAACCACTGCTTAGAAATATAACACAAATCACTTTTTGAAAATAAATATATGGTAGTGGAAAAATATTTTAATATTAGAGTTAGAAGATAAAGTTGAGGAAATTGCATACAAAGTAAAATGTGATAAATATTAGGAGCAAAATTATCAAAAAAATTAAAATGACGACTGTTGGGAGGCCCAACACCAAAATAATGAGAATTGAAAGAGAATAAAGAGGGTATATTGACACAGAAAAAATACAAGAACACTTCCCAAAATGAATAGACTCTTGATTGACAAGCTTCCAAGTGCTTAACAGGATAAATTTTTAAAAGACCCATACCTCAGATAATGAATGAATCTAACAGCTTCTATATAAAAAAATAAAACAACCAGGGGCGCCTGGGTGGCGCAGTCGGTTAAGCGTCCGACTTCAGCCAGGTCACGATCTCGCGGTCCGTGAGTTCGAGCCCCGCGTCAGGCTCTGGGCTGATGGCTCAGAGCCTGGAGCCTGTTTCCGATTCTGTGTCTCCCTCTCTCTCTGCCCCTCCCCCGTTCATGCTCTGTCTCTCTCTGTCCCAAAAATAAATAAAAAGCGTTGAAAAAAAAAATTAAAAAAAATAAAATAAAACAACCAAAAAAGAGGCGCCTACCTATGAAGAGATGTCAGGAGGGCATTAGCCTCATCAATATCAAACCAGAGGTCCCAAGATGACTGAACAATGACTTCCAAATTCTAAGTTTAAAAAATGATTTTCCACTTAGAATACTATATTCAGTTAATTGATTAAGTGTGAATGAAGGACACAGCATTTTCAGCACTTCCATCTACTCATTCTTTCTCAGGAAGCTATGGTAGAATGTGTTCAACCAAAACGAGGGAGTAAATCCAGAAAGAAGGCAAGGAGTGCCTGGCTGGCTCAGTGACTCTTTTTTTTTTTTTTTTTTTTTTTAATTTTTTTTTTTTTCAACGTTTTTTATTTTATTTTTGGGACAGAGAGAGACAGAGCATGAACAGGGGAGGGGCAGAGAGAGAGGGAGACACAGACTCGGAAACAGGCTCCAGGCTCCGAGCCATCAGCCCAGAGCCTGACGCGGGGCTCGAACTCACGGACCGTGAGATCGTGACCTGGCTGAAGTCGGACGCTTAACCGACTGCGCCACCCAGGCGCCCCTGGCTCAGTGACTCTTGACCTCATGAGTTTGGGGGCAGAGATTACTAAAAAAAATCAAAACAAACAAACAAAAAAAAAAAAGAAGGAGAAGGAGGAGGAGAAGAAGAAGGAGGAAGAAGGAGGAGGGAGGAGGAGGGAGGAAGAAGGAGAAGAAGGAGGAGAAGGAGAAGAAGGAGAAGGAGAAGAAGAAGGAGAAGAAGGAGGAGAAGGAGAAGAAGAAGGAGGAGGATGAAGAGGAGGAGGAGGATGAGGAGGAGGATGAGGGGGAGAAGGAGGAGGGGGGGAGGAGGAGGAGGGGGGAGGAGGAGGAGGGGGAGGAGGACGGGAAGTCAACAACAAGAGATCCAAACCAAAAAAGAAGCAATGTGCAAAGGAAATCCAAGAGAATACCACGTTCAGATTGATGGGGGGCTCCAGAGTGATGACTCCAAGAAAGAAAACAGAATTGATAATATTTTTTTGGTGTTACCAAGTGGGAAGTGACATAGAAAAGTGTTTTACAGAGCTGGCAGAAGTGAGAGAAGAGATTGAAAAAACTATGCAAATGAAAAACATGTTAATTCCAAAACAAAAAGTTAAAAAAAAAAAAAAAAGGAAAACAGTGACAATATATTAATTGACTTAATAGAAAACAATACTTATACCTGTTTAGCATCCAATCCACAGCATAAAAATTTAAAGCTGCAAGCCATCCTAGACTTATTCTAGCATCAACTTGCTGACTTTATATACACAAAAAAAGGAGTTTTGGAGATGTTAAATGACATACATTAATTATTGCCACAAATTCCAGATGTATCAGTTGTTGCTACTGAACATACTCAGCCTAGTCTACACATGGACATGGTTTTAGTAGCTGGATATATCAGCGATGCTGGCATTCTGAGTTCTGGGTCTAGCTATACTTCTAAGCATGTAAAATTAGGGAGATAACAACTTCTAGATCTTAAGTTTTCTATAAAATTAGAAGAATGGTACCTTCCTATATTACTTTAGTTAACACAAGGATCAGATTAGATACTAGATTTTAAAAAACATTAAAAATAATTAAAAAGTTGTTTATATTAGTAACAATTATTAGCAAACATAAGCATTAAGATGTGAGGAACAGAGACATAATATCTGGTTGATACATAAGGCAAAGCAAATACCAAGGCCAACTTGTCTCTTTCCAGGCAGAGCAGATGCTCATAGCTCTTTGATTCATTTGTTTTATATTTGGTTATTTGGCTATTCTATATTCATATTTGAAAGTCTTGTTTTTAATTAAAAACCATAACTATCCTTAGTTGATTTCCATTTAATAATGCCTTTTTAAAAAGCCCATCTGTTATTAAAATATATGTTTTCCCCCCTCTAGGCTAATGGTTTTTTGGGGTCTCAGATTCCACTGAGAATAAAGCTATGAATACATTCCTCATAAAACATGTGTATATTCAAAAATCAACTCAAAATGGATGAAAGACCTAAACGTAAGACTGGAAGCCATCAAAATCCTAGATGAGAAAACAGGCAACAACTTCTTTGACCTCGATTACAGCAACTTTTTATTTGACATGTCACCAGAGGCAAGGGAAATAAAAGCAAAAATGAACTATTGGGACCTCATCAAGATAAAAAGCTTCTGCATGGCAAAGGAAACAATCAGCAAAACTAAAAGGCAATCGATAGAATGGAGAAGATATTTGCAAATGACGTATCAGATAAAAGGTTAGTATCCAAAATCTACAAAAACTTATCAAACTCAACACCCAAAAAACAAAACTATCCAGATAAGAAATGGGCAAAAGACATGAATACATGCTTTTCCAAAGAAGACATCCACATGGTTAACAGACACATGAAAAGATGCTCAACATCACTCATTATCAGGGAAATACAAATCAAAACCACAATGAAATATCACCTCACACCTGTCAGAATGGCTAAAATTAACAACTCAGGCAACAACAGATGTCAGCGAGGATGTGGAGAAAGAGGAACCCTTTTACACTGCTGGTGGGAATGCAAACTGGTGCAGTGACTCTGGAAAACAGTATGAAGGTTCCTCAAAAAATTAAAAATACAACTACCCCACAACACAGCAATTGTACAACTAGGTATTTATCCAAAGGATACAGGTGTGCTGTTTTCAAGGGGCAGAGGCACCTCAATGTTTATAGCGGTGCTATCGGTAAGAGCCAAAGTATGGAAAGAGCCCAAATGTCCATTAATTGATGAATGGATAAAGAAGATATGGTGTATATCTATATCTATATATATCTATCTCTATATATTTCTATACATATACATATACATTGGAATATTACTCGGTGATCAAAAAGAATGAAATCTTGACATCTGCAACAATGTGGATGGAACTAGAACGTATTATGCTAAGCGAAATTAGTCAGAGAAAGACAAATATCATATGACTTCACTCATATATGGAATTTAAGAAACAAAATCGATGAACACAAGGGAAAGGAAGCAAAAATAATATAAAAACAGAGAGGGAGACAAACCAGAAGAGACTCTTAAATACAAAGAACAAACTGGGGGTTGCTGGTGGGGTGCTGGGTGGGGGGAAGGGCTAACTAAAGGGGTGAGGGGCAATAAGGAAGATACTTGTTCGGATGAGTACTGGGTGTTATATGTAAGCGATGATTGGCCAAATTCTATTCCTGAAATTATTATTATACTGTATTTTAACTAACTTGGATCTAAATTAAAAAAAAAAAGACTATGGGAAATATACTTGAAAGTCAAAGAATAGCAAAATTATGTTAGTAGGGAAAGGAATTAAAAAAGTGATTCAATATATATAATAATTTTCTTATGGGTCTTCATTCATGAGAGACATAGATTTTATTTGTATCATCTTATGAAAACCAGATCACATGAATGACCAAGAAATCCAGGAAGATGTTTATGAATCAATTTTGTTAGATTTTCTGTGTTTAAATATGTGCTTTTACTTAATCCACTCTCTGTAATATATAATTAACCCACAGGAAATTATAGATTCAGTATTGGTTGATTTGGGGATAACATTTACATACCTGTGTTATTTCTAATCATATTTTCAGTTTTGAGTAATGGTTTGATCATAATGTGGCTTACTTTTTATTTTTCTAAATAATCATATGTACATATATATGTATTACTTTTTAATATAAATGTTTATATTCATAATTACTATTTATTCTTACTATAAAAAAGGACTGGGGCGCCTGGGTGGCGCAGTCGGTTAAGCGTCCGACTTCAGCCAGGTCACGATCTCGCGGTCCGTGAGTTCGAGCCCCGCGTCAGGCTCTGGGCTGATGGCTCAGAGCCTAGAGCCTGTTTCTGATTCTGTGTCTCCCTCTCTCTCTGCCCCTCCCCCGTTCATGCTCTGTCTCTCTCTGTCCCAAAAATAAATAAAACGTTGAAAAAAAAAAAAAAAAGATGTTTAAAAAAAAAAGGACTGTAGAAAAGTTTTATTTCAAAATGTTAATTAGCCTGATTTTACATATAAATACAGACTACTAAGTTAATTAAAAAAATGGGTGTGTACTTATGTGGGCACATGCACTTAACAAACACACAACAAGACAATTTTCCAAACAACTTCATTTCATAGGTTAATGAATCTAGGAAGGAAGATGTATTTTATAGATAATCTTTTAAAAATCTCTTTTACATCCCTTTTTTTTGGGTCTATGTTGATTTCTACTGTCATTCCTAAGAAGCGACTCAGTTAACAATATTCTTAGGAATTTTCCTGCAAAGAATGAAACACCTATCTTGTAACATTAAGATATCGGTTGATATACAGCTTATGCTCAGGTGTAAAGGCCTCAGCCTTTCTTCCCTCTAGCTGTTAAAGGGTAAGTTTATTGTAATTGTTCTTTTCTATTTCCTTTCCTTTCCTTTCCTTTCCTTTCCTTTCCTTTCCTTTCCTTTCCTTCCCTTCCCTTCCCTTCCCTTCCCTTCCCTTCCCTTCCCTTCCCTTCCCTTCCCTTCCCCTCCCTTCCCCTTCCCCTTCCCCTTCCCTTTCCTTTCCTTCTTTCTTTTTTTAACGTTTATTTTTGAGAGACAGAGACAGAGCATGAGCGGGAGAGTGGCAGAAAGAGAGAGAGAATCCAAAGCAGGCTCCAGGCTCTGAGCTGTCAGCACACAGCCTGACACGGGGCTCGAACCCACAAACCATGAGATCATGACCTAAGCCGAAGTCAGATGCTTAACTGACTGAATCACCCAGGCACCCCTGTAACTGCCATTTCTTAAGAGTTCCCAAATAATTTCCTCTAAACATGGTAAAATATTTTGACGTTATTCTTAAAAACTTTGGACTCATAGCCTGACCCACCTATTTGTCCCCCTTATTCAGTTAGTGGTCTGCTTGGTAATACTTAAAAACACATAATGGACAAAGAATGTTTTGGCTCCTAAACTTCATTAGCGACATCAACTTACTCTGGTTTCTGGCAAAGTGTTTCAGCTTAGTGAGTTGTCTTGTGGACTCTTTCTGTATTTCTCTATTCTAAAGTCAAGATTATAATCACTTTTATATTTCAGCTTTTCTAAATATTCTATCCCAAATAATGTATTATTTATTTTTATGCTGGGAGTTTTCTTCTTTAAAGTAACTATTAACAATTTCACCTTAGCCATAACTTTTTTAAGGACAATTAAAGTATTCTATTGTTTTCTCTACTGTTCTTACTTGTGCAGTCTCTGCATGTTCCAGCATTTCTTCGAATTCCTGATACTCTTCATCATCTGGTTCAGCACCTGAGAGGCGAGCTGCCCTGGCCATGAAATATGGAGGCAGCTCTCCAATTGCTGTACCGATACCCTATGTGCAAAACCAAAATACTCACATGAGATTCTGTTCTCAACATAAGAATACTAAACAGATTAAATCTATATTTGTCTACATTGCCAAAACCACATTAAGATGCATGTATTAGGGAGGAAAGCATATACTACATAATCAAGAGAACATGAGTGTGACTCTTGGCCCTAATACTGACCAATACAAAGCCAGGCGAGATAATATACACTAAACTCTTAGACAATTCCTGGTGCATGGCAGACATTAGATTAACGTTAGTTCTCTAAGCATCTCTACTTATACTCTGTGATTTCTGTCAGTTTTTTCCCTCTTTTCAAATCATTTGGTAATGAGTATTCACTAGTACAAGTTTTAGATAAAACTTTCTAGGAAATCTTCTGGTATTTAAGATGCTGTTTCAATCTGGTATTTAAGGTATTTAATCTGGTATTTAGGGTGCTGTTTTAATTTTTTTGTGTGTGCAGAGTTAAAACTTTTAACAAATAGTGGTCAGGAAGCCCCTTGAAAATTCAACATTAGGATGGATAAATTTTCACCACAGGAAAAATGTTTATTTCCTCAGGACATTGAGTGACTCATGTTTCAGTCACTTTGTGGATTCTTGTTTTTGAAGAGAATTTTTTTTTTCACTCAACTTAAAACATAGGATGAAAACAAAGGTAAGAGAATCAGGAACTTGGTTTGGACTTAAATGGCTTAAATACAAGATAGATGATAATGTAAAAGGTATATAGTTTCTAGGAAAATTCTCAACTTTGAGCCATCCTTCTCTGCCTTGAGTCATAGTGAATGAAAAAGTTTTGCTAATTCTCAGAAGCAATTTTAGGTCTATTTGCTCTGTACTATGACTTTGTCAACAAATGCCTTGAAAAGAATCCCCAAGGAACATTATCAAATTCAAATATTTCATGTTCACAGTGTTATATTTCAATGTGTGGGATCAATAATCTCCGAATGAGACTGCATTATCCACATATGAAACAAGAATTCTGAAAAAGAATATACTTAAGTGTCAAAAGAAGCAGGCTATATTTAAAGAATAAAGAGAGACAGATGAGAGGGAGGAAAGACATATACATCACGGGATATATAAATAAAACACAAATCATATTCTGCTAAACAAAAAAAGTTAATGTTAGTCAACTTTGGAGAATGTTAAGAGAACCAACTTATTATTTAAAAAACAGGCAAATAAAGGGGAAAAATCCATTACTTATCCTCTCTTACCTATATGAAAGATATCTTGGGGTAACCAAATTGGTGATAAGGAGTTTTTCTTTATAAAAACATTCCAGTCAATAAGTAAAAAAAAATGATGTAATTGGTTTACCCCCATTTTATAACCCTTAATAATGGACTTGTATAACAATGGTGATAATACCACAAAAGGAAAGACAATCAGACATTACTGTACCTCGTGATAGAAATACACAAGACTATAACATGTATTCTCGACAAAAAAATTTTTTTCAAGCCTCTCTAACTATCAACTCACAGGAAACATAGGGAACAGATAAACATTTAAACTATACCAACTGGGATATAATTAGTAAAATTGAGACTGTGAGAAATTATATTTGACAAACAACCCAGTTTCAACAACAAATAAATATGAAAAGAAAAACAAAGAAACACCATCAGAAAAATCTGAACATTAACTAGGTAGCTGATCTGAAGAGACTATTCCTAATTTCTCTTAGGTGTGATAATGTTTTTTTAAGTCCTAAGACTGATATATTTACAGATGAAATGTGATATGTTATCTAGGATATGCTTCAAGATAGTGGAGAGCCTACAGAGGAGGGATCAGATAAAACAATATTAGCCAGGGATTCATATTAACTGAGTTTGGGTGATAATATATTAAATTAATTATATAAATCTCTGTACTTAAAAATTTTTTTTTCCCATTACAAAAAGTAGGAAGTTAATTGCAACATGTTATTCAAAACATGAACTTCTCTTAAAACCTGTTAACTCAAATGTTTAATAGTTCTGAAAGCAATCATATGATTCAAACTCATGACAAGTTTCCTTAAAGTTAAAAAGGAAGTAATAATGGACTGAAATGAAATCAAGAGCTACATACTATACTATACTTGGTTGACTATATTTATTGTTATAGTTGAATTCTGCTCATGTTTTCCCACATTAGCAAGAAACAAGAATGGTGATCATGAGTCAATATTCTGTTTTTTACACAAATAGATAAAAAGAAATACAGTCATCCAGACAGGTCCCCCAAAACACATTATATTCTAGACACAAAAGTTTATTTAGTTATCTCAAATTAGGTACTGCAGTCCCATAATTTCATGATTCTTACAAAACAATTTTATAATTCTTGCAAAATCAAAACAAAAAACCAAAACAGAAGTGTGGAACACTAAAAACTGTCAGCCTAGGCTTAATTAAGGGGAAGAAATAACTGGTTTCCTTATTGCAAAAGAAAGAGACAAGTAGTTTTTAGTCAAGCAATAATTCAGAAAGCTCTTCTAAAAACCATCTGCTCCATATCAATTGATTACCTTGAAGTCCCTGCTTCTTGAATTGGAGAAGATTTTAACATGCACAAAATATGCAAAACCAAGAGGGAAATATCTTCTTGGAGTATCAATTATATTCAAAGATTTAGGGAGGAGGAAAATCCTGAATGTTCATGCTTTTAAAAAGTTTTGTCAAGTGGATTCACAAGCAAATCAGCATTTTGCTTTTTCAATGATGGGAATAATAAGTTTAATAGTAAAAATATGGAGAGCAGAAAATTTTACATATGCTGATTCTCAGATATTATGGTAGTTTTGTATTATCTATGTGTTAATAATTTTTTTTAAACAAAATGATTTTTCTATTACATATTCCAATTACAAACATAAATCAGAGGTTAAAAGCAGAAGTTAGGAGGGTAAGCTTGAAACCACTGAGAAATGCAGGGTTCTTACAGAAAACAATTATACCAATTCTAGTAAAATTTTCAAGACTGTTTTGCACATAGAGAAAATTTGCTTCCAGTTTCCCTTGAGGTCAGTTTTCAAATGGCTGTAAGAAGGAATGAAGTTCTGACACATGCTACAACATGGATGAAACTTGAAAACATTATGCCAAGCAAAATAAGCCAGACATAGAAAAACATTATATGATTCCATTTAGATGGGGTATCTAGAATTGACACAATCAAAGAAGAAGAAAATAGAAAAGACTCTGGAGTTATTGTTTTAATGGGTACATATTTCTGCCTGGGATGACAAAAAGTTCTGGCAATGATGACACAACATTGTAAATATACTTAAGGCCAATAAATTGTGTACTTAAAAAACGGTTAAAATGATAAAACTTTCCTTATATATATTTTACCACAATAATCACCCCCTAACCATGAACTTAACAAATACATGACCTTAAAAGGTGATGCTCTCTATCTAAAAGTCAACACACATGCTCTCGCCCCTGCCCTGCTGTCACACTTTACAAATCTTTATTATTCTTAGATCTCAACCAAAACACTGCTTCTTCATGGAAATCTTCCTTGAATCATAAACTAGGGAAAATGTCTGTGTTATACAGATTTCTCCTTCATATTTATACGGTTTTTTCCATGATATTTATTTATGCATTTTTTCCATGATAATTATTTCCCTCACTGGAACGTAAAGTTCCAATGAGACTTCAGTTTTGCTCACTCTGAATCTCTGGTGCTTGGATGCATAATAACTATTATTGGAATTCATGAGTGAAATGAAAATTTGTGAAGCTTTGCACCGGTGACACAAATTATGGAAGATCAAAAGATTCAAACTGAAAAAAAGTAACTAATGATCAACAATATCAAACAATTCATGGGGCACCTGGGTGGCTCAGTTGGTTAAGTGTCCTACTTCTGCTCAGGTCATGATCTCACGGTCCATGAGTTCGAGCCCCGTGTCAGACTCTGTGCTAACAGCTCAGAGCCTGGAGCCTGCTTCAGATTCTGTGTCTCCATCTCTCTCTCTCTCTGCCCCTCCCCCCTTCATGCTCTGTCTCTGTCTCAAAAATAAATAAACATTAAGAAAAAAATTTAAAAAAACACACAAAAAAACCCAATTCACTTTAGCGTGCTCCAAAGACCTATATAAACAAGCTGAAATTAAGAGCAACCCTGGTCTTTTTTTTTTTTTAACGTTTATTTATTATTGAGAGACAGAGGGAGACAGAGTATGAGCGTGGGAGGGGCAGAGAGAGGAGGAGACACAGAATCCAGAATCCGAAGCAGGCTCCAGGCTCTGAGCTGTCAGCACAGAGCCCGACACGGGGCTCGAACTCATGAATGTGAGATCATGACATGAACTGAAGTCGGACGCTCAACTGACTGAGCCACCCAGCCGCCCCCAACCCTGGTCTTTATCCTATAATTGGATGTACTCCACATTTTAATTATTTTACTGATTCACTACATTTGTAATGATAGCGACGTCTGTAAAGACATACTACTTTCAAAGTACAAACTGGATAAAAATGTCAAATAAGATATGAGTTTGTTTTTCAGTTTTCTTTAATGTTTATTATTTTTGAGAGAGACAGAAACAGAGAGACAGAATGAGAGGGAGAGGGGTAGAAAGAGAGGGAGACAGAATCCAAAGCATCAAATAAGATGTGAGTTTTTAATCAAGCAAGACATTCTTTTGAACAGAACAAAACATACGGGTGTGAACACAAATGAAAGGGTAAACTCATCTATGAAAGGGTAAACTACAAATCAAGGCTGACATACTCTATATCAAGGTTTCTCAACCTCCACAGTATGGACATTTTATGACTGTATCCCATTTAACCATTTTAAAATATAAAACTAAGTGGCATTAACTCCATTCACAATGTTGTGCAACCACCATCACTATCTATTTCCAGTATTTTTCATCACCCAAATGGAAACACTGCACCCATTAAGCATTAACTTTCTCACCCCACACAACGCTGGTAACTTCAAATGTACTTCTTATCTCTATGAATTTGACTCTTCTATTTTATTTTTATTTATACTTTTTTTAAAGTTTATTTATTTTGAGAGAGAGAGAGAGTGTGTGTGTGAGTGCAGGGGGTGAGGGGGGGGGGAGGGCTGAGAGGGAAAGAGAGAATCCTAAGCAAGCCTAGATTGTCACAGTGGAGCCCAACATAGGACTCAATCCCACCAACTGTGAGATCATGACCTGAGACAAAATCAGAGTTGAACACTTAACTGACTGAGCCGCTCAGGTGCCCCCAATTTGACTCTTCTGGACAATTCACATAAGTGCAATCATATAGTATCTGTCTTTCTATGTAATGGCTTATTTCATTTAACATAATGTTTTTGAGGTTCATACTATAGTACAATTCAGAACTTCATTCCTTTTTATGGATGAATAATATTCCATTATACGTATATACTACATTTTATCCATTTATCTGTTGCGGGACACTGGGTTGTTTCCACCTTTCTGAAAATGTGGAGGGGTGCCTGGGTGGCTCAGTTAGTCAACCACCCAGTACTTGATTTCAGCTCAGCTCATAATCTCATGGTGAGAGTAAGCCAGTGTTGGGCTCTGCATGGACAGTGTGGAGCCTGCTTGGGATTCCACCCCCCTGCCCCGCCCCTCCTGTGCTCTCTCTCTCTCAAAATAAATAAACATTTAAAAAATTAAAAAAAAAAAAAAAAGAAAAAGAAAATGTGGATAATACTACTGAGGAATGAAGTACAAGTATCTGTACTTATACCTGAGTCCCAGTTTTCAGTTCTTGTGGGTATTAATGTAGGAGTGGAATTAGAGGAGGGTCATATGGTAATTCTACATTTAGGTTTTTGAGAATCCACCAAACTCTTTTCCCTAGCAGCTAAATTACTTTACATTCCCAACAGTCTACAAGAGTTCCAATTTCTCCACATCCTGGTACTTGTTTTCTTTTTAAAAAAATAATAGCAAAGGGTATTTCCTTGTGGTTTGAATTTGCACTTCCCCAATGACTAAGTGATGCTGAGAATCTGTGCACTTATTGGCCATTAGTGTATCTTCTTTGGAGATAAGTCTATTCAAGTCCTTTGCCCATTTTTAAAATTGGGTTGTTAAGTTGTAGAAGTTCTTCAAACATTCTGGATATTAAACCTTTATCAGATATATGATTTGTGAACATCCCCTTGCATTCTGTGGGTTATCTTTTCACTCCCTTGATAATGTTGTTTTTTTTTTTTGACATAAAAGAGGTTTTTATTTTAGTGAAGTTCAACTTACCTATTACTTTTTCTTGTTGTCTATGTTTTTGGGGTGTCATATTTAAGAAACCATTGCCAAATCCAACACCATGCAGATTGTCTCTACATCTTCCTCTAAGAGTTGTACAGTTTTAGTTCGTAAGCTTAAGTCCCTGATGCATTTTGAGTTAATTTTTACAGAAGGTAAGGGTCCAAATCCATTATTCTGAATGTGTATATGGTTTTCCCAGCACCTTTTGTTGAAACGACTATCCATATAAATATTGAGAACAATAGGAACCAATTTAAATGTAACTTGATATGCGCTCCACTTTATATGTGACAAAAGACAATTTCAAAAAAGGAAATATGAAGAGCACTCAGCCAATTAACTAGGATTAATCAACATTCTTGTACTATGTGCAAAACCTTATACTGACTGCTGTGAGGGTAATAAATTTAAGGTACAGTTTATATTTTTTAGGAGCTTAAAATTTATTTGGGAAAGTAAGCCACTACACTAGTCTAGTTAACTAATTTAAGGCATGCATGGAGCTAGGCCAAATGAACACTTCAAACAATATGAACAATGGGAGTTGGAGGAGGCAGTTATCACTGCCAGCTGCGATGGAAGTTTTTCTTTGTTGGCATTAGTGTTAATCCAGCCATGTAAATCATTTGTGAAGGAACTAAAGCAAAACAGAAAACCGAATCCATATACATGGTCTCTTTCTAGCATGTTCCAAGTATCTTCTGTTATTTTAATAATAATTTTTCATCAAAAGACTAATGTGGTCAAATTTATAAAACATATGCAACTAGTACAATGAATTTTGTTTCCAGTGCTTATAAAAGAGTAACAGGAAATACGACAATTTTTCCTGCCTTTCATATTCAACAAATTCAAAATATGGCATTTCCCTTACAATTCTTTTAAAACACAACATACTAGGCTATAGTATATATAACTGACAAATAAGTTATATTAAAAACAAAGACGATCGTATGAAACACACACACACAGACAATATAGTTGTTAACCTTTAAATAAGTGTATTTGAAAACTTTCCCTCTTCCATGGGTATGGCATTCATGTTCATTTTAGTCAAGATTTTTAACTGATCTGTTCCATATGTTTTATTTTATAAGACACTGTTAGGGGAAAAAAGTTACAGAGAACATATAACTTAATGAATCCAAATGACAAAAAATGTTCAAAGAGTAACAGAAAGTCTTTAGCAAATGAACTATTCCTCAATGATACACATTTGAATGAATATAGGCATATAGAAAAAAAAAAGAATACTTTGTATGGATTAAAATAATCTGTCACTGGATATATAGTACAAAAGCTTCCCAAAATACACTTAAGCAAACCATAAAAAGAATAATTGGTACAACTGAAAGCAAGATCACCATATACAACCATACAGTCTGATACCCTCACTACAGTAAAGCTTGGTCTATTAAAAAAATATCTGACCTTACTTCAGTATTACTAGCAACTCAGAAAATGAAATAAGTCCTCTAAGAATAAACACAGAGTATCTGAATCTAGGAGAGGGACATACAACATTTACCAATCTGGGACTGAAAATATAACCACTTGCTATGTGTTTATCAAATATTTCACATTGGTAAAATTTTGCAAAGTAGTATAGTTGTATCATCTATCCTCCATTTCCCTCTTGTTGTCTACATGGTATCCACTGCTTGTTGTACCTATGGCTTCATGCCTTACTCTGAATGTCATTCATGAATGGGGAAGCTCTAAAAGGTTTCTCTTACTTGGAAGCAGATAACTGGTGACTTCATGAATTAATTGTTTATTGACGTGCTATGTGGATATACATTTGGATTAAATTTTCAATGAGGTACAACAAAGTATCAAAATAGTGAGGTTAATTTTAGACAAATATGAAAATGGACATCTTACCCACATGCAGGCCTCAATCCTAACTTTTGAGATGATGCTCCACAAAGAAATGGTTCCTTCAATGCTCTCTTCATCTGGACAAATAATTTGATCAGGATAAGGTGGTTCAGGGAAATTAACTGAATTGCATTCATAAGCAGCTAATGTAACTGAAGCTATATGTGGACCCTATGAAACAAATATGAGAAACCTCTGATGAGAAATATTAATGAAAAAGGAATTACCAATCAATATACATGCCATTTTAACAGTACCTTAATTACTATACACAAATAGAAAAATCTTAGCTTCTAGAGAATAAGAATCTAACTACATATTTCAAGTTGCAGTTGGTAATTTGAAAAACTAATCCTTAATCTCTTCCTAGCTTGTTTTTTTAATTCAGATTTATTGAAGTATAATTTACATATAATAGTATATAGGTATATAGTTCATTGAGTTTTGACAAATATATTGAACTGTATAAGCACAACCAATCAAGATATAGAACACTTCCATCACTACAAAAAGTTCCCTGGTGTCTTTTTATAGTCAATCTCCTTCTCCAACACCATATGATTTCTGGCTTTATTTGATTTTATTCATCTATATTCTCATTTGTAAGAATGTTATACCCCTTGATAAAAAATTCCTGTGCCCTAATTCCTTTAGGCATGATTCGAGAATACCACTTTTCTGTCCTTACTTAAAAACAGTTGGTGAAGTAACTACCTCACTTATCTTTCCCAAAGATAAGAGGTCCTAAAACAAAATAAAACTGTGGAACAAATATCAGTAAGTTTTTCTTTTAAAGCAGTATTTTCTATGGAAGATTTTGTGTTGCTTTGTACCTTTATTTTAAAATATTAAAAATTAGGGGCACCTGGGTGGCTCAGTCGGTTGAGCATCCAACTTCGGCTAAGGTCATGATCTTGCAGTTTGTAAGTCTGAGCCCCACATTGGGCTCACTGCTGTCCACCTGTCAGTGCAGAGCCTGCTTCAGATCCTCTGTCCCCCTTTCTCTGCCCCTCCCCTGCGTGTGCTCTCCCAAAAAATAAATATAAAAAACAATAAACTAAAATATTACAAATTAATAATAATCACATAGGTTAAAATGGATTAATATTAGATGTGTGATAAAGGCTTAATAAACACAATGGTTCCCAAGTGCACATGCATGCCAAGGTGAGGGGTCTGTACAAGAACCAACTAGGGAGTTTGTTAAATATACAAATTCCTGGGTTCCCTAACATAGATTTATTCAATAGGTGGGGATGGGAACCTGTATGTTTTAAATGAGTTTCTTTAGAATTTCAAATAAGTTAGGTTCTCTAATAGGCTAGGTTTAGGAACCATTGGGATAACAGTAAATTAAGGGTCAGGAATGAAACTTTTTTTTTTTTTTTTAACGTTTATTTTGAGAGAGACAGAGACAGAGACAGAGACAGAGAGACAGAGAATCCCAAGCAGGCTCTGTGTTAGCAGAGTGGGGCTCGAACCCACAAACCATGAGATCATGACCTGAGCCAAAACCAAGAGCCAGATGCTTAACCGACTGAGCCACTCAGGCGCCCCAGGAATTAAACAACCTTAGACAAAGTCACTTAACTTTTTTTCTGGGCCTCAGTTTACTCTTCTGCAAAGCAAAAAAATTAAGACTCATAGTTTTATTCAGCTCCAAAATAAAAAACTTCAAATATAATTAAATATGTGAATTAAAATCTAACAATAATTTCCAAAGTTCTCATGAGGTATCAGAGCTAAACACTGGACATCCTTAACACGTTTAACACACAAGCTGTAAATATTTACTTTAAAGCATACTGTAGACCTAGTGCCTATAAGCATAACTTCTAGAGCCACATGCTCTGGTTCAGGTTCTGGACTCTGTAACTTACCTTCTGAGTCTTGCTCTCCTAATCTATAAAATGGAAATAATCAAATACCTTCAGAACCTACATTCTGGGGATACCATAAAATTTAAACCAGTCAACTTATATAAAGTACCCAGCTTAGAATAAACCCTCAAAATGTAATAACTAACTAGCCATTAGTTATTACAAAGAAAAATACTGTATTTGTAGAATAAAATTTGTAGAATAAAATTTTGTAGAATATCAAATAAAAATATAGTAAAAATTTTTGTTATACAATATGTTTTAGATAATATAATATTAAATTGTATGCATTAATATATTAAAATATATATATATAATTTTATCCTCTCTAGCTCTATACACATACACACATACAGTAAGTGGTCTCGGTATACAAGAGGTTTGTTTTTTTTTTAATTTCTTTTCTTAAAGTTTACTTGTTTTGAGAGTGAGAAAGAGAGAAAGAGAGAGTGTCAGGTGGGGGGGGGGGGAGGAGCAGAGGGAGAAGGAGAAAGAGACTCCTAAGCAGGCTCCATGTTTAGTGCAGGGCCCAACGTGGGGCTTGATCTTACCACCACAAGATCACGACCTGAGCCTATATCAAAAGTCCGACGCTTAACCGATTGAGCCACCCAGAGGCCCTGAGAGCCTTTTTAAATCATAAGGTAAAAGAATTAGTGGTTCAAAGACAAAAGTGCACAAGATGCAACAATGAAAATAAAACATTAAGGAACTATTGCTATTAAGATAAAAGGTGATTTAAAACAAAACTTTTTGTTGTAAGTTAATACAAAAAATATATTCATAAATCTAAGCTACATTTCTCCCTATATGCAACTGGCATTATGTGTTCAAAGACAATCTAAAAAATGTAGTACTGCATGTAGCACTGAATCAATTATTAGTTTTTTTCTGGACCAAAAAAATCTATGTGAATTTTTTAGCCTCTTCATCTTTCTCTTGAGTTTTAATTCACAGAAATTAATAAAGAGTAATATTTACATTAAAAGAATAATTACGTAAATGCTTTTGAGTAGTCACATTTTCCTTCAAAGTTATTAACCATGAAATCCACAATTGCTTCCTTGAATACTATATGCATAAAAGATTTCACAGTTGAGAGGAAAAAGAATTATTTTGTGATTCTTAAAAAAAAAAAGTTTAAAGTTTGTGGAATTCAGAATAATTGAATAATTAGTGAAAAATTTCTTACTCTACACATATAGCTAAGTATCAGATGTAATTAAAAAAACAAACAAAAAACGTAACTTCAACCTATAATGTATGAAACGCAAAAGAAAAATGTGATACCAGTAAGTAAAATAGAAGAAATTCAAGAGTTTGCCCATGATACCCCACAAACTGTCCCTATAATATACAGTACAGTCTACTTCTCAACCCTAGAAACAAACTCTAAGTGAACAAAATTAAACTGCCCTGGATACTAAATAATAATATTTCTGGGATGTACAGGAAAGAAAAACCTACATTTCTATTCTAGAAATATAAAATATGTACCTCAACAGATCAAACACATTATCCAACAAGATAAAAGACTTATTCATAGTTTCAATTTTAAGTAATTCTAAAAAGGGAAAATTTCAGCAATCTGATGAGAATTTTTTCCCTAAAGAAAGGACGGTTCATTCACACAACTAAACTGATATATACTTTCCATAACCACACTAATAAGTCATGATTACTCAGCCTTTGAGGCAGATGTGGTTCCCAGCAAAACGGACACAAATAACTCAGCTTCTTGTCCTTTGTTCATTCTCAAGAGCCCGTTTAGTCCGTACCTTGACATTTTAGTTTAAACTACGTTAATTATAGGAAACTTCACAAATTCTTTTCAACATTATAGGCTGATGGTTCCTATATATAATTGAGTTGAATGAAATAAATATTAGTTTACATGAAAAATCCAAACACCAAGACTAAAAAATTGTTTTGATTAAAATATTTTTAAAGGTTACACATATTCAAATTAACTTTTATTTTCTACAACCTACAAGTCCTACTGCACTGTATCATATATTAAATGTCTTAACTATGCTAAATGAAAAACCAAGGGATAAAGACAAACAGCTACAGTGTAAGCAGAAAACACTATCTGGACAGAACCACCATGAAACATATAAAACCCAACAATGTATTGAGCAGGAGGTTACAGCTGTCCTGAGAGCATTTAGATATTGATATGTATGGATTAGAGATCCTGGCCTTTGGTTGGGGGTTTTCTGTCTCAGATCATGAAGTGGTACTGACTTTTACATCTACAGTAAACTAAAAGACCGGACAAAACACATGGAACAATTCTTTTCAGGCATTGTACCATAGGCAGTCTATGATTTCTGACTGCTGATAGAAGGAATACAAATGAGGAAACCCTATGATGGCTCTGGCTTTTCATTTGTAGACACATTCCATGTCTATAGCAAAATCCAAAGAGAAAGAGCCCAAGCAAAGCATGGTGGTCTTGGGGTGCCTGGCTGGCTCAGTCTGAAGAGCGTGTAACTCAGGGTTGTGAATTTGAGCCCCACGTTGGGTGTAGAAATTACTAAAAATAATACATTTTTTAAAAAACAGCACGGTGGTCTTGCTGAATTGAGAAGTAAATCTGAGTTCAGGGAGCCTGAGTAGTTGAAATCTGTGGGACAGAATGATAATAAAGAGAAAGAACTCTAGAAACATGCACAGGGTCCTCTTGAGACTTTGATATACAAAGCTGCATTGCAGGCTAGGGTGAGATTCCATTAGGCTAGGCAAAGAACAAGTGGTGGGAAAACAACTTACAACAGTTGTAAGATAAACAATTCCTAGGGTTCACAAGGACTAGGAAACACCTGCAGTTCAACCAGCTAGAGTGCAGAGACTCGGCATTCAGGGAAGACCCTAAAAGGAGCCTAGAGTAACAGTTACTCCAGATAGGCCATAACATGTTTTCTTTTAAAAAAGCCTTAAACAGATCAAGTTGATGACAGGTAACTTGACTGCCAACCAAAACAGAAAACTGATGCTCTGCAAAGAAAGACAACAAATCCATACAATCAACAATTTTAATACTACATGTACAGCATCTAATAAGAAACAACTAGATCTGTGAAGAACGAAAATATGACCCAGAAGAAACATTAATCAACAGGAACAGAAATGTCAGAGATAATGGAAATATGAGACAAGAACCTAAAAACAGTAAATATAAGTAAGTTCAAGGATTTAAACAGCAGTTGGCAAACTTCAAATTACAGACCAAATTTGGCCCACGCTAGTTTTATAAAGAAAGTTTCAAAGAATATAGCCATGTCCATTCACTTACATATCGTGTCTGGCTAATTCTGTGCTATAAGAGCAAAACTGAATAGCGCTGAAAGACTCTACAGTTCCACAAAATCTAAAATATTTATTATGTGGTCCTTTGCAAAAAAAGTTTGCTGATACCTGGAAAACATAGGGGTGGCTCAGCTAGTTAAGGTTGGTTTTGGCTCAGGTCATAATCCCACAGTTTTGTGGGTTGGAGCCCCATGTAGGGCTCTGCACTGACAGTGCAAAGCCTGCTCGAGATTCTCTCTCTCCCTCTGCCCCTCCCCCACATACACTGTCTCTGTCTCCCTCAAAATAATAAACTTAAAAAAAAAAAGGAAAACACAAACATGAAAGAAATGGAAAGTATAAAAAATGGAACTTCTAGAGCTGAAGACAATATCTGAATGGAAAAATTCATTGGCTAGATTATCAACAGATTAGACAGACACCACAGAAGAAAATATTAGAGAACTTGAAGTCAGGGCAATAGAAAGTATCCAAACTAAAGGATACAGAGGGTAAAGACTATGAAAGAAATAAACCACAGTGACCTGTGGAATAATACCAACTAGTCTAGTATACATGTAATTGGAATCCCAGAAAGAGAGGAGAAGGTGTGTGTTGGTGGGAAGGAGTGTGTGCAGAAAAATACTTGGAAGAAATAGTAGCCAAGTATTTAAGGTTTGATGAAAAATACCAATCCATCAACTCACAGATCTAAGAAATTCAAGAAACCTCAGGACAAATACAAAGAAAACACTTAAATCACTGAAAATCAGCACAATCAGAATCTAATCAAATTGCTATTAACTCAATAATGATGAGAAAAATCTCAAAAGCAACTGGAGGGGTAAAGATAAATTATCTACGGGGAAATATAGATAATACTTCTCATCAGAATAATGCAATCCAAAGACAATGGAGTTACTTCTCTGAAGAGCTGAAAGAAAAAAAAATCTAGAATCCAGGGAAAATATATTTCCAAAATAAAAATAACATAAAAATATTTTCAGATAAACAAAAGCCAAAAAAATCTGTTGCACCAGATCTGGACTATAACAAATGTTAAAGGAAGTTCTTAGATAGAAGAAAAGTGATACCAGATGAAATCTTAATGTATACAAAGTAATAAAGAATACTACAAATATAAAAGATCTTTCCTCCTCATTAAAAATCTTTTCAAAAATAACTAGTTGTCTGAAGTAAAAACTATAACACATGTAGAAGTAAAATATATGACAACAACAGCATACATTATGGGAGGGAGAAAAATGGAATATACTATTGCAGAGCAGTTAAATAATATATATGTATTTTTAAAATGCTCCATCCAAAAAAAGATAGGAAAAGAATACAAAATAGGTGGGGCAAAATAAAAAATAGGTGGGACAAACAGCTTGAGGGTACACTTAAATCCAACCACACTGATAACTACATTAATTATAAATTGACCAAACATACAAATGAAAAGACAGAGAGTGTCAGACTGGATTAAAGACATGCCATCTATAAGAATCCCATTTTATTTTTCTTTGAAGTTTATTTTTATTTATTTTTGAGACAGCATGCATGAGCAGGGGAAGAGCAGAGCGGGAGGGAGAAAGAGACTCCCAGGCAGGTACTGTGCTGTCAGTGCAGAGCCTGATGCAAGGCTTGATCCCATAAACTGTGAGATCATGACCTGAGCCAAAATCAAGAGTTAGACACTTACCCAACTGAGCCACACAGGTGCTCCAAGAAGCCCATTTTATTTTTTTACAAAAATTAAAAAAAATTTTTTTGGGGGGGGCGCCTGGGTGGCTCAGTCGGTTAAGCGGCCAACTTCAGCTCAGGTCATGATCTCGCAATCCATGAGTTCGAGCCCCATGTTGGGCTCTGTGCTGACAGCTCAGAGCCTGGAGCCTGTTTCAGATTCTGCGTCTCCCTCTCTCTGACCCTCCCCCGTTCATACTCTCTTTCTGTCTCAAAAATAAATAAACGTTTAAAAAAAAAATTAAAAAAAATTTTTTTTAACGTTCATTTATTTTTGACAGAAAGAGAGCGTGCGAGCAGGGGAGGGACAGAGAGAGAGGGAGACACAGAATCCGAAGCAGGCTCCAGGCTCTGAGCTGTCAACAGAGCCCGATGCGGGGCTCAAACCCATGAACTGTGAGATCATGACCTCAGCCGAAGTCAGACGCTTAACCAACTGAGCCACCCAGGTACCCCCTAGGAAGTCCATTTTAAACATCAAGACCCAAAAGTAAAAATAAAGGGATAAAAACATAGAACCCATTTTGAAATAATCATAAAAAATATGGAGTGGCTATATTAATATCAGATAAAGTAGGATTGACTATAGGGAGTATTACTAGAGATGAATAAGGACATTTCAAAATGATAAAAGCACTAATTCTAGAAAAGACACATCAATGCTAAATATGTAGGCACTTAACTACAGTGTAAAATACATAAAGCAAAAACTGACAGAACTGAAAGGACAAATAAATATCCACAATTACAGCTGAAAATTTCAATACCCTTCTCTTATGAGTTGACAGAACAATTAAATTGACAACCAGTATGGATACAGAAGACCTGAACAATATGGAACACTCCACCCAACAACAGCCAAATCCATATTCTTTTCAAGAACACATGGAACATTCATCAATATAGACCATATGATCTGGTATAAAACAAGTCTCAGTGTATTTAAAAGCACGTGCCATGATCAACACAAGGAGCACTACTCAAGGAAAAGTGGCAAATGAAGGTCCTGAAGGTTAATTTCTCCAGTTAAGGTCAGTATCTTTTAACCTATGTGGTCGTAATCAAAGGAAGGCCAAACAGTTATATCTAGCCCAGACTGTTATTCCCCAGCACAGGAAGCTCTATAAATTCCCTAGAGATCAAGTCACAAGTAACATTCACTAACTGGACGCATAACCCCTGAGAGTTCCTAATTACTGCCAATGGAAGTTCCCGTTAATGATAAAGAAGTTAAATTTTATGACTGTGATAAAAAGTTATACTCTCATTAAAGTGGCAGGTTTTAGGTCTTTTTCTTTTCTTTCTTTCTTTTGGATAATCTAGTGTAGTTATTCTAGGTGAAGCTGTGGCAATAAGATAGTTCAGCTATTTGTAACATATCAGACATCTGGTTTTACTTCAGTTCAAAGCCTCATATATCTGGTCTCATGAGATGTATTACATTATATTTTCCAAAGTTTTGATCATGGAATAATTTTGCCTTGCCCAGGATGAACGAGGTAGTGTTTAGCCAAGGACTAGTATGTCTGAGTGAGAGCAAAATTATAGTTAATTTGGGGGTAAAATTTCTTATGAGAGGAGATATGCATATTTGTGGAAGAAGTGTTTTAACTTTTAAAATATTTTTTAAGATAAATTTTAGAAGTTACATTTCTACAATTTAAATTCTTTCATGAGCAGTATAAAAGGGGAAGTTTTAGTGATTGGTTGAAAAAATTTAACAGAGACAATTCTATGAGATCAATTTGTACTCTAACTTCAGGAATTAATATACCAAAAGTTCTAAGACAAATTTAGAATTAAAAAAAATTGTCCTAGGGGCGCCTGGGTGGCGCAGTCGGTTAAGCATCCGACTTCAGCCAGGTCACGATCTTGCGGTCCGTGAGTTCGAGCCCCGCGTCAGGCTCTGGGCTGATGGCTCAGAGCCTGGAGCCTGTTTCCGATTCTGTGTCTCCCTCTCTCTCTGCCCCTCCCCCGTTCATGCTCTGTCTCTCTCTGTCCCAAAAATAAATAAACGTTGAAAAAAAAATTTAAAAAAATAAAAAATAAAAAAAAAATTGTCCTAAACAGATAAAATTATCATACCTGAAATTATACAACAGAAAAAAACCCATAAAATGGTAGTGAAGATAATAATGTACCTATATAAGCTCTGAGAAAGAAGACTTGGTACCACAAACACAAAGTAGGATCTTTGTAAGGAAGGAGTGGGATATTCGTACATTAATCTCTGAAAAAAATTATATTAGTAAAATGACAAACTTATATATGCATTGCTGCTTCATTACAAAAAAAAAAAAGTTTTGGGGCACCTGGGTGGTTCAGTCGGTTGAACATCTGACTTCAGCTCAGGTCATGATCTCAAGGTTTGAGAGTTGAGCCTCGCATCGGGCTCTGTGCTGACAGCTCAGAGCCTGAAGCCTGCTTCGGATTCTGTGTCTCCCCTCTTCCTCTGCCCCTCCCTGACTCATGCTCTGTCTCTCCCAAAAATACACATTAAAAAAAAAAAACAAAAAAACTCTGTTTAAAGTTTTCTGCTTTGGAACTTTACTGTTGGATTTATTTAGGGGCCAGTTTTTGCAAATACATTTTCTTAAAAACAAAAACCTAAAATGGTCATAAATGGTAAGTCTATTTAGCCAAACCTCTTTATCAACCCAGATGAAGAATATGATATCACATTAATTGATAGCATATAAGTATGTGTATATATGAGTTTTTACAAGGAAGATAAGCAGACAGACAGACATTCATCCACCTTAGGCAGCTCCCTTAGAACTGATAAAACATTCCTAATGAATAGAATTGTTTGCACAACATCTGTAATGTCAATTCATAGCCTAATCCATCATCCGTACACAGAAGTCAAGTGAGATCCCAAAGGCAAAATTTCCAATTAGTTTTGTCTGGAAAGTTTAGGGCAAAGGTAATAAAATCAAGAATCCTGTGCTGATTCACTGGGAAAGCATTTGTTTGCCACACTCCTTCACTAAGGAACAAAAGGAGTCAGTGGTTAGGTTGGAATGTGATTCATTAGAAATATCTGGGTGATAAATAAATGAAAGGAGATGACAAATGGCTGTCTGTACAACTTGCAAAACCCTTGTTTTCTTTAAGTCTGACTTTTAAGGGACTTTAAAATGCTTTTGCAAACAGGAATTCTACTTCTCAAATTCTATTAATCATTGCTTTTCTCATCATAGTCAGAAAACAATTTACCTAAGTTTACGGTTTACAGCAAATCATTCTAGAAGGCTAAAGCATAAAACTATTGATTGCAAATAGGCACTGAGAAGTTTAACTAGTGTTCATATTATTGTTGTGAGAAAGGTCCCAAGTTTACAAAATAAGCCTCTGGTCACACTACATAAAATGCAGTATATATAATGTCAAAAAGCAGTAATTTGAGCATTAATGTGCATTTGTTTTCTGAATCTGTTAGTAACTTATTAGATATAATCGGACTTCCATCTCACATTTATTTGATGAAAATCCTAATAATAATAATTGTAACAATGCCTGCATGACCTAAGTAACAGGGCAAGAATGTAAGAGATTCTTTTATTTTTTATTTTTTTCATGTTTATTTATTTTGAGAGAGAAGAGAGAATGAGCAGGGGAGGGGCAGAGAGACAGTGAAAGAGAGAATCCCAAGCAGGCTCTGCACAGCGCAAAGCTGGACATGGAGCTCAATCTCATGAACTGTAAGATCATGACTTGAGCGGAAATCAAGAGCAAGACACTTAACCTACTGAGCCACCCAGGCATCCCTTTATGAGATTCTATAGTAAAAGTGTTATGGTAAGTATAAAACTGCTAACCAAAACAAAAATGTATAATAAATTCTATAGTGCATGCTCCCAAGTTATAAGGACATTCAATAGAAGTCATTTTTATTATATTGAATTAATCCATGTTTCCTTTTTTAAAGATTTTATTTATTTTATTTTTATTAAAAAAAAATTTTTTTTTAAGTTTATTTATTTTTGAGACAGAGAGAGACAGAGCATGAACGGGGGAGGGGCAGAGAGAGAGGGAGACACAGAATCGGAAGCAGGCTCCAGGCTCTGAGCCATCAGCCCAGAGCCTGACGCGGGGCTCGAACTCACGGACCGTGAGATCGTGACCCGAGCCGAAGTCGGACGCTCAACCGACTGAGCCACCCAGGCGCCCCTAAAAAAATTTTTTTAATGTTTATTCATTTTTGAAAGACAGAGCACAACTAGGGGTGGGGAGGAGAGAAAGGGGGGACACAGAATCTGAAGCAGGCTCCAGGCTCCGAGCTGCCAGCACCAGAGCCTGACGGGGGGCTCAAACCCATGAACAGCGAGATCATGATCTGAGCCGAAGTCGGACACTCAACCGAATGAGCCACCCAGGCGCCCCTAAAGATTTTATTTTTAAGTAATCTCTATACCCAACCTGGGGCCTGAATCACCACCCTGAGATCAACAGTCTCATGCTCCACTGACTGAGCCAGCCAGGCGCCCCTAGACATGTTTTACTTATCTTCTCTAAACCTAAGCAACTTGTGATCATAAAGTTGATTTAAGTGTTCAGGAGAAGAGAACCACATATTTATAGAGAACTTTAAAAAAGGCTATTATAAATTATTTAAAATATATACCCAATAGGACAGATTTCAGCTAACCTGAATCTCCTTATCTTTCATTAAAGCACACATTAATAAACAGTGATTTAAGGGCAGGAAGTTATCCAGTCTATGCATACCCCTTTTGTTTTGTGAAAACCTGGCCCTATGTCCTGGAGACCTTAGTTTCTTCTTTTGATGCGGTGATACTCACAAGAGTTAATGCATGAGTCACTCTTTGGGGAAAGGCAGGGAGAAGAGCTGATCATGCCTTCATCAAAAAAAGCGCAAACAGACCTTTTCTAAGAAGGGCCTGTTTGGTCTTCCCGCCAGAGTCCTGAATCACTGCATACTTATAGCCAGAGTCATTATACCTATACAGAGCATTATCCAGTTACACCAGAATCCTACTTTTGCCAATGCCTTCCCTCATTTTTGCCTTATACAGGGATAGACAGGTGAGCAATGAGGCATTTATCAGAGTCAAGCAGGGAAAAAAGAGGTTGGCTAACAATTTTGTAAAAGAATTCTCCTACCTCATAGCATTAAGCCATTACTACAATATTTCTCTTACTGAACCTACTTCACTATTTCATTTCAATCCATACCCGTGCAGTTTTCCAAGTAACATTTACTTTAGGCATTAAAGAGCCAATAGTCAAAAAGTATAAGAAATGTCTACACCTAAGGAAAACACAGCTTTTTAGTAGCATACTATAAAGTACTATATACATACTATAAAGCACTTGTTCATTAAAGGAAAAGGCGGGGTTACAGAAGGGTTCTATAAACATTCAACAGCAATCAAGATGTCATATTTTTAAATATACAATCATTACCACATACTTTTGTAATGAAATAATCCTAAACTTTAAAGCAGAAACAGGCCTCTGAATTTTACACAAAGGCAAATATCTCACAACTAACTTTCTTTATTTTATAACAGAGAGAAGTTTTTTTTTCTATTACAATGGTCCTATTAAACAAATGACTCATTAATACTATTCAGATGATAATGCCTTGATGTTATAGCTTTTAATAAAACCTAATATATTCCACAACGTAATCGAACTGTTCCAAAGCTTTTCTATATCCCAACTGCATCTAGACAGGGCAACTCTAACACTTTCAACACGTGACTATCCCTCCCATCCAGGAATTCAATGGTTAAAATGTACATGCCAAAGGGAAAAGTTATCTGTATCGTATATTCAGCCTTCTATTTATAGCTCAATATTTGGGTGCCTTTTACCATTATTGTTGATAGTTCTTGTTCTCATTAGACTCCTTTTTCTAAGAGTGGGTTTTTTTTGAAAGGAATCTAGGGCTTCTTAAGGCTTTGTCCAGGAAACTGCTCCACCTAGTGTCAGAACTGTTCACATATTTGAAACTTGTAAATTCCTGTCTAAGGACTCATTCTCTTTGTTATTATTAAGAAAAATAAACTTTATAAATCATAAATGGCACATACAGTATACAAATGGCTCTTTAATCATCTGCTTGCCTTGTAACTTGGTGAATAATAATATATGTGTGTTAAGGAGCATGCCTGAGATATATTTCTCATCAAGTACCAAAGTTCCTGTTTTTGTTAGCCTGGTTGTTTACAGAATTATGAATCATATTTTTCTAGTAATGGGAAGTAATTCTAAGGTGGCTACTGAAATAACCCATCACTTCTCCCAACTGTTTTTAACACTCTAAACTTAATCCATAAATTACTTACATCTCATAATGAATGCAATGTTGTAAAAACCAGTATTTAATAGCTGCACACATTAACAATTACTACATGAAATTAGAATTAAATCTTACTGTCATCAGGCAACTCATTTGGAGGCAATTCCCCCACTTCCCTTTTCATGCAAAATTCATTCTTTTTCCCTCGATGGTTTTCTAGACCACTCAAGCACTCACACAACTATATTCTCTTATAAACCATCACGTTAAGTCTAATATTATGACTGGAAGAGAGAAATGATAATATTTTTGGCAAATGGATGAGTCAAATGCATGTCTTATAAAAATCCTTAGAAGATGGCTAGCTCACTAAGGCTCCCAAACTCAATATGCTTCTTCTAATGAACTACTGTCACCTTGTGAGTTAGAGCAAGGCAAACTACAGCTTGAAGATCAACGTGTTTCTGTGAATAAAGTTCACGTTCCTTTATTGTCCTTTGATCCTTTCTCATTGTAATGACAGATCTGAGGAGTTGCAAGAGAAACCGCATGGCCTAAGATATTTACTATATGGCTCTTTACAGAAAAAGTGCTGACCAATGAGATGTCTGGCCCTGATCAGACCATTTAAGGTGGAAATAAGAGGTTATTAACATCAGCAACATTCCCTTCATTAAGTTGTTTTTACTCTGGGCATAACTTCCACTAATAAATAAGCATTCCTGGATCATTCATGTTCTAAATCTTCTGAAAGGAAATCTGCTACATGCTTAAGACTAAAAGAGATTTGTTAATGGATTTCTGGAAATTAATATCCAAGAGAAGAGTGCTTAGAAGGCGCAATCTGAGAAAAATCTGCCAGCCACAGAAGCCTTTTTACATCTGATCTACTTATTAAAAAACATGAGTAAAGTAAATAAATGAAATCAGTAACCTGCACTACTTTCCAGGCAAAATTTGCTCATGAAATAGACATCACACAAAGGAACAAAAAAATGCCTAAGAAATAAAATAGGCAGAGAGCAGTTTACAAGTGCTATTTAATTTCTATTTTGTTATTTAGTTAGGATTCTTTTCTTATATAAAAAAATAACATATCTTACTATAGATATACCAGAGACCATAAGCATGCTCATAAACACTAAGTAAAAAAAACAAAAATCACATTTTAAATCATTATGCCTGGTGTTTATCTAAATTCAATGCAAACAGCATATTACAATGTTATGTATAAAGCAGAGAGTAGATGTAGTTTTATTTGCTGGGGAAATAAAACAGAGGCTGTAGTGGTGTTCAATATAAAACTATTATGCAAAATAAGAAAAAGCTATAGACAGATTAGGTCATTTTTCATCAATAGTCATACCCTTCCTACTGTCTCTGCTTTAGATCAGGTAATTACTACCTCTCACCTGGACAATTGCCTTCTAACTAGACCCCTTATTTTCAGTTGCTTCCCCACCAAATCTATCCTCCACAATGCTTTCAGAGTTATGTTCCTAAACCACATGTTAAAACTTGTTTGGAAAACTCTTTGTGACACATAAAACATAAACTCCCTACTGACATTTAAAGCTTTCCACAATTTGGCACCAATGTATTTTCACACATGGGTCTTCTTTCCATTTCCAAGATTTCCTACTTTCGTATCTGACTGCCTATCCCTCAATAAACCTATCTTTGTGAACTTTTCCTATTCTTTCTCCAAGAGAATTCCTCCCCATTTTAGGAGGTCTTATAACAATTTATGAATATCACTATGAGAGTATTTATATTTGCCATAATGTCCTGCAAGATATGTATTTATGTAATATATATCTTCTGTTCTATATAATGAATTCCTTTTTTTTTTGTAATTCACATAGTATTTCAGAGTGTTTTTTTGCACTAATTAAATGTTCAAACTTTTTGAAGTGAACTAAAATGAATTACTACAGTGATGACTTTATGAAAAAATTCAGTTTTTTGAGAATATATAAGACAACCCATTTGTTCTCAGTCTTAGTTCAAAATAGCCTCACAAAAATGAATGTTATCTAAATGAACACTTTCTGATTTTAGGAAGTAGTTAGATGCCAATTTAAAATAACTATAGCAGAGGTGCCTGGCTCAGTTGGAAGAGCATGCAACATCTTGATCTTGGGGTCATGAGTTCAACCCCCATGTAGGGTGTAGAGAGTACTTAGATAAATAAAACTTTAAAATGACTATAAAATTTCAAAACAAAACAGTATATGTACTAAAACAGAACATTTAAATACAGCATTATACAGAAAAGTCCATTATACATACATCTTAATGAGTTATTACAGCACAAGTACCCTCTACCTAGGTCAAGAAATAGAAACATACAACAGAGGGACCTACCCTACTGGTTGTTAAGGTTGATTACAAAGCTAGTGTAATGAAACTTTTTTCAATTGGTCTGTCAATTTCTACAAACTTTGACTGATATTGCACTGATTCTGTGGATAAAACTGGGAGAACTCACAGCCTTGCAATACTGTATCTTCTAATCCATGAACATGATATTCCTTTTTATCTAGATTTTTCTGCTTCCAATAATATTTTACAATTTATGTAGAAGTGAACCATATCTTTTATAAGTTATTCCTAGATTTTTGCTTTTTTAAATAAAATGCTATTATAAATAGTACCTTCTAAAAAATTTCACTGTTTTTTACAGTATGTAAAAATACAATTGTTATATATATATTGACCTGGCATCCAACAATTATACTATACTCCCCTATTAATTCTCCAAGTTTGTGGAAGTTATGTCCTTCTCTCGGTAGTTCTGCCAAGTTTTGCTTTTTATTTGTTTTTATTTTTATTTTCCAGAGTAAGCTCTACGTCCAATGTGGAGCTTGAACTCATGACAGAGATTTACAGTCACGTGCTCCACAGACTGAGCCAGCCAGGTGCCCCAAGGTTTGCTTTTTTTTTTTAATGTTTATTTATTTTTGAGAGAGAGAGAATGCATGCAAGCAGGCAAGGGGCACAGAGAGAAGGAGACAGAAGATCTGAAGCAGGCTTTGCGCTGACAGCAGCAAGCCCGATGTGGGGCTCAAACTCATGAACCATGAAATCATGACCTGAGCTGAAGTCAGACACTCAACCAACTAAGCCACTTAAGCGCCCCTCAAATTTTGCTTTTTATATGTTGAGTGTATAAGATAAATACAAATATAACTGTTATAACTTCCTGGTGAATTAATCTTTTATTATTAAGAACTGATGCATTCTATTAACACTTTCTGCCTCATACTCTACTTTGACTTCAATATAGGTACATGAGCTCACTGACATTTCGCTCATCTTTTTCCATCCTTTTACCATTAATCTTTGTGTATTCATATTTTATGTATGTAGTTTGCATACAGCAAATAGCTAAATATTTTTTTACATTTATCTGGACAATAGAAAGTGATATTTATTCCACTTACATTTATATAATTATTGATATATTTGGGATTTAAATCTACCACTGAATGCTTACTAATCATCCTATTTATGTTCGTTTTGTCCTTCCTTGCCTTCTTTTGGTTTGGCTTTTAAAAAATTACTCAATTTTTACCTGCCCTTATTAGCTTGATTTTTATATATCTTTCTAGTGCTTACCCTAAAGATTATAAAATAAATCCTTGTTTATTAAAGTGCTATATAAATGAATATCTTGCCTTTAACAGAATACAAAGGCCTTAGAATAATTATTCTTCAATAATTTCAATTATTCCACATCTGATTTGTAGATGATGTATTTTAATTCTCTCTATATTTTAATCTCTTAAGACTATCATTGGGGCACCTGGGTGGCTCAGTCGGTTGAGCATCTGACTTCAGCTCAGGTCATGATCTCACAGCTTGTGAATTCGAGCCCCGCGTCAGGCTCTGTGCTGACAGCTCAGAGCCTGGAGCCTGCTTCTGCTTCTGTGTCTCCCTCTCTCCCTGCCCCTAACCCGCTCACGTTCTGTCTCTGTCTCTCTCAAAAATAAATAAACATTAAAAAAAAAAAAAAGATATTATCATTACTGAGACATCATGACCTGAGCTGAAGTCAGACGCTTAGCCGACTGAGCCACCCAGGTACCCTGATGTCAATCTTAATTTCAACTTACCCATATATTTACCCTTCTTATTTTTCATTTGTTCCTGAATCTCTGGGCTTCAATCAAGAAACACTTTCCTTCAATTCAAAGAATATCTTTTACTATTTCCTTTAGAGAATGTTTGCTGATGACAAACTTTCTGTTTTTTGTTTTTTTTTTAGTATCTTTATTTTATACTGTTCACAGGATACTTTGAGTATAGAATCCTCTGTTGGTAGCTATTTTCTTTTAGCCCTTTATTTAAAGATACCATTCCACTGTCAGCTGTTAACTTCTCAACAAAATCCATGACAGCAAGAAATCAGTCTTACTGGAGTTCTTTTGAAGACATCATGGTTTTTTTCTCCATTTCTTTTTGTTCTGGACATTTTTCTCTTGCCTATTTTGCAGTTTATTAGTCCTCTCTTAGGTATATCTACTGAAAGTCCATTAATTGAGTTCTTAATTTCAGTTACTATGTTTTTTCAATTCTAGAATTTCCACTTGCCTCTCTTTTATAGACTCTAATTCTCTGCCAAAATATTCAAACTTGTTTATTACCTTGAACACACTGCTTTAAATTTTTTTTTATGTTTATTCATTTCTGAAAGACAGAGACCGAGCACAAGCAGGGGTGGGGCGGAGAGAGAGGGGGACACAGAATCTGAAGCGGGCTCCAGGCTCTGAGTTGTCAGCACAGAGCCTGACGTGGGGCTCAAACTCATGAACCGTGAGATCATGACCTGAGCCAAAGTCCGAGGCTCAACTGACTGAGCCACCCAGGCACCCCCACATTGCTTTAGATTAATACATGTATAATAACTTCATTAAATGGATCCCCTGTGGATCTGTTTCTATTATTTCTTTGTATTGACCAAATTAACTTGTCTCCTCAGATACCTGATTACTTTTGACTGAGTGCTAGACTTATATATGAAAAAAATATGGAATTAATGTGAAGCCTAGAATGATTTTATTTTCCTCTAAACTTAAGATTTAAGCCTGAGCTTCAGTCTCTGTAAGGGCTAATTTATATCTAATTCATCCTTACCTTTATTTTTATTTTATTTTTTTTATTTATAAATTTTTTTTTCAACGTTTTTATTTTATTTTTGGGACAGAGAGAGACAGAGCATGAACGGGGGAGGGGCAGAGAGAGAGGGAGACACAGAATCCGAAAACAGGCTCCAGGCTCCGAGCCATCAGCCCAGAGCCTGACGCGGGGCTCGAACTCACGGACCGCGAGATCGTGACCTGGCTGAAGTTGGACGCTTAACCGACTGCGCCACCCAGGCGCCCCCATCCTTACCTTTAAAGTGTGGCTCCTTAGGGTTCCAATCCAAAGCCTGCAAGTTTATCAAAGCATATCATTTGCCAGTATCACCTGTCTAGGTTTCCTCTTTAACATTACGGTTGCCCTTATAATTCTTTGCTCTTTTTTTTTTCTCTCTATGATACCTTTAGGCAGACTTTTTTTTTCTTTTATTTAGAGACAGAAATCACACACACACAGGCATTGTGAGAGAGGGAGAGCAAGGGCTGTCAGCACAGAGCCCAACATGGCACTCAATCCCAGGAACCATGAGATCATGATCTAAGCTGAAATTAAGAGTCAGATGCTCAACCCATTGAGTCACCCAGGCACAGGAGTTTTTAAATTTTATCAACCTGTTAAAGATGCTTTCATGAGAGTATTGATCTAAATTGCCTAATCTATCATCACTGGAAAATCAACAATTATCAGTGGTTTTTATGCTATAACATACTGCTGTATTAAAATAAATTGTGGGAGCACTTGCAGCAATGTGGATGGAACTCGAGTGTATTATGCTAAACGAAGTAAGTTAGTCAAAGAAAGACAAATATCATATGATTTCACTCTTATGTGGAATTTGATAAATACAAAACAGATGAACATAGAAGGGAAGGAAAAATAAAATAAAAGCAGAGAGGGAGGAAAACCATAGGAGACTCTTAAATACAGAGAACAAACTGAGGGCTGCTGGAGGGATTTTGGGTGGGGGAATGGGCTAAATGGGTAATGGGCATCAAGGAGATCACTTGTTGGGATGAGCACTGGGTGTTATATGTAAGTGATGAATCAATGGGTTCTACTCCTGAAACCAATACTACACTATATGTTAAGTAATTTGAATTTAAATGAATAAATAAAAAATACAAAAATAAATAAAAAATAAAAATAAATAATAAACAAAGGGTGTGAGAGTCCTATGCAAAGAAAATTTTAAGACTTAAAAAAATGTACAGTACCTGTGAGACATTTTATTAAATTCTTGGAAGAATTTAAAAAATCAATCGTGGGAAATGTTGCTTATAATTTCTTAAGAGTAACAGCTAAAGTGTGTAAAATGAAATGACTGCCTTTTAAATAAAATCATAGTAAGAATAATGATAATAGTAGTAACTATCAACTGAGAACCTTATATATACTAGCCAGTGAGCTGAAAAGTGTACATGTGTTATTTCATGTACATGTGTTACTTCATCATTTCAATAACGTGTTATTTCAATCCTCAAAACAGCCTTATGCAACAGGCATCATTCCCATTTTCAGCTGAATAAAATAAGGTTTAAAAGTTAAGAAACTTGCCAAATATCATAGTAATATTTGACTCAGCATTCAAACTGAGCTGTTTGACTCTGCATATGCCCTATTACCTCTCATGATAGGAATGAAAGATTTCAGTCCCATAACAAAATCACCTTCAATTACTTGCATATTCTTGAATAATAAAGAAAATAATGGAATTATGGCATTATATCTGAAACTGGGCATGCCACAGTAGTATGTCCTGCCTGCAAATATTTATATCACAATAGAAGGAAAAGCTAATAACTGTTAAACTAATTAATGAATATGGAAAACTATTAAGAAAACTTATTTTCATTCACATGCATTATAGTTATAAATAATAGAATATGCCTCTACAATCTAAGTAGAGCTATTTAAAGGTTTCATATTTATCTAGAACACAACTTGCAAATATAGTGGTTACATTGGTTGTATTAGCAATGCCACCTAGTGGCAGCCAAAGAATAGACAGACATAGGAAAAAGTTGTAGAAGAGTGGTTCTTAAGTTGCTATGCATTAGTCTTTGGAGAATCTTAGAAGTCCTTTTTGCCAGAAAGATGCATATTTTGTAGACACATAACAACATGTATAGTGTTTCAGGAAATTAATAGACAGACCTCTTGAAGCCCATTTGTTGACTATTACAATTAATGGAACAAACCAACTAACTCAGAGGCACAACTAACCTCCCTTGACCCTTGAGAAAAAAATCCATTCACTTTCCCTTCCCTTACTCTCTGGTTAGTAATCATTATTCCTACATAAATAGCATCTAACTTCTCCTTTGTGGCTAGATACATGTTCTCTGAAAACTACTGGATTTCCACTGTTTTCAAATCAGTTTACAAAATTTGATGGTAGCCCAAACTAGTCATTTTTCCCTATTGATTTTCATTAAATTTAATGTGGATCAAACAACTATTTTTACTTCTGATGTTGGAAGTAATGAGGACTTTCAGGGCATCCGAATTAAGTTATAACTTTTCAAATATATCTAAAATATAAATAAATTGTTTACTGACAAACTTATAAATCAAGACTGTTTCTCCATTTTATTATTTTTTTAAACTTTAAGTAGGCTCCACGCTCAACGTGGGGCTCAAATTCATGATTCTGAGATCAAGAGTCGCATGCTCTACCAACTGAGCAAGCCAGACACCCCAAAACAATTTTTCAATTTTAAGGGCAGACAGACAGGTATCTAATATTCTAGGAAATATAGTAACCCTTTGAGATGATCATTTAGTTGTACAATGAATTATAATGAACTAAGTGAAACTTCCAAAAGAGGTAATTTCCGTATTGAGAAGAATCTAATTGGGAAATTTTGTCTATTTAGGAAAAATTTTTCTAGTTCATTTTTAAGCCATGACTTCCAGTAAAGAGTACTGTTAATGAAGAATGAATTAAATCTTTTCCTTTTGTTAAATTTGGTTTCTTTTTCATCTATTTTACTACAAATTATTATCAAAAGATAGTTAAATTTCTGACTGCATTACTCTCCTAACATGGTCACTTGTTTTCTTGCCTGAGGAGTTACATGTTGTATATGGAAAATGTGCCAGTTTCATTGGTACAAAAATGACATTAGAATGTTAATATCACATCCCTAAGTGAGAATAAAGGCTCATAAATGAAGGGAGGTATAATTAGGACTTTCCAAACACAATTACATTTCACAGATACAAAGCAAAAGGAGTGGCCATCTATAAGGATAAACTCTGTTGACCATCTGTCACCAAGAAAATGTTAAGTTTTTAAAATAGGGACACCCAGGTGGCTTAGTCAGTTGAGTATCCAACACTTGATTTCAGTTCAGGTCATGATCCTGTGGTTCATGGGTTTGGGCACCCATAGGGCTCCACACTGACAACTGCCTGGGATTCTGTCTCCTCCCTCTCTCTCTCTGCCCCTTCCCTGCTCTCTCATTCTCTCTCTCAAAATAAATAAAAATAAACTTTAAACAGGCTTGGGATTCTGTCTCTACCTTCCCCCTCTACCCTCCCCCACTCACTCTGTCTCTCAAAATTAACTTCAAAAAAAATATATATATATATATAACAAATTATTTAGAATAGCTTCTTAAATATCACAGATCAAATTTTTATTTTTTATTTTATTATTATTTACTGTTTATTTATTTTCGAAACAGAGCGTGAGCAGGGGAGGGGCAGAGAGACAGGGAGACACAGAATCCAAAGCAGGCTCCAGGCTCTGAGCTGTCAGCACAGAGTCGAACGCAGGGCTCAAACTCATGAACTGTGAGATCACGACCTGAGCCGAAGTTGGATGCTCAACCTACTGAGCCATCCAGACATACCACAGATCAAATTTTAAACCTTTATTTGATTCTGCTTTGCTTCTGGTTTCCTGGCTATTTTTCTCTGTTCTAGAATGCCAAAGTTTACAAGTGGACAGTCTTATTGATGAATTTTTTTCTTCCACATCTGCTACCCTATTGGTTATTGACTATCAGGTGAAAAAAGACATATATAAACCCAACTACACAACATTTTGGAAAAGCCAAAACTTATAGAGACAATAAAAGGATCAGTGTTTACTAAGGTTTCACTGGTAGAGGGGAGGTGGAAGGCAAGATAAATAGGTAGAACAGAGGCAATTTTTAGGGCAGTAAAACTATTCCATATGATACTATAATGGGGGGTACAAAACATTATGTATTTGTCAAAACCCACAGAACTGTAAAACAAAGTGAACTCTAATACTAATAATAGGTTTTAGTTTATAATGTATCGATACTGGCTCCTCAATTGTAACAAGGGTACCACCCCAAAGTAGGATGTTAATAATAGGGAAACTATCGTTATGTTATACATCTGAAACTAAAATATTTTATATCAATTATACCTCAATAGAAAACAACAACAACAAAAAACAGGAGAACCTGTGTGTGTGTATAAAATGGTACGTGGAAACTTTTTTTTTTCCTCAATTTTTCTGCAACCCCAAAACTGGTCCAAAAATAAAGCCAGAAAGAAGGGAAAGAAAGGAAAAGGAAAAGGAAAAGAAAAAGGAAGAGGAAGAAGAAAAGAAGGGAAAGAAAGAAAGAATTCTTAGTCCTTTACAAATTTCCCTTCTTTCTGTCCAACCACTTGCACCAGCAACCCACCTGGATCAGGTGAAAATCTCATGTACCTTGCAAGATAATTATAACATCCTTTTAAATTTCTCTTTTCAGATACTTATAATATGTACTCAATAAACAACTGAATATAAAACTGTTTTCTATTCAGTTAGTGGTATCAAGTCAAGTAAAAAACCAACAATTATCTTTGGCTCCTTTCCCCATAATTAAACCATAACATCTTTGTGATTATACTAGTAAAATTTCTCTAAGATTTGTCCCGTTCCATCCCAATGCTGTTGCCACTCCAACCACTCTTCTGAAATATTTAAAATTTATGGCATCTTTTGTTTTCATTCCACTTGATTGCTCTCTGCAAATTCTTTTTTGTAAATATCCCCTCCTCTCCATACTGCCTGCTACCTCCATGGAAGCCTGTGTCTTTCAGAAGGATTATCATAACTGCCCATCTTCTTTCTCTCCCATTTTCAATCTATCTCCCACACTACATCCAATATCATATGTTTAAAATGCAGATCTGGTTATTTTACTTGTATTTAATTTTAGCGCATTTAAAGTAATTCTAAACGCTACTCACAAACAAAAATCAAATTTATTTAGTGCTGAAAAAAGTGGCCTGATCCACTCTGCACTCCAGTTTATTATCATCAGTGATAATGCCACAAAACTTTTATACAGCTCTTACCTATAATGCAACAGTTTCAGATGTTCCCTAATTAAATCTTCATACTTGCTGAACTAATATGTATAGTATTTACTTTAATGAGAGAGTATAATACCTTCCCTCAAATAGCTATTGAAGAGTTTCTTCTATTACACATTCCATTAAATCTGCACTCTGATCCCCCAGCAGAAGTAACTAGTTAATTTATGGAAGCAAAGACTTGATTTTTCACTCAAATGAATTTTATAATAATTATTGATTATTTGTATGTTTCTAAAACCTTTACTGGATATCAATGGAACTAAAATAATAATGTTTTCACATCACGACATTTTATAAATGTCACCTTATAAAGGTTTCTCATGGATATGAAAAGAAACAGGAAACATATAACTTCCTTGTTTCAAATTTCTTTACCCTAACTTATTGTGCAATTTCTACATTTCATTAGAATCACTTTTAAGATTCATCAGAATCTGCTACCTGGGTTGCTTTTTAGATACTTCTAAATTAATCCAGTGCTACAAATTAGTTCCTTAATCTGGTTTTCCCAAAGAATCTCAGAAGAAAGATTTAGAACAGACTGGTAACCTATAACCTCTAATTCCTTCTTTTCTCCTCTCCCTCAACCTCAAATATAGTATTATATGTCTAAGAATTTAGTTATTAAAGAAACACTGATATGGATTAGTTCTCTGGGATTATGTCCCTATTTGGGATTAAATCAGCGAGCAATCATGAACAGAATTCTAAAATTCCAGATTTTAAACTCCCATAAACTTGGAGAAGTTATGAATTATAGATTCTCAAATTATTCTTCAGACTATTAATTTAGCAGCCTTCTGAACAATCATTCCTTAATACTTACCATATCTGCTTCTGAAATGAATTCATTGAAACATAAAGATTGGAAACGTTTGCCGTGTTGAACTTTATTCGGGAATCAGTACTGCTGTGACAACTTTTCACCTGTCTTTCCCCAATCAAGATCAGGCTTTTTTCAAATATGGAATTGTTTTCAATTCCTCAGCAAAAGGAATAGAGTGAAACAAGAGAGGAATCCAGGGCACAAAATCTGATGAGCACTCACTCCTCAAGTCCATACTTACATGACCGTGAGAGTGCCATTTAAATTCTGTTCCTTAGATGTCTTGCTCATCACCCCCTGGTCCTAGCTCTGCTATTACATCAGTACATTTGTTAATGTTTAAAGGAAAACCTATCTTTTATCTCCCCATTTTCAACTAAGTAAAACAGTATTTTTGAGGAGGGGTACATTTTATACTTTGATTTAAAAGGATTTAAGAAAGCTTTCAGTTCGACATGTGTTATATATACTTCATTAACTACATTCAGTAAGAATACCAAAAATGACTATCCAGGTGTATGCATGTGGTACTTGAGAACATGAGGGAAGACACCATTTCTCATTTGCTGATTAACAGAGAAAGCAAACTGTTCAAATTAATTCTAAGCCTTACATGAAATCTTGTACATTTAAAGAACTTCAGCTATTAAAATGACCATTGCATAAGCAAAAGAACCATTATTCCAAAACCTGGAAGGAACATTTCCTGGCTGAATTAATTTAAGTGAACAATCTCAATTGCCCAAGGGTTTTTCCCTCTTCTCTTTTTAAATCCTCAACCCAAAAGGAAAAACAAAACAATTCTAAATCAAACTTAAAAACACATGATTTGAGGATTAGAGTGCTTCTAAAATGCAAAGGTAGTAACTAAAAATCCTAGAATTTTAATTCCTCAAGCACCAATTAAAACATCTCTTTCAATCTTGCTTATTAAAAGTTATTCTTACCAGATAAAGGAGGAAGGTGTGCAGCCCTGTTCCAAGCCCAACAGAAGACAAAATTCCTAAGCCTATCCAGTAGGCATACAAGAGAAATTGTTTCTCTATACGTTGCACATACTGAAAAACAAAATGGACGCAGTGGGGGGAAAAACAAACTTGTTAAGCAAAAATACATTATTTATCACCTACAATCAAACTAAAACAAACCAACTAAAATAAGTTTCTAATAGGAAGAAAGCATTAAGAATAAAAATTCCTTGAAGAGGCCTAATTCCTCGTATATGTGACAGCAGAGAGACAAAAAATTCATCTAATTAGAATACAGATCTTGTTTTTAGACCTTTAAAGTCCTACTATTGTGAATGACATTTATAGGAAAAATGCAAATTACTAATATGATTTAACTATGAGAATAAAAGTTTTAAAGGTATTTAAAAGTTACAAAAACTTTAAGAAAGCATCATAATAAACAGTGGTAAGAGTGGGACAGTTGTTCACATATTTGTGAATGGAATATATTCTTCTTAATCAAAGTACAAAAACGGAATACAATTATTTTTGTATATTGAAGACCAAGATGCTTTTCAAACAAGAGCAAACTGAAGTCCACTGAGCTATGGACTTGTTGGAAGCATTCCACATATTAGATTCTAGACTCTCACACTGGCAATTAAATTCTTCAAACCAGTTCCTTACAAACTCTTAATGGCATACATATATTTCTTCAAAATAGTTAAAAGAAATGCATTTAAAACTATAAAAACTTCTCTGAAATTAGAGGTGAACTGTTGTAAAATATAAAACAATACTACTTTAGAACCATTTCCTATTAGAATACATTAATGTTTTGCTATTTTTAACCAAAGTTTTGACTAAACACCATCAGGAAAGTTACATTTGAATCCTTGAAAATAAAAAGAAATGATATATGCTGAATATAAATGCTCAGCAGCCATGAAATGCCACAATATTTTTAATATTTGATCTTTTAAGACATTGAGATATCATTTATGATATAAATGTAAAAAACAAAACCAAATCTAAAAATGTGGAGGGCAGAAATTTTATCAAATCCACAACAGTCCCATTTTGAAACTGTTTGGGATTAGGGAGGGTACAAGAATAGAAACAGAGGGGTGTCTAGATGGCTGAGTCGGTTAAGCGTCTGACGCTTGATCTGGGCTCAAGTCATGATCCCACAGTTGTGACATCGAGCCCCGTGCCAGGTTCTGTGCCGGCAGTGTGAAGCCTGCTTGGGATTCTCTTTTTCCCTCTCTCTGCCCCTCCCTGGCTGGTGCTCTCTCTCTCTCTCTCTCTCTCTCTCTCTCTCTCAAAACAATCATTAAAAAAAACAAATAAAATGGAATAGAAAGAGTTGCTGAACCTCTTACCTGTTGATGTGCTCCTTCAACACAATACGTAGCTATAAGTACAGCAAGCAGCAATAAAAAAGATACCACAATGCTTTGACGATGCCATAATCTTAAAAACAAAAATAAATGAAATATCTCACAGTCTCATTTTTAGGATTCAGCACTCCCAAAACAATTTCTTGTTGAAGCACTTAGGTTGTTTAGCACAGCTACAGAATGTTTTTTGGGGTTAAACTCTTGTCCTTAAACATGATGGTCTCTTAGGGTACAGAAGGAGGCCATGAGCAGATACATAGTATAGAACACCCAATTTTTTTTTTATCATAAACCCTATGGTAACCTTTCCCTTACCCAAAAGACTGATCTAATATAATGAAATATATATATAATGAAAAGAGCGCTGGCCTTCAAGTTAGAGGACCTGGATCAGAGTCCCTAAGTATTACACTTTGAGTAAGATGTTTAACCAATCTGATTCTATGTCTTATTTTTAAAATCATAATATAGTTGGGGTGCTTGGGTGGCTCAGTTGGTTAAGTATCAGATTCTTGGTTTTCCCTCAGGTCATAATCTCACTGTTTGTGGGATCGAGCCCTGCACTGGACTCTTTGCTGTCAGTGCAAAGCCTGACTGGGATTCTCTCTCCCTGTCTCTCTGCCCTTCTCCTCTCTCTCTTTTAAAATAAATAAATAAACATTTACAACTAAATAAAAATAAAAATAAAACAAAATAAAATCATAATACAGTTGACCCTTGTACAATATGGGTCTGAACAGTGCAGGGACTACATGTGGATTTTTTACAGTACAGTACTGTAAGTGTATTTTCTCTTCCTTATGATTTTCTTAACAACATTTTCTTCTCCCTAGCTTACTATATTGTAAGAATATTGTATATAATACATATAAGGTACAAAGGCTTCTGGTCAAAAGTAGGCTATTACTGGGGTGCCTGGGTGGCTCGGCAGAGCATCCAACTTTGGCTCAGGTCATGATCTCACAGATCATGGGTTCGAGCCCTACGTCGGGCTTTGCACTAACAGTGAAGAGCCTGCTTTGGATTCTCTGTCTCCATTTCTCTCTGCCCCTCCCCCACCTCTCTCTCTCTCTCTCTCTCCCTCTCTCTCTCTCTCTCTCTCTCTCAAAAATAAACATTAAAAAATTTTTTTTAAAAAGTAGGCTATTACTAGTTAAGTTTTCTAGGAGTCAAAATTTACACACGGATTTTCAACTGTGTGGGTATTGACACCCCTAATCCCCATGTCATTCAAGGGTCAACTGTAATCATAAACTTGTTTTACTGCTTTCACAGAGTTGCTTTAGGGATCAAATGAACTGAAAAATATTACAAAATGTTTAATAAACTGTATGTACAATAAAAATGTAAGATACTATTAAAAATAATAACTTGGGGCATTCAGCTGGCTCTGTCAGTGGAGCATGTCAGTGGAGCATGTCGTGATGTCAGGACTGTGAGTTTGAGCTTCACGTTGGGTGTACAGTTTACTTAAGTTAAAAAAAAATATAGGCATCCAACTCGGCAAGGAGGAAGTCAAACTTGAGAAAATTCTTTGCAGATGACAGGATACTCTATATGGAAAACCCAAAAGATTCCACCAAAAACTTGCTAGAACTGATCCATGAATTCAGCAAAGTCGCAGGATATAAAATCAACGCACAGAAATCGGCTGCATTTCTAAACACCAATAATGAAGAAGCAGAAAGAGAAATCAAGGAATTGATCCCATTTACAACTGCACCAAAAACCATAAAATACCTAGGAATAAACCTAACCAAAGAAGTGAAAAAGCTATACACTGAAAGCGATAGAAAGCTTATGAGAAATTGAAGAAGACGTACAAAAAAATGGAAAAATATTCCATACTCATGGACTGGAAGAACAAATATTGTTAAAATGTTGATACTACCCAAAGCAATCTACATATTCAATGCAATCCCTATCAAAACAATACCAGCATTCTTCTCAGAGCTAGAACAAACAATCCTAAAATTTGTATGGAACCAGAAAAGACCCCGAATAGTAGGCAAAGCAACCTGAAAAAGAAAACTGAAACTGAAAGCATCACAATTCCAGACTTCAAAGTTGTAATCATCAAGACAGTATGGTACTGGCATAAAAATACTTAGATCAATGCAACAGAATAGAGAATCCAGAAATGGACCCACAAACGTATGGCCAACTAATCTTTGACAAAGCAGGAAAGAATATCCAATGGAATAAAGACAGTCTCTTCAGCAAGTGGTGCTGGGAAAACTGGACAGCAACGTGCAGAAGAATGAACCTGGACCACTATCTTACACCATACACAAACATAAACTCAAAATGGATCAAAGACCTAAATGTAAGAAAGGAAGCCATCAAAATCCTCCTGGAGAAAGCAGGCAAAAACTGTTTTGACCTCGGCCACAGCAACTTCTTACTCAACATGTCTCCGGAAGCAAGGGAAACAAAAGCAAAAATGAACTACTGGGACCTCATCAAGATAAAAAGCTTCTGCACAGCAAAGGAAACAATCAGCAAAACTAAAAGGCAACCGACAGAATGGGAGAAGATATTTGCAAATGACATATCAGATAAAGGGTTAGTATCCAAAATTTATAAAGAACTTATCAAACTCAACACCCAAAAAACAAACCATCCAGTAAAGAAATGGGCAAAAGACATGAATAGAAAACTTCTCCAAAGAAGACATCCAGATGGCTAACAGACACATGAAAAAATGCTCAAATCATTATCAGGGAAATACAAATCAAAACTACAACGAGATATCACCTCATACCTGTCAGAATAGCTAAAAGTAACAACTCAGGCAACGACAGTTGTTGGCAAGGATGCGGAGAAAGAGGAAGCCTTTCGCACTGCTGGTGGGAATGTAAACTAGTGCAGCAACTCTGGAAAATTGTATGGAGGGTCCTCAAAAAATTAAAAATAGAACTACCTTACGACCCAGCAATTGCATCACTAGGTATTTATCCAAAAGATACAGGTGTGCTGTTTCCAAGGCACACATGCACCCCATGCAGCACTATCAACAACAGCCCAAGTATGGAAAGAGCCCAAATGTCCACGACATAGGAATGGGTAAAGAAGATGTGATATATATATACAATGGAGTATTACTCAGCGATCAAAAGCAATGAAATCTTGCCATTTGCAACATTGTGGAGGGAACTAGAGTGTATAAGTCAGAGATTTTTGCTAAGCAAAATCAGTCAGAGAAAGACAAATATATGACTTTACTCATGTGGAATTTAAGATACAAAACAGATGAACATAAGGGAAGGGAAGCAAAAATAATATAGAAACAGGGATGGGACAAAACATAAGAGACTCTTAAATATAGAGAACAAACTGAGGGTTGTTGGAGGGGTTATGGGTGGAGGGATGGGCCAAACAGGCAAGCGGCATTAAGGAAGATACTTGTTGGTGGGGTGCCTAGGTGGTTCAGTCAGTTAAGCGTCTGACTTCAGCTCAGGTCATGATCTCCCAGTCTGTGAGTTCAAGCCCCACATCAGGCTCTGTGCTGAAAGCTCAAAGCATGGAGCCTGCTTCAGATTCTGTGTCTCCCTCACTCTGCCCTTCTCCCACTCACATTCTGTCTTGTCTCTCAAAAAAGAATAAATGTATTTAAAAAAAAAAAAAAAAAGGAAGATACTTGTTGAGATAAGCACTGGGTGTTATATGCAGAGGATGAATCACTGGATTCTACTCCTGAAATCATTATTGCAGTATATGCTAACTCACTAGGATGCAAATTAAAAAATAGTAATAATTAAAAAACAAAAAAAGATGGGGCACCTGGGTGGCTCAGTCAGTTGAACATTTGGCTTTTGATTTTGGCTTAGGTCATGATCCCAGGCTCATGGAATCAAGCCCTGCGTTGGGCTCCACACTGAACATGGAGACTACTTGGGAATCTCTCTCTCTCCCTCTGCCCCTCTCCCCAACTTGCATCCATGCTCTTTCTCTTAAAAAAAAAAAAAAATAATAATAATAATAATTTGGAAACCAAGTTCAAAATGATAAGGCATGTAAAAGTTCAACTTGTTCTTTATGATATCTGAAACAGGCCTGATAAGTACTAAATTTAAAGATACAACACATTTCCAGGGAAGAGTCCTCTTTCACTGGCTGAAACTGTCAGTAAAAGTGCCATGTATCCTGAACTCTGTCCTACTAAAGATTCAGTGTGTCTGGTGTACACAAGCCTAAGTTCTCTTAAAGGTAAAGCCAGAAGATGGGGCGCCTGGGTGGCGCAGTCGGTTAAGCGTCCGACTTCAGCCAGGTCACGATCTCGCGGTCCGGGAGTTCGAGCCCCGCGTCGGGCTCTGGGCTGATGGCTTAGAGCCTGGAGCCTGTTTCCGATTCTGTGTCTCCCTCTCTCTCTGCCCCTCCCCCATTCATGCTCTGTCTCTCTCTGTCCCCCAAAAAATAAATAAACGTTGAAAAAAAAAATTTTAAAAAAAGGTAAAGCCAGAAGAAAAAAATCTTGTTTCCTATGTTATCCTTTGTGTAAAAGATTCAACATGAGACAGAAGTCAATTGCAATAATCTAGTGAGCAAATAGCAGTATGTTCCCTATTTTTCTTGAAACTATAGAAAGGAAAATAAATATATTCCTAAAACATTCTAAATTTTGGGGCACCTGGGTGGCTCAGTCTGTTGAGCATCCAACTTTGGCTCAGGTCATGATCTCACAGCTCATGAGTTCGAGCCCCATGTCAGGCTCTGTGCTGACAGCTCAGGGCCTGGAGCCTGCTTCTGCTTCTGTGTCTCCCTCTCTCTCTGCCCCTAACCCACTCACATTCTGTCTCTGTCTCTCTCAAAAGTAAATAAAAATGTTAAAAAAATAAAAAACAAAAATAAATAAATTTAACTAATTCATATGGAAAGAGCAGGAGGTAGAGAGTAGGAGATTGTTAAAGATTTCTAAAATTAGTAAATAAAATTTATTTAAAAGGTAATGGAAGACTCTTTACTTTGAGGTCCATTCCTTCAAGATTACTAGGATTTCCAGAGAAAAATACTGCAAGGTAATGAGTGGCTGTCTCCACAGGACAATATTCTGCCTCTCTTCCCGATCCCTCCTCTTCTTTTCATTCATTGAAGAAGGGTCTGAAAAACATTAGGGCAGAAGTTAAAAGAGAATGTTCGCTTTTCCCAATCACTTTAAAAATTCACCTACTTTCCCATATCACATTTGAAGGACTGTATACAAACCTCAAAAAATAAGCAATGTGATTCACGTTATGATACGTCTGGGTTAGGTGATTCTGCTCTGCTCTGAGGACTATTTTAGCAATTATTGTCAGGACACAAGTTACTTTTCTTGTACACTACTGGGATACTAAGTTAGCCCACCTTCCATGAAAGGTGATTTAGTATCACATCACAGAGCAAAGTGGTTTAGAGCTCAAAATGGGACGGCAAACTACTTGGTTCCAAATCTTGCCTACAAGTCATGAGACAGCAGGCAAGTTAGTTAACCCTTCTATCTCTCAGTTTTTTCTTTTCTGAAATGAAGATGAACATAGTACTTAACTTCTTTAGGGTCATCACAAAGATTAAATGAGTTAATATATGTGAAGCTCTGAGAAGACTCTGACACTTAGTGTACAAAGTTATTATCAAAATTACAAATGCACATACCCTATAACCCAATAATCCCATTTCTAAGAATGATTAGGTATGAGGTGATATGTCTTTTGTACAAGTTTATTCAATGCAGTGTTACTTGTCTTGGCAAAAAATTATAAACAACCTAAATGTTAACGGAAGACAGAGGAGTGGTTAAAGTATGTATACTGATACAATGGAATACTAAGCAGCCATAATGAAGACTACAGTTATAGCACAATCTCTAGGAAATACAAAGTTAAAAAATACCACAGTACAGGACAGTAAGTGTGTCATACTGACATTAATTTTAAATTCCAAGGGGTTAGGCGGCAGGGGAAGAATATATAAATGCACATGCTTATTGAGAGAAAGGAAAGAAAAAAACAACATGCAAAAGCTACTATTGTGGAGTTACTTCACACTAATGTGAAGAGACTATGACATATGCATGCTTATCTCTACATCCTGAAATTTTTGGTGCAATGATATAAAATTTATCAATAATCAGAGTAACCTGAAAGTCAGATAAGTGCTGCAAAATGTGCCCTGCAAGGCAATGTAGTGATCAAAACACAGAAACTACTATTTCAGATAGCTTGCACTTCTTCCAATGTAAGAGAATTTCTATAACAGAATATTACCATGCTGGAATATTATTTGCAGTATGGTTAAGATGTCAAACAACTACAAATCAAGAAGAAAACCATTATAATTAACAGAAGTGAAAAAGCCTTCATTTCCTTTAAACACATGAAGGAAAGTTCCTACTTTAACCATCTATATAAATAAAAGCCATAGTTTCAGGGCTTTCAGGGCCTTTTATTATTATTATTTTTTTAAATGTTTGAATAAGTGTAAAATATACTGAAATTTACTACAAATTCCAAATTTGGCTAAAGTATAAATTTATTTGTTGCAAATGAAAACTTTAAAATAAACCCACAATAGGAGAGCCTGAATGGCTCAGTCAGTTAAGCGTCCGACTTCAGCTCAGGTCATGATCTCACGGTCCGTGGGTTCAAGACCCACATCGGGCTCTGTGCTGACAGCTCAGAGCCTGGAGCCTGCTTCAGATTCTGTGTCTCCCTCTCTCTCTGCCTCTCCCCTGCTCATGCTCTGTCTCTCTCTGTCTTCTTTCAAAAATGAATAAAAAAAAACATTTAAAATAAAATAAACTCACAATAATCACATTGACTTTTTGATAATTATACATTTAGGATTAGTGTAATAAGTAAATTTACAATCTACTTCTAAAGTTACAAAATAGCATGATAACACTGAGCACCAAACAAAGCCAAATAAATACTGACCACAGCATAAGATTAACAAATAATAACCTTGTACCCAGAACACTGGTGATGAAACTATGGCTAGGCTGCTTCTGCTATCACTGTGAAAATTCACCATATAGGCCCGGACCCATAAATTTCATTTACTAAGAGGGGTAAAAAAAGATAATTACTGTAGTCCCCCCCTCATCCGTAGGGGACATGTTCTAAGATGCCCAGTGGATGCCTGAAACCAGAGAGTACTGAATTCTATATATAACTATGTTTTTTCCTATACCTACATAGTTATGCTAAAGTTTATAAATTCAACACAGTAAGATTGACAGCAATAACCAATAATAAAATAATTATAAAAATATAGTTTAATAAAAGTTATATGAATGTAACTTTCTTAAAATATCTTATTGTACTGTCCTTCTTCTTGAGATTATGTGAGATGATAAAATGCTTATGTGATAAGATGAAGTGAAGTGAATGATGTAGGCATTGTGATGTGGCATTAGGCTATTACTGATGTTCTGACAATAGATCATTCTGTTTCTGGACTGCAGTTGGCCATGGGGAACTGAAACTATGGAAAAACAAAACACAGATAAGAGGCAGGGGGGATTTCTGTAATGTTATATAAAATATATAAGAATCTCACATACTTATCATATATTAACAAAAGACAGTAAATATTAGATATATTTCTATTTTACTCCACTGAAAAGGATATCATTTAAACCTGTAGATCTTCTCTCTCCAAATCACCATACCTGTGAAGTTTCCATTATATTGTTCCTTGTTCATTGCTACACGTCTCTGGTCACAATTTTTTCCATTCTCTGCCATTTCATAGATCAGTAACTCTTGAGGAGCTAGTAAAGCAAAATAAAATCCAATGACATGTTACATACTTCTGCTTTGCATTTATGACTGAATAAAACTGAGAAACAACATGGTTGTTCTTCGTGCTGTTTGAATAATGTGTTTACACTTTCATCTTCTCTTTTATAATCAAGATTTGAATAATTTGTATAGAAACTCTAATAGAAGTAGTAAAAATATAAAAGCCATGTAGTTGTAAACCTTTTCCAGATTAAAACTTGGAGGCAATTTGTCCACTGCAAAACATAAAATACTAGCATCTTCAAATATTGATAAGCTAAAGTCTTTCTAACCCGTAATTTAGTATCATATACACTACCTACTCAAACTTACCAGTCTTTTAGTTCTTTTAGCATTACTAGAAAAAAATGAATATACTATCAAACATGTCAAAAATGTTGATACAGATGAAAGACCAATTTTATTTAGGAAAAAAATTCTACTGAAAAAATAATATGAGCCTAAAAAAAGAAAAATCCTAAATGTTTAAGATATGTTAAATGCACTCTTTATATCATGTTTCATATTACACATGTAGATATATATTTTTACTTTAAATCCCTGTATTACAACATATAACTTGTGCTGACATGATTATTCTACACAAAAACATCAGATTGCCTATAACTTATCATTCTTTCAGGTATTAGTATGGCAAATCTTTCTACTTAAGAAGCACAGTACGTCAATCAAGTCTGCAATACAGACTCCTTAATACCCTCTGCATGTGCCAGGAATCTTGCTAGACCTATATTCAGCTGATTAGAATGTGATATGGTCATATAGTTTGTGAGCTGTGACTATTTTATTCCTTAACTAAAATTCTTTTTTTTCTTTTAAGATTTTAAGTAATCTCTATACCAAACGTGGGGCTCGAACTCACAACCTTGAGATCAAGAGTCACATGCTCTACCCACTCCAGCCAGACGCCCCCTTGACAAAAATTCTAACTATAATTACTGCTCCCCAAATTTATGCTTCATAATGGAAAATAAATGAAATATTATGTATATATAAAAAGACTGGGAGCACCTGGGTGGCTGAGTCAGTTAAGTGTCTGACTTGATTTTCGCCCAGGTCCTGATCTCACGGTTCTTGAGTTTGAGCCCTGCATCGGGCTCTGCGCTGACAGTGCAGAGCCTGCTTGGGATTCTCTCTCTCCTCTCTCTGCCCCTTCCCTGCTCTCTCTCTCTCTCTCTCAATAAACAGATAGATAGATAAGACAGACTGAGCAAAGAGCATACATTCATCACTTCAAAAGAAGGTGTCTTAGACACAACCATTTGTGGATATCTTTGTTTTCTTGCCATCATTTCTCAACAAGCAAATAAACATATTAAGAAATGAAGTATAGGATTCAATTAGCACAGATGGATAGCCTGGAGTAGATGATTATAAGATTTAAAATTTGAAAATCTTGGGGCACCTGGGCGACTCAGTCAGTTAAGCGTCCAGCTTCGGCTCAGGACATAATCTCGTGGTTTGTGAGTTTGAGCACTGCATCGGGCTCTGTGCTGACAGCTCAGAGCCTGGAGCCTGTTTCGGATTCCGTCTCCCTCTCTCCCTCAAAAATTAATAAACATTAAAAAATAAAAATAAAAATAAAAAAATAAAGTTTGAAGATCTGGATTTGCATCACAGATTTGCCACTAACTAGTGGTATGTTCTTAAGCAAGTCTCATTTTTTCTAGATATCGATTTTCTTGTTTAATGTGTTTTAGATTTTATTTCAAAGTCATCTCTACACCCAACATGGGCCTTGAACTCATAACATCAAGATCAAGAGTCACATGCTCTACCAACTGAGCCAGCCAGGCAACCCTAGATCTTGATTTTATGTTCTACAAAATGAGAACAAAAATTCTCACTGTCACAGGATCACTAAGGATGAAAGAGTGTGTGTATGTGTATTTGGGCATGCACACCTGTGTATAACCACATCAAAAGGATAGGAGGTACATGAACCAGTAAACTGACTATACTTTAGAAACTACAGGGGCGCCTGGGTGGCTCAGTCGGTTGAGTGTCCAACTTCAGCTCAGGTCATGATCTCACGGTGTGTGGGTTCGAGTCCCATGTCGGGCTCTGTGCTGATAGCTCAGAGCCTGGAGCCTGCTTCGGATTCTGTGTCTCCTTCTCTCTCTGCCCCTCTCCTGCTCATGCTCTGTCTCTCGCTCTCTCTTTCAAAAATAAATAAACATTTAAAAAAATTTAAAAAAAAGAAAAAGAAACTACATGCTTCACTGCTACCATTCAGTGATGTCAGTGTCTTTCATTAAGTGCTCATTTAAAAAATTCTGGGATCGGTACCAGGCTCTGGAGACATAAATATGAATAAAACAAGGTCTTTGTCCTCCAGAGGGTCCTTCTTCCTTTTTTTTTTTAACTTAAAAAAAATTTTTTTATATAGTTATTTTGCAGGGGAGTGGCAGAGAGAGAGGAGGAGAGAGAATCCCAAGCAGGCTCCACACTGCCAGCATGAGATCATGACCCAAGCTGAAACCATGTGGGATGCTCAACTGACAGCCATCCAGGCACTCCGAGGGTCCTTCCTTCTGGTAGGGAAGCCAGATGAGCACAGGATTTCACTTAAAATGAAACAGATATATAGTATCCAACTTAGTGGGAAGAAAACAGGTTTTAGAGTCTAACAGAACTGGATTGAAACTCAAACTTCACAAGTATCTACTCCATGAATTGGACAAATTTCTAAATCTCTCTAAACATCAGTTTCTTTAACCTGTAAAATAGAGGTAACATGACACGTATCAAAGGTTTACTGTGAGAATTAAACAAGGTAATATGTATAAAATTATAATATATTGTCGTACCTTTTATATGAACTCAATATATACTAGCTACAATGATAAGGAGGAAGAAAGTACAGGACAAAATATGGGAGTTCAGAGGACAGGTACATTCAGAAGAGTTCATAAAAGCTGGAAGTTTGATTCTGTGAACTTAAGTCATACTTATATGAAGGTGTTTTCAAAAGACAATATAAATATAGCCAAGCAATTAAAAGGACAAAGAAAAATGAATGAAGTTATTCTGTGGCATTCTCTAAGACCAGAGCATCATAATAGGTTCACAAAATGTAACTCTATTCCACAAATCATGCTTTCTGGGCTTTATTAATAAAATTAACTGAGGATGTTTGAAATGGACCATATAATAAAGGAGTTTTGGATTTTCTATCTTCTAATCATTTAACTAGAAGCCATACTTAAGTTCTATAAATACTTAAAACCACATACGTTCATATTCAGCCAAAATCTGTAGGCAATTCATTTCATAGATGAACAGCCATTTACCTACATCACAATAAATAACATGTAATTAATTTGCGACAAAAAGATTAACAAGTCACAAAAGGGCATGTGCACTGTGAAGAAAAGATTCTAAAACTTGCCCTCCAGCCAAATAATGTGATAATTGAACTCATTTCCCCAGCTTTACTCTTTCCTGTAGTAATCATCTTTAAGAGATAAAAGTTTATCCAAAAAAAAATTGAGTTCATTTGAGTACTTACTTATAATAATGGTATTATGCAATTATTTGAAGATGTTTTTAAAGGTATTGCAACAGGAATTTTCATTTGAGCAAATAATGTGTTCTTACACAATACGCTACAAAAGAAAACAGCTTACTGACATTTCCTACTCAAAAAATTCTCTAGAAAACAAAATAGTCTGGAATTTTGTTTTGTAAGAAATAACCAAGGGAACTAAGTTATTTTCTTTTCATCAGTATACTTCTTACAAACAAAATAAGTTCACAGTTTTAAAAACAACTTTTAAAAACCATTTGCCATTCCCCAAAGAACTATAAAGCAAAACATGCAAAAAACTACCTGTGTTCTAAACAACTAAGCTTATAGAAGTATCAAAATTTTTGCATTTTAACCATTTTTGAAAATATTTTACACTACTGTCTTTTAAAATTCCCTTGAAATTTTTTTGTCCCCATCTTCCTCAATCATAAGTCAGTGACAAACCTAGAGGTAGGATCCAGATACAAGGTGGTCTCAATAATACCAGGGAGTACACTAACCTATGGTTAAGACACCCCCAAGTCCCAAAACTAAATTCTTCTCAGAATTTTGAAAGAGACAAGCTCAATCTATGGAAGGAAATAAGATTTTCTAAGAGCTGGTCCATAAATGTGACTTAAGAGTTGAAGGCTCGGGGTGCCTGGGTGGCTCTTCGGTTTGGGTCATGATCTCACAGTTTGTGAGTTCAAGCCCTGTGTCAGGCTCTGCACTGACAGTGTGGAGCCTGCTTGGGATTCTCTCTCTCCCTCTCTGCTCCTCCCCCACTCGCGCACACATGCATTCTCTCTCTCTCAAAAATAAATATTTTTTAAAAAGTGCACACTTAACTGAGCCACCCAGGCATCCCAAGAATGAGACTGTTAAACTCTAAAGGTCTATGGCTAGGATGAGAAGACAGAAATAGGAAAGAAGCATAACTCAAACATCAAATAATAATTTTCATTGTAAAGATACAAGAAATGCATCTTCTTGTATCTTCTAGATACAAGAAATGCCTTAAAATGTTGTAACTAGCAGATTTTCAATCTGAAAATCCTGAAGCATTTAAAATAAAAGGTTGAGGGGTGCCTGGGTGGTTCAGTCAGTTAAGCATCCCACTTCAGCTCAGGTCATGATCTCATGACTCGTGGATTTGAGCCCTATGTTGGGCTCTGTGCTGACAGCTCAGAGCCTGAAGCCTGCTTCGGATTCTGTGTCTCCCTCTTTCTCTGCTCCTCCCCACCCTCTCAAAAATAAATAAACATTTTTAAATAAAAAAATAAATCAAAGGTTGATATTAAAATATGTGGGGTCTTTTGTTTCTGTCAGAAGTGCTGAGAAAATGCTGCTAAAATCAGCTCACAAAGGTTCTTTGTAGGTTGTACATCTACCGCTAAGACTATAATACTCCATTCATTTTAAACATTAGCTGCACTTGTAATGCAAAAACAATGTGAAACTAAGTTACTCTGAGTTTCCTAAAGCAAAACAAAAAACACTTAAGGATGACATGAAAATAGCAACTCCCGAGAAGCTCACGGCTGCCTTTGTTCGGGGCCATTCTCTGTACTTTTCTCCTTACGATCAGGAGATCAGGTTTGGCCCGGCCGTGAATAAAATCTTGCCTCGCTTAAAAAAAAAAAAAAGAAAAAAAAAGAAAATAGCAACTCCCAGAGTAATATGAGTTAGTGTGTAGAATTTAACAAGATGAAAAGGAAAAGAAAATAAGAGTGATGAAGCCATTGACTCTAATTTTCTTGGCCACTGTATTCCAAAATAAAATGAACACACTTCTTTTTAAGAAAACCATTTATTCAAATGATTCTACTTTCTCACAAAAATATTAAGTCGGCTTTCTCAATAATGTACACCGTTCTTCATACAAGGCATGCAAAGACAGCCAATTAAGTATTGTATTTCAACTTGAATACATTTCCGTAATCTTTCTTGCTTTGAGAAGCATGTAGGTACTTAACTGGACTATTTAGTACATTCATTCACAGACTACTTCAAAATAGCTATAGATTTCTCTAAAACTGTGAAGATAAAGCAATTGCAATTTATTATTGGAAACTTAATAAATAATCTAAGTAAAGGGTAATAAATATACCTTGATCAGTGAGGCTTTGATACAGTTTTCCACTTGTGCAAGGGTAAAAAGCCAAAGCTAATCCAAACACCATGAACAATATCAGTGACTACTGGATCATCTGACTATAAGAGCCAGAGATCATCACATGGCTGTGGCAGTGTAAAAGTGTGTTCTCTGAAAATTCATTATTTGAATAAGAATGTATGAAAAAAAAATCCTTGAATCTTTTGGAACTTTCTAAAGTTTTGAAGAATTAGACAAATTAAAAACTCAAAATATGCTAAGCAAAATAAGTCAGAGAAGACAAATACCATATGATTTCATTCATACATGGAATTTAAGAAACAGAACAGACGAACATATGAAAGGGGGGGGTGGAGAAAAGAAGGAAACAAATCACAAGAGACTCTTAATGATAGAGAACAAACTATGGGGTTGACAGAGGGAGGTATGTGGGAGATGGGCTAGATGGGTGATGGGTACTAAGGGGGTCACTTATTTGGTTAGCCCTGGGTGTTGTGTGTAAGTGATGAGCCACTGAATTCTGTTCCCGAAATCAATACGGCACTGTATACTAACTAAAATTTAAATTTAAAAAAGGGGAAAAAAAATAAAACAAACAAACAAACATAAATAAAGCCCCAAGTCAAGATACAATTTAAATGCATTCAAAACTTCAATATATCTCCCAATAATGGGCTAGCAGTTTATGAGAGTATATATTTATGCCCTAAAAGGTCTGTCAACCTAACTTAGTGAAGTGTAAAATACATTAAACTTGTCACAGTCTTCTAATCGTTGAAAAGGTCACTGCTCCAGGTCTATTTATCTTGAGAGCGCAGGAGGGGCAGAGAGAGAGGGAGTGAGAGAGAATCCCAAGCAGGCTCCACACTGTCAACACAGAACCCACAGATCTAATTTTTAATCAAATAAAAAATTTTTTTAATGTTTATTTATCTCTGAGAGAGAGAAACACAGAGTGCGAGTGTGGGAGGGGCAGAGAGAGAGGGAGACAGAATCTGAAGCAGGCTCCAGGCTCTGAGCTGTCAGCACAGAGCCTGATATGGGGCTTGAACTCACAAATGGTGAGATCATGATCTGAGCCGAAGTCAGAGGCTTAACTGACTGAGCCACCCAGGCACCCCCAAGAATCCATATTTTAAAAAGTTACAACCTGGAGGACATTTTACGGACCCCCTTCTTCAGAGTTTGATAGGTTTGGGGGAATTGTTTATCTCTCACTTCCAATATGTAAAAAAATAATTTTATGTTTCTTTGTGTAAAAAACATGATTTTATTTCAAGGCAGAAAATATATAACTTATAAAATTACAGCTTGAAAAATCCCATTTCTAGGGGCGCCTGGGTGGCGCAGTCGGTTAAGCGTCCGACTTCAGCCAGGTCACGATCTCATGGTCCATGAGTTCGAGCCCCGCGTCGGGCTCTGGGCTGATGGCTCAGAGCCTGGAGCCTGTTTCCGATTCTGTGTCTCCCTCTCTCTCTGCCCCTCCCCCGTTCATGCTCTGTCTCTCTCTGTCCCAAAAATAAATAAACGTTGAAAAAAAAAAATTAAAAAAAAAAAAAAAAAAAGAAAAATCCCATTTCTCATTTTCTCTCAATCTACTAAATATTCATTCAGTTTTTCTTAATCAGTGCAATTTTAGCAAAACATTTTCACCAAAAAGATGGGGGAGTAAGACCAAGAATTAAAACACTAGGGGCACCTGGATGGCTCAGTTGGTTAAGAGTTCAACTCTTGGTTTCAGCTCAAGTCATGATCTCGCAGTTTGTGGGTCAAGCCCTGCATCTGGCTCTGTGCTGACAGTGTGGAGCCTGCTTGGGATTCTTTCTCTGCTCCTGCCCTGCTTGTGTGTGCTCTCTCTCTCTCTCTCCCCCAAAGTAAATAAACTTAAAAAAAAATTAAACCTGGCACAAAAACAGACACATAGACCAATGGAATAGAATAGAAACCCCAGAACTAGACCCACAAACGTATGGCCAACTCATCTTTGACAAAGCAGGAAAGAACATCCAATGGAAAAAAGACAGCCTCTTTAACAAATGGTGCTGGGAGAACTGGACAGCAACATGCAGAAGGTTGAAACTAGACCACTTTCTCACACCATTCACAAAAATAAACTCAAAATGGATAAAGGACCTAAATGTGAGACAGGAAACCATCAAAACCTTAGAGGAGAAAGCAGGAAAAGACCTCTCTGACCTCAGCCGTAGCAATCTCTTACTCGACACATCCCCAAAGGCAAGGAAATTAAAAGCAAAAGTGAATTACTGGGACCTTATGAAGATAAAAAGCTTCTGCACAGCAAAGGAAACAACCAACAAAACTAAAAGGCAACCAACGGAATGGGAAAAGATATTTGCAAATGACATATCGGACAAAGGGCTAGTATCCAAAATCTATAAAGAGCTCACCAAACTCCACACCCGAAAAACAAATAACCCAGTGAAGAAATGGGCAGAAAACATGAATAGACACTTCTCTAAAGAAGACATCCGGATGGCCAACAGACACATGAAAAGATGTTCAGCGTCGCTCCTTATCAGGGAAATACAAATCAAAACCACACTCAGGTATCACCTCACGCCAGTCAGAGTGGCCAAAATGAACAAATCAGGAGACTATAGATGCTGGAGAGGATGTGGAGAAACGGGAACCCTCTTGCACTGTTGGTGGGAATGCAAATTGGTACAGCCGCTCTGGAAAGCAGTGTGGAGGTTCCTCAGAAAATTAAAAATAGACCTACCCTATGACCCAGCAATAGCACTGCTAGGAATTTATCCAAGGGATACAGGAGCACTGATGCATAGGGCCACTTGTACCCCAATGTTCATAGCAGCACTCTCAACAATAGCCAAATTATGGAAAGAGCCTAAATGTCCATCAACTGATGAATGGATAAAGAAATTGTGGTTTATATACACAATGGAATATTACATGGCAATGAGAAAAAATGAAATATGGCCTTTTGTAGCAACGTGGATGGAACTGGAGAGTGTGATGCTAAGTGAAATAAGCCATACAGAGAAAGACAGATACCATATGGTCTCACTCTTATGTGGATCCTGAGAAACTTAACAGGAACCCATGGGGGAGGGGAAGGAAAAAAAAAAAAAAAAAGAGGTTAGAATGGGAGAGAGCCAAAGCATAAGAGACTGTTAAAAACTGAGAACAAACTGAGGGTTGATGGGGGGTGGGAGGGAGGAGAGGGTGGGTGATGGGTATTGAGGAGGGCACCTTTTGGGATGAGCACTGGGTGTTGTATGGAAACCAATTTGTCAATAAATTTCAGAAAAAAAAATGAAAAAAATAAAATAAAATAAAATAAAATAAAATAATTAAAAATAAAAAAAAAAAAAAAATTAAACCAGTAAAATGAGTAACATTCCAGAGCTGGGAGATTCAGCTAACTGTAAGACCTTGGGAATGTTACTCTAAATCTCTGATTCTCTTTCCTCAACCAATTATCAGGCACATAAATTACTGCCATAATTTTCTTTCTATTCTAATAGTCTAAGAATTCTACCCAACCCAAGGCCAGAGTTTGGATTTATGCAACAATACCTACTCTGTATAATGATTTATAGTTTACATATAGATTAGTTAATTTGATGCTAACAAACCTGTGTAGGGAACAGTTATTTTTATCCTTGCCTTCTACAAACGAGAAACTCTGGGCTCAAAGGCTCTAAATAGCAATTCAGCAGCATATAAATGGCAAAGTGAGAGTTCAACCTCACGTTTCCAACTCCAAATTCAACATTTCTTCTACTACACAGTCTTTGTGAGAGTGCTTTCAATTCTTATCAAGAAATTCTGGAGTCATAGAAAAAAAAAACTGATAATAAAGTAGTCCCAAAGGTTTAGCATGTTATGGTATTTACAAAACATTCCCCATTAGCAGAATTCAGAGAACACTCATCTCTGTTGATTCTCACAAATAGACAAATAAAGGCCTGTCATCAAAATCAGATTTCACCTTTGCTTCTTTTAGTAATTTCTTTGTGGGTTTTTTACTGTTTGTGTATTTCTGACAAAATTTTAAATTCAGATTGCTTACTTAAAATAGCGGGGTTTATAAATTAGCCTATATAAGTCATTAATATGAAAATAAGTTAGGGGTGCCTGGGTGGCTCAGTCAGCTGAGCGTCCGACTTTGGCTCAGGTCATGATCTCACAGCTCGTGGATTCAAGCCCCACATTGGGCTCTGTGCTGACAGCTCAGAGCTTGCAGCCTGCTTTAGATTCTGTGTCTCCCTCTCTCTGCCCCTCTCCCTATTGTCTCTCTCTCTCGCTCTCTCTCTCAATAATAAACATTAAAAAAAATTCAACGAGAGAAAGTTACATCACAGAATACTTGCAAATGACAAAAGTACACATTTCAAATTATTTGAATCAAAATGAAAGATTTGATCCAGATAATTCCAAACTTTATGATCTATGAAACAGAATTTTTTTTATTACCCATTGTTTGGAAAAATACTAGAACTTGTTATATGTTATCCATGCATCAAAATAGTAGTAATGTCCCCACTACACCTATTAAGATGGGTAAATGGAAATAACTGTTGGTATTTTTTGGTCATTCAACATTAAAGAGACAGAACTTCCTACAGCATTTTCTACATTGAATTGTCATTCTTTGCTCACTTTAAAGGCTATTTTGTGTTTCATTTTCTCTTAAATATTAAATAGCTTCCTGATAATAATCATCTAGGGACCTTCACTTCTATCTTAGGAAAATTTGAACCTACTGAGTAGGTAAATTATGGTGTCATTATATGTATCGATGAATTCTTAGCACCCACATGACTTCAAGATAGGGTTTCATAAAATAACAAAATAATATACGTGCAAAAATATAAATTAAACTTTTCAGTAACATTTACTATATGAAGTCAGGTACATGCACTAGGAATTTTGGGGGTTCCTTCTCTATAGAAACTGCACGCTAGATTGGACAAATTCTTTGAGACATCACTGGTTTCACAAAGGGAAGAGGCAGTCTCCAAGGTCCCTTCCATCCCTCCAAAAAATAAGTAAACTACACAACAGACCTACAGAGACTGAATGGTCTAAGAGCTAGGGTACTTGTGAAGCAGAGTGGGAACAGAAGAAAACCTGAGCAGTAGGAAAGAAACTGAGAAGAGCAACTGGCAATTGAGAGGGCTCAGGCTACCCTGAGAAGCTTCCTACAGCAACATCCCTGTAGAAAGACTGAACTTTGGAGATGAGAAGCTATACTTGTGACTTCCTCTTTGGGCAGAAACCCATGAAGAAAAATAGAATGTCACCCCAAAATATGCCACTTAGGCATATTGATTCCTTTGAATTAAAGGTACTTTTAAGAAGTGGCAGGTACAAGAAGGACACTTTGACTTTCCTTTTTCTTCCTGACAGCGGGAAATAAAACTCCAGGTAAAAGGCACCCCCCCCCCCCCCCCCGCCGCCCGCCGCCCGTACCAGGAGGAAGGAAGACATTCTTAACACAGAGACGGGAAACTTGGGGCTGACAAATCTGTACAAACAAGCTGTATTAAATTAACCCTTATCTTTCTAGTTATTTATTCACCATTTACTACTTCTAGAACAAACTTCTTTGTCTTGTCAATTCTTCACAAATTTATTGTTTCTTGATCTAAAAGGTATAAAAGTTTCCTGCTCTGGTCACTTCTTTGGGTCTTCATTCTCTTGTGAAGGTTCCCATTTACATGTTAAAAAATTAGTAAAGTTTGTATGATTTTCTCCTACTGTCTTTTTTTTTTAATATTTATTTATTTTTGAGAGAGGGAGAATGAACAGGGGAGGGGCAAACAGAGAGGGAGACAGAGAATTGGAAGCGGGCTCTGTGCTGACAGCAGAGGGCCCAATGTGGGGCTCAAACCCATGAACTGTGAGATCATGACCTGAGCTGAAGTCCCACGAACCGTGAGATCATGACCGACTGAGCCATCCAGGCGCCCCTACGAATCTATTTTATATCAGTTTAATCCCTAGGCCCAGCAAGAGACTCAAAGAGGATAATCTTTCTTCTGCTACAACCCCAAGCACTACTGATGTAGTCTCAAATCAGAGGTGCCTTTCTAGCTTTAAGCAGAAGCAGAAGTAAACCCTTTTTGTAAATTAGGTTTGCTGGACTCCAACAGAGTAAGATCAATCAATAAACTCACAGAAGTACCAGAAAACAAGCCATTATCAATACAAACACCTCCAACTGCTCTACCAATCCACTACCCCTTCAGAACAAGAATAACAGATATTAGAGATTCAGGTGCAGAGTAAATATATTATAGAATAGTTATGTATAAAATGTTTACTGAACAAAGGATGCAATTACAAAAATGAGCACACAATACAAACTACCCCAACTAAATAGATTTGAAGGAAAGAAAAGTAAATGGAAATTCTAAAAGTAATAACTGCTGAAATTAAAAGCCAATGGATAAAATGCACGGGTCAAACACAGATTAATTGGATGAGCTATCCAGGGAATTTATTAAGAATGCAGCAAAGATGGAAAATATAAGCAAATAAGAGACACAGAAGACAGAATGAGAAGGTCTATCATTTGTTTAATTGCAAACCCAGAAGAATATAAAAAATAGGAGAAATGTAAATTCAAAAAATAAAGACCTAAAATTTCCAAAACTGAGCCCATCAATCTAGGAAGTACAATATATCCCAAGTAGAACAAATAAAAATAAGTCTTAACCAGAAACACTGCAGTCAAATTGCAGAACACTAAAGTAAGTCTTGATCTTGAAAAAAGTCAAAAAGGATAAATTGCTAAGAAATGGAAGAACGGTTAGAATGGAAGCAGAACTCTCAACAGCAACAATAAAAGCCATAAAATAATGGAATAATATCAGAGTTTTGAGATAAAATAGCTAGTCTAGAATTGTGTGCCCAATAAAATAAAGACATTAATGGTAGGCAATAAATAAGGGTGTTTAACCAAGTATTGTATAAAATAATAATAGTGTCTGTGACAATAATTTTAAAAAGAAATTACATTTGGATAATGATATATAAATATGGAAGAGAAAGATGAGATCTAATATGTTCTAAAGTTTGGGAGCTTCAAAATAGTGCTTGATAGAAGTCCGAATAGTCCAAATATGTCAATAATCAAAATAAACATAAACAGATTAAACTTATCATTTTAGGGGTGCCTGAGTGGCTCAGTTGGTTAAGTGGCTGACTCTTCATTTCAGCTCAGGTCATGATCTCATGGTTTATGAGTTCAAGCCCTGTGTGGGGCTCTGCGCTGACAGTGTGGAGCCTGCTTGGTATTCTCTCTCCACCCCTCCCCTGTGTGTGTGTGCGTGTGTGAACTCTCTCTCAAAAACAAATACTTTTTTTTTTTTTTGGGGGACAGAGAGAGACAGAGCATGAACGGGGGAGGGGCAGAGAGAGAGGGAGACACAGAATCGGAAACAGGCTCCAGGCTCTGAGCCATCAGCCCAGAGCCCGACGCGGGGCTCGAACTCACGGACCGCGAGATCGTGACCTGGCTGAAGTCGGACGCTTAACTGACTGCGCCACCCAGGCGCCCCTACTTTTTTTTTTTTAAAGGGTTCTCAATTGTTTAAAAAACTATCAAATCACTTTAAAAAGATTGCAAACTGTATTTTTTAAAAATCCATGCTTTTTTATAAGGACACAGAAAGGCTGAAAATAAGACGAAAGACAAAAGTCATTATTAGGGACACAGAACATAATAATAAAAGTTTCAATTCACCAGGAAAATATAATAATTCTAAATTTGAAAGCACTAATATAGCAGCAAAATTTATAACAGGGGCACATGAGTGGCTCAGTTGGTTAAGCACTGGACAAGCCCTTGTATCAGGTTCCACGCTAACAGTAGAGTCTGCCTGAAATTCTCTCTCTCCCTTTCTTGCTCAGTAATAAATAAACTTAAAAAAATTTATAACATAAAAATACATGGAGAAATGGATAAATCCAACACTGTATTGGTAGATTTAAAAAGAACTGTTACTGACATTTCAAGCAAAGAAAAATATTCAGTGAAGATAAAAGATTTGAACAATACAATTAAGAAATAAAATGTTGCGGGGCACCTGGGTGGCTCAGTCAGTTAAGCATCCAACTTTGGTTCAGGTCATGATTTCACAGTTCGTGAGGTCAGGTTCTGCACTGACAGCTCGGAGCCTGGAATCTTTGCATTCTGTCTCCCTCTCTTGCTCTGCCCCTCCCCAACTTGTGCACTCTCTCTCAAAAATAAACATTGAAAAAAAGGCAGCAGTCAGTAGAATTATGGAGAAAGAAATGTTAAAAACAATAATAAAGGGTAGGAATGGATATATATAAGATTCAGCATCTAATGTCAGAGAATATGAATTTTTAAAGCCACTTAACCTTGATTAAGTCAAGAGACCCGTCTCAACATACTCCAAAGAATGGGCATCAGAGACCACATTCTCTGATAATTCAGAAATTGTGTCAAACTTTAGTAACAAAAATATAAAATTTATACACACTCAGAAGCTAATGCACAGTTTTAAATAACTCATGGGTCAAAATAAGAGAAAACTGAAAAATGCTCAGAACTACTGGAACTAAAAAATGAATTTGGTAAGGTCACAGGTGTAAAAACCAACTCTCTATTATATACCTGAAATAAACAATTAGAAATTTAAATTTAAAAATTTTACAGCACCTGGGTGGCTCACTTGCTTAAGTGTCTGACTTTGGCTTGGGTCATGATCTCTCAGTCTGTGAGTTTGAGCCCTGCATCAAATTCATCAAAGCCCTGCTTTGTGCTGACAGCTCAGAGCCTGGAGCCTGCTTCAGATTCTGTGTCTCCCTCTCTCTCTGTGCCCCTCCCCCCACTCACACTCTCTCTCAAAAATAAACACTAAAAAAACCTTTTTAAAAAAATTTCATTTACAATAGCATCTGAAACATAAAATATTTAAGAGGTAAGTTTATGCTGGGATGAGGACTGGGTGTTGTATGTAAGCAATGAACCACAGGAATCTACCCCAAAAACCAAGAGCACATTTTACGTACTGTATGTTAGCCAATTTGACAATAAACTATATTTTTAAAAAAATAGAGGGGAAAAAAAATAAAACCATTTTGGACACTTTAAAAAAAAAAGAGGTAAGTTTAATAACATACATGCAAGACCTATTCTAAAACAGTAAGAAAAGAAATTACAGAGGGCCTAAATACACAGGGAAATATACTATGTTGATCATTTGAAAGACTCAATATTGTTATTATGACCATTTCCCTCAAACTGATGTATAGGTTTAATGCAATCTAAATCAAAACGCAAAACTCAAAAGTGACAAGTGGATTCAAATTTATATGGAAATGCAAAAAACTTAGAATAGCTAAAACAATTTGGATCAAGACCAGAGTTGTAAGACTTGCACTAACTGATTTCAAGATTTATTATAAAGTTACAGTAATGACAGTGTGGTTTTGGCAAAAGGACAGACATAGATCAGTGAAACAGAAGAGAGAATACAGAATTAGACCCACATATATTGGGTCAATCAATTTTCAACAAAGGTACAAGGCAATTCAATGGTGAAAGGAACATCTCTTCAACAAATGGTACTAAAATAACTGAATATTCTTATGATAGAGTGAACATCAACCTTTATTTTTCAAATGCAATAACTGATTTGAAATGGGTCATAGATCTAAATGTAAGAACTAATACTATAAACCTTCTAGGAAAAAAAAAGGAGAAAATCTTTGCAATCTTGGAGTGGACAACTATTTCTTAGGCTTAAAAAACAAGAACCATAAAAGAAAATTGATAAACTGTACTTTATCAAGTTTAAAAACTTGTTAGGAAAACCAAAAAGGTAAGTAAGTAAGTAAGTAAGTAAGTAAATAAATAAATAAAAGAAAACCAAAAAGGTAAACCACAGAATGAGAGAAAATAGTTGCAATATACATGTATCTGACAAAATTCTTGTGTTCAGACTCTCTCTCTCTCTCTCTGTACATATATACATACATACACACATGTTATAGTAACAAAAAAATGAAGGTGTTTTGTATATGTATGGAAAAAGAGAAACCAACCAAGAAACAGAAGAGTTATATAAATAATTTAAATATGAAGAAAAAGATAACTCTATAAAACTAAAATAGGCAAAAGACATAAACAGGTGTTTCATGGCCAATAATGAAGATATCTATTTGATCTCACTGACAATCAAAAAATATGAATCAAGATCACAAGATACCATTTTTATCCAGTCTATTTTACTATGTAGTAATATAATTCCAAAATTTAGTGACTTCAAAAAAATCATTCAATATTTCTCATGATTCTGTGAATTAGGCTAGACAATTCTGGTCTGGACTAGCTTGGCTCTTGAGCTAGGCAGGTCTCAGTTGGGATGCCTTGTGTTAGGTCTCCTATGCCCCAGAAGGTTAGTCTGGCTTTTTTTTTTTTTTTTCACATGGTGGGCTCAGAGTTCTAAAGAGCCGTAAGAGAAGATATGCCCAATGTGCAAGTTTTCCAAGTCTCTGCTTGTATCACACTTGCTAATGCTCCTTTGGTCAAAGCAAGTATGTGGCAAAGTACAGCGTCAAGGAGTACAGTAACAGTAAAATCACACTACAAAGGATGAGAAGAATTTGTGACCATTTTGCAAGTCAACACTAAATTTTATAATCCACCACACCATTCTCTGCATGGATTCTTTCAGCAAAAAATAAGCAGATGACAATAGCAGAACTTGGAAAACACCTTGTAAAAAGGTGAATACTGGCATATCCTTGCTAGCAATTCTATGCCTAGACATATAGCCAAAAGAACCTCCTGCACGTGAAGAGCTGATAGGTACAATAATATTTTTAGCTACACTGGTCTTAATAGCAAAAGTCATAACAACTCAACTGTCCATTGTCAAAAGAACAAACAAATAAATTGGCATAAAATTATACAATGAAATTTACTCATTTAATAAATATTTACTGAGTACATACTATCAGCTAGGCATACTTTGAGGTACACTTAACAACAGTTACTAAGGTACTAATAAACTCAAATATCTGAATTTCTAAATTAGATTTTTGCAGATATAGAGATCCTAGAGATATCCTTATGATTATTTAATAAGAAATTAAAGAAAATTCTTCTGCTCCATAGAAGCAGTCCTGATATCTCCTGTAAGTGGATCTTAAAAACTTGTAAGAGGCAGGAGAACCTTGTATATTCTCTTGATTAAATGCTTTTTGTAATATGGAGACTTGAAGGTTTCTGGAAGGAATCAGACTCAACAATAAGGAAGTGGCTAGTCAGATCAACAATTTCAACTTTATTGGACTTTAGGGGTGCCTGGGTGGCTCAGTTGGTTAAGTGTCCAATCTCAGTTCAGGTCATGATCTTGCAGTTTGAGTTTAAGCCCCGCACGAGGCTCTTGCACTGACAGCTCAGAGCCTGGGGCCTGCCCTGGATTCTAGGTCTCCTTCTCTGTCTGCCCCTCCTCCTCTAGTGCTCTGTCTCTTGCTCACTCTCAAAAATAAATAAACATTTGTTCTTTCTTTGCTACGGTTTGTTGGAGTTTTGGTTCTTCTCGCTTTTTCTGGGCTGTATCGTTCTTTCCAGGCTACTTTGCAGCAAGTTGAGTCTTGAGAATCACTTTCCACTGGAATCCAAAGATCTAGAAGATTAATCTGCAACTAGGCTTTCAATGCATTCGCCAACAAAGCTTTACCCATCTTGTAGCCCAGAACCTTCTCAGATGGCCAGTGAAGAGAATTCCCAGGAAAGCTCAGCTGCCTCTCAAACTATCTCTGAGGTATTAATAAAGAACCTTAGTAAATTGACTCTCGACCCTAGTATCAAACTCCCTTCCCCTCTACCGGAATATCCACCCCAACAGCAGGACAGCGAGAAGAAACCACAGGGGCTTGTGGACCAAATACTCAGCAACAGGAGGAGGGGTGGAATAAGGACTTTGTTAACTGCTCGCAAACAAAGAACGGAAAGGCTGATGTGGTTTATTAAAAACCATCACTACTTCAACCAGCATTCCACGGATGAATCAAGAGTGGAAAGATTTAGATGTATATGTCACTATCGCCTGTATCATAGAAATCCTTCTGAGGATACCAGCAAGGAGAATAATTATGACATGGAGTTGATGTAAACATAAACCTTATGATACTGTTTTTTTTCTTGCTAGTAATTTTAGGATCAGTATGCAGCAGCTTGGGAAAGCTGCTCTGTTAAGACAAACTGTGTAATATTTTGATAATCTATGATATGAACTCTGTTTTGTCTTTTCTACCTTGATAACAGTAATTTGTGAGGAATCCTGTAGCTTGCATTTGAACGACTTCAATATACTTTAGTTCCACTTTTTGATATGACCCATGGAAGCACTAGTAGGTTTTTAGTGTTGCCTGTGTGTTTGAGAAGCCTGAAGTCATAAAGATAGGTTAACCTAACATGGGGCTCCTGCATGGCTCAGTTGGGTTAAGCATCCAATAGAGCTCTGTAGAATAGGGCTCTGTGCTGGCAGCTGGGAGCCTGGAGCCTGCTTCAGATTGTGTGTGTGTGTGTGTGTGTGTGTGTGTGTGTGTGTGTGTCTCCCCTTCCCCCACTCACACTCTCTAAAAAATAAAAACATTTAAAAAAAAAAAAAAAACCTAACATCAAATTGGAAGCCAAGTAACTTGTGCAGGAGGAATATATAGAGAATACATATATTCTCTATATATTTATTTCTAAATTTCTAAATTTCTAAATTAGGGTGGTTTGGCTAGAGCATAATTATAATTAGGGCAGGGTGCATAGGCTAGATTTTCTGTTTTTAAAAACTTGGATTGTAACAAAAATTTTTTTATGTGGTAGTTCCAGTTTTAGTAGCAAATGTCTATGTAGAAGATCTTAATAAAATTGAGACTTATTTGAAAAAATAAGTAAATAAATAAACATTAAAAAATAATAATAAACTTTACTGGACTTTAGTCTGGTCTCATTTAGACCACAGAATAAGAACTCACAGAGCTGATCCTTTCTTAAAAGAATTCTGAATAAGTAAAAACTTTCACATGCTTTATATATATATGTGTGTGTGTACACACACACACACACATATATACATATATATGCATACATGTATGTGTGTATATATATATATACATACACACATACACATATATATATAAATATGTAGGCATATGTAAAAATATAAATATGTAGGTATATGTGTATGTGTGTGTGTGTATATATATATATATATATGAAAAAAGTGAACAACCTAGTTCCCCTCTGTCCCTCATCTATCTAGTACTCTCCCTGCTAGATATACCCACTTTTATTACTTTTGTGTATTTGTTTTTTCTTCAAACACTCCTTGGCCTCCTTTGCCAGCTCTCTTTTACCTGACCTGGGCCCTCTCCTCTTCCCTGTCACCCCAAGTGATTTATTTGGTCCTGTAGTTTAAAATACTAGCCTGAATTTGTTTTAATTTTTTTAATGTTTATTTTTGAGAGAGAGAGTCAGAGTGTGAGTGGAGTGCAGGCAGAGAGAGAGGGTGACATAGATCTGAAGCAGTCTCCAGGCTCTAAGCTGTCAGCACAGACCCTGATGCGGGGCTCGAACTCAGGAAGCGTGAGATCATGACCTGAGCTGAAGTTGGACACTTAACCAATGTAGCCACCCAGGCGCCCCTAAAATACTAACCTGAATTTGCATTTCTGGTCCTGATCTCTAGATCTGTGTCCCTAATACCACATTTGGATGATTGCTAAGCATCTCAAATTTAACATGTCCTTCCCATCCCCCTTCTTGTCACAAACCTGGTCCTTCCCAAACCTTCCCTCTCCCAGTACTTGGCACAACCCTCCACCTAGTTACTAAATCCAGAAGCACAGTCATCCTTGACTCTTCTTATTTCCTTACTCTTCACATCTAATCCAGGACCCAGTCCTATTCCAAATATATTTAGTATCCACCCACGGGTCTCCACTTGTTTGCCACCACTGTGGTCCAGGCCATTTTCATCTCTCATTTAGACTACTGCCATGGACTCCTAACTTCTCTTTCCATTTTTATTCTTGTCCCCTTCAATTCATCCTTCACATGTGAACGAGAGTAGAGTCCTTATAAATCATACTACTCCCCTACTTGAAATTGTAGGACTTCCTATTACGCTCAAAATCAAATCCAAATTCATTTCCATGGCCTACAAAGCTCTATATAATCTGGACCATGAGTATGTTCCCTACCTCATTTCATGTTGCTGTATTCCACGTATACTGTGCTAGAATCTCAAATGGGCACACATCCACATTAACTCTCATACCTTTGTTTCCTTCATAATATTTACTACACTGTTTATTCTTTCATTTCTGTGTTTACTCCTTTCTCTATCAGGGTCCCAACTAAAATACATTTGTCCTTGCTTCCCACTGTTTTCTCCAAAACCTGGTAAAGGAACTAACACAAGATTTTTAGATTTTTTTCCCTGATTGGATGAATGAACAGATACAGCAATAGATGTCATTGCAGAATAATCCTCCCATGCAAAGAAAGTAAGTGCTAGAAGATAACAATGCACGTTAAATTCCCAAATAGCAATTCTCAAATTCTGTTATGGTTTGCACAGATAATGTAAACTAATAACAATAACATACAAAAAAACTGAGAGAATAGCCTATTAGAATACCTCATTTGGTTAAGAATCTCACACACGTTGTAAAATATTCACAAAATGAAATATATATATATTTATTTACTGAACCTTCATTAATACTGAGCAAACAATGGCAAGTAAGCAGCAACAAAAAGACATGTGTTCAAAGAAGGTTGGGAAAGAGTTTTCTCTTAGCAACTTGCTCAGTAGGCTACCTGATGATAACAATAACAATCATGATTAACTATATGCCATTCCAAACACTTTACTTAAATCTATTCATTTAACCTTAACAGGTACCGACTTCATAGCCTAGGAGGAAGAGGTTAAGTAACTAGCCCAAGGGTTGCATAGTAGTAAAAGCTGGAATTTGAAAGAATGCAATCTAGCTTCATTGCCCTGGCTCTTAACACTATCTACCTAGTACTTCTAAAAAAAAAATTATAAAGACCAAGGTTATTATTTTTTTAATTTTTAAAAATGTTTTATTTATTTTCAAGAGAAAAAGAGTGAGAGAGACACAGTGCAAGCCGGGGAGGGGCAGAGGGAGAGGGAGTCACACAGAATCTGAAGCAGGCTCCAGGCTCTGAGCTGCCAGCACAGAGCCCGATGCAGGGATCAAACCGCAAATCATGAGATCATGACCTGAGCCAAAGTCCGGCACTTAACCAACTGAGCCACCCAGGCGCCCCAAGACCAAGGTTATTATTAAAGAACTTCAAGAACAAGAGAAAACATCATAATGAAATACTGAAAAGATAATGTATCTCTGAATACCAACAAACTCTTTAGCAATTTCAGTTAGACTAGCTGGGACAGGATTACTCAATGGGTCACCCTTGCTTAATTTAAAAAAGCCTTAAGCTTTAAATGCCTTAGTCTTTTATCTGACACAGAAAAGTGTCTCCTGTTCAAATTTCCAAAACCTTCAAGGAGGATAATATTTTTAAATGAGCTTTACCGAAGGGTTTACATAATATATAATATCAGTTCGGCAAACCCTAAACACAGTTGCTTTCCTAAATAGAGTTTCTTGAAGCAATAAACTCTAATAGTTTACCCCTCAAAATACTTGCAAGTCTGTGAAAGCAGATTATTAACTAATACAACAACAAACACATTATCACTTAATTCATTAAGTTTGTTTCTGAGGTTTAGTAAAGATTCTCTAATCTGGAGTTTATGTCTGTACCAAAGAGAGAGAGAAACGCCAACAAAAAGCACTGGGCGAAAAAACAGTGATTATTAAGTAGTTGGCCGTATAATCTCCAAAAATGGCGAGAGACTAAACAGGTTTTATGAAATCAGTGGAAACAAAACAGTTCTCAATAAGAAAAGAAATGAACTATTCTACACTGGCTATTTACCCAGAATAAAATAGAGAAATGGCTCAATAAATTAACAGATAATTAATATAACAGAATATTAAAATCACAAATAGTTTGGGGAGATTTTTAAACAGGAACAAAGAAATTAAAACAGCTTCTTCCTTACTACCAACAAAATTTACTCAGTAGAGAAACGTGTTACAAAGATACTCTGTCTTTTCCACTTGTCAGAAAGAAGACACCTTGATATCTGATAGTAATGCAGCATGAACTCAGAAAAACTGTTCTGAAGAACAGAACTAATTTTCTTTCTTTCTTTATTCCATTCCACTGCAAATCTTGGCAAGCACAGTGTTTTTGTTTTCCTAGAATTTATAAGAATAAATCAGCTAAGGGGTGCTTTGGTGGCTCAGTTGGTTTAAGCGCCCAACTTGGGCTCAGGTCATGATCGTGTGGTTCATAAGTTTGAGCCCCACATAGGGCTCTGCGCTGACAGCTCAGAGCCTGGAGCCTGCCTTGGATGCTGTGTGTCTCTCTCTGCCCCTCCCCTGCTTGCGCTCTGTCTCTCTCTCAAAAATGAATAAAAACGTTAAAAAAATTAAAAAAAGAATAAATCAGCTAAAAAGGGAAAAATGTATACACACATATAGATCCCTTTAATACATAGAAGAAACTATTTTCATGCAAACTGGAAAATAATACCAAACCATAAAAAGATGCCTGGAAACAACCTTAGAAGAACAGAGAAAAGACTTGTAATTTCATTTCCAGTTCAGGGTGTGGCACTACCTAAACCATATGACCTCAGGCAAGCCAATTACTGATTGTTTGTGGGGCTCAATTTTCTCCTCTGTTAAATGGGAAGAATATAACTATATGTTCATAGAGATTGCTTCTAATTCTACATATTGCTTTCAGTAGGCTTTGGTGAAATGATAACGTTTTTTACTTAATAGAAGTAAGTAATGTTATTTCTAACCTTTAGTTAACTATATGTAAGCACCAAAAACTTCAACTTCCTCTGCATTTGGAAATTTTTTTTTTTGAGGAGAGAATCTCTCTCTCTCTTTTCTTTTTAAACATTTTATTTTATTTTTGTGGGGAGACACAGAGCTAACAGGGGAGGGGCAGAGAGAGAAGGAGACACAGAATCTGAAGCAGGCTCCAGGCTCTGCAAACCCTGAGCTCTGAGCTGTCAGCATACAGCCTGATGCGGGGCTGGAACCCAAGAACCGTGAGATCATGACCTGAACCAAAGTCAGACACTCAACCAACTGAGCCACCCAGGCACCCTGAAAGAGAGAATCTTTTTTTTTTCTTTAATTTTTTTTAACGTTTATTCATTCATTATTGAGAGATAGAGAGAGACTGAGCATGAGCAGGGGAGGGGCAAAGGGAGGGGAGATGCAGAATCCAAAGCAGGCTCCAGGCTCCTAGCTGTCAGCACAGAACCCGATGAGGAGCTCGAACTCACAAACCGTGAGATCATGACCTGGGCCGAAGTCGGATGTCCAACCGACTGAGCCACCCAGGCACCCCAGAAAGAGAGAGAATCTTAGGCAGGCTCCAAATCCATCACAGAGCCCAATGGTGAGATCATGACCCAAGCCAAAAGCAAGAGTCAAATGCTCAACCAACTGAGCTATCTAGGTGCCCTGCACTTGGAAAAAAAATTTTTTATGTCTATTTATTTATTTTGAGAGAGACCACCCATGGGAGGGAGTGGCAGAGAGACAGAGACAGAGAGAGAGAGAGATGAGAGAGAGAGAAAATCCCAAGCAGGCTCCACACCAGCAGCACTGAGCCTGACCTGGGGCTCAAACTCAAACTGTGAGATCATGACCTGAGCTGAAATTAAGAGTCAGACATTTAACCGACTGAGCCACCCAGGCAAACCCTTGCACTTGGAAATTCTTAAGTGACAATACATGATGACCAAGAAAGATCAGATTTAAACTACCAAATGCAAAACTATACTCATTTTCTAGTCACCTACTTATTAACCACGATGACTAATGCAATGGGTTACAGTATGAAACTATTCGTAGGTAGCTTTTATTGGGTCCAAAACTAGGGCAAAGATCATCTCAGAAGTGTGTGATAATATTTTCAGCTAAGTAACACTTAATATAAAACATCAAACTGTGAAATGATACAAAGCAACAGTATTCTGCAGTGATATATTTCCAGCTTTCAGAGTAAACTGACACCATCACCATATTTTAATTTATATAGTGATTTCCCATTTACTATCTCAGTTAACCATTGTGAAAATCCTATGAAATAAAGTGAGCAGTACTTTTATCAACACAATCCAGACCAGCTCAGAATCCAGACCAGCTCAGAAAGTTAGGTAACCTACCAACCTTTATTCTGGAATGTGAGTCACAGAAATTGAACTGTACTAATCAAGTAAGATATATCTCTCAAAGGGAAGAAAAAAGCTTTAGTGTTTTAAAATAATATAGGCAAAGAAGTAAAATATAAAAGATTTCTACTACCGAATCATTTCATACCCACACAAATTGGCCGTATTTGTCTAGGTACTACCATCCCTCTTCCAAAGATCAATAAAAACATAATCTAGAACGCATAAAATGTTCCCGGTAAATAATTTCTTACCATTATCATTTATGTTAAGAATACACAACAAAAATCACAGCTCATGATAATACAATTAGTAGGCAGTAGCGGTCAGAACATTAAATTCTCTATCATTACATCATAGAAATCCTTGTACAAACTTCTCCAAAAGATCAGTCAGTGCAGTCTCTCTACAAAATTTCTGACAACAGCCCCAAAGGAGAATTGAAAGACACTGAAGTTAAGAAAAGGAGGTGTCTTGCCATGATAGGTAAACTGTGTCAGAGCCTATATGAGATTTTTGCATGATCTGCATAAAAACAAAGATAATACTTTAAACCTACTGGAGGTCATTAAGTAATCTTAGTGTGACACAGGGCCACATATGGCTTCTTGGAATTTTAGAGATTAAGCCGATCCCCAGGTTTTACTGCAAGTACCTCCGCTGTAATAGAACAGGGGCGAGGAGAGTGTCCGAAATTTGGAAGAGGTAGAAAATCCTGCCCCTCATAAAGTAGTAAGATATACGTGAAGGGTTTTTGCAAAAGATCAACGGAGCTAAGGCCCCATTCCCTTGGCCACCAACGCTTTAGATGGCACTTACACGCCTGAATTTTGTTTAGAAGCGAATGCATTTAGTATCATGTATTAGTGGCTGGGGAGGGCAAGAACCAAACTGACAGGTCCTGAGAAACAGCTTGGTCATCAGCAGGGAGGATCTTCTCCACTTACTCTGAGGTTCTAGATACCGGGGAAGGAAGAAGAGATGGGTACTCTACAGAAGCTTAGAAGAGCTTCCAAGTCCGCGACGATGAGAGCGAATGATAGGAAATCCAGTGTATGGGTTCACTGTACCGGGGTGAACCGTGAGGTGTCCCAGATAACCTGGCTACCGCCAGACCGAGAGAGTCAGCAGCGCCCTAAAACACTGCTTGAAGTCGAAATCACGGTGCCCCACATCTATATGATCTAAATGGGAGAGCTCCGGAAGAAGCCAAGCCCTGATGACAGTCTCAGGCTTCCGTCCCCAATTTCACGCGCTCGTTTACCTACCCGCTCTGACCCCGGCTTCTCCGGATCTCAGTATCCTGGAAGCGGCTCCTGACCGACTCTCACACCCGCCGCTGGGGTCCGGCCAACCGGAACTCGCTCTCGTCACTTCCGGTCCGTTTCCCACCCCCCATCCCTCCGGGGACCGCCTCCAAGAGACAAAAGTTCCTTTTTCTTTTCTGCAACCTCCGAAGATCTTCGCGGGATTTCAGTTCGGGTCTGGGTTCGGGACCTGTGGGCGGGACGACAGGAAGAATGACTGTTGTCTTCGCGGTTCTTGATCCGGAACTTATCAAGGAGTCCCGGAAGAGGTAACTCGTGGAATAGAAGCGTGTTCACTACGCGAGGGGGAAAACGGAGCGGCGCGAGTGAGGCGTTGGTGAGGTTCTCTAGGTAAGTCGGCCCTTCATTGGGAGGTAATTTTGCATTCTCTCTCCAATTGGAATGTTTCTTTCCACCTCATTACATACCTCCTCCCCCGAGCCTTTCACCTCCGTAAACTGTCTTCCGCCCAACTGGACACTGGAGCCACTACTGCTGTTCAGCCAGTAGTCCTTTGGAAGAAGGGACCAAAATCCTGAGAAGGAGAAGAACCCAGAATTTCTTGTTCCCAGGCAGAGCCTTCATTCAGGCAGCATGGATACGCTTGCTCCGAATGTGAGAAAATACCGCGCAGGCCTGTTGAGTATTTATTGAATACCCACAGCGTATGAAATGGAGTCCTACGAGGAAAGGAAAGGTTTCCACGAATATGATCGAAAAATGTGTCTCTCTGTGTAACACAGATATAATGTTCAGAGAAGTGTTTAATCCTGTTAGCCCAGGCACTAGACTCTGAAAATGTGATGTGCAGTCGTTATGTGTAATTGCTACAGCAGTTCTGTAGAGTAAATAATTAAGACTGATTGGGGGATGATAAACACTTGAGATTGGTGTCGTTTGAACCACGCCTTCATGGCTGAAGAGGTTGTGTGTGTTTGTGTTTGTGTATGTAAGTGAAGAAAATAGAAAATAATTCCTGGGAGAGATGGCTCTTTGAAGGGACCTAGTAATTTGGTGTCGCTGGATAGTACAGTATGAAGCAGAAGAGTAGATTAGGAGAAAGTAGGTAGCAACCAAACTGTGTAGTGCTCTGAATTTGTGCTAAGGGATTTGTTTTATATTTTAGGTGTTTACCTGGTAATATTTTTTTAAGTTTATTTATTTATTTTGAGAGAAAGAGCAAGCAGGAGAGGGGCAGAGAGAGAGAGAATCCCAAGCAGGCTCTGAACTGTCAGTGTAGAGCCCACTGCAGGGCTGGAGATCGAGATCATGACCTGAGCCAAAATCAGAAGTAGGTTGCTAAACCGACTGAGCCACCCAGGCACCTCCATCTGGTGGTTTTTGAGCAGAAAAATTACAGGATCAGATTTGTGTTTTACAAGTATAATTTTAGGGGTGCCTGGATGGCTCAGTCTCTTAAGCTTCAGACTCTTGATTACAGCTTAGGTCATGAGCTCACAGTTTGTGAGTTTGAGGTCTGCATGTGGCTCTCCCAGGAGCTTGCTTGGGTTTCTCTTTCTCCCTCTCTTCCCCCCACCCCCCAAATAAATAAACTTTAAAAAAAAAAGTATAATTTTAATGGCAGATGGACTAGGATGAAGTAGGATATGCATGAAGCAAATGAGGGAAGATCAGAGATAGAGAAGTAATTTGAAGGCTTTTGGCCAAGACATCGATAGGGCACTGGTAGCAAGGATAAGGAGATAGGTTGAACACAGATAAATTCAACAAGGTTTGGTGACTGGATGTGGTAGGCCAGTGGAGAAAAAGTCCAGGGTTACTAAGAAGTCAAGAATACAGAAAAAGGTGGGCCACATGGATGGCTCAGTGGTTGAGCTTCAAACTCTTGATTTCAGCTCAGGTCATGATCTCTTTATGGGAGCAAGCCCTGTATAGGGCTCTGCACTGACAAGTGGGGAGCATGCTTGGGATTCTCTCTCTCTCTCTCTCAATAAATAAATAATAATGGAAAAAAAAAAAAAGAATACAGAAAAAGGAAATTTTAGAGGGAAAGGAAAATACCGAGTTCAGTGTAGGATACAGATTAGAATACTCTATAGTATTCTAGTAGAAGCTGGAAATTCCAGTTTGGAGCCCAGGAGATCTCCGGTGTCAGGAGTCCTCAGCATATGACAATTTGGGAATAAATGGGATTTGCTCTCTCCTGTATTAGATGTCAGCTCCATGAAGAGTGGGACTTTGTTTAGTTCAGTGCTCTATCTCTAAGGTCCAGAACAGTGCCTGGTGCACAATAGGCCTTCCATAAATATCAACTTATTGGATGAAAAGAGAGTTTATAGACCATCACTGTCCAATAGAACTTTCATGGAAATATTCTGTAGCTCAGAGTGACCGTTAGCCACTTTTAAGTTGTTGAGCTATTGGGCACTTGAAATGTGGCTAAGTGCAACTGAAGAATTGAATTTTTATTTAGTTTTAATTAAGTTTAAATAACTGTGTTGACTAATGGATACTGTATTGGATGATGTAGGCAAAGACTGAAAAGAAGGATAAACGTGTAAGCAGGTGCAATACATACATCAGAGGCAAACATCAGAGCTAGAGGAGACTGGAAAAAAAACTATCAGAAAGGTGAGATGATAATAGGGTGAAAGTTAGATTAAAGAATTAGAGGGAGGAAAGTTTAAAGAAACGTTATCATCAGTGAGTGGTGGGGAAAACTCAAGAAGAGGCCTAAAAGGAGGCAACTACATTTGGCAATTAACAAGTGTCTAATTCCTTAGCAATATCAGTTGAATGGGGAAAGGAGGCAGGTAATTAAAGAAGTTTAGAGGTAAAAGGAAAAAGAAGTCAGACAGTGGTCCAAGGGTCAAAAAGGATTGGGGAAATGTTTTTTTTGTTTGTTTGTTTGTTTGTTTTTAGGTTAGAAAAGCCAAGGTATAGCCCCAGGGAGTACGATTAACAGGTGGGGAGCACGGTTCCGGAGGGAATGGGATCAAGAACATTGGTGAAAGGGGCTTAGTCTGGGAGGAATTAGAACACACCAGGAGGAGGGTTTTTACAGGACGTGTTTGTTTTGCAATGCCACCATTGCCCAGGATTATCCATGAGACTAAGAATAGTTATGTTTACCTTAGTCTCAATCACTGGGTTTTTGATATGTGTGTGGTGTATATGCAGAAAGGGAAAGAGGCTGAAACACCTTTTGGAGGAGTTAGATGATAATGTAATCAGGCTGATAGGTGATTAGAACATCCTAAAGAATAAAAATGTTAGGTATTAATGGTATTAATATGGTAGAATTAGAGACCTCATGAGGTATGGTACAGAAGCAATGAACTTTGTAATTTCTAGAACTTTTTCTTTCGTTTTTTTCTCTTACTGGTATGTTTGTTTTTTGGTGGTTATTTTTGGTTTGTTTAGTTTTTGTTGCTGTTGAGAGAGAGAGTGAGAGTGAGGGAGTGGCAGAGGGAGATAGAGAGAAGAGAATCTTAAGCAGGCTGCATGTTCATGAACTGTGAGATCATGACCTGAGCCGAAATCAAGAGGCAGGACACTCAACCAACTGAGCCACCCAGGAACCTGGTATATGTCTGTTTTTAGATAAAGTTCAGAAAGTGAGAAGCTTTCTGTCATGATCTCTAGATGAGTATATTTTATACTACTTTTATGAGTTATATTACTGTGGATAAGCAGGTTCTCTTTTAGATCCTTATTTTTCTCATCTTTAAAATGAGGCTCATGCCTTTTTTAATTTTCATAGCAACCATAATGGAAGTAAAGGGGTTAGCAAGTTATACAACACATAATAGGTCCTCTATATGTGGTTCCCATCTCCAGATAGTACCTGAATCTGGTATATAGGATATTTGGTTACTTTGCAACCTAGAAATGGGTGCAGAAAATCCTTCTAATTGTTGACATGGAGGTTATGGATATAATTTTTACATAATTGAGTATTTATTCACTTTGGAATCTAGTTGTTAGATTATGAAAGAGAAATCCTGATATGTAAGCCTCATGTAGTAACTAAATGATAGATGCATTCTGAGAAAATGTGGGTTCTAATAAGAATTTAATTTTTTTTTCTGACTGTAAAAAGGCATGTAGAGCCATAAAGTACTATGTCAGTACAGCCCTGTCACCTTTATTAGTCATACCAGTGAAAGAGGACTGAAACTAGGTACTGACAGCTTACATGTGTGACCCTCTTGCCTCTGGCCATTCCGTGTCACTCTCCTTTGATCCCTCAATGTTTGTTTCCTAAATCTGTATTTCTGTGTTAAGTGACAGAAGCTTGAAACAAAAGGCCACATATTGAATGGTTTGATTTATATGAATGTCCAGAATAGGCAAAATAGATTAGCAAATGCCAGGGACCTGGGGGTAGAGAAAATGGGAAGCAACTGCCAATAGTTACACAGGTTTCTTTTTTTTTTTTTGCATGCACAAGCAGGGGAGTGGAGCAAAGGGAGAGAGAGAGAATCCCAGGCAGGCTCCCTGTTCAGCATGGAACCCAGTGCAGGGCTCAATCCCATGACCCTGAGATCATGACCTGAGCTGAAATCGAGTTGGAAGCTCAGCAAACTGAGCCACTCAGGAGCCCCAAGGGATTGCTTTTTGAGGCAGTGAAAGTGTTCTGGGATTAGATAGTACTTATGGTTGTACAAACTTCTGGATGTATTAAAAAACCACTAAATTGTACACTTTAAAAAGATGAATTTTTATAGAATGCAGTATCTCAAGAAATTTAACATCCCCTATGGTATCCTTATTTTTAAAATTTTTAAAGATTTTATTATTTTTTTTAATGTTTATTTATATTTGAGAGAGAGAGAGAGAGAGTGTGTGTGCGTTAGCAAGGGAGGGGCAGAAAGAGATGGAGACAGAATCTGAAGCAGGCTCCAGGCTCTGAGCTGTCTGCACAGAGCCTGAGGTGGCCTTGAGATCAAGACCAAGCCGTAGTCAAGACACTTAACTGAGCCACCCAGGCGCTCCAAGATTTTATTTTTAAGTAACCTCCACACCCAGTGTGGGGCTTGAACCCACAACCCTGAGATCAAGAGGCACGTGCTGTACCAACTGAGTCAGCCAGTCGCCCCATTCTCATTTAAAATATTTGTGATAAAGTATTTCCAAGATTGCCATCTATGCCATGTAGATTATCCGAGGGCACTTACTTATAAGCACTACAAATATGGTAGTCCCATGTATTTCAATATATAAATGGTTAGATGCTGTTCCACTAGAAGAAACTGATGGTTATTTGTGCCTATACATGGAAGCATTCTGAATGTAACAGCAACTGTAGACTGATACGGGTGTTTTATTGGTGATTCAAATACCATGAATAGCTTTGCTGAGGTAACAGGAATTTCTAAAATAAAGAATAAAGGATGATCTTCCTTTGTTTTATATGATAGTTACACTTCTGGTAAATTCAGTGTATATTAGAACTATGCAAAAAATATTTTGTGTCCATGTGTATAATGAAGTTAGCTTCTGGTCTCAGTGATTGATGGTTTTTTACCTATAATTATTTCCAGCGGGAAAATCTTTGCTTTGTAAGACTTTTAGCATTCCATGCTTAGGTCTAGTAAATGTCAGCAGCACGCCTCACTCCAGGCCCATTGCTGTGACAACTAGGAACTTCTCTGAGGGGTTGGTACCATCCCCATTGAGAACCACTGCATTATGAAGACACAGATAAGCACTATATTCCAGAGAAGGGATGAGTTATTCTTGGTTTCTTTACGTCCTTTAGACAGCATGATAAAATAGAATATTTCCTTTGTCTACAAGACTTAGGGGGAAGACAGAGGAACAGAGCTTTATGGTATCCCAAGAACTAGATACTCCTTGAGATTCAGAATGATTGTAACTGCTTTACCTGAATTCTTGAATCTTTTCTAGTACAAAGGGAAGAAAAAACAGTACATTAAGATCCAAAATAATATTTTGCTTTTTTTCTGGATGACTTCATAATGGTTTTTAAATGTTGCCACTTATTTACCTAAATCAAGGTGTTTTGTCTGATAAGCCTGTAATTTTTCACTGCTATAGTGATAACTTTTTTTCCTTTCCTTTCAGATGCTCTCCAAATCCTTGGTGATGGAATATTTGGCTCATCCTGGTGCACTTAGCGTGGCTGCCGGAGTTGCTTGTGGCATGTGCCTGGGTTGGGGTCTCCGCGTACGCTTTGGGATGACTCCCAAAAGCTCAGTGAGCGAGATAGACACAGAGACTGGAAGTGAAGCAAGCATCTTAGGAGAAAGTGGGGAGTACAAAATGATTCTTGTGGTTCGAAATGACTTGAAGATGGGAAAAGGGAAAGTAGCTGCCCAGTGCTCTCATGCTGCTGTTTCTGCTTACAAGCAAATTCAAAGAAGAAACCCTGAATTGCTCAAACAATGGGAATACTGTGGCCAGCCCAAAGTGGTGGTCAAAGCCCCTGATGAAGAAACTCTGGTTGAATTATTGACCCATGCAAAAATGCTAGGACTGACTGTAAGTTTGATCCAAGATGCTGGACGTACTCAAATTGCACCTGGTTCTAGAACTGTCCTGGGAATTGGGCCAGGACCAGCAGATCTAATTGACAAAGTCACTGGTCACCTAAAACTTTACTAGGTGGAATTTTGTATGATGATTGTCCCACCACAATGTGTTTTGAAACTGTCAAATTCTAACAATAAAACTGAAATTCTCCCCCTACCTTCAGTATTTTTGAGATCAAAATCAATCCGTTCCCATGTTTTTATCAGGTACTTGGCTCAGTTATCTTGGCTTAAAAAAAAAAAAAAAAGTCAAATGGTCCTGATGTTTCAAGTGATAGCTGCTGAAACAAAAAAATGTTTGAGAAACTGGTCACAACCAAATTGGATTTCAAGGGCGGGGGCGGGGGGGGGCAGCATTTCCTGTGCATGGTTACGTCCCTGTGTAATGGCTTTTCTTCCCCAAGACAACGCTGCTATACCCCATTGAAGGATCAGGGTTCAAGGTATTCTCATTGGATGCAAACTGCAGTTTGTTTTCCTGCCATCACTTTTTGGATGACTGATAGCCAACATTAATAGATCATGGTATAGCCCCACACAGCGGATTTACAGTCTAACCTTCTGGATTAACCCACCTGTGCAGTATTTCATGTTCATTTCCCTGACCCACACTGGCCAAAGATTTCTCAGTAGTGCTTCTACATCATAGCCTATAAAAAATTCCTTTTACTTCCCCACAACTTCCCTAATAGTGCAGGCATTGAAAAACTTGCAGAGTGACTTGTATGGACTTTGAAGGTAGTACTAGGCCCACACAAGAATCTATGGAAATGGGGAAGTGAATGTGGTGTGTCATCCAACATCCTACTGTTTCTTTACCTAGAACTTAAGGAACTAGATAGTTCAATTATTTAAGGGCATCTTTATTTCCCTTTTGATATATGGTTATCATGACATAATACCAATAGTTACTGTTACACCACCTGCCCAGGATAGGAGGGAGGTTCCGGTTCCCAAAAGCAACATAGCTTTTTGAATGAAAGTCTTTTAGGGGGACCCTGATAGTATTTCTAAATTGAGTATATCCCAAAGAACTAATGATGCCAGAGGGAATTTTGGCAACAGGTGCATGCGAAGTAGCTCCCATTCTCCATGATTAACTTCAGTAATTAGCATTACTTAGCATTGAGCTTCAAACATCTGCAGCACGATAACACTTCAAGGTCTAAGGTCAGTGGAGTCTGGGTAAAACAATAAAGACTACTGCACTCAGTCACAGTTTGTACTATTTGGTCAGTTTTATAGAGTTTACACTGGCATATGACAGCACAGGAGAAACTGCATCTGTGAATGATGCCACAGTAGCAACTGCTTCTAAATAGAATGTTTACACTAGATTCAAAAGTGATGCAACAGCATGTAATTGAGGCAAAGAGAACTTAATCCTAAATGCACCATTCTGGCTCATGTAATTTCTGAGGCTTGCCTCAGAGACTGATGGCTCCAAGTTCAAAGACAGTGCATTCCCAACAGGATGGCCAGCTGACTCAAGTAACTCTAAGTCATGGTATATCTACCAGGATGAATAGTATACAAATTCTAATAATTCCAGAAATATATTATGCTTATTTCCTACTTCACCTGTACTTAGTATTTATTTTATAGGGTGCTTAATCTTACAGTTCTCAAGGTATACTCTGCAAAACCCATAGGGTCTTTAAGATACTTTCAAGGGGTCAGATATTTTCGTAATGCTAAGACATTTTTTTTTTTTTTTTTTTTTTTGCTGTGTTGACATTTGCACGGATAACACAAAAGCAAAAGCAAAGGTGGATAAAACCTCTGGCATCTTTCACGAATCAAGGCAGGGGCACCCTACCTATACAAGTAGTACTTCATTGCCCAATAGTGTCTCTCTCTCTCTCTCTCTCACACACACACGATTCACTTAATGTCCTTGATAAAGCAGTAAAAAAAAAAAAAATTATTAAATTTGACCCTTCACTACTTTCGTCTTAATATTCTAACACTGAACACTTCTGGTACACACTGAAGTATGAATGTTGTCCTGAGAGAAAAAAAAATGTGTGGCTGAGTTGTGAGCTGAACTAGCAGCCTTGGTCATGGAAGAGTTTCACTTGTAAAAACTGACAAATTAAGTATCCAATTAGCCAATCATTTTAAGAAAAGCAACAGACCGTATTCTGGAAAACTTCTATCTACCTCTCCTCCAAGTTTCCCAAAACCTAAGATTTTTCTGATGAGATCAGTGTTCCTCACAGACAGGATTTTTAAAGATATGTGTCAACATTTAGAAAACCTGTACAACTTAATGAATCTATTTTCCATATAACCAATACATGAGGGTACAAATCATGCATAGATAAAAGATCTATTCAAACTAAAGACACTAATGGATTTTAATATAATGTTAAAGTTCAGTGTTACGGTTTCAGATTCCACATTTCAACTAACTACAAGTATCTGAAAAGGCTATTAAAATACTTTCCTAATTATACATCTTCGTGAGGCTAGACTTTCTTCACATACTTTTTAAAAAAAGTAGTAACAGTGAATGCAAACAGAATCCAGCAGTCTTCTGTGAAGAAAAACTTTGAAGAGACTTGTAAAAACAGTGCAATTCCATTTTCCTCATTTAAGAAATAAGGCTAATATATAATTGTTTATGTTTACATGCAATGAGTTTAATAGTTACATTTAAACAAATTTTTAAAATTTGTTTTTACAGAACATTCAAGCAGCCCTGCTTGGGGCTCATATCATTCTGTTGCTATTGTACTAATGTCTATGTTGAAATAGTTAACAAATATCAGATTTTTTTTTTTTTTTTTTGTACAATGGCTATATTTGGATACTAGGGCAAAAGATCACTGAAGGTATGTTTACCTCCTGAGAGGTTTTCCATTACTCTCTTCTCTCCTGTTTCAGTTACATTTAGACAATTATAAGAATTCTTAATACTGTTTCCTGTTTTAAGTTACTTCTCCCAGACCATCATCCTATTCAGAGTAATGTCATGGAAGATCCCTTAAAATAAAGTTTATTACCAATTTGTTCTACCGCTTATGTACAACACCCACTGCCAAGTCTTAAGGTAGGCATTTTGTGATTTAAACATACTCCTGCAAATAATTCTGGAAAGTACTCATCATGTTAATACACACAAGGGAACATATTCAGAGGTTCACAAAGTATAGGAAAGGTCCAGAAGAACACATCTCGACTGAAAAGGATTAAGCTCCCAAGGACCACTGCTATTCTCCCTGTTGATTTTGATTAACAACGAAAGCAGGGAGGCAGAGATCCACAGCAGAAGCATAAGTACAGCTCAATGTTTTCACTATGACAAACCAAAACAGGAGAAGGGATTTTCTAGTTAATACTATAATTTTAGGGGTAGGATGATTAAAAGTGGGGCAGGGCAGGGGTTCTATGTTTAAAAAACAAAAAAACCTGTGCTGCTTATGGTCATCTGCCTGGTCGGTGTGGAGAATTATAGGGCAATACAAGGCTAGGTTTGGTGGAGGACTGGGTTTAATCCTCTAACTCTTTTGAGGATTAAAAAGTGAAATGAACTTAAAGTAACATTCTCAGCCATGAACAAAAAGGGTTGAATTCAAACACTGGCTTAAAAAAATCCCACTTAAAAGTACTCATACTTTGGGGCCCTTTTCATGGTGAGGCACAGTATGTTAACTACATGCTTATATACTTTGATCGCAAGTTGACAGAACACCCATATCTGTTCATTTAAGTGAAATGCTTAGGTAAAAACCCTGAAGTGCCACTTGGTTAAAATGATGGGAGACAGTCAAAATGTGGCCTACTACAGTGCTCTTCAGAGCGCTGCATGTACCTTGTTAACCACAGGAATGTACATGATGTAATGCTGTGTATTTCCCTATCCCAATCCTCATTCTGCTTTTGCACTCACACCTCCCTGTACCGCCTCAATACCCAATATAAAACTACCACAACCACAGTTCTTTGGTTAAAATTTGAAAGGTATTTAATTAAAACTGCCATTCTACGTTATTTCCACAGTCCAGTAATTTATTTTAAATTTGAGTAATTTCAAATTCCACAAACAAAACTGAAGAACAGCAATATCTTGTTTGAATTCTCTCTTCTGTACACTCAGTGATCTAAAACACCACAATATCCAACATACACAAACCTCAGGGAAGGGTTAGTAAATACACACAGATTGGAATCATGGTGCTCTTTGTTCCTGAATGGAATGGTCCCACAGAAAAAGCACAGGATACAGCACAACGTAAGGGCACCTGTTACATATGAAGTGAGCAAAAACACACTAGCATTTTCTATATGCGTAATGAGGAAACCTGCATAGGTTAGAGGGCCTTTTATGCTCATTTAAAAGTCAGGCAATTTGTCTGTAATGCATTTTTCAAATAATTTGGAGAGCACTGCTATCCAATGTAGGATGTGCTGATTAGTGTTGTCTTTGTTGGCATTGACAGTCTTACATGGTCACATACCAATACTTTTGCTGTAGCTTTTGAGTAAGAGATTTAAATGCATTTTAGACAATACATATCATAAGCTGTTTACATACACTAAATTTAAGAGATTCAATATTAGAGTTTTTTTTTCTTTAAACACTACAGAGTGCAAATCAGGTTCTTCACAACAGATTGAGTATTAAGCAGTTCTTCAAAGAATGAGGGGGAAGAAAAAAAGCCCAACTGAATAAACATTGAAACTATTCCCCTTTGAAAATAAATTCTAAAATGATGCGGAATGTGAAATAAGCTTTTAACACAGGTGATCCGAGTTTATAGTTAGAAACAAAAAGTAGTCCTTCATGAAATAAAGGTTACAAGAACATGTGCCTGTTTTCCCATTATAAACTGAGAAGCGGGTAGAGACGATGTTTCAGTACGAAAATAGGCGACTACAGGATCAGCTTTCTGTCTCACATGCTGTACCCAAAGCCAGGCTGTGGCTGCCCATAGGGTGGTGCAGTATAACCATAGCCAAAAGGTGCCTGGGGAGGGACTGCAACACTGGGTCCTGCTGTCAGCATCAACTGGGGCTGACCTAAAGAAGAAAAACAAGAAAGGGTAGGGGGTGGAGGGGCAGGAGGTGGGACAAATTGTTAGCAGTGTAGACTATCATACTCTAATCTCCCCTACTCTAAGAACATAATCAAAACTTAGAATGAGTTTTGTGGTGGTACTTTTGACTGTCACAATTTTGGCATCACACCCACCCTAAGAAGGGTTCTGCCTAAAAAGCCAAACAATTCAGGGCAGAGGGCAGAACAGTGACAGTAATTATGTTACCTCATTTTATTTAAAACAATATGCACAGGCATGCTTGACATGAATGGGCAAGACATCTGCCAATACACTTATCACCACATGGTACTCACACATGTTTGGTGAAATAAGCACAGGAAAGCTTAACTTTTTAATGATGTGGTTTTAACACAAATAAACTTTTAAAATTAGATTTAAATTTCTGATTTAAACAATATAAATGGTAATGAAATGAAATGGCAATCTAATGGATATCTAGGAAAGAATCTAGTACTAGTTAAGAGAAAAACAAAAACAAGACACATTCAAATATGCTTACGTATGAATACATCAGAACATAAATCTGTTTCAAATACTGTATTAGCACTCGTACTTCATTAAAAAAAATTTTCAGGGGCGCCTGGGTAGCTCTGTCAGTTAAGTGTCCAACTTTGGCTCAGATCTTATGGTCTGTGTGTTCAAGCCCTGCAATCAGGCCCTGCACTAACAGTGCAAAGCCTGCTTGGGATTCTGTCTCTCCCCCACTTGGAAACACACTCTCTCTCAAAATAAAGAAATAAACTGAAAAAATTTTTAAGTAAACTCCACCCACAATGGTAGGGCTCAAACTCATGACCCCGAGATCAAGAGGTGCATGCTCTACCCTGACTGAACCAGCCAGGCACCCCAACACTCAACTACAAATAGTAGTTGATCACATACAGAAAATGACCTGTAGAGAAACCTGGTTTATTTAAAAGGAAAAAAACAATGTAACACCTCTATCCACTCCCTTGCAAAAGAAGTAATCTTAATCTCCCACTAGAATGTAAACCTAGTGCAAAGTTTCTCTCAGACAGGTGACCTCAAGTCTCTCTTTTTTGTGAACAACCAGAATTTGTTTTGTGAGCAAATTCTTTTTGGAAACCAGCAGTTTATAAAAATCACTTTTTAACTTTGATACTGAAATTTTCAACTGCCTAGAAGGAGTCTCCATTTAAACACCCTGAAGGCAAGCCAAATTCAATAGGTGCTCCCAAAATATTACCCCCACCCTATTTTTGTTCCTACTGTTCCCTATCTGAAATATGTCAAACATCTTGCTCCCATCTTTTAACCTACTTTAATCATCTTTAATCTACTTTTAAGTTTATCTTCTCCAACTTTATCAAAACTATGCAGTCCTCCAAATTCCCAAAGTCTTTTTTATCTACAATAAAAAGGAGATGGGGGGGGGGGGCACCTGGGTGGCTCAGTCAGTTAAGTGTCTGTTGATCTTAGCTCAGGCCTTGATTGTGAGTTCAAGCCCGGTGCTGGGCTCCACACTGGGTGTAAAGCCTACTTTAAAAAGTAAATAAGTAAGTAAGTAAGTAAGTAAGTAATTAAAAGGAGACAATGTCCTAATATGTTTGTCTATTATCATTTCCTTTAGCAGGCTGAGATATAATGGTCACAATTTTATGCCTTCCTCCAAAAAACACCTGATTACAGCGACATAATATATACCCTTTTAATCCATTGTTCAAATGTATCTGCTCACCAAGAGTACAAGTCTGAACTACTTGCACATAGAAGAAATTAAATTGCCCTATATATTCACTGAGAGTTTCAAGATCCTATCTCTCTGGAAAGTTCTCAAATGGAAACTACCTCGTTTTCTGCCCCAGTTAGAACTTACAGAGAAGATACACTGTCTGTAAAGCACCATAAAGACAGCCTTGGCATGTTTTCTTAGCTTCTGCATTTCTGAAAACTGAATTCATCAATACTTCTAATTTATGAATATGTAATCAATCAGTGAGCAGGCAAGAGGAAAATTTAGGTTATGATCTTAAGTGACTATTTTTTAAGATTATCTTTGCATTTAAGACTACCTTAAGTGAATAATAACAGTGTCTGCTTTAAGACTGTTTTCAGAAAAAGATGGTAGAATTATTCCTGAACTCCGTGAGCTTTTTGCACTTTAGACACTTAACTGTATTTCTATTCTGAAGTAGAATCCTTAAAGAATGAAACACTTGTCTACTACTTTTCTGTGGGTTTAAAGAGAGAGAGAGATTACCATAAACGATGGGTTGCGTCTCTGTAGCTTGTTCTTCTTCTTTTCTCAGTGATTCCGAAGCATCTAATTTATCCACCTGGAGAAAAACAGGTAATGTTACTTAGCACCTCAAAAATATTATACACCTAGGTTTATGGCAGAAAGTGGAAAAGCCTTAGTATGTTGAATTTTGTCAAAATAAAACAGACTAGAAAGAATATTCTCAGGCCCCCTCAAATTCAATGGCAATGTTCATAGTTCAGTCAAGGTGATTTTTAGCACTGTCATTATAAACCCTCAGGAAGGAGGGATTTATAAATGCCATAAAAGCTCACGCCAGGCTAAAACTGGGCATGCTAGGATGCAGCCAGCCTGAGGGAGGGAGATAACAAGAAGGAACCACTTTTTCAAATGAAGTTTAAACTTTATTAAAGGTAATAATAATGAACTCATAACCAGACAAGACTTCCCTCCCCAAAGGAAATGATATTCAAAAAAGTGAAATGAGTTAATGACTGGACAAGTACTCATTTAGAATAAGCTATCTTTTGCCAATTGTGCACAGCTTCTGCTGATAATTGTTATAGGTGCAGACTGAAATTTAAGACACAAAGTGGCTCCATATTCCATCTTTTTAGATAAAGACAGGCTGCATGTTTTAATGCTCTATTTTCTAAGAAGTAGAAATAGTAGTAGGAATGCCTAATTTTTGCCACATCTTTGAGGAAGAATTTGTTTTGTTTTTAATGAAGCCAAAGAAGTAAATGGCTACTACATGCTAACTACTCTAAATAAAAGTGGATAGTATCAGACAGAACTAATATAGTAGGAGTCCAAATGTTTAAAAAAAAAAAAAAAGTGAAAAAAAAGGAGCTGGAATACACAGGTCCTTCCATAAACTAGTTATGTGACCCTGGCAAACCACTGTACTGACCCTCAAACTTCCTTGTCTATATAATGATGGTTGAATAAGATATTCTGCAAAATTTGTTATAGGACTAACATGATCTGGTACTATAATTCTGTGAAGAATTGGGAAGAAAGGATGTTAGGACAATGGGCTTAGGGGATATCTGCTATACAACTTCTACCTGCCTTTTAAACTCTATCTTTTAAACTACTTTTAAAAAGTTGGTATCTCAGTGAAAGTCTTATTATTAGTTGGTCTATCATTATACTAGAAGTAAAACTAAAACTTCAAATTCTGACATGATCTATTCCTAGTGGTTTTCAGAGTGCGTCAAAATGAGAGGCAGAATACAGGAAAATCTTTTAATGAATGTTCACGGCATGTTCCTCAAAAAGGTAAATAGTGAAAAATCAGTCACAAAAAAAGACATGCAGACGTCAGTGAAAAACTATAAAGACTGGGTCCTAAAAAGGTTAAAACAGCCTTCCTTTCTCTTTGAAAGTATTTAAAAGTATGTTTGAGTCTTCACATAGGTTATTAAGGTTAGGACAGTATTTTATACATATTTTAATTGTCCCATATTAAATATTACATATATCTAATAGAATGTAAGTCTAATGCATTCTAGTTTATTAGGGAATAATTTGAGAAATGTAAGCTGAGGTAGACTCTAGATACCTTCAGATAAAATTTAGTTTTTCTACACTAGGAAGATGGGTTGGTTTGCTTTTGTTTACAGTTTTCCTATTTTTATAGACTAAAATAGTTCATGTGTTACAGAGTAGCCCAATATCAAAGTAAAAACTACTATGGAGAAGTTCCATGAGAGATACCCAATGTTTGACATTCAAACTTAAATATTATTACTTAAATATTAAAAGCACAGTCTGTGCCATCAAGGGGTTTTGCTAATAACTGTATCCAAGAGTGAGCTAAAGAGGTTATACCAAAAAATACATGGATGAGTGTGCTTAACTTCCAAGTTATTAGAAGAAAAATGAAACAGCAAAAAACCCCACCACTGCAAAATACGTTTCCAGACTTTCAAGGACAAGAATCTAAAGTGAACACATGTTTAAACCTAAATGTCAGAGGTGAAGTTGAGTCAGATGTTGAAGAAAGAAGTCCTGTTACAGAAGTATACCAAAGACTTCGAAGAAGAGCTAGCAGTATCACAATGCCCATGCATGCACATAGGCAGGTTGGGCAGAGGGCAAAAAAAGAAAAAAAGACCTCTGAAGGAATAGCATCAAACTAAGCAAAAAATTTTTATTTTTCTATAATACGGGACAGCCTCTGGCACAGCAACATCCAATTTTTGTTTCCACTGACACAATTTAGACTGCTCAAAAAAGAAAAGCAGAGAAGGCTTTTATGAACACAAGCTTTTGTTAAGAGCTGTAACAAAAGTTTCTGATCCTTGGATAAAAAGAAAAATTACAGGGATAAAAAGAAAAATTACAGGTAAAGCGTGTCACTGAGATCAGTTCCATCTGTACTATTAAAAATTCACTATAATGTAAAAGGCTTTTCCACAAAGACTGCAATATGCTGCAGAGGAAAAGTTAACATGCAGTCAGTTATTCTGGTGTATGTGTGCATGAAAAAAAGGCAAAAGTACTGAAGCAAGAAGTGAGATCTGAAGATGACTGTTGCTATACAGGCTCTCAAGAAACACACACAGCCCACAGCAATGCTTTAAGAGTTTCAAAAGTAGTATGATGTAATTGCAATGACTGTTGTACATGCTTGATTTAAAACAATGCATAACACTGCAGTTCAATTACCTGTTTTTCACACACACGCTTTCTAACTGCCTTGCTTACTAGCTGCTGAAGGGCCTCACACACAATGCATTTTACTCAGGTTTGCCCTAAGTTCCAATGGTGATTCCAGTTTGGTTCAACATAATTTCAAGGCATTGTCCCCCACCCAAAATCTTTTAAATTTGTTTCAACTCTCCTTTACCTTCCCACCCTTTTACTACAACAATTTGATAACGGACGTTAAGTTTGTTTCATTTATATTGGGATGGAGACAAGCCAATGAAGGAAGCAGCAACCAAGAGGTGCCTAAATTTGACCTTGGACAAGCCAACAGATGAATGAAAGCAAATTTTAGGTATCTTCAGAGGTGTCCCTTATTACAGGAAGAAGTTAATATTGCTTCATTAAATACAGAAATATTCCGTGTTGCTTAGCAACAATTACAGCAAGCTACTCTCGTGATTAAAAAAGTTTTGTTTCCTCTTGAAAACGGACTAGCACCATAAGAACTGGACACCTGAAGAAACATGAGGAAAGTCTCTTCGGAAGCAGCTAGTATCTCTTGTATCTACTTTCAGCAAAAAATTAGTAAGAATCAAGAGATCAGAAACTGGATCACAGTCCTTCAATACCAAAAAAAAAAAAAAACCAAAAGCCTTTTAGGGCATATATATACATATATAAATTCAACAACTGTCAGGCAAGCTCACAAAATAAAACCAGAGGCTGCTTAAATTTATTTAGAGTATTAAGAAAATCCTATTATGGTCCAGATACCCTGACAGGGAAGAGAAATTTCCTGAAACTTTGGAAATTAATATGGAAACTCACCATGCTCAGTTTTTAATAATACATTTAAGAGAGACTGTGAACCAACTACTGATTAGCCTCCTGCCCTTCCTAAAGCCTATTAGCCGATTAGTAGCAAACATCTACTAATGTCCTACAGCTCTATTATAGTTATGTTTCAAGGGACTTGCAGAGGCTTTAGTGAAAATTTATTGGGGGGAAAAAGCAGCAGCAGCGTAGAAAAGGAAGGAAAAAAATCATGCAAATTCCTTAGACTTAGTCCTCCAGACTTAAAGATGGAAAAGAATCAACTTTCACCTTTTCCTTTATTGCATCAACCTGCAAAGGAATTCAGAAGGTGCAGCTTAGAAAAAAATCAAATTCCATATTGAGCATAAAAAGGTAGAATCAGCAACAAAGGTTTAGGGGAGAAACATCTAACCACTAAAAAAGGCATGAGAAAAGTGAAAATAAAGGGCATACTGGAAGCAAAATTTAGAACTTTTTTTTAAACTTCAGAGCTTATTGCAGAAGAATTTGTGCTAGAGTCAGTGTGAAAGAAAGCAGCATAATCACTAGTAAAACTTACAGCATTTCGGTTAACAGCAGCTTAGAGCCAGGTCTCATAAGTTGGCATTATGCATACAAAAAGAAGCTATTCTCATCTATAGCTAATATAAGGCAACTGTTTTCTTACACTGGATTTCAAGCAGTTTTTATACCAAAAATGTTAATTCTTAAAAAATTATAACTGGACACAATGGTATCTACTAGATGGTAGCCTAAAGAAATATTCATACTGGGGGCCGTTAGTGGTACTTTGTTTTTCCCCCTTTACTCCGGCATGCTGAAGAGATCAGATGGGAAACTCCAAATTTAATAACCATGTTTTTGCTTTGACAAATGGATCCTTTAGGACCATTTTTTTTTTTTAATGTTCTACAGTAAAGAGCTAGTAACTGTTGAGGATCTAGTGAGTAAAAAATATTATGGTATCAAAAAGGGACACTAAGAGGAGTGAATTTAATAAAATGATTATAACCACAGCTTGTTTAATGCACTTTTAGGTAATATGTTAAACTCCTATGATTTTTTTAAATTAGGGGTTAAACTATCAAAATATTGAGAAAATTAACAGGATGTTAAGAATAAAGATTTTGCTTCCCAAAAAGAAACAGGCATACATATTAAAGTCAAGAAGCAACCAAAAAAAGGGAATCTATACAACTAAGTTACGGACATCTAAGTCACAAGAACGGATTTGAGGAAGATGTTATTTTCAGGAAAAAAAAATTTTTTTTTATCAGATGTTAAAAAAAAACAAACATACAATATAGAAGTAATACTATTCACCCTCAGAAATACATGGAGGGTAAACATACTGACATGTTTGAGTTCCCTTTTCCATTCAATGTCACTTGTCAGACATCAAAAATTTCTGGAGAATATTTTATGACAATCAAATTGACTTACTTCCACTAGACAAAAAAAATTTGAAAAAAATAGACCTGCATGTGTAATTTTATATATCCTCAAGGTAAGTAGTTCTGAATACACACAGAGGCGCCATTACCTTTGTCAAGTATTCCTTCATGACCTGGATGAAATAGGGCATGGCAAAATCCATGATATTGTGCCTCCATGCAGTTTCAAGGACAACATCTGGCCTTAAAAGATCATAACAGGTAAAAAGACAAGCTCCAAAGCACTCTCTTTTTTCTTCCTGCAAAAACCACTGTAGGAGTTCTTCAGCCAATTCAGTATCTTTAGATTCAGAGGCATACTGCATTGCATCCTATTCAAAGGAAAGGATGATGGTGAAACATTAAACTCAAATATGCTGAAATGGCAAACCAATTATACAATGGGGGGTGGAGGATCCCAGTTATATCATCTAAATTGAAGATTTGTTGAAAGAAAAGAAAAAAATAGGGTGAACAATCTTTTTTTAAACAGAGAGTGGCTTGACAGAACATAAGATGACCACTAGAATCAAGAAATTGACTTAATTACCACCTCCCTCAAATGGGGGCTTAAAGACAATTCTCACATTTGCAAGACTAATACTTGTATAGACCATAATCACTTCTCTTTTAATTTCTTCTAAATTTATTTACTTTGACAGAGAGCAAGTACAAGCGAGTGTGAGAGGGGCAGAAAGAGAGGGAGAGAGAGAGACAGAATCCCAAGCAGGCTCTGCTCACAGCTGGACACAGGGCTCAAACTCAGTCAGAACATCACCTAAACTGAAACCATGAGTCGGAGACTTAACCAACTGGGCCTCCCAGGTGCCCCTGTAATCACTTCTAATACACCATTATAGGGTTACAACAGGTCATCTAGTACTTGACTTAATAGGCCGGCCCCCACCAACATTCCCACCTTGTACAGACTGTCTTTCTTGCACAGCTCTACACTCTGTTTCCAGCGGTTGTTGCCTTTGAAGAGATAAGCAGCAATTCTTCTGAACTCAATGAGTTCATGTTTTTCCAAACGCTGAGCAAGTGAGATATTGTCAAAGTTGTCATAAGCATCTATAGATGTTCGCAGAGCCTTAAAAAAAAGAAAAAAAAAAAAAAGCCATCCAATGCCAAATCAGTTTCATTTTAGTTTAAAATTTATTCCATGATTCTTGATCAAGGAGTCATTACTGTATATGACTGACTGTATATGATGTGATCGATATGCTGTATGATGTGTATGTATAGAATACAACTTGATCAATGAGCATTGTAATATGACAGCCTAGATTCAAGCATCAAACCAGAAAGTTGTAAGCTGAACAAGTATCAAGGTTCTTCAATCTGACTGTATAACAAAAATCTTCAAAGGTACTACAAAACTTCTGTAATTTTCTCCAAGGTTTTCAGTATCAAAACTTTGAATAGTTACGAAAATGGCAGGATTTGTAATTTGGAGGATAAGATTTTATGCTTCAGAGAAACTTCTGATACAATGTGACATGGTAGTTTGTCATATAGCTAAGCATGGGATCTGAACCCATCATTTGTTGGTAATAAGAGAAAGAAAAAAGGCAACTAGCTTAACCTTAACTGTAATTTTGTTTTTGCAAAATTCTTCACAAAGGCAAGTTTATTAAAAGACAGATACTAATATGCTACAGGGCAAGAAAAGCAGTGAATAAATACACTTAATACCAAATCAGTTTTACAGACTAGTTAAAAAAATCCAAAACTCTTTGAACCTTGCCTACAATCAAGATGTTTAGGGATGAAGTAACCATAACATTTTTTCTAAAGCATTAACCAACACAAGATCTAAGCAAAATTCTGCAAACTTTGCACTTAAAAGTCAGATTTATTGATCCTGAAAACACCACTAAATTAGATCCGAGGCATACAAGTACCTACTGTTTACAAACCTAAGGGATAAAGGGTTTTACTCGAAAACATACCAATAACCCAATTATAACCTGAATTTTGAGAATATATGCAAGAACTAAAAGTTTTACCTGATAATCTTCTTCGGTAATAAAGAGGTTGTTCAGTGATTCATTCACAGACTTGTTGTTGTGGTTTTGAACTGAACGCAAATATGGTTTCACCAGTGGTAGCTGTTTAACCTTTAAAATAAGGAGTGTTTTACAAACATAATACATCCTTAAAGTTCCACAGACAACAGTTACCGATGTAAGTCTTAGCTCCCTACTACGAGGTTTTGAAGTTTTTAGAATTACCTTGCTGAAATAATTGACAGCACGAGTATGATCCAACCGTGGAGACAGCACCATCAGCAAATCATTTAACAACAGAGGCTTGAATTCTAGGTAGAACTGTATTGCTCTGTAGTATAGTTCCACATTGGCAACCTAAAGTGGGAAAAGTCCACATAGAAGTTGAGTTATTTACTAATGAGCTCCTTTTGAAGCTTGTATCTTCTGAAGAAGATACACACCTTGGTAATAATATCTTTGAACTGCCCTTCTTTCCATGCATCAGTTGGATGGTTCATCATAGTAATTATGGCATTATCATACTCTTCATACTTGTCATACAAAAACACCAATTCTGCCCAGAGATGAGCTTGTTCTGCAGCTCTAAGCACCTATGTAAGAGAGATTTAATTGCTTTAGATATGGGTCTGTAATTCTAGCTAAAGCTTAAAAAAGAAAAGAAAAAGAAAAAAACAGAGGAAGGAAAGTTTATTTGAGAGAAAGAGAGAGCATGCACACATGTGCACATGTTGCAAATGGGTGAGGGGTAGAGAAAGGGAGAGAGAATCCTAAGCAAGCTCCACACTTTCAGTGCAGAGCCTGAAGTGGGCCTAAACGCACAAAACCATGAGATCATGACATGAGCCGAAACGAAGAGTTGGGACGCTTAATCGACTGAGCCACCCAGGCAACCCATTGAAGTTTCAGTTATAGCTACAGAGCCACCTCACAATGTTAAAAGGCTGATTACCTTAGGAATATTCACTCTGGACCAGAACAGCTCCAGATGCTCCCTCATTTTCTGTGGCTTAAATTTAGAATATAGAATAGCTAATTCGGTAAACATTCCCATATGAGCTCGCTCAAGTCCCAGTGCTGCTTCCAACATGGTTATCAGTTCTTCAAAGTATCCTCGGTCCTGAATAAGGGAAATACGCAATTAAAGTTTAAGACTATCTGTGGCAATAGATCTCAACTAATAAAAGACTCTTGTTCATTACCTGATAGTAGTTGATAAGTTCCTCCAATTCATCTGCATGTACTACAATATGAAGCCCACACATTTGAGCTAGACGGAATTCCTTGCCATCTACACAGGCGAAGCAGACCTATAACAAAAATTTCAACTACATAAACTCAAATGTAAACATGGCTGGTTAATTCAATTAATCAGTTTAAAGAGATTTCTAAACATCTGAATTCTTCATTCAAACTGGTATTGAGATTACCTCTTTCCATGTTCGAGTACTATTAGCTTTCCTAGCTCCATCAACAGCTGCCTGATATTCACCCAGGTGAACGAGGGTAGATGCCAAGCGTCCAAAATTGGAGACATTGTTGTACAGTAATTTAGCAGCATCATACATTTTTTCATCATAACAACGATCACCAACCTGAAACAAACAAACGCAAATAAACACAATCCATTTTTGGTAGGCCTAAACTCAATCCTCATTCCAAAGTCACAATTCAATTTAATACTGATAAACACTGTATTTCCTTTGGAATCATCAGTTGTGATGGGTTGATCCTACTAATAAAAAGTTGCTTAACAGTTGACTTCTACACTTTGAAAAAATCTGAACAGGAAACCCACTTGTTGGATATGAGCATTATTTGGCCCATTGATGAACTCTTCCAACTCTGCAAGGCGGTTCGTTTTAGCCAGTGCAAATATCAATTCTGTCTCCACATAGGATTCACGAGCCTTCTTACGGGCCATCTGCAAGTACTTCACTAGTTCTTCCCAGTTTCCTAGGTATAAAGAAGAAAATAAATCCAAACACTAATATCCTAATATTTTTCACTCAAGTAAATGAAAATTATTGTTAATTTCCTTTTTAAGGAACCAATATAGAAAATAACAAATCTAAACAATGAAATGCATCTAAAATGGCAAAATTCCTGTTCCGTTTCTGTATTATCACTGACCAAATGAACAGCTGAATTCCCCCTTTATTAATTATCCTTTTCCTTGAAGTTGTAAGATTAGAACTCGATCAGAATTTTATGAGAATTTTAATCTTCCCTATGGACCTTTGTAAGTTCACAAAATGCAGCCTTTCTGTATGTGGACTAAGATGGAGTGCTAAATGTCTTCACAAGTAACCGTGCAATATCTAACTCCTATATAAATTCAGAACAGACTGATGTCCTAATGCTTAGGGCTAATCATAGCTTCAGTACATTTTCTGAGGTCACAAACACATAAAAGAAGTCATACCACTGGTGTTGGCAGCCTGAACAACTTCCATGTAGGATGAAGGATCATCCGCTTTGATGTAAGAATCAATGGCTTCTTTCACCATTCCTTTCTGCAACTGGGCTTTTGCAAGCTGACTCCAGACCGCTGGTTCATTGCAGCGTTCAGCAAACTCATATGCCCGGTCCAAGTTTCCAATATGTTCAATCAAGACCTAGGCAACCAATTTCTGAATTAGGGTTACAGTAGAATGAATCTGGCCACACAGCAATTACATGTAAATGGTTAGGATTTTATTGTTTTTTCTACTGCCCAAACCATCAATTATGCCAGGCCTAACAGGCCTGTATAGCATACAATAATCAAGAGAAGGCAGTACCTTCAGTAAATCAACTTAGGCAATCTGAAGACCTACCTGCACTGCTGAAGTATTGACATCAAATTTCCGGAAAATGGCAAATGCTTCTTCAAACAACTCATTGCAGATTGCGATATTGGCAATATCTGGGGCATCATAATTATCCAGGCGGTTAATATACTCCATAACACGTGTACGGTCAGCCTTGATTGCAGTGAGGATGAGGAGGTTTTGCAAATTCCTTTTAAGGAAAAAAAAAATTTTTGGATGTATTATTTCAAAAGCTTATTAGTCATGAAGAATAAACACTACAGCTATGAAGAGGTTTTTTTTGTCTCAATGGCAGGATGAGGAGTGTATGAGAAGAGTAATAATTCAGACAACATTCTCTAGTCTTTTTCTTTTTGTTCCTTCTCAAAACTGAAAAGCCACAATTAAAGACTGAATATAAGAGGGGGGTGCCTAGGTGGCTCAGCTGGTTAAGCATCTGACTCTTGGTTTGGGCTCAGATCATGACCTCATGATTAGCGAGTTCAAGCTCCTCCTCATGCCCCACACTGATGGTGTAGAGCCTGCTTGGGATTCTCTCTCTCCCTCTCTCTCTGCCCCTCCCCTGCTCGCTTTCTCTCACTCTCTCTCAAAATACATTAAAAAAAAGAAAAAAAAAAAAAAAGACTGAATATAAAGAGCCAATGGACCCTTCTTATAGCATACCTGTGTTCACTGAATACAGAGTTATCAAGGACAATTTTCTCCAGCAGTTCAATGAGTTCATTAGGAAGGTCTGCAGTCATAAAAGCCTTGACAGTTACTGACACTTCTTCAGGGTCCTGAGTTTCAGACAAGGCTGTCTGTACAACCTATAGAATACATATAGAGTTAAGTACTAAAAATCAGGGTGGTTATGAAGACATTATCTAATGAGAATAATCTGGCATAGGAAAAATACCTTTACATTTACCACACAAAGGTGTTTTCTACACAAATCCACATATACCCATATCATCCACATATACCCATTCTTCTGAAAAAAATCACCCTAATTACATAATTTCTATCTTTTTTTTCCTGATTAAAACATTATCCACAATAACCACTCCTCATTATCACTTTAATGACTACATATGATTCGACTACATAGATGTGGCAATGCAGACTAATTCCTCCATGTTTTGATAGTTATATGGCTCCCAGATTCTTTAATAGGAAGCTTTGTATCTAACATGGGAGTTTTCCTTAGAAATGCTTCCTAGGAGAGGAATGAAGAATTAACAGCTTTTGATTTATTCTCTTCCATATTTATACTTCAACCAGGAGAATTTAAGAACCATTATAACAACATTCAATTTTTACTTTTTAAAAAAATTTTTCATGGTTTTAAAAAATGTTTTCAATTTACAATGTGTGTAAATTTATATATATATAAACATGTGTATATGTATTAGTATAATTTTATTTCATTCTTTTTTACAGTCTTCTCTTATAGTAAAATATGATCCATTTAAGTACATATGGGTATACGATGACAGGAAAGGTTTTATTTGTAGTTAAAAAGATGAGACTTAAGGGGTGCCTGGATGGTTGAGTTGGTTAAGTGTCCTGACTCTTGGTTTCAGCTCAAGTCATGATTTCACAGTTTGCAAGTTCCAGCCCCTCATCAGACTCTGCTGACAAGTGTTGAACACGCTTGGGATTTCTCTCTCCCTCTTCTCTCTGCCCCTTCCCTCACTTGCATGCACTCTCTCTCAAAAAATAAATAAACATTAAAAAAAAAGAACCTTAAATACATTTGCCAATTTTACCTGGTCAATAAGGGGTCTCCTGTAAGGATTACTTTCCAGCAGCACACTACCCCATAATTCTGGATCCTTTCGGCGTACCAAATAGCGGGAAAGACTTTTGAAGAGGGAATTCTCATTGCAAACCTAAGTAAGATATTAACAGGTTAGTTTCAAGGTAAAAAGTAAAGACTTCTTATAGACTACTTTAAAGGTTATTTCCTTTATATACACACTTTTTATTGTTTCATTGTGAAAAAATCCATTACTTTTACATATAAACCTGAATAAGTCACAACCAAGTTGTTATTAAAATTCAATATGTAATCCTATACTAAAAGGAAAAAAATGTTATAAAATGTCACTGACTGGGTCAATGACAAAACTAGACTAAAACAGGTATTAAAGTATTCTATCAGTGTCAAAATAACTAAAGTTGGTATCTACAGTGTGGTTATGAAACAGAATTCCTTACTCTTAGGATTATACACTGAAGAGGTATGCAACTTACTCTCCTATGTGCGCACATATACATATGTATGGTGTGTATGTGTGTTTATGTATGAGACAATGTATGAAACACAGTGAGAAAACTACTGGATTAAAATGTTAATAAGTGAAGATAGACTTAATTTGTTATTTTGGCCACTTTAAATTCACAATTATTGTCAAATAAAGTTTTTTAAAAAAGCACTCATCTACAAGAAATGCTCTGTATTACCTAAAGCCACTGTTACACTCAAAATTCACTAATTTAACATTATGCAACAGGTTTTAAAAAACTCAGCCTTCTCTCTGTACACATTCAGCTATTAGTACTCACATTAATAAGTTCCAGATCACACTGGCCACGTTCATAAGCAACACAAGCCAAATGTGGATCTCTCTTCTCACAATACTTTCCAACAACACGACTGTCATAATAAGGATTTTCACGAAGAAATCTCTCTGGGTTGTTATTACTGTCTATGTAGATTTTGGCTAATGCGTTGTGAGTAGCAGGCTCCTCACAGCCCTCATGAATTCTGGCCTCTAGCCAAGGCAGAAGCAGTTTCAATCTAGTATTAAAAAAAAAACACACACATACACACACACACACAAAACCACACATGCTGTATTATAAAAAAACAAAACAAAACACACACAACTCTTGACATGCTAAATACAGAAATACCTTATATGGTATATAATGTTTTCCCATAAATGATTTTGAATTCTCAAAAATTCCATTACCAACTGGGAAATTAAGATTCAGAGATGATTAAATGATTTGCCCATTACACAGAAGATAGCCTTAGAGTCTCCTAGACCTATCTGCCACATTATCTAGATAGAATATAGAAAGAAGAGATTCACAGATTCATGTTGTTCTTTTTTATACTGGACAAAATATCTAGATATTTGGAAGAAGAGTATGTGGTATGAGAAAAAAGGCCAGATTACCTAACGTTTCTTACAATTTTAACACAATTAACAGACATTACCTATAGCCACAGGGGTCAGTACCCTAAATACACAATGGGAAAAAAATCTGGTAGCATTAGAAACTCTAGGTTTAAAAAAAAAAAAAAAAGAAAAGAAAAGAAAAAAGAAACTCTAGGTTTAATAATACTGCCAGTCATATGATCACTCCACCAAGTATCATGGTTTCACTACACTGTAGCTTATGTTTCAATGGTCCTGATGACTAACACTCTTTTGACCATGGTTAAGTATTATAAGCACCCAGAGGAAAAACAGTAGGCCATATTTTGGCTACCAAATTCATGTAGTTATTTTGAATATACTCCCATTAGGGTAAAGACACAACTTTTGTATTAAGGCAAAAATTCAAGATCCTATAAACACATGCAATCCAAGCAGATATGCCATGGCAATCGAAAGAATATAGATTAGTTAAGGCACATTTAGACTAGTGTCTCAGGTGTGAATCTAGTTTATCACAATATAACTTGTAACTTAAAGACCAAATTGTCTAGCTGTAACTATCTGGCTATTGGCTTAGAATACACAACAAACAAGATTGTTTTCAAGTATTAAGATTTAAGAGTCAACTGAAACCTCCTTCTAAATATTAAATTGTTATGAACTATAATCAGTTCAAATTAGGCTCAAGCTTTTAAAATCAGTATTCTAGATCTGCATTGTACTTAAGTACAGAATTTTTCTTTTCTTTTTTTTTTTTATTTAAAATTTTTTTTTCAACGTTTATTTATTTTTGGGACAGAGAGAGACAGAGCATGAACGGGGGAAGGGCAGAGAGAGAGGGAGACACAGAATCCGAAACAGGCTCCAGGCCCCGAGCCATCAGCCCAGAGCCCGACGCGGGGCTCGAACTCCCGGACCGCGAGACCGTGACCCGGCTGAAGTCGGACGCCCAACCGACTGCGCCACCCAGGCGCCCCAAGTACAGAATTTTTCTATGTTTGTAATATTCAAATACGAATTCTATGAATACCATTATTAGGACACCTATACCAACCCCGGTTAAAATTAAATCCCATAGGGTTTCTCGTTATCTTTCAAAGCCAGAGTAATTTCCCACTATTATACCAACCCGCCAATCTCATTTACTCTATCCACACTTTCTAAACATACTAGTTCATCAAAATGTCCCAGCTAAAAAAAAAAAGACTTCATGGTACAATAAATTTTTAGAAAAAAATTTTAGAAATTTCCTCTACTGGAAATTAGAATTCATATTATCACATTAAGGTTCAAATTAAAAATCAGTTTAACCCCAGAGTTATGCAGGGACCCTTTTCTCTCATTATACTTGAGAAAAATTAATCAGAGAACAATCAGTTACTAAAATAGTGGTACTGTAACTAAGTAAAAAGAGGCTTTTACATAGTTTACATTAAAAACAGTCAAATCACACAGCTGTAATTAAAAACATGCAAATAATGTCTATATGACAAAGCTGTAATGTTTTAGAAAACAGATTTCTTTCAGCACCTACAGCTAACTTATCACTTCTAAATTAGATGTCTCCAGGGAATCATGATCCACATTTTATTAAACAGCTTTTAGGCAAATGACAGGTTGTATTTTTATCCATTACCAAGCTAAGAGAGACTGATTTATCCCAGTTATATAGGTCAAAATGGTACCACACCTGTTTCTTTTTTCAACCTCAGCTACAAGCTCATCAGTAGAGAATTGACCTCTTACAACAAGAATCAAATTTTTAATGACATCTTCAGAGCAATCAACATCAAGCAATCCTCCAATAACCACAGGAAGTCGACTCGGATTCACCTATGGTTAAAAAAAAAATGTCGTTATCTTTAATAAGCAAAGAAAGCATAAAGAAGTTTTAAAAAAATTAAACTCATTTCCCTTTTTTAGCTCAGTTTTAAAATTCAGTAATAAACCGAGAGTTTAAATTTGCAAGTAGACAGGAAAAGTTAGCAGGAAGTGTGGCTTGGTTAAATAATTACCTCAGCATCACTCCACACAAATTAAATAAGTCCAAAGAAGCTACAGTCACAGAATGTGTACGGAAGACTAATTTAAAGGCCTCCATTACAGCAGAACTGCCTTTCGATTTCTGGAGTTAGAAGGTAAAGTTTCTAAGATCAGTATTTAAGATGGTTTTACTGTGCTTTCAAAGTCTACGGCTTCCACACAAACACCTCAGGGGTTAGGTCACCAAGTAAGTTGTGTGTAGGTGTCACCCAACTTTTCATCTACAGCAGTTTGTTCTGGTTTACATACTTATACCTGAATGCAAAATTCTAATCTAAATAAGGATTCCCCTTTTTCTGAAGGGGAAAAAAAAAAGTTGAAAGCCACTGTAGCAGACCACTCCCATTATGTACAGAGTTTCAGAAAGATATGAAGATTTCCATAGTGTGAGAAGTACAATCTACAATATGGTACTTTTAAGTATTACTTACCTTCTGTACGTATATCTCTATATACTTTTGAAGATTATTTCTATATAAATAGAGCACCAAATCATGAACAAAGTCAAACCGATCACACACAATGATAAGTGGTAACTGATCTGTTAGCTTCGCTTCCTGAAAAAAGAACAACAAAAAAAAGCCGTAATTGTCTCCTTCTGTGAGCTTTCGAATCTATGTAAAATAGGGGAATCTATTCTACACTGGTGGGAGAGGCTCACATAAAGGTCCTTTCCACATGTACCATTTACCAAAAAAAAGTAACAAATTAAGATTTGTGAGCCACCAGTGGCATTCAGGATAGAAAACCATCACACTGGGGACTTTAACAGTAACATTTCAACTGAATTGAGTGTTGATTTAAGAATTACAGTCACATTGTCAAAATGGCAAAAATGGCTCATAGTTATTGCAAACTAATGATTTTTTATCCCTCCCAAATTCCAATCTATATGGCTAGCCCCTAACACTATTACGATAAAGCCTACAAGGAGCAGCATAATGGTGACAGCCACGAATATACCACATGCTGCTGTGATAAGAAAAAGGTTAAAAAAAGAAAAAAGCACATAAAGAAAAGACATCTTTAAATTATCAGTTGCTTTTACCATTACAAATACCAAGCTATAATCCTACTTACAGATTTACACAGATGTTACAGACAGGTAGATAAGACCTACACTGGGCATTTACCTGATACATGTCCTGTTACATTCCACAGACATAAGGTACAGCACAAAAAACAACAGTTTCCATCAGGAATTCATTTATACAAAGTAAAACATTCCTCAATAAATGATTCCTCTATGACAGTCTACTAAGCAAGGAGAACTAAGCAGGATAGGACTTTCCCCAATGGATAGCCACTAAGAACATTTGCAATGTTACAAAAAAATGGTTCCTAAGTTTAGCACACATCACTCATCCAATTACAAGTAACTGAAAATTAGCCTATGAAGTGATTAGAGTGTAACACCAAACTAAATCTAGGAGTCAGGAGAAATCCTGGAATAAAAAAATCAAAATGGCTGTAAATCTGAAGTGGAAGTCCAGCTGCAGATTTTTCACATTAAGGAAAGTCTAAAGCATGTGTTGTTATTTATTTAGCACCATGGAAACTCTCTACTAATAGCTGCTAGAATCATTTCTAGACAAAATGCTGGATCTACCTATCCAACCGATTTCAGTTGGCCAAGTTTTTCCTACTAAATGAACATCAAAAAGTGGATCAACACACTAGTCCTCTTTACTCTCTTTAATAACCACATAAAGTATTATAGACTTTATTTTACCACTTAGGAAATACACTTGGAAGTATGTAAGATTACTTAGATGTTCTATTCTCATGCATGAGTGTTTAAAATTTCTGCTGGCAAAGACAATTTAAGATTGAAAAAGTAGATAAAAACTAGTATTTTTTTGATTGCCTAAATTTGCAATCTTATTTTTTATCCTTTTTATCCTTTTACCCTTTTTATCCTTAATCGTATCCATGATAGGATATCCTTTTATCCTATCATGTATGATTTCATACATGACAGTGATGCTATTAATATTTTTAATTATTTACTAAAATAAAAGACTACCCATTAGCAATTATGGTTAAAGATTTTAAGATCAAAACTGAAATTATATAAACACATTCAGAGGTTTTCTTAAACATTAAGTTATTCACTTAACTAATATTTACTGAGTACCTCCATACCAGACACTGTTCTTATGCACTGCAGCATTCCCTCAAGGAACTTATGTTCTAGTGGGGGAAAAACAATGTCTTATAGTGTTAAATGTTCTAAAGAAAAATAAAGCAGGATATGGGGGAGGGGAGGATGGAATAGGGATAGGTTTTATTCTAAGAAGGGTAAGCTGAGACATCATCCGTTCTCATGACATTTCATCAGAAATCTGAACGAAGGTAAAAGATTTGAAGGGAAAAAAAAAAGTAGAAAGGGCACAAGCAAAGGTCCTGAGGCAGGAGAGGCAGAGAGGTGCAGGAATAACAAGCAGGCAAGTATGGTTTAAGTACAACCAGAAAAGAAAAAGGATAAAAAATAAGATCAAAGGCAGCAGGAAGCACATCATGGGTCTGAAGAACAGTTCCATGCTTTCTACAGACAGCCACAGTTCCACAGGGTTAATGCGTGAGTCAGATGATGCTAATGATATCATTTCATCCTGGCTCACAAGCTACTTTAAAGAGAAGTCATAATCTACCAATCTCTGTATTCCTGGTGGCTAACATGTAAATGGCACTTCAATGTTCAAGATTACTTTTCTTACTACAGTTTACTTATACCACCAATTCTCATATAGCTAACACCTCCAAACTGAAGTTTAATGACAGTGATGATGAGATGCAGCATTGTAGCTACGCTATACAGGTCAATAAGTAAAGTGAGTAAAGGGCCTAGTATGTTCATTGTTACCACTGAGATGAAAGGTTGAAAACAACAGTAGCATCTTAGTACTGAGCTTCCATCTCAGACTGAAGATAAGACACGAGGTTTACATCTAACTTAGGCTGGAATTAAAATTCCTTCACAAAGTCAGGAATAACTTAAAACCAAAAAGAAAACCTGCCTGATAGAAAGAGAGCATATGTAGGCTGATTCTACCTTATTTTCAGGCCCACCAATACAGTATATTAACAAGAGTTACCACTTGAACACCTATGGCATACAAGGTACTTGACTTGATCAACACAGCTTCTGGTTGGAGAAACCAAGACTAAGGCATACTAGTTAATTTGCCTGAGATAACAGACAGATACTGAATAATAGCCAATAACAGAAATAGAATTTGAACCAGGTCTGACTAGTTTAAAAGCCCAAAATCCATATCCATTTCCCTACTCTACCAGATCTGCACCTATTCATAGTGTGATGTATGGAAGGGGAGTCCTCTCTCATTACATCTCAAGGGGGCTAAGCAACCTATGACTGCACCATGCTAGAATCCAGAAGATCTTTTTTTTTTTTTAAGTTTAAGATAATTAAGTGAAAAAGTTAATTTAGTCTCGTTTTGCAACATAAACGACTCAAAAATACAAAACACAATTCTAAAGAAATGACAACTGAAGCTTAACAGTCAAGAGCTTCCTAACAATAAAAAAGATAGTGTAAGAGTCTGGTAGTATTTTTAAAAAAAGGAAACAGTGCCAATACTCAAAGGAGGAAGTGAACTATTGTCATGGATACTCTAGTCAAGCATGAAGTATCAAATACTTCTCCTTTGGAGGGCTTTTTGACACCAGAAAGACATGGATTCAAATACATCAGACTGGCCAGGCTACTCAGAATACTCATGATGGCCAAGATATTATAAAGTTATACTCTGGGGGAGTGTTTATCTTTTAATCTAAACTATGGGGCAACTTCTACATTTTAACTACTACATTACACGAAAACCTCTAAGAGTTTAGCTATTTAATCTAGAACCCAGTAGTGATTCTTCAAAGGAGCAGTTAATAAAACTATAGATTATCCAAAATAACAGTGTAGGAATAGGAAAAGCCTATGTTTTTTACTGAATTACAAAATAAACATTTTGGTTTTAGTTTCAAGGTAAAATGCTTCCAAAAGGCACAAAATACTTAAGAATTTTATACACAGTTTCTGGAATCATTCCATATAATTCAAATACGAAATATATAAATACATATATTTTAAAGGGGTAATCTGAGTGTTCCATAGTCTACCTGATTTTTATCGACAAATGCCAATTCTGAAGTTTTATTTTTTTCACAATGGAACTAGTGGGTATAAATAAAGTTAAGTAAACATTAAACAAATTCAGGTGCCCTTAAGTATGTTTTAAAGAGCTAAAGATCTTTTAACCATTACTCTTCACACCAACACAGGCAGTTTTTACTTCTCTATAACTAGTGCCATGGAGTGAGGGTTTTTTCTGTTTGATCTTACCTTCAGTTTAATGAACTATATATAATTAACACTCAGTTTCTAGAGAAAAGCTAATTTGATAAGAAGTAAACTGATGTTTCTCAGATAACAGAATGCTTTGTATATAATAGAGGCTCCTGAAAAGGACACTGAGGGCAAGCTGATCTTAATCTTCAAAAGGAGCATACATGAAATTCTAAAATGACATGGAGAATCTCCAACCACTTTTCAAAACTGAAATAAAAGAAAGGAAATTCCTTTGACATAGTGCTATTTTTTTTCTTCTTTTAAAGAGATGGTCATTCTTTTTTTCTTTTTTAAGAGCTCGTCATTTTTAGGTATTATTTACCAATTTCCCTCCCTATTTCAGAGGAAACCACAGAGTATCACATTTGGAAGAAATAATTGAGCACAAAATACAAGAATGTTAAAAATTTCCCCGTTTAGGGAAAAAAAGATATTTTCAAACTATGATGAAACCCACGTAGAACTGTTGATTGTGAATCCAACCAGAAGGTGCATTACTCAAAACCACTTACCTTGAGAAAATTCTTGACTCGCTCAGGATCATAGCAGTTGCTTTCTCTGCAGATTCTTTCTACTTCTTTGATCTGCCCAGTCTTGCAAGCTGCCTGAATATACTTAAAGTGCACATCTGGGTCCTGACTAAAGTTAACAATGGATCCCAGAAAATAAAAGAGACCTTAAAGAGACAAATAACTGAAATTAAGGATACATACACCTCTGAGAATGATAGAACTGAAAAATATTTAAGCAATTAAAAATACTATGACAATTATACCTCAGTTTAAAAAGTTATGTTGAATAAGCCCCCCACAAAACGCTCAATTAAGTATACTAATTAATCTAGTAATCAGTTCAATAAATGGACTTACACTTTAATCCCTACAGAACAATTCAATGTCTTCTAGTAGCTGAGAAATAGGGGGACAGCTACTTAGTATGAAAGTTAATAATCACACCATATTCCCTGTGAGAAATTTTAAATGTCCCCTATAGCAGGTTTTTCCTATATGGAGTTAATAGGAAAAACACAAAAGCAGTTTGAAAAGAATTTAATACAGTGCTGTCCAACAGAACATTCTGCAATGATGAAAATGTTCTAGATCTGCACTGTCCAACATGGGAGCTGCTAACCACATACAGCTATTAAGTACCTGAAATGTGGCTACTGTAACTAAAGATCTATAATTTTAATTGTATTCAATTTTAATTACTTTATGTGGCTACACGTGGCTATTAGACACTGTACTTGAATGAACAAAATCAATTTAGTGCATAGTTAACAACGTTTATTTATTTTTGGGACAGAGAGAGACAGAGCATGAATGGGGGAGGGGCAGAGAGAGAGGGAGACACAGAATCGGAAACAGGCTCCAGGCTCTGAGCCATCAGCCCAGAGCCTGACGCGGGGCTCGAACTCACGGACCGCGAGATCGTGACCTGGCTGAAGTCGGACGCTTAACCGACTGCGCCACCCAGGCGCCCCTCGTGCATAGTTAACATACAGAAAGAGAAAACTAGTAGAAATCTCTCATTCCTTCTATTGAGAACAGTTATGACAAAAAGGGAAAAAAAGGTAATAAACCCAAGAGTAACCCAACAGTGATTTAGTACTTGGTACAGCAGTGATTCTCAAATGAGGTGATTTCCTTCCCAGAAGACAGACATTTGGCAATGTGTGATGACACTTTTAGTGGCCACAACTGGTGCAGCTGATGCTACTAGCATCTACCGGGCAGAAGCCAGGGATGCTACTGAATATCCTGCATGCACATGACAACCCACCCCCGAAATAAATTATCCAGCCTAAATTAACTATAGTGCGAAGATGGAGAAAACCCACTATATAGTGACAAGTTACAAAATGTCCTTGGCTAGAAACATTTGCCACTGTAAGATTCAGACAACATAAGCATGAAATCTTATTATACCTCATCATTCGTATTTTTATTTTATACAATTCTGACAAAGCTACTACATATATTTGGGTCTTAAAATTCTGCCTTTAATTCACCTCTAAAATATCCAAGCAGACAGTCTCGTTCACTGCACATCCCCAGAACTTGGCACAAAAGAGTTGACATTTATTAAATAAAACTCAAAACTATCCCATAAAACTGATCTTGTAGAAAGAATTTCCAACAGCCCATGATTGTAACAAAACCCCCTCTTGGCTATCTTAATTTAAAACAATTCAGAAACTCTTAATTACCTTCAAAACTCTTGAAAGATTCAAAAAGTTCAATCAGAGATTGAGTTGACAGTTGTTCGTGATACTTGGAAGCCACTTGAACACAGATCTGCAGATTCTGACGAATATTGGCAGACAGCATGGCCCTGAGGCATTCTAGGGAGTCTTCTACTGATAAGGACCCAAAGTAATTCACTAACCACTAGAGGACAAAATAAACAGGCAGGTAGGCAGGCAGGCAGGTAGGTAGGTAGGTAGGTAGGTAGGTAGGTAAATAAATAAATAAATAAATAAATAAATAAATAAATAAATAAATTCAATAAACCAGTTAATCATAATAGCTTCTGTTAGGTAAGACTATAATACCTCAGGGTTAAGAAGATGGGTGTGAACAACTGCACGCTTTATGTCATATAAATCAGTGAAGTGTTCTAATGCACGCTGCAGTAGACCAGCCTTTTCACACAGCTGAGCAATATGAGCCCGGTCATAATGTGTAAACATCTGATTCCCTAGAATAGCATCTGCAACCTATAAAAACACAAATAGGACAAATTTATTTTATACCCCATTTATATTAATTCTATACCTAGATTACACATGAAGATTCAGTAGTCAATTAATAAAGGAGAGAGTACAAAGGCAACTCAGTAGCTTCAAATAGCTTAATCTAAGCAGCTCTAATTAACTACTAAAACAATGTTGGAAACATGCCTAAAAAAAAACAGGAAAAAACATACCTGAGGTGCATGCATAAGGTTCATCTCAAGCAACCGTGTCTGTAAAGGACCTTCAGATGGGCGATTATTCTTCAGGGCATCAAGCAAGAATGCAGTACACTGCTGAATTAGATTGTATTCCATAAAGACATCCACAATCTGGAAAAAAAAGGATTTAGAGGAAATTAACATGTTTAAAGCTTGCTCTATGATACTGTTGACAATACATAAATGAAATCTCTTACTTTACATATAAAAAATTGCCAGACCAAATCCCAGATTTAAATATTATTTATACAATATCACTTCACAATTTAAGAATAAATTTTTGTCATCTGCAGTTATTTTTAGTACTGGTAAAAACAAAGTATTTCAAGATACTATATAATAGCACAATATAATCAAAACAATAGCTTCAAAATTGTAATGAAATATTTAAAATACAAAATATGAAGGAATCTGTGACTCCCACCTCCTCTATGCATCTCTTCCCTCATCCAACAGTAGCAACCATCCTTTGTGTTTTATTATTCCCATGTATTTTTCATATTTTTAATACATACATCTCTAAACAAGATGGTGTTTGTTTTGCACATTTTTTAAATTTTTATTTGAGAGAGAGCAAGAGCACATGTGTGTGAGCAGGGAAGAGGGACAAGAGAGGGAGAGAGAAAAAGAATCCCAAACAAGCTCTGTGCCTAGCCTGGAGCTCAATCCCAGGATTCTGGGATAAAGACCTGAGCTGAAATCAAGAGTTGAATGCTCAACCTACCGAGCCACCCAGGTGCCCCTGTTTTGCATGTTTTAAAACTGTATATAGGTGGTATCTTCCCGTCCAGTCTTCTGCAACTTTTGTTTTTGTATTTTTTAATAAGACACGAGGTTTATGCATGTAGATGAACACACTCTAGTTTCTACAAATTGAAAGGTTAATAACCCATTTTTCTCCAAAGCTGTTTAAACCCAGATCCCTCCATTCCCTATTTAAATCTTACCTTCTACAGAATGCATTTTAATGCCTTACCTGTGTGATATCAGCAAGTGGTTCTTCATCCTGAACTAACATTTGAGCAAACTGCTGTCCCTGATCTGGACTGATACGCATGACATTTCTCAGCAAAAATATCCAGTCTGGAGTATATCCAACCTACAGATAGAAAAAAAATTTGCAACTTTGATGCAAAGTTTCATGTTTATATCATTTAAAGGCTTTTTCTACAACAGAATTTTGCTAATATAGAACTACTGGTGAAAGTACAAACTCAGTTTTAACTTAACATGCTAACTGACTCTGGTTTGTTTATATTAGGCAAAGAGACACCTTGGTGGTAAACGTACCTGAATGAATAGCTATAAATTTTTATAACTGACTTAGTTTCAATGAATGACCATTTCGAAGTTTGTTCTAACAGGTAACAGGTCCCTGACATGTTAAATTCTGAGAAGCCAAGCAAGAGTGCCTCCATTTTTTTTTTTAATCTTTTTTTTTTTTTTTAAAGTAATCTCTCCACCCAACATGGGGCTTGAACTCGCAACCCCTAGATCAGCCCTGCATGTCTGCTTACTACGCCAGCCAGGTGCCCCAGTGTCTCCATCTCTGAATAAGCATAATTCTGTATATGAGAACTAAAATAGAATGTTTATACTTCTTCAAGTAATTCTAAATTTAAAGAAATTCACTATTAAAGTCACTGACAGTTCCTATAGGCTAATTTCTCAATGTTTTGACAAAGTTATATTGAGAATCTGTTCCACTGAACTCACTTTTTTAGCATATAAAACAATCTTCTGGACTTGACCTGTTTCTGCAAAGCACTGAATTACTTTATTTGGGACGTTAGCCCTCAGGTACACACTAAGTGCCAAGGTAGGATCCACAGATTTCACAAGATCACCCAGTTCTTCAGAACATTCCAGCTGTCCAAAGGAAAAAGAGATTGTTTAATAATCCATGAGCTATTTTATAAATGAATAGTTGATATCACTTCCACTATAAATTAAAACTAATATGACAGGCACTTACTCAATTATCCCAGAATATATTATAAATATGCAAGCGTTGTGGTTAGTAAAGACTCTTGATCTTGTATTCACAAGACTGTCTTAGGAGAATTCTCCACACATCCTACTTAAGGATAAAAAGGCCACCAGGACTTCATGCATAAAGATGTTACAACTACTTTGCTAGGAAGGTAAGTATTTAAAAGCAGAATCCTGTATTTCTATTAAGAATACTGTATTCACATATCAGACCCACATGGTCCCAATTTTCCAAAAATAATGCAACTTTTAATGTAATGTAACCAAATGAAAATTTAGTATTTAAAAGCCAGATGAGGCTTATCATAAGGACCCTTCTTAAAATTATGATGTAGTCTGTATGTCTAAGGATCTAAGCTCCATTATCATTTTGACTTTCGGACTGAAGGTTGTAAAGCAGGATATACAAATTTTACAAGGTCAAAGAGATAAAAACTATAGAATTTTGGGGTGGTATACAAGCAGATACCCTCCTCTGTGCTATTCAAAGCTGAGTCAGTCAGCTGCCCAATCTGGAAAACAGTTTCCCTAAGACTTTTGCCTTATATACCAGAGTTGATTTTCTACTTTTAATAGTAATGTTAGAGAACAGCGTTATCACTGACAAGTAAGTTCTACCAGAGCCTATACCTCTTAACTGTATGTGCTAACTAATGTAGAGTTGATCAGTGTCCCTTTTACCATAAATGGATCCCATAGGACCATTCACAAAAAAGGTAATGATACACAAAAAAAGCTTTCATAAGGCTGTAGAGGTCAACTCAGTTACTTTGGTTGTTCCCATCCTCCTCCCTTATCTGAAACAACTAGGACGCATCTCAAATACTCGCTAGTGTGGCTAGTAACTATTCTTCAGCACAGACTCCTGTCCAAGCATCCCTAACTCTGAAGTACTATTCTCTAGTATCCTATAAGACTGCCAGAAGATGGGTCAAGAAACAAGGGGTAAGAATCACTAATGTAAAAATATTATCAAATACACTAAAACTGAAAGGTGTAATAACATTAAAAGTTATTCATTACTCAAGAGTACTTTAAACAGTACCACCTTAGTTCTCAACAGTGGCATAAGAGAGAACAATTCAATAATGCTACTTTGTGGAAAAGGCTTTTTATGGTGATTATGAAAGGAATAATGCCACCAATGCAACATTTAAATTTGTTAGTTGCCTTACAAGTAAGCAATAGTTCCCATAATGTGCTTTAGGAAACAGCACTATTAGATGCTCTGTGTAAAAAGAAATTAGTAAGTACTGAGTAAATATAAAAAGCATAGGGAAATCCTATAGTAAAGAAAGCTGGTCAACAACAGATTTTAAAGGTTCACATTTTTAAAAATTTCAAGAAACTAGTTAAATGTTTTCCCATATAATGCAAATTAACTTTATGTGAAATCACTTTGGGAATCTCTATCACTGCTAATTAGACAGGCCTGATATCTTCATATCAATGATCCAACACTTTACATGTTTCCCTTGTACATCCAAACATGGTTACAAGCAGCAAATATGACAATTTTGATGATACTTGGGAAGTTTAAAAAACATATATATATATAATATATATATGGCATTTATATGGTTAAAATTACTGTGCTTATCAAGCGTGGAATGTGAAAGACAAGAATATATTCTTATATTCAAATGAGTGTTACACATGTTGACAAATATGAATGTATACTGAAATAGGCCTTTCTCACTACACTTTTCCTAAAGCAAAAGGATAGCAATTTGTTTCCAGGTTAGTAGTTTTAAGCACCAAGCAAGAATCCTGGATTCCATTTAAAAAACTGAACAAAAATACCCTATCTCAACATGCCACAAAAAACGTTATTTTCAAAAGGTAGTTAAGTTTATGCATCTCATGCAATGTCTGTCCTTGTTCTATTCCTGCAAGCAGTAAATAGTGGACATTTTGGTGCAGCCTAAATGTTTTTAACTGGCTACCATGGTATTTAATGCAATCAAAGCAAAAATATGTTAACGTAAGTTAATGTACCTTATCTTCTTTTAACCATTTCTCCAAAAGCTGTTTCCGTCCTTGCTGAAGTACAGGCCTACATAGTTCTAAGGATTCATATTTGTTTAGTTGGCCCTGGTCCAAGAGAATTCCAAAGTACTGAAGTAGAGGAGAAGTTTGACCTGGCTGGGCTGGGACACTCTGGAACCGACGGATAGTGTCTGGAGTACGAAGGATTCCCTTTAAGAAAGAGAAACGTTAAAGACTCCTCTTAATAGGTGATCCAACATCACACTAATAACTCCACAGATCTCTTAGGCCAATCTTCAAAGCATGATTTCATCTACCAATAATAAATTTAAAATCTTCAATACACTGAATGGTAAAGATTCAGTAAATGTCCGTCACGCCTCTGGTTCAAGGTTATGAGATTATTCAGAATCAGAAATCTATCAACCCAATTACAATGCCATTGTATGAGAGAACAGCATAATCATAAACTATTTATAGCTAGCTATTGTTCTAGGTTTACATTAAGTGCAAATTTCATAATGCTGATTGATCAAGGTGTAAGGTTAATTCAGTCCAACATAATACAAAGCTGGTAAGAATAAACTCAACTAAACTTCAGACAAATCTTACTAACATGCTCTACTTAACTTTTCAAATCTTAGAAATAGAATCAGTAACTATCATTGATGAGGGCAATCAGTATTGTAACTAAGTAACTGAACATTACATCTATGTAAATCATAGCTTGCTAGATCTACATATCAGACATCTGAGTTTTTAAAAAGCTAACCAAATCTAGAGGCACTGACATGTAACTCATATATGACTAAAGGAAATGCAAGCTAAAAAGGATCAGTTTTCTCTGTGGAGAACTGGTTCCACTCCTAACAGTATTAGAAACAGAACTTATTAACATTAATCCAATCATGGCAACTTCATAGCTATTTACCTTTGGTGCATTAGCAGCTACCTTTGCTGCCTCTGAGTAATTTCCCTGGGCAAAAAGAGCATTAAATTTCCGGGCAAAGAGTTCTTCAGCACCAGCTAAGTTATTACGTACAGCCATTCTCAGAGCCAAATCAGGATTTTGTAGGACATTGGTGATATAAGGAATTATGTTTTCTTCTTCCACGCATACTGACAGAACCTGAAATTTAAAGATTAATGAATAGCTGCAATGTATTCATTTGGCTATCAAAGATACCAAATCGGTTTAGAGCTGTTTACTGCTGAGTCATAAGGTAATGAAATTGTGACAGTTGTTTTCTTATTGCCATAAAATTTTTTTTTAGTTTTAAAGGGAAAAAAAAAAAAGCCAAGACAGAGAAGACTAAAGAGTTGCTGAACAGTTGCAGATTCCAACAATATGGCCATTCTGTAAGACAAATAACTCCCTTTTTCATACTGTCTTCATATTGTCCAAACAAATTGCTTTGCTACCATCCATTCATTCTTAACATGGTTAATACCAAAGGCTCCCATTTAGCTGAGCTCTGAAAGACAGCTCTCCATTTTGTTTATCAATTCTTGAGAGACACAGTCTCGACAACCTACAGGGCTCTGAAACCTAAATGAAATCTAGGGCTCAGCTGGAAGAAGTTTAAGGTATATTCTTCTTAACTTCAGGATTTTTTTTTTTTAAACAAAGATTTTCAGTAATTTTCTTTAATTACATTTACATTCCTAGAGGCCAAATTATATAACAATGAGGGGAGAGATCACTGACTCCTTAAGCACCTAATGTAATGCAAGGTATACAGCAGTTGCTTAATAAATGTAGCATCAGTAAAGAGCACTTTCCATTGCTTCTATTTGGGGAACAGTTACTCATCCTAGTCCTCCTAAAATGTCACTGCCACAGAACCCTGCCCTATTTGCCTAAAATCTAAACTACTATCAATTGACATGAGAAAGGGAACCTTTCCTTCACTATGTTCATATCCATTCCTCTCCCCAACACCAAAGATGGTTATATACCTCAGCTTATAAACTACTTATATTACCCCAACAGCACTTCTAATACTACAATTTCTCATCTATTTCTTAGTCACTATTCCACATAAGGACAGGGATGTATCTTTCCTTAGCTGCATTATTAGTACCAGACAGTGTTTTGCCCAAAATAAATGCTTAATATTTGTTAAATAAATGAAAATGTGAAATTTCTGTCCCAGGACTAAGAATAAAAATACAATCTGAGAACTCAGTAACCAAACAGACAGTAACAGTGTACCTTGCCTGTTCTGTTTCCTTTTGAGAAAAATGAAGAAATTTTAACTTCCAAAATGCTTTCACTTCTATAGGTCAGATCCCCCCGCCCCACCCCCAAAGCTATGGCTATCTTGTATTGCCCCATGTCATTCTACTACAAATTAAGACATTAAAGGAAGGAATTACTTTCTTAACAGTTTGCATTCTGGACCTGACTCTTCATGCTTAGCTCCTAGGAAAAGTAAAGATGAACAAATCTAGTTCCAACTACACTGCCTGAAGCTTCCTACTAATTGCTACACCTTTATCTTCCCCAGACACCAAATCCATTAGTTTCATCTTCATCCTATTTTTAGACTATTCTAGCAGAATTCTAGCAACCAGTACTTAAGATCTACAAGGGACAGAGAAGGGTTCCTCTCTACCTTCTAAAGTACCCACTCAGTTCTACCAAGTTCAGAATTTAAGCTAGATATTGGCAAAAATCTTCTCTTGATAGCTTTTCATTTTCAAACAAATAGAAACCATGACTTCATTCTTAGGGAATATGTCCAACTGTAGTTGGCTTTGATCAAAGAGTGGAGGAAATGTCCTAAGCTTACTATAAACACTCATCTCCCTACTCAGAGCAACTGGCACACAAAATCTGTTGGGGAAGGTGATCAATAAATTCTTAAAATCAGAGTTATGAACAGCAAATATACAAGGGGAAACTCTTCCAGATACTTTAGTTTAAGCATTATCTTAAAATCATCAGCACAGTGGCAGAAATAAAAAGATCTTTGGCTTAACAACTTCATGATTATTAAATTATCACTAATCTAGTTCACCACAAGGCCAATGCATTCTTGATTTTTCCAAGAGAGATCCATACAACTGAATAAAATGAAAGCTACTGAATTTTTAAAGTTGTTTTAGTGCCCAGACAGTGACTGGTGTAGAAATACGCCCAGACAGTGACTGGTGTAGAAATACAATTAAACAAAGAAAAGTCCCTTTCCTAATGAAGAATAGCAACTGAAGCAGTTTAACAAGTAATTGGTAATTAACTCACTGTGATATGTGCTATGAGGAGAGCTACCTAAATTCTAGGGGAATAAAGCAGGAGCACCTAACCAGGTGTGGGAAGGAGATAGGGAATGATAGGTAGAGAAAGACTCCCTTTCTCTATAATATTTGCCTCTTTACATACATACATTATTACCCTATCCACTTCTATCTGGGAAAAATACTAACTTCAAGGAAAACTAGCAAAAGGCAAGACCAATAACAGTATTGCTTTTGAAATTTTAACCATTTTTTAGAAAATAAGATACTTCCTGGTGGAACATTAAAATACTAAGAAAAGAGAAAAAGGATCACTTGGTTAGGTGCTGTGAAGAGGTCTGTTCAATGTGACAATTTCAGAACAACTAATATTTTCCCTATCTAATTGGATAACTTTCCAGGTACCCCACAATAGCTACCATAACATATCACCTTCCAACATTAAATATTTAATAATAATTAGAGTCAGGAAAAGAGATGTAAAGAGAATTCTTTTCCCAATAGTTGATTATCTGTTTTAGCAATCACAGGAACAAAAAAAAACCCTATTGAAAAGAAAGTATGGTGTCTGTAAAATGTGACCCAAATAATTTCTTTGTATGGAGAGTCATTTCTTTTGACAATAATGACAGATAAACACAATCCTAAGTGGCTATATGTCAGTTTCTTTCTCTGAGACAGGATCAAAGAGAGACTTTTTATCACGTGCTTCTGTATTTTTATGTATATATTATTTTCTGACATCCAAACCACATTTGCTTTTTAGGAAAAAGAAAAGCTAACAGCAGTGTTACTTTATTGCTTAATTTAAGTTTCAAGGTTTCCTTACTTGTCCCTTTCTGTTTACTCCAATTATTCCAGCTGTGGCTTCATGAGGTGCAGTAACAAAGATTGTTTCTCCACTGATTCTATTCATGTAGATACAGGTACCAGTCTCAAGATCATAGAGGTGGATATAACCATACTTAGTAATCAAGAACACTACATCATGCTTTTCACTGATCTGTATAAAGAAAATCAACACTTCAGTAAAATCATGAATCTACAAAGAAAAAACTTAATTCCATCTCAGATATGGTAAATTCTAGAACTTTGACAAGAGGCGTATATGAAAAATCTTAAAAGTTAACGTATGTATGGTTTCTCCTTTTTATAGCACGTTAATATCCCAAGCTCTTACTGTAAACAAAGAGTATGAATAAAATGTATAAAAGAGAAAACATAATTTTGAACTTATGATAACCTAGTTTATGTATTATGTGAATGTTAAGAATATTTCTTCACAAAGTTTTACTAATAAACTTTACTATTAAATAAAGGATATTCCTCTAAGCACTATTAATATTGACTGTAAGTAGCAATTTGGGGTTAGTTTTGTAATGAGGAGAGATTTTAAAAGTCCATTTGTTTTACTTAAAATACCTGCATTGCAACAGGAAAGTCATTTTGTGCTTCTGGAGGAAAGAAAACATCCACTGCCTTCTTTGGAAAGGGCTGATTCCCTGTAGGTGGTGTGCCAACTTCAATGATATGTAACTGTTCACAAGAAAATAAAATTGATATAAATCTAGATCATTTACCCGTTGATCGCAGCAGCTTTATTTGTAGCCCCAGACTGGAAACAACCCAAATGTCCCAAAATAGGTGAATATTAAACTATGGTACAACCATAGCATGGAATACTCCTCAGTAAAAAAAAAAAAAAAAAACAAGTCTCATGGACATTATGCCAAGTGAAAAAAAAAAAGTGCTAATCTCAAAAGGTCACAAGCTATACAGTTCTACTTATATAGCATTCTTGAAGTGACATATTATACAAACAGAGAGTAAATTAGTAGTTGTCAAGAGTTACAGATGTGGGGGGAGAAGGGAGCAAGTGGGTGTGACTAAAAGGGGGTTGCAGGAGGGAAGACAGTATGTATCATGAATCTACTCCTATTAAATGACACAGAATAACACAATTGTACTAACATCTGTTTCTAGTTTTTCTACTGTACTATATAGCTCTGTAAGATGTAACCAAAAACTAGGTAAAGAACATAGGCATCTCTCTGTGCTGTCCTTGTATTATTTCAAGATAAAAACTTTAAAAAGTTAAATGAATAGTTAGAGGGATCATACCTCAATCTACCTTGTATTAAGGACACAGAATGGTAATATATTACCAACAAAGGCACCTTCTCATGGTTTTCAATGATAATTTAGTATTTCCAAATAGAACTCTAACTTAAATTGTTAAATCCTTCTCTGCCTATACATCTACTCTAACACAGATGGAAAATATACACCTAAACTGTCTCTCTAATCACATATACCTCATGGATGAGAATATTTTGGTTTAAAATATCTGATGCTGTACATCAGCCAGGCAAAAGAAAGTAAATAATCTCGGTAACAGAGTATTATATATTTAGCTTAGTCATGTCAAGAATGGACTCAAACAAGAAAACAATATGGTTTCCAAGATATATACCATATGAAACTTGTAGGGTCTCATCCTTAATTAGGAAACTACCTATACTGAAAAGAACTGGGTCTTCCTTCAAAAGCCATGGCAGACTTTGGTACAGAATATAGCTGCCTTCCAAAAGCCATGGCAGACTATAGGCTCAGGCACAGGTTTTCAGATACTAGAAAAATGACAAAGTTTTTGGACTTTTCAAAAAAAAGTCTCAGCCTTATGTCTTAAGGATAAGATCGGATTTCTAAAACTTATGTGTCTTTTTGTTAAATTGTACCAATTGAGACATAAATACCAATGTTTTCTATCCTTGTCATATTGAAAGGATGGTTGGATCATTCCTCACTTCAGGGATTCTTACTCTGAAATTTTAGGCAGAATTTTAACTCTCTGCGCGTATGTTCCCTCTCTAAGAGACTACAGATTTCAAGCAATCTCGATCTTATGAGTTTCTACAGCCAGCAGTACTAACTGTGGCATCGAGAAGTGCAGTCATAGCAGTAGCTGAGTCCCCAAAGTTCTATGGCAGGGCTTTAGGCTGGGACCATGACTACTGCCCATTCTCCTTTATTCCTCATTTTTTCCAAGCCTGGGTTTAAACCTTCCTAGCTAAATGTAAATAATCCATTATCTTTTCACTAAACTTTTTATACTCTAACCAACCAGGCCTTCTTTCTGTTGTCTGTAACTAAGAATCCCAATATATAGTACTTCAATTTGTCTAGGTGATTCCAACGTACAGCCAGGGTTGAGAAGCTGACTTAGGACGATAATACTCAAATTGTAGTCCATACCCATCTAGACACCTATGGCATTTAAATTGTAGATTATGAGCTCCACTTATTGAATGAGATTATGTTTTTATTTTTTTAAAAATTTATTTTGAGAGCTTAAGTGGGAGAGTGTAACCAGGGCAGGGGCAGAGAGAGGGAGAAAAAGAGAATGCTAAGCAGGCTCCACACTATCATTACAGAGCCTGACATAGGGCTGGATCTCACAAACTGAACCATGAGATTATGACCTAAGTCAACAGTCAGACGCTTAACCAACTAAGCCACACAGGTACCCCTGGACCAGACTCTCCAGATGTAAGGCAAACAAATGTACATTGCAGCAACCCTAATCACTCTTACACGCAGTAAAGTTTAAAAACAAAGGCCTTTGGTAAAGGCAATAAAAATAGTGTTAAAGAGCCAATATAAATTTTTTTTTAATGTTTTTATTTATTTTTGAGACAGAGAGACAGAGCATGAGCAGGGGAGGGGCAGAGAGAGAGGGAAACACAGAATCTGAAACAGGCTCCAGGCCCTGAGCTGTCAGCACAGAGCCTGACACGGGGCTCGAACTCACCGACCGTGAGATCGTGACCTGAGCTAAAGTTGGATGTTTAACTGACTGAGCCACCCAGGCGTCCCTTAAAGAGCTGATATAAAAAAGTTGTTAAACAACATTACTCATTTTAGACAAGTATCACAAGAAAACACTAATTCATTTTAGATATGTATCACTAGAAGCAGAATTTAAACAAACTAAGTCACCATAAATCTGAATAGTACAAACAAATTAACGGGGTGCTTGGGTGGCACAGCAGATTAAGCATCCAACTCCTGATTTCAGCTCAGGTCATAATCTCTCAGTATGTGAGTTCGAGCCCTGAATGGGCTCTGTGCTGACGGCGTGGAGGCTGCTTGAGATTCTCCTTCTTTCTCTGCCCTTTCCCTGCTCACACTCTCTTGGTCTCTCTCAAAGTAAGTAAACTTAAAAAACAACAACAACATCAAAACAACTTTGGGGCACCTGGTTGTCTTAGTAGGTTAAGCCTCCAAGTTCAGCTCAGGTCTAGATCTTATGGTTTGTGAATGTGAACCCTGCATCAGGCTCTCTGCTGTCAGTGCAGAGCCCTCTTGGGATCATTCGTCCCCCTTTCTCTCTGCCCCTCCCCCACTCGTTCTCTCTCTCTCTCTCTCTCTCTCTCTCTCAAATAAAACATTTAAAAAAATTTTTTTTTAAAAATTCATGCACAGTCCATTAAAGAAAAAAAATTAAAAATTAACAATGAAGGGTAAGACTATTTTTTTTTTTAATTTTTTTTCAACGTTTATTTATTTTTGGGACAGAGAGAGACAGAGCATTAACGGGGGAGGGGCAGAGAGACAGGGAGACACAGAATCGGAAACAGGCTCCAGGCTCCGAGCCATTAGCCCAGAGCCCGACGCGGGGCTCGAACTCACGGACCGCGAGATCGTGACCTGGCTGAAGTCGGACGCTTAACCGACTGCGCCACCCAGGCGTCCCGAAGGGTAAGACTATTTTGAAATTAGAGGACTAATTAGTAGAGAGACAAAGATCAGTGCTCACTAACAACTTCCAAAGCCAAAACTTACCTTCCCTCCAGCTTGACCCCGTACTGCAAAACAAAATAACGTTGATTCTTCTGCATTTCCTTCCATCTTAAACTGCGCAAAACTAGCCGCGTGTCCTTCAATGGGCTGAGATACTTTCCTATCTACAGAATATAACTGCATAGCTCCCACCACACGATTTTGCTACAAAGGATCAAAGAGAATAAAGTTTGGAGACCCAATGAATCAATAACTCCCAGATTCATCAAGAGGTAAAATAATTAGAATGTTTTATATCACTTTTGGCAGGATTTATAATTCTTTATAATGTAGTCTCTCAATGTAGATTTGATACCTCTTCATTTAAAATTTGGCTCCAACATTACATTAAAACAATATGAATACTTAAAATGTGTTTCATATACAACCATCTCTTTACACTATCTTAAAGAATATATATTAGAAAACTCATTCTGCAATAAATGGCCATAATAAGTTCCAAATCATTCACACAGGAACTCAATATCCACTCAAACTGCAAGTAAAACCTAAACCTAAAATCACCTGGTAAGAGTACTCTGAAAACGTATTGTCAGCATAAAGCCATTAAGCTAGCAACCTTTATTTCTTAAAAAAGAAAGTCTTTCCAAATAAGTCTCATTCACCAGGACCAAGCATAGACAAACTAATTTCAAAATAAACTGCATTCTGAGAACACTCATTCTCTATACCTTTTATCAAACATCTAGAAAAATGTTACCTGTGCAGATATGCCAGTCAGAAGTAACCACTTTTGCTTTGCATCTGTACGATAATTGATAATCTGGCACCCTGCAAGGCTAGAATGGCGATCAAACATTTTCACTGGCTGAGACTCTCCTTCCATACTCCAATGATAAACTGCATTATCCGTAACAAGAGCAACCGTATTCAAAGAGATCCATTTCCAGAAAGTGACATCATCAGTCATGGTATGGGCCTTCATTTTACTTTTCATTTCAATGTTAAATATCTGAAGAGTTTTCCCAGCTAAAAACAAAATTAAGAATTGTGAGTCATTAAGAAAACAAAGTGCAGAATAAATTATTATATAGCTAGACTAGTGATTTGTAACTTTCAAACAAAATGGTTCTGTTAGGAGACTAATAACCAACTACACAAGTGACACTACTAGAGCAGCAACCTTTGTAGAGATAGCTAAGACTAAATCCACAATCTATATCTACAGCTGAAGCAAAAACTTTATTATCTCTAACAGACATTTTAAATAGATGACTGCTATACATTTCTAAATCCTAACTGAAAATGAGTCTAAAGAATAGCTCACTTAATAATCATGGAAAACAAGATTGTAGCCTTCAGGCTTTAATTAAGAAGGTTTACTTTATGCATAAATTAAGTTTGTTGCAGGTACACAGAACAAAGCAAATCTGATACAAACACATGGGGGAAAATGTCTACTTTTTAAGAGGCAGTCACCCCCCATCCAATAAAATCTTGTGGAAACTGCTTTTTGAAGGAGGATCAACCTCAACTCAGTCTTACACTACTAGCACATAAAAGAAGTGCATGCTAAAACTGGTTTAAGATACACAGGGAAAGGTGGAGGTGCCGGAGAAAAAGGAGGAGGAAACAAAGGAGGGCAGTTTCAGATGCTGTTAATATACTGGAGATAAGAACAAAATTCAAGCTTTATCCATTTAATTTGCCTTGAGTGTTAAGAGTTCACTGAGTCAGATGCAAGGGCTTATATTTCTAATTTGAAATCTGTAAGTCTGAAAAAGTGATTAGGTCTAAATTAATAGAGGTCAAAGCCCACAGCTATCACTAGGCTCTCTAACCCAGATTAGCCCTTAGAGACTAAGGAAAACTCCATTCCTGAGCCACAGAGAATCTGGCTCTTGAAGAACAAAAATTGTAAGGTAGTAGCAAGGGAGGGGTGATGGGATGGGACACAAAACATATAGCTTTGTACCATGACCCTTCTTACCACATATGTAAAAACTTCATAAAACAAAGAATGCTATTCCCATCCCACACAATATGTAAACCACAACCAGACTTGAACAATTGTTAGTTATAGTCCTGTTTATAAAAAGAAGCCAAGGATTTCCCTTCAGAGGGAAGCAGTATTGGGGAATGACTTATTTTCCTCTGCTGCCTTTCCCAATCCCTAATCAGACTTTTATTGTTTTGTTTTGTTTTTTTAACACAAGAGGGGTTGGAGTAAATATATGTAGGGTGATTTGGTGGAAGAGGGTGAGGGTTAACAGCTTAACTCTGTAGTGTAGACATATAGGCACAAATCTATAATGCTATTACAATGCTCTGAAAATCTTTCCAATTTATTCTTTTTATATAACAGGACAATAACTAATACAATCTAATTTAAGATAACTCACCATCTGCACACATAAGAAAGCATTAAGAAATGTGATAAGATAACAATAACATTAAAAATAGAAAAGAACTGTGAGAAAATTAAAATGATGGCCTTTTAATAGAGAGGTGTGAGAGGTGCTACGCAGTTGAATCTAAATTCTTTAAGGAGGCTGAAGGGAGCTTAATACCTTAAAGTATAATATGTGGACTGTTTAACAGAAGCAATTGTTTTATAGCTTGCTGCTATAAAACATACGTCCCTAAGTGAAAGCTGGGACCTTTCCTTAAGATGAGATCAACAACTCCTATCTTGGATATGTTAACGGTGACGTAGTTATTTGAATATGCTTGCCCCCAACCCTGCATTTAATCCCTAACCAGTATTACTACTAAATACAAAGTTTAAATAATGTGAAGAAAATCTGTTTAAACACTTCAGCACCTTTAACAACTCACCTAACAAATTTATCAAGAAATTACTAGGAACCTAAAGCCTCCTCCTACTACCAAGAAGAAAAACAATAAAGCAAAGTATAGACAGTTGAATGCCTTTAGAGTCAGCCAGCTTGTCACTTAGCCTTCTCATAAACTACTGTTTGAAAGGGCTGGGACACCTGGGTGGCTCAGTCTGTTAGCATCCAGCTTCAGCTCAGGTCATGATCTCACAGTTCGTGAGCTCGAGACCCACATCAAGCTCTATGCTGATAGCGAGGAGCCTGCTTTGGATCCTCTGTTTCCCTCTCTCTCTGCACCACTTTCTCTTTCTTTCTCTTTCTCTCTCTCTCAAAAATAAACACACATTTGGGGCACCTACGTGGTTCAGTCAGTTAAGCGTCTGACTCTGGATCTCAGCTCAGGTCACAATCTCCCAGTTCATGAGTTTGAGCCCAACACAGGACTCAAACTCACGAACTTGCTGTCAGTGCAGAGCCTGCTTGGGATTATCTTTCTCCTTTGCTTTCTGCCCATCCCTGCCCTCTCATGTTCTCTCTCAAATATTAAAATAAAATAATAAGCATTTTTAAATTAAAAAAAGGGGGGTCAATTACATTCTCATTCTATAGTTCAAAGGAAAAAAATTAAGATAGTCTCCCAGACAGTATGAGGTTCTTTGAACTGCTTGGACTGATAGGTTGTACAGTTCTGTACTGTGTGACACTAAAGAGTTACTTTGAATAAACTCTAATACCCTTGATTCCAAAGCTTTAATACCCATCTACATATACATATACTTCTAATAATCAGTGTAAATGTAAAACATTTTTCTTAAAAAGTAGGCTTCACACTCAATGTGAGGCTTACACTTATGACCCTGAGATCAACAGTTGACATGTTCTACTGACTGAGCCAGCCAGGCACCCAATTCAAGACATTTTTAGAACTTGACAATCTAAATGAAACACACACCTGAAGTATAAAAAAAGGCACAACATAAATGTTAAGTTTATCTTCGTAACAAAATCTTGCAATGTTTAAGTGCTAATATTAAAGCATATTTTATTTCAGGATATGAATCACTAATTTGTCTTCTGTAGATGGATTTATGTACTTAGCATAGTCTTATCACACTGGAGGTACAAAATTTAAATTCATTAAATCTAAAACTCAAAATTTTTCCAAACAGATCTATGCTGAATAGAAAGACATTTCACAGAAACATACCAAGTCATGAAAGTAGTTAAAATCAAATTTAGAAATAGCTTCAAGTTTGCAGATTTAACCAAATGTAATATACAAAAAAAGGTAGATCCTTTTATTGTATTTGAATAAATTATACATAGGGAAGGAAAAAAAGGAAAGAAAACCACCCCACAATCTTTTATACCTTTCAATGCAATTACTTTGCTTGCTGGATTCATGATGGCGCTGTCTGCTGAAATTGGTCTTCGAATTGGATTACTTGGGTCATTCATATCAATGATTACCACCTGGGCCTGCTCTCCTACTTTCTCTCTAATGCAGATGAATTTGTCTGACTCCATAGTTAGGGTACTGAAGCCAATATTTGCTGGGTTTATACCCAGATTCTGGAGCTGGGGAAAAAAACCAAAAACATAATAAGTCATGTTACAAAGTGAATCAGAAAGACTTGATATTCACGTATTGTCATTACCTCATTTAACCATTAATGCTTCAAGGTCAACAGTAACAACTCTGTTATTCATTCAAATGAGGCTATTGATGGACCTTCAGTTCTTCCAACAAATACAGCATTCAACTATTTTATTATAACCTTGTAGTTATAACTAGAGATATGTTAACTGTGTGGTTATAACTAAGAGGCAGAACAAATACATAAAAAGGTAAAGGAAACAGCTACCTTTTGTGGTTCAGGGGATTTGAGGTCATTGACCTTTTTTGGTTTAAGGTCTGTCCTCCCTTACCCCCTTCAATATTCAGCAGTCATTTGCTCACAAGTACTGGATTTTAGGAATCTGAAAATTAACTTCAGCATAAAAAGAGATTTAAAACTTCAGAGTTCTTATGTAAAGGAACTAACAAAAGCAGACACGTAAACAATTGGCAATGCTTTGCCAAAAGCGCCAAAACAAAGATATGTAAGAGGGACCTGGTTAAAGGGGGCCCACAGCTAAGGGAATGTGTCCAAGGAAGGTAGAAAAGAGAATGCTCAACAGAAGAACAAATACTAAGGTCCAGAGATATGACTATGAAAGGCTTGCGGAGCAAAGAACTAAAACTGATAAGCTGAATGTATCCCAGTAAGAATCCTGAATGTCTCCAAAGGCAAAGGAAGCTACTTAAGGGTTTTTACAAGGAAAATAATGGAATCAGATTTGCTTTGTATATTAAGAAGATATTAAAGTATTTGCTAAATAAATATAGAGAATCTAAAGATGGTAGGTTTTTGAAAACCACGTAAGTGTGTGAGAAAAAGGCACTTGCTAGAAGGTCTCTACCAGAGTGGGTCATTAATATTCTGGTGCCTAAATGTAGTCTAACAGATTAAGTCCCGCTAAAAAGTTACTGAAGGTTTCATTAGCCTTGGCCATTTTTTTTATCTTTTTTCCAACGGATAATAAATTCACATGGAACAAAATCCAAAGCAAAATTAAAAAGCCCGCACACACACACACACACGTCTTCCTTCTGCCTGTGACCGCCCAGATATCCAATTTTCCTCCCCAGAGACCACCATTGTCACTACTCTCTTATGGACTGGCCTGAGCCAAGTTAACTGTATTTTATCTAAATTCTTTTGTCAAATTCTGCTAATCACACTTAGTAATAACTAGGCCGGCTTCTGAATAAAATAAAACATAAGATTAAGAGACTACATTTTATTTTCACTTCAACGACTGCAAGCACAACCAGTTACAAAGTGTAGTTACAATAACTTAGTTACTGAATACCAGGGCAAGGAGTCAAGCAATAGTCTAACTATTAATACAAACATGATAATAAAGTAGAAGATTAACTACCTTTACAAATTCAAGTATATGCTGCAATGCAAGGCAAGTATACAAGCTGATAAATAATTTGTAACAAATTTGGTTAAAATAAAATCTTAGGAATTATTAACTTTCATTTCTTCATGACTTTAACTTTTGTAGTAACTTTTAGGTCCAGAACTAATGAAGGAAGATAAATGAGGACCCCAACCACATACGAAGGGATTGTTGGTGGGCTTCAGAAGGCCTTATACAAAACAAGTTGTCCACTAGTTTCAAAGATATAGACATCTATTTTTCTGAGTGGATGGGTCCTCAGACTTATGTAATTTTCTTTTTATTTATTTATTTTTGAGAGAGAGAGAGAGAGAGAGGGAGAGAGAGAGGGAGAGAGAGAGAGAGAGGGAGGGAGGAAGGGAGGGAGGGAGAGAAAGCGAGAGCAGAGGAGGGGCAGAGAGAGAGGGAGAAAGAAAATCCCAAGCAGGTTCCACACTGTCATGTGGGGGTCCATCTTATGAGCCATGAGATCACGACCTGAGCTGAAATCAAGAGTCAAATGCTTAACTGACTGAGCCACCCAGGCGGCCCTGTAGGGGAATTTTAACCTGTTAATAGTGAATATTTGACATCAAAACATACTGGCTCATATGTAATAGTAAATAAATTAATCTTCATTGTAGAAGTATCCACGAAGTTGGACACTTAACCAACTGAGCTACCCAGGCGCCCCTCCATTGTAACCTTTCTAGTAATTGTGGAGAAAAAATTCTAATGGCTTACAGACCACCCAGAACTATATGTGTAAGAGCAACATGTTATCTTCTAAACTATTCTGTAAAAGAAGAATTCTGGGTTTCTAAGTCACTATAGCAAGCATTCACATAAGACAATTTTGAGCTTCAATTGTCACAGCTTAAGTCCTCGAATGTTGAGAAAGAGTAAAAACTAATAGTGTGGGTCAAATAGTAACTAACTGAATCTCAAATTACTCTTCAGAGGCAGGTGCAAGACAACTATAAGAAAAGAAACTATTAGGAAAGACAGTAGAGGAAGAAAAAAAGAAAGTCAAGAAATCTGTGTTTCTTACTTCCCAGCTAGGTCCCCGAATAAATGTAGTCAGAAAAGCATGTTGTCAACAGTAGGCACTGACCTCCAACCTCAGGGTTGTTTTATTTGAAGAAAAAGCAGATTTGGTTACAAATGGATGGGGTTCTTGCACTCCTTGCAATCTATGTAATCCTCATATTTTTCTCATTCTTCATTTACACATTCTACCAAGAAAGCTATGCATATATATTTTTTATCTTTTCTACCAAGAATGTCCTAGTGCTATTCAAAATACTCCATATGAAATAGCCATGCTTTATTTAAAAAACAAAGTTAAACAAAAGGCAAGTGTCAAGCTCTCACCAATTCCACATGTTTAAACATTTTATTTTTATTTTTTTTAATTATTTTTTTTTTCAACGTTTATTTATTTTTGGGACAGAGAGAGACAGAGCATGAACGGGGGAGGGGCAGAGAGAGAGGGACACACAGAATCGGAAACAGGCTCCAGGCTCCGGGCCATCAGCCCAGAGCCCGACGCGGGGCTCGAACTCACGGACCGCGAGATCGTGACCTGGCTGAAGCCGGACACTTAACCGACTGCGCCACCCAGGCGCCCCCGTTTAAACATTTTAAAAAGCATACATAATCAATGCCCATTTATACAACTACATAGGAAACTGCTCCTTCCTACAAAGTCTCTCCCAGTTGTTAAGTGACAGAACTTCAAGTGACATATTCCTATCAGTTCAGAGAAAGTTACATTTGACTCTACTTCTTCAAATAAGATCAGTAAGATTTTTTTCCTTACTAGTGATCCTTTTTCAGTGAGAGTGCTCAGAATACTCACCAATTCTTCCCATATTTTCCCATGACATATTCAAAAGGGAAAGATCCCAAAACACACAGTAATAGGGCAAGTCACCATCATTAACAGTGAGTCACTGGGTTCTACTGGAATCAGTATTGCACTACATGCTAACTTGGATGTAAATTAAAAATATATATATAAGTAAATAAAAAAATAAAAGGGTTATACTAGACAACTATGTCTACTAATATCTATATAGATTAAACTTTTAAAATGCGACAATGGGGGTGCACCTGGGTGGCTCAGTTCTTCTAAGCATCCAATCCTTGGTTTTGGCTCAGGCCATGATCTCACGGTTCTTGAGTATGAGCCCCGCATGGGGCTCTGTGCTGGCAGTGCAGAGCCTGCTTGGGATTTTCTGTGTCTCCTCTCTCTCAGCCCCTCCCCTCCACTTGTGTGCTCGGTCTCTCTCTCTCTCAAAAATTAATAAACTTAAAAAAAAAAAAAGCAACAATGTTTTTTAAAAAGTTTTTATTTATTTTTTTAGAGAGAGAGAGAGAGCACCTGCAAGCAAATGGGGGAGAGGGAGAGAAAGAGAATCCCAAGCAGGCTCCACAACCCTCAAAAAAGGTTTTATTTTCAAACACCACAAGCCATACAAAATTCTTAGTCAATTATAAAGGTCTCATGGTATCTGAGCAATCTACCACAGAAACTGTGCAACAATCCACTAATAAACTCAGAGGGCATATGAGTCTCCAAACTTGCAGCAATTTTCAGAGAATACATAATAATATCCAAATTCTGGCTACATTTTTTTAATATTCTCAATTGACAAAATGTTGCTACTATTGAAAATGGGGATATTGTTTTGACATATGCTTGGAAATTTCTAGTAAGAATTTCTTTAACTTCAAAAAACTTATACTTTTTATTATAAATTAAAAAGAATATGGAGTTGGGGCAGTAGCTCAATCGGTTAAGGGTCTGACTCTTGATTTCTGCTCAGGTTGGTGAGATGGAGCCCCCTGTCGGGCTCCACGCTGACAGCACAGAACCTGCTTGGGATTCTCTCTCTCCCCCTCCCCCACTCTCACTCACTCTCTCTAAATAAACTTAAAAAAAATTTTTAATTAAAAATATGGAATCAATAAACTTAGGTCCAAGAAAAGGGGTTACTTATTTTTTTTTAATAGTTATATGCATATGGCAAAGTATTCAAACAGCACAAAAGGGTATACTGAGAAGTGACCCACCTATGCTTCCAGTAATACCTCTCTCCCCCCAGCAATTAGAGATGCTTTTCCATCTTAGAGACAACCTATGTATATGAAAGTATAGATTTCCATCCTTCCTTTAAACAAAGAAAAACAAAAGACTAATTGCAGATGCACAAAACCATACAAATTATCAACTTCTCTGAAAACCAACTCAAATGTTGCAATTCGTTTCCTTTCCACACTACATTCTGGGCACTGGTCCATAAGTGCATATTGTAGGGCCTGACACTTAAGCCTAGATTAGTTTCCAAAAAGTTAAGTCAATGTATTGTTAATCAGCCAAACCAAAACTCTGGAGAATCCTGGAGTTACATTTTAGAAATGATACAAAAATGTTTCTTCTTCCCTCTCCTCTCCCTCTCACCCCAATTTGGATTAACATGCCTGGGGGCGGTGGGAGGTGTGGGGTGTGGGGGGCTTGGGGGGGGGGGTGGGGACACTACATTTCTAGTTTTTGTAGTGAGGCATATGGATAGTATTTCAGACCCCCTATTATCTAGAGAACACAGAACGTTCTTCACTCAACTAGACAATTACTATAAAAATATATAACATTGATTATAAAGTACAACTGCCATTCAAAATTAGTTCGTTCTGTAGATTCTTCATAAGGACAAAACGTCTGGATTTTAGTGCCAGTTTTGTCACTTCGATGATCATGGGCTAATCAGTTATCTGTGTACCTGTTTCCTCCTCTGGAACATCTGAGATAACAGTACCTCCCAGAATTGTGTTTAATGTAGAGCACTTAGAACAATGTCTGACACACAGTAAAGGCTCAATAGATACTTTTAGAACACACAACTCAAGAGTACTTAGGCTCAAGATTAGCTTTTCTTGTATTGCATTTATCTACTTAATTCAGCTGTCCTACAGGTTGGATGTAACTCTGGGTGTGAATATCTTTTGACTACTGATAATAGATTAGTGGTCTCTGGGTGCTAAACTTACTCAGACACTGTGAAATGCCATTTTTTTCCTTTTTAAAGAATAGGAAATTACACTCAACAAACTTTCAATTCTGTTCTTTAATTTGCCTAAAGTTAGGTAGAAACCAAAATCTTCAAAACCATGTAACATGGAACCATGTAACATTTTCAAAGTAAGTAACCCTATTTTATTTTAATTCCTTTTTTTAGGTGCGCCATGGAACACTGCTAAAGCTTTCTAACAAACTTGGCGAATATGCTCTACCACCTTTGCTGAGGGAGCAAGTTGGGAAAGCTAACCAAACAGATGGCATAAGGTCAGTACCATCAAAAATTCTCTTGGGGCGCCTGGGTGGCGCAGTCGGTTGAGCGTCCGACTTCAGCCAGGTCACGATCTCGCGGTTCGTGAGTTCGAGCCCCGCGTCGGGCTCTGGGCTGATGGCTCGGAGCCTGGAGCCTGTTTCGACTCTGTGTCTCCCTCTCTCTCTGCCCCTCCCCCGTTCATGCTCTGTCTCTCTCTGTCCCAAAAATAAATAAAAAACGTTGAAAAAAAAATTAAAAAAAAAAAAAAATTCTCTTTAGCCTAAAGAGCTCAATACTAAAAACAAACAAACAAACAAACAAACAAACAAACAAAACCAACCAGAAGTTAAAATGTAAAGCAACCATAGAATTTCACTCTTCAATGTGCAGAAAAGCTTAGGCCACCTGGTTAAAAGACACACACGCACCTCTATACTACACCTTTCCAAAACCAGAGTTTCCCAATGTTTCCTAATTGGCCCATACCACATAATTCCAAGTCGATTCATCCAACTAAATTTAAGTTCTTCAAATAAAAGAACTTTCTTAAAGAGTGAAAGCCTCTTCCATCTTTGCTCTTCAATATGTCTAACTAATGTTATAGAGGCAAAAATGATCTTACAGAAAGATAGCATTTCTTTTATAATATGTATACTTTTCAGGACAATTATAAATTAAAAGAGGTTCATGAAATCAGGAGTCCACACTAGTATAAATAAAAAAATAATAATTAACAAAAAATGAAAAACTGTTCCTTATAGGGGCACCTGTGTGGCTCAGTTGGTTAAGTGTCCGACTTCGGCTCAGGTCATGATCTCGCGGTTTGTGTGTTCAAGCCCCGCGTTGGGCTCTGTGCTGACAGCTCAGAGCCTGGAGCCTGCTTCAGATTCTGTGTCTCTCGGTCTCTCAGCCCCTCCCCTGCTCATACTCTGTCTCTCTCTGTCTCTCAATAATAAACATAAAAAAAAAAAAAAATTAAAAAAAAAAAGAAAAACTGTTCCTTATAAAGAAAGCAAACTTAAAAACAGTGAAAGACCAGGGCGCCTGGGTGGCTCAGTCCCTTAAGCATCTGGCTTCAGCTCAGGCGATGATCTCGCAGTTTGTGAGTTTGAGCCCCACACTGGGCTCTGTGCTAACAGCTCAGAGCCTGGATCCTGCTTCAGATTCGGTATCTCCTCCTCTCTCTGTCCCTCCCATGCTCATGCTCTGTCTCTGTCTCTCAATAATAAATAAAAGTTAAAAAAAAAAATTCTCAAAAAGTGGTGAAAGACCAATCAATAGAATTTTTAAACAGTCACTCTTTTGCAAGTATCACAATAACTGATTCAGAGAAGACTCATCAATGGATACTAAAATTAATGGATGAAATTTTGAGGAATGACATATTTACATAGTTTCACGGTATTTCCTACGACACTTGGGGAAAAGAGATTCAGAGGGAAGAAACCTGTCAGACACAACCTTCATCAAACAAAGTTAATACCACCAGCAATGGGTCAAATCAACAGTATGTTTCCTGATATGATGAAGTACAAAGAACACATTACTTCTGTGGTATTCTTGCTGAAAGTACATAACATGGACTAATCACGAGGACCCATTTTTGAGGAATCAAAATTGAGGAACATTAACAAAACAAGTGATGTATACTTTTTCAGAAATATCTATGTTTTAAAATACAGAGTTCCAGTCTGGCTCTGGGCTGACAACACAGAGCCTGCTTGGGATTCTCTCTTTCCTTCTCTGCCTACCACCTCCCACTAGTGTTCTCCCCCTGCCCCTCTCTCTTTCTCTCAAAAAAATGAACTTAAAAAAATAAATAAGAGCGCCCGGATGGCTCAATTTGTTGAGTGTGCAACTCATGATTTTCACTCAGGTCATGATCTCAAGGTTTGAGGAATACAGCCCTGTGTCAGGCTCTACACTGACAGCACAAAACCTGCTCGGGATTCTCTCTCTCTCTTGCACTTTCTCTCAAAATAAATTAAATTTTTTTTTCTTATTTTCTAAAGACGTATACTGAAGTATTTAGGAAAGGTCATGATGGCTTGAATCTCTTTAAAATGTTTAAAACAAAAGAAACACATATAGCAAAATATTAAAAATCTAGATGACTGGGTATATGCCTCTCCCCAGTTCTTATATGAAAGCTTCCTATTTTTTTCAAGTTTTTAAAAAGGGATTAATTTCTATTCTCTTACAAGGTTACAGAAATTGAAAACTAAATGTATAAGGATCAGATTTTTATTAGGCAATTTACCTGTAGGGCAGGAAGGAACAATACAACTTTCAAAAGGTAAAGATGAAAATCAAACCAAAGAATGATGTAATTCAAGTTAGTTATACTCTAAAGGAGTTGTCCAATCAGAACGAAGATTTGTCGCACTGTCCAAGACCGAAACGACTGGTCACGTGCAACTATTCAATTTTAAGTATATAGAATTTAATATTCAGTTCTCCAGTCACACTACGCACATTTCGAGTACTCAACAGCCACATGTGACTACTATTGGAAGGCACAAAATATGCATTTCCATCGTTGCACAGTCTAATGAAGGGCAATGTTTTCAGACGTTTTTCCTGAGAGTCCAACAAGGAGAAAAAGGTAACTTAAAATTAAACTCTGGCAAAATAGGAAGGACAATTGGTAAAGTTATACAAGAATTTCAAACAAGACAAAAAGACGGAGGAAAAAGTAGAACCTTCAAGTTTTAAAGTCCAGATAGCTTGCAGGAGGCTTGAGAGAAAAAAATCTGCAAAGTTCAATACTAGCAGAAGTGAGAACCCAAGGGAAAAACTCCTCAATCTAGGTGCTCTTTCCCCTCAAGAAATCACTACACTTTCAAACAGCAAAGGCCCAGGGTTACAAAGGATTAAGAATGTGCAGATATAATAAGATATAATTTCTTCGAAAAACAGGAGAAAAGAGAGGACTGTCTTTATGCTTGATAAACTGCCACTGCCTCAATTTCTAAGATATTCATCAATATCATAACGCTTTTGGAGAAAGATACACAACTGTATGATGAATCTCTAATTTAAAAAATAAGTGTGGAAAAGATTGTATTAAAATCAGAGATATGATAAAAAAAATTTTTAATTTTATTTATTTTGAGAAAGAGACAACATGGGCAGGCACAGAGAGTGAGGGAGAGCCAGAATCCCAGGCAGGCTCCCTGCAATCAGCACAAAGCCCAACACAGGGCTCGATCTCAAGAACCTTGAGATCATGACCTGAACCAAGAGCAAGAGTTGGGATGCTTAACCAACTGAGCCACACAGGCACCCCTAAAAAAAAAAATTTTTTTTTTTTTGAACTTCAGCAGAATTAGATTCAGAAATCTATGTTGAAGGCTCATCAGTTTTTAATGACTTAAAAGCTTTGTTTTTCCTGTCTTGATTCTGGAACTATACTTGATTTGACTGTAAACATGGCAACAGAAAAGAGAAAGTGTTCATTCATGCTTGAGCAAAGCATGCCTAGGTGCTACGTGGAGGGTTAAAGTGATTTAGCACACATCAAGCACTTAAAACAGTGCAAGGCCACATAAGCACTCCCTATTTCATGGATTTATTTTATGGATTTCTGCCATTTTACAGTACCTACTCCGGGACTGTGACATCATGATATATACTTTTTCAAAACAGAATGGCTCTGATGTCATCCTACTAACATTACATAGTCAAACCTATGGTAGGCCAATTTGCTTTACTCAAAACACATTACTAAACACAGCTTAGAAAACCCTTTATATATATGGCAGGAATCAGGAACCCAGTGATGGTTAGTACCTTATTAGAATACATTAGTGATTAAACTATGAAAATAGTGTTAAAGGGACTGAATGGACTATGGCTGTATGCAATCCAATAATATGCATTTATTATAAAAGGCAGAAAATGCTAGAAGACAATACAACCAGGTAAAACCATGCACTTTCTTTTCTTACGTTTATTTTTGAGAGAAAGAGAGAAGGAGAGAGTGCACATGGGAGCAAGCAAGGAGAGGCAGAGGGGGAAAGAATCCCAAGGAGGCTCTGCACTGACAGCAGAGTGCCTGATGTGGGGCTCAATCCCACAAACTGCAAGACCGTGACCTGAGCCAAAATCAAGAGTCAGATGCTTAACCAACCGAGCCACCCAGGCACCCCCATGCTATTCTTCAATGCCCAATTCTTGGACTAAACAGGAAGACTCTGTTAGCACAGTCTCTATCACACAGCAACCAATCACAATTGTTTGTGCCTACAAACATCATATAATTAAAGGAATATTCGTCTTGCTTTGAGCCTACTAATTTCAACCAACAGTTGTTACATTTGATCAATAGGAACATTCACTGCAAACAGCCTTCTTTATAAGCATACTCAGGGAGTTTGCTTCCTAATGAATGACTGGTAAACTCAGAAGAGAACTCATTTACCAGCTGTATCAGCTGAAAATCAAAATACATTAAAACTTGTGTTTATGACAGCATTACTAAAAACATGTCTCATAATTAGTGCTTAGCTTTACACTTTCCAGATCCTTCCTCCTGGTTTCATCTGAAGAGTTACAATGGAAAGGAAGTACGTACAAGCTAGTATATTTCAGATGAGTCTATTTTGTAGGTACTCCATGTATTGTCCTATTTCAGTTACCTTTTCTGTAAATGAATCCTGTATCTTGATAAAGACTTACTAGTAAGTGTTACCACTAGAAAGTTAAGAAGTCAACAATTTGAGAGAGACCTGCTGATACCTGGATATCACTCAACGCTGTTATTTTTTCAATGTAGTTACTTTGAAGTTAAGTGCCTGAAGATTTGGTTAACTTCCTATCCCAAGTATTCCACTCAGCATAATTTCCTTTAAAAACCCCTAAACATCCTCTACCTTCATTAATATCAATCACAGTGGGAAAAAAAAAAAAAATGCTGACACCAGTCACTTCACTGAGCCCTTGAAACTAGCCATGAAACTAGCAGAATGTCAAATAAAAACTGCAGTTTGTCTTCTACAGGAAATGAAGACAAATGCTGAGAATGCAGCATTCCTTTAGTTCTTCCATCAACAGGATACTGGCCATTGTTTTGTGTACTCCACACATTTCAAGCAAGAAGTAAAAATGCTTTTAACTCTTGCTGACCCTTTGTTTCCACTCCATGTTAGCCTTTCAGGCAATTACGGTCTCTTAGGAGAATTTGACTCTGGTCACTCACTCCAAAATTAAGTACTATATTCAAGAAGGAACCACAGTTGGACTGTAAGACTATTAGTTTTGGTAAATTATCAGGAAACTCAAAAAGAATTTTTCCTACTTGTAGCCAACTACTGACTGGAAAATTTTAAAACCTTAAATTTGACTCACCCTTAAAAAACAGTCCAATAATTAGATGAAATATTACACCTCGATTCTGATCAAACTACAGGGGAATATTGGGAAGTTTTTAAGTCTCAAATCTTGCAGATTCTCCAAGGTCATGTCCTTTTCTGCATAAATGTCATTCAGCTGGCACAGAGCAAGTGAATGCTACCAAAATCATAACTGATTATAGGTATGTATGTTATGTGTGTTAGGGGAAGGGAGGGGGGTCGTAGACTTTATCCAAACACTCTTTTCGGAGTACTAGAAATGAGGCTTACTTTGAGGGTCCAAGATTATAAAACTTAGAGCTGACCTAACCTAAAATTCTTCAAAGGATGATGTGAATGTCCCTAGGCAGACACCACAGGCTTGGTTTCCCGGTGTAAGTAACTAAAACATCTGGTCAGTTTCCTTACTATTAAAATTGTAAAGGTCCCAAAGAAATTTCATTCTATGACACAACAACTTCCCAAAATGTATTTTTAAGTGGGAACCCAGTGATTCAGCCCAACCCCGTTACTGCTGCACATATTCATGTCTTTTTCTAACTTATACCAACATATCTGCTAGGAAATTAGACATTATATGGTTAGTGCTCATTTTCCTAGTCGGAGCAATCATTTAAAGCATGATCAGCACAGAGGTGCTACAAGTTACAAGGCCAGAATCAATTTTTTACATGTGAATCACTGGACTATTTCCTTGTGAACCTAAATGCCAAAAATTCCAAGTTCAACAGAATGAATGAATGAACACTCAGCATGGAGAGTTACAAGCTTTCTCAAAATCATTTAGTATTAGCAAAGTCAGGGAGTCTGAAACATTAAAATAACTAACTGACCAGGATTTATTTTCCAATACCTATTGAGCATCTATTATTTGGCAACTTAACATCAATTGAATATTTTATAGCCTGCTATTTATGTCTGAAACTGCTTTTCTTTACTTTCTGTTAAGCTATAAATTTGTCATCACTACAAAGGTAACAACCTACAAGGAAAATAACAGGTTTTAGGCTCAGAGAGTTTAGAGTATACAATTTGTATGTAGCTCATATTTTCTAAAAAATGGAAAAAACCTTCCATCCCAAACCCTATAGATACTGCTTCACTGTGGTCAGGGAAAGGGTATGCTATGGATGCTTATAGATTTTTTTTTTTTTTAATTCATGGTACTAAAACTTCCCCAGGCCTGTCTAAAATGCTGAACGCTTTAAATCTTGTTTCCTCTTTCACAGCAGTTAAATTTTCTTCCATTGTCTAAAAAGAGCTTCCAATTATTTTGGTTTCTATAACTCTTAGATTTGTAACCTATTCTGTCACACCTCCTGTTCTTTTAATTCTGGGATTTTCTCTAAATTTAAAATCTTCAAGTTAATCTTCCACATTGCTGATGTCCACAGGGGCAATTCTGCTCCTAACTGCTCCAGGATCAACTGTTTCTGTATATATTCTATTACTGCAGCTTTCTATTTGTATTGTATCAAGTTTCTTTACATGCCACAGATAATGCCAACAGTTCTCTGAAGTTTTCTTCCAGTTCCAATAGAAAAAAACTTTTAAAGATTTCCTCAGATCTCTTCCTAGTTCTAAAGTATTTTTTCCATAATCATACATTTTAATTAAAAGCTACTGTATGCCAGACACCACACTAATACAGACAATTCTACAGTAAATGAGCTATGGCCTCCTCTATTCAGTGCATAACAAGCACACAGTAATTACAACGGTGCAATTACAAGGGATGCATGCCTAGCCCAAATATATGTAGGGGAATACATGGTGTCTCAGAAGAAATTGAAATACCATCTAAAGAAGGACACACAGTTAAAGAGAGGACAGAGGGGCGCCTGGGTGGCATGGTCGGTTGGGTGTCCGACTTCGGCTCAGGTCACGATCTTGCAGTCCGTGAGTTCAAGCCCGGAGTCAGGCTCTAGGCTGATGGCTCAGAGCCTGGAGCCTACTTCCGATTCTGTGTCTCCCTCTCTCTCTGCCCCTCCCCCGTTCATGCTCTGTCTCTCTGTCTCAAAAATAAATAAATGTTAAAAAAAAAAATTTTTTTTTTTTAAATAAAGAGAGGACAGAGCTACAAAACTTGGGACAGAACAGATAGAACTAAAAATACCATTATGTACCCAAGTGGGGTATTTATTTTAGCAAGCAGACCATTCCCTAGACACTCAAAAAAGCTTTTGACTAGTATTAGAATGCAGAAAAACTAGAACTCTCATACATTGCTGGTGACGATGTAAAATGGTACACCTGCTATGAAAAAACAGTTGGGCAATCCCTCAAAAAATTAAAACACAGTTCTAAACCATATGACCTGGCAATTTCACTCCTCAGTATATATCCAAAAGGACTGAAAATAGGTATTCAAACAAAAACTTTAATGTTCACAGCAGCACCATTCATAATAGCCAACAGGTGGAAAGAATCCAAAGGGGAAAGTGGGTGATGGGCATTGAGGAGGGCACCTGTCAGGATGAGCACTGGGTGTTGTATGGAAACCAATTTGACAATAAATTTCATATTAAAAAAAAAAAGAAAAAATATTTAGTCATCTGAAAAAAACAGAATCCAAATGTCCATCAACTACTGAAAGGACAAATAAAATGCAGTATATCTTCTACTCAATCGAGTATTGAGTAAAGGAATGAAGTATGGGATACATACTACAACATGGATGAACCTCAAACATTATGCTTAGTAAACATTAGACAAAAAAGGTCACATATTGTATGAGTCCACTGATAGGTAAATCTGTAGGGAGAGAAAGCACATTAGTGGTTGCAGGGGATGGGAGGGGGGTGGGAATGAGATACTTCTTAATGAATTTGGGGTTTCCTTTTGGGAGATGAAAAGGTTTTGGAAGTAGATACAGGTGTTGGTTGCACAATGTTGTCAATGTACCATTAAATTGTTCACTTTAAAATGATTAATTTTAAATAAATTTCATATATTGAACAAAAAAATAAAAATAAATAAATAAAATGATTAATTTTTGGTTGTATGAGTTTTATCTCAATTTTAAAAGATCTTTGGCCCTATTAAATTCTTAGGAATTAGATATGCTCAATACATACTTCAAGTAGTCATTTGACTTAGTTTATAAAGACATTTAAAATTATAAGATAATTTACAGGGGTGCCTGCCTGTCTCAGTCAATAGAGCATGACAGTCTTGATCTCAGCGTTGTGAATTCAAGCCCCATGATGGGGGCATGGAGCCTACTTAACAATAAATAAATAAAATTATAAAATAATTTACTTGAAAATGTTTTTCTACTCTTCACATTTCAGAAACCATGTTAACTCTTCATATGCACTTTTTTACACCAGTGTTTCCATAAACACTGGAAAATCCTCTCCATTCCATTAAAGTGCTTTAAAAAAAAAAAAAAATCCAGGGGCCGCGGGTAGCTCAGTTGGTTAAGCATCTGACTTCAGCTCAGATCATGATCTCGCAGTTTGTGGGTTCAAGCCCCATCCCATGTTGGGCTCTGTGCTGACAGCTCAGAGCCTGGAGGCTGTTTTGGATTCTGTGTCTCCCTCTCAAAATAAATAAGCATTAAAAAGAAAACAAAATTTAAATCCATTAAGGTACAATCATGGGAATTTTAGAACATACCTAAAATTCCATCTGCATATTAGGAGAGTTGTTTTTTTCACTTGTTTCTGGATTATGATCTCCAGAAATATACCCCTAATAGATTGAGTTTTTGAGGGATACTTAAAATGTTTCTTACCCCATCCAACAGTTATAACTGTGAGGCCAGAGAACGATAATTATTAGATATGTTACATTTACCTCTTACCAATCCAGATGGATTTCAAGCCTATGATAGCCTTCAATGAACATGTTGCAGTATTCAAAATAGAAGTTAGCTGTGAGAGGACTCAATAAATGTGGAGACTTGGTAAGGCTTTTAATATAAGGGAACTCCTTCTTGAAGAATATTTTATAGTAAAAAAGAAAATCACCTTAGATTTACCTAGTTCAAAAGGGAGAAATATACAGTACCAAAGAGAGTGGAGAAAGACAAGAATTTGTAAACCATGTTCTCCCTATGGGTTTTTTCCCTAATTATTCACCCTCAATGAATTATCCAAAGTCACCTGTTTGCCAAGTTGAGTATACATGGTTAATCTTTGGCTTCACTGTGTCCACTATGGTGGTTTTTAAGTCCTTTTTGTCAGCTAGTCAGAAACAGATGAAAGCAACTCTCCCAAATCCCATTTTCATCTACTCTGATTCTCAGTCAATAGATGGGAGTCATCAAATGGATTCTCCTCTAGAGCCTGGAGGAAGGATACAATCCTGCCAAAACTCTATCATCTCCTATGGGATTCATTTCAGCCTGTCCTCTAAAACTGTAAAATGAATTTGTTTAAAGCATTACATGTGTGTGTGTATACACACACACACACACACACACACACACACACACCCCTCAAGGTCATCAGAAACTGCAATCCCTAGGATCCCCAGAGTGCATCACTATTAGAGTTCTTCCCTTCCCTACTCCAGAAATGGACTGGATGTGGAAAATAAAATGAAAGGGCCACCTGGGTGGCTCAGTCAGTTAAGTGTCAAACTCCTGACCTCAGCTCAGGTCATAATCTTGCAGTTCCTGAGATAGAGCCCTATGCCGGGATTCTCTTGGGATTCTCTCTCCCCTGCCTCTCCCCAACTTGTGTTCTTTCTCTCTTTCTCAAAATAAACAAACACTAAAAAAAGAAAAAGAAAATAAAAGGAAAGAATCTGGTGTAACTCCAAGATCTTGGCTTCAATAACTGGGTACATGGTAGGTTTTTTTCCCTTTTGCATGGCATATATATTCTACTCTACTGGATAAAGAGAGACTCTGCTCTAGCACAGGTCTAAGAAAGAATACTTGAGTATCTGTATAAGCTAAGTATTATGATATAAACACAAAAACACACCCCAGTATAACTTTCCACTTGCCAAAAAGTATTATTTTAATTTAATGAGGAAGTTCAGAAAAGATAAAAAGATCTCAAACATCTGAGACATTTTCCACAATAGAACACAGGAGAATTTAAATTTTTTAATGTGGCAAAATGATTTCAATGCACTCAATTCCTATTATTTCAGAAATAAGCTTTAAAATCTGCTTTACTTCAGAACTTAAAAGTCCTATTTACCCAATGAGTCAGAACAGGAAGTACGAATATAACTTACTGGTAGTTCTACCTCCAAAGCAAAACCCTACAAGCCTGTAACCATTTCTCCCCTCTATGGTTATGCTATTCACACTGAGCAAGCATGTTCAACTCCCACTTTCCTCCTCACCCCCACCTCAAGTGCCACTTTTCCTAGAGTTCTATTCAAGTTTTACATTACAAAACATTTACATTTACAAAAACATAAATAATACAGTAAAATAGAAGTTTCCTGCTTTCATAAGTGGCTTTAAACTAAAACATATTCACACTCTGGTCATTAAGAAAAACTCTCTTATAGACATGTTTGAGAAGTTCAGCTTTGAGAGGGATAAAGATAATCCTCGTTACCAGTTAACCTGATCCCAATCATTCTGCACAATTTTCTAGTGGGAACCTGAATAAAGCCCTTTAAAAACATCATCTAAATAGCCACTTAAAGCATAGAAAGTCAAATGTTAGCTCACTGGCCCCTACTTTTCTTATAATATAAAAACTATTGGGGTGCCTGGATGGTTCACTCAGTTGGGCATCCAACTCTTGATTTCAGCTCAGGTCATGGTCTCACAACTTGTGGGTTCAGGCCTGCATCAGGCTCTGCACTGATAGTTCGGAGCCTGCTTAGGATTCTCTCTCTCCCTCTCTGCCCCTCTCCTGCTATTGAGCATGCAAGCATGTGCTCTCACACTCTCTCAAAATAAAATAAAACTTAAAAAAAAGAACTACTGACCTAAAAACAAACCACTGGCAGAATGTGTACATCAAAGGACACCACAACATAGATGCAAACAAACTGCTATATTTTGCAGTTCAAATTATATAGACCATTCATCAACGTGCCACACTGCAAAAAGACCAAGTATTAAAGTCTGGCCATCCACTTATTAGCTGTCTGACTCTACAGATTAACTGCCATGAACTTCAGTTTCCTCAAGTGCAAAATAAGGCTAACCCTACCTATCTGATGGGATTTTCTTGCTAATTAAATAAGATCATGAACATACAATATTTAGCAGTGTCCTCAGTACACAGGTATTCAAATAACTCTAATGGTCAATTAATTTTGATTTTGTAGATGGCAGGACAATTAAGTTTGTTTTGTTTTATTTTAGAGAGAAAGTACAAATGGGGGAGAGGAACAGAAGGAGAGAATCCCAAGTAGGCTCCACACTCAGGGTGAAGCCCAACATGGGGCTTGATACCACAACCCCAGAATCATGACTTGGAATCATGACAGTGGAAATCAAGAGTTGAACGCGCAACCAACTGAGCCACCCAGGTGCCCCAAGGTTTGGTGAATAGTTAGGGCAAATTTAAGTTAGGGCAAAATAGAGGCATATGGGTGCCTAAGTCAGTAAGAGTCCAACTTCAGCTCAGGTCATGATCTCAGGGTATGTGAGTTCGAGCTCCACATCAGGCTGTACGTTGTCAGTGCGGAGCCTGCCCCTACCCCTACCCCACGTTGTGTGTGTGTGTGCGTGCTTGCTCTCTAAAAATACTTTTTTTTTTTTAAAGTTAGGGCAAAATAAATTATATCTTTCATAACACACAAAAAAAAGGAAACACAAAATCCAACTCTGACAGCTGGGTTTTGCATAATGCATTTAGATCCAAGCCTCCTGCCATCCCTTTGGGTTAAGAGCATTAGCCACAGGCACTTGGCCAAGAAGGGGGAAAAAACATCTAGAGCTGACTTTGTGAAGTAGCTTCATCATGACATATATGCAAATAAATTTAGAGAAATAACCTCATTCTAATATAAAGGATTGAAATATCAGTTATGAACTCATTTCCCATGTAAGTGAGAACATTCATTTCAACATAGGACATATATAACACCAGCAAAGGTCTGATTGGCATTCCAGGCTGGTATTTTATCAGATATGATGATCAGGTTTGTCAAATGTATCTGGCCAAGGAACACTAATTAAAAATGTACCAATGGCATACAGTGAGAGCTCATGGAATATAATAAAAAAAATTAAAAATTTTCTTTCTTTTGGGCACATGTCAGAGAGGGATCACTTTTGTATCATACAAATATTTCTATTAAGTCTTGCACAGCATCAGACATTATATAACGTGTTGCAATTATGTGTGGACAGCCTTTGCCAGTTAACCAACGCAAGCTATAGTCAGTATTGTTCATCACTTTGTCCCTAGTCTAACATAGTTGCTGATAAGTACTCAAATCTTAGGTAATTATCAAACACTTATAAACCATAAAAATCTAGGTGTGCAAATAAAATACTGTATCACTGGTGGTGAGCTACATGAATAAAATGTACTGGACAAAAATTTTATACCCCACAATTCATGTTCCTAAACTGCTACATCAAGTACTTTCACATACATGACCTCAGATCTTTACAGTAACTTTGTGAAGCAGCAGGCCTATTTTACTGAGAAACAGAAAAGGTTAGTTTTGTTTTTTTTTAATGTTTATTTATTTTTGAGGGAGAGAGTGAGACAGAGCACGAGCAGGGGAGGGGCAGAGAGAGAGGGAGACACAGAATCCAAAGCAGGTTCCAGGCTCCGAGCTGTCAGCGCAGAGCCCGACGCGGGGCTCAAATCCACGGACTACAAGATCATGACCTGAGCCAAAGCCAGACGCTTAACCTACTGAGCCACCCAGGCACCCCCAGAAGAGGTTATATACTATATACTCCAATACTCTCCAATATTATAGCCACATTTCACAAGCCACATGTGATCTGAGCACCTGGAATGTGGTTGCTGTAACTGAATTTATTTTAAAATTTAATTAAAACTAAATAGTAACTGATAATTGATTCAATTATGGAAAACTTATGTTTGGAATAACCTAGATAAGCAAATCTGCTTTTTCAACTGTAAATATCATGAAATCTAAATACAGAATATTTCCAATGAAAAGAGGGTCTGAAAGGAGATGTGCTTACCTGTAAAATACAAATCAGATTTTGAAAAATCACTACCCCAAGAAAGGAATGTAAAATATCTCATTTGAAAATGTTATACTCCTTACGTGTTGAAATTTTAACATTCTGGTCAAATTAGAACATCCTCAGAGCAAAGTCCAACAGGAAAAAAGCGAAGTAGGATACTGTATAACTTCTCTTAAGGCCAATCATCCTATTTCTTTGAAATATTTTGTGTCCAAAGATCCAGGTTCAAATCCCATTCTGATACTGTGTTCCCTTGGACAGAGTCCCACTTTTTTTAAGTGTTTAAGGATGTCTGGGGGGATTAAGTGAAGACTGAAAGCACCCAGCCACATATATTCATAGGGCAAAACAGGCTCTCACAAGAAGTCTACTGTTCCCTTCATTCACTAGTCACTGTTCATCACCACCACTTCCCAAAAGAGACAGTATTCAACTAACACTTTTTTTTTTCCAACAACTTTCAAATAATGAATGTTTTAATTTTGGTTAATAAAATATTCTAAACATACAAATATGGGTGATCAGATAAACCTTCACTCTTACCAAGCCTATAAATGTACAGTCCAATGTAGTAGACAATAGGCTGATGTGGTCATCTACATTTAAACTAATTAAAAAGAAATAAAAGTAAAAACTTAGTTCCTCAGTGACACAAACCACATTTCAGTATCCTTATGTAGCTAATATATATTCTTTTTTTCCTTTTTTTTAAATATTTATTTATTTGGGGGAGAGTGCAAGCAGGGAAGGGGCAGAGAGAGCGAGACAGAGGACCTAAAGCAGGCTCGGAGCTGACAGGCTGACAGCAGTGAGCCTGATGTGGGGCTCAAACTAACAGTGAGATCATGACCTGAGCCAAAGTCAGATGCTCAACCAACTGAGCCACTCAAGTGTCCCACTAGTATATATTTTCATCACGGAAGAAAGTTCTTTTAGACAGTAGCTCTCAAAAAGAAAAATCACATCAGTAACAGTGACAGGAAAAAACATACTGTTAAATATAATTCAAATATCACAGGTTAAGGTTTCTAAAATCACGTATTTCACTATACACTAGCACGAAAACAACCATTGTTCTATATGCACACAGTTCCACGTCTTACATTATCTCCTAAACAGAATGCAAGCATATTCACCACAATTAGCCACACCCCTTTAAGTAAATAGACCATTAGGAAAATTCTGAAAAACATGATACATCTTAAACTTGAAAGCTATTCCCAAGGTAAACTGCGGCAGAATTCCAGGCAGTATGCCTCTTCCAAGGAGTATAGTTAAGCATATACAATATCACAATAATAGCGGGCACTGCTCTCTCTTTGCAAATCAAAACAGTCATAGCAAGAACTTCTACCATTCAATTCACGACACATTCCAGGCCTGCATTTATGGATCAAAGAGAAAACAAAAAAAAAAATGGGTGGGGAGGTTTTTAATTGCAGAATTCAAGAACCTGGGTATACAGTAAAATGTGCCAATCAGCATAAAGATACTTAATGTGCCAAGAACTGAGAACTGCAGGCAATATTTTACGTATAGTCTAGGATGTTTTTTACAATCTGCAACTCTAGCAATATCTTGCCCAAATAGGCACTCATCTGTTGACTATCAGCCTAGCAATCCTGAACACACACACACACACACACACACACAACCTTCATAACTTAAAATACTTAACATTCATTTCATATAATTCCAAGCCTTGATGACAGATCCTTCAGTTGGCCAGAATAGTTAAAAATAAATTCATTTACAGTTCACCTTTGGAAATTTTCACAAAAAACTAACTCTACACTCAAGTTCCTCAATTCTTGTTCCCAATTTTTATCCTAAGTGTTTCAGAAAATTTTCTGCTACTTAGCAAACTGGCAGAACTCAGGCCAAAGACCTGAGGTGCCTATTAAAATAATACTCATTAATTTTTTAAAAAAGAGAAGGGATAAAAATGAGAAGGTAGGAGATACTCTGTGAGAAGTTGGTGACTGGGGCCCTTTGCACCATTAACCATTATTAACTGGAAGTTAATTATTAACTGGAAGTTAACTTTAGGCATGGCATAGTACTACAAAAAAATGACTGAATTCTCCAAATACATTTGCAAAGCTGCTTTATACTCAAATCTTCAAATTATTTCAAAAGGAAATGGTTTCACTTGAATATATGGAGAAACTCAGAAATCAGACCCATATTAAATCTGTCTTCAATTAGTGACAAGGTTAGATTCCAATCTCTGGGATTATTTAACAATTCTCATCTCGTCTTTAATCGAAATGAAAAGCTACTGCTCAAATCACCACTAGTTAAGAAATAGGGTTTACTAATGGGACATACCTCTGCCTTGTAAACACCAACAGTACCTGTTTCTGTCTATAATTTACAAACATTTATCTACAGAAAGATTATATTTCAGCAACACTCTAGTGTGAGAATGAGCCTGTGTTTTCCCCTCACACCTAAAAATATTATTTTCCCAACTCTTTACATTTATTTACACCCCACTTTAACAGAAAGAACACAGCAATTAAAACTTGGAGCAAAAACAAGAACTTCTCTGTGTCCACTGTCACTTAACATTTTTTAACCTTTTGTAAAAGTGTTCCATTACTTCAAATGAGTTATCTGAAAAGCACAGATGACTAAAGGTGTGTTACTTATTTTTTAAATTTATTCATTACAATTCAAAACTTAAAGGAAAAAAATTTCTTGCTGATGCAAAGATGATTAATATCTGTAAAGAAATAATGAAGTTATGTTACGGATAGCCTAAATAGTCATCCTTTTTATTAATCTTTTTATTAACAAGAATCCTTTATGTATACCAACTGGAGAAAGTAAATAAAATAGCTTTCAACGGTAAGGTGTCCAATAGGCCACTAACATTAATATCATGTCAAACCACGGCATCTTTTATCATTATGAATTCAGGCCTTCAGAAGATGAGCTGAGGCAGGCCTCTTTAAGGGGGTATTTGGGAAGAAAACAAAATACATGAATAAATTACTGCAGCCAGAGTAAAACCAGGATTGGTGAACTAAGAAAATCAGAAGCTCAAAAACGGCTTAATTCAGTCAAGCCCTCCAATGATCATCTATCTGCCTGGGCCCGCCACGGGCAAACTGCCAGATAAGACAGTATGTTGCATAGGAAAATGCACCACGGGGAAGAACTCTAGAACCTACTAAAAGTAAGCCAATTGCAGACCAAACAACCTTGCATATCTCAGAACAGGTATGCTCTATCTCCAGGACTCTATTTCATTCCATGCAATCCTGAAGGAAGTACTTACGCCAAGCCCACAACTACCTGCTATACTCCAGCAGACCCCAAGATAACCTATAGATAACTCTTTCCCACCTCTTAAAACGAAAGAGGGTATAAAAGCTGCATCATCCCCAGAGAAATCAAGAAAGGAAAAAAAGACGAGTACCCCTAGGGACCTTGACCCCACGCACTGAGACTGACACCGCCCTGAGAAATACGTTCCCCCATTTACCCTCCTCCTGGTTCCTTCAGTGACCTTCTGTTCCTACTGCCTCAGGGAAGGCTTGAGGCAAGTCACTGCCGTTCCACCCACCCCCAGGGGAAGGTGCCTTTCCCAGTTGAGAGCCGCAGAGGGAGGAAGAAAAAAGGTTGCTCCTCCCCAGCCCACCCGCCCCACAACTGCCGAATACAGACACGATGGGGAAAGGGAAGAGAAGAGCAATCGGAGATGACAGCTCTGCACTGGCCTAGGGATTGAAAATCCTTGCTGTGGAAGAAACGCGGGAGATTCCTTCCCACCCCCCACCTCCACCCCACCCCCCGCCAAGCAACCCAAATGAATGAACTGAATAAAACGGCGATGGGGGGAGGGGGTTAGAATGCGCAGTTTTTACCACCCAGGAAGCGAAAATAGAGGCCCTCGAACCCAGGCCTGGCCTCGCTGCCTTTTGCACCCCGACTCTCGTCCTTTCTATCCAAGTCCCACACCATTAACCCTTAGGCTTTCCAAGATAGCGCCCCTATCCTCCATCTACCCCAATACCCCAAGCACCGATACCCACCCCGCTCCGATCCTGCTTTTTGCTTGGGCCCAGACTCCAGCCTCTTCCTTCCTACTACCCTTTCCACAGCCCTCATAGGCCCGAACCCAGCCGCACCTGGAGATGCTCCTGAAAACGAATTGGCAGAATCTGGGCCATGGCGCTGTCGGGGTGTATGGTCTCCTCCTGTCACTGGGGCTGCGGGGCAGTGGCTGCCCAGGCTCTCCAAGGGAGAGGAGGAGAAGGGGGAGGGGGAAGGCTGGACTCAGCAGGATACTCTCCGGGGACGCAGGAAACTGGCAGGCAGACGAAAGAGCTCGGGTCGGGGGCGGAGGCTCCAGGGTCCGGGAGAGCCGCAATGGCGGAACCGGGCGCAGCGCAGACTCCGGAAACGGCTGAGCCCTGCGGAGGGATCCCGACGACAGAACTCCGCCCAAGGCACCTCACCCCCTCCGCCTTATGTACCCCTCCACGGAGTGCCGCGGTGCAGTGAGGCGCAGGAATTCGGGGCGCAGTACACCGAGGAGCTCTCGCTTACTGCTGCGCCACGAGGGTAAATTAGAGGACTCGGAGGGACTACTTTTTTAGACTCATCACTTTCCCCAGCCTCCTTCTTTTCCTCCCCCCCCCTTTTTTTGCATTTTGCCACATCATGCGACTAGCAGTGACCGACGTCATTTCCGTGGGCGCTTAGGTCCCACCCACGTACTTCCGGGTGCACGTGATGCTGGTCAGGAAGGGTCGGCTGATAGCTGCCAGAGTGCGGGGCGAGTTCTATGGAAGTGTAGTGTCTCCTGAGAATAGAGTGGCTGTTGGGCTGCTGTGAGGAATGGCGGTGTTACTCACTTTCCTTCTGGGCCCTGCCTATTTAAATTGATTCCCATACGAAGAGGACGTGGCGTGGGTAGATGGGCTCAGCCTCCCGCCCTCTCCGTGACTCAGGGAAACGGCCTCCTTGCAAGAGCGCTCTCTTGGCAGCCGCCTGCAGCACTCCTCCCCCGCCTACTTTCAAACCGTGGGTGGTTTCTTACATCTCAGGGAGTGGGAATGAAATGGGGTTTAAGATACTGCCTGCCCTTATGCACACCGTACTGACGCTTGGAGAAGCTGACGCTTGGATTCTAACTAGAATTAGCAGTCTCTTTGTACGTTACCTAAATAATTGGCCCAAAGGACAGTGAAGGCCTTTTATGAGGTGTCTGAAGCTGGCCTGATAGCTTTTATTTCTGCGGACATTTTGGCGGACACGTATGTGACATGAGTCAAGCTTGGTATAAAGAATTAGAGTATCATATATGTGCTACAGAATTGGACCAAAATTGTGATAGGATTTTTTAGCCACATCAAATGAGTCTGAAAGATCTCGATAATTAGTTTAAGGGAGAAGTTTGACACCTTTAAGGGTCTATGGTGTGATTAACACACGTTCTTCGAAAAAGGGTTTAGCTATTAATTGCTGTATTTCAGTGGGACCACCTTAACATTGCCCATTGATGAGCAGCGTTTGGGAATGTAAGCGCTTCAAACCTGGCTGGCACATCTTGTCTTCTAACAGCATTAATAGAACTATGGTATTCATTATCAATTAATAACCTTCCCAGTAGTTTATTGCTAAGGTATAAGCTGTAATATCTCATTAATGACACAAATGCAATAAAGGATACAAGAATTTAGTTCTGTACCTTTCATCTTTATAGGAGATGTGATTATTTTTCCAGAAAGATCTTGAGGAAAAATAAGCACATAGTAATTCTTTTTACTGGCCTTTTCAGTTAAACATAAAACCCTATTAGGTATACAATAATTCTGTGTGTTAAGCAGTTTTGCTTAGAGAAGTTTGCTTAATCATTTAAATTGCTTTTAATGTTTTTCCCAAAATATATCTCACCTACTTAGGATGAGAGAAGAATCTTTGGCAGTTTAGGAGACAGAGACTGTTTTGCATTGCAAAGAAAAGCCTTGTCACCATAAGAGTGAATATTTATGCTAGGCAAAATGTTTGAATATGTTCTGTATTCTGCAACCTTTCTAATTCCGGTTTAATAGTAGTTGCTTTCAATCCTTTTTGGAAATAGACAAATTCTAAATTAAAAATCTAAAGGAGTTACTGTTTTATTGCAGTAAAAGCAATAGCTTAATCGGGTTACATTTCTAATCTCAGAATCTGAGGTACAAGAGCTATATCATGAATGGGCCACCAAAATTTTCTTTAAGTTGTTAATAACTGTATTGTATTTTCATGCAGACCTGTAATTTTAAGCATTGTACATTTAGAATTCCCAAAGCAATTGATTTTAGCTTGGATATTTGAATGTATGCAATATCTTAACCAAAAGTGCACTGACGTTATATTAATGACTGCTGTGTCATCAGACATAGAAATGTAAAAATGCATTGTTTTCAGAAGTCATTTAGGGAGAAGAAAAACAGATTATAATTTACCAGTTCGTTTTGAACACTGCATCCTTCAAATCAATAAATCCAAAATGTTTCAAGAGGAAAAAAGGGTCCAGATGATAAACATTAAAACCCAAACCTGTACATTTTAAAGAGGAATAATTTTGGTTGAGGTAATAAAGAGAGCTTTTTACAGTAGTAAGTTGTTCCTGCTAATGGTATAAAGGCGAAAAGAAAGGTTATCCTTGGTTAGAAGTCCCAAAGGCAGTCACTGTTAGCAGTTACCTGAGCAGTAACCAAATGGCTTTGTTTTCAGATGCTACCTTAAGTTAGAGAAGATACATAACCTAATAAATCAGAAAACAAATGCTAAGTTTGGGAGGAGTTTTTTTCTAACTATGACAAAGTCTTTACACGTATACTGTATTAATGTGTTATCATCCTGGCTTTTAGTTTCATAAAATTTTAGTAAGTAGCCATATTAATAAAAATAAATGGTCAAGTTCTTCCAATTTGAAGCTATTTTTATCAGTGTATTCAATAGTAGGTCCTCGCTCTGAGTCACAGCAAGCACCATTAGCAAAAACTGCATTGTTCATATGCTATTTTGAGGAGTGTCCATTTCTCAAAACCTATACAAGAAACCTTTATTGTACCCCTAATTTTATATTTTGTGCCAGGAAATATATTTTATATGTGTGTGTGTGTGTGTGTGTGTGTGTGTGTGTGTGTGTGTGTGTGTAAAACATCTAGTGAGTATGATACCTCAGAAAAAAATTCATTTGATTGCTCTATAGGTGCTTATCTTCAAGCAGCCCCCAAATTAAGGCCACTACCTTTTAACTTGACCTTTTAAAAATAGCATGAGCTAGCTGCATTGCAAAAGCCACAACGTAAAGACATTTCTCAAACATTAAGAGATATTTTTGCTTTTTATTTTTTGCTTTTTACAGAGAGAGCATGAGCAGGGAAGAGAGGCAGAGGGAGAGAAAGCGAGAAAGAGAAGCCCAAGCAGGCTCCATACTCAGCACAGAGCCCAAGGTGAGGCTTAATCCTACAGTGGACCCTGGGATCATGAGCCAAGCCTAAATCAAATCCAGAGTTGGACACTCAACCAAGCTACCCAGGTGCCCCTAAGAGATTAAATTTAAAGCAAAACTTAAAATTTTTTTTTTTTAATTTTTTTTCAACGTTTATTTATTTTTGGGACAGAGGGAGACAGAGCATGAACGGGGGAGGGGCAGAGAGAGAGAGGGAGACACAGAATCGGAAACAGGCTCCAGCCTCTGAGCCATCAGCCCAGAGCCTGACGCGGGGCTCGAACTCACGGACCGTGAGATCGTGACCTGGCTGAAGTCGGACGCTTAACCGACTGCGCCACCCAGGCGCCCCGAAAACTTAAAATTTTTTTAATGTTTATTTTTTAACATTTTTTTAAATGTTTATTTATTTTTGAGACAGAGACAGACAGAGCATGAACGGGGGAGGGTCAGAGAGAGAGGGAGACACAGAATCTGAAGCAGGCTCCAGGTTCTGAGTTGTCAGCACAGAGCCTGATGCGGGGCTCAAACTCATGGACCATGAGATCATGACCTGAGCCGAAGTCAGACACTTAACCGACGGAGCCACCCAGGTGCCCCAATGTTTATTTATTTTTGAGAGAGACAGAGCATGAGTGGGAGAGGAGCAGAGAGAGAGGGAGACACAGAATCTGAAGCAGGCTCCAGGCCAGATCTGAACTGTTAGCAGGGCTCAAACCCACAACCCGTGAGATCGTGGCCTGAGCCAAAGTCGGACACTTAACCAACTGAGCCACACAGGTGCCCCTTAAAGCAAAACTTTAAACCTAACCCACTGTAGCAATTATTTAAAATTCAGATTTTAATGAAACCAAAGGGATATACTTTACCATTACTCAATAAGTGGTTTTGCCATTTAAACAGCTTTCAAACATCTCAGCCCCATAACTTCCTGGATATGAATCCCACAGGATTAGGTAAAGAGCATCAGATCAAATGCACTGACTCAGGTATCAGTCAACCTATAGTGCCCACTTTATTTTGGCCCTGTACAAGGCACTGGTTATAGGTGAAGCTCACCTGAAAGGAAACATTTACAAAACCAGAAAAAAAATGTCATGGCCTTTTTAGTATGAGATGGACCTGAATTTATACTCAGTATCATGCACTACTCAGGCTTGTCCTAAATCTGTGTAGACAAGTTTTATAATGTATCATGGATGGCAAATAAGATCTATACTGAATCTTTATTCTGTGTCAGGATTGAGCATGTCCCAAGTGAATAGCCAAGACTAGCCCTGTGGGACTACAATCTGGAATCTAGTCGTATTATTTAGGCCCCTCCCATGTTGTCTAAAGGTTAAATCAGTTTCCAACAGAGGAATGAAGTAGCTCATAACATTACCTTAAAAAGTCCTCTCGGGAAAGTTGTTTCAAATATAGTGATACACACAGAACACTATGGACAGAAAAACCTAGAAAAGTTATAACCATGCTGATCAATAGAGAGTTAGATGCATGTCAGTGTCCCTTTCATATCCAAAATTTGAAGTCCTAAGAAGCTTGAGGGGGATTTATACAGGAAGGGATAATGAGGATCAAGGTGTTGGAATGATTGTTATGGGCTTTTTATACCTTTCTAAATATGTAGAACTGTCTCTTCACCTCCTAGAGTTATTACTGTCTCCAAAGCAAGGCATGACCCACAAACATATTCTCTCAGCAATCGTAAAATTCTGTTACACTCCAGGGATAGTTCCACTAGTAGCAATGCACATATGCAGCCTTCTGATAGTAGTAAACTCTTTCTCAGAACAGAATGGTTAAAAATTAAGATCTGAGGGCACCTGGGTGGCTCAGTCAGTTAAGCATCCAACTCTTGATTTCGGCCCAGGTCATGATCTCACAGTTCATGAGATCGAGCCCCACGTCAGTCTCTGTACTGACAGCATGGAGCCTGCTTGAGATTCTCTCTCTCTCTCTCTCTCTCTCTCTCTCTCTCTCTCTCTCTCTCTCTCTCAAAAATAAATAAATAACCATTAAAAAAATCTGGTAAGCAAAGTTTCGCTTAACTCAATAATAAAGGTTCAAGAAAGTATAATTTACTTGATCAACAAACACCTTTCAGTACATACAATGAAAAGTTAAACAATGTTAAAAACTCTTGATTAATTAAGACAATATTTTATATGGAGAAAGCAATTCTGACTTTTAAGGTCCTCAGATTCATCACTGTGAAGTTTTTGTAAGTACACCTACATATGTAGCCTGATCTGAATATATACCAAATTTAGGACACACTACAAATTACTTTTTTAAAAATGACTTACCTGAATAGGTCATGACTGATAAGGGTAGATTATATAAAATGAACCAAAAACCTGCTTATTTACTTTTCCTGGTTGCTTATATTCCAAATAACTGTGAGTTTAATGTTGTATAGTACACAACCATACAACTAGTCATTCCATAACATCCCAGTAATGAAAAATACATAGCATTCATATAAGCTTACCTCATATTCATTGATTTAAATTTATTTTTCTGAGCCAGCCCTGTTAGCATTAAGAGGCATGAAAGTTTCTTTAGGGTGAAAATAAAAACTAACCTGGTAAAGACAGTCCTTTACCATCTCTATACTTTTGGGTTGTCTAGCTAAGCCATCAAATCAGACATAGATACTATACTCCTCATTACTGAAGAGGGCTTAAAAATTCCAGTTCTTGAAAGAGAACTAAATGGAATAGCAGACTGGCACACAATGGCAGTCTCCAAGTACTACATGCTAAAACAGATAACCTGAGTCCAAGAGGACTTTCAGATTTTTCTGTCTCCCAAGAATGAGTGGCACCCAAATTATTCATTTTATCTACTTAGTGTTAGCCCAAGTTACAGACTGGAAACTGAAAAACCCTTCAAAAAAGCTCCTCTCAAGGCGACATGATCTTTCCATTGTTGTGATGGATCTTTCCGTTGTTTAACTTTGATTCCTCTCCCAACCACAAAAATTCTGTCTTTTTTATTCTAGTCCTAGTCTTACTCCTACTCTGCCTTAAAAACTGAGCTTAAAATCTATTTATCCAACTTGTTAAGCTATTATAACATTTACTGACTGTACCCCCTGTTTAATTCAAAACCTAACTTACGTTGTCAATAATCATACCTGGAGCTAGCACAACAATCATTTATAAATATCTGACATATATACAAGGCACCAAACTGGGTGCTAGGCTATTATTTTGGATTAACCCATCTCATTTCCTATGTATTAGCTGAACACCAAGTAATATTAGATTAAGAAACATGTAGCTTTTATCTGGACAAGTAATGTGATCTTTTCTTCAAAAATCTTTAATAGTTTCACAAGAGTTTTGTATTATTCATATTTTAAGGTAAAGGAACAGCTAACAAGTAATATGGATTACTTTGAAATTTGGGGGGAGAATAAAGACTATAATTTAAATTTATTGATACCTAACATTATGCTCATTCCCGTCAACTCTGCTATAAAGAAAAATAAAAGGGGCACCTGAGTGGCTCAGTCAGCTAAATCCACCTTCAGCTCAGGTCATGATCTCACAGTTGGTGAGTTTGAGCCCCGTGTTAGGCTCTGTGCTGACATCTCAGAACTGGGAGCCTGCTTTGAATTCTGTTGTCTCCCTCTCTCTCTGCCCCTCCCCTGCTCATGCTCTCTCTCTCTCTCAAGAATAAATAAACATTATAAAATACTTTTTAATAATAAAGAAAAATAAAAGCCAGAAAAATCTCAAATACTTCACGAAATTAAGATCTCTTCTTACAAATGAAATAATCTGAATTAGAATTGGCATGTGAAAAGTACTTTCCTGGATTAAAGTGTAAGTGGTAAAAAGTGAAATCAAAAGAACGATATTTCCTGATGTGAAAATTATATGAAATCTAAATTTCATTGTCCATAAATAAAGTTTTATTGGAACACAGCCATATCCATTTGTCTATGTATGGCTGCTTTTATACTACAACAGCAGAGTAGTTTCAAGAGAGACTATGTGGCCGGAAAGCCTAAAATATTTACTATCTGCCCTTAATCATTCAAATCAGTTATTTCCTATAGACAGTTTCAACATAAGGAAAAAGATGAGTATCTAAATATGTAAATTAAGATAATAATGAGGCACCTTTTTTTGTTCTATAATTAGAAGAATATTTTTGAGTGACAACAGGCTGCAGTAAGGCAGGCACTTTACTACATTGTTGTTGGGAACATAAACTGGTTCACCTGTTTTGCAAAGCAAACCATCAGGAGTCTCAAAAAATCACTTTCAATGCTATAAAGAATTTGACCATAAGAACATATCACAATTTATTCAACTATTTTCCTATTGATAGATAACATATGTATTTCTCAACTGTTTTGCTATTAGAAACACTGGAGGATATATAACATTTTTATGAATGCTGTACTTAACATTTCCATGTATTTAACATCAATCATCAACTGATGCTAAATCTGTGTGAGTCAAACTTTATGAGGAACAGCATATTTTCTATAATCTCAAAGAGTTCCTAGAATCTATATCTAAAAGTGGGCGTGCTGGGTCATAGGTTATGCACATCTTCAACTTTACTACACATTTGCCAAAATGTTCTCTAAAATAAAATCAATTTATTCTATGCCAATACTTTTCAGGCATATTGACTGTTGCCAATCTAATGGAAAAGAATGGCATTTCACTGTTTTCAACTGGATTTCCCTAATTACTAGTAAGATTTAATATCTTACTGACCATGTTTCTTCTTTTGTGAGGAGATATGTCCCTTGGATATTTTTCTATGGTAACATTTATCTTCATTGTCTCTTTTTGTTTTGTTTCATTTAGTAATCTGAAAAAGTGAATCCTCATTCTTTTAAGAACAAACTTGTCCATTATCACCACTGTTGCTCCAAGGCTCCTTCCACCTTCTTAACCAGATCCAGTATTCCTCTCATACTATTTCTCTCACAGTGGAAATCAAATTCTTTTGTTTTTTTAAGAGAGAGAGTGAGTGTGGGCTGGGGAGAGGGGCAGAGGGAGAGAGAAAGAGAATCTTAAGCAGGTTCCACGCTCAGTGTGCAGCCTTAAGTGGGGCTCAATCCCATGACCCTGGGATCATGACCTGAGCCGAAATCAAGAGTCAGACGCTCAACTGACTAAGCCACCCAGGTGCCCTGGAAATCAATTCTTTTTACAGGAACTCTTGTCACAATTACCTTAAAGCTTTAATAAATTCATATAGTACAAAATGAGTCAAAATGCCATAACTTGGTTTCCAAAGCCTTCCATAATCTGTTCTCAACCAACATTTCAGCCTGTTACTTTCCTACATATAATCCATGCACCAAATAAAGAGACTGTTTGCTACCCTTCTCAAATAGCCCCTGGGCTTTTTAAATTCTCTGTCTTGATCTATATACCAACTCCCATCTGTTTATTGGAAATTCTTCAAAGAAAGCTCTTTCTCATAATATAATGCGAACAAATAAATATAGGAAAGAATTTGGGGGCACTTGCATGGCTCTGTCGGTTAAATGTCCAACTCTTGATTTTTGGCTCAGGTCATGATCCCCACCTCAGGCTCAGGTCATGATCCCCACCTCAGGCTCTGTCCTGAGTGTGGAGCCTCCTTGAGATTCTCTCTCTCTCTCTCTCTCTCTCTCTCTCGCTCTCGCTCTCGCTCTCTCTCTCCCCCCCCTCCTTCTGCCCCTCTCCCCAACTTGTGCACACTCTCTAAAATAAAATAAAATAATTTTAAATATATTTTAAAAAAGAATTAGGAAAAATAAATCACCATTTTGCAACCATAAAAATAAAACTGATTCAGCAAGAATCATCAGTTGATGATAAATCCTGAGGATGATAATTTATAAGAAACAGGGTATTTAACATAATTTCAACATATCCCTCCTGAAATTACTTTTTTTTTTTTAACGTTTATTTATTTTTGAGACAGAGACAGATCATGAACAGGGGAGGGGCAGAGAGAGAGGGAGACACAGAATCCGAAACAGGCTCCAGGCTCTGAGCGGTCAGCACAGAGCCCGACGCGGGGCTCGAATTCACGGACCGCGAGATCGTGACCTGAGCCAAAGTCGGAAGCTCAACCGACCGAGCCACCCAGGCACCCCGTGAAATTACTTATTAATTATAAGAGTAACTACATTGAAGAAATCAATATACTCTAACCAAGTAATCAAAATTAGTATCCCCAGGGCACCTGGGTGGCTCAGTAGACTGAGTGTCTGACTTTGGCTCAGGTTTGTGAGTTTGAGCCCCATGTCAGGCTCTGTACTAACAGCTAGGAGCCTGGATCCTGCTTTGGATTCTGTGTCTCCCTCTCTCTCTGCTCCTTCCCTGCTCATTCTGTCCTTCTCTCTCTCAAGATTAAATAAACATTAAAAAAAATTTAAAAACATTCATACCACTAATAAGGGGCATATACCATACCTCCAGATTTGATGCTTGAGGAAAGACATTATGCAGTATTCTAATAAAAAATGCATAACCATGAGGAAACATTAGAGAAATCCAAATTGAGGAATTCTATAAAATAACAGCCTGTGAGTGCCTGGGTGGCTCAGGCAGTTGAGTGTCTGGTTCTTGATTTCGGTTCAAGTCATGATCCTGGGGTCATGGGATCGAGCCCCACATCAGGCTCCACACTGACCATGGAGCCTGCTTAAGATTCTCTCCCTCTTTATTTCTGCCCCTCTCCCCCACTTGTGCTCTCTCTAAAATAAAATTTAAAAAGAATTTTAAAAATATATAACTTAGCCTGTATTACTAAAAAGTGTCACAAATGTTATTCAAAATGTTAAATGTGAAAGAACAAGAAAGACTGAGGACATTTTGCAGACTAAAAGAGATTAACAATTTGTGATGGGATCCTGAACTGGGGGAAAATTTATAAAGGACATTATTGGGACAACTGATGAAATTTGAGTATGGACTATAGATTTAGAATGTGTGCGTAACATTTATTAAAATGAAAGAGCTTTCATGCTAAGAATCCACATATACCCCCACATTTAAGAAAATACACTGAGGGGTGCTAGGGTGGCTCAGTTGACAGAGCATCCGACTTCGGCTCAGGTCATGATCTCATGGCTCATGGGTTTGAGTCCTGCGTCGGGCTCTGTGCTGACAGCTCAGAGCCTGGAGCCTGCTTTGGATTCTTTGCCTCCCTCTCTCTCTGTGCCTCCCTGGCTCACACACACTCTCTCTCTGTCTCTCTGTCTCTTTCTCTAATAAAGAAATAAATATTTTTTTAAATATTAAAAAAAAAGAAAAAAGAAAATACATTGATAAATATACCTGAGAAGAGAAACTGGTAAGACTAATGTACTGACAGTGTCAACAGCACTGGAGATTACAATGAACGAATTAACCACACAGGGAATGTTAGAGGAACCATCATCGCTAACCTTACTTTAAGAACAAATACAGAGAGGGGTGCCTGAGTGGCTCAGTCAGTTAAGCATCCGACTTCAGCTCAGTCATGATCTCACGGTTCATGAGTTTGAGCCCCACATCAGGCTCTGTGCTGACAGCTCACAGCCTGGAGCCTGCTTGGGATTCTTTGTCTCTCCCTCTCTCTGCCCCTCCCTGCTGTGCTCTGTTTCTGTCCCTGTCTCTCTCTCTCAAAAGTAAATAAACATTAAAAAAAAAAAAGAAGAACACAGAGATTTGGGTCCTTATGTGATTTTTCAATAAAGGCTCAAGTTTCTAGAATTGAACAGAAAACTGTTTAGACACCAAAGGAAATAACTGCAAAATAGTTACCTATAAAAAATTTAGATTCTTAATTTTTACAAAAAATATCTAAAAACACACATTATACTGCCTTTTGAATTTTAATGACACTAATAGCTTTATTTAACAAACATTGAGAGACTACTATGTGCAAAGCACTGTGCTAGGTGCCATGAAAGATACAGATATGAAAAAGACATAGTCCCTGCCCACAAGGAGCGTATAATCTAGTGGGGGAGACAGACAAATACACAAATAACTAGAATACAAGGCAGTAAACAACAGAGGGGCAGTGCTGACTGTGGCCTGAGTGTGACATAACTAGCCTCAAGGTTCCAATTTGAAACACTGGTGATCTGGTGTTGGCTGCTTTGAAAAAAATCCCATCTCAAGATCAGCATAACAGATGTTTAAATGGTCATACCCAAGCAGCTGGAGGCAAAAGACTAGGCCAGGTGGAGGGGCTGTTTGCAACTGTCATGCCTACATATGTGGTGCTGATACAAGTATGTAGGGACAGCTAAAAAACAAAAACAAAAACAAAACAAAAAAAATACATATATCATCTGTCCTTTGGTTAATGGCTATAGCTACTGTTTTAAACAATATATTTTTATATAAAAAGGAATTTGTATAATCCCAGAAAAATCAATTTAAGGATTAATAATAATTCAACAAAGAATCTTGCCATAGGCAATTTTCTTATTTACTAGTTGATTAAGTCTTTTCTCTAAATATCTATAAAGCTCTGTAGCAATTAAACAGTTAGACATCTAAGTATTGCTGAGTAAAAACCTCTTATGTTTAGCCTTCTGAAGGAAATGGTCACATACCTGATAACCTGATATAATACTATTCTAATAGCAACAAGAAGGCTTTAAAGAGATTTAAGGAAAATAATTTTTAATGCTTCAAATGCAAATGGAATACACGCTGATTAAATACAATTCAATGTTCTTTGAAAATACCTCAGTGACAGCATTTGATACCAGTTAAGGCCAGCAAAATTGAAGTGAGGAAAATATCACATGTATTGTCTTTCATTGGTTTCGTATATCATTGCCTAGGACCATGGCAACTCAATCTTTTCTTTGAAAATTCCATTTATTGGTATTGGTGAACTTTGATTTGCTTTTAGCTCATATGCTAATAACAGCTGCTGACCCCTTCCTCTTGGTAGTGCTATTTAATATAAATGTCAAAGTAGAAGCACATTTCCTGGCTGCTTTTCCTACTTCCTGAATTGGATGGAGGATTCACTGCTTAGCCTGTTTCCTTCCGTGTGTCACTGTGATCCTGGGACCTCTGCTGCTTTCGCTCAAGGAAACGAGCACGTGCATCTGATATGGACTTATCATCATTTCTTCTTTGCATTTTCTTTAGGACTTCTTTTGAGATTCCATCTGAAAACATTATAAATTAATCCAGTTAAACTTTAGTTGTGAAACTCAGTACTAGAAATGTTAAGAGAAGGAGATGCCCTGATTTTTCAACGCTAAGGAGGAAAAAAAGAAAACTAAAATTTGCCCTTTCAAAAGAAACAATGTAGCCTATGGTTAAAAAATAAAGAGCATGCCGGGCACCTGGGTGGCTCAATGGGTTGAATTTCCAAATTCAGCTCAGGTCATGGTCTCACATTTTGTGAGTTAGAGCCCTGGACTGGGCTCTGAGCTGGTGGTGTGGGGCCTGCTTGGGATTCTCTCCCTTTTCTTTCTACCCCTCCCTTGCTCTCGTTCTCTCTTTCAAAATAAATAAAATTAAAAAACAAAAAACAAAAAAAATGAGCATGGAGGAGTGCCTGGGTGGTTCAGTTGGTTAAGCATCCAACTCTTGATCTCGGTTCAGGTCACAAGACCAAGTTTGTGAGATCGAGCCCCACAATGTCAGCATGGAGTCTGCTTGGGATTCTCTCTCCTTCTCTCTCTGTCCCTCCCCTGCTCATATTCTCTCTCTCAAAAATAAATAAACTAAAAAAAAAAAAAAAAAAAAAGAGCATGGAAAAAATAAATAAGTCAATTAAAATAAATAAATGAATGAATGCATGGAGGTCTAAAGAGCCAGAACAACTGACCCTAATTTAATCATGTACTACAGTTATATACTGCAATAGAACACTACATTTCTAAAGACTCTTCCAGATCTATTTTTCATGACATTAAAAAAGGATCATAAAATTTGCTCCATAAATCAGCCTCAGAAAGCTTTACTGAAAAGCTTTTTGTATATGTGAGCTGAGAATTAAACTTTCTGTCCTACTTCATTCAGTACAACTGTTTACACCTCCCAACTAGGGATCTCACATTTCACAGAAAAATCCCCTGGGTGGGGTGGGGGGGAGGGGAAGATGTTCTGAAGTAATAGTCACAAAATTTTATAAACAAAATAAAAACAGCAGTGGACTACTGGGAAACTGTATGGCATTATGGTTAAGAGTTTAGGTCATCACGTCAGTTTCCTTGGATTCAAAATACAGACTCACAAATTATTAGCTATGGGATTTTTCAGCAAATTATTATACACTGCTAAGTATTTCGTCATCTATAAAGGGGGGATGTGTACTTCCCTCATAGATAGGGTTGTTGTGAAAATTCGATGAGGTAATTAATGCAAGTTGTTAGCACATGGTAAAAGCTCAACAGATATTGTTTTTATTAATAATGTTGTTGGACAGAAGGATTAAGGAAAACATGATTAACTGGAAGAAAAGAAGGAAGTCAAAGTATCAAAGTCTGAGACTCATGACAACTCTTTGCTTTCTGAGGAGATAGAGCCAGAATCTAAGCTCTATACAATATTTCCATAATTATATGAGAATTTGGATATTTATGCTCCCTGGACTTAAGTTACTAGAACAAATGACTGACTCACCCTTTAGATGCTTCACATTTTCCTTATTTGTCCATCTCCTTCTTGCATCTTCTCTCACTTCACGTCGGGCCACACTGCTCAAATCATGTGCATTAAATTCATGCAACTTGGGTAACAAGTCTCTCACCCATTCATAACGGATTGGACACACAATTCTTGCGTAGACTTTGGTGGTAACTAATACCTCATGAAAAATGATCCATTCGAGTTTGGTTTCTTGTTCATGAAGCTATACAAAAGAATTTATTTAAGGATGGTTAACTCAGTAACCTGCCTTATTCCACATTAGACCAGCCAAACACTAATAGCCCCAAATCTTCTGAATTAATTCCTATATTTTTCAATCAAACAGAAGGCATGGGCCAAGCAGTGCCTTTACAGCTTTATGTAATAAAGATATATGCTAGGGGTGCCTGGGTGGCTTTATCAGTTAAGCAGCTGACTCTTGATTTCGGCTCAGGTCGTGGTCTCAATGTTGTGAGGTGGGGCTCCACACCGGGCATGGAGCCTGCCTGGGATTCTCTCTCCACCCCCACCCCCCAAATAAATAAGTGGACTTAAAAAAAAACGGACTAAACATAACCACAAAGTGAAAAGTAGAAAACATTTGTGTATTACTTATTCCCATACCTTTACAAATGTCTTCCCTTTATTAAAAAATAAGACACTTAAGGGGCGCCTGGGTGGCACAGTCGGTTAAGCGTCCGACTTCAGCCAGGTCACGATCTCGCGGTCTGTGAGTTCGAGCCCTGCGTCAGGCTCTGGGCTGATGGCTCAGAGCCTAGAGCCTGTTTCCGATTCTGTGTCTCCCTCTCTCTCTGCCCCTCCCCCGTTCATGCTCTGTCTCTCTCTGTCCCAAAAATAAATAAACGTTGAAAAAAAAAAATAAGACACTTAAAAAATAATAATAGGCACTTACCGCTGAGGAAGGATGAATGTGGACTGGGCTTCCGCGCCCATCCATTGTGCAAAATGTTCTCCCAACAGATCTAAAAACCAAAAAACCAAATGATAAAGATAAGAACACTAAAATAATTAAATAAGTAGAGCACTAAGTCTAACAATGTACAATTATAATGTGTTCTACCACAAAGAGTTTTATAAACAGAAGTTTAAACTTACTTGTCACTATAACTTCTCTACCAAGCCATCTTAAATAATGATACATCTTAAACAGTCATTTCAGTTAAGTACAAACATTTCTTATTAATAAGTATTAATGTTAACAATATTGATAATATTTATGCTTTAACATTTCTAAAATGATTTTGTAATAAATCCTCAAAACAACCTATGAGTTTTGAAAGTAAGTTACTTTTATTAAGAGGTCAAAACAGATTCAAACAAATCAACTAGCCTTCCAAAGGTCACAGAGTTAATGTATGGTGAAATCAAGTTCCAAACATAGGTCTTCTGACTTAAATCTTTATATGATGATCTCTTTTTAAAGGGATAATTTTCGGGGCGCCTGGGTGGCGCAGTCGGTTAAGCGTCCGACTTCAGCCAGGTCACGATCTCGCGGTCCGGGAGTTCGAGCCCCGCGTCGGGCTCTGGGCTGATGGCTCAGAGCCTGGAGCCTGTTTCCGATTCTGTGTCTCCCTCTCTCTCTGCCCCTCCCCCGTTCATGCTCTGTCTCTCTCTGTCCCAAAAATAAATAAACGTTGAAAAAAAAAAAAAGGGATAATTTTCACTATTCTAAAATCTGATAATTAGAATTTTGCACCTATCCTTTCTGTAATTCATGTTCTTAACTTCAAATTCGTATCCTCTTCTACAGTTCCTTACATAAATGTTATTCCAAAAACTTGTCAAAATATTAGCCCTAGTTCAACCATCACCACAGATGATTTCCTATAATACTTTATATACATTCCCATTATAACCCAGATCAGATTGCATTATAATTATTTATATACTATGCAATATATATATATATCCGTATATGTATATGTATATACATACATACACACATATATATATGTGTGTATGTATGTATATACATATACATATACGGATATATATACATATACGTGTGTATATATATATACACATACATATATGTGTATTTATATATATATATATTTGTACAGTACAAAAAAACATTTTTTTTTTTGAGAGAGAGAGAGTACCCATAACCAGGGGAGGACCAAGGGGGGGAAGAGGGAGAGGGAGAGGGAGAGGTAGGGAGAAGGAGAGGGAGAGGGAGAGGGAGAAGGAGAGGGAGAGGGAGAGGGAGAGGGGGAGAGAGAGAGAGAGAGAGAGAGAGAGAGAGAGAGAGAGAGAGAGAATTCCAAGCAGGCTCCACACCTAGCTCAATCCTATGTACTATGAGATCATGACCTAAGCCAAAATCAACAGTGGGATGCTTAATTGACTGAGCTACCCAGGTGCCCCCAAAAAATCTTTTTTACTTGAACCATTTGAATTAGTTACCAACCTTATGCCCCATCATCCCCAAATATCTGAGTGTGCATTTCCCATAATCAAGGACATTCTCTTACATAACCATAATACAACCATCAAAACCAGGGAATTAACACCAATACCATCACTAACATCTAATCCTCAGACCCCACTGAAGTTTTAACCAGATGTCCTAATAAAATCTTTTATAGAAAAAGAATCCAATTCAGAATCGAGTATTAACTTTACGTTTCATGTCCCCTTAGTCTACCTCATTATGGCAATCTTTCTTTAACCTTCATGATCTTGACAGTTGTTTTGTTATCTATCTATCTATCTATCTATCTATTTATTTATTTATTAAGTTTATTTATTTTGAGAGAGAGAGAGAGAGAGAGAAAGCAAGCATGTGCGTGGCCAAGGGGCAAATAGAGAATCCCAAACAGGCTCTGTGCTGTCAGTGCAGAGCCCGACTTGGGGTTTGTTCCCACGACTGTGAGATTATGACCTGAGCCGAAATCAACAGTCAGGCACTCAATCAACTGAGCCCCTATTTATTTTTTTTGAAAGAGAGAGAGAGCTCATGAGCGGGGAGAGGGGCAGAAGGAGAGAGAGAAAAAGTCCCAAGCAGGCTCCATGCTCAGCATGAAGCCCAACTCGGTGCTCAATCCAATGACCCTGGGATCATGACCTGAGCTAAAATCAAGAGTTGGATGCTTTAAGACCCTAGCCACCCAGGCGCCCTTTGACAGCTTTTTGAATAGTAATTTTTTGTACACCCCTCAATTTGAATTTGTCTGTTTCAGGATGATTAGATTTAGGTAATGCATCTTTGCCAGGAACATCACAGAAGTTAAGCTGTGTTTTTCATTATATTCTATCAGGAAGAACATGGTTTCAATCTGTTTTGTTACTAATGGTGTTCACTTTGATGGCTTGATTTGGTCAGCATCTGCCAGGCTTCTCCATGAAAAGTTACTTTTTTCCTTTTTCCCTTAGTAATTAAGAATTTTGTGGAGGGGCACTGGGTGGCTCAGTCTGTTAAATGTCCAACTTTGGCTCAGGTTGTGATCTCACTGTCCGTGAATGAGCCCCATGTTGGGCTCTGTGCTGACAGCTCAGAGCCTGGAGCCTGCTTCAGATTCTGTGTCTCCCTCTCTCTCTCTGCCTCTCCCCTGCTCTCTCTCTCAAAAATAAACAAATATTAAAAAATTAAAAAAAAAAAAAAAGAATTTTATGGAGAGGTGCTCAACTAATTCCATTTGTCATTAAACTTCTAATTTATTCATTTAGTAATTTACATGACTATAGACCCATGATTTCAGATTTTATTTAGTGGGCTATATAATCCATTACTATCATTATTTATTCTGATGCTTAATATGTCCTATATTTGTTCAATTGGAGCCTATTCAAGCTAGCTCCAGTGTACTTCTAACATGGCCTCAACCTTCATTGATCCCTTCTTGCTTGCTGGCAAAATAAGATGTTCTCAGCTCATCTTGTACTTTCCCACCCCTATTTCTCCAAACAGTTCTGAGTCCTTTATGTGGCAGATGGCTGTTTCCAGTCAAGATCAAGGGCACTGAGTATATTTATTGCTATTATGGTGTTACTGCTCCCAGTGCATCTGAGAGCTAGGGTATTTTTGTATGTATGTATTTACACATATACAAACACATATAACATATATATACCATAACATATATTTTCATTCCCACATGTATATATCCATCCATCTAACTATATTGAAAACCATAAGTTCACAATAAAACCCTGAAATTTCAATCCAACACCACAGGGTTTATTCTCATTTTCTCCCGTTCAGTATTTATAACTCCCTTCACCATTCCTTAATATACTGAATTATGTGATTAATTCCTTTCTATATAATGAATCTCCCATCACCACCATTGTTACCCCTTTCCCTAAGAAGATGCCCTCCTTCTCTAACACTCAGACTCTAACACTCAACACCAAACATATCCCACATGAGTGCCTTCTCCATCCTGCTCAATTACTAACATTCCACACCACCCTATCTTTCCTCAGGGATGCCATGCTCAACATGTTTGTCTTTCATACTCCACACAGAGCCTCACTCCTCTGCAAGAAAACCCTTGTCATTCAACTTAGGTGCCGATATCCCATGCTAGACAGCTGTCCTACAAATTCCCTCCTACCAAACTTGAGTTCCAATATCCCACTCTGTGCCACTGCAGTTCCCCCGGCACAAGTGAAAATCATTAAGAGTCATTGTAATTGATGTCATCATAATCACGGAGCTTAAATAAACCACCAATCTTTAATATTAAATAGTTCAACATTGTAGCCAAATACAGTAGTATTCTTTATCCATTTCTCAAGCTCATTATTGCTTACCTTCGAGCTACATTTTTGAAATAGCCTGCACAAAGACATCTCCGTAGTACTTCATGTTTAGGGCCTTCAAAGGTCTCTCTTGGGAAATCACTTTGCTATAGAAAGAATATATATACAGTGGTAATCTCACAGAATAATATGAAATGATCTTTTATTTTGAAAACTACATGTTTCTAAAGACTTGTTTCTGGCCATATGAAGTAAGAGGGATTAGATTTACACTTCTGCTTGAAACAACCAAAAAATGTTTTATATGAAATAATGATTTCCAAAACACTGTATATCACGTAATAAAGGACAGCGATCTCTGAGAAGTAAATGAAGTATGGGAAATAAGTGAAGTAAGTCCAACAACTGCCCCAGGTTACGGTCAACCTTGAGAGAGATTCTAGATGAAGGGTCAGGGAAGGAAAAACCCAGCGGAACCTGAAGAACACCCTGAGCTACAGAGGCAGAGCTGAGAGTCCAGGAAGACCAAGATGGCTAGAGTTCACAGGCCAAGAGTTCAGGAGAGAAGAGAACTCAGATAGAAACAGAACTCCAGAGATCTGCAGGAGGGCCTCTGCCAGTGTTCAACTGAGCACTAAATTAGCATATAAATGTGAGGAAACTACCCAAGGCCAGGGAAAGAACTTCCCCAAAGGATAACAGTGAACAGTGCTTGGTACTCACGCACACAGTTAGGAATGGGGTCTATTCCTACAAACCGGAGATCAGAATACCTCATAATTTGCATAGTTTGGGGTACAGTACTCAGAGAATCTTGCCAAAATTTGACTTAAGAAAAGATCACTATAGCAATCACCTGTTTAAGCTTCCTGATTAGTTCTCGAAGTTGAGCTTCAACACGAAATGCTGAAAATAAGCATCTCCAATGAATCCAGTGTTTTTGGCACCACGAAGCTGGAGCTCCACTGCAGAACAAAAATACTGGTATCTTTAAAATACCCTCTCGAGGGGCGCCTGGGTGGCGCAGTCGGTTAAGTGTCCGACTTCAGCCAGGTCACGATCTCGTGGTCCGGGAGTTCGAGCCCCACGTCAGGCTCTGGGCTGATGGCTCAGAGCCTGGAGCCTGTTTCCGATTCTGTGTCTCCCTCTCTCTCTGCCCTCCCCCGTTCATGCTCTGTCTCTCTCTGTCCCAAAAATAAATAAACGTTGAAAAAAAATTTTTTTTAAATAAATAAATAAAATAAAATACCCTCTCGAAGTGAAAGTCTAACAGGTCAGGTGCACCTGTTAGGTGAACCTGCGGGTTCAGTCAGTAGGGCATGTGACTCTTAATCTCAGGGTCATGAGTTGGAACCCCATACTGGACATAGAGTTCACTTAAAAAAAAAAAAAAAAAGGCAGTCTAACATTCTCATTTCTATTACAAAACTAAAAACAAATAAGCATCAGTTAGCCCTTTTATGAGACCTGTCCCATTACTGAGAAAGCCACTTAAGGAATTTGAGGAAACAAATTAATGTAGATGCCTCTGAGTGAATTAAAAATAATTTGTAAATTAATTTCTTTTTATACATATATGGTTTAACAAATATCCAATCATTTTCTCATCTAAGGTACTTCTAGCGAATCAAAATTCTATAAGGTCATTTTCAAGAAAGAATTAGGAAGAGAAGAAAGAAGAGAACTAATATTATAAAATAAATGTCTACTTAGTAATAGTCACCCAACATAGATAAATCTCACTAATGTTCACAAAAATGCCTTAAGGTCAACAGTATCCCCACTGAACCTTACTGTCTAAAGTCACATAGTAAATACATATTGGAGCTATATTTTAAACTGACACTTTCTAGGGGCATCAGGGTGGCTCAGTCAGTTAAGCTTCCGACTCTTGGTTTCGACCCAGGTCATGATCTCAGGGTTTATGAGTTCCAGCCCCACACTGGGCTCTACCCTGACACCACAGACAGAGCCTGCTTGCAATTCTCTCTCTCCCTGCCCCTCCCCTGCTTGCTCTCTCTCTCTCAAAAAAAAATAAACTTAAAAAAAAAGTTTAGGGACACCTTGGTCGGCTCAGTCAGTCGAGCATCCGACTTTGTGTCAGGTCATGATACTGCGGTTACTAGGTTTGAGCCCCAGGTCGGGTTCAGTGCTGACAGCTCAGAGCCCAGAGTCAGCTTCAGACATGGTGTTTCCCTCTCTCTCCCTCTGTCCCTCCCCCGCTCGTGCTCTGTCTCTCTCAAAAATAAACATTTAAAAAAAATTTAACCTGACAATTTCTAGTACAAAAACTATTTCACATACCTTGATTTGCACTGTTCAAAGATGACAGCTAAAGTTGCAAAGTCATTAAATCCTCCAGCTTTAGCTGCCAATTCTCGATGTCTTTGTTCTGCTTCCTTCTGGTACTCTGGATCAACTAAAATGACAAGTTGAGAGGCAATTTAGTTATACTTTACATCAAATGCCTACATTCATTTTGTTTATTCAAGGTCAGTAGAATCTGCCTCACCATCTGCAGTGGAATAAGACAGAACTATATTAACTCTTGGGGAAGGGCTCTATTTACTTCCATAACTTCTTTTCTTCTTTTTTTTTAAATTTTTTAAAAATGTTTATTTATTTTTGCAAAAGAGAGAGTGTGAGTGGGGGAGGGGCAGAGAGAGATGGAGACCAAACTCCAAAGCAGGTTCCAGTCTGAGCTGTCAGCACAGAGCCCAACGTGAGGCTCAAACCCACAAGCCATGAGATCATGACCTGAGTTGAAGTCAGATGCTTAACTGACTGAGCCACCCACTCTTCTTGTTTATTTTATTTATTTTGAGAAAGAGCACGAACGTGCACACACAAATTTGTGCGCACACGAGTGGGGGAGGGGCAGAGAGAGAGGGAGAGGATCTTAAGCAGGCTCTGCATTGTCAGCATGGAGCCCGACTTGGGGCTGGAACTTAAGAACCATGAGATCATGACTTGAGCCGAAACCAAAGGTCAGACGCTTAACTGACTGAGCCACCCAGGCACCCCACTCCTTTCCTTCTTTTAACCATACTTCAGAGATTTAACCAGAACAGTAACATTAATTCTCCCAATACATTTGCCTTTAAAATAGTATTTAGAATTTATTTTTTAAGTTCAGTTTGATCATAAGAGTAACCCATGTTCATGGTAAAAAAATTATGTAAAAGTTCAACATTCCCCACTTTTGTCACATTACCCATAAACCAATCTTCATGGCTAACCACTGTTATGAATGTGTGTCCTTCAAGATATTTTTCTTTTTTTTTTTTTTTTTTTTTAATATTTATTGATTTTGGGGAGAGTGCAAGTGGGAGATGGGCAGAGAGAAGGGGACAGAGGATCCAAAGCCGGCTCTGCACTGACAGGCTGACAGCAGAGAGCCCAATGTGGGGCTCGAATTCATGAACCCTGAGATCATGACCTGAGCTGAAGTTAGACGCTCAACCGACTGAGCCACCCAGGTGTCCTGTTCAAGTTATTTTCTATATGTATACCAGCCAATGAATACAGTGGTTTATTTTTACATAAATCCATTATATGTTTTGAAACTTCATTTAATAATGGGCTTCATGTCAGTACAAGTAGAATTATTCATTCTCAAAATAGCTTCATTGTACTCCCCAGGGATATAAGGAACATTTGAGGAACACAATTTAACCAGTCCCTATTTATCCAGTTCCTATTTGTGGGCAATTAGACCATCATATAAGAGAACTGAACTACTACTAGCCTTTTGGTTTTTTTAACTTTATATTGAAGTAAAACATGCATGCAGAAAACTACCAGATCACAACTGTACAGCTCAACGTTAATAAACATAATATACCAATGTACCCGATACCCAAATCAATAAACAGAATATTACTAACATCCAGAAGCCCTCTTTTTGCTCTCCTTCCAATAACTACCTATTCTCTTCCACAAACCATGTTCTGACTTCTGACCCCACAGAAGGCTTTTGTATAAATTTTGTATAAATGTACTTCATGTGTCTGATTTCTTTTGCTCAACATCTGTTTTTGAGATTTATCTCTTACTGACATTGACCCTATCCCACTCAGGATTGATATGCTCTCTGATTGCCCAAGTTCCCTACATACCACTTTGCCCAAGCTAAATTTCTTTCAGAGTACCACTTTTTTTTTTTTTTTTTTTTTTTTTTTTCAAAATTTCCTAGGGCTCCTTCATTCATTGTACCACATCGTACTGCGGTTTGTTCTCCTTCAGTAAACCCATCACAACTAGATTTAGCATGGGCACCATGTTCCCTGGTATTAGAGAGAAGTACTTATATAGACTATGAAGTGAATCTGCAAAGCAGCAGACCCTGGTCTTAGGAGGAAAGGAATCTGATTAAAGAAAACACCCATGAAGATAAAAAGTGTTTCATCCCAGGCTTTAAGTAGCTTCGACCTTTGTTACCTAGGTGACAACTAAAGGAAGCAGTTAGAAACAAGAGGAGAGAGAATATGATTACGGGCCATACAAACAGCCCTGTCAAGGTGAAGATACAGTTCCCATCTCCTGAACCACTCAGGGAAATTGACTTTTAAGCAAAACATTTAATTTCAAGCACTGAATCACCATTGCCCTAAAGATATTATGACAAAAGTCAAATTGCACTAGACTCAAGCATCACCCTGACCTGGCTCCCAACACTAGGAGACAAGCCTATCTATCAGACAGGAGCTCCTGGATCAATGAATTGTGTTTCCTGCTATAGAATTGTAGAGTGCCAGTTGCCTTGGACCCCTGGGGTATGAACCTTCAGAGACACTTCCTACCTGGGCTCAGTTCTTCCTTTCTCTGCCTCCAGCTGACCATTCAATTTGGCTGTAATACCTACTAGCACAATTTACACAGGTGGCTTACTATCTCTTATTAAAATGTCAGAATAACTGCAACAAATTTTAGTGTAGATTAAAATTTTAAGCTCAGCTCATATTCTGTGAAGATTAACTCTGTGTAGTTAATGTTGGATCCCTGCTGTTTAGAGCGGTGGCTTGCTCACTCACGTTTTTAAAAATGTAGAGAGCATATCACTTCCCTGGTTGTCCATCCCACATTGCTACCTTCTTTATGTCTCTGTCTCTTTCCTTCATTATTCTCAAAGTCAAGAGAATAGAAACATTTTTTTGTTCCTTTTCCCTGACTCTCCCCCAAAATAGACTAATTAAAATTAAAACACACAGAAGTCCCATAGTAAATTCCGGATATGTACAGGAAAGTCACAATCCATATCATACACAGTTCCTACAATCTCAGCAAGTTTATCCTCTAACTAAACAAAAGTTTGACTAGCCATCTTTACTTTCCAGTAGGCTTGTCATTGTCTTTAATTTATTATCTTTCCCCAGATGAAATTCTATTATCAATTTTATCTCATGCAAATAGGCAAATATTACTGAGGCAAGAACTGTAAGAAGGTGAAGCAGCAAAACAAGGTTATATCAGCTGAACCTTTCCATTTGGGAAAATAATTTAATACTTTTCTATATAGCAATCAATCAGAAAGCAGAACTATTTCACAGAAGATATCAATAATAATAACTGTCCTCAGAGCTGAAGCAGAAGAATAAAACAATGAGTGTGCCATACACATACAATACCCTTTATTTCTAAAAATATCACAGTTAAAATGAAAGATTTAGAACCTACCCAGTGTTGTTATTTTAAATTTGTTCCATTTTAAGGCAATGCCTTTAGGTGGTTTAAAAAAAAAAAACCTAGAAAATATTTAACAGCCCTCACTCCATTGTCTGACTTCTAAAGTAGTCCCTATACTAGGAGACATTGTATACAGTTCACTACAGCAAAAGAGAGATTACTAAAAATGTTGACAGTATGATCATTTTGATGTTTATAATCTCTGTTTAATGTTAGATCTGAGAATACTACCCAGTTTTACCAGTAAGGATACAGTAAACCAAATTAGATGATCTATAAAGACCCAAGCCAGAAAGCACTGCTTAACTTATAAAGACTACAAATGCAGCTGGAAAGCCAATACACGTTTTGGGTATAACAAGATCTCACCAAGTCACAATCTCAAAACCTGAAGCTACATTTTGCAGCAGCTAAAGTTCTTCATGATCCAGGTTTAAAAATTAGGTGTATATTTATATATAAGCCATAGTATCTAAGTATGAAGAAAAAACTGGTAGCAATTGTTGCCTCTAGGAATCAGACCTAAGGACATGTTTAAGAGAGAAGACCTTACTTTTCATTTAATACTTTGTGTAGTGTCTGAATTTTTAACTATATACATGTATGGGGAATAGTATGAGGAGTTAGGTGAAACCTCTCTTCCAGATAGACATTTGTTAAACTAGTCAAAATTACCAAAGACAATCATTCAAGGTCTCTGGAGATTGACTGAATCTATGGAATTCAGTAAGAACAGTAGGCAGCATCACATCTGAGTAGGAACTACACTCAACCCCCCATAGTTTTGTGTGTGGAAGAGGGCTTAGCAGCCTGAAAGCGGCACCCTTTTCCTCACCTCCAGCTCCTACTCTGTAAGGAGGATCAGGTGCAAATAGCTAATGAATGGGGGAACAGCTAATGGCAGTGCATCACAGCTTTCCATTCCCTTACAGCTCTGTAACGCAGAAAAGCTGTCCTAGTGAGCACGACAGCTGAGTGGTAGCTCCCACTACTCCCAGTTTTCTAGAGCTATTCCAGGTTTCTGGGTTGTTGGGGTTTTTTGGCAGCTGGTAAATATCTGCAGAGGCCATCTCACCAAGCTTTGTGCTGAAGAAGATGTATACTGGGCAGTGGTGGTAAGTGAAGCAACAGTTCCCACCACCTCTCACTTCAAGCTTCTGCTCTATAGAGAGGATCCTGGTGGGGCAGCCAGTGAATAGTAGATTCCCAATCTACTCCCAGCTCCTGCTCCATAGCACAGAGTTTCTTTCCAGGAGAGGATGGAGATAAGCACTGTTAAAAACCAGCAATAATTTGTCCCTGCCAAGGTGGATGGGTAACTTTATCTGGACTAGACTTTGGAGCAATTTATGCCCCAAGAACACTGTCAAAAACAACAGAGCAATCAGCAAGCAATCAGTGGAGACTAATAGCTTAATCTGTTACCATTTGAGGCAGACTAACAAAAAATTAGGCAGATAGGCCAAATCTTAACAGAAAAATCAGAGAACCTACTAAACCCATAGTTGTCCTGATATTCTAAAAGACTATGTAGATGCCCAAGGTTTTACCTTCTGAGAAGCAAAAGGAAAGGCAACATCTGCGCCTCTGGTCTATGGCTGAACACAGGAGAAACTCATTAACTCTCTGAACTATGAAAACAGTCTCCAGACCACACAACACAGATCCAAAAGTAAAGGGTGAAAACATCACTACCTTAAGTCTTAAGGACAACCTCCAACCAACTAGTAGCTGAGTAGCTGACTCTCAATAGCAGTGAGGGCTGGCAGAAGAATCAGCAAAATATACATCAAGAGAGAGTATGCAATCCAAAGAACAGAGAAAAAAAGAATGATGAAAGATGAGCAGTCTCAGAGAAATGATGTATAATGGACTGTCAGAAGGAAAGAAGAGAAAGAGGCAGAAAAAAAGTTAATGAAATGATGTTAGAAAAATCCAAAATCTGATGAAAAACATTAATCTACACACTGAGGAACAGTAACGAACTCCAAGTAGGATAAAAGAAAAAAGATCCACCAACACATAATAGCCAAAATACTGAGAATAGCTAAAGAAAAATGACTTATTATACACAAGAGAAAGCCAATAAAATTAACAAAGGACTTCTCATTAGAAGTGATAGATGCTGGAAGACTGTGGGTTGATATATTCGTAGTGTTGAAAGAAACTGTCAACTAAGAATCCTACATCCAGTAAAACAATCTTTCAAAATGAAGGCAAAATAAAAACATTCCCAGATAACAAAACCTGAAAGAATACATTGTGGTAATACCTGACTTACTGGAAATAATAAAGGAAGGTAATCAGACTGAAAGGAAGTGACACTAGACAATAATTTGAATGACACTGAAAAAGAGCATTGATTAAGTATGTAGGTATATAAAAAAGAGAATATAATTATTTCTTCTATCATATCCCCTTATGTGATTTAAAAAGAAATTGCATGAAACATTATCTATAAAATTGTGTTGTTTGGGGGCACTTGGGTAGCTCCATCAGTTAAGCACCAGACTTTTGGTTTCAGTGCAGGTCAGGATCTCACGATTTCATAGGTTTGAGCCCTGTGTAAATAAACTTAAAAAAAATTGTGTTGTTGGGCCTATAACATAGAAATATATTTGACAATAACAACTCATGTATATGTATTATCTATTTGTTAAATTTATCTATTTTGAGAGAGAGAGTGCATGTGCGGGGAGTAGGGGCAGAGATAGAGGGCTCTGTGCTGCCAGCATGGAGCCCAATGTAGGGCTCGAACCCACAAATTGCAAGATCATGCTCAACTGACTGAGCCACCCAGGCGCCCCTATTTTTGAAAAAAGAGGCCTAGGTCAGTATTTATGGGGAAAAAACCTCAATCCTGTGTCTGACATAACAATAGAAAAGGTCACTGCTTTATAGCTACATTTTCATTCTGTGGAATTTAGAAACACTGATAAATCTCTGAGATACCTTAGTACTTTCAGGGTCATTCATGTTTCATATCCATTTACATGACCGACATCAAGCGCTTCACAAAGGCAAGACTTAATCAAAAATATCGTACCAAATCAAAGCACAGACTCTAAGACATATTCTTATTGGTTATAATCTCTGAATAGTCTAAAGAGTTAGATTTATGTCCACAGATATCTAAGACCGAGTATTAGGATCACAAAGGGAAGTCTCTCATTTCCTTGAGCGCCTACAAATATAATTCACTTTCAAATAACGTTTTGCTAAAGTGTAGGTCCCAAATAAAGGCCTTTGAGATACCAAAAACGAACTTAAGGACTTGATTAAAAACAAAACAAAACAAAAAACCACACACAAACATAGTTAAAATTTAAGACCTGAAAAACCTAAAAAGCTAAGAACTTGAGTCAACAATCTTCTGAGACAGATTAGAAATAAAAATTTTAAAACCAATACCTGGACTTCTACATCCAGTTCTGGAATAGACTTAATTTTTCATCCTTTCTTGTTTATGTACATTACAAACCCCAAATACAGTATTACAATATTTCCTTTAAAACTTCCTAGGTTTTAATATATATGACAACAATTGCACACACCATGGAGGAGTAAATGGAACTAAATTGTTGCAAGGTTTCCTATATTCACATGAAGCAATATTCATTGAGTAAACTGTGATTAAAGATGTATATTATAATCCCCACAGGAAGGACATGTTAAGCAGAAGAATAAAGATTTCAACATAATCCATATCAAAATTCTAGCACGCTTTTCTTGAAAGAGCTGATACGTAGATTCTGAGGTTTATACAGAAATACAAGGAATACCTCTCTGACCTCAGCCGTAGCAATCTCTTACTCGACACATCCCCAAAGGCAAGGGAATTAAAAGCAAAAGTGAATTACTGGGACCTTATGAAGATAACAAGCTTCTGCACAGCAAAGGAAACAACCAACAAAACTAAAAGGCAACCAACGGAATGGGAAAAGATATTCGCAAATGACATATCGGACAAAGGGCTAGTATCCAAAATCTATAAAGAGCTCACCAAACTCCACACCCAAAAAACAAATAACCCAGTGAAGAAATGGGCAGAAAACATGAATAGACACTTCTCTAAAGAAGACATCCGGATGGCCAACAGGCACATGAAAAGATGTTCAGCGTCGCTCCTTATCAGGGAAATACAAATCAAAACCACACTCAGGTATCACCTCACGCCAGTCAGAGTGGCCAAAATGAACAAATCAGGAGACTATAGATGCTGGAGAGGATGTGGAGAAACGGGAACCCTCTTGCACTGTTGGTGGGAATGCAAATTGGTGCAGCCGCTCTGGAAAGCAGTGTGGAGGTTCCTCAGAAAATTAAAAATAGACCTACCCTATGACCCAGCAATAGCACTGCTAGGAATTTATCCAAGGGATACAGGAGTACTGATGCATAGGGCCACTTGTACCCCAATGTTCATAGCAGCACTCTCAACAATAGCCAAATTATGGAAAGAGCCGAAATGTCCATCAACTGATGAATGGATAAAGAAATTGTGGTTTATATACACAATGGAATATTACGTGGCAATGAGAAAAAATGAAATATGGCCTTTTGTAGCAACGTGGATGGAACTGGAGAGTGTGATGCTAAGTGAAATAAGCCATACAGAGAAAGACAGATACCATATGGTTTCACTCTTATGTGGATCCTGAGAAACTGAACAGGAACCCATGGGGGAGGGGAAGGAAAAAAAAAAAAAGAGGTTATAATGGGAGAGAGCCAAAGCATAAGAGACTGTTAAAAACTGAGAACAAACTGAGGGTTGATGGGGGGTGGGAGGGAGGAGAGGGTGGGTGATGGGTATTGAGGAGGGCACCTTTTGGGATGAGCACTGGGTGTTGTATGGAAACCAATTTGTCAATAAATTTCATTAAAAAAAAAAAAATACAAGGAATATAGAATAACCACAGTGGTATCAAAAAAGAAACACAGTGTCAAAAGACTTATAATACCTGATTTCAAAATGTATCATAAAGCTATGTAGTCAATACAAGGTGGCACTGACATAAGGACAGACAAATCAATGGAATAAAATAAAGTCCAGAAATAGGCTCACATATATACAGTCCATAGATTTTCCACAAAGGTGCCAACACAGTTCAATGGGGGAAAGAAATCTTCTCAGTAAACATGCTAGAATAAGTGGATATTCACAGAGAAAAAAAGTAACCTAGACCTCTACCTCATGCCATATATAAAACTTAATTTCAGATGGATCACTGTACTAAAGTTAAAAGCTAGAAACTGTAAAGCTTTTCCAGTTTTTTTCCAGATCTCTTAGCATTCAGAAAGCAATAACTACAAAAATATAGTAATTGATGTATTAAACTTTAACAAAATTCAAAAGCTCCCTCATCAAAACATACTGTTCAGAAAGCAAACAGAAAACCCAGCGAGTGGGAAAAACTATGTGCAATTCATACATACCAAATAACTTGTATCCAGAATAAGTTAAAAACTCTCAGATTCCAAAAATAATTTTTAAATTTATTTATTTATTTTGAGGAGATAGGGAGCACAGAAGAAGCAGCGAGAGAGGGAGAGAGAAAGCATCCCAAGCACACTCCACACCATCAGCACAGAGCCCAATGGTGAACTCACAAACTGTGATATCATGACCCGAGCTGAAGTCAGATGCTTAACCGACTGAGCCACCCAGGCGATCCCAAAATCTTTTTATAAATTTAAAACATGGATAAAAGATGTTAACAGATAATTCACAGAGGAAGACAGATAAATGGCCAACAATCATGATTAAGTGCTCAAAAATATTAGTTACCAAGAAAATGCAAATTAAACCATAAGGAAGAATCACCAATACATAATAGAATGTAAAAAAATAAAGTGGCAACATCAAACATTGAGGAAGACATGTGGTGCAAATTGCATTATCATTGCTGATGGAATTTTAAAATGGTATAGCCATTTTGGGAAAAGGGTTGGCTATTTTGTTTGTTTTTGTTTCCATGGAGCAAACCTAGAGCTTGAATTCACAACCCTGAGATCAGGACCTGAACTGAGATTAAGAGTCGGATGCCTAGGGGCACCTGGGTGACTCAGTCCGTTAAACATCGAACATCGACTTAGGTCATGATCTCATGGTTCATGAGTTTGAGCCCCGCATCAGGCTCTGTGCTGACAGCTCAGAGCCCAGAGCCTGCTTCAGATTCTGTGTCTCCCTCTCTCTCTGCTCCTCCCCTACTCACACTATGTCCCTATCTCAAAAATAAATAAACATTAAAAAAAAAAAAAAAAAAAAGAGAGAGAGAGAGACACTTAAACCAACTGAGCCACCCAGGTGCCCCAGCAATTTTTTTCTTTTTTTATAATTTTTTTAAATGTTTTATTTATTTTTGAGAGAAAGAGAAAGAGAGAACAAGTGTGCAGGGGAGGAACAGAGAGAGAGGGAAACACAGAACCCGAAGCAGGCTCCAGGCTCCGAGCTGTCAGCACAGAGCCGGATGCAGGGCTCAAACCCACAAACTGTGAGATCATGACCTGAGCCAAAGTCGGATGCTTAACCAACTGAGCCACCCAGGCGCCCCTCCAGTAATTCTTAAAGTTAAACACACACCTACTCAATAATGCAGCAATTTGTTCCTAGGTAGTTACCTAAGAGAAATAAAAATATACATCTACAAAAGACCTGCAGAGGAATGTTCAAAACAGTTCTATTTATAAACAGCACCAAATAAGAAACAATTCAAATGTCTATCAATAGGGTAATAGATAAAAACTAATTTTAATACGTTCATACAGTGGAATTACTACTCAATAAAAAGAACAAAGCACTGACTAAATACATGGATGAATCTCACATACATGATGCTGACCAAAAGAAGCCAAACACAGAAAAGTACATATTGTATAATTCTATTTATACAGTTTTACAAAAGCCAAATCTAAAAAAAAAAAAGAAAAAAAAAGATAGAGGAATGACTCACTGAGGGAAGGTAGGGTAGCATCTGACTGGGAAGGGGCATTGAGGAAGTTTTCTGGAGTGATACATCTGTTCCATACCTTGACAGGGGTGTGGGTTATATGGTATGTGCACTTTGAAAAATTAATTGAATTATACACGTAAGATTTATGTTTCACTACATATAAACTTTACCTTAAAAAAAACACAAAAACTGTAGGGGCACCTGGGTAGCTTAGTCGGTTAAGCATCTGACTCTTGGTTTCAATTCAGGTCATGATGATCTCACAACTCGAGAGTTCGAGCCTCACTGCAGAGCCTGCTTGGGATTCTCTGTCTCCCTCTCTCTCTGTCCCTGCCCCACTCATGCTGTCTCTCTCTCTCTCTCTCTCTCTCTCTCTCTCTCAAAATAAACAAACATTAAAAAAAAAAAACACAAAAACTGTAAGCAAAGAATGGTATACCTAAAGAATTTTAAAACTACTTTTGTATATTCTAGGGAAAATGGACAATTTGAATATGGACTCTGGACTAGATAATAGTATTATATCACTGTTAAATTTCCTATTTTTGATAAATGTTCTATGGTTAAATAAGAGATTGCCTCTATTCTTAGTAAATATATACATATATATAAATATTTTGTGGTAAGAGAGAGCAATGTTCCCAAATGATTCAAACAAGAAAGAAAGAAAATGCATATATGTATATCAAGAGAGAAAGAGAAAAAGAATAATAAAGCAAATGCAGCAAAATGTTAAAAACTGCTAAAACTAGGTAAAAGGTATAAAGGAATTCCTCTACTATTCTTTCAACATCTCTGTAAATTTGAAATTGTATTACAATAAAAAAGGTAATAAAAAAGAGCTAACACGAGACTGGTATTATCTATTTAAATATTCCAATGAGGAAAACCAATTCCTTTTTCTGGCCTTAGACTGGATCACCCTAATCTATTCTAATTCCCCGGTTTCACAAATGAAAAATGAAGTCCAAAAAAACTAGGCCAATAGATAATTAGACTGCAGTGGAGTCAAGTTAGAACTCTGATCTCTTGACTCCTACTTCAATACTCCTGCAATAGTTTTTAGGAGTATTTTTAGCTTTGAAAAATAGCCAAACTTATTTATTTATTTACTTATTTTTTAAGTTTATTATTAAAGGATAGTTGACATACAATGTTATATTAGGTTCAGGTGTACAATATAGCGATTCGACAATTTTATATAATACTCAATGTAAGTGTAGTTACTACAAAACATTATTACAGTATTATTGACTATTTTCCCTATGCTGTACTTTTCATCTCCATGACTTATTTATTTGGTAACTACAAGTTCATTTCTCTTAATTCCCTTTACTTATTTCACCCATCCACCGACCCACAACCCAACCTTATTTATTGGATATGGTATTTACCAGAAAAAAACTACTGTAGCTAGGGGTATTACTAGAACCAAAATTCTGACACTTAAGACTACAATCTATTTGGGAGAGGCAGCACACTGATTAAACCAGAGTATTTTTATAGAAAAATATATCCTCCATTACAATCTTGGCAGTAACAAACCAATCTGGACCAAACGCTCACAGTCTATAAAGGGATAACACCAGGATGATAGTACACACTATTGTTAGTCTAGGCTGTAGGCAAGATATACTGTCTACTCAGAAATTCCTTTGAGGGGCGCCTGGGTGGCTCAGTTGGTTAAGTGTCTGACTTCGGCTCAGGTCATGAACTCATGGCTCATGGGTTCGAGCCCTGCATCTGACTCTGTGCTGACAGCTCAGAGCTGAAGTCTGGTTCAGATTCTGGGTCTCCCTCTCTCTCTCTCTCTCTGCCCCTCCCCAGCTCACGCTCTGTCTCTCAAAAATAAACATTAATAAAAAAATTGGGGGTGCCTGGGTGGCTCAGTCGGTTGAGCGTCCGACTTCAGCTCAGGTCATGATCTCTCGTGGTTTGTGGGTTCGAGCCCTGTGTCGGGCTCAGAGCCTGGAGCCTGCTTCGGATTCTGTGTCTCCCCCTCTCTCTGCCCCTGCCATGCTCATGCTCTGTCTCTGTCTCTTAATAATAAATAAACGTTTAAATTTGAAAATAAATTGTGATTTCCCCCCATTAGAAGAAAGTAAAGCTGACATGGGATGAAGTAAGTTGTGTCTCACACCAAGAAAGGAAATAAGCAGAAGTTTAAAGGCATGGAAACTTCAAAACAATTCTCTCAGAGTACAAGGGCTGAACTTCAATTTCTTTTGTTTCTAGAGGGAAAAAAAGTTAATGTATTACTAATGTACTATAACAGGGCAAAGGTCCACCATACTATCTTTCTTTACCAGTGAAAGGACTCTCAGCCAAGAACATTATAACTCTCTATTTCAAACAACTAAGTTAAAGGATAACAAAATGTAAAATTCGTTTATCCTCAGTTTCATGTCTCATAGGGCTAAATATATGGTAATAAAAACCGCCCAGTGAATAACTGGAGAATATAAATAAATGGGAGAAATACTTCATGTACATGGATAAGCAGGCTCAATACTGTCAAGATGTCGGTTCTTTCCAACCTGATGTATAGATTCAACATAATTCCAAATAAAGTCCCAGCAACTTATGTTATGGATATCAACAAACTGGTTGTAAAGTTTATGTAGGAAGGGAAAAGACCCAGTGTTGAAGGGGAGGAGCAAAGGCCAAGAACTGACCCTATCCAACTTTAAGAGTTACTATAAAGCTCTAATAATCAAGACAGTGTGGTATTGACAGAATAGAAAAAGAGATGAATGGAACAGAATACGGGGCCCAGAAATATACCCACACAAGTACAGTTAAATGATCTTTGACGAGGGGGAAAAGCTTTTCAATGGAAAAAGGATAGCCTTTTGAAAAATGGGGCTGGAACAAATGGATATCCAATTCCTAGAAGATAACATAGGAGAAAATCTAAAGGACATTGAGTATAGTGATGACTTTTCAAATGTAACAGCAAAGGCATAACCCATGAAAGAAGTAACTGAAAACTGGACTTCATTAAAATTAAAAGCTTCTGCTCTGTGAAAGACCATGTCAAAAGAATGAGAGGACAAACCACAGAATGGGAGAAAATAGTTGCAAAAGATATACCTGATAAAGGACTGTTTTCCAAAATATACCAAGAACTCTTAAAACTCAACAATAAGAAAATAAACAACCTGATTTAAAAAGACCTGAGGGGGTTGGTGGCGCCTGGATGGCTCAGTTGGTTAAGCATCCCACTTTGGCTCAGGTCAAATTACTGAGCCAAAGTGAATTACTTAAAAATAAAATTTAAAAATCTAAATGGATACCTCACCAAAAAGATACAAAATGGCAAATAAGCATATAAAAAGATGGTTAACATCATATGTCATCAGGGATCTCCAAGTTAAAATAACAAGATACAGGGGTGCCTGGGTAGCTCAGTCAGTTGAGCGTCCGGCTTTGGCTCAGGTCATGATCTCAGTTTGTGAGTTCGAGCCCCGCATCGGGCTCTGTGCTGATAGCTCAGAGCCTGGAGCCTGTTTCAGATTCTGTGTCTCCCTCTCTCTCTGCTCCTCCCCTGCTCATGCTCTGTCTCTCTCTCTCTCAAAAATAAATAAACATTAAAAAAAATTTTTTTTAATTAAAAAAAAATTAAAAAATAACAAGATATCACTACACACCTATTAGAATGGCCAAAATCCAAAACACTGACAACACCATATGCTGGTGAGGATGTGAAGAAAGAGCAATTCTCAGACTCATGGCTGGTCAGAATACAAAACGGTACAGACACTTTGGAAGAGAGTTTAGCAGTTTCTTACAGATACAAACATATTATACTATAACTCAGCAGTGAATTGAAATCCAATGTCAACACAAAAACCTGCAGATGGACATTTACAGCAGCTTTGTTCATAACTGCCAAAACTTAAAAGCCACCAAGATGTCCTTCAACACGTGAAAAGATAAACAAATTCCATAAAATGGAACATTGTTCAGCAACAAAGAAATGAGCTATTATGCCACAAAAAGACAAGGAACCTTAAATGCACATTGCTAAGCTACAGAAGACAGTCTGAAAAGGCTACGTACTGTATGATTCCAACTACCTGGCATTCTGGAAAAGGCAAAACTATGGAGATGTAAAAAGATCAGTGACTGCGAGAGTTTGGGGTAAGGTATGTAGGGATGAACAGGTGGAACACAAGAGATATTTAGGGCAGTAAAATCAGTTAGTATATTATTGTAACGGTGGAAATGTGTCATTACAGATTTGTCAAAACTCAAAGAATATACAATACAGTGATCCTTTTAGTTAATGATAATGTATCAATACTGGTTCATCAATAACAAATGTACCACACTAATGAAAGATGTTAATAATGAGGAAAATGTCTCTACTTACCCTTAAATTTTCTGTAAACCTAAAACTGGTCTAAAAAATAAAACCTATTAATTTTTTAAAAACTCACCAATAAACTTCTTACCAGGTCTAATGAAGACATTTTCCACAGACAACATTGCTGCTATTGGAAGTAGTAGATCTTCACAATCTAGAGAAGCAGCCTTGATTACTGCACATGTCAGATGTGGAGGGAGAGGAAATTCCACCATAGACAAACCCAATCTGGTCACATGGCCACTCCTTAATAGAAAGAAAAGGTTCTTAAGTCTTTCTACCTTGGGAGAGTACAAATGAAATGTTCATCATTCAGAATAAATCAGATATAATTTATATTACCTTAAATCAACTCCAGAAATTCAATTCAATACAAGAAATATGATACACTGGTCATTGATAAAAGACACATAAAGATGATAAATTCCCTGCTTTGGAAGGCCAATACATCCAAAAAACTAAACAATGAGACAGAATAAAGTAGTATGATAAAAGACCATACAAATCGGCATAGAGGCATAGAGGATGATGTCCTTAAAGAAATGAGAGAATGATAATTACCAAAAATTTCCCCATTACACAATCATGAGAACAAGGACTCTGGCTCTGTTATTATTTTGATATACCCAGATTAATGCCTGGCACTGAAATGATACTCAAAAATTACCTGTTAAATAATACTAAATATAAACATAATTTTATCATAAAATTTTTATTCATTTGTTTATTTAAGTAGGCTTCACACCCTGCATACAGCCCAGCACAGGACTTGAACTCACAACCCTGAGATCAAGACCTGAGCTGAGATCAAGAATCAGATGCTTAACCGACTGAACCACCCAGAGACCTTTATCATATAATTTTTAAATTCAGAATTGTGGCAAAGAAAAACTGAGGGCAAATTCTAATTTCAGGTAAAACAATCCATTCAATTCAAACAAATCATTTTCTGCTGATAAAAGAAACTATTAGGAACCCTATTTTAAAAGGAGATTGCAGTGCCTGGCTGGCTCAGTCAATAGAGCATATGACTCTTAATCATGGGGTTGTTTGACCTCCATATGTGGCACAGAGTTTACTTAAAATAAAAATTAAAAATTAAGATAAAATAAAATAAAACAAAACAGAAAGAGATTAACATCTGTTGTGGTTTAATTTTTGTTGTTGTTGTTGTTTTACCTGTCAATAGCATCACACTGGTAAAGTTGTTTAAGAGCTTCCAAAATAAGCCTCTCATTAGGTGGATCCAAATAGGGAAACCTGTGTGTTTAAATGAGATATGAAATAAGATTCCATTCCCTGACCATGATTAAGATTTCATACAGACTCGAAAATTTCTTTATAAGGTTTACTTCTCCTATTTTTCAAGCTCTTTTTCCTAAGCATTTTATGATCATAACCAGCATTCAGCAGAGGAAATTATTTTTTCTGAATCACCTCTTCCTTTAAATTCAAGAAGCACTTCTTTTTGATTCCCCCTTAGCTGGAACACTCACCATTCTTCTCTGTTTATCTTAACCCTGCCCCATTCTTCATTAGTCAATGTCAAATCTACTCTGTTCTGTAGCCCACAATTTTTATTACAGTTTAATAAACCAGTGGAGAAAATTAATTGAAAGTGGCCAAACATTACAAGTTGTTTAAGAGCACTTAAACATGTTTTTTAATAAAATGGTAAATATATTTGATTAATTTTACTATATTTGCTGTATGTATATTCTTATTTTCTCCTGAACTATCTGAAAACAAGTTGCAAATACAACGCCAATTCACTCCCAAAATACTTCAGCATGCATCCTCTGAAAATAAAAGACAATCTCTTACATAACCACAATACCATTAATGAACATAAGACAATCACATTCACAAGGGTGGCATATAACCAAACATGAATATATGTATTACATATATATATTTTTTTGTTTTAATTAGAACAATAATTGCTTAATGCTATCTGCACTAGATTACTTTTTCCACTATAAGTCTTGAGATGGTAAATCATCTACTCCAATTTCTCACCTTGAAAAAGGTCCAACAAAGGACAAAAGGTCCAATACCTTACACAAAAGTCCATTCCAGGATTCACAGCTCTATTTAAAAACAAATAAACAAAAATCTTGTAGACTGTTCTACAGTCAGTTTTCCTACAACTTGTACCAACAAGTCCTGGCATCTTCTAGAGCAAGAGTCGGCAAACACTTTCTGTAAAAGGCCAGATAGTAAATATTTTAGGTTCTGCAGGCCATATGGTCTCTGTCACAATTATTCAATTCTGCTATTGTAGTGAAAGCAGCCATACATGAATGAACAGACATGGCTGTGTTCCAATAAAACTTTCTTTACAAAAACAGTCAGTGAGCCTGGACCATAGTTTTCGACCCCTGTCCTAGAGCAGTACCAAACCAGTCATCTGTTTCTTCTGTAGAAGAGCCCTTTCAGATTTGTAAAAACTACCATTATTTCTCTCCCTTGATTATACCAATTACCAATTCTGTCAAGCACTCCTTGTATTATTTGCTTTCCAAGAGACCCACTATACCTAATTACTATCTTTTAGAAACACTCTAGTTTGTCAAACTCCTCATAAAATGTGGTAATATCCAAAACTGAACTCCAAAGGTAAAGCGACCAACACAGAACAGGAATGCTATAATTCCAGTCATTTGAACTTTGCAGTCTGTTAACATAACCAAAGTCTATGCCAGCAGAAATTTTTTCTTGTTTTCTAAACAGAATTAATAATTGCAAGCTCATATTGAGTTGTGGTGATCTGATCATTTTAGATCTTTTCCACATGAATTTCCTTAATGTACAACCAAAACACAGGATATAAGATGTAACCTTTCAGACTTTTGCCTTGTTGATTTGACCTGTGAGATCATTCTAAACCTTCCAGTTTTAATCATTGATTAGATATTAAGACATTTTCCAGAAATCTGATAATCATGACTTCAATATCTTTACTTAATACTGGCATTTAAAATGCTTTTGAAGAAAGAGCAAAATTCAGTTTACTATCAGCACATCCTCCATCTAGGATATACTACACAATTAATCAATACTTTCTGAATTTGGCTCTTTGGCAACTACTCTATTCAGCAGTTCTATCACCTTATTCACAAAGATGTCAAATGTAATCTTATTAAATACTGTGTAGAAAACAAGAGACATTAGGTTATCATTTAATAAATACTTATAGTGCACCCATTATGTGGACAGTCCTGTATTCAAACTGAAAAGGAAATGGTTTATTATGACATATTCTTTGTGAAACATTTTGATTCATACTGATTACTATAAATCACCATTAAATTCTCTAAAAACATTTTCTAATAAAAATATGCTAGAATTTGCTAAGACCAATTTCAAGCACACTGGGCAGTTGTTTACAGATTCTGCCCTTTTCCTAAATGAAAAAATCAAGACATTTGTATTTCTCACAATTTTCTGGCAACCTGTTCTGCATAATTTCTCATAGATAACCCAAAACCTACAAGTTACTTTAGTGCCATGGAAATAATTCCTAAAGCCTCAAGACACTCATTTATAGTCATTAGGTTTTATCTCATTTCTTAATCCATCTTGGTCATCAATTCCTTTTTAATTAGACTTGCGTTCATGTTTTAAAAACATTCTTGATAATGGAGAAAAAAGAAGCAATAAATGAAAAGCTCCATTTTCTTTCTGTCATCTATGAGTACTATAACATCTATCCCAAACTGGTCCTATTTCTATACACATTAAAAAGAGAGAGGAGAGGGGTGCCCGGCTGGCTCAGTCAGTGTAGCATGTGACTTTTGATCTCAGGGTTGTGAGTTTAAACACCAGGTTAGGTGTAGAGATTACTTAAAAACAAAATCTTTTTTTAAAAAAAAGGGAGAGAGGAAAGAGAATTTTTTTTTTTTTTTGTCTCTTGCATTTTGGGGACTTTTAGTACATTCTAGTCTTAAAATTTAAGATGGAAAAATAACTTAGTGCAGAAGTTATTAGATAATTATTATTCCTATTTTTCTAACATACATTTATTCTTGATTACATGCCACTCTTGATATTATTCCTATCTTTCTAATACATATTTATTCTTGATTGTATGCTGCTTTGTGATTATATATTATTCACAAAAATAATACTATGAATATTGTTTTTAAATTGGGCTCATCTGAAAGCTTTTTGTTTAGCCATATGGAACTCTTTAGATGATTCTTCTTTCTCGCTGGTATCATTCATGATTACAGTTAGAATTTCATATATTATATACTTTCCTCTTTTTAATTATCTACATTCTCATTTAGAACATCTCTAGTCTTAACACTATCCAAAAAAATTTTTAATTGGTTTTCCAAGAGTATATAACACATATTTGGATATATCTAGTAATTACTTCCCTTCTTATGAACTTACAGAATGCATGGTCACCTCCCAGGGTTCCTGACACTTTCACATCCAAAGACAAATAAAACTAAAATTAAGAGCAAGACAGTACTTTCCTTCATTATTTCCTCTATCACATATAATATGAAATTTCAAGCCCCTACAACAATATTTCATCCTATACCAATTGATTATATAGTTTAACATTTGAGTAATTTAACAGTTGTTCTACTGTTTGCTTCATGTGTCTGAATCTTGCTTCCTTAATATAACTTAAGTTTAGTGAAAGCAAAATACTACTACTGAGTATTATTCTGTCTCTCACAATACTTGGTACAATGCTAATCATACAAAAGATGCTATGAGAAAACCACTTTCTGATTGGAATAAGGGTCATTATATACCTTTCATTACAGATAAACAGTGGTCACTAAATGATCCAAATAAACTTCAGCATGAAGCACCCCATTAAGCCAAGGTTAAAATATGAGCAAGGGATCAAATCACAGGAAAGCAATGCAAAGAAGCTTTTTAAAAAATTTTTTTTTAATGTTTATTTATTTTTGAGAGAGACAAAGACAGAATGAAAGTGGGTTGTGGCAGAGAGAGAGGGAGGCACAGAATCTGAAGTAGGCTCCAGGCTCCAAGCTGTCAGCACAAAGCCTAACGCAGGGCTTGAACTCACAAGCTGTGAGATCATGACCTGAGCGAAGTCGGACGCTCAACCGACTGAGCCACCCAGGTGCCCCAAAGAAGCCTTTTATTTGGGCTTAGGTAAACCGTGAAAAGCTGTGATATAGGAATCAAATACTTCAAAAGAATTCTGGCTCCACCCTAACAAATTTTTCTTTTTTCAAATTGTCTACATACCTTATAACATCGTGTATGGCAAGGCACTTTAAGGTCAGAACTACAGATGTCAAACTAGTTCTCTTGATCTCAGGGATCACATGGTCAGGCATACACTGGTTCCAAAAATCTTTACTATAGATCCGAAAGCATTTTCCTGAGGAAGTCCTGCCAGCTCGGCCACTTCGCTGTAACGCCTCACTCCTTTAAAAGGAAAAAACAAAACAAAACACAAAAGTCCCCAAAACATACTGCAGGTTTCCTAAGTAGTTAACATCATACCCCCAAGCCAGCTAGAAATGATCTAATAAACTGTTCTCTGAATAAAAAAGCTTTAGAGACTTACTTTGAAATTGGAACCACCTCCAGGATATCCAACCCTAATCTGGGATTGTGATTTAACTGCTTCACAAAGCCACCATCTACCACATATCTAAGAGGAATGAAAAACAGTTATGTTTTTAGAAAATAAGGAAAGACTTGTTGCATTTTGGTCACTTTGTATTCTCCTTTTCTACCAAACTAACGACTACATAGTGACTTTTATGTTAAACGTAAAACTTGAAAGTCAAGAAACTGCAACCCTGTACATCACTAATGGGAATATGGTTAAGCCAATGTGCAAAACAGTTTAAAGTTTCCTCTAAAGGTTTAACAGAATTACCACATTATTGAGAAACTGCATTCTTAAGCATATACCCAAAAGAACTGAAACAAGTACTCAACCAATGTTCGTAGACATATTTTCATAGAAGCACTATTCGTAAGAGCCCAAAGGCAGAAATAACCTAAATGTCCATTAGCCATTAAGGGATAAATGGATGAACAAATTATGGTATATACATGTAATGGAATATTATTCAGCCATAAAAATGAATGAAGTGCTGATACATGCTACAATGTGAATGAACCTCTCAAAAGCATATGAGTGAAAGCAAGACATATTGTATGACTCCTTATAGATAAAATATCCAGAATAGGATTTCATAAAAATAGAAAATACACTGGTGGTTGCCAAAGGCTAGAATGGAGGAGGGCATGGGGAGTAATTTGCTTAAAGGGCACAGGGTTTTATTTGGGGGTAATAAAAATGTTTTAGAAGAGAAAGAGTTAGTATTAGTTGTAGTACAACATCATAGAAGTACTAAATACGAACTATTCACTTTTAACTGTTAATTTTATATTATGTGAATTTCTCCTCTAAAAAACAAACCTGAAAGTCACCTCTAGACCAACAATACCATTTAAGTCAATTAAACAGAGAACAAGTCGAGTAAAAAACTAAGTTAGGAGTAATAGCAGGTTTACCATTCACTAATGGAACATTCCAAAACACACTATTTAATGACTTTTGCCATTGCTGGAAACAGAAAATTGCAGAGGTTAACTTACTTCAGACAACTGCTCTCTTAAGCCCTTAGTGAAATCATTATTTTTAAAGTAAAGAAGAAAAGCAAAGAAAATTAAACTGCCTCTCAGATCTGATCATTTTACCCAAAAGAAATATATACAATCTTTGAGATTCACATCCAGCCTTCCTATGGCAAGCAGGACATAAAATATTAGTCAAGGACCTAAAATATACGGGATTAAAGATAAATACCCAAAAGGGCTGTGGGTTAACAGTCTACAAGAACTTCACATTAACCATCAGTCTAGATTTAAATTTTCCAAGTGTTTTTCCACTAAATTTACTCAAAAATTTGATGTATTATTGATTACATAAAAAAATAAGAGACTCGCAGGGCACCTGGGTGGCTCAGTTGGTTAAGCGTCCAACTTCGGCTCAGGTCATGATCTTGCGGTTCAGGGGTTCAAGCCCCACGCTGGGCTCTGTGCTGACAGCTCAGAGCCTGGAGCCTGTTTCAGATTCTGTGTCTCCCTCTCTCTCTGCCCCTCCCCTGTTCATGCTCTCTCTCTCTCTCAAAAATAAAAATAAGAAACATTTTAAAAAAAGATAAGAGACTCGCATTGTAGTTCATTTCACAAAAAGGTGAAAAGTGAGAAACAGTACCTTCAGATAAACACTTGGATATACAACACTTACTCCACCAAGTGAAAGTGTCAGATGAGAAAGGAATATCAGATCATCTTAGGTATAGGCTGATAATGAGCAGAGACAAATAAAAATAGCTTTGGTTTTCTATCTAATGAATAATGAAACCTGTGAAACATTACGTATAATCTTAAATTTTGGAAGAGAAAGCTACAAATCGCCAAATAAAAGTAGTTAAAAAGTATACTAAAAGTATACTGTGTACCTCCTACTCTATTTTCTAACCATGGCAATCAATAATTACAAAAACGTGATAGGTGATTACAAGTATGTGAGAAGGAAATTAGTGTATGACACAGAGGAGGAAACACAGAATTAAGTGGCTTCCTTAGCTTTAAAAGAAAACTTAGGGGCACCTGGGTGGCCCAGTCAGTTGGGCACCCAAATTTGGCTCAGGTCATGATCTCGTGGTTCATGAGTTCGAGCCCCACATTGGGCTCTGTGTTGACAGCTCAGAGCCTGGAGCCTCCTTCAGATTCTGTGTCTCCCTCTCTCTCTGCCCCTCCCCTGCTCGCACTCTCTCAAAGATGAATAAAGATTAAAAAAAAATTTTTTTTAAAGAAACCTTAAAAGTTGTACCTGATTCCATCTATTGTCAAAGATGTTGCAGAAATATTGGTGGATATGACACATTTTCTAATTCCAGGTGGAGGTGGCAAAAATATTCTCCTCTGCTGATCTAAAATACACATAAAGAGAAAATGTTAAATTTACAATATGCATTTGTCAAACTCCACTTTTGAGAAACTTACTTCTTTTCATTAAAAGTTACGTTTCCTTCACCTCTTTAATTATCTTGAATTCAAAATAGCAAAACTTATCTTTGCCTCCTCACCTCTTGCTGCTAAGATTTCTAGATCCATTAAATCACAGATTATTATTGCTAAAATAAACTCTACAGCAGGGTCCTTTTATGTAGGTCATAGTTCCCTTTGAGAATATTTTAAAAACTGTGGCCCTCTTCTCCATTAAAAGACACATATATACACACATACAAAAATTTCAAATAATTTCAGCGTGTTCAGGGATTCTCTGAAGCCCATCCATGGATGACACATTAAGGACCTCTCTCTGCCTTACAGACTGATTAGCTAGGTGGTTTTTACTTTTTAGGGAGTCTTTCTGATTACTCATGGCTACCTCTCTAAGCAAGTAACACCATACTCCTTCCCCTTAGCCATACATTCTAAAGGATGAACCCAAGCAGTAATGCTTGTAGTATTGTACCTTGTTCCTCCAGCCATAGTTTATGGCACCAAAGATAAACATCTCCCCCCAAGCTGGGGCAATCTTAATCTCCTGGAATTTGGAATAAGGTCCAAAAGATGCTAATTTGATTAGGCTACTCTCTGGCAAAGATGAAAAATAAACTTGTGAACTATACAGAACTGGTTAATATACATGGAGGAAAGTCTAAAAGGAGAAAAGAATGAATTAGCCACGAGAGTTGACAAGAGAGTACTTCTGGGCTCCTGGCACTTCCCAGGCCTTAAAACGACTGGGTGTAAAATAAGTAGCAGACAGATTTGGCCAGACTTCCTCTCTTGCAAGGTTAAGCACAAAATAAGACAAGAGAGTTAAGTATGTTTGCAAGGGAATGATTATAGTATGGGTGAAAGAAGATAAGTGACAGTTGATAAAGGACAGGTGTCAAAGCATTCTGAAACCTGTTGGATTAGAAACAGTGGAGTGTCTGGCAAAAATATAGGAAGTAGTCATCAGAAAGATGTTTAAAACTGAGATCAGAAATGATGATAATGATAAAGTCTAGGATAGAAGCTTCTGAATGGGAGGCTGAGGTGGGGTAAAGAAAAAGATCACTTAAGCTATAGAGATCAAGGAACTCTGAAGCAAGGAATCTGAGTAGATCACTGTATTTCAATAATTTCCAAAAATTAGGAGTGATTATGCCAGTGAGTACACAAGTCAATCCACTGGGGTATGAAAAGAAATTATTAGCATTTCCATCTATAGTTTCTATAACATCTTTTTAAACTGTTATATGTATTTACTATTGTACATTATATATTAGAACAAGTACATATACATACACCTTAAGGAAAAAAAATTAAACACCTGGCTGTATTAGTTTTACATGAGATATGCCCATATGTGTTTAGAAAAGTCACCTTTTCTACCTGAGCAATCTCAAATTGTTTTCCTTTCCGTAGCCAAGAAAATCTTACAAAACCTGCTTTGAAATAATAAAGTACAAAACCTGTTCTCAAATAAAATCTTTCAAAGATCCATGTATTCCCAGTATATGTAACAGACCAAAGCTAAACTACTATTATAAGGGAGAAAAGGAGTGCACACACACAAAAAAAGGAGTGGCACAGATGAACAGTTTTAAAATCATGGAACTAGGCCAGCCATTTCATTTTACAGATGAGAAAACTAAATCCCAGAGAGGTCAAGTGACTTGCCAAGATTTACATACAGACAAAACAAATTTGAAACAAGTAATGTTGCTTTTCTTCCACATTATTCAGAATTTAATTTCACGAGTAAAAAAAGTGCTAGAAAGGCAGCTTATAAATCTGTGGGGAAGTTTTGAGGTGAATACAAAAATAATTCCAAAAAGATCTACTTCTTTTAGATTTATAGTTTTTTGGTAAAAAACTTAAGTGTTAAGAATAATTTTTTAGGTATTAATTTAGGTAGCTCATTTCTTCCAGATGGTTCAAACGAGTTGTATACTACTTTGTAGTTCAAGTTATATGTTTATACATTATTTATGGTCTATTTATTCTGCTACAATGTTAGCTCCATAAAAGCAAGGACCTTCTTTTGTTCAAGACATATATCCCCCACTACACAGAACAATGTCTGGACCATAGAAAGTGCTCAAAAAAGTCCAATAAACTGATAAATTAAAAATGCATTATATAAATAATAAATTAAGATCCTTCTACCTTTATAATTCCTCACTACCCTAAAACTTTACACAAATGTTTACATTTTTTTACATGTTTATTTTTGAGAGAAAGAGAGACAAAGCACGAGTAGGGGAGGGGGAGAGAGAAGGAGACACAGAATCTGAAGCAGGCTCCAGGTTCTGGGCTGTCAGCACAGAGCCTGACACAGGGCTTGAAATCATGAACCATGAAATCATGACCTGAGCCGAAGTGGATGCTTAACTGACTGAGCCACCCAGGTGCCCCAAAACTTTACATAAATTAAAAACATCCTTTCTGAACATATTTATCTCTAATCAAATCTGTTTTTCAATCAACCCATTTCTAAAAATATCTAATTTTTAAGTCTTCAGTTCAAGCAAAATTTCAGTTTCATTTACCATTTTGTTCACTATAATCAATTAAAAAATCTTGAAACTGCTGTTTTGACAAGACTCACATTTATTTCATTTACATTTCATCCACTTTATTTTCTTTAATTTTTATTAAGCTTATGTATTTATTTTGAGAGAGCATGTGTGTGTACGTGGAACTGGGGGAGGGACACAGAGAGAGAGGGAAGGAGGGAGAGAGAGAAATCCCAAGCAGGGTCTACACTGTCAGCGCAGAGCCCCATGCAGGGCTCGATCTCACAAACTGTTGAGATCATGACCTGAGCCAAAGTTGGATGCTCAACCGAACCCCCCAGGTACGCCTAACCCACACACTTTAATACCATATTCCACAAGGATAAACACATACTAGGTTTTTTTTAAGTTTATTTTTTTTAGTAATCTCTACACCCAATGTGAGGTTTGAACTCATGACCCCAAGATCAAAAGTCACATCCCCTTCCGACTAAGCCAGCCAGGCACCCCAACACATACCACTTTTATGTTGGTTTATAAAGATTTGGAAAAAAGTTAAATACATATATCTTAAAGCACATTCTCACTCTCCAGGAAGGAAAGGGGAAATGGAGTACTTTCATTAGGATGTAATAAAGTACTAGGATGTTATTAAGGGGGGAGGGGGGCACTGGCAAAGAGGCAAAAAAGATACTCCAAAGTCTACCAAGAAATGAAGATACCGAGAGATCACTCAATACTCATTATGGAGTAACACTCCTAGAATATGTGCATATGACATATTATATGTCAAGACCAACTGAAACTTCCTCATAGAATTTCTTGTCCCAACTTCCCCCAAAAAGATTCCAAACCAGAACTATTTCTGAGAGTGAGACAGAGAGAGAAGGAGAGAAAGAGAAGGAAAAGAACATAACCTAAAGTAATAAACATAAACCATCAATCAATGGGGGAAAAGATGATGATTCTGGAGAAGAAAGAGGCATAACACGGCTCAGTTCTAACTCTACCCCTCCCCCAAGAAGTCATTTTTGGGTGAGTCAGAAATATCGAGAATTCTCACTAACAGCTGAAAATCAAACTCTCGACACCAAAAAAAGGCCTGAGATAATCAGTAAATGCAACTGAAAAAGTAACTAGGAGGAAGTTAAAAAATATGGATGACAGGCAATCCAACATAAGAATAATTGATATCCCTGAAATACAGAAACCAATAGATAGATAAAAATTATAGTCACAGATACAACGCTATAGAGTCTCCATGAAATAAAGGTTTGAATTTGCAGATTAAAACAACACATCATAAAAGTTCAACTTGTTTATGGTTGGTCGTCATTACATGGGTACATACGTTTGTCAAAATTCATTGAACTGTCTATTTAAAAACCAGCAGTTTATTCTATGTAAATTATACCTCAATAAAGTTGATTTTTTTAAGAAAGCACATCAAATTCCAGGAAATTTTAATATAAAACACTCAACACCAAAAAATATCCTAATTAAAACCATTGAACTTTAAAAATAAAGAGAAATTTCCAGGCAATCAGACAGAAAAAGCAAATGACTTACAAGGAAGGGAAAAAAAATCAGGCTTGGCCTCAGACTTCTCTGCAGCAACATTCAATGCCAGAAGACAACTGGACAACATCTACCAAGTTCTAAAGAAAAGAAAGTGTGACCCAAGAACATAAAACCCAGCCATGCTGTAGTTCAAGTATAAAGGCAAAAGCCGGACATTCTCAAACATAAAAAAAATAACAACAAAAAATAACACGTAAGAACCCTTTTATCTATTAACAAAAAAAAGTTTAAAAAATCCAGGCAATCTAAAATTAACCAAAAGTAACTTGAGAATAGAAAAACCAGGGGCATCTAGGTGGCTCAGTCGGTTAAGCATCTGACTTTGGCTCAGGTCATGATCTTGTGGTTCGTGAGTGCAAGCCCCATGTTGGGCTCCTCACTGCCACCTCAGAGCCTGGAGTCTGCTTTGGAGTCTGTGTCTCCCACTGTCTCTGCCCCTCCCCCCACCTCTCTCTCTCAAAAGTAGATAAACATTAAAAAAAATGGAAAAACCATAGTGAAAGGATTGATGATAAATATTGATACATCTAAACAGAAGTTAGTTAGAATAACTAACAATCAGAAGGGAAGGATACAGAAGAATAAAAGTACTTAAGTCCTTATCTTTCAAATCAGACAATCAACAGGTAAGATCTAAAATGAAGATATTAACTTTAGCTTCTTAATACTTTTCGTCTTTTTAAACTTTAAAGCAATGTTTTTTTTTGTGTTTTTTTTTTAATTTTTTTTTCAACGTTTATTTATTTTTGGGACAGAGAGAGACAGAGCATGAACGGGGGAAGGGCAGAGAGACAGGGAGACACAGAATCGGAAACAGGCTCCAGGCTCCGAGCCATCAGCCCAGAGCCTGACGCGGGGCTCAAACTCACGGACCGTGAGATCGTGACCTGGCTGAAGTCGGACGCTTAACCGACTGCGCCACCCAGGCGCCCCTAAAGCAATCTTTTATAAAATATTCTCATGTGGTAAAGATTTACTCAAAGTTTAACAATTCCTTCAAGTAAATTCAAGTAAAATTAAATACTTTTTTAAAAAGCAACTAAGAGTATAATATTTCTATCAACCTGCCTATATATTTACTTATCCTTCTGTATGGACACACACACATACACACACACAACTAAATTTTTTCCTAACGTTAAAGATGTTTATTTTTGTATGGACAAACTTGAGATGATTTCTTTACTTTCACCTTTGTAATTTTGTACACTGCTTGAATTCTTTATAATGAAAATCGTATCATTTTTCCTTAATTGACTAATATTTCTTAAGTGAATATTGGAGCAAAAATGCTGAGACATTAAGAGTGTGTTAATTCTGCATAGTGGGAAATAGATTGTTTTTGCACTTTTCTATATTTTAAGAATTTCTACAAAGGGCTGAAGAGAAAAACAAAAGAAAACACATAATATAATGCCACTTTTTGTTAGAAAAAACTAAACAATAAAAATATATTTAAATATATAAAGAAAAAGTTCATATACCTCAAAATATTAATAGTGATTATTACTTAATCATGTTGGTGAGATCTAATCTTAATTACTTTTCTTACTTTTCTGATTCTATTTTACAACTATGCACTCTTTACAAGACAAAAGACAAATTTTCACACTGAGCATGAAGCCTGCTTAAGATTCTCTCTCTTTCCCTCTGTCCCTCTCCATTTGTGCTCTTTCTCTCTCTAAAAAAAGAAGAGAAAATATTGCACACCAATCCAAAGCAAATCTCCTTTCCTTTTCTTCATGTATTCTGGAAACATGTACTCATTTTTTCAGTCCCTACTGAATAGATAACCAGTTATGAAATGCAGTTTTACCCTGTGACCTCAGGAACATCACTTAGTCTCTATCTGTAAAATAAAGAAGTCTGATTATGCAAAAAATAAATACATGGGTATATTTGCATTTTTCTAGAGAAAGAAACCATGGCTTTATCTTTTAAAAAGAATCTGAGACTCCATCCTCAAAAAAGGTTAAGAACACTGAATTAGATAACTGCCAAATTCCATGCAAATATTTGTCACTTATGAAATAACAGGTATATTTCAGTATACCTGAAAAACTGCAAAACTTTGAACAGGTTTTGCAAGAGGGAAGTCAGAAGAGCAAAAAGGTTTGAGGGAAACAAGAATAAGGTTCTAGACATAGCTAGCATTTGATGCAAAACATCAACAGAATGTCTAGCAGAAAGTGAAAACTCTGGAACTCAATTTAACAAACATCTGATCAGGACTTTTTCAACATGTAATACTCAAGTAGTTCATAATCTCATAAAGGAGATGAGGCAACCATAACCCAAGGTAAGATGTGTGAAGTGCCACAAGAGGAACAGGAAAGCACAGTGAGGATTAAACGAAGACGAGATCAAAGCCAGTTGTGAGGTGGGAAATCGGGAGGTTTTTATGGAGGTGGTTGCACTCATGAAACAAAATAGCAGGATTTCAGCCAGTAAGAGGGGAGAATAAAAGGCAAAGGAGGAGTTCAAGTTAAGGAAATAGCAGATGCAACCACAAAAAAGATGTGGAAAGAAAAGGAGTAAAAAATACTGCCTACACTTTGAGCTTGAGAGAACATCACAAAGGGTGGGGGGTTAGTTCAGCCCAGGGAGCAGGATCATATAATCTTGCCAGTAGAAGGGATACCACAGCATCTCTTCACATTTGACATTTGAGAATTTTTTGTCAATTAGAGAGATACCTTAAGATGTCCCTTTAAAACAGTAAGCCACCCTCATAGCTAGCCCAGAAATAAAAGCAAATAACATATCCACCTCAAAATCTTCACTTACTCACTAAACCTAGGTATGAGTCATTTTTGAACCCCCTCACAACAGGCCACAGGCAGGAAACCCTTCTTTGCTCTCCTCACTCCCAAGTCCAAGTTTTCTATTCCTAAAGCATAATGGGAAATAAAAGAAATAACATATAGTGTTTCTCTCCATCACCCAAAGTAGCAATAATAAAGAAAATATTATAAGTATTATAATAACCAGGCTTTTAAAAAAAAGAGCCTATGATCCCAGGAATCTGCCACTCTCTCCCAACTTCACACTACCCATTACTCAGTACCTCATTAGCTCAATTTGAATGCCTCTCTGCATTGTTATAAATTGCTCCAATAAATAGTACTATGCTCATAATGGATCACCAGTAGCTCAACTTTATCGTGCCCTTAGAACCAGAAGGGAAACTAAAATAAACAAACAAAGCCCTTCAGTAATGGTTCTCCTGACACCCAGTTCTATATCTTTACCATTCACACATACACACCAACACAGAAAACCTCATACACTGGGAATTAAGGCTGAAAGTAGGTTGAAATCACACTGGAAGGATAATAAATGCCAAGTTATTAAGTTAGTATTTTAATTCAGTTGGTAATAAGGAATGGCTGAAGATACCCAACAAGAAACTGACACAATCAGAGATGTGCTTCTGAAAGATTAAAACAGATTAGCAGATTATGTTAACAATTTAGGAAAGCAAATTGAAGATTCCAACTCTAATGATGACAATGAAAAATGAAAAAGAATGAATGAATGATCTGGACAAGAGACCAACCCCCCCCCCCCCCACACACACACACATAACACCTATAGGTGTGGTCACATTTGGATTGAATGATCTAGGATGATATGATGCAGACCAGTAAGCCCCGTTAGGAAAACCAGGAGGTCCAGAGTTCAGGAGTGAGACTGAATTAGAGACAGTCATCCATAGAGAAGTGACAGGTGAGTCCTAGGATCCAACCTCTCCAAAACAAAGAATTCTAAGAAAACAGAAAACTAAGGATAAAACCTTAAGCAATAGTCACATTTAAAGAGAAACAAAGGCTGGGAAGGGTGGGAGGGCAGCACACCTAGAGAAAGAGTGGTCAGGAGAACTAGGTAATTAAATATTATCCCAGATGACAGCATTTCAGGGAGACTTATTATCACAAAACCAAAATACAAACTAATGGAAAAAAAAATAGTCATGAGATTTGAGAAATAGGTCATTAGCAACCTTTAAAAGTATAAAAACTGGATTTCAGGACATTAAACAAGATGCACTAGCAGACTCAGCATGTTATTTTCAATATGACAAAGAATGAAACTATTTATACAGAAAAATGCATTTATATTATTAATAGTTAATAACAAAGCAACCGTGGGGCGCCTAGGTAGCTCAGTCAGTTAAGCATCTGACTTCAGCTCAGGTCATGACCTCCTGGTTCATGGTTTGAGCCCCGTGTCCAGCTCTGTGCTGACAGTTCAGATTCTGTGTCACCCTCTTTTTCTGTCCCTCTCCCATTCTCACTCTCTCTTTTTCTCTCTCTCTCTTAAAAATAAACATTAAAAAAATAATTTTAAAAAAATAATTAGTTTTGAATTACCTTAGCAGTTAACAAAGTAAATTATAAAGGAGAGGATCAAATCTCCAGAAAACAATGAAAACCTTAAAATATCAAATAATGACCCTAAGAATTCCCTTAAAGATCTAAAAACCTAAAAGAAGATTTCAATATTGAGGGCAAGGGCCTAATATCATCACAAAAGAGATTTCCAAACCAGCATGTGGTCTACAGTTATTTATAAAAATATATATTCCTAAACTTTTTTTGTTAATATATGAGTAAGAACTGGGCAGCCTGGGTGGCTCAGTCGGTTAAGCAGCCGACTTCGGCTCAGGTCATGATCTTGTGCTCTGTGAATTCGAGCCCTGCATCGGGCTCTGTGCTGACAGCTCAGAGCCTGGAGCCTGCTTCCAATTCTGTGTCTCCTTCTCTCTTTGCCCCTTCCCTGCTTTCTGTCTCTGTCTCTCTCAAAAATAATAAACATTAAAAAAAAAATTAAAAAAAAAAAAAAGAGAGTAAGAACCACCTCCTCAACAAAACAAAAATACACACATATTATTTTTACATTAAATGCTAATCACAAATTATAAATAACTTCTCTTTAGTTTTACATATCAAATTCCGTAATAAAGTAGTTTTACTAAACAAATCCTAAACCTAATTCATCACTATTTATTATGAACAAATATCAGGGTAAGAGTTTGCATTTGCTCTTTGAAATTACAAAAGAACATCATCATTCTTGAAAATCAGATTAATATGTGCTATTTCAAAAGAAAACCATCTACTGTGTTTATGTCTCAGATGTACCTAGATGTATGTTTCTAGAAATTCTTTGGCACTGGCAAATTAGGTTTGACTTATGGTACTCTTATCAAGAAATTATAGCCCTGGGGCGCCTTGGTGGCTCAGTCAGTTGAGCATCCAACTCTTGTTTTCATCTCGGGTCATGATCTTGCAGTTTGTGGGATGGAGCCCTGCATCAGGCTCTACACTGTCAGTAGAGAGCATGCTTGGCTTCCTCTCTCTTCCCCTCCCCGACTTGCACATGTGCACAGGAAAAAAAAGAAAAAGAAAAAAAGAAATAATAGTCCTCATTTCAAAAAAATTACCAACAATATTTTTGTTCTGTTGGGAGAGACACAGTCCACTCTTTTTTTTTTTTAATTTTTTTTTTTTTCAACGTTTATTTATTTTTGGGACAGAGAGAGACAGAGCATGAACAGGGGAGGGGCAGAGAGAGAGGGAGACAAGAATCGGAAACAGGCTCCAGGCTCTGAGCCATCAGCCCAGAGCCCGACGCGGGGCTCGAACTCACGGACCGCGAGATCGTGACCTGGCTGAAGTCGGATGCTTAACCGACTGTGCCACCCAGGCGCCCCGAGACACAGTCCACTCTTAAACAACACCAAGGGTTGTCCAAGGCTCTTGAAAAAATGAATATGAAAAGACTTCAAGGGAAAGTCCCTTCCCTAAGGAAGGCTGGTTCCCTTAACGTTCTGTTTTATGATCTAGGTGCTGGTTACAAAAATGAGTTGTTTGTAAAATTAATTGACCTAAATACTTGGGATCTGTGCACTATTTTGTACATATGTGATTTTTCAATAAAGTTTTTTAAAAAATTAGTCAAATTATCTATTCTAGTGAGGAATTACCTGTTGTCATAGATCCGTAACATGGCAATATTAACAAACCATCCAGAGTTGTATCTTGAACATCATAATCATAGTCAACAGACTCCGCCATCTGAAAAAGTAACTCACAACTTTTTTCAATTTCAAACTGACCTGAAATGAGGGAGGAAAATAACGTCAGCAAATGAACAGCAAATATTATTTAAGAATGGGGGGGGAAAAAGCCTTCTAGATTAAAATTAGTTTTGCATAATAGTTATTTTAAATCTCATTTGATCTAAAGGAGATGAACACATAAACTGTACCAAATCTCAACAATAAAATTAAAAACTGAACACCAGTTCCCAAGCAATTTAAACCTCTTCAGGAATAAAAATGTTTATAATCTTCAAGACTTTCATCTTGTTAACACAGTATTTGAGAAAGACTCAGTAAAGTTAATCATTAATATAGGAGTATCTAGTCCAAGAGATACTGCATTTAGGTGTATTTCAAAATACTTAAAGTAATCTGAAAAAGGCAGCAATTGTTACAATGTCTCACTTCTGACAGTACAAGGCAGAGTAGGAGGAGAGCGATGAAATGACTCATTTCTGTTAGTAGGATGCTGCTAATTGAAGAATCACACTAGTTTAGGATTTAACTAATCTATTTTTGACTTCCAAAAAAGGCCTGTCTATGAGACATGGATTTAACACCTCATGTACTGCTATCACACAGTACCATCCCACCACTCGAAGAAGAAAGGAGCTGGTAGGATGTCTTTTGAAATAATGGAATTAATCATTCAGATCCAGGACTGTTTAGTGTGGTCACACCTCTATATAAGGCAGACTAAGAAAAATATTGATACTTTACCATTTAATATCTTTTTACTAAAAGGTCAGTGTATTTTATGTATGTTTACTAATGAGACTGGCAGTTTTTATGGCAGTATAGAATTCTGTTATATTTCTTATATAAGGCATGACATCTACAACTATTCAGATAAATCATAAAAAGGCAATATGAGTTAAATATGAGCCCAGATTTCCCAACAAAAGTAACACTCTATTGTGTCACATTTGCTTCTCATAAATAGTTAAATTTTTAAACCTGATACTGAATGCTCACCAGTCAGGAAAACCAGTATGTCTCCAGCCATTTCATTCAAATGGATATCCATGGTCACTTTCACAATCTAAAGCAAGAAACACAAGCATAATATGCTATAATATAATATAGTGGAAATAGAGTACCCCACTCCCAATCATTTCCCCTTGTTCCACAGAAAAATTAAATTTGGTTCTCAAAAGTGCAAGGAACTATGAGGGCTGCCATTAAAATAAAAGGGAACAAATGAATTACTAAACTACTTAATCAACTAGAATCAGAATATAAAAAAAAGACATAAAAAGGATGTCAAGTACTACCGCTTGGATATATGCAGTATTTTCTCTGTCTCGTGGGCCAATCAAATTGCAGAATTTTTCTCTGACTGGATAAAGCCTTCCAGGTATATCAAATATTGGACAATTTCCAAAGAATGCAGAGAGCTTGGCTAATTCCATAGTTGCTGACATCACCACAACCTTCAAATGCTCTTTCCTGTTAGGAGACTTCTCCTGAAATAATTTCTTTAATAAGCCAAATAAGATGTCCTGAAAAAAAGTAAATTTCTAATAAGTCACAAGTATACCTAAAAACCAACTTTTTTTTTTTTTTTTTCAACGTTCTTTTTTATTTATTTTTTTTGGGACAGAGAGAGACAGAGCATGAATGGGGGAGGGGCGGAGAGAGAGGGAGACACAGAATCGGAAACAGGCCCCAGGCTCTGAGCCATCAGCCCAGAGCCCGACGCGGGGCTTGAACTCACGGACCGCGAGATCATGACCTGGCTGAAGTCGGACACTTAACCGACTGCGCCACCCAGGCGCCCCTAAAACCAACTTATTTTAAATATTTTGCTTTCCTAACCAAAGAACTCCTATTTCAACAGATTAAAATGTAAGTAAGACCAGACAATTCTCTACAAGGTAAAAGTTACCCCAAAGAAATAAACTAATAAATAACCATTATATTAAAATACTCACTGTAGTTAGAGTTCTCTCATGGGCTTCATCTAAAATGATGACGCTGAACTTGGTAAGATTTGGATCTCCCAGAATATGTTTCAGTAAACATCCATCAGTCATATATTTGATTGCAGTTTCCTAATGTTCAAACAGCAGAGTATATCAACTTACATATACAGTGTTACAGAAATTCACCCCTACTTTACAGACTAAAATTTCCCCCAAATGTACAGACATTAGGTATTCTAACTAATCTGACTAAATAAAAAAGTACATAAAATAGCCTAACAACAAGGATGGTAAATTATAAAACATGTGACCTACACAGGGACAGAGATAAGGAACTAAGGTGGATATTCTAGGATAAAGCAACAAAAGTGACCAATACGGAGATATAAAGTAGTCAGGGGAAAGTGGTAAGATAATGCGATGCCTTCACATGAGCAAGCTGTAGGAAGCAGCAATGAAATGCGATCCATCTCCATCTCAGCCACTGTTTTAGAGGACTCAGGAGAAAAGGTAGACGAAATAGGTGCACAATTTCTTTTCACTCTCTTCTTCCCTCACTACTCTCTTATTTTAAAAACTATGTAAGCCGACTAGCATTAAAAACAAGGTGAGAGGGGCGCCTGGGTGGCGCAGTCGGTTAAGCGTCCGACTTCAGCCAGGTCACGATCTCGTGGTCTGTGAGTTCGAGCCCCGCGTCGGGCTCTGGGCTGATGGCTCAGAGCCTGGAGCCTGTTTCCGATTCTGTGTCTCCCTCTCTCTCTGCCCCTCCCCCGTTCATGCTCTGTCTCTCTCTGTCCCAAAAATAAATAAACGTTGAAAAAAAAAAATTAAAAAAAAACAAACCAAGGTGAGAATAAGAACTAAAGGCTACGAGTTAACAGCAATATAAACATAAAACAAGGGAAGACAAAAGAAAGAAAATTCCCCACTTCCCACTAGGAAGGCAAAGACAGTATTTTGGGAAGTCACTGTGTGCCATAAATGATGGCCATTCCTATTAAGAACCATATTCGGATAGGGATTGTTTTGTATGTGATACAAGATTTAAAAAATCCTGAGGGAATATAAATTGTGACCATTAACTACTAAAAATAAAACAATTTTAAACTTGTTGGTACCATGAATACAGAAGATACTCGATAAATACTTGCTTACTGACTTTTCTAAGTTGTCCATTTTCCATTGACTTTAGCAATACAAATATACAACATGGATGAACCTTGAAAATATTATGATAAATGAAACAATCCAGACACAAAGGACCAAATATTATATGATTCAACTTATAATTGGTACTTAGTAAAGGCAAATTCATAGAGATAGAAAGTAGAATAGAAGTTACCACAAACTGGAGGGAGGGGGGATGGAGGGGCTAATGTTTACTAGATATAGTGTCTGTTTGAGATGATAAAAAAGTTCTGAAAATAAAGAGCGGTGATGGATACATAAGATTGTGAATGTATTTCATGCCAATGAACTGTACACCTAAAAATTATTAAAATGGTAAATTTTACATTATATATATTTTAATACTATAAAAATTGTTTTAGAGAATGCAAATGTAAATTATATATCAAGGATTCTTACAGCTAAAAAATAAGAGAATCTTTAAAAAAACAAACATGTCACTTACAAACTAACTGAGAAGAGAGAAAATAGGAAAGCTAATTCATTCACAATGGGCAACAAATCATTAACAATGGGCAAAAAAAATTAATTCTTTTTTTTTTTAAGTTTATTTTTGAGAGAGAGTGAGACTGTGAGCAGGGCAGAAGCAGAGAGAGAGAGAGGGAGAAAGAGAATCCCAAGCAGGCTCTAAGCTATCACTGCGGAGCCCAAAATGGGGCTCAAAACCCCAAACCATGAGATCACGACCTGAGCCAAAATCGAGAGTCGGATGCTTAACTGACTGGGCTCAGGTGCACAAACAAGATTAATTCTAATCTGAGGCTTTGTTTCTTAAAATTATAAATGCAGGGGCTGGCTCAATCAGAAGAGCATGCAATTCTTGGATCTCAGGGTTGTGAGATCCAAGGGGAAAAGTGGTAAGATAATGCAAGCCCCATATTGGGTGTAGAGATTACTTAAAAATAAAAACTTTAAAAAATAAATAAAATAAAATACAAGTGCAAATTTGAAGTTAAAATCTTTCATAACTTTCTCCAATCTGTCTATAAGTTTACAGGACTTATAGCAATAAAACCTTTGTACCTTAGAGCTGCAATCATCAAAACGAACTTGGTACCCTACTTTGGATCCCAAAGTGCATTTCATTTCTTCAGCAACCCTCTGAGCAACTGATATAGCAGCTACTTTTCGTGGCTGAGTCACCCCAATCATACCATGTTGTGAAAACCCTATCAAAAACAGAGGTAAAAAACACAAAACTGTTAACAACTGCTTCCAATTAGAGCTAAATTGTTTCTGGCCAATCAACACAAACTGTTCAAATGTTTCCAAAAGAAAACCCTGCAAATCAACAACATACCGTTTTACCCAACGTACCATGGAGATTTTAGTAATAAAAAAATAAAAATACATATTCAAAATATACATATTTTAATTAGCTTTTTCCAATTTCAGTCTAATGATTTACACTAAATAAGTCTAAAATTTTTAATCCCTAGGAATCCCATAAATTCCACAGAATTCCTAGATTTACTTTTGCCACAGAAGTTTAAACATACCACCTTTCATATTTTTACCATTTTAGTATTTCTGAAAGATGCATCTTACAATTGATGCTTTTTTCTTTATTAATAGGATGCAAAACTATACTATTGCAAAAATAGTATGCAAAAACAAGACATTCCATGTCTTAAAAAATGGCACATCAGATTTAATGGATTAGAATAAGTTAATATCAGAGAAGAAATTTTCATCTTTTATATGAATAACATCCAATATAATTTTGCTCTATACCAACCTTATGATAGGAAGTTTTACCATATTGAAGTTAAAGACACTTTAAGGGTAGGAAATTTGTTAGTTGGCTTGGTGTTATGGAATCAGGGAATAAATATTTGCCTGACAACCCTCTGGAGAAGGAACCAAGAAATACTAATGTCAGCAACAGATATCACTATATCCCTTCCTCCTGAAAATTATTTCAATACCCAGTGGTTAACTGCAAGACAACCTCATTCTATAGCAGAGAATCATTATCTACCTATAATTTTATTTGAGATTATTATGACAGTTAAAAATGGAAAAAACATCATCTGAATTAACTCCTGAATGTGAAATAACACCATAAAAAAGCAGGAAAGATGTAGGGAGGTTGTGTAAATAGAAGAATCGGGACTGTAAAACAAATGGTGGGTATTTGTGCAATACAGAGTCCTATTAGCTTTTAAGAGGATTTTTTTTAAGTTTATTTATTTATTTAGAGAGAGAGCACACACTCGCACATGAGAGGGGAAGGGTCAGAGAGAGGGGGAGAGAGAGAATCCCAAGCAGGCTCCACGCTCTCAGCAGACCTGGACTAGGGGCTCGATCCCACAACTGTGAGATCATGACTTCAGCCAAAAGCAAGAGTCAGAGGCTTAACCAACTGAGCCACCCAGGTGTCCCAAGAGGTTATTTTTTAAATACTCCCAATATTATCCCAGAATAAAATTACCTGCTTCATATAGATATTTTGGGAGTTGAGTGGTTTTACCACTTCCTGTATTTCCAGTAACAATAAGGAATGAATTGTCCCTCACAGCTTGAATAAGCTTTTTTCTTTGTTTTTGAATAGGAAAAGTTGGAGTAGTTCCTCCCTCCTGTGATGTGCATCCTTTCTCTTCTGTAATAACAGAAAAACAATTGTGCAATTAAAAGGCCTGTAAAGATATCTCTAACTCAATTTCCCAGAACTGAATAGAGAAAGACAACACAATTTGGGGGCTGGAATGGATCGATCCATGACTTCTCAGGTAAGTCACCTTTGTCAAATTGGTATGTAAGGGTTTACAAGCCCAGAACAACTTTTTAGTAAAATCTAACAACGTGAGCATTGCTAATGCACGACTCAGAGTACTTGACAAAGTGGGCCTAGCACAAGGCAATGTACATGCGAGCATACCCATACAGAAGCACAAAGCCCAATTTTATTAAACAATAGACCAAAAGCTAAAACACTGCAGGAAACTCTCGGCTGAATTTTAAAAAGCCACCTGTGTTTGCTTCTGATTCATGGTTCAAGTTAGGTCCCTGTTCAGAGTGACTGATATCCCAGAAGGCCAAGTGGTGGGTAACCATGGAAACTGGCTCCTGGAAACTGGCTCCCTTCATACCATACCCAAAGGCAGGCTGGCGGCCCGACGAGCGGGGCGGGGGGGTGGGGGGGGGGGCTGGATGGGTAGAGAACAAAGGCTTTAAGAGCCTGTTTAAGAGCAGAACGCGTCTAGGCGTTGGGGTTCACTTTTTTGTCCCCCAGCAGGGTTTTCACCCAACTTGGATCTGGGACCGCCCCCCTCAAAACCAAAGTGCTCACTGGAGGCAAAGTTCGCCTCCGGCTTGGACGGCGAGAAGAACGCTGCAGCCTCCTCTCCACTTTTCTCTGCTCGCCAAAGGCGTACTTTTATCCCCCCAAAAGCCCCCATGCCGAAACTCCCGCTGGCCTCCGCAGCGTCCCGCGGACCGCACCTCTATCAGCGATGGAAACAGCCGAAGGCCGCTCTTCCTGAAGGTCTATTGACCGCTCACCCTCCTCCTGCCGCCTTGGCGCCCTGCCCGCGACGGCGGGAAACCGGGACATAGACCTGGCCCGGAGCGGAGGTGAGCACGTCCACCGATCTGGGGAGATGGGAGGGGAAAGGCGAAGACGCGCCCTGATGACGTCGAGGTGTTTACTTCCGCGCGTGCGACTTGGAGCGAGGGGAGGGGGAGCTGTTAGGTGACGTGGCGCCCTGCCGCCGGAAAGCTTCCCCACACCCGCGACCTGGCCGGGCCCCCAACCGGGAGCCCACCCCCGAGGGTTTCCCTCCATCTTCGGGTGTGTGCTTCGCCTCGGGCCTTGATGCCGCCCCAAGGTCCAGAAGGGCCTTCTCCCACTTGTGCGCAGAAGAGCCAGGTGATACCCCTTTACTAAGCTACTGTGGTCAGTGTAACCCTGTTCTGCCTGCACACACTATTGTGATGTGACCCTTTGCCAGAACTGGAACCTTTCTAGAGTGCAGCGTTTCCAGGACACATTCTCACCTTGCTCAGTCTGTAATCACCTGTTCATTTCAGAACTACTGCGTTGCAGAGCTGAACTTCGAGTTCTGTAGTGTCCAAAACCTACGGCCCACACGCTATGCATTTCCTTCATAGGACCCTGCATTTCAATGTATTTTCTTCCTCTTTCTCACAACTAGACACAAAAGCAGGAACTTTAGAAAACCACAGTACATTTCGGCCCAGCAAAGTAATTCAAAATAAGCCATCAATATTTGTTTAATTTTCTGGATGGATTAATGAATTATTGATTTTCAGAGGATTTAAGCTCACTTAATGGATATGGATTTCTTGGAAACCACAATAGTTGAAAGGATAAACACACAACAGAGGTGGGGCGACTTTTTCAGAAAAGGTACTTTGTGTGTGTGTGGGGGGGGGGGGGATCTTATTATAGAACCTTCCAATTTTGTAAGTAGTATCAATTGTAACAAAATCAATGCTGGAAGAAGATTGTTTCCTGGGCTTTTCAACTATTCTTACTGTTAGAATTAACCAACACATCCTGCCAAACAAGACAACTCGAAGTTGTCCCTTCACCATTAATTAAAGGCCACTATGCTCCTATCTGATCAGGCTTCAAAAGATGTCATTGGACCCCAAGATTTTTCTGTGCTCATAAAAATGTACCAACTGCTTTTAGGTGGGACTGATTAACATCTCCTAAAATGCAAGCTTATTGGATTTTGAATGGTACCAAATGAAATCCAGCTAACAGCTCTATAGCTCTAAAACCTGGGTGCTACAGGAATAAACCTAGCAATAGGAGAATATGTCAGATTTCTCTCATCCATTAAAGGAATCTCCCAACCTTCTAGATTCTCTTAGAAATTCAAAATATTTACAAGTCAGAAAACAAAGCAAAAAATACATTTGTAGTACAGTCAAAGTATTGGTGAATAACAGGGCATGGTATTTTAGTATATGGCACTATACTATCAAAGTCACTTCATAAGAAAGTGAACAGAATCATTTCAGACCAATGATAGTTACCACTTATTGGGCACTTAATAGTCAAGGATTTAATATAAATTTTTTCATTTATTCCCCACAAAAACTCAGAGAAGTAGATTATTGTTATACCTAATTTTCACATGAGAGAATCAAGGCTCACACACTTGCTCAAGACAATAAAACAAAGAGGTAATAGGACCAAGATTTGCCACATTAATAACCACTATACAGTGATGGGAGATGGAATTCTCTAAATTATCTAAATCTTGGTGCCTAATATGTTTTCTTTCAATGTTTTCAAGTTAACTATTATAGAATGACTCCATTCTTGATTGAGAATCACCTAATGAGAGTATCCAGGAAAAACCCCTGCAAACTGAGAATAAGGAAAAGTAAAAGTGAAAAACTCAAATGTTGTTTAACGTTGTTGATTTTAAAATCAAGGACATTTAAAACATGTTACCATTAATAGCCATATGCAATAGCCATATGCTCCAGGCTACTCCAAATTAAAAGAACAATTATTTCCCGTTGAGTTAGTTTACAAATTTCAATGGCAAACAAGATACAAATAGACAATAAAAATAGAAAATGCATGGGTTGAATCTAAGAAGAAAGGTTAGTATTGCAAACAACACTGAATCTATTTCCTGTTATCTTTGGGTCACAAGAAAAACCTGAAATAAGTTATATTTAAAGAAATGTGAGGAGTCAAATTGCACCCTGCTGCTATTATCTCATAGGCAGTCTTTCAAAATATTCTTGAATCCCACTTCTCTAAAGAAGACATCCGGATGGCCAACAGGCACATGAAAAGATGTTCAGCGTCGCTCCTTATCAGGGAAATACAAATCAAAACCACACTCAGGTATCACCTCTCGCCAGTCAGAGTGGCCAAAATGAACAAATCAGGAGACTCTAGATGCTGGAGAGGATGTGGAGAAACGGGAACCCTCTTGCACTGTTGGTGGGAATGCAAATTGGTGCAGCCGCTCTGGAAAGCAGTGTGGAGGTTCCTCAGAAAATTAAAAATAGACCTACCCTATGACCCAGCAATAGCACTGCTAGGAATTTATCCAAGGGATACAGGAGCACTGATGCATAGGGCCACTTGTACCCCAATGTTCATAGCAGCACTCTCCACAATAGCCAAATTATGGAAAGAGCCTAAATGTCCATCAACTGATGAATGGATAAAGAAATTGTGGTTTATATACACAATGGAATATTACATGGCAATGAGAAAAAATGAAATATGGCCTTTTGTAGCAACGTGGATGGAACTGGAGAGTGTGATGCTAAGTGAAATAAGCCATACAGAGAAAGACAGATACCATATGGTCTCACTCTTATGTGGATCCTGAGAAACTGAACAGGAACCCATGGGGGAGGGGAAGGAAAAAAAAAAAAAAAGAGGTTAGAATGGGAGAGAGCCAAAGCATAAGAGACTGTTAAAAACTGAGAACAAACTGAGGGTTGATGGGGGGTGGGAAGGAGGAGAGGGTGGGTGATGGGTATTGAGGAGGGCACCTTTTGGGATGAGCACTGGGTGTTGTATGGAAACCAATTTGTCAATAAATTTCAGAAAAAAAAAAATAAATGCATTGTTTAATACAAAAAAAAAATATTCTTGAATCCAAGAAATTTGTTTCTGACCATCCAAAAGACAGGAAGAAACCTCAATATTAGAGATGTACAACAATGGAATAGAATTTTAAAATCATCTCCAGGAAAGATAGGAGAATATAGAATCAATGTTACAATGTAAAAGAAGTAACTGGAGGGGTGCCTGGGTGGCTCAGTTGGTTGAGCGACAGACCGGCTCAGGTCATGATCTCGCAGTCTGTGAGTTCGGGCTCTGTGCTGACAGCTTGGAGCCTGGAGCCTAATTCATATTCTGTGTCTCCCCACCTCTGCCCCTCCCCTGCTCATGCTCTGTGTCTCTCTGTCTCTCAATAATGAACGTTAAAAAAAAGAAAGAAAGAAAGAAAGAAAGAAAGAAAGAAAGAAAGAAAGAAAGAAAGAAAGAAGAACTGGAGCAGAAAGAAAAATTATCAAAGAAATTAATGCAAAAAAAACCCAAAAATTTACAAACGCCAGACAAGTGGTGAGATGTAGAAAATTAATCAAAACAGGAAGTCAGGGAAAGTGAGCAATGGTGTCAAATAAATGGATTTTTTTTAATTCATAAATTTGACCAAAACAATGGTTTTCTTGGTAAAGAGAGGCAGAGAGAAGCCAGATTGTAAGTGGGTGAAAAGAGAATTAGAGAGTCAATTGAAAACATACATAATGTGTTTGGAGATGTTTGGTTAGAATCAACCAAGGTAAATGAAAGGGAAAGAAAAGGATAGCCAGAAAAAGATGCCACTGCTACAGTGTATATATGATGATTTTAAAAAGATGTGGTCAATGAAATCATCGGGGTACCGTTAGAAAGTGTGTTTCGAGAGCTGAAACTGATGAAGAGAGGTACTGATGAAGGAGAAAATGCAAGTTCACATTTTGAGAAAAGATGCAGGATTGGAAGAGAGAGAACAAACTTTTAGTCAGGGTAAGTGTTATAAATCTGCATTTGTAGCAGATTTGTATGCCAAGATATGAATCTGATTGTTTCTCTGTATTTTCCTTCTCTGTTTTTATCTTACTTGTAAACCAAGGGCCTTTCTTCCTTTTCAGCCCTCACCAGAGTAGAAACAAAGATTCAAGGACATTGCTGACCTGAGGGCCAAGACTAGAGCCTCCTGTACATGAAGAACTGGTTATTTTCTCTCTCAGGACTGATAGGACTGGGCCTAAAAATAGGGAAGAAAGAAGGAAGAATGTAATGAAAAATAAGGAGCACTAGAAGGCATAGAGCCCTCAAAGTGGGCAAGAGAAACAGGCTTGAAAGTTCTAATAGAAGGAATTCAAGAAGATGAACCATCCTCACATGTGGACCCCTCCTCCTTTAAAAAACCAAAACCTATGACGTTTGTCATTTAGCAGTCTTGGATATGTAGCCCTGAAAGGGAGGGGAGCTTGTACATTCTGGAGGGAGTGGAAGCATGAAGAAGAACCTCACTCCTAAACCAGGTAGAACTAGATAGAAACAGTTGGGAATTTTTCTATGAGTGATGTGATCGACACCATATCAGTTTCTTTGTGTGTGTGTTGGGGGGGGGTTTTAATGTTTTTAAATTTATTTTTGAGAGAGAGAGAGACAGAGTGCAAGCACGGGAGGGGCAGAGAGAGGGAGACACAGAATCCGAAGCAGGCTCCATCCGGGGTCTGAGCTGTCAGCAGGGTCTGAGCTGTCAGCGCAAAGCCCAATGTGGGTCTTGAACCCACCATGAGATCATGACCTGAGCCAAAATCAGACACTTAACCTAATAAGCCACCCAGGCACCACCATGCCACTGTTATGTATTCTATTAACATGTCTGTAAGATATTAGCAACTTGGAGATTTGGAAGAAAAATAGACAGACATATCCTAGAACTTAGCGAAGTACCCATCTTTCAGTTCAAAGGTAAAAGAAACCATCACACTTTCTTCTCTTTTTAATCTTATGTTTCTATTGTCCAGATATTAAGATGTGAGTTAGTATCATAAAGATCCTCACCATGCAGTCATTAATTCACTCTTGAATGTTATAATTTAATCAAAAGATTAATAAAGATTGAGACACTTCTAATCATTGTCAATGAAAATTGATGCTTTATACATATGCATATGCATATAATCTTGAATAAATGTGTAGAATTCCATTATTCTATTAGTAAAATAGACCCTCTTTCAAATGAAGGCTCAGTGATGACTCTGACTTCCTATTCATTCATTCATTCATTCATCCATTCATTCATGTATTCATTCAGTAAATATTAGAATACACAACTCTCATATGTACACTTTTTTTTTGTTTTGTTTGGCAGGATACAGTATACTTTATTGATGGTACATGATAAGGTAGGGCTCCCCAAGCCCCTCCCCTTCTTCAGGGGGTCTGGGATGGAAACTGGAGGTCAGGAGATTCTCAGGTGTGTTGGGGGATAAGTTGGGGCAAGGACTCCCCAGCAGCTGAGAGCCTCTCTCTTCTTCCTCTTGCTGGGGCTGGTGGTCCAGGGGGCTCTTACTCTTGGAGGCCATGTGGACCGTAAGGTCCATCAACTGGTTGCTGTAGCCAAATTCATTGTCATTCTAGGAAATGAGCTTGACAAAGTGATCATTGAGAGCAATACCAGCCCCAGCATAGAAGGTGGAAGAGTGTGTGTCACTGTTAAAGTCGCAGGAGACGACTTGGTCCTCGGTGTAGCCCAGGATGTCCTTGAGGGGGCCCTCTGGTGCCCGCTTCACCACCTTCTTGATGTCACTGTATTTGGCAGCTTTCTCCAGGTGGCAAGTCAGATCCACAGCAGACACATTGGGGGTGGGGACACAGAAGGCCATGCCAGTAAGCTTCCCATTCAGCTCAGGGATGACCTTGTCCATGGCCTTGGCAGTGCCAGTGGAAGCAGGGATGATGTTCTGGACAGCCTGTAAGCCATCATGCCACAGCTTCCCAGAGGGGCCGTCCACGATCTTCTGAGTGGCAGTGATGGCATGGACTGTGGTCATGAGTCCCTCCATGATGCTGAAGTTGTCATGGATGACCTTGGCCAGAGGGTCCAGGCAGTTGGTGGTGCAGGAGGCATTGCTGACAACCTTGAGGGAGTTGTCATATTTCTCATTGTTCATGCACATCACTAACAAGGGACAGAAGGGCAGAGAGGATGACCCTCTTCGCCCCACCCTTCAAGTGAGCCTTCTCCATGGTGTTGAATACCCCAATGTACTCCACACAACATACTCAGCACCAGCATCACCCCATTTGATGTTGGCGAGATCTCACTTCTGGAAGATGGTGATGGGCTTTCCATTGATGACAAGTTTCCCGTTCTCAGCCTTGACTGTGCCATGGAATTTGCCTTGGGTGGAATCATACTGGAACATGTAGACCATGTAGTTGAGGTCAATGAAGGGGTCATCGATGGCGACAATGTCCACTTTGCCAGAGTTAAAAGCAGCCGTGGTGACCAGGTGCCCAATATGGCCAAATTCGTTGACTCCGACCTTCACCATGGTGTCTTGGGATTCAGCTGGCACTGCACCAGAAGATGCGGCTGTCTGTTGAACAGGGAGGAGCAGAGAACCTTATATGTACCCTTTTTAATAGCCATACAAAGGCATAAAAATATGTGTAAGACATGGTCACTATCTTCAATGACATTACATGTATTTAAGGAGATAAAATATTTAGAGGAAAAACTAGCTAGAGTGATCAGGGAAGGCTTCTTGGAGTTAGTGGCATTTGAACTGAGCTTTGAAAGTTGGGAATATTCCAGTAAATGTCAGGGAAATGTCCTGGATAGAGAAAATTTCACAAAGGCAGTAATAATAGAGTGATCAAAATATGATTGATTATGGATTATTGAGAAATCTACAAAATTTAATGTTCTATCTCTGGTCATGGTCTCTGTAAATCTTTCACTTGCCTGAAGGTGGCAAGCTGGGTTTATTCGAGAAATTTCATCATCAATATTATTTGAAAGAAAAATGAAACGGTAGTATTTCTTTGAAAAACAATTTTTTTCATTTCATAAAATCAAAAAATTTTGAAAAAGATAAAAAATTACAATCTTTTAAATACTGTATATATTTACTATTATTTTTTTTTAGATTTTATTTTTAAGTACTCTCTACACCCAGTGTGGGGCTCGAACTCATAACCCCGAGATCAAGAGTTGTATGCTCCTCTGACTGAGGTAGCCAGCCACCCCTAGTATACTTATTTTAAAGCATATACATTTTATATTGCAGATATTTTTAATTTTGATATTTTAATTTTATATTCCTTATTGATTCCCTGTTATGATACAATTTTTTCATTGGAAAAAAAGGAGACTATATTTGTTATTTTAAGTTAATTTATTTATTTTAAGTAATCTCTCACCCAAAGTTCAAACTCATGACCCTGAGATCAAGTCACACACTCCTCCAACTGAACCAGTGGGGTACCCCTCAAAGGAGCTTATACTTTTAAGTATTACCATTAAAATCTGTGATAAGCATTGTTTATAAGTCTTTTGAGAGTAGTCATGTTTGTTGAAGGATAATTTCCAAATGACAAAACTCATCTTTTTTTTTTTTTAGCGTATAGTTGTGAGTTTTATGAATTTTGACAAGTGCATATGGTTTGTAACCACTGCTATAATAAAGTTATAAAACACTTCATTATTTTAACAAATTCCCTTGAGCTCTTTTGTGATCAACCCCTTTCTTCACCTCTAGGCCCTGGCAACCACTGATTTGTTTTCTATCTCTGTATTTTGCCTCTTTCAAAATGTCATATGAATGGAATCATATAGGTCTTTCATTCAGCATAATTACCTTGAGTTTCATCTAGAGTTGAGTATAGTTATAATGCATATCAGTAACTCAATTCTTTGGGTTATTGAGTCATATTCCATTGTATAAATATACCACAATTTGTTTTTTAGTTCTTTAGTTGAGGGATATTTATATGGTTTCCACTTTTTGGTGATCATGCATAAAGTCACTATAAATATTAACATACAGGTTTTTTGTTTTTTTTTTAATGACCATTTTCATTTCTCTTGGGTATATACCCAGAAGTGGAATTTCTGGTCAAATGATAAATGTATGTTTATAAGGACTGCAAAACTGTTTTTCCAAGGAGACTGGAGCATTTTGCACTTCTACCAGCCATCTAGAGAATTCCAGTTGCCTTCATCCTTGCTAGGACTTGGTATTAACAGTATTTTTGTTTTGTTTTGTTTTACCCATTCAAATAACGAGTAGTGGTATGTCCTTTATGGTTTTAATCTACATATCCCTATGGCAATGATGTTGAACATCTTTTTTACATATTTAGTTATAGTCCATATATCTTGGATTCAAATCTTTTCTCAACTTGTGTGAGAGAGGGAAGGGTTGCTTATTTTCTCATTATTAAGTTTTGAGAGTTACCTATAGATTCTGGATTCAAGTCCTGTATCAGATATATACTTTGCAAATATTTTGGCCTAATCTATGGCTTGTCTTTTAATTTCTTAATTATGTCATCCAAAGAGAAGTTCTTGATTTTGATTAAGTCCAGTCTATCAATATTTTCTCTTTTGATTGTGCTTTTGGTGGTATCTAAGAAATCTTTGCCTAATCAAAGGTCACAAAGATTTTCTCATGTGTTTCCTTCTAGAGTTTTGATAGTTTTGAGTTTGACATTTAGGGTTTAAGCCATTTTGAGTTGACTTTTGGGTATGGGTCAAGGTTCTATTTTTTCACACAGTTGTGCAATTGTTCAAGCACCATCACTTCATAGAAAAATTTAGCAAAGGGACTTGCATTTTTAAATTATACAGTTAAAATCTGTGATAATCTTGTTTGAGAGTTTTCTCAACTTTTGTTTTTAGGTTTTTTTTTAGCTTTATTTTCCAAATATTACATCCTATTTTTAAAAGAGCAATTTGTGTCTTGGTTCTTCTACCTCTCATTTTATTTCATTTGGCAGTGTTAGGATTTCAACGTATTTTCAAATGACACTATGTATCTCTACACTCTCTAGAATTGTGGAATTTAAAACTGCCAACCCCCTTTTTTAGAGATGAGAAAACTGAGACTTAAAGATCTTCAATGAGTTGCCACAGCCATACAACTAGACAGAAGCAGAGAAAAGCCCATGGTAGTTTTCCAAATCTCCAGGCCAACTGTGTATGTCACGTAACTTTATTTCTACTTATTAAATATGGATATTTGCTATAAAGTAGGCTTTTATCTACAATTGCATTTTCAGTGCTTTTCCATCTAATACACAAAATTTGACTAAGCAAAATTAAACCCAGTTGTTAAAAAATACCACCAGCCTTTATCCAATGCCACTGTGTTTACAAATATCATGACAAGGTAAATAGACACACACCAAGGAAACATAATCTAGGCAAAGGAAACAAATCTAATTTAGTAATCTAAGGATTACTAAAATGCTGACATTCAGTTGATAATTCCAAGACTTTACACTTAGGCATAATTTTTACATTAAATTAGCTGTGTCTCCTTATCCTTGCCTTATGCAACTAAAGATGAGCTCACAACGACAAAAAAATTACACATCAGATGAAGAAATAAACCATCATGAGAGAGATCAGGAAAACAAGCAAATAGGAAAACTGTACCCCAAGAACTAGAAATAATAGGAAAGTCTTGAAGAGACTACCAAATAAGTGTTTTAAAGTATTAAAAAGACAAAAGAATAGAAACCATAAACAAGAGAACATTATAAAAATAAACACGCAGGTGTCCCTGGGTGGCTCAGTTGGTTAAGCGTCTGACTTCGGCTCAGGTCACGATCTTGTAGTCTGTGGGTTCAAGCCACGTGTCAGGCTCTGTGCTGACAGCTCAGAGCCTGGAGCTTGCTTCGGATTCTGTGTCTCCTCTCTCTCTCTGCCCCTCTCCTGCTCACACTCTGCCTCTCTCTCTCTCTCTCTCTTAAAAATAAGTAAACATTTAAATAAATAAATAAATAATAAACAGGCAGATTCAAAAAATAATAAAACAGTCAAAAATAAAAACTCATTGAAATTAAAAATTCAGTGGAGGGGGACCTGGTGTCTCAGTCAGTTGAGCATCCAAATCTTGATTTCAGCTCAGGTCATGATCTCGTGATCAAGATCTCATTCCTGAGATGAAGCCTACATTGGGCTCTTGCTGACAACATGGAGTCTGCTTGGGATCCTCTTTCTCCCTCTCTCTCTGCCCTGACCCCAGCTCACTCATGCATGTGTGTGTGCGTGCTCTCTGTCTCAAAATAAATAAATAAAGTTAAAAAAAATAAAAATAAAAACTCAATGGCATTTAAATAAATCAAGAGAAAGTAATCAAGTAAAAGACAAAGCTAAGGAAATAACCTAGAATGTAGCACTTAACCATTAAGAGATGGAAAATACGAAAAGGAAATTAACAGATATGGAGAAGGTAATGAAAAGGCCACCTATATGTTCAAATGTTCCAGAGTGATAGAATAGACAGAGTAGGAAAAAAGCAATATTTGAGCAGAGAATCTCTGAGCCCTATTAAAGGAAAAATGAAAATCATGTACACCTAAACAAAGTGAAACACAGCAACAATAGAAAGAAAATCTTTTTTTTTTTAAATGTTTGTTCATTTTTTTTTAAATTTTTTTTTCAACGTTTATTTATTTTTGGGACAGAGAGAGACAGAGCATGAACGGGGGAGAGGCAGAGAGAGAGGGAGACACAGAATCGGAAACAGGCTCCAGGCTCTGAGCCATCAGCCCAGAGCCCGACGCGGGGCTCGAACTCCCAGACCGCGAGATCATGACCTGGCTGAAGTCGGACACTTAACCGACTGCGCCACCCAGGCGCCCCTAGAAAGAAAATCTTAAAAGCAACAAGATAAAAAAAAATTCCTGCAAAGGAACAATAATACATTATCAGCAGATTTCTCATCAACAAAAATTGAGGAGAAAAGACAATAGAATAATAGGCATGACCACACTGTTAATGGAAAACAATCAAGAAGTCTATATTCAAACTGTCATGCAAGAGTGTGACTGAAATCATGGGGTGCCTAGGTGGCTCAGTCGGTTAAGTGTCTGACTCTTGGTTTCAGCTCAGGTCACAATCCCGTGGTTCGTGGGTTTGAGCCCCACACTGGGCTCTACACTAATGGTGCAGAGTCTGCTTGGTATTCTCTCTCTCCCTCTCTCTGCCCTTCCCCTGCTCACGCTCTCTCTCACACAAAAATAAATAAATAAACTTAAAACAAAGAAGAAAGTGAGACTGAAATCAAGATTTTTTAGGACAAATGCTAAAATCGTTTACCAATAATCAATTGTTGCTTAAAATATACTCAAGTATTTTCTTTAAGTTGAAAGAAATTGGATACAGGAAGCAGGATTTTCAGCAAGCACTAACCATGAACAGAAAAAATAGTAAAAATATGGTAAATCTAATTTAATGTTGAGTATTAAAAAGCAGTAATGATAAATACTTCAAATATAAAAGGATTTTTTAAAGGGTGAAACCAAAATATTAAGTAACATAAATAATGGGAGGGTGAATCTTCTAATATCGTGTATTGTTCAAAAAAGGCTGACAATATCTTCGACCTAGTTGAGTGTGCATGCTATAAATTTAAGAGTAAACATTGCATAAAAAGAAAGTGTATATTTTCATAAATCTAAAAGAGAAGCAAATTCTTAATTTTACCACTATGAAGAAAATATACTTGACAACCATGAACTTCTCAACAAAGGAAAATTCAGAAAGCAAAAAAAAAAAAAAAGTTTAAAGTCTAATTATGTTTATTTATTTATTTTTTTATGTTATATGTGTTTTTTTTTTAATCTTTAATTATTTTTGAGAGAGAGACAGAGTGTGAGCCCAGGAGGAGCAGAGAGAGAGGGAGACACAGACTCTGAAGCAGGCTCCACGCACTGGGCTGTAAGCACAGGGCCTGACACGGGGCTCGAACTGATGAACCGTGAGATCACGACGTGAGCCGAAGTTGGAAGGTCAACCAACTGAGCCACCCAGGCACCCCAATGTTATATATATTTTTTAATGTCTACTTATTTTTGAAAGAGAAACAGAGACAGAGTGTGAACATGGGAGGGTCAGAGAGAGAAAGACACAGAATCTGAAGCAGGCTCCAGGCCCTGAGCTGTCAGCACAAAGCCCGATGTGGGTCTCAAACTCATGAGCTGTGAGCTGTGAGATCATGACCTGAGCCAAAGTCAGACACTTAACAAACTGAGCCACCCAGGTGTCCCATAATGTTTAAATGTTTAATGGCTAATTACAATGAAGAAAAGACCAACTTTATTTTATTTATTTTTTAAGCTAATTTATTTATTCTGAAGGTGGGAGAGAGGGCATGCGTGTGCATGAGCAGGGAAGGGGCAGAGAGAGAGAGAGAATCCCAAGCAGGCTCTGTGCTGTCAGCACACAGTCCCACATGGGGCTCTAACTTACGGTGAGATCATGGCCTGAGCAGAAATCAAGAGTTGGATGCTTAACCAACTGAGTCAACCAGACTCCCTGAAAAGACCAATTTTAAAATTGTATAAGCCTATACGAAAATAGCAAGTTTTGGGGCACCTGGGTGGCTCAGTCTGTTGAGCATCCGACTTTGGCTCAGGTCATGATTTCACGGTTCATTGGCTTAGGTCATGATCTCACGGTTCATGAGGTCAAGTCGCACGTCAGGCTCCATGCTGACAACTCAAAGCATGGAGCCTGCTTCAGATTCTGTGTCTCCCTCTCTCTCTGCCCCTCCCCCACTCACTCTCTCTCTCTCTCTCTCTCTCAAAAATAATGTTATAAGCATTGAAAAAAAGAAAGAAAAAGAAAAAAGAAAATAGCAAGTTTTGTTTTCTGATACTTTTTCTATATCACATAAAGCTTTATGTAAATAAACTTGAAGCTGCAACTGTTTACCAGAGAAACTCTTTTTAATCCCATAATAAATAAAGGTTAATATTTTAAAAATATTAATATATATTAATATAACATCCAATGCAGTAAAGATGATAGAAAAACAATTCAATAACTCAGTAGAAGTCAGGAAAGTATACAAAACTAAGTAAAGAAAAACTATGGTGGGGCACCTGGTGGCTCAGTCGGTTAAGCGTTGGACTTTGACTCAGGTCATGATCTTACGGCATGTGAGTTCAAACCCCACATCAGGGGTTTTGCTGACAGCTCAGAGCCTGGAGCTTGCTTTGGATTGTTTGTCTGCCTCTCTCTCTACCCTCCCCAACTTGCTCTGTCTCTGTCTCTGTCTCTCTCTCTCAGAAATAAATAAAAACATTAAAACATTAAAAAGAAAAAAGAAAAACATTAAACAAACATTAAAACATTAAAAAGAAAAAAAGAAAAACCATGGTAAATGGAAAACACAAAATAAAATAATAGAAATAAATTGTACTATATTAGTAAAGTTGGAAAAGTGTACTTACAGCATGATATCGTTTAAATAAAAATTTAAACACAAAAAAATAATAGCATGGACCATCCCTACATAGTAAAATTATAGAAACATGGGATACATACTAACTTCTGGGTACCTATAGTAAGTAAGAAGGGAATGAGGGAAGGTTGTTTCAAGTACATTTGTAATTTGTATTTCTTTTGAAAGAGTATGAAACAAATATGGCAACATGTTAAGATTTGTTGTCAGATACATAGACAGTTAGCATCATGTCAGTTTCTATACTTTTCCGTGTATCTGAAATATTGACTCTACATTAGAGAATCCCAAAACAGTGGAAAGCCACTGTATTATACCACAGGTCTTCCTAGTTATCTCTATGACCCTCTAGCGGCTTGCAGAAAAGTTGAAGATAGAAGACCCTTGAGATCCAAGACTGTATTCCTGTCCATATGATGCATCCAAAACACTCTCTTTACCAACGCTTGGTATTTTTTAAAGGAAGGAAAGAAATCAAGCCATATAAAAGGCACATACCTCTTATGGGAGCTTTGTTGCTTCCATGTTTTGTTTTTTCTGACTCTCTGTATGTTCAAGGTAATGTGTGTCTTTTGTCATTGGGAGAATTCTCAATGCTGGAGAAGACAGAGAAGAAAGGACAAGGCCAAATAAAAAAGAAATGGGATAGAAGTCCTCCAAGTTATAATTGGAATGTAATTTTCCTCACTGTAACACATCTCAAGCTTCAGACATGAATTTTTTTTGAAACTCATTTTGAAATTTTGTCTTCATATAAGGCCTTAAATAAGGAGCAGCCTAGAATATGAAATCACAAATTTATTTTTTTCTCTCCCTGATGGTCATAATTTTTTTCCATTTTTATTTTATTTTTTTTCTTCCAAGATTTTATTTAAATTCAAGTTAGCGGGGTGCCTGGGTGGCTCAGTAGGTTAAGTGTCTGACTTCACCTAAGGTCATGATCTCATGGTTTGTGAGTTTGAGTCCCACATCAGGCTCTGCGCACTGACTGCGTGGAGCCTGCTTGCAATTCTCTCTCTCTCTCTCTCTCTCTCTCTCTCTCTCTCTCTCTCTCTCTCTCCGTCTCTCTTTGCCTCTCCCCTGCTTGTGCTTTCTGATGTTCTCAAAGTAAATAAACTTTAAAAAGTTATTTAAAAAATAATAATAACTTCAAGTCAGTTAACTTGATGGTCATAATTTTTGAGCACCATGGCAAAAAGAGCATTTATTGCTCCCTCAAAAAGAAGCTAGAACACTATTTTTTAAACCCCTGTTCCCAGTTGTCTTGCAGGGGAAGACAGGATGCCCTGTCTGCCATCAAGATGGAGCCATACAGTGCCCACCTCCTAGTGAAGTAGAGGATATGGAGAAAGCCTTATTCAGAAGGAAAGAAGAAGTAGAGGGTGAAGGGCGACCTTGGAAGGGGAAAGAGGTCCCTGTGACTTAAGGATCCTTCCCCAGGGCAACTTTCTAGAGAAGGGAGGTAAGTTAGCATGAGGAGAAAGCTGAAGTTGGAAAGTGGCTTGCTCTGCTTCCATTTGACTTGGTACAACATCCAATTCAGTGATTGTTCAGCAGTGACAAAGAGGAGCGTGTGGATGGATTGGCCTTAAGCAGTGGTCCTGGCTCCTGTGTGGCCTACAGGGCATCCTGGTAATAAAGGACAGAAATAGAGAAGAGTCTCATAGAAACTAAGAGGCTGCAGTATTTAGAGAGGTTGGCCTAAATCATAGACCCAGCGATTATACCAGCACACTGCCTGAAGGGCAAGTAAGACCTGTCACATCCCAAAGGGGCCCTCAATGGCTACCAGTCCACAGAGATGCCATTCTGCCACAAGGCCAAATTTGCATCCTGAGACCCCACAGGTCTCCTTGACACTATGAGATCACAAGAGATACTTGTGACCTCCTTGACACTATGAGATCAATAAGAGATACTCCTCTTCTCTCCTTGACACTATGAGATCACAAATCCTTCAATACAGCCAGACACTATTTTGAAGAGAAACAAGGGTAAGGAGGAATCAATGTGGAAGATGTTTGCACCTACCCAGAAGAAAATGTATTATTCAACAGTGACTACTGAAACTGAAAAAGGTTGTTGCCTTGAATTGACAAGCTTAAAGTTTAGGGTTTTTTTTTCCTCCCACTGTGGAAGCTTACAAGGAAAATTATGTTCATCGAAGAAAATAAAGAGGAATATATTCTTTGCATATTGGAATCATAATGTGCATAAAATTTTTGACCCCACTATATGAATGTTTATAGGGGTATTTTTCCAGGTTGTTTTTTTCTCCTGATGTTGTTACCCTTTCTCAATTCGCATGTATTACTCCTTCTGAAATGAACTGCAGTCCGAATTGTATTGACCAAGGAGGCTCCAAATGCAAATACCAGCTTTGTCTATTCTGGAATTGGCAGGAGTAAAGCATGAAGCAAGAGGCGGTAAGGTTAAGAATAGATTCAGTTCTTTGTAACCACAAGAAAATGCCCACCCAGCCATTCTGCCCTTTTTAATTTGTTCCTTTCCTCTAAATGCAGTTACTATGATCAGAACCATAGAAAGCCATGTGCACTGAGACTGCCATTATTTCACCACTGTGACCATTCCCCTGGGTAACACAAAACATTTAATAGGCTTGTCCCAGCATCTAATAACAGAGGGAAAACACATCGCAGATCACGATAATGATTTTGTGTCTTTCTGTAATGATGAAAGAAAAACCTGATCCCGCATAATAATCTCTTTGTTATTCATGAAACTTACATGGCATTTCCTCATGAATTTTAAAGTGCCATTCTTTCTCTCACTACTTATCCCGCAATTCTATGTGAGCCTTTTCAGAACATCATTCTCTTATCTCTTTCTTTCCTCCAATGATATAATTATTCTATCTAAACCAAAAGGCTTTAGGATGTTGTTTTTTTACTATATTGGCAACAAAGCTGGTCTAAGTTGACATTAAATAACCTGGAAAGATCAAACTGTGCACTTAAGATTTCTGTACTTTTTTTTCTTGTATGTACGTTACTTAATTTTAAAAGTAGTTCACTTTTTTTTTTAGGGGCGCCTGGGTGGCTCAGTCGGTTAAGCGTCCGACTTCAACCCAGGTCGTGATCTCACAGTTTCTGAGTTTGAGCCCCGCATAGGGCTCTGTGCTGATGGCTCAGACCCTGGAGCCTGCTTTGGATTCTGTGTCTCATTCTCTCTCTGCCCCTACCCCACTTGTGCTCTGTCTCTCAAAAATAAATAAATGTAAAAAAAAATTTTTTTTAAGTAGTTCACTTTTTGATATTTATCTGGAACATCATGCAATCATAAATTTGTGCCATTTTAAAGAAATCGTAATTAGTAGCATTCATGATGTTACATCATTTTGTTTGGTGTTCTAAAAGTTAGGGAATAGTTTGCAATGCTTTTTCTTTTTATTCCTTGTTAGTAAGCATAATTCACTTTGAAATTTAGTCCCATATTATTTGTAGACAAATAATCTCAAAATTATATAAAACTAGGCTAGATTTTAAGCTATTTAAGGACACAAACTGTCTTACTTATCTTTGCATTCTATGAAGTATCTAATGCAAGGACTTCCAAATAGAAGACCTTCATAAATATTTGCTTAATAAATAAAAAATATCTTGTGCAGAAAACAAATCAGTGTTCACTAGGTCTGGGGTGGAAGGATGGAATTATCTGCAAAGGGAGTGTAAGGGAATTTTTACAGTGATGTTAATATTCTACATATTGATTGTGGTGGTGATTACACAACCATATGCATTCGTCAAAGATTGCACAATGATAGTCGATTAATTTTGTTGCATGTAAATTATCTCAGTAATGCTGATTTAAAAAAGAATCTTGTGATAATATCACAGTTTCTTGATAGGAAATAACTAATGGGGTGCCTGGGTGGCTCAGTTAAGCGTTCAACTCTGGAGTTTGCTTAGGTCATGATCTCACAGTTCGCGAGTTCAAGCCCTGGGTCAGGCTCCACGCTGAAAGCATGGAGCCTGCTTGGGATTCATTGTCTCCCTCTCTCTCTGCCCCTCCCCTTGTTATACTTGCACATGTGTTCACTCTCTCTCTCCAAATAAATAAATAAACTAAAAAAAATTTTTTTAAGAAATAACTAATGACACATGCTGTTAACAAATAACTAGCACATTCTTTACATGATCAAATAACCTGGTTTTATTTTTTTTTTTCAACATTTATTTATTTTGGGGACAGAAAGAGAGCATGAACGGGGGAGGGGCAGAGAGAGAGGGAGACACAGAATCGGAAACAGGCTCCAGGCTCTGAGCCATCAGCCCAGAGCCTGACGCGGGGCTCGAACTCACGGACCGTGAGATCGTGACCTGGCTGAAGTCGGACGCTTAACCGACTGCGCCACCCAGGCGCCCCAAATAACCTGGTTTTAGATCAACCTTGAAAATTCCTAATTTCTTGATTGAATGACCAATAATTTACTAAATACTACTATATGTCTGGCCCTATACTATGTCATTTTAATTTTAGTCATTTTTTAAATTATTGCGCAAACAAGTACTGCCAAATAAGAATTGTTATTTCTATACTATACTAAGTATAGTTTATTTTTATACTATACTAAGGCTCAGGAAGTTTAGGTAAACTTATCCAAAACCAGATATTTTAGTTTTTAAAAAAATCAGTGCATGCATAAATATAGTTTCAAAGAAGCTAAGCTAAACACTTATTTGTAATTTAGGAATTCTGAGGAGTTAGATGATTTTGTCCAAAAATTAACTATAGTATGGGATGCCTGGGTGGTTCAGTCAGCTGAGTGTCCAACTTCAGCTCAGGTCATGATCTCACAGTCACGAGTTCAAGCCCTGCATCGGGGTCCACACTGACAATGTGGAGCCTACTTAGACTTCTTTTTCTCCCTCTTTCTGTCTGCTCCTTCCCCACTCATGCTCGCTCGCTCTCTCTCTCTCTCTCCCTTGCTCTCGCTCTCTCGCTCTCTCTCACAAATCAATAAGCATTAAAAAAATTAACTCTAAAAATAAAAATGTTAATTCATCAAATAATACTTTGCTTACTCTGACAGACACTGTGCCAGATATTTCAGGGAATGTAATGCTGAGCATATATAGACTTTGCTTTCAAAGTACATACCATATTACATGGATATGAGATGCATGAATAAATGGCAATAATACCAGGCAAAGTGCGGAGCTAATATAAGATAGAAATAACCTTGCACTGAAGAAGGAAGAAATACCTTCAGTTTCTGCTAAGTTGATTAATTTTAAAATGTTTTAATGTGTATTTTTTGAGAGAGAGAGAGAGCTGGAGAGGGCCAGAGGGAGAGGAAGACACAGAATCTGAGCTGTCAGCACAGAGCCTGACACAGGGCTTGAACCCACAAATAGTAAGATCATGACCTGAGCAGACATCATCACCCAGGTGCCCCTAAGTTGATTAATTTTAAAAATGCAACCAGCCACCAGGGGGAATTTAGGAGAGGTTCAGGCTTAGATGGTTTTGAGATGAAAAAGAAATGCAAAAATTTTTCTTCTTCCCTTGCTCTATTTATTTATTCTCAGTTCAAAGCTAATCTGACAAACAACTTATGTGTGTGCATTGTAGGGTGCTAGTCCTTAGACTTTTACTTGAATACCTCTCCGACTTCACGTCTCTGCTTAGGTTTCCTTTACAGGGACACAGAGAGGCCTTTACTGACCATGTTACCTAAAAAAGCATTTTATCAATCTCTATCTATCCCCTCCTTTGTTTTTCTTCATCATTTATTGCCATCTGGCATTATGTTAAATATTTCTTTCTTTCTTTCTTTCTTTCTTTCTTTCTTTCTTTCTTTTTTGAGAGCTAGAGAGAGAGAGAGAGAGAGAGAGAGAATCTTAAGCAGGCTCCACAGAGCCCAACGCAGGGCTCCATCCCACAACCCTGGGATCATGACCCGAGCAGAAATAAAGATATAGACTCTTAACTGACTGAGCCACCCAGGCAGGCCTGTTAAATATTTCTTACTTGTTTATCATTTGTCTCCTCCAGTAGTATTTAAGCTCCTCGGGGAGAGTCCATTTGTCTTGTTCACTGTTGTGTCTCCAGCACCTAGGTTAGTGCTTCACATTCTTTGTTGAATGAATGAATGAATGAATGAATTTTAGACAGGTCTTTCTGACTGCAATATCCCTCTCCATGTCTTTTAGTCTTCACTTGAAAGTCTACCAATTTTTCACTTTATGGTTACTTGACTTTTGCTAGATAATAATATTTTAACTTGTTTGAAGTAGAAACATACTTTTTTTTACAGTAAGGCACACAAGAGAAGAGTTTGAACTCAAAAGTATGTCTATGTTTTATGCAATTTTTCTGAAACTGAATTGTGACAACTCTTCTTCTCTATGTGTTAGCCTGGGTTTTCTAGAAAACAAAACCTAAGACAAAGTTTAGAGAACTAATTTTTATTGCGTACTGGAGGTGTGTGGAGAGGGGAGATGAGTGTAATTTCAGAGAAGGAAGAATAAGGAGGAAAGGGCCACAGCTTCCTGGAGAGACACAACTGGTTGCTCAGTCATATGAGATGTCTCTGTATGGATCTTAGAACAATCTGTTGGAAGGTAGGGAATAAGGGCAAAAATTCCTCTCCCGTGCATTTCTGAGTTGTGCTAACTGGTTTCTACAAAAAGCCCCTGGGAAAGCCAGAGACTGCATGGGTCCAGTCAGGTGGACCAGGTTCCTGAAACTGCTGTGGAGTCCCCTACTCCTCACTGCCAGCAATTTGCCCCACCCCATTCCCATGGCTATAAAGCCCTTGACTCTGCTATCATCTCTTAATGTGTGTTTGGCAAGGAAGTAAGCCAAGTAGCCAAGACCTGGGGGCAAGCAGAACCAAGCAGAGCCAGTGAACTCCCAGAAATTATTCAGGGCAATTATTTCTAGCAGCCAAGGCTCCAGCCACATGTGTGATATGTAGCTATATCTAGCCTGTCTCCAAGTGCTCACTCCTTGGTGTTATTTCCAGTCTAAATTCCCTAATTCTGCACCTCATTTGTTCCACATGTCTACCTACATCCTCGTCCAAAGTAGTGGGTTGTTTTTTTTTTTTTTTAACTTTGAGAATTTTGTTCAGCAATTTGAAATGAAGAATTGCTTTAAGCCCTATGCGTGATATAGTTAATCTTGAATGTCCCTTGTTTTTTAGATTGGGAATCATTAATTCTATCAGCAGATATTTATTAAGCACCTACTATGCGTTAAGCACTGTTCTAAGCACTAGGACAATCAATAGTGAATAAAACAGTCAAAAATGACTGCATCATGCAGCATACATTTTAGTGAGGGGAAGGAAACAGACAACAAATCATAGGAACAAATAAAGTATTACGTTGGATGATGATAAATGTTATGGAAAAATAAAGAAGGGAGGTTTTCTTTTTAATTCAGTGATCTTTTGCATAGACAACTATGAACCTTCAGGGAAAAAGAGAAAGAAGAAGTGAATGAAGCAGTTAGGGAACAAAGAGTTCTCTGGGTTTGGAACTCTGGGTTAGGCCTATAGACAGAGAGTAAGGAAATAGCCTAGGGGTTGTAGAGCATCATGGCTTCTCTGTGCAAGACACAGATCTTTTTTTAACTTTTTGATGCATCATTTTAACTTTTTTAAGTTTATTTATTTTTTTTGAGAGAGATAGAGAACAAGTGGGGGGAGGGGCAGAGAAAGAGGGAGACAGAGAATCCCAAGCAGACTTCATGCTCAGTGCAGGGCTTGATCCCACAAACTGTGAGATCATGACCTGAGCCAAAATCAAGAGTCGATACTTAACCGACCGAGCCACTCAGGCACTTCTAATTTAATTTTTTAATGTTTATTTAGTTTTGAGAGAGAGACAGAATGCAAGCAGGGGAGGAGCAGAGAGATAGGGAGACACAGAACCTGAAGCAGGCTCCAGGCTCTGAGCTGTCAGCACAGAGCCCCACATGGGGCTCAAACTCATGAACTGCAAGATCATTACCTGAGCCAAAGTTGGATGTTTAACCAACTGAGCCACCCAGGTGCCCCTAATTTTATAATTGAAGTGTAGTTGATATTATGTTAGTTTCTGGTGTATAACATAGTGATTTGACAAATTCTATATATTACACAATGCTCTACCATGGTAAGTGTAGTTACATCTATCACCATACACAGCTACTACAATATTATTGATTATATTCCATATGCTGTAATTTTCATCCCTATGACTTATTTATTTCATACCTGGAAGTTTGTACCTCGTAATCCCCTTCACCTATTACATCCACCACTCTCCCCTCTAGCAACCACAAGACACAACTTCTTAAAATAAATTTCTCCACACAAATTATAGACAGGACCCGTTGCACAGAGCATTGTATCCATGCATGGGAGATACAATTGCTATTAACTCAGTTTTGCTTCACAAACATATTACATGAAGTACACACAACAGAGAGCTGACAGTTCCATCTATAGAACTGAGATACAGTTACCCATAACTCCCAATTATTCTTCACTCCTGTAAGAAGTACATGAGCTACAAAACTGAATAAGATACAGAGAAGCAACACTTTATTCTCCGAGAATATTTCAGTGCATGCTGCACAGTTTTATGTTCCTTCTTTGTGCCAGATACAAATACTGGAAAGTAAGCCCTCATCTCCAAGTAGAGTACCTGAACTGTCCTTAACCAGGGGAGGAACTTGGAAAAACTACAAAAGGACTCGGCCAAGAGAGCTTGGGGAAGAATTCTCATGTGGTAAATATTATGTTGAAATTAAATTAAGTGGAGATGGAAGACTTCAGAGAATCAGACAGCAGATGTCAGACAGCAGATTGATGAGTGGTTTGATAAAAATGAGGATCTCCAGGGCACCTGGGTGGCTCAGTCGGTTAAGCATGCAACTCTTGATTTCAGCTCAGGTCATGATCTTATGGTTGGTGAGTTCAAACCCACATCAGGCTTTGCACTGACAGTGTGGAGCCTGCTTGGGTTTCTCTCTCTCTCTCTCTCTCTCTCTCTCTCTCTCCTTCTCTCTCTGCCCCTCCCCTCCTCAAAAATAAATAAATAAATAAATAACAAGCTTTTTTAAATGTTAAAAAAAATAAAAATGAGGATCTCCAAGTAAAACTTCAATTAAGTTGGACATGTGTTTGATCTCAGAGCTGTAGAGCTCAATGGTCTTAACCAGGTTAGATGGTCAAGTCTCATGATGTCAGGACTCAAAGTAATGTTTGGGTGCCCAGAAACCGAAAAGTACAAATACTAAAGGTTACCCCATTAGACCATTAGGTAGATAATTCACCCTTGCTGAAAGGACTCCTTCATTTTTTTCAACTAATTACAGGTGCTTAGAAATTACTTAAGCCAGGGACTTTGCTAGCTGTTGGAGATACAAAAGTGAGCAAAAATTGAGCTGGGCCTCATGGAGTTTGTAATTACAATTATAACTTTAACACAGGCCATTAAGAAAAACTCAGCTGAGTGCTGAAAGTATGTACCTGGAGGATAGACATGGGAAGTGAGGCTTAGGCTGAGATGTGTAGGCTGGGGTGGGGGGGAAGAGTAAGCAGAAGAGTGAGCACTCAGGAATTTATTGGTTGTTAAGGATTTTGGTCTTTTTTCTAAGACCAGTTGGAAAATCATTGCAAGTGTGTTTGTTCGTTTGTTAAGTAAACTCTAATCCCAACTTGGAGCTCAAAGTCACAACTCTGAGATCTAGAGTTGCATGCTCTAATGGCTAAACCAACCAGGTGCCCCCCTATTGTAATTTTTTAAGTAGGAGACTTGAATTTTGGAAAAAAAAAATCACTCGATGTTGATGGAGAGCAGATTGTAGATGGATAAGAGACCGTTCAGAAACACCATTTAGGAAGCTATGGTAGCAATTCCAGGCAAGAGACAATAGCTTTGACTAGGTATGTACTTCACTTCCTCCCCTGAATGGCTTAAAAAAACATTTTTTTTTTTTTTTTAGTGTTTATTACTTTTGAGAGAGAGAGAGGCAGAGTGAGCAGGGGAGGGGCAGAGAGAGAGGGAGACACAGAATCCAAAGCAAATTCCAGGCTCCGAGCTGTCAGCACAGAGCCCGATGTGGGGCCCAAACTCATGAACCCTGAGATCATGACCTGAGCCTCAGTCGCATGCTTAACCGATTGAGCCACCCAGGCGCCCCAATGAATGGCTTTTTAAAGTGAACTTTATGGGGGCCCCTGAGTGGCTCAGTCAGTTGAGCAGCCGACTTCAGCTCAGGTCATGATCTCACAGCTCATGAGTTCAAACCCTGTGTCCAGCCCTGTGCTGACAGCTTAGACACTGAAGCCTGCTTCAGATTTTGTGTCTCCCTTTCTCCCTGCCCCTACCCCACTTGTGCTGTCTCTCTCTCTCTCTCTCTCTCACTCTCACAAATAAACACTAAAAAAAAAAATATGAAGTGAATTTTATAAGCCTTTCTCCTTCTGTCTCCATCTCCTTTCTTTCCCCTGATCTCTTTTTAAAAGCCTTGTTTATAAGGACATCCAGCCCTTACAACTGTGAGGTCACAACCCCTAAAATGCACATACCTAAATGTTTTTCAATGTCTTTGCCTCCATTTTTACTGATTCCAACAGATGATCTCCACAAGTCTCCAGGCACTCACTGAGGTCATTTCAGGCTAATATGTGTCCTTTGAATGTTATTTTGTTCTAAATAAAATAATTGAGAAAATGTACCATAAGAGTTTTTGTCAATTAAATGGAAGGTGATCTCTCCTTTTTGAGAGATGCTTTTTAAAAATCTTGCCTTATATGCCATCACATACATCACCTGCTTATTATGGATACTGTAAGAACTAGGGATGCAATGGTGAAAAGTACGTAGTCCCTGCTGTCACAGAGCTTATATACTAGAAGGGAAGGCAACTAGAATAAAACATAAGAAGTACAGGGGAGTAAAGAGACATGATTAGATGCAGTGTATTATCCTAGACTGGATCCTGAAACAGAAAAAGGACATTAGTGGAAAAATTAGTGAAATCCAAATAAAGAGTATAGTATAGGTAATAGTAGCATATCTATGTTCAGTTTTAGTTTTGACAAATGTGCCACAGTTATGAACATGTTAATATTAGGGGAAGTTGGGTAAAGGATATATGGGAATTCTGTACTATCTTTGCAACTCTCCTGAAAATATAAAATTATCCCAAAATAAAAATTTTACTAAAAATAAGGAGGAGAAAAAGAAGAAGAGCAGAGTGATTTGGGAGCACCCAACCTAATTTGATGGTCAAGGAAAGCTCTCAAAGAAAGGAATATTTAAGCTGAGAGCTGAAGGACAAGTAGAAGTTAACCAAACAGGGATATAGGCGTATATCCACAATAGTATGTATGTAGAATGTTTAAAGGTCCAGAAACAAGAGAAAGCATGACAACTTCTAGAAACTGAATACAATTCAGTATGGCTGGAAATTAGAATAGAATGGGGTGGGTGAGAAGGAAGGGAATAGATAAGATAAAGCTAGACTGGTGGACACAAAGGGCCTTAAAAACCATGTGTAGGGGGCGCCTGGGTGTCTCAATTGGTTGAGCGGCTGGCTTTGGCTCAGGTCATGATCTCAGGGTTCATGAGTTTGAGCTCCACATTGGGCTCTGTGCTGACAACTCGGAGCCTGGAACCTGCTTTGGATTCTGTGTCTCCCTCTCTCTCTGCCCCTCCCCCACTTGTGCTCTCTCTCCAAAATAAATAAACATTAAAAAAAATTTTTTTTAAAACATGTTGAGAAGTTTGCATCTTAGGCAATTCCAAGAAGAAATAAAAACTACTAGTAAATATATATTTTAAAAGCTTCCTTTATTGGTAGTCAAAGAAATGCAAATTAACTGGATAATATTTTAGTGTATTCAATTACCAAATACTTTTTAATTAGAATATTCTCTGCTGCTAAGGGTATGAAGAAGGAGTTTCTTATACTCTGCTGGTAATAGTAATCTTTCTGGAAAGCTTTTTGGCAATTTAAATACAAGGTTCCAGCAGTATTCAAATACCTTTATCCCTTCAGTTTTATTTCTGGGATGTTATGTTAAGGAAATAATTAGAAATAGATCTTTAAAATAATATAAAAAGACATCCTCATCATAACAGTATAAAACTTTATACAATCTAGGTGCCAAAATAGAAACATAGGGGCACCTAGGTGGCTCAGTCGGTTAAGTGTCCGAGTTCAGCTCAGGTCATGATCTCACAGCTTGTGAGTTCAAGCCCCATGACAGCTCAGAGCCTGGAGCCTGCCTCAGATTCTGTGTCTTCATCTCTCTCTGCCCCTCCCCTGCTCGTGCTCTGTCTCTCTGGCTCTCAAAAATAAATAAATATTAAAAAAATAGAAACATAATTAAATACATGATTGTTTCCATATGATGAAATATTATGCGAGTATTTAAAATAACATTTAAGAAGAATTTTGGAGCTTTAATGACATAGATTATAAACATATATGCATATAATTCATAGATGTGTATATAAGAATGTCTGTAAACAGAACTGGCTACACAATTTGCAGGGCCCAGTGCAAAATGAAAATGCAGGACCTCTTGTCCAAAAATTGTTAATAATTCCAGGGTGCCTGGGTGGCTCAGTCAGTTGAGTGTCTCACTCTTGATTTTGGCTCGGGACCTTGTTCTGTTTGTGTGGCTTGTCATGCATTTCTGCCAGAGTTGCACATACACACTCGTGGAAGGCTTAGTTGGCTTCTGCTCCGTATCTGGCCTCAGGATCAGAATTGGCTCTTCTGTTCCTGACACCAAGAGGAATTAACTTGCCTCCTTAAACCAGACCAGGCTGGCCCTCTGGAATGGATCAGGGAGGGAAGAGAAATATGCAGACACCCAGGATCCTAACATTGTGAGATGTGATAAGAGAAACAGAGAAAAACACCCAGATTCTCAGGATGGCACTTAGGCAAACTTAATGACTAACCACAGATCACACACAGGGTAATGTTGCCCTGTCAGGAATAGTTAGAAGCCTCACCTGAGGGGAGGATGCTCTGCCCAGGACCCTCAATCGAAACTCCAACTGGGCTGTTATCTGCAGGGCTTCCCCAGCCAGAAGGTTGGATGTTGTGAGTCCCTGATTTGATGTTTATTTATTTTTGAGAGAGAGAGAGAGAGACAGAGTACGAGCAGGGGAGGGACAGAGAGAGAGGAAGACACAGAATCTGAAGCAGGCTCCAGGCTCTGGACTGTCAACACAGAGCCTGATATGGGGCTCGAACCCATGAACTGTGACATCATGACCTGAGCCGAAGTTGGACACCCAGCCGACTGAGCCACCCAGGTGCCCCTGAGTCCCTGATTTAATGTACTAACCCTTTTTTGTTCTTCTCTGTACTTCTCCTCTTTATGTTTACTATAATTGTTTAGTTCCATATATTCCCTTATAATTAATAAAACTTTCCTCCACGAAACAGAAAGTGCAGCTATAGTGAATTACTATTATTTAGAAAAGACCTGATCTCACATTCCTGAAATCGAGCCCCACGTGGGGTTCTGCACTGACAGCATGGCGTCCTCTTGGGATTCTCTTTGTCCCTCTTTCTCTCTGCCCCTCCCCCTTCTTGAAATAAATAAACACTAAAAAAATTATTAATAATTCCAAGATAGCAGTAGTAAAGCCTTAAACCAAATGTAAGGCGCTTCTGAATGAGTCCTGCACAGGTCCAATGCCCTTGAAACTGGCCATCCTTATAGAAAAAATACTGAAAGAAAATATACCAAACGTTAGTAGTGATTATCTTCGGGTTTTGGCATTATTGATGATATTTTTTTTACTGATGATTTTTATTTCATTTCTTTTAAAAATTTCCACAGCAAACATATATTGCTTTCTTTAAATCTTCAAATGGATCTATTTCATGAAGAAGAAAAAATATTCTATAAGAACGAACTAGGATACAGGCTTTTAAAGGTGAGCAAATGAATTAGTATAAATGAAAAAACACTTAAACAACTATTTGCTTATAAAACAATTATATTGCTGATTCAGTTATCTGTTGCTGCATAAGATTACCCCAAAACATAAAGACTTAAGCAAAATAACAAATTTTTGTTCTGACTTATTCTGCAATTAGAGCTGGGCACAGATGGCTGTTCTGTTCCCTGTGGTGTCTGATAGGGCTGCAATGTTCAAAATGGCTTCTTCCTTCATGTGTGGAGCCTCACCTGAGATGGCTGAGACATCTGGGGGCTAACTGAGCATCCTCGTTTTTCCCCGTGGATGCTGCAACAGAGTTGCTGGACTTCTATACATAGTGGTTCAGAGCTCCAATCTTCTGTTTGTACCACGTTGGTCAGTCTAAACCACATGGCCAAGCTGAGCTGATGTGACAGTAGATGACACAAGATGACACAAGACTATACCAAAATATAGTTTATGAGGGCTACTAATGTCTGCCACAATTGCCTAGCTGTGGAGTTAAAGTTGGATTTATGGTAACAATAATGTATATTAATGATAGTATACAAAAATAGTCATAAATTGAGTTTTATTTCATATATGTATACTTTCAAGAGTTTCCAACATTTTATATAGTGCTTCACTTGAGATATACAATATATTTTGATTGTATTGACTTGTTCCTTATTCATTCATTCATATTTTCTAGGCGAAGGGGATTCAGAGTACACTTATTGTGATGAGCACTGAGTAATGTATAGAATTGTTGAATCACCATATTGTACACCTGAAATGAATATAGCATTGTGTGTTAATTATGCTAGAATTAAAATTGTTTTAAATTATGCAGTTGTCTAATAGTAACTTAAAAAATGTTTTTTAAATTGAGTATAACTGACATGCAATATTACATTAATTTCAGGTATACAACATGGTGATTCAACTTCTTTATACATTATGCTATAGTCACCACAAACATATATTGCTTTTATAACCAGTGAGAAAGCAGTATGATTCTTTAACATGCTCGCCCCGCCCCCCTCCAAAAGACCTGAAAGCAGATGGATCTACAGTGAATTGCATTCTATTTTGCTTTTAGGCTCTTTTAAAGATCCATTTGGGGGCACTGAGAATAACAGATACTTTTTTTTAAGTTTCTACACTACATTTTTAAGTCACTGTAGAGAACAGAGCAGGATATAAAAATGAAATCAGTTGCTAAGTCAAAACCGCAAGCCAAGCTGAATCACAAATAACACATTTCCATCTATTTTTGTCCCATATAGAATGAGCCATTTGGTTGGACATTGAACATTTGCTTATGTGGTGCAATGCTGAAAATGTCTTCAGTGTCCTTAGGCCCACATTCATATAACAGCCCCCAGTGGCAAAGGAAGGAAGACCTGCCGGAAGCCTATTGCATCTTGAGCACTTACTCATTCAAAGCAAGATTAAGCAGTACATTTTTTTTTTAATCAAAAGGGGCTGCATATGGAAGAGAATAAAAGACACCTTAAGTGAGAGAGCATGAGTGGGTTAAAAGTCACACAGAGAGCATTCACGATGCAGTCTTTTAGAACTTATACAGAGAAGGCTTAACAAGTTGAGCTGTTAGTGACAAAACTACCATTCTGGCACTAATGAAGTATACAAGCCAAGGCAAATCACTTCATTATTTTAGTGCCCCAACAGACACTCTGTCTACGTACAAAGGATTGTCCTTGCAGCCTTCAAATTTTGGTATATTCTGTGCTGTACCGCACACTCAAATAATTTCCCCCCTTGTGCAATTTCAAACAGAAGGAATATGAAGAAAAGAAAATGATTGTATCCCTTTTCTCTCTCATCTTCTATTAATGGTGTATCATGAGAAAAGCCTTTCTTCAGAGTACCGGCTAAGGAGGTGGGGATCTGAACTGAAGAAGCCGGAAGAAGACCACGTGTTCCACTTTAGGAAGGGAACGAGACCTAAAGAGGAAGATCTTGGGGGAGAAAGAGGAAGAGGAGAAGTGAGAGTATCAAAGACAGGGAAGGAAGTTGAATAGATTTGAGACAGAGAAAAGAGAAACATGTAATGCCAATGTTTGAGTATCTTCAGTGAGAGAAAAATGTTCAAGAAAATATTTACAAGATGCTGCTGGGGCACCTGAGTGGCTCACTTGGTTAAGTGTGCAATTTTGGCTCAGGTCATGATCTCACACTCTGTGAGTTCAAAACCCGTTTTGGGCTCGGTGCTAACAGCTCAGAGCCTGGAACCTACTTTGGATTCTGTGTCTCCCTCTCTCTCTCTGCCCCTCCCCTGCTGGTGCTCTGTCTCTGTCTCTCTCTTTAAAAAATAAACATTAAAAAAAATTTTTTTAAGATGCTGCTAGTGGTGTTTTATGACCACTTCTCTGTTTCCCTTGAAAGCTTCAGTAAAAAATAATTACTCACCAATATTTTTGCAGTAAGATTTCTGTTGATTGGGTGAGATGACATTTGACAATGGCCTCTGTGGGGAGTCAAAGAGGGCCAAGGAATGTCAGGTATGTTCATGTTACAGGCTAAAGAGAGCAAAGGGGAATCCTTTCTTTCATGTTTATTTTATACAAGTGTAGGGGACGAAAAAGTTTTCCCTGACCCTCTTAGGGTCCCCGGCTGCATCTGCAATTTAAACTGGCAAAGAGGGGCGCCTGGGTGGCGCAGTCGGTTAAGCGTCCGACTTCAGCCAGGTCATCATCTCGCGGTCCGGGAGTTCGAGCCCCGCGTCAGGCTCTGGGCTGATGGCTCAGAGCCTGGAGCCTGTTTCCGATTCTGTGTCTCCCTCTCTCTCTGCCCCTCCCCCGTTCATGCTCTGTCTCTCTCTGTCCCAAATAAATAAATAAATGTTGAAAAAAAAAATAAAATAAACTGGCAAAGAGACAGAGTAACAGGAGAAAAGTATACAAAATCACTTAATGTAAGTTTTGCGTGATATGGGAGCCTTCATATAAAAATGAAGACCCAAAGAAATAGACCTGAGTACATTTATGCTAGGCTTGATGAAGAGTGGTTATTCCTTTTTGTTGTGAAAAAAGGGGCTGAGATGGAGATCACAGTGCCAATCCTAGTTTATTTTTTATTTTATTTTATTTATTTATTTATTATTTTTTTTAATATATGAAATTTATTGTCAAATTGGTTTCCATACAACACCCAGTGCTCATCCCAAAAGGTGCCCTCCTCAATACCCATCACCCACCCTCTCCTCCCTCCCACCCCCCATCAACCCTCAGTTTGTTCTCAGTTTTTAAAAAAATTTTTTTTCAACGTTTATTTATTTTGGGGACAGAAAGAGACAGAGCATGAACGGGGGAGGGGCAGAGAGAGAGGGAGACACAGAATCAGAAACAGGCCCCAGGCTCTGAGCCATCAGCCCAGAGCCTGACGCGGGGCTCGAACTCCCAGACCGCGAGATCGTGACCTGGCTGAAGTCGGACGTTTAACCGACTGTGCCACCCAGGCGCCCCGTTCTCAGTTTTTAACAGTCTCTTATGCTTTGGCTCTCTCCCACTCTAACCTCTTTTTTTTTTTTTTCCCCTTCCCCTCCCCCATGGGTTCCTGTTAAGTTTCTCAGGATCCACATAAGAGTGAAACCATATGGTATCTGTCTTTCTCTGTATGGCTTATTTCACTTAGCATCACACTCTCCAGTTCCATCCACGTTGCTACAAAAGGCCATATTTCATTTTTTCTCATTGCCACGTAGTATTCCATTGTGTATATAAACCACAATTTCTTTATCCATTCATCAGTTGATGGACATTTAGGCTCTTTCCATAATTTGGCTATTGTTGAGAGTGCTGCTATGAACATTGGGGTACAAGTGCCCCTATGCATCAGTATTCCTATATCCCTTGGATAAATTCCTAGCAGTGCTACTGCTGGGTCATAGGGTAGGTCTATTTTTAATTTTCTGAGGAACCTCCACACTGCTTTCCAGAGCGGCGGCACCAATTTGCATTCCCACCAACAGTGCAAGAGGGTTCCCGTTTCTCCACATCCTGTCCAGCATCTATAGTCTCCTGATTTGTTCATTTTGGCCACTCTGACTAGCGTGAGGTGATACCTGAGTGTGGTTTTCATTTGTATTTCCCTGATAAGGAGCGACGCTGAACATCTTTTCATGTGCCTGTTGGCCATCTGGATGTCTTCTTTAGAGAAGTGTCTATTCATGTTTTCTGCCCATTTCTTCACTGGGTTATTTGTTTTTCGGGTGTGGAGTTTGGTGAGCTCTTTATAGATTTTGGATACTAGCCCTTTGTCCGATATGTCATTTGCAAATATCTTTTCCCATTCCGTTGGTTGCCTTTTAGTTTTGTTGGTTTTTTCCTTTGCTGTGCAGAAGCTTTTTATCTTCATAAGGTCCCAGTAATTCACTTTTGCTTTTAATTCCCTTGTCTTTGGGGATGTGTCGAGTAAGAGATTGCTACGGCTGAGGTCAGAGAGGTCTTTTCCTGCTTTCTCCTCTAAGGTTTTGATGGTTTCCTGTCTCACATTTAGGTCCTTTATCCATTTTGAGTTTATTTTTGTGAATGGTGTGAGAAAGTGGTCTAGTTTCAACCTTCTGCATGTTGCTGTCCAGTTCTCCCAGCACCATTTGTTAAAGAGACTGTCTTTTTTCCATTGGATGTTCTTTCCTGCTTTGTCAAAGATGAGTTGGCCATACGTTTGTGGGTCTAGTTCTGAGGTTTCTATTCTATTCCATTGGTCTATGTGTCTGTTTTTGTGCCATGCCAATCCTAGTTTAAATAGAACTGCCAGGGAAGACTTCTCTGAGGAGTTAATATTTAAGTTGAGGAAGTCACATTTGAGGTCTAAGGAAGACAAAATGCTAGTCAAGTGAGATGACAGGGAAAAGCATTCCATCGAGGGGAAGAGCTTATATGATGGGCTTGAGAAAGGAAAGTGGCTTTTTTGAAGATGGCATTACAATAATACCTACTTGTCTGTGGGGATACATTCCAAGACTCCCAATGGATGCCTGAAACCACAGATAGTACTGAACCCTACATATACTGTATTTTTTTGTATATACATACATATGATAAAGTTTAATTTATAAATGAGGCACAGTAAAAGATTAACAACAATAACTAATAATAAAATAGAACAATTATAACAATGTACTGTAATAAAAGTTATGTGAATGTGCTCTCTCCCAAAGTATCTTTTTTTTTTTTTTTTTAGAGTGAGAAAGGTGCGAGCCAGGGAGGACAGAGGGAGAGAGAGCAAGAATATCAAGCAGGCTTGAGCCCAATGCAGGGCTCAATCCCACGACCCTAGGATCATGACCTGAGCCGAAATCAAGAGTCAGCCCCTCAACTGACTGAAGTATCAGGTGCCCCTCAAAATATCTTATTGTACTATACTCACCCTTCTTCTCATGATAATGTGAGATGATAACATGCTTACGTGATGAGATCAAGTGAAGTGAATGATGTAGGCACTGTGATGTAATGTTACACTACTACGGACCTTCTGGTTTTCTGTCAGAAGGAGGATCATCTGTTTCTGAGCCTCAAGTTAACCGTGGGTAACTGGAACTGTGGAAAGCAAAACTGTGGATAAGAGGGGACTATTGCACCTGAGAAGTGGGCCATAAGAGGTTGGAATTCAATTCAGAAAGTTGACAGATGGGCTCTGATTTGTCCATTCCGAGCCATAAACCAACCTCTGTCAGTAAGGTACTGTGAATAATATGGGAGAAACTAGGGTGAGGTGCTAAGAAGACAGGACGGGAGATAAGAACCCAGGAAGCAGGGTGACTCTCCTTCACATTCCATAGAAGAAGGACTTGTAGAAATTGATTTCCTGAGGGTTCTGTGAGGGTACCATCTTTTTCTATACCATCAAGTAAGAGTGACTTGTGATTAGTGACATCAGGACAAACCATTTGAAACAGGAGCAGTGGACTGAAAAAAGGGGTCTAGAGTCTTATACCATCAACTATGGGTGATATGCTCTGCTGACGACAGGGTTTATGAGACAGGCCATGACCCTATGCACTGCTGACTGAGGAAGTATCCTTCGTGCAGATCCCCACTGTCTCTAGAATGGAGTTGGAAGACCTACGTAAGAGGAGACCTGGGAAAGAGACCTTAGTTTAGCCTCAGGCTAAAGCCACTTTACCTCCACACAGTTTACAAGGAAATCCTCCCTAAATCTGTTTTCAAATGGATTGGAACTTGAAGGGGAAGATAGGGGAGAGATCAGCCCCCAGATCTCCAGCAGGTGGATCTTGGTTAGATATGTAAATATCTTGAAATAGAGTTCTATTAGTTCAGACTATTAATTATAAAGACAAAATTCAACTCAAACCAGCTTGAGCAAAAAAAAAAAAAAAAAAAGGTTTATTGGCTCACATACTGGAAAGAACAGAAGTATGTGTGAAATCAAAAGTTTCTGCCTCGTACATCTCATCTCTATTTGGCTTGGCTTCATTCTCTCACTTCATATCCTCACTCTTGGTGCTTTTCACCCTTCTCCATGTGGTAGGGAATAGCCCAGTAGCTCAAGCCTATGTCACAGCATATCTACCCCACTTTTCTCTCCAAACTTGTACACATCAAATTCTAAGGAAGATCTCTGGTTGGCCATCCTTGGTCAGTCCTAAACTCTGAACCAATCACTCTGGAGGGACTCTAATTGGCCAGATCCTAGTCATAGGACCACCCTTGAGGCCAAGGCTATCAGAGTATTGTGACTCAAAGTCCTATGAACTAGCAAAGGTTACTTCTCCAACACCAAGAAAGACAAAAATGACAAAATTCAGAACAGTAAGGAAAGTTAAGGACGAAGTATTTTTATGCGAGCAGCAACAAAAGAAGTGTAAAAATTACTCCAATCCAGAATGGCCTTCCTCTACCAGCATTCAGTTAAATTGCTCTTCTCAAACAGTAACTTTCTCATGAAATAAAACTCAGGGTATTGAGAAAATGCAGCAGGACAGGAAATAATCTTATTCTCCTCAGAAGTGTAAAGAAGGGAAAGAACTGGATGTAGGTTCCCACCTACAAGGCATTGAAAAGGACAGATAAAGCTCTGGATCTTGGGACTAAGTTTACCTCCAGAAGGTAGAGTAAAAGACCGCAAGCTACAATCCAAGAAAGCGTGGGCCCAACACAAAGAAGTTGGAAGGTCTCAGATGGTAGATGTTGAATGTTTCTCCAGGTAGATTTCCAAATAGTGAGAGTCACCTATCTGCGAGGTATTTAGGCTGAGATTATAATGCCTACCTTCAGTCCTTGGTCTGATAAGAACAGGGACTGATAACAAGGCAGTGCCTTCAGGTCTAGGGAGAGTATGGTTCTCAGCAAATTTCTAAGTCAGGGATTCAGGCACAGGGAACAGATAAAGGTGTAATTACAAGAATTGATTACCAGAAAGTCTGGTCTTGGAGACAATTCAGAAACCCGTTGTTGGAGCATGAGGTTAGAGCTGGTCTAGTGTTTGTAACTTCTTGTGCCAAGTTCCTGGGTGATAAGCTGGAGTGCATTTCAGAAGCTGAGATTTATTTTAGGGGCCAGGTTTATTTAGGGAGAGGGAAGATTAGAAGTGGGAAGTCAGGCAGGTTCTGACAGGTACAAGGAAAGATTATTTACTATGCAAGTTTAATTGAACGTGTTTTGATCAGATCAAGTTCCAGAGCTGTATCAAAATATTACAAGGAAGATATTTTTTAAAAGAGGTACGGTCCACATCTGATTTGAAGCACCCAGAGCTATGAGAATATCATGATCAATAAATATTAGGTACAATGTTGGGGCACATTTGGATAAGAATAATTTGAGATCTTATATTCATCTCTAAGATGTGCCTCTCTGTGTGAAGCTGTATGAATAAAAATGTGTCTTCAGTTTTACTTACAAATTAAAAATACAAACATACCTCCAGTAATGTAGATAATGCTGTGGGTTGAATTTTTTTCCTTATTAAATTCTAGTTAAGCGATCCATCACTTCAAGAGACAATTTTCTCAAGTGTGCTTCTCTTAAAACCATTGAATTTTACTTATTCTCCTAGATCATGAAGAATTTTGACTCCTAGGGGAAAATCTCATGCACGTGCCCATCTGTTCCTTTTTTGGTGGGGGGAAGAGTTTTCTTCCATCCTTTCTATTTGAAAATTATTGCTTTCCTATTCCATGGGATTCTGGTGGGTCTGTCGGTTACATGGGCTTATGACCTAGGCTGCCCAATCAGAGTACTTAATTCCCCTAGATACGCAATTGGTCCAGGATGGAGCAAGTGACATAATCTAAGTTCTTTCCAAAGACTGATGTAAATCTGGAGGCAGCAAGAGTCCCCCTTTTTCTTTGGAATTGCTCACTGTGAAAATACAGTAAACCTGGGCTATTTGGTGGATTATCTTTGCTCCTATATGAAGAAAGCCTGCCTGAAAATGAAGCCACACAGAGTAAAACAGAGAGACAGAGAGAAAAATGTAGGAGAGATCTAATGACATAATTTGCACTCTAGAACCAGTTATGCTCAAAGCAGGCCCTATTCATTGGTCTTCCCATTTCTGGGAACCTATACAATTCTCTTTGTTGCTTAAATTAGACTGTGGAGTTTCTGTCACTTCCCATTGAAAGACTCCAGACATTTAAAAATCAACGATCCAACCACACAGAGTCTCATGGTACTGTTGCTAGCCTGGTCACCACATGAATACTGACCAGAGGTAAGTTTTACTCATTTTTACTCTATTGGAGGAATAATTGAGAACCAATTTTGTGTTGTGTAATTTTCACTTTTTGCCTCCAATGTCTACTTATTGGAATTGCATGCAACGAGGGCATATAAAATAGATTGAAAAATTAATGGGCTTAGTTTTAATTTAGCACAAGGGAATTCATATCAAGCCACAAAACTTTAGACATAAACTTGCTTTTCTGATCATCTTTTAAGTTTATTTATTTATTTTGAGAGAGAGAAAGAGAGAGAGAGAGCACACACAGTAGGGGCAGAGAGAGAAGGAGTAAGACAGAATCCCAAGCAGGTTCCACACTATCATCACAGAGCCTGATGCAGGGCTCAAACTCACGAACTGCAAGATGATGACCTGAGCTGAAACCAAGAGTCGGATGCTTAACTGACTGAGCCACTCAGGCGCCCCATTTTCTGATCATCTTGATGACAATGTTTTGACAGAATTTAGTTCATGTACATGCTTGCAAGTAAGGACTAATCTTGCATGATGTTAGAGTAGATTACTTTGGGAATCAGTGAAGTTTCTTTGTATTATCAGGCATTTGAAAGAATGTACAAAAATCACATGACAAGGGGTGCCTGGGTAGCTCAGTCAGTTAAATGTTTAAGTGTCCCACCTTAGCTCAGATTATGATCTTGCAGTTTGCGAGTTTGAGCCCCACATTGGGCTCTGTGCTGACAGCCCAGAGACTGGAGTCTGCTTCAGATCTGTCTCCATCTCTGTCTGCCCCTCCCCTACTCACGCTTTGTCTGTCTCTGAAAAGTGAATAAACCTTAAAAAAAATTTTTTTAAAATAAAACTTCATTAATTACACAAAATAAAATGAAGCAGTTTTATCTATACAGATTTCAAGATTATCTTTTCAGCGTGAATGAAGACTTATTACAAGGTTTCCTTCTAGAAACTAACCTATTAATATATTCATAGCATTGTCTCTCAAAAAGTAGTTAAAATAAGAAGAGCTATTTCACTAGATAGAATATATATTAAAATGAGGGGCTGTTGCAGAACCCAAAGTGCATATTTTCATAAATATAGATTTATTCAGGAACTTTCTCTCTGGAGATTTTTAAATTAAATGAATATCTTACTTACTATGTGGAGAATTAAATTTTGATGGTGGAGTAAAATTATTACTGTATATTGCATTTATAGTTGGAATAATTTTAATAGACTAGAAATCTAGATGATGATAATAAAAGAAGGTAAGTTTCACTGGGTGCTTTGTATATGGCAGATACCTTCTAAACACTTTGTTTCTCTCATTTAATCTTCACAGCAACCCTATGAGGTAGGTACTATTATTATCCCCATTGGTTTTTTTTTTTTTCCTTTTTCATTACCATTTATTTATTTACTTTTGAGAGAAAAAGTGTGTACAACCTGAGGAGGGGCAGAGGGAGAGGATCCTAAGCAAGCTCTGTGCCCAGCACGGAGTCCACCACAGGGCTCTGTCTCACCACCTTGAGATCATGGCCTGAGCTGAAATCCAGAGTTGGATGCTTAACCGACTGAGCCACCCAGGCACCCTGTCCCCATTATTAAGATAGGAAACTAGTAATTGGTGGAGATAGGATCAAATTCAGGCAGCTGAGCTCCAGAGTCAGCTCTCTCAATGACTAAGCACCTCCTCTAGGTACAGCCCTAGCACAACAGAGAGAATTTAAAGAAATAACAGACATTTCCCTAACTTCCAATGGTATCTATTTGCATTCTTTGGTTCAAGAAACAGAAACTAACTCTGGCAACTCAAGCAGAAGAGTGTTTATTGGGAGTTAACGTGATGAACTTACAGAACCCATAGAAAGGCTGGAAAAGCAGGCTTGGGTTCAAACTGGAAACAAGGCAGATCTAGAGGGTCAGAGGCACGAACTGCAGGGAAAGCTTGTGGCACAGGTGGTATGGTCAGGATCCCTCTCAACTGGGATACACAGACTCCAAATATTTGCAGTCATTTCCCATGGTTTAGGACAGGAATTACAGGAAGGGACTGTTCAATTGGTTTAGGTTGGAACCGCTTGAATCAGGGAAGAGGGTGAGAGCATACTTACTGAGGAGATTATATTCTGTAGAGGAGAGGTAATTGCTATGAGAGCCAGATTTCTGGAGTTTAATATTAGCTTTACCACTTACTTAGTAACATTGGTAATTTATTAATCTGTCTGTGGCTCAGTTTGCATATTTCCTAAAGATAGGGATAAGAGGGGCACCTGGGTGGCTCAGTCAGTTAAGCATCTGACTTTTAATTTCAGCTCAAGACATGATCTCAGGGTCATGAGATGGAGCCCTGAGTCGAGATTTTCTCCCTCCATCTCCTGCTGTCTTTTCCCAGCTTGCGTGCACATGTGCGTATACTCTCTCAAAAAAATTTTTTTTAAATTAAAATAGGGATAAGGATAGTATTAATCTCTTAGCGTTGTTTACTGAATTAACAAGTTAATACTCATGAAGCTCTTTAAAAAAAATTTTTTTTAATGTTTATTCATATTTGAGAGAGACAGAGCACGAGTAGGGGAGGAGCAAGAGAGAGACACCGAATCCGAAGCAGCCTCCAGGCTCTGAGCTGTCAGCACAGAGCTCCACACAGTGCTGGAACTCACAAACCACGAGATCATGACCTAAACTGAAGTCAGATAATTAAACGACCGAGCCACCCCAGGCGTCCCACTCATGAAACTCTTAAAAGAGAACATGGCACATAGAAAACCTATGATAAATGTTTACTTTGATTATATACAAAATTAAGTATAAATGGATATATTAATGATCAATTAACTAATAAAAGGCAAAACTGGTTTGTTTCTCTTCCTGTAGCTCTCAGAAACTTTTAGACTTTTTGATCAGAATAAAGATATGCCTCAGAAATGCAACAATACAGAGGACACATTGATCTTATTAATATCTTCCATTTGTGTGCACAGGTTTTTATTTATGATAATTTCACTTTCTTTTAAAAAAATTTTTTTTAATGTTTGTTTGAGAGCGAGAGAGTGTGTGAGCAGGCGAGGGGTAGAGAGAGAGGGAGACACAGAATCCGAAGCAGGCTCCAAGCTGTCAGCACGGAACCCAACGTGGGGCTCAAACTCAAGAACGCTGAGATCATGACATGAGCCGAAGTCGGACACTTAACCGACTGAGCCACCCAGGCTCCCCGATAATTTCACTTTCTTTGAACTTGCAAAGATTTTCATATGGGTCCCAACACTGAGAGAAGTGGTAAGCTTCTTGGTATTAAAAAAATCTAATGTTAGTAGGAACATGAAGATATGAAAAATTGAACTGTCTCTGGGGGTCATATTGTATGGGGTTCTGTGCTAAAAACTAAACTGGTTCCTATGCATTCCTTTGAGCTAGTCTGGGAAATGTATTTTCTAGAACTAAAGCTCTGATAAGTTACAAGAGTTTCAACTTCGATTTATTTAGGGAGACATAAAAAAGGATACGCATGACTCTGAAATATTAAATGTAGCTGTAGGAGCTCTAAAAAATCTCATTGGTTGAAATTAATTGAGTTCTCAATAAGTAAAATTTATTTATTAAAAATTTAGGAATTAATATATTTAGTAAAGGAAAACAGTTTATTATTATATAAAGGTCTCATTATATTGGATAAGATAGGTCTTTTCATAATTAGCAGCATTTCTTACATGCTAATGATAATGAGTAATTTAGAGGTCAAGAAAAATGAACACATTTGTTCCTCTAATCTATTTAAAGTATTTTTAAAATTTATTTTCTTTTATTTATGTTTTTTAAACATAATGTTTAAACATTATGTTTTTTTAATGTTTATTTATTTTTGAAGGAGAGAAAGAGAGAGAGAGAGAGAGAGAGAGACAGAACATGAGTGGGGGAGGGGCAGAGAGAGGGAGATACAGAATCCAAAGCAGGCTCCAGGCTCTGAGCTGTTAGCACAGAGCCCGACATACCTGACAAGGAGCTGGAACCCACAAGCCCCAAGATCATGACCTGAGCCGAAACCAAGAGTCAGATGTTCAGCCGACTGAGCCAGAGCCAACTCTGTCAGCACAGTGCCTGCTTTTGGTATTCTCTCTCTCCCTGTCTCTCTGCCCCTTCCCTTCTCTCTCTGTCTCTCACAAAATAAATACACATTTAAAAAAATAGGGAAGAATGGAATAAAAGAAGTGAAAATATGTGTGTGAACCAAGAAAAGAAGTATATAAAGAGCAAAAAGTGAAGAGAAATGAAGAGATAGAAAACTGACAGAAAGATAAAGGGTATAGTACTTCATTTTGATGTGTAAGCCAAGGAGAAAATTATAGGGGTTTTGAAAGTTTCCCTACCAGTGGAGAAGGGGGCAAAAGAGTTCTATTACTTTATTATTTTTTTTAATGTTTTTTTTCAACGTTTATTTATTTTTGGGACAGAGAGAGACAGAGCATGAACGGGGGAGGGGCAGAGAGAGAGGGAGACACAGAATCGGAAACAGGCTCCAGGCTCCGAGCCATCAGCCCAGAGCCTGACGCGGGGCTCGAACTCACGGACCGCGAGATCATGACCTGGCTGAAGTCGGACGCTTAACCGACTGCGCCACCCAGGCGCCCCCTATTACTTTAAAGGTACAGTTCTTTCCTTTATTATAAAAGTATTCCATGTTGGGGCACCTGGGTGGCTCAGTCAGTTAAGCGTCCGACTTCATCTCAGGTCACGATCTCACGGTTCACGAGTTCGAGTCCTGCATCAGGCTCTGTGCTGACAGCTTAGAGCCTGGAACCCACTTCAGATTCTGTGTCTCCCTCTCTCTCTGCCCCTCCCCTGCTCACTCTCTGTCTCTCAAAAATAAATGTTGAAAAAAATTTTGTTTTAAAATATTCTGTGTTCATTGCAAATTTTCAGAAAATACAGAAAACAAAATTTTTTCAGCTAAAACCCAGCCATTTCACAGGCATCAATTTGCATAGGAATGTTTTTAAGATTCAGGAGGATGTAGGCAATGAGAGCAGAGTGATCAAGACGGTCTGCCAGGCAAAAGCCACTGATAATACTATTGTCAAATAAACTTGGGTTTGTAAGCTTGCAGCAAGGGAGAATGCACACTTGAACACCTGGGGGTGTCTAGGTTAAGAACCAGTGGGGAGGGTCTTGTTAGGATTTGGACTTACACTGATTGATTTGGGGAGAAGTGAGGGTTTGTTTTAGATTGTGTTCTGTCAAGACGCAGGGACAATTCCATGATTGGATATCTAAATTTTACCTAGAGGGCTGGAGTCACTCACATAGCTAGAACAGGGGAGTATTTGCTTATTTTCCTGGCTGCTTAACGTCCTCATTCTGCCCGTGTTCAGATATGATTATTACTGTATTTTTCCTACCATAGTCACAGAAGTGACCTTGTCTAATTATTGTTACTCTGTTTATCTTCAGTGGGGGAACACCATAGCCAGCTATGTGCTGCCAGCTAAAAACTGTCAGGGACCTTTTTTTCACTTTCTTAATCAGTTATTAAGCTTGGATTCAGACTTGTGCTCAAGTTTCCGCATGGAACTCTATGAAACCCAGGTGACAAAGCGTGACCAAAAGTATGGAAGAGGAATACCCCTGTTTCTGTATAGTTGCCATGCAGCACTTGGAGAGTTTTCCATTTTAGAAATGCTATGGGCCTGATGACTGCATCCTCTCCCGGGCTAGGGTCAAAGGTAAGAGGGAACTGCTGCCCTCCAGTGGCTTCCCAAGTAATTACACCAGTGACTGTACCCAAACTCATAGGGAGACTTCCTGAGAACTTGTAAGAAGGAATACCTCAAGTGGGCCAGAGGAGAAGGAGGATAGATATGCCTAGAAACAAGAGGCAGGAAAATTTCAGATATTACTGGTTTTCAAAAAGAATTTTTAATTTTTATTTATTTTTGAGAGAGAGAGAGACGGAGCATGAGCGGGAGAGGGGCAGAGAGAGGGAGACACAGAAATGGAAGCAGGCTCCAGGCTCTGAGCTGTCAGCATAGAGCCCGACAAGGGGCTCAAACTCACGAGCCAGGAGATCATGACCTGAGCCGAAGTTGGATACTTAACCGACTGAGCCACCCAGGAGTCCCCAGATATTACTGTTAATGTGACCCTGTCAGTACTCTCAGCTTGGCGAGACCTGGAAAAATACGGGCGACATGGATTGTAGGTTTTCAATGAGAACATATTTTAATGTTTATTTATTTTTATTTATTTATTTTGAGGGAGAGAGAGGGAGAGAGAGAGAGAGAGGGAGAGAGAGAGAGAGAGAGAGAGAGCAGCGGCGGGGCAGAGAGAAAAGGAGACAGAATCCCAAGCAGGCTCCACACTGCCAGTGCAGAGCCCAATGTGGGTCTTAAACTCGTGAACCGTGAGATCACGACCTGAGCCAAGATGAAGAGGCAGACGGTTAACCAACTGAGCCACCCAGGCACCCCAGAACATATTTTATAAACACAGAAGGTATATGTTTAAGATTAAGAATTTAAACATTTATGTTGGACTGAGAAAGGACCATGCAACCTAGAAATGCAGAATAATTAAAGGTGAGGGGTTAAAAAACATTTTAATATCAAGAATTATATAATAAAGTTTATATAAATAAGGTTGAAATTTTACTAAAGGTGGGAAGGATATTGAGAAATTGGAATCCTTGCACATTGCTGGCAGGAATGTAAGATGGTACAGCTCTATGGGAAATAGTATGGCAATTCCTCAAAACGTTAAACATAGAATTACCATATGATACAGCAACTTCACATAGGTATATACACAAAAGAATCAAAAGTAGGGCCTGGAACAGATATTTGTACATCCACATTCATAGCAGCATTTTTTCATAGTAGCCAAAAGGTAGAAACAACAATCAACAAGTAAGTGGATATGGTATGTCCATACATATTCAGCCTTAAAAAGGAAGGAAATTCTGACACATGCTACACAACATGGATGAAACTTGATGGCATTATGCTAATGCAATAAGCCAGACAGAAAGAAAATATTGTATGATTCTATTTATAGGGGGTACCTAGAATAGGCAAATTCATAGACAGAAAGTATAAAATGGGTTACCAGGGACTAAGGAGGAGTGGTGAATGGAGAGTTATAATTTAATGGGTACAGAGTTTTGGTTTGGGATGATGAAAAAGCTCTGTAAATACATAGTGGTAATGGTTACACAACACTGTGATGTATGTACTGCCACTGAATTATACACTTAAAAATGGTTAAAATGGTAAATTTTATGTCACATATATTTTATCAGTATATAAAACTTATGTAAATAAAATGAATTCATTATTTTATCTTTAAAGAAATATGAAATGTTCCATTTGTGTACTTAAAAAAAATTGTTGGACTTTATTGACTGATTTTTATTACACAAAGGATATATTTTAAGAGTATTGGTATTATATACTTTAAGGTTATAATTTCATGGCCTTAAGCATAAATTCTTTGGATATGTCCCATGACCAGATGACATTAAATTGAAAGCTCCAGGTTTCCCACCCATCTTTTAGAGAAATAGCATTTTAAGGATTTTCTGCTATGTTTTTATTTACCAGGTACTTCTTGGTATAGAGGGTAAACTTAAAGATACTGTAAATTAGCTGTTCCCAACTAAATTAATAGTTTGGCTTGATTCATGATTACTATATTTAACTTTGATTACAATTAGAGAAAATAAAAGTGATTCTAAATAGAAGTCTACATAAAAGTATATTAAAAATTGGTTCCCCAAGTAGCCCCAGAGAAAATAATATATCTTGCTGCTATTGGGATTTGCAGTTTTTTAAACATAAGGAAAAGAGTGTATTATAGCAAGAGGAACTGTGAAGCTGCCCAAAGACTTCAGATCAGGAGATCTGAGTTCAAATTTACTTGGCCTTGTGTGAGTCTAACTGTACCCAGCACGGTGCCTGGAAACACAGTAGGTGGGCAGTAAATATGTAATGAATAAGTGGATGATAGATAAATGAATGTCACTTCTTCTCTCTGAATCTCAGTTTTCTCATCTGAAAAAGGAGGGAGTTGGACAAGATGAGTAGGTCTCAGCTCTGGTTGTACATTAGAATCACCTGCAGAGCTTTTAAAACTCCTGATACTGGCAGCCTTAAAGAGGAATGAATTCTAACAGGTGCTACAACACAGATGCACCTTGAAGGCAATTACGCTACGTGAGCTAAGCCAGTCACAAAAACAAAACAAAACAAAAATTGTATGATTCCATTTACATGAAGTACCTACCATAGTCAAATTGATCAAGACAGAGAGTAGGATGGTGGTTAAAGAGGAGAAAGAGGGAACAGGAAGTTATTTTTTAATAGGTATAGTTTCTGTTTGGGAAGATGAAAAATTTCGGGAGGTCGATTGTGATGATGGCTGCATGACATTGTGAGTGTACTTAATACTACTGAACTATACACTTTCAAATGGTTAAGAGGGTGAATTTTATGTTTTGTATATTTTAATATACATACACACAAATACTGATGTTGGGCCCCTTGCCAGATGAATTGAGTCAGACTGGGTGGGGTCTGGGGGCAAAGGAATGGGGCCTGAGTAAGGGCTTTTTATTAAAAAGCTTCTCAGGTAATTCCAATGCAAGTCAAGAACTCCTCACCCAGATGATGTCTGAGATTGTGTTTTACTTCAACCACCCATAATTCTAAGCAAGATGACCCAACAAGAGAAAATGAAGACTTCTAGCTAACATTCTTCTCCAATTTCACAAACATAAATAACTGCTTCCTTGGATAAATTGCCTGAATCCAAATTGCTAATGGAGTTACACTAAATCTTTTCTAAATTATTTTTTCTCTGTTTAATAGTTTTACTTCTTTTCCTTCTTTTCATAAAACTTCACTGGGCAGATGTACAATTCTCCACTCAATGAAAATTCGTATAAATAACAATAGATTCTAATATAAATTGTTCTTATAAAGAACACATATGTCCACATTGAGCAAGATACTGCTTTTTCAAAGCCAATTTTTTTCTTTTTTTTTAATTTTTTTTTTAACATTTATTTATTTTTGAGACAGAGAGAGACAAAGCATGAACGGGGGAGGGGCAGAGAGAGAGGGAGACACAGAACCGGAAGCAGGCTCCAGGCTCTGAGCCATCAGCCCAGAGCCTGACGCGGGGCTTGAACTCACGGACCGCGAGATCATGACCTGAGCCGAAGTCGGACACTCAACCGACTGAGCCACCCAGGCGCCCCCAAAGCCAATTTTTTTCTAAAACCTGACATTTTCTGTTTTAGTTGTCACAAATATCCAAATAAGTTTTTAATCCAAGGCTTTATTTTAAAGTAATTATTGTAGAATACCTTTTTAGATAAAATCATTTAAAAATAATAGATTTGTAAACATTAAAAGCAATTAGAAAGTTTTCAACAATGAAAACTTAAAGTGACAGAGGAAAAGGAAAACATGGGTTACTTTTCTAAAAACCTAATTGTTTTGTAAAAGAAGGATTGTTTTACAATATTTCATTGTCTTGATGCAATAATCACAGGATATTGGGCCAGACTACAATATCAGAGCTAAAGCAAATTAAAGATGAAGTGGAAAATATTTTTAAATGCTTCCCATCTAAAATGAGAGAATTGATGCATGTGAAATAAAAAGTAATTGCTTTTGATTCTAGATTTTTATGTATTTTTACATATAAATCTTCTAATGAGTTTCGAGTGAAAATTGTTCTTAACCAAACAACAACCTTAAGTGAGTTAAACTTCTAAATTTTTTGTTTTTGTTTTTGTTTTTTAAATAGACTGCACACCTAGCATGGAGCCCAATGTGGAGCTTAAAGTCACAACCCTGAGATCAAGAACTGAGCTGAGATCAAGAGTTAGATGATCGAGACGCCCCAAGTGAGTTAAACTTCTAGAATTCAGTTATTTTTTTTTTACCTTTCTTTCCTTTAGAACTTCTGAAATGTCCTCTTTAAAACATATATGATAACATTATATATCTCACTGAGACATGTAGCTTAAATGTGCTGTATACCAACTGTAGCTATTTAATTACTGAACTAATTTCACACTAACAGAGCAGGATATTTTTTATGCTTTTAAACCACATCAGATAGTGGCTTCTGAGTTGTTGAGACAAGGCATTTATTCTTTAATTCAATTCAGAGTAGTCAAAAGTCCTGATAATAATATGTATGTTTTTAAAAGAGGGAACACAGTATTCTCTCCCTCTCTCTCTTTCTTCCATTCAAAAAACACTAAGCATGGGGCACCTGGGTGCCTCAGTTGGTTAAGTCTCTGACTACGGCTCAGGTTATGATCTCACAGTTCATGAGCTCAAGCCCTGTCTGGCTCTGTGCTGACAGCTCAGAGCCTAGAGCCTGCTTTGGTTCTGTGTCTCCCTCTCTCTCTGCCCCTCCTCCACTCATACTCTGTGTCTCTCTCTTGCTCTCAAAAATAAATAGACATGGGGCGCCTGGGTGCTCAGTCGGTTAAGCGTCCAACTTCAACTCAGGTTATGATCTCGCGGTCCGTGAGTTTGAGCCCCGCGTTGGGCTCTGGGCTGATGGCTCAGAGCCTGGAGCCTGCTTCGGATTCTGTGTCTCCCTCTGTCTCTGCCCTTCCCCCGTTCATGCTCTGTCTCTCTCTGTCTCAAAAATAAATCAACGTTAAAAAATAAATAAATAAATAAATAGACACTAAAAACAAACAAACAAAAAAACCACTAAGGACTTATTATGTGCCTTGCTCATTCCTATGGATACAAAAACAATAAATCACATTCCTTGCCTTCAGAGAATAATTCACAATTAAGTGGAGGAGGCAGACAAATAAGCATATAATATGGAATAATAAACATAAAATATACATATGCCTTATGTTAGACACACAGTATATTAAGGAAGGCCACAGGAGAGGGGCCATGAACTAAGGAGAGAGGAAGGAAAGAAGGCAGTGGAGCAGGGGACATCTGAGCATGTAATATTCCTTTGAATTAATTTATATGGAGAGAGCTCCTTATATTTTGTAAGTAAATACACATTTTTTAAAGTATTTAAATGTCCTAAATTCTTCACATGGCATTCCAGAATCTTCATAATCTGACCACCAACTTTCTCCCCAGCCTAACATTTGCTATTTCCTTTTGCATCTTTTGTGCTCCAGTGGCGTCTAATTGCTATTCTAAATAGGTCAGTGTTGGCTCACACTTTCACACTTTGGAGCACGAGGGTCCCCTTGCTGGAGAATGAAATGGCTCCTGTCCCTACACTCTTATTTAGCTATCACGTCCTCTGTGAAGCCACCCTTAACTCTCCAGCCTGGGTAGACACCTGACCTTTGACCACTAGAAACATTTGGGCACACACCTAAAGTTTCCTGAATAGAAGACTCATCTACAGTGTTTATTAAAAAGCATATTCCAGGACCTCGGAACTTCCATGGAAAAAGCTTGGTGATCTGTTTATTTAACAAGTCACCCAGGGAATTCTCATTTGCAGAAAAGTTTTGGAAACATTACTCTATATTATAGCGCTTCTCATATTACCATTATTTGAATGATTCGTCTTTCAATAGCCTGCAAACTGCATTTGTTCATTATTAGATTCCCAGTCCCAAAACAGTGCACAACTCATGGAAGGGAGCAAATCATGAATAAATGAGAAAATCTAATTAAAAATGTTTAATCTACTCTATTTCTTGTAAGAGTCCTAAAAACATTAAGAAAGCAGTTTTCTGACTTCTGCATTCTCTTATTCCATGATAACTATGCTTTAGTCTTGGTTAAGTTGCTCTAAAAGGTGTTTGTGCTTCTTAGTGCCTCAGCTAGCCACTTATTTCCCATTATCCAGGTCTTACTTACCAAGGTCTTACTATGCTGGGATTAAGCCTCAGTTTTCTGTGAATGAAGTGAGAATGTTAATAGTGCCTATGTCATAGGTATTTTCATGAGAAGTAAATGGAATAATATATGTAACACTTAGCACAATGTCTAATATTAAGAAAGTGCTAAATAAATGAGGTAATAATAACAAAGACCAGTTAGGTTTTTTTTAAAGCTTATTTATTTGGGGTGCCTGGGTGGCTTAGTTGGTTAAGCGTCAGACTTTGGTCCAGGTCATGATCTCATGGTCCATGAGTCCAAGCCCCTCATCGGGCTCTGTGCTGACAGCTCAGAGCCTGGAGCTTGCTTCAGATTCTGTATGTGTGCCCCCTCTCAAAAATAAATAAACACTGGGGCACCTGGGTGTTTCAGTCGGTTGAGCATCTGACTTCAGCTCAGGTCATGATCTCATGGTTCATGGGTTCAAACCCCACATCAGGCTCTGTGTGGACAACTCAGAGCCTGGATCCTACTTCGGATTATTCTGTGTCTCCCTCTCTCTCTGCTCTCCCCTGCTCATGCTCTCTCTCTCTCAAAAATAAATAAACATTAAAATTTTTTTCTTAAATAAATACATAAACATTAAAAAAATTTTTTTTAAGGGGCGCCTGAGTGGCTCTGTGGGTAAGCGTCTGACTCTTGCTTTCAGTTCAGGTCATAATCTCACAGCTTGTGAGTTCGAGCCCATGTAGGGCTCTGTGCTGACAGCACAGAGCCTGCTTGGGATTCTCTGTCTCCTCTCTCCCTTCCTTTCCCCTGCTTGCTCTCTCTCTCTCAAAAAATAAATAAATAAACCTTAAATTTTTTTTTTTGAGAGAGAGAGAGAGAGAGAGAGAGAGAGAATCCCAAGCAGACTCTGCTCTGTCAGCACAAAGCCTGATGTGGGGCTCGAACTCACAAACTATGAGATCATGACCCAAGTGGAAATCAAGAGTCCAACGCTCAACAGACTGAGCCACTCGGCACCCCCAAGACCAGTTAGATGTAGTGATTATGCCTCTGTGAAGTCCAAGTACAAGTAAGGAATCTATAATGTGATGCTTTGAGCCATTTCCTTGAGGGGTACACTTTAAGACTTTAAAATCCCTTTTCCAGTTGTCTCATTTCAAAATCCTTTCTGATCCAGCCTCTCTTCCCCTATTGTTGTAATAACCCACATGTCATGGCAAAAGATAATTTTATGAAGACAGCTATAAGAGTGGCATACTAATATGAACTTTGTCCCTTTTTGGAAGTCTGTCCTTGGAGGTTTTCTCTAAATATTTGTCTTTCAAATTCTTAGGATCTTATAATGTCTAGTACCTGGGCATGAGACCTGATTTCCAAAGGATCAGAACTTTAATTACCATCTTGCCATCCCCCTCCCCCAAGATGTCCAGTTTTAATACATCAATACCAACGTGTTATTGATTATGGTTATCTATTAAGGGTATGATGATAGCCAAATATTCTGGGTCCAAGGAGACAGCAGGTTATCACCTGTTTACTGTTTAATAGATAAAGAAATGCAAAATGACAGAAGGCTATGCTGTTGCCTAATCCTGGAAAACAAAAGAAAAGAAATATTAACCCAAGAGATTTGGCTACATGCCCAGGGTGCTTAAGTGATAATCCAGAATAATTCTCAACTCCAAGTAATTATCCCATCCCCTTTTAAACCTCCTCACTCAGCACATTTTTCCCCTGCTAAAGGCCAATCTCCTTTAAAATATAATCTTTACCTACTTTAAACCTACCAGATCCTTGAGGAGCTTCCTAGTTAACCTTTTGAGGTTAACACTTTGATCTCGACAAATTTGTAGTTTTTCCAAGCCTTGATATATGCTCCACTGAACTCTGGTGCTTTCTCTAAGGTTCAGATCAGGGTAATCTACAGGAAGGTGTAGGTGTAGGGAAAGTGGTCTCACCAAAGTCTACCCGTCCTAGAACTAGAGGGTATTATGCTAAGTGAAATAAATCAGACTGGAAAAGACAAATATCATGATTTCATTTATACGTGGAATCTAAAACACAAAACAGGGACACCTGGGTGGTTCAGTCAGTTAAGCCTCCAACTTCAGCTCAGGTCAAGATCTTGCAGTTTGTGAGTTTGAACCTCACGTCAGGCTCTGTGCTGGCAGCTCGGAGCCAGGAACCTGCTTCAGATTCTGTGTCTCCCTCTCTCTCTGACCCTCTCCTGCTCTCTCTTTCTCTCTCTCTCTCAACAATAAATAAATATTTAAAAAATTTTAAACAAAACAAATGAATAAACAACCAAACAAAAAGCAGAACCAGACCTATAAACAAACTGATGGTTTATTTATAACAAACTGATGGTTGCCAGAGGGGAGGGAGGTGGGAGAATGGGTAAAATGGGTGAAAGGGAGTGGAAGATCTAGGCTTCAGTTACGTAATGAATAAGTCACAGGAATAGAAGGTATATCATAGGAAATACAGTCAGTGGTATTGTAAGATGACAGATACCTACACTTGTGGTGAGCATAGCATAATGTATAGAGTTGTGGTTTAAAAACTTTTTTAATTCCAGTAGAGTTAACATACAGCGTTCTATTAGTTTTGGGCATACAATATAGTGATTTAACAATTCCATACATCACCCAGTGCTCATCATAACAAGTGCGCTCCTTAATGCCCATCCCCATCCACCTTCCTCGGGTAACCATCAGTTTGTTCTCCATAGTTATGAGTCTGTTTCTTGGTTTGTCTCTCTCCCATTTGTTTTGTTGATTAAATCCCACATGTGAGTGAAATCATGTAGTATTTGTCTTTCTCTGATTTATTTCTCTTAGCATTATACTCTCTCTAGCTTCATCCATGTCATTACAAATGGTAAGATTTCTTTTTTTTGTGTGTGTGGCTGAATGATATTCCATTGTGTCTGTATATACCACATCTTCTTTATGCATTCATCTATGAAAGGGCACTTGGGCAGCTTCCATAATTTGGCTATTGTCAATAATGTATAGTCTTGTTGAATCACTATGTTGCACACCTGAAACTAATGTAACATTGTGTGTCAGCTACACTCAAATTAAAAACAAACTTAAAAAAAAATCTATCCATCCTAGATCTATAACGTAATGAGACTTGAACTACAGAATGAATAATAAGACACGATGTACTAAAAAAGGAAAAAAAAAAAAGCCCTTTGCACAGTGAAGGAAAGCATCAACAAAACAAAAAGGCAACCTATTAAATTGGAGAAGACATTCGCAAATGATATATCTAATAATGGGTTAATATCCAAAATACATAAAGAACCTATATAACTAAATACAAAAATAACAAATAATCCAATTAAAAATGGGCAAAGAAACTGAATAGATACTTTTACAAAGAAGACATATAGATAGCCAACAGACACATAAAAAATGCTTAACATCGCTAATCATCAGGGAAATGCAAATCAAAACCACAGTAAGATATCACCTTACATCTGTCAGAATAGCTAAAATAAGAAACACAAGAAATAACAAGTTTTGACGAGGATGTAGAGAAAAAGGAACTCTTGTGCACTGTTGGTGGGAATGCAACTGGTACAGCCACTGTGGAAAACAGTATGAAGTTTCCTCAAAAAAGTTAATAATAGAACTACCATATAATCCAGTAATTCCACTATTGGGTATTTACCCAAAGAAAATGAAAACACTAATTCGAAAAGATATGTGTACACTTTATGTATTGAAGCATTATTTAGAATAGCCAAGATATGGAAGCAACCCAGTTGTCCATGGATAGATGAATGGATAAAGATGATGTGGTATTAAGAAGGAAAAGGAGAAGAGAAAGGACGAGGAGGAGTGGGGGGGAGATGGAGGGAAAGGAGAAGTAGAAGTATACATATACAATGGAATACTACTTAGCCATAAAAAAGAATGACATCTTGGCATTAGGAACAACATTATTAGACCTAAGTGAGATAAGTCAGTCAGAGAAAGGCAACATGATTTCGGTCATATGTGGAATTTAAGAAACAAAACAAATGAATTAACAAAGAAAAAGACACAAACAGTTCCTAAATACAGAGAACAAAACTGGTTGCCAGAGGGGAAGTGGGAGGGGGGATGGGTGAGAAATAAAGAGGATTAAAAGTACATGTGCGCTTACACACACACACACACACACACACCCCACACACCTCAAAGCTAATGTATTTTAATGTGAAACAACCATAATAGCAACATGAATCTGAATGTGTTATGGCCCTTATTTCACTTTGAGATGCACTCAAGTACCTTTAGTTGGAAATGCAACTTACTTTTCTTTTTCCGACTCACTTCTCAAATCAATGACACCATGTCAAATGATTTATTTATCTGGAATACATTTGCATGCCACTGTGTGGTCTGGCCATCTTTTCCAGATTTATAAAGCATTTATTGAGTACCTACTACGTTCTGGGTACATTCTCAAACATGCCTTATTTTTGTTCAGCTTATTTTATGGATAAGGAAACAAAACCTTGGTGAGGTTAAATCTCTTGCCAAATTTTCAACATAATTCAAAATCTAGTGCTACACAATCACTTCCTCTACCAAAATATAAAATGCAAGATATTTTTTGTAAAAGAGATTGAGAAATATTTTTTTCTTATTTTTCACAATTTTTTCATTCAGGAAATTTTTATTCAACACTTACCATATACCAGACACTTTTCTAGATACTAGGAATGCATTCATGAACAAAACAATGATGCAAAGCTTATATCTAAATGGGAGGAGACTGAAAATGATCATGTCAGTTGTCAGTATGTAAGACGGCAGTAAGTGCTAAAATAGCTCCACATTGCCCAGTAATAAAATTCCTGCCCTCGTTTTTCTTGTCCTAGAAATCAACACCTTTTGTAATTTTTACATGGCCAATCACTTCCTCCTTAAAGAATTTTTTTCACTATATACAAAATCAACTACCTCAACGGTTGTTCCTTCTCAGTGTTCTTTACTGGTTCCTCTTCATTTCTCTGACCTCTAAATACGGAAGTGTTGCAGGATTCAGCCCTCCTATCTCTTCTTGGTCTATATTCATGTTTTATTCTGTCTCACAGCTTTAAATACCATCTATGCACCGATGACTCCCCAACATATATCTCTATTCTAGACCTCTCCCCTAAATGTGTGAGTGTCAGATCTTGGCTGTCTGATAGAGATCTCAGGCTTAACAGAAAATGACTGCAATTTTATCACAAACTTCCAGTCGCTCAGGCCACAGACCTTGGAGTCATCCTTGACTCCTTTCTTTCTCCTATCCCCACATCCAGTTAGTGAGCAAATCCTGTCTGGTCTACCCCATATCAGTCCATTTCTCTCTGATTTCACTGGACACCCTGCCCTGGCCACCATCAACTCTCATCTATATTATTGCAGTTTCCTAACTGGATTCCTTGCTCCTACCTTTGCCCCTTCCATTCAATGATCCAATTAATTCTTTTAAAATAAAAGTTAGGCTGTGTCACTATTTTTCTTAAAACCCGCCAATGGATTCACATGCCACGTTAAGTAAAACTTCAAAGCTCAAATGGCTGTCAAGGGCCTCGATGGTTTCAACCTGCTATTTCTCTGACATCATATTCTATTCTCACCTCCTTCCTTGCCATATTGCCAACACTTCGGCCTCATTGCTCTGCAAACATACGTCCACCTCAGAGCCTTTGAACTTGCTGCTCCTTCTTCCTGGAAACTTCCTACTGATTATCTCATGGCTCTTTCCCCTAACATACCTTAAGTCTCTACTCAAAGTCACCGTAGCAGTGAGTCCTTCCCTGAGTATCCTACAACATATCCTTCCTCTTACCCAGCTTTATTTTTTTCCCCACAAAACTAGTCACCAACTGATATACAATGTTTGCATATTTCCTTTTTTCCTTCTTCTTTTCTTTACCCTAGAATATAAGTTCTGAATATAAGTTGTAGGCCGACAAGGAGATGCCTATTTTGTTCACTGCTATATTTCTACACTGAAACAATGTCTGACACACAGCCAATACTGATTGGATGAATGACTATCAGGAGGCAGTTATTTTCAAGTGATGAAAATCCAAGCCTAAATTATCTAAAAAGACAAAAAAGAAGGTGAGGCGCCTGGGTGGCTCAGTCAGTTAAGCGTCCAACTCTTGATTTCGGCTCAGGTCATAATCTCACCATTCATGAGTTGGAGGCCCTCATCGGGGCTGGCAGTGCAGAACCTGATTGGGATTCTCTCCCTCTGCCCTTCCCCTCTCTCTCAACATATAAATAAATAAATAAATAAATAAATACCAAAAAAGAAGGTATTGGCTTAAGTAGCTAAAAAGTCTGGGAATATACTGGTTTCAGGCACATCTGGAGTCAGGGGGTTAAACGATGGTATCAGGACCACAGCTCTCTGGATGTCTCTGATCTTCCTATCTCTCTGCTGGCTTTATTTCCAGGCATACATTCCTTTCATGGTAGGAAGATGGTGACCAGTAGTGGCAGGTTAATGTCCTTATAGCTCCAAGGACAAAAAGAAACTTCCCATTCCCAACAATCTAAAGTCCTGACATGCACTGGCCTGGATTGCTCACATGTTCCCCACAAAAGAATCACTGTGGCTGAGAATGCAACACTTCAGTTAACCAGGTGCCAGTCATATGGCCCCTCCCAGAGCTGAGGGTGGAGCCAACAGTACAAACTCCAGATTTAATAATTTGTATTGCAGAGCTTCAAACATGTTTTAGTGCTCAGCTGAGTCCATCCCTGGTGTGTGAAACTTGGGACCATGACACATGGGATGGGCCATCTGGCACATGCCCCTATTTTGATGCACTGGGCTCCTCTGAACCCTGAGAGACTGCAGAGGTGCCCCCTCTCTATTAAAGCTAGCGGTCAGGTGTGAAAAGACACCAGAGAAGGCTCAACCTCACAAGGCAACAGGGATCCCCATCAGCATCTGCCTCAGCTCCTCTCCTGGATTCTAGATCAACAACTACATTAAGTGGCAGCATAATTGAGCTGGGTCTGAAAAAGGAGGAAAGGGACTATTCCCAAATGGAGCTGTAAAAATGAGCCAGCATGTTCCAGTAGGAGCCTGAGAGTACTCGTGGGATGAAATTTTGAGGGTGCTTGATCAAGGGAGCCAGAACCTAACACTGGAAAAAGTACAGTTTATTGGAATCTCATATCTCTACCCTCCCAGGATATGGGATTTAATATTGAGCAAGAACCCCAGGGGATGGTGCAAATTCACTGCTAGGGCAGCTCTTAGAAACATGGAGAAAGTGATGGTCCACTCTGAATGAAGTCAAAACATCTGAATTGCTCTGACAGATGGTAGAGGAAAGAATCAAGAAAGCGAGAGAAGTAAACACATTGGAATAGATATCTTGTGAGGCCGGATGACCTACCAAAGGATACTACATGTATGTATATTACATATACCCAGACAATGCTACATTTGTCAAAGCTATCAGGAATATGCTAGTGAGAGAGGCACCAGCATCAGTTAAAGTTTCAGTGGTGGCTAGGGTTACCAGTAGGAGAGACTGTCATAGGGCTTGGCCCACTGACAAAAATGGGCCTGATGGGGCCCTGAAGCAGTAGAGACTAGGGGGCAGCACCTAACTACCATAAGCCAAGGCGGGGATCCCACAGTTATTGCCATGGCCAGCAAAGTGGAATGGCAGCCAAGGGGGCTTGACTCAAAGAAAGCTGTGGAGATGGTTAATAGAATCCTAAGGGGCAAAATAGGCAGCTAATGTGGGTATTGCTTAACATACATCATCCAAAGAAAGCAGGGATGGAGAGAACAAGGCTGAGAGCAGTTGCCCAATAAAAAGCCATGATTGGGGCATCTGGGTGGCTCAGTTGGTTGACTGGGCGACTCTTGATTTTGGCTCAGGTCATGATCTTGCCGTTCGTGAGATCATGCCCCACATGGGGCTCTGTATTGACAGAAATGATCCTGCTTGGGATTATCTCTCTTCTCTCTCTCTCTCTCGTCTCTCAAAATGAATAAATAAACTTAAAAAAAAAAGTCATGATTGGGGAACCAGCAAGAACTCCACTTGAACTACAAGTTATGGCTCCTGCCTGGACATTTTTAATCCCTGTGTCCACGGATGAGCAAGCAAGACTCACCATCTTGGCAAAAGTAATTGGCTGTTACAAAATGGCGGGAAGGAGGAATATGTATGGGACTCAGGTGATCCACTGAGTGCTTTATATAGTATCTCCTTGCCCAACTAAGAATGTATAGGGACAAGTACAGCAACCAAAGCCTGAGAAAGGTATGGTCACCAGTGGCTCAGACCCATCAGAAATGAAGGTTGTGTTTCACCACCAGGTAAGTCACTGAGACCAATAGAGATAATAGATAAGGGCAAATAAATTTAGAATAGATAGTGGAGAAGGGAGAGAATTAGTACCACTTGTGGCCCCAAGGCCACTGCAGTGACAAGGACTATAGTTCATCCTACTAACCTCCCTCTTCTAAGTTTCTCTGCAAGAAGAAAGACCCACCACAGTCCTGGAGGAGCTGATCCCCAAATGTG